>NC_140955.1:7470000-10010000 GCF_014529385.1 Adiantum capillus-veneris
CTCTCTCTCTCAAAGTCCTTGATAAAGCTTGATGCAACTATGGACAAAGACAACTATCAAAGTCATTTGCATACATACAAGGCATTGATTCAAAAGAAGAGAAGAAGATGGGAAGTAAAGCAACAAGAATTTCAAGTCGTAATACCTTGGCCTTGAGGTTCCATCCAATCACAAGTGGCATGAATGTGCTATGCGTCGTTTGGAAGCGGGAAAGAGAGCATATTATGCATTTGAGAACATGTGTAATGCGGGAAACATCAAGTGTTGGGTTCTCAAGAAGTATCTTTTTGATGCATTGGTGACACCGGTTCTTCTTTATGGAGTTGAAGTGTGGGGCGGGAGCATCTCAAAGTCTACTTGGAAAGAGTTTGAGAATGTCCAAAAGCGTTTTCTTACAAACTTTCTCCAAGTTAAGACACAAACACCATATATGCTCCTACTTCTTGAGTCGGGATCTCTTCCAATTGAGGTTATGGGCATGGAAAGGGTTGTGGAGTACATGATAAAGATGCGTCAAAACCCCTCACATCGACTTCCTACAATTGCATGGGAAGCAAGCAAAAAAGTTCAAAAGACGCATAAAAGCAAGATCTTGAGCACGGGATGGATGCAAGACATAAACAAGTGGTTTGGGAGATGGGATGCATTACACTTGCTACATGATGCTTCAATTGACTCTCAAGTGAATGAAGCTTTTCTACAACGCCAATGTATTACGGCTTGGGAGAAATCCGGTGGGTCACGCTTCATACATTACACCATCTATATTGCCCCCAACTACAAAACCATGTTCTTCGCTGAGAGAGGAAACCGTACTCACACTTACATGCTTGAGCCTATTCCCTTGTCCGCGATACGCACTATCGCAGCAATTCGGCTTAGCTCCCATTTCCTTCGATGCGAGATAGGGCGTTGGGGCAATGGAGAAGAGTCAAATCGATTGTGCACATTATGCTCACTGCAAGTTCGAGAGTATGAGTACCACACACTACTAGAGTGCTCAGCTTTTGATCACATCCGAACTTGCTTCTCTCACATTTTCAGCCATAACTTAGACCTACACACTTTCCTCTCCCAGCCAAAGTGTGGGCTCTCCATTGCGACTCTCATCACTACAATTTTGGAGCATCGAGAGTCACTTATCAGCCATACACATACTACATCACATGTAACTTTGGTCCCATAGGTCATATTTGACCTCCGAGGACGATAATAAAATCTATCTATCTCTCTATCTCTCTCTCTCTCTCTCTCTCTCTCTCTCTCTCTCTCTCTCTCTCTCTCTCTCTCTCTCTCTCTCTCTCTCTCTCTTAAATGGCACACACATAAATTACAATTCTAGAACAAAAAAGTCCACAATCAATCACCTTTCCCCCTGTGTCAAGTGCCACTATTTACAAGGCACTCTTAGTTCAGTCTTCACGGGGGGAAACGCATCAAGAGGATGCGTGCACCATGCAATTTTATTCCTTAGCACCTCCAGCAATCTTAGGCTTCAACTCTTCAATATCTCTCACCAGCTGCGTCAAGGTCAGGGGTCGGCGGGCAGAAGATCAGGGATGTCAATCACAACTCCATCCATTGCAGAATGCAAAGTTGTAGTCGACAAATCTGCTCCTACTCAGCCTGCGTACAGAATGCTTTGCAGTGCAGTGTACGTCTAGCACGTCAATAGCCGATACATCACATGCTGCTCCACATCAGTTGTCGGAAGGAATTTTACCTTGTTCAATGAGCGGTTGCCACATCATTGGACGTAATTTCTTGCCTTTTGCATTGCTCGTCTAACTCTGTGTGCCCACCTCCCCATGACCTTGACAGAAGGAAAAGGTTATCAACTGGCCTTTCCCGTAATGGTGGGCTCACGCGTGTAAGCGATTGGTTGCACCAATCGCGCGGGTACTCGCCCACCTTAAGTGGAAAGGTCAATTGATGACCTTTCCCTACTCATTCCTACTCTCCTTGAAAAGAAGGTACTTGTAGACAAACCAACCAATGTAACCCAAATCTACAAGCTCTAAAACCTTTGGAAGCAATGGCACAAAATTTAGAGCACCAACGATTGTGGAGGACAACCATATGGCAACAAAAGAACCCCCTCCATATACAAGAAGATTTGTCTTGTCCTCAATGCTATCCCACTTGGCCTTTAAATTTGCAATAAGCTCATTGGTTTGCATAGAGGTTGTTGTAGAGGTAGTAGAGGCCTTATCAGTGGAGGTTTTTGCTCGCACATGGTATGGTGAAGCCTGGTTAAACCTGATCCGCTGATGCTAACCCGCAATGGCCTATCGAGAGAAAGTCGCCACAAGGAAGAAGACGCCAAAAAGGAAGATCGAGAAGCCCTGAACACCTTGAAAGAAAGATGATCTCACTTGGCTTTGTTACACACTTTGAATAACATTTTGTCAAGGATTGTCTCAAAATTCTTTTGTGCATATAGCTTCATAATAAGCTCGCCTATAATAGCCTCCGATGAGATTGGAGGGAAACCGCGTGCAGAAGAGGGGAAGCCGTCCATGCTTTCCACATAGACCTAGACTTTGAGCTTTTGTCTGTCTCTCTCTCTCTCTCTCTCTCTCTCTCTCTCACTTAACGTGTTGGTGGCTTGCCTTTAGGGTGTGCATGAGAGAGGGGGGGTCAGAGATGTGGCGTTTCAGCTATAATTTTTTTCAGTTGAATTTCTTGCTACAGGAGCTTGGCTCTAACGCCCACTATGAGAGGGATAGCAGTTAATATATAGCCAAAGCGGGAAGCTATTGGTGGCGCGACAGAAGTTGGTACCATCGGCAAGGGCGTGCACTTCTGATTGCAAGAAGGCCAGGTATGGTGCTGCTTCATCCAGAAGGTGGGTAATTTGAGGAGGTGCATCCCAACTGGGTTTAGCTGAGCTTTCTGGAGAGAATTTGATAGAAGAGAGCCTATATGTAGTGCTTTGATCGGCCTACGAGTACGCTATGAGCGAGGAGGCGCAAGGGGCTGCTGCAGCATCGGAGAAGCTCTCACTTCATGCGGAAACTACACTGGTGGTGCATCTGCGGAGCTGCTTCAGAGACGACCGGAAGGACATTCTAGGAGCGGGTGCCCTCTCTCGGATGCGCCTACTGGGCTGCTCTACTCTCAACTTTTTGCAGCCAAGGGCGGCCATGCTTGAGAGAGGGAGCCTATAAATAGAAGTTCATAGGTTAGTTTTTTATTTGCAAGGATTATTGATGGTATTGTAATTGAGGTGAGTTCCTTGTCTCTTTCTCTCTCTCTCTCTCTCTCTCTCTCTCTCTCTCTCTCTCTCTCTCACGCAAGTGTGAGCACTTGTGCATGAGAGAGAGGGGGGGGAGGGGGGGGGGGGGGGGGGGGGGGGGGGGGGGGGGGGGGGGGGGGGGGGACATAGAGATAGAGCAAGAGAGAAAGAGTGAGAATATATTATCATATATCATATATAAGTTGTAATTTTTAACTGGATGAATATAATAGGCCTGAGAGAGAGAGAGAGAGAGAGAGAGAGAGAAGAGAGAGAGAGAGAGAGAGAGTCAAGGGATAGGGTGTGTAGAGAGAACTTGGGGAGAGAGAAAGAGAGGGGGGGGGAGGAAGAAAGAGCCATGAGAGAGAGAAAGAAGGGTAGGGGGTTAGGTGCATAGAGATAATGATGGGGAGAGAGAGAAAGAGAGAACTAAGATAGAGAGTAAGTGAGAGAGAGCGAGGGAGTAGAATTGAGAGAGATAGGTGGATGAAGGAGAGAGTAAGGGAGGATGGGAGGGAGTAGTTTGTTGAATGAGGAAAGAAGAGACAGAGTGATAGGGGGTAGGGTGCGGAGAGAGAGAGAGAGAGAGAGAGAGAGATGGTGGGAGACAGAGAATAAGGGAGAGAAATAGAGGAAAAAGAGAGAGGGGATAGAGAGATTGAGTGGGGTTGAAGATAGCGGGAGCTAGAGCAAGGGGGTAGGGTGCGGGGAGAGAGAGAGAGAGAGAGAGAGAGAGAGAGAGAGAGAGAGAGAGAGAGAGAGAGATGGTGGGAGACAGAGAATAAGGGAGAGAAATAGAGGAAAAAGAGAGAGGGGATAGAGAGATTGAGTGGGGTTGAAGATAGCGGGAGCTAGAGCAAGGGAGAGAGGGAGAGAAATAGAGAGAGAGAGAGAGAGAGAGAGAGAGAGAGAGAGAGAGAGAGAGAGAGAGTGGGGTTGAAGATAGCGGGAGCTAGAGCAAGGGAGAGAGGGAGAGAGAGAGAGAGAGAGAGAGAGAAAAAAAAAAACAGATGATGTTTTTTTCGCAGATCAGTCAAAAAAATTGTGCTTTGCATTCATGAGTTTATACTTAAGATGGCCAAGAAATTTGATGCTGACACTGATCCTCATTTTCCTAAGCACAACAACAACAACATTTTCTTTACATTCCACCCACCATTGGATCACTACTCTTTCATTTATTTGACCTGCAGTTAACCTTACTTGATATTAATTAACCTTTATGATGAAGTTACTCTATTGCAAAATAGTAACTAGGTGCTCTATTGGATAGCAGTAAAGCAGGGTTACATGACCTTACCCTAAGTCAGTGAGAAGAATTGACATTAGAGAAATTACTAAATAAAAACAATTGCAAATGGAGCATGAAGGGTCTTACTGACACTCACACCTGTTGCAACATGCCCATTGAGGTGTGTTTTTCTCTGTTGAATTGTTAAGTACATCCCCCCCCCCCCCCCCCCCCCCCCCCCCCCCCCCTCGGGTCGCGTACATTGCATCTTTCAATGATTGAAACGTGCAAACATGCATTGTATTTGGTTGACCTCTGCAATGGACCAAATGTTCCTTGTTTTGTGGAATCAAGAGTCGTATAATGCTCTCGCGTGTGAAACTTATACACTTGTCTTTATATATATTGTAGCTTGTTTGCAAGCACATTGTTAGAAGTGCCTCCAACCACCCAACCACCACTAAATAGTGATGTCTGATAATGTTGCAGCAATGTTGGCGGAGGGAGCTTTTTGCATTAGATTAGGGAATCCACCAGAAAGTTCCTAGAGAGAGCTTTTTCAATATATTTTCCAACCCGTCAATTTTCCATTTTAAAACTCCCTCTGAAGCTCTCTCCAAAAGCTCCCTCCGTTCCCCTACTCAAATCAAACATGTCTTGAGTTTTGACCTATAGTGGACTGAATCCTATGTTGCATCTTTTTGGCATGCTAGAACATGCTTTAGGTGTACAATTTCCTTGTATGTGTATTTTTTTTCTTGCAAATAGTCCCTCACTCACTCAATGGACATGTGAGTTTCTCTTGTTTTAGAATTCCCACGTCATTGCCATGCTGGAATAGTTTAGTGAAGGTTTTAAATTGATACTTTACACAATGATTTTTGTTCTAAACAATACTTCTTGCATGACCTCCCTGTCAAGGTCCAGGGTCGGCGGGGGGTTGCTAATCGCATCCCTTCATCTACTGAACTTTGCTGGGAGTAATCTCCATTGTAGTAGCTCAAATTGTTGTCAAGTCAACGCATGGAAACTCTGCAAACTTTCAGTTGCTCAACTTGTGACACATCAGCAGTTGTAATGAGCGATGGCGAGGGCACAAAAACTCTACAGACATGCAGTTGCTCAGCTTGCCATAAATCAGCAGCTGTAATAAACGATGGCAACAACAAAGCTCCTTGAGGGCTGACAAATCAGTGATAGGGGAAAAAAATTGCTTCTATCAGCTTCGCTAGTGCGCGTCCGCCAACTCAGCATAAAGAATAAATAATTTTCCCCCCTTCCCTTGACTCTTGATGGTCAAGAATGGTCGTGCAGTGACCATTCCCTGAAAAATATGCTCCCACCTTGGCTCCCGGCCTCCGTCGGTTGCCATGTGGTCGCCCGTTATTTCAAGGAATGGTCACTGCACAACCATTCCCTTCACCTTAAAAGCTGTAGATTACCAATCATTTCATTTGTTAAGTAGGTCAAATCGCATTTCTCTCATCATTTTTTCCTCCAAGTTCTTCATTTTTGGAGATGCAATCCCTGAGTTCCCAATTCGAAGCCTTATATCAGCCAAGAGCTATTTGTTCTTTGTAACTTACATTTAGATGGAAACTTGCTACCCCTGACTTCATTTGTATACAACTTTCTAGTCTGAATAATAAAAATCCTCTTTCGACTCACAGTCTCAGTGTCACTCTCATTTTAGTTCCAATTGTCTTTCAATTATACTTAAGTCTGATATGGAGTCTCTTGTTTGGTCTGAATTAACTCTAACTACCAACCTGGAATAGCTTTTTGAAAGTGTCCAACTCATTTCATTTTGGCAATCACAGTGGATTGACCTAAGTTTCTCTAGATAGGCAAACTATCTCCCAACTGGTATTACAGCTATCAGATCTCAGAGATGCCACCCAAAAGAGGTACAGGAGGTCGACAGCCAAATACTAGATTCATGGATGATCCAAACTCTGTTAGTCCAATTCAAGAGGAATCAAAGCGTGGCTCTGAAACCAAACAAGAACCTAGTGATGAGACAAATATGGCCCTAAGGCCAAGGACAACTGACAAATCAAGGGATTCCCAGCACTCCACTCATTCCAGGAGAAGGCGGGCTGAACAAAGGAACCGATCCCATGGATCCCAGAAAAGCCAAAAACACAATGAAGAAAGCAAGGGCAGTAAACGAAGTCACAAATCAATGCATAAATCAACAAAGAATAAAGTAGAGGACACAGTGTCAAAATTTGAAATAAACAATTACTCAAATGCCGATACGGATCACTCAATTTTAAAAATATATCTAGAGAGAAGAATCCAGTCCACAAAGCTAGAACTAGTCATATTGCAAAACATTCCAGTAACCTAAAAGTTTCCTTCCCAATGTTCAAAGGTGGAAAGAAGGATGATCCCGATGTTCATATCCGAGCTTTTGAGAAATATGTTGAGCTTAATGATATTGACAAATATGAATGGGGAGAGTACTTTTCACAGACATAAAAGAGGCATCTTATAATGATATTACCATTACCCAACTTGTCAACTCAGATCATACAATAAGCTCATTAAAGGTTGTAGACTAGAGTATTTAGACAATTCACAGACATAAAAGAGGCATCTTATAATGATATTACCATTACCCAACTTGTCAACTCAGATCATACAATAAGCTCATTAAAGGTTGTAGACTAGAGTATTTAGACAATTGGGGAGATGAAGACATTTTGTGTGAGCTTGACAAGATCAAGCAGGGGAAGCTGTCAGTTATAAGTTATGTTGAGAAGATCAAAGAGTTGATCAGACAGTTACAAGAGCCTCCTTCCAAAAAGAGGATGAGAGCTTAGTTTCTGAAAAAAAATCAGAAGTCAAAAGCTAAGGGAACAAGAGGTTTTAGTGCCAACAAAGAAGTTCATTGACTTGTTACAAAGAGCTATGAAACTGGAACAACAAGATAAGAAAGAAAAGGTAGGTTAAAAAAGGAGACAATCCAATGATAGTGATTCTTCTACTAAGAAAAACTCCAGTTTGAATTTTAGCTCTAGTTCATCTAAAATTGATTCAGATGATAAGGGCAAGGGAAACAAGAAAGGATCATGGATTAGAAGACTGGAGAAGATGTAAAAACAGATCGGTGAGATTGCCAAAACAAGACCTTCAGTCAAGAAAATGGAAATATGGTGCTCCAAGTGTAGATTCAAATATCATAGGTCTGATAAATGTTCATGTTGTACTTATTGGAAAGCCTATAATCATGATGGAACAACTTTGGAATTAGAATCCATCATTTCAAGATGGGAAGAATCTTTCAATGATAAGACTAACAAATCTAGAAGCAGTTAAGGCAGATGGGGCAAGTAATAGGGGGGCACTGGTAGGGACAGAGGAAGAGGAAATTTTGAGAAGCAAAGCCTCAACTGCTATACATGCAAAAAATATGGACATTTTGCAGCTCAGTGCCCAGAAGGTTTGAAGCCAGAAACTCCTAACCAAAAAGCACCATAAATAATGCTAGTTAGAGTGGTAACCAGAAGCAAGGGGGTCATCAAAGAGAAGATCCCAGATGAGAATGAGGAAAAGTAAAGTGCGGAAACCAAAAAGTGGGAACAATAGAGGGCAATAAGGAAGGCTAAGGGCAAGGAAAAGATAGTGGATGAATGGTAGGAGCAAAGGGAGCTTGCAGCAAAAATCATTGAGAATTTGACCAAGAAGCTACTAGAACAACGAGAATGTTCTGAAGCTCACACAATTTAGAACATACCATCCCAATCTTTAGAGGTCCAAAACCTACAGAGCAAGAAGGAAACATCTGGACTGCGCAAGTCCATGATCGTTGCAGTGCAAAGTTTGGCCAATGAGGTACATCAAGTCAGAGAAGGCTTGACTGAAGCTGGATCTCATGGAGAGCCAACTAGGAGTTTTGTCCCAGGTTTAGCCAGTGGCTAGCCAATGCAAACTAGTAGAATAGAATTGTGAAGATAGTCAAGGGGAAAAGTCTTCTAGTCGGACAGTAGCTCTAGTAAGGAGCAGGATGAGATATATGTCAAGGTCTGTGAGAGAATGTAAAAGTTGACAATTGAACTTGATGATATCAGACAGACATTACCGGCATATGCAATAGACATAAGAGAAAAGTTGAGGTAGAGCTGTAGACTTGGAAGCCATTTGGGATGATGAGGTTCTAGTGATTCAAATTGATTACAAGCTCAAGAAACAATGGGACCCATTGTCTGGAGTGATCTTGGATGGGGGGTTGGATTCAGCATCCTCGCAGATCATTGGAGACAGAAGCTAGGGATAACATAAATGAAACCATCCCTATTCATAGTCAGAATGACTGACCATAGAGTAGTCCAAGCTATTGGTCTGATTGAGAATATGCAAATTAGAGTGGGTAAGGAGAAATTTAAAACCAACTTCTTAGTATTGGATGTGCAAGGAGCACATGGGATGCTTCTAGGCAGACCTTGACTCAGAATTTTTGGTGACATCCATGATTATGAAAATTAGACATTAACCATTCAGGGGTCCATTTGAAGGATTCACATCAAGACTGACAATACCAGAAGCTAGAGGAAGTCTTTGATGCTTGAGGAACTATGTAAGAAATATGGGACAAAGATTTTGGACGAGCTCCAGGTGGGTCCTTGGTTATTAAAAGAAGTCTATAAGTTAGCAGATATGCTTTTTAAGTTATAATATTGCATCCGTTAGGTAATAGATAGGTACTTAAGAAGTATTAAATTGACTGAGAACGGAAGGACACCGTTCAAGAAATATCATGCATTTGCTTGACTAAACTAGGAAAGAAATGTTTTGGTTAGTGTGGATGAACTAGGAAAGATTTGATTGATCATCCTTAAGACTGCTTGTCTCAAGACACCTCTGATTCCTTGAAAGATTTTCACTTTAAACTAGCCACCCCCGTGAACAATGAGTTTCTACTCCATTCATGTCTTGATGTTTCTACATAAGTAAGGATACCATTTCCTTATCCTAGGAAAGTCGTCCCAGTTATATGGGCAAGTGGTTTATGGGCACCCCAAAATTTTGCATGATGTCTTTCTCCATCCCAAAATTTGAATAAAGAAATGGGTGTCGCTTTTCACCCTTGTACATGTGATCTTGAGACAAGAAGAGTACTAGTCATGGTTATTATGGTGAATGTTTTGGCTGGAAGTACATTGTCTTAAGTCCAAAGATATTTGTTTGATAAAGAATGTTTTCAATGCTACTTTCAATACTTGTTTTAAGAAATCACTATTACTAGATATTGAAAGGAACCATTTAAATAAATATTAAAAGAATATGGTCATAATTAAAAAATAAAGAAGCGTGTGTGAGTGCGGGGTGGTAAGTGGGGATCGACTAAGGTAGTCGTCCATGATTGACTAAAGTTGTTGATCATGGACAGGTGGACCCAATTAGTCAGATCACTATCCATACCCGCATATTAACGCTTAGTAAACTTCTTCAGTGAAAGAGCAGTCGACCAACGGCTTTGCCCTCACTTGCATAGAGGAAAAAAAGCTTTTGAAGAGGATTCCTTAACCCATTTGCAAAGGTTATACGGAGAAAAATATTTTAGGTCGTTTAGATTTTGTCCCATTTTTTCTTGTGAGACAGGACTAGGTCATTATCTAGGGCTATAGTCACAAGCCATTGCCAATGGCAAGGATCTGCTCCCTCAATTTTTCTTACTTAGCGACTCTAATTGTTATTAGACCTAGAGGACTGTCAAGGACCCCATCACGACTCTAGAGTATGCGGATTGGGGACCTCTCACTTGGTATCAGAGTATGTGCTAATTGACAACTTGAACCTGAGAAAAGTTTATTTCACAGGTGCATGCATATCTTGACGCTATTCAATGCAAAAGACTGTGATGAAATTGTTAGACAGGATGTTTTCTTCTCCCACTTGGAGGATCAGCTAGTCAGGATATCTAGCGGACTCTTCCTCATTGATACTAGAGAGCTAGGAGTTTTTGCACAGAACATGAAGAGACTCAAGTGGGCTGAAGAACTTTGGGTTATTGAAGTCTACTTCTTCATTGGAATAGAAAGGCTAGATGAGACCATTACAGTAGATGGTTTCAAGTATCTCAAAGTCAGTGTTTGATCAAGTGCTTAAAGTAATTTTACCCAGGAAGGATTAGACCCATGGATGTAGGCTCTAGTTTTAGAGGACCAAAAGATGTTTTCGTTTATCCTATGTCTGACCCACCATAGTCCACAGGATTATAGTATAGGGCTATTGTCACTCTTGTACATATTAGAATCTTCATGGATTGTATCAGCTTTTATACATTCTATGGCTTTCTTGGGTATGGTATGTCATGTATATTCTGAATAAAGTTGATTTGCTTATAGTTTGGCCATTGTCTTCATATAGTGTGCCAAAATTTTTGAGTATGAGATAAGTTTGAAAGCATAAACAGGGTAGATCTTTATTTAGTACTAAATTTCACTATTCAATTTCAGGCTAATAATCACACGAATAGCCTTTACAGAGTTACGCAAGAAAAGAAACTATTACTAAAACAAGTCCAATTCCCCACCTTCAAGGGAGAAGGACCCAACCTTGAACGTGATGCCAAAGCATGGCTTGATGCTATGGATGACTAATATCTGGCAACGGGAACTACTCAGGCAAATCAAGCTATGCTAGGTATATTCTACCTAAGTGGAGATACTAAACTCTAGTGGAAGTAGCATTGTAGTGACAATCCCACTAGTAGCCCATCTTGGGAGAATATGAAGCAGGCAGTTAAAGAGCGCTACCTCCCTCTTGCACATCAGGCTATTAAGATGACTAAGTTTTTTGGCCTATGCCAACTAGGGCTTTCACTGGAGCAGTATTACGCCAAGTATATATCTTTATGACATTGTGCTGCTCAGATTACAATGGAGCAACAGTTTGTCCATTTTTTTCAAGGCCTTAACAAACCCTTAAGTGCGCGCCTTGAAGCTATGAGGCCAACATCTATTCAAGATGCCCTTCTTAGAGCCAAACCTATTCGAGGAAAAGGAATCACCCCTACAAGGAACTATAGAAGATTCAACAACTTTAAGAAAATAGCTAGGAGAACCTTCAACCAAGGGTATCAACAATGTGGAGTAATTGCTACAGTAAACTTAGAGCAGACCTTTCCAAACATCAGGTGCTATGGATGCAATCAGATGAGACACTATAGAAATAATTGTCCAAAAGATAAAACCCCTGCATTTACTGCCAGAGCCATTCGTCTACCTCACATAAATCAAGGGGACAATCAAAGAGGAGGTAGAAATGGAGGACGTCGTAGAGGAAGAGGAAGAGGAGCAAGAGCTTACGAATCGTAGGAGAACCAACTTTGATGAATGAGGAAGATGAAAGAGTTACTTGTCATTGCCACAATTAGAAACCCTAGAACCCCACAACAATAAAAAGTTATCTGATCCACTACGAACGGATAAGGTGAAAAAAAATTGAGCTACTTATATATTGTAATAAGTACACGTTATTTTCTTTTGTCCAAAATGACTAAGAAATCTAAATTAAGTTAGTATCCAATCCAAAAATTAAGAACAGAACTAGCAAATGGGAAAGATGTTCTCTCTCAATTCTCAACTTGGAAGGTAGAATTTGAACAAAAAGGTACCCCCGCCTCGTCTTTTCTTCGCACCTTACCAGCTAAATCACATGGGCTTTTCACATGGCATAGTAGATATTTTATCACATGGGCCAATTATTTCAAATTGAAGAAAAAAAACGAAAAGACAAGCAGGTAAGGTGCTAGAGGAGATATTCTAGACTTGCCAAAGATTGATTTAGCAACATGGGGCACTTCCTTGAGATGGGGGGTTGCCCGAGAAGTTAGGGGGTTGCTAACTAAAGTCTGGGCTAAAAAACTATAAATAGGCCTCCTAGTCTTCACAATTTTTCACACTCAGAGACCTTGGAAAATCCTCTCTAGTTTAGAGAGAGTATACCCAAAAATCACTAGAGAGAAAAAACTATAGATGATTACTCAAGAAAATGACCCTAATCTTGTTAGATTAGTGAATTGTAAGTAGGTCTATTTTTTCAATTATATTATTAATTAGAAAATCTTAGGCCTCTCTCTATTCATAATTATCTTCTTATACATATTTAATTTGCTTAATACTAAATCCTTGATTATAAATAGTCATTTAATTAATTATTAGCCTAATATATTAGAGCTAAAATTGTCTAATTTTGGCCTTAATTAAGGAAAAATATACCAAATTAACTTAAAGATTTATTAATTAATTTTACATGCTATTAAAAAGTTGTGGAAATTATATCAAAATTATTTACCTAATTTTGGTATTTATTAAAGAAAACATTATCTATTTTTTAGTATATAACTAATGAAAAAAACAAAAATATAGCTTAACAAATCATGAGGCAATAATCAAATAAGCTTCACATTGCTAATCAATCATGATACTCATCTCAAAATTAATTGATTAGTTTTGGTAATAAATTATAAATCAATAAACTAATTGCAAAATCATAAGTTAATTTTTAGAGCGAGAATATATTTGTTATAAAAATATATTAATGAGGTAATTAGTTTTACTAATTCTTAAGCTCAAAACTAGCAAAAAATTAAATGGAATAATTAGTAAATTAACTTAACTTATAAGATAATTTTTCATAGTTAGAATACATTGTTAAAAATCTCCAATAAAAATATTCTATTGAGATAATTAGTTGTACTAATTATTAAATCCTAAATTCTTGGTTTTTAGTAAAGTAAATGGGAATGGGATAATTAGTAAATTCACTTAAAAACTTATAAGATAATTTTTAAAATTAAAATACACCATTAAGAACCTGTGATAAAAATATCTTAATAAGATAATTAGTTTCACTAATTACTAAGTTTTGAATTCTCTATTTTTAGCACAAAATTAAATGAAACAATAAATAAATTAACTTAGAAACTTATAAGGTAATTTTTAGAGTTAGAAATGTTAGGAACTCGTTATAAAAATATCTCAATAAGTAAGTAGTTTTACTAATGACTTTGACTTTAAACACTCTATTTTTATTATAAATAAATAAAAAGAAATAATTAGTAAATTAACTTAGAAACTACACTGTTAGAAACTTATGATAACATATCTTAATGAGATAATTAGTTTTACTCACTACTTATGATAACATATCTTAATGAGATAATTAGTTTTACTCACTACTATGACTTAGATACTCTATTTTTTGTAAATAATTGAAGAGGATAATTAATAAATTAACTTAGAAATTTATAAGATAACTTTTAGAGTTAAAATTTACTATTAAAAAGTTGGAATAATTATACCATAAATATATATTTAGTACTACTAATTAATAAGTCAAAAAATATATTTCTGATTATAATTAAAATAAAGATATTAGGATTATAATTCAAAAAATGCTAAGACAATTATTAGACCTTAAATACATCATGAGGAAGTAGAGATGAAGAAATCTTGCTCAATTATTTATTACAAAATTACCATGTCAAAAAAACTTCACAATTTTTTGCTATAATCCAAAGGAAAAAATTAGCAAATTAGCTCTCAAGAATGGGTGTGAACTCCTATAGCTAAATCAAGTTATTGGGAACCCATGATAATAACATCACACCAAAAATAAACTACCTATAATACTATAGCCCAATAAAAGGCTTAAACTTTTGAAAATTTGGATTAGGTTCATGGGGGTGAAATGCATCGTGGAAATTCTTATGGTAAGTTTGAGTTGTTGATACTTTACCTAGTGATTAAACATTATTTTAAAATGATAAGGAATATAGCTCCCAAAAGAACTCGTGTAAATCAACAAATGGAGGATAATATCACCACAAAGAGGGCCATGGCCACTCACAACAATGAAGCTGGTCCGAGGGGCCCTAGAGAAAGACCTAGGTTTGTCTTGCAAGTAGAAATGGGACAAAATCTAAAAGACCCGAAACTTTTTTGGCCCTATATCCTCTACAAATGGGCTAAGGAATCTTTACACTAAAGACAAGGTACTGTCAACCAAAGCTTTGACCATAATAACCATGACCAGTACTTTTCTTGTGTCAAGATCACATGTACAAGAGTAAAAAATGGCATCCATTCCTTTATTCAAATTTCGGGGTGGAAAAAGACATCACCCAAAAGTTCGGGGTGCCCATACGTAAAATCAATTGTCCATACAACTAGGCGGCTTCCCTAGGATAAGGAAATAGTATCCTAACTTATGTAAAAACATCAAGACATGAACGGAGTAGAAAGTATCATTCACACAAGGATAGCCAAATTAAAAGTGGCCTTATAGCCATCATTATTCATCACCTGAAGTTAAGATATTTCAAGGAATCAGAGGTGCCTTGAGACAAGTTGTCTTAAGGATGATTAATCATATCTTTCTTAGTTCAGCCAAACCAACCAAAACATTTCTTTCCTAGTTTAATCAAACAAATGCACAATATTTCTTGGAAGGTGTCCTTTCGTTATAATATTTCTTCAGTACCTATCTATTACTTAATGGATACAATGTTATAACTTAAAAAGTATTTATGCTAGCTTATAGGCTTCTTTTAATAACCAAGGACCTACCTGGGATTGGTTCAAAATCTATTGAGGCTCGAGGGCACAAACACTCTCATCCATTGGAATGCTACTTGCCAAAGGTAAGGGCATGTTCCCTGGATTTTTCTTGCTTAGAGTCTCTAATTGTTATTAAGCTTAGAGACCTATCAATGACCCCATCACGATTTTAGAGTCTATGGGTTGAGGCCCTCTCGGATACGATATTGAGCTAGTTAGGTATAAAAGTAGTGTGATAATTGTATCAAATCGATAAGATGTAGATATAGTATAGGGGCTGGTAGGTAAGCTATTGAGATTATTTAATACCATTAGGATAGTGACGTGATATTGGTACATAAAAATTTCATGTCCGTATCATACAATATTAAACTAGGACTACACTCTGTGATAGTTATATGACATGATTATCATATTGGCCCTTAAATGTCTATACTATATATAATTGAGCTTAAAATTTTCAAGGAAGGAGAGGGCATCCATGTGTCACTCTCTCCTTCATTTCAAGAGCCTTAAGAAACATTTGGTTTGAAATGTAAAAGTAAAGGGTAAGTAGCAAATACTGTGGATGCATCAAGCAAAGGTAGAGGGATAGAGAGCTTCGATCGTGTCGCATTGCGAGGGACATACAATTAGAGATGCATGGTCTTTGAGCACGAGGCCACTGATGAGAGAGCCACAGTCTGCGTGCACGTTTAGGTGTGTTGATTATGATCGTAGCTGCCTGGCAACAAGCCGTCGTGCTCGTAAGTAAAGATGTTTGCGTCTTCTTGGTGATGAGATAGGGTGCGACAACTAGTTCTGATGGGGTGGAGCTGATTGTAATGGAGGTGATCACGTAATAGCACGGTTCTCGGGCTTGGACATAGGGGAAAGGCACTGGGCTGCACCCGAAGGGCAATGGTAGTGAGAAGGGTGGAGCACAAGGGCATGCTATTTTGAAGGTCTACCAGACATGTCTACATGCAAGGAAATCATGAATAGGGGGAGGCAGAGAGAGAGAGAGAGAGAGAGAGAGAGAGAGAGAGAGAGAGAGAGAGAGAGAGAGAATGTCTGAGTGCATGGACGAGGAGTTAAGTGAAGGTAGGCCTTCCGAGTCTTTTGCCTTAGAATTCGCAGATTCGAAAGGAATCTAAGTGACTAATTAATGGTTTTTGAAAGTAGACCGAGTAGGAGTAGTAGTATGTAGAGAATGGAAAGACTTAGTGAAGGGTAAATAGCAACTATGATAGTAGAAAATGAAAAGACTTAGTTTTGACTTTTTGGTTTTGTAAAATAGGCACAATACTTAGTACTATATCTATATTTATATTATTTAAACTCTTTAGCAAGGCCATGGAGTTTTTACTCCAACCTTCAATTTTGAAGGGTGATTATTTTTGTTTTTGTAAAGGGTGGCTCTATTTTACATTTTGAAGGCTGTAAAGAACACCAAGCACTATATGGCATGGATCAAGGGTGGAGGTGACAAATCATGACAGTATGCATTGTAGACCATGCGATCAGCACCCAAATTTACAATCCAACTTGCACTTACAATGTAATGCATAGGAGTACCATGATCTTCAGTGAAAGCATATGAGCGTGGTGGTTAGAGCCCATACCTTGAACAGGGCAGGTCGTGGCTTTTATGTGCAAGGTGCAAGACAATCACTAGCTCAAATTTACTTGCTGGCCCAAATTTACTTTTTTGCCTTGAATTTACTCGACAATTTAAATTCAACGGTCCAAATGACCCCCAATGTTGATCCCATTAGGATGTATCCGAGCTAGATTGTGTGGAGCATAAAGAAGTCCCTTTTCCTTTCTAGCCTTGAAATTTATACTTGAGCTTCAAAAAATGTAGAACTGTCAAAGATTTTACACATTGTATGATCTTGAGCTAAAATCTCGCACTTGGCACCTTCATGTAAAATTTTCCTTCTAGCCCTGAGAATGTGCACATTGCATGTTGTAGCTTTGCACAAAGGGTCAAAGTCGAATGATCTCGGAGTTGATTGGCGCTACCTACACCTTATGTGGGACAGGATGAGCGTGCAAAGAGAGAGAGATATAGATAGATAGATAGGTTAAATTATCGTCCTAGAAGGTCAGATATGACCCATGGGACCAAAACAAAACAGTACAAAAGTTCTTCTGAGGTGGAGGCTTTAGATACATATCAGTTAGGGACTGAGGGTCCACAAGGGAAAAAGGGAAAGAACAAGAAATAAAATCTAAGGGGGGTCAGGTGGAGAAGGAGCTCGTTTAGGAGTTCGAAACTCCTGGATGACGGCTTTACCGCCACGATAGACTGTCCATTTACCTTGTTTACGGGCTTCATGCATCTTCTTGAGCTCGCTTGCTTTAAGCTTGAGAGAGAGAGAGAGAGAGAGAGAGAGAGAGAGAGAGAGAGGGGAGGGAGGGAGGGGGGGGCGGATGGGGGGGGGAGGGTTTTTTGAATAGGGGGCCTGCCAAAAATATTTTTTTATAATCAAAGAAATCTTAAAATAAAAAATTGCACAATAAAATAAGCTTTTGAATTTTAGGTTGAAATTTGAAGAATTGATAGTATTGACACTAAAACTTGCAAAATTTTGTCAATTTTCTTCATTGGCAAGCTTAAAATCTAGCCAAAATTTTGCAATTTAGTGGCAAAGATACACTAAACCTGGCTTATTTGCAAACACTAAGAACCTCAAATAGCCCCAAAATAGAAGAGCATGATAGACGTAGAAAAGTTGAATACCCAGTACATTCATGATCACTCTCTCACCACTCTGAGCACACCTATTGAAAATCTGCTACACCCTTGCATGCGGCACTGGTGTGCGTGTGCTAGAGAGAGAGAGAGGGAGAGAGAAGGATCAGTCCTAGAGGCATCCATGTGTCACTTAAAGGGTTACTCTACTTTTCCTTTTGAAGGCCATAAAGAAACTCCAGCCCTCAAATTTAGTGCTTTGATATCTATATTACATCTTTATCGAGCTTGAGAAATCCTCAAGCACGGAAGCCTTCCATGCATCAAAAAGTGCTCTCTCTCTCTCTCTCTCTCTCTCTCTCTCTCTCTCTCTCTCTCTCTCTCTCTCTCTCTCTATCAATCTCTATCTCTCTCGCTTGCGCGTGCATGGGTGAAGCACCACATTTTTCAGAAGTGTAGAATCTCATAAGCATCGACAATCGAGATGGCTGTCTCCACTATTCCCATTCCACTACTGGTTAGGGAGCATGAGGTTGGCAAATTGGCTTGCGAGAGAAGTTAGAACTATAGCGCCACAAGTTAGGACTCCTGGTCCCAAATCGGTGGCCATAGCTCTCTTGCACGTGTGTGTGTGTGTGTGTGTGTGTGTGTGTGTGTGTGTGTGTGTGTGTGTGTGTGTGTGTGTGTGTGTGTGTGTGTGTGTGTGCGTGTGCGTGTGCGTGTGCGTGTGCGTGTGCGTGTGCGTGTGCGTGTGCGTGTGCGTGTGCGTGTGCGTGTGCGAGAGAGAGAGAGAGAGAGGGATAGAGAGAGAGAGCACTCGCATCTAGCCCCCATGGCAACTGTGTTAGTTCCCTTTCAGTGCTTCACCTCTGCATGATGAGATTGGCCTTGCGACTATCCTTTTCGGCCTTTCATTTCTCAGCTCCCTACATCACAAGTGGTGTCATCGGTGTCTTCTCTTCTTGTGCCTTGTGCAGCTACGTGATGGACGTTAGGAGCGGAGGAGGTCCTTTCTACACACTCCCAGCATATCTTCCATTGGAATGCGTAAGCTCAAGTTTTTGAAATATAGATATATTGTATGAGAACTATTTAGTTTGCAAGGAAAAATGAAACCAGTTATGCTACCTTTCCAAGAAAATAGACACCTGCTTAGAAGTGGAAGCAAGATAGGCAAGTGTCTATGTGTTACCATGATACAAAGATCATGCCTTGTTGGTATAGAAAGCCCTAAAAGAAAAAAATCATGCAATAAAGAGCGAGTTTAGACTATGTTGGGATCTTAGGGGCCCTTGAAAGAACTTGGAATTGTTTACAAACTAAGGACTATGAGTTCAATATTTAAGTAAAAAACCAAGTTTGATGCCTACACGTAGGTACTATCTCAAGAAGGGGGAACATAACTCAAAGATAATAGTAATCTTGTGTATGTATAAAAGGGAATTGAGTACAAGGGATAGGAGATTAGGTAAGGTAGGGAGCTAACCAAAAAGATACCTCATATGGCACTATGTCAATATGTGAAAGAATAAGAAGGATGTTGCTATTGGTTATGAAAATATGTAGGGGGTCCATGTGAGTCATGGTGACATATTCAAGCCAATAGTGAGGCCAATGCATAAGCCAATAGTAAGGCCAATGCATTTTGATGCAAGGCTTAAGAGGGAAAACATGGCAAAGTAGGTTTGTGGTAGTTTGATTTCTAATCAAAATGGACTAAATTGTAGCAAAGCGTAGATGTGCATGTCCATATAGCCATAAAGATTGAGTACAATTCATAAAATGGATGGTGGCAAAGACAACTTTACAAAGGAGAAATGGTGGCAAGCTTATAAAGTTTGTGTTTGTTGCTTATCAAAGCTACTATATTGAGATCAAGATGTACATAGGGTGAGGAAGGTTTAGAATATTCTTGGCATTGCAATAACATGCGTGAATCAGATAAGCTGGTGGAAACCTGGGATCTGGATGTTTCACAAAGATCAAAGGTTGTGCATGCCTAAAAAAGAGTAGAACGTTAAACTCTACCGTTGAGATATAATCATATAAAACAATATGCTATTCATATATAGATATTGACAATATAGTAAGAGCATGCAACCCTCTAAAAATAACATTTTCTCTTGCACATATTTTTCTTTACTACTAAACAACATAGTTGCAAGTTTCATAGTGGTTCTTATAAAAATACAGAGACATGTTTTTCCTTTTTTTTTGTATTATCCACTGCATTGAACTTATTGCAACGGTGTAAAGTAAGAGCATAGGGAAATAGCACGCATTAGCCCCTTGGCATTGACATGCTACACACCATCAAAACCGTACTTGGATAACAAAACATGGCCCCTTTATCACAAATGTGGTGACCGCCCATGCCAAACGAGGTGCTCACATTGAAGCAATCATTGCAACACTTTTGGGGGCGGGTGTGTCATTGTGTGTGTGTGTGTGTGTGTGTGTGTGTGTGTGTGTGTGTGTGTGTGTGTGTGTGTGTGTGTGTGTGTGTGAGAGAGAGAGAGAGAGAGAGAGAGAGAATAGCAAATAACAGATTATGAACATTAGTATAATTTGTTATTTGCTAATAGAGAGAGAATAGCAAATAACATATTATGAACATTAGTATAATTTGTGTGTGTAAGAGAGAGAGAGAGAGAGAGAGAGAGAGAATAGCAAATAACAGATTATGAACATTAGTATAATTTGTTATTTGCTATTCTTTCTCTCATAGAGATTCAAACTCTCATAATCTGTCATTTGCTATTCTCTCTCTCTCTCTCTCTCTCTCTCTCTCTCTCTCTCTCTCTCTCACACACACACACACACACACACACACACACAAAATGTGGTCAACATACAAAACACTCCTTAGCTGGCCCAACCTAATTGTACAAACTACATAAGCAACATTACATAGAGCAAGCCACACCTTTAAGGTGGTGGTCACACAAGGCACAATTATCAATAATTGATAATTGTGCCTACTATGCTTTAGTTTGAGAAATTCAATGATTATTGAGCCTACTCCATGATCCGGCAAAAAGAGTGAGCCAAAATTGAACTTGTGTTGCTACCACCTAGCGGGTGAGCTCCAACCACGGTCCAGTAGTTGGCCTTGGATCCGCCTCACGACAAAACGTTTGCTCTGCATGTGCTGCAGTTGCCATGGTCGTGTAACCGGCTCTCTCTCTCTCTCTCTCTCTCTCTCTCTCTCTCTCTCTCTCTCTCTCTCAAAGAGGTGCAGACAACGTCGTCAACATGTGCAAGCTTAAAAAAAGAAAAAAGAAGGTACAGACGATAGGCCTTTGTAACTATGCCGATTTTGGCATACTTACAAGAGCCTTGGCATAGTAGAACTGAGTTGCTTCACTCAGGAGGCTTAGTTATCAGCCCAACTTACTTATTAGTGAGCCTCGTGTTACCATGCACTAAAGCCGGCTTTCTTAGTTGTTGCTAATCCACGATGTTAGGGACACCTAGGCCATGGGGCCTTGCCTTTGCTTTTAGAACCACAAAGCCCTTGGAGAACCCACGGTTTTGTGACTCTTCTTTTAAAATTTTATGACCGCAGCAACACGTGGGTCACATACTAGTATATGACAATGATATGAAATAGCTAACAATATAATAAATGTATAATATAGTGCAGTTTTCTTATCACTAACAAATTGATATGATTTAGCCACCACTATGGTTCATGTAAAACATTAGTATATATCGAATATATAACAAAATGATAGGAAACAACCACTGGTGTCAACTCGGTATGAAAAAAAAACGATAAATTTGTTGGTACCAGCATGGTAACGACACATCTTTAGGTATTTGTATGATACCGGTATCATATCATTAGAGAAACTAGTTTGATGTTGGTATGATAACAACACAAAAGAGGCATCAGTATGAAACCATTATCATACAAATATAATATTGGTATCATATAAAAAACAAACAATATCATTAAGATATAATATGGATACCTCTCTGCTATGATATTGTTATCTTACCTTTATGATGCTATTTATTTTTTATATGATTTTGGTACTATATTTGTATCATTATACTTTCATATCAGTACCTCTTTTGTGTTTTTATCATACTAATTCATACCTTTATTATTTTGGTTTGATATCATTGCTTTTTTTATGTGGTCTAAATTCATACCTTAGTTTTACTGTGAGGGTGTGATCAAGATAGCGACTAAAATAGAACAGTGTCACCTCTAACTTCTATGACTATGGAGTAAATGAGGAAGCATTCAATTAAATACACTACAACCAACATTTATGGTACTTTACCTTAACATCACTAAACAAGGACAATGCAAGGATTTTTATCATGCCATAATTGACTTGAACCAATATTTTGTATATTATAATCAAAATCAATCTATAATCATACAGCCTTTACACCAATGACAACGTTGTTGTATTTCACTACAATGCAGCAATATATACAAACATAACCATATAGAAAAATTCCGAGAATGAAGTAGTAAATGAAAATTCCAAAGCAAAATAGTTGAGCACTAGATGTGAACAAATGGGATGCTTACCTAAGATTGTTAAAGAAGATGCATTGGATGTTCCTCATATTTCTCTCTTACAATACAATTTCTATACACGTCCTTTTTTATTGGGTGAAACACAATTTTTGGAAACAAAAAAAGAGAAGACCAAATTTTTCACCTCGAGTGATCAATCACTCGGTTGTTGGGAATCTTGTAGAGCATGAGCTCTTTCTCAATTCCACACCACAAGCATATGAAAGCATCAATTAGTGGACAATGATAACTTACATTACCAAGCATTAAAACGATGCAATTTACATACCACAAAAAAACATATCAAACACCCCACACCCCAAAACAATCTTGTAGAAAATTTCTAGATTTTTGCCCGTCTTTTTCAAGTCTAAGACTTTGCTCACTTTGATTTGGCTTGCAATGATAAACTGGCAAGCATTTATGGCTCGTTAATCGAAGCTGTTTCAAGCACTTTTTGGATTGAAATAGCTCGGGTTTATGCTTTACGTACTCACTTTTACTATTAATGGTGAAATGGTGAGCCAATGTGAGAACTTGATTTCAAGCTTAGTCAAGTTGTCACTTGTGGTTGCTCCCTCTTGTGCCAACTCGTGATTGTGCTCTCAATTTTGCACCCCCCAATGAATACCCCTTAACTCTTCTGATAGGCACACTCCAATTCAGAAAAGTTTATCCCACCAATGGTAACTTTTCAAGTTATGATAGGTTATATTCCACCTCCTCTCAATAGCTTATCTCTATCCTCAAGAGCTTATCATTGGCATCAATCTTGCCTATCACTACCCTTGATAGCTTATTATTGTCTTCGCTAGTTTTGTGGATAGCATATCATCACCTTGATAGCTTATTATTGCATTCGCTAGTTCATCAAGTTGTGGATAGCATATCATCACCTTGATAACTTATCTCTATCTTGATAAACCATCACCACCCTTGATAACTTATCATAGTGTGGAGAGCTTATTAGTGTTTTAATAACTTATCACGGAAAACTCCAATCATAGAGCTCTTCATGAGCTGGATTTTTTCCTTTCATTGCACGTTTTGAGGTGCAATGGTGCTAGAATGCACCCATAAAGAATTTATGGAGCTATTGTTGTATTTTGTGTATGGAGCACAAAATATATGTAGAGATACAAACACGTGAGGCATCTAAGGAGTATTTTAGATGGATAGACCAATTAATTTTCAAATAGTAAAAAAAAAGATCAACTCAGCTCATAGCCTTCATCTTTTCACAACTTGCTAATGTAGCTGGTTTGTACCACCAAGATTTTTAGCATTGTGATCTCAAGGTAGAGTCCTGGTGTTTGGGAAAAGTGTGCCTTAACTTAGCCTTTGGCCGGTTAAAAAATCAAAACAACCGATTGATGGGATCGAGAGAAAGAAAAAATTTGCTTAGAAAATTCAAAAATAAAGTTAAATTATTAAAAATGTCAATTATTTTGAAAACAAGTGAAAGGGTCACGACGGCTTTCAAAAACAATAAGAAAATGATAAAATTGTTAGGTTGAATTAAACTGGTATCAGTGTTTGGGATTGCCTCAGCTTAGTCTTTAGCCGATTGAAAATCAAGACTAGCTAACTGCAAACCATGGTAAACAGAAGAAAAACCAATGAAATATGTGAGAAAATCGTCCAAAAATTTTACAAATCTCAAAAATTTTGCTAATATTTCTGATTTTCTTCTTTCTGAGGAAGAAAGTCGATCAGCAGCCGCTTAATAAAAGAGACTTTCTCGAATGTTAACACCGACTCAAATCAAGCTATAAAATGCAAAAAATGTAAAGCCATGTAAAGTTGTGAAATGAAAGGTGAAATAAAAAGAACTAATTAATATATATGTGTATATAGAATTTATTAGAATTATGCAAAGTGAAGCTTCACTTTAGCATTCTAAAACAATAAAATGCAAAAAAAACATCTCCGTTGTGTGTGTAAATTTACTTAAATTTATGCAAGATGAAGCTTCACTTTAGCATTCAAAACAATAGAATTCAAGAAAAGTAAAGACATGTCAGGATGTGAAATGAAAGGTAAGTCTCCATCATGTCAGGATGTGAAATGAAAATGTCAGGATGTGAAATGAAAGGAGTCTCCCTAACCCAACACAACACTAAGGGTTTCTTTTAGAAAGCCAAAAATCCTATTTGAATCTACTTAAAAAGAATGTTTTATGTTTGTGAAATTGATATTTTACAAACACTGAGGTAGACCAAGGAAAGGATGACCTCTCACTTTCAAGAATGCAACAAATTTTATATTTGTAAAAGTAAACCATTGATTTTTTTGAACCTGGACGGAAGATAGCATCTAAGAATAGAAGTCATGTTTTTTTTTTTCCACAAATGGTTTAAGAATGTTTCAAGTTACTCAATGAAATCAAGTGGATATTTTGGTCAACATATTTTGCACCTGCAAAGTATCAAACTACACATTGACAATCATTACCTTTGCATTCAATCAAAAATGTCAAGGAAAGTATATGAGATAGCAATGTAGACGCTTCAACAAAACAAACAAAGGAAGAATCAAATTCAAAAGCATTAGAAACTTTAAAAATATATCTCAACAAAGAATTCTTGTCTAGTTTGTACCGTATAAGCTATGTAGCAGAAATTGCATGGATACTCTCTTGGTACCAATGCCAAAAGACAGGATAAAAAACTCTTAGGCACTCTGTGGAACTAGCATCAGTGTCAACGTCAAAATTGTTGATATTTAAACTAACATAATATGGTTGGAGTTCTTTACAGGTGTCAAAATCTACAACATGAAGACTAAACTCTAAAATTGAGAGAAACCCCTCTGCATGCGATAAAGAGGGAGAGAGAGGCCCCCGAAGACGATCGGTCGTATTAGTATTTCATATATTTCTTGTCACATTAACGGACCCATACTAACAACTATACAAGGCTATGCCAATGCATATTTTGAGGCTCGTTCTAATCACTATACCAAGGGACATTTCTCATCTGATTCATTAAATTCATCGCGAACACTTCCTTTGGCTTAACTTGCAAAAGCTATAACTTCTTGGTTCCTGTGTTGATAGAGATGACGCCCATTCTTTCGTTGCTCTTGAGCCCCCCCTTGGCTTCGTGCCTACTAGAGAATCTCTCGAGTTTCCTCTCCAAGCTCCGATGCACTTGCCTTGGTTTACTACCCCCGTTGGACCAATGGCCTCGACTCATGTAGAGAAATGCCTCTATATGTGCCCTCCGCTTTCCCTCTTCTAGTAAGTCTTTTTCTACCCCTTTGAAATCTCACAATCCTAAAGCAATCGATCCTAAGCTCTCGCCATCGCCCCTCCCCCCCAACCCCACCCCGTTGCCTCTGTGTGCTCTGCCCTTGCCGTTATTTTCTTGTTGCATCCACTCTCCACCTCACGCCCTCTGTGTGCCCACTTTTAGCCCGTCAACTACAGAGAGAAGCAATGGATGCCCTTGTCAGCTCTCGTACATTTTTCAGTCAGCTCTACACCTCCCTAAGCAAAATCCATGCCTCCCTTGTGGCTCCGCCTATAGTGTGTGCGCTCGTGCCTCGCACCTCCCACATGACCCTCATTTTTTATAAGTGACACGGGGTGTCACTCATGGGATCTACGGCAAGGGTTCTTTTTTGGCGGGGTGGGGGCTTTGGACCGTCGGATCCACGCGACAAGGGGGGCAAGGATTTGTTTGCGCGGTCTCACATTGCTTGCACGGATGCATGATAGGCGGCAGGTTGGATAGGGTGTCGGAGTCTTTGGGATGAGGTCAAGGGCTCGATGCGCAAGAGCGGTGACGGGAGCCTAAACTTTTAAGGTCACGCAACAGGGATCAACTGTGGATCAAATGCACACCATTGATCCCTCGAGTCCACCCTGTGTGCTTTATTAACGAGGCCACACGATGGCATCCAAGAAAAACCTCCCCAGCATCCAAAAAATTCTTTATGTCTCTCTGTCCACATCCTGACGCGCGACATTCACACACACTCTCTCTCCCCTCCACGTGCCATCTAACCCTCTTTTCTTGGGCACCAGAGCATTAGAGACCTGTTTTCAAAATTGTACCTAGAGCATCCCCAATATTTTGTCATAAATTCCCAAAATGCCCTTCAAATTTTCCAAAATTCCCAAAATACCCCCCGGTTGTGAGATTAAATTTCTTCAAACATAGAAAAACTTGCAGCTTTTCACAAGAAGACTGATTGTCTATCAATACAAGGTGGTAAAACTAGAATTTTACCCGGTTATGTAGGCTATGAAGATAGATTGCTTCATTAATTTTAGACGTAATTGCCATTTTTGCAAGGTAATTAAGCACTCAAAAACTGATCTCAATTGTCAAAAAGGAATAAATATCAGAAAATCTAGAACAATTCAACCAAAATAGATACAAGGGTATTTAGAGAATTTTTAAAATTTTAGGGATATTTTGGTAATTTCCCATTTCACTTATTTGTAGTATACCACAACTTTAGGAGGGGAAGGTGAGGCCATTGTGTGACCCTCCATCTCCCTGTTTCCCTTTTCTTTTGCATTTCCTTATACTTTTCACTCCTTCAAGCCCCAAGGAATCACCCTTTAAAACAAGTGTAAAACACACACACACACACACACACATGTGGCATAACGGACATAAAAATCAGGTTTTATCACCCCTTCGGCCTTCCTCACTACATCCCGTGCTTCCTTCGCCTGCATGGTGCTCCAAGAATGCTCCTTCTCCAGCCTTCCTTGCTTGTGAGTTACATCCACCTCCAGAGGGCTCCTAGGTGCCTAAATATCTTTCCTTTTGACACAATCCCCTTGGTCCATATAGATGGATCAAACGAATCGTTCTCGGAGAGAGAGATCAATCTTGATTTTTCAATACTACACTTTGATCTTGAAGCTAAGGCATACGTTTGCACAACTTCTAGTGCCTTCTTGATAACCAGGCTTTATGGAAAAGCAGGGAGTCATCCGCAAAAAGCTTTGCCAAAAGTTGGTCATTGTTAGGCAAAGCCAACCCTTGAATCTCCCCTTTGGCAGTGTTATCTTTGAGTAATGTGGCTAGAGGATGGGATCCAATGGAGAACATTAGAGGGGTGCCTTATTTTATTGATCTTTTGACCTCAAATATGCCCGCAATTCTCTCATTGAAATGGAGCTCTAATTGGCTACCATCACCTAGGGTGCTTACTAGCCGGCACATCCGCGCCCCAAAGCCTAATGGCTTCATGACATCTTGAATGAATGACCATGTGATCCTATCATAGGTTTCATCTAGATCCAACCGCAACAGGATACACTCTTGCTTAGTGAAAGTAGCATATTCAATGACGACCATTTTTCCATAATGTTGTCATAGATTGACCTTCCCTTGATGAATCCATGCTAGTGGGGAGTGAAGAATTTGTCGAGGAGGGGGAAGAGCCTAAGAGCCACAATTTTGGCAATAACTTTATAGGCTACTAACATCATTGTTATGGGAGCCAATGCTTTAGTCGGGAGCAACAAACTTGTTTGGGGACAAGCTTTAATGAGGCCTCTTTTAATCTTTAAGTCCATGACCCCATCAACCAAGGCTTGGTTAGCCATTCTGGTGATTGGAGACTTAATATGGAACAAACAAAGGGGTTTTGAGGGCTGCTGCCAAACCTTTTAGGTTGCTTCTCAACCACAAAGGGAGGTTGAAAAACTCCACCCACATTGAGCACATCTCTTGGAATGCATTAGGGGATTGAAAGGAGGGGTCCCGAGGGAGAATGCACATTGGCGATTTGTTGAGAAATAGTGAGCTTTTGGCAAGTACTCTAGCCAAATGCCACCTCATTGCTAAACTGCATTGAGAAGAAATATTTAGCTAAACATTGAGCATTAGAAACCGCACCGCCCTAATTCAAGACATTAGCACTATGAAGCCATTTGACAAGTTTGGCTTTGGCGGGCACCCTGCCCTTAAATTCGATGAACAACTTAGATTTAGCAAGCTCGGGAAGGTGTCTCTTGATCAAGGCAAGAAGGAAAACAGCAGTAAGTACATCCTCCACTTCCACACTTTGCGGGAGCATTTTTAAGAGCTTGATATGCCCTATCTCCCTTGATAGTGTCCAAGGGTGCGGATGGTGCCTTAGATTCCTCCAATGTTCTTTTATTTAATGAAAATGCAACAAGGATCTTTGCCAATTCTTTTTTTATAAGTGCCTTACACCCTTTCAGGTGCCCTTAAATTCGATGAACAGCTTGGATTTAGCAAGCTCGGGAAGGTGTCTCTTGATCAAGGCAAGAGGGACAACAACGGTAAGTACATCCTCCACTTCCACACTTTGCGGGAGCATTTTTTAAGAGTTTGATATTCCCTATCTCCCTTGATAGTGTCCAAGGGTGCGGATGGCGCCTCAGCTTCCTCCAATGTTCTTTTATTTAAGGAAAATGCAATGAGGATCTCTGCCAATTCTTTTTTTATAAGTGCCTTACGCCCTTTCAGCTCCTCTTTGCTCAGCACCAAGATATTTCCATGGCTGTCCTTGTTGTGTTGGGCTCTTTTTGAATCTTTACTTGTCACACCAAGGGCGGGGTCCTCCGCCCCCCTAGGGTCCATGGCACTGCCTCAGCGTTAGTCGACTTGTGTGAGTTATCCACGGCCATGAGGTTGGTGTGACCCGATCCTTAGCCAAATCACCAACTAGGACCTTAAGAAAATCCAAGATCATGATCCGTGAAAAAGGTCTCACAATGGATGACATCAGGTGGGTAAAACAAACCAAAGAGAGCTTCCTAATGCAACAGATCACGATCTATGGGTGCCTGTGACTAGAGAGCTACCCCGAAAAGGAATGAATGGATAATATATATGATGCATTGCTCGTGGGGCAGAGAGCAATAGCATGATGGAGATGATGCAAAAATTCTAGAGGTAGAGAGAAATGTCCGATGGAGTTGAGTGTGCGTGCATAAGATGGCGAAGTGCGAGCTCTGCTCAAGAGCCTGAGAACACCTTCCTTTCTCACCCCAACCCCCAATAGGTGCACAATCCTACACTGCTCGCTTTCTCAAAACCCTAACCACCTCACCCACTTGCATACCTGCACATCACCATCATCTCCAAGAGTGTGTTCAAGTTACCTCTTTTCTAAACAAAGGATGTGATGATGATGCACCATTTGGACAAAAAAAGTGCTGATTTTTCACATTTCCTTTTATGAATGATCCATATGTCACAATGATGATGAGACAATCTACTTGCCAAAACTCATTGTCATCAAAACAGAGATCACAAAATAGACTTTTGGCTTGCATCTTTTCTAACGAGAAGACGTTTCTTCTAGAGTGCTTAAGTTTTTTGTCATTTAGCCAATATTCATGCCCTTACAACTCTAAGATTGCAACATGGCCTTCTTGAAACTTGGGGTACCATATGTGAGCTTACTCAAAAATGCAATAGAGCAATGGGGTCTTTGGAACGGGGAGAGTTGGATAGCTACTTCCACAACTCTATATCTCATTGGTTCCCTTGGCTCTCCAAGGCTAGAGGCGTCCTTCTGACCCTTTTTTGGAGAGAAGTTGCCAGGAAGGTTAATAACAAAGGTATAGCATATAGACCAATTGTGGGACTACAATAGAGGCTGTTGGAAAGGAATTGATCATTTGGCTTTTGAGTTTAGCCTCAGTGAGGTAGAAATATTACCGGTCAGTAGAGCCCTTGAACAGCTCACTATGTGGGTATCTGTCGAACTGTGAATCCAAGCTCGAGTGGAAAGCTTAACGCTAGCCTATGAAAATACAATTCCTAAAACCCCAAACAAAGGATGTGTATCTCTCTCTTTGGAATCATAGGATTGGTTCTCCCCACTCAATAAACAATGGGAAAAAATTTGGCCAGAGTCAAGGTGGAAACCGGTCGTCAAGAACATATGATGCCCTCAATTGCCAGATAGGATGAAGGTCTTCTTATGCAAGGTGCTATGGGGAGCCATGCCAACTAAAGTGAAGGTCCTTGCTAGGGGAATTGGCCCAGATAGATGCTTGCAATGTAGAACGGCTTGTGAAGACCTTTCTCACATGTTCCCAACAATCTGTGGTCTTGCAGGCAAGATTTGCAAATGGATCCAAAAGACATGGAAAATAGGATTCTTCAAGAACGATCTCTTCTTAGGAGGGAAGACATTCAAGAGCCATACACTGCTCATTGCTACATAAATCATAATTTATTGCTACTTTAAACACATTTGGAAGACAAGGAACGATCGGATCTTTGAAAACTTCCTGGAGGTAACTAAGTTCGCGGAGATAGTCCAAGAAAGCAAAGTAACGATCATCGCCATTGGAAAGCAAAGAAACTTAGAGGAGTGGAACAGGACCTTGGGGGGCGCATTAATGGACGTGCAAAGGTGAATGTGTGGGATCATCTATGGTCAAGGGGTGTCTCCCCCATCAGCCGATGTATCTAGGATCCGTTGAAGTGGTCATGGCTCGTCACAAGCATGGCAAGAATGTAATTTTTTTGGATATGTTATTATAATTCACTCACCATTGTGAGTTTTACACCCAAAAAAAAAAAAGATTGCAACATGACCTTGGTTAAACATTGCATTTTGGGTGCAATTGTGGACCGTCAGATAAAGCTTGTTGATTAGTGCCACATGGCAAGTTAATGATTAAACTTTTTCTTTTTTATTATTCCTTGTAGTCCTTTGTGAGAGGGTGTTGACATTTGTGTACCTATCTCTTTAAAAGAGCGCATTTTCCACATAATCTTTCTCATCCTTTTCAATCTTTTTTTTTTCTCAATTTCTTACATTGCTTCAAGTTCTTTTAGACTACAAAAGTAGTCCTTAGTAAAGGGTTGGATTTTGGGTGCGTATCTGAACCATTGGGTAAAGCTTACAGGTTAGTGCCACATCGAAACCTAATGATAATAATTTTTTATCTTTATTTTCTTTTAGGCCCTTGTGAAAGGGTGTTGACATTTGTGTACCTTTGTCTTTAGGGAGAGGCATTGAGTATTGTATCAAACATTATTTTTAATGTTTTTGGAATATATTGTAATCTAAAAATATATTGCAATCTAAATACTTTATCATTATATATATATTTTTTTTTAACAAATTTTTTTATTATGATACCACATTTAAAAAAATATTAGTGTCACTTTTTGTCAAACACTATTTTTAATGATTTTGGAATAAATGTAATCTCAATACTTCTTTGTTACACTTTCTTTCAAAGAACATAATATTTATTATTATACCACATGGTTAAAAATACTAGTGTCACTTTCTATTTTTCTCTCTTACAAAAAAGCTTTTAATTATGAAATTCTTCTCAATAACTGTGTGTAGGCCATAGTTCATTGTTACACTTGTTTTCAAAATACATAATATATTATTGTAATTACGAACGTTTTAAAATACTACTAGCATCACTTTTGCAAAAAAATCTCCCCATTCACGATCACAGCTGGCACGTCCCTCTCTCTCTCTCTCTCCATGCGCCATCCCCCTCCTTTTCCCCTCGAAGCCACAATAGCATCCCTTAAGATTCCTATTAACAAACCCCTTTGCAAAATTGAATGGACCTAACTAGCGTCACTTTCCAATTCTCTCTCTCACAAAGAAACGTCAAAATTATTAAATTTTTCTAGAAATGGCCTTATGTGGCCATTGTGAACTAGGGAGCTTTCAACTTGTTTTGCTAAGTCTCAAATGATGATAACTTTTGATGTGACGTGTTGCCTTAACTCGGGATTGTTTATGAGTTTAAGTGCTTTCTCTGGTTATATGGATATGGAAAGAAGTATGATATCATGATATGAATATCTTTTGAGATTTAACAATCAATTTTTCTTAGCTCAAATGAATGATTAAGTTTAGTTAGTTGATTATCTTTTTTTCTTAATGACAAAGACATTTCAGATGCTTTAGGGTTTTGCTCTGCATGCGGCTGCCTTGTGGTCTACTCATCTTGCCTATGAGGAATCGTGAGTCGAGGCACTCAAAGGGTTTGTCGCAATAGGAGGTGAGCCTATCTACTTGGTGTTTCAAGGAGGGTTGAGGAGGCATGGCCTGTGGGGCAATGGTCGGCCCTTGGTTGTGGGGGGGCCTTGGCTATCTCGACCTCGATTTTTTGACACCCCAAAGTTGTTCCTTCCTTTCGAAAACAGAGTGGTCACCCTCCCAACTTCCTTTTGGGACTCAAATGCGGCTTAGGTTGGTGTGTCTCTCGGCATGGTGGTGCCCGTGGCAAAGGGTGCTACTCATAGTGGCATTGGGCGTTCTCTCTTGGTAGGGTGGTCTCCCCTTAAGCCCTACATGTTGCTACCCTTTGGTGGTGACTCCAGATCCAATCAACACCTGGCTCGATGTAATAGCATGTATCTCTTCTTGTTGGTGATTTTGGGAGCTTGACTACTCTGAGTTCTTAGCAACTCTCAATGGTGCGTCTCCTCTTGCTTGTTTGGTGGATGGAGGAGCTATTCTCTGAGGTGATGGAGCTTTCAGACTACCCCCTTCTCCAGCTTTTACTAGGTATGTTGGTGGTTCTTATTGGTGGGTGGCTTCCTTCTAGCCAGTGAGACTGGTTCTAATTTATTAGTCTGGGTTTTTAAGACAACTAGTCATGGATGTGCAGGGTCCACTTTGTGACAGAGGGTGTGAATATATATATATATTACTCACAAATGTGAGTTTTGCCCAAAAAAAAAAAAAAGACAGGCATTTCTTCTAAGATCGTATTCTTTTCTATTTGTTTTAAGCCTCTTGGAAAGTTACTTCTCTTTTATTTGGCCAAGAGTTGTCTTTTCTTTATTGTGCAAGTGTGTATGTGTGTGCGCGAGAGAGCATCTGCCTTCGATTTCTCGGGGCATAGTCCTGATCGTTCTTCTTGTTCGCTTTTTATGGTGGATAAGGGGAGCGGCCGAGCTTGCCTCGCTCGACTCCAAAAACAAAAGAGAGAGAGAGAGAGAGAGAGAGAGAGAGAGAGAGAGAAGGGGGGGGGTTGCTTTAATTTTTAAGTTTCTTTCTTTCGCAATGTAAAGAGCAAGCCATTTTATTTTTTATCTAACTCTTCTTTAAAAGATAATCGCATATCTTTTTGTGTGAAATCAACTGGGAGGTCGCTTCAATTCTTTCCAATAAGTGATCTCCCCCCCTCCCCCCTTTTACCCAAGACCTTTGGTGTGAAGTGCTTAAGTCTCTTGTCGTTAACCTTATCATCCATTTAACTACTGGTCCCATGTTCATGTCACTAGAACCCTAAGATTGCAACTTGGCTATCTCCACCATGACCCATCTTTGTCAAAACCTTGCAAAGTCATCTAAGACAAGGATGGCATCAAGGCCTAAAAACATGCTATTAAAAACATAACGTTTCAAAATAGGGCTAGCCCGCAGGGTATAATTTTGACAAAAGAATTTTATTATTGTTCATCTCCCTTGTCTTCTTCCTTCCTCAGCCACTTGCCCAAAGCCTCGAATTCAATGACATGCATCTCTAAACACATACTCTAATGTTCTAACCTAACCCACGTGGCTACACAAAAAGTGGCTTTCAACTAGATAATAAGTTGTGAAGAGCAAGCTACCACTAATTATTACTTTAAAAACATTTCCCTCAAGTTGACATGTGTATTCTCTCTCTCTCTCTCTCTCTCTCTCTCTCTCTCTCTCTCTCTCTCTCTCACACACACACACACACACACACACAATTGGTGTACTATCACTATCTCAATGCTTACAAGCACCACCTTTTCACTTTGCTTTGAGGTTTTGATTAGTTTTTTTTGTTGTACCTTGTGTCTTTCTTTATCATGAAGAGGCAACATAAAAGCTTTAAGAATTCATGTTGGACCGGATGGCGAGGGTCACCCTAAGCCAATCGTCCCAGTTATGCCTTTTACTTACCAGATTGTTGCCTTTCTTGAACAATCTCTGAGAAGATAGCCACTGAGGTCGCTATCAAAGACAGTTCTTGGCCAGATGTTACAATCACTCACAATTGTGAGTTTTGTAAAAAATAAAAATAGAATGCATCAGTTGGACAAGGCTTATGAAAAAATCTCGTGGTCTTACATTCTTGAGGTCATGAAGGCATTGGGCTTTGGACTTAGAATATGTGCGATAGTTCACACACTTTGGGAGGGAAGCTACTTGGAGCTATTATTCAAAAATAGGATTTGGGAATGTTTGAAGTCAAAAGATCTATCAAGCAAAGTTGCCCCCTTGCGCTGCTGCCCTTTGCAATTGGCTCACACCCTCTGGTAACCTTGTTCAAGGAAAGGGCGACAAAAGGAGAAATTCAAGGTCTCTCGCTTCTAGGGAAAAAACAATTACGTGCTAAATTGTTTGTACACCATTTTCTGCTCTTCATAAAATCTAGCTCTCAAAAGCGTCCAATTATTTTGTACTCCTTCTCGCTTAGCATGCAATATCAAAAAATCATGATTGATCTTGCTTTTAAAAGCGACTCGTTTGACCCACCACCGTGTGGTTAGGGGAAGCTATTAAGAAGGGCACTATGTTCCAACACCTTGTATCTCAAGGAGGGACATGGAAGGAGTCCAAGGTGCATGATAAAATTATTAAACATAGCTAGACTTTCCTTAATCTTGGGGGAAGCATAGGGGAACTTCCACAAAAGTGCAACAAAGCAACTTAACTCTATAATGGATAGAGATGGTCAAATACATCGGATGCCCCATTTTGCACCAATTTTCATGGTTTTTCAGACTTGGAAGGGATCCTTGAACCCTTTTTGAAGGGAATTTTTACAAAAGGTAAGTAACAAAGGGATCTTCAGTCTTTCACATCTTTGTGATCATAGAAAGCTTCACTAGAAGGAAGTGGAGCAAGTAGTAACTTAACATAATTTGACTATCTATGAAAGTTTTTGGTTCAATATTAGAGTCTTGGAAGTTTTGTCCTCCCAACCTATGCATGTGATCGGGTCATAGCTAGATTAGAAAGCCTAACATTCTTGCCAAAACATAAAGTCTTTACACTCCCCAAGACCCAAGATATTTAGAACAAGTTGATATACGAAGAAGAATGGTTTGCACCACTCACCAAGATATGGAAGGAAAATTGGTTAGGAGAGCATTGGCAAAAGAGTGTTAATGCCATCTTGGAGATCAAATGGCTGACCCACATGAACATGTGTACATGTAAGGTGCTATGGGAGACATCCAAGACATCCCCATTGGGGACAAAATTTTTGCTAGAGGGATTGGCGCTTACATGTGCTCTGCTTGTAGATCAACTTCGAAGGATCCCCTCCATCTGTTAAAAAACAGCCCTACCATCCTATGTCTAGCTGCAAATGGGTGCAAAAGATCTAGAGAATTCTCAAGTCTCTAGAAATGACCTAATCTTTGGAGGGTCCATTTTGGTTTTCACCCAAGTCACTAGCTACCGTTATTTGAAGCAGATATGGAAAGCCAAGAACCTTTGAATCTTTGAGGAGAGAGCATTGAGCTATTGGAAATAGGCTTGCAGGGAAACACACATAGCTTGGAGAAGATGATGAAGCTCAAGGCACACAAGAGAGAGGAGTATTGCTTAGTGCACAATGGAAAGATTAAGCTATCCCTAGAGTGATGGACATATATACAATTCACGAGGGAAAAAACCTTCTAAAGAAGGAAAAAATGTCTCGGGTCATGAATGTGCTCACACACATCACTACCACATATATATGGTAACAAATTCCCCTTGGGATTGATGTGGTGAACAAGAATTGGCACATAGTGTATAGAGAAGTGCCATGCCCTGAGTGCATGATCGATCCACAAAGGGGAGTAAGCTCAAAGCTTTGCGGAAAGCTTCAAACTTCTCACGAGGCAATGCCTTTGCGAATAGATCTGCAAGGTTGTCATGTGTTGGTGCATAAGCCAAGATGTTATCTTATGCTAAGAGTCTCTCCCTGACATAGTGATAATGCACCTCAATGTGCTTTGTGTGAGCATCAAAAGTTGGGTTCCTTGCAACTGCCAATGCACTCTGACTATCAGTGTAGATGATGTTGGCAGTGTCCTCTCCAACACCCAAATCAGCCAATAAGGCATTTGAGTCATACACTGTGGCTGTGAATATTGCCATGTACTCAACCTCACTATTGGAAGTGGCCAAAGTAGGTTGCTTCTTGCTCAACCATGATATGCATGAACTATCGAGCATGAAACAAAAACCACTTGTGGACACTCGCATGTCAAAACAACCAACTCAAGTAAGTCCAAAAAGGCATGTAAATCTAGTGGCAATGATCCCCCCTTGGGATAAAACAACCCAAGATACAAAGTGCCACTCAAGTAGTAAAAAAATCTCTTGACAACCCACCAATGCTTAGACCTTGGTCTATGCATAAATTTGCTCACCTGTGAGACTGCAAACTGAATATCATGCCTCATGTTGCATACATAAATAAGGCATCCAAAAGTAGTTTGGTAAAGAGTGACATTGGCAGGATCACCAACATCATGAAGACTCAATTTCAAACTTTTTTCCATGGAAGTAGCAATAAGTTTGCAGTCCTCAAGTCCAAACTTACATAGCAATGTCTCTATGTAACTTGTTTGACACAAGGAAATACCACCATCACACTACTTAAACTCTATGTCCAAGTAATGATGCAACATCCCCAAATGTTTCATCTTGAAAATAGCATTCAAATCAGCCTTAAATTCATCAATATGTGTCTCATTTGGGCCAATGATCAGCAGATGTGGATGATCAGCAGATCATCCACATATAGAACAACAATGAGAAATACATCACCCTCATGCTTTACATACAAAGTGCTTTCTATTGGAATGTTACAAAAGCCTGGTTTAACCAAATGACTCATGCCAAGCACAAGGAGATTGCTTCAACCCATATAAAGATTTCTTACATTTGTACACTTTATCTTCATGTCATGTCTTGACAAAACCGTGAGGCTCCGTTACATAAACTTCCTCAAATATGTCACCATTCAAGGAAGCAGTAACAATGTTTGATTGATGTACATCCCATCCAAAATGAGCTCCCAATGCACATTAGTGGTACAACAAGTGGGAGAAAAAGTCTCTTCATAATCTATGCCTTTTTGTTGTGCATAACCTTTTGCAACAAGTAAAACCTTATAGCGATCAATCTCACCATCCGGCTTATGTTTCAAATTGTAAACTCACTTCATGCCAATGGCCTTTTTTCTAGGTGCTTTGTCAAAAGATAGAGGCTCTTCTACATCACATAAGCTAGAAACAGCCAAAGCATAACAATTTGATGCATAAGATGCAAGGCGAGAACCTGAACAAGTACGAGTAGACAAAGGTGCATCCAATTTACTATCACAAAAAGTATGCACTAGCCATTTTGGCATACCACTAGCTTGCTCATTCTCAACCCTTTCCACATCAAGTACATCATGTACATTTGCATCAATAATAGCCTGATCCGCATAATTTTTTGAAATCCCCATAGGCTGTACATTTGCCTCATTGGAATTTACATTCAAGTTTCCACCACTGAAAACAGGCAACAAATTGTCATAAATGTCCTGTGAGCTTACGTTTGTTTCTAGTACATGATAGCAAGCGTTGAACAAAATCTTCCACAAACACAACATCTCGTAACACCAAGATGCATTTTTTTTTTGTGGATGGTATAACTTGTAACCTTTGCTCTCAGTATTGTAACCGATAAAAATGCATTTAACAACCTTATCATCGAATTTTTTGTGTTGCACTTGTGGCACCAAAGCATAAGCCAAACAACCAAAAACATGCATGTGATCAATAGATGGCTTCCTATCATCCCATGCTTCATAAGGAGTCATAGACTACAAAGCTTTTGTAGGACACCTGTTGAGTACATAGGTGGCACACATGATGGCATCAAGACAAACAAATTTGGCAAAGCTTGAATTTTGACCATACATCGTACCATCTCCATAAGCAACCTGTTTTTCCTTTGAGCAATACTATTTTGTTGAGGTGTATATGGCACTGTACATTGGTGTTTTATCCCATGACTAGCCAGAAATGTATTAAACTCATGAAACATATACTCCCCCCTCAATTTGAACGGAGTGTGCCCATAGTACATTTAGGGACATTTCAGCCATAGCCAGAAATTTCTTGAAGCACATAAATACTTTGGACTTAGCTTTAAGTGGATACACCCACGCATGCCTAGAGTAAACATCGATGAAAGTCACAAAGTAAAGGTAACTTCCCAAGGATGGAGTTTTTTCTTTTCACTAGAGTTCCCTGACGAGGTGCTGCCAGTAGAAGCATTAGGAACATATGATTTGCTACTGATTGAAGAACCATGAGAAGTGGCTACTTTGCTATTACCACCTTTTCTTTGAGAAGCAATAAAATCTTGTTCAAATGCACGTTGTTTAGTCCTGTTATTTCTTGAAAGTGATTCCTGCAAAATCAATGTGCATAATGCATCACACTTGACAACATCAAGATTTCCTTAGGTCATAAGTCTCCAAGTACTAGCAAAAATCTGGTAAGAATTTCGCAAAGCTAGTCGAGTCACTTGCTCCCTTGGATTGAGATTTTAGTCTTCATTTTGTCTCTTTCTAAGATGTGATAGGTGATGACGTTGTGGTCCCTCTGACATTGGCCTTGTTGTTGGGGAACGAGTACCTAGACTAGTGTGAACACATACAAAAACCGGCACAATTACCTTCTTCGATAAACTAGTTAGATAGAGTAGATTAAGAGTGGAGATCGAGGCATCCTTGGTCTTTGCTTTTTTAGTGGTGAGTTTCTTGCCATAAGAATAGTTGGTAGATAGAGTAAAGTGTTAAGAGTAGGTTTAGAGCTTGGTGTGTGGCTTTGTTGGCTGTTAGAGCAATGAAGTTCACACTAGGCTGAAAAACGCAAGACAAAATGCAAATTTCAAAGTTTTTATAATATATTGTTGTTTGTGAGAGTTTCTTTTATCTTGTTTTAGGAGTAGAGTAACTTAGATGCATCTTTGGGTAAGATCTTATCCGCATTTTGGTTGAAACTTGTGCTAGTTTTTGTTTCATGTGAGAATCAGTAAAAAGAAGGGAGGAAAGAGGAAAATTCACCCAAGGTGTTCAATTTCTGTGGAAATTTTGATTTCTTGTGACACATTGGACCTAAAGTGATAGCAAAAACATGTGAAAAAAGTGAAATCTAGAAAAAAAACTCTATTTTTGTCTACTAACAAGAGAAAATTGTGTTTTTTTGCATTAGCTAGTAGCTAGAAAAAGAACTTTTGGCCAAGACTTGGTTCAATGCTAGGCCTTTATACAAGGATCACCCCTATCAAGTCAAAGTTGAAAAAAAAATGCCCAAAGTAGTAGCAGAGGAAGTAAGTCGCATTTTTTGCACAACGCCCATTTACAAGAGTCAAAACTTGACAACACTTGGGACAAGGGTTCTACTTGACCTAAGAAAGCAAGCCATCAAATCAAAACTGAATTTGGACTCATATTGTGAGTGTGATGTCAAATCCTAGCTTTCCGTCTCAAAAATTGCTAAAACTGGGATTTAATACAAACCATTTGACCAAACACTATGAAGTTTGGTGAGTATACTCTTGAAGGAAGGTAAAACACTTGAGAATTGGAAAAAGTTGCTCGAAGAAGGAGATGAGGAGAAAATTGCAATTTTCCCACTAGCTACCTGCTAGACAAAGTTTTTTGCCAAGGTTTGGTTCAGTGGTAGGCTTTGATGCAAGGATCACCCCTATCAAGTCAAATTTGAAAAAAGTTGTCAGAAGTAGGAGTAGAGAGAGAAAATCGTGTTTTTTGCACAACTATCTGAAAAAGAATCTTTTTCAAGCTTTGAACCAAAGGAAGAACTTGATGCAAGGATCACACTCATCACGAAAAAATTGTAATTGGCATCAAGCTATATCAAACCCTAGTCAGAAAGTGCCAAAAAAAAAAGCTAAAATAATTAACCGAAGTCAAAACTTAACCAAACTTGGTAGGTAAGATTTACAAAGTGTGGGGAACCTAACAAAATAAGAAAAGATTCATTTTGACAAATCTGTGTTGACCTAAGAAGAAAATTGTGATTTTTTCTTGAAGATTGTTGAAAACAAACAGACACAGGTGAAACTTGGTGTGCTTGTTGGCCTCAATGTAAAGAACTCAGTGCTCTTTTCAAAGTCAAATTTGAACACTCAAGTCATAAGTTAGGCTCAAAACAGTCAGAAAGGGACTTTGAAACTGCCAAAGCAAGGTTTAGGGCACCTTGTGAAACTCCAAGTTGGAGCAAAATTGATGAGTAGGCTATTCATAAGGTGAGGAACCCAACCACATTGAAAAACTTTGAAAAAGTTGAAAAGGAAGCATCTTGAGAAAATAATCGTGATTTTTGCTCAAGTACTCCACAAAGCTGTTAGATGTGGCTCAAATTTGGTGTGCTTGTAGTGCATGATGTGTTAAGTGCATGATCAAAATCTAGAGCCATTTGGACATTGGGAGTGCAAGATCCAAGCAAAACAGTTTGTCTAGACAACCTAAAATTGCAAAAAGAAAAAAATCCTTGACCTTAAAGGATAAAAACTTGATACATAAGGTACATTGAGAGTGGAGAACCCAATGAACTCATCAAAACTAAAAAAAGTTGCAAAAAAATTTATCCTGAGGAAAAAATCATGATTTTTTCCTTTCCATCTGCTATAGAGGTCAAAACTTGACAAGACTTGGTGACCTTGTTGTGCATGTCTTGTACATTTTACTGACTAAATTTGGGCCAAAAATACCCAACAGAGTTCAAGTTACAAGCGGTTTTGTGTTGCAAGTGAAAACTAGTTCTCACAAAAACGGCCATAACTTCCGCATATGGGCTCTAATCACAAAACATTTTTTATCAAAATGTAACTTGTAAGCGGCTCTACAGATCTTAGAGTAACACTTGACGTAAAGGTATGTCTACGATAATCCTTTAGTTCAAGGGTTTGAAAAAACGGTGTTTAAGGCCTTAAATTTGCAATTTTTGTTCAGGGGTGTTTGAAACTGGCTTTTTGTCAATTCTAAGAGAGATTACCCTTCAGATCTTGTAGCTTTTATAATTTGAAGGCTAGGTCTGAGAGAGAGACTAAGAATAGAATCTCATTAGATGTAGGGATCAATCACAAACTTATAGCAGAGCCTATGGAAGTCCTACTACATATCATTAAGGACTATGTGTCTGATACGACTTCAAAGTCTTCTGATTTCTACAAAATGGCTTTTGATCTACGTGGGAAAGGACATGAAATAGCTAGTTCTAGCAGAGTGACACTGAAGGCAATGGATTACTACATGACCTTGGTGTACCAATTTGACAACCAATTTGGGACAAAGATCTATGCAAATCCCTATAACCACTTTGTTGGTCGAATTGATGACTACCGTCGATAGAATTCAATGAAGTGCCAGTTTGTGAAGTACCTAAAAGATACATTTTTGGATCGCACTGGTGTCATTTTTAAAGTGATAGAGGATCGAAACCTAGTAGACAACCTAGGACAAGTAATATCTGGAAATCAAAGAGATGTAGTGCCTGAAACATGGCCATTGCCATCTTCACAGCATCTCAGGCCAATCCATTCCTTGAAAACAAAACATGCCTTGATAGATGATACATCCATAGCTCTCTATTGGATATCCATAGGAGAAGATATCAACATGTACTATACTAGTCTTCCTTGTCTTGGTAGCTCGCTTCTCTAACATCTTGCCACATATTATTCAAATTATTTTATTTAATCTCTATTGTTTTCCCTGCTTTTTTGTTTGAAGCTGTAAATTTGAGCAATAGTATTATGTGTAATTCCCTTTTTTGGAAATGCTACCACAAACCTACTAGCTAAAGTCGGTAAATCCAAACCCTTCATATTGTGGGCAAAGATCATACACTTTCTTGGCTCTGAGAAACTTCTAAATCTCACCAAGTGACTATGGGGATCTCCATTCCCATCGTTTTTTGATTAATTTTCAAAAATCCATTGGAATCACTTGCTGATGTGATGTTAGTCCCGTTCTCCTTATTACCACTACTATTGGTCCAAGCTCATCAGATTGAGTTGTTGGTTAGTGTGACTCATTGAACCCATGTCAAGTTCTGATGTCATTAGTTATGTCCATTAGGTAATGAAGAAGCCCTAGGAATTAGCATGCTCGTGTGTGGTAGTCTGTAGATGATATTTTTTGTCTTCTTGCTAACCCATGTTGAGATATCCACCTTAAAGTTTATAATCAATAGTTTCACAACGCAAATGGTGGATGCCTGGGAGGAGACATACGTAACACGTTACATGGTGGATTGAACACTTTGTCTTTGCAATCAAAAAACATATGTGTTTGAATTAAAGTTTAATTGTTTTTTCAACACATTCTTTTTCACACATAGTGCGTTTTCTCTCGACACATACGATTCATTGGGCATCTAGAGTAGCCAAGGAATTGAGCTCTCACACTATGTTGAACCTCTTTCATTATGTATGTTCTCTATGGAAGCTTGTGGAACATCCACTTTTTCCATTTAGGCTTATAATGTTTCACTGAATATCCATGATACAAGGTTGTCTCCCTGCCCTCCTGAGTCATGGATGTAGCACTTTGTTGTATTTATCCCAAAATCTAAACTCATGCATAGCTCTTTCATCCTTCTGGAAGATGTACACTATTTTTCTATCTTGAAGGGCTACAAGTCTTGCATGTTTTACCCATAGAATTTCGTTCAAATCCACATTTTTCCAATATTGGACTCTGAAGCTCTCATTGTCTATTTTCAAGTGTCTGATGATCCTTGAGTTGATCAACTTGTAATCTAATAGCCCTATAGAAAGTGTTCCTTCCATGTTGTCCTCTTTGGGAATCTGCTTTTAAGCCTTGTTTCCCCATTTGTCCATAGTGTCTATGTTTTCTACTATAGCGTACATAGTCCCCTTAGAGTCCATGTAGAATGCTCCTTGTTTATTGGTTTGAAACTCTTATTTAAACTCTATTTTGTAGTCATGTGCTTGCACACAAGTTTTATCTTCTTCATCTAAGTAGATATATGCATCATGGTCATGTTGTTTCAAAAAGATCGAGATATAACAATCTCTCTTGTATTTGGTACTTCTTCAAAGATGGTAGACAATCTATCTTCTTGGTCTACACTCTCTTTCATTGATGCTCTACTGAAGTTATCACCAAAAGTGCCAAGATTTCCTAACACTTTACCTAATTTAAGGTTCATAAAGATTCACAATGAATTGTCAACTAATCGTAAGCATGAGATTTTCTCCTTTGGTTGAGCCCTCTCCCACTTTTAATCTCCAGCCCTTTCCTTGCCAAGTGCTCCAATCCTCTATGAATTAGCACTTTAATATGTAACTCCAAAAAATGTCAAACTCGCCAAACTTATCCCAATACTGCAATGAATTCCAATAAAAATTTATGAGAAGTTCAAAAATTGCCCTATCAAGCGCTCTTATTATTAGACGCACCTAAAAGTGGGGTGTCCCAATTTTTTGTATTTTCAAGCCTTGGAGTTCCCTTGGGTTGGTCAAATGAAAATATGTCATGCCCTTCAATTTCACTATGTTTGGATCTCAAGTTTGAGTTTTATTCCAAGATTTGCAAATTTTAGGTCTCTAACTGTTTTGGCAGTTTCTTGTCCATAGCTCCAAATTCCTCCCAAAGTTGGTCAGTAGATTTCAAATGTCAAGTATAAACTCTAGATACCCAAAAATAATCAAAACTTCCCTTTGGAGATGTGTCGGCTATCAGGCATGCTTAATAGTGACCTCACTCAAAAATTCAATGTTTTGCAATTGTGAGATTATTGACAGCTTATACACGGTATTCAGGTCTCACATGTGCATAGGTTTGACTTTTGGATACAAGTATCTCCCATTACACCCTTTTTTCTACTTGCAGTCTTCTACGGTTTGTGCTATATAGCATGTGTTGTTCACGCTTTGTTTCTCCTCTTTTCAGGTAGTTTTCACATCAGGTACAACATTTGCCATGGCTGACAACAACACAGATGTGTTCAAGATGTTTGCTTCTGACGATAGATTGGATGGGGACAATTACCCTGGGCTTATATGATGCAACATGTCCTTGTGTCAAAGGGTGTCTAGAATATTGTGCAGGGCATTGATGTATCTTGGTTCTGAGGATGTTGCAGGTTTTGGTGGCATGATTGCTACTACCAAAGCTGTTTTTCCTACGGCTGAGCAACCTCGTTAGGATGTAAAAGATGCACAGGCTCATGCATTGAGCGTACTATTACTCTTCACATTTGTTCAATCTACAAAATAGGGTTGGGATATTCTGGCTGGTCTTTATGCAAATCGCAATGAGGCAAAAATTGAATTGCTACGTAAAGAGCTGAAGTCGAAGATTATGCATGAGGAAGATGATATAGACACTTTCTTTGCTGGTGTTGAGGATATCAATGAGCAACTTATTTTTGCAGGCGAAGTCATTTCTGACAGTTCCCTTGTGCAGATTGTTCTTGATGCTTTGCCAGATTCTTACCAGACTTTTGCTAGTACTTGAAGACTTATGACCCACAATGGAAAAGTTTTCAAGTTTGATGTATTATGCACATTTTTGTTGCAAGAGTCACTTTCCAAAAAAAAACAGGACTAGACAATGTGCAGTTAAATAGGCTTTTATTGCTGCTCAAAGAAAAGTTGGTAACAGCAATGTAGCCACTTCTCATGGTTCTTCTACAAGTGGTAAATCACATGTTCCTAATGCTTCTGCTGGCAGAAATTCGTCTAGGGATTCTGGTGAAAAGGAAAAAAAGAATATGTGTTGCCATTATTGTAAAGCTAATGATCACTTGATCAAGCAGTGTCCTAAGTTGAAGGCCAAAGAGGGTAAGAAGAAAGAGGTTGGTGCCACTACAAATGTAGCTATTGTTGAGTCATCTGTGAAAGGATATTGTGATGCTGATGTTGATGCATAATGGGCTTTTAGTGTAGAGTACACATATGATCCTTTTGTCCATGATGCATGTTTATCAGTTGCTGCAGATGCTCATGTGTGGTACTTTGAAGGTGGTGCTACAAAGCACATTACCTCTCATTGTGACTTGTTTACCTCTCTTGAGGATGTCCCTCATGGGAATTTAGTCACTTGTGTCAATGATGCCTCTTATCCAGTTAAGGGAGTTGGAAATATTGTGTTTGTTGCTGCAAATGATAGTTCTTTCACAGTTGTTGATGCATTGTATGTACATGGGATCAAGAAGAATCTTTTGTCTATATCTGCACTTGCTAGACTTGGTCTTGTAGTCAAATTTGTGGATGCCAGATGTACAATACATGATCTCAGTTTTGGTGATGAAATTGTTGCATTTGGCATTTTATGTCGTGGGTTGTATAAGCTCACTTTATATGACAAGTGTGGGTAGAATTTTGCAAATGTTGTTGTGGATTCAAAGGCTGTTTCAGATGTAACACTTTGGCATGCACGTTTTGGGCATCTAAATTTTGCGAGTTTTTTGTGTTTGCAGAAAGCTAATATGGTTGCTTATTTGCCGCCTCTTGAAGCACCTGTCAAACATGTTTATGAAGGTGTATTTTGGGTAGGATGCAATGTTTAAAATTTTCAAAGGATGGTTCAATTAGGGCTACATGGAGGTTGCAGCTTGTGCATAGTGATGGTTGTGGGCCCATGCAAACTCCGTCCTTGGGCAATCACCTGTATTTTGTGACTTTCATTGATGATTAATCCAGGCATGCATGTGTATATTCACTTAAAACAAAGTCCAAAGTGTTTATATGCTTCAAACAATTTTTGGCTATGGCTAAAAATGTCTCGAAATATACTATGGGCACCCTCTGTTTCAATCGAGGGGGGGAGTATATGTCTCATGAATTTAATGCATTTTTGGCTAGTCGTGGGATAAAACACCAATGTATAGTGGGATATACACCTTAGCAAAATGGTATTGCTGAGCGAAAAAATAGGTCACTTACGAAAATGGCACGATGTATGGTCAAAAGTCAAGCTTTGTCAGATTCGTTTTGGTTTGAGGCCATCATGTGTGCCACTTATATACTTAACACATGTCCTACAAAAGCTCTGCAATTTATGCCTCCATATGAATCATGGCATGATAAAAAGCATACATGCGCGCTTTTGGTTGTTTGGCATATGCTGTAATGCCACAAACGTAGTGTAGAAGCTGGATGATAAGGTTGTCAAATGTATTTTTGTTGGTTATAATGCTCAAAACAAAGGTTACAGGTTGTATCATCCGGAAACAAAGCGTATCTTGGTCTCATGGGATGTTGTGTTCGTGGAAGATTCTGTTCGGCCCTTGTTGTCATGTACTAGAGACATTAATGTAAGCTCACATTACATTTTTGGATGGTGAGATTGATTGCTATAAGCCTTGACTTGTTGCAAAGGGTTATGCACAACAAAAAAGTATAGATTATGAAGAGACCTTTGCTCACACGTGTCGTATGACTACTGAGCATTTTCTATGTGCATTGGTAGCTCATTTTGGTTGGGATGTACATAAGTCAGACATTATTACTATTTTCTTGAATGGTGACATATTTGAGGAAGTTTATGTAATGCAGCCTCACGGTTTAAGTGAAGAAAGGACAAGAGGATAAAGTGTGCAAATCCAAGAAGTATTTGTATGGGTTGAAGCAATCTCCTCGTGCTTGGTATGAGAAGGTTGACACTCATTTGCTCAAACGAGGCTTTCATAACAATCCAACAGAAGCACATTGTATGTAAAGCGTGAGGGTGATGTACTTCTCATTGTCATTCTCTATGTGGATGATTTGCTGGTCACTCGACCAAATGAGAAACATATTGCTAAATTTAAGGTTGGTTTGAATGCTACTTTCAAGATGAAAGATTTCAAATTGGGGTTGTTGCATCATTCCTTGGGAGTACAATTTAAGCAGTGTGATGGAGGTATTGCCTTATGTCAAACAAGTTACATAGAGTAAGTTTGGACTTGAGGATTGAAAACCTATTGCCACTCCCATGGAAACAGGTTTCAAATTGAGTCTTCATGATGCTATGATGTTGTCGATGTCACTCTTTACCAAACTTTTGTTGGCTACCTTATTTCTGTATGCAACACGAGGCTGGATATTCACTTTGCACTCTCATAGTTAAGCAAATTCATGCATAGCCTAGGGTTTTAGCATTGGCAGACTATCAAGATGATTTTTTGCTACTTGAGTGGCACTTTACATCTTGGCTTGTTTTATCCCAGGTGGGGATCATTGCCGCCAAATTTACATGCTTTTTTGGACTCAGATTGGGTTGGTTGTTTTGCTTTGTGAATTTTTTGGTTTGGTTGCTACAAGATTTGGGTGTATTGTCGAGAAATTTCATCAGCATGTGGTACTTCATTAGAAATGTGAGACAAAGGAGTAGGCAATGAGCACACATATGGTGATTTTTTGATGGATGAATGAGGAGTATCGTTGTTTTGCAAATTGAAGCAAGTGGATATAAGTATCCCAAGTTTCTCGACTCTCATGGTTGTATGTTCTTAAAAGATTTAAAATAATACTATTGGTTGCTTTTGTTTGTCCATTAGATTCTGAATGAAATACAAAAATGAATTCTACTTGAGTGTCCAAATTTGTGAAAAGTGTCACCCAAATATCATTGCAAGATATCTCGATCAGATATGATAGGTTTAGGCATTCCATACAAAACAAGAATATTCTTAAGAAATAATAAAGTCGCTTACTTAGTTGAGAGGGTCTTCTTCCGCGGTAGAAAGTAAACCTATTTGCTAAATCTATTGATAAACAATTATCCGAATCATATCTTTTTGTGCACGTGTGAGTGGCAATGCAATAATAAAATTTATAGAAATATGTTGCCAAGGAGAGTAAGGAATTGATAAAGGCAACAAACTGTATTGCTTACCATGATGACGCTTGATTCATTGACAAACAAATCATTGTGCAATATATGTAAGAAAATCTTTTTGAACATAGAGCCAATAAAATTGACATTCTACGATGTGAATAGTTGTGGCAATCCCATAGTGGCCTATATTAAAGTGGTTCATGGCACTCTTTAAAGACAAGTTGATGAAATATAATAGTTACGCACAATCTCTTTTCAAAGAACAAAGACCCATCATGAAAGGAGTGTTGTGCATGAAAAAAAGATGCATGGTTACAAAAGTAAATATAAATGTCAGCAAAGTCAAAATCATAAGTATCAACCATTTTTGAAATAAATTTAGCAAACACAACAAAAATGTTATTGATGGATGGCATGAGACGTAGTGCATTTGCAACCTTATTTTCATGCCCTAGTTGATATTGAATGAGTGAAAAAAAACTTTGAATAAATTATGTTCACTTTATATAAAATTAGAGATAGTTGGTTGTGAAAGCAAATGACAAATGCTTTATTGATCAATTTTAATCAAAAATTTAGATCTCCTCAAGTAATGTTTTCACAATTTTTCAAAGCATGCACAACAACTAACAATTCTTTGTCATAAGTGCTATAATTGAGTTCATTGGGTTTTAACTTTCTACTTTCATATGCAATGGGATGATTATCTTACATTCATACAACACCAATACTACCCCCATTAGCATTAGTTGTAATAAAAAAGAAGGATCTTTTGAAATTGTAAGACAAGGGCATGTGTGAGTGCATATTTGAGTGTTTAAAAATATTTTTTATGTTGAAAATTCCAAGTGAAAGATGTGTTCTAAGTGGTAAAGCCAAGTATGATTTTTTTAAATGAATTCTCTATAATTACTACACAAACCAAGAAAAGAATAAATATCATAAATAGATTAAGGTCTAGGCCATCCCTTGATGCATTGAGCCTTCTGAGGATATACACAAATCCCTTTGCCAGAGACAATGCGACCTAAATATTCAATCTCAATTTTGCTTTTCTCAGGATTCAAATAAAGTTGATTCTCATGCAGCAATTTAAAAACCAAATCCAAATGTGCATAATGGTATTTTTTATTTTTACTAAAAACCAAAATATCATCAAAGAAAATCACAACACAATCTTGATCCTTCAAAAAGATGCGATTTATCATGCGTGAAAATGTAGGAGGTGCATTTGTCAGACCAAAAGGCATTACAAGGAATTCATAATGATTAAAGAGTATTCAAAACATAGTTTTATGAACGTCACTTTCCATCATACACACTTGATGATATCCAGATTTAAGATCTATCTTATTAAAAATGGACGTACCACTTAATTTCTTGAGCAAGTCATCAACATGATAAATAGAAAAACGATTCTTTATTGTAATTTTATGAAGTGCTCTATAGTCAATGCACAAACGATAAGAACCCTTTTTCTTTTTGACTGAGAGAACTGGTGTACCAAAAGGTGAACTACTTGGATTAATAAAACCATGATTTGATAATTTCTCAATTTGATATTGAATTTCTCTTTGTTTAGTTTGATTTTAATGAAATAGTACTTGATCAACTCTATTGTGTAGTCTTCTACTCTAGAAGGAGGTAATTCTAGCAATAGATCTTCAACAAAACTTTTCTTGTATTTCATCAAAAAGTTCTCTCGACGAACAAGGAGACAAATGTTCTTTGTGTGTTTCAATTTCATTTATTAGAACCAAAAATTATTTGTTATCGTTTTGAGCTAGCCTTTTAGCTTGAATGTGACTAAGAAGAGGTTCTAGTTCTAGCTTTTGGTTAGCTTGTAATGTGATATATTTTCCATTATATGTGACAATGAGTGTATGCTTATCATAGCCATTCTTTTGATTAAAATGATCTTTACAAAGCATACCCAAAATTAGATTTATGTTTTGCAATGGTGCTACTAGCTGGAATCTCATGATTCTGTGAAGTCTCCTAATTGGTATTTCAAATCTTTTATCATATACACACAATTTAATTTGGTTCCTTAGAAACCTTTTTATTTATAATTCATGGGAGCCAGATGAAATTTTAACTTTTGTGCAACACGTGTAGAAAGGAAATCACGTGTACTTCCATCATCATGCTATAACTTAAAAGCACCATCACCAATCTTAACTTACATATGTAGGAGGCTATGTAGTTGAGAAGTGGGAGTAACTGTGTCATCGTGAGGTTATTGAGTGTTATCATCAAAAGTCTTGGCAATGTTGATATACATCTCCATGTTGTGCACTTGATAGTCGTTATCATCTTCAATCTCCTCAATAAAGTATGAGAAAGGTGCTAATTTTCTTTCAGAACACTTGCTAATTGTATGTCCCATCTTGTGACAAGTGTAGCAAACAACAGTCTTCATATCACGTTTTTCATTATTCTTGTTGCCAATATTATTGTTGTTGTGACTATGTGGAGCCTTGTTTTGTGACTTCAAGAAAGGAATAGATGAAGGTTTTAAAGCAGTACTTGAACCATATTTATTTACCTTCTTCTGTCCAAAAGCGTTTTGATTGTAATCGATATTGATTATAATGTTGCATCCACCATTGTCCATTAGTACCATTGAATCTAGTAGAAGAATAGTAGGAGGTGTACATTGTGGTGGAAGAGAAGGATTTAAGTCTTTCTGATTGGTGACCCTTTTGGAGTTGGATCTTTACCTTTTGCAGCTTTAACATCATGAGCTAAAGAAATATCTCTCTTTGATGTATGTGGACATAATTTGTTGAGCTCAACATGTTGTTGGACAAAAGAAAAAGTGGGACACCTCTATATCTTTATAGACCAAGAGCATTCAAGCTTCAACCTCAGCACCCAAAAGTATACAAAACAACTCTTAGTAAATCCCAATCCAAAGATCTATTCTCCCTTTGGAATTTACATGCACACGCCTACCCAAAGGACCGTAGCACATAGGAGCAAAACCCTGTGAAAGCACGGATTTACAGCACACGCTCACCAATGCATATGAATACAAGGGCAACATCAACTCCACAATTCACAGATACATGCCCTCCCAATCTATCTATACGCAATTTGCCACTAGGCTGCCATAGCCATAATCCTATAGAGAACTAGTCGTAACTTGAAGAGCATAACTCCAACTGGGGCACTTTAAAGCTCGGAAGAAAGATTAAAAAATGACTAGCAAGAAATTTAAAGATGATCAAAATTTAATTTACATGCCGCTATGTAAAAATCTGATGTGGACTGAGAGTTGTCCTGATATGACTACAAGTAGAGAAGGCAAGGCGAGGGCAAAAAGTTGCATCCAAAAGCATCAAGGAGGCACAATGACCCAAAACTTGAAAATTTCTAAACTTTGGCTAAACGTTTCTTAAGGGTTACATGAGTTCTAGTTATATACAAGTCTCCCTTCAAAAAGCTCACTTATGGGCACTTACAGTAACCCGATAGCTGGTGCTATAGTAGTGAACTTGCCCTACATGTACATGTGCTTGCTAAAGCAAGCTAAAAAACCCACAAAAAGAAATCCCACACACCATTTTGACATCCGGCATCATGTCCATATGTACAAATTCACAAAAAATTGGGTCTCCAAAATGCGTGCAACAATGCAAAGTATATTCCAAGTCGAAAATATATTTGTGTTTGAAAAAGTAGAGTGAGAAACTTTTTTTGCAGTTTGAAGAGCAAGTAGAATATACCAAAATTGGTATGTGTACTCGGTGACAATTTCCTATGTCTTGAATTGAAGAATATCCCATGTACGTTTACCTTTCTCTTTGTATTGAGAAGGGAGAAAATACTTCATTATTAGGCTTTGAAATTTCTTTCAAGTTTTTGATCATCTGTGTCGTTTGTGTCATTTACGAGTCACATTCCACCAAAGAGAAGCATATTTTGTCATTTGGTTTGGTACATAGATGATTTTGTCTCACTCGTTGAACTTTCCTTTCTGAAAGTAGTCATCCAAGGATGATAACCAAGAGAGAAGCATACGTGCATCTTTTCTTCCATCATACTTTGTAAAAGTAAATGCCTTTTTAGAGATCTTCTTTTGTTTTGTTTTGGCTTGAGCATCCAAAGTATGCTTAATTACTTTGATAAGCGGCTTGTCTTCATTGTAGTCTTTATGATTGCGCTTACAAGAACTCTACTTTTGTAACTTCTCAATCTTTTGTTAAAAGAGATTACATGCAATGTGTTCCTTTTTAAGCTCTTCAAAAAGAGCACTAATCTTTTGATCCATAACAAGAGAATCTTAGGTCATCATAGTTGGTTAACTCAAGCAAAAGAAAAGTAAAAATATAGATATAGATCCAAAATATATGCAAGAGTTACATTGAAAAAAGGAAAAGGGACCTAAGAAAACGAATAATATGATATCTTTGTATGTTGAACGAGCCAGGAAAACTCCAAGAAGACACCTAATGAATATGCAAAGCCTTTGACCAATCATTGAGATGATGAAGCTTCTTATTCTTGTATCTTTAGTAAAGAGAGAGCCTTTCAAAAGTGATCTTTTAGAGAGTCTTCATGCCAAAATTTATTTGTTTTTTTCACAAAGAGCACTCTTCTTTGCTTCTACACACTATTTGAAGTGTTTTCAAAACTTTCTTACCACTTTTGACTTCCTAATATCTTCCCAATACTTTCAACACAACTTTGATTCATTAAATCAAAATAAATTCATCAAAATAATTGATTGGATAATCACAAAATATAAAGAGAACAACATAAACAAGAATCAAACACAAGATACCATACTAGGGATTTCTATTTAGATTGCTTCTTTTGAATGATTTTTTAGAATAAAATATAAGCAAAGTTAATAAAATGTCCAAAAATAGTAATGATGGTAAAACAAAAGTTTATGAGGAAAATTGTCTCATGGTCTAGAAAAATCCCTATTCTTCTTAGTATGCAATCCACCACAAGAAATTTATATTTGGAGCAAATATAGTACTACATCAACTCTGGAGGCTTACCATGTCCAAAGGATGTGTGCGCAATGTGGTGCACACGGGAAGGGGAGGAGCACGAGAGTGTGTGGGTGGAGCAACCTCTAGAACTAGTGAGTGAGGTGCTCCTTATTCATATACGTATAATGAATAAGGGAATGTACACACGTGGACGGCCAGCCGAACACTAGATGTCCGTCCCTGAGTAAAAGTGCAACGCCTTTACCCCAACAAACTCCCACTTAAAGGCGATGCACCGATAAGTGAGACCTACTAGCTAAACTACTAGTGTGTACAAGAAACTAAGTGAGAGACTCTCTCAACCTATGCTCACTAGCTCATTTTGTCGATCTACACGTAGTCATATCTAGTGGTAGGCTAGTGTGCGTACCCACGCTAGAGCCTGCATGTAGATCCCGCAGACTACTCTGTATGGTCTGCAAAAATTCCATTATGCATCATGCTAGTGTCAGCCATCACACGCCTAACAACCCCTATTGCAAATGCTCCCACTGTAGCTGCTAGATTGGGCCTCGACACTAGTAAGGCGAACATAAGACGCCCGAATGCTGACAAAATTTGTGTAAACCTAGTTATACTTGCCTCCCTTACTCTATCTACAATCACTACATCATCAAGACTACCCATCGTGTATGGATGTGTCAACATCGACACTGGGAAACCTACGTCCGTGTCACCCATAGGCAAAATTGTGTGTCCTGGCACCAACTCATCAACCTCTAGCATGAGCATATCAAAGAACTCCTATCTGTCAGCTCTGTTTATGTCTCTAGGGAGCATACCTACTCTACCTCTACCTGCACAAACTCTCACAACACCTGTTGTGTCTCACTAGAGCACTGCCACTCTATCTCTGTCTCTACAGAGTCTACCGGCACGTCTTGCACAACTAAATGCTCTGTCTCGTGAGCATGGTGGAGCTCACCTACAAAAGAGGCACGTCTCATCTCTCGCTCAAAGCATGCCAGAAGCAAAATCAAGACTATGCCATCTCGAACCTCAAACACATGCATAAGATATACCAAGCCACTACGGGCTCCTCTGACAATCACTAATGAACTGCAATGAATCTGGAAAGATAAGGGGAGGAGCACGAGAGTGTGTGGCTGGAGAAACCTTTGGAACTAGTGAATGAGGTGCTCCTTATTCATATATGTATAATGAATAAGGGCATATACACACGTGGACTGGCGGGTGAACACAAACGTCTGGCCCAGGGTAAAAGCGTAGCGCCTTTACCACAACACTAAGTTCAAGAAAGGATTTTCCAGAAACAATAGATCCCTTATGAGATTAGAAATTTCTTAAAAAGACCTTGAAAGGACACTTTTATGTCCTATCAAGTTGCCGACCTAGTATCAATGAGAGATCTACATAATGAGCTTTCGCTTATACACCTAGGGTTTCGAATGTGTAACTATTAATGTCAATAACCCTAACCTCCTAGGCTCATGTCTAGCAAAGTACTCACAAATCCCATCTAACATACATAGGAATTATACAAGACATGATGTGCTATACATAGACTTGTATGCTATTGGTGTCTATTGGCATCGACCAACACTTGTACACTGGTTTGAGACCACATAAGAAAGCTTCTACCTTGTCATAAATATTTATTGTAAGACCAATAGATGAAGGGTATTCACATATATCCTTTAAATTTAATACAAAATCATTTAAAGACAAGCCCTTCTTCTAAACTTTATTCAATTATGCCTTCAATTTGTAGACTTTGCATATGCCACTTCTAGGGAGACCAAAATGGTGTAAGTCTCATTTGAGGATTGACATGTTGTATGCACCTAATCATCATGTCTTGCTAACATTAGCAAATAACTAGTACGACCTTTGGTTCTCACAGAATCTAATCCTTGAAAGATTCACTTCTAGAGGAGTAGGCTTATCTAGTGGCAACTTTGGTGGGTTTCCTTGATCACCTTCAATGTAGTCCCTATAACCAAACTAAAAAGGAAATTGGTTATTATAAACTTCCAAGAGCAAAACTTGTTTTTGTTCAACTTCTCATTGAAAATTTATTTGATTCCATCATTGCCATACATAATATATTCTTTTATACTGCTATACAATATTTGTGAAAATTGCAATGACACTAAGCTTTCTACAACACTATGTGCTAGAAGACACTCGTGGCAAAGCGATTTGACTCTTTGGACTTTGCTCAAGACGCTTAATTATTGCACAACCTTTATGATAGAAGTTTTGCAAAAACCCAAACCTCAATGTTTGTGAATGCAAATACCATCTAACTCCAAAATCGAGGCCAAAACGTACCACAATTTGGTGTTAAGAGTAGTCCCTTCAGTTAAGAAGACTAAAGAGAATCCCAAACCGCATGATCTCCCAAACCACATGATCTCTCCATAAAAATCGATGAAAATCGCGATCTTTACCTGCATCTTCTGACAATCTTAGAGGGGGGTACCAACACAAGAGGGAAGAGAACAAAGAAATCATTTACCCTTGATTGCTTTTTTCTCTGCTCTTGCTCGCCATTCACAACTCTTTAATCATGACCAAGTTCTAATACCATGTACAAGGATAGAGAAAGGAAGATGGTTAAGGAAGATGCATTCATGAAAGGCTATTGAGTACAATAAATATGAAAATTGAGTAACCCCTTTAGCTTTTATCCATAACCTCAACTTATACAAGTATTAATCATGGTACCTACATCCATCATAAACCAAAAAAAGACATTATTCTCTTAGCTTATGGAATGCAGTGTCATAATATTAATACATGTGTTATATATGTCCACACACAGAGATGCAGGGTACACGGGGACCTGGTTAGCCATGGTTGGAGACACTTTAGTGGCGACATCGGAGCCAAGGAGAATTTCCTCCAATATGATTGTTTGAGGATTCCATGTAGATGCTCTTAAGTAGCATAAAATGGGTGGGTCCATGGGACAGTAGCTTGGTGGTTTCTACACTATTATGGGCGAGTGGGGATGATGAGGGTAAGAAAAGAAGAGGTTTGGGTGCACCATGCAGGAAGTGGGTACCTTATGCATGCATCAACGTACTATTATATTCTCCATTTAATCCTATAATGGTATGCTTTGGGTTTGTTTTAAACCAAAGCACTTTAGGATTATTACTCCCAAGTGGATAAGGTAATGATCCCACATGTAATGTCTTCTATGCTATCTTGTGTGTAAAGATGGCCCTCCTTCCTTCCCACACCAGGAGGTCCCAGAGGGGGCACTAGGCCCCCAGAGGAACCTAGTGCCCACCATTGAGCATGTGCAATAATGTTGGTAGGTTGTGAAAATTTGATGTGTATTTGGCCAAATAGTTCTTCACTAACCGCCAGAGTCTGACTCTTTCAAATTCATTGGCACAAAATTTGTGTACAAGCCTTTTAATGTCTTGGGTTGTTGTGATTGAGGTGAAGAGTTGGAGAAGAGGATGGGTTTTATTTGGGATAATATTACTTTGTGTGCCGATCCAGAGGGTGTATTGCTGCCTCTGTGGATGTACTTGAACACTTGAATTGAAGAGCTATTGTCTTTTTGTATCTTGCTCCTGTTTACCCTGCCATTTGTAATTTCAAGTTGCATGTTGAGAAAATTGGTTTTGATAGCCAATCCATCCTTAAAGGATGTAGCACTATGAATCTATTGTCAAACAGGGGCTGTGAGGGGGGAGGGGGGGGGGGGGGGGGGGGGGGGGGGGGGGGGGGGGGGGGGGGGGGGGGGGGGGGTGTAAATTGGGTTTGGGTTGAGGAAGAATGGATGGTGAGGGTTGTCGACCCATAGTATATCATCAAAATATATGAATGCATTCTATAGTGATGCCAATTTTTGTCTATTGTTTGGGTCTTGTAGTGTGATTGAGATATACTCATATTCAAGAGAGTGTAGGTAGAGGTTGCACCATATTGGGGAGCAAGCTAATCCCATAGGTATGCCATTTATTTGTCTATAGGTATTCCCATTGCATTGGACAATCATAATGTCTATGAACCATGAGTTTATAAAAAGAGCTTGTTGCTTGGTGATGGATATGCCTTTCTTATACTCTTGACTGGACAATAGGTATCCCATTTATTTGTCTATTGGGGAGCAAGCTTATCCCATAGGTATGCCATTTATTTGTCTATAGGTATTCCCATTGCATTGGACAATCATAATGTCTATGAGCCATGAGTTTATAAAAAGAGCTTGTTGCTTGGTGATGGATATGCCTTTCTTATACTCTTGACTGGACTAATTGCCCATAATGCAAGTGGATGGGAGCTTTTTGAAGGAGATGTAATGCTTGTGCGCATGTTCATAAGCATATGAAATGAGTTGAGCTGTCCTATTGTTTAGCCCAATGGTTCCTTCATGGGGGATGTTTTCATAACATTTCTTGATGTCAACTGAGAAAATGGAGGTAGCATCAATTGGTAGATTGATTACCACATCATATAGTGAGTCTACTATCCACCAAGATTGTTGTTTTAAAATTATGGCATAGTAATGCTTTTTGGTTTAAGAAAAAGGCTCTCTTCTTAATGAGGGGGATGCATGTTTTTAAGGTGCATGCTAGGAGTAAGGATACATATGAAAAACAACATTTTGCTTCATTAGTGATCCATCTAAAAGCTTTTTTATGAGCCTTATAGTTGGCCATTAAGTAGGGGAGAGGGGAAATGTTTGTCATGTGGAATTTCTCACAGGTAAGGTATATCCTTTGTAGAGTCAGACAAGTCATAACTTGATACATGGTTGACTTTTTTAGAGAATCCCATACTCCCAGGTTTACAAAAGCATGTGTGTTGTGATTCAAGACAAAAAACCGCCTTTGCACTACATACCCTATCCTTGACAGATTCCAAAAAAGACCATCCGAAATAGACTTGGTCAAAGTTACATGTACCTTTGTTTCCCATTCCATAGATAAAAAGACCAATGAAGCCTCTTACAGAAGGCACATCTAAACAGACGTTCACATATTTCAGATGATATACTAGGGGGGAATTGATAGGTGGTTGTGGGGCTAGTTGCTTTCTCCTGACTTCATCTTTGGTTTAGGTGGGTTTGATGGTGTGGTATGCATGGTAGATGTAGATGATGGGGTTTTGTTAGGAGTCAAGGAGGTCTTGTTGACTGTAGAGTAGCTGCCAGAAGATCTCGACGGTGAGGCAACAGGGGTCCAAGAGGGAGTGGGAGGTTGGGTTAGATATCAAGGGTTTTGGTTGCGTGGTTTTCCACCTCTTCCTCGGGTGTTTGCATCCAGCTTGGCCCTTTTATCTCCTCTATTATCTTGACCTATAAGGAGCACTGCCTTGGCTAAGAACAATTCCAGTTCTCCTCCTGGTGAGTTTGGTGGAAGAGAGATGCATGCTTGATGTAGCATGGATGAGGAGAGCCTTAATAGCCTCCTAGCCTTCTGTGGAGACCCACTTTAGGAATTTGAGTGTTGACTTCTTCAAGGAGTCAGCTGGGAAGAAGGCTTGTACTTTATGTATCATGAGCCATAAGGCGTGGTCGAACCAGAGAGCATTACCGTCCTTGCATGATTCCCCTATGAAATCACACCCATATTTTACAAAGGGTCTGTGTATATTCCACAATTGGTTAGTGAAGTACTGATCTCGACTAGTCAGAGAGATCATTCCCTTTACAAAAAGAACAAACCCTAGTTTTTGTGAACACCTTTAGGTCTCAAAAATAGGCATGGTGATTGGGCAACCCATCAAGAAGGGTTCCAAAATATTAAAGGAGTTGGTGGTCAAGATTTGGTTCAACCCAAGTTTTGTAGCAGCCTTGTCTTTGTCATTCAGTAAAGTAATCAAAACACCTTCATTGATGGGGGCTAGCAAGGCAAAATTACCAAAGGCCCATACATTTTGATTTGTGTCTTGAAGCATAACCTCCAATAGGATCCAATATGAAAGGGTCGTATGTATCCTTAGGTGGGGTTATTTGTTTTCATAAGGGCATTATTAACAGAGGATTCTTGCCTTATGACTTTGGCCTCATCCGCATCAAGCTCCTCAGGGATTAGGTTGCTTGTAGTATTCATAGGGGGGGATAGTGGGAATTTTGGAGTGCCTTGTAGCATGCTCCGTCTTCGTTGCCTCATGAGTGGGTCGCTCCTTAGCTTTCTCCCATGCATCTTCATGAAGCGCCGCATGACAAAGGGGAAGTGCTCCTGCCACTCTTTCTGTTCCCTGGTATCTTCTTCAAGAATAGTATTGATGTTAGCTATCAATTCATGCAATCTAGAAACAACAGTATGTGAATTTTCTTTTGCCATGGCATATAATCTAAGCCAAGAGGGGATATCTAAGACGGATAGCAACATTAACTCACAATGTTCATCATTTCGATGTTATGTAGATCATGATGTATAATGATGTCGTGAAAGGCAGGGTCCTTAATATATAGAAAAAGCCCTTGTATTAGGCTAGGGAATGTAGGTATCTTATCACCATATCCCAAGGACTCTAATGCTATGTCCCATGTTTGCACAATTTACTGCACCATTAATGTAGTATGATTAAAGGGTTGTTGATGTTATAAATACCACAATAACCATTAGTGTGTATAAGCAAAGAATATTACAATGATTACATTAATCAAAACTCAAGACATTGGTTTAGGAAAATTGATGCATTCATGAAAGGCTATTGAGTACAATAAATATGAAAATTGAGTAACCCCTTTAGCTTTTATCCATAACCTCAACTTATGCAAGTATTTGCATCCATCATAAACAAGAAAAAACATTACTCTCTTAGTTTATGGACTACATGTGTCATAACATTAGTCCACGTGTTATAGATGTCCACACAGAGAGATGGAGGATATGCGGGGACCTGGTTAGCCATGGTTGGAGAGACTTTAGTGACGACGTAGGGGCCATTGAGAATTTCCTCTAATCTGAGTGTTTGAGGATTCCATGTAGATGCTCTTAAGTAGCATAAAATGGGTGGGTCCATGGGAGAGTAGCTTGACAGTTTCTTCTCTGTTATGGGTGACGTAGGGGCCACTGAGAATTTCCTCTAATCTGAGTGTTTGAGGATTCCATGTAGATGCTCTTAAGTAGCATAAAATGGGTGGGTCCATGGGAGAGTAGCTTGACAGTTTCTTCTTTGTTATGGGCGAGTGGGGGTGATGAGGGTAAAAAAGAGGTTTGGGCGCGTCATGCAGGGAGTGGGTACCTTATGCACGCGTCAACGTACAATTATATTCTCCATTTAGTCCTATAATGATATGCTTTGGGTTTGGTTTAAACCAATGAAAACTTTAGGATAATTACTCCCAAGTGAATAAGGTAATGATCCCACATGTAATGTCTTCTATGCTATCCTATGTGTGTGTGTGTGTGCGTGTGTGTGTGTGTGAGAGAGAGAGAGAGAGAGAGAGAGAGAGAGAGAGAGAGATGATGTTACAAGATTATGCACGTAAGGGTTCCATGTTAATGCACATGAGTTGACCATGCAACCGATATACTGTACTAATTGATTAACAACATGACACAATTGTCCTTGGATTTTAAAGCTTGACTACCTTTACTATTTATGCCATGGTCACTCATAGTCCTAGACTCAATGTTTTTGTTTTTTTGGCAAAACTCACAATTGTGAGTGAATTATATTGAGCAGCCCAAAAAATTACAAGGTCTAGTCATGCTCTTGTTGAGCCATGACATCATCCAGAGACTATAATTACATCAGGGTAGCCACCCCCACCAACCCGCCGCCTCTTCCTCGATAAACAGGGTCCAAAAAGTTCTTTAAGCTGTCTTAGGCATTCCATCTGCTGACAACAAAGCACAAGTAGTCCTAGACCAATCCTCCGAGTGTTGCTTGCACCCGAGCGTCCATATTAGCACTTTGCTTTCTTGAGTAATTTCTGCGAAGCTTGCCACCTCAGAACCTCCTTCAAACACACGCCGGTTCCTTGTCTGCCATACATTATGTAAGAATAAATATATGACGATTTGAGTGATGACGAGGAGGGCAAGACTTATTGAATTCTTGCCTCCAAGGAATAGGTCAGTCTTGAAGAACCTAATTTTCCACAAAGGAGGAGGAGGAGGAGATATTATTGAAACCTCTTACTTTGTTAGTCTTGTCTAGGGCTTTGCAATATGTATATTTATATGTGTGTTTGTGTGTGCTTGTTATAAGAGATGAAGCTCTCTTCTCTTCTGCATCTTTTCATTGAAGAGCAAGAGACAAAGTAGAGAGCATAGCCATCATGCGATGTCTCATTTTATAGGTTGACGGGTTAGAACTAGCACACAATCATGTCTTTATGGTGATGTGTGTATTTAGAGGGGCAAAGCCTCTCGTGGCAAACCAAGAGAAGCGCAAACATCTCCAAACTAGTGAGACTCCACGAAAGTAGGACAATGGGTGGAGGTTGTTTCAAATCCACTTGAGCTCATAATTTTGTAGGTTTGCCCTTTTGAGATTTTGCGATCTATATGATCGAAACTCTTTTGATTGTCGATTTGCCCCGCATTGTAATTGCACTTGTTCCATGTCCTAGTAAGTGGAGAGAGAGAGAGAGAGAGAGAGAGAGAGAGAGAGAGAGAGAGAGAAACTGTGTGTGTTACATAGGATGATGCACAAGAGGTATGCATGTGAGGGGCCACATGTTGGGGGGAGATGCCAAGCTGAGGGAAGGAAAGAAGGAACATGGGCAGGCAGGTCACCCACACGTGCCATGTGCAAGTCTCATGAGGGGCATTGCCAACAAGAAGGGGGACTCATTATTCGCTTTTTTCTTTGCTCTTTTGAGGAGTGTGGGGATACTCATTGTCACTCTCACCTTACGAGATAATGGCTGCTCACCTGTATGTGCGTGTGTGCGCAAAAGAAGCAAAAAAGTATACTGTTTGGAGAGGTTGGGAAGGAAGACAGAGAGAGGAGAGAGAGGGAGAGGAGTCTTGAGAGAGAGTAGTGGGTGCTTTGAGAGAGAGAGAGAGAGAGAGAGAGAGGAACCCTGTGTGGTACGCTTATTGAGAGAGAGAGAGGGAGAGAGTGTGTGTGTGCGCGTGCGTGTGTGCGCAGAAGTGTCGAAGCAAAGGGCTATATGGATGTAGCCTACACACTAAAGTATCAAATAGTGGGCGTATGTTTATGTGCGCGCGAAGAGGAAAGAGTGGCGCGTGTGTGTGAACGCAGAGAAGGGGTCGTGCTTTGCAATGAAGCTATTGTTGTGTGTGTGTGTGTGTGTGTTTTGCACTCACTGTGCAAAGACGAAGTACACGCTTAGCTTTTTTATTGGGTCAGGTGTTCGTTGCTGTTGCTGCTGTAGGGGGGCTTCCGTGCAAGCTTGCAGTTCTTTCTAGCTTTGCGTCTGCTTTTTAACACAAACGCCATTTTCTAGGTCTCTCTTCTCCACCATCTTCTTTCTCTACAAAACCTTGGCTAGAATCTGGCTATGGTGGCACATCACCATACACAGAAGAGGACTTTCCGTGTCGTTTTGCCTTAAAACCCTTCTTTACCCTCTCTCTACACACACACACACACACACACACGCGCGCGCGCGCTTTTGTATCCAAAACCCTTTCTTCTCAAATTCAAAACCCTGCTTCATCTCTCTCTCTCTCTCTCTCTCTCTCTCTCTCTCTCACACACACACACACACACACACACACACACGCACGCACGCACTCGCTGAGTCTCGCTCGCACAAACACCCGCACTGTATCCCCCCGTCTCCCCCCTATCTCTCTTTCACACACACACACACACACACACACATGCACACACAACCACGCCTGCAGACACTCAAGCCATATCTGGCTTTGACCCTCTGATCTTTACATACGGCGATTTTTAAGTTTTTGCGACGTACAACTGAGGCGTTGACCGTGGTTGGTTGTGTTTGAGCTGAAGAATCACGGTACGAGGGGCGCTCTACTTTGAAGCCGCCATAGGTCTTCTTGTAAGTTTTTTCTCGAGCAACTAGATTCTATTTCCTCAACCAACCCAAGCTTCGAGCTCAGAAACGTGGAATTCAAGTTTTCAGTTGAGGCGTTACCGCAGATCTGCGATTATTGTAGACAATTGAAATGGAGACCGCCAAAAACATGCTTGATCTGATCAGAGCTCAGCTTTTCTTGGCCACAGCTGAAGGCATAGTGTGAAGTGTGTTGTCTACAGCAACATTACTCGTTTCTCAAACTGAAGGACCGGCAAGGGAGCATCCGTACAGTGTAGGGAAGGGAGGGCGTCGTGAGGGTGGGCAAGTTCAAGAGAGGAATGGGGAGGATCAACTTACCACTTAGTCTCTCCGAGCCACCACGGAAAAAAAGGGCAAGCCTGCGTCGCAAATTAGCTGGACGGGGTTCTTGCCGTGCCAGTTAGACCCCTGCCAAAAAAAGGGGGGGCCTTGTATGAAGATCTGCACAACCCTGCCATTGTTGTAACTTTGTTTTCAGCTTGTGCTGTCGGCACCTCGATTTTCTCTTGGAGAAGCCCACTTGCTTTGAAGACACAAGGGCCAGCCATGAGTCTCCAGAAGACTCTCAAGAATTTGTGCTCAAAGTCAGGCTGGTGTTATGCTGTATTTTGGAAGTTGAAGCGCAGGAGTCGTATGTAAGCTTCCGGCCACTTATATCTGCTTATTCTTATGATTTGGAATCTTTTCAGTGCAATTGACTATGCATATCGCAAGACAATGTTTTGGGCTGGTATATCTACATTGCATTGAACATCAAAGCATGTGTTTAGGTACGCAGTACCTTATTTAATGGGGTAGTGATGTATGTGGACATGCTCCTTACATCTTTTCTGAGAGCCATTATTTCTAGGCATTACAATGTTGGTGTTTTTATGGAACATAGTAGCTCTATGTCTTTTCAGGCTTAAAGATTCTTTCATCTTAAACAGGAAGTCAATGTTGACGAGGAAATATCTGAACTGTGCAATATTTTAACTTAGAACCTGTTTATGTCTATAGCCATGCTCTTGTGAACAATGAAAAAATGTTTGCAACATTAAGATATAACAATGGTACTGGGAAAAATGACACATTATCCTCAAGAACTGTCTTTTTCTTTGGCCTAATTAGGTGCTGACTCCCACTGATGTCTATGTTTGTTTAATTTTAATATGCATGAGAACGGTTATGTACTTGAGTTTGTACAAGTGACAGATGCTAGCTTAAAACGAGCTAAGATCTTTAATTTATATCATGATCATGAAGGTTATGTTTATCATGGAGGCATTTTTAAGTTCATCTTTGCTTTTGCATACCTTGTGGTGTCCACTGTCTTTTGTCCAGTTTTGCAATGTTTTTACACTTACTTGGTGAATTTATGTGATTATTTGGCTTTTGATGGTTTTGGCTAAATAGGGTGTTGACTTGGGAGGATGGATATTATGAGTTCCAGTCGGCAGCAATTGGTGGCAATTTAAGTTGTTTAGAATCTGGAGGGAACCTTCTTGCTCAGGGAGGGGCTTTGCATGATACGAGTTACGGACAAATTGGTCTTGCAGTAGCAAAAATGTCTTACTGTGTGTACTTTATGGGAGAAGGGTGAGTGCAACATCAAAGCTTGCATTTTGGCCTGGTTATATGATGTGTGTCATTATGGTATTCTGATGGGTATTGTGCTCTCAGAATTATTGGACATGTGGCCTTTACTGGAAAGCATCAGTGGGTTTTCAGTGGCGGGGACACTAGCTCATTGGGTACTACCCATCGAAATGCCATTCCCAATCAGTGCATGCTTGAGAAGGTAAGCAAAATTTTCTGTGTGTGCATGAAGAATCATACAATGCTGAAAGCTTCACGGAGTGTCGTATTATACTTGTTCATGCAGTACCCTTCAAGCTGGGAGGTTCAGTTTGCTGCTGGAATCAAGGTGGGTAGGTTTGAAATTATGCTTGTTATAGTGTTTGCACCCTAGTCATGTTGGAACTCTCAATTCTATTCATGTCCTGCAGACAATTGCAATTATTGCTGTTCCGCAGGGCGTTGTTCAGCTTGGATCCACTCAGGCGGTAAGTTCCTTCTGTCTGTTTGCTCATTTGGCACTGGTGCTTTGCAAAGCCATACTTCTGGCAAGCTTTAACTTGTTTTTGATATGATCCTCTAGATAATGGAAAGCACTGAATGGGTGGATCATGTGAAATCTACATTTGGGGCCCTTCAAAGTAGTCAGGCAGGCCTTGTACAATTAGAAGGGCAAGGAGGAAATTTGACAAGGAGTCCTCTAGAGACGACCTCAGGATATTTGCCAACAAGGCTGTGTAAGGCCGACATAAGCCAGCCTTCGACACAGGGGACAGTTGATATCCCCAACGTAGGGTTGCAGTCACTGGTCTATGGGTTAAATGGAAGATTTTGTGCATCTGCTCAATCCAATTCACAAAGGCCATTGGCATGGATTGAATCTCCAGAGTCTTTACAGGGTTTACCCCCGAAATCTGAGATATTGCATGGTTTTGATATAGAGATGGGATCAAAGGATCTCAGGCCTTCAGAATTTGATTCAAGTGTGCAAAAGTCTGAGACCCTTCCAGCTGCTTCAGGTTTGGTTTCAAGCTCAAATCAACAAGGTTTTTTACCATTTGAAGGTGTGAGGCAGGGTTTTCTCCATGGAGATATCAAGAGCATTGGTTCAAGGAATGGCCTTGAGGAATTCCCGTCACTTGATGCTTTTGGCAGGGTTTCTGGACCTTGTGCTGATACAGATGTGTTAACATCTTTCCACCAGCAGTCAAATAAAAATGGAATTCTGGCACATGGTAGTATTTTGGATTCTGGAAATCTCATACCTTTGATACCTATGAGTGATAACAGCATGCAGCAGGTGAAAGGTACAGGTTCATTTGGTGTCTACCCTAGTGCCGACCTGATGATCACATCAGATTCAAGTGGACTGCTTAGCAACATGGGTAATGTTGCTGCTTGTAGCCAGAGCTCTTTAGGAGGTAAGAGCTGTGGAAACCAAGAGGTTTTGATTGATTCTGTGGCTGGGGGTATGTCTCACAAAACATTTCCTGATGAAGTAAGTTCCAAGCCTTGCAGTGCAGGCCCAGTGTCCTTGCCGGAAGGCACCGGAGACAAAAGTCTTCTTCCTGGTGGCTGGGACAGTTTTGAAACGTACCTTGCTTCCGTTGCACAGGGACAAAGCAGCAACTGGGATTGCTCCTTAGGAATTGGGGATGAATTGTCTCAAGCGCTGGGTCCTTGTTTCCATCAAAATCGTTCCAAGAGGGAGAAGCCCTCGGTGATTGATCAGGATATTGTAGCTGCAAATCAGCATACATCAGGAAGGACGTGCACATTACCACAGAGAAGTGCAGGTGAAGTAATGCCCTTGTGGGGTTCAAATTTTGTCAAGAGTGAGCCCCTATTTTCAGAAAGCAAGTCGGAGTCTCTGTTAGATGCTGTAGTAGCTAGTGCCTCTAGCAGCCATCTCTCAATCTCAACTGCAGCAGATGATAGCTTTTCTTGTAGGACGTTCTCTAGAAGTGATGCTGAGTTTTCTGCTTCGACGATTCTAAAAACTACCCCAATTAAACATGCTGGTAGTCTTCCCTCTCAGGATTGCATGTCCCAAAGCATTGTACATGCAGGTCCTGTTGGTTGCGAAGCAGCTGCCAGTAGTCAGGCTTTGAACAAAGTCTTATGTGATCCTCTTGGTTTTAATATGTCTACGACTTGCCCCCCCTTGAAAACAATTCTGAGTTCTTGGACAGAGGATATGCAAAGCATGAGGTCTGAGAGCACACAAGCCTCTCAGTTGAAGAAGCCCGACGATCCTGCTAAGGCCACTAGGAAGAGGGCTAGACCTGGTGAGAGCACCCGCCCTCGCCCTAAAGATAGGCAACAGATTCAGGATCGTGTTCGTGAGCTGAGGGAAATTGTTCCCAATGGATCAAAGGTAATTTTTCGTAATCCACTCTGTGTGTTATATTTGCAAGGTTTGTTTCTCTTTGTGGTGACACAATGTTCTGGATTTACAGTGTAGCATAGATGCGTTGCTGGAGAAAACCATCAAGCACATGCTCTTCCTGCAGAATGTCACTCTACATGCTGACAATTTGAAAAAAAATGGGGAGCTGAAGGTATGATGCCCTGACCTTTCCCCTCTGAGGGAAGCCAACGGAAAGGCTGCAGTCAATTTGTGTTGGATATGGGCTTGGTGTTTCTTCATTCGTATGTTTCTATCACAGGATGATGTCGAAAGTGGAGCTAGCTGGGCTCTAGAGTTAGGAGGGGAGGAGACAGGTCACCCCCCTATCCTTGTCAAAAATCTGAACCAGCCCCGTCAGCTCCTTGTGGTGGTGAGCTGATTTTTTGGTCTTGAAATGGTTTGTGTGCTGCTTAGCACAGTATTCTCTAAGTCATGTGTTTGATGCAGATGTTCTGTGAGGAGAAGGGTCACTTTTTGGAGATTGCCGACGTAATAAGAAGTCTAGGACTCACTATTCTGAAAGGTGTTATGGAAACACGTGCTGACAAGATCTGGGCACGGTTTGTAGTCGAGGTACTTTCTTGTCTCATACTGAGAGTGGTTGAAAATCTCTGTTCTTGCTGTAGGTGGGGTTGCTTTTTGTTAAGGGACTAAAGAGGGGAATAGGGAGACTTTCTGGAAGGGCATTAATGGCATTTGTCTTTGATACCTTAAAAGCAACAAGTCAAAGTAACAAGGAGCAGTTTCTTCTTAATAGATGTCAAAGGTCACTTCATGTCTTTTCTGTATATGTTTGTTTAATGTTGAGATTATGGAAAGTGATAGTTTTGGTGTTTTGGGGGGGGGGGAGGAAACTCGGGAGGAGTTAGAGCAGGTGTACTTAAAAGAGTAATTTGAACTGATTTAGCTTCAATTTATGCCAAGCCCTTGCTTATTGTAAACGATCAAACTATGGTTTATGATTTAGTAATTTGGTTGAGGTTTAACTTTACTTCTTTGTCATGTCTAAGCAGGCAAATAGGGATGTTAGGCGGCTTGACATCATGATGTCTCTTACGCGCCTCCTCCATGTCAATAATAACAGTACCTCTTCGATGACCATTGGGAGCCAAACAGCTCCGTTAAGGTCTCAGCCAGTTTTAGATTGTAGCAGCAGTTCTCAAACTCAAACTCAAACTTTTAGTACATTTCTGCACCCGTCACCGTTACATGCATAATGCTCCTGCTTGTGTTAGTTTTCCACTCTCTTCTTTTTCATATATGCGTCGTCGACTTTGGAAGAGTCTCTTGCTGTGGTGCTTCGAGTGGACCACGGATTTCCTCAAGGCCATCGCCTGACTGATATCAGAGTTTAGACTTAAGGTTCAGCTTTTTTTCTGTTTATCGATCGTGCATGTCTGAAGGAGTCTTTGTTTATGTCATTTAACTGTTCTCCTTGCCTTCTCTTTTGGTTTCATTGCAGTTGAATCACTGATCTAGAGTCAGTCACAAGTCGATTCGTCTTCGACACAAATACGCTTGAGTTTCTTTGGTGTAGCTTATTGAGAATACTCAAGAGGAGGATTGTGTTGAAAACTGTATCATATTTTGTGATTCATATTAGCAAGTAGCACTATATTTCCGCTATACAAAAAATTTATATCAATCTTGTACAGATGAAGTGATGTTGAAATGTACTAATCAGAGGTGATTGTTATGAGTGGCTGGTCTTGTTCTGGAAGTTTAGAGGTGCATGTCATAAGCTTAGTGCAATGTTTGTGTCACTGTATGCAACATTGGCGCTCATGCACACCTTGAGACTCTTGCTAGAAGATTCATAGCATCTTTCTTGAAGACTGGAATTAAGCATAACATGGTAGTACATATTTATAGCTTAAAACAAAAACAGGGAGGGACACTAGGGGACTGCTAGTCAATGAGACAATACATAGTAAGATACCCTAAGCATGAAGTTCTAGAGCAAGGGAGATATGTCTAGGATAGTGAATATGGTATTGCAAGTTTATTTGCCTCGGTTTGGGTCAAGTACCAAAGAGAAAGGGACATGTTTCCTTGGCATAAGAAGCTTACTCAAGGGGATTGGCATGGCTTAAGCACTGGCATAATGCCTTCTCTTATGCAGTGAAAAGGTTGTCTCCACTACTCAGATCTTATATCTCTCTTCGGAGCTCTTTGGTCATTCTGCTTTTGCTGTGAAGTCCGAAATTGCATGCTCTTCTTTGGAGCAGTTGCAACCGACCATCATGTGCTTATTTTACTCCGCGTCTTGTGGATAAGTACAAGTACGAAAGTGCATGCTCTTCTTTGGAGTGAGTGCAAAACCTGTGCTTAAGGGAAATTTCCTGTCAAGAATTGTGGCAAAAAATTCTCGGAGTTTCTCAAGGGATAAACTTTACAACAGCTTGAAATCTGAATTGTCTCTGTAAGAATTGAAAAATCAGGACTGGAGGTAGGATGCAATGGAATTGATGGTGGGGGTGGGGTTGGTAAATATTGGTCAGTGTTGTGTTGGCATGTAAGAATATTCTGTCATCATGCTCGATTGTACTACGGTGAGCCTGATGCAGGGTGGAGGGGTTAGAGAGGCATTGGGCGGCAATACCTGATCACAGTGTGTCGAGTGCCAGAGCGAGAGCTGAATGGGAAGCAGTCACGGGAGCTGAACAGGAGAAAAGCCAGTTCAGTGGAAGGGAGTTGGAAGGGGCAGGAGAAGCCATGCCCAATGCACAAGAGTGGGAGCTAGCCTAAGCGTTGGCACTGAGAGAGAGAGAGAGAGAGAGAGAGAGAGAGAGAGAAGCATTCTCATGGTCCTACGGAGCTGGCAGAGTGGCAAGCTCGCAAGCTCCTTTACCTGCAAGCCTTGCCAAAGTACTGGGAATGGATGGATGGCAAAAAAGTTGCCATGGTGACAAGGCGTAGGAAGGTCTCCTCATGCGAGAATACGGCACGAAGAATGCAAAAAGTAGTAGCCCCCCTCAAATGGGAAGGGGAAGGGAACCCCGTCGCCCAGTTTTGAACCGAGGCCTCGTAGGCCGAGTTTTGTGACACATGGGCTAGCCATTTCACCCACGCACACATGGTGTACCCATCTACATTTTTATAACCGGCGTTGCTCGGGTTTAGTTTTTGAGTTGATGTATATGATTGTGATCTCCCCGGCCCTCGTGCGTGGACTTCCCAACCCTTGATCTCCTTATCCCCCCCTTCTTTAACGCCATGTTTTACTTAGTCATGAGGAGTGCTTAGCACACTTATACTAAGATGTTACTGAGGCAACTATGCCAAAATCATCATAGTTACAAAACATCTTGCATAGTTGCATATGAGACAATAGTTGGTGCACATGTGACCATACATACATAAGGCACAATTATTATATAAAGTAACTAATAACTATGCATCGTATCACTGCGAGCCCCCCCCCCCCCCCCCCCCCCCCCCCAAAAAAAAGATAAAAGAAAAAGAAAGAAATAGGTGTATGCAAAAATTAATTATACAAACGCAAAATTCCCTCAAAAGATAGGTTCAAAGAGGAAATTGTCTAGAATAATTGGCATTTATTGCAATTTAACTCTTATTTTATGTTTTCCAAGCATAGTTTCTCCTTCTCTTCCTCCCTTCAAATGGCTCAAGGCTAAATTGAGGCACACTTGTCTTGAACACTTCCCTTCTATGCAAGATGTCCTTGATTGAACATGCATAAAAGAAACTACAAACATGAGTACAACCTTCTAATTTGTACAAAATTGTTGTTGAAAGGTTTAACTTACATGGTTGCTGTTGTGAAAATAGCAAGGTAGAAAGACATAATGGCCATTGCAGCTTTTTGATTTGTCAATTGTCCACCAAAAAGTGCACTAAACAACGTGAATAAAAAGCACTGCTTGCATACGTGTCGTGTGACATGGAGATTCTCGCACACATGCAATTGGTTGATTTTTAGCTGGCTAGTCTTGATTTTCCATGTGAGGAGATATGCTCTTTGAACTTAGCATTATATGTAACTAGAAGCTCCTCTAACTGAATCATGTGCTCTTTAGCAAAAGAACAATGTCTACTCACACATCAATGGCAAAATACCAAGCACAAAAAAAATTCAAAACTAATTGTATATTCAACAATAGCCAGCAAAACAACTTGCAAATTCAACGACCTTCTAACAATTTCTGGCACTTAGCTTGAAAAGTGAAAACTCTTCGTTAAAAAATCGTCATTGACCTTGTCTTCTTGTAGCATAAATGGTCATCACACTCAATATACATCGTAGAAGTTGCACCATTCCATTTCACGTCGAAAATACGACCACTTGCAAATGAGCCGTGGCCTCACATAATACTACAATCTCAATAATTTAAATTCCATGCTATGAATAGCAAAAGGCTAAATAATTTCTGCCCCTTTGCAACCATTACCATTAGTCAACTCTCATTCTAGGTCTAAAGTCATGTCTACAAAAACTAAAAGAGGTTATTTTCAGCCTTGTTGAACAGTACATGAAAAATCAAAATCATCAAACACAAACATGAATTAGCACTACCACCATGAAACCATACTCACGTTTGTATTGTTTCTTCCTGCAAGCTCTTGTGAAGTGATGTAGCGAAATAACGTAGAGTGGATCGTGTGAATTTGGATGTGCATCATGCTAATCCAATGGCTCAACTTCTCCCCATAATTGCACAAACTTGTGGAGCATACATGCGCCCAGGATGGTTGGAGCCATTGGGAGGTCGATGTCGAGTTCTAGTAGAATCTTCCATCTGTTCTTTAGCAACCCAAAGGCGTTTTCAAAATTTCCTCTTCCCCTTCGAGTCTTTCTATCGAACTCTCTCTTCTCCCCTACAATAGTCTTGCTTTTACATGAAAAGGCTTCATCACAAATGCCTGTGCTTTGTATGTGGAATCAACAACAAGATAAGGTTGATTGGTTTTGCCCTAGATCTCAATGAGTGGTCTAGCAAGAACCTCACCTCGCTTTAACTTTTTGTAAAGCGGAGATTCTTTGAGGTGAGTTGAGTCATGCACATCACCAACCGCTTTGCAAACAACACTGCAAAATAGCTCATTTGAATCGACAATGCCTTGCAAGAGTATACTTGGAAAGCCATGTCGACATATATATTGTGCAAGGAGTAATCTCTTGCTGGCTTACATTGCAGACAAATGTGTGATCCATCGACTACGTCTCGTATCTGTGGAAGGCCGGCCAATGACTCAAAATTTTTTATGATCTTGACAAGCCGCTCTCCATTTCGTGCTCCGATGTCGTATCGATAGAACATGGCGACATGGCTCAAGATACGGTAAATAATAGCGGTGTACTTACAAATAATGCCTGCCTATGTATCAAAAGGTTTTGACATTGTCTTTGGGGAATGCCCTTGTGCCAACCTCCAGAGAATGCAACTCAAGGCATACTCTTTTGAGATGGATTCTTTGGAAAATGTCCCATCGTCTAATGAAGGGGAGAGATACTATCCAACCAAGCATAGAAGGGCTCATAGGACATTGAGAGATACCCCTTCCCAGAGGTCTATGCGAGAATTATACAATTTACACATTTATACAATTTCAATATACATCAGAGTATGTGTACACTGCATTGCGAGGAGAGAGAGAGAGAGAGAGAGAGAGAGAGAGAGAGAGCATAGATGACATAAGAGAATGAGAAAAAAGAATCTTTAAATGATTCATGTAAATGAAACAGTCAAACCATGAATTGACGAGTAACAAAATCATAACTTCAAAACCATATTTGACTGAGTGGAAGCACCGAACCCTGTGCGGGATTAACCGCTCCATCCATACACATTCACTCCTACTACAAACAAAGAGAATTTCACTTCACCACCAACAAGTTAAAACACCTTCAACTTACATGAGCTAGACATAAGCCGGGGTCGCTTCTCGTCCCTCCATGAACTTGACCTCTGAAAGGATTCCAAATACCATAAGGTGGTAGGAAATCAATACCAACCATACCAGTTTAGGTGCCACGTCTCTTTGGTGCCACACCGGGTGTTTAAGCCAAAAGCCAAAGCAAGATCCTTGAGTCGTTAGCCATGTAGGTCATTCAACCGCCGATGCACTAATCATGTAGATGAGCCTAACAAAAAAAAAATCTAAGCAACCCCCTGGATCTAGCAAAGCCCTGGTTATCGACCCTTTTATCTAAAGCTAAGCGATGTAGGTGATCTTAATATTGTATTGATGCTGTCATGAAACATTACTCGAATCAAATTAGCATCTTGCATATGGCACAAATAATCTCTTGCAAGGAAATCAGACTGTACAGAGTCTCTACCTTACACCTCTGACACAAACCATCAAAACCACTTCATAATCCAATCCCAATACATAAACCTTAATTCAATCCTCATTACATGGGTGAGCACTCCACCCTACTGTGGGTCATGCATATCCATCCTACAAAACCAACTTTAGCACATAACATATATGCTAAAATTTTGACAGCATTTCAACAGTACAACCATAACCAAAAAGATAATCTAAGAGGCACACCAACTTCCACAACCAAAAATCACAACCAAATCCATAACAAACCTTCAGCCCTTGACCATAAACGATATTCCTCATTGAATCAACTCCCATACTTGGAGTTTTGACTATACACGCTGCAATCCAATTGAGCCAACACAGATGGCCCTCAAAGAACAAATTTTTATGTGTAAGAAGTCTGGCCAACAACTAAACATTATCTTAAAACACCATTTTGAAAGTGTTCAACCATCCATAAATGAGGTACCATGACCACACCTCACCCCCCTTACACATAGAGCTAGTTTTGATCTATAAGAGTGCAAAGCAGTTCACACATGTACATAAGACATCCATGCTATCCTTGAGGTTCCATACATCATGGAACCTCACCAAAGCAATCCAATCATGATACAAAACAGCCTCACCACTTTGATCAACCATATAACAACTTTCTCCTACTTTTGGATGTGTACACGACATACAAAAGAGAATGTTTGACCTCATATCAATGCATGAAGCTCAGTCGTATAACATAAATTAACACCTTATTATGTTTCACTACACCTATATGAAACTCATGCTAACAACTGTGATATGCAAAGAAAGCTGTTTTATGCAAATTTGTCCATACACTCCAGGTTGACTAACCATTAATCCACATAAGATTTTATGGACATCAAACATATGAAATCAACTCACCAAAAAAAACCATAAAACATTTATGAACCTCTTATCAAACCGATAACTCTATATGGTACTCCCTCTAGATAGTATATAGGTGATCCGTACAAAGGACGATTAATAACTCGCACTTATCAAGTGCGAGTTATTAATCAAGTGATAACGGTGATCTAGGTATAATTATAAGCATGTCTAATCAAGGTCTTGACTTTGCTAAGTGGGTTTCTCCATCCGAAAATTCTATATAGTGACTCTTCAAGGAGCCTGGGGTCCAAATTATTGACCAAATGTAGTGGACAACAAGATGCATTTTTATCATAACTCTTCACTCGAGTTAAATTTTCACATGACAAGTACGAGAGAAAACACTCTAAATGATGTGATTAATCTCTGATTTGAAGGGTTCGACCTGATTCATAACGGTTTAGGAGATACGACCAAAATAGTGTCTCAACCGTCTATATGACGTGAAAGTAAAAGGTGCTTTTTATGCATATACGTGATCATAACACACCGTATGCATATATCAACATGCTAAACACGATGGAAAAAAAGTTCTTTTTATGCATATACGTGATCATAACACAACGTATGTATATATCAACATGTTAAACATGATGGAATAAGCATGGAACATCCTCGTACACCTCCGACAAGCCCATACATGCCTATGTACATAGAAAAGAGATCATTGAGAGTGTAGTTTCTTAGAAACGAAGGTAGAGAGAGAAAGAGATGATGACCATGGAGTTTAGAGCTTCTTATCGTCAGCAAGAAACGATTTCTAATGATCGAAAGGTTTTTTCTTTGTTGCAAGAGAGCGATGATGAGAGCTACATAGAGGATTCTGCCACAAAGTTGATGTAGAGCACATACATCGTGAAAAGAGAAAAGGACATAGTAATAGAGTAGAGAGAGATGGTTCTTCTTCTTCTTCTTCTTCTTCTTCATGCAGCCAAGAGAGAGATTCTTATGGAGAGCTTGCACTACCTCTATATAATATGTACATAGAGTTTTATTGTATACTATGTAATTGACGGCACTGAAAACTGAGCATTAATGCCCCTTGTATACCAAATCTGCAAGCTCGAGTGCTCCCCAATGCAAAATTGTATCCTCTCTTTTGAATGAAATAGCTCCAGATTTTTGGAGCTTTTATTAAAAACATGGCTTTGCTTTTGGAAGTCAGCTCTTGCCAAAACCATCAATTTTTTTGCAGTAGATCTAAGCAACTAATGAGATCGTGAGTAAACTAAACCGTATCATGATGCCCGGTATAATCACGACACTTATTGTACCACCCTGGTGTATTTACAGTGCTGTTTTTTCTATAAGTTAATTTTCGTAAAAAATTGTTAAATCTTGTTTCTTGACCGTATGTTCGTGTTCTACTCATACGATAACCAAAAATAATATTCTCGGGGTTAGACAATTTTAAAAAGCATATTGCTTTTCAAAAACACTGAAAAGCACAAAAAGCTAAAAAAAATAATTTGTCTAAAAAAATTTGAGTCACGGCTTCATCTAACCTACATGAATTGAAAAATAGATCCACTTTTCACCGAAAAGCGTTGAAAAGTATAAAAAGCACTCAAAAAATATTTTTTTACAAAATTGAATCTTAGCTTCTTTAGAACTCGTATACCAAGGATCCGGCCCTACTTTTCACAAAAAAGGACCGAAAAGCACAAAAAGCAAGAAAAAAAATTCTTTTCTCAAAACTAGAACAAACTGTCATCTGACCTACCACAACATCAGATGGACCTTACTTTCCACTTAAAAACTTCCCAACATTGCACAACAAACATTCTAGACTAAAAATTAAAGTAATATACATTGAAAACCTTAAAAAAAAAAAAGTGACTAAAAAATCACGTATCTTATATCTATCCACACTTGAAAAATTTGAGGTGTTCTCACCTCGATATAAAGTCTCAATAATCATCTCCTAAAACATCATCACGTTCCTAAGAAGCATCCTTTGTAAGATAAGTTGACCATTTAACAAGGTGTTTCATGATGGTTGAGTTACGAAGAGGTTTGTTTCTACTTTGAAGAATGATTTCAGGATGTATTTCAAAGGTACCGTCGATCGAAGTAGACAAGAGAGAATCATCAAGAATGTAATTTGCGTCAAGTACATACTTCTGACATCATGTACCTTGACATGAGGTAAAAACAATAATTGGTAAGCTTGATCATTGATTCTTTTTCTGGTGAAAAAAACTCCATAGTATCTTGCACTTATCCATTGACAAAGAGCTACGTTTGAAGCTTCACTTGCAAAAATACAAGATTTCCGTTTCCAAAGAGTCGAATACATCGCTTAGGGTCAACATAACTCTTCTATTTATCATGAGCAGTCTTTATATCTTAGCGTATGAGGCCAGTCTGCAATTGCATCTCATTTAACATGTCTTTGAGGTGGCTGTCTCTAGTACATGACATCAAGGGTTGAATTGTGGAATATTTTGTTCAACCCTTGATGTCATGTACTAGAGACAGTAACGTGAGCTCACATGTACAAGAGACAGTAACGTGAGCTCACATGACATTTATAACGTTTGTTGCCTCTTTTCAGTGGTGGTGGAAGTTTGAATGAGGCAAATGTACAACCTATGGGGTTTTTGAAAATGATACAGATCAACCTATTACTGATGCAGATGTACATAATGTACTTGATGAGGAAAGGGTTAAGAATGAGCAGGCTAGAGGTATGCCAAAATGGCTGGTGCATACTTTGCGTGATAGTAAATTGGATGCACCTTTGTCTAGTCATACTCTTGCAGGCTCTTGCCATGCATCTTATGCATCAGATTGTTATGCTTTGGTTGTGTTTAGCTTATGTGATGTTGAGGAACCTCTGTCTTTTGATGAAGCACAAAATTTAGAAAATTGGATGGCTGCCATGCAATCAGAATATGATGCACTTATAGAAAATGACACATGGACTTTATGTGATTTGTCTCTTGGCAAAAAGGCCATTGGTACGAAGTGGGTTTACAAGTTGAAACGCAAGCCGGATGATGAGATTGATTTCTATAAGGCTCGACTTGTTGCAAAGGGTTATGCACAACAAAAAGACATAGATTATGAAGATACTTTTTCTCCCACTTGTCATATGACTATTGTGCCGTTTCTATGTGCATTGGCCTCATCAGTCAAAGATTGTTACTACTTTCTTGAATGGTGACATATTTGAGGAATTTTATGTAACGCAGCCTCGCATTTTTGTCATTAAAGAGAGGAAGATAAAGTGTGCAAATGTAAGAAATATTTGTATGGGTTGAAGCAATCTCTTCATGCTTGGTATGGGAAGGCTGACACTCATTTGGTCAAACGAGGCTTTCGTAATAGTCCAACAGAAAGCACATTGTATGTAAAGTGTGAGGGTCATGCACTTCTCATTGTCGTTCTCTATGTGGATGATTTGCTAATCATTGAACCAAATGAAAGACATATTGTTGAATTTAAGGAGGATTTGAATGTTACTTTCAAGATGAAGATTCGGGGTTGTTGCATCATTACTTGGGCATACAGTTTAAGCAGTGTGATGGTGGTATTGCCTTATGTCAAACAAGTTAGATAGAGGCATTGCTATGTAAGTTTGGATTTGAGGATTGCAAAGCTATTTCCACTCCCATGGAAACAGGTTTGAAATTGAGTCTTCATGATGTTGGTGATCTTGCTGATGTCATTCTTTACCAAACCGTTGTTGGTTGCCTTATTTATGTATGCAACACGAGGCCAGATATTCAGTTTGCAGTCACAAGTCAGCAGATTTATGCATAGCCCTAGGTCCAAGCATTGGCAGGCTATCAAGAGGATTTTTTGCTACTTGAGTGGCACTTTACATCTTGTCTTGTTTTATTCCAAGGGGGGATCATTGCCACCAAATTTACATGCTTTTTGGGACTCAGATTGGCCTGGCTGTTTTGACATGCAAGTGTCCATGAATGGTTTTTGTTTCATGCTCGACAGTTCATGCATATCATGGTTGATCAAGAAGCAACCTATTGTGGCCACTTCCAGTTCTGAGGCTGAGTATAGAACAGTCTTCACAAGTACTATTGAGTGTGTATGGCTCAGATGCCTTATGGCTGATTTGGGTGTTGGATAGGACACTGACAGTCAAAGCGCCTTGGCAGTTGCGAGGAACCCAGCTTTTCATGCTCGCACAAAGCACATTGAGGTGTATTACCACTATGTCAGGGAGAGGCTTTCAGCAGAAGAGATTAGCTTGGCTTATGTGCCAACACATGACAACTTTGCAGATCTTTTCACAAAGGCCTTGTCTCATGAGAAGTTCAAAGCTTTCCGCAAAGCTTTGGGTTTACTCCCCTTTGTGGACTGATGGTGTCCTCAGGGCATGGCACTTCCCTCTACTCTATGTGCCAGCTCTCGTTCACCACATCATCCCAGGGGGGATTTGTTACCATGTACATGTGGTAATGACCATCATGACATTTTTTCCCTCACTAGGAGGTTTTTTCCCTCGTGCATTGTATATACGTCCATCACTCTAGGGATACCTCATCTTTTTCATTGCACAATACACTCTTTGTTGTGTGCCTTGAGCTTCCTTCATCTTCTACAAGCTGTGTGTGTTTTCTTGCAACCCTAGTTCCAACAATCCATGTTTACCAGTCATTTTGGCGGGCTTTCATAAACGGTTAGGAAACACACATCAATATTGTCAATTATCCAGAGGGGATAGGTAGCTTACAAGTATTAATCTTGTGCTAAAGGATATGCTAATCGCGTATATTAGCACCAATCAATCCAATTGGAATGATTACCTCTCTAGTTGGAGTTTGCTTACCATGCGACAAAGCAGATTGCAGCCAAGTACCACCTCTTCCTATTTAAATCAGAGGTTCTCAACCATGAACGCCATTTATGGTGGGATTTTTCACTGATGAAGGATGATATTAAGTCAAGGACTTGTACTTTCGTGATGAGTTACGTCAGCTAGTTACTTTCATGGAAAGTGAAAGAGATGCACTTTGGGGTACATCTCAATTATGATACCTCATTTCGCATACTCAAGTGAGTTGTAAATGGAGTCTATACGAGCTTATGAAGCATATTACACCACAAGTGGAGTCTTTCTATAACACTTAGTGTAGACCTACCAACTACCATACGAGAGGGAAAACTTGTTATGACAATTACAATGGGACAACAATGTAGAAAATCATGATGTTCTTCTTTATTTTATTGAACCTCCTACTAAATTGTATATGGTCAAACGGATAGCCGCGATCCATGAAGGATGCCACTGCGGAAAATATTAGTGTTCTTATGAAGATCTCACCACTTTTGTTTTTGAGGACGAAAACACTTCTCTAAGGGGGGGAGTAATGCCAGGCCAAGGGCCAAAGGGGTCTGAATGGCTCCGTATGGCTAGAAGCCAAGGTAACTTATAAGGTTAAGGGATCCTACTTACAATAGCCACGTGCTATAAGTAGGGAGTTTGGGAGGAGATTATTATGCCGGTCCACCCCTTGTCCTTAGATACAATGTTGACCACTATCTTTAAGAAGACTAAAGTGTTTACTTGAAATGATCGTGCTTAAACTAGCTTCAAGAAACTCAAAGAAGCTTTGATAAATTCTCTTATTTTACGACTTTTAGATTTTACAAAGGCATTCTTTGTTCTCATTGATGTGAGTGGACAAGCAATTGGTGGCATTCTGTCTTAAGAAGGAAGACCGGTAGCTTATGAATCTCGTAAGTTACACATTTACGAGTTAAATTATCATACACATAATTTGGAATTTCTAGTTTTTGTACATGCTCTCAAAGTACGATGACATTATCTCCTTGGAAGGAGATTTGAATTACAAACAGTTCATAAGAGCCTCGAGTGGATCTAGACTCAACCCAATCTTAATATGCAAGAACAAATATGGATGGAATTATTATGTGAATATGATTTTGGTATTGAATATAAACCGGGAAAGAAAAACTCGGTGGCCAGTGATTTAAGAAGGAAGAGTACATTAGCGGTAATCACAATCTCTACTACCTTTTTGGTTGACCTGATGATATACCTCAGGATCTGATTTTTAGGAAGATTCACTATTTAATAGGGTTACATAATCAATCAAGAAACAAGAAAGGTAAATCAAAGACTTTTACGTTGAAGACAATGATATCTACGTCAATAGTTGTCTTTGTATTCCAAATAATGACGAAGGAATCAAACTTCAGATATCACAAGAAGCTCACGCCGTACCTACCGCAGGTTACATTAAAACTTATGCTACTGTGAGGAAGGTTTTCTTTTGGCATGGTTAAAGCACAATGTGTTAAGCTATGTTACATGATGCTTAGCATGTCAATGCATTAAAGTTGAATGAGTTCAAGACCCTAGTAAGCTTCATCCGAGTATCAAAATAACTTTTGAAGATTCCTCCATTGAGTTCAAAGCCGCTACATGATTTCTCGCTCATGTTGATTCATCCTGTTGAAACTCAAGCCTTGCTCGAGTACCTACGACCTTCTCGTAGTCTTGCTAATACCTTCATATCAAGAGTACTCTTGTGACCTCGACAAGTTGTCTTTGTCAAAATCACCTTGATGCAAAAACTCTTGGTAGCCGCTAATGTCTACGTAGTCATTTCAAAAAACCACTTTGATGATTGCCTGAACGTGCGTGAAAAAGTAGTTGATTTTTGTGCTTGTCAAATTCGCACCGTCGTCGAACACGTTGACTTTACTTTTAGTTAACTTTGAAAAATTTCAACCCCACAATTTTTTAGTCCATTCTGAAACTTTTGCTATTTTTGTTGTCGGCTTGTTTCGTACTTTGCGGCCTTGGCTTGCCAAATTTCCTAAGCCTGATTAGGTCTTGAGAGGGATTAAGGGTGTATGCCAGGTGTGCATGCACCCGTAATTAATTAGATGGCCACTTGAGGCACTATGGGCGGACGAAGGTTTGAAAACCTTTCAAGCTAGTCTATGGCGATCAGACATCAACAAGTTGGGAGAGAGAAACATGGAGAGCATGTTGTGGGATGCTCTAATCTCCACATGAGTACAATGTGAAATCATCATTGCTGCAAGGCAATTCCAACAAGCCCAAGCCCGCACAGTTCTGAAGCGATTGACTCCTTTCTCGTTCCTGACATAGGGGTCACTGCACACCTCTATTTCCCTTTGACCTCTTGCTTAGCAACCCTGCACACAATCTTCCTCGACCCCCTTATCCACGATTTTTGCATGCTTATGCAATTCATGCATGTGTAGAGAAACCATGCCTCTCTTTCCCCTTTCCAAGCCTATGCTCCGGTACCAATCTAAGAACAAGGGGTGGATTGGTATAATGATCTCCTCTCAACCTCCCTACTTATAGCCCATGGCTATTGCAAGTAGGACCCCTTAACCTTATGCCTTGCCCTCGGCTCCTAGCCGTATTGAGCCATTCAGACCCTTTTGGTTGATAGTGTAGCTATCTTAACATAACCTTCACTAAAATTACGATACCATCTTATTAATCCAAGAAAGCCGTGCATTTCTTTGAAAATTTTAGGTATCGACCAAGTTAGAATAGCTTCTATCTTACACTAGTCGGTAGAAGCATCATTCTTGGAAACAATATATATCAAGTATTCTACTCTGTCAGTGCGAGAAGCAAGCACACACACACACACACACTCGCACCCTGATCAACCATAAGAACTTAGGAAGATCATTGCAGCTCCAGCTAAGTAGCACACACACACGGTTGCAGAGAGGGCCTTGTGCTTGCAACCAACAAAGCGAACTGAAGGTGAAGCGGAAGAGGGCAGCTTGTTAGCAACAACGAAGAGTATGTGGATGTGGAAGCATGACCAATTCCTAGAGTACGCGCATGTGCTGCTGCTGGCTCTTCTCACTGTCACTGCCCACAGGTAAACAACCCAATCTTAACAATCTAATGTGCCATGAATGGCACTCACGATGCATAGCATAAAGCTAGTTTTATCGTAGAAGTTGAAATACTTGCCAGAGATGATGTTAATAATCTTTCTTAAGTATCATCAAAGAAGACAAGAACAAAATCATCAAGATGTTCTCTAAACACATCGGTCATAACGTGGTTGAAATTTGATGGAGCATTCATAATTCCAAACGGAATGATTGTAAATTCATAATGTTCAAATTGAGTGTTGAATTGTGCCTTTAGTATATCGTCCTCCTTGATTCGGAATTGGTAATAACTAAACTTAAGATCAATTTTTGTGAAAATAGTAGCTCCATGTAGTCGATCAAGTAACTTGTTGATCTTAGGTGTTGCATATTTATTCTTGACTGTTACTTGATTTAATCCATGATAGTCCATACAAAGGCATAGAGTACCGTCCTTCTCTTGATTAAAACGAACAAGAACACTCCATGGAGAAGTCCTAGGCCAAATGAAACCTTGGTCAATAAGTTGAGTAAGTTGCTCTTTGAGTTCCACAGGCTCAGGTACCGACATCTTGTATGGTCTTTGAGCAACTGGTTGAGCTCTTGATAAAAGTTGTACTGCATTATCAACTTCACGCCTAGATGGTAACTCAAAAAGTTCTTCAAGAAACACATCATCAAATTTGGTAACCCACTCTGCTTCAGGTGTTTTTGACTTCTTCTCTATTAGGTTAATCTTTATAGCATAAACCATCTGATTATTTATGTAGTGTTTTAGTAAGTCAATGAATTTTATAAGCTAAAGTTTAAGTTTTCCTCGCTTCCCAATAACAGTAATCCTAAAGCTGTGCTCATTTAAAAAATTCAATGAAGCATTTACAGTATAAGTGAGCATAAATCACCTTAAGCCAATCCATTCCTAAAATTTCGTCATAGAATCCTATAGATAAGACCCTAGAATGACCCAAAATTTTATGATCATCCAACGCAAAATCAAGTCACCCACTGAATTAGAAGATTAGCTTTCCTACCTATAGCTAATTCCACTATAAGGTCAGTATCAAGATGTCTAGACAAAATGAGTTTTCTAATGTATCTAGGAGAGATGAAAGAATGTATATCCCAAAATCAATCAATAAGGTAAAATATTACCTTGATACTCTGCTAGGGTCTAAATTAATAAACCTATTCATTAACTCCTTGATATTTGATTGTAGCATGAACATATGCATTTTCTTGATTTTCATTGCCTCAGCCACCTTGATCTCTATTACTTAAGCTCCTCCTTGAAGCCGTTGTCTTCCTCCTCCTGCTCCTAGACGAGGTGGTCGGTTAAAGTTATAACCATTGTTGTTGTTGTTGAGAGGTCCATTTCACAAAAAATGAATGCCTTGGTTTGAGATGGTCCTTGGTTCTGGTTGAAGTTCTGCTGAGCTACAAGTGGCCTTGCTCTAAAGTTCTTGAAATTTTGATTTGGATTCTAGTTCTTGGGCTCATAATTATTTGCTAATCCTATAAAGCTTGATCATTAAATGAATAATCTCTTGATTGATGGTTATAAACAAGGAAAGTGTAACAAAGGTGATCCTACCTAACCTTCATATGCAATAAGTTCTCTCTTCTTTGTCCTGAATTTACGGATCTTGGTTCATCGGTCTCTTGATATTATGGATAGGAGCAAACTTTGATTTCCACTTTCCACTATTAACTTCAATGGGTTTATTTGCATCGAGGATATCTACAAAAATTGGTAAGTCAAAAAACTCTAAAGTCTAAGCTTCATAGAGATATGTAAACCTGACACAATGTGTGCTACTTTGACTTCTTGAGTTATCTCCGTCATAGCATACTTGACAAGGGTCAAAAAATGCTGATAGTATGACTCTAAGTATCTCATTTCTTGAGTGCAATCAGGAAACTCATTCATGTAGTCATAGTGATATTTTATTCTGATAAAATTCTTCATGAACTATGCTTTAAGTACACCCAAGTCATTGTATAAGGGTTGACGTTTGTTAACCACTCAACACGGGATAAGCCCAATATTATATTATTCATTTTGTCAAACTCAATGTAATTATTTTTTGGGACTTGATTGAGTTTTTAGATTGTAATATACTAAATATGCCGATTCGCCAAACCCATGGTAGAAAGTAGGAGGTAATTTTGATAAGTTAGAACCTCCAAGACCGAGGTATAAAAGCCAATCTTTGTAACCCTAAGGACAGCTTTCGAATTAATCATCTTTTGAGCTCAATTAAGCATGCCATGAGTTTTGTGTGAGAGAGTGAGTGATCTTCTTCTACTCTCTACGTTCTCTACAAAAGCTACATTGTGGAGGTAACTACACCATCACATTAGCAATGATGAGAGCTACGCTTCAACCCCAAGCTTGCATGATTTTGGTCTCTTCGCAAAGAGCTCTGTGCGAGCTTCGAGCTGAGTTTTCTCTCTAATCGTGCATCCATTTTGAGATTGCTATATGTCATTGTGTTCATGGTGAGTAGAAGTACACATTAGGCCTAAACACGTTGAGAATCAATGACCTGTGATTTTTGGCCTGTCTTCATACGCGTTTTTTGCACCAAGTGTTTATAGGTAGCAAGTTGGGTTAGAGACATTAGAGTAGTGTCCTATAGGTGTGTAGAGGTCATCCCTTGAGTTTTGTGATGATTTGCCAATGTTAGGTCTTGTTTCGGAGAGCGTAGCCATTGTAGATAAGATAGCTGTTGTGCATACAGAGTGTGCTTTGAGTTGATTTTCCTTGTTAGTGATTGTCCATAGAAGGTCAAGTAGATGATTGACATCCATCCATTTGTTTCCGTGCGTCGATGGGTCAAACTCCATCCTTGGTTGACATCTTTTTTGTTGGCCTAGTTCTCACTTTGCTAGCAACTGCTAGTAGCGTATCTGGCCCTGACAACATTGGCACTGGTGCCGAGGACGAGAGTCCTAGGTAGGTGACCTTAGACTAGTCCTACAAGGTGAGAGTTCCTCTAGTTTTCCTGAGTCTTGTTCTTTTACTCTAGGTAGGATTCGAGAGTAGGACTCTTGAGTTTTTTAGAGAGGTTCTAGGGAGTATGTGTCTCGCCTAGGTCTTTCGTGGTACATAGTTTAAGTTAGTTTGGTATAGTGTGATTGTTGGTGTTTGAGTGGTTGCAATGGTGTAAAAGAGTTTACTAGTTCATGTGTGGCAGTAAAGTGTTTTTCTACCCATGATTGCAAAACCCCACATGATGAGTAGGAGTAGTTGTAGATAGGACATGTGATTGTGCTCTAGAGATTCCATCATCGAGTTATTTGCTTGTATGCTTGCTTGCATTATAATCTCTAAAAAGTTTATTTTTTGGGATAACATGCAATAAACAAGCTTCAATAGACATTTGTGCATGGATGAGTGATGCTGGGTATAAAAGAGCACATATGCAAGAGATCTTGATGAGCATAATTTGCATATTATATAGAGCATATACACCAAGTTTCATCTCATTTGGGCATATGAACTGAGTATTGAGGAAGTTTTACTCTTTTCAAGACGTTTCTCGGTAAAATGTGGTGATAAGGTGAAATTTTGATATTCAAATTTTGATAGCACTTGTGCATGTTGTACACATCAAGGAGCATCTAGGAAGGAAACGAAGATTCATTCTAACCACTTAGACATTATACACGTATGATGTTTGAGAGGCTAGATTTTGGGTTAAAAGGCACATTTTTGTGAACCCTTGTGTTTAAGAACATCTAAGGAACAAATAGGCCAAGTCCCATTGAATTTGAAGCAATTTATGGCTAGTAGAGACAAAGAGATGGAAAAATGAATGCTATATTTGACCATATCTAGCACAATAGGTGTTGAAACTACATTCTGCAAGTGGCAGTGAGTTTCTTGTGTGGTAGAGAACCTCTAGTGTGAAATTCACTCCATTTTGACCAGACAGACATCATACACGTATGATGTCTCAGGGACATATTTAGTGAGCAAATTTGACACTAGTGCTTACCAGGGTGTTAAACACCTCAAAGCAAGCATAAGGACCAAGTTTCACCCAATTTCGATCAATTTTGACCTGGTTAACCTCTTGGAGAAGCCGACAGTGACCAAGGCCTACATAAGAAATATTGACCTACCTACAGGGGTTAGAACTTCAAAGTGAGCCTAGATTTGGACTAAAAACATCAAGGAGAGTGCACGGTCCAAGTTGGAGTCAATTTTGAGAAATTAGACATCATACGCGTATAATGTCTATAGACCAATTTTAGTGCTCAGATTGAGAATATGCCGCTCCAAAAGCCTTTGATGTTATCCTAGCATTCCATTTGTCTTATCAGATCAGGGTTTGGAACTCATATAAGGGTCTTGTCTTTATATACAATAGAGAATTACATACTCAAAGTTTTGTAGAGATAGTAAGAACCAAGGACCTTGCAAGTTGGTAATCAATTGAAATTGCAAAGTACTCTACCAATTTGAAAAGCAGCTTGGAAGAAACTAGGATAAAAGAACAATTGCAAGCAGACTTTAAGGCAAGAGGTTTGGGCTGATAGTTGTTTGTGTAAAGAATTTGATGAATTTGAGATCCGAAATGTGTATTCAAAGAGAACAAAGAGTGTCCGGAGATCAAGTTATCTTAGTGTCAATAGAAGAGAGTGTAAACCAGGTAAGGATAGTGTAAGGTTTGCAGTTTCTGAAACCTTAGAAATTGTACAAAGCCTGATCAAATTAACTTGGTTGTTAAGAAAACACTGTAGAATGATCCAACTATGGTAAATATTGGTATTTTTGGAATTGTAACCAGAGGTTTACTAGGGTTAGGATTTTTCAGAACCAAATTCCGATAAAATCTAGAAAAGTTACGGGCTCTAAAAGGTTACATTATGAAATTTAATTAGTTAAGTAAAATTGAATGGTTTCAGTAATTATTACTGCTAAAGACTTTTTATCCTAAGGTTCTAGAAATTGCAGATATTTCCAAAATTAATCATTAAAAGTCAACAAACTAGCAGAAAATTGATTCTGTGTATCTAGGGGGCTGTGTGGGGTAATGATGAACTTTCCCAGACTAGATTTAGCAGCAGGGGGCGTTTTTGGAGCCAGAGGGCTGCTTGGGATGCACGTTACTGCCATTTTCCAGCATGTGAGTGCCCATAAACCTATAAATATGACCCCTTGCTTCACAATTTCAGACAGACTCGGAGCCTTGGTACATTCTCTCTCATCTAGAGAGACCTCTACATAGAAATCACTAGAGAGCAAAGCTCTAGTTGGGTAATCAACGGTAATTAGCACTAACCTTTCTTAATTAGCAAAGCTAGGTTAACTTATTTATAAATTTCTTAATTAATTGAAGATTAAACCTATGTATACTAAAAAATCCTCTCTTAATTCAAAACTCTTTGCTGATTATTGTGATTAAGCTTAGGGATACTAAGCTAATTAATTATTATATCATATTAGAGTTGAAATTACTCATTTTAATCATAAATTAATGATAATTATACTAATTAAGTTTAGATTACGGTGAGATAATTACCAAAGCTGTGTTAAACTATCATTATACTAAGAAAATTATCTTGTAATTTTTTGAGTAATTTTCATAATTGATTAAGCAGAATTACATTGTTTTCGAGAGAAAAGTAAAGTGAAAAATGATCAAACTAATCCAAAATGCTTTGAGATATTTCTCAGAGGTAAATCACATCTTAGGAAACCTGTGATAATTATCGTAATCTCAGTTATTTAGTTTACCTAATTATCTTAACAGAATTACACTATTTTTAGGAGAAATTAAAAGGGGGAACATAGAAAATTGATCCAAAATGCTTTGAGATAATTATCAGAGGTAAATCACATCTTATGAAACCTGTGATAATTATCTTAACCTCAGGTAATTAGTTTAACTAATTATCTCAGCAGAATTACACTGTTTTTAGAAGAAAATAAAATAGAAAAAATAGTAAACTAATTCAAAATGCTTTGAGATAATTATCAGAGAAAAAAAATATCTTTTAAAATATGTGATAATTATCTTAACCTCAGATAATTAATTTAACTAATTATCTCAGAATAATTATACTATTTTAAAGAGAAATTAAAAGGGGAAATATAGCAAATTGATCCAAAATGCTTTGAGATAATTATCAGAGGTAAATCACATCTGACGAAACCGGGGTAATTATCTTAACCTCATATAATTAGTTTAACTAATTATCTCAGCATAATTATACTGTTTTTAAGAAAAATTAAAAGGGGGAAAATAGAAAATTGATCCAAAATGCTTTGAGATAATTATCAAAGAAAAAAAACATCCTATGAAACCCGTGATAATTATCTTAACCTTAGATAATTAGTTTAACTAATTATCTCAACGGAATTACACTGTTTTTAGTAGAAAATAGCAAACCGATCCAAAATACTTTGAGATAATTATTAGAGGAAAACCACATCCTAGGAAACCCTTGATAATTATCTTAATCTCAGATAATTAGTTTAACTAATTATCTCAGTAGGAAACCACTGTTTTTACGGAAAACTTAATGGAGAAAAATAGTAAATTAAACTAAAAACCTTTGAGATAGTTATCAGAAGTAAATCACATCTTAACAAACATGTGATAATAATTTTAACTATAGATAATTAGTTTAGCTAATTATCTTAGTTGAAAAACACTATTTTTGAGGATAAAGTAAAGAGAAAAATTAGTAAATCATGCTATATGAGTACATGCTATTTATCAAAGTTAAATTACATGATGAAAAGGCTGTGATAATTATGTCAAGGGTAGAAACTTAGTATAGATATTTAGTTTAGTCAAATTATACTAATTCTAGCTAGAAACTAAAGGGGAAAATTAGTACATGCTATTTATGAGAGTTAGATTACATGATAAAGAGGCCATGATAATTATATGAAGGCTAGAAAATTAGTATAGATATTTATCGAAGTCAAATTATACTAATTTTAGCTAAAAATTAAAGATGGAAATTAGATAATTGAGTTGAAAAATTAGAAGATAATTACCAGAGGTCACAAACATCCTTATATCCTTGTGATAATTATATCATAGTTAATTAATGAGTTTAGAAAATTATAATCGACCAAAAGTCTTATTTTTAATAAAATATTAATTAAAATAAATAGACTTTGCGATCAAAAGTTTTTGAGAAAATTATAGTAAGTGTAAACCTATGATATAAAGTGGAAGAATGAACTCTTTGAGAGAAAATAAATAGAATAAATATTAAGCTCAAAATAAACAGATTCCAAGCTTAAAATTCAATGGAAAAATTAGGAAAAAGATATACAAAATTATAAGAAAATTAGGATAGCTTAGAAAACCCTTAGGGAAGCTGTGGAAAAAGTTATCATGCCTATATAGACAAATAAAAAATTACTAGGTCAAGAATTTACCAATTAAGACTACAATTTTAACCTTGGATAGGTTACGGTTGAATACAAAGGTTAAGTTTAGATTTCAAATAATTTACCTAATGATTAGACGTCCTTTTTATAAGGATAAGAAGTTATGACACCTAAAAGGACCCGAGAAAATCCTACATCTGATGATGAGGACGTAGCTCCAAAACGAACTAGAGCGTCGCACGACGACGAAGCCGGGCCTAGTAGTAGGCCTACGGAGGAGAGTCTTAGGCGCCAGCGCAGCAGCAGATGGCCAATCAATTCCAGGTGGGTTTCCCATTATTCAATTAAGTCTTTTAAATAGTTTAAGTTCTTTTAAAAGTTAGCATTGCATACGTAAGGAGTGACTAAGAATAAGAAAAGGAATAATTGACCAAAAGCGGAGGGTAACCTCCAACGTGCATTGTTTATAATATAGGAAATAATTATTTGGGTTAAAATTGGTTGAATTAGGAAAGGTATGATTGATCATCCTTAAGACAACTTGTCTCAAGACACCTCCAATTCCTTGGTATATTTTGATGATAATGATGGCTTTCCAGCCACGGATAAGTCGGTTACCCCCATGAACGTTGAGTTTCTACTCCGTGTCCTGTCTTGATGTTTCTGCATAAGTTAGGATACCGTTTTTTTTATCCTAGGGGAGCCGCCCGGTTGTATGGGCATCCGGAACCTGGGTGGGGGTTTATCCACTCCGGATTATGAATAAGGCATGGGTGCCGTTTTTTCACCCTTAGGTGTTCTTGAGACAAGAAGAGTACTGGTCATGGTTATTATGGATAATGTTTTGATTGAGAGTACCCTGTCTTAAGTTTAAAGATGTCTGTTTGCTAAAAGAATATTTTCAATACTGTTTTCAAGGGCTGTTTTAATAAAATCCTGTTATGAAGGATGAAAGGAATCATTATTTTAATTGTGATAAGAATGTGGTAGTAATTAAATCACAAAAGAATCATGTGTGACTGCGGGGTGGTAAGTGGGGATTGACTAAGGTTGTCAATCATGGACGGGTGGACCTGATTAGTCAGGTAACTATCCATCCATGAGAACTAAAACGTTTAGAAAACTTCTTCACTTGGAAGAGGAGTCCACTAGCGGCTCTGCACTCATATCTGTTAGGGGAAAAAAAGCGTTGGTTGAGGATACCTTAGCCCAATTGTAGCAGTTATAGGGCCGAAATAGTTTTTTAGACTTTTACTACGTTGTCCCGTTTCCACTGCGAAACAGGACTAGGTATTCTTCTAAGGCTATAGACCCAAGCCATTGCCAATGGTAAAGGTCTATTCCTTGGATTTTTCTTGTTTAGAGACTCTGATTTTTATCAGACCTAGAGACCTGTCAAGGATCCCATCCCGATCTTGGTATTGGCGGGTACGGGGATCTCACAGATAGACCCCTTAGCACCAATCAAGATAATGATACTGACACCTCTTTTGAAGGATCATATCAGTGGATGGTTAACTGATAACTTGGAGGTTTCTAGCAACATGGGGACCATGGGGGGTAGCATCTCTTAAAAAACCTAAACCATGCAAAAATACACGGCAATTTTTCTTAAGGGAACCAATGACCATGGGGCCTTGATGTATGCATATGTTCAAGGACGTCAATGTATTTGTATTGAAGAATGGCTAGTAAGAGGATTAGCAGTAATCATGGTAACCTACGATGGTGATAGGCTTTGCAATGAGGAGGGAGACCACTATCTCATTGTCAAATATCTAGAAAATTACAATCGATATGGAGACAATGTAGCAAAATGGAAGATGGTCATGGAGACTCGAGAGATACCTCCTAAATTCACGCTTTCCGAAGCCTACTACGTTCATGACAAGAGAGTGGAGAAAATGGCGACGATTCATGACAAGTGAGTGGAGAAAATGGCGACAAAAGAGAAGATCTCCATGGAGACTCGAGAGATACCTCCTAAACTTACGCTTTCTGGAGCCTACTACATTCATGACAAGAGAGTGGAGAAAATGGCGACGATTCATGAAAATAATGGGATTTACAAGCATGAGGAAGGAAGAGTCACCTCTTACTAATGGGTGCATGGAGCCCCATGTAAACGAGTTAAGCATGGACAAAGTCCCGTTCTTGTTTTCATATGAGTCGATAATAGGAAACTATATTATTTTTGTCGATAAGTATGGACGAGAATACGAGCCAATTCACCCAGAGAGCCAGAATTGAAGGCACAAGCTTTGGTAGGGAAGCAATCCCATAGAAACCCCAAGCAAGTCTACAACTCCCTTCTTAGATGATTAGGACACCATAGTACAATCGAATAAACAACCATCACCTAACCCTCAGAACTCACAAGCATCACCACTATCATTTCAAGCGTGGCTCAAACAGCTTGCAACACCAAACATGAACATGAAAGGTGGTGGATATCAAGCTGTGTCAAAGCTAGAAGCACCACCAAAACACCACTCCATTAGCAATACCAAGGTGAGAGTACAACAAAAACACTAAATCCGATCAGGACTAAAGCACCACAACAAGAACAAGAAGAAAGAGGCCAAGCCAAAGAACAAACACTTGCTAGACCAGTGAGGAACTATGTATTAGGAGCACCCCTAGGGGAGGAGCATTGTTAGCAGCAAGCTAACACAAATACCATTTTTTGGAGCTCTTATTGTACAAACACTTATTATTTTTGATAAATCGGGAATATTGTAACTCCTATTTTTTGGATAAACCTTGTAATTGATGAAACGGGGCTACAAGCTTCCAAATTGTATCAACCTGTCATTATTTATCTTTAGTTAGAGCTCCCAAATTATTAGTTTTGACCACCAAAAACCTTGGCTAAGGTATAAAAGCCAATTTTTGTAAGTTATTATTAAGTTTTGGATAATGAAATACACAGCGTGAGCTAACGGCGCTCACTTCTCTCCTTCTCGCGCTTCCTACTCCCTCTCCGGTTGTCACATTGCAGTCGCATTTGTTGCATTGCAACCGTAGGTAAGAGCTCTACCAGCATTGGCGTAAACACATCACAGTATTTTGTAGCTTTTGGCGTCGCCGACCCGCGGTCTAATTTCATCATAAGTAGGAATTTACACTTCAAATTCAAAAACTAAGCATAGGCGGGGTATTGGGGTATCATTGCTAAGCATTTAGGTGTATTCTGGGTCGAACACAACTAGGTGAAAAATCCAATGCTGTTAATAATCGCGATTTTGGTACTTGACCTAAAGTGGAATTTGAGATTATAAGCATGTGTGCTTAGGTCTTATATACATCTCCTAGAAGTTTCGTTACGTTTGGATGTCATTTGATGCTGTAACGAATGTGATTTGTTTGCCGATGAGCGATTGGCTTTTGGTGATTTCAGTCACTTGAGTGTAGCTTGAGTTAGATGCGAGTTGTTTTGTTTTCCAAGAGATTGACAACCTCTTGTAGCCTCTATGCACTAGTCGAGTTAGCTTCATCCCATGGATTGACAATTTAATCGTGGTTCTCGCTAAATCTGCAATAAGATAGGAGTGAGGTTAGATACCCGTCCCACATTTGGCGCCGCTGCCGGGGATTGAAGAGACCTAAACTAGGGAAAAACACGAGCATCTGGTGAATCCTTTAACTTCCTTTAGGATCTCCTAGAGTAAAAATTTTCTTTTAGAAACCGCATAGCTTAAGATTCTCGTCTTTTGCTGTGTAGAGGTAGCTTGGAAGTAATCGTACTTGTCGAGTGCCTTTAGGATTGTATGATTGTAGAGCTAGATTAGTATTTTGAGAATGATTGAAGATCAATGCTCAAAAAATGATTGAGCATTGATCTTCAGACAACACAAGTCTGAAGATCAATGCTCAAAAAATCATTAAAAACAAGAAAATGAGTGTTTGTGGACACTTTCTACAACCCCATTGCATGAGAACCTAGGAGTAGGGTAAGTAGGATCCAAGGTGGATTTCAGAACATTGCTCTCTCCGAGAGAATTATTTGAGTCGTATTTGAAGTTGCAAAATTTCAGGTCTACGGCTAGCAATAGCACAAAAAGACTCCAAACCACTCAATCCGACTGGAGAGTAGGCTTAGAGGTTGTATGAACCAGTGGGTAAGCTCAAGTACGCTTTGATGTAAAAATTTCAAGAGTTTACAAAAACTCAGATTATTTACTTTTTCTTGACATTTTAGGCCAAATCAAATTTTGACTTGATTCCTAGGCTTAAAATAACTCATGAAAAGACTGTCCATGAAAAAAGTGCAAAAAATGGTTCATTTCAAGCCTGAAGTAAATAATCACGATTATTTACTTTCAGCTCAAATTTGACCAATGTAAGGTTTTCAGTTTCTGAAACCTTAGAAATTGTACAAAGCCGATCAAATTAACTTCGCCATTGAGAAAACACTATAGAATGATCCAATTATTGCAAATATTGATATTTTTGGAACCGTAACTAGAGCTTTACTAGGGTTATAATTTTTCAGAACCGAATTTCGATAAAATCTGGAAAAGTTACGGGCTCTGAAAGGTTACACTATGAATTTAATTAGTTAAGAAAAATTGAATGGTTTCAGTAATTATTACTGCTAAAGACTTTTTATCCCAAGGTTCTAGAAATTGCAGATATTTTCAAAATTAATCATTAAAAGTCAACAAACTAGCATAATATCGATTTTGTGTATCTAGGAGGCTGTGTGGGGTAATGATGAACTTTTCCAGACTAGATTTAGCAGCAGGGGGCATTTTTGGAGCTGTAGGGCTGCTTGGGATGCAAGTTACTGCTATTTTTCAGCCTGTGAGTGCCCAGAAACCTATAAATATGACCCTTGCTTCACAATTTCATACAGACTCGGAGCCTTGGTACATTCTCTCTCATCTAAAGAGACCTCTACGCAGAAATCACTAGAGAGCAAAGCTCTAGTTGGTTAATCAACGATAATTAGCACTAACCTTTCTTAATTAGCAAAGCTAGGTTAACCTATTTACAAATTTCTTAATTAATTGAAGATTAAACCTATGTATACTAAAAAATCCTCTCTTAATTCAAAACACTCTGTTGATTATTGTGATTAAGCTTAGGGATACTAAGCTAATTGATTGTTATATCATATTAGGGCTGAAATTACTCATTTTAACCATAAATTAGTGATAATTATACTAATTAAGTTTAGATTAAGATGAGATAATTATCAAAGTTGTGTTAGACTGTCATTATCCTAGAAAAATTATCTTGTAGTTTTTTGAGTAATTTTCATAATTAATTAAGCAGAATTACACTGTTTTTGAGAGAAAAGTAAAGGAAAAAATGATCAAATTAATCCAAAATGCTTTGAGATATTTATCAGAGGTAAATCACGTCTTAACAAACCCATGATAATTATCTTAACCTCAGATAATTAGTTTATCTAATTATCTTAGCAAAATTACACTATTTTTAGGAGAAATTAAAAGAGGGAAAATAGTAAATTGACCCAAAATGCTTTGAGATAATTATCATAGGTAAATCACATTTTATTAGTTTAACTAATTATCTAAACATAATTACATTGTGTTTAAGAAAAATTAAAAAGGGAAAAATAGCAAATTGATCCAAAATGCTTTGAGATAATTATAAAAGGTAAATCACACTATATGTAACCCCTGATAATTATCTTTATCTCAACAAATTAGTTTAATTAATTATCTCAGTATAACTGTTTTTAGGAAAAATTAAAAGAGAAAAAATAGCAAATCAATTCAAAATGCTTTGAGATAATTATAAAAGGTATTTAAATCACAACTTATGAAAATTGTGATAATTATCTTAACCACAGATAATTAGTTTAACTAATTATCTCAGCATAATTATACTCTTTTTATGAGAAATTAAAAGGGAAAAATAGCAAATTGATTGAAAATGCTTTGAGATAATTATCAGAGGTAAATAATATGTAATGAAAACCCATGAATAATTATCTTAATCTCAGATAATTAGTTTAACTAATTATTTTAGCATAATTACACTATTTTTAGAAAACATTAAAAGGGGAAAAATAGAAAATTGATCCAAGATGCTTTGAGATAATTATTAGAAAAAAAACACATCCTATGAAATTCGTGGTAATTATTTGAACCTCACCTTATTATTTTAGGGACCAATAAATAGAGGAAAATAACAAATTGATCCAAAATACTTTAAGATAATTATCAAAGAAAAAAAACATCTTAGAAAACTCTTGATAATTATCTTAACTTCAAAAAATTAGTTTAACTAATTATATAAAAAAAAAACAATGTTTCTAAGAAAAAATTAATGGAAAAAAATAGTAAGTTAGATTAAAAACCTTTGAGATAATTATCAAAGGTAAATCACATCTTAACAAACCCGTGATAATTATCTTAACCATAGATAATTAGTTTAGCTAATTATCTTAGTAGAAAAACATTATTTTTGAGGATAAAGTAAATGACGAAATTAGTAAATCATGTGATATGATTACATACTATTTATCAGAGTTAGACTACATGATAAAAAGGCGGTGATAATTATGTCAAGGTTAGAAATTTAGTATAGATATTTATTTAAATCAAATTATACTAATTCTAGCTGAAAACTAAAGAGGAAAATTAGTAAATCATGCTATATGAGTACATGTTATTTATCAGAGCTAGATTACATGATGAAAAGGCCGTGATAATTATGTCAAGGCTAGAAACTTAGTATAGATATATATATTTAAGTCAAAATATACTAATTCTGGCTAAAATTTAAAAGGGGAAATTAGTAAATCATGTTATATGATTACATTCTATTTATCAGTTAAATTACATAATGAAAAGGTGGTGATAATTATATCAAGGTTAGAAAAATAGTATAGATATTTATTTAAGTCAAATTATACTAATTTTAGCTAAAAATTAAAGATGAAAATTATATAATTAAGTTGGAAAATAATAAGATAATTACTTGAGGTGAAAAATATCCTTATCTACTTTTGATAATTATACCATAATTTGATAGTAAGTTTAGAAAATTATAATTACTAAAAGTCTTCTTTTTGGCCAAAGATTAATTAAAATAAATAGACTTTGCGGTCAAAAGTTTTTAGGAAAATTATAGTAAGTGTAAACCTGTGATATAAAGTTAAGAAAATGAAATCTTTGAGAGAAAGTAAATAGAATAAATATTAAGCTCAAAATAAGCAGATTCCAAGCTTAAGATTCGATGGAAAAATTAGAAAAAAGATATAGAAAATTATAAGAAAATTAGGATAGCATAGAAAACCCTTAGGAAAGCTGTGGAAAAAGTTATCATGCCTATTTTAGGTAAATAAGAAATTACTAGGTCAAGAATTTACCAATTAAGACTATAAATATACAAAGATTAAGTTTATCTTTCGGAAACCTTAGAAATTGTACAAAGCCGATCAAATTAACTTCGCTATTGAGAAAACATTGTAGAATGATCCAATTATGGCAAATATTGGTATTTTTGGAACCGTGACCAGAGCTTTACTAGGGTTAGAATTTTTCAGAACCGAATTCCGATAAAATCTGGAAAAGTTACGGGCTTTGAAAGGTTACACTATGAATTTAATTAGTTAAGAAAAATCGAATGGTTTCAGTAATTATTACTGCTAAAGACTTTTTATCATAAGGTTCTAGAAATTACAGATATTTTCAAAATTAATCATTAAAAGTCAACAAACTAGCAGAAAATCGATTCTGTGTATCTGGGGGTTGTGCGGGGTAATGATGAACTTTCCCAAACTAGATTTAGCAGCAGGGGGCGTATTTGGAGCTGTAGGGATGCTTGGGATGCAAGTTACTGTCATTTTCCAACCTGTGAGTACCGAGAAACCTATAAATATGACCCTTGCTTCACAATTTCAGACATACTCGGAGCCTTGGTATATCCTCCCTCATCTAGAGAGACCTCTACGCAAAAATCACTAGAGAGCAAAGCTCTAGTTGGTTAATCAACGATAATTAGCACTAACCTTTCTTAATTAGCAAAGCTAAGTTAACCTGTTTACAAATTTCTTAATTAATTGAAGATTAAACCTACGTATACTCAATTTCCTCTCTTAATTCAAAATTCTCTGCTGATTATTGTGATTAAGCTTAGGAATACTAAGCTAATTAATTATTATATTATATTAGGATTGAAATTACTCATTTTAACCATAAATTAATGATAATTATACTATTTCAGTTTAATAAGATGAGATAATTATAGACTGTCATTATGCTAGGAAAATTATCTTGAACTTTTTTGAGTAATTTTCATCATTAATTAAGCAAAATTACATTGTTTTTGAAAGAAAAGTAAAGAGGAAAATGATCAAACTAATCCAAAATGCATTGAGATATTTATCAGAGGTAAATCACATCTTACGCAGCCCGTGATAATTATTTTAACCTCAGATATTTAGTTTATCTAATTATCTTAGCAGAATTACATTGTTATTAGGAGAAATTAAAAGGGGAAAAATAGCAAATTGACCCAAAATACTCTGAGATAATTATGAGAGGTAAACCACATTTTATTAAACCCATGATAATTATCTTAACCTTAGATATTTAGTTTACCTAATTATCTCAGTATAATTACACTATTTTTAAGAGAAACTAAAAGGGGGAAAATAGCAAATTGTTCCAAAATGCTTTGAGATAATTATGAGAGGTAAATCACATTATATGTAACCCATGATAATTATCTTTATCTCAAACAATTAGTTTAACTAATTATTTGAGCATAATTATATTGTTTTTAGGGAAAATTAAAAGGGGGAAAATAGCAAATTGATTCAAAATGCTTTGAGATAATTATGAGAGGTAAATCACATCCTAGAAAAATCATGATTATTATCTTAACTGCAAATAATTAATTTAACTAATTATCTCAACATAATTATACTCTTTTTAGGAGAAATTAAAAGAAAGAAAATAGTAAATTGATTGAAAATGCTTTGAGATAATTATAAAAGGTAAATCACATTTTATGAAACCCGTGATAATTATCTCAATCTCAGATAATTAGTTTAACTTATTATCTTAGCATAATTACACTGGTTTTAGAAAAAATTAAAAGGAGGAAAGTAGAAAATTGATCCGAAATTCTTTGAGATAATTATAAAAAAAAAACACATCCTATGAAACCGGTGGTAATTATTTGAACCTCAAATAATTAGTCTAACTAATTATCTCAGTAGATTTATAGTATTTTTAGGGACAAATAAATAGAGGAAAATAGCAAACTGATCCAAAATGCTTTGAGATAATTATCAAAGGAAAAAAACATCTTAGGAAACCCTTGATAATTATCTTAATCTCAGACAATTAGTTTAACTAATTATCTCTGTAGGAAAACACTGTTTGTAAGAAAAAATTCATGGAGAAAAATAGTGAGTTAAATTAAAAACCATTGAGATAATTATCAAATGTAAATCACATCTTAACAAACCCGTGATAATTATTTTAACTATAGATAATTAGTTTAGCTAATTATCTTAGTAGAAAAACACTATTTTTGAGAATAAAGTAAAGGAGGAAATTAGTAAATCATGTGATATGATTACATACTATTTATCAGAGTTAGACTATATGATAAAAAGACCGTGATAATTATGTCAAGGTTAAAAACATAGTATATATATTTATTTAAGTCAAATTATACTAATTCTAGCTGAAAACTAAAAAGAAAAATTAGTAAATCATGCTATATGAGTACATGTTATTTATCAGAGCTAGATTACATGATGAAAAGGCCCTGATAATTATGTCAAGGCTAGAAACTTAGTATAGATATTTATCTAAGTGAAAATATACTAATTCTGGCTAAAATTTAAAGGGAGAAATTAGTAAATCATGTTATATGATTACATTCTATTTATCAGAGTTAGATTATATAATAAAAAGGTGGTGATAATTATGTCAAGGTTAGAAAAATAGTATAGATATTTATTTAAGTCAAATTATACTAATTTTAGCTAAAAATTGAAGATGAAAACTATAAAATTAAGTTGGAAAATAATAAGATAATTACTTGAGGTCAAGAATATTCTTATCTACTTGTGATAATTATACCATAATTTTATAGTAAGTATAGAAAATTATAATTGACTAAAAGTCCTATTTTTGGCCAAAGATTAATTAAATTAAATAGACTTTGCGGTCAAAAGTTTTTAGGAAAATTATAGTAAGTGTAAACCTATGATATAGAGTTGAGAAAATGAAATCTTTGAGAGAAATTAAATAGAATAAATATTAAGCTCAAAATAAGCAGATTCCAAGCTTAAGATTCGATGGGGAAATTAGGAAAAAGATATAGAAAATTAGGATAGCCTAGAAAACCCTTAGGGAAGCTGTGGAAAAAGTAATCATGCCTATTTTAGGCAAATAAGAAATTATTAGGTCAAGAATTTACCAATTAAGACTATAAATATACAAAGGTTAAGTTTAGCTTTCGAATAATTTACCTAATGATTAGACGTTCTTTTTATAAGGAATAAGAAGTCATGGCACCTAAAAGGACCCGAGCTAATCCTACATCTGATGACGAGGGAGAACTCTAAAAAGAACTAGAGCGTCACACGACGATGAACCTTGGCCTAGTAGTAGGCCTAAGGAGGAGAGTCTTCAGGTGCCAGCGCAGTAGCAGATGGCCGATCAGTCCTAGGTGGATTTTCCATTATTCAATTAAGTCTTTAAATAGTTTAAGTTCTTTTATAAGTTAACATTGCATACGTAAGGAGTGAGTAAGAATCACAAAAGGAATAGCTGGCCAAAAGGTGACTTCCAAGAAACCAACGTGCATTTGTTTATAAAGCAGGAAAGAATTGTTTGGGTTAAAACTGGTTGAATTAGAAAAGATATGATTGATCATCCTTAAGACAGCTTGTCTGAAGACACCTCCGACTCCTTGGTATATTTTGATGATAATGATGGCTTTCCAGCCACGGATAAGTCAGTTACTCCCATGAACGTTGAGTTTCTACTCCGTGTCATGTCTTGATGTTTCTACATAAGTTAGGATACCATTTTTTTAATCCTACGGGAGCCGTCCGATTGTATGGGCAACTGGTTAGGTGTATGGGCACCCGGAACCTTGGGTGGGGGTTTATCCACTCCGGATTATGAAAAAGGAATGGGTGTCGTTTTTTCACCCTTAGGTGGTCTTGAAACAAGAAGAGTACTAGTCATGGTTATTATGGATAATGTTTTGATTGGTAGTACCCTGTCTTAAGTTTAAAGATGTCTATTTGCTAAAGGAATGTTTTCAAGGGTTGTTTTAATAAAATCCTGTTATGAAGGATAAAAGGAATCATTATTTTAATTGTGATAAGAATGTGGTAGTAATTAAATAACAAAAGAATCATGTGTGAGTGCGGGGTGGTAAGTGGGGATTGACTAAGGTTGTCAATCATGGACGTGTGGACCTGATTAGTCAGGTAACTATCCATCCTTGTGTACTAAAACGTTTAGAAAACTTCTTCACTTGGAAGAGGAGTCCACCAGCGGCTGTGCCCTTAGATCTGTTAGGGGGAAAAAAGTGTTGGTTGAGGATGCCTTAGCCCAATTGTGGTAGTTATAGGGCTGAAATAGTTTTTTTGGACTTTTAATACATTGTCCCGTTTTCGTTGCGAGATTAGTACGGATAATCCTAGGATCGGAGTCTATTGTTAGGAGGATAGAAATGTAAAAGATCTTTTGTGGAATTCGCATGCCAAATCAGGACAACTAACACCCATGGAGATCATCTGTATCTTTAAGATCAAGGAAAAGGGATCAATAGATCTACCAACCTACCTATTTAGGGATTGTTATAACAACAACTTCGTTATGATGACTCTTGAGGAGGTAGAATAAACCAAATATCAAGGATATTCAATAAGAGATTGGATATTGGGCCAAGGACAAGAAACTATTCCAAGAGATGAACACCGTGAGAGATCTTCTGAGAGTAATGTTAAGAAACCAAAAACGACCTCATCACGAAGAAAACCGGGTGACACTAAGGCCAGTCCAGGGCTATATAAGTCACTATTTCCAACAGGCTGGTTTGAAGGACTTGGAACAGGACCAACTGGCAGGAGACCGTGAGTTGAACCAAATAGACGCGTCAGACCAGCTGCTTTTCAAAAATGGGTCAGAAAATACAGTGGATCAGGGGATCCATACGACCGCTTAGCAAGCTTTAGGCAAGTGCTAAGAGCTGAACGCATATTTGATTTCCATACTCAATTCGAGGGGTTTGGAATGACATTAGAAGGGAAATCATTGACATGGTTCCAAAACATTCCACCAAGGTCAATCATGGACTTGAACATATTAGCGCAAGGATTTGTAGCTGCTTGTTCCAAAACGGGGATCAAACACAATACGGTAGCTCAAATATACAGATTTAAACAGAAACATGGTGAGTCTGTTAGGGATTGTGCAACTCGAATGAAACAATACATTGCCAGATGCCTAGGGTTAGAGATACCTGCAGAAGAACGACTAGTATCATTATTTCTAGAGGGACTGCTAAACAAAGAACTTCATGCTATACTGTATAGCAAGAAGCATACAACCCTAGAAGAGTGTGTGTCAGATGCTATTGACTTAGGAGACAATTGTGATATTTTCAATGAAGAAGATATCCCTAAGGATAACCAAAGTGAGAAAACACCACACACTAAACTAGCACAAGTGGGAATGGTTGCTACAGCACCACTTTCAACCATAGAAGACATGCTCAAAAGGATGAATGACATGATGAATAACATGTAAAAAGTACCTATGAGAGGACCAGGGCAAGGGATATCTCAACAGGGATAACCAATTAGACCGCAAAAATGGTGTGCAATCGAGGGTAAATGGACCAACCATGAGAACAATGAGTGCTACTACCGACCAAAGTATGATGGGAATGTTTAGTACGTGCCCATGAGGCCACAAGGACAACCCATGTACAAGTACTAGCCTAACACAGCACCAGCTCAAAGACCACCGATGGGTATGGAAAGACCTCAACCCGTGTTGGGTCAACAACCTCCGTATCTAGGACATAATGCAGTACCTGTAAAGTACATGCATTCAAAAGGAGTCATAGATGAACAAGCACTAGTGCTTGTTACACCCTATGCTGAGCCTAGTCCATCTACAGTAATGGTAGAAGGAGATTGGTATAATCCACATCCACCAACAATTAAAGAACCTGTGACGTATGCTCCATCAGAGCTTACACCAATGTATTATGTGGCTAATCAAGGTGTTAGACCTCCTATGGTAAGACCCATGATTAAACCAAGAACGGGAAACTGCCATAACTGTGGTGCAGATGATCATTGGAAAAATGAATGCCTAGAGCCTGACAAAAACCTCTCCTAAAAATCCTTTAAACAAGGGTAAAACAATAGTAAACGTAGTCCAACTGATACCTAGTAGCTCATTTGAGAGTGGACTGATTGTTCCAATCAAGGTAATCACTAGAGCCCAGGCTAAGAAAAAGAAACATAACTCCTTTGATAATTCGGATAATACAAAAGTTGCCTTTCAAAAGACAAAGAGAAGCAGAAGAAAAAGGTATGAGATGAGAAAACAGAAACAAAGGGCTGAAATCAAGGATAAAGCAAAGAAGATATTCCAGAAAAAGGTTTAAGAAACTGGAAGCAAAATCAAAGAAACAACCGTGAAATCTGGAAGATGAATTTTAGTTGACAATATTTTTGATGCAGCCTTGGAAGCCTACTAAGCGGGACTTAGCAGGCCAAAACATGGAAAACAGATAGAAAAACTATCCTTCTCTAGACATGGAAGCAGCTAAGCTTGAAGCTTATCAAAATCTGGTAAGAATCACGCAAGAAATGCTGGAAAAACAAAAACCCAAGCTTGAAAGTATGGCAAAATCTGAAGAGCCTGTGGTAAGAAAACTCCAAAGTGGTGGTAGAACCCCACTTTGAACCAAAAGAGCCAGAACTTATAGTGCCGGACAATGACGATGCCTTAGACGGAATTCCATTCGTGGAGGAAGACTGGCCAGGACACTTATGGGAAAAAGTTAGAGAGATCAATGATGGGAGCCTAACTCTAAAGTCAGCTCCTATAGAGGAAGTTGTTAGACAACCTACCTCCTGATATGGACATGGATGTACAATCCTTGTATGGGGATTGCGGATCTGAAGCTTCAGGATTGTCTAAACCATTGACCTTGAAAACAAACATTACCCTCTAACTTGGGAGATAACAAAGATGAATCCATAGTGTGTAAGACCACTCAAGTAAAAAGAGCGGAATAGACCCTAGAAGTAGACAACATTCATGGAATCATGTCTACACCCATCCAATGCACTCTTACTTTGGGAGAGCTGTTAAAACTCAGACCATATTTATGGAATGATCTACAAAAAACACTAGTGAAGGTGGGAATAACGGGGCTAATCTCAAAAAAATTGGAAAACGACATGGACAACAAAGAGATTAGATTTGTTCCAATGAACAAAGTTGGAGAATATTACCAAGGGGAAGAAGAAAACACCACCCTTCCAGTGAGATATAATGACATTGAAACCATGGCAATACTGGGTAGTGGAGTAGGCATAGCCATAGCCACAAAAGCAGTATGGGAATCCTGGGGACAACCAGCCATTAGACAAACTCGAATGAAATTGCAATTGGCTGATGGACACATTGAAAGACCATTAGGACTGCTTGAAAAAGTGATAGTTAATTCCTGTGGGATTGAATATCAACACACTTTTGCCATAGTAGACTTTGGGAGAAAACTCAATTATGAAATCATATTGGGAAGACCTTTCATGTGACATGTACATCTCATCCAAGATTGGGAAAACAATTATCTGTACTTGAAGCAAGTGGGATTTATAACAAGGGTTAACCTAAAAGATCACACTTATAGAGATGTCCTGAAAATGCCCATACAAGAATTTGATTCAGTTTCTTCGGCTGAAACTAAGCTTCCATCTTGGTTGAACAAAGACACTCCTATATGGATGTACGGAGCCTCAGAAAATAGAAGCTTAAAATGAGAAGAATGTATCTTAGAAAGTGATTGCATGGACGAAGCCTGTACCTGAACCTTTTCCAGAGCATTTGTTTGAGCCATTTGAGTGGACTCAAATTTTAGCGACAATGGATGTATGTGTGAATACGTCTATGCCTACTCAATTTTGCAATGAGGACGGCTATGACATAATTCCCATACAAATGATTTCAACCCTCTCCATTGAAGATGAAATTGGGAAACCCAAGGACTTGATAAAAGCTCAATAAGTCTTTTCAGACCTCTACTACGATGCAACATATGAGTTAGAAGAACAATCAGCTACCTCAGAAGATTCGGGGTCAGAAAAAGAACATGTGAGAGCTAAGCTACTCATGAAAGGAGGGGAGGGAAAGTTTTTTGACTTTCCTAACTAGAAACCAAGAAGATAGAAATGGTATAGACAAAAAAGAGACACCAGGAACGTGAAAGCTAGACCTATGCCATCAGTCTCCAGTAGAACACAGTTCCTAATGCAGATAGATGCACATGATTGTGTCAATGACAAAATCACTGGCAGATATCCTTCAAAGAAAATTCCAAAAATGTCAAAAACATTGAGAAATACGAGGAAGGATACTCAAGCAAAGCCAAAAAAATAGGACAAGGAGTCAACCATGACACGAGTCGAGTGAAAAAATAAGTATCAAGAGTTGGAAAAAGCTCTAAAGGAGATATATACGACTGAAATGGAAACCATAGAAGAGGATGGTAAAGATGTAATGAGTGTTCCATACCATTACAAGAAATATACTCTCCAAGATCAAAAAATCATAGTCGAACAACCTGTTAGAGAACTACAAAAACAGGGCGAGTCCTGTAAAGGGCCTGAAAACGCGAAAAAGATAGATTTGGCTGAAACAGGAGAAGAGCCTAGGACTGCCTACATTGCAAGTGACCTAACAAAAGAAGAAGAAGAGCTTTTGATAAGCTTACTAAAAGAATACCGAGATATCTTCGCTTGGTCTTACAAGTATCTCAAGGGTGTTGATCCAGAAATCTGTCAACATACCATACCCATGAGAGATGATGCAAAACCGAGTAGACAAAGGCCATACACATACAATGAAACAGTTGCCCGAAAGATCAAAGAAGAGATTGAAAAACTAAAGGAAGCCGAATTCATTTATGAAATTGAACACACGGATTGGGTGTCTCTAATTGTGGTAGTATCCAAGAAGAATGGAAAATTATGAGTGTGTGTCAGCCTCAAGAAAGTGAATGCAGCTACCATTAGAGACAACTTTCCTCTTCCAATCACTGAACATGTTTTAGAACGAGTTTCAGGGAAAGAAGCTTACAACTTCTTAGATGGCTTTTCAGGATACAATCAACTTTTGGTTGACCCAAAAGATCAGCATAAAACTGATTTTTCAACGGAATGGGGTTATTTTGCCTATTGGGTTATGCCTTTTGGGTTAACTAATGCTCCTTCCACCTTCCAAAGATTGATGATCCATGCTTTTAAAGAATATCTTAGGAAATTCTTGGAAGTATATATGGATGATCTATGCGTACATTCATCAATCCACGCTGATCATTTTGAACATCTCAAAAAGATATTCAAAAAATATAGACTTTATAGGATTTGCTTAAATCCTAAAAAGTGCCCATTCATGGGTAGACAAGGAACAATTCTTGGACATATAGTGTCTAAAAATGGCATAGCTACTGATATGGATAAAATTCATGTGATTGCTGATTTGCCTAGACCAACAACAATCAAGGGGTTTCAAGCCTTCATGGGACATTGTGGATATTACAGACGGTTCATTTACATGTATGCTATAATTGCAAAACCCATGTATAGCTTGATTACACACTTTGAGTGGACTGAGGCATGTGAAGAATCCTTCATGAAGCTTAAGCAATCTTTCACTTCAGCTCCAATATTGAAAGCACCAGATTGGAATAAGATTTCCACATACATGTAGATGCTTCCAATTTTGCCATAGGGTGTATACTAGCTCAACCGGGAGTGGGAAAATTGATTTTCCTATTTCTTATGCTAGCCGTCAGTTGAACATGGCAGAAAAGAATTATACCACCACAGAAAGGGAAGGATTAGGAATGATCTATGCTGTAAAAAAGTATAAACATTACCTATTAGCAAACAAATTTGTGTTCTTTGTGGACCACCAAGCCTTATTGTACTTGGTCAACAAGCCATGCAGCACAGGAAGAATAGTGAGATGGTTTATCATTCTTCTAGAATTTGATTTCACTGTGGTTGTAAAAAAGGGCACTACACATCAAAGAGCAGATCATTTGTCTAGGATTGTTTCAAGAGAATCACCTAAAGGAGTAGACGATGATCTACCAGATACCTAATTGTTCTCCGTGGAAATGATACCTTGATGGTCGGAAAATATCGTATCATTGATGACCATAGCTCAAGTGGATTCACAAATACCACTTCCTATTACAATCGGATTAATTGAGCAATTGGCTATGTATCAACTACTAGCTGGTAGGCTATACAAAAGAAACCGAGATGGAATATTGCTCTTATGCATTAATCCTGAAGAGAAAACCCAATAGCTAACTCAAGCACATATTACCATAGTAGTACTTCACTTTGCGGAAGACCAAACTATGCAAAGGATCTTGAGACTTGAAGTATTTTGGCCAACTATGAGGAGTGATGTTAGCTCTTTTGTAAAGGATTGTCCTGAATGTAAAAAATAGACACCCATACCTCATGTAACCTTGTTTCAAATGTCACTTGTTCCTAAGTGGAGTAACTATCTAGTCACTTACTTATTGAGCCGAACATTTCCTAAGGATAGTAAACGCCATCAAAGAGCAATTGAAATAGAAGTAAGAGACTATGCTCTTATTGGAAACCAATTGTATCAAAGAGGTAAGGATCAACAATTGCGTCTTGTGCAAATGAAGACGAACATATTCCGATTATAGAATAAGCACATGCTGGATTAGCTGGAGGTCACTTTTCTAGTGAGACCACCGCAAGAGAAATCTTAATGGTAGGCATATGGTGGCCAACACTTTTTACAGATTCCAAAGAGTATATTTGAAGGCGTGATGCTTGTTGTCAACAAGCAAAAATGCCAACATGAGTAGATAGCATGCCCTTAAGACCAATGATGGGGGCTAGAGCCTTCGCAAAATGGGGTATACACTTTGTTGGGCCAATATAGCCACCTGCTTATAGAACCTAGGCTCAATATATCATTGTAGCTACAAATTATTTGACTAAGTGGACCGAGGCTAAAACAACTCAAAAGAATGATGCCAGAACCACTGCCGCATTCTTACATGAGTATGTGTTCACAAGATATGGACTGCCAATAGAAATTGTCAGTGATAGGGATTTCATTTCCTCAATGAGGTAATCGAGTATCTGCTGAATGAATTTATGGTCATCCATAACAAATCAGCTCCTTATCACCCACAAGCAAATGGACAAGATGAGCATACAAATAAAATTCTTAGCTTGGTATTGACTAAAGTGGTTAGTTTAGGAATGACATACTGGGAAATGAATCTCCATGCATCTCTATGGGCTTATCAAGTTTCATTCAAAACAGCTTTAAATGCTACACCCTTTAACTTTGTTTATAGTGTTGATGCCATATTGCCAATAGAATTTCTATTGCCGACACTAAAGGTAGCTAAGGACCTTGAGTGGACTGGACATGAATTGTCAAAAAGACTTGAAGATTTAGAAAAGCTAGATGAGCAAAGGCTAACTGATGTAGCTCACATCTATGCACAAAAGCGGAAACAAAAATAGTTTTTTGATCCCCATCTAATTACAAAAATCTTCAGAAAGGGGGACTTAGTTTTAGTCTATTCCCTTAAGCAGCACTTTCCCAAGTTTAAGAAAAAGGGAAACGGATCGTTTATCATTGAATATGTATCTCCAAGTGGAGCAGTTAAGCTATCCACCCTAGATGGTGAATCAATGGCTAATTGGATTAGTGGACGTCGTTTAAAGAAGTACAATTTTCCGCTAACTGATGAGTTGCTAGAAAGAATGCATGCGCCAAGCAAAGAAAGATAAAACGACAGCAGGTTATTGATGAAGCCCAAGAGGAAGCTCGGCTTTGGGTACTCAAAAGGAAATCTGCTCTCAAGTATCAACAAAGACATACTCCCATCAACACCGTGGAAATAGATGACCGACAATGGGAATTGCAGAAAGATGCAGTGTCAACATATGATGAATGGTTAGATGGAATGGACTTTCCCATCAAAGTACAACTCAACAATCATAACAAAAATGCTTTGGTCGATACAAAAGCTCGAGTAAATGCAGCCAGTTATTCCACGTATAAGAAAGCAACAAGTCAGTCATTCACAACAGGAATAATGACTATTGAAGGATGCAACAAGAACCCAGCACCAACATTGGGAGTAGTCAACTTGAATGTGATGGTACATGGATGTTCATGTCCTCATTAGTTTGTATGCTTACCAGATGAACACATGAATGAAACGATAATTTTGAGAATTCCCTAGATGCATACATACAAGGTAGTACCAGATTGGGATACAAATCAGCTCAAGCTATCACCTAAAGGCGGACAATCATCGTTCCAATTGCACCAAGCAAGGAGGAATGGAAAGGCAATTACAAGCAGAGCAAACCACAAAGAAAAAATCTTCTCCATCCTATCAAGAATAAAATGCTACAAGTAGCATGCAAGGAGTCATGCAAATTTGGGTACCAAAAGCACAGCTTAAGGACAAGCCGAATCAAATCTGGGTGCCCAAAACATCATCGACAATGCCAAAGACGGTTCCAAAGGTCAAAACATAGAGACGGGAATCTCCAAGCAAGGAACCTGACACGAAATGGATTTGGAAGAAAAAGGAGCACTTATCTTCTTCGCAAACTGAAAAACCAATTAAGCAATGGAGAGTTAAGTCTCAGAAACCTCAACCACACCATTCTGACCAAGACAAACCAAGGTATCAATGGCGAGTAAAAGCTCGACAATAGTCAAAAGTGATACCAAAAGATCAGGAAATCCGCGTGCTAAAGCATCCTGATGGTACAATCAAGCAGAGAACACACAAGCTACAAGATTTTCTCTTTGGAAGAAAGCATCAGAAAGCCTCGACATCAGAAACCCTTGAGTTAATTACTCAAGACCCAACTCTTGCACAACATATTGGTTTGAACTGCATTGATCTTCAAAGCATGGTAGAGCCAACCAAAGCTATGCATAGACACGATTGTTCAATCATGCACATAGTCGTCACTGAGTACGCCATCTAGGAGGGGTGGAAGAGTACTAAGTAATTAAGGACAATGTTTGAAGAGGGAGAAAAAAGTTGATGTTAACGTGTGATTTTTGCAAAATTACCTAATAATGCCCTTATAAATCATCAAGAAGGAAAAATTTACTGATAACATCTATCCGATGAATGTAAATACTGTATATACTATCAAAAAATAATCATTTTTTGGTTATTTTTCTTGATATTGAGACTTAAAAAATAAAGAAATGTAGCAAAAAGCAATAAAACTGTGTTTTTCAATGGATTTTCTTAATTATTGGATTTTCACTTTGTTTTTTAAGAGCATTTTATTATTTTATTTGAATTTTTCAATAAATAGGTCAAAAATTAATAATAAATAGCAAAGGAGCTCATATGGAAAAACTGAAGACACGGTGATGATAAAAAAGACAAGGTGGACAAGCAGAAAAATTTTCAATAAAATCGGCAGATGGAAGCGGGAAGCCTAAATTAGGCGGCTGGACCTACTTTTGCAGAATTCTTGCAGAATGAGCTACAAGAATCCGATTGGGAAAATTTTTGAGTCTAACATAGATTTCAGGGCCTAATAGGACTAATAGGGGAAAAATCTGGAGAAAAATGGTTCGGGAAGTTCGAGTGTAGATATCCAAGGTAGGCTAAAATCACCTCATTTTCACTTGTTGCCTTTGGAGAGAGAGCCTTTCGACCCTCTTCGCGCATATTTTTTGACGTCTACAGTCACTTGTTTTCAGCGCCGTCTCACACGAGACATGAGCGGTAAGTTCTTTACTCATCAATGATCCATTTTGTACGGCTGGTAGCTAGTCTAAACCCCTAGAAAAACCCTAGAATCCGAACAGTGTAGAAGACCTACGATCAAAAATCGACCATAGCGGCCTGTCAGCTCAACCAAATCAGATAGGATTTGAATTGTAGCATGCCCTAACATAATAGAACACTTCTATATCAACAGCTAACCATTCGACAAGGGTCGAGGGGGTACTATGTAGAAAAGCTAGGTTTTTGGCAGATGCCAGAATTGCATTCTGACTCCACAGATAGCTTGCAAATGAGGTCGATACACAATGTATATGATTGGTTTCCTAAAATCAATCAAGAAAAGCCCTTGAAAAGCAGAAAACGGCTCGAAGGCTACAAAACGTCAAATTCGACATACGAGGTCAAATTGACTCCAAATGGGCCACAATTGGATGAGTCGCTTCACGATATGTTGCGGACAAGTCCATAGCCTCAAAAGTGACTAACCACCTCTACAGACCGTGTAGTCACAAAAATAAGAGATTTTAGAGTCGATAAAGCAAAAAGTGATGCCGACAAGACAAAACTTTACCAAATTGAATTTAGGACTTGTTTTAGGTGTATAGAATGTGTTTAAGTCAAAATTTAAAAGTTTTGCAAGAAAATGTTGACTGCTGTAAATAATCGTGATTATTACTTTTGGACTATTTTGGCTTGAAAATTGTATCATTATCTCACCTATCACTTGTACACACCTATTACATGCCAGATTTCAAGTATGAGTCAAAATGATCAACTATAACTTGGAAAATTGCCAAAAAATGCAAAGAAGTCCTTGCAAGCCAATTTCTGAGTTATGAGCCACAACTTTTGATCCAAATCACCTCATATCACATACACAAGGTCTATACCATGCTTAGAACAAAGTTGTACAAAACAATGTTCATTTTGATGAAAAAGTAATCGCGATTATTTACTTTTTGGCCAAGATGGAAGAAATTTACAATTTTGCCATCATCGATTCAAAGTACATGATGTCCTAAGCCCACAAGCCAAGTTTGAACAAATTTGGAGCTCAAAATCTCAAAATCTCTTTAAATCTACTGTTTCAGAGACCTAAAGCCTAAATCTGGCACCATTTCACCCTGTGCATCCAAACGAGTCCATATTTCACTCAGAGTATCTATTTGGTATATACTTGAAGCATGTAATGCCAAATTTGCAAAAAATTGAAAAAATTACTCAACTGTAAATAATTGTGATTATTTACTTTTGTTGCAATTTTTTGTTTGGACTTCATAATTTTGTTCTTTGCATGTTTTTATGCATCTATGCATGTTTAAAAATTGATTTGAAGCAAATTGGACCGAATTTGTCACCATTTCAGACTGAAAGACATTCCAGAGAAAATTTGCCAAATTTGCTAACTTTGACAGTCTATTCACTCAATACGAGCCATGCAAGCCGCAGGGAGGGCCAAGAAGAAGCTCTCGCAAAAGAAGAAGTTTCCAGAGCTACCACCATACCAACTGTGGACCCCGATTCAGTCAAGAATGCCAAAGCGACCTACCTATCAAAGGAACAGCTTGAAGAGCATAACACAACAGTGTTCACAGGAAGATTCAAGAGCGAAGAAGGACATCAGCTAGAACTGCAACTTCTACCAAAAGAAGTTTATGATGTCACCGCAAAGCTCGAGACCAAAGAAGCCAACAGAAGGCTGGGACTCAGAGAGTTTTATGAACAAGAGCCATGTGGAGTGGACTTCCAAGAAGCTTATGAGCTCTTGTCCATGATCAAAGAAGCTGGTTCCGCTCAAATCTCTGACAGCAAGGGAACAAAGTTGAAGTGGTGATTACCAAAGAGATAGTGGCAAAGGCTCTCAAGCTACCAACAGAGGGAATGACCATGAGGGCAAGAGATAGAAAGATGGCAAGAACCTTCACCAAGGAAATCGCCGCTGCCACATTTGTCGCCTCATCCAAAAACAGGTGGAAGAGCCCACAAGATTGTACCATTAGCACTTCCACTTTCTCGCCAAGAGACCACCAAGGTAAACAACACCCAATCATGCGGTTGCCACAACCTTTACACAAGTTCTCAAATCAACAACCAGGAAACCAATTGACCATGCATAGTATGTTTTGTCCACATTGAAGGGGACAAAGAAAGAGGGAAAAATAACATATCTGGGAGCACCAGAGGTTCTAACCAAGATTGCCTACCATGCTATCGGCATGGCCGACAACTTGCCGCCTGTCCCAGATTAGAACACTTGGATATTGTCAGCACAAGCTTCCCCTTGAGCTACAAGACCTGCCAAGAGAACATACAAGTCTGACGAAGAATCTGATGAGAGCTCGCCAGGACGGCATAGTAGTGAAAGCTTTGATAATGAGAAAAGAAGAGCACGGATCGAAGAAATGAAGAGAAAAGCCGTGGCAGCACACCAGGAGGAACCGATACAGAAACAGGCCAGGTTTGAAAGAGAAATGCACTCTTACGAACGCAACCGCCAAGCACATGAGGCATTAACAAAGAAGTGGCCAACTTGGCTTAACTACCCCAGATTTTCTGCTCCAGAAAAGGGACCACAGATAGAAGAGTACATGGTGAAAACCCTAATGTGTGCCATGTCCTTCTTCAAAAGTCTTCCGGATCTATGCTATATAATATTTATCAAATGCTGCTCACCTGCATCGAAGTATTTCATGAGCCATAGTAAGCAGGCACCCCGTGGATGTCATTCCTTGAGGGTAGTAAAGGTTTATGCTACGATCTCAGTGGCCAACCTTCTGAAGAAGTCCTATATGGCTTCTACTCCAGATGTATGTTTTTACCTTCTCACAATATGCTGGCGTTTGAGGAAGCGTTCTACACAAGGTTCTTCACTTGGTGAATGAAGATATTTGGGCCAGTGATCAGCAACTTGACATCAAGATTTGTAGGCTACTCCACAGTAGAGCTGAAAAACAGAGTCACTATGCAATTCTTGCAGGTGCCAGATAAAGAGAGGAAGATCAAGTACCAAAAGGCACTAAATGCGCTTGAAGACCGCCTCGCCAGCCGTCAACCCAAAGACTACTTCAGCCCATAAAGCTATGTCAAGGGACGATACAGGCAAGGAGGGGGGGAATGTTAGTAGCAAGCTAACATGAATACCATTTTTCGGAGCTCTTATTGTAAAAACACTTATTATTTTGATAAATCGAAAATATTATAACTCTTATTTTTTGGATAAACCTTGTAATTGATGAGCCAGAGCTACACACTTCCAGATTGTATCAACCTGTCAGTACTTATCTTTAGTTAGAGCTCCCAAATTATTAGTTTTGACCACCAAAAACCTTGGCTAAGGTATAAAAGCCAAATTTTGTAAGTTATTATTAAGTTTTGGATAATGAAATACACAGCGTGAGCTAAGGGCGCTCACTTCTCTCCTTCTCACGCCTCCTCCTACCTCTCTGATTGTCACATTGTAGTCGCATTTGTTGCATTGCAGCTGCAGGTGAGAGCTCTACGCATTGACGTAAACACATCACAGTATTTTGTAGCTTTTGGCATCGTCGACCCTCGGTCTAATTTCATCATAAGTAGGAATTTACACTTCAAAATCAAAAACTAAGCATAGGTGGGGTATTGGGGCATCATTGCTAAGCATTTAGGTGCATTCTAAGTCGAAAACACCTAGGTCAAAAATCCACTGTTGTTAATAACCGCAATTTTGACACTTGACCTAAAGTGGAATTTGAGACCATAAGCATATGTGCTTAGGTCTTATATACACATCCTAGAAGTTTCATTACGTTTGGATGTCATTTGATGCTGTAACAGATGTGATTTGTTTGCCGATGAGCGATTGGCAAAAAAGGGCTCTAAGAGGAGGAATAGAGGATCCTATGTTTAGAATGATAGATCACCGCGGAGGATAAGACCTTCTCAAGTCCAAAAATGGGTTAATCTAAAAATAGGGATCCAAGGGACCACGTGGAAAACCTTTGTGCATTTTATCAAGGATGAGGAAGTACTAGACTTTTCCACACAATTCCCAGGATTTGGGTTAACTATAGAGGAGGATGCTGCCACCTGGTTTGACTTTGTTGAACGTAGAGATTTCAAATCAATGGAGGAGGTATTTGACGATTTTATTGAGGAATTTTCTCAAAGAGGTATAGGTCATGTTGAACATAGAGATTTCAAATCAATGGGAAAGGTATTTGACTAGTTTATTGAGGAATTCTCTCAAAGAGGGATAGGTCATAATACAGTCTCATAATTCTATAAGTTCAAGTAGAAAGAGGGAGAATCCATTAGAAAGGCAACCTTAAGGTTGAAATGCTACGTAAAATTCTGTCCTGTGGAAGTATGTTGTACCAATTTCAGAAATTCGTCAAAAAACAAGAATCTGTTGAAGATACGTACACGAGGGAGGCTTGCTTTTTTTTGGGGGGGACGGAGGCGAGGCAGGTGAGACTTCCAAGAATTAGGCGGGAGAGCCGGGATGTAGGTGAATCTCAATCCAAGTGGTGAGGAAGCTTTGCAATAGGTGACAATGGGAGCACCTGCTGTCTGTCGGATGCAAAAGAGGAGTAGCGCAGGCGATGCGAGGTTGCTATGGTCATTTTTTTATAAGTAAAGAGTGGCTACAGGAGCAGTAAGGCACTCACGCGGGTTGACTAGCTTAGAAGTCTTTGCATGCATACGAGCCAGCCAATGATCAAATTCCATAGAGGTTTTGTACATTGAAACAACTTGTTGCTGTAACGAGTTGCAGGAAGGCAAGAATCTACTATGGCACATACTGACAGGTTGCTTCTTTTATTATTAGCTCAAATCTTCGGAGATAAGAATTACCAACTAGTCCCAACTCATGCTGATATTTATCCAAGGACCAAGAAATGCAGATCTTTAGAAGGATTTGTATATGAAGAACAGCTCAACTCTAAACAAGTTGACCAAGGAGGCTCTATGCCTAGTAGACAATTGTGTTGTCTATAAGGAAGGAGACTACAAAGACTTGATGATGACTCATCATCACAGCAAAGCAGAGCTAAGTCTACAAAGTCAGCACAAAAGAGCGAGGTAACAGTAAATCAAGAGAAACTTGTTGAGGAAGTGCTCAAAAGGATAAGCCTGTTTACTAAGCCACAAACTAAGCAACCTAAGTGGTGTGCCATTGAGAAAAAAATGGACAAATCATGCTATGAAGAATGACAACAAGGGATATGCGAGGGAGAAACAGTATGTCCCACCAACCCAAGAAGAACCTCCTCAAGTACCACCAATGCCTACGTATATAATAGAAAATTTGTCGGGACCAAGAGGGGTTGAACGGCCACATCCAATTTTGGGGCAACAACCACCTCTGCCAGGAATGCGACCACTGGGCATTAGGTATACACCCACTATAGAGGAATCAGAGGAACAAGCCTTAGTGCATGTGCCTGGCTATTACAAAGAGCCAAGTGAATACGGGGCTAGTTCAACATACTATCCACCCAAAGAGTCAAAAACATTGGAACCTTGGAGCATGATTGATTTGGGAATGTTGGACCACCAACAACAACTCATGCTACAGGAGAAGGTAGATACAATTTGGATGAACGCACATTGCTATTCATAGCCAATGGTGGGTTAACACAACCAAGACCTACCTATCAACAGAGAGCGACTCCAGGAGCACCCCGTCAACCCTTAGGGCGGTGCTACAAGTGTGGTGGTGATCACCTTATGAAAGACTTTCCTCACACAGAGATCATGAGAGTGAATGTGTATTGTCCAGATTGCGGCATTACTTATTTGATCAATGGTGACTGTCCAAAAAACCCAATAAAGTAGTGAAAACTACATTAATCATACTAAGGGCGATCTAGTGATACCTATACAGTTTGTCACAAGAGCACAAGCTCAAAAAGCAAGGGAAGAACCAATGATTGAGGAACCTAAAATAGATGTGCCTAGTTATAAGTAAAAAAGTCAACGAAACACCTAGAAAGCTAGGAAGGCACATATGAAAGCTAGGAAGGAACGTGAACAGACAGCCCTAGCGGAGGAGTTAAAACAAACTAGGGATATATTAGAGAGATTAGATAACCAAACTAATAATGATTCGGAAATCTTGAGACCAGAGAACCTAATGAGAAAAAGAGACCAAAGAGTTCAAGTTTGGGGGGATATGTACTAGTTGAAAAGGTAATGAACCTCTAGATGCACTTATGAATGCCACCAAGGAAATTTGAAAAACATGGGAAAAACCTGCCTTAAGGGCTACCAGAATGAGATTGCAACTAGTAGATGGGTATATGGAGAAACTCCTGGGACTTCTAGAGAAAATGATTGTTACTTCTTGCAGCATTGAGTATGAACATACCTTTGCCATAGTTGACTTTGACAAGAAGAACAATTATGACATCATAATTGGACGTCCATTTATGCGACAACTTAAGATGATTCAAGATTAGGGATATGATCATATATACCTTAGACACATGGAAACCACGATGCACATAAACCTTAAAGACCATAGCTACAAAGACTTGAACTAAACCCCAATGGAGGATCTTGATTTAGCTACAATAGCAGGATCAGAGCCTCCAACTTGGTTAGGCAAGCCCAAAGAGCTATGGCTGTGCGATGCATCACAGTGTGGGAGTTTGAAACAAGAAGAGTGTATTCTAGAAAGGGTGCTTGAAGATAGGGAATATGTTCCTGAACCTTTTTCAAAAGAAGCTCTAAAGCCATTGGAATAAACTCATATTCTAGCAACCATAGATGTGTGTGCTATTTCAAATTACCCCACGATAAATTTTTGTGACAAGGAAAATTATGATGTGGTTCCATACTATATGGTCAATATAGTGAATGAGAACGATGAGAAATTAGCCCTAGAAGAACTTGGAGATGATCAATTGTATAAGAGAGGAAAGGACAATTAGCTCATGATATTTGCGATCAAAAGCATGTATTTGCCAATCCTAGAGCACGAACATGAAGGACTCAGTGGAGGCCACTTTTCAAGGATAAGACGGTAAAATTTTTCTTAACCGGCGGAATATGGTGGCCTACATTACACATGGACGCTGACAAAAATGTTAAGAGCTGTGATGCGTGTCAATGTACCAAGGTACCAATAAGGAGAGATGAAATGCCTCTAAGGCCAATTATGGGAGCCAGAGCTTTTGCTAAGTGGGGTATAGATTTTGTGGGACCAATTTCATCCCACGCTTATAGAACTCATGCCTAGTATATCTTTGTGGCTACAAAATATCTCACAAAGTGGGCTGAAGCTAAGGCCACACAGACACAAAATGCAAGGACCATTGCACAATTTTTATACAAAAATATCTTTGCTAGATATGGCCTACCCGTAGAAATTGTCCGTGATTGTGGCACACATTTACTTGATGAAGTTATTGAAAGTCTTTTGAACAAATTTATGGTAGTTCACATGAAGTCTACTCCATACCATCCATAGGCTAATGGATAGGATGAAGCTACAAATAAGACTCTATGCACTGTCTTGACCAAAATAGTATCCGATTTAAGAGCAGATTGTGACCAATAGTTACACGCCGCACTGTGGGCTTATACGATAGCTTACAAAAATTCTATTGGAACAACACCATACAACATGGTGTTTGGTCTTAATGCGATCTTGTCAATGGAGTTCTTGATCCCAACACCAAGAGTAGCTAAACAACTCGGATGGATAGACCATGAATTGTCTTCTAGAGTTGATGACCTTGAAAAACTAGATGAGCTTTTCCTAAAGGCCGTAGCTATCTACACTTAGAAAAGGGGACAAAAGTAATTTTTTGATAAGCATGTACGCTTGAATGAGTTTAAAATAGTACACTATGTCCTGGTTTATACTTGAAACAACATGCTAAAAAACTTAAAAAGCGAGGGATGGGACCATTGGTGATCACCGATATATCATCAAGTGGGGCCGTCAAGCTTGCTACATTGGATGGTGAAGAAATGCCTAATTGGATTAGTGGCTGTCGTCTTAAAAAGTATCATCTACCACTAACCCACAACATGCTTCAACAATCTTTGCGGAAAAGAAACGATCTCAAGAAAAGCAACGAGTAGTCAAGGAAGCTCAATAAGAAGCCAAGGAGCACATGGCAAAATGGAGAGTTCTACAAAAACAGCAACAACAAGGCCCCCCACTAAAGATCAATGTGATAGATTTTGAAGAGGAGCATACAGTGGATCCAACCATAAAAGTCAAGCTTGGAGGTAATCAAGTCGAGGCCAGGGAAATCCTAGATTCTGGAGCTAAAGGGAATCTTATTTCCTACAGTCTATACAAGCAATTTCTTGATTTACTTGAGAGACAAATTTAACCAACAGAATAGGAAATTCAAAGTTATTTAGAGCACTCAATCAAGGCATTGGACTGGAAAATGATACATGTGTAGATTAATCAATTTTCACATCAACATAAGTTTTATGTGGTAGAAGATAAGAGAGAACAACATCCATTATTGCTTGGTCAGCCATGGAAACAAAAGTACAACGTAAGAATTGATTGGAGCTCTGATACAACCAACATGTGCAAGAAAATCAAGAGGTTCCATTTGCGATAGAACCAAACCACAAACCAGTGGTAATGGACTTAAAACCCTTCCCTACACCAAATCAGCCAATGGATTCCAAAGAACAAAACAAGGGAGGTTACTACTGCAGAGCCAAGCATCAAAAATAGTCTAAGGGGTCTATCGAAAAAACCCACTAGGCAAACTGCAGTCCACAAACAACACCTAAACAATTTTGGGTTAAGAAGGCAGAGGTTGCATAATTTTTGCAAACCAAGCTTACAACTACCAAAACAAAGGCAAATGGTAAACCCCGGAAACCAACCCAAAAGTACAATTAGGTATGGGTATTAAAATTGATTGGTGCACAAGGTCATCCAATGTAAATCTGGATCCCAAAACGACACAACAAAGAAATCCCTTCAGTACAAACCCCTCAGATCCACCCCAAACCATAGCTCTATCACCAAAGACAAGATGTGAAGTAGATTTGGGTACCCAAGCCATTATGGAAAGCTCAAAAAGACCACACTCAAATTTGGGTAATGAAAAAAAGGCCAACACAAACGCCATATGTGGATCTTGGATTCAAACAAGAATGCCAACAAACTTGGCAACACAAACCACAAGTATCAAAGCAACCATTGTCAATCAAACAGTGAGCGGCACACTTAGAACAATTGTTAATTCACCGCTATCCTATTGGTACTGACTTAACATGATACCTCAACATCGGATGCCAATAGGCACACTTAGAATGATTGTTAATTCACCGCTATCCTATTGGTATTGACTTAACATGATACCTCAACATCGGATGCCAATAAGCACATTGCTTATACCCTCCTCTTGCACAACATTAATTTTTCCCATGCATTGACCGAGTATGTATATAGGGCCGCATTACATGGCCTGCGTTAGCATCACTTGCTAACCTATGCACAACACATATCCTAGAGTGATACATCATCGCTCGGGAGGACTCCAACTAGGAGGGGGGAGGCATTCTCAATACGAACCCAACAGACTAAGAAAAGTATTAAAAGGGTACTGTTTTCTATGTTTTTGGGTTTTGATTGCGTTTGAGATTGCAATTTATTTTTTGGTGAATCCAAGTATATATGCCCTTATCTAATGTCATTCTACAGAGAAATGAGGACAAACTCTAGTAATGAGGCTCTAGGTGTGTGTATATATATATGTAAAAAAAAACATTGTATTGTTTTTGATTTATTGGTATTTTTTGGGTTACTTCAATTATTTTCTTTTTATTTTTCGTTAATTATCTGGAGAAAAACAAAGGAAAAAAGAAAAAGTTGGTGAGGTGGAGTCGGAACGACAAAAGAAGAATACAAGGGTGACCAACAAATCAAGGACAAATTATGGTGAAGTTGGGGTGCAATTATGGAAAAAGTTGCGGAAGCCCAATCCGGCCAGTTTTAGATAAAATAGAAAATTATCCAAAAATGGGTCAAACGGAGTCCAAATGGAGAAATTTTTGAGTCTAAAGTGCATTTCATGATGAGATAGGTGCAAATTTCATGGCAAGTGGTCAAAGGACCCCCAATATAAGATATTTTGGGCCCACTTACTATCTCATTTCTATTATTCACATTTATAGAAAGAGCTAGATAGACCTAGAGCGTGCGGACTTTGACAGCTTTGTACGATGCACATGGGACACCGTCCGACGCTAGACATGAGAGGTAGGCTCCTCACCATGTTCCCTCCTTGTTGTATGCTTACTTCGTCCAGAAAACCTATGGAAATAGCAATGTGGCATCACACGAAAGAGACCACAACGGGGCTATAATGCAACAAGTACTAACCCAATAGCAACAAGACTTGATAGGGGATTAACCCTAGGCTAGATAAACACGTCTATGACCTCCTATACTGGTTTACGCCAGTCAAAAAACCCTAACTTCCTGGAGCCTCTAGAAGCCACCCGAAAGAAAGTTGCCAAAATGCTACCAAACTCCATAAGTAGGTGCTCCTTGAGGGTGCCTACAAGCCTATGTAATTTCCTACAGAGTCAAACTACCAAGAGTTGGTCAAAACATCAAGCTAAGCTTCGAACATGCAAAGCGTCATTTGGCTCTCACGGCGAAATAGTGTGTCCGTTTGCCACCAAACTTCAGGGGCATCATCGACATACCATCAAAAACCAACACATATGGTCAGACATCAAGAAAAATCATCACCAACCATCTCCTAACAGAAAGATGCTACTTGAGCAACAAATGACCAAAAAGGGTATCCGTAAGGCCAAATGGTACACCAAATCCATGGAAAGGTGTCCGACTGCATCCACAAGCTTGGGAGATCGATCTTAAGAGGAATCACCACAAAAATTCATCTCCAAGTGACTGAAATTCCAAACAAGGAGTTTCTAAGCTAAACAACTAACTTTTTAAGATAAATCTAGCAATTTGGGCTTAGGGCACACGCACAAAGCACTTCAAAGCATCAGTGTTGATTTTTATCAAAATAGACATCATCCACGTATGATGTCTCACAACTAGTTTTTGCACAAGAACCACTCATTTGAATCCACAAACACATTGTGGATACTCTAAACATGAAGTACCAAAAATTTCATAGGATTTGGAGCTAGTTAGGGTCTCAAATGCCCAAAACACACAAAGTCTAGGCCTAAACATGAAGTACCAAAAATTTCATAGGATTTGGAGCTAGTTAGGGTCTCAAATGCCCAAAACACACAAAGTCTAGGCCTAATCCCGCAATTTGGCCTTAGACTCGCCAAAAGTGCTCCAAACCAAGTAAAATTTTATACAAAGCAAGCACATAGCATATAAATCATACCCCTATGCTCAAATAATCATTTTCCAATATTAGACATCATACATGTATGATTTTCAGACCTGTCATAGAGGAGTTCTGTCAACATTTTGGGCATCCAAATTTGTAAAGCATGGCACATAGAGCACATACACCAAGTTTGGGCACCTTTGGGCATGTTTTGATCACCATCCCCATCATTTTTCAAATCAAAGTGTCCTAAATACCTTCTATGGACTTGGGCCCATGAGCACTAGTCCAAATTCATATTTTCACACATCAGAGCAATACACACACCATGAGCTACCTCTGCACCAAGTTTGAGCAAAAAATGCCAACCTAGACATCATATGCATATGATGTCTAGACCCCATGAATTGACATGCTGCTGTGATTTTGGCAACTCCCAACACTTTCACCAAATAAATGAGCTTCCCATCAAAATTTCATCACCTTTGGATATGATTTGACCTCTATTTACCCAAAAGGTGGAAATCTAGACGTACAAACCTCTTTTATGTCTATTGACATCCATTTTCAAGCTCATTATTAAATCTGAGGCTATGGGCACCATGCACATGCCATATACATCTTATTTAGTGAGTTTCAAGCAATTTTAGATCAACAAACATCATATGCATATGATGTTTATTCACTCATATAGATGCCATATTTTTCATCATGAGCATGTTCACCACATAGTATAAAGGCCATGCATTTGATTTGGACAAGTTTGAGCAAGGTTGTGACCACATGGAGCCCAAAGATGGAAAATCCTAGCCTAGGACACAATCCATCTCCCAATCAAAATCTAAGATGATTAGAGGGTTGTCCATCACCTGGGGATACTACAGATCAAGTTTGGGCCAAAAATCGCAACAGAGACATCATACACATATGATGTCTCCAGAGGCCAAAATGACCAATCTGGGAAAATTTCTCAAGTCTTCCAATGCCATTATCCCATTATTGTTAGCCCACAGCTCAAATTCCATCAAGTTTTAATTTTTTATACCCATCTAAACCCAAGTTTTGGAGCTTTGAAGCTCTATACCTGATTTTGGCTTCAACCACATGAGAATATTTCCAAATCAAAGTCTGATACCACAGGAGTCTATGCCATGCTAAAACCCAGCTTTGGTACAAGTTGGAGCCTTTTTGGACAAAGTAGGAATCATACACATATGATATCTCCCTAGCCAAAAAATGAACGTGGAAGCTAACTTGACCTATTCTTAGCCTTCATCACATGATTGTGAGAGCATCTACCAAGTTTCACCCCATTTGAACCTCATTTGCCCAAATCTAAGCCATAATCCAATTTCAAATCCTGAAAGGAGTTCTAATGGTCACAACTTGTCCAAATGACATCCAAATTGAAATCCAGGAAAATATACATGATGTACATGATATGATCTATGCACATATGAAAAGTCACCTCATTCTGAGCACTTAGACATCATACGTGTATGACATCATACATGTATGATGTCTCATAGCATGAATTTGCACCCAAAATGCACTTTTGACTCCATGCATAGCACCCTTAGGCCCTTAATGCTTGTGTTTCAAATTTGAAGTCAATTGGATAGCTAGAAACTGAGAAAATGCCAAATTTTGTGAACAATGCTAAATTTTACACTAGGAGTGCCCGCAGGATCAATGGAAGCCAGTAAATCACAAGCAAAGAAGAAGAGGCTGTCCTTAAGAGATATCATTGTAACCATTGAACCCTACACAATACCCAAAGAGACACTGAAGCCAACCAAGGCTTGGGTGGATGAAGCGACATTGGAAAGAGAAGGATTGGAAGTGTACCAAGGTACATTCAGAGACCCACAAGGAAATACCGTGGATATCCCAATGAATCCATGAGAAATCATGGAATACACAAACAAAGAAGAGACCCTCAACCAGCTAGAGTGATCAGATTTACATAATGTCTTCACAACTCAACCAGTAGGTGTGGACACACAGAGAGTCTATGAGCTAGCCAGCTCTCATTCAGAAAGACGACAAAGTAGTGATTACTATTTTGGATGGCCAAAAGACTGAGGTACCCATCAAATCATTGAAGACACTTTAGAAATCCACAATAAAGGCAGCTCTATCAAAGAAATGAGAGATGATGTTAGGGTCTACTCTCACAAAAAGACCAATCCCACATTTGAAGACCTAGAGGATCCGAGGGCTACAAAAATTTGCAAGCTTTACAACCAATAATTTCATGTTTGCAGCAAACAGTCGTAAAAGTACACAACACTGCCACATGCAATAGTAGCCACAATCACATGAACATTGAGAAGCAGTGTCTCCAAAGAGATGAGTATAAATGTATATGTGAGGTAACCAAAATTTATAAACGTTGTCTCCTACTTTATTTCTTAATATTGGATCACACGGACTACCAGGTTACACAACCCATGTTTTGACAATAACCCCCCCCCCCCCCCCAAAATAAAATAAAATAATAATATAATAGCGATTAATTCATTCAGGCTCACTCTTCATAATACGGCTTGCATATATCCACATAAAATTTTGCACTGTTGCGTAGGGAAGACATGCTTCAACCTATGATCTTCTCTTACGTACACCCTTTCTTGGAATTTCTCTTGACACAAGTCATCTTCCTTGCTTGATAAACCATAGAACCCCAAGGGAACACACTTCATAGCTCAGTCTCTTTTGGTTTAGCTGGAGCTTTGAACTGGCGGTGGACTTGAACTAATAATCTATGAGATAACTCACATAATGTGGATGCTCATAATGTAGTCAACAACTGTATGTAGTGGTGCTTAAAAATGGGCCCTCTATTTTTGGAATCGGGATTCTCTTATTATATGAATAATCATTCTCTGCATTCCCACATGCCCTTTCTTGCTTGGTTCTTTCTTGCGAGCGAACATAGGCAAGTTCACATACACACACACCCCAGAGGAGCTCTCCCCACACAGGATGTCTCTCATTTTCTCTATCTCTCTCTATCTCTCTCTCTCTCTCACACACACACACACACACACACACACACACACACACACACACACACACACACACACACACACACACACACACACACACACACACACACACACATTTTGCATGGACCAATCCTGCAAAGTTACTCGTGCACACACACATTTTTTGGTACCTCGGTGAATCTCTCTCTTATCCTATTGTTTTGTTGCGGTTTGCTGCTCGTGATAGGCAGACTATGTCTCTCTAGTTGCAAAGCCTTGGACCTTATGCAATTTACCTCACATGCCCGTGATGGTTTCCCCAATTTTTCACACAACATGGGCAGCATGGCTCTCTCCAGTTGGTTCCTTCTTCATGTTGGCCTTCATCGCCACTCACACACACAAAGAGATTGACAGAATGTACATCTATGGGGGCAATCGACATCCAACTTTTTTCACCTACAAACCCTTGTATGTTTCAAAAAGGAAAAAAGGTCGACATACAGGTAGGTGCAACTGCACTTGGTCTTCTAAAGGTTTGACCAATCCTTATGCCATAGCTAACTATGCTAATCATGATAATAATTTTAGGGAGGGACGATCTGTGCAGTATAATTCCTACCCCTTTTCAATTTTTGCACATTGTTATGACTCACAATTTTTTTTTAGTTAAGCTTTCTCACGGTCTTTTTTGGGGTTGAGCTCTGAAACCTGTGTCAAGCTCTACATTCATTTTAATTACATAGAACTTTGTACACTATTGAGATTTGGAATCTCATAGTTTTTACCCAACAAATTTATAGAGGTTAACTATTCCACAAATTGGATTTTCCTAAGGTTGAAAGAGGATAGCGTTTTGAGCGGTCTTTTTGGATCCACATACATGTCTCTTTTGATTTTTTTTTGGCACATTTGGTGAAGTATTGGTTTCTGGCTTTGTGCTATAATTATTGGCACTGATATATAATTAAAACGAACTCATGATGGTATTTATGGCATATTGGTACTGATGAAATGTTTGCAGGGGGTTCTTGTGAATTGGAATGATTAGGGTTTGGAATATTGAGCCTCACTAAACAACTTGAGAAAACATATCAACTGGTTATACTGCTATGCGTAATTGTTAACTTTAGCAATGTGAATTGAGCTTTAGCTTGATGATTTTTGACGTGAAAATAACACATTTACAACTTTTTACTTTTGAATATTTTAGCTTTGGATTGGTTGGTAGAAGACTTAAACCTCATGTGAGGGTCTCAGTAGAGATGGCATCGAATGGATATTTGAGAATTTGTCCATTTTACAAAGGAAATGCTACCCAAATTTCTACTTTTTAGTAAACTAGAAGATGTAATAAGACATAAATGTCAGTAAAGAGTTTCGTTGATTTTAAATAGAATTGATAAACATAGACAAACTGTGGTTCCCTTTTTCTTGTCATAAATCTAATCTCTTCTTAGCTGTTAGTTTCTTTGTAATTTTGGACATCGATAACAAGGGGAAGGGGTCATTGACACATGTTTTCCCAAGTAATGCTAGTACTGACGTGCTTGTGGTCTTGTGGCAGGTAAGAGGTTCCTTCCTTGGGATTACGAAGGGAACTACATTAATAGTTGGAGATCATCCAGTGTTTGGTTTTGTACTTGTAAACACTTCTCTGATAAGTATGTATATGCAATACATCCAGTCTAAAATGTTTTCATTCGTACAATCTTGTCTCTGTCATTTTTTCCTATAAAGACGTATTTTTATGTATTCATGTAACCCTTATCTAGTCTCTAGTCCCATTGTATGGTTCAATAGTTTGTTAAATCAAACTATTGTTAGATAATCAATCATAAACACACACACACACACACATCTAACGAGACATCTAGCTAGTTGTGCATAATCATCCTTTTTGGTAAATTACAATACCCTCGATATGGACTTTTAACCAAACAAGGAGTCATGTCAACAATTACATGGTCACTTATTTTCAAAGAAGAACTTAGATTGGCTATTGGAGGACCGCCGTATGACTCATACTTATGACAATAAATAATAGGTTGAGTTGGCACTATGTGAAAAATACACACACACACACACACACACACATAACTAAGATTAGGCTTGCACTACACTATAATTAGCACAAACTTTTGAGCTCCTTGTATCTCTGGTGAATAAAGGTTTATTATGCCATATTCCCTTTTAACATGCACTAAATTCCCTCTTCTCATATGAGGGGTGAACATACTCTCCATTCACTTAATGATGCCGGGTTGGTATGAATTTTCCCCATCTACATGCTGAAAATAAAGAAAGAGAGATGCCTAGGTAACATGCCACACCTACCCACCTAGTGACCATAAATCGGTGTAGCAGAAGTGGGGGGGGGGGAGGTTCTCTATTTTAAAAAAAGATCTACACATGATGGAGTTTTGCCCTCTGCAAGCTTTAAACCAATAATTATGTCAAAACTTGCGTAAATATGTCACAGTTTTAGCTAGAAAATAGAGTTTTAAATACACCTTTCTCTCTAGGATTTTTTTTTAATCTTGTGAGCCCTACTCCACAAGCATGTGCTTTGCCACATGGGTATTATTAACTTAACCCATTATCTAGAGTTGTGTAGTGGCTAGTCAATTTGCTCACCTCTAATATAACTCTATTATTGGTTGGTTTTATTTAATCTCTCGTCCTCATTGTCTTTGTTAACAAGCGTGCCCATCTTGGGGTTCTGCGATCCTGAGTCTCCTGAGCATGTGCTTTGCCACATGGGTCTTATTAAGTAAACCCATTATCTATAGTTGTGCAGAGGCTAGTCAGTTTGATCACCTCTAATATAACTCTATTATTGGTCGGTTTTATTTTCTCTCGTCCTCATTGTCTTTGTTAACAAGTGTGCCCATCTTGGGGTTCTGTGATCCTGAGTCTCCCTCTTTACGTATGTTGCTCTTTACCTGTGCTCCTCTGAAACTTATTACCCCCTTGAATTTGCCTTGGCTTGCCTGCAAGGGATACCCCTTTGCTAGCCCATGATTATGCAACTCTCAGGTAGCATATCTCATAGTATATTGTATGCAAGCGAATCCCGAGATCTTATGACCTTTAATTGATACTTGCACTTATCCAAGATTTTGTGACCCCTATCAACGTATAGAACGAGCATGCAATGATACTCATGCATGGAAGATGGATGACGGGTACTCATCTTCTCTCTCTTTCTCTCTCTTAGCCTTGGCTATAAAAGCTCGGCTCCCTCAACAATGATGCATGAGGACCACAACTACTTGCTCGCTTTCTTCAATGAGGAAAATATACTACATCTACATACACAAGTATCTGCATACACAAGTCGGTAATCATGCACCTGTTTTGAATGATGACAAGATACTACATCTGCATACACAAGTAGGTTCCTAGGCACCTATTTAGAATTTGATCATAATTGGTGTTGCATGATAATCATGCTTTGTTTAGATTTTTTTTTGTCTTGAACGGAATATGGCTCAAATATATATTAGGTTGGAAGTTTTTTTTGGGCTCAAGGCTGGTAGTTTTGTATGAAAAACGAATTATGTTCTACATAAAAAACCAAGATGTCAATTGATGTTTTTTTAGAATAGTTCGTTCTAAAGAGAAAATGCTACCCAATTTGAATTATCATCACTTAAGGAGTATCTTGTAGAAAATACTATGATAATCAATATGAAATTAACTAAATTTTGACTTTTCTTGGAAATCTTTCAAAGAGAATTTGGGATTATTCAACATTGATGTGTTTTAGGGAACGATGTGGAAATCACCAGTGCGGATTGTTTGCCTTCATATGATTGATTGTTGTTCTTTTAGTGCATGCATTGAAGAAGTTATGGAATATACATGATTTGAAATTTGTTGTCAAACATTAAGAAGAAATTTGGGTATTTATTCAATTTGTGGAAGTTCTTTTAAAGGCATATGTGTCAAAGGGGAAGGGTCATGGATACCTGCTAAGGTTCATGGCTAACTGCTACGTCTGGTAAGCCGTAAACCTCCGATGGAGGGTCTCTCATTGTGAGTTGACATTGACTGGGAATTTTGAAAAAAAAAAATCAAAGATGCTGCCCAAATTTAGTCAATTGGTCCATATTAGTGTTTTTACCTTACCTACTTACTTATATTGAGATATTTCTCTCTCTGATTCAATCTAGTAAGCAAATGGTAACTCCTATCATGAACACATGGAGCTAGCCTCAACTAGTAGATAATTTTTGATGATTGGTATATGCATGCACAACCACTGTAATACTTGTGGTTTGGTAGATCTATTGCCTGGTTCGTGATGGCTATTGATTCCCATTCATGTTTCTATATATATAACACAATGGATTGTTAAAAGGAATTGCTTGCAAAGTGTGTAGTAATCTTTAATCCTTTTGAGTTACAAACAAGATGTTACCAAATTTTTATGAAGATGTTATATGAGCTAGTAACATGGGATGTATTGCTAGTTTTTGATACATGAGATACATGTTTTTTTGTTACGAAAGCCGTAAACCTCCCATAGAGGGTCTCGTTGAGAGATGGTCATTGAGAGATGGCATAAACTCCATTTTTGAAATACTAATCAAATTACAAGGGATATGCTGCCCAATTTTTGTCAAGTGGTATACAATGATTTTTAACCCAAAAATACATAGGTATTTGCATCATATATGGTAGTAGACACTAGCATCATTTTTTTGAACCTAGGAGGACCCCTTTATCAGTTGATACTCTCATGTCAAAACCCTTTTCAACACATAACATATGACTAAAGTATAATCATTGAATTGCTGCAAGTGCCATAATTTACTGCAATTGGTGGGGGATAGGTCCCCTTGGTGGAATATCCTCCACCAAATGGATCTCTCCTCTAGGATGGGGATGGCCACACACACACACACACACACACACACACACACACACACACACACACACACACACACACACACACACACACACACACACACACACACACACACACACACACACACACACACACACACACACACACACACACATTGAATGAGACATGTTAGTTCTGCATAATTAGCCTTTCTAGTAAAATATAATACCCTTGATTTGGAATTTTAACCAAACAAGGAGTAGTGTTGATGATTTCATGGTCACTTATTTTTAAAGAAGAAACATAGACTAGCTATCGGAGGACCCCCATATGACTCATACTTATGACCAATCAATAAGAGGTCGAGTTGGCACTATATATATATATATATATAGACTCATAACTCGACTGAAGCTTGCACTACACTTTAATCCGCTTCTTTGAGCTCTTTGTATCTCTCGTGAATAAACCTGTATTATGCCGTATTCACTTTTAACACACACTAAATTCCCCCTTCTCATGTGAGGGGTGAACATACTCTTTATTCACTTGATGAGGCCGGGTTGGTATGGATCTCCCCCATCTACATGCTGAAAATAAAGAAAGAGAGACGCCTAGGTAACATACCACACCTATTCACCTATTGACCGTAAATCGGGGGGTTCCCTTATTTCTTTAAAAGATCTATATGTTGTAGTTTTGCCCTCTGCAAGCTTTAAAGCAATAATTACATCAAGGTTTGAGTAAATATGTCAAAATCTTAGCTAAAAAATAAAGTTTTAAATACACCCTTTCTCTCTAGGAAAAAATTGTATTTTGTGATCCCTACTCCACAAGCATGTGCTTTGCCACATGGGTCTCATTAACTAAACCCACTATCTCTAATTGTGCTCAGACTAGTAAGTTTTGGGAGCTCACCTCCAATATGACTCTATTATTGGTCACTTTTTTTTAAACTCTCGACCTCATTGTCTCTGTTAATCTATGCTCCTCTTGGCACTTATTACCCCCTGAATTGGCCTTGGATTGCCCTCAAGCCTTACCCCTTTGCTAGCCCATGATTACACAACTCTCAAGTAGAATATCTCATAGTATACTGCATGCAAGCGGATGCCCAAGAGCTTATGACCTCCAATTGATACTTTCACTTATCCAAGATTCTGCGACCCCTATCAACGCACATCACGAGCAAGAAATGATACTCGTGCATCGAAGATGGCTAATGGGTACTCACCTTCTCTTGATTTCTCTCTCTCGGCCTCATGTAGAAAAGATATATGGTAAGATGTAAATTGTAAGCAACTTAATGGTCAATCCTAATGGTAACAACTGGATTCGTCTCCTTGTAGGTGTAGTGGAGGCTCATTCCAAGGGATAGACTCATATAGAAGATCCTACTTTTTTAACGGTCAAAGACCAAAGTTTGAATCTAGATGAATATATTGGCTAGTAGATGCAGTTTGGTATATTTACAAAATTGGGACAAGATTTTATGTACAAACTGTGTATACACTCTTATGTTATGTTAAGGTATTTTCATATTATGTATTATTTAATGCAATTGTCTAAATATGGTCCATATATGAAGGAATTTTCATACATAAACACACACACACACACACACACACACACACACACACACACACACACACACACACACACACACACACACACACACACACACACACACACACACACACACACACACACACACACACACACAAGTGGTGACTCTTTACGCTACATAAATACTATGCTAGAAGAAACTGCATCAACCATACACACACATATGGGTCTTGTTAGCCTGAATGGCCGGGCATGCTCACAATCGGTCTGATTTCCAGAAGTCACACACACACACACGTACACACACACACACACACACACACACACACACACACACACACACACTCACACATACACACCCAGGTAGTGGCTTGTTGCTCTACATAATTCTATACTAAGCCCGATGGGACCGCATAAACAGGACACACACATACAACATACACACATGTGGTTTGCTCGCTACACCGCGTAAAAAAAACTATACCTAATGTCTGCAAGCTACATCCAACTAATTGCAGGCTTGACCGTATTGGATTAAAATACAGGGTGGCTGAGGGCTTAACCGATAGTGTCCCTAGTCAAACCTTTCAACACATGATACTACCCTAGCACATGGACCAATAGGGGTTTTTTTAAAAAAGGGGGACGAGTCCTTTAAAGACTTGGCTCTCACTGTTGGGTAATTTACTGTGAGACTACCCAGTGGTAGCATGGCTTGCTCTTCACCGAGCCCTGCATTTGTGCGCATGTGGAAATTGCGCCATACAAGGCGATGCCTCCACGGATATTTGATGGGGACTTGTGCCTGCCTATGCCACACCATCTAATTGAGCCTGCGGATTCTACAGGAGGCTTTATTGTGTCGTACAGCTGGTTTCGGAGCTCAACATGGCTAGACGTGCCGAGGCCTCGGGGAAATAACGCCTTGAATGCCTCTCAGTACTCCTACAAGTCCTGCTATGTATAAAGGTGAGAGCCCCTTTGTGCTTCTCACTTAGATCGTTTGTGCTACTGTCTGTTTTTTGGCATTGAGGGATTAAGTGAGGTGAAGGGAGAGATTCTTTCATTAGTAATCATGCCTAAGAAGACAACACCGACTACTGGGAATGAACTCGAGGCTACGCAGGTTAGCATGCTTCTTGAAGGCTGTGGCTTGAAAAATTGGATTACTTGTCTGTTCTTTGAAGAAACATAATATAATGATTGTTGTCGTACATTTAACTCCTCTTGATTCTGGCTCGGCAATAGCTGCGGGACTCTAGTTACATGTTTCCTTTTTAGCCATAACCATTGGGCTACTTACTATACATCCTGGCCCTTATGACTCAGGCTTGCTAACTTGGTTCATTATGGAACTACATCTGTTATTGGTTGATAGCCCGTATAAACAGTGATTATATGTTTGGTTCACCTTACTCAGCTCTGGTTCACCGTACTTGGTCTACCGTTGGTTGGATTGAGGTGGGGATTGGTCTATTGCATCTTTAAAGCCCTGATAATACTTGGAATATTTTGAAAGATGTCATAAGGAAAGATCACCTAGTAGTTGACCCTGCTAAGCTTTGTATAGGGCTCAGTATATGCGGGCCACTAGTTGAGCTGTTAGCTGGCTGTGAATATAAGGCACTTATGGGTTGCTGTATTGTTGCTCCTTCCTCTGACTATATAGTAAAGACACAATTTTTAATTTAGTCCTGTAAGATGGGCTTGCTGTTGAGTCCATGCTGATGTACATACTACTGGCTTTTGCATGGCATGACTAATCTAGAGTAGCACTGGGACTAAGATAGAGTGAGCTAGATGGATGTCCATCCGTAAAATAGCATTACATTAAACTGTGGAAATACATCAGGTTGTTAACATAGAATAAATTAACTGCTGGCTGAGTGTGCTTGACTATACTGACATTGGTACTTCTTCAGGGCGTTTTGTTACATTGCCAAACTAAGGGAATCATGAAACTATGACTAACTAGTTGGTTTAACATGTATCATCGGAACGTATATGGTACTGATAAGGTGCATCCTAACTGCATATGAGTCACAAATTCGTTTGGCTGATTATGGATACTGTATATGGCAATGATTCTTCATCAGTAATTAACACTAAGGTTTCATAAACTGGTCATTGTCTGAGCTTACTATAATGGTGTTTAAATATACCTACCCTATGAATGTTTTAAGAGGGGTCTGGCATATGAACATGGATTGAGAGATGGAAGGTATGGTATGTCTGGAATAACTCTGGCTGAGAAGGCTATTGCTGCTGGGAAATCCGGCCTGAATTCTACTTTTTGTAAAAAAATATATGGCTTGCAATATGTAACTTTTGTACAGACTAGACTAAATAAAGGTTTTTAAAAAAAAAATCATAATCGGGTATTTACAGCAAAGTATGGCCCTAGGATGGCCTTTCCGTTCTGCATAATATTCACAAACATTATTGCTGGATTTAGTTGTTTAATTTTATCACTATCCTCAAGTACCACTCGGCTAATCAATGATTGATCTACTTTGAGCTCACAGTAAATGAACCACTGGTTTGTATATCCCCTGTTTGTATACACTAAGTTTTGGCCTATGACTAAAAACTTATGCATCTGTAGAGGTAGGTATAACATTTTGTGTAGTAAGAGGTGTAGTCCCTCATACTATGGCTATGTCAACTCGTGCTAAAGATCCTGTATCACTGATAGCTTCTTCTTGGAAATAGATTTATGGGATTCAGGAGGATGTTTTGGAAAAGAATTTGATTTAATTTCAAAGACAAGGTTATGCTACAAATCCTCATGTTGAGGGTCTCCTTGAGAGATGCTGGTTTTTTTTGAAAAATAATCCGTTTTTCAAACAAAACTCTGGCAAAATTTTTTACATACTCGTCGTTATGGCTGGGAAATATGAGGATAAGCTATATACTATATCGTATGCACTAAATCACACTCGAATTTTCGTTAGACACAGCTCAGTAAAAACATTGGGTGTTATGCACGAATTGGATGATTGTAAAACACCACCACTTGGCCACCTGCACTCTATGCATGTTTGAAAATCTTGCATTGTTTTTAGGTAACCTGACTTGTTAATGATACTTTGACGTGGGGAGATTTTGTAAATATTTGGATTAGGCACTTCACTGGCCTCCCCTAGGATGTCATGACCTATGGGGAAAACTATGGCCTATATACTTAGACCCTTATGGTCTGCACTATTAGGTATAGCAGTAAGTTTTCAGTAGATTGACATGGATAACAAATGACTAGACCTGATGATACCTGTCTATACACAGCCAGATCTAACGAAATGTTGCTCTGTTTGTATGGATGCAGGTAAGGGTCAAACTGTGTATACACTCTTATGTTATGTTAAGGTATTTTCATATTATGTATTATTTAATGCAATTGTCTAAATATGGTCCATATATGAAGGAATTTTCATACATAAAGACACACACACACACACACATGCACACGCACACGCACACGCACACGCACACGCACACGCACACGCACACACGCACACGTGCACGCGCACGTGCACGCGCACGCGCACAGCACACACACACACACACACACACACACACACACAGTCTCCCAACTAGATTTTGGTCGGACTAGTACCATCCTTAGCAAATGTAAACCGTGCCATGTACTTCACTTGTGTATAAAGGTTGCCAATTGCTTTGTACTCGTAGGTGATGGAAGAAGAATAACAGACTTAACCTTGTCTGGATTAGCCTCAATGCCATTTTATGACACCATGTGGCCCAATAACTTCACCCTTGGCTGTGCTAGATGACATTTCTTTGGATTTAGTTGTCCTCCACATTCATCCTATTGACCCAATACCATCTGCAGCTTCTCATGGTGCTTAGCCCTACTACTGTAGACACAGAAGTCATCCATAAAAGCTTTAACACAACTACCAATGAATGGTGCCAATACCCAATTTTCTCTCTCTTGATAGAAAGATGGCCCATTTGACAACCCAAATGGAAATACCGTGTAGCAATAACAGCCCCATGGCGTAATGAAAGTTGTCTTTGTTTGGTCTTTAAGAGCAATCTTCAATTGAAAATAGCCTGAAAAACCATCACACACACTGTACCTCTCATAACGTGCCACTGAATCCAAGATCTGATCGATGAATGGAAGAGGATATGGGTTCTTTTTTAGTGGCTGCATTTAAGGGTTTAAAATCTACACAAATCCTCCACTTCCCATCCTTCTTTGGGCTGACTACTATTGGACTCACCCATTCTGTAGTTTCCACTGGAACTATGAACCCTGTCATAATAATCAATATCTAATTCTCCTAAATGATTTTCTCATATTAAACTGATCATTTAATGTGGGGAAGTGCCAGGGGAGAAAAAGCTAGAATATTGGTTAAGCTAGCAGATCGGCCACAATAGGGATCCAAAGGAGGGAAAATAGGGATCCAAAGGGGGGGCCATCTGCAAAAGAGCCATGTGCAACAATGGGCTAAAAAGACCCTAAGGTTCAGCCCATTAAGACTTCCAAAATGCTAAGGTTCCAAAATTCAAAGGTTGTGTCCAAAGGTCAACCCTAGGGAAAATTAGATGCTTTGTGTGTGCCCTAAAAGTCTTTGCACATCCCTACATGGGAGGGGGTGAGCCCTAAAGGTAGGGGATGAGAGAGAAAGCCACACACACACACACAGAGGCTCCCTTTACACAAAGGGAATGAGGGACACATGTCAGCTCCCTAGGCCAGATGCCCACAAGGTGTGCCCAATTCCTATTGGAAGACCCTTGAAGTGGACCAATGAGAATTAAGCTAGAGTAAATGTAGTTTAATTAATTTAAAAACATTTAATAAAAGAAACCAATGAGAATTAAGTCTCCTAGAAGACTATTGGGCAGTCTCCCAAAGGGTCCAATGAGCATTTAGAAGCCCCATGGCTTGCCTGATTTCTATTGGCCAGGAGGCAAAGGGGTCCAATGAGAGTTTAGTTTAATTATTTAGTTACCTAAAGCTCTCACAAAAGGGGAAAGGGGGACACATGTCAGAAGGCTATCACTTATGCTGCTTAATACCCATTGGCTTGACTTGGGGAGGTCCAATGAGGCAAAAGCCAGACCAAATTAGCAACAAGGTCTCGCCCAAGAGAGAGAGGGGGCTGATTTTTGCTTGGCATTGACACACACACACACACTCACACTTGACCATGTGTGAAGAAAGAATACTCTATCTCCTCCCAACTTTAATGGAGAGCTCATCACCTACTCCAAGCTTGTGAGATAGAAGCCTACATCAACACTCTCTTGGCATGTGGATGCAAATCCAACCAAGAGCCAAGATTCAATGCATGCTCATCTTCTCTACCAAGCTAATTACTAAGCTAAGCTATGCTAATATGAGTGATTATGTGAGGAGATGTACATCTTTCTCGTAAGATACTCCTTCTTCCTCTCAATCTACTCTCATACCCTGCTAGCTCTCACCATCTTCGAAGGTGTGTGAGGTCTTGGGTCTGAGAACGGGGATAATTCAAGTTGTGTTTGATTAAGTGTTTTGCTTAGTGCATGAAGCTTCCATCTTCATTGCACTAGCTAGTCTTGAAGGAACACAAAGAATTGTATTGTACAATGTCTCTCTTGATGGGAGAAACCATAATACAAAGCCTTTTGGAGGGGGGACCGGCTCCATGCAAATCCGGTCCTCAACTGTTGTCAATAGCTTAATTTCTCTCTCTTTTGAAAGTATTGTTGATGCTATCTAACTAGGTGTTATGCTTTTTGTTGCTCTCTCCACCCAAGCACTCTTGTAATTCTCATTAGGAATCTATTCTAATGAAATGCCCACTATGTTCATGCTAATTTCCACTACACATAAGCTATTAGGCCATTAAATGTTACATTGGTATCAGAGCTCAAGGTTTCTCTTTTCTTGCTCAAGAAGGGAGGTCCTCAAGCTAGCGACAAATGGTTGGTACTATTAATTGCCTGTGAGTAAGTAGAATAGGGATTTTTCAGCCTTGCAGTGCGCTTGCCTTTGTGCAGCTAACGGGGCATCACCGTCGAGAGCTATGGTCTTAATAGTGGAGTCCTACGGGGCTTGCCTACGGCTTAATCACTATTGAGCTATTAGAAGCTTGACAGGAGCCGGTGCTGTTTTGGTGTCGAAAGACCCTCTCTTCTATTCCTTGCAATTAATGGTATTTGAGCCGCGGGTACAGTAGCTTGAGTGCTTTTTCTAAAGGGGTAAAGAGGAGTAGCAACTAGGGCTTGAAGTGCCAAAGTACACCTAAAAAGTTTACACCTAAAAGTTGTTAGAATGGCTGACAATAGTAAAGAGAGTGAAATTAATGTTGATAACTTTGATTTTGCTCATGAGCAAGCTACTAATGATGCTTCAATGCTTGTTAACTATCTTGTTTCTAGGCTTCAACAAGCCATGGGCAATCCATCTCTCCAAAGTGAAGTGCAACAGCAGCTCCGTGCTCACGGGATTCTCCAAGCTCATCACCATGACGAGAGAACACCTAGGAAGCCTCCTTGTGAGACTACCAAAAGAGGTCTCTCTCCGATTCGGGAAGAAGAAGAGAATCCATATGAAGGGCTCAAGAATTTACTTCTTGATGATGCATCTCCTTCCCAAAGGAGAACTCAAGAGCCTCCACCGAAGGAACGAGAAAGAAGCGAGTCTCCCACCACCTCGGCGGAGATGGATCCACAAAGACGGCGGGCTAAACGCTCTCCATCACCACCAAAGCGGAGAAGACCATCGTATTCTTCTCCTCACCACAATTCAAAGAGGGATGATAAAAAGCAAGAGAAGAAAAAGGCAAGAAAGAGGACACCCTCTTCTCCATCTTCTTCATCCTCTTCCTCTTATGAAAACTATGGTGAAGATGACAAAGATCAAGACAAGAAAAAGGCGAGAAAGAGGTCACCCTCTTCTCCACTTTCTTCAAATTCTTCACCTTCTGAAGAAAGTGATGGTGCAACTTTTGAACCATAAAAAAAGAAGAGGCCATAGGAAATCCTATGCCGCATGGAAGAGGTCATCCAAGTTGAAGAAATTCAAAGAGGGAGGGAAGAGCATCTCTTTCCTTACCTATGATGGTACCTTTGGTGCTACGGACAAAGTCTTGGCCTTTATCCAGCAATTCGATGCGGCGTTTGGAGATGAGAGCTTCACGGAGTCCTCTAAGCTACGCCATGTAGCTATGCACTTTCAAAAGTCCGCCAGACAATGGTGGTCTAGCCTACGAGCCAATGGTGAAGCTCCACGAACATGGAAGGCTTTAAGAGCTTCCATTATGAAGCAATTTTTGGCCACCGATGCCAAAGACAAAGTACTCACCGAATGGCGAAGCTTAAAGCTCTCTCCCAATGAATCCATCCACAAATATGTAGACAAGTTTTGGGACTTACAACTCAAAGCCACTGTCTTCAAAAGGTTGGATTTTGGAGAGCAACAATTTTGTGCGGGCTTAATCGAAGAAATGGCGGAGTATGTCAACTCCCAAAGGCCACGTACCATACGGGCGGTAATACACCACACTATGGTCGCCTCTCGAATCAATTTCCAAACGGGGGCAAAAAGAAATAATAAGCCCCCCGAAAACAAGGGTTCCAATGAGCCTAAGGGGAAGGACAATGTCCAAAAGTCTCCTAAGGGCAACTCCAACAAAGCTAAAGAGAAGGGAGTTTACAAAGGTAAGAATAAACTCTCTCCTGCAGAGCTTGAGAGTTATCGTAAGGATAACCGGTGTTTCAAGTGCGGCGAACAAGGGCATGCGTACCGCGCTTGTCCCCAAAAGAACAACCGCCAAGATCCTCCTAGAGCTTCCTTGGTTGAAATCCAAGAGGAGGAGACTCACCAAACTCACCACAAAGGATCTCCTCTATGCCATGCTTGGGGAAAGGTAAGAGAACATGATGCTTTTATTCTCTTTGACCCTGGTTCTACTCACAATTTTATATCTATGGAGTTAGCCACCAAGCTAGGCATACAATCCTACGAGATGGGAGATGTCCTACCCGCAAACAGTGCCTTCAAGGGGCAAGAAGCTTCAGTCACTCCCTTAATTGGGAAATTGAGGCTTCATGTCCAAGGCTATGTGGACAAAGAGGACTTCTTTATCTCTCCTCTCAAGCATGAGGATGTAATACTAGGGGCACCATGGTTTGACCGCCTGGCTGCCGATGTTAAATTTCTTGAAAGGAGAATCTCCTTTAAGTTCAGGGAAAAAGACATGTATATAGATGCTAAGGAGATGGGTAACACCATCCCCATTGTACATACACCAGCTTTCAACAAGTCAATAAAGAGCTCTATTTCCGTGTACATGATTTTTGTTAAAGATTCTCAAAATGAACCTAATGCTTTAGCAAAAGAAAATAAAAGCAACCAAAAGGAATTAGAGTTATCCAATTTTCTCAAGGGGTTTCAAGATGTTTTTATTGACGACATCCCTTGTGAGCTACCTCCTAAACGAGGTAATGATGACCATGCAATTGAACTTCTTCCAGGAAGTTCACCGCCTAATAAACCTCCTTATAGAGTTTCTCAAGATCAACAAGAGGAGATTATGCGGCAAGTGCATGAGTTAGTTGAGAAGGGAATGGTTAGGCCTAGCTCATCTCCATTTTGCTCACCTGTGCTATTAGTGCAAAAGAAAGACGGCACATATCGTATGTGTGTCGACTATAGAGCACTAAATAGGATCACTATCAAGAATAGGTTTCCCGTTCCGCGGGTAGAAGACCTATTTGATAAGCTACAAGGATCGACCTACTTTAGTAGGATTGACCTAAAAAGTGGCTATCATCAAATAAGGATAGTTGATCAATACATTGTAAAGACCGAATTTCGTACTACATTTGGTCTTTACGAATACATTGTCATGCCTTTTGGCTTGACCAATGCACCAGCCACATTCAACCGCTTGATGGAGAAGCTGTTCAGGCCTCATCAAACCTTCACTGGAGTGTTATTTGATGATATTATCATCTACTCTAATTCATTGGAGGAACACAAGAAACACCTCCAGGTAATATTTCAAGTTTTAAGAGAGAATAAACTTTATGTTAATTGAAAGAAAAGTGAATTTTTCTTGCAAGAGATTCAGTATTTAGGTCACATTATCTCTCAAGATGGAATCCAAATGGATCCATCCAAGTTAGAGGTAATAAAAGGATGGCCTAAACCAAGGAATCTTCATGAACTAAGAAGCTTCATAGGTATGTGTGCATACTATAGACACTTCATAGAAAATTTCTCACAAATTGCGGGACCATTACATGACCTAACAAAGAAAAGCGTTAGGTATACATGGTCTGCTAAGGAGAACAATGCTTTCAAAAAGCTTAAAGAAAAGCTTATCTCTCAACCTGTGCTTACACTACCGGATCTCTCAAAACCATTTGAGGTCCAATGCGATGCTTGTGGTGATTGCCTTGGAGGTGTTTTGCTCCAAGAAGGGCACGCCATAGGCTATGAGAGCCGAAGGCTCGACCCTGTTGAGCAAGCTCTAGGCATATACGAAAAGGAACTCCTTGCAGTTCTACATGCCTTAGACTCATGGAAGCACTATTTATTGGGGACTCCTTTCATTCTGCGAACGGATCACCAAAGTCTTAAGTACTTCATGACACAGACCAAGCTCTCCGACAAGCAAATGAGGTGGGCAAATTTCCTTTCGCAATTTCATTTTCATATTGCTCACATTGCTGGCAAGCATAATCAAGTAGCCGATGCACTCTCAAGACGACCGAGAGTGAATGCGGTTTCCATAGCAACTCACAATGATCTATCTTCAATGATAGATGAGTATGCTATTGATCCCGATTTTAGAGATGTGATTTCAGCCCTTGCATTAGGGAAGAAAGAAGAACCATTTACTTTACAAGATGGTTATCTTCTCTATGGCAATAGACTATGCCTTACTAACTCCCTGCGTAAGAAAGTAATGTATGAATCTCAGTCTCCCGCGTATGCGGGGCATAGAGGGATTCAGTCTACCTTAAAGGGAATTGAAACATATTTCTATTGGCCTACCATGAAAGTGAACATACAAGAGTATGTTTCCAAATGTGTGGTATGTCAAAAGACAAAATTTGATAGAGGGAAGCAACCTGGATTGCTTCAACCCTTTCCAATCCCTAATTCACCATGGGAGAGCATATCCATGGATTTTATCTTTGGATTTCCTAAGTCTATCCATGGGAATACGGAAATATGGACGATAGTAGACAGGTTCAGTAAACAAGCTCATTTTATACCTGTCAAAAAGACTATCAAAGCCCATCAAATGGCAACCCTCTTCATTTCACAAATTTTCATATACCATGGCTTGCCAATGTCCATAGTGTCGGATAGAGATCCTAGAATGACCAGTAATTTCTAGAAGGGTCTCTTTGATAATTTAGGGACAAGGCTAAATTTCTCTTCGGCCTATCATCCACAAACGGATGGCCAAAGTGAAATAGCTAACCTAACAATTCTCGATCTACTAAAAGCCTATGTAACGGAAGTAGATCAAAGATCCCAATGGGAGAAGTACTTACCCTTAGTGGAGTATGCTTACAATAACACTGTACATACTTCCACGGGAAAAGCACCTTTCGAGGTAATTGAGGGAAGATCAAAAAGTCCCTTGCTATTTAGGGTACATGGGAAGATCTTCGCTGCAGATGAGTATAGCCGAGACCTACAAGAATCTTTTCAAAAGATTAAAGATGCTATCTCTATCTCACAGCAAAGGCAAAAGGCTGCTGCTGACAAGCACAGAAGAGCCCAAGCCTTTAAAGAAAACGTTTGGGTCTTCTTAAAGTTTCCCAAAGCTCGATTAAGGCACACGACGGGCAAGAATCCTACGGGCCACCAAAAGTACTATGCTAAATTAGCAAAAAGGTACTATGGTCCCTTCCAGATTCTTAGGCCAATCAATGAGATGGCCTATCAATTTAAGTTTCCCAATCATTGGCTCATACACAATGCTTTTCATGTGAGCCTATTAAAGCCTTACAAAGGAGAGCCACCTCAAGAATCAACTATTGAAGACCCACTGGAGATCGAGGACCAAGAGGAGGTGCTGCAGCCCGAGTCCATTCTCCGACATGAAGACAAGGTATTAAGAGGCGGTAAGACTATCTGACGATATCTTATTAAGTTTAAGAATTATCCTTTTGAAGATGCTAGATGGATGCAAGGCATACAATTAAAGGATAACCTAAACCTTGTCAATGCTTACAATGCTTCCCAAGAGTAAGCAAATGTACAAAATGTTAAAAATGAACAAAATTTTTGTCTTATAAGACTCTCTTTTTCTTTATTTGTGCACAAAAATGAAGTAGTATGCATGCTTAGATCAAGTTTGCGGAGACGACGTCTCCCAAACACCAAGTAGAGCTTGTCACTCTACTATGGAAGAGTGATAGGACTAATGTGCAGACATGCTTGCGGCAGCCTCAGGCTCTCAAGCACCAAATGGACTAGTCATCCATTATGGAATGATGTTGTAGGGTAACATAGGGATCCTCTACCCGCTAAGAAAAGGACTCATGAACATGCTTTATCTTCTCTACACCATAGTCGAGGACGACTATGATTTCAAGAGAGAGGTAATGTCATAATAATCAATATCTAATTCTCCTAAATGATTTTATCATATTAAACTGATCATTTAATGTGGGGAAGTGCCAGGGGAGAAAAAGCTAGAATATTGGTTAAGCTAGCAGACCGGCCACAATAGGGATCCAAAGGAGGGAAAATAGGGATCCAAAGGGGGGGCCATCTGCAAAAGAGCCATGTGCAACAATGGGCTAAAAAGACCCTAAGGTTCAGCCCATTAAGACTTCCAAAATGCTAAGGTTCCAAAATTCAAAGGTTGTGTCCAAAGGTCAACCCTAGGGAAAATTGGATGCTTTGTGTGTGCCCTAAAAGTCTTTGCACATCCCTACATGGGAGGGGGCGAGCCCTAAAGGTAGGGGATGAGAGAGAAAGCCACACACACACACACACAAAGGCTCCCTTTACACAAAGGGAATGAGGGACACATGTCAGCTCCCTAGGCCAGATGCCCACAAGGTGTGCCCAATTCCTATTGGAAGACCCTTGAAGTGGACCAATGAGAATTAAGCTAGAGTAAATGTAGTTTAATTAATTTAAAAACATTTAATAAAAGAAACCAATGAGAATTAAGTCTCCTAGAAGACTATTGGGCAGTCTCCCAAAGGGTCCAATGAGCATTCAGAAGCCCCATGGCTTGCCTGATTTCTATTGGCCAGGAGGCAAAGGGGTCCAATGAGAGTTTATTTTAATTATTTAATTACCTAAAGCTCTCACAAAAGGGGAAAGGGGGACACATCTCAGAAGGCTATCACTTATGCTGCTTAATACCCATTGGCTTGACTTGGGGAGGTCCAATGAGGCAAAAGCCAGACCAAATTAGCAACAAGGGCTCACCCAAGAGAGAGAGGGGGCTGATTTTTGCTTGGCATTGACACACACACACACTCACACTTGACCATGTGTGAAGAAAGTATACTCTATCTCCTCCCAAGATTTAATGGAGAGCTCATCACCTGGTCCAAGCTTGTGAGATAGAAGCCTACATCAACACTCTCTTGGCATGTGGATGCAAATCCAACCAAGAGCCAAGCTTCAATGCATGCTCATCTTCTCTACCAAGCTAATTACTAAGCTAAGCTATGCTAATATGAGTGATTATGTGAGGAGATGTACATCTTTCTCGTAAGATACTCCTTCTTCCTCTCAATCTACTCTCATACCCTGCTAGCTCTCACCATCTTCAAAGGTGTGTGAGGTCTTGGGTCTGAGAACGGGGATAATTCAAGTTGTGTTTGATTAAGTGTTTTGCTTAGTGCATGAAGCTTCCATCTTCATTGCACTAGCTAGTCTTGAAGGAACACAAAGAATTGTATTGTACAATGTCTCTCTTGATCGGAGAAACCATAATACAAAGCCTTTTGGAGGGGGGACCGGCTCCATGCAAATCCGGTCCTCAACTGTTGTCAATAGCTTAATTTCTCTCTCTTTTGAAAGTATTGTTGATGCTATCTAACTAGGTGTTATGCTTTTTGTTGCTCTCTCCACCCAAGCACTCTTGTAATTCTCATTAGGAATCTATTCTAATGAAATGCCCACTATGTTCATGCTAATTTCCGCTACACATAAGTTATTAGGCCATTAAATGTTACAAACCCTGCCTTCAATAACTTGTCCACATCTTTTCGCAAGGCTTCCATCTGCTCTTAACCCATCCTTCTTAGCCTTTACCGCACTGGTTTAGCACCTTGCTTCAGCTCTATATGCATCTCTTCTCCTTTGAACCCTCTAATCTCTTCATATGAAGTAATGAACAAATCAAGAAAACTTGCCAGCATGTACAAATATATCTCCTTCTCCATAGCTAAGAGGTCTCCACTGATCATTTGTGTCATCAATTCTTGCTTCTTTGACAATCTAACCTTGGTTTGCATCAGCCCTTCAATCACTTCATAAGGCCCTTCACTTTCATCTTCAACCTCATTTGCAAATGCGACTAAACTAGACTCATGGATTTCTTTGTCCATCAAAACAAATGTAGCATCAACATCCTCTTCACTGTTGGTAGTACTATCACTGTCCTCATCAGTCACTGTGGAATAGTCTTCATCACTAGACTCATCCTCTGTAATGTACCCAACATTTATCCATATAAGTCATTTCAGTTATTTTGCAAAGTAATTGAGATTCTCAATTTTGTGAGTCATCATGATTTTATCAGAGTAATCCGATTGAAAATTGGGTTCAAAATCTATTTATTTATGATCTTTCTTTATGCGGAACAATAGGTTTATGTGGGAACCTAATCCATGTGTGAAGAAAAAGCTTAGAGATAGTATTTTTAGGAAAGAAAGAGAGGTGAATCAAAATTATGATACTTCTTTCTTTCTCTCTCTCAAGATAGAATGGGAACTTGTAAGTATAGAGCTTTTTAAAAATCGCGCATAGGATTCGTGAGCGTCACAAAAAAAAAAAAATTAAAAAAAAAAAAATGGAGCCGCGAGGACGCGCGAGCTTTTCCTTCTCCTATTCTTGAAACCTCTCAATATTCTTAGCACCCCCCTAGGGACTATATAAAGGACCCTTCTCCTCTCACTTTGAACACACACATCTACGAAAGCGGAAGCTCTCTTGCAACGACAGAGGAAGTCTCTCTTCCTCAATTTCTCACCTTCAAGCCATCTCCATCTCCAATCCTAGACCTGCCGTCTCTCTTTCTCTCTCTCTCTCTCTCTCTCTCTCTCTCGCTCTCTCTCTCTCTCTCTCTCTCTCTCTCTCCAACAACGCGCTTTTCTTTTCTCTATTCCGAAGCTATGGCTCCGAAGCGTGTAACGCGAGTTCTAAGGATGCCCATGCTGTTGCACTACCAAGGAAGGTGGGAAGAAAGGTGTCTAGTCCAAACGTATCTCATGCAGAAGCATCAACCGAAGAAGAATTCAAAGCCGTCCAACCTCTAGCACAGGAGTTAGCCGCACGCGCTCCAAATCCGATAAGACAAATTTATAATTCTGCATTATTATTCATGTTTGACTTGGGAAGCAAAGCATAGGGAACCCCTTAAACTGTCCGAGAAACGTGATTCTATCACAAGAAACAAGTATATGTTTTTAAAGATTAGTGAAAGAACTGTTTGATAAATTGTCACTCTGATTGATATGAAGAATTTGTTGACCATGTTTGAAGAATCATTTAAAGAGAAGAATTGTTGAAAGAATATCTTTTGTTCCTCACGGTTAACGGGATGCCTTGCGGGTAGCGGGATGCCTGACGGTTAGCGGGATGCCTGGCGATTAGCAAGATGTCTCGCGGGTAGCGGGATGCCTTGCGGTTAGCGAGATGGGAAGGTTGCGCAATTCGCGGTTAGCGAATAAATTCTTTGCAAAGGCTCTGTTGGTTAGACAAAGAAAGTCAGCGGGTAGCGGCAACTCATGAGAAATTGGAAAAGTAATTTTTGTTGAATTATAGGGCTGTCTTCAGTAAGCCTTGTTTGAAATGTTTTGGTATTGTTTGAAGGGCTCTATAAAAGAACTTGTGTTTGAATTAATTAAGGAACACTGTTTGTATATGTAAAACAATGTGGTAAAAAGTGTGCGTGTGGGGTGGAAAGTGGAGGCTGGCTCAGGCTGCCAGTCAAGAATAGGTGGTCTCGATTAGTCGAGAAGCTCTCCACTCCTTCTTATTAAGAAAAGTGAAATTAGAGACTCAAAATTGTGCCAAGAGTCGAGATGGCGCAGATCTACGTGACACTCAAGGTTACTAGTTAGTTTATACTAAGTCTCATATCATAATCATGGTCTATGGATCGCGGCCTTACCTCTTAAACGTGGGAAAAAAGACGTTGTTTATGGATTCTAAATATGTCAATGAGATTTCATCTTTATGTTAGGAACAGCTTCATTAGACTCCTAGAGTTATCGACCTGGCTTGTGGCGTATGCCCTTATAACCACGTAAACGATGGATAGAGGACTTTCTCTCTTCTGTTGCTCGTATCTCTACTTTGTGGAAATGGAGTAGGGTGTCGTCAACGGAAAAGAAGGCCATCTATCAAGTCGCCCTAATCTTCTCAGGGTTGGAAACAAGACCATATTAGGTATTTTGGTAAAAATCTCACATTATGGGAATCTCCAAATCGACCGAATTCATGTAATTTGGGAATTTTCCACTTAAAGTGGGAAAAATTGAGGTGTGTGGCTAGTAAATAAAGTGAAAATCTCATAGGATTGTGGTGTTGATAAACACCAAAAGTCAAGAGGATGTACAACACATGGATTTGAATAATAACTATAAATTACATAAAACAAAGGAAGATACAAAAAAGATTTTGTTTACAAATTGACTAGTATAGTCACAATAGAAGCTCCACATAATTCTACTCCACATTTGATACCATATCTGAACTTTGATCCAAGTGTGGCTGATGTGCACGAGTGAGGCCTTCTTTGGCTTTTAGAGCATGTCTTTCTGGAATCTTTATTCTAGAAAATGGTCCTTCTTTGTTGGGTCTCCAGGACCAAACAATTGCATCTATAGTTTCCCACACTTGTGGGTCTTTATAGTTGACAGCCCAATAACCCTTCCAACAATTACTTTAAGCTTGAGTATCTGTCATCCCACTTTTTCTCGCGCAAGGTGCCCAATATTGAATCAAGAGTTTTCTGTAGTTTGGTGATGTAGGCTCATTATCAATGTCAGATAAAGCCATTGCAAGCCACACTGGATAGATTTCTGTGTCACTCGGAACAAGCATAAGAAAGTCACCTTGGTGCACATCAGACATAGGGTCAAACTCTTCCCTTGGCCTATCTCGTTGAGGCCCACAAAAATGATCGTTCAACTCTTCAAGGCCTAGGAATCTTTCTGCTCCTTGTTGCAAATTCATTGTAGTGCTTTGTAGGTGAGAATATTCTTGAGTTTTTGGCCAAAACATTTCATACAAGACTCCCTCTGATATGATTGATTTTCCAATCTCTTCAATTACCTTACTCCAATAATCTATCACGGGTCTATAATATCGCGGAATACTTGAACCATTACCTAAATTTTTCCAAAATTTTATATAGTTCTTTAGCCCCAAAATGACTTCTTCGTGGGCCTTGACATACTCCGCCATTTGTACTAGAGGTGGATCTCCATGTGGTAACATTGGCTTGCCTTCTGTGTCTGTTTTCCAAAGGCGAATACTTCCACTCCAACTTAATACACCTACATGTGCCTTATATTGCATCATTGGTGTCTCATCCTGCATAAAGAACCTGAACTGAAGCGGTTTGGAATGTCCAACAAGTATGTCTTGTCCATCACAAAGATAGCCATCACAATATTGCTTGAAATCGGGGATCTTTGTGAGAAAAAATGGAGCTGGAGATGAAGATGAGCTGTTTCGTAATGTATCCATCAAATGTGGCAAAGTATAGGTTTGTGTAACTCTCAACTTCTCTGAAAACCTACTAAACATGGCGTCTATGTCCTCATGTGTATGCCCAACCATTAAAAATCCCAGCTGGATGGTTTTGAAAACACCCCTTGCAACAAGCATTGACAAATAGGCAAATAAGTATCGATTTTTGTTTTCCCCTGCACAATTATCCAATTGTAGCAACAAGTTCTCTGGCAATCTACGAAATGTTGACCCCAATTCCTCTTCTGCAATTTCTGACGACTGCACAATGGGCTCTTTTCCATCACTCAAGTTATGGTAGTCCAAAGCATCCCTTGAGTTCAAAGCATGTAGTAGTGAAATATTGCTCCTTGGAAGTCCATTTGTTACTAGATCACCAAGAGGATGCTTATCTATCCTCTCAAGGTTATGTAAACAATTAGCAATTGAGCCAATTGTAAGATTTGGATCAGCTGGCCACAAACCATTCAAGACAAAGTGTCCGTAATGACCTTCTCCATGTCCATGAGTGATCATGCCAATCAATGCCACCTGCAGATTATATCCTGAATCCACACCCTTGGGAACAATGCGTAATCTAGGAATGGCAGTCTTCTTTTGATCCATCTTATCATGGATTATGCATACATATTTTTGTGGTTGAGTTTCTGAATACGTGCGCCATGCATAATATAGGCTTCTACAACTCTTTTGTTGTGCCATGTGAACTTCTCTCTCCCTCAAGAGAAGAGCTCGCTCTTCAAGAGAAGGTTTATCTTCTAACCTTGCCTTGATTGAGCTACAAATATTGCACTTAGAGAACTCACTCGTCTTTGTTAAAGTGACATGTGGGTACTCTTTGTTCCAAATTCTACCAAAAGAAGATTGGGATAGCTTCTTCTCATAGCCCATTTGGTCAAGTGTCGTGTTGATTTCACATAAAATATCCACTTGTTTGTATGTTGATGGAATCACCAATTGAGTCTCTCTTGAGCCATCTAGCAGTGTTCTACTTCTATGTGGCATCTTCTCAGAGTTGTTTTCCACAAACTCATTTAGTAGTGCTCTTGCTAAACTAGTATGTTGAAGTCCCCTTCTCAATGTACATGTGTTCCCATGTACATATTGGCTCACACCATTTTCAAAGTTCTCCTTGTATCGATAAAATGATGTCTTTGGTATTCCATGTAGCTCATACCATGCTCTACAACAAACAATAGAGCTATTTAGCCTGAATTGGTATCGTGACTTCTCATCTTTCTGATAACATATAGAAAGAACATCATAAACATAATTAGTGCGTGATTTTTGAGACTCTCCCCAAAATTGTTGTCGTAACCTTGTCACCATATCACGATCTACAAATTGGCAGCATTTTTGTGCACAACAATCAATGCATGATACCCTTTGAATTGATTTGTTTGAAAGGTAAAAAGTCGAAGCTGGTGCTGCTTTTGATTTTTGAGTCCTGTTCATGAAAGTGTATCGTCTCTTCCTTGACAACTGGACAACATTACTCCCATCAAGTTTTTTTCCAACATTGCCATCGTTGGATACATCCTCATATGTAGCATGCATGCCATCAACAGGAACAAAGCGTTGTAATGGGCTCCCATTCAACATTGTTGTCTGCTTGATGGGCCACTTTAGCAAAGTGATGCTACCCACTTCAACCACATCATCAATGCTTGCATTTTCTCTTTCAATACCCACACATACACAATCAGGACCAAACAATCAGGACCAAGTTCCTGAAAGTTGACATAATCATGTGGAAATACATATAAGATGGTCCCTTCATTCATGGTTTGCATCATTGTGTCATCTTTTAAAAGGACCCTCTGATTTCTCCAAGACTCTCGAATCATTGCTTCAAATTCTGGGCTTGTCATAGGTATTGCATCTGTAACTAGAGGATCAGAATGATCATGTTCTTCATCACCATTGTAGCTTTCGTGTGGATCAATTAAGTTCCCATTTAATACAAAAGATTGCAAAAGAAGCTTTGACCATCGAACAGCACTCCATAATGAGCCTTGGAGAGATGAAGTATCCATTGTAGGAAAAGGTAGGACCACATCCTTCAAGCATTCCTCCACTAGTATGGAGACATTTCCCAGCCCTATCTTTGTACCACCACAAGTGGAATCTGGATCTGTTCTACACACACAACCAATACCAACGATTTCATTGTCAAGTATCATATGTACTTTCTCCCCAGATTCGAAGTCCATCCTGTAAGTAAAAAGATTACATTGTTAAATCCATAGTTATAGAAAAATACTCTTCAAACAAAAAATCATGCTACAACATGAAAAAGGTTTGCATAGGTTGGACAAGTGGTGAACCTTGAGACCAAATCCTCCTTGCTATATTAATGGAAGCAAGGTTGGACAAGTGGTGGACCTTGAAACCAAAGCCTCTTTGCTATATGAGAGCATAGGTTGGACAAGTGGTGGACCTAGTTGTAATACCCACTGCCACCTATCAACTACTATAGGACTATGCTTTCCAATGTCCAAGTATCCCTTGAGTCTTTCAAGGTTGAACACGTGGTGGACCTTGAAACAAAAATCCCCTTTCTATATCAGAGCATAGCTTGGACAAGTGGTGGACCTAGTTATAATGCCCAATATCCAAGGTGAAATACCTTAGGACTTTGCTACCTTGCTTGCCAATGTTTACGTAGCCCCTCATTTCTTTAATGGAAGTAAGGTTGGACAAGTGGTGGACCTTGAAACCAAAGCCTCTTTGCTATATAAGAGCATAGGTTGGACCTAGTTTTAATACCCACTGCCACCTATCAACTACTATAGGACTATGCTTTCCAATGTCCAAGTATCCCTTGAGTCTTTCAAGGTTGAACACGTGGTGGACCTTGAAACTAAAATCCCCTTTCTATATTAGAAAGGTTGAACACATGGTGGACCTTGAAACGAAAATCCCCTTTCTTTATCAGAGCATAGCTTGGACAAGTGGTGGACCTAGTTATAATGCCCAATATCCAAGGTGAAACACCTTAGGACCTTGCTACCTTGCTTGCCAATGTTTACGTAGCCCCTCATTTCTTTAATGGAAGCAAAGTTGGACAAGTGGTGGACCTTGAAAGCAAAGCCTCTTTGCTATATGAGAGCATAGGTTGGACCTAGTTGTAATACCCACTGCCACCTATCAACTACTATAGGACTATGCTTTCCAATGTCCAAGTATCCCTTGAGTCTTGCAAGGTTGAACACGTGGTGGACCTTGAAACCAAAATCCCCTTTCTATATCAGAGCATAGCTTGGACAAGTGGTGGACCTAGTTATAAAGCCCCTCCTTTCTTTAATGGAAGAAAGGTTGGAAAAGTGGTGAATCTTGAAACCCAAACCCTTTGGCTATATATAGAGGATATCTTGGACAAGTGGTGGGCTTAGTTGTAGTATCCAATGTCCAAGGTCCAAGGTGAACTATGTAAAGACCTTACTTCCAAAAACAGAGTCGTACAAGTGGTTCTCCTTGAAACCAAAACCTCCTTAGTGTATTAGAACATAGCTTGGAGAAGTGGTGGACTTAGTTGTAATGGTGAATGTCCAAAGCAAACTATTATAGGACCTTGCTTCCCAAATCAAGTTTGGACAAGTGGTGGATCTTGAAACCAAAACCCCCTTACTCTATTAAAGCATAGCTTAGATAAGTGGTGGACCTAGCTGCCATGGAAAATGTTCAATCTGAACTGCTGCAAGACCTTGCTATTAAATGTCTAAGTAGAGCTAGCTTCTTTAATGGAATCAAGGTTGGGAAAGTGGTGCATCTTGAAACCAAAAGCCCTTTATTGTATTAGAGCATAGCTTGGACAAGTGAGGGACCTAGTTTTAATGTGTGATGTCCAAAGAAAAGTATTACAAGACCTTGCTTTCCAATATTTGAATTGGTCAAGTGGTTAAAACTAAGTATAAAACTTTGACCATTTTCTTCTCGAATTGCCAAAAAGCTAGTTTTAGACACCCCTAAATGAAAATGGTTTAGGGTGGCCTTAAACAATGTTTTTTCAAAGACTTGAACAAAAGGGTTGCCGAAGAGTAATGACAATTTATTGTGGCTTGAAGTGCCTGAGTATGTGAAACAAGCCTAGGTTTTCCACGAGGCAAAAGGTGACATAATAAGAACATTGGAAAGTTAGGATTGACCATGTGGCCTAAACTTTGGCAAGTGAAGTGGTGGCCAAGTTTTGTGGCACAGTGTGCACTTGGTCCTATATGTGTTGACCACTTGGCTAAATCTAGGACCATAAGGCCAAACCTTTGGCACCTTAAATATAGTATGGGACATAATCTAGAACTGCTATAGTAAATTAGTAGTATAGCTAATATGTTAATATTTGTATTATATTTAAGTATATGCTAATATAATTTATGTTCAAAATTTCACTAATGAAGAATGTTCCCATTTAGCACTCCAGATGCGGGGTCTTAGGGCAATGCCACAATGGGGCGACAAGGCAGCGCTTCCACGTGAGGTTTGGGGGTAGCGCTCTTGATGGGGATGTGGAATATAGCGCTCTCGATGGCGGGGCTTGGGAGGTTGATTTTGGGATATTGTTTTGGGCGGGGTCCTGGGGCAGCGCCCCAGGCGGGGTCCGAGGTAGCGCCCATAGATTTTTTTGAAAAAAAGTGAATTCCTAGTATAGAGTTATGCATGTTTTTCATATTTTCAACCATGATTTCTTTAATTTTGGCCGTGTGAATTGGTTAATTTTTTATATTGCTTTTGTTTTTTTTAATCCTATGATAAAACATGGACTTGTAGCATACGTGGCATTCTAATAAACCCTATCAAGATTAGGCACACAGAGAGCGCACGAGAAACGCACACAGAGAAAGCAGGCGAGCAGCAAACACACAGAAAGCGCACACGGATCGCACACAGTTGGAGTATACGCGCGCGTAGAGGAGCAAGCTCGGCATCGTACACAACACACAGGTGGAGTGCACAGGATTGAAAGTTCGCGCACAAGATAAAGAAACAGCAGCGTACACAACGCTTTCCAGAAGGGCAGGATGGGGCAGTCTTCTCAGGAGACATTGCACACCTCATGAATAGAGAAAAAACAGGTATTTCTCTCTCTCTCACTCTCTGTCTTTCTCCATATAGAGAAGATGGTTCTCTGTAACTCTTCTTGCACACACACTCTCTCGTCAAAAGACAGAGATACATAGTTTAAAAGTATCCCCGCACACATACACATATTCCCACACATCGTCTTCCTCTCTTCCACATACATAACCACAGTGAAATCTGTTATCTTGCTGTCTCTCTCTTGAAAATACATGCACATATTCCCACACATCGTCTTCCTCACTTCCACATACATAACCACAATGAAATCTGTTATCTTGTTGTCTCTCTCTTGAAAATACGTGCATATATTCCCATACATCGTCTTCCTCTCTTCCACATACATAAACACAGTGAAATCTGTTATCTTTCTCTCTCCTCTCTCTAAAAAACAGGTATTTATATATCTCTCTCTCTCTATCTATCTATCTCTGTATCTTGCTATCTCTCTCTTGAAAATACATGCTCATGTATGTGTGCGTCTGTGTTATCTATGTGTATGTATGTATATTTGTGTTATTTCATTGTAATACTCATACATAATGCAGATACACAATTACACTTAATTACGATATGCACACATAGTATATATACATACATAAATATCACAAATAACTAACACATTGTAATACTAGTAAAATTTAATGGAAGACTTACTTGCGTGATCTGTTAAAGTCGATTCTTGTAGCGAGTTCTGGATGTATGCTGAACTGATTTTCCTCTAATCCATTTGTAGATATGATTGTAACTTCTGTTTCTCAAAAATAGTAGTGTTGTTTAGTGATACACCTAATGGACATAAATGGTTTAAACTAGGACATGTAGACCAAAAATACGTGTATTTCTTTGGATGAATATATACACTTTTTGGTGACCCTTACCACAAGTGGTGGACCTTGAGACCAGTGGACTATAAGGACCTCCAAACAATACCTTGTACACTCAATCCTTCTTGGTATCTAGGTTGGACAAGTGGTGGACCTTGTTCAAATTCTCTAACCACTCTCTCTAACATGGTGACATAATTTAGGTGTGATAAATTCATATCTATGCAAACTAATATCAGTTTAGGCTTGTTAATTTGAATTTGTTTGAATTTATGTACAATATAATGATTTGAGGTTTGCATATTTGAATTTAGGTGGTATAATGATATCTTTTTGTGGTAAACTTGAATTTAAAATCAATTTCGCGTGGAATATTTTAAATTTAAGTAGTAAAATTTAAATTTTTATAAAAAAGTTTGAATTTTTAAAATTTGGGCGGGATATTTTAAAATTTAGGCGGGATATTTAAGATTTGGGAGGGATATTTTAAATTTAGGCGGGAAGGTTTTGAATTTATAGCGAGATCTCCCTTACATAAGAGAGTATAGGTTGGACAAGTGGTGGACCTTCAAGCTAGAGCATCCATGCTACTGGACATGATAGGTAGGGAATCTAGTTGAATATTGTATGTATAATATATATGTAATAGATCTAGCTTGGACAAGTGGTGGACCTTGGAACAAAACCCCATGTAAAACATATCATGCACATTCCAAGTGGTCAAAAAAAATATCATTTAGAATATAGCCTTATAGGTTGGACAAGTGGTGGACCTTAACACCCAGATATTCTTCATATAATGACATAGAGTGGAAAACTGGTGAATCTTGAGACCAAACCATGCTACTAGCGATAATAGCTTGGACAAGTGGTGGACCTTGAAAGTAAACCCCCCATCTATGAAATATCATGGGTTTAAGGTATTTCGATGGAGCCTAGCATCTTGGAGACATCGTGCATCTTGCTTCTCTTCATGTTTCAATGGAGCCTATCTTGGACAAATGGTGGAGCATCCTTCTCTCCATGTTTCAATGGACCCTAGCTTGGACAAGTGGTGGACCTTTGCTTCTCTCTATTATTCAATAGAGTTAGCTTGGACAAGTGGTGGACCTTGGAACCAAACCCCCATTTAAAACCTATCATGGTCACTCCAAGTGGTGAGAAAGAATAACCTTTAAGATATAGCCTTATAGGTTGGACAAGTGGTGGACCTTAACACCCTAATATTCTTAATATAATGACATAGAGTGAAAAAGTGGTGAATCTTGAGACAAAACCACTCATGCTACTAGCACTAATAGCTTGGACAAGTGGTGGACCTTGAACGTAAACCCCCCATGTTTCAATAGAGTTAGCTTCGACAAATGGTGGAGCATCCTTCTCTCCATGTTTCAATGGAGCCTAGCTTAGACAAGTGGTGGACCTTTGCTTCTCTCTATGATTCAATAGAGTTAGCTTGGACAAGTGGTGGACCTTGGAACCAAAGCCCCATGTAAAACCTATCATGGTCACTCCAAGTGGTAATAAAGAATAACCTTTAAGATGTAGCCTTATAGGTTGGACAAGTGGTGGACCTTAACACGCGCATATTCTTAATATAATGACATAGAGTGGAAAAATGGTGAATCTTGAGACCAAACCACTCAGGCTACTAGCAATAATCGCTTGGACAAGTGGTGGACCTTGAATGTAAACCCCTCATCTACGACATATCGTGGGTTTAATGTTTTTCAATGGAGCCTAGCATCTTGGAGACATGGTGCACCTTGCTTCTCCTCATGTTTCAATGGAGTCTACCTTGGACAAATGGTGGAGCATCCTTCTCTCCATGTTTCAATGGACCCTAGCTTAGACAAGGGGTGGACCTTTGCTTCTCTCTATGTTTCATTAGAGTTAGCTTGGACAAGTGGTGGACCTTGGAACCAAACCCCCATGTAAAACCTATCATGGTCACTCCAAGTAGTAAGAAAGAATAACCTTTAAGATGTATGCTTATAGGTGGGACAAGTGGTGGACCTTAACACCCAAATATTCTTAATAAAAGTGGTGAATCTTGAGACCAAACCACTCAGGCTACTAGCAATAATAGCTTGGACAAGTGGTGGACCTTGAATGTAAACCCCTCATCTACGAAATATCGTGGGTTTAATGTATTTCGATGGAGCCTAGCATCTTGGAGACATAGTGCAGCTTGCTTCTCGTCATGTTTCAATGGATCCTATCTTGGACAAATGGTGGAGCATCCTTGTCTCCATGTTTCAATGGACCCTAGCTTGGACAAGTGGTGGACCTTTGTTTCTCTCTATGTTTCAATAGAGTTAGCTTGGACAAGTGGTGGACCTTGGAACCAAACCCCCATGTAAAACCTATCATGGTCACTCCAAGTGGTAATAAAGAATAACCTTTAAGATGTAGCCTTATAGGTTGGACAAGTGGTGGACCTTAACACGCGCATATTCTTAATATAATGAAATAGAGTGGAAAAGTGGTGAATCTTGAGACCAAACCACTCAGGCTACTACCAATAATAGCTTGGACAAGTGGTGGACCTTGAATGTAAACCCCTCATCTACGACATATCGTGGGTTTAATGTTTTTCGATGGAGCCTAGCATCTTGGAGACATGGTGCAGCTTGCTTCTCCTCATGTTTCAATGGAGCCTACCTTGGACAAATGGTGGAGCATCCTTCTCTCCATGTTTCAATGGACCCTAGCTTAGACAAGGGGTGGACCTTTGCTTCTCTCTATGTTTCAATAGAGTTAGCTTGGACAAGTGGTGGACCTTGGAACCAAACCCCCATGTAAAACCTATCATGGTCACTTAAAGTAGTAAGAAAGAATAACCTTTAAGATGTATGCTTATAGGTGGGACAAGTGGTGGACCTTAACACCCACATATTCTTAATAAAAGTGGTGAATCTTGAGACCAAACCACTCACGCTACTAGCAATAATAGCTTGTACAAGTGGTGGACCTTGAATGTAAACCCCTCATCTACGAAATATCGTGGGTTTAATGTATTTCGATGGAGCCTAGCATCTTGGAGACATGGTGCAGCTTGCTTCTCGTCATGTTTCAATGGAGCCTATCTTGGACAAATGGTGGAGCATCCTTCTCTCCATGGTTCAATGGACCCTAGCTTGGACAAGTGGTGGACCTTTGTTTCTCTCTATGTTTCAATAGAGTTAGCTTGGACAAGTGGTGGACCTTGGAACCAAACCCCCATGTAAAACCTATCATGGTCACTCCAAGTGGTAATAAAGAATAACCTTTAAGATGTAGCCTTATAGGTTGGACAAGTGGTGGACCTTAACACGCGCATATTCTTAATATAATGACATAGAGTGGAAAAGTGGTGAATCTTGAGACCAAACCACTCAGGCTACTACCAATAATAGCTTGGAAAAGTGTTGGACCTTGAATGTAAACCCCTCATCTATGACATATCGTGGGTTTAATGTTTTTCAATGGAGCCTAGCATCTTGGAGACATGGTGCACCTTGATTCTCCTCATGTTTCAATGGAGCCTACCTTGGACAAATGGTGGAGCATCCTTCTGTCCATGTTTCAATGGACCCTAGCTTAGACAAGGGGTGGACCTTTGCTTCTCTCTATGTTTCAATAGAGTTAGCTTGGACAAGTGGTGGACCTTGGAACCAAACCCCCATGTAAAACCTATCATGGTCACTTAAAGTAGTAAGAAAGAATAACCTTTAAGATGTATGCTTATAGGTGGGACAAGTGGTGGACCTTAACACCCACATATTCTTAATAAAAGTGGTGAATCTTGAGACCAAACCACTCAGGCTACTAGCAATAATGTATCGTGGGTTTAATGTATTTCGATGGAGCCTAGCATCTTGGAGACATGGTGCAGCTTGCTTCTCGTCATGTTTCAATGGAGCCTATCTTGGACAAATGGTGGAGCATCCTTCTCTCCATGTTTCAATGGACCCTAGCTTGGACAAGTGGTGGACCTTTGTTTCTCTCTATGTTTCAATAGAGTTAGCTTGGACAAGTGGTGGACCTTGGAACCAAACCCCCATGTAAAACCTATCATGGTCACTCCAAGTGGTAATAAAGAATAACCTTTAAGATGTAGCCTTATAGGTTGGACAAGTGGTGGACCTTAACACGCGCATATTCTTAATATAATGACATAGAGTGGAAAAGTGGTGAATCTTGAGACCAAACCACTCAGGCTACTAGCAATAATAGCTTGGACAAGTGTGGACCTTGAATGTAAACCCCTCATCTACGACATATCGTGGGTTTAATGTTTTTCGATGGAGCCTAGCATCTTGGAGACATGGTGCACCTTGCTTCCTCATGTTTCAATGGAGCCTATCTTGGACAAATGGTGGAGCATCCTTCTCTCCATGTTTCAATGGACCCTAGCTTAGACAAGGGGTGGACCTTTGCTTCTCTCTATGTTTCAATAGAGTTAGCTTGGACAAGTGGTGGACCTTGGAACCAAACCCCCATGTAAAACCTATCATGGTCACTCCAAGTAGTAAGAAAGAATAACCTTTAAGATGTAGCCTTATAGGTTGGACAAGTGGTGGACCTTAACACCCACATATTCTTAATAAAAGTGGTGAATCTTGAGACCAAACCACTCAGGCTACTAGCAATAATAGCTTGGACAAGTGGTGGACCTTGAATGTAAACCCCTCATCTACGAAATATCGTGGGTTTAATGTATTTCGATGGAGCCTAGCATCTTGGAGACATGGTGCAGCTTGCTTCTCGTCATGTTTCAATGGAGCCTATCTTGGACAAATGGTGGAGCATCCTTCTCTCCATGTTTCAATGGACCCTAGCTTGGACAAGTGGTGGACCTTTGTTTCTCTCTATGTTTCAATAGAGTTAGCTTGGACAAGTGGTGGACCTTGGAACCAAACCCCCATGTAAAACCTATCATGGTCACTCCAAGTGGTAATAAAGAATAACCTTTAAGATGTAGCCTTATAGGTTGGACAAGTGGTGGACCTTAACACGCGCATATTCTTAATATAATGACATAGAGTGGAAAAGTGGTGAATCTTGAGACCAAACCACTCAGGCTACTAGCAATAATAGCTTGGACAAGTGGTGGACCTTGAATGTAAACCCCTCATCTACGACATATCGTGGGTTTAATGTTTTTCGATGGAGCCTAGCATCTTGGAGACATGGTGCACCTTGCTTCTCCTCATGTTTCAATGGAGCCTACCTTGGACAAATGGTGGAGCATCCTTCTCTCCATGTTTCAATGGACCCTAGCTTAGACAAGGGGTGGACCTTTGCTTCTCTCTATGTTTCAATAGAGTTAGCTTGGACAAGTGGTGGACCTTGGAACCAAACCCCCATGTAAAACCTATCATGGTCACTCCAAGTAGTAAGAAAGAATAACCTTTAAGATGTAGCCTTATAGGTTGGACAAGTGGTGGACCTTAACACCCACATATTCTTAATAAAAGTGGTGAATCTTGAGACCAAACCACTCAGGCTACTAGCAATAATAGCTTGGACAAGTGGTGGACCTTGAATGTAAACCCCTCATCTACGAAATATCGTGGGTTTAATGTATTTCGATGGAGCCTAGCATCTTGGAGACATGGTGCAGCTTGCTTCTCGTCATGTTTCAATGGAGCCTATCTTGGACAAATGGTGGAGCATCCTTCTCTCCATGTTTCAATGGACCCTAGCTTGGACAAGTGGTGGACCTTTGTTTCTCTCTATGTTTCAATAGAGTTAGCTTGGACAAGTGGTGGACCTTGGAACCAAACCCCCATGTAAAACCTATCATGGTCACTCCAAGTGGTAATAAAGAATAACCTTTAAGATGTAGCCTTATAGGTTGGACAAGTGGTGGACCTTAACACGCGCATATTCTTAATATAATGACATAGAGTGGAAAAGTGGTGAATCTTGAGACCAAACCACTCAGGCTACTACCAATAATAGCTTGGACAAGTGTTGGACCTTGAATGTAAACCCCTCATCTACGACATATCGTGGGTTTAATGTTTTTCGATGGAGCCTAGCATCTTGGAGACATGGTGCACCTTGATTCTCCTCATGTTTCAATGGAGCCTACCTTGGACAAATGGTGGAGCATCCTTCTCTCCATGTTTCAATGGACCCTAGCTTAGACAAGGGGTGGACCTTTGCTTCTCTCTATGTTTCAATAGAGTTAGCTTGGACAAGTGGTGGACCTTGGAACCAAACCCCCATGTAAAACCTATCATGGTCACTCCAAGTAGTAAGAAAGAATAACCTTTAAGATGTAGCCTTATAGGTTGGACAAGTGGTGGACCTTAACACCCACATATTCTTAATAAAAGTGGTGAATCTTGAGACCAAACCACTCAGGCTACTAGCAATAATAGCTAGGGATAACCATTAAGATATAGTCTTTCAAGGGGTGAGAAAGAATAACCATTAAGATATAGTCTTATAGGTTGGACAAGTGGTGGACCTTAACACCCAAATATTCTTAATATAATGATAGAGAGTGGAAAAGTGGTGAATCTTGAGAGCAAACCACTCATGCTACTAGCGATAATAGGTTGGAAAATTGTTGATCTTGAATGTAAACTCCCCATGTACAAAATAACGTGGGTTTAAGGTATTTCGATGGAGGCTAGCATCTTGGAGATATGGTGCAGCTTGCTTCTCTTCATGTTTCAATGGAGTCTATCTTGGACAAATGGTGGAGCATCCTTCTCTCCATGTTTCAATAGACCCTAGCTTAGACAAGTGGTGGACCTTTGCTTCTCTCTATGTTTCAATAGAGTTAGCTTGGACAAGTGGTGGACCTTGGAACCAAACCCCCATGTAAAACCTTTCATGGTCACTCCAAGTGGTCAGAAAGAATAACCATTAAGATATAGTCTTATAGGTTGGACAAGTGGTGGACCTTAATACCCAAATATTCTTAATATAATGACACAGAGTGAAAAAGTGGTGAATCTTGAGACCAAACCCCTCATGCTACTAGCGTTAATAGGTTGGACAACTGGTGGACCTTGAATGTAAACCTTCCATGTTTCAATAGAGTTAGCTTCGACAAATGGTGGAGCATCCTTCTCTCCATGTTTCAATGGAGCCTAGCTTGGACAAGTGGTGGACCTTTTGCTTCTCTCTATGAGAAGAATAAAGTTAGCTTGGATAAGTGGTGGACCTTGGAACCAAACCCCTATGTAAAACATATCATGGACATTTCAAGTGGTGAGAAAGAATACCCTTTAAGATATACCCTTATAGGTTGGACAAGTGGTCGACCTTAACACCTAGATCTTCTTTATATAATGACATAGAGTGGAAAAGTGGTGAATCTTGAGACCAAACCACTCATGCTACTAGGGATAATAGCTTGGAAAAGTGACTGGCCTTGACGTTAAACCCCACATGTAAACAATATCGTGGGTTTAAGGTATTTCAATGGATCCTAGAATCTTGGAGACATGGTGCAACTTGCTTCTTTTCATGTTTCAATGAAGCCTATCTTCCACCAATGGGGGATCATCCTTCTCTAAATGTCTCAGTGGAGCCTAGCTTGGACAAGTGGTGGACCTTTGCTTCTCTCTATGTTTCCATAGAGTTAGCTTGGACAAGTGGTGGACCTTGAAACCAAACCCCCATGTAAAACATATCATGGTCATTCCAAGTGGTGAGAAATAATACCCTTTAAGATCTAGCCCTTATAGGTTGGACAAGGTGGTCGACTTAACCTAGATCTTCATAATATAAAGACATAGAGTGGAAAAGTGGTAAATCTTGAGACCAAAAACAACTCAAGCTACTAAGAATAATAGGTTGGACAAGTGGTGGACCTTGAATGTAAACCCCTCCATGTACGAAATATCATGGAGTGGTTTAAGGTATATTCAATGGAGCCTAGCTCTTGGGACTGGTGCAGATTGCTTCCCTTCATGTTTCAATGGAGCCTAATCTTGGACAAATGGTGGAGGCATCCTTCTTTCCAGTTTCAATGGAGCCTAGCTTGGACAAGTGGTGGACCTTTGCTTCTCTCTATGTTTCAATAGAGTTAGCTTGGACAAGTGGTGGGGCCTTGGAACCAAACTCCATGTAAAACCTATCTTGGTAACTCCAAGTGGTGAGAAAGAATAAAGTTTAAGATTATAGCCTTATAGGTTGGACAAGTGGTGGACCTTAGCACCCAGATATTCTTAATAGAATGACATAGAGTGGAAAAATGGTGAATCTTGAGACCAAACCACTCATGCTACTAGAGATAATAGGTTGGACAAGTGGTGGACCTTGAATGTAAACCCCCCATGTACAAAATATCATGGGTTTGAGGTATTTCAATGGAGCCTAGCATCTTGGAGACATGGTGTAGCTTGCTTCTCTTCATGTTTCAATGGAGCGTATCTTGGACAAATGGTGGAGCATCCTTCTCTCCATGTTTCAATGGACCCTAGCTTGGACAAGTGGTGGACCTTTGATTCTCTCTATGTTTCAATAGAGTTAGCTTGGACAAGTGGTGGACCTTGAAACAAAACCCCCATGTAAAACCTATGCTGGTCACTCCAAGTGGTGAGAAAGAATAACCCTTAAGATATAGCCTTATAGGTTGGACAAGTGGTGGACCTTAACACCCAAAATTCTTAATATAATGACATAGAGTGAAAAAGTGGTGAATCTTGAGACCAAACCACTCATGCTACTAGCGTTAATAGGTTGGACAAGTGGTGGACCTTGAATGTAAACCCCCATGTTTCAATAGAGTTAGCTTCGACAAATGGTAGAGGATCCTTCTCTCCATGTTTCAATGGAGCCTAGCTTGGACAAGTGGTGGACCTTTGTTTCTCTCTATGTTTCAATAGAGTTAGCTTGGACAAGTGGTGGACCTTGGAGCCAAACCCCCATGTAAAACATATCATGGACATTTCAAGTGGTGAGAAAGAATACCCTTTAAGATATACCCTTATAGGTTGGACAAGTGGTCGACCTTAACACCAGATCTTCTTAACGTAATGACATAGAGTGGAAAAGTGGTGAATCTTGAGACCAAACCACTCATGCTACTAGAGATAATAGGTTGGACAAGTGGTGGACCTTGAATGTAAACTCCCCATGTACAAAATATCGTGGGTTTAAGGTATTTCAATGGATCTTAGCATCTTGGAGACATGGTGCAGCTTGCTTCTCTTCATGTTTCAATGGAGCCTATCTTGGACAAATGGTGGAGCATCCTTCTCTCCATGTTTCAATGGACCCTAGCTTAGACAAGTGGTGGACCTTTGCTTCTCTCTATGTTTCAATAGAGTTAGCTTGGACAAGTGGTGGAACTTGGAACCAAACCCCCATGTAAAACCTATCATGGTCATTCCAAGTGGTGAGAAAGAATACCCTTTAAGATATAGCCTTATAGGTTGGACAAGTGGTGGACCTTAACACCCAGATCTTCTTAATATAATGACATAGAGTGGAAAAGTGGTGAATCTTGACATCAAACCACTCATGCTACTAGTGATAATAGGTTGGACAAGTGGTGGACCTTGAATGTAAACCCCCCATGTACGAAATATCATGGGTTTAAGATATTTCAATGGAGCCTAGCATTTTGGAGACATGGTGCAGCTTGCTTCTCTTCATGTTTCAATCAAACTGGCTTGGACAAATGGTGGAGCATCCTTCTCTCCATGTTTCAATGGAGCCTAGCTTGGACAAGTGGTGGACCTTTGATTCTCTCTATGTTTCAATAGAGTTAGCTTGGACAAGTGGTGGACCTTGGAACCATACCCTATGTAAAACCCATCATGTGCATTCCAAGTGGTGGTAAATAATACCATTTAAGATATAGCCTTATAGGTTGGACAAGTGGTGGACCTTAACACCCAGATCTTCTTAATATAATGACATAGAGTGGAAAAGTGGTGAATCTTGAGACCAAACCACTCATGCTACTAGGGATAATAGGTTGGACAAGTGGTGGACCTTGAATTTAAACCCCACATATACAAAATATCATGGGTTTAAGGTATTTCAATGGAGCCTAGCATCTCAAAGACATGGTGCATCTTGCTTCTCTTCATGTTTCAACAAAGGAGCCTATTTTGGACAAAAGAGTGGTGCATCCTTCTCTCCATGTTTTCAATGGACCCTAGTTTCAATGGACAATGGTGGACCTTGCTTCTCTCTATGTTTCCAATATAGTTAGCCTATATTAGACAATTAGTAGACCTCGAATCTCTCCCATGTTGTCTAGAGCTAGCTTGGACAAGTGGTGGACCTTACTTCTCCTTCCCTTAGTTTACTAGCTTAAATGATCACTATGTATACTTGCTTAGATCTAGCTTGAACAAGTGGTGGAACTTGTATTCACACAAACTTAATCCATTACAAAAAAGTATATGTTAAAATAACATTTGGTTTTTTTTTTTCCAGGAAAGATGCTCCAAAAAAACAGGTTGCAAGGGTTGCTGTCTCAGTTGACTATACTTGCAATGATCTTAGGAAATGGTATTTGGACATACATGGTATAGAGGTGCACAATTTCATAAGGTGCATCTATTTATTGCCAAAAAGGAGAATGACACATGCTTTTTTGAAGATGTTGGACAAGTTGTGGAAGCATCTGTCTCTGTAGTTGATAGTCATCCAGAGGTGGAATGCATTGACATTCTAGTTCCAATGAATCTAGAATTTCAACTATCTCCAGGATATGCATTGGAGCGCATGTCTAGAAACAAGAAGAGAACAATGTTTTCTCGAGATGGAAGTTTGCAGAATCAAATCCAAATATCACAGCAGATCAACTTCAAAGCTCCATCACATTGCCACACTACAACGAAAAAAGGTGAAAGCTTCACGACCACCATCCACAAAGAAGCAAGCAAAAGTGCAGAAAGTAGAAGCTAAGCGAACTAGTTCCATTTTGGATGTAGACAAGGCATCTTTGGCATCCTCATCAACAGAGGGTTCAATGTCAAAGATGAGAAATTGTGGATCCAGATGTTTTAGAAGCTGAGGCCATGAAAGGACAAGAAAAAGATACAGGTGGAATGAATAAGTACATAAATTATTTTCCTTTCCAATATAGGGAATTTGATATCCCTATTCAAAATTGTTGGCTTGCTCCTGATCACTATAATGCACGTATTATGGATAAAAAACCGCTGAAAGTGTGTTATTTGGATTTTCACGGAGTACGACCAAGCCTGCAGCATGTGCATATTTGATGCCTGTTCGAAATGCAAAATCAAAGAAGGGGACTCCTTTGGCAGTAGAAGAGGTAGAGGAGCAAAAAATTAAAGATTATCATTATTGGATTCTTGATGGGCAGCATTCAATCTATGCTGCAAAAGTTTTGCTTCACAATGAACAAAACAACAAAGAGATCTTTGAAAGACTGATTAGCGTGTATAAATTTAGAAAGGCTCGCATTGTTGTGAATGCTCCTCCATTTGTTGCAACTGCTATATCTGCCATTGCAAATGAGGAGGCTCAGGCATTGTATGTCAAGCAACCTTACAGCCAAATATTGAGACATTTACGGAGTCAATGGATCTTCTCAGGACGACCACCAAAGGCAGCAAGTGGAATTGCAGAGGGACATGCATCTCGTGCCGGATGGGATGTAAGTTATTTTCTTTGTCTTTTTGATAGTGTTTAATTAACAAATCTTGCTCAATAGTTTAATTATTTCTCTATTTCTTTTTAGGCTTTTCTTCGATTGGCAAGAATGAGTGCAGCAGCAAGTTGGATTGCTAAACAGGCACACATGGTCACGTACTCTGATTTAGTTTATGATTGCTGGATAGAAATCATTGAAAATCTAGAAGAGGAGAATAAGAAACCCCCAACAACTGTATTTAGATACCTTTGTGGCCTTGAGGAATCAGAGGTAAAGACTATTCAAGAAGAGATTAGAGATGAGAAGATTTTACTGTCAAAGAGTGCAAAGGATGGTGATGCAACTGACATGTATGATCGAATCAAGCAGTTGAAGCAAGACAAATTGATTCAAGATGCACTTCTTGAAGGCTTCAACAATTTGAATGAGTCTTCACCATGCAAAGACTGGGAGGAGGTGGTCAAAATGTATAACATCAATGATGTTGTTTATAAAACAATTTTAATGCTATGCGAGGAATGGATCAGATCTAGTTTGACGCGTGGAACAAAGAAAATGGCTTTTCCAGATGGAGCAATAAAATACATGCAATGGCAATTCACCTTCAAAAGGAGAAAACTGAGCCTAGAGATTTGCCATGGTCAATCTATGTGGTGAGCCTACAAATGGAAGGCAATCTCTACTTGATGCGCCACTTCAATAATAAAGTGCCTATTGGCTTATGTGTTTTAGATATGACAAAAAACGTTGGAGGCAATTTGAAGTGGAGTGAGGAGACATTTAACAATGCTATTGCTGGAGGGTCAACAGATCCTGGATTTGTCTTTCTTGCATTTGTGGATTTCACTAACTTCACAAAATTGCAATGTGCCTTTCACGCCATGGGAGATAATCTGAGCTACCATTGTTGTGGTGCATTGCATCACTTTCCATCAGCTCCTTGCAAAGGAGCAATTCAATTCCTAACAGTTATTGCCTTCTTGGGACAAGGCAATGCATTTGAAGACCTGAGAAGAAGATCAGAGGAACATCCCATGCCAATTGATTGTTCTCTTCTTCAAGTAGCAGATAACGATATGTCAGATTTGCAATATTTGGAGGCAAAAAAAGAGCTTTGGTCAAGCACTACATTCGTACATATTGTTTTGAAGACCGCAAGCTTGTTGATGTTTTTGGTGATGGCTCCTTGGTTGCACAAGAAGGAATACAACAGAAAAAAGAAGTTATCTGCTTAATTGATAGTGTGGAGGAGGCAAAAAGCGTGGAGACCATGCTGCTAGACTTTGTTAAGTCTCATGAAGATATAGAAAAATGGGCTGGACTTCAACAATCCACTTCGCAATCAGGCGACATTGTGCCTGTTACAGAGGAGTGCTCTCCACAAAGAGAAGAAGAACAACAACAACACCATCCTCTGTCAATGGAGGACTTTTTGGAAATGGAGACACGTATGTTTTGAGTTTCTTGTGCATGTTAGTGTTTCTTGTTACTGATTTGATACTCTTAATGTTAGATTTTGCTTTATATAGTATTGATTGAGTTTGTATTTTGTATCTCAAGCATTCAAGGTTTGAATGTAAATAGTAAATTACTTGAGTTTTTGAATGGTGGATCTGTAGACTAAAACTATAACATTTAATACTCACAAAGACTTAATTACTTAAGAGCTTGAACTCAATAAGTTTTGGACCTTTTATCAATACCCCCTTGATATGATACATTAGATCGTGGCATGGTTAAATGGTGATGCTTCATAAATTGAACCTAACTTAGACAGGTGCTCGAGTCTAAATTTAAACTAACCTTGCTAGAAGGGAGCTTATGTTTAGACTTTGAGAACTAGCATAAGTAATCAATTAGAGCATAGATTAGACATGTGGTGGTGGCCGGCCTTAGAGACCAAAATCTTAATGAGCTTGGAAAGGTATTTAAGTACTGCAATTTACTTAGTTTTAGTACTCATTAAATGCATAGCTTGACAAAAGGTGGACCTTACATGGATCCTAATTTCAAGAGGTGTGGTAGACCTTCAAAACAAGCTCATATAGCTTGGACATGTGGTAGACCTTGCATGAAGACTAGTTTAGTCAAGTGTGGTACACCTTGTAACCAACACCCATTTGTTATATTAGCTTGGACAAGTGGTGGACCTTGCTTTTATGTTTCAATGGAGCATATTTTGGACAGGTGGTAGACCTTGTTTCTCTCCATGCTTCAATGGAGAGAAACTTTAGCTTGGACAAGTGGTGGACCTTGTTTTTATGTTTTAAAGGAGCATATTTCGGACAAGTGGTAGACATAGTTTCTCTCCATGGTTCAATGGAACCCACCTTAGACAAGTGAAGTACCTTGAAACCAAACCCCCATAATACAACCTACTAAATAGGTTGGAAAATTGGTGGGATATGAAACCATCCATGATAGAGCATAGTATAGGTGAAAACGTAGTGGTCCTTATATCAATTACCCATGCATAGCTTGGACAAGTGGTGGACCTTGATTCTCTCTATGTTTCAATGGATCCTATCTTGGACTAGAGATATATCTTACTTAGTTCCATGCTTCAATGGATTGTAGCTTGGATAAGGAGTGGAACTTCAAACAAAACTCCACAGCATAGCATATATTAACAATTCATGGGTTTTATAGAGATTGTCTTGCCTATTTTGGAGAGTTGGTACACCTTTATTCTCCATTCTTCAATGGATCTGAGGTTGGACAAGCGGAGCTGGAGAAGTGGTCAACCTTAAAATGAAACCTCCCATGCTACAACCCATCATAGATCGTATATGTAGTGGACCTTGAAACTCTTTTATGTCCCTAGCTTAGAGAAGCATTGCACTCTTGATTATCTCCATACATGAAGGCAAGGTTGGACAAGTGGTGGACCTTCAAACCAGAATCTCTATGCAATAATAGGCAAGTGGTGGAGCTTGTTTTCTCCATGTTCCAATGGAGCCTAGCTTAGACAAACAATGGAGCTTGCTTCTCTCCATGTTTCAATGGATCCTAGCTTAGAAAAGTGGTGGAGCTTTGCTTCTCTTCATGTTCCAATGGACCATAGCTTAGACAAGTAGAACTTGAAAAACACCCCCCGTATACAACATATTATGGGGTTTTCATGTTTCAATGGCTCCTAGCTTGGACAAATGGTAGAGCTTGCTTCTCTTTATGTTTCAATGGATCCAATCTTAGCCAAGTGGTGGACCTTGAAACAAGAATCCCCCCCCCCCCCCCCTGTACAACGTATTATGGGTTTTGAAAGCACTGGGAGAAAATAATAGCTTTGATAAGTGGTGGACCTTGCTTCTCTCCATGCTTCAATGGAGCCGAGGTTGGACACATGTTGGAGAGAAGATGGTTGCCCATGAAATAAGACCATGCATGCTATAATCAATCATATGTTGTACACATGGTGGACCTTGCAATTGTTTTATATGCCTAACTTGGACAAGTGGAGGACCCTTGATTACCTCCAGATATTAACAACAAGCCAAGTTTGGACAAGTGTAGTACCACCAAACCAGAATCTATATGCTACAATAGAGTATAGGTAGGACACGCGATGAACCTTGATATCAAACCATCCATGCTACTAGAGATGATAGGTTTCACATGTGGTGGAACCTTGTATCAATGTTCTATGTGTAGTTTTTGACTAGTGATAGACCTTGAAACTAATCCCTCTAGGCTACAAGAAAAAAGAGATGGATGAGGAGGCTAGACTACTTTTGTTGCATCAATGCATCCCATGTTACCACATATACTATAGGGTTCTTGGATAAGTGTTGGATCTTGTGTCAATGCTCCATGTCTAGCTTGGACAAGTGGTGGACCTTGGTTCTCTCTATGCTTCAAATGGGCAATAGATTGGAGACACAGTGGCCTTTTTTTTCCAATGATTTTATTTTTTGGAAACCTTGGAGGCACCATGTAAGAGGCACTCTAAGTCTTCCATACAATGGACCTATTGGACTATAAAATAATGATATCTTTCTTTGATATTGTCATTATTTTATGCATAATATTTTCTTCTTTTTGCAGACACAAAGGAGTTAAGTGATATACAAACTAGATGTATTTCACACTATGATTGGCATGAAGATCCTTTTGGGACACCAACTTTTCCTATTCCCAAAGATGTAATTTTCCATATTAACGGTGTGGATTTTGAAGTGCGACTTTCATGTATTGAAGGAGCTGGTTATGGGCTATTTGTGCATACTACCCTGGAAAGTGGTTTGACTATTCTAAACTATGGAGGGCATAAGTATAGATTTCAAGACTGGAAAAAGATATGCAAAATATTTCCAAGAGCTTATAAATATTCTCTTCTAGAGGATCCAAACATAGAAGAAGAGGAAGATCAATCATACATTATTGGTTGTGTAGAAGAAGGAAACGTGTCGGGCTATATAAATAGTTCTCACAGTACAAATGTCTGTCCCAACGTACGCTATACATTTGATCCAAATTTGCCACCTTGGCATAAATGCACCTCTTCACACATCAAGTCAGAAGAATATGGCCATGTATGCATTGAGACTATTTGTCAAGTTGAAGCAGGAGAAGAGTTGTTTGCTGACTATAACTTTACTTGACATTGTAAAGTATTGTACATGGATGGAAATCTCAAGTACATGCATCATTTTCATTTTTCATGGATGAAATCTCAAGTAAATATAACATTTGATTATTGTTTAGTTTATGCTCAACGAGAATCTAGAGTGCTCTTATGCTTTGTGTGTTGTCTAACATATTTGACTACCTTGGCCATAGAATCTTGATTCTACTCTAGATTTGTGATAAATCTTACCAAAATTTAATCAATGTCTAGGTTGGACAAGTGGTGGGGCTTCAAACATTATTGTCTTAAACAAGTGGAGTTATCTTACTTGAATAAGTGGTGGCCTTTGAATCCAAATCTAAGCCAAATCTCTAATTATTTTCTTGTAGTCTAGGTTGGACATTTGGTGGACCTTGTATCCATGTTTCCTCAACAAGGGTGGCTTTTAGTTTTCACTTTAAGTACTCATCTTTAATAAAGTGTAGGATGGAAAATGTTGAGTTAGTAGATTGTATTTTAGACAAGTGGTGTTTGGTGTACGAATGCTGAAAATGGTTGCAAGGATTCTAACAACGACTTTACCTTAAATAAATTTCTTACTAGGAGTTCTACATATAAATATGGTGAATAAAATTCTAGTGGTTTTGAGATACCATTTGTGTGTGTGTTTTCTTAGATTCACAAACTGGGATGGATAATGCTCCTATGGTTCAGTCAACAACTATAGAATCCATAGATTCTATGGTTTCTAAAGTGCCCAAGATGGATGATATTTCTATACTAGAGTCTAGTGTTGTGCAACTTGAGCAAGCTTCCAATAATGAGAACCAAGAAATCGATGCTTCAAAAATGCAACATACATCAAAAGAGACTGAAAAGTCCACTCACGAGCTATTGCCAATTGGTACTACGTCATGTAGCGTAGATGTTGAGAAATCCATGCTTACAATTATATTGGATTTAAATGGTCTATTGTTGAAACGTTCCCCTCAACCATCCTCACACCACAACTCAGTGCAAATGGATTCAAAAAGATATATTATACTCAGGCCAGGTTGCATCCAATTCTTGAAGACTATTTTACAAAGGTTTAATGTTGCAATTTGGTCGACAGCGAATAATGTGTATCAAATCCTTGCAGCACTAAACAACTTAGCTGAGGATACATTGCCTTTCTTTGCAATTTGGTCGCAAGATGTTTGCTACACCGCTCAAACTCAAAAATTGTTTAGACCCGACAATCCAAACGTTGAGGCAATGTTCAAGCCTCTAGCCAAAATTGCCATGGGGTTTGAATGTGATCCACAAAGAACAGTGCTTATTGATGACTCTCCTTACAAGGGATGTATTTCACCAGCAAACAATTGCATTTTTCCACCACAATTTGATGCTGAGAAGATGGTTGACAATATGCTCTTGGAGGAGCTACTGCCATACTTGATTCAGCTTGATGAGAGAAGGGATGTGCGTGATTTAATTGCTTCTAATCGTTATGGACAACCTATAGTGACAAATGATAGTGAATACAAACAAATCATGGAGTATTGGAAGCAGAAAAATGATGTTTGGTCAGCTAAGGTGTTCTTTACAAGAAGAATACCACCTGCAAAAGGTGACAGAGATGAAACTATCATTGAAGATGCAAGTGACACAAGCCACCGCAATGAAATGAGAAGAGCCCAAATACAAGAGATCTTGGCAAAGGAGCGTACACCCATTGAAAGCATGAAGGCGTCACAATTGACCACTTTAGCTAGGCAATTGGGTTGTAACACAAAAGGAGTTTTGAAGGCAACCACAGCAAAGGCTTATATAAATAAGGTGAAAGCTGAGAACAATCTTCTAAGGCTGGATAGAAAGCAACCCTAAGGTACTAGTGACATGTCATATATTCTTGATACACATGCTTGAACACTCATGTGCATGGTATCTAACAAATCTTTCTTTTTATTCCTTCTTGCAGGATCTTACAAAGGATACTACTAGATGGAGCTCAATCAATAGAGATTTTGATATTTTTGCTCAAAATAATGAAGCAGTCACCTACATTTTTTGTTTATCAATTTCTTGAGAGACTTTATTTTAGTTTGTAATCATCAAATGAAATGAAAAGTATCCTTCTTATTAAGATTGTTGATCTTTTTCTTGTTCAAACCTTTCAATTGTGATTTATAGTTTTGTTAGCATGAGATTGTGCTTTTTTAGTTTGAAAAAAACTGTCAAAGATCCAAGTCTTTTTGGCTTTACTTAAGTTATTAATTGTGAAAGATCCAAGTCTTTTTGCTTTACTTAAGTTATTGATTGCCTATGTAATAGTCCTTAAAACAATATCGGATGGCTTTCTTGCTCCCATGTCTCACATTGGTCTTTAGGTAAGACAAGTGGTGACCTTGAAAGTATGGTCTCATATCTCGATCAAGTGAAGAGACATGAAGCTTAAATATCACTACTATGTATCTAGTGTTAAACTCCATCGAGACAAAGACTAGATAGCCAAATTGCAGTCGAGTTTAAGTGAAAAATCCATTTGAGCTAAGGTAAAACTTATAGTGCCTCATTTTTCTAGGATTCTACCCCATCAAGGAAGTTAGAATCTAGCACAAACCAATTAAGACTCTTTTGGAGCCTAGATAGGACAATTCGTGGAACTTATGAAACTTATTATTGAGTTAGAGTCTAGTTTAGATAAGCAAAAGATCTTCAAACCAGCACTTGACTTTCTTACTATTCAATATTCAAAGTCCCTTGAGGCTAACAAATTACATACCCACTTGTAACCTAACTAATGAGTAATTATATAGATCTAAGCAAGTATATATAATGAGTCTTCAAACTAATAATCCAAGGGAAGAGAGTAGCAAGGTCCACTACTTGTCCAAGCTCAGCTCTAGACAACATAGAAAGATGCTAGTTCTACTAATTGTCTAATTATAGGCATGGAGAAATGATAGAAGGTTGACCACTTGTCCAACCTATCATCTCTAGTAAGATGGGAGGTTTGGCCTTAAGATTCACCATGTAACCAACCTATACATCATTGTATTATGAAGAGTAAAAAAGCAAAGCTCCACCACTTGTCCAAGCTAGTTCTAAAATCCACATGGAGATAAGCAAGCTCCACCATTTGTCGAATCTCTCTTCCATTAAAACATGAAAAAACTCATCTATGTTGTATAGGGGGACTTTTTTCCAAGGTCCACCACTTGTCCAAGCTAGGATCCCTAGTAGCACGAGTGGTTTGGTCTCAAGATACACCACTTGTACACTCTATGTCATTATATTAAGAAGAACTATGTATTAAGGTCCACCACTTGTCCAACCTATAAGGTTATATCTTAAATGGTATCCTTTCTCACCACTTGAAATGCCCATGATATGTTTTACACGGGGGTTTCATTCCAAGGTCCACCACTTGTCCAAGCTAACTCTATTCAAACATAGAGAGAAGCAAAGGTCCACCACTTGTCCAAGCTAACTCTATTCAAACATAGAGAGAAGCAAAGGTTCACCACTTGTCAAAGCTAGGCTCCGTTGAAGTATGGAGAGAAGTAACCTCCATCATTTTTCCAAGATAGGTGCCATTCAAACATGGAAAGAATCAAGATCTACCATGTCTCCGAGATTCTAGGCTCCATTGAAACACCCTAAAACCATGATATTTTGTACATGGGGTGTTTACATTCAAGGTCTACCACTTCTCTAACGTATTATACCTAGTAGCATGAGTGATTTGGTCTTAAGATTCACCACTTATCCACTCTATGTCATTATATTAAGAATAACTGGGTGTTAAGGTCCACCACTTGTCCAACCTATAAGGGTATATCTTAAATGGTATCCTTCACCACTTGTCAAGGTCCATCACCACTTTTCCAACCTATAAGGTTATATCTTGAATGATATTTTTCCTCATCACTTGTAATGTCCATGCTATGTTTTACAAAGGGGTTTTGTTCCAAGACCCACCACTTGTCCAAGCTAACTCCATTAAAACATAGAGAGAAGCAAAGGTCCACCACTTGTCCAAGATAGGCTCCATTGAAACATGGAGAGAAGGATGATCCACCATTTCTCCAAGATAGGTTCCATTGAAACATTGAGAGAAGCAATCTCCACCATGTCTCCAAGCTAGGCTCCATTGAAATACCCTAAACCCATAATTTTGTACATGAGGGGTTTACATTCAAGGTCCACCACTTGTCCAACTATTATCCCTAGTAGCAAGAGTGGTTTGGTCTCAAGATTCACCACTTGTACACTCTATGTCATTATATTAAGAAGAAATATGTGTTAAAGTCCACCACTTGTCCAGCCTATAAGGTTATATTTTAAATAGTATCCTTTCTCACCACTTGAAATGCCCATGATATGTTTTACATGGGGGTTTCATTCCAAGGTCCACCACTTGTCCAAGCTAACTCTATTAAAACATATAGAGAAAGAAAGGTCCACCACTTGTCCAAGCTAGGCTCATTGAAACATGGAGAGAAGGAACCTCCACTGTTTCTCCTAGATAGGCTCCATTGAAACATGGAGAGAAATAAGCTCCACCATGCCTCCAAGTTGCTAGGCTCCATTGAAATACCCAATACCCATAATTTTTTGTACATGGGGGGTTTACATTCAAGGTTCACCACTTGTCCAACCTATTATCCCTAGTAGGTTTGGTCTCATGATTCACCACTTGTCCACTCTATGTCATTATATTAAGAGGAATTAGGTGTTAAGGTCCACCACTTGTCCAACCTATAATGTTATAGCTTGAATGGTATTTTTTCTCACCACTTGTAATGCCCATGACATGATTTACATGGGGGTTTTGTTCCAAGGTACACCACTTGTCCAAGATAAATCTATTGAAACATAGAGAGAAACAAAGGTCCACCACTTTTCCAAGCTAGGCTGCATTGAAACATGGACCTTAATACCAAATTATTTCTAGTAGCATGAGTGATATTTTGTACATGGGCGTTTACATTCAAGGTCCACCACTTGTCCAACCTATTTCCCTAGTAGGTTTGGTCCCAATTTCACCACTTATCCACTCTATGTCATTATATTAAGAATAATTGGGTGTTAAGGTCCACCACTTGTCCAACCTATAAGGTTATATATTGAATGGTATTTTTTCTCACCACTTGTAATGCCCATGATATGTTTTACATGGGGTTTTTGTTCCAAGGTCCACCACTTTTCCAAGATAACTCTATTCAAACATAGAGAGAAACAAAGGTCCACCACTTGTCCAAGCTAGGCTCCATTGAAACATGGAGAGAATGATGCTGCACCATTTATCCAAGATAGGCTGCATTGAAACATGGAGAGAAGCAAGCTTTACCATGTTTCCAAGCTAGGCTCCATTGAAACACTCTAGGGGGTTTTATTTCAAGGCCCACCACTTGTTTAACCTATTATCCCTAGTAGCATGAGTGGTTTGGTTTCAAGATTCACCACTTGTACACTCTATGTCATTATATTGTGTTAAGGTCCACCACTTGTCCAACCTATAAGGTTATATCTTAAATGGTATCCTTTCTCGCCACTTGAAATGCCCATGATATGTTTTACATGGGAGTTTCATTCCAAGATCCACCACTTGTCCAAGCTAACCATATTCAAACATAGAGAGAAACAAAGGTCCACGACTTGTCCAAGCTAGGCTCCATTGAAACATGGAGAGAAGGAACCTCCACCATTTCTCCTAGATAGGCTCCATTAAAACATGGAGAGAAGTAAGTTCCACCATGTCTCCAAGATGCTAGGCTCCATTGAAATACACAAAACCCATGATATTTTGTACATGGGTGATTTACATTCAAGGTCAACCATTTCTCCAACCTATTATCCCTAGTAGGTTTGGTCTCACAATTCACCACTTTTCCACTATATGTCATTATAATAAGAGGAATTGGGTGCTAAGGTCCACCACTTGTCCAACCTATAAGGTTATACCTTGAATGGTATTTTTTCTCACCACTTGTAATGCCCATGACATGCTTTACATGGGGGTTTTGTTCCAAGGTTCACCACTTGTCCAAGCAAATTCTATTGAAACATAGAGAGAAACAAAGGTCCACCACTTTTCCAAGCTAGGCTCCATTGAAACATGGACCTTAATACCAAATTATTCCTAGTAGCATGAGTAATATTTTGTACATGGGGGGTTTGCATTCAAGGTCCACCACTTGTCCAACGTACTTTTCCTAGTAGGTTTGGTCGCAAGATTCACCACTTGTCCACTCTATGTCATTATATTAATAATAATTGGGTGTTAAGGTCCACCACTTTTCCAACCTATAAGGTTATATATTGAATGGTATTTTTTCTCACCACTTGTAATGTCCATGATATGTTTTACATGGGGATTTTGTTCCAAGGTCCACCACTTGTCCAAGCTAAATCTGTTCAAACATAGAGAGAAACAAACGTGCACCACTTGTCCAAGGTAGGCTCCATTGAAACATGGAGAGAATGATGCTCCACCATTTATCCAAGATAGACTCCATTGAAACATGGAGAGAAGTAAGCTCCACCATGTTTCCAAGATGCTAGAGTCCATTGAAATACCCAAAACCCTTGATACTTTGTACATGGGGGGTTTACATTCCAGGTCCACCACTTGTCCAACCTATTATCCCTAGTAGCATGAGTGGCTTGGTCTCAGGATTCACCACTTGTCCACTCTATATCATTATATTAAGAAAAATTGGGTTTCCATATCTAAATGGATCTTTGCTTGGATAAGTGGTAGACCTTGAGACCTAAATACCCATTCTACACTAGAGCATTGGTTAAGCCTTATACACTTCAAGAATACCTTTAACAACAAGTAGTAGTTATTAGTTGACTTAAGTCTAGTTGAACTCCATGGTATTGAGACTAAAAGAGAGTGTAGCATAAAAAAGAGTCAGGATTTTAATTTGACTTTCTTTCTATTAATGAGTAGATCATAGATGGATTTTGGTATCTAATAAAACCTTAGGGTAGACAATGTAAAACTCATGTCTATTGTTGTGTTTGCATTAAGTGTTCTTGTTCTTTAATTTCAGAACCATTACAGAAAAATGGATTGGCTATATGCTGGCATAAATTGAAGAAAACTATTGAATTACCCATCCAACCTCCTCCAAGACCTTGTCCAAGGAATGAATCACCTCCTTATCACCTACCACTTGCTTTCAAGGACATCAAAAGAGTACTTATCTTGGATCTAGAGAGGTTACTTCTCAAGACAGTTGAAATGAAACATGGAGATTCTATGCCATCTTGGGCTCAACACATGCGACTTGTGGAGGACAAAGATGAAGTTTATCATGTGGTGCGACCAGACGCACAAAGTTTTTTGGATTTTTGTGCTGAATACTTTGAGCTATGGATATGGAGTTGCTATAACTTAACAAGGGTGCAACGCATCACACAAAAGTGTTTTCCTGAGCAGTATACCAAGTTCAAGGTGTTTATGAGTAACAAAAATTGCCAAAATCCAAATATCATGTTAGGATTTACAAGGGTTTATCACAAAAATCTGAGTGATATTTGGAAGATATTTGAGGATTTGGATGCAAACAATACCTTAATTTTTGATGACACTCCATATAGGGTGATGTGGAACATGCCAGGGACATATCTTATATTTCCAAAGATGTGGAGGCAAACTTCCGAGCAACTTCAAAACTTCTTGCAGAGAACCATAATTCCATGGTTGGTAGGATGGTTGTATGCAAGAGATAAGAGAGTCTATACATACAACACAATTGTAAATCAGTATAGTGATTCTGAGACAAATTATGTCCTTGGTGTGTACTTGTCAACACGAAAGCATTGAATAAATATGGCTATAAGATGCTTTTTTTATTCTAGTGTGTATCTTTCAACATTTGTATAATTTGATATAGTCTTTTTTTAAAAAAAATAAAGGTGTGTCAATTTTATGAACACTTGAATGGAGTGCACCCTACTCTAAGGGGACTTCAATGTACTATTGGAGTGCATCCTATTGTAAGGGGACTCTGATGTATTGCTAGAGTGCACCCAAATTTTTGGGGACTCATTTTTTATTTGATTGGGGCCTATGTTGGGTCATATAGTAAAAGAAATTCATTTTTTGTCAATTCATATCGAGGTTGCATTTATTTGGAACTATGAAAGAATTGATGTTTGATGTCAAAATAAAACTTGTAAGTGTGGATCAGAGAATTCATGGACTTTAAATATGTGAGAGGGATATTTTTCTTGGGCACAAATGTTTGCTTCAAGAATTTTGTCATTACATACTTTATGTGAAAGAGTTTTAGAACCTAAAAGACTTTGAAAACAAAACTATGGAATCTAAGTGCATGTATTCTTGAATGGCTTGAAAGTTGATGTATACATGCATGTCGCCTTGATGAAGATTTAGATCTGACAAGATGGAAAGATATAATTCTTGGACGTTACCTTTGTCAATTTGGTAATAACATATTTAACTTTCTTTTAATATGGGTGGAAAATATATTATTATGTGCATTTGGAACCTAATTGCTTGACCTTCAAACCAAGATTCCTATGTTATTTTTTCATATACTTTTTTGTACTGAATTAAGATTGTGGATGCAAGGTCCACCACTTGTTCAAGCTAGATCTAAGAAAGTATATATACTGAGTCTTCAAACTAGTAAACCAAGGGAAGAGAGAAGCAGGGTCCATCACTTGTCCAAGCTCATCTCTAGACAACATAGAGAGATGTTATGTCTACTAATTGTCCAATATAGTCATGGAGAAATGATAGAAGGTTGATCCACTTGTCCAACCTATCATCTCTAGTAAAATGGGAGGTTTGGCCTTAAGATTCACCATGTAACCAACATATACTTCATTGTATTATGAAGAGTAGAAAAGAAAAGCTCCACCACTTGTCTAAGGTAGTTCCAAAATCAACATGGAGAGAAGAAAGCTTCACCATTTGTCCAAGATAGGTTCCATTAAAACATGGAAAACCTCATATATGTTGTACATGGAAGCTTTTTTCCAAGGTCCACCACTTGTCCAAGCTAGGATCCATTAAAACATGGATAGAAACAAGGCTCCACAACTCGTCCAACCTTTATAGCTGCGAAGTGTACCGGTTGTCTAAACTAGGCATGGGAAAATAATAGAAGGTCCACCACTTATCCAATATATTATCTCTAATAGCATGGGAGGTTTGGTCTCAAGATTTAGGAATTGGCTGACCTTTATTTCATTGTATTATGATGAATTTGGTTTTAAAGTCAACTACTTATCCAAGCTATAAGTTTATATCTTGAATGGTATTCCTTCCCATCACTTAGAAAACCAATGATATGTTGTACATGGGAGGGTTTGTTACAAGGTCCACCACTTGTCCAAGCTAGTTTCATTGAAACATGGATGAAGACAAGCTCCACCATTTGTTAAATCTAAACTCCATTGAAATCTAGAAAATCCATTCTATGTTGTACATGGGGTTTTTGTTTTAAGGTCCAACACTTGTCCAAGCTAAGATCCATTGAAACATGGAGTAGAGAAACACTCCACCACTTGTCCAAGCTAGGCAACATTGATAGTAGTTGGTTTATTTTGAAGATCCACCACGTGTCTAAGCTAACTCTATTGAAACATAGAGAGAAGCAAAGGTCCACCAACTGTTCAAGCTAGGCTCCATTGAAACATGGACAGAAGCAAGCTCCACCATTTCTCCAAGATAGACTCCATTGAAACATGGAGAGAATCAAAGGTCCACCATTTCTCCAAGCCAAGATCTAGTTGTCCAACCTATAAGGTTATATCTTAAATGGTAATCTTTCTAATCACTTGGAATACCCATGATATGTTTTACATGGGGGTTTTGTTCCAAGATCACCACTTGTCCAAGCTAACTCTATTGAAACATAGAGAGAAGCAAAGGTCCACCACTTGTCCAAGCTAGTCTCCATTGAAACAAGGAGAGAAGCAAGCTCCATCATTTCTCCAAGATAGGCTAGCATGGATAAGTGCACCTTGAAACCAACCTTCCTATGAGGCAATAGAGCATATGCTACATATTTTATGTATGCCCCATGCCTCAAATTAAGAAGTTATAGATTAGAAGTGGACCTTGCTTAAATGTCACATGCAATAAATTAAGGAAAAATAGCCAAGTGGATTGTATTCCTCAATGGATCCTTGCTTTCACAAGTTGTGAACCTTGAGTCACTTTTACATTAACTTGGACAAGTGGTGGACCTAGAAACCAAGCTCTCCATGTTGAGATAAGTTGTAGGTAGGACAGTAGAACATAGACAACGATAATGGATGCAATATACTCCTCTCCTAATAATCCAATTGATTGAAACCATGATATTTTAGTTGTTTTCATTGTGTATTGTATGTGCATAAAGTGGAATGAGACCTTAAGAAAACTCAATTTTTTGACAAAATCTCTATATTTTATACATGATATATTGAAAGTTGTCCAACCTGGGAATTGGGATTTTCCCACTTTACCTAATATGGTCTTAAACCTCACAATTGGTATCAGAGCCTAGGTTAAAAAGATGTAATTGGCTACTTTAAGCTTCCTAATGTGTATGGTTACTATACCCATTATCCGACTCGTAGAGATATTACGTTCTGCCGATTTATGGTTGAAATCTCTATTATGTTTGCTCATGGACAGATCTTTTGTAGACCCCTATATGAAATTTTGATGACTTTATGATTAGAAGATTGAGTTGTTTTTCTACAAAGAAATTATTTGACTGGTTAAGTCATGTAAGTGAGACTTTTTTGTGGATTGAATGAGCCATGACTGGTTAAGTCATGTGATGAGATTACCCATGACTGGTTAAGTCATGTGATTGAGATAATCATGACTGGTTAAGTCATATGATTGAGTTTTGACGGACTCGATAAGTCATGAATGGTTAAGTCATATGAGTAAGTTTTGATGGACTGGTTAAGTCAAGATTGGTTAGTTCATGTGATTGCATTTTAATGAATCGGATAAGTAAGGATTGATTAAGTCATACGATTGAGATTTTAGTGGATTGGATAAATCTAAGTTTGGAAAGTACCCTATTGATTTGAGTTATTATAAACATTGATGTACACTCAGGGGAATCCTCAAATCACCTCTACGTTGGAAAACCTTCAAAACGATGCTATCTATACAGAGATTCATGAGAAGAAGTTGTTGCTCAAACACATGCAACCACCTTCTTTTAAAGGAGAGGGTGATGCTATTGAGAAAGATGCAGAAGTATGGATTGAAGCTATGGATGATTATTTCTCTGCTGCAAGGACCACACCTGCAAATCAAGCGATGTTAGGGATGTTTCGTCTCTCAAGGGAAGTGAAATTATGGTGGAAACAACATTGTTGTGACATGGGAGTGTTGGAGAACTCTCAGAGTTGGTGGGAGATCAAACAAGCGATGAAGGAAAGATACTTACCTCCTCCCCATGAAGCGATAAAGATGAATGAGTCCTTCAGCTTGAAACAATACAATTTATCCTTGGAAGAGTACTATTCAAAGTTTGTAAGGCTTAGGCGTTACGCACCATCAATGACCATAGAGCAGCAGGTAGCTCGCTTTTGCCAAGGTTTAAGAGAACCAATTAGCTCGCGATTGGAAGCGTTGAAGCCTACCATTGTACAAGATGCTTTACTACGAGCTAAACCTTTGATGAAAGAACAAGGGATTACAAGAAGAATTGAACAGAATCAAAGATTCAACGATAAACAACCACAAAGGGTTTATGCCGCTACTGCGCAAGATTCTCGACGCTTGAATATTTGATGCTTTGAATGTGGAGAGTCGGGACATTATCAAAACACTTGTCCACGACTGACTAATGGAGCAACAGTAGCAAGTGAAGCGGACTAAAGACATCACCCATTTTGACATAATGATGGTCGTTAGTAATTAGAGTAGAAGTATCTTCACTTTTCCTCGAGATGAGGACATCTCGAATCCTTAAGTTGGGGAGATTGTAATGTACCCAACATTTATCCATATAAGTCATTTCAATTATTTTGCAAAGTAATTGAGAATCTCAATTTTGTGAGTCATCATGAGTTTATCAAAGCAATCGGATTGAAAATCGGGTTCAGAATCTATTTATTTATGATCTTTCTTTATGTGGAACAATAGGTTTATGTGGGAACCTAATCTATGTGTGAAGAAAAAGCTTAGAGATAGGATTTTTAGGAAAGAAAGAGAGGTGAGTCAAAATTAGGATACTTCTTTCTTTCTCTCTCTCAAGATAGAATGGGAACTTGTAAGTATAGAGCTTTTTAAAAATCGCGCATAGGATTCGCGAGCGTCACCAATTTTTTTTTTATAGAGCCGCGAGGACGCGCGAGCTTTTCCTTCTTCTATTCTTGAAACCTCTCAGTATTCTTAGCACCCCCCTAGGGCCTATATAAAGGACCCTTCTCCTCTCACTTTGAACACACACATCTACAGAAGCGGAAGCTCTCTTGTAACGACGCGTTGGAGGAAGTCTCTCTTCCTCAACCTCTCACCTTCAATCCATCTCCATCTCCAATCATAGACGTGCCGTCTCTCGGTTTGTGAACACTCTCTCTCTCTCTCTCTCTCTCTCTCTCTCTCTCTCTCTCTCCATCCAACAACGCCTTTTCTTTTCTCTATTCCGAAGCTATGGCTCCGAAGCGTGTAACGTGAAGTTCTAAGGACGCCCGTGCCATTGCACCACCAAGGAAGGTGGAAAGAAAGGTGTCTAGTCCGAACGTATCTCATGCGAAAGCATCAACCGAAGAAGAATTCAAAGCCGCCCAACCTCTAGCATAGGAGTTAGCCGCACACGCTCCAAATCCGGTAAGACAAATTTATAATTTTGCATTGTTATTCATGTTTAACTTGGGAAGCTAAGCATAAAGAATCCCTTAAACTGTCCGAGAAACGTGATTCTATCACAAGAAACAAGCATATGTTTTTAAGATTAGTGAAAAAACTGTTTGATAAATTGTCACTATTTGTTGAATTGTTATTGCTTAATAAATTGTTATTGTTTGATAAGTGGACTCTGATTGATATGAAGAATTGGTTGACCATGTTTGAAGAATCATTTAAAGAGAAGAATTGTTGAAAGAATATCTTTTGTTCCTAGCGGATAGCGGGATGCCTAGCGATTAGCAAGATGCCTCATGGGTAGCGGGATGCCTGGCGGAGGTTAGCAAGATACCTCGCGGTTAGCGGATGCCTTGCGGGTAGCAAGATGTCTCGCGGGTAGCGGGATGCCTTGCGGTTAGCGAGATGGGAAGGTTGCGCAATTCGCGGTTAGCGAATAAATTCTTTGCAAAGGCTCTATTGGTTAGACAGAGAAAGTCCGCGGGTAGCGGCAACTCATGAGAAATTGGAAAAGTTATTTTTGTTGAATTATAGGGCTATCTTCATTAAGCCTTGTTTGAATTGTTTTGGTATTGTTTGAAGGGCTGTACAAAAGAACCTGTGTTTGGAATTAATTAAGGAACACTATTTGTATATGTAAAACAGTGTGGTAAAATGTGTACGTGTGGGGTGGAAGTGGGGGCTGGCTCAGGTTGCCAGTCAAGGATGGGTGGTCTTGATTAGTCAAGAAGCTCTCCACTCCTTCTTATTAAGAAAAGTGAAATTAGAGACCCATTGTGCCAAGAGTCGAGATGGCCCAGATCTACGTGACACTCAAGATTACTAGTTAGTTTATGCTAAGTCTCATATCATATTCATGGTCTATGGATCGCGGCCGTGCCTCTTAAACGTGGGGAAAAAGGCGTTGTTTATGGATTCTAAATATGCCAATGAGATTTCATCTTTATGTTAGGAACAGCTTCATTAGACTCCTAGAGTTATCGACCTGGCTTGTGGCGTATGACCCTTATAACCACTAAAACGATGGATAGAGGACTTCCTCTCTTCTATTGCTCATATCTCTACTTTGTGGAAACGGAGTAGGGTGTCGTCAATGGAAAAGGAGAATAAAGGAAGGCCATTTATCAAGTCGCCCCAATCTTCTCGGGGTTGGGGACCTCACATCCTCATCTTCATAAAGCTCTTCCAATACTTTCCTTATGTCCATATTATATAGCTTCTTGGCACCTGTCTTTCCATAGAGGCTAATCGCACCACGTCTCCAATCTTGAACAGCTCCCACTACAGGTTACCATGGTCTTCCCAGTATAATAGGATATGCTCCCAACCCCGCTGGCATCACATGAAAATCAACCACTGCCTTTGCATCATACGCTAAGCTCTTTACAATTTGTCTTTCCCTTTTCCTCTTGGGTTAATCCATTGGTTCCTTCTTCTCCCTTAATTTCAAATCCATAATCTTTTGACCTAGTTAGCACCTATCTTGGCAATGGATACATGTCTCCTGGTGGCTTATCACATTGCAGGCTGATGTGTCCCAACTCTCCACAATTATAACATGTGGGCATCTGCCTCCAGACTCTACCATTGCTTTGTCCAACACCATTCTTGGGTCTTTCTTCACGTCTTGGCTGATTTGCAAACCTCCCGACCTCGATTATTTTCCACATTACCTAGCATGTTTAGGCTGATATTCTTCATTAAATCTACCACTTGCCTCATGTCTTGCCTTAGCCCATCATCTTGCACTGCTGTAGTGACCACTGCTGGCATAACCTGAGGAGTAACAGAAACCACTGGTTCATGATGAACCCCTGGCATGCGACCTTGCAAAGAATACAGGCTGAAATTTAGACCTCATGGGCAAAGACTCTACTCCTAGCTGACTCATTCTTCTCAGCTTACACTCTTTGTTCCTTGCTACCCCTAGTGCATCTTCATATGTCCTATGCTTCTTTAGCTCCACTCTCCAACGTATATACTCCCAAAGACTAGCCAAGAACCTGTCCTTCTTCATCATGTCAGGTGGGGGTACCTGTGGTGCTAAGGCCTTGCACATCCGCTCCCATGCCATTGAAAACTTATGTATGTATGCATCTACTAGCTCACCTTCCCTTTGCACCAAACCCTGTACTTCTTGCCACACGTTGTCAGGATCTTTTGTCTTCACAAACTCCACTTCCAATCCATGCCGTAGATTGTCCCAAGTTAATCTCACAGGTGGATTTGCTGCACGCAACTCCTCTTCAAATGCTTTGGACCAAACTCGTGCATCACTCTTCAAAAAAATTTGGAGAAGATGTAACATTTGCGTCGGGTCATGAATCTAGTTGCTAATGCAGGCAACCTCCATCTTTTCCAAAAAGTCTTCCACATCTTCATCACTTCTTCCATGAAATTTCGGATAAGAGAAAGCCATGGCTACTCAAGTTTTAATGCGTTGAGAACCCCTTCTACCACATGTGCAAGAACCCAAAATTTTTACTGACCCAATCCTTAGAAACTTCAGTGGAGCTCAACTTTAGATAAGGAAAAACACATGCACATCAAATGATTTTTCATAGTTAATCATCGGAATTACAACAGGAAAAGGGCATTCCAGTATCTCTCTTAATCTTCTTGGCCCGAACATAAAGACTATGCACTGCTAGAAAAAAATCTTCCTGGACACATGAACATTTATTTGGATTCTTTGTGTTAAATAAAAAGGAGTGAATTGAGGTCTGTTTTGATCATCCATTAAAGCAAACCATGCACCTCCCAAGAAGGCACACCTGACTTATCCTCTGATTTTGCTAGAATTTCAGCAGCATAACAACATAAATGGATCAAAAGACCAAAAAACCAGCCATCAAAATTTGGAAAATTTTTGGTAGAGTTTCCCTAGAGATAGAGCAGTAAGAACCCAAAATATAGACCGTATATGTATGCATAACTTGCCAACAATAGAATCCAAGCATCAAGTAGGTATCACTAGTACATAGCCTACAACGAGGTCACAAAAAGGGTGCTCCAGCCACTTGTATCACCGAAAGGATCTCGCATTTGAGAATCCGCCAGCTCAATAAAACCTCACGCTATCGACCCTCTCACAAAAGCTTATGCAAATCTCGTATAGTCAAGTCTCAGAAATGACTATCTTCCAGACCAAGTCTTAGAAATGGCTGGGATTGCCAAATAAAACCAAGTATGGCTCCACAAAGGCGTACTATGGCAGTATCCACAAGTAACGCACAATACAAGACAATGCGCTCAAATAGGCGCCAAATGATGCATACCCACGATAACTACAAGTGACTTCCACTTGCCACTATATCACTCTACTCCAGCTACTTGTACCTGTGTGAATCACCTGTACCTGTACCTATAACCTGTAACCTGTAATCCCAAAGTTGAAGGTACTCGAAGAAGATCCTCCGTGGGGGCGCCAAAAGAATGTGAGTGGGATAGAAACAGACACAACGCCTCTATGATCACCCGACACACACTCTTGGGATGACACACACACATACACACACACACACACACACACACACACACACACACACACACACACACACACACTATGGGGCACCATTCGGCTTACACAACCCACCTGGCCGAGACAGGGAACACATTGATGGAGTGAGAAGAGAGAGACTATCCATTTGCCCACTCAACACAAAGACACACACACACACACACACACACACACACACACACAAATGAGCTCAAAAGAGGAGAATTTCTGATGTTTAGATATAATCGAGCTTGGGCCAACACCAATGGGGCAAATAGCTCACACAATATGGATGATATATGCCAGTTACAATCACAAATTGGAGGAGACTTCGCTCACAGGAGAAACTTACACAACCAAAATACCAAAAAAAGTGAGGAATTTGACAAAATGGATAGTATTGTTGCGTCCTAAGTGGACAAAAACCCGAGTCTACAATATCAAAGCGCTCAAATCCAACCTCGGATGAGCAGTTTATGGCCAAAACAGGCTCCAAAAACAACAAAAAGTGAGTTGCGGCTGTTCCTTCTCTTCTCTCCATATTTTTTTGGTCTTTTTCTAAGGTTTTTCAGTTTCCACACTAATTCACTTTATCCCTTGGGCACCTTTGGCCTTTTAGTTGATCTCAAACGGACCTCGAACAGGCCAAGAACTGGCCATGCAATGCATTTTTGTTACCTGTTTGCATCATCCACACACCTGGCACTCAGCTTTTTCCAATAATGCATCCCGCAATCAAGTGAAGTGGCCCCCAAATATAGTCCTCATGATGACCTTTCTGCATAATCATCACAAGAAAACACGCACATTGTGTCCTTGCTTATCCACGTGCAAGTATTGACCCCATTCGACCTCCTGACGCCACTAGATGCCATTTGACACACCCGGTTACCTCATAGCGTCGGACTGTTGATAGCTTCCTTGAGAAGTTTTACAGGCTTTGAACTCCTCATTCTTATAGGAAAAACACACTGGTACCGGTGATAATAAAAATCGATGCACTATGTACATGCTGTCCTACCTGTACACATGTGGGCCCACGTAACCACCTGGCTCTAGAAAATGGGCAATCCTTTATTCGATGCACCATGCATGTGAGGCTTAACCCAATTAGTATTCCAATCATAAGGCATACCATGTTGAAGTGCAAGGTTGAACATATCACACATTCATTCATGGGTAAAATCTCCGGTCCATTTGATCCTCTCCGGCTTGATACCTTGAAGATCTCCCGCTTTGCGAGTGGCCAACTTTTCAAGCCCACCGTATACATCCTCTATAGTAAAAAAAGAGGGCATACATGAAAGTGAACCATAAAATGTATTTTTTTCAGCATTTGCTTGCTCATATAATTGCCTACAATGTGTGTACATATCCACAAGACTCAAGTTACGAAAATTCTCAACCCGCTTGCCCCTCAAGTTTCTCCAAAATCCTCCACATGCATGTGCCTTTTCTTGGACTTGAAAAAGTTGTTTTGCTTTACTTCCCATCTTCTTCTCTTCTTTTGAATCAATGCCTTGTATGTATGCAAATGACTTTGATAGTTGTCTTTGTCCATAGTTGCATCAAGCTTTATCAAAGGACTTTTGAGCATCTTGACATTCTTTATCAAACCACCTTTTGCGTGATCTATCTTTGTTGATACCATATAAATGCTTTATAGCAAAGGATTCTTCGGCACAAGAACAAATAACTTTCTTGAAAGCTTCCCATTTAGTTTCCAATGGTGCATCATATTGAAGCTTCTTCATCCATAATTTTTGCTCAACCATTCAATTTACATTGGTGCCCGTTTGAAATCCATACATAGTGATAATTTCTCTTTCCTTTGGCTGAGATTATTATGCTTAGTTGCTTCTCCACATGAAAGGTCAATACATAAGGTGCGATGATCGGATTCTGGGGTCCATTGGCCAAACATAAACTCTTTATGCGATACATGATGGCTTCGAAGAGTAGCATACAATCAATCACACTATCCCTATTATGTCTCCTACATGTATATCCATTGGTTCCACTCCACAAAGATACACCATTGGCAATGAGCATACTTGTGCTATTACACATGTGTAAAAGTAGCTTTTCATAGTGATCCGGATCTTTCTCATCCATTGAAGAACAATCATACAAGTGAACTTCCTCCAACTCCCTTGAAATGTATGGCATATCAAATTGTTGAGTATCATGTTGCAATGTTTTTGTGCGAACATTCATATCCCCAAATACAACAACATCACCTTTACCTTTAAAATAAGCAATGTCCTCTTCTAAATAAAAAAATGACTAATCTCTATCCACGCAAGCATAAAAGGGAAAATCATGATGAGGAATGTAGAAACCGGCTACAAAAATGGGTGCTCTTTTTGGTGTCATAATTTTCAACCATACATAACGTTTGTACTTGTCATCTTTCACAATTGATACAAAAATTTTCAATCCTTTCTTAACCATACATGCTAACCCTCCTTGTCCTCTTTGTTGCTTAAGATTCTTTGACCACATCAATGAATGTACATTGTAATTCTCCAAGCCGTTAATCCTTTGTGTATCATGCTCCCAAGTTTCAACAAGAAGTACAACATCGGCTATGCTTGTTATTTCATCAGTGCCAACCCCCACATTCCATGGGTATCCATTACAATTCCAAAAGCATATTTTCAATTGTAACTCGGTCTCATAGGTCACACATCCTTATTTGCTCGAGGGACTTGCCTCCTCCTTGGGCACATTTTCTTCATGAGAGATCTTCTTGTTTTTCTTATTCTTGTTCTCATATGCCTTGCGACGCATATTTTGTTGCTTAATAGTGCGATCTTCACATACAAAACATTTTGTATCCCTCAAATAGCTCCAACTATTATCAAGGATAATCTTTCACTTGGTCTCATCCGGCATGGTGCATACAATTGGCCGTTTTCCCGAGCGAGGAGCTCCTTGCTTCCCCACTCTATATGATCCATAGACCATAACTCCGGACATGCCAAAGTGGGTCTAGCTTCTCTTTGGGAGTTCCACGAATAACAATGTTCTTGGAACATCGCTCCTCTTCCTTCAACTCCTCCACATCCACATTCTCAACATTCTTTGTTTGAGACATATCTTGCATGAGTGAGAAATTAGAAACTACATTGCTACCACATACATTAGCCCAAGACTTGTTTGTGCATACATTTTTCATGTCACATACATCCCGGCTCATGGTGTCAAATTTCTCCTCTTTCAATACATGGTCATGCTCTACTTTGCTCATCCGCTCCTTCAAAGCATTCAAGTCCACAAGAGAGCATTTACATTCCTTGACTTCCTCTTCAAGTTGCATCAAATGTGTTGTTTGCATCTCAAGTGTCCTCTTGAGATTCTCATTCTCAACCACAAGTACCCTTAGTGTGCCATTCTCCATTGCAAGTGCTCGTAAGTCTTTGCCTTGTTTGTTTACGGTCTCTTGCAATGATACCAAGTATGCCATGATCATGGTTTCTGATGTCATTGGTTGGGTGGTTGTGTTTCTATCTCCACACTTAGGAGATCTTGGATCATTTTCCACAATGGTTGTGGACCTTGTTGAAGAAGAAGAACCCTTGGGAGTGCCGAAAGACATTGTATGTAAAATAAGAGATGAGAGTCAATTTACTTGAATTTTTTCACTTCAAAACTTTTGTTACAAAAACACCTTCGATAACTCTAAAAATTTCTATCTTTACATCAATGTGTAGAGGGCTTTGTGCTCTTTGATTGAGGCTATAGATCACCCAAATCAGAGTTCGGATGGATGGAGAGAGAGAGAGAGAGAGAGAGAGAGAGAGAGAGAGAGAGAGAGAGAGAGAGAGAGAGAGAGAGAGAGTAAAAGAATTGAAGAGTGTGTGTGCAATATGTGAGTGTATGAGAAGGAGAAAGGAAGAAAAAAATCTGTTTTTTCTATTTTGGATCGATTCAAGAGAGTAAAAGAGAGCAATTGTGAGTGAGTGTGTGTGCGTGCGTGCATGCGTGCGTGCATGCGTGTGTGTGTGTGTGTGTGTGTGTGTGTGTGTGTATGATAAAGAGAGGAGCTCTTATTGTGGCTGATCCAAAAAGAGAGAGAGAGAGAGAGAGAGAGAGAGAGAGAGAGAGAGAGAGAGAGAGAGAGAGGGAATATATTTGGTAGGGGATGAGGAGCCCATTTAGGTGGAGCAGGGGAAGGAGGAAGACTCAACCTCCTTGGCACCATGCATGGGAGAGAGTGGCCAAAATGGCCACCGCCACTCTCTCTCTCTCTCTCTCTCTCTCTCTCTCTCTCTCTCTCTCTCACACACACACACACACACACACACACACTTTGTTCATCTGGGGGGCAACAACACGATATAACTCAATAAAGCCTTATTGTTTGAGAGTTATGAAATGTTGTGGATTATGGTTAAAAACATCATTTGTAATGAGTAGCTAGTCTAGTTGCAAAAGTCGGGGTGCAATGGCACTTCTAGATTGTACATACAAAGCCATTCTACCCCATTGATCTGTATTTCTCTATTTTAGGTTTGACCTATGGTAGCCTTAGTATATAAGGTACCTAGGTTATTTTGTAAAGAAAAATCTTATCATAATCAAGTTTTAAGCTGTCATCGACTATGTGTGAGAGAGAAAGAGAGAGAGCATGAGCTTCTTCCTGACACAGCTCTCCGCTCGTTCATCACATGGGAGATCCGACAACATCGGCTTGGCAAGAGCTACACAACAATGCCAAGCATTCCTCGTGGAATGGAGCAAACACGCTCACGCATCTACAAGCTATTTATGGCTGTAAGTATACATATACCAAACACTGTCTGTTATCTGCTTGCAAGTAGTCATTAGAATTGTGGTGACATAAGCTTTGCATAGGTACTCATAGATTTCGGTGTTGGGCACTTCCAAAATCGGCTATGTCTTCATACGCGTTTTCCGCAGATGGGTTTAGAGTTAGGATTTTGAGTGTAGATCTGGGGATAGGTGTATCCTAGTGAGAGAATAGCGTTCCTTAAGTTTTGTACGATTTTGGTATGGTTTGGTGAGTTTCCTTCCGTTTGTGTGTATGAGGACTGGGTGGTGTAGTTGAGAGTAGTGAGATTCTAGCTTTAGTTGGCCTTCCAAAGTGTTGCATGGGATGGTCTCAACTTGAAAAGCTAAAGAGATTGCCTTCATGCACCTAACGTGTCATTTGTGTCCTTGATTGACATTATGGTGATCTAGATTGTGTTGCATGCACTTTATATGTGTTGTGATTTGCTCCCGCAACATTGTCGCCACTGCTGGGGACACAAGGACTTGAGTAGGCAATCCTACTAGCACTTGTGTGATGGTTGCTTTCTTTAGTTTTGGCTAAAGAAAGCATTACACCAATAATCCATCAAACGAGGAATAAATAGAATCAAGTTCCAGTCATGAGCATGAACCAAAGCTCAAGGATCCAACATTACAACCAAAAATAGGTTGAATACCACGAATAACTCTTTTAATGGAATTAACCTAGCTATACCTGAGAGTTGTAAAGAAATAGATGGTCTTGACAAATTGTGGAAACAAGTTAGAGAGGCCAATGAAGTGAGTGAGATAAGTAGACGAGTAAACCAGACGGGTGATGGAAGAGGAGTGTCTCTTCCACCAATAGAGGAATTTGACTCGGCTGGATCTCAAATGAATCTAGAAGTGGAGTCATATTGGGGAGACAAAGGATCTATAAAGTCTATGGACAGTCAACCCCATTTGCTAAGAACACTACCATCCTATACGGGAGAGCACGAGGCCAAGTCAGATGTTATTGCACTCCCATCATGGAGACTGTCTCCCAACAAGGTCATCAATTCAAAAGGACTGATAGACATTTGTCGATACCAATCACTTGTACAACAATGTTAGCCGATTTGCTTAGAATACAAACAAACATGTGGGCTATTGTGGGAAAATTTCTCAAGAAATTTGGTGTTAAAAAACCAATGACTCAAATTGAGAAAGGGATCAAGGAGCTGAAAATGCCTCAGCTCAACACTAGGCCAGTACCATTAAATAAGGTACATGCGAATACTATGAGGGAGAAGATGGGAACACCACTCTTCTTATGGAATTCTAAGGTGTAAAAACCATGGCAATCCTTAACCATAGAGTTGGTGTTTCCATCGCAACAAAAGAGATCTGGAAAAAATGGGGAAAACCAACAGTGAGGGCTACCAGGTTGAAACTACAGCTTGCAGACAAACACACAAAAAGGTCCCTACGACTGCTAGATAAATTAGTTGTTATTTTTTGTGGCATTGAATATGAGAAAACCTTTGCTATTGTTGACTTTGGCAAGAAGAACAGTTATGATATCATTGTAGGAAAACCATTCATGCGACAATTGAAAATGGTCCAAGACTAGGGTTATGACCATATCTACCTGAGATATATGGAAACCACGACAAGGATAAAATTGAAGGACCATAGTTACAAGGATGTGACGAGAACTCCTGTGGAGGAGTTTGATTCCGCAACTGTAGCAGGATCAGAACTTCTAGCATGGTTGGGTAATCCTAAAGAACTATGGATGTGTGGGGCTTCACAATACAAAAGTTTAAAATGAGAGGATTGTATTTTAGAAAGAGAAATTGAAGATAAGGATTATATCCCAGAACCCTTTCCTGAGGAAGCATTAGAGCCACTTGAATGGGGACACATCTTGGCTACTCTAGATGTGTGGGCTATTCAAGACGGTCCAACAATGAAGTTTTGTGATAAAGATGGCTATGATGTCGTTCCTTATTTTGCCAGTGAGTGTAATCTAGGGAAATGAAGCCAAAGAAGAAGACAAGTTCTATGACTTTGTAGAACACTTGGAGCTTCAAGAAGATGCCAACAAAGGAAATCTAGACAACCCAGTAGGTGACATAAATGAAACTTCAACTAATGCACGGCTTTATGATTGTACAAATTAAAGACCCAGGAACCAATGCACCACTACAAGAGTGCAGCAAAAGTGGATTCCAAAATCTCTTGTGAAAATGCAACTGTAGCAAGCATCCTCATACATGGCTCCCATACAAGAAGAGACAACTCAAGCAAGAAGAACACAACCATGTCAACGGGCTAACACCGATCTTATTAAGTGGATAGAAAAGTCATCCCAGAGACAACAATCCAAGATCAAACAAAAGTAACTGTCCATAACAAGCTAAACCACAATGGGAAAGCGCTAGAATGCAACCTTGCTAAGGATAGAAATGATAGTGATGATTCTTATGACATTCCTTACCAAAACCTCAGGTTATCACCATTACTAACAACTTCAGTATCAACCATGGAAGGCCGAAAGAAAAGAGCAAATCAGGGCCAAAAAGTTTGACAAATTTGGATACTAAAGAGCCAAATTGGCCAAAAGTAGTATGGATCAAGAAGAAAAAGATCTTTGATGAAAAATCACAAAATCCAATGCCAATAAAAAAGCAGTTAAAGCATGCAAGAAGAGTGCAGGTTTGGAGCGAGCTTTGCGAGCGAGCTGTAATGCAAGCTTTTGGGTTTTCTCGTGCCACGTGGCTGGTCTGCCCTAAAAAATCTCACCTTCAAAGCTCTCTTCCAACAAAAAAAGCTCACTCTTGAAGCTTTCCATCCAATCAAGAAAGCTCACTTAAAAAGATATTAAGATCTTTTGCAAGATCGCTCCCTACTTCAATATGGCATAGGTACCAACTTGTGTGTCCTTCTTTTTTTGCCATGAAGGAAAGTAGGTCCTCCTTCCATCCTATCATCGTGTCTTTGTTTACTTGAAGTGCATCATCTACTATACCTTTGTTTGACATGTGAAGAGGAAGCTTTTTTGTGTGTATGTGTGTATGTGAATTGCATTTATAAAACTAGGTATAAATAAGTAGGCTCAAAATTTTTTGTAGTATGAATGTGAGAAGCTCTCAAAATTCTTTTGTCGTCTCAAGCAACATACATATTTGCATTGAAATGTTTAAAAAAAATCATGGATGTTGCATGCTCTTCCGATTGTCATGCCCTAAAAGGTAGTCATATATCACCACTATTTAATCATCCTTAACTCTTGTGGCACCAAGACACAACAAAGGAAAGATACCGCAAGTGGTGGACTCAAGTTTTGAAGTGATACCTTACCCATTTTTGCTTTCTTAGTACTAGACTTGAGAGCATCATTCTTGCTAAGTTTTTCACATGCTTGGAGTCTTAATAAGTCGTCTCAAGAAAATAACTATTTTGCACTACTTTGTAAAATCCAGCTAATTTGCATGTTGCTTGCTCTTTCAATTGACTAGCCTGAGAGGTAGTCATATATTACCACTAATTAATAATCTTTAACTCTTGTGGCACCAAAACACCAACAATAGTAGTTAAGTTATATAGTTTGAAGATTCACCACCAACAATCCAAGGTCATCGAACAACTCAAGATTTAAAACTATAAGGATTGCACTGATGAAAAACAATTAACATAAACCGAACAACAAAAACAGGCCAATTCTAAGATCTTAGCAACAATATTTCCATCAATTTCTCAACACATGGGTGAGGAGTACTAACACAATTACAAAAATCAATAAAGTCACAATTTACTCTCAGTGGAGATCTCTAATGAGGAGTCTGATTGAAAGACATGAAATTTCCACAGTCTAGAAGGTGTGACGTGCATTAAACACGCGTGCAAGGTTCTCATTTGTGAGCTTAAATTGATGGATGAACATGTCATGGTTTACATCCAACCCAAAGATACGCAAGAAGATATAGTAGACGGGTTTTGCATGCTATGTATGGTCATCCTTGTGCTGCTCGATCTGCAAAGTCTCTACATGTACACATGGGGTTTCTAGTCATGTGCACTTCATACACCTCATCATGTACAAGTGAGCTCGACCTTCTCACAACTCTTCATCTAAGCATCATATGATTATATGCATATGGGGTGACTTATGATAGCTTTCACTTAGTGTTTTGCCAAAGAGAAGCTCACTCTAGCATGCATAAAGCTTGAGAGCTTTGCATTGAGCATAACTCACAAAGGCTTTTGCACACAAATGTTAAGCTTGGCACAAGGAAATTGGAGTTAGACATTTTTCTTTCTAGTAATACCCAATTGTTAAAGGTGATTGCAGGTGATTATGATTGCATATTTGAGCTTAATTGCAAGATAGGTCTTGAGAAGTAAGGTGAAAGAGGGTGGGAACTAGACTTTGATCTAGTAGGTCAGTAAAATTAGTAAATAAAAAGGGTATCTAGAGATGATCCATATAGAAATTTATAAATGGTGGATAATGAGGGTGGAAATCTCAACGAGATAGAATTATTTTTTGGTCCATTCTAAAAAAAATGGTGATTTGGTTCCTCCATTGTTTGCATGTCAAGACTCCCTTACCTTTTCCTCATACATTCAAGTAGATATGCTTTTGCTTTGGATTAGACTCTTCCCAGAGTTGTTAGGTGTTATTTTTTTTTCATATTATTTATAATGGCAATTATAGCTAGAAGTGCATTTAAATAAATAGGATAGTAAAAAACATACCTTTATTGAAATAAATAACTATAAAAACTGACACTTATTAATGGTGCCCACTTAGGGTTAGGATTTGTGGGCAAGTACATTTTTTAGCAGTACGTATGCATGTCCAATTTGATTTTTTTTTGGGCTATACTTAGACCAAAAAACAATGTTGATAGGAATTGAAGCCTTAAGCAAACACAACATATAAATGCAAACAACAACACATAAATATTTGCAAGCACCACACACATAAATTGGGAATCATAATGGCACCACCTAGTTTTGTGGACCACAAACTGAGGCACTTGGGAAGGGGGGACGGAGAGGGGGAGAGAGAGAGAGAGAGAGAGAGAGAGAGAGAGAGAGAGAGAGAGAGAGAGAGAGAGAGAGAGAGAGAGAGAGAGTATATATGACTTTGCGGTGATAAAACTTTTAATAAAAACTCTTTGAAAACTTCAACTACACAAGAAAGAGAGCATAATTATGACTTAATCAAACTAATCACTTGAACTTGAACATCACAAGCTTTGACTTGGCCATTGCATAGATGGGCTCCTTAGATCAAACCACAACATGCATAGAACCAATTTATCATAATGCTTGCAAGAACTCATCAAAACCCTTAACCACAACTAAAACTTACACTCAAGAGAACCATGACATGGACTACCTCAGCGCTAGGGGAGTCTTCTTCACCTTGCCACAGTCTTTTTGCAACTTAATAAGGTCTATGGCCTTTACCTTGCCACCCTCTTTCCACAAATTATTAAGGGCTATGGCCACAATCTCGCTCAGATACTAATCCAAGGTAGCACCAATCACATGAAAACAAAGAGAAACTTGAAAAATTATGATGCATGGGTTTCATGATAAGTAGTTGACAAGATGAAAGGAAAATTGCAACAATATGGAGCTCAATCACATCTTTAGATCCACCAAATGGAAGCTTAAACAAGTAGAAATAGGGCCACACAATACTCCCTTCACTCTTGACTTCTCTAGCTAATGTGCATGTTGCACGCTCTTTCAATTGTCCTAGCGTGAGAGGTACTCATGTATTACCACTAATTAATAATCTTTAACTCTTGTGGCACCAAACCACCAATGATAGTAGTTAAGCTAGATAGTGTGAAGATTCACCAACAATCCAAGGTCATCGAACAACTCAAGATTCAAAACTAGAAGGGTTAAACTGATGAAAAAGAATTAACATAAACCAAACAACAAAAACATGCCAATCCCTAGATCTTAGCAAAAATATTTCCATCAATTTCTCAACACATGAGTGAGGAGTACCAACAAAATTATAGAAATCAATAAAGTCACAATTGTACTCCCAGTGGAGATCTCTAATGAGGAGTATGATTGAAAGACATGAAATTTCCACAATCTAGAAGGTGCGACGCGCATTGAGCACGCGTGCAAGGTTCTCACTTGTGAGCTTGCATTGATGGATGAACATGTTATGGTTTGCATCTAACCCAAAGATACGCAAGAAGATATAGTAGATGTGTTTGCAGCTATGTATGGTCATCCTTGTGCTGCTCGATCTGCAAAGTCTCTACATGTACACATGGGGTTTGTGGTAATGTGCACCTCGTACACCTCATCACGTACAAGCGAACTCACAGTCCCCACCATAAACCTCTCATGATGTTTTTCTTTTATTACAACATGCTCCTCAATCTTAGCCTCCATAGATATTGTAGAGTCAATTCTTTTGGCTGCAGTGGCTGAGACACCTGGACGATACCGCATGTTTTTCGGCTCAGTTGCTAGCCTCTTTTGAATCTTAAATCCTCATTCCTCTAACATCTTCATTTCGACTAGAGTCAAATTTGTTCCTTTTTCCACAAGCCATGTGTTTGGCACTCGCCCTGGACAATGGGTTATTATGTTGCAAATTTGCCACGTGTGATCCACACTGTCGTTGCAAAACCACATGTGCTGGGATTTTGATCCACGACCTTTCCCTCCCTCATTTCCATTGTCCCAAGTTCTAATGCCCCAAAATGATGGTGCTACTACACCCATTCGAGTGTTTCTAATATTCTTTTTGCATTTTCCAGCTTGACCACCCAACCATCCTTGACATTGTACTCTGCTACCTCTAGGGACTCTTCGAATTGCCCACATTGTTTTGTGAATATCAGATTCTTCAGCAATCATATCTTCATTTTTATCGTCTTCCATGATTGTTGGTGTTTCTTGAGACGGATTTCTTCCCCTCCTTGGTAAATTCTGAGTGACATAATCTGGTCTATGGGAAGCATTTTCCTCCTCTTGTGTCACAGGAGTCGTTCGTCGCTTTCGTGTTACTGTGATATTATCCCCTTCCACATGAGGTTTTTGGTAAATTGGGGTTCCCCCAATCGCCTCATCTACCTCTCGAGAAAGTGTTGCAGCAGATGGAGCAGGCCCTTGTGACATACGTCTTGCTAGTTTTTTTGCAGTAGGTCCAGGCCCATGGTATCTACCTTCCACAAATGCAAGCATCTTCACGCTTTGTAGCGACAAGTTTGCTAGATCAGAAACACTTGCATCATACAGATTGAGTATTTGTTTGTTTCCTTCTCCTGCTAGCCAGCTTGCATGTTTTTTCTCAGATAAATTTGTTGTTGGAATGAATGTAATGTCTTCTGGATCCTGAAAACATTTCCCATCATTATTGCCATAAAACAATTGTTCAAAATTTGACCAACGATAACACGCACACTACATCTACTTACAGCCACTAGAAACTTCCTCCAACATGGATAGCGAACATGCCACCAACTCATCCAACAATCCATTTGGGGAATATTTAGATTTGAAACCTTGCCAGAAGCCCACCAAGCACGGATCCGTCTATACATGGTTGTAGCTTCTTCCTCATTCCGAGCACAACGCCACATTTCACAAAGCCTTTTGTGTTCGTCTTGAAAGTTCTTGTTTACAAACTGGTTAGTGTGAATATTTAGGCTTTGTTCCCAATGAGACAAACATGAGTGTTCTCTACCATCCATCACATTTTGTGGTCCTCCGTTGAAAACAATTCGAACTGCTCTCCAGTTTGCAGCAGCTTTGTCAGCCATGAACCCTCGAAAATCTGCTGGCAAATGTCCATTATCCAGCATCACTGCATTCATCATCTCCCAGAACATGACCTGGGATTTTGTATCCTCCTCTTTCATTTCACATATTGCTATATTTTGCATCTCTTGGATCCTGCAATACAATATAAGACAAACTCATTTTCAGAAGCAATGACTCGACTGATTGTATTCACACAAATGTACGTTGGATCGTACACATGTGCTGCCATGGTTGTCCAACCGGACACCCTTCTAACATGATCAAAGCATACCCAACTCCTACGTAGATCACCGGATCCATCCCGACACATTCTATTAACTAGCTCAATTCCAGAACCAGGTCCAGTGGTTGACATTTTGAAAACATGACATCTTCTATCTTGGTCAGTACTTTGACTAGGAAATAAAATTCTGTGGAAAAAAGGATATCCGCAAGTGCTTTTTAATTTTAGTAGCTGTGTTTCAATACCAACACCAATTATGCTACCACTGGCCTCCTTCATCATTTGTTTGAATCTACATTAAACAAAATGTGTAAGTGCCTAAAAATGAACAGGAAATATGTTTCTAGTTAAACTAGTTACAGGAAAAACCTTTGCATATGCACCAAGGGTCTCATCTCTTCCAAAATTGACAAGAGCTCATTGCTGTTTAATTCACCACCATCCTCTTGTATGACAACTCCCATCACCATTTGTTTCGCAAGATTCAATTGCATCTGTCTTGGTCCTGCTAAGGGTACATTGGAAATGACATGGGATGTTGGTCAAAGAGGGATAGATGGAGTGTGTTTCAAAGAGAGTTGAGTGAGGCTACGTCGGACTATACGAAGAGCCGATCTTGAGTCAGTAGTAGACAACAATGATCTAGCTACATTTGGGTCACCTTAGCTACAAGATTTGACGATGACGAGAAAACGCAGCGGATTTCAAAGGAAATGCGAATTCCTCTTATAGTCAATCCAAAAGTGAATCCCTTGGCAAATGAAGCACATGGATTGCATGTTTGCAGAGTGTTGAGGAGGCATGTTTAGTGTCAAGGTGATCGGACGCTAGGAACACTCAAATGTTGGTCAAAGAGGGACAAATGAAGTGTGTTTCAGAGGGAGTTGAGTAACGTTGCGTCGGCCTATAGGGAGAACCGGTCTTGGCAAGTGGGTTTGGATCATGTATACCCATTAAGTGAGTAGCACACAACAAAGATCTCGCTACATTTGGGTCGCCTTCGCTACAAGATTCGACGGAGACGAGAAAACACAGTGGATTTTAGAGAAAATGCGCATTTCTCTTATAGGAGTGGTTCTGTCGGCAAGCAAAGCAGGAGGCTTGCATGTTTCTAGAGTATCAAGGAGGCATGTTTAGTGTCAAGGTGGTCGGAGACTCAGATGTTGGTCAAAAAGGGACAGATGGACTGCGTTTTAGAGAGAGTTGAGTAAGGCTGCGTCGGCCTATACGGAGAGCCGGTCTTGGCAAGTGGGTTTGGATCCCGTATACCCATGGAGTGAGTAGCACACAAACAATGATCTAGCTGCATTTGGGTCACCTTAGCTGCAAGATTATACGGCGATGAGAAAACGCAGCGGACTTTAGAGGAAATGCGAATTCCTTTCATAGTCAAGCCATGATTGATTTCCTTGGCAAACGAAGCACATGGATTGCATGTTTCCAGATTATTGAGGAGGCATGTTTAGTGTCAATGTGGTTGGACGCTCGGAACACTCAGATGTTGGGGTCAAAGAGGGACAGATGGAGTGCGTTTCAGAGGGAGTTGAGTGAGGCTACATCGGCCAATCCATAGAGCCGGTATTGGCAAGTGGGTTTGGATCTCGTATACCCATGGAGTGAGTAGCACATAACAATGATCTGGCTACGTTTGGGTCGCCTTCGCTACAAGATTCGGCAGCGACGGAAAAACGCAACAAATTTCAGAGAGAATGTGCATTCCTCCATCTAAAACACACTGTATCTGTCCCTCCTACAGCTATGACGACCCAAACGTAGCCACATCATTGGTGCGTATTGCTCACACCGTGGGATCCAAATCCACTTGCCAAGACCGGTTCTCCCTGTAGGCCGAAGCAACCTCATTTAGCTCCCTCTGAATCGCACTCCATTTGTCTCTCTTTGACCAACATCTCCGGGTTCTAGGCATCCCAACCTTGACACTAAACATGTCTCCTGAAATTGTCTCTTCCGTTTCATAGACAATGCACATTCCTTTTAGAGACGAGCAAGGAGTGGTTCCCTTGGCAAACAAAGCCCATGGATTGCATGTTTTCAAAGTGTTAGGCTGGTCAGAGAGCTCTTTTGAAGAATACATGGAAAAAAGCTCGCTCAATGGCAAAGAGCTCAAGAAAAATGCTAGCCAAGCGAGCTATTTTTGTAAGGCCATAGAAAGAAGCTCGCTCCATGGACAGAAAGCTCACTCAAAAAGCTCGCTTTGTACCCTTTCCCCTGCAAGAACATCTAAGAAAATCACAGAGTCAAAAGCTTTTGTAAATCAAATCTGGGTTCCAAAGAAGTTGATTCAAGCACAAAGAGATCAGGAGTTTATTTGGATTCTAGAATGATTAAAATATCAACTACCAAACTGTGAATTCAGTCCTCAACCAAGCGTACAAGGCCTAAAGCAAAGACCACTGTTGACTCACACAAAGACAAGGTGGATCCCAAAGAAGTCTCTTCAAACACAAACGAAGCAGGGATAAGTATAGGTTCCCAAACAAGAAGCATCAACAAAACAGCTAGTAATCATCACAAAGAAGTGGGTCCAAAGGAAACCAATGAACCTATTGTCATTGCACCATCGCTTAAATTCTTTCAATTCTTCCTACGGTTATAGTATAGTTACAAGAGAGCTCATTTCAAGCCAAAACCCAATACTACGGAACAATGCCAAGTATGACAACCAACCACAAGGCTAGAATGGATCCCAAAGAAGCATCAAATAGATAAGTAAGCCTTCAAAAAATCTCTACAAGCTTCATTAAGCAAACAAAACAGGACCTTCATAGAACATCACATTGCCCTTTATACTATAAATCTTCTATCTTGTATGTGACTTAATAAAGCCTACCAAACAAAAGGGACTAACAGTATTGACAAAAACAAAAGGGATAGAAATGACAATCCAGTCATCTATCGTGATAGATGTCTACAGGAGCAACCAATAGTCAAGCCAAATTTTGGTCATCATCATTGGTTCTACATGTTTTTGGTAGCCAGAAGGTGTCAAAGATGCCCGTCAGTCGTTTTCAATACTGAAACCCAAAAAATTAGCTTGTAAAGACAAATACAAGTCCAAATCAAGCCAAAATTTGTCAGGAGGATGTGAATAGAGAATACAAGCTAAGGGTTATTTTAAAATTTTAAAAAAGTATCACTCCTAGTCAAAGCTGCAATTTTTTCAAATCTAAAGCCATGATAGCCATCTCCATACCATGTACATCATGTATATGAGTTTTGGGGATGAATAGCTCATCAATGATGAATGATGTTGGTTAAAGCCCTTTTGAAGCAAGTTACTAACTTGGGGAATTAACTCGGGTTTGTCGGGCATTAATTAAGTCATGTATCAAGTAGAAGCAGTATAATGATTTACACAACACACAAAAGGTAATAGGGGCACATGCGACTTTGATAATCTTGATGCAAAAACAAAGGATTCACCAATGAAGAAGAGTAGACACAAATGGTAGAAAAACCAACCTTTGTAGGGTTACGTATTGTGTCCTTGATGAGGTGGATCAAATGTTGGACATGGGTTTTCAACCTCAAATACAAAAAATTACCTCCCAGATTTGGCGTGACAGACAAAATTGGCATTGGAGTGAAGAAGTTGAAGGTTTTTCCAAACAATTTCTACAGATTTCTTACAAAGTTTCCATTGGCTCACAGGATCTGAAAGCCAATCATTCAATTCTACAAATTGTAGCAATTGTTTCTAAGAATGCGACATACTCAGAATTGACAGATTTGCTAGAGTAAGTGATGGATGGAGCTTTATCTATCCATGATGACAAGAGTCAAGCTGAACGAGATTGGGTTATGTTTGAATGTAGATCGAGCAATAGCCCTATAATGACAGTAGTAGATGTTGCATCTCGGGACTTGGATGTGAAGGACATAAAGTTCGTCATTAATTATGATTTTCATGTATCATAGCTTTTGTTGTGGTTTGACAAAAGTACAAGCACTCAAGCATAGGAAATCAAGAACAACAACAAAGACCGCACCAAAATTGACAACCCAGTCATGTCAGGTACGACATGAATTCAGGGGGGGGAATGTTGACCCGGGGGTCAACAACACGACATAACTCAACAAGGCCTTATTTTTTGAGAGTTATGAAATGTTGCAGATTATGATTGAAAATATCATTTGTAATGAGTAGTTAGTCTAGTTGCAAAAGCCGGGGTGCAATGGCACTTCTAGATTGTACATACAAATCCATTGTACCCCATAAAACTCTATTTCTCTATTTTAGGTTTAACCTATGGTAGCTTTAGTATATAAGGTACAGAGGCGGGGTGAGTAGTTAGTCTAGTTACAGAAGCCGGGGTGCAATGGAACTTCCAGATTGTACATATAAATCCATTGTACCCCATTAAACTCTATTTCTCTATTTTAGGTTTAACATATGGTAGCCTTAGTATATAAGGTACCTAGGTCATTTTGTAAAGAAAACTCTTATCATAATCAATTTTTAAGCTATTGTTGACTGTGTGAGAGAGAGAAAGAGTGTGCGAGCTTCTTCCTTATGCATCTCCCTTCTTCCTGATGCAACTCCCCGCCCGTTCGTCACACTAGAGATCCGACATCACCATCGTGCTAGGCTCAGCAAGAGCTACGCAACAATGCCAAGAATTCCCCACAAAACTAGGTGAATGCACTTGCGCATCTATGAGCTATTTGCGGTTGTAAGTATATCAAACAATGTTTGTTATTTTCTTGCAAGTAGTCATTAGAATCGTGAGACATAAGCTTTGCATAGGTACTCATAGATTTTAGTTTTGGGCACTTTCGTAATCCGGATCTGTCTTCATACGCATTTTTTGTAGATGGATTTAGAGTTAGGACTTTGAGTGTAGCAGCTTGGGATAGGTGTATCCTAGTGGAGGGATGGTGTTCCTTAAGTTTCATACAATTTTGGTATGGTTTGGTGAGTTTCCTTCTGTTCGTGTGTATGCGGGTTGCGTGGTGTAGTTGAGAGTAATGAGATTCTAGATTGTGGTTTAGTTGGCCTTCCAAAGTGTTGTATGCGTGGGATGGTCTCAATCTGGCAAGCTAAAGAGATAGCCACTGTGCACCTATCATGTTATATGTTTCCTCAATTTACATTATGTTGATCTAGGTTGTGTTGCATGCACTTCATAGGTGTTGTGATTCACTCCTGCAACACACACACACACACACACACACACACAATAAATCTCCTTTGGGGTGGAGCCCCATGGGGAGAAAAAGAAAGAATTTGGCCCCCACTAAGCCATCCCAAGCATAACCCATCCTACCACAAAGCCTTGGCTAGCAATCTCATGGTGGTGAATGATCTTGCCCTCATGAAGATTCTGTGCAATACATCAAACCCTTGTGAAGTGGTGTTAACCCTCACGCACATTCCTATCACCTACAATGGACGCCGTATTATTTATTTGGTAGAGTTAGGTACCGGGATTGTCGGTCCAATAGAAAAAGGGTAAGAGTGATCGGTGATGAGAGGCGCACTCTAACTGGAACATTCAAGGGTTAGTTGGCTAAGTATGGGTGTCCAAGTGTGAATGGGGCGAGTTCATATAAAAGTCACCTAAACCTAAAATTCATTCATTCTTTCATTTGTGCAATTGAAGAGTGCTCTTGCTCCATCTCCATCTTCTTCTTCTTCATCTCCTCGTGTATGTGTGTATGCATGAGAGAGAGGGAGAGGGAGAGGGAGAGAGAGTGTGTGTGCAATTGAGCATTGAGACGACAGCACGGCGGTGGCGAAGCGGTTGAGCGCGGCACGGTGGTAGCTCCTTCTTCTTCGCGGCGAGGAATCCTCCAGGAAGGCGAGCGTAGGGTGGTGAGTGACACACCCTTGCTCTCTTGAGCTTTCTAGATTAGTCTAGTTGTGTGCTTGGAGCCATTTGTGGCTTGTACACAGTGTATCGGCAAGTCCCTTGCATTCACACGTGCGACAGAGACGCGCATATTTTTTGCGCCATTGCCGGGGAAATGCCTTGCATTAAGCTTGAGTAGCACTCTATACTACTTTGTGGTGCATTTTGAAATGTAGGAAAGGTAGAGAAGGAAGGTGTGTGTGTTGAGAAGGAGTTTGTTTTGCTGCTGTGTATTGTTTTGTTAATAAGGTATTGAAATGTACTGTGTTGTTTTCTGTTCATAAGGTGTTTTCTCTGTAATAAGGTGTTAGGATTAAGGTAGTAGATCCATAATGTTAGTTCTGTGTAAAGTACAGTAAGTAGTTATGTTAGCTAATGAGTTAGTGTAGTAGTGTGTTAGTGTGTAGCAGTAGTTGTATTAGTTGTAAGTAGGTAGGTTAGGTGTGTGTGCTTGCGCGCACAGCGCGGCTGCGGTGACCTTATCCCAAATATATATACATATATATTTTAAAGGTAGGACCGGGATCGGGAATATCCCCTAGACCCAAGCCCAAGCCCACACTCAGGCTCACACCTTAGTCCCCCTTTAAAATTACGTATTTTAGCTTCACGCGTACGTAAAAATTGACCTTTTTGAGGACCAACGGAACTTCAGGTAACCGAACACTATGTTGTAAAGCACACCACGACCCCCAAAGTGATATGCTTGTTTCAAGCTATCACACGCTCTAATTCAAAAATTGATCATTAAAAACATTAAAAATATAAAAAAACGAGTGAAAACGGACGCCTAAAAAAGTAAGCGATTAACCTTCAAGGTTAATTTGTCGACGCTTGTAGGGTGCCAAAGGCACATGCATCTGCGCTCTGGTCATGTGCTAGAGGCCGAGCAACTAGAGAGCATTTCGACTTACGCGAGTTCTCAATATCCATCTACCTTAGGTTCCGGGCCCTCGGTCGGGACCCAAGGTAGTACAAACAAAGACCCAAACATAACGGCTAGTGACTCTTCCTCTAACTACAATGTCATGTAGGGTTTCCCAATGCCTGATCCCGATAGCTCAAGCCAAGACATGCATACCATGGTCCACGATCCGGGCCGAGCGTGCTTAGCCGCTTGAAGGAAACCTTTAGTAGAGCCACTCGCTTTGAACATGGAGTTAATGATGTAAATGAGGGGGGTGGGGAAGTAAATTCGCCATTCATGACCAACATAGACCCCATGCTCTTGGAGAGTGTGCACGTGAATGATCCATTCACTGCACCCCTTGACTCTTCAGAGTTATTTCCCTCCGAGGTTATATTACCTGATGGTAGAAGCCTTGACGAAGTACAAGATGTTGAGCGGTATATCCTTGCGGCTAGGGAAAAGGAAATTGAGAGCTTACGCAAGGCGGAGCAACGAAGAGAGTTAAAAGCGAAAGCGCCTATGTCAATATCCTTTCTAGGAGAGCAATTGAGTGCTCTTGACTTATCAACTACTAAGGGCTAACCCCTAGAGAGCAACATTGCATCTAGCTCAAAGGACACCCCTAGCACCTCAAGCTTAGATGGAGCGTTCTTAAATGAAAACTGGGAGTACGAACTACAAACAGAAACTCTAACCGACCTGTACACAGGTCCCACCTATCATGTGGGTTGGTTATATTTCCTACAATCCACAACGGGTGCTACTAGTGTGGAGGATCAACAACAAAGAGTTTGTGAGGTCATCCATAGGGTTATTCAGCTAGAGAGATAGAACAAGGGGATCCACATGCCTTCAAAGGGTCTCATGAGATTCTTGGATACAGGGAAGGATAAACAACCAACCTTATCGCAAATGGATACTCCCTCGTCCGCTGGATCCCCCATATGTTGTTTTGCCAAGGGTCTCAGTGTAATCTGAGCCCACCAGTGATAGCTTTACTTTTCCAAGTCTAGCTCATCTTTCCCTTGATGACGCCACGGCTACCATGCCTACCCCAATGATGGGCATGCCAAGAAACACACCATGGACCTCATTTGTTAGTAAAGCACCACTACATGGTAGCTCAATGCCTGCAACAGTACAAGTGTGTACCAATCGTATACACCTATAGATCCTCGTACTCATGTAGTCCCTACCCCTCCCATTGTTTCAACTACCTATGATCCACAACCACAATACCCAAGCTCTTATTTCCATGGGACCATACCGGCTAGCATTAGCATGTCACATCTGACGTCTGTTATGCCTAGGGCCACACATATGAACTTTGGACCACCACATGGCACAACACCGTACCAAACATGGAATCCAAGGGCTTCCTATCCACCAAGCCCAATGCCAATACCTACTCCACATGTAGTCTCTGGAGCACCTCCACCCACGGTTCCTGCTCACTTAGGTGACTTGGCAACATTTTCTCAAGCTATCGGTCGATATATTGCTGAGAATATGTGTAACACGCCTGATAGAGAACCTAGAAGTAAGGCAGTACAAATAGCCAAGCTCACACAAAAATTTAGTGGAGACCTAGACGTGAGAAAGCATATCAAAGTGTTTGAACAGATATGCGATTCTCTAAGAGAACACAATGACCTGCATAAGAGTAATTCTTTAAGCCTAACCTTAAGTGGAAAGGCTAGGGATTGGTATAGAACCCTAAGGGTGAAAGAAAAAACAAATTACCCTACTCTTAGGAGACTATTATTAAAAGAATACATACGAGAGGGAGTGCTTTGGGGTGTAGCCTCTCAGATCCAGAAAGCCCAACGAGAGCATTAGGAAGAGGACGGGGTGTAGGAGGGCCTCTTTATTTTCCATGAGCTTATGGAGGTGATTAACATATTGATAAATAGGTGTATGCCATGTGTGCAACAATGGTGGGTGTGTAAGAGATGTGTAAGAGTGGTCAAAGGAAGACTTTTCTCCCCAAAAAGGAGGTGGAAAATTTTATTATTTTTGGCCTTCCATAACTCCCACATATGATCTCTGATTTGAGCGAATATAGATCTGCAATCTACACGTCGATCTCTTTCCATAGACATGCTACATGATATGGTTTTACCCGCTAGATTTTAAATTCCATTTTGGGGGGAAACTTTGAATTCAAATAAACTAGCCGTTTTGCCTATTTGAATTCAAAAACTGTCCTTTGATTAATTTCTTAATACTAAAGGTTTGACTTCCTTAAACGGCCAAATAAAGAGGCCCTCCTAGACCCCATTCTCTTCCTAATGGGAAGGAGAGCCGGTGAGAGACTTTATTAGTCGCTTAAAGCATTTGAATTCTCGTTGTTATCCAAATGAGTGCTTCAATAATAATCAATTGCTTGATAGATTCATTAGGGGATTACGACATGAGGATATCTACAATAGCCTATTCATTAGAGGTATCACCACTTGCGAAGCACTCACCACCAATGCGATCCAATTGGAGGATAATTTAATGATTCAAGGAGAACGAGTGTCTGTTGAGCCTAAATCTATTAGCTCGCAAGCATCGAGGCATCAGCCAATGACCCTAAAGCCTATTGCTAAGGAGCCAAAGATATCTGAGATGACTTTAGCAGATCTCACCAAGGCCATTCAAGAGAGTCTTAGAGACAATCGTGCTTCGCAAAACAATCATATGTATCCAAGAAGAGAGCAACAATGGTGCTCAGTATGCTATGGTCCACATAGTACCAGTGAATGCCCTACTTTTAGAGTGAAATTCAATGGGAACTGCAATGTCTGTCGGAGGTATGGTCATCAAGCTAAGGATTGCATAGTATTTAAGCGCGTGATGGCCAATAGACCAACCTTAGCATGGATAGACACACCTCGAGTGCCTGCATTGATGCCGGCCCCACCTCTTGAAAAAACGTCACAACACATGGTCCCTAGGGACCAAAATGTTGTTCAAACAACACCCTTACCACCTCTAGTGTGCAGCCACCACATCCAAGAATCATTTATGTGAATCAAGTGGGTTGTGAGGAGTCATCCATTTCTTGTTTGGAAGGCTGTGAGGAAGATATAGACCCTAATATTGCCTATGGGATGGATGTGCTTGAAGAAAGTCCACAATACTACATGGAGGACTATTGGGGACAAGTCAAACCTGTCTATCAAGTAGCTGCTCTTGCTGCAAGAGGCCAAAATATCAATTACACTGCTAAGAGACCACCTCTTCAATGCTATGAGTGTAGAGGTCCACATCGTGTGGCCGAGTGTCCTATTAGGCTACAAAAGAACTCCACACTAATGCAAACCGATCAAGCGAGCATGTCTACAATGCCGATACTCATGTGTAATCGATGTGGCATAGATCATGTGATTGCCCAATGTCCAAATAATCCAAATGCACCAAAGATCATGCCATTAAACTTGATTGAGGTTACCGAGGAGCCATCACAAAGTACACCTGTAGTACCGGTAAATATACTCACACGATCGATGCTCCAAAAAAAAAATTATATTCTTGAGAAAAGAGACACGGCATCAATTTCCAACCTCAGAAAAGAAAGAAAACACGAAGAAAGAGATCACAAAAAGCAGCGAATTCGGACCCCAGTTCAAAGACCAACATAGGGACTGGTAACGACCCTGTATATATGAACGACGCTGAAGAGGATTTTGATTTAGGAGAACCATGGAGACCAAAATGACCATAAGATAGAAACCAACAAGGAAGATCTTCATGAGCCACGATGGCCAGGAGATCGAGCAAGTCAAGCAATTAAGGAGTTTGGTAGAAGATACCCAAAGGGATCTAGAACCCGCACCTAGGCAGATCCAAATTACAGACACCGTGTTCCCTACGCAACAACAACCTCACCAAGTCCATAGACCCTTAGCCATACCTACTGTCATCCAAGAAGAAAGTGACTTAAAGTCATGAGAAAGTGGGTGTACTCACTTCTTGATGGAAAGAATGTTTACATAGGGACTACCTGATCCTATCGAAGAAATGGAGATCCCATCTTCCCCATGTCAAGGGGCTGAATCCCAAAAGGTGCCGTTAAACATTGCCAAATTGATGGATTTCATGTCTTCAGAAGTTAGAACCACCATCATGTCCAAACTATATAAAGACCCTGAGCTAGTCTCACCTCTTCGAGCCATCCTCAATGGAGAACTAGAGTTTGGGCTACCACAATTTGCACAGATGGATGGAGCTGGGGAGATGCCAATAGACAAGGAACACTTAGATCCACAACCCAACCTAGATGAGAACCTTGTGGTAGAAATACCTGCTAACAAGTTGGGACAATACTTTGAGGTGATGAATCCAATGCGACCATACCAATCACTACTAAGGGATTAACTATGAAGGGAATCCTTGATGGTGGCATTGGGGTTAGCATTATGACTAAAAATTGATGGGAAACTATGGGAAGACCTCAACTTGGAACCACAACCATAGTAGTAAAGATGTCCAATGGGTCTATTGTTAAACCTATTGGGATGCTAGAAGATCTAAAGATCAAGGTCTTTGGACATAAAATAAGAGTTACCTTCATTGTTATGGATTTCTCCAATCACACTATGGAATCTGAGATGATCTTAGGACGTCCTTTCATGAGGGAAGCAAAAATGGTGCATGACTGGTCTAAAAACCATGTCTACTTGCAGTTTCAATATTCTGTTATTCGAGTAGATCTTGTAACAGGTCGAGCACATCCTCTAGGAAACATGTTTCTAATTGATCATAGATCTGACACCACAGTTCACTCGGCCCATTGCAGTATTGTTACACGTGTAAAGCGGACACTGATGCTGGGAAAGATTCTCCTTATATGGATGTACTACCTGGGATGACTGAGTCGGACAATGTGGATTGAGTCCACCTAGAAGCAACCATAGACACTTGGGAAAATAGGGGGACGACCTGGGTAACACCTAAGGGGGATGAAATGCCCGTACCCTTAGATATGCTACAAGCAATGCATATAGCTTCTGACAAGACTCATCCTAATATAACGAAGAAAACATACAAGTGGGTCCCTAAAGCTTCTTTAGCGACCATAGCTAGTGCCAAAAAACATAAGCCTTGTAAGAAACGTCCCACTTGCCCCAAAAAATGTAAGGAAACGTGGTGGTGGATTCCTAAACGACTATTGGAAGCCCAAGGCTACTATCAAGGAAATGATCAAATCTAGGTATGAAAATGTAGATTGTGTTTTTACTTGTCACCTGACCCATGTGAGCCCAATCTCGTAGCTCCAAAATGAATCAATGATCGCGGAAAGAAAAAAATCACAGAATGCTACACGCCCGATCCAGAGCTAGTTTGGGTACTGAAGAAAGAACGATTTGTTCCACCTAGCTCAGGAAGGGGAGAGTCCCATGAAGATTCTAACTCCTCATGTAATGCATCCATAGAGGTAAAAGCTTCTCCACAGCCTCCACCTACAATAGTGGACCTCCATGAAGCTATAAAGGAATCCACACCTCCCAGTGTTCAAGAATCACCTGATGAACCACTTCAAGTTTGATCCTAGGAGAGTACCTTACCACCCTTGCAACTTGACAAGGCACCTAAGGTAATAGAAAACTACTGGCAAAAATCCTCACCTAGTACCAACTGGAACAATTGGTTTCAAAGGGTGACGAGCACATTTCAAACGGTATGATCTACCCAAGGAAGGGGGGAGTGTTTGCTGACACTCATCATTCACTCACTCCCCTCTCAACCTTCCTCCCTAACCTCTCAATCTTCCAACCTTAGGGAATGTATATATAAAGCCTTATAATCACAAAAAACAAAATAGTAAAGATCAAGAGCAATTAGCAAACGAGTGTGCACAATAGAAGTCAAAAAATTGACCAGACCTACACATTCACATCTGGTACACTGAAACAGAAACCTATGTCATCAAACACCTTTGATCCTCATCTATCGAGTGATGGAGGGTAGGTAAGATTAGTACGATAAGAGTGTTTCTATTTTAGAGTTTAGTGATTAGCAAAGTTCTTTCTTCCCACTGATGTGCCTCCTAGAGGTATTCTTTGTGTTTCCTAATGTGTACATGAATGTGTTGTTGTTGTTAGTATTTGGACCTTCATGGGATCTTTCTCTCGTTCACTCTTCAAATCAAGCGCGATCATCAACACAAACAGGTGTTTCTTGTCCATTAGCATTGCCACTTATCTTTTTTGCATCCATGTTTGCCTGCTTTAATTATAATTGGTAGCATAATATTCAATGCATTTGCTTAGTATCAAACATTAAATTCAATGTAGTTTTTTGTCATAATCACTTGTCTAGGTTTAAAAATCAAGCAGTCTGACTAAGCTAGTTTGACCAAGCTAGGCGTTAGATATTTTATCTTAATACCATTGGAAATGCCTTCCTAATAATCAATGGCTACTTAGGTTCTTAATCTGATTTAGGCAGTATTGCGTGCAATGTACTAGGGAATTCTAGTGGGCTTAGTCCCTATTGACCTTAGCTTAAGTATTATAAAGGGAGTTTACTAGTGTGATGAGCCTGGGGAGGGTAACAATGTTATATGACCCCCCAAAGTTACAAAATTAAAATGTTGGTGTTGAGCCAGCAGAGGATCACACCCACATTTTTGCTCACACCCATCATTTTGTAACCATTGATTGTAATAAATGTCTTTCCGACATTAATTTTGATTTGGGCCATTCATTAAGTAACGGGACTCAATTGAGTTTCCATCTTGTAATCCCGAAGTAATTTCACCTATTGATGTAAATAATTAGAGATGTTCTCACCTCCAAGGCTAAGGTATATAAGCCAAAGTTTTGTAACCTAAAAGAGATTCAATTATTAATCAAAGTGAGTTTTTGAGCGCCGTGACTGTGTCTGAGAGAGAGAGAGAGAGAGAGAGAGAGAGAGAGAGAGAGAGGGAGAGAGTCTTATCTTCTTGTTACGCGAGCTACGGGGCCGCCATTGGAGAAGCGTCACCGCCATTGTGTTAGCAACGGTGAGAGCTACGCACAGATACCAAGAGTGCGCGCTATCGGCTTCTACGTGTGGTAAGTTCCTACGAGCTTCGGTGTGAGTTTTCTTCCAACTCGTGTGTCGGAATAGAGCGTGCAACATATCTATAGAACCACAACGAGTAGAGCTACACATTAGTACCATTGGGGTCAAGTTTCGGTCACCTGTATTTTTCGGCCTGTCTTCATACGCGTTTGCCGCACGGAGTGGTTATAGGTTGATTTTGCAGTTCAAGTCTTTAGGGTGTTGTTCTTACCTAGTGTCTAGACTTCCCCTTGAGTTTGAGATCGATTCAATGATTCTAGATCCTGTTTCGTATAGCATTCGTTCGTAGTACGGATTTCAGTCACTTGCGTATTCTAGAACTTAGATTTGATTTCCTTAGTAGTGATTGTCATTAGAAGGTCGAGTAGGTGATTTGACACCCACCTAGTTGTTTCCATGCGCCTGTGGGTCAAGCTCCGTCCTCGTCTGACAAATTCTGTTGTTGGTTGAGTTCTCGCTATTTAGCTTCCGCTAGCGGCGTAACCGCCATAACATTTGGCGCCGCTGCCGGGGACGAGAGCCCTAAGTAGGTGACCTTAGACTAATCCTACGAGGTGAGTCGTATAAACTACTTTGTATACTTTAGTTAGAAAAGATCTAGGAGTGGTGGACTCCGAAGGTCTCGAGAGATACTAGGAAGTGGGGTATTCCTGGGTCTTCCGTGTTGACAGTATTTTTAGTTTAGCTTAGATTAGATTGTTTTTGATGGTGTTTAAGTGGTTGTTGACATAAAAAGCATTTGCTACTCCTTGTGTGGTAGTAAATCTCTTTATATTTTCAATTGCAAAAAATCCATTTTATGATTAGAAGTAGCTTAGGTAGGACTTCATTTGATCTTGATCTAGAGCTAGTAATCATTGGAGTATTTGCTTGATATGGTTGATTGCATGTTAGATCACTAAACCGTCGAGTTAGTAGTGAAACTTGCAATAAACAAAAGTCAGAGAAATTTTTTGTGTATCTGGGAGTTGCTGAGCACTTGAGAAAGCTTTAGGAAGGATTCTGTGCCAAAAAACTGGAAATCTGCAACTTTAGACATCATACGCGTATGATGTCTAAATGACCAAACAGAGACCAAAACAGAAATTTTGACTTTATCAGAGTGTTCAAAAGGGGGGTTATACCCTAATTTCAACTTAAAACAAGAGCATTAACACTCAAAGAAACCCGAAAAGACAAGTCGGAGTCCAAGAAACGCAAAGAATAGGAAATTTTGGATTCAGATCTTGTTTTTACATTCAAACCTGACAAAAACACTTGAAACTCAATTATAAACATTGGAGAAGGCTTAAAACCAAAAAATAGTCAAAATCTGGGACAAAAGACATCATACGCGTATAATGTCTTTTGGCACATCCACTGCTTATTTTTGATATCTGACCTGACAAGATTGTTACAGGCACTGTTGGAAGCATAAATATCAAGTTTGGACCCAAATTGATGAAAAAGACATCATACGCGTATGATGTCTTTGACCTAATTTTGGACATATTTTGATACTTTGCTAACACAGATCCATTGTAATAGCTGTCTAGAGGTTATATTTCAAGTTTCATCCCATTTGGATCACAATTGACCCAAAAAACAAGTCAAAAGCGGAAAATTGCCAAGAAAAGCCTAAATTAGCCATAACTTGCTCAAACAGAGTTCAAACTGAATTTTGTGAGTGAACAGAGCATAAAGGGGCCACTGAGAGTGAGCATAACCAAAATAGTCAAAATCTGTGAAAAAAGACATCATACGCGTATAATGTCTTTTTCAGCATAATTGCGACAAAATTCTCACTTGATGAAACAGAAGTTGTCCAACTGACAAGATTAAACAATTGACCAAGTATCAATCAGTTTGGATCAATTCTGACCACAAAAACTTGAGGAAAACAAATTGCCGAGACGGAAAAGTTAAAGTCCTTCAGGGGAATTGATGAATTTGAGATCAGGCAGGAATCTCCAGAATAACCAACCAAAACAAGGGGAACCAGCAAGTGTCATATCAACCGAGGGAAGTGTAAACCAAAGTTGGGTGCAACCATTAGAGCCGATCTTTGAAGGAAGTGTCTCTGATACTTCTTCGGAGAGATCTTACGAGATTTTCACCGAAAACTTGGAACACTTGAACCTGAACAACAGAGAAAATATGGCAGCAGGATCATCAAACCATTCCGCCACCATGAAGCTATTGTTCATAAAATACCAGTACGACAATGAGCAAGGTGCCAAGATCTACAAAGATGGAATGGACCGCTATTGTGTAAAGATAGAGGAGAGACCTAGTGAGTTCAAGGACTTAGTGCCTGTGAGCTATAGCGGAGATAGATATCTAGATGACGAGGGTACCATGTACTTGGTAGTCCTAAACCCTAACATTGTGGACAAGTGGGGATTGATGGGCACCAAAGCCAAAATAGATGAAGAACTCGAGGAGAAAGCACCAATAATGAACTTCCCTAATGCGAGGTTAAGAAGAGAGAATGAAACTACAAGGATCAACACTGATAACATCTATGTGGGGTTATACAAATATAATAATGGGGAGCAAGATCTCTATTATAGATATGAAGAACCCTACACCGGAGAGTTGACAGACCAAAAAAGACTCTATGTCTTTACCTACACAGAGGGATCATAAGTGAAAATTGCCGCTTACGATAAGTATGGCAGGCAATACTCAACAATGGGCAAGAAAGAATTAGAAGGATATACATACTTTGGGGGACCGCTACATCAGTATTATGTTACTTCTAGCTCACATAGACCAGCACCAACAACTGGAGTGCAAAACTCAATGACAACAGGAGGACAAAGAACTCAGGTTGCTGACTCTTTCAGCCAACCTTGGGACTCGAAGCTCGGACCAATGGGATCATTACATTCCAGAGAGTCAATGGAGACGAATCGAGGTAGTGCGGTTCCAATCCCCACCTATACCACTCCAGGTCCAAGGTTTGAAGCGGAACCATCACATTTACCTCCCAGTAGTAGATTCAGGGCAGAGGAACCGACAAGGGTAACCCATGAAGTCCATGCTGCTAGAGAAAGCTTTAGCCGAGACACAGGAGCAATGAGATTGGTAGCAGATCATAGACGTATGAGACCATCTCAAGTAGCCAAGTGTATGCCAAAGAAGTATGGTGGTTCAGGAGATCCGTATGCACATGTGTCACTCTTTAAGCAAGTCTTAAGAGCTGAGCAGATAACAGATTTCCATACACAATACGAGGGATTTGGTCTTACTCTAGAAGGTACTGCATTGACATGGTTTCAACCAATGAACATAGGGGGATTCCATGACATTGACCATTTGCTAAGAGAGTTTGCTGAGGAATTCTCAAAACGAGGGATTAAGCACAATACGGTCTCACAAATATATGCTTTTAAACAGAGAGAACACGAAAAAGTGAAGGAAGCTTCACTTCACTTCAAACAATACATTGAGAGATGTCCAGTACGTGAACGACCACAAGATGACAGACTATCTATTCTCTTTATTGAGGGACTGAGGAACGACACTCTCAAGAAGGACTTGCACTTGAAAGCTTGTACAAGTTTCGAGCAAGTAACGAGAGAGGCATTGTACTTAGTGGATAACTGTACGGTTTATGGAGAGGTGTCAGCGGATACAGATTTTGCATCCAGTAGCTCCTCCTCCGTAGCGAGCGAGACTACCACTAAAAAGAATGTTCAAACAACAACCATGCCAAATGTAGAGCAAATGATAGAAGATGCTCTAAAAAGGATGGCACCATACCAAAAACCATTGCCAAAAACACTGAAATGGTGTGCTATTGAACAAAAATGGACAAATCATCCAACAGAGGAGTGTTATTACAACAAAGGGTATGTAAGGGAGCGCCAGTATGCACCTCCTGCTCAATTAGCACCACCTCAGATACATCCAGTACCTCGATACCCAACGGGAAGTGTACCAGGACCTATGGGGATAGAAAGACCGCAACCGGTATTGGGACAACAACCACCTTTACCAGGAGCAAGACCAGTGGGCATTAGATATGCACCAACCTTAGAGAATCAGGAAGAACAATCCTTAGTGCCTGTTCAAGCCTATTACGAAGAATCGGGTGCACACATGTCTCCGACAGTGTATTACCCACCAGAAGAACCAAAACAACCAGAACCATGGGGCATGATGGGGAATGTTGGAACACCAACAGTTACAAGTGCTTCTGATGAAGAGAGATACAATATGGACGCAAGAACATTGATGTTCATAGCTCATGGAGGGTTAACAGGACAAAGACCATCCTATCCACAAAGGACGAATCAAATGGGACCAAGACCAACACTAGGACCCTGTTACAAGTGTGGGGGTGACCATCTGATGAATGTTTGCCCACATACGGAAATCATTAGAATTAACGCTTATTGCACTGAGTGTGGGGTTACTCACTTCATTGAGGATTGTTCAAAGAATCCAAACAAAGTGCAAAAGACGACATTGAATATGCTAGAAACTAGTCCTACCAGCAGTGGGTCTGAAAATGAAACTCTGATACCAACGCAAGTTGTTACTAGAGCTCAAGCTAAGAAAACCACTAGAGAACCTGAGAATGGAAAGTTAGTGACTGAAGTGGTTAGTCAAGGACCGCGGAGTCAGAAAAACACATGGAAAGCTAGAAAGGCACGCATGAAGTTGAGAAAAGAACGTGAAGACGCTATTCTAGCTGAGGAACTAAAGCAAACTAAAGCTAGATTAGAAAAACTTGAGAGTCAAAACGGGAAACGAGAGATGAGCCCGGAAAGAACGAAACAAAAGAGTATCAAAGAAACAACGAGCTTAAGCTCAGGGGGATCAGTGCTAGTCGACAAAGTACACGAACCATTGGACGCACTGATAAGAGCTTACGAAGCTAGGTTAAAGAACAACCAAACACAAGAACAGAGGTGGATGACATACCCAAACGCGGAATTGGAAAATCAGAGACTTGAAATGTGCCAGAGAATGATCGAGACTGCACAAGCCTTATTAGAACCACCAAAAGAAACAATGAATTGTGGAAAGGAAAACCCAATTCAGCAAGAGACTATCGTTTCGCAGGTAGCTGAAAAGACTCCCAGTGCACAAAAGCCTGAAAATACACAAAAGGATGACCGCATAGTATTGAACACAACCGATCGGGAGATAGAGAGTTTTCATCCAGTCATACAGAGGAGTGTGAGGAATCGTTCAAGAAATTGAAAGAGGCACTCATTACTGCTCCAGTCTTGAAATCACCAGATTGGGAGAAGATATTCCATGTGCATATAGATGCTTCGGCATATGCAATAGGATGTATTCTGGCTCAGCCAGAAGAAGGAAACATGGATTTTCCTATCTGTTACGCCAGTCGACAGCTCAACAATGCAGAGAAGAATTACACCACAACAGAGCGAGAGGAATTAGGAATGATATATGCTGTGAAGAAATTTCGGCATTATCTTCTAGCCAACAAGTTTGTGTTTTTTACGGATCACCAAGCCTTGCTCTACCTAGTGAATAAACCATGCAATACGGGGAGAATAGTGAGATGGTTCATTATCTTACTGGAATTCGACTTCACGGTAGTAGTAAAGAAAGGAAAAACACATCTTAGAGCTGATCATCTTTCGCGATTGACGAATGGAGAAGACCCTATAGGAGTAGATGACGACATGCCAGACGCGTACTTGTTCAACATAGAAATGATACCGAAGTGGTCTCAAAATGTCGTTAACCTATTAACCTATGGAGGAGAGTTCGATAGAAGAGAATACAACCTGAAACATATTGCTATTCAGCAATCCAAGAATCTTCAATTGGTTGCAGGAAGGTTGTATCAATTGGGAAATGATCATGTTTTACGACTATGCATCAATCCTGAGGAATATAATATATATCTGCGCGAAGCACATGTTCAGGAATGTGCATTTCATTGTTCAAGAAGGAACACATATAGGAATTTGTTACAATTGGGAGTCTATTGGCCAGGAATGAAAGAAAGCGTACATGAATATGTCACTGTATGTATTGTATGTTTATCAAAACCGCCAGCCGAGTATTCGACATTATATCAGATAATGATCGCTCCAGAATGGAGTCAGTATATTGTTGAATATCTCACAAATAGAACTTTCCCAGAAGGAACGTCAAAAGCTCGTCAGAAATCTGTAGAGACAGAAGCTAGAGAGTACGCTTTAATAGGAGATCAACTCTATAAGAGAGGTAAAGACAACCAGCTTAGGATTTGCGCATCAGAGTCTGAGTATGTGATAATCTTGGAGCAAGCTCATGGAGGAGTAGGTGGAGGCCATTTCTCAGGTGATAAGACAGCAAAACTTGTCTTAGCCGCAGGAATATGGTGGCCAACATTACATATGGACGCTGAGGAATACGTTAAACGGTGTGATGACTGTCAGCGGACCAAAGTACCACTTAAAAGAGATGATATGCCGCTTAGACCAATGATGGGGGCAAGAGCTTTTGCAAAATGGGGGATTGATTATGTCAGACCCATTTCACCTCCTGCATATAAGACTCATGCACAATACATCATTGTGGCTACAGACTATCTAACAAAGTGGGTCGAAGCAAAGGCAACTCAAAAAGCAGATGCCAGGACCACGGCACAATTTCTATATGAATACGTCTTTGTACGATATGGATTGCCAATAGAAATTGTGAGTGATCGAGGCACACATTTCATAAATGAAGTGATAGAGATCCTTCTAGATGAATTCATGGTACTCCATAGGAAATCAGCCCCGTATCATCCACAAGCAAACGGACAAGTTGAAGCAACAAACAAAACCATATGCACGGTCCTTACGAAGATTGTATCTGAGTCAAGAACTGACTGGGACCAGAAGTTGCATTCAACATTATGGGCATATAGGGTAGCATATAAAACATCAATAGGAACGACCCCATATAACATGGTTTTTGGGCTAAATGCTATCTTACCAATAGAATTCTTGATTTCAACCTTAAGGGTGGCTAAGGATCTAGAGTGGACAGGGCACGAGCTCTCTGATAGAATAGATGACCTGGAAAAGCTAGATGAGCTTCGCCTAAAAGCAGTAGCTTCCATCTACGCTCAAAAAAGGCGACAAAAGGAATTTTTTGATAAGCATGTGCGGACTAAAGAGTTTAAAGTTGGGGACTATGTCCTAGTTTACACTCTGAAACAGCATGCTAAGAAGCTTAAAAAGCGAGGGATGGGACCTCTGGTGATTAAAGATCTATCACCAAGTGGAGCCGTCAAGCTTGCTACATTAGACGGAGAAGAAATGCCCAATTGGATTAGTGGATGCAGAGTGAAAAAGTATCTGTTGCCGCTAACACAAGACATGCTTCTCAAAATACATCAAGAAAAGCTGCGTGTCCAGAAAAAGAAAAAGATTGAGGAGGAAGCGCAAGCCGAGACGAAGGAAAGAATGGAGAAAAGAAGACTACTGCGTCAGAAACAGCGCAATGAAGGAGCAATACGAATAAACGCAGTCAGTATAACAGAAATGGATAATGACAAAGAAGAACCCATCATTGAATGCAAAGTAGGAACCAACCAAATCAAAGCCAGAGCACTATTGGATTCAGGAGCTCAAGCTAACCTACTTTCACTCAGTTTGTATAGACAATTGACAAATGACACTAAACTACAAACTGCCAAGCAAGAGTTAAAGAGTTACTCTGAGAATTCAATCAAAACTGTCGGATGCACAGTTTTACATATACAGATTAACCAATATGTATATCCTCATATGTTTTACGTGGTTGAAGACCAAGCTACACAACATCCATTATTGCTAGGACAACCATGGCAGAAGCAATATAATGCAATGATTGACTGGAGTTCTAATTCAGTGCTTATCAAATACGAAGGTGAAAGTCAATTAGTTAAGTTCACCAAAGGAGAAGAGCCAACTCCAAAGGACGAATCCAAAGACAAAGATAAACAACAACCAGAGAAAAAGAAGAAGCAATGGCAACCAAAAGTTTCTATACAACCAGATTACTCTTCGACGAGGAGTTCTCAACAGTGGACAAGCAATAATATAACAGCTCAACCTTGGAAAAAAACGGAGTCAAAGTTGGTATGGAGACCAAAAAAGGCTGTGCCAGAGAACACAAAGGTGGAAAACAGAATCTTCAATACCAGACAACAGAGTGATCCCCGACAATCAAGGACCGTGAAACAGATCTGGATTCCAAAGAAGTTCATGACGGCACAAAGCTATAGCAAGCAAATTTGGATCCTAAAGATTTGTAAATAGGAACTCCCTTCAATACAATCAACGGAAACTCCTAGGTATTTCAAGGCGAGGAAATCAACACACAGAACAAAGCAGGTTTGGGTCGCAAAGAGTTTGTGGCAAGCACAAGCAAAGCGGAAGCAGATTTGGATTGTGAAAAAAGACAACAAGGTAACGAAGAATCCATCTACTGATTCTACTACCGAAGTGCCAAAACCAACCCAAAACCCGACCACCAATCCTTCAATCAAACAAAGAGCAGCTTTATTGGAAAGACTGTTGTATCATCGCTCTACAATTGCATTGGGAACTTATGACCAAAACAACTACAATGCTTCACCCACAGACACTTCATAGTCGTCCGGGAGGACTCAGACTAGGAGGGGGGGAGGTATACAGGAGCTACAAAGCAGCTACAAGCGGAAAAAACAAAGAAAAACAAAAATTATATTACAAGGGCAGTGTCTTACATGATTTTGCAATTTTTTATGTTTGATTGCGGATATTGATAATATTTATGCCCTTATATACCTTGTTTTGCAACAAGAAGAGATCAAATGATGAATTTGGGTCTCTAGATGTGTAAATATCACTAAATAAGAGTGTTTTTGGAGCTAAAAAGTGGAAAAAAGTGGTAATCCAAGTCCAGAAATCACAAAGAAGTGTATATCCATATACACAGGGTTACCAGCTATTTATCGTGTATGTTTGGAATTTTTTGGCTTCAATTTGCTATTTTCCTTTATTTTTATGATTTTCTTAATAAAAATAAAAGAAAAATAAAAAAGCAGGTGAAATGAGATCAGAAAAAAGAAAAGAATAGACGGTGATGATCCTAATGACAAGGGCAACCCATGGTAAAAATGGGGTACAATTCTGAAAAAAGTTGCGGAAAGCCCGAAATGACAGAATTTTGGCAAAGTGGACAGATTTCTCAGAAACAGGTCAAACGGAGTCCAAATTGAGAAATTTCAAATCCTAAAGTGCATTTCACGACGAGATAGGAGCACATGTCAAATTTGGTAACAAGTGATCCGGGAAGCCCGAAGTTAAGTATTTTTCACTTCACTATCAAGCTCATTTCCACTATTACCTTCTTGGAGAGAGCAAAGAGCACACAGGAGCATCCGACCTTCTACCGCCTTCTACGACTGCTACGAGAGCTCAGAGGACACCAGACATGAGAGGTAGACTCGTTGCCATAAGCTTTTGATGCTTATCGTTAACTTTTGTAGCGAAAACTCACCAAAACCAAGAAACAAGAGCAGACGGGGAATGGGGAGGAACGCTAGGTAGGGGCACAACCGCCTAACCAAACCTTGCAAGAACTTAGAGGTGGGTTACCTTAGTATAGGAGATGAGTTTCTAGCACTCAAAGCTCGAGAAAGAACGACTGGAAAAACCCTAGGTCAACAGAGCCTGCGAGAGGCAAACAGAAAAAAGTTGTCGGAACGACACAAAAGTTCTCAAGAAGCTTAACAACATCGAGGGCAATGCAACCTTGGAGTATCTCCGGGTTTGGATCACCAAAAGTAGGTCGGAACAACCGATTCGACTGCGGACACACAAAGCGCAATTTTGGCATAACGGCTGAAATTGACGACCAAATTACATGAAACTTCACAAGCAGCTTCAAATATACATGGATGACTTATGTTTGCAAGCAAAACCCAAAAGAAAGCTGATTCACTTACCGATGGTGAAAAAGACGCTTTCGGGCAACCAAATGGAGAAAGATGGAGAACTGGGAGCCAAAGTCAAGTTCAACCAAATAGGTGGCTTCACAACATATCCAATGAGCTGGAAATGCAACTCTCGAGAAGAAAAGTTGAAGAAATTCAACTCCAAGGCAAAAAGACGACTTCGGAGACTGAAATGCCTATAAGGGGGCTTTTTAGCTAAACTGATGACTTTTTAAGTTGAAAACTAGTTAGCAGGGCTTAGGGCACTAGCACAAAGCATTCTTTGCACAAAAAGACCAACATTTCAAGAAAAGACATTATACGCGTATGATGTCTCACAGCATGATTTTCACATCCATTTCAACATTTGAGTGCATAGCCCTATTCAACATGTTAATCACATCCTATGAACCAAGTATCATGAGAATTGGAGTTAGAAAACCCAAGGAAAACCAAAAAGACGCAAAGTCGGCCATAAAATTGATTTTTGGTCCTAATTTTGTCAAAATAACTCCAAACTCATTGAAACTTTGTAGGATTGTTGATTAACACATCTATAAGCTATCTGGAACCAAAAAGCACCATTTTGACACAAAAGACATCATACGCGTATGATGTCTATTTGCACTTTCAGAGCCAAAAATGCTCATTTGTAATCATACATCCATGATATATATCTAATACATGCTACATATGAAGTTTGGAACCATTTGGTCAAGTGGATCACCCCATTAGCCCAATTAAGAGAAAATCCTTCATACAAAGCCTATTTTTGTCCCAAATCCAACATATTCAAGTCCAAACCAAGATTTGAGTATAAACAGTCCTTCACTAGCACATGGAGAGTCCACAGAACCAATCCCATGAAAAATTGATGAAAAAGACATCATACGCGTATGATGTCTCCAGAGCCATTTTTAGTCCAAATTCTATCCAAACTTGATAAATCCACTGAATAAGCCTATCTAAAGCCAAAACATGGCTTATAGAGAAAATTGGTCCAAAAATGCACTAAAAGACATCATACGCGTATGATGTCTCACTATGTGATTTTGGCACCTCAGGGCTTCAACCACCAAACAGAAGTGTTCTACATGCCATTTGAAAGTAATCCACCAAGTTTTACCCAATTTGGATCATAAAATCCAATTCCCTTTCAAAATTTTGCCAAGAGCCGGAACTGGACTAAACTGGCCAAAACTTGACCAAATGGGATCCAAACTCAAATCCAAGCATATGATACTCATGTATACACTATCAGTTACAAGCACAACCAATATGAAGTCATTCTGACACAAAAGACATCATACGCATATGATGTCTCAAGCATGTTTTTGAGCCCAGTTTGCATATTTTTTCACCTACATTGCATCCTTAGGCCCTGAATAGCTCTTGTTTCAATTTTCAAGTCATTTGAATAGTTAAAAGCTTCATTTCGGCTTTCAGTACTAAAAAGACGCTAACTTCTGAAATTGGAGTTACAGGATCCATGGATTCCGCTAAGTCATCGGCAACTAAGAGAAAAAGACCAACCATCAAGGATGCTCTTGCAGAAGCAGAACCTTTTGATATTCCAACAGAAACCCTCAAGCCAACCAAGACTTGGGTGGAGGAAGCAGTACTAGAAAAAGAGGGAATAAAGATCTACCAGGGGACTTTCAGAGATCCTCAAGGGCAATCGGTCGATGTACCTATGATCCCACGAGAATTAGTGGATTATAGCAGATCAGAGAACATCAGCAGATACCTGGAAAAGGCTGACTTACACAGGTTCTTCACCTCGAGACCATCAGGTGTAGACACAAGAAGAGTGTATGAGTTGGCAACATCCATTCAGAAGGATGGGAAAGCCACGTTGACAGCCATGGATGGAGAAACAGTTGAAGTACAGATCACTCCACAGCTCATTGCAGATGCATTGAAGCTGCACAACAAAGGGAGTTCTGTCAGAGAAAGAAGGGAGGCCATAGAGGTCTATGGATCAAAGAAACAAAATACAACCTACGGAGATATGGCAGATCAACGAGCGGCAACCCTTTGCCGATTATACAACCAGTTTTTCCATGTGTGCAGTAAAAGACCGCAGAAGTATACTACACCACCCCATGCCATTGCGACAACCATCACATGGGCACTGAAGAGCAACATGCCAAAAGAGGTGAATTATGCTCAATACATCCACGAGCAAGTAATCGCCATGCACAACCAGAAGCCAAAGTACATAGGAGGAGGAGAAATCCTAACAAGAATAGCTTATGAAGCTATGGGAGCTAGGGATCAAGGGCCACGGGTTCCCTCCCAGAATGAGTGGCTTAGAGAAGCCGATGAAGAGAAAGAACAGCAAGAAGTATCCAAGAGGGCGTCCACAAGAGCACGCCGAAAACTAGAAATAGTTTCAGAACCTGAAGAGGCTGTGGACGAGCCGCTCAAGAAAAAAGCGAAGAAGAAGGCTGATCCCAAGCAAACCAAAAGTCAAAAAGCCGCAAGAATGGAAAGGCTGGTGGAGCAGTTTAGAGCGGAAAGAGCTCTAAAGGGGGACTTTGAAGAAATGTGGGTGCCAGACCCCACTAAAGTCGGAACCAGCTCTGCCAGGCCACATGTTGATCAATATGATCAATATATTAGAGCTTATGAGGAGTCGGAGGCCATACTGGAGCAGCAACCTGTCGAGCCTTATACTGAAGAGGAAGTACAGCTTTTAAAAGCTGAGCTGAAAAAGGACGACAAGGAGAAGAAGGAAGTAGATGAGTCTACTGAACGTCGAGAGAAAGACGGGCAAGCAAACAAAGGGAAAGCCAAGATGTCTGAGGACAATCAGCCCTCTTTTACTGATGTACCAAGCCCGAAGAAGATGGAAATTATTGTGGAGGAGACCGCAATAGAAATAGAAACAGAAGTTATGGAAAAGCCGGAGGCCGGGACCAAGGAAAAGGAAATAGATCCAGTTCAGCAAAAGAAAGATGATTATGAGGATCTGGTAGCGATTGGATACAGTGAAGAAGAGGCCCTGGAGGCAGTTTATGGGATATCCCTACGAAAACAAGATGATCGGAAAGGGACGAAGGAAAAGACAAAGGGTACAATGGAGAGTAAAGGGAAAATGGATGAACAGAACATACTAGAAGAGCCGAAGCCATTGGAGGTGGTGGCAGAAAGAGCTGTCAAGTTGACAGATGAAGATGAAAAAGACATGCACATGGTGCATGAACTGCTCAGCAAGATTAAAGAAAGATCCAGAGCAAAGGAAGTAGCAATTGAGACAGCAAAACAAAAGGAAGCAGAGTTGCAGAAGAAGTTAGAGAATGCTATGACTGAATCTGAAAGTCATAAAGCATCACTCTACGACGCAGAAAACGAGAGAGACGGCTTGATACTCCAACTAGCCGAAGCTTCAAGAGAGGTAACAAGTTCACAAGAAGCAAAGGAGCGAATAGAAGATGAGCTGGAGGCAGCCAAGGATGAGCTCATTGAGCTAAGGGAAAGAGTCGAACTTCAAGAAAGGACAATCACAAGACTCAGGACCACCCCTAGAGCTAGCAGAGCAGGAACAGAACAAGAGGGATCCCTCGTACCAGCTCTAGAAGATCAGGTCAGAAGTTTGCAAAGAGAGCTAAGGTTATAGCAAGTGCAAAGATTGCACATGGCGGAGGGATCATTGGCTGCAGAGGAGAGGCTCACATCAGAAAACCAAACACTAAGGACAGAAAATGAGGCCCTCCGCAAACAGCTCCAAGACCTCCAAGAGCAACAAAGAAGAGAAACAGAGACACCACAAGAAGAAGCAGGGGGAGCAGCCATAGAGCTACCAGAAACTGGAGAGGCAACCACAATTGAAGATCCAGCCCCAGTTCAAGAAGTGGCCTCAACTTCAGGAATCTCTGAAGAAGAAGAACAAAGGCTCCAGGACCAAATAGAAAAGTCAACAGAGGAAAGTGCCAAGGCGGAAATGGAATGGGAAAGGAGACTCCTCATCTCCATTAGACTTCAAGGTTTAGACACAAAAGTGCTCCATGAAGAGTGGATGCAACCCAGCCTGCCTTTCCCTCTGATGAAATTTGAAGTGATAAAGACGAAAAAGAGAATAGAGGAGGAGCAGTATGTCGCTCTTTACGAAGGCGACATCACAAAGGATGAACAATCAAAGAAGATTGTAGATTCTCAACCTAGATGGAGGAAAGGTTGGCTGAACAAATACCCAGCCTACCTCATCTACTTGGTAGAGGCTCCAAAGGAGATTCGGGAGGATGCAACCTTCTGCCCGGTGCCAAGAGTCAGAAACTGGAAAGAGCATGGCAGGATTGCAGAAAAGAAGCCAAATTGGCTTAATTATCCCAGGATGCCAGGACCAAAGGAAGGAGAGAGAATAGGTAAAGCCTACATGGTGAAAACCCTAACGGGCACCATCAAACTCTTTACTGGCTCTCCTGACCTTTCGTGTCAGATGCTAAAGAAAATCTGGAGGACTCTCTTAGCATGCATTGAAGTGTTCGCGCCAGATAAAGCCACTACCTCAAGTCTACTATCGACGGCCGACACAGTGACGGATATGATGTATGATCTTTCATTGCAGCCATCACCAAAGGTGTTACATCTCTTATACCAAAGAATTATGTTTTTGCCTAGCTTCCACATGCAAACATTCGAAGAAGCTTTCTACACCGGCTTTTTCACTCACGAAAGCAAAATATTCGTCCCAACCTTGACCATCGGCAACCTACGCTACGAATCACATTTGCAGATGCTCAAGACGACAGGACTCTATTGACCAAGCCTAAAAGTCATGTCAGGGACGACATGAACGCGGAGGGGGGGAGTGTTGAGCCAGCAGAGGATCACACCCACATTTTTGCTCACACCCATCATTTTGTAACCATTGATTGTAATAAATGTCTTTCCGACATTAATTTTGATTTGGGCCATTCATTAAGTAACGGGACTCAATTGAGTTTCCAGCTTGTAATCCCGAAGTAATTTCACCTGTTGATGTAAATAATTAGAGATGTTCTCACCTCCAAGGCTGAGGTATATAAGCCAAAGTTTTGTAACCTAAAAGAGATTCAATTATTAATCAAAGTGAGTTTTTGAGCGCCGTGACTGTGTCTGAGAGAGAGAGAGAGAGGGAGAGAGTCTTATCTTCTTGTTACGCGAGCTACGGGGCCGCCATTGGAGAAGCGTCACCGCCATTGTGTTAGCAACGGTGAGAGCTACGCACAGATACCAAGAGTGCGCGCTATCGGCTTCTACGTGTGGTAAGTTTCTACGAGCTTCGGTGTGAGTTTTCTTCCAACTCGTGTGTCGGAATAGAGCGTGCAGCATATCTATAGAACCACAACGAGTAGAGCTACACATTAGTACCATCGTGGTCAAGTTTTGGTCACCTGTATTTTTCGGCCTGTCTTCATACGCGTTTGCCGCACGGAGTGGTTATAGGTTGATTTTGCAGTTCAAGTCTTTAGGGTGTTGTTCTTACCTAGTGTCTAGACTTCCCCTTGAGTTTGAGATCAATTCAATGATTCTAGATCCTGTTTCGTATAGCATTCGTTCGTAGTACGGATTTCAGTCACTTGCGTATTCTAGAACTTAGATTTGATTTCCTTAGTAGTGATTGTCATTAGAAGGTCGAGTAGGTGATTTGACACCCACCTAGTTGTTTCCATGCGCCTGCGGGTCAAGCTCCGTCCTCGTCTGACAAATTCTGTTGTTGGTTGAGTTCTCGCTATTTAGCTTTCGCTAGCGGCGTAACCGCCATAACAGTTGGAAACGAACAAAAAATAAAATAAAATCAAAGCGCCACAATGTAAAATCTTAAGCTGAAAGAGAAATCTCAGGTTGATCTGGTACTTCACTCACATGTAACGCCTATGGTACTAGAGCCCTAGAGGTTCCCAATGTGGGTGCTTTTCCTCGAAAAGCAAACAACCCAAGGCATACAAAATAAGCACACACATCAATATTGAATCAATGTGAGAAGCATTGGGGGGTCAAAGAAAAGGAAATAAGTCAGGCGATGATTTCATGAGCAATTCCTTTTATCGTAGTTTAACTACAAGGTCTTCTAGGTATAGCCTCTAGTCAGCCCTTGGACATGAAATACTTGGCTCTCGCGATTAAACAACTTAATTGACCAGAGAAAATTGAGAAGCTTGCCCATGGTATTAATAGTTGACCTCTAGTGTCTTTCGACTATTAAATTAGCGTCCCCATACTTGTTTAGTTTTTGACCTTTACAACTGTTTATGCATTTGATTATATTATAATTTAATGTTTATTGTTGCTGAAAAATGGTTTAGAAATTCTATTACCAATCAATTTGTCTGTCTATAATTGCACATGCTTTTTAATTATATATGAGAATGCAATTACTGTGCCAATGTTGTTTGATTTTGTAGTGATTGAAGAAGGCTAAGGACATTCATCTCAAATGATCTTCCACCTCGACGAACGAGTTTCAACTCAATGGCTTTCGAGGACAAAATCTACATCAAGAAGAGGGGCATGTTAACCCTCACACACATTCCTATCACCTACAACGGACGTCGTATTATTTATTTGGTAGAGTCAGGTACCGGGCTTGTTCATCCAATAGAAAAAGGGTAAGAGTGATCGCCGATGAGAGGCGCACTCTAACTGGAACATTCAAGGGTTAGTTGGCTAAGTATGGGCGCCCAAGTGTGAATGGGGCGAGCTCATATAAAAGTCACATAAACCTAAAATTCATTCATTCTTTCATGTGTGCAATTGAAGAGTGCTCTTGCTCCATCTCCATCATCTTCTTCTTCATCTCCTCATGTGTGTGTGTATGCATGAGAGAGAGAGAGGTAGAGAGAGAGTGTGTGTGCAATCGAGCATTGCCATGATGGCACGGCGGTGGCGAAGCGGTTGAGCATGGCACGGCGGTAGCTCCTTCTTCTTCGCAGCAAGGAATCCTCCACGAAGGTGAGCGTAGGGCGGTGAGTGACACACCCTTGCTCTCTTGAGCTTGCTAGATTAATCTAGTTGTGTGCTTGGATCCATTTGTGGCTCGCACACAGTGTATCGGCAAGTCCCTTGCATTGACACATGCGATAGACTCGCACAAGTGGGCATTGATAGTTGTATTTCAAAATATTTCTCTTTGCACCTGATGAAAAATATATACCCTTGCTTTGCATATCTTGCCTTCAAATTCCTTCAAGAGATGGTATCTTTGCTAGAGTCCCATCAAGAAACTTCTTGTGCTTTTATGGGTCCATTGCACTCAACCTGCCGCACAAGACCTCGCTCTCATCATTGGGACACCATCATTGTATTTGGTAAAAACACCCCAAAGCTTCCCTTACTATGGCCATAATGGGCATATTCTATAATCACTGCATCCCAAGAGATGACATATAGGCCAAGAAAACCCATCCAAATCCTAGTAGATCTCTCTCAAATGACTTTGAACAAACTCTCTAAGCTCCATTGCTTTGTTTGATTAATACCTTATGGGAGGTTGCATGCAGCCAAGGCTAAACAAGAGATCTTCTATAATCCACTACATGACCTCAAGTTCCCTTATCCATCAAATTTATTTATTAAAAAAAATTGTGTGGCTCCTTGCTATGTACAAACGACTGCTTTGGGGGGACTGCACAAAAGCATACATCTATGAAAGTAAGGTCTTGCAAATTTATCCTCGTGAATGATCCAACTTACCTTAGGTAGATGTAATTGTATTCCTAGTTGTAATTCATCTGCAACTATCGCATGAAAGGTATCCCCAATATGATATCATAATTGGATTTCTTACTAAAATGCATTATTTCAAAGGTGCGTTGGTAGTCAATACCACAACGATCTCCACATAATATTCCCATAGGCTTTTTACCATGCCCATCTGCAAGTTGAACTTTCAAACATATTTTCCTTATGGTTGGTTTTTTTCAAGATTTGCAAACCGTTTTGGTAGCTAGGGCAAACAATTCAAGTATAAAGAGTGAGGTTAATTTATGATATAGAGAAGCCTAATCCTTCTCATTTTATACTATAAGTACAAAAAATAAACCTAAATTAATTGCCTTTCACTAATCTACGTGGTTTAGGATTAACTACCTTCTATAGGTAGAATGCCATTGCCCTCCACCCTCATAATAGTGTCCTCAGGGAGGTCACTCATAAACATGTAGACGTAGCACGTGAGTTCAATAGAAAGGGTTTTTAAAGGCACTCTTTTTTTCATTTTACACATATAAAAGGGTGCCAAATAAAGTGAAAATACACTACTTGAATAGGAAAGGGTGTGTTTTATCCATGGAAAATCTATAGATAAAGGGGTTCTAAATGAGGCCTTGAATGCATATGATATACAAGGTTTATATATAAGGTCAAATAGGAGGGAATTTATTTTCCATATGATGTATGCAGTAGGTAGTCTAGGGACTAATGGCACTAAACTCTTTTGTTTCTTGATTTTCTTGAATGTGTATTCATGGCTTCTTCATCCACCCCCTCAAACCTTCTCAGTAAACGTCATAAATATCATCTACACGTTGATTTGAGTCCTGAATATGAGCCTTTATGCAAGCGAAGTAAAACAAACACAATAGTAACACACACAAAGAAAGCAAGACTTAGAGTAGAAGGAGCAAAACACATAGATTTATGGACAGGTGGATCCCTCTATCCTTGAAATCCTATGAACAATGCCTCTCTTTCATTTATAAATCCGACTACTTTATTGACCTTTGCACGTGACAGACATAATGGTTTACTTGGCTACTACCCCCGGGGATTCACTCTATATATAAAACGGGATGCCACCTATGAGCAAACAACTTTGATAAAACCCCTATATACGACTCATATTAGGGAATATGACCCCCCTTTCTACGCTTATACAACATTTTGAAGAAAAATATCATACCCCTATCTTAAATATAAAATCTAAGTCTCACATGATCTAACTGAGTAAAACTAGTCCAATAGTGTGTAGCATAGTGACTGGGAACTTACTAAGGAACCACTTCTATTGATGACTAGATATACCCTCAATGTGTCTTAGTTTGACTTTCAAACTATCTGCCCGATCAACCTGCACTCTAGCTACTCGTCCAATTCTGACCCATCCAAAGCTGGTGTAAATCAACCCTTGACCTGCTCCAAATCAACCCTTATCTATGACCGGCTTGATGCAAAATTGGAAGTGTGAGTTGAAAAAAAACCTCCCCTAAACTCATCAGAGTTCTAGTGCACACCTATGACCAATCGGAAGTAATCAACACGGGTCAGGTCCCCCTCCCTTATTCTTAATCTTGGGAGATAAATTATTGGGGGCCTACCCCTAGCTTACATGCTTATGTAACTTGTAAAAAACCCCCCTCCCTTCTTGCACTTACGTGGTGCGATAACTTTTCCATGGTGAATCCCCCGGGGCTTCTGCAAAGCTCTAACTAGGAAATCAAAAATTCAAAATAGCATGGTTCACCATCAGGCAAATGAAATTATATGACTTTCAACTTTGCATCGTGAGGACCAGAAAACCCTTTTAGCAGTGCACACAAGAAATACATGTATTGCAAGAAAAAGTGTATAATGTACAAAGGAAAGATACAAGCTTAAGTGCTCATGTGTGAAAGAAGAGACTACAAAATCTTGAAACCTTGAAGGTTGGGTCTCAAGAAAAGAATACAAGCATTGAGGTCAGGATTGTGAACCTTTTAGTTTATTTCAACTATACATTGTTTTTTCTTATGTCTGTTCTATTTTCTATATAGACATGCTATATCTCCAGACAAAAAAAACATAGATCCAAAGGCAAATGTAGGAAAGCAGTTGAAGCCTTCGATAACAAGTGGTCTCACAAAGGATATAATGCATGAAAAAAAGTATAAGGTTTTGTTGTGGGATGTTGTTGATCGTTTCATATTAATGGTTTTTATAGATCTCAAGGAACAGCTGTAACCTACGATGAGTACAACAATATCTTAATGGACCTCACTTTGTTGCAAACTATAATGGTTGAGTTCCACAATGTAACATTTGAAGAGACAGGTGGCATTCTGCATTTTGTTTTGAAGCTAGATGAGTGTGATATCCTCAAAGAGAAGAAGCTAGAATGAGTCACAATAACATTGATGAATAGGGATCTTTCAAAATGTTGATTGATGATCCTTCATACTTCAGTGTTCAATAAAAAACAAACATATGGTGGCTTGGTGCTTTTCAGGTATTCAATCACCACCTTCTCTTCAGCTTTGGTGAGCCCTCTTGAGATTAAATTTAGATTTACTTTAACATCTCATGCGGATTTAATCTTGAAGGTAAAGAAAGAAGACCACGACATTTTATATTGAGTGTTCCATCAAACCCATATCCCTGATATCATTGACAAACAAATGAATCAAGGAAAGGTATTGGTTGTCAATGGTAGGGGAGACTTTCAGGTCCAATGGCATCTTGCAGGTGACCTTAAAACATTGAAGTGTATATATAATTGTGGAATGGGTGCTATGGTAAAGGCTCCATGCTTGTATTGTATGGAGCCTACAAAGACGATGGACCCAAAATGGTGGAGAAAGGCACCTACTCACCACAATGAGGATCCTAATTTCCACCCTATTCTAGATCTCCCATCAATGTCCACAGTTGTACAATGCATGCTCTTTCCAAAATTGTGGAGAAGTTGGTGTATCTATACATTGGGTTTGCTTGGAAAATCAAGAACTCAAAAGAACAGAAGGTTGCGGTAGCGGCGCTTGAACTAGTTTTGTCAAAGATGGGTCTCCATGGGGCCAATGTGAAAATCCAGCAGGAAGAGAAAAGTTCAACCCATGATAAAGATGTACCTTGCAAACCATCTATTGGTGGGGTCAAGGCACATCTTTTTTATCGAAGCCAACAGGTGTCAAAGATAAGAAGCTAACCAAGCATGGAAGGATATATCAGTCCACTTATCTCATCAAAATTGAGTTTTAGCAATGGAAAAATCTCCATATGGCAGTGAAGGACCGGGAACCCACAACTCGCAATGCCAAGGGTGAAGTGTGGTGTTCCATCAATGTGCTCTTTCAGATGTGTGACAAAGATGAGTGGAAAAAAATGATCAAAGGAGAACCTTCAACTACTAAAGAAAGCATTTAGGTCAGCATGGACTAAAACTCAGATTACTCATTACATGGTATTGTTAATGCACCCTTTTAAATGATAAGGGCTAGAAGGTTGTTTAATATTCCTGACAACTTGTTTTATTTGTAGCACATCATTTTCAAACACTTACCATACTTCATTCAAAAGTATGGAAACCCAGGCATATGGAACACCCAAGGCTTGGAAAAGTCTCATTACATATGGCTAGGAATGCATATTTCTAACACACACGTCATGGTGGCTCTCAAGATAAGGCAAAAAGTTTGAAAGAGTTGTTCCAGTGGTTTTATCATAGAATCCTGCATTTGCTGCAGCAAAAACATGTATAAGACTGTTCAGCAACAACACAAGCAATTAGGCATTTGCAACAAAGGAAACGGAAATGAGTAGAGGCACTCAAAAACTCCAGTGCTCGAGAAGGCCAGAGAAAGTGGAGAGAGACTTTGCAATATGGTAACCATAGGTGGATCAAGAGATTTTGATTTTAGGTAACAACATGTACAAGAGATGCCTAATGAGATAATAGATATAGTACAAGTCACAAGTCTCTCAACTTGATGACAGATAGTGGGTATCTTTTGGCACATTATCCTTGTATTGGGTCATTAAATATTTTCCATAATCTAATAGTTCATTTGGGTTTTGTTTCCCCAAAGTGAGTGCCACTGTTGTGTATGTGTAACAATAAGTTGCATGGCCACTAGTGTACCCTGGTCAATATCCAAAACATTTTGTAGCAAAACTTTATCGATGAGGATAACTTTGTATGTATTTTGTGGTAGCATTGCTCCACCTAGGAAGTGTGAGAGCATCTTGAGGGTGAATGTTGTAATACTTACCTCTTGGGACATTCCATTGTGAAATACTAGTATGAGTGCCTCACAGAGTCTGGAAAGGTATTGTCCTAGTGCTACATCCCTTCCACGATACTCTCTTGTCCGACGGTGTAGAAAGTCATCCTTTTCAGCAATCCATGACTACACATAAAAGTATGCGTTAGAGAAAGACAGTAACAACTAGTTTTTATTTATTTTTTTTATTTTTTTTTGGGGGAGGGGGGGGGGGGGGCTTACTGTAAGGTCCCAACCCCGCTGACACCAGAAACGGAATGGTACCATTGACAGGTCTCTAGGCCTACTAAAGTCAGAGTCCTTAAACATGAAAAATTCTAGGGAATTCACCCTTACCATTGGCAATGGTTTAGGTTTATAGCCCTAGAAGAGACCTAGTCCTGTCTCGCAGTGGAAACGGGACCATATAAAAAAATTCCGGCCCTATATCTTCATCCTTAGATTTAAGGTTTCCTTAGCCAACGCTTTTTTCCCCCTAGCATATGTGAGGGCACAACCGTTGGTGGATTTCTCGTTTAAGTGAAGAAGTTTCTAAACGTTTTAGTGCACGGGAATGGATAGTTACCTGACTAATCAGGTCCACCCGTCCATGATTGACAACCTTAGTCAATCCCCACTTACCACCCCGCACTCACACATGACTTCTGTGTTGTTTAATTACTACCACATTCTTTTCACAATTAAAACAATGATTCCTTTTAACTTTCAAAACTGCATTTCCTTAAGACAACCTTTGAAAACAGTATTGAAGACATTCTTTCAGAAAACAAACATCTTTAGACTTAAGACAAGGTACTGTCATTCTGAAGTATGACTGACCAGTACTAACTTGTCTCAAGACCACCTATATAGGGGTGAAAAACGGCACCCATTCCTTATTTATAAAAACTGGGGTGGAAAAAGTCTTCACCCAAAGTCCGGGCGCCCATACGCCAAAACCAATTGCCCATACAACCGGGCGGTTCCTCTAGGATAAACTTGAAAGTACTATCCATAAACATAAACAAGCACGGGGTAAAGACTCCACACGTGCCGAGGTAACCGACTCTTCCATGATGGTATCTCCATCATTACTCATTACCTGGAGTAAAATATTTCCAAGGAATCAGAGGTGTCTTGAAACAAGTTGTCTTAAGGATGGTCAAACATTTCTTTCATAAGTCAATCACTCATAACCCAATCATTTCTTTCCTAGTTACAATCATTGCTCGTGGGTTTCATGGAAGTTACCTTCCATTTACAGCCAGTTTTATCCTTCCTAACCTTACGTATGCAATGCTTAACTTAAAATGAACTTTAAAAACTATTAGTGAACATAATAGAAATCCACCTAGGACTGCTCGTCCATGTGCTGTGGGGCAGGTTCCCGTAGACTCTCCTCTGTTGGCCTATGGCTAGGCCCTGCTTCATGGTCATTAGTTGCTTTGTTTCCCTTGTTACTAACATCCTTTTCTTCAGTCAGAGGAGTTCCCCTGGTTCTCTTGGGAGCCATGTCAGCAGCCTTATAAAAAGGCTTATTCCATTAGAAGCTTAATTGAATAGTCTCCATTTTCCTTGTTTACCCAAAAATAAGGATTTTTGGAATAAATAGGGATCTTTAATAGTCGATTTGATAAGATATTCCTTCTATAACTTAATTATGCTATAAGTAATTTTTTCCCCACTCTTCAATAAGGATTTTGGACCTCGGTTATTTATTTGGCAATTAGATAAACTCATTTCCTAATTTTCCTTGTCCATTTTATACAAAAATTGGTTATTTTTATTTAAGATACATACCTAAACTATTTATCTAAGATTGGGATATTTATCATACATTCCTCAAGGTGTATTCTTTCTTTGATATTTATATTAAAGGTTTTCGATTTAATTTACTATATTTCCCTTTTTATTTTTCCCTAAAAATAACGTAATTTTACCGGGATATTTAGTTAAATTAATTTTCTAATGGTAATATAATTATCACACGTTTGCTAAATTCTAATTCACCTCTGATAAATAGCTCAATTCAATTTGAATCTATTTGCTAATTTTCCCTATTTAATTTATCTTAAAAACAGGGTAATTTAGCTAAAGTAATTAGGTAGATTATTCCTTTGAGCTTGTCCTAATTATCACGGGTTTCATAACACCTAATTAACCTCTAATAAATAACTCAATTCAATTTGAATCTATTTGTTAATTTTGCATATTTAAATTGTCTAAAAAACACAGTAATTTTACTAAAGTAATTAGCTAGATTAATTATCTGAGCTTATCCTAGTTATCACGGGTTTCTTAACACCTAATTAACCACTGATAAATATCTCAAAGCATTTGGGATTAGTTTGATTATTGTCCCCTTTTATTTTCTCTAAAAATCAGTGTAATTCTGCCTAATTAGTTAGGAAAATTACTCAAAAAACTATAGGATAATTTTCCTATCTTAATGACTGTCTAATGCAGCTTTGATAATTACCTTACTTTAATCTAAAATTAATTAATATATTTACCATTAATTCATGGTTAATTTGGCTAATTTCAGTCCTAATATGATAGGATAATTAATTAGCTTAACATTACTAAGATTAATTACAACAATCAATAGAAATTAATTAATTAAGAGAGGGCTTATGAGTATACATAGGCCTAATCTTTGATTTATTAGCAGAATGGCTTAATCTAACCTTGCTAATTAAGAAGGATTAGACTAATTATCGTTTAGGTTAATCAATTAGAGATTAATCTCTAATGATTTCTACATAGTGTTCTCTCTAGATGAGAGAGAGAGTATCAAAGCTCCGAGTCTAAGAAAATATGAAGAGAAGGGGTCCTTTTATAGCTTTTTCTGGGCACCGGGTAGCTTCTGGCAGGTTTCCACACTCCAAGCAACCCCCCAGCTTGCAATTTGCGTCATCTGCTTCTATCTTTGTCCTTGGCAGGTTCCCCCAGCTTCCACACTCCCCCCATACCTTCCAGAATTTACTTTGGTTGATTTTTGTAGATCCTAATGATGAAAATTGGAATTTCTAGCTCATTAATGCTGAAACCATCCAATTTTCCTTACTAATTGAATTCCTATTGTAATCTTCCAGGGTCTATAACTTTCCAGTTTTTATCGGATTCAGATTCTGAAAATTACTAAACATAGTAAAGCTCTGCTTATGATTCCAAAAATACCAAGAATTAGCAGTGTTTGAATCCTTCAACAGTGGTTTTCCATTAAATTTTGCAAGCTTTGTACAATCTTTAAGGTTTCAAAACTGGAAACCTTACAATCACCCCAACTTAAGGAATTGAGATGTCCCCATCTCAACCGAAATCGGGAAAATCTTTGCGAAGTGATACTTCATCCTCCCAGGTGGCGTCCTCGGTGGGGTAGTCCTTCCATTTGACCAAATATTCTCTGATAACCCTGTTTCTCGGACTCCTTTCCCTAGTGTCGAGAATACAATCTGCTTGGAGTTCAAGAATTCCTTGCTTCTGCATCTCAATTTGTTCGTCATCTAGAGTATGATTTGGATTTGGGATGTAAGGTTTTAGAAGACTGATATGGAATACATTATGGACCTTGAGGTGCTCATGCAATTTTAGTTTATAAGCTTGATCACTGATTACTTTAATCACTTCATACGGTCCACAATATCTGGGGCTTAGTTTTTTGTATTTTCTCAAGGATAGAGTGCTTCTTTTTGGCCGAACCCTTAGGAATACTTTATCTCCTTGTTTGAAAAACCGATTAGACCATTTTTGATCAGCATACTGTTTCTGGCGGTCCTTGGCTACCTGAATGTCTTGCCTTATGGCTTTGGTTTGGACATCCATCTCCTCCAACATTTGTTTTGAAGCTTCTACTCTTGTAGTAGGGTCAGAAAAGTTTAGGGGTGATATACATTCATGCCCATAAAGAGCATTAAATGGTGACATCCCAAGGCTTTGATGAAAGGAAGAGTTATAGGCGAATTCTACCAGAGGAAGAAATTGGATCCATTTTCGAGGTTCCCTACCACAATAGGCTCTAAGGATGTCTTCAATAACTTGATTCACTCTTTCTGTCTGACCGTCTGTCTAAGGGTGATAGGATGTACTGAAACATAGCTGAGTTCCTAAGGATTCAAATAAAGCTTTCCAGAATTTTGAAGTGAATTTTGCATCTTTGTCAAACTGACTATTCTCTTAGGAAGCCCGTGTAATCTGAAGATCTCTTTGATAAAGAGACGGCTTATGTCTGATGCAGTATAAGTTGTTTTTACACGCATCAAGTGGGAGACTTTAGTCAACATATCCACTACTACGATAATGGAATCGTAACCCTCTTGAACAGTGGGAAGGCCTGTTATAAAGTCCATGCTAATGAGTTCCCACTTCATTTGAGGAATGTTCAGAGGTTGAAGTTTTCCTGGCATCATTACTCGTTTAGCCTTAATCCTTTGACAGGAAAGACATTGTCTGATGTAGCGAAGTATATCTCCTTTCATTCCTGGCCAGAAATAGCTTTTCCTTATGGCATTAAGGGTCTTTGCATATCCAGGATGGCCGACAACTGGAGCGTTATGTCCTTCATAAAGGATTAACTCCTTTAATGTTGGATTTTTAGGAATGTAAAGCCGATACTTATAATAGAGAGGCCCATCCTCAAGTGAATAATCCTTGATTCTGTCTTTCTCTTTCTCTGTTAGGTCCTGTTGATTGATAATCCTTATCTTCCAGGAAAGCTTCCTTAACCTTGTTGAGGATTGGATTGTCAACTGTGGAAATAGCCCCAAGAAAAACCTTACAGCTAAGAGCGTCAGCAACCACATTCTCTTTCCCTAGTTTATATTTTATTTCAAATTCATATTCTTGTAAGAGTTCTATCCATCTTCTCTGCCTCATGTTGAGTGTTGCTTGTGAGAAAATCCATTTTAAACTCTGATGATCGATGATCAACTGAAACTTTCCTTCTAGAAGATAGTGCCACCAAAGTTTTAGAGCATGGATGACAGTTAAAAGTTCCAGATCATGAGTTGGATAATTCAACTCGTGGATTCTTAATTTTCGCGAAGTAAAGGCAACTGTTCTACCTTCTTGGTTTAAGACTCCTCCTATAGCAAGACCACTGGCATCTGTTACTACTTCAAACTCTTGAGTGAAGTCAGGGCATTTGAGTACAGGAGCTGATGTGAGATTTTGTTTTAATTTGAAGAAACAATCCTCCTGTTCTTTTCCCCATGTAAGTTTGGCTCTCTTTTTAAGTAGGTGTGTCAAGGGTGTGGTGATAACTGCATAATCTTTGACGAAGATTATGTACCTTCCTGTAATGCCCAAAAATCCTCGAATCTCACTGATCGTTTTGGGTTGTGTCCAGTCTATTATATCTTTAATCTTTGGGGTCTACTGAAATTCCTTGAGGGTTTATTATAAAACCAAGATAACTAACTGCTGGCGTGGAAAACACACATTTACTCATCTTGGCATATAATTGATGTTGGCATAGAAGATGAAGTACTTTACGTACATGGTCTTCATGCTCTTTTTCATCCTTAGAATATACCAGGATATCATCGAAAACACCAACACAAAATCATCCAGATATTCTCTGAATACATCCTGCATGAGACGGTTAAAAGTAGCTGGAGCATTCGTAAGACCAAAAGGCATCACTATGAACTCATAATGCCCATACTGGGTGTTGAAAGCAGTTTGTAAATATCTGCCTCCTTAATCCGGATTTGATGGTAACCTGATCTGAGATCAATTTTTGTGAATACCTTGGCTCCATGTAACCTATCAAGCAATTCAACTATGCGAGGAATGGGGTACTTATTCTTTACTGATACCTGGTTAAGCCCCCTATAATCAATGCAGAGACGTAAGGATCCGTCCTTATTCTTTTGGAATAGGACAGGCGCTCCCAAAGGTGAAATGCTTGGTCTTATGAATCCTTGTTTAATAAGCTGACGAAGCTGTTCTTTTAATTCAATAGCTTCAGGGAGGGACATTTTGTAGGGTCTTTTTGAAATTGGTTCACTGCCTGGGAAGGTTTCGATTTCGTGGTCTATATCCCTGGGAGGAGGTAAATTCGAAAGATCTTCCGAAAATATATCCGAAAATTCTTTAAGCCATTCTAGAGTTGGGTTGTCCCTTGAATCATCTGCCTTATTAAGTTTTACTACAAAGATATGTTGCCCTATACATAACCCCTTCAGAAGTCAACTAGCCTTGACTAAATGAGCCTTAGGTTTCCCATTTAATCCTTGTACTAATGTTTCTTCACCTAAGTGACTTTTGAAGGTTAAGTTCCCTTGAGCACAGTGAATTTGGGCTTGATTTTTTATTAACCAATCCATTCCTAGGATACCATCATAGATTCCTACTGGAAGAGTTCGAGAGTAGGATGAAGTCAGGGTTCGCCCTAGTTCAAACTCAACTTTCCCAACTGTAAATTGAGATAGAACCTCTTTCCCATTTGCTAGTTCTACTACTAATTTCTTGGTAGGATATTGGTTCAATTTAAGTTTCCTTAAACATTTAGGGGAGAGAAAAGAGTGTGTGCTGCCACAATCTATAAGTAGTTCAAAATTTTCACCTTCTCTATTTGCAGTGGTTTGGATGACAGCATACTGTTGCCGAGCTCCAGGGTTATCAATGGCGGAAAAAAGAGTAGCTCTTTCATCTTCCTCATCCAGCAAGGTAGGCTCTCCTACTATAGCATAAGCTCTGGCTCCTCTACCTTTCCTCTACCTCGTCCTCTATTGCCTCTATCTCTTTGATTATTTCCTTGTCCTATCTGAGTTTGAGGAGTGGTTCCGGTAGAAATTTGAGGATTATTCCCCTTAGGACATTGACTCCTGTAGTGTCCCATTCTATTGCATCCATAGCATCTGATGTTCGGGAAGGTCTGCTCTATAGTGGCTGCAGTTGACACTGCCCTCCGTTGACCTTCTTGATTATAATTCCCACTTGCTCTTCCTCTAAAGTTATTGTAGTTGTAATAGCTCCTGGCAGGGGGGTTTCCTTCAGCTGCAAGTGGTTTAGCTCTTAGAAGAGCATCTTGAATAGAGGTGGGTCGCATAGCTTCCAGGCGGTTACTCAAGGGTTTGTTTAGACCCTGACAGAAATGAGCAATTTGTTGTTCCATAGTCATTGGTGGTGCGTAACGTCGTAAAGACACATATTTGGTGTAATACTCTTCCAAAGTAATCCCTAACTGTTTGAGGGCGAAGAACTCGTTCATCTTGATGGCTTGGTGAGATGGAGGAAGATATCTTTCTTTCACTGCCTGCTTCATTCTTTCCCAAGAGGGACTAATGGAGGGATTATCTCTACAGTATTGTTTCCACCAGAGTTTGGCATCTCCGGTGAGTCGAAAAATTCCTAACATTGCCTGATTTCCTAAAGCAGTTCCTGCTGCCAAGAAGTAATCATCCATGGCGTCGAGCCATGCTTCGGCATCACATTCTAAGTTGGTTCCTTCTCCCTTGAAAGTTGGGAGTTGAACTTGTTTTAACAGTAGTTTCTTTTCCTGGGTGGGAGTATAGAGAATTTTTGCATTTCCCTGAGTTTGTAATTAATGAAAATGCTTTAGTGATTACACTACTTTTGTTTTGTCATGCAAGTTCTCTAATCTATATACTTTTAAAATACTGAAAACAGAAATCTGACAATCATCATCACCATCTCAATTAAATTACACAAGCATGTCATAAAACCATGGTATATACAGGTTGATACAACGCTGACTCATACTATGTACAAGATGGACTCATACTATGTACAAGATGGACTCATACTATATACAAGATGGACTCATGCTATATACAATGTGTGATTCCCTAAATCAACATCCTTTTTACCACTCGTGGGTCTGACAGGGGATCAAAAAAGATGACATCTTTTGGTCCCCTAAACTTTGGGCCTACCCTCATGGGCCTGATCCTACTTGGGTATATTACTGTGGCTACCTGATTGTAGAACCACTGATTATGTGACACTTCTACCCCATCTACAAAAATGGTCTGATCTGGATCTTTAGTCCCACTGAAGAAGAAAACTTCGATGGTCCGAAGTGTTTCTGCCCACTTGAGTCTTTTTAGATTGAGTGTCAACCCTTCTAACTGTCCCGCATCAATCAGGAAAATTACGCCAAACTATGACCAGCTGATTCCCCATGTAGGGGGAGGGGAAAACATTAAATCTAACAATTGCATGATGCTCATGCGAAATACAAAGTGGTTGGAGCTCCAAGCAGCCTCGAACATGATGTTGAAAATCACAAACTTTTGGTAAGCTTGGCGGATATTTTCCTGTATTGATAGGGAAATTCTCATTTCACAATATACCATAATTAAAAATGCAATACAACTTGTACCTATTTCTTAACTTTTACCCTCCTAAGGTCATGACCTTATTAAACCATGCTCTGATACCACTTGTAAGGTCCCAACCCCGCCGACACCAAAAACACGATGGTACCATTGATCCTACTAAAGTCGGAGTCCTTAAACATGAAAAATTCTAGGGAATTCACCCTTACCATTGGCAATGGTTTAGGTTTATAGCGCTAGAACAGACCTAGTCCTGTCTCGCAGTGGAAACGGGACCATATAAAAAAATTCCGGCCCTATATCTTCATCCTTAGATTTAAGGTTTCCTTAGCCAACGTTTTTTTCCCCCTAGCATATGTGAGGGCACATCCGTTGGTGGATTCCTCGTACAAGTGAAGAAGTTTCTAAACGTTTTAGTGCGCGGGAATGGATAGTTACCTGACTAATCAGGTCCACCCGTCCATGATTGACAACCTTAGTCAATCCCCACTTACCACCCCGCACTCACACATGACTTCTGTGTTGTTTAATTATTACCACATTCTTTTCACAATTAAAACAATGATTCCTTTTAACTTTCAAAACTGCATTTCCTTAAGACAACCTTTGAAAACAGTATTGAAGACATTCTTTCAGAAAACAAACATCTTAGACTTAAGACAAGGTACTGTCATTCTGAAGTATCACTGACCAGTACTAACTTGTCTCAAGACCAACTATACAGGGGTGAAAAACGGCACCCATTCCTTATTTATAAAAACCGGAGTGGAAAAAGTCTTCACCCAAAGTCCGGGCGCCCATACGCCAAAACCAATTGCCCATACAACCGGGCGGTTCCTCTAGGATAAACTTGAAAGTACTATCCATAAACATAAACAAGCACGGGGTAAAGACTCCACACGTGCCGAGGTAACCGACTCTTCCATGATGGTATCTCCATCATTACTCACTACCTGGAGTAAAATATTTCCAAGGAATCAGAGGTTTCTTGAGACAAGTTGTCTTAAGGATGGTCAAACATTTCTTTCCTACGTCAATTAGTCATAACCCAATCATTTCTTTCCTAGTTACAATCATTGCTCCTGGGTTTCGTGGAAGTTACCTTCCATTTACAGCCAGTTTTACGTATGCAATGCTTAACTTAAAATGAACTTTAAAAACTATTAGTGAACATAATAGAAATCCACCTGGGACTGCTCGTCCATGTGTTGTGGGACAGGTGCGTGTAGACTCTCCTCTGTTGGCCTATGGCTAGGCCCTGCTTCATGGTCATTAGTTGCTTTGTTTCACTTGTTACTAACATCCTCTTCTTCAGTCAAAGGATTTCCCCTGGTTCTCTTGGGAGCCATGTCGGAAGCCTTATAAAAAGACTTATTCCATTAGAAGCTTAATTGAATAGTCTTTATTTTCCTTGTTTACCCAAAAATAAGGATTTTTGGAATAAATAGGGATCTTTAATAGTCGATTTGATAAGATATTCCTTCTATAACTTAGTTATGCTATAAGTAATTTTTTCCCCACTCTTCAATAAGGATTTTGGATCTCGGTTATTTATTTGGTAATTAGATAAATTCATTTCCTAATTTTCCTTGTCCATTTTATACAAAAAATGGTTATTTTTATTTAAGATACATACCTAAACTATTTATCTAAGGTTGGGATATTTATCATACATTCCTCAAGGTGTATTCTTTCTCTGGTATTGATATCAAAGGTTTTCGGTTTAATTTACTATATTTCCCTTTTTATTTTTTCCTAAAAATAATATAATTTTACCGGGATATTTAGTTAAACCAATTTTCTAATGGAAATATAATTATCACGAGTTTCCTAAGGTCTAATTAACCTTTGATCAATAGATCAATTCAATTTGAATCTATTTGCTAATTTTCCCTATTTAATTTATCTTAAAAATAGGGTAATTTAGCTAAAGTAATTAGGTAGATTATTCCTTGAGCTTTTCCTAATCATCATGGGTTCCCCACTATTTAATTAACCTCTAATAAATAACTCAATTCAATTTGAATCTATTTGTTAATGTCTCCTATTTAAATTGTCTAAAAAACACAATAATTTTGCTAAAGTAATTAGCTAGATTAATTATCTGAGCTTCTCCTAGTTATCATGAGTTCCTTAACACCTAATTAATCACTGATAAATATCTCAAAGCATTTGGGATTAGTTTGATTATTTTCCCCTTTTATTGTCTCTAAAAATCAGTGTAATTCTGCCTAATTAATTAGGAAAATTACTCAACAAATCATAGGATAATTTTCCTATCTTAATGACTGTCTAATGCAGCTTTGATAATTACCTTACTTTAATCTAAGCTTAATTAATATATTTACCATTAATTCATGGTTAATTTGGCTAATTTCAGTGCTAATATGATAGGATAATTAATTAGCTTAACATTACTAAGCTTAATTACAACAATCAATAGAAATTAATTAATTAAGAGAGGGCTTATGAGTATACATAGGCCTAATCTTTGATTTATTAGCAGAATAGCTTAATCTAACCTTGCTAATTAAGAAGGATTAGACTAATTATTATCGTTTAGGTTAATCAATTAGAGATTAATCTCTAATAATTTCTGCGTAGTGTTCTCTCTAGATGAGAGAGAGAGTATGAAGGCTCCGATTCTAAGAAAATATTAAGAGAAGGGGTCCTTTTATAGCTTTTTTGGGGCACCGAGCAGCTTCTTGCAGGTTTCCACACTCCAAGCAACCCCCCAGCTTGCAATTTACGTCATCTGCTACTATCTCTGTCCTTGGCAAGTTCCCCAGCTTCCACACTCCCCCCATACCTTCCAGAATTTACTTTGGTTGATTTTTGCAGATCCTAATGATGAAAATTGGAATTTCTAGCTAATTCTGGAACCTTAGTGTAAAAAGTCCTTGTTAATGATTAATACTGAAACCATCCAATTTTCCTTACTAATTGAATTCCTATTGTAATCTTCCAGGGTCTGTAACTTTTCCAGTTTTTATCGGATTCAGATTCTGAAAATTACTAAACATAGTAAAGCTCTGCTTATGATTCCAAAAATACCAACATTAGCAATGTTTGAATCCTTCAACATTGGTTTTCCATTAAATTTTGCAAGCTTTGTACAATCTTTAAGGTTTCAAAAACTGGAAACCTTACACTTACCATGTAGCTCTCATCTTGCATATACAAGTCATCCTTCCATAGGTCCACTGACCTCGTGGACCTTTGTGCAGGACGCGTAAACCAGTCCTCTACTTCCTGAGTACTGGTTTGGCCTGAGGTTGTTTCTAGTAACTTGGAAGGTGGACTCATCTGGGAGTGTCTTTCTATACTTTTCTGCCTTGTCAAAGCAGAGTTGGCACTCCATCGGGTTACTAGAGTTTTCCATTGCCTCATCGTCACTGCTGTCATCAGATATAAATCCACTTCTCCCCTCTTGAAATTTGGAGAGTGTGGCAATTGCAAAGTCCTCCCTTAAAGTAAATATACTTTGAATGTCATGGAGGAAAATGTATGATCTCTCACCAAATTTGAAGTCTGGCAGTCCAGGAAGCATCAATGTGGCTTGTTTCTCATTAAAGCCAAAGACATCTAAAGGTAGTTTAATGTCAGATGTTTTAACTGTAAGTATTTTGCTTTGCTTCACCTCTTTAGCCTCTGCCTCAAGATTAATATCCTCCTCAATCTCAGGAACCTCATTGGACTCCAAGTCCTCGTCATCTTGTTCATTGGGTGGTAGATCTTCCTCATCCATTACCTCTAAAGGATCATTCAATAGACTAGCAAATAGAGAATTTAAGAATAGAAGGAACCCAAATGATTATTTAATTGACTTGCAATCTCGTTTGTGCACAGGACATCGTGAGGGTCTATAGATAATAGGCAGTTGATGGTACTTCTTGTATTACCGTCTTGTGGAATCATAATCTTTTAAGTGCACCACCACCATGTCAGCAAGAACCACGCTGCCTCTGTGGACCTCGAGCTCAAACTTGTCTCTTTCAGACTTGAGGAAATTGTTGTGCTGAGCTATAAGGTCATTTAGAATGAATGGGGCATTGAAGATAGAAGAGACCTTGTTGAACATTTTAGCAGTTCCTGCAAATACTACAAAATCAAAAAGTCTTTCATCCACACATGCAAAATTTTCAAACCCTTGCTTACATTTTGTAGCTGGCTCACAACAATGTTTCTCTTTTTGGTGCTAGTAACTTGAAGCTTCTAGCTTACAGGCACTTCTTCCTGTTCTGAAGCTTCTGAGTCATTGGGGGTTCCTCTGTCCCCACAACATCATCTCCAAGAAATGTATCTTTAGCCAAAGCAAAGTTCACATCTCTCTTTAAAGAGCCTCTCAGCAACTTAGGTGGTCTCTCTTCTGCTTCCTATTCACCTAAGACAATTTCTGGATCCACCGTTTGCCTCTTCATTGTGTGGGATCTTAATCCTAAGAAAAACAAAATACCGGCAAAAAAAGGTAAGTATTGCCAAGGTTGGTTGGTTCAACTCTCTCTCTCTCTCTCTCTCTCTCTCTCTCTCTCTCTCTCTCTCTCAAATTGGTCGCATAGGTCATGTTTTTCTTTTTTTAGAGATTACTTAGAGCACCTCATTTTATTTGAGTTCAACTCCTGTATCCCCCCTGTTTTTCTACCCCTTATATGCTCCACAACGCACGAAGAACAATCAGTAGATCAATACTACATTTATGCACGCCATAGGATAACCAATAGAGGGAGGGGCTTCTCTCTCACTCTGTGTTGGTCTTATTTGACTGCTTATTAGCCAACATAACCATTTAGTGCTCTACGACGCGCGGACGACAATCGGCTTACGAAAAGGACCCGTTCGCGCGCCATAAGTCAAGTAAAACTATCGTCTCTCTCTCTCTCTCTCTCTCTCTCTCTCTCTCTCTCTCTCTCTCTCTCTCTCTCTCAATCTCTCAATATGTATATTAAATCGTGCCTATAAGAAAAGAAAAATTGTAGGGGTTACCTTTTCTTGGGCTTCGCATGGCGACCTTCAAGATGCTATTTCTGTGTACCTCTCTCTCTCTCTCTCTCTCTCTCTCTCTCTCTCTCTCTCTCTCTCTCTATGTATGAGTTCTAATGTAATTCCACTTACAAATTATGAAATCTATGAAAGTGAAATCTCTCTCAACCTAGTGAAATGTGCACCTCTCTCTCTCTCTCTCTCTCTCTCTCTCTCTCTCACACACACACACACACACACACACACATATCCTTCATAGTACCATTGCCGACATGCACTGATAATAACTACATGCTTTACACATGTCAAACGGCTAGAACTAACTAGTGGGAATTTATTGCACCGTATAATTTTGATTGAGAGGTCACTTTCACACTTAAATGGTTGCACAATATTCGGTGGCAGGCTTATTGCAGCACCTTAGAGAGAGAGAGAGAGAGAGAGAGAGAGAGAGAGAGAGAGAGAGAGAGAGAGAGAGAAGAAGAAGAAGAAGATACAACTTGCAGCCTACAAACTTCATCGCGAGAGAGAGAGAGAGAGAGAGAGAGAGAGAGAGAGAGAGAGAGAGAGAGAGAGACAAAGAGAAGAAGAAGAAGATACAGCCTACAAACTTCATAGAGAGAGAGAGAGAGCGAGAGAGAGAGAGAGACGGAGAAGAGGATAGCACAAGCATCCATCACGAGAGACAAGGAGAGGGAGAGAGAGAGAGAGACAGAGAAGGACAACAGCTCAAAGAGCAGCACATATGGTGACAACGCAGTGTATTGTTGTCCACATATACCTACAGGTATGAGAGAGAGACATAGAGAGGAGACAGAGAGTAGTGTTGTGGGTGTTTGTGTGAATGCTTCTCAAAATTGGTATGTCATTGGGACTGATACACAAGCCAAAATAACAACCTTCTAAATATTTGCCGAGTTTTCACAATGGCGCACGCAGATGACTCTACTTTAAGATAAACATCTTACGTGCACCATATTGACACTTTTTAGGAATGTGTGTGTGTGTGTGTGTGTGTGTGTGTGTGTGTGTGTGTGTGTGTGTGTGTGTGTGTGTGTGTGTGTGTGTGTGTGTGTGTGTGTGTGTGTGTGTGTGTGTGTGTGTCCCTATGTGTGATAGAAAAGATTTTTAATGTTGTGGTTCAAATTAGAGCCCATGTGTGCACAATGGCGCGTGGATTTCATTGTATCAGTTTCTAAATCATTCCCACACACCATAATGCCACTTGGGCGGGGGGGGGGGGGAGAGAGAGAGAGAGAGAGAGAGAGAGAGAGAGAGAGAGAGAGACATTGGCTTACAGTTAAATGGCAAGAACAAAGGGGACTGTGAGGAAGGCAGGGAAAGGACCAGGTTTTGGCTGCTAAAGCAAGGGGAAGATCTGCTAGTAAAAAGAAGAGACCAGGGAAGCCCATGAAAATCTTGAAAGCTCCAAGGATGAATAGGCTACAAAGACACATCAGATTGTTTAAGGAAATCAGGAAGGCTCAAAAATGTATCGAGCTTCTAGGAACAAAGCTTACATTCCAAAACTACTCAAGTCAATATGTGAGGAAGCATGTTTTGGTACCATGAGGTGGAAACCTGTTGCATTGCTAGAACTACAAGAGGCAGCAAAAAAACATTTGCTGGAATATTTCAATGACATAACAATTGTTGCAGCACATGCACACAGAGTAACGATTATGGACAAAGACAATGAAACGCTGAAAAGGGTAAGGTGGAGATATGATAAGTTGCTCCAGCCCAACGAATTTATAGATAATAAAATGAAGAAAATTTTGCTTATTTCTCCATCAAAGCCAGAGGCGGTGAAGATTGTAGAGTCACCCACGATGTGAATACCAGGGTCAGGGCTGAGCAAGAAAAGCGACATGCAGAGGAGTTAAATAAACTGAAAGAGAGGGAAAAGGCAGCACATGCTATAGAAGAAGAGGCTAGCAGCTACCACATTGTAACACACGGAATCGATGTTAGCAAAACAACAATAGTTTGTCATCTATGGAGGAAGGATTAATAGTAGATAGCAGATGGTATAAGAAGACTTGTATTAGATTCTACGGACATCAATATATTGCAGGATCCAGATGCTCGGATCACAGGTTCAATTGTATATATCTTCCTGAAGTAAGATGCTTTCACTAGCTCTAGCATATTTTTATTCATCCTTGAGGCTCTACAGAGACTAACAACATCAAACTGTCTTGGGACTGATTTCCATCCTGGCTTCTTATCCTTGAATGCCGATTGAAGATGAGCAGAAGCTAAACTTATTCTTGTTGACCACCTTTGTAAACATGTCTGTAGGATTCTCACTTGTATTGCACCTTTCCTAGCTTTAGTTGTCCCTCTTTCAAAAGTGTGCGTATAAAGTGATATCCCACCTCAATGTGCTTTGTCGTTGAATGAAAGACTGAGTTCTTTGCAAGATGGATAGAGCTTTGGTTATCATTGTACAATACACAATTGTCTTTTTCGAATTTAAGCTCTTCTAAGAATCTGTGAAGCCACAAAATTTCCTTGCTTGTCTCTGTCATTACTAAATACTCTGTTTCCGTAGTAGAAAGTGAGACCACTTTCTGCAGCTTTGAAGCATAGCTTACTGTTGTGCCTCCAACCAGGAAGACATAGCTAGTAGTGCTCCCTTCGAGTATCTTTGTCACCTGCCATATCGACATCAGCATACCCTTGAAGAAAATTATCAGTTTCTCCAAAATACAAAGCATTTGTTGTTGTCCCTTTCAGATACCTAAGTATCCACTTCACAACTTGCTAGTACTCTTTACTTGGGTTGTCTATGAACCTACTTACAACTCCCACTGCATGTGCAATGTCTGGCCTTGTCCATACTATAGCATACATAAGAGAACCTACCATTGGAGCATATGGAACTTTAGACATATAGTCTATCTCGTCTTGTGTCTTTGGACACATATCCTTGGTTAGTTTAAAGTTACCAACCCAGCTTATTGTTGTGCCTCTATTGGTGAAGACATATCCAGTAGTTCTCCTTCGAGTATCTTTGTCACCTGCCATATTTGCATCAGCATACCCTTGAAGAAAAATATCAGTTCCTTCAAAATACAAAGTTGTTGTTGTTGTCCCTTTCAGATACGTAATTATCGACTTCACAGCTTGCCAGTGCTCTTTACTTGGGTTGTCTATGAACCTACTTACAACTTCCATTGCATGTGCAATGTCTGGCCTTGTCCAAACCATAGCATACATAAGAGAACCTACCACTGTAGTATATGGAACTTTAGACATATAGGCTATCTCCTCTTGTGTCTTTGGACACATATCCTTGGTTAGTTTAAAGTGACTGTCCATTGACTACCAGCCATCGGCCATCGGCCAACCGACCGACTGCTTTCTGACCACTTTTCGATCGCCGTCCGACCATAAGATTCCAACGAAAAGGAATATTTTGGCGTTTGGTTTTTGATGAGTGATTTTTCTTCACGCACGATAGCTTCTCCTCATAACGAGAACCTTACAAATGTACGTTATTAAAACAAAAAATTACAAGGGGTAAATCAGGGTCCATACTAAACATGTTATGGCTCATTGATTGTTACGAGACTGAGCACCCTCCTGTTGCATGTGGTTAAGTGCAGTTGGGATAGTTGTCTTAATGTTTAATAATGTATTTTCTAATTGATTTTACCAACAATGAGTGCATGATGATTTGTAGATTGAAATTTTGGGAGTTGAGAAGGAGGCGCCGGTAAATAATAATCATCTCAGTCATTTTATTCTTGCACATTATTTTAGATCTTCTATCTATAAGCCACTATGGCTGCTTTGTAAATAGGATAGTGAGAACTCATCCTAAGAGGGTCATGCAATAAGTAATGTGTTCCACTCATAACTAAAGTGTAAAAGAGGGGCCTCCAATTTTTAGCACGAACAAAGAATATCAAATATCAAATACCAAACTCCACAAGAGGTGCCGTGGAATTTGGCTGCAATATTTTAGGCATTTCTTTCTTGTGTAGATGCCATAAATTTTCTATTTTCCCTCTCTTAACACTAGGTTGGTAATGGGACACTTTTATGTACTGGGACACTTTTATGTCCTATTAAGTGACCATTTTCCTTGAATTATGTCAAGAGTTTCAAAATGGATTTTGAGGTGCTATCTGTCTAGAAAGCTGTCTCATGAGTTGAAAAAAACTCGACATTTTTTTGGAATATCAATTCCATCTTTAACCTTGTCCTTGCACAACATTTCACAACCTAAACTGTGTGAAAAAACGGGTCCTGTTTTTGGCTTTTTTCAACTTTTTGCAACTATACCACTCTAGAATTCATGTTTGTGAGGTCTATAATGCTACAGAACTATCTTTAGTCGTCCTCAACATGTCCTGATGCTTCTAGGGAGAAATAAATGTTAAAGTTGTAAGTTATGACCAAATTTCAAAAATTGTCAAATCTTGTTTTTTAGCCAATTTTAGCTCTTCTATGATTTTTTTGGTGGCTTTCATGATATCCAAATGCAGTTTTGATTTTCTATATCACATATTGTAACATAAAGCTAATATTTCTTGAGTTTTGGGGCACCTAATACCCTATTTTGCATAGTAGACAACGATGGTTGATTTTTTCAATTATAGAAGAAAACAAAACATTCTAGTATATCAAGTATAGCTTTTTCAATATTGTTAGTTTCTTGTGACAACTCCATGCATTTTGTACGTAGTAGCCATAACTAGTCATAAGGATCAAATTTGCCTAGAAATTGAATAGTTTCTATGGGATTCTACGACTCATAATGTTGAACCCAGTTTTTTCATGTTTGCTGTATTTAGCACTTCATCTTTGTCCCGAAGATTCCCCTTGGTAAGAGATTTATTATTCTTTTGACATGCTCCATGGCTCCTTATGAACCTAAAGGACAATAGGGAACTACGAAAACATGCATATATTATTTGTATTGAGTGTGGCTATAGAAACTTTGATGATAGGTTTGCAGAATGGTAAAAATTCAACTTTTTTGTACCTATTTCTTTTGGCAAAACAAAAAATAGTGAGTGAGAAGCAATCCTATGTTTTGATCACCAACCCATTGAAGTTAACTAGGGAATTTATCTCAAGTCCTACAAAAATCCCTAATCTTATTTTTATGCAACAAAACGTAAGAAATGACTGTTTTGATGAAAATGTACTGGTCCATCAACTTTGGAGGCTTGGTGTGAGCAAAAGATGAGAAATTTTACAAGTTTCTTATTTTTTCCATGTGTTGTGGGCCTTGAACTATAACCTCATGAAAGGATTTTACAAAATGAGTGGATCTACTATGGTTTTGGAGGTTTTTTTCAAAACCCTGAAAGGACACTTTTATGTCCTGTTAGGTTACCAACCTAGTGTTAAGCTATGTCTTGGGCTATAGAGCTTGATTGTGTCAAATTCTTGTGTAAGAGTGTGTAAGAGTTTGTCCTCTTTCTTTCTTTCTCTTTTTTTATTTTTTATTTTTTTGATACTTTTTTCTCTTTATATATATATATTTTTCAAAATAGGAAAATTACTATGTAGTAATACATATATGCTCAATATGTGAAATGAATGAGAAAAAAATAAGTAAATAACAAAATAATGGATACTTAGCTCATAGATTGATGATGCCATCCAGTCCAAATTGTGGAGAACAATGGCAAGATCGAAAGTGGCGATCGGTTGATTATTCAGATGCAAATTGATTTGATTTTTCAGCGTTCAATCTCCCTCATCTCCAATTGATCAATCAGTTGAACAATGTCGGAAACTTTATGTGGCTTTAGAATTCTCGGATAATGCGAGGTTAAAAGAGCTTTGATCGTAGTGATATGTATATATATCTTTATATATGTATATATTTTTTTACAAACTCCTTGCACACAACCACTTATGTCTGAATCTTGAAAAGAGTTCATTTTTCTAATCTGAGATTGAATATTTGGGACACATTGTATCGGGCAAGGGAATATATGTAGACCCCAAAGAAAATGAAGCCATTTAGTCATTGCCTAGACCCAAAAATTTGCATGAACTACGTTATTTTATTGGTCTATGCAATTATTATAGGAAGTTTGTATGTAGCTTTGATTACAAATCTCATTACCTCACTCTTCTGTTAAAGAAAAATTCTCCTTATGTATGGTCTGATTTGCAAAAAAGATCCTTTAATGCACTCAAGAATGCTTTGATAAATGCACCAGTATTGCAATTGCCTGATTTTGGTAAACCATTCTTTGTCGTAGTCACTGATGCTAGTAAAAAAGGTATTGATGAAGTCCTTATGCAAGATAACCATCCACTTGTATTTGAAAGTCGTAACTTTAAACCGTCTGAAGCAAAATTTAGTACATATGACAAAGAGTTACATGTTGTTGTATATGCTTCGAAAATTAGGAAACACTATTTAATGGGTGTTGATTTAATCATCAAAACTGATCAACAAACTATCAAGTGTTTACTATCTCAACCTTTAATAGATGATAGACATATTAAGTGGGCTGCATTCATTCAAAGTTTTCAACCCAACATTCAAGACCAACCTGATAAGAAAAATATTGTAGCTAATGCCTTGAGTCAAAGACCCTCTCTTAATAATCTCTCAATCATTATGAGTGCGTTCATTTGCTTCAATGCCTGACACTTATGCACAAGGTAATGATTTCAAAACCACATAATTGCATATGATTGAGAATTCCGTGCACACATTTTTGGAATACACTATTCAAGAAAATTTCCTTTATTTCAAACAAAAATTGTGTGTAACTAAACCTTTTTGTACACTGATCAACAAACTATCAAGTGTTTACTATCTCAACCTTTAATAGATGATAGACATATTAAGTGGGCTGCATTCATTCAAAGTTTTCAACCCAACATTCAAGACCAACCTGATAAGAAAAATATTGTAGCTAATGCCTTGAGTCAAAGACCCTCTCTTAATAATCTCTCAATCATTATGAGTGCGTTCATTTGCTTCAATGCCTGACACTTATGCACAAGGTAATGATTTCAAAACCACATAATTGCATATGATTGAGAATTCTGTGCACACATTTTTGGAATACACTATTCAAGAAAATTTCCTTTATTTCAAACAAAAATTGTGTGTAACTAAACCTTTTTGTACATTGATCATTGAGGAGTTTCACAAGCCACCCTATGCTGGACATAGAATATTTGCTGCTACTTTTCAAAACTTATGTCGTGATTTCTATTGGCCTACTATGAAAACTGATGTTAAACAGTATGTTTCAACTTGTTTGATTCGTCAAAAGATCAAAGAAGCAACAAGTAAGAAATTGGGACTTTTACACCATCTCCCTATTCCTGAAAAATCTTTGAAACATATTTCGATGGATTTTCTTACTAGATTTTCACTCACTGTTCACAAGCATGATATGATTTGGATTGTAAGTGACCGTTTCTCTAAACAAGCATAGTTCATTTCTTGTAAGAAACACTCACAGCACATCAAGATGCACTTCTATTTCTTAAAGTTGTCTTTCCACATAATGGTTTGCCTAAAGTCATAATATCTGATGGAGATTCAAAATCTTGTAGTGCTTTTTGGACTACTATCTTTGAAAATATTGGAACAACACTTGATTTTACTTCTGCATTCCATCCTCAGTCTAATGGTCAAACCAAAATCACTAATCGCACTATCATTGACTTGTTAAAAGCTTATGTTTCTTCTCAACCCAAGAAATGGGACGATTACCTGCATATTCTACAATTTACATATAACAAAACCACGCATGTTGCCACAGGTAAATCTCCATTTGAACTTATGTATGGTCATTCTCTGCCTACTCCTGCTTCACGTCTTTCTAATTGTACCTGCCGCTGATGATTTTACAACTAATTTTCATGATATTTATGCAAGTGTGGATTCTGTCATTAAACACTCACAAGAACTTTACACTAATCATGCTAACAAGCACCACAAGGCACACCAGTTTAAGAAAGGTGATTACGTTATGCTTCACATTGAAAAACGGAGGATCAAAAGTGTTGATACTAATGTTTTTGTTGAAGTTGCTCCTCGTTTTTACGGCCCATTCAAAAATTTTGTTGTGATCAATGATGTTTTATTTTGTTTAGATTTATCTTCACATTGGCACATTCACAATGCATTCCACATTAGTCTTTTAAGACCTTTCAGAGAATCCCTTCCTACACATCACATTTATGAGGATCCACCTTAACTTGTGGACCAAGAAGAACAACTCATCCCTGCACAAATAGTTGATCACGAGACCACCCCACCACACGCACTGACATGGTTTATAACCGCTATCTTTTGACCTTCAAAGGCCACCCTAGAGAAGATGCCAAATGGAAGCCTGAAAACTTTTTCCGCAACTTCCTAGACCTTCTCCACACTTTCCACCACTCACGGTCCAGTTGATTCTTTAGTGAGAAACTGAGGACAATTGTTATATCTAGTGGGAGGGATGTTGCGAGACTGGGTACCCTCCTGTTGCATGTGGTTAACTTTAATTGGGATAGTTGGCTTAATGGTTGATTATGTGTTGTCTATTTGATTTTACTAACAGTGAGTGCATGATGATTTGTAGATTGGAATTCTAGGAGTTGAGGAGGAGACGCCGGCAAATAATAATCCTCTCGGTCATTTTATTTTTGCACAGTATTTTAGATCTTTTATTAATAAGCTACTATGGCTACTTTGTAAATAGGACAGTGAGAACTCACCCTAAGAAAGTCATGCAATAAGTAATATGTTCCACTCATAACTAAAGTGTAAAAGAAGGTCCTCCAATTTTTGGCACCAACAAATAATATCAAATATCAAACACCAAACTCCACAAGAGGTGCCGTGGAGTTTGAGGTTGCAATCTTTTAAGCCTTTCTTATGTAGATGCCCTAAATTTTCTCTTTTTCCTCTCTTAAGCTATGTCTTGGGCTATGGAGCTTGATCGTGTCATATTCTTGTGTAAGAGTGTGTAAGAGTTTGTCATCTTTCTTTTCTTTGTGTACTAGTTTGTGTAGATGTGTCAACATCTCCATCCCTTGTTTCTGTGTCAACATCTTTTCCTTCCATCTCTCCTTTTCCCTTCTCCATCAAGGCAAGGTCAAAGTTGAATTTCATGGCCAAGGGTGGAAGCCCACCCTTTTTCCCAACACTATTATATCTAGGAGGATCAATAATGATTCATCTCTCTAGGTTCACAAGGTGACCATTTTATCATGCTAAGGGTCAATTATAGATACGTTATAGACTCATCATAATCATAGAAGGGATAAAAGTTATGTGTCGTAGTTGTCTTCAACTTCGTGTATATATCGTGTCTTCCTAGCTCTTCTTTGTCAAGCAAAATATATACACAAACACGATATAATCATGATTGACTCATGTTTGTGTATATGTCGTGTCTTCCTAGATCTTCTTTGTCTTCTTCATGTCTTCATGTGATTCATGCTTATGTCCATGTTCATGTGCGGATGCGGGACTAAGCATGATGCCATCTTTGTATTGAAGTATGCTTATATTCATGTTTACTTGATACAAAAATGTGCAAACTTAAATGAATGCTTGATGAAACTAGGGGTCTTACCAATATATGTATTCTTCCTTCTATGGCAATGTCTATACCTCATCAATGCCTGATTGATACACAAAGATGATGATGAAAAATGCAAGAAGGATAATTGGAGCTCCCCCTTAACCAAGATTACAGCAAGGTTTCAGACCAATATGAGAGATGATAAAGGTTTAAGGAAACCTTATCAACATACACTCTTGAATCAACGTTAAACTTTCGCTCACTAGGTAACTTTTGTAGATGCGTGAAGCTTGGTTGTAAATCTCTGTCGAGAGGAGTGATGACAAAGTAGCCTTCTGAGCAAGTTGAGGATTCGTTGCCAACTGGTCACTACAAACTTTGATAAAATCCTACCTTATGTACCTCCAAGGTTTGTTAAGGCTTCTACATGATTTAAAGGGATAAAACTTCTATTATTGTCTACACCAATATTGCATGCTATGGAAAGAGTTTTTGTGATTGAAGGTGTAGCAACCCATGATGAAGACTTCATATGATTGAGGATGGAGAAATCCAAATCAATCATGTACTGATTGGAGCAATCAATTGGCTATGGCAAGATCCAACAACACACAGGCTAGGTGAGAAGTGTAAGCTTGGGCTGTGACTGATGAGGATGGGCCTTGATGGCACAATTACACCACCCTAACAACCTAATGATTGCAGCGCTTGTTGGTGCTCATGTAATGCTATGGAGGCTCAAGGCTAGTCAGCAGCACATACCAAAACTTAAAGACGGGTCTGGCTTGGCCTTTATCCTTTGTAGCTCGTGATGATGGCAAGCCCTATGCTTGAAGCAACTCTCTTGCAGAAACACCTTGCGATTGTGGCAATGCAAATAGAGCTGAATTCTTTGAATGGGTGGAGGAAAGGATGGAATGTGCAATAGATCCAAGAACAAGTGAGGGGTATAATAGGGCACAACAATTACTAAGAGAGGGTAGGTCAAATCTCTATAGCACGTTGATAGCCTTTAGCTTGCCTCGACCAATTCTTGGAAGCCTTGACTTTAGGCTTGGCCCTCTACTAAAAAAATGATTTGCAACCATTCAAACAAGGGATAAACCTTGGGATATTGGTATAGCTAGAAAGAGAGACTGTCACCTATTTTAAATGCGAAAAATTGATGAGAGACAAAGAGGAACACCACTTGATCTAGCACGAGAAAAGCTATGCAATGTTTAAAAATTCTAAAATAATCTAGAGAGGATCTACGCTCTAATACCATTTGTAGAGATTAGTGTTAGGGTGAATAGAAGTTTGTATTATTCATGTTAGTTAATCTTAGTGCTAATTACACAAGGTACAAATTAATCCAAAGTGATCTTGATGTCTAGAGTGCAAGTGTGCATGAGAGTATGTAAGGGTCCCACTCCACAAGCAAGGATGATAACCCGAAGGTTATGAACCAGATCTCTCGCCGCTTGGGATGGTACCATTATAGGGTTGGCATCTATTTTTTCTTTTATCTATAGCACTTCAAATTTGATGAGTGGGTACGAGAGAGCTTGTTGATGCCATTCTTCATTGACTTTCACCGATGTGAGGAGATTGACATTAATAAAGTGTAGGATCCTCTCCTACCACACTGCAGGGCCTCTTTCCATATCTGCTCTGTTTCATCTTCTACTTGCTTCTTTAGCATGGCCTCTTCATTAACAATTAAGCTTTTGGTTGAAGTGGAGGGGTCGACTTCCTCTTGGGCAATAACAATCTCCGAGAGATTTCCTTCTTGAGTGTTAGCTTCTTCAAAATTCATGAACTGCAATGCATTTGTATCTCCCATTGCTATTTTTGGTTGATCTTCTCTTGATCCCCTAAATCCTTGATGTCATTTTATGTGGTCTTACTCTCATTGCTATAAAGTCCTTACAAATTCCAATTGAAACTCAATAAAGGCATTGTTGAAGGCATACACAAAATCAATAGCTTTCAATAGTTCCGGCACAACTATCCACACCTTCTTCGTTGCCTTAATCCAACCATTCCTCTCAATAGGGGAACTCAATACACTGTCTATGATTACATTGGTACATTGTTCAATTTATTTCCTCAAGTTGCATCCACCTTAAGTGCCTTTTTGGATGACCAATGAGAGATCAATAAATATCATCCATGTCAAAATTTTGGCAAGTGGGTTATTTCATCACAAGAATCAGTTCTTTTGTCATATGTACGAAATAGAGCTATGCCACTTGGATTGTAGAATACAAGCTCATTGTGTAAGCATCTAAATCTTTGTTTGCATAAAAAATGGTGAAGGTTTGCTTGGTTTGATTCAATAGGCATAGATAATTTGTATTCATGGAAATGATTTTATGAATGGGCGTCTTAGGGACACTTTGACCTTAGTTCAACTAGAGGTGTTTGATAAAGTGTCCCTAAGACGCCCATTCATAAAATCATTTCCATGAATACAAATTATCTATGCCTATTGAATCAAACCAAGCAAACCTTCACCATTTTATTGATCTCTCATTGGTCATCCAAAAAGGCACTTAAGGTGGATGCAACTTGAGGAAATAAATTGAACAATGTACCAATGTAATTATAGACAATTCTGTAACGACAAAAAGACAATGTGGGTGCAAGTTGAACAGATAAATTAAACAATGTACCGATGTAATTTTCAAAAATTCTATAGTGAATCAACACTTCAACTTTGGACACCAATAGGGATTCCACATAACAAGAAAGACTATACTAGAGATTATTACAACTAAATGATTCCTCATTCAACTAGCATCCACATGTACTCTGTCTTAGCTTGACCTCATATGAGGAATTATATCCACCTCTTCTCATCATTCTTCAAGTAAACACACACCACTACTCAAGGACTAACATTAAGCAGATTAGCTGTACTCAACCAAAGACAAAACCCATGCACTAACAGATAGTACACCTACAAGTTTCCATGAACTTCAAACCTCGAAAACTCACTCGGACATCGAAATTGATCCTCATCCATTGAGCTCACCAACCAAATGCAACCCATTCAGCGCATTCTCACAAATTCATGTAATCAAATCGCTTAATGAAGCATCATTTAGAAACAATACGATCACTTGATCAGTGAGATTGGCTTGATACTTCACACACAATTTTATGCCTTCACTACACTTATCTAAACGCAAACACATTTAAAACCTTTAGTCCCTCCAAAGTATCCCTCTTCTTTCGAGCCACTGTTGTGCTGCAAAACTAAACAACTACTACAAAGCAGTAACTTGGGAGTAATGCAACCACATTTTTTTAGTGATAAATCCCATGACTGACAACCTTGGCTTGTAAAACTTCTGGCCCATTACCATCCTTCCAAACTTAATTAGCAAAAATCCTAGTCCCTTGAAATTAGACAATCTTTCAATAGTATGCCCGGGTGTTTTTAATATTGAATAGGAACACTAGAAATCCAACATGCACATCTACATCAATTACTAGACAACTAAAGCAAGTACTAGCTTTGTAAAATCCATAAAGATCCGAGGTCGCAGGGCAGGCGCTGACAGCCACAGATCTGCATTCTTCTCGTGACCGGAATTTCTGCTGCAGCCGTTGGATGGTTGACACATCGACAGTGCTCGGAATTGCTCCTGGAGCATGCTGGAGGCATCCAATGAAAAAGCATCGTCGCCTGCAGACTATTCCCTGCACACCTGTACCCGTCTGATGTGTGGGCCCACTAAGAATTTCTTCATCCCTGAATTCTGAGTAAGACAGTGACTATTTTGAAGAGCCCTCCAGTAGCGAGTGACCTACTAGATCACAAACGAGCCCTAGAGCCCGATGGTGAAGTGCCTATACTAACAAAGACTCTAGACATAAGCCCAAGCCTAAGAAGTATGCTGTTCTGATTGTATTAAAAACTTTCAAGCCTTTCTTACGTGAAGTTCTTTCCTATTTAAAACGATTTCCTGCACCTTACTCGTGTTTTATAAAAAAAAAGAGCTACTATGTGATGTAGACCTCAATACATGGCTGTGTAAAACCTCATATCAAACACCCCTTTCAAAACAGAGTAATTCCAATGATCCATCCTATCTCTATTTACAGCACACCCATCTTACACACTTCTGAACCCCGCTATAGCCAAGAATATATCAAGTGTTGCAGACTTTGGAGGTGTATCTCCTCTAACAGAGGCATAACAGCAAGAACATACCTCAACTACCATTGTAACAGGCTAGGACTCCATATCCCAATACCCTGCTGAGTAGTAGCTACTGGTTAAAGTTAAATTTCTCCAAAAGCGCTTCGTCGGACTCTCAGTCCTCTGTTTGTTCAGCTTGATTTTCCCATCCACTTGCATTTCGCTTCGCTTTCCATTCCAAATATCGTGCCCTATTATACTCCCTTCTTTCTAGCACCCTCATTCTGCCTGTGTGTTTCCGAGCAGCCTTCCTCGTTTGCTCTGCTTCACCCCACAGCAGGGCCTTGAAAGGATCCTCAATTGCATCATCATGCTGCCCATGAAAGAATAATCTTTAGAGGATGAGGAAAAAAGTTTAATTAAAAAGACATAAATAAACACCAGAACAATGCACGGCCTAAAGCCTTTCTGACACATACCTTATTTGACACAATCAACAGCAGTCAATCTTATAGAGACGAGCTTTTTACAATACAATTTTACAAAACCTTTAATTTTTCCTCTGATGGGCTTCCGGTTGAGGTAACAGCACCAGGAGACAACGCTCAACATGTGGTGCAACTTACCAAACTAGTAAGGTGGTAGGAGTGGAAATCTGAGAAAAAATGAGAGCTTTTGTAGTACTCACAAGCTCACAAGCAAGCAGCTCCCCAGAGAGAGAGAGAGTCATTCCAATCAGTCCCCCAGCCATCACAAATCAATTTCAAATTCCATATCCCCTTTTTGAATCTAGATGCTTTTAATGCATGAGTGCCACTTTACTTAACACCAGGCCTTGTTCCCAAATCCCATGTGGCCCAAACCCACTCAATTATTAAGTTACCTTGGCCTTGTTCACACTTCACCATTAGTAGGAATATACCGAGGGAATAATGCGAGAATATGCGAGAAGCCCAGGCATCACTGCAAGACCTCCCCCGGTTTCGATCAATACAAATAGTACACGCAGCATGTAAGTCCACATTGTTCCGTGCAAGAGCCTGTCATATGCACGTGGCTCTATGACAGTCTATGTGCCACATGGACATGCCACTACTAGGTCTTCAGAGCCAAGGTTTGTTTACAGAGTCTAAGGGATTTAGTACCGGTAATTGTATAAGCTTGTTCGCAAGACCTGCATGTCCACCCATTAAATTAGACTTTTCCATTTTGGAGCCCTCTGTGCATAAACGGTTAGTACACATGTTTGATGGGTGTGGTTACACCTCAGTGGGCATCTTGCAACAATAGCAAGTAACGTAGGATAAATGCGAAGTCTTGGTCCAATTCCCAAGTCTAATGGATCAACTGGTTGGGAGCTACCAAGGTTTTCTGCCACGAACTTCAATGAGTTGCTACCATGAGCCTTGAGGCCCATGCATCAAAACTCGAGGTTTGTTTCCCTCACACACAATGCACTCGCTGACCTATGGAATTTGAGGTCTGATTTTCTCACGCACACTCGGTGATGACTTCTCAAATTCAAGGTCTGCTTTTGTCATACACAACCAAGTTGGCGACTTCTGGAATTGAAGGTCTGCTTTTTTCACAAACAAGCTAGTTAGTGATTTTTGGAACTCGAGGTCCCAAATCCCCTATAATAGCAGCCCCTTGACCATTTCCTGGCTCAAACCTGCAAGAGCAAAAGCTAGCGTTTTAACCCAAAATTGCAGCCCATCTCCCTCATCTAGCCTCGCATCTATGCGTCACATCTACTGCGTTTTGCCACCAGATCTGCATTTCTGCAGCCAGCATTCAGCCATAGGATCCCTCAACACAATCACTCCATCAACAACATCAGAATCCGTGATTATTGCATACTTAGTATCATTGCAAGAGACCATAAACAAGCAAGGCGAAGACTTATGGGCACTTGTAATGGAGAATGGCACGCTTAAGGTTCTCGTTCTTGAGAATGAGCATCTTAAGAGGACACGTGAGATACGAACAACGTGTTTGGTGCAGCTTGAAGAGGAAGTAAAAGAATGTAAACCCTCTCTTGCAGACTTGAATGCTTTAAAGGAGCTCATGAGCAAAGTGGAGCAAGACCACATATTGAAAGAGGAGAAGTTTGACACCATGAGACGTGATGCAAGTGAGATGAAAAATGAGACGTGATGTAAGTGAGATGAAAAATGTATGCGCAACCAAGTCTTGGGCCGATGTATATAGTAGCAATGTGGTTTCTTGCACCACTTGCAACAACCCTACAATAGAATGATGCCTATGAAGAGAGCTCACTTGGAAGTACAGTTGCGTACTATGGACCTTCGACAATTGAAGTCCGTAAGGAATCACATTGAGAGGGTGCATGAGATGGAGCAATTGATTCTTTAGACAAGGGAGCTATCTCTTCAAAAGATATGGCAATAATCTTGATGATGCATTCGACTCCCGAGTATAGTGCTTTCCATTCAACCTTGATTACTTTGGGGAGGATTAATGATTTGATTATGAAGACGAGTTCCACTTGAACAAGTGAAGAAGGTTCAAGGGACCGGCAAACAATTGTTGCCCATGTGAAGAAGAAACATGTAACACACTTGGACACTCCCAAGTCAAGAATCAATCGCGACAACACCAAATAACCACTTCAAAACAATTCACAAATCACAATAGATTTGCACTGGCCCGGCGGAGTTTCGTGCCTAGAGATATTGGCACCAAAGACAGGCGCCCCTTTCGGTATTTCTTTATGTATTAAATCAATGTCAAAATACAAAGAGTGGTTAGGGTTTCACTCTCAGACTCTGCATCCAGATGCTCTGAGAAGTGAGGCCCTCACCGTGTATAAACAGATTACAAGGGATGCCCAAAAGCAGAGCCCCAAAAAGCTTTCAATTCAAAAAGCAATCTCTCTCTCTCTCAAGAGAGCAAGTAGAATAAAGCAAATCAATCCTTTCTCTCTCTCCAATTTCTTGCGTAGCCAAAAAGCAGCCAGAATGCGTCGCTAGGAGCTTTTTACCAGCTTCCGTGATTTCCGGAATCCGTACACTGCTGCCACATGGCACTAGTGCCAGCTTTTAGGGTTTTTCAGCCACTTAGGGTTTCAGCCAGCAGTTAGGGTTAGGGTTTCCAGAAATTAGGGTTTCTGCAAAATTAGGGTTTCTGGTAGAAATTAGGGTTTGCAGGATTTTTAGGGTTACTAGCAGAAATTAGGGTTTCTGCTGTCGGTAGCCACGTCATCACTTTGTCGCATACCCTCCTCTTGAAACCATTGTAATCGACCGCAATTACGCCTGCAAAACCGACAAAAGCCATAAACCGTCTTAGCCGACACTGATTGTTAGTACCTACGTACTACGAACACACATCTAGCACATGTACCAAATCGACAGTCACATCACATGACATCACATGAGATTCAACATTCATTCGGATCTTAGACCATGATTTATCGGCAATGTAGCTAGCAATCACATCTAGGTCCAATCGGGACCTCATCGATGTCCGATTGACTAACTCCTATTGCAACCCTGTCTATTCGAGATCAATCAGACCAAAATGCTGCAGTCATTTCGTCTATCAGTTCATGCACTTAAGAGAAGTCAACAACAAATCAGTATCATAATCAAGAATTCCATTTCATTAAAGTCATACAGCAGAATACTGTCAGCTTTCAGTATCCCTGAAGCTCAAAGAGACATCAGTGACTCTAGTATCTAAATCAAGGCATCTATTGACAAAGGAGCGGAGCCGCTCCCCTCTTGTGCATCCCACTGCACCAAATCTCCACCCAAGCTGAATTCTGGGTTCTGTTTGGAGTAGACTATGCTAAACCAAAAGCATCGAGGTAAAGTTTCACAATCTGAGGAGTATCTGCTAGGTCCTCCTCTTACATCCACTTCGCATCCAATGCAGGATAATTCTTGAACTTAAGCAAGAACCGCCTTCGCACTTTACCTTTAGTCTTCGTATCCTTATGTGCCAAAATATGTTCAAGAACAAGGAACTCCTCGTTTTCTTCCACTTCGGGTTGCTCATCAGGCTCCCCATCATCAGGCACATCACCCTTAAAAGGTTTCAAGAGGCTCACATGGAATGCATTGTGAATCCTCCAAGTATCAATCAGTTTCAATCGGATGGAGACGTCATTTATCTTTTCAGTGATATGGAAAGGTCCGTAGTATCGTATACTAAGCTTTGGAAAAAGCCTCTCCTTTCCCTTCTTCTTTCGTAGGCGTGCCTTCTCAAAACGTAAGAGCACCCAATCATCCTCCTTCAATTTCATGTCGCGACGATGGCGATCCGTTGCCTTTTTTTGTCGTTCTTAAGACTTCTGCAAAGTCTCACGAACCTTTGCAAAAGCCGTATCCAAATCTCACGTATATTCATCCGCTTCAAAGATCTTATTTTTTGTACTTAGGAAGGGTGGAACCTTCGCAGCACCTTCAACAATATCAAATGGCGCCTTCCCCGTCGAAGAGTGTATCGTGTTATTGTAGGCAAATTCCACCAAAGGTAAGTACTTTCCCATTGAGTCTTCTGATCAGAGATATAAGACTTCAATAAATCTAGAACCACTGAATTTGCAATCTCAGATTGCCCATCAGTCTGCGAGTGGAACGATGACGAGAACTGCAACCACGTGCCAATGTTCTCCCAAATTGCCTTCCAAAACAAACTCGTAAATCTGGGTCTCTGTCTGAGACAATCGTCTTAGGCATGCCATGTAATCTGAAGATCTGGGCCACAAACAGTCTCGCTAAGTGATCCGACTTGACTGATTTCTTCACTAGAATGAAATGAGCCTGTTTGCCAAATCTGTCAATAACAGTCCAGATACCATTGTGACCACTCTGTGTTCTCGAGAGATCAAAAAAGAAATCCATCGCAATACTTTCCCAGGGGCGGGTGGGTATGGGTAAAGGCTGTAACAATCCGTGTGCCTTATGCCTGTCAAACTTGACCTTCTGGCATACTAAGCAACTACACACAAACTCTTCCACATCCTTTTTGAGTCTCGGTCAAAAGAAGTATCTCTCTACCCCCTTCATGGTGGTAGCAATGCTGCGGTGACCCGTAAAAGGTGGACAGTGGCATTCAGTCATAACCTTTTACCTCAACGGCTGTGTAACACACAACATAGTCTTTCTCATCAAGTAGCCTTCCCAAATGGAGTATCCAGCTATTGTCTCCCCATCCTGTATCCGTGTGAAAATATCTGCAAAATCTGTATCTGTGGCATACTGATCGACCATATCCTCGAAGCTCCTATGATGTATCGCGGAAATAGACACAACCAACGACTTCCGAGACAAAGCATCTGCCACCACATTCTTCTGTCCCTGCACATGGACAATCTGGAAGTGAAACTGTGACAAGATGTTTGCCCACCGCATCTGCTTTTCCGAAAGCTGCTTCTGTGACAAGAAGTAGCGCAAACTCTAATGGTCTGTAAAGACAGTAAAATCCGCTCCGAGTAGGTAATGTCGCCACTGAGTAAGAGCATGGATAACTGCCAAAAGCTCTTTCTCATATATCTGTGTTATCATCTCCGGCCTAGAGAACAATCGGCTCTCGTAAGCAATGACATGGCCTTCTTGCATCAAGACCGCACCCAGACTACGACCACAAGCATCACAATATACTTCAAATGACTTCTGCAAGTCCGGCAAAGTCAAAATAGGTCCCGTAGTCAATTTCTCTTTCAATGTCCGAAAGGCAGTCACCTTTGTGGGTCCCCACGAAAAAGGTACTCCTTTTTGTGTCAAGGTATGCAAAGGGGAAGCAACCTCTGCAAACTTTCGTATGAACCGCCTGTAGTACGAACACAGTCCCAAGAAGCTTCTAACTTCATGGACATTCCTCAAATTGGGCCAATCACGGATAGGCTCTATCTTGGCCGGGTCCATTTGCACTCCTGCTGCTGACACAATGTGTCCCAAAAAGTGTATCTCTTGTAGGAAAAATTCACTTTTCTTTGCATTAATCACTAACGTGTGATCTCGTAATGCCTGAAAGACTTGAAGCAAATGATCTTTGTGTTCTGCCTCATTCTTGGAGAAAACAATGATATCGTCAAAGAAAGTGCCAACAAATAACCTGTACTCTCGAAAAATCCTGTCCATCATCCGGTTAAATGTCGCAGGAGCATTGGTTAAGCCAAAAGGCATCACCAAAAACTCAAATAACCCAAAAGTCGTCCGAAAGGCTGTCTTGTAGACGTCTCCTGACGCGATTCGGATCTGATGATATCCACTCTTCAAGTCAATCCTGCTAAAGCACGAGGATCCCTGTAACATGTCGAGTATATCATCGATCATAGGAATCGGAAATCTGTTCTTGATGGTGATTTTGTTGAGAGGTCTCTATAATCGATGCAGATCCTCCAAGATCCGTCTTTCTTCAAAACCAACAACACTGGAGAGCAACGGTGAAGTACTAGGCTGGACAAGACCCTTTTCCAAGAGGTCTTTCACTTGGTTCATAATCTCTTCATTCTGTGCTCGGCTCACACGGTAAGGTGGCCGGTTCGGTGGTGTGCTTCCAGGTATCAGATCAATGGTATGATCTTCAGGACGAGCAAGTGGAAACTCTCCTGGTAGGCCCTCTGAGAAGCAATCGGCGTGAGAGTGGAGAAAATCTTGGTGTTCTTTATCAAGTTTAGACATATTTGTCCTATCCTTATCGCTCAATTCTTTCATAAAAAACGAGTAAACAAACAGACTGGGTTTCATTAATTTTGAAATGGCCAAAGCCCATACAATAGGGATAGACTCGCCCTTCAATTTAATATCAAGTACAATTGTTATGCCATTTTTTGTAGTCAAAGTCGCTTTTCTCGCAGCGTTGTTCTTGTGGTACCAGGGAATCCCTAAGAGAACATCAGAACCCTCCAAAGACATTATGAAGAAGTCCTCATGCCCCAAATACCCCCGACAATGCAACCGAAGTTTGCCAATGACAAGTGTAATGGCTACGTCCTTGCCAAGTGCCGCTAGAACTGCCTCTGCAAGTGGTCCCATCCGATCGGGAGTAATCTTGAGCCGTGCCGCCAATTCCGGTGAAATGAAGTTGGCCTTGGCTCCTCCATCAAGAAAATCAGGGCCTCTTGATCTTTCACTTTGCCCCAAGCTCGACAAAGTTCTGTACTCTCATCCATGGTGTCGGGATCGATACCCACACAATCTGGAACTAGTCCTGTTTTCATCTTGCCTTTTCGTCCACGTTTCTCAGTTGCTCTCGAACTCTCAGGCCTGTCGTCGTCCTTATCATTTTGTTCTTTCTGTGCCTTTTTAGGACACTTCGCGGAGATGTGTCAATGTTCCCCGCATCCAAAGCACTTCCCCTCCTTGATGAATCGAGCCTGTGGAGTAAGCTTGGGTCATGGATCCTTTTTCTCTGGGTTTCTCTACTTTCATTCCCAGAAGTCTGTTCGGCTTGTTGTGTCATGGCCTCATCTGTGGGGTAGGTTAGACTGCCAAAGTGAATGGCAAAGCCCCGCTTCGCATGACTCATCAACTCCTGAATAGAAGCTGACTTCTGCTCCAAGCAGTGATCTCGGATCTCTGTAGGTAGACCCAATGGTGAACCACTCGATCTGTTGTCTGAACAAGATCTTTTTGAATGAAGAGGCGGGTAGAAAAGATCTCCAGAATCTTTCACAGTAAGCATTGATTGTATCTTTCTTGGTCATCCGAAGATGGTTCCAAGCAGCTCGTATATCTCGTTCATACTCTTGCGTCAACCAAGAAGAAATAAAAATCTTCTTAAATTTCAGCCATTTAACTGGCGCGGTCTTGTTTAAAAGAAGAGTGGACCACCAAGTACGAGCATTCCCCTTAAAGTAAGAGGCAGCTCTCCGAATCTTGGAGTGCTCTGAATAGCGTCCTCCCGCGAAAGCAATGTCAAACTGCTGTATGAAAGACAAAGCCTTCGAAGCATCTGAGTATCCTGAAAAAGTATCAAACTTGATCGAGTGGCCACCTTCCTTAAACTCTCGGACTTTCATGCTTTTATCTTCGAGAAAGTCATACTGGTTGGCTGTCACCAGCGTGTGACTACTATCTATCCTTTTTGTTGATTTCTTTCTTATTATCTATTTACTTTCACTTTTTGGAAACACCCCTCGGGAAATCTAACTGCCCTGCATTGCATAGCTAGTGTGGAACTGTCCAGAGGGAGTCCAGGCCTGAGGGCAAGAGAGCACTAAGGTTGGACAAGGACTATGGTTAGCCAAGTGGGGTCATTGACTAGCCAAAGTGGAATCCTTTGCTACAGAGGCTACATTTCAGTCTGGATGTGGCCGCAGTGTACAAAGAGGGTCGGATGACCTAGAAAGATACAATGGCAGCATCTCCTAAAATTTAGGGAACTGCTATTTTGAGACCTGAAAATGTCTTCGCGTCATTACGTGCAGTTTGACATGGGGATCATTTTGTTACTCTGTGGCCAAGTCAACAGAGGCTGCAGGTGAGATATTTTTAGACCCGAGGGTCTAAAGCGGGAAAATGCACAAATGAGTGACACTTGGCACTTTGAGGCCAGTTTACTACTTATAGAGAAGGCAAAAACGTGATTTATAGTGGGGAGGCTCATTTTGCAAGTCTCTGTCACAGGTTAAGAGCTATGGAGTGCTTGCTTTCCCTCTTATGCACAGTGCGGTGCCAGGAGTGATGCCCTGCACGCTACGCACTGCCCTCTCTCTCCCCTTTGGCAGTATGTTATGCCCCTCTAGTGGGCTCTTCATTTGACCAATGTACAGTTGTGTGGGTTCATGCGCGATTGCCGAGGCAAGAGCCTCTTGCACAGGTACTGGATTAGCTAGCGGCTAATCCCCCCGCAGGTACAGGTGAATTCGGAGAGGTTTCACGCCACAAATCTCGTCCGATTCAAAGGGCAAGTAGCCCTACAGGTGCGGGAGCTCGAGGACTTGCTAGGGATGCGACCGGCACGCGAAACGGAGCCCGAAACAGTGAATTACAGCCTGCTGTGTATTTTTGCAGGTTTAGGGTTTTGGCCCTAAACGGACCCTAATACCCCCAGGAGGTACGGGGACGCAAGGGGACCGCTGTACAGGCGATCTGGCGCATTTTCAGGGCTGAAAACAGAGAATTCAGCGTGCTGCAGATTCTCGCCAGGTTTTGCAAAGTGCCCGTATGCGTCGGGAAAGTCGGTCAATGCGTGGGAATACTGACCGTGAAGGGTTCTAGTACAGTTATGCTGCCGAAATCGGGCTGGAACAGTGGAAATTCAGCCGAGTTTGTGCGGGGCAGCTTGTAGGAACCACAGCGTTTATTCCCTCTTTTGAACAATAAAGAAATACCGAAAGGGGCGCCTAAGTTAGGGGCCAATCTGGTGTCTGTCCACTCATACAGGTGCAATCTAGCAGCCTGTATCCCTCTCCCCTTGGTTGTGTCTTGAAAGTACAGGTAAAATAGACGACTAATAATGGGTGAAAGCTGAAGTAAAGTAAAGTAAAGTCTACCGCCCTTTTTGGATTGAACAGGCCGGTTTCATGGTTCCATCGACGGGAGTAAATCACTTTTTCCCATAGAAGTGAGCCTTGGTCAGTTTTGGACTTGAAGACACAGGGGATCATAGACCAGACACAGGGAATTGCAATTATGGCTGACAGACCAGATGATGTGACTGAAGAGGTTTCCTCTTCACAGGGTCAACAGACACATGAAGTGCGTGAGTCCTCAAGACCACCACAGACTGATGATGATATATTCAGGACCCAGTTGGCTACTGCTGTGGCTATGTTTACACAAGTAATGCAGAATCCGAGGTTTTTAGCCTTTCTGCAACCTCCGGTTCCGTCTCAGCAAGTTGGGTCACTGGATCATATTCAAAAGCCTGTTAAGGCTCGAACACAGGTGATTCATACCGCACAGTCAATGGAAACACCTGTACACTTGACGGAGAACATGCAGTCTCCACAACGTATACCTAAGGTGCAAGAACAGGTGGCTGAGATGCCAGTTTTTCAAGCTGTACCAATTCAGCCCGCCACCTTTCAACAGCCTATAGCTGGTTCTAATGGGCAGGGAAGCAACTTACAGGCTATGCAACAGGTCTTCCCACCACCTTCAGTACACCCTGGCTATTTTGGAGGTGGATCGGTATTCCAGAGCATGGCTGGTCATGCACCTGGAAATCAGTTTTATACGCCAGGAACAGTGTTTGCGGGTGCTCAAACGATGATGCCTAACCCCATGTACAGTGTCATGGGTATGCAACCAGGGTTTCAAAGCACTCAGGGACAATTCGGGATGCCACAAGCAAATTTTGGTATGGCTGGAATTACAAATCAGCAACCAAATATGGCATTTCCAGGTCAAGTTAATAGCGGCCAAGGAACACAGATGAACCCTAATAGTGTTCCCATGTTTCAGTCACTTCCATATGACAATTTAACGCCGCTGGAGAGGCCAACTCCGTACAAAGAAGGTGGCAAAGGTGTGTCATTCACGACCTTTACAGGGTTTGATGACAGGAAGAAGGCTCTTTCATTCCTCCAGCAGTTTGACAAGGCCTATGCAGGGGGAAACTTTACAGAGGCTTCAAAGGTCCTCAAGGCAGCCACTTTCTTGACAGGGAATGCGGGACAATGGTGGACAACTTTATTGCTTCAAGGGCAAGCTCCGTCCACATGGATTTACTTCAAGCAGATTTTTGCAGCAGCATGGTTATCTGATGATTTTGAAGCAGATGTCATGACAGAATGGCACCAGCTTAATGCTGCCACTTGCAGAAATCTGGATGATTACAATCGGAAGTTTTGGAAAGCTCTACTTCCAGTAACTTCCTATAGGTTTGTGCCATTGACAGAACAGATTGAAAAATACTGTTGTGGCCTACCTAAAGGATTGAGAAAGTACTGTACGAAGACAAAAGTCACTACTTTGACGCAGCTCATCGAGGTAGCAAACACTGGCAATGGTTTGCTCAAGGGAGAAGATTGTGAATTTAACACTGGCGTCAAGGCAGGATCAGGCAAGAAAAATTCAGCCAAGAAGCACGTTCCCAATGAGGCTCCTAAAGGGACTCAGGAGTCGGCCAACACAGGGAAAGACAAAGCTACGGCTGAATCAGAAAAAGGACCAGCAAAGAAATGGAAAAGACGTTTTCCTCGCAAGTCAGAAGAGCAAAAGAAGGTCCTGAGGACAGAGAACAAATGCTTTATATGTGAGCAGCCTGGCCACATTGCTTACAACTGTCCTACAAAGAAAAGGCCAGCTGATTCTGAAGACAAGGAGGACAGGAAAGGAAAGAAGCCCATGGCTGGTCTAGTGCCAGATATGGTGGGCGACAAGCCAAATTCAGATGCAAGTGAGCTTTGCAGAGCATGGGGAAAGGTTAGGGATCAAACAGTGCTTATCTTCTTTGATCCAGGTGCCAAAGCCAACTTCATTTCCCCAGAATTGGCTTCAAAGTTGGGAATCAGACCTGAAGAGATGGGGTATACAGCAGAGGCAGGTTTGGCATGTCCTGGCCATACAGAGGCTGTGACACCCATCATTGGAAAGTTGCGTCTACATATCCAGTCCTATGTAGATGCTGAAGAATTTTACATCATGCCACTGGACGGATGTGATGTGTTGTTAGGTATTCCTTGGTTGTTTCGTGTACAGGGAATCATGGATGCCTACAACAAAAAGATCACTGTACAGAGCAGGGGAAAGACTCACATTCTGGATGTAAAGCTTAAAGGGGAGTCTATTCCTACTGTATCAGCTTCTGTTATTACTTCTGTAATGAAAAAGCATCTTTCTGCGTACTTGGTTTTTGCACGTGAAGTGTCAGATTGTGATGAATCAAATTTATCTGTGCTAGATAAAGAAAGGTCAATATTTTTACAACAGTATAGTGACTGTTTTTCCGATTCATTACCGTCTCAATTACCGCCAGAGAGACCCGAGGACCATGCGATAGATTTGGTGCCAGGCTGTAGCCCACCAAATAAGCCTCCGTACAGGGTTAGTGCGGCTCAGCAGAAAGAGATAATGGGCCAAGTACAGGAGTTGTTAGAAAAGGGGCTGATTCAGCCCAGTTCATCCCCATTCTGTTCTCCAGTGTTGTTGGTGCAGAAAAAGGATGGCTCATGGCGTATGTGCATCGACTACCGTGCACTGAACAAGAATACCATCAAGAATAGGTTCCCTATACCTAGAATTGATGATATTATGGACAAATTAGAAGGAGCAGCTATGTTTAGCAGGATAGATCTAAAGAGTGGGTATCATCAGATCCGCATTAGATCAGAGGATGTGCACAAGACTGCTTTTAGAACGACGTTTGGCCTTTACGAATTTTTAGTGATGCCCTTTGGTCTCACAAATGCTCCTGCTACGTTCAATAGGATGATGGACAGAATTTTCCGTCCACACAAGCAGTTTGTTGGTACATTCTTTGATGACATGATAGTCTACTCAAAGAATGAAGAGGAGCATAGGCATCACTTGGCCATTGTGTTCAAAGAGCTACGCAGTCATAGGTTGCTCATCAATGCAAAGAAAAGTGAGTTTTTTCTTGAAGAGATTCACTTTCTGGGACACATTGTCTCAAAGGACGGTGTCAGAATGGATCCTGCAAAAGTCGAAGCGATCAAGTCATGGCCAAATTTGAAGACGGTGCATGATGTCCGAAGCTTTTTGGGACTATGCTCCTATTACAGAAGGTTTATCCGAAATTTCGCTGAGATTGCTTCACCTTTACATGCTCTTCAAAAGAAGGCAGTCACCTTCAGATGGACACAGAAAGAGATTTCAGCTTTTAATCTCTTAAAGGAAAAGATGACTTCAGATCCAGTCATTGTGTTGCCAGATCTTAGGAAGTCATTTGTGGTCCAGTGCGACGCCTGCGGTAGTAGCATTGGTGCTGTGCTAATGCAAGATGGCAGGGTAGTAGCCTATGAGAGCAGAATTTTGCAAGGGCCAGAGATGACCATGCAGGTCTATGAGAAAGAGTTACTGGCTGTGATTCATGCGCTCTTAAGTTGGAAACACTACCTGCTAGGTGCAGACTTTGTTGTCCAAACGGACCATCAGACCTTGCGATACTTCTTGACACAGACAAAGTTATCTGAGAAGCATATGCGATGGGCAAATATCTTGTCCATGTTCCATTTTCAGATTGTGCATGTCGAAGGCAAGAAGAACGTTGTGGCTGATGCCTTGTCAAGGAAGCCACAAATTTCAGCTGTGTCGATTCCTTATCATCATGAACTTGATGATATGAGAGAACAGTATGCAAATGATGAAGATTTTGCAAGGGTCTTCGAGCAGCTAATGGATGGACAACGTCATGAACACTATCTTCTCAAAGATGGGTTCATGATGATGCATGGCAGATTGTGTGTCACAAAGCCATTGCGACGCAAAGTTATGGAAGAGAGTCATGTCCCACCGTATGCAGGGCATCGTGGTATCGATGCTACAGTTAAAGCGGTTGAGACATTCTTCTATTGGCCTACATTGAGAAGGGATGTGGATGCCTTTGTGCGAGAATGCCTAATATGCCAAAAGGTCAAGTTTGACAGGCAAAAGGCACCAGGCTTATTGCAACCACTACCTATTCCAGATAAACCATGGGAAAGTATTGCTATGGATTTTATCTTTGATCTTCCGAGAACGCAGACAGGAAATGATGGTATTTGGACCATTATTTGCAGATTCAGCAAACAGGCTCATTTTATTCCTGTCAAGAAGAAGATAAAGCCAGATCAGATGGCACGCTTGTTTATGAGCAATATTTTCAAGTATCATGGCATGCCACAGTCGATTATTAGCGACCGTGATCCACGCATGACAAGTTTGTTCTGGAGAGGTTTGTTTGAGAATATGGGCACCACGCTCAAATTCTCTTCGTCATTTCATCCTCAAACAGATGAGCAGTCAGAAGAGGCAAATTCTACTGTCCTAGATCTGCTGAAGTGCTATGTGTCAGAGCATAAAGGAAAGTGGGAGCAGTATTTGCCATTGGTGGAGTATGCATACAATAATACAGTGCATTCATCAACTGGCAAGGCACCTTTTGAGATAGTTGAAGGTGGCAAGAAAGTTCCTCCCATACTGCATACAAAGGACAAGATATTTGAAGCAGATAAGTATGTTCAAGACATGGATGAAATGTACAAGAAGGTCAAAGTGGCCTTAGAAAGGACTCAGGCAAAGCAAAAGAAAGCAGCTGATCGTCACCGTCGTGAAGTGGTATATTCACTTGGTGATTGGGTGCTTTTACGCTTTGAAAAGGCAAGGTTAAAGAAGATGAAGGGCAAGGAAAGACTGTTTCCAAAGCTCAGCATGCGTTATTATGGGCCTTTTCAAGTATGCGACATAATCAGTGATGTTGCATATAGGCTGAAATTGCCTGACAGTTGGAAGATTCACAATGCGTTTCATGTGAGTCTTCTCAGACCCTATGTGGGTGATGTGCCAGAAGATATGCCAGCTGAAGATCAGCCGGAAGTCGAGGAACTTGACGAGATCTTGCTCCCTGAACAGATTTTGGCACACAAAGAAAGGAAAGTGAAAGGCAAGGTTGCTAGGCGTTACTTGGTAAAGTTCAGAAACTATCCACCAATGGATGCTAAGTGGATGGAAGAAGGTGAACTTGCAGAGTCACCAACTGTGTTATCACTTTACCTGGAAGCCTTCGATTTGCAACCTACCTTGACCCCTTGAGTTTCAAAGCTAAATGGATTGTCAGTGTGACAATGGCTTCTGAAACAAATGATGTACAAGGTATTTAAAGTGAGCTCAAATCAAATACCTGTTACATGAATGTTAGAGCTGTACAGATTGTCAGTTTGGCAATTGCTCTTATGGAATGTCCAAAAGTTTGATTAGTGCTATAGAAGTGAGTATTTCTTGTCAGTTTGTCAAGAATACAGTGATTGCTTCTATTGAAGAGTACATGTGTAACTGCATTCTTAAACTGTCGGTTTGGGTATGCTCGAAAGTGTTACGGGATCCAACGTGTACTATAAGACAGTGGCAAAATGTGCAGCTACCATTTTGTCATTGGAAAGTTAGTGACTCAAAGCAATGGCAGAGTGTGAAGCTACCACTATGTCATTGGGACAGGGTTCACACGCAGGCAATACATGAGTCGACGAGGTGTTGAATACACCAGGGTTGACAATGAGCATGTATGTGTCGTACATGTGTCGACAGGTGTTGAATACATCAATGTTGACTAGGAGCTTGTACGACATAGATGCAAACGAGGACGTTTGAGATTTCAAGAGGGGGGTATGTCACCAGCGTGTGACTACTATCTATCCTTTTTGTTGATTTCTTTCTTATTATCTATTTACTTTCACTTTTTGGAAACACCCCTCGGGAAATCTAACTGCCCTGCATTGCATAGCTAGTGTGGAACTGTCCAGAGGGAGTCCAGGCCTGAGGGCAAGAGAGCACTAAGGTTGGACAAGGACTATGGTTAGCCAAGTGGGGTCATTGACTAGCCAAAGTGGAATCCTTTGCTACAGAGGCTACATTTCAGTCTGGATGTGGCCGCAGTGTACAAAGAGGGTCGGATGACCTAGAAAGATACAATGGCAGCATCTCCTAAAATTTAGGGAACTGCTATTTTGGGACCTGAAAATGTCTTCGCGTCATTACGTGCAGTTTGACATGGGGATCATTTTGTTACTCTGTGGCCAAGTCAACAGAGGCTGCAGGTGAGATATTTTTAGACCCGAGGGTCTAAAGCGGGAAAATGCACAAATGAGTGACACTTGGCACTTTGAGGCCAGTTTACTACTTATAGAGAAGGCAAAAACGTGATTTATAGTGGGGAGGCTCATTTTGCAAGTCTCTGTCACAGGTTAAGAGCTATGGAGTGCTTGCTTTCCCTCTTATGCACAGTGCGGTGCCAGGAGTGATGCCCTGCACGCTACGCACTGCCCTCTCTCTCCCCTTTGGCAGTATGTTATGCCCCTCTAGTGGGCTCTTCATTTGACCAATGTACAGTTGTGTGGGTTCATGCGCGATTGCCGAGGCAAGAGCCTCTTGCACAGGTACTGGATTAGCTAGCGGCTAATCCCCCCGCAGGTACAGGTGAATTCGGAGAGGTTTCACGCCAGAAATCTCGTCCGATTCAAAGGGCAAGTAGCCCTACAGGTGCGGGAGCTCGAGGACTTGCTAGGGATGCGACCGGCACGCGAAACGGAGCCCGAAACAGTGAATTACAGCCTGCTGTGTATTTTTGCAGGTTTAGGGTTTTGGCCCTAAACGGACCCTAATACCCCCAGGAGGTACGGGGACGCAAGGGGACCGCTGTACAGGCGATCTGGCGCATTTTCAGGGCTGAAAACAGAGAATTCAGCGTGCTGCAGATTCTCGCCAGGTTTTGCAAAGTGCCCGTATGCGTCGGGAAAGTCGGTCAATGCGTGGGAATACTGACCGTGAAGGGTTCTAGTACAGTTATGCTGCCGAAATCGGGCTGGAACAGTGGAAATTCAGCCGAGTTTGTGCGGGGCAGCTTGTAGGAACCACAGCGTTTATTCCCTCTTTTGAACAATAAAGAAATACCGAAAGGGGCGCCTAAGTTAGGGGCCAATCTGGTGTCTGTCCACTCATACAGGTGCAATCTAGCAGCCTGTATCCCTCTCCCCTTGGTTGTGTCTTGAAAGTACAGGTAAAATAGACGACTAATAATGGGTGAAAGCTGAAGTAAAGTAAAGTAAAGTCTACCGCCCTTTTTGGATTGAACAGGCCGGTTTCATTGGCTTTGTAAAAATTCTTCTTGTTTGCATAAAAGTTTCCGTCATCGGAATCTGAGTTTGTCTGTAGACGAGTCCTCCGTAGAACTGTCAGTCTCTGGGCGAGATTTAGCCTTCTTTGCCTTTTTCTTGCCCTTTCCGAAGCTTTGTTTCTTGCTTCGCTTTTTACCTTTTCTGTCTTCTTCACTCAAATCTGAAGACCTAGAAGAACTATCAAAAGAAGAAGAAGAAGAAGAAGAACTGGGTACTCCTTCAAATCGAACACGCTTCTTCTATTTCTTTGCCTTGTCAAAAGTCGACCGACGACCCAAATATCCCGGGAAGTCAGTGCCTTTCTTCTGCTTTTTGCCATGCTTTTTGGATTTCTTTTGCGCGTCAAAAAGCTGAGCAACCGTGCATCAACCACCTCTTGTAATTCCTTCTCTGAATACCGTTTGTGATCAGAAGGTTTCTTGAGAGCGGGTTTCAGGGGTGGTGTAGTGGTCTTCTGCTACTGCGCATGCACTTCCTGAAAAGAAGTCTCGCTCATATATTTTGCGAATTTTGGATCCTTCGCAAAACTGAGCATCATCTTTGTTGCATCGCCGATCAATTGACGACGCTTCATCTCTCTTTGCTCCGCCTCAGTAGGCCGAGGCGGACCATACTCTCTGTCAGAATCTTCGTTGTGATCACTGCCCGCATCTCCAGATGCAAAGGGAGTCGAATGATCCTTGCGTGAAGCCATAGGTGCCGCGGAAAAAAAATTGGGGATCGGATTTCCCATAGAAGAGAAATCGGCCGTGCTCTGATACCACTGTAACAGACTTGGACACTCAAAGTCAAGAATCAATCGCGACAGCACCAAATAACCACTTCAAAACAATTCACAGATCACAATAGATTTGCATTGGCCCGGTGGAGTTCCGTGCCTAGAGATATTGGCCCCAAAGACTAGCGCCCCTTTCAATATTTCTTTATGTATTAAATCAATGTCAAAGTACAAAGAGCGGTTAGGGTTTTGCTCTCAGACTCTGCGTCCAGATGCTCTGAGAAGTGAAGCCCTCACCGTGTATAAAAAGATTACAAGGGATGCCCAAAAGCAGAGCCCCAATAAGCTTTCAGATCAAAAAGGAATCTCTCTCTCTCTCTCAAGAGAGCAAGTAAAATAAAGCGAATCAATCCTTTCTCTCTCTCCAATTTCTTGCATAGCCAAAAGGCAGCTAGAATGCGTCGCTAAGAGCTTTGTTTCAGCTTTCGTGATTTCCGGAATCCGTACACTGCTGCCACGTAGCACTGGCGCCAGTTTTTAAGGTTTTTTAGCCACTTAGGGTTTCAGCCAGCAGTTAGGGTTAGGGTTTCCAAAAATTAGGGTTTCTGTAAAATTAGGGTTTTTGGCAGAAAGTAGGGCTTGCAAGATTTTAGGGTTTCTGGCAGAAATGAGGGTTTCTGTTGTCGGTAGCCACGTCATCACTTTGTGACAAAACATGCGTATTCAAAGAATTTGTACACCTAGTTTGTTTATTGAAGCAGAGGGTACCGGTAGGTGGATGTAGTGCAAGATTGGGGCAAGAAGTAGGAGGCGTAGTGCAGCAGAGAGAAAGCGCTAGGGATCGAAGCAGAGAGAGAGCAGGCACGCTTGTTTTTTTTGAAAACTCAATAAGTGAGTTTTGGGTTTTCCCACTTTTATTATAAGTGACTTTAAAAAAATGTGTCCAGGTTCACAAAGTAAAAAAATGTACAAAAAGGGGTTATTTAGGCCTTTAACCCAGCAACCTCCCACTTAAAGGCATAAATGACGCCTTTAAGTTAACCAACTCTCACCAACTCTATGCAATGCTCATGTTGAGCCTTAGCAAGACTCTCGGTGAGAACATTTGTAGGGTTATCCTGTGTATGGATCTTAGTCAAGGTGACTAGATCATCCTCCAATACCTGTCGTAAGAAGTGGTACCGCACATCTATGTGTTTGGTACGTGCATGAAACATGGCATTTTTGGCTAAATAGACAGCACTCTGGCTATCACAACCCAATACGAATGTATGAGCAAGCATGCCAAGTTCTTTTTCAAGTCTGCCCAACCAAATGGCTTCCTTTGAAGCTTTTGTGGCTAAAATGTATTCACCCTCAATAGTACTCCATGACACGATTTTTTGTAACCTGGAACACCAAAAGACTGCACCACCAGCAATAGCAAATACATATCCACTGGTAGATTTCCTGGTATCCATGTCACCTGCCATGTCGGCATCACAATATCCCTACAACTTTAAGTCACTTTTGCCATAACAAATACACTTTAATTGTGTACCTTTCAAATATCTCAGAATGCATTTGACAGCTTCCCAATGCGCTTTGCCAGGATTCAACATGTATTGACTAACAACTCCAACTGCATAAGCAATGTCGTGACGAGTGGCAACCATAGCATACATAAGAGAACCACAAGCTGATGCATAAGGGATTCCCTTCATCGCTTTCAATGCCACCTCATCCTTTGAGCAATCTGCTTTGCTAAGCTTAGTGTATGGAGCATAGTTACCCGGAACGCGGAACGGGAACAGCGACGAGATCCCTGCGGAACGGGGGAACGGCTAGGGGTCCGGAATGGGAACGGCACGGAACGGGAGGTATAAAAAACACCCAAATAGTGCATTTTTTAGCTCCTTGTGTTCAAATACAAGGAGTATTAGAGTGCTTTGACTCTAATACTCACAAAAAACTCGTTTTGAAGACCATTCAACCTTGCTATGACTAGATGATGAGAGAGTGAGAGGGAGAGACTCGAGAGAGTGAGAGGGAGAGGTAGAGATTTGAGAGAGTGGGAGGGAGAGGAAGAGAGCTTGAAGGCTTAAAGCCTTGAGCCTTGAGAGAGTGAGTCTTGAGAGAAAGAGATCTTGAGAGTGTGAGAGGGAGAGAGCTTGAGCCTTGAGGATTAGCTTGTGGAGAGAAAGGGGGAGGGGGGTGCATTTTATGAGTCCTTGAGGCCTTGCACACTTCAAAAAGAAGCCCAAACATTTACTTCAATTTTTTCAATTTTTGCCAAATTTGTTTGTAGCCGTTGGCCGTTCCAGGGGCATTCCGGAACGTTTCTGGGGCGTTCCTGAACGGTCGTTCCGGTTTGCACTGGCCACTCGGAACGTCAGACGTTCCGGGACGTTTCGGAACGTTCGGGAAGGGAACTGCCCCCCGGAACGCCGGAACGGGGGCTAGGGGGAGTTCCCCGGTAACTCTGGTATGGAGGTAAAGGTACCCCAAGAGACTTAGCATCAGTCATATTAAATCTGTCAAGTACTTTTGCAATGTACCTTTCTTGAGATAAAAACAGCAATTTCAGCTTTCTATCTCTTTTAATACGCATACCTAAAATGTGTTCTCCATCACCCAAATCCTTCATAGCAAAAGCTGAATTTAGCTTACGTATCAAAGCATCAAGACTAGTCTTATGTTTCCCGACAAGCAGCATGTCATCAACATAGAAAACAAGTATGATGGGACTACCATCTTCATCACTTTTCGTATACAAACAATGATCTGCATGGCTGCGTTTAAAGCCTTGAGACAGCATAAAAGTATCAAACTTCTTAGGCCATCATTAGCACTAAGCAATGCATCAATAACATCTTTCTTCGAGATAAGCATGTCTTCTGCATTAGCTATCACCAAATATGAGCAACATAAAGCTGCAACCAAATATTTCTCAACGTCTGACAACTCCACAATGACCACACTAGAGGATACGTTCGCATTCTCAGCATCCCTAGAGGAATCATTGCTGATTTTTTCCCTCTTGTCTCATCTTTCTTCTTCTTATCTTGCGTTTCCTTCTTTCTTTCCTGCTCTTTCTTGAAATACCTGCAATCGGGTTTCTTCTGACCCTTTCTGCCACATTGATAACAAGTGACATCCTTATCCTTTGTCTTGCTCTTACTTCTATTTTGAGTCATGTTGCCCGCATCACGCTTTTGATTTCTACCTCTTGCAGTGTAGGCAAAACTGCTACCTTTCCCACTAGACTTGCGTCTAATCTCTTCATTGAGAATAGACCCACTCACACCGTCATACGTGAGCACTATTGCTCAAGGATATAACCAATGTTTCCCAAGTATCTGGCAATGTCATAAGCAAAAAAACAGCTTTCAGCTTATCATCCGAATTGTTGAAGCCCATTGTCCTGCAACTAACTTAACACACCTGTAAAAGCACTCAAATGCTCAAAAGCTAACTTCGAGTCATCAAGCTGCATATTCACCACCCGGTTCACAAGCGTGGTGTTTTCATAATTGGACTTTAACTTTTGCTATATTGCTTAAGCAGAGTCCAAATGCTTGATGTCCGTCAAAATGTCATCAGTGATAGCCATTTTGATGTAGGCCATAGCCTTCTTATTTAACCTAGCCCACTCTTCGTCAAACAAACCTGGTGGCTTATTCTATTCTAATGCATCAGGAAACGATACCTTGCATGCGTTCTTGCCAGAGGTCGAAGCCTTGACCATCGAACCGTTTGATTTCCATCAAACCTTTAGTGTCAGATGTGGAAAAGGAAGAAGCCATCTTATTCAACCACAAGTGTGTATACAAGAGAGATGCAATAGGCTGAAAATTTCAGCAAATAGGAACAACCACAAGACTTTGCATACGATAGACCACAATCTCTTTACATGAAATTGTCCAAATCTGAATTTTCAGCTGAAATGTGCAATTTCAAGCACCTGTACTCAGCTTTCCACTTAATTTGTCGTGACAAACATCAATACATGTGGTCCCACAACTTTGGTACACCTGCGTATTGTTGTTTTGACCTAAAAACTGTCTGTTTCGACCCTAGGGCTCTGATACCGGTTGAAAGCGCGAAGCAGAGGCTACCGGTAGGTGCGCGTCCCGATGTAGTGCAGGATTGGGGCAAGAAGCAGGAGGCGCAATGCAGCAGAGAGGAAGCGCTGAGAATCAAAGCAGAGAAAGAGAAGGCACGCTCGTTTTTGGGAAAAACTCTAAGTGAGTTTTGGGTTTTCCCACTTTTATTATAAGTGACTTTAAAAATATATGTCCAGGTTCAATGTGAACCTGGACAAAGTATAAAAATGTACAAAAAAGAGTTATTTAGACCTATTTTAACCCAACAGGGATGTAGTGTGCAAAGACATAATCTTTGAGGAGGGTGTTGAAGATATGAGTTAAAAATGACAATTAGAGTTGAGAGAGTTGAGATGTGCTAGTGTGTGGTACTCAATATAGATGCAGCTGTCGGGGAGTCGATTCGCACGTTGCAACCATGCACTGATTTGCATAGTGACCCCCTAGGTGTCAGAATAGGCAGCTGAAGATGTGATGAAGACGAGAACTGGCCTCCGATTCGGTGGACACCTCAACTCTGATCTAGCTCAACTCCGATAAGATCCTCTTGACACAAGAGAACACCGGCAAAGCCACATGAATGAACAACGCAATTGTGGAGAAGAGATATCACTGAGATAGCAAAAACCAGGACATCTAAGAATGAGAGAGAGAGAGAGAGAGAGAGAGAGAGAGAGAGAGAGAGAGGCTCTCCATGTTGAAAACAAATTGCTCATACCGAGGGTGGTCCCGCATAGATCTGACATGCCCCAATGGACAGACCCAAGGTACACACAACTACAACTTCCACTGCCATTTGCTCCTGCACATGAGACCACTGGCACGGTCTCCACATGGGCTGCCCTAGTCTCCTATGAAAGCAAGGCTCTGGCGGGATCTCCTCCTAGCAAGAGCACTGGTCTAGAGAGGGAGAGAGACATGTCTCATGTAGAGAGCATGGAACATCTCCTCTCCGGTGCCTGCGCCTTAGATATGGTGCTCTGCATTTGAATGATCACATCGTCTCCATGTAGATGCCCTGGAAAGAAAAACGCAAGGTGCAACACTACTAGATGGCCTTCTAGACTTTTTCAGAAATCTTCTTTTCTTGCTTTTATTGCTTTTTCTCCTCTTCTTCCCCCTTTTCTCATCCCCCTTGGAACTAGAGGACGACGAACTATCGGAATGCTCTGAAGACGAAGAAAAATCTGAGTCATCCTCGAAACGAGCACGCTTCTTGGATCTGCTTGCCACCTCGAAAGTTGACTTCTCGCCCAAATAACCGAGGGAAACCACCGATTTCCTCTTCTTCCGAGAGTGCTTCAAGCCTTTCATTATCTGGTTCATCTTCTTGTTAAGAGCTTGTCAAGAGCTCTGTCCAGCTCTATCTACGAGTACAGTTTCCACTCCCTCGGCTTTCTTCCCGACCTGAGAGAAGATCAATGGCCTCACGCCATCTCGAATGAATCTCATCCATCGCCTAATTCTTCAGGTGTTTCGCAAATTTCGGGTCTCTGGAGTACTTGATCAATCTTTTCGCACACGTGTCAACTTGCAGTTGACGTTTGTACTCGGCTCTTGCAAATTTCCCTGCCGAAAATTTGCTAATTCTTCATTCTTTTCTTCAGTTCCCTCGCCGGAATTCAACTTTTCTTCGCCTTCCCCCCGAGAGGTGTTATCTCTGTCGAATTCTCCACGAGAATCCATGTGTACTCTTGGGTTCTTTATGCCTTAAGATAGAGCGACGGACGGGAGCGTCGATGCGCGACGGACTAAGGGTGGAGTGGCTAATAAGTCCGGGGCAGGGACACCAAGATTCTTTCACAATCCTCGAGAATCTATGTGTGTTGCAGAAGGGACCGGATCCTTTGTAGAAGAAGAATCTTTCTAAGCTCTGATACCAATGTTACAGGCTTGGACACTCCAAGTGAGAAATCGATAGCAACACACGAACAAAAACTTCAAAATCACATGATTTTACGAGAGAGAGAGAGAGAGAGAGAGAGAGAGAGAGAGAGAGAGAGATTCTACACGGCACGGTAGAGTTCCGCGCCCAGCAACATTGGCCCCAAGAACTAGCGTCCCTTTCAAAATTTCTTTATTATTGCTCACAACAAAGTACAACTCCCGACTCTACTCTCAGACTCTGTGTCCATATGCTCTACAGAGTGAGGCCCCAGGGGCTCTTATAAACTTACAAGGGATGCCCAAAAGTAGAGCCCTCAAAAGCTTTAGTTCAAAATCACTAAACCCCAAAAGCATTTGCTCCCAAATGCTAGTGCTGGAAACTCCAAAAGAAGCCAATGCAATTTGCGGAAATCCGTAGTCTGCCACATGGCATCAGCAGCGCAAAACGCCGAAATCTCGCACAGCAGCGTCACGTCAATATCTGTACTACTTGCACGTCAGCATGTCAATGCATTTTACGAAAAACCTCCTCTGATATCAAGCTTTGAGTTTTTAGGGTTTTAGGCCCCAGGGCCAGTCCAAGTAACCGGGTAAATCCACCGATCTCCTCTTCTTTTGAGAGTGCTTCAAGCCTTTCCTTAACTAGTTCATCTTCTGTTCAAGAGCTCTATCCAGCTCTTTCTACGAGTACAATTTCAGCTTTTTTGCCCTCCGCTTTTCTTTCAGTTTCTGTACCATCTTGAAAGAAGAATCCACGACCTCTTGCCATCTCGAGTGAATCTCATCAATTGGGTAAGTCTTCAGATGCTTCACATATTTCGAGTTCTGGGAGTACTACATCAATCTTTTTACATACTTGTCAACCAGCAGGTGACGTTGTACTCCACTCTCGCAAGTTCCACGCCAAAAATTTGCCTAAATTTTCGTTGGTTTCTTTAGGTCCTACCTCAAGTTTCAAATTTTCTTCACCTCCCTGCTGAGAGGTATTGACTATGTCAAAGTCTCCGCGAGAACCCATGTGTGCTACAGAAGGGATCGGATCCTCCATACAAGAAGAATCTTTCTAAGCTCTGATACCACTGTTACAAGCTTAGACACTCCAAGCGAGAAATCAATAGCAACACACGAATAGAAGCTGCAAAATTACTGAACTTTACGAGAAAGAGAGAGAGAGAGAGAGAGAGAGAGAGAGAGAGAGAGAGAGAGAGAGCACGACAGAGTTCCGCGCCTAGAGACACAGGCCCAAAAGAGAAGCGCCCCTTCCAATATTTCTTTATTATTGCTCATTGCAAAGTACAACTCCCAAGAGTCCTTTGCTATTACGAGATTGTGATAACCGCAAACCTTAGTTGTTGGTTTCTTTCCCTTGAATTTTATTTGGTTTTTGATATCTCTTTTTGAAGTCACAAATGGCCAGACATTGTATGGCCAGTGTGAAATGGCCAACGGCCGAGATTTTCACCCGCAGCAGTGAAGGCCAGGTCGCCACAAGATGGTTGGGCCGATTGTGACACAAGACGGGCACCATGTGCCAATAGAAAAGAACAGACTGAACAGACTTTTAGCACTTCAATAACAACTGAACTAAGAGAGAGAGAGAGAGAGAGAGAGAGAGAGAGAGAGAGAGAGAGAGAGAGAGAGACGACACGCGACACGAAGTGGCGGAATTCCACTCCAAAAAGTATTGGCCCCAAACCTTGGCGCCCATTTCGGTATTTCTTTATATTGCATCAACACAGTACAAGCCGGTACTCCAGACTCTACACCTTCTCCAGGAAGCATCCCAAAGAATGAACCTTGGCATCATATTTAAAGGCCCTATGCCCCAAAAGCAGTTTACATGAAAAGCCTTCAAACTCAAAAGAATCTGGTCCAAAAGCAATGCCCAAAATCTGACAGCGTGAATCACGGAAATCCGTTCAACTGCCACGTCAACAGTCAACACAAAACATGAAAATCCGTACAATCTGCCACGTCATCACTCAACGAAAAATTTGGAGCGTCTGTACAGCTGCCACATCATCAGCTGCTACGCAAACCTTTGTGTTTTGTGTGTGTGTGTGTGTGTGTGTGTGTCCTTTATTTTAATTCCTTTATGTCTCTTGGGCCCCATGGGACAGGGTCCCATAAGTTGGTAGGACTTCTTCTCTGTTGTTGCTTGCTCTTCTTAGGGTTTAGGCCCCTCGACCGTGATCTGAAGGTTGGCTCTGTTCTTCACTGACTTGACATGTCAGCAGTTTGTGACATCCCCCCTTCTTGAAAGAAAGTAATCGTCCGCGATTACAGCATATCTACAAAACAACTCAAGTTAGTTCAAAAACTTTTGAGGGTCATTCCGAGGATAACTCCGAGGGACAATCAGTTTGCTCTTTTTTTTTTGTTAAGGAGTTGGTTTCTCTTTTCGGCTCTTTTGATCAAGGAGTTGGCTTCTCCTTTCGTCCAAATCGGAACTCTTGATATTCCGGCGTAGTAAAATTAGCCATCACACCCAGACCGCACTGATCTTCCACAGGTGTCTTGATGCACTAAAATTACATACCCAGGCAATCTCATCCAATCAGGAATATTCAATAGTTGGCACATCACAATGCAACACAAACACTCACATATGCATGTTACAGACACAACAAACGCCGCTGAGCACTCCCCCGAGACAAACGGTCTGCGGTATGAAGCTACTCAACGACTACCTCACTCCCTCCGCAAATAACCTAAAAAGGTCCAGGTCATGAGCTCAGAGAACTATACAAACAAACGCTCCCAAACCCGCAGCCTGCGTCGCTCGGAGGTTTTCTAGCATACAACCAAACACTCTCCAGACATCCCGTCTGCGTCGTTCCGAGATTCAAACAATACCAGAACAACATTTCTCACTTCTCGACCCGGGAGTAAAATCACCAATCAATGAAACCAGTATTAGAACCAGAGCCAAACATTTCAAATCGGCACCAAGACAGGTTTAAAACAGATAGCATCCATTTCAAACAAATTCCAAACACGATCACCAAACAAGTTCTCAAACAGATTCTCATACAAAATTCAGACTTAAAAAGCAGTCTCGACATCAGCCGAGCTCGAAAAGTCGACTGACTTTCCATCCTAAAACATGCACCAAAAATTAGGATTAGATCCCTTCCTTAAAGTCGTAGCCAACCACAGTATGGTCCATCAGCTCGTGAAGAGACATCTACTGAGAGATGTCGAGAAATTTCAAGATATAATTGGCTAGGGTTTCCATGGCAAGCATTTCACGATACCTCACTCTGCTAGAAGTTGCATTCTGAAGGAAGATGTCAGAAACCATACAACTTCGGGCAAAAATTTTCTTGAAAGCTTGCCAAGTCCTTGGAGTGTGAGGCTTGGTAGCTATAGACTTCCACACTTGCATGGCACTGCTTTTGAGAAAAACACTAACTCGAAACAAATCTTGGATCCTTCTTTGCAAGTAATTTTTATGGCTTATGCCTTGTAAGACATGAGCGGTAAAGACACGAGCGTGCCCGATGCGTGATGTATGAAGGGTGGGAGTGGCTAATAAGTCTGGGGTCGGGACCCGAAGATACTTCAAATAAAATTCCAATAGACTTTTGGAAGCGCCGATTTGTTTTGTCTGCTCTATGGTAGGACCGGTATGCTTTCAGAAAAGCACACGCATGATGCTCTGATACCACTAACACAAGACGGGCACCATGTGCCAATAGAAAAGAATAGACTCAACAGACTTTTAGCACTTCAATAACAACTGAACTGAGAGAGAGAGAGAGAGAGAGAGAGAGAGAGAGAGAGACGACACCCAACACGAAGTGGCGGAATTCCACCCAAGAGAGTATTGGCCCCAAACCTTGGCACCCCTTTTGGCATTTCTTTATATTGAATCAACACAGTACAAGCAGGTACTTCAGACTCTACACCTTCTCCAAGAAGCATCCCAGAGAATGAGCCCATGGCCTCATATTTAAAGGCCCTAGACCCCAAAAGCAATTTACATGAAAAGCCTTCAAACTCAAAAGCATATAGTCCAAAAGCAATGCCCAGAAGCTGCCATTGTAAATCATGGAAATCCGCACAACTGCCATGTCCGCAATCAGCGCAAAACGTGAGAATCCGTACAGCCTGCCACGTCATCAGTCATTGGAAAATCTAGAGCGTCCATACGACTGCCACGTCATCCGTTGCTGCGGAAGCCTTTGTGTGTGTGGGGGGGTCCTGCTTTATTTTGATTCCTTTATGTCTCTTGGGCCCCATCGGACGAGGTCCCATAAGTTGGTAGGACGTCTTCTTCTGCTATTGCTTGCTCTTCTTAGGGTTTAGGCCCCTCGGCCGTGATCTGAAGGTTGGCTCTGTTCTTCACTGACTTGACACGTCAACAGTTTGTGACAGATCGGCACTCAAATCCGAGAAGTAAAAGGGTGGCTAGGCCAGTCATTTAGGTCCCACGTGTCACTTTATAAGTTAGTGGGTACTAGGAAATTAATTCAAATGGGCATAAGGGACACTTGGCGGCTCCTGAGCAGTCTACAAGGTATCTCAGCTGATGGGGGCGCCCAAAATTGAGAGAGAAGGTTGATCTTCTTCATTGTGAAGTCTTCATTGTGAAGTCTACAGTGTGTGTGTGTGTGAGTAGCGGGTGCAGGTTTACAGCTTTAATGGAAAGCTTGCCTTCTAGCACGATGATTCCACTCTCATGCACCTCTCTCCCCTTTTGAATACAAAAACATGATGCCAAGCTCAAGGGCTATTCATCTGTATGTACAGTTGTGTTGATTTATGCGGGATTGCCGAGGCAAGAGCCTCTTGCACAGGTACTGGATTAGCTAATTGCTGATCTTCTACAGCTACAGGTTGATTCGAAGAGATTTCACGCAAGAAATCTCGTCCAAATCAAAGGGCTACTAAATCAAAGGGCAAGTAGCCCTACAGGTGAGGGAACTCTGGCACGCAAAATGGAACGCAAAACAAAGAATTACAGCCTGCTGTGTTTTTCTGCAAGTTTAGGGTTTTGTCCCTTTTTGATCCCTAATAGTCCTAGTAGCTTCGGGGAACCTAGGGAACTGCAAAACATGTGATCCGTGCATTTTAGAGGCGAAAAACAGAGGTTTCATCGTGCTGTATTTTCTCGCCGGGTTTGTCAAAGTGCTCTAATGCACGCACGAAGTCACGTAGGGTACGGGGATTTTGTTTGCGAAGCCTCCTACTGCAGTTATGCTGCTGAAATTGGGCTAGAGTAGGCCATTTTCACCCAATAAAAGTGGGACAGCCTGTAGGAATTTACAAGTTTTCTCCAAAGTTTAATTGAATGAAGAAATATCGAAAGGGGCACCAACCTTTGGGGCCACGTGGTGTCACTGAAATTGGGCTAGAGTAGGCCATTTTCACCCAATAAAAGTGGGACAGCCTGTAGGAATTTACAAGTTTTCTCCAAAGTTTAATTGAATGAAGAAATATAGAAAGGGGCACCAACCTTTGGGGCCACGCGGTGTCACTGTCTGCTTGGAAGCACTGTAACTGCCAAGTCGTGTTTTGTTTGAAGTGTTGAATTCAAGTCTCAAGGTTATTTGTGGAGTTCATTTGTGTCGTAAAATACAAGTAAATTTATATACCTTCATAAGTTCAGAATAGTCTGAACTCACAAATTATAAGAGGGGATGAAACACTCATAAAACTACGAAGGCAAGGGACACAAAAAGAAAATCACTTTATTTGCTACCAAACAAAACTAAATAAAACAAACCCTTATTATTAAAAGAATCACTTTATTTGCTACTAAACAAAACTAAATAAAACAAACCATTATTATTTTTTAAAAAATAGAAAAGCATGTGCAAAATTAGTTGAAGCAACTTACTTGGCTAAAACTTGAAAAAAGTACTCAACTTTAAACTAAAAAGGATAAGACATCTCAAAGACTTAATCCAAGAAATTAGATTCCACACAACAACTTTTGAAGGAACAAATTCTTAAGACCTAATGTAAGCTAAATACTAGAAATGAATACTACTACAAACCTACGAAGAAGAGGCTAAAGTACAAGTAAAGTTAATCAAAGTAAAGATCGGGTGAAGGATAAAGTCGACCGCCCTTTTAAGAGTCTATGAGCCAGTTTCATTGTTCCGTTGCACAAAGCACAGGAACTGGGAATTATACTATGGCTGATAGGACGAAACCAAGGAAGAGGGTTCCTCAAGTTTTTGAGGTTGGCAAGTTGTTCCTCAAGTGTTTGAGGTTGGCGAGGATTCGCAGCCACCAGTGTGCTCCTTTTGTTGATGTGAATGCACCACAAGTTCAAGGGTTTATGACTAGGCAACTAGATGAGGATGCGTTCAAGACACAGTTGGTTGCTGATGTGAATGTGTTTTCTCGGTTGGTACAAATCCCACGTTTATGGAATTTCTGCAAGCTCCACCGATGTCACAGTAGAGAAGGCAACTTTCTCATGCAGTAGAGCCCATTGAGGCTCAAGCCCAGGTTCCTTATGCGTCCCAACAGAGCAGGGAGCACTCACATGTTGCGGAGTCAGTTGGGGCTTCAAGAAAAATTCCTTCTATCCACGAACAGGTGGCTAGAACGCCAATTCCACACGCTTTACCAGTTCAACCAGCCATCTTCCAGAGCCCAAATGTTGGATTAAATGGATAGAGAGTTAATTTCCAGGCTATGCATCAAGTTTTTCCACCACCCACAGTACATCCTATGTATTTCAAGGGTGGATCTGTGTTTCAAAGCATGGCTAGTTATGCGCCTGGAAACCAGCATTACATGCTAGGAACAGTCTTTAGGGGTACGCAAGGCATGATGCCAAACCCCATGTGTGGCAATATCGACTTACAACCAGGGTTTCAGTGTAATCAGGGCTAGGTTGGGATGCCACACGCCGCTTTTGGTATGGCTGTTTTTTTGAACCAGTAGGCAAATATGGCACCAAGGAACCAAAATGTCAACGACCAAGGGGCACAGATGATCCCCACCACTGTACCCATGTTGCAGACACTTCCCTATGACAACTTGGGAGTGCTTGAAAAGCCAAAACTATACAAAGAAGGTGATGCGACTGTGAAGTTTGATACTTTCAACGGATTTGAGGACAAGACAAAGGCTCTTACTTTCCTCCAGCAGTTTGAGACGGCTTATGCAAGGGAAAATTTTACTGAGGCCTCCAAGGTCAAGAAAGCTGCCATTTTCTTGAAAGAAAATGCGCGTTCATGGTGGACGACATTGTTGATGCAAGTCCAAAGGACAGGCACCTGCCACATGGGTTTACTTCAAGCAAAAGTTTGCATCTGCATGGCTGTCAATATGAATTTGAAGCCGATGTCATGAGAGATTGGGACCAACTCAATGCGGCTACTTGCAAAAGCTTAGAGGAATACAATCGGAAGTTCTGTAAAGTGTTGTTGTCAGTAACTTCCTACAAGTTCGTGCCATTGACACAGCAGATTGAGAAGCATTGTTGTGGGCTGCCTATAAGACTCAGAAACTATTGTACAAAGAACAGAGTGGCCACCCTTACTCAGCTTATGGAAGTTGCCAACACTTGTCATGCCTTGTTGAAGAAAGAAGACAAGTGGATTCCAAGGCAACGAAAGGAGGCCAGATCTAGAAAAATTCAGCAAAGAAGCCCTTTGTAAAAGCCACTCCTGAAGCGCCCCATGGGTCAGAAAAGGTAGAGAAAGCTAAGGACTCAGCCGACACGTCTGAGGGACATGCAAAGAAATAGAAAAGGAAGCCTTTTGTGCGCAAATCATTTGAAGAGAAGAAGGCTTTAATGGCTGAGAATAAATGCTTTATTTGTGAGCAGCTTGGTCATTTTGCTACAGATTGTCCACAAAGAAAGAGGCCAGCTGATTCAGAGGACAAAGAGAACAAGAATGGTAAGAAGCCCAAACCCACACCAAGTTTAGTGCCAGATATGGTGGGTGATAGGCCGAACTCGGATGCCAGTGAGTTATCCAGAGCGTGGGGTAAAGTTAGGGATCAGACAGCACTGTTTTTCTTTAAATTAGGTGCTAAGGCAAATTTTATCTCGCCAGAGTTGGCTATAAAGGTGGGCATCAAAGCTGAAGAGATGGGGTACACAGCAAAGGCACGTTTTACATGTACTGGCCATTCGTAGTGTGGTACTCCCATCATTGGAAAGCTACGTTTGCATATTCAGTCGTATGTGGACACAAAGAAATTTTATATCATGCCACTGGAAGGATGCGATGTGTTGTTAGGAATCCCATGGATGTTCCGTGTACATGGAGTGTTGGATGTCTTCAACAAAAAGGTCACCTTGCAGCATAGGGGAAAAACTCACATCTTAGATGTAAAGCTTAAAGGGGAGTCTGTCCCTATTGTATCAGCTTCGGCTATGAGTTCTGTAATTGAAATTATCCTTCTGCATACCTGATTTTCGCACGTGATGTTTCAAATAATTGTCAATCAAATTTATCTATGTTAGATAAAGAAAGGTCAGCATTTTTGCGAGAGTTTAGTGACTGCATTTCTGATTCATTACCGTCTCAGTTGTCGTGGAGAGGCCTGAGGATCATGCGATACAACTGGTGCCAGGTTATAGTCCACCAAATAGACCTCCTGCAATCGGCCGGTAGGGCGGTAGGCTTTGGCTTTCACCCGAAATTCTTTACTTTAGACACACACAGAGAGAACATGCAACGGAAACCTGCAACGGGAATTAACACTTAAGCACACACGCGGCTCGCAAGCTAGAATGCTCTGAGCAAACGCCGACAACCTGTAGGCCCCAAAATTGGCATCCCTTTCGGTATTTCTTTATACTTTGAGAGGGTAAATTACAACGTAGAGCCCTGGGAATCCTTTACCTGTATCCCGCTAGATACCACCTGTTTTGGCCAAATTTCGGTAACATAACAGCCCCGAAACTTACGCGAAACCAATTCCCCTGCTCGAACTCACTTCCACCGGCATAAACCCTTTGATTCCTGCCCAAAAACAGTAAATTCAGCATGCTGTATTTACTGGTTTTTGCCCTGTTTTCAGCCCCAAACAGTTCCTGAACTGTCCTCTGCCAGTGGGGCACGATTCCCAATGGTTCTGGCGTCCATATGGCTGAAAAACACTCAATTTACAGCGCTGAAAACGCACCTGTTCGGTGAGGTTATGACCCTCACCGGTGCCTGCTTTGGAGTAGCAATTAGCTACCCTTGTTCCTGCTCAAGGAGGCTCTTGCCTCAGCACAAAAGCATGAAACCACACAGCTGTTCATCAGTCAAATGAAGAGCCCTCTTGTGGGGCATCACATAACTACACGTAGGGGAGAGAGAGAGAGCAGTGTGTAGTGAGCAAGGCATCACTCCTAGCACCACATTGTACATAGAGAGGAAAGCAAGCACTCCATAGCTCTTAACCTATGACAGGTTCTCAATGAAGCATCCCCCCAACATAAATCGAGTGCCGCCTCTTCTGTGATCGACCTGTAATGCATCTGTGAACAAATAGATGCAAAAAGGGAAAGATTTTTATGGCTGCCAAAACATGCATATTGTTGAAAACGTAGCAAAACAGCCCTGTAAACACGCATATGATGCCTTCCAATGCTGAAAATGAGCTCCTTGGTCCTAGATAAAGTCATGGAAAGCTCAAAATGGAGAGAAATGGCTGAAAATCAAAGTTATCAGCCTCCAAAACTGCTCCAAAAAGTCAGTTACGAGTTCTGTTCTCCCAAACTTGGTAAATTGGCCAAAAAGTGCCACTTGGCACTCATGCATGCAATTTCCCTGCGTTGGGCTTCTTGCTTAAAAATCTCTCAACCGGTGCATCAGTTGACTTTGTAGCAAAGTAATAAAATGTTGCCCTTGTCATTCTAAAGCTAATGACGCGAACAGATTTCATTGCCCAAAATAGCAGTTTCCTAAATTTTAGGAGATGCTTCCGTTGGGCTCCCACTGGTCATCTGACCATCTATCCTCATTGGGACCGCATCCAAAAGTGCAAAGTGGCCCAATTGTCGGACACTTTCTGTTGGTGATCCCACCTTGACTTTATGCCTTTATTGATGTTACCATATACATGTGGTAGTGATGTGTGTGAACACACTAGGACCGCCGGGGCATTTTTTCCCTCTTTAGGAGGTTTTTTCCCCCGTGCATTGTATATACGCCCATCACTCTAGGGCTATCTATCTTTCCATTGCACACTAAGTAATATACTCTCTATTGTGTGCCTTGAGCTTCCTTCGTCTTCTCCAAGCTGTGTGTGTTTCTCTGCAACCCTAATTCCAACAATTGGTATCAGAGCAGGTCACGTCCTCCCGGGCTTAGTCGCCAGCTGCTCCAGCACACGCCTGCTCACTTTCTCCGATTTCAGTGAGCTTTGGCAAGCGTTCGCAGGTCGACAAATATTTTGGGACAGCTCAAAGAGCTTGCTCTGCTCAGAATTTTGATTTGGGCTCATTTCGGCCTCCGTTTCCACTACGGACAGTACTGCACAGGTTATTTCGTCATTTTGTGCAGATTTTCTGTCAGTGCCGTTTTCTGCATAACAGGTGCCTTATAGTCTTCTACGGTTTGTGCTATATAGCACAAGTTGTTCCCGCTCCATTTCTCCTATTTTCGGGCAGTTTTCACATCAGGTGCAGCATTTACCATGGCTGACAACAACAACACAGATGTGTTCAAGATGTTTGCTGCTGAGGACAGGTTGGATGGGGACAACTACCCTATGTGGGCTTATATGATGCAACACGTTCTTGTGTCAAAAGGTGTCTGGAACATTGTGCAGGGCATTGATGTACGTCCTGGTTCTGAAGATGTAGGCGATATTGAGGATGTTGCAGGTCTTGCTGCAAGGATTGCAGCTGTTAGAGTTGTTTTGCCTACAGCAGAACAAGCTCGTTGGGATGTTAAGGATGCGCAGGCTCATGCATTGATTGCGTTGTCTGTGAAGCGCACCATTATTCCTCACATCCGTTCAGCAAAATCTGCAAAACAGGCTTGGGATATTCTAGCAGGTCTTTATGCAAGCCGCAATGAGGCTAAAATTGCTTTGCTGCGTAAAGAGCTAGAGTCGAAGATTATGCATGAGGAAGATGATATGGACACTTTCCTTGCTAGTGTCAAGGATATCAATGAGCAACTCATTTCTGCAGGTGAAGTCATTTCTGACAGTTCCCTTGTGCAGACTGTTCTTGATGCCTTACCAGATTCCTACCAGACTTTTGCTAGTACTTGGAGACTGATGACCCAAGGAAATCCTGAAGTTGTCAAGTTTGATGCATTATGCACATTGCTGTTGCAAGAGTCACTTTCTAGAAAAAACAGGACTAGGCAGCGTGCAGTTGAACAGGCTTTTATTGCTTCTCAAAGAAAGGGTGGTAACAGTAATGCAGCCACTTCTTATGGTTCTGCTGCGAGTGGCAAAAATTCTGTTCCTAATGCTTCTGCTGGCAGCACTTCGTCTGGCAATTCTGGTGATAAGGGCAAAAAGAAGATGCGTTGCCATTATTGTAAAGCCAATGATCACTTGATCAAGTCGTGTCCTAAGTTGAAGGCCAAAGAGGCTAAGAAGAAAGAGGGTGGTTCCACTGCAAATGCTGGTTCCACTACAAATGCAGCCATTGTTGAGTCTTCTGTGAAAGGAGATTGTGATGCCGATGTTGATGCAGAATGGGCTTTTAGCGCAGAGTGCACTTACAATCCTGCTGTCCATGATGCATGCTTGTCAGTTGCTGCAGATTCACATGTGTGGTATTTCGACAGTGGTGCTACAAAGCACATTACCTCACATCGTGAATTGTTTACCTCTCTCGAGTCTGTCCCTCATGGGAATTCAGTCACTTGTGCCAACAACGCCTCTTATCCAGTTCAGGGAGTTGGAAAGATTGTGCTCACTGCTGCTAATGGCAGTTCCTTCACACTTGTTGATGCACTTTATGTACCTGGGATCAAGAAGAATCTCTTGTCTGTATCCGCACTTGCTAGACTTGGACTTGTAGTCAAATTTGTGGATGACAGATGTACAGTTCATGATCTCAGTTTTGGTGATGAAATTGTTGCATCTGGGCTTTTGTGCCGTGGGCTGTATAAGCTCACTTTGTATGACAAGTGTGGACAAAATTTTGCAAATGCTGTTGTAGATTCAAGGGCTATTTCAGATGCAAAACTTTGGCATGCACGTTTTGGTCATCTGAATTTTGCTAGTTTGCTGCGTTTGCAGAAATCTGATATGGTTGCTTCTTTGCCGCCTCTTGAAGCACCTATCAAACATGTTTGTGAAGGCTGTATTCTGGGTAAAATGCAGCGTTCTAAGTTTCCAAAGGATGGTTCAGTTAGGGCCACATGCAAGTTACAGCTTGTGCATAGTGATGTTTGTGGGCCCATGCAAACTCCGTCCTTGGGCAATTACCTGTACTTCGTGACTTTCATTGATGATTACTCTAGGCATGCATGGGTATTTCCGCTTAAAGCAAAGTCCGAAGTTTTTATGTGCTTCAAACAATTTTTGGCTATGGCTGAAAATGTCTCAAAATGTACTATGGGCACCCTCCGTTCCAATCGAGGGGGGGAGTATATGTCTCATGAATTTAATGCATTTCTGGCTAGTCGTGGGATAAAACACCAATGTACAGTGCCTTATACACCTCAGCAAAATGGTGTTGCTGAGAGGAAAAACAGGTCACTAACGGAAATGGCACGATGTATGGTCAAAAGTCAAGCTTTGCCGCATTCTTTTTGGCTTGAGGCCATCATGTGTGCCACTTATGTACTTAACAGGTGTCCTACGAAAGCTTTGCAGTCTATTACTCCATATGAAGCATGGCATGATAGAAAACCTTCTATTGAGCACATGCGTGTTTTTGGCTGTTTGGCATATGCTTTGGTGCCACAAGTGCAGCGCAGAAAATTGGATGATAAGGCTGTCAAATGTATTTTTGTTGGTTATAGTGCTGAAAGCAAAGGTTACAGGTTGTATCATCCGCAAACAAAACGTATTTTGGTTTCACGAGATGTAGTGTTTGTGGAAGATTCTGTTCAACCCTTGCTGTCATGTACTAGAGACAGTAATGTAAGCTCACAGGACATTTATGACACTTTGTTGCCTCTTTTCAGTGGTGGAAATACGAATGTAAGTTCCAATGAGGCAAATGTACAGCCTATGGGGGTTTCTGAAAATGTTTTAGAACAGCCTATTACTGATGCAGATGTACATGATGTACTTGATGAGGAAAGGGCTGAAAATGAGCAGGCTAGAGGTATGCCAAAATGGCTGGTGCACACTTTGCGTGACAGTAAATTGGATGCACCTTTATCTAGTCGTACTCGTTCAGGCTCTCGCCATGCATCTTATGCATCAGATTGTTATGCTTTGGCTGTGTCTAGTTTACATGATGTTGACGAGCCTCTGTCTTTTGATGAAGCACAGAATTCAGAAAATTGGATTGCTGCCATGAAATCAGAATATGATGCACTTATAGAGAATGACACATGGACTTTATGTGATTTGCCTCCTGGCAAAAAGGCCATTGGTACGAAGTGGGTTTACAAGTTGAAACGCAAGCCGGATGGTGAGATCGATCGCCATAAGGCTCGACTTGTTGCAAAGGGTTATGCACAACAAAAAGGCATAGATTATGAAGAGACTTTTGCTCCCACTTGTCGTATGACTACTGTGCGTTTTCTATGTGCATTGGCAGCTCATTTTGGTTGGGATGTACATCAATCAGACATTGTTACTGCTTTCTTGAATGGTGACATATTTGAGGAAGTTTATGTAACGCAGCCTCGCGGTTTTGTCATAAAAGGACAAGAGGACAAAGTGTGCAAATGTAAGAAGGCTTTGTATGGGTTGAAGCAATCTCCTCGTGCTTGGTATGAGAAAGCTGACACTCATTTGGTTAAACGAGGCTTTCGTAACAGTCCAACAGAAAGCACATTGTATGTAAAGCGTGAGGATGATGTATTTCTCATTGTGGTTCTTTATGTTGATGATTTGCTGATCACTGGACCAAATGAGAGACATATTGCTCAATTTAAGGCTGATTTGAATGCTACTTTCAAGATGAAAGATTTGGGGTTGTTGCATCATTACTTGGGTATACAGTTTAAGCAGTGTGATGGTGGTATTGCCTTGTGTCAGAAAAGTTACATAGAGACATTGCTATGTAAGTTTGGACTTGAGGATTGCAAACCTATTGCCACTCCCATGGAAACAGGTTTGAAGTTGAGTCTACATGATGCTGGTGATCCTGCTGATGTCACTCTTTACCAAACTGCTGTTGGCTGCCTCATTTATGTATGCAACACGAGGCCAGATATTCAGTTTGCAGTCTCGCAGGTCAGCAGATTTATGCATAGCCCAGGGTCTAAGCATTGGCAGGCTGTCAAGAGGATTTTCCGCTACCTTAGTGGCACTTTACATCTTGGGTTGTTTTATCCCAAGGGGGGATCATTGCCGCCAGACTTACATGCTTTTTCGGACTCAGATTGGGCTGGTTGTTTTGACACGCGAGTGTCCACAAGTGGTTTTTGTTTCATGCTTGGCAGTTCATGTATATCATGGTTGAGCAAGAAGCAACCTACTGTGGCCACTTCGAGTTGTGAGGCTGAGTACAGGGCAGTCTTCACAGCTACGGTTGAGTGTGTATGGCTCAGACGCCTTATGGCTGACTTGGGTGTTGGACAGGACACTGCCAACACTATCTACACTGACAGTCAGAGCGCATTGGCAGTTGCGAGGAACCCAGTTTTTCATGCTCGCACAAAGCACATTGAGGTGCATTACCACTATGTCAGGGAGAGGCTCTCAGCAGGAGAGATCAGCTTGGCTTATGTGCCAACACAGGACAACCTTGCAGATCTTTTCACAAAGGCATTGTCTCGTGAGAAGCTTGAAGCTTTCCGCAAAGCTTTGGGCTTACTCCCCTTTGTGGACTGATCCTGTCCTCAGGGCATGGCACTTCCCTTTACTCATGTGCCAGCTCTCGTTCACCGCATCACTCCAGGGGGGATTTGTTACCATATACATGTGGTAGTGATGTGTGTGAACACACTAGGACCGCCGGGGCATTTTTTCCCTCTTTAGGAGGTTTTTTCCCCCGTGCATTTTATATACGCCCATCACTCTAGGGCTATCTATCTTTCCATTGCACACTAAGTAATATACTCTCTATTGTGTGCCTTGAGCTTCCTTCGTCTTCTCCAAGCTGTGTGTGTTTCTCTGCAACCCTAATTCCAACAATTGAGTTCACTTCCTAGTATCCACCAACTTGCTAAGTGCGACGGGGGAACCTACATGACCTTGCACTGAGCCTAGACATCCTCTTACTATACGACTTCCAGTGCCGACCAACTTCCCGTCTGCAGGTGAAACTACCGTTCACATTGGCCATACAATGTCCGACCATTTGCAACTACAAAAAGAGGGTCTCCAAACTAAACAAAAATCATTGGAAAGAAACCAACAACTAAGGTTAGCAGTTGCCACGTCCTCGTGACATAGTTAACAGCTGCCACGTCCTCGTGACATAGTTAACAAGGTTAGTGCGACCTAGTAGAAAGAGATTATGAGCCAAGTAGAGGAGTTGTTAGAAAAAGAGCTGATTCAACCTAGTTCTTCACCCTTTTGCTATGTGTCAGATAATAAAGGTAAGTGGGAAGAGTATTTACCCATGCTTGAGTATGCATACAACAATACGGTGCATTTGTCAACAGGCAAGGCACCTTTTGAAATTGTTAAGGGTGGCAAAAAGGTTCCTTCCATTTTGCACACAAAGGACAAGATTAAGAAGTTGATCGATATGAAAAGAATATGGATGAAATGTATAAGAAAATCAAGCTTGCCTTAAAGAAGACTCAAGTAAAGCAGAAAAAGGCTATTGATCGTCACCATCGTGAACTCTTGTTTTCACTTGATGATTTGGGTTCTTTTGCGGTCTGAAAAGGCAAGGTTAGAGAAGATGAAGGGCAAGGAAAGGTTGTTTCCCAAGCTCAGCATGCGTTACTATGGGCCTTTTCAACATAGTCACAGAAGACGCCCATTTTTGGGCTTCCCATCCCCACTTGCCGTCCAACCCTCTTTTTTACACTAAAAATCCATTTGAGACCCGTCCCTTGTCCCCCATCCCCACTCCTCGGGATGCGTCCCTTGTGACTATGCTTTTCAAGTACTTGACAAGATCAGTGATGTTGCGTATAGGCTGAAATTTCCTAACACTTGGAACATTCATAATGCGTTTCATGTGAGTTTTCTCAGACCCTTTGTGCCACAAGATATGCCAGATGAAGATCAACCAAAAGTCGAGGAACTTGATAAGCTCTTGGTACCTGAGCAGGTTTTGGCACATAAGAAGCGAAAAGTATGGGACAAATTTCGAGACGCTATTTGTTGAAGTTCAAGAATTATCCACCTATGGATGCAAAGTGGATGGAAGAGAATGAACTTTTGGAGTCATCAAATATATTGCAACTTTACCTTGAAGCCTTTGGGTTACAACCTACGTGTGCCCCAACTCAACGTGCTTAAAAGAGGGGTGATCATGGAGCTAGCACATCACATGTACATACGGATTCAGTGGATTAGAAGTGTACATCGCTCAACAAGTGTTAAAGGTACAATGCTCAATTCTATGATAGATGGAAATGACAAAAGTATGAAGGTTTCATTAAGTCATTTGTATCTATGTTCCATGACCTTTCTTGCGGATAATATGATGATAAAAGGGTGCTAATCACACTAAAGCATGTATATATGGCATGCAATCGAGGACGTTTGCGATATCAAGAGGAGGGTATGTCACGAGAGTGTGACAGCCACTAACCTGAGTTGTCGGTTTCTTTCCTTGAATTTTATTTATTTCATTTTGGGACCCTCTTTTTGAAGTCAAAAATGGCCAGACATTGTATGGCCAGTGTGAAACTGCCGCGGCCAAGAGTTTCATCCGCAGCAATGAAGGCCAAGTCGCCACGAGATGGTTCGGCCAATCGACACTCAAATCCGAGCAATTAAGGGGTGGCTAGGCTCATTTCAAAGTCATTTAGGGCCCACGTGACACTTTATAAGTTGGTGGTTACTAGGAAATTAACTCAAATGGGCATAAGGGACACTCGCGGCTCCTGTGCAAATCTGCAAGATATCTCAGTTGATGGGGGCGCAAAATTGAGAGAGAAGCCTGATCTTCTTCATTGTGAAGCCCATAATGTGTGTGAGTAGTGGGTGCACATTTATAGCTTTAATGGAAAGCTTGCCTTCTCCTCTGTTCTATGTAGCAAGATGATTCCGCAATCGTGCCCTTTTGAATACAGGAACGTGATGGCCAGCTCAAGGGTTACTCATCTGTATATACAGTTGTGTGGGTTTATGCGTGATTGCCAAGGCAAGAGCCTCTTGCACAAGTACTGGATTAGCTAATTGCTAATCCCCTGCATCCAAAAGCACTAAACCCTAAAAGCATCTGCTCCCAAAAGCTAGCGCTAGAGTGATTTGCGAATATCCGTACAACCTGCCGTGTAGCAACACTAGCACAAAACGTGGAAATCCATACAGTCTTGCCACGTCATTGTCCGTACAGCCTGCCAAGTGAGCATGTCAGCGCGTTTTACGAACATCAGCTCCAGACTTCAAGCGTTTTAGGGTTAGGCCCCTCGGATGGTGCTCATAAGTTCTTTAAGTTGGTTGGTTCAATTTCTCTTGTCTACTCGGTCATTTCTCTTCGAGTTCGACACGCCACATCATCACTTTGTGACCCCCCCCCCCCCCCAAACCCCAACTTGCTTTTACTCAAGCGCTGACCTTATATATATATATATATACATATATATATATATATATATATATATATATATAGAGAGAGAGAGAGAGAGAGAGAGAGAGAGAGAGAGAGAGAGAGAGAGAGATTTTTTTTAAAATTAAGAGAAACTAATTTTTAAATCCAGTTTGTCTTTAGAGAGAGGAAATCTCTATGTTTAGAGAGAGATTACTCTGCAGACTTTTAGAGAGAAAATCCGCCAAGATAGGAAATGTGTGATTCAGGTTCAGAGAGAAAATCAGCTCTCTCAAGAGGGAGGAAATAGAATCTAGAGGAAAGTGGATACAACACAGGTACATTCGAATCAGAGGCCTCCCAGAGGGTTGGGAGAAAGATGACATGAACCTGGACAATGAAGAATACACACGGAAACAGACGTTCTCAAAGAAAAACTAGCCAAGTCTGTCAAGTTTGTCAACGTCAGGGAGCCCTTCTACATAGAGGTCAAGGGAAAACAAGCAAAGGTCAATTAACTAACTATACATGAAAGAGAAGATATCTGTATCTAGACATGAAGCAGACATGCTCATTGGGAGGCACCTCAGTTTGGATAATGGGTGAGCTCACCACATTGCAACTAAAGAATAGGGCTACGAAATTAGCTAAAGTCAAGTGAGGCAAGAAAGAATGGCAAATCGGCAGTATACCGAGGAGGGAAAACAGTTAGTAGAGATTTCAGAAATTCAACACCGAGTTCACCATCCCCATAGAAGCATCCTTCACAATATGCTACACATAACTATCTTTCTTGTAATCATCCCCCTCTTATGAGTCAGAAGAGGATCACAGAAGATGGCAGGTTTTCTTTTCTTTTATGCCTTTTATGGCAAGATACTCAAAGTGGAATGTAACCTTCACAATGTAGATTTGTCCTACAAGTCCACCTCGGCCTCAAAAGGACGTTAATAGAACTTTCTTTCTTTGTCTTTTCTTTCTTTATGACCCCCCATTCCGTCCAGTTCCCTGTTCCTGTTTCCATTCCGTATTCCGTGTATGTATGTATTTTTGTACTTTGTTACATGTTATTACTTGAAATGTGGGGTGAGGGAAAAAAGCGGATTGTAATTCCCACATTTCCTACCCTTTGGCATGTCATTTTGATAGGAAACATTTCATGCAACAGATGTATTCCTCTAAGCATCCCAAGTGGCTTTGACTGAGAGGAGAGCAACAAAGGCCAAGACCCTAATATTTCATGCACACTACAAAGCAATGCAAAAAGTGGTGGCCAATCAAAGGCAACAAACTAGCCATAGATAATAGTAGTGCCCAAACATGAAAAAACAAGCAACCCTCTCAGCACCTGATGATGAAAAAACCAATAGGAGCTGAAGATGTCTAGTGCATTGTCACAATTGGACGGCCAGTTGACACAAGGCACCTTGCTTGATTCAACTTGCAGGAGGAGAGTAGATCACACCTTCACTCTGCTTGGATGGATCAAAAATGTAGGGTGACAGTCATTTTGGAGGCTACCTAACATTTTTGACTTGAAAGCCTCTCTCATTTTTTCAAAGGAATAAAAATTCACCTTTTATATACAACTCAAGCAGCATGCTTGTCACAAAGGACAAGCTGCATGGCATGATCTTTAGCAGCAAACTTTAAAACTGGCATGCAAATCCGCGATAAACTTATGAAACGTTTTAGCTCTCATAAAACTACAAATTTCATGTTTTCAGGCCGAGGGTAGTCTTGCATATGACTACAATTAACTTACAACTTGCAATGATCTTTTGAAAGATGGTATAGAGTGGCAATGATCAAACCCTTGTAGAAAAATATATTATGCACTAATCCACGCTAAACTTATGAAATATTTTAGCTCTCATAAAACTAAATTTTCACGTTTTCAGGCCAAGGGTAATCTTGCATATGACTACAATGAACTTGCAACTCGCAATGATCTCCTGAAAGATGGTATAAAGCAGCAATGATCAAACTTAAGAGCAAGATTTGTTATGCAGTAGCATTGTATTGGGTTCTGTGCATGTAGAACACAGCAAATGAAGCATGCCCGTCATTAGAAGTTGTCTTTGTTTGCGTAGATATGACTCTGTGGGTGCAACTGCCGGTATGTATGTTCATGGTATGCAAGGCTTACAATGTATTTGTGTGTATGTCAAGTTTATTAATACCAAGACTTACAATATGCAACTGCCAGTATGTATGTTCATGGTATGCAAGGCTTACAATGTATTTGTGTGTATGTCAAGTTTATCAATACCAAGACTTACAATAACAGTCTGGTTGCTTCGGTGCCCTTGGAGATGACTATCTGAAACATCTTCTGCTCTGGTCATGGATGATGGTTCAACTTTGTCCTTAGAGTTCAAGGAACTCTTATCTGCATTCTCTGACAAGTCCGGGTAGTTGCTGAAGCTACCTTCCTCTCTCCTTGGCTTTTCTAAACTTACTCCTAACACCTCCCTCTTCCGAAGTGCAATACCTGAAGTTCCCTGGCCAGAATCGTCATACAGCGACTCAAGATAGTAGTACTTTTCCAAGATAGCTCGGGTGCCTGGCTCAATAACGGGCTGATTCTGCAAACTGAGGCATTGATAAGCTTTTTCAGCTTTCAAGCAAAGACTCTAGCATGCACACGCAGACGACAACATTAGAATGAAGGAGGTAATAAAAACCACAGTTTGCCTGTAGCTTACATTGAAATTAATTTCTCTTGCAGATAACTTCCATCAAGAGTAAGAAACTCTTCAAAGCAATGTCTGACAGACCAGGACAGAGACCCATAGGCACCTGCAGACGCAAAAGCTGCACAAAGCATTTCAAACTTCAAGCGTAAAAGACTAGAGAAACTTAAAGGCACATGAGTGTCCTTTGACCAAAAACATCCTATGGAAGCTTGCACAGTTTATCTGCATATGCACCTACCAAAGGTTCCAACCAGCTTTGGCATAAGCGGCACTCTTCCTATTAATCCACAAGCTGCCTCGCCAAGCGAAAATAAATGTGTCAGAATACAGAAATTATGGACATTCCTGACCAGAAAAATATTCCATGACCAAAAAGGGAGGGACATAATCTTCACAACGCTGAGCAAGGAAAAGTTTGTAATTCCCTTATAACCTCTCATATATCCTACAATCACGAAGTATCCAATTGGCAATTAAAAAAGGAAGGGGGGAGAGTGAGAGAGAGAGAGAGAGAGAGAGAGAAAAGAAAGCCTTTCAACGTCTATGTGAGGCCGAAGTCGGCCTATAAGACAAATCAAAAATACATGTGTGTATGTCCTCTGTCTATCGGAAAAGACAAAATAGTTCAAACAGGTACAAAATAAAAGAGAGAAGGACGTCTCGTGGGTGATGAGATCTATGGGGGGTGGGTGGACCCTAGTTCTAGGGATATGTGCATGAGGTGTGTATATGCTGAGGGTAGGGGTAGTACAACCATACAAATGCATCAATCTAGCTAGCTCCATCCTGTGCTAATGGGGGGGATGTAAAATGTAGTACATGGGAGGGTCGGGAGCAAGGGCTGTCCTGATGAACGTCTTTGGGTGAGCCATCATCTGGGCTCGTCTCTTCTCAGAAGCTTGATGTGCTCGAGTCCGGATCTCCTCGATCTGTCTGCGGTGGAGTCGTGGGGCTTCGCCTCAGGTAGCCCGTGGGTGTTGTCTGGCCCGGCTCGCCTCGGCCTGCTGAAGGGTCACTAGTGGAAGGGGTGTAGCTCTCTGAAAGAAATCAATGAGATGTGACTGTCTCCCCCCCCCCGGGGTCTTTGTAGATGGCTGCAAAAGTGTGTCCCTGTGCCTTTGTATCTCTAGCAAGTAGCACCCCAACTGTCTCTAATCTTGAGAGTGCATGATATCTCGGAAGGTAGGCTGTCCTCTGAAACTAAAAGGAAAGGAGTGGCTTTTTCCAAAGTTTAGCATGAGGTATTATGGCCCTTTCCAGATTAAAGAAAAGATAAATGATGTCTCCTTTCAACTCAAGCTGCCTAATACTTGAAGATTCACAATGGATTCCATGTGAGTCTCTTGAAACCTTTTAAAGGTGATGTGCCCGTTAATGGGGAGCCTGATGAGCAACCCAAAGTGGAAGAGAGCGAGGAGATACTCGTTCTTGAATAGATTTTGGCACACAAAAGATGAAAGGTAAAGTGATTCGGCGGTTCTTGGTTAAATTTAAGAACTATCCGACATTAGACGCAAAGTGGGTGGAGGAGGACCTAGCACATACTCCTCAGATTTTGGAACTTTACCTTGAAGCATTCGGTTTAGCATAGTCTACTCCGATAGAACCCCGAACTCAGCAAGGGTGAATCTGGTGCAGCGGGTCTGCACAAGAGGGGAGTCACTCCGCTCCTCAGTCAATAGATTAGCTCGATTTGAATAAGGTCACTAATGTCCCCTTTGGGTTTCAGGGATACTAATGGGCTGACACTATTCTATTGAATGACTTTATGAAACGGAATTCCCGAGATTGAAGATGATTGATTTGTACTCTCTCACTTGACTTGTTTGAGTGACTGCACCATTTCGTTCTCATAAATCTCTATAGACATGATCGCAATAAGGATTAGCTAATAGTGCATCAGTGAGGTCCGGAATGGATCTAGATGCGATTACTAAATACGTTGCTGGCAGTCATGGTCTGAGACTTGGAATGAATTTTTCTGTGATTGATTTGTCATGTGATGTCCTGTGATGTCCCGTGATGTGACTGTCGTCTTTGTACTAATGCTAGAGGTGTCGTGTCTAGTGTGTCGGTACTTAGGGTCAGTGTCTAATGAATTGGTTTATGGCCTTTGTCTGTTTTGCAGGCATAATCGAGGGCGATTACAATTCTTTCAAGAGGGGGGTATGTCACAAAATGATGACGTGGCATGACTTCCCGCGGAGTGCTGACGTAGCCACTGTACGGACAGGTGACGTGGCTAATCGTACGGATTTTCGAAATCTACGTTGACATGCTGACGTGGCAGACAGTACGGATTTCCGCGTTTTGCTCTGACAGGTGCTGACATGGCTGCCTATACGGAATTCCGCTTTTTGCGATAGCTGATTTTACTGCAGATTTTGAGCCAGATGCTTTTCAGAGATTTGCAGTTTGTTTAAGAAAGTTCTCTTTGAAATTTGTTTTAAATGGATTGTATCTGTTCCGCGGCTATTTGGCGTCCCACAACCTCACCCAAAAAGCTGACGAGAACTCAGTTGTGAGACCCTCCTCCTACCAATGAGGTGCTGCAACAAGATGAGCCTCTCTCCGTGCTACCAGTATGTGACGTCCCAGTCGAACAGTGTACTGAAAGAAAGGGATGACTGGATGGTCGGCTGAGGCGAATGGGTCCCTCCAAAACCACTCTCCACGATCCCACTGCACTCATGCCAGTGGAAAGCTCTCCCAAGCCCAAAGCCTCCAGTGGCCAGTCTAAGAGCTACTGGGTCAGGATCTATGACACAAGTCCTCCCACAGATGCCCACAACTCGGATCCCCTCTGAAAACAGTACTCTGCAACTTGTGGGGCCTCAACTGAAACTCGGTGTAAAGGACCCTCACCCTGTAGCTCGAAAATTAGGGTAGGTGCAGTCTCTGAACAAGCCCGAACTACGATGAGGACCTCCAGTCGCGTGAAGGCCCCCATCCATCTGGACGTTGCCGACTCGAGAGGTGTGAGCCACTCAGCTGGTACTGCCTTTGTGATGTCCTGACACACGCTCTGCACCCCTCTCATGCCCTGTAGCTGGATGCTCTGAAGCTCCTCTAACAAGCTTGAGAACTGTCGCCAGTCACCTAAGGTGCGTGTTGGACCCTCTGCGGGACCCCAAGAAACATGAGGCCTACTACCAACCAAGTGGCCTCTCCGAACCATGGGGTTTTAAACAAGGGGCTGTCTCGCAGACACTCCTCCGTGCAAGTATGCTGGTGCTGCTCGAGGCCTCTCCTCAACCGCTCCCAGGAGCGGACCAGACTCACAGCAAAACGGTCCTCCAGTCTCTTGCTCAGGCCAACTCTACGCATCTCTATGAAAATCCATCTCGTCGAAGGTCTCCAAGGGCCTCCAACCTGAGGCACACTAGCACTAAGCTGCTAAAGCAAAAACTCCTTCCAAGGCTCCTCCCCTGGAAGAAATCCTCTGACAACAAACTTCCCAAGAAGGGCTTTGCTCTGCTGTGTCGGGTCTATGATCCCCAACCCCCCTGAGAACAAGGAAGAGTGATGACCTGCCAGGCCACTTTGGCCAGGGCTATCTAAGTGTCGCGCCCTGACCAAAGGAAATTCCTGATCAGCCTCTTTACTTGGCTAATGCAGGAACTCGAAAAGATCCAACAAGATGTGATGTACCACATAGTAGCCAACAACAACTGTTGGCCACTACAACTCTGCCTGCCAAAGAAAGTCGTGCGGAGCTCCAAGGTAACAGCTTCCTCCTGATGGACAGGAGAAGGGGAGCAATCTGTTGCTGAGGAGACAAGTCCAAACCAACCTGAGGCTGACAGCCCAAGTATCGAACTGTAGTCCCTGGGGGAATCCATCTGAAACCCTCACCTGGCTGCCAATCAAGCGTAGGAGCACAACCACCCGAGAAAGCCACTGTCTTTCTTGAGTTGATCCGTGCGCCTGATGCACAACAAAAGGTCTCAAGAGCCTGCTCACACCTGTGACGGTTGGCCTCCTGGCCCTCCAAGTACAAAGTTGAGTCGTCTGCAAACTCAGTATCTAGTAACTCGTCGCCCCGAATAGGGAGCACTAAGCCACGTAGACCAACCTGCTGTGAAACCAAAAATCTGCTCATCACCTCAGCATAGAACAGAAAGAGGAAGGGGACAAGAGGTAGCCCTGCCTGACCGAATGTGTGAGCATGAAGCGATCTCCTCTAATACCAGCCAAAAGTAACTGACTGTGTGCCCATCTGTAAAAAGCTCACACACCTCTGATCCAGGCATCTGAGAAGCCCATCCTGCGTAGAGTGCCCTCCAAAAAGTCCCAGTCAACTCTATCATAGGCCTTGTCAAAATCGAGAAGAAGTATCACCAAATCCTCACCACGGAGGCGAGCGAGGGCAGAAGCCTCCCAAAATGTAAAGATGTTGTTAAGGATACTATGCTCCTTGACAAAACCTGTCTGTGTCCCATGTATAATGCTCTCTAGAAGTGGCTGAATCCTCAAACTCAGAGCCTTGGCAAGAATTTTGTAGGCTGAGTTGAGGATGGTGATGGGCCCCCACTGTCGAATCTCATCCAAGGAGCCACCCTCCTTGGGAATGAGGTAAATCAAACCCTCACTCATGCTGTCAAGCAACATCTCCCCTATGTGCAGGATGTACTCAAAAGCGCTGCAGAGATCTGAGCCAAGCAAGTCCCAGTACTCTAAGAAAAAGCTAGGAGTCAAACCATCCTCATCTGGACAACTACCACGGGGTGAGGGCCACGTGAAGCTCCTCTAGCTAAAGAGGCAGCTCAAGCCTTTGGTGCATCTCCTCAGTCACAAGACAAGGCATTTGTGCCCAAACCTGCTCTCTGCATGCATCCTGATGCTCTGACTGAGGCTCTGCTGACAGCAGGTCACGGTAAAGGTCAGTAGCAACTGCTCGCATGTCCTCGGGCTCAGAAGCAACTGACCCGTCAGGCCTCCTCAACTGGTTGACCCTGGCATGCGTATGTCCGGGTCCTACTGTCTCAAAGAAAGCCCCCTGTCTGGTTTTAATACTGGTTTCATTGATTAGTGATTTAATCCCAGATAAGAGTAGTGAGAAATGTTGTTTGATAATGTCTGAACCTTGGAACGCAACAAACGGGATGTCTAAGGAGTCTTTCGTTGTATGCTTGAAAACCTCGGAATGACACTGACGGAATGTATGGGGAGCGTTTCGTTGTACGCTCGAAAACCTATGAACGACGCAGACGGGATGTCTGGGGAGCCTATAGTTGTATGCTCGAAACCTCCAAGCGACGCAGGTTGCGGTTTGGGAAGCGTTTGGTTGTACCAGTTCTCTGAGCTCATGGCCCGAACCTTTTTAGGTTATTTGCGGGGAGAGTGACGAGGTGGTCGTTGAGTAGCTTCATACCGCACACTGTCTGTCTCGAGGGAGTGCTTAGCGGCGCTGTTTGTTGTGTTTTGTAGCATGCATATGTGAGCATTTGTGTTGCATTGCGATGTGCCAACCATTGAATATTCCTAATTGGGTGACATTGCCTATGTATGTAATTTTAGGGCATCGAGACACCCTTTCAAGAGTAGCACGGTCCGGGTGTGATGGCTAATTTTACTACGTAAGAATATCAAAAGCTCTGACATGGAATGACAACTCATTGTCCCTCAGAATGCCCCTCGGAAATTTTTTTGAGCTAACTTGCAGATATACAATAATCGTGAACGATTACTCTTCTTTCAAGAAGGGAGAATGTCGCAAACTGCTGACGTGTCAAGCCACTAAAGACCTTAGCCAACTTGCAGATCCTGGCCAAGGGGCCTACACACACACACACACACACACACCAGATTCTTGGCGTAGCAACTGCTAACGTGACAGCAGGTGTACAGATTCCCACATATTAGGTTGGACTGCTAACGTAGCAACCTGCCTGCAATCTGCGCTGACGTGCTAACGTGGCACAGTACGGACCGCCGCAATTTGCGCTGACAGTCTGCTGGCGTGACAGCTATACGGAATTATCGCTAGCAGCTTTTAGGCCAAATGCTTTTGGAACCAGATGCCTTTAGAGTTTGATGCTTTTCATGTAACTGCTCTTAGGCCTAAGGCCTTTAAATATGTGGCAAGGACTCACTATCTGGTATGCTTCCGCATGAAGGTGCAGATACTGACGAACCGTTGTACTGAGTTGAAGCAATGTAAAGAAATACCGAAAGGGGCGCCACGGTTTGGGGCCAGTGTTCTCTTGGAGTGCAAGTCCGCCACTCCCTGTCTCGTGAGTCGTGCATCTCTTTTAGTTCACTTGTTATTCGAAGTGCTTAAAGTTGTTTAGTGTGTTCTTTTTTGTTGGCATGAGGTGCTGTCCCGTTACATAGTCAACAATCATTTGGAGGGATCAAAATAACGACCTTCCCTCCTCTATAGAATGCCAACTTGCCTTTCTTCTTAACTGCTATAATATGCGGCATACATTTGCGCATACGTGTCAACTGGATCCGACTAACGTCATCCCCCAGAGACACACGTATGCTTGAGGGTTTTTCTCAATAAAAGGAACTATCTCCTAGCCTCTAATATAAGGAAGCAGAGGATAAGGGCTAGTTAGTTCGAGCTTCCGCCTTCCCTGTCCGTAGTAGTCTTCTTCTTCCCCACTCTCCAAGAAATTGTATGTGTAGGGTTAGTGATACCCAGAAGTCTGCAAAGTGTCTGTGTCATCTTCTAATGTATAATGCTTGAGACCCGTCAACCTCACATGAAAAGACCTAGTTCGCCTCCTCTTTTCCTCTTCCAAGGTAGCATTAATTAGTGAGGTCGGAGATGAGTGAGCAAGCTGATCTTTTCCCTTTTTAGCTACCTGTATCCATTGGTCCGCTTCTTCCACTTACTTATGTGTTTTCTTGAGCATCTCCGTCCAAGTAGTTGTCACAAGACGGGGCACCACGTGCCAATAGAAAAGAACAGACTCGACAGACTTTTAGCACTTCCATAACAACTGAACTGAGAGAGAGAGAGAGAGAGAGAGAGAGAGAGAGAGAGAGAGAGAGAGAGAGAGAGAGAGAGATGACACGCGACACGGAGTGGCGGAATTCCACCCCAGAGAGAATTGGCCCCAAACCTTGGCGCCCCTTTCGGTATTTCTTTATATTGCATCAACACAGTACAAGCCGATACTCTAGACTCTCCAGCTTCTCCAGGAAGCATGCCAGAGAATGAGCCCATGGCCTCATATTTAAAGGCCCTAGGCCCCAAAAGCAGTTTTACATGACAAGCCTTCAAACTCAAAAGCATCTGGTCCAAAAGCAATGCTCAAAAGCTGCCAGCGTAATTTACGAAGATCCGTACAACCTGCCACGTCACATGTCAGTGCAAAGCACAGAAATCCGTACGGCCTGCCACGTCAGCACTGTCAGCATAATATCCGGAGCATCCGTATTGCTGCCACATCATCAGCTGCGTGTGTGTGTGTGTGGGTGGGTTCTGCTTTATTTTAATTCCTTTGTCACCGGGGCCCCATCGGACGGGGTCCCCATAAGTTGGTAGGACTTCCTCTTCTGTTACTTGTTCTTCTTAGGGTTTAGGCCCTCGGCCAAGATCTGCAAGTTGGCTCCATTCTTAAAGGCTTTGACAAGTCAGCAGTTCGTGACAGTAGTGGCCCTTCCACCTTCTTTTCCTCTCTGGCTTGCATAGTCTCACGTCCTCTTGTATCATGGTGACCTCTTCAATAATGCTTGGGCGTAACTCTCCATCTTTCCCTTTCTGCAAATTTCATGCATCCTCTAAATCCTCTTTTAGTTTGTGATGAACACATCCTGCCCATCCATGTGACCCCGCAAATTCGTACATTCCTCCAGATCCTCTTTCAGTTTTGTCATGGACACATCCTGCACATCTATCCGACCCTGCAAATTCGTACGTTTCTTTAAATCCTCTCTCAGTTCTGCTATAGTTGCATCTTGCACATCTATGCGATTTCATACATTCTGTTTCCAGTTTTTTTATCTTGTCAGTAAGTTTCTTGTTAACAATGTTCAAAGCATGACCTGCTTCCTTCTTCAATTTACTGATTGCAACATTAATGAGTGTTTCCACCTCAATGCTTCCATAACTGGAACTGAAGGGAAGTTCCTTGAGGGGTATTTCTGCCAATTTTTTATGCTAAAACTTACAAATTGTGCAAGTACTGTGTTTCTGTTTGTGTTACCAATTTCAAATGTCTGAAGTAAAAACCTGCAAATTTTTTAAAACTACAGATTCCCTGAAAACTTACAGGTACCAATGTGCCGTTACATCTTGTGATACAAGCTGCTCCCAGCTTGCTAAGCTAACCCCTTGCTTGTTCCACCCATGCAGCCCCTCTGCTTGCGATAAGTAGGCAGCCCCTTAGCTCAAAGAGAGAGAATGACGCATTTATGCGATCTTGAGGAACCAGAGAGCTATGCAAAGAAGCTCCAGGTTTTAGCCACTTGAGTTACCAACTAGCACTTCACCAGCTCTTCATTAAGATAGAAAACATGTTTTGTCAGCACAAACAAGACATGCGTAAATCACGCCTTAGCCACCATACAAACCAGCCTGCTAGTAAATTTTACATTGATTCTTATGACTATAATAAAATATTTCAGAACTTTAATGGCTCGCATCTTTTAATGCACCTATGGATTTGAGCCCCTAGATGAACCTTTCTGGCAAGAAACTTGATGTGAAATATGAATAAGTAGAGGTTTATATGTGTGCATGCATGAGGCCACCCATGAAAGTCGTTGTTTGCAATAGCTGCGTGCAGACTTCACCCAAAGGCATTGCAAAGCCAGAAGCATGCACTTTTTTTTAGAGGGAAAGCATCTTTTGGGGAAATTTGTGGCTGCTCTGAAAATCAAAAACAACTAGTTCCAGACCTGCGTAGAGTGTGCTGCCAGCTACTATGAAGGCTCCTTGAGCAATAGATTGTATTTTGCTCTGGCACCTTGCTGCTGCCTCAAGTTCCTCTTTAGATGGCCTATGCTGAAAGGGGGCAAAGCCAGTTAGTATCAGATTAAGTCAATAATACAAACGAATTAGGAACTTTCAAAAAAAACAGCTACCAAAAAAAAAATCTTCTGAAATCATTTTCAAGAGGCAAAGCTGCCAAAGGTTTCTGTTTTGGGAACTTCAAGATAAGAGTACTTACTGACATAGCATTATTGTGACGAAACAGAACTCCTCATCGGCACTTGCACCCCCATATCTTTATAGAACAAGCTTGAAGGCACAAAAGGTAAAAGCAAAAACAGGCACAGACTTGCAGATCCTTCAAAGTACAAGAACTAACAGAAGTACGTGAAAAAACATAAGGAGGGTAGCTCGTCTATATACAATCTCTAGTTTGATCCAAAAAATAAACTCGGTCAAAATATGTTCCTTCTGAAACGGCACATTCAAATATCACTTGTCTTTGTTGCTCTTCACACACACGCCACACAGGAGTATAATCAATACAAAGGTCTTCATAATTTGAAATTTGTATGGCCAGCATTACGACTACACTATACACTCAGACGAATCCAGGAAAATCCCAAGTTCATCTTTAAAGGAAAATGCAAGTTATAGACTCACGGTTGTTATCCTTAAGACAACAAAACTGTCAACTCCATCTTGCCTGATATTGACTGTCTCAGGTTTGTGACATGGCATGACACTCACCTTAAAAGATTGGCCGAGGTGACAACGAGGGGGGTTAGGGTTTGAAAACCTAACCAACTCAACATGGATCAAACGCTGGCACCAGACTTTCGTGATTTGCACCACGTTTTAAGGGCTGCCATGTGGCATGCCTACAGCCCAGCTTGGAGGGTTTTCTATGTGCAGCTTTTGGGGAGTCTGCTTTTAGAACTCAAAGATTTTGGGGGCGCCCTATTCTTGGGCCCACTTGTAAACCTTTATAAGTGTGCCCAAGGCCTCCTCTTTGGCAAATTAACTTGGAAGCACTTGCAGAGAGAGGACCCTCGGACATTGGACTTTGTGGAGCATCAATAATAAAGAAATAGCGGAAGAGGCCAGTACATCTAGAAGCAGAACTCCACCGCTTCGTGTCGGCTCTCCTCTCTCTCTCTCTCTCTCTCTTCTCTCTCTCTCTCTCTCTCTTTCGAGTTCAATTCAGTTGTTTATAGTTTTCTCACGTGAGTTGTTGTAGATCTTTGGCTTAGAGTATCCAGATCTATTACAGTGGTATCACAGCTCAAACGATTCTTCTTCTACGGAGGATCCGATCCCTTTTCCTGCAGCACACATGTGAAGAGGAAACTATTCCACCGACTACCCGGCTTCGCAAAGCTTAAGTCAACCCCAACCCTCGCAAGGGATCAGCAGAAACCAACGGGTGTAACGAACTTGGACACCCCAAGTCAAGATTCTGTCGCGACACAGCAGAGATTCACTTAGAACAATCCACAATTTAAGAGAGAGTCGACACGGCCCGGCGTAGTTCCATGCCAAGAGATATTGGCCCCCAAAGACTGGCACCCCTTTCAATATTTCTTTTATATTAATCTTTGAGCAAAGTACACTTCCCGCAGGTGCTCGCTCTCAGACTCTGCATCCATATGCTCTAAGAAGTGAGCCCCCCTTGGGTCACTTATAAAGATTACAAGGGTTGCTAAAAGCAGAGCCCCAAAAGCATTAAACTCAAAAGCAATGAGCTCCAAAAACAACTTGTCAAAAATCTGCCGATAAAAAGCGCCAGCACTGATTGCGAAAATCTGTATAGCCAGGCCATGTCAGCAGCCAACGTAAAACGCGAAAAAATCCGTACGCTGCCACGCCAGCTAGTCAACTTTCCGGGGTCCGCATTGTCTGTCGTATCCGCTACCACGTCAACAATCCGTACTGCTTGTCCAGGGCTTGCCAGGGTGTTGCCACATCATCAGTTTGACATACCCCCCTCTTGAAAGAATTGTAATCGCCCTCGATTACGCCTGCAAAACAAACAAAGGCCATAAACTGTCTCAATAGACACTGACTCTAAGTACCGACGCACTAGACACGACACATCTAGCACTTGTACAAAGATGAGAATCACATCACAGAAAAATTCATTCCAAATCTCAGACCATGACTACCAGCATCGTATTTAGTAATCGCATCTAGATCCATTCCAGACCTCACTAATGTCCGATTAACTAATCCTTAGTGCAATCATGTCTATAGAAATTTTATGAGACCAAAATGCTGCAGTCATTTTGTTTTCAGTTCTTGCACTCAAACACGTCAAATGAGAGAGTACAAATCAATCATATTCAACTTCAGGAATTCCGTTTCATAAAGTCATACAGCAGAATATTGTCAGCCCATCAATATCCTTGAAACCCAAAGGGAACATCAGTGACCTTATTCAATCGAGGTAATCTATTGACAAAGGAGCGGAGTGACTCCCCTCTTGTGCAAACCCGCTGCACCAGATTCATCCTTGTTGAGTTCAAGGTTCTATCGGAGTAGACTATGCTAAACCGAATGCTTCAAGATAAAGTTCCAAAAATCTGAGGAGTATTTGCTAGGTCCTCCTCCTCCATCCACTTCGCATCTAATGCCGGATAGTTCTTGAATTTAACCAAGAACCGCAGAATCACTTTACCTTTCATCTTTCTTTCCTTGTGTGTCAAAATATGTTCAAGAACGAGTATCTCCTCGCTCTCTTCCACTTCGGGTTGCTCATCAGGCTCCCCATCAACTGGCACATTACCTTTAAAAGGTTTCAAAAGACTCACATGGAATGCATTGTGAATCTTCCAGTATCGGGCGGCTTGAGTCGAAAGGAGACATCATTTATCTTTTCTTTAATCTGGAAAGGGCCATAATACCTCATGCTAAGCTTTGGAAAAAGTCGCTCCTTTCCCTTTCGTTTCCTTAAGTGTGCCTTCTCAAAATGTAAGAGCACCCAATCGTCTTCCTTTAATTTCAAATCTCGTCGATATCGATTTGTTGCCTTCTGATGTTGTTCTTGAGATTTCTCTAAAGCCTCCCGGACCTTAGCAAAAGCAGTGTCCAAGTTCCTCGTGTACTGGTCAGCTTCAAAAATCTTGTCCTTAGTGTTGAGAAAGGGTGAAATCTTCGGACCACCTTCAATTATCTCAGATGGCGCCTTCCCCATCGAAGAGTGAACCGTGTATTGTAGGCAAATTCCACCAAAGGCAAAAAATTCCCATTGAGTCTTCTGATCAGAGATGTATGACTTCAATAAACCCAGAACAATTGAATTTGCAATCTCATATTGCACATCTGTCTGCGGGTGGAATGATGACGAGAATTGCAAGCACATGCCAATGTTCTCCCAAATAGCCCTCCAGAACAAACTCGTGAACCGGGGATCTCTGTCGAAGACTATTGTCTCAGGCATGCCATGTAATCAAAATATCTGTGCAATAAACAGTCTCGCTAAATAGTCTGGCTTGACTGTTTTCTTCACTGGAATGAAGTGTGCTTACTTGCCTGCTGAATCTGTCAATGATAGTCCAAATGCCATCGTGCCCACTCTGTGTCTTCGGGAGATCAAAGATGAAATTCATTGCAAAACTTTCCCAGGGGCGGGTGGATTGGGTAAAGGCCGTAGTAATCACTGTGCCTTATGCCTGTCAAACTTGACCTTCTGGCATACTAAACAACTGCGAACAAAGTCGTCCACATCCCTTTTGAGTCTCGGTCAAAAGAAATAACGCTCCACACCTTTCAAGGTGGTGTCAATGCCGTGGTGACCCATAAAAGGTGGACAATGGCACTCAGTCAAAACCTTTTCCCTCAAGGGATGTGTAAATTGTTTTCTTCATCAAGTAGCCATCCCGTATGGAATACCCTGGCACTATCTCCCCGTTCCGTATCCGAGTGAAAACATCGAAAAAATCCGGATTGGTGGCATACTGATCAACCATATCCTCGAAGCTTCTATGATGAATCGTGGAAATAGCCAAAACTAGGGGCTTCCGAGATAATGCATCTACCATTAAGTTTTTTTGTCCCTGAACATGGACAATTTGGAAGTGAAACTGTGACAAGATGTTAGCCCACCGCATCTGCTTTTCCGAAAGCTACTTCTATGACAAGAAGTAGCGTAAACTCTGATGATCAGTAAAGACCTAAAATCAGCTCCGAGTATGTAATGTCGCCACTGAGTAAGAGCATGGATCACTACCAGTAGCTCTTTCTCATAAATCTATGCTACCAATTCTGACCTTGAAAACATTCTAATTTCATAAGCAATCACATGGCCTTCTTGCATTAAGACTGCTCCCAGACTACGACCACAAGCATCACAATAAACTTCGAATGGCTTTTGCAAGTCTGGCAAAGCCAACACTTGTTCAATAGTCAATTTTTCCTTAAGTGTCTGAAATGCAGTCACCTCTGTCAGTCCCCGCGTGAAAGGAACTCCTTTCTGAGTCTATGTGTGCAAAGGGGAAGCTACCTCTGCAAACTTCTCAATGAACCGCCGGTAGTAAGAACACAAACCCAAAAAGCTTCTAACTTCATGAACATTCTTCAAGTCTGGCCAATTGCGGATAGTCTCAATCTTGGCCGGGTCCATCTGTACTCCTGCTCTTGAGACGATGTGTCCTTGAAAAGTATCTCCGGCAAGAAAAACTCTTTTTGGCATTGATAACTAATTTGTGATCACGCAATGCCTGAAAGACCTGTAGCAGATGGTGTCGATGTTCTGTTTCATCCTTGGAGAAAACTATAATATCGTCAAAGAAAGTGCCTACAAAAGATCGATGCTCTCGGAAAATCCTATCCATCATTCGGTTGAAAGTCGCCGGAGCATTGGTCAATGGTAAGTCCAAAAGGCATCAAAATTTGTATAAACCAAAGCTTGTCCGAAAGGCTATCTTGTAGACATCTCCTGGAGCAATTCTGACCTGATGATATCCTCTTTTCAAATCAATCCTATTGAAACAAGAGGATCCTTGAAGTCCGTCGAGAATATCATCGATCCTTGGAATTGGAAATTTGTTCTTGATAGTGATTTTATTGAGAGCTCTATAGTCGATGCATATCCTCCAAGATCCGTCATTCTTTAGTACTAGTAAAACCGGAGAGCAGTAGGGTGAAGTACTCAGCTGGATGAGACCCTTTTCAAGGTCTTTCACTTGGTTCATGATTTCTTCATTTTGGGCTCCGCTAACTCGGTAAGGTGGCCGGTTCGTTGGTGTGCTTCCAAGAATCAGATCAATAGTATGGTCCTCGGGACGAGATGGGGGTAACTCACCTAGCAAGCCTACTGAGAAACAGTTGGTATGTGTGTGCATAAAATCTTGTCGTTCTTTGTCTAGTTCAAACATATTCGTTCGATGTTCATCATTCAATTCTTTCGAATAGATTGAGTAAACAAAAAGACTGGATTTTATTAATTTTGAAATGGCCGAAGCCAATACAATAGGGACGGACTCGCCCTTCAATTTTACATCTAGAACAACCCTTCTCGTTTGTCAAAGTCGCTTTCTTGGCCCGATAGTCGACCACGGTATTGTTCTTATGGTACCAAGGGATTCCTAGGAGGACGTCACACCCTTCCAAAGGCATGATATAAAAGTTCATGTGCCCTAAATACCTGTGACAGTGCAAACAAAGTTTGCCGATGACAAGCGTAATGGCTACATCCCGTCCGGGCGCCGCTAGAACTGCCTCTGCCGGTGGCCCCATCCTGTCGGGCGTAATCTCGAGCCGCGCCATCAATTCAGGTGAAATGAAGGTGGCCTTGGCTCCTCCATCAAAAAAGATAAGAAATTCCTGATCTTTCACTTTGCCCCAAGCTCGACAAAGTTCTGTACTTTCATCTATCCGGCTTGGGTCGATTCCCATGCAATCCGGTACCAGTCCTGCTTTCATCTTGCCTTTTCTGCCACATTCCTTTGCTGCTCTAGAACTCTCTGGCATGTCTTCAGTTTGTCCTTGCTGTGCCTTTTTGGGGCACTTTGCGGAGATGTGCCCTTGTTCCCCGCAACCAAAACACTTCCCCTCTTTGAGATAGTTAGCCCTTTCTCTAAGAGTCAATCAGGGTCGTGTATCTTTCTTTTCCTCGGCATTCGTTTTCTTTCTATTTTCATTGTTTGAGGTTTGTTTGGTCCTCTGAGTCAAGATTTCATCAGTGGGGTAGGTCAAATTCCCCAAATGTATTGAGAACCCCCGTTTCGCATGACCCATTAGTGCTTGAATAGAGTTAGACTTTTGTTCAAGGCAGTAATCTCAGATCTTTGTAGGGAGTCCGCAACAAAACCGCTCAATCTGTTCTTAAGAGGTGACCTTAAATGAAGAGGTCGGTAGAAAAGAATCCACAAGACCTCTCGCAATATGTGTCCAAAGAATCTCCCTTGGTCATCCGAAGATGGTTCCAAGTGGTTCTTACATCTCATTCATATTCCTGAGTCAACCAAGAAGAAATAAAGAGCCGTTTGAATTTCAACCACTTGACTAGGGCTTCTTTCCTCAGAAGAAGAGTGGACCACCATGTTCGAGCATTTCCTTTTAAAAATGATGCAACCCTCTTGATCTTGGAGTGCTCTGACTAATGCCCTCCAGAGAAGACTATGTCAAACTGTTGGATGAAGGCCAAAGCCCTCAGAGCATCTTGGAATCCAGAAAAGGAATCAAATTTTATTGATTGTCCTCCCTCTTTAAATTCCTTTGCCTTCTTGCTCTTATCTTCGAGGAAGTCATATTGGTTGGCTCTGTAAAAGTGCTTCTTCTTCGCATAAAACATGTGGTCGTCGGAGTCCGAACTGTAAGAGGCTGACTCCTCCGTGGAGCTATTAGAAACTGGTCGGAATCTGAGCTTCTTTGCCTTTTTCTTGTTCTTTCCAAAGCTTTGCTTTTTGCTTCGCTTCTTGCCCTTTCTGTCCTCCTCACTCAAGTCGGAAGAACTAGAAGGATTGTCAAAAGATGAGGAAGAAGAAATGGGTAGTCCTTCAAAACACACACGCTTCTTCTGCTTTCTTGCAGATGCAAAAGAAGATTGACGGCCCAAGTAACCGGGGTAGTCAATCCCCTTCTTGCGCTTTTTCAATTTCTTTTTCCATTGATTCTTCGTGTCCAAAAGCTGACTGATCTGGGTCTGAACCACCTCTTGAAGTTCTTCTTCTGTAAACATCCTCGCAGGAGAAGTCTTGATTGCCGGTTTGATTGGTGGTTCGGTGGCTTTCTGCCACTGAGTATGCACTTTAGTCATGGACTGCTGGGTCAAAATTTTGCAAACTGGGGATCTTTAGCAAACTGAAGCATCTGCTTTTTGCACTTGTCAACCTGTTGTCGACGTTGCGTCTCCAAAAGTTCATACTATGTAGGCTAAGGTTGCCCATACTCGTCTTCTGCTAAATCGCTTGAATTTGCCATGTTGCCTCCTCTCGCCTCAGCGGTTGCAGGGATTGTCGATTGATTCTTTTCGGAATTCATAGGTGTCGCGAGAAAAGAGATCGGATTTCCCAGTAGAAGAGAAATCGGCCGTGCTCTGATACCACTGTAACAAACTTAGACGCCCCAAGTCAAGATTCTGTCGCGACACAGCAAAGATTCACTTAAAACAGTCCACAATTTAAGAGAGAGAGAGAGTCGACACGGCCCGGCGTAGTTCCATGCCAAGAGATATTGGCCCCAAAAGACTGGCGCTGTCACGTGACACATCCAACCCTATGTGGACAAGCTACAGCATGACCAAGGTTCAGTTCAGTCAAGTCAGTCTAGAATAGGAAGTGATCTGGCACTTTTGTGAGTCTGTTCGCAGATCGTGCATGCCTAGACACTTAAAGTAGATGCATATCCTCTGGTTGCACACAGCATGATCATCAGATTTCCATCAGAACCCATCAATAGCATTTTTACAGTGCATAGACCTATTTTCACTATTTTTGACAATTTTCACTTATTATTTTTAAGTGACTTTTGTTGGAAAGTAAGTAGGGCAATTTTGCTAAAGTTTGATATAAGCAGCGCTAGCACTTTCTGGCAGAAGAGGCAGAAGGAGCACTCGCTCAACAGGCAACTTCTTAGCAGAACCCCCAAAAGGCCTAGCGTGTTTTTGCATCAGCGTTTTTGAACCACATCAGCTAGCGTTTTTGCTCTTGCAGATTCCTGGCGATAGCAGACCAAGCAGAAACCCCAACGTTAGCAGATTCTCCACAGCCTAACCATTTTCAGCCCTAGCGTTTTTGCATATGCAAGGCACTTCAGCGTTTTTGCAGATCTTCGCGACAGAGCCCCCACAAGCATCAGCGTTTTCAGTTTTCAGCGATCAGACTCCACAATAGAACCCCGAACCTCGCAGATCTCACCTTCCCGTAGCAGTTCCTCGACGCACAGTCAGATTCCGCAAGGTTTACAGATTCAGCCCGGAAAACGCAGATTTCAGCATCTGCGTTTTCAGCGCGTCGTCGTCACGTCGTCGTCATCGACATCATCACCGACATAGAGTCAGAATTCAACAGATAAAGATTTGCAGATTTCAGCCATTAGCGTTTCAGATTTCAGTCCGTCTCGTCGTCGTCCTCATCGGCATCAACATGGTCGGCAAGTCCAAGCATGGTAGAGATTTGTGCAATCAAAAGTAGACCGCTCTCGCCATAGAGAGTGGGGCCTTCGGAGGAGGGTTTGACAACATTCTGGTATCGTATTCTTCTCTCTCTATCTCTCAGTCTCATGCACCTTCACGCAAGGTGTCCATTCACTTTGTTTGTGTCCATTGCACTCTCTCATTAAAGAACGGAAGGCTCTCCCTTCCGTAAGTAAAAGGAACCCTTGAGCACAGTTCGGAGCACTCATCTTGAGCAAAGTTCAACATTCATTCCGCTGCACCTAACATTGGTATCAAAGCTTTGGCAGTGTTCTGTATCACTCAAGGAAAGAACCACAAGAACCACAGAAATTTTTTTTTGCTTGTTGAGGTCGCACGAACCCAAGTTCACTTGGGCGTGTCGATTCCTAATCGTATTTTTGAAGAGTGACAGGAAACCCAGGAAAGAAGGGCTTGTCCAGCCTCCCCTTGTGCCTCTTTTCACTCATTGAGAGCGGACCGTGCACTTAGCGGCCGGCCAATCGACGTGAGGTAGGAAAAAGCAACCTTGGTGTGAGCGCAAGGCCGCCAAGGGGTGCGCCCGCAGAAAGGAGTAGAACTCTGGTGAAGAGAAGATCCTTCTCTAACACAGATTGCAAGCGAAAGAAGAAACCCCTGGAACCTCAAGAACCGCAAGAACCTCAAGAACCCCAAGAACCAAGACCCCCAAGAACCCAAGACCCGCAAGAACCCACAACTTCAGTGCATGGTCATCATCCGAAGCAGAATGGATACTTTGCATAAAGGTAGTGAGCATGGCAGTGGAGAAGAAGAATTTTCCCCACCAGGAGGTTTTTCTGACCCCCTCCCTTCGATTGCACTAACTCCTATGGAGGCTTTCGACAAGATGATGATGGACAGGGAGTTAGAAAGCAAATTAGAAAGCGACGAAATCATGGCAGCCATAGAGCGTGAATACGAAGACAGAATGGCCGCCATAGCGCATGAGTGCGAAGAAAGCGGAAGCAAAATTTGATCACGAGAACAAAGCAATCATGCAAGAGATGTTGCGACTCTTTCTGAAGTGCAGGCACAGATGCAAGAGATTCGGGAAAAGGAGACTCTTTCAGTCTCTTCTTCTCCAAAGCATGACACACAGGATTTGCATGATGATTCGAATGATAATGATAAGCATGATGATCGAGATGTGATTTCTCACAAGCATGATGATTTGCATGATAATCGAGATGTGATTTCTCACAAGCATGATGATTTGCATAATGATCAAGATGTGATTTCTCACAAGCATAATGATTTGCATGAAGATGATGTGATTGTTCACACGGATGATGTATTAGTTGATACTTTCTCTAGTGAAGCTAACCTCATTGCAAATTCGATCAATCACGAAGAACAGATCTTGGCTCTCGAGTCGAGGTCCACAAAACCCCCACAGGAAGATTCGATCAAACAAGAAGAACCGATCTTGGCTCTCAAGCCTAGGTCCAAAGAACCCCCACAGGAAGTATTATGTGTTCGAATGATTAGTCAGCACGCATTGTTCGAGTGTTTCATTCGTGATCGTTTCCTGTATTTTAGTCAACGTCTTTATGTGATCCCTTTCCAAAGGCATGCCATATTGTACATTGAGCACGATTCACTCATGAATGTGCACGGATGTATGCGGATTATTCATGAAAAGCCGAAAAGTATGCATTCAAGGAGTCACATTCCATGTCTCTTCCTTGGCACGACACAGTTGTAGAAAGAGCACAAGAAAGTATAAGCACCAAGCATGGGCATTTCCATTGTGTTTTGCCACAGTTGATTGATTTAGATCAACATGACAAGATTCGATCTCATTGTTTGCGTGTGTGTGGTGAACGGTTTGGCACTCTGTCTCTTTGTTCATCTACATTGCATGCACAGTCTTTGAGGAAGACAAGATTTTTTCCAATCACTTTACATGGAATAGGTATGTTCATGTTTTTGTGTTGGAAGTGGTTTCAGGAATTTTCAACCATGGAGATTCTTGAAGAAGGTAGATGCATGACTCTAGACAAAGTGGAAGCGTTGAAGATGACTTTGTATTGCTTTCGGCGCGGCCCAAAGAAGCAAGCTTTGCAGACCTTTATGAAGTTTAAGTATCGCACGACCCACACCTCAGAGTGGGCCGGCGAAGAGTCCTTTCGAGGATTCGGATGCTATCGACAATCTCCCTCGACGCCATACAATTCAGTACCAGTACCTCACTTTGAAAAGGAGAGGATGTCACGTGACACATCCAACCCTATGTGTCCGTGGACAAGCTACAGCATGACCAGGGTTCAGTTCAGTCAAGTCAGTCTAGAATAAGAAGTGATCTGGCACTTTTGTGAGTCTGTTCGCAAATCGTGCATGCCCAGACACTTAGAGTAGATGCATATCCTCTGGTTGCACACAGCATGATCATCAGTTTTCCATCAGAACCCATGAGTAGCATTTTTACATTGCATAGACCTATTTTTCCTATTTTTGACATTTTTTACTTATTATTTTTTAATGACTTTTGTTGGAAAGTAAGAAGGGCAATTTTGCTAAGTTTGTATATCTTCGAGTCATTACCTCATGGTCATCAATCATTCGCCCTGTGCCTTTGCAACAATCAATCAACATGCAAGATAGGCCTTTACAACAAACAATCAACATGTAGGGTAGGCCTCCTAATCAAGTTAATGATCCCTCAGCTCCTTCCATTTTTTTTTGAGAAAGTAGAACTTTAAAATTAGATGAAAAAAAAAGAAGATACAACACACAGCTCTCGGGAAGGGGGAGAGCAGTCCCCATCTTACAACTAATCATGGGGGATTAAATATAGTGTCTCTCATGTAAAACCTTAGGGCTGAAAAAATTTGGGGAATTCGTTTCTTCCGCTGCCGCCATGCCATAGACCTTTGAAGCAGAGTGAAGGAGGAATGTTCTTGGGCATCCTTGACCCGACGGCACATCGACTCTGCAACTTTGACCAGCTCCCTAAGCAAACCTAGCACTAGCACTTTCTGGCGGAAGAGGCAGCAGGAGCACTCACTCAACAGGCAACTTCTCAGCAGAAACCCCAATAGGCCTAGCGTTTTTGCATCACATTAGAAGGCTAGCGTTTTTTAACCAGATCAGCAAACATTTTTCTTTTGCAGATTCCTGGCGATACCAGACCAAGCAGAAACCCCAGCGTTAGTAGATTCTCCACAGCCTGACCATTTTCAGCCCTAGCGTTTTTGCATCCTCAAGGCACTTCAGCGTTTTTGTAGATCTTCGCGACGGAACCCCCACAAGCATCAGCATTTTCAGTTTTCAGCAGTCAGACTCCACAATAGAACCCCGAACCTCGCAAATGTCACCTTCCCGCAGTAGTTCCTCGTCGCACGGTCAGATTCCGCAAGGTTTACAGATTGGCCCGGAAAACACAGATTTCAGCATCAGTGTTTTCAGCGCATCGTCGTCGCATCGTCGTCATCGACATCGTTACCGACATAGAGTCAGAATTCAGCAGATAAAGATTTGCAGATTTCAGCCATTAGCGTTTTCAAATTTCAGCCCGTCTCGTCGTCGTCGACATCGTCGGCAAGTCCACGCATTGTAGAGGTTTGTGCAATCAATAGTAGACCGCTCTCACCATAGAGAGTGGGGCCTTCGGAGGAGGGTTTGACAACATTATGGTGTCGTATTCTTCTCTCTATCTCTCAGTCTCATGCACCTTCATGCACAGTGTCCATTCACTTTGTTTGTGTCCATTGCACTCTCTCTATCTCTCAGTCTCATGCACCTTCGCGCACAGTTCGGAGCACTCATCTTGAGCAAAGTTCAACATTCATTCCGTTGCACCTTATAGGCTCCCCTTTCAGTATTTCTTTTATATTAATCTTTGAGCAAAGTACACTTCCTGCGCGTGCCTCGCTCTCAGACTCTGCGTCCAGATGCTCTGAGAAGCGAGCCCCCTATGGTCACTTATAAAGATTACAAGGGTTGCTAAAAGCAGAGCCGCAAAAGCATTAAACTCAAAAGCAATGAGCTCCAAAAAACAACTTGTCAAAAATCAACCAGTAAAAAGCACCAGCGCTCATTGCAGAAATCCGTACAGCGAGGCCACGTCAGCAGCCAGCGTTAAAAGCGAAAAATCCGTACGCTCCACGTCAGCCAGTCAGCACGTCTCCGGGGTCCATATTGTCTGCCACATCAGCAGTCTCTATTCCCTGTCCCAGGCTTGTCCACCAAGGTGCTACAACGTCATCAATTTGTGACAACGGGAACTTGTCAAAGTAGGCAACGGAAGATGCAATGAAGACAAGAACTAGCTCGCGATCTGGTGGACACCTTGACTCCGATCTAGATCACCTGCAATGCCACATACATCAACAAGGCACATGTGGAGAAGAGAGATCACTGAGTTAGAAAGAGATAGGACATCTAAGAGAGAGAGAGAGAGAGAGAGAGAGAGATCTACGAAAGGCTCTCCATGCTGATAACAAACTGCTCATACAAGTGACCAAGGGTGGTCCGGCATAGATCTGACATGCCCTAATCCTCCTGCACACGAGACCAAACTAATATGGAGAAAGAGGAACATACCTCATGGCAAGGTGCCATCTAGAAATCATGGGACATCTCCTTCACTCCCTGCACCCCGAATGCAGTGCTCTCCATCAAGATGATCACATCGTCTCTGTTTGGATGCTCTGAGATGAAAAACGCAAGGAGAGAACCCAGAGCTGCCCTATTGTCGGGGATGAAAAATGCTAGGGCTGAATGTGGAAAACGTTGGGCAATGCTGAACACAATGCCAGCAAGATGCCCTCCCCACCGCACATCGCCCACCTAGGGCTGCCCCCTAGGGGCGCCTTGCACCCCAAGGGCCTGTGCACCTCCCCCCCTTTGGGAACCCCACCCCTTGCATATATATCTCCAAATAGGCTGGTCGGCCAGATCTACAACTGCCCACGACCTAGAATAATGGAGAAAATGCATAAAATAGGCCAAACAAGCCATGGAGGACCAAAGGTCAATTGGGAAGAATATCCCTGGTCTCTAGAAGACTAGGTAGCCATGGAATGAACCAAAACCCGAGCTACACATGGTTAAGTGTCACGAGTCTGTTACAACTAACTTTACTTGTTGATTTCTTTTTGGGGGAATTTTATTTAACTTCTTTTAAAGCACCCCTCTAGAAATGCCAATGCCCGAGTTGCATGGTGTGAGGCGGACAGTGAGAGTCTAGGCCGGACGGCCAGTGAGCACTAAAGTTGGACAAATGGATTAAGGTTAGCCACGATGGGGCTACGAATATAAATCACCTGATAGCTGGCCGACATTGCATTTTTCGATGTGGTTCAAGTGGTGATTGATGGTCAGACAACCTATGTGAGTGCCATGGAAGCATCTCCTAAAATTTAGGGAAACTGCTATTTTGAACCAGAAAAAGTGTTCGCGTCACTAGCTCTGGTATGACCAGGGGAACATTTTATAACTCTGCCGCGAAGTCAACTGGGCAACCGGACGGGCGGCAACCCCGAAACGGGCAAAAGCTTGTAATTGTGTCAAGTGGCACATTTCTGTGCACTTTCCTCATGCAAGAGAAGGTAGAATTGAATTTATAGCTAGCAGACTCATTTTTCAGCTTTTGTCACACGTTAAGAGCTATGGAGTGCTTTCTTTCCCTCTTATGTACACTGCGGTGCCAGGAGTGATGCCGTGCACGCTACGCACTGCTCTCTCTCTCCCCTACGAGCAGTTATGTTATGCCCCTCAAGTGGGCTTCTCATTTGACCAATGTACAGTTGTGGGGATTTATGCTTCTCTGCTAAGGCAAGAGCCTCTCTAAACAGGAACGGGTGTAGGTAATTGCTACACCAAAGCAGGCACCGGTGAGGGTGATAACCTCATCACGCAACTGCGTTTTCAGCGCTGCATACTCGCTGAATTTGAACTGTTTTGCAGCTGTCATGATGCCGGTAGCATTGGGAGCAGTGTCCCACTATTAGGGGGCTGTTTAGGGCTGAAAACAGAGGAAAAACCAGTAGTTACAGCGTCCTATAATTACTGTTTTGCGCAGGAAACAGGGGGTCTATGCTATTGGAAACAAGTCGGAGCTTGGGAAACTGTCCAAGGCAAGTTTCAGGGCCGTTATGCTGCTCAAATTTTGCCTGCACAGGTGCCATCTAGCTGGATGCACATGAAAGTCTCAAGGACTTAGGTTTTGTAGCTTATTCCTCATTCCTAAAGAGTAATAAAGAAATACCGAAAGGGGCACCAACCTTTGGGGCCTACACATGTTATTGTCTGCTTGGGAGCATTCTAGCTTCCTGGCCGTGCTTTTGTTTTGAAGTGTAATTCCATTCCCAATTACAGGTTCCTTTTATAGTCTCTGCTTTGTGTCGTAAAGTCAAGTGTTAAAGAATCGGGTGAAAGCTAAAGTCCACCGCCCTACGGGCCGGTTTCATTAAGACACATCCCGACATGAGAAGACTGCCTCACACTGGCCGGGCACAGCCACAAAACAGCCATCACTCCCTAACACCTGTCCCTTGGAGAAATTAGGACCAACTGAACAAAATCCAAAGAGATGCCAAAACTCTAACACTCTAACGGGGATGGGCACCACGTGCCAACGGAAAAGAACAGACTGAACAACTTTAATCAATTCAAATAACCACTGAACTAAAAGAGATGCACAACACACGAAACGGGTAGTGGCGGAGTTCCACCCCAAGAGCGCACTGGCCCCAAACCTTGGCGCCCTTTCGGTATTCCTTTATATCGCTTGAACTCAGTACAAGGCCGGTACTCAAAACTCTGCACCTCCACACTGAAGCGTGCCAGAGAATGAGCCCATGGCACAAATTTAAAGGCCCTTGGCCTGTGAAAAGCAGTTACATGAAAAGCTTCAAACTCAAAAGCAATTGGTCTAAGAGTTGCAAGCGCGTTTTTCGGAAATCCGTACAATTGCCATGTCATCAACGTAAAACGTAGAAATCCGTACACGTGCCACGTTAGCATGTCAACACGTTTTGCGGGCTGTCCTTACAGCTGCCACATCATCAACAATTTCGCCTTTGTTTATGCTTTAGGTCCCCTAGGCCACATCGGACGGGGTCCCATAAGTTGGTGGGAACTCTTCTTTAAAATAGGCCACTCGACAAGACTTTGCTGCTTCTGCTTCTGCTTCTTCTAGGGTTTAGGCTCCTTTGCGGGATCTGCAAGTTGGCTCCGTTCTTCAGTGGCTTGGCACATCAGCAGTTTGTGACTTCCCTCCTTCAAAGAAAGTAATTGTCCGCGATTACAGCATATCTGCAAAACAACTCAAGTTAGCTCAAAAACTTCCGAGGGACAATCAATTTTCTCATTCCAGATGGGAGCTCTTGATATCCTTGGTCGTTGGTTTCCCAAAAAAATCTCATCAAATAAGGAGTCTCATTCCAGATTGGAGCTCTTGATATCCTGGGTCGTTGGCTTCCTAGAAAAATCTCATCCAAGTGGGAGTATTCAGTGGTTGGCACATATGCAACACAAATGCTCAAGTATGCATGTTCCAAGACGTAGAAACAAAAAAGCCGCCGATGAATACTCACCCCGCAAATAACCATCTTGGTCCGCGCCATGAGCTGTTCAACGACTCCCTCATCACTCGTCCCCTAAATAACCTAAAAGGGTCCGAGCCATGAGATATAGAGGCTTTTTACAACCAAACGTCTCCCAGACCGAAGCTTGCACCGTTTGGATGTTAGTTTTACACCACTCTGCTGCTTCACAGGTCTAGGGCATACTTGTACGGCTAGTATGTCTCCGGGCTGGCCACCCATAGTTTAGGTTGTACCTGGTCCAGCCCCCGAGTTTGGGGCCAGCCGCCCACTTTTGTCCGGGCACCCTTATATATTTCCATATATCATTTTTCTGTTGGGTCATGGGGATTTTTATCAAGCCTTGCCCTACCTCCCCTTGGGCACCTATTATGGAGCCAGGGGGGTACCCACTTCCTCATCTCACAAAGATCATGCATCTGATCATTGTACGGGTCTTTTGCTCATGGTAGTCAGTGGGGGGCTGATCGCCCCCTCTTCACCATCTCTGGTGTTTGTGTCTACTGTCTCTCTCTCTCCTCTCTCACGCTTTCGTACACGCGCACTCTCACATGGTATCAGCATCTTCAGGCTCTGCCTATTCTGAGGCGCTACATCGCATCAGGTTCTTCTCCCAAGGGCTGGATCAGCCAACGTTTTTTGCAATTGGAGACAGATCTGCCAGCGTTTTTACATCAGCCAGGCAAGCACAGAAACGGGACCCATTTCTGTCGCGGAGGACCTCACCTCAATCTGCGTTTTTTGCAAGAAACATCAAACCTGCTGATTTCCTTGCCAGTGCTACCATTTTTGGACATCTTTGTTGCGTTTTTTACCTTCATCTGCGTTTTTGGGTTTTCAGCCCATCTTCGGCGGTTTTATTGGTCACTTTGTGTCGTTGACACCTTCCACAAGTTGCTGGGCACCTAGGGTACCCATCAAGCCTTTGTTTTTTTCAGCAAACAAAAGGTTTGTGGTGCCAAAAGTGCAGCAATAGTGGGCTGCAAATTGACCTGCGTTTTTGCAACAGGAGGGAAGCGCTCAGCTTCTGAACCCCAGATCTCGCCATTACCTACCCAGCTTTGCATCTGGTGCATTGCCGGCGAGTATCCTCTCCGTCTTCCAATCTACAGATTTCAGCCATTACACCTGGCTGTTTTATCTGTTTTCAGCCCATCTGGGGCAGTGACAGTGATTCACCACCCTTCCCTACACCCTCTGCACCGCTCCGGACCCTACCGGGAGCACACGAGCACGCTGAAAATCGCTGGACAGCAGCGTTTTCATCACCTCACGGTTGCGTTTTTGGGTGGACAGCAGCCACATGGCTTGTGTTTTTCATAGAGGATGAAGTTACCTCCTACCAGGACACCATCCCGTGGTGGTCCGTGCGGTCTCTCTGTAACTGTTGCAGTACACAGTATCTTCGACGTCGGCTTGATCATCTACAGGCGTATGATCCTTGGGAGATCCATTCGTTCTAGCCATCATTTGGCAGTTGCGCACTCCAGAGGGGGTGGTGACTTGTGGTTTGCTATGGACACACCTATGCACTCATCAGAGGAGTTCACATGAGAAATGGCCATGCTCATGGCATATGGGATTCCGACATTCCCAGAGAAGACACCACCATCTTGGATGGACAGACACTTACCACTTGACCTCGACATGTTAGATCACTTGCTTACACAGGAGCATCTACATGGACTTAGAGAGAGGATCTTGGATCTCTTCTTGGAAAGGTTCATTGCTTGGATCTACAAACTAGAGTGGGACTTCAGTGCTTTGCACTCTCTTGGAGAGTTTACCCGCGAGATGCGGGAGATCAGGCATCATTACGCGACTACATCCAGAGTCACCAGGAGCTTGGCTTGGATGGTAGTGCAATTGCTCTTCTACACTCCTGATCATTTGGATTGCTACCTTCAGAGTTGCTTACACTCACCCTCGGTAACTTACAGCAGACATATCCCCCGACCTGGGCAGTAGGCCACTCCCAACTCATTCACATTGAGAGCCACACCGAGTTGCGCTTTGGTGGCGTTGTTGGCACGGATTATGTTTAGGTTGACACCAGAGGATTGGAGGCAGGAGATACAGGCAAGACGGCACAGACATCTTAGCCTGGCCTTTCCTCTTCCTAGAGGATCTTCAAAGCATAGACTGCTCAGTCTGGCTTCCCTACTTCTACAGGATGATTATGGTGCAGACAACTTGGTCTAACCACACCTCTTCTCAAAGGCCCTTCACAGCGCAGACTGTTGAGTCTGGCTTTCCCCTCATCTTGGATTACCCTACCTACTGACAGGACACCATCCGGTGGTGGTCCATGCGGTCTATCGGTGACTGCTGCAGCTTACGGTAGCTTCTACAGTGAAGACTGTTTAGTCTGGCTTTCCTTATTTGGAGTTTACGGCGCAGATTGCCACATCTGGCCTTCCTGGAGTTTTACACAGCTTTGCCACCTGGCCACACTAGGTTACAGGTTCATGCATTGACAGGCTTCCGGTCATTTTCATGACGGTTCCTGGACTTCACCATTTTCTCTAGACGGTTTGACTACAGACACAACAAATCTTATTGGGCGGACACTTGCAGGTCTATTGGCACTTCTTCCACGACAAGTAGTTGTTTTCACACTCAGTTCGGGACCTTCACACAATACCTTCACACTGTATCGGCGGAGTACAGCAGTTTGCTACACTGCTTGTGACGGCACTTTACCACGGAGATTTCTTGGCGGTCAAGACACCCCAGACTGTTGCTACTCATGGAGTATTGTCCTTCAGTGGACATTGCAGCAGATATCTTCATCATTTGCCTCACATCTTCGGCTTCATGCGGTATGTTCAGCATTCGGTGATAAGAGGGGTGTTAGATTTACACCACTCTGCTGCTTCACAGGTCTAAGGCATACTTGTACGGCTAGTATGTCTCCGGGCTAGCCACCCATAGTCTAGGTTGTACCTGGTCCGGCCGCCCGATATTGGGGCCAGTGTAACAAACTGCTGATGTGTCAAAGCCTAAAGAATGGAGCCAACTTACAGATGCCGGTCGAGGGGCCTAAACCCTAAGAAGGGCAAGTAATAGGAGAAGTCCTACCAATTTATGGGGACCCCGTCCAATGGGGCCCCAAGTGACATAAAGGATTAAAATATAGCAGGACCTGCACACACGCAAAAACTGCGTTGGCATGATGATGTGGCAGGCTGTACGGATTTCCGCGTTTTGCGCTGGCAGCTTTTGGCATTGCTTTTTGGACCAGAAGCTTTTGAGTTTGAAGGCTTTTCATGTAAACTGCTTCTCAGGCCAAGGGCCTTTAAATATAAGGTTAGGGCTCATTCTCTGGCATGCTTCCTGGAGAAGGTGCAGACTCTAGAGTATCGGCTTGTACTGGGTTGATGCAATATAAAGAAATACTGGAAGGGGCGCCAAGGTTTGGGGACAATACTCTCTGGGGTGGAATTCCGCCACTCCGTGTCACGTGTCGCCTCTCTCTCTCTCTCTCTCAATTCAATTGTTAATGAAGTGCTAAAAGTCTGTTCAGTCTGTTCTTTTCTATTGGCACGTGGTGCCCGTCTTGTGACAGTCGGACGCCCACTTTTGTCGGGGCGCCCACATATATTTCCATATATCATTTTTATGTTGGGTCGTGAGGATTTTTATCAGGCCTTGCCCAACCTCCCCTTACGCACCTATTTATGGAACCAGGAGGGTACCCACTTCTACATCTCACAGAGAAAACACATTTGATCAGTGTACGGGTCTTTTGTTCATGGTAGTTAGTCGAGGCTGGTCGCCCCCTCTTCATCATCTCTGGCGTTCGTGTCTACTGTCTCTCTCTCTCTCCTCTCTCACGCTTCCGCACACGCGCACTCTGACATTGGAGGTGCTGAGAGTAACCACTGCTCAGACTTCTTAATACTCCCCCCGTGAATAACCATCCAAGTCCGGGCCATGAGTAGCAACAACAATACTCCCCCCGTATAGATATCAGGCACTTGTCCAATAGCCGCTTTAGCTTGTTTGGCTGGAGATGGTCCCGAGGTTCTGTCGACCGTCTGCGCAGGCGTTGGCTCCGCTAGTCTGTCAGTGCGTTGGGGACAACCAAAATAGCTATGCCCTTTTTGAAAGCATCCAAAGCATCGACCTTCTTCTAATAAGGTATCTCATTGCTGAGGCGTCAAACGAGGCCTTTGAGGTTGACTTTCATGAGAATCTCGAGAATTTTTTTGTTGTTGCCGAGAGTTCTTCGAGAATTTGTTCATTGTTGCCGAGAGTTCTGGTTATTGGCTAGAGTTACTTCTGTAGTAAACTTTAGCTTGCCTTTCATCAATTTGTAGCCAACCGCGGCATGGTCCATAAGCTCTTGCATGGTTGAGACTTGCTTCGACAAGCAATATTCCATCAATGGTGATGGTAGTCCAATGGTGTACCGCTCGCATTGGTCCTCCAAGGTAATAAACTTAAAGGACACTGGAAGGTAGACGTCGAGAAACCTTTTGCTATAGTCGTCCATGGTCACTGTGGCAAGCATTTTCAAGTTGCCCCATTCTGCCAAAATCCGGACTTCAAAGAGAGAAGTCATATAACAGCGTGCAAATATTGTCTTGAAAGCCCTTGGAGCATATGTTGCGTTGCGATTGAACTTCACCACTGCATGGCGTTATCTTTAAAAAAACCCGCTGCTCGAGAAATATTGGATTCTTTTGTATAGTTTCCCAAAGCGTAGATGTTGTCGGAATGCTGTAGGAACTGCAATGCTTTCTTCCGATCTTTCATCCCGAAAAAGGTTAAAAATTTGTTTGTCGTGCTGCCATCCTTGAAATCTTTCGGTTGGTTAGGCGCATTTCCCGGACACGGAATAATAAGGGTACCATATGGGCTCCAACCGTTGTAGCCTGGTGGCGGTGGTGGTGGGGGAGGTGGGGGCAACGGCAGTGGCAAAGGCAATTGCACTGGATCAGTGTCAGATGGCCACACCAGATTCCTAAACACTGCCCTGATCGGAACATAAGGCTGGGAAGGTTGCCGATTGGAAGCTCTCGTACTTTCTCTTGCCGAAGGAGGAGGTACCACCTGGGGCATCAGAGTGAAAACTTTGCAGCATTGGAAGATTCTGCTAAAGATACCGAGAAAGAATGTCGCGAAGCTCGTCAAGGAGAAACTGCAAGTGTTCTGCCGAATCCATGAACGCCATGTCTTAGGTTCCATATGGCTTATGCCCTGTAGGACAAAGCAATGAAGACAGGAACGTGCCTGATGCGCGATGGAGTAAGTGTAAGGGTGGGTGTGGCTAATAAGTCTGGGGTCAGGACACGAAGATTCTTCAATAAAATTTCGTGTAAACTTTGGAAGCACCAACTTGTTATCTGCTCTTTGGTGGGACAGGTATGCTTTCAGAAGACACACGCCTAAAGCTCTGATACCATTGTAACGGGGACGGGCACCACGTGCCAACAGAAAAGAACAGAGTAAACAACTTTAAGTGCTTCACATAGCCACTGAACTGAAAGAGATGGACAACACACGAAATGGGGAGTGGCGGAGTTCCACCCCAAGAGCGCACTGTGTCACAAGATGGGCACCACGTGCCAATAGAAAAGAACAGACTGAACAGACTTTTAGCACTTCAATAACAACTGAACTGCGAGAGAGAGAGAGAGAGAGAGAGAGAGAGAGAGAGACGACACGCGACACAGTGGCGAAATTCGACCCCAGAGAGTATTGGCCCCAAACCTTGGCGCCCCTTTCGGTATTTCTTTATATTGCATCAACACAGTACAAGCCTGTACTCCAGACTCTGCACCTTCTCCAAGAAGCATGCCAGAGAATGAGCCCTAACCTCATATTTAAAGGCCCTTGGCCTAAAAAGCAATTACAGTGAAAAGTCTTCAAACTCAAAAGCATCTGGTCCAAAAGCAAAGCCAAAAAGCTGACAACGTAAGTTACAAAAATCCGTACAGCCTACCACGTCATCAACCAGCGCAAAACGCGGAATTACGTAAAGCTTGCCATGTCATCATGCTAGTGCAATTTTTGAAAATCTGCCGCAAGTCTCTTTTGTGTGTGTGTGAGAGTCCTGCTTTATTTTAATCCCTTTATGTCACTAGGGCCCCATCAGACGGGGTCCCCATAAGTTGGTAGGACTTCTTCTTCTGTTACTTGTTCTTCTTAGGGTTTATGCCCCTCGGCCAGCATCTGTAAGTTGGCTCCATTCTTTAGGCTTTGATACGTTAGCAATTTGTGACATCTCCCCTTCTTGAAAGAGAGTAATCGTCCACGATTACAACATATTTGCAAAACAACTCAAGTTAGCTCAAAAATTTTCGAGGGTCATTCTGAGGGACAATCAGTTTGCTCTTTTTGTTAAGGAGTTAGCTTCTCCTATCGGCTCTTTTGATCAAGGAGTTAGCTTCTCCTTTCGTCCAAATCGGAACTCTTGATATTCCGGCGTAGTAAAATTAGCCATCACACCCAGACCATACTGATCTTCCACGGGTGTCTTGATGCACTAAAATTACAGACCAAGGCAATCTCATCCAATTAGGAATATTCAGTAATTGGCACATCACAATGCAACACAAATGCTCACATATGCATGTTACATGATAAAGCCGCCGATGAACACTCCCTCCACAAATAACCATCCAGGTCCGCGCCATGAGTTGTTCAACAACTCCCTCATCACTCCTCCCGCAAATAACCTAAAAAGGTCCGGGCCATGAGAGATAGAGACCATTTACAACCAAACGCCCCCCAGACCGCAACCTGCGTCGTTTGGTGGTGCTGAGAGTAACCACTGCTCAGACTTCTTAATACTCCCCCTGTAAATAACCATGCAGGTCCGGGCCATGAGTAACAACAACAACACTCCCCCCGTAAATAACCACAAGGGTCCGGGCCATGAGTAAAAAAACAACACTTTTCAATCGTTCAATACTCTCCCCGCAAATAACCACAAGGGTCCAGGCCATGAGTATGAACAAGCATTCTCAAACATAATTTCTCACTACTCCACCCGGGAGTAAAATCACCAATCATTGAAACCAGTATTAAAACCAAAGTCAAAACAATTCAAATCGGCACCAAGACAGGTTCAAAAACAGATACCATCCATTTCAAACAAATTCCAAGCAGGATCACCAAACAAGTTCTCAAACAGAAGTCAAACTTAAAAAAACAATCTCGACATCAGTCGAGCTCAAAAAGTCGACTGACTTTCCATCCTAAAACCTCCACCAAAAATTAGGGTTAGGTTCCTTCCATAAGGTCGTAGCTGAGCACAGCATGGTCCATCAACTCTTGGACAAACAATGTTTCTTTGGCAACGATGATAGTCCCAAAACAGCAATCGCATTGGACCTCCAAGGTCATCTGATCGTGAAGAGACATCTACTGGGAGATGTCGAGAAACTTCAAGTTAATCTACTAGGGTTTCCATGGCAAGCATTTTAGAATACCCCACTCTGCCAGGAGTTGCACTCCGAAGGACGATATCAGAAACTATATAGCTTCGGGCAGAATTTTCTTGAAAGCTTGCGAAGTCCTTGGAAGTGTGTGGCTTGGTAGCTATAGACATCAACATCTGCATGGCATTGCCTTTGAGAAAAACAATGACTCAAAACAAATCTTGGATCCTTCTTTTGCAAGTGATCTTAATGGCTTATGCCCTGTAAGACATGAGCGGTGAAGACGGGAGTGCGCCCGATGCACGATGAAGTAAGGGTGGGAGTGGCTAATAAGTCTGGGTTGGAGAGCGAAGATAACTCGAATAAAAATTCCAATAGCTCTCTGCTCTTTTGTAGGATCAGTATGCTTTCAGAAAAGCATACGCCTGATGCTCGGATACCACTGTCACAAGACGGGCACCACGTGCCAATAGAAAAGAACAGACTGAACAGACTTTTAGCACTTCAATAACAACTGAACTGCGAGAGAGAGAGAGAGAGAGAGAGAGAGAGAGAGAGAGAGAGAGAGAGAGAGAGAACACGCGACACAGAGTGGCGAAATTCGACCCCAAAGAGTATTGGCCCCAAACCTTGGCGTCCCTTTCGGTATTTCTTTATATTGCATTGCCTGGAAACTGGTTCCCTATCCCTGTAACGCAACATGCGGGCTTGGAAAGGTGGCGGGCTGAACTGGCAAAGCCTGCAGAGTAGGCGTCCTAATCACCCGTTTCATGGACAGAAGGAACCTGTTTTGGAGCCCCTGACTCCGCAATGCAATATAAAGAAATACAGAAAGGGGCGCCAAGGTTTGGAGCCAATACTCTCTGGGGTGGAATTCCGCCACTCCCACCCTTACTGCATCGCGCATCGAGCGTGCTCCCGTCTTCACCGCTCATGTCTTACAGGGCACAAGCCATTAAGATCACTTGCAAGAGGAGGATCCAAGATTTGTTTCGAGCTGCTGTTTTTTCTCAAAGACAGTACCATGCAGATGTTGATAGCTACCAAGCAGCATACTCCAAGTACTTGGCAAGCTTCCAAGAAAATTTTTGCCCGAAGTTATATGGTTTCTGACATCTTCCTTCGGAGTGCATCTTCTGGCAGAGTGGAGTATCCTGAAATGCTTGCCATGGAAACCCTAGCAGATTATATCTTGGACATCTCTCAATAGATGTCTCTTCTCAAGTTGATAACCTTGGAGGTTCGGTGTGATTGCTATCTCTTGGGACTACCATCGCCGCCAAAGAAACATTGTCTGTCCAAGAGCTGATGGACCATGCTTTGCTCGGCTACGACCTTATGGAATGAACCTAACCCTAATTTTTGGTGGAGGTTTTAGGATGGAAAGTCGGTCGACTTTTCGAGCTCGACTGATGTCGAGATTGCTTTTTAAGTTTGAAATCTGTTTGAAAACTTGTTTGGTGATCCTATTTAAAATTTGTTTGAAATGGATGGTATCTGTTTTGAACCTGTTTTGCTGCCGATTTGAATTATTTGACTCTGGTTTTAATACTGGTTTCAATGATTGGTGATTTTACTCCCGGGTGGAGCAGTGAGAAATTGTGTTTGAGAATGCTTGTTCATAGTCATGGCCCAGACCCTAGTGGTTATTTGCGGGGGGAGTATTGAATGATTGAAAAGTGTTGTTTTTACTCATGGCCCGGATCCTTGTGGTTATTTACGGGGGGAGTATTGTTGTTGTAACTCATGGCCCGAACCCTTGTGGTTATTAGCAGGGGGAGTATAGAATGATTGAAAGTGTTGTTTTTACTCATGGCCCGGACCCTTGTGGTTATTTACGGGGGGAGTATTGTTGTTGTTACTCGTGGCCCGGACCTGTGTGGTTATTTTCGGGGGGAGTATTAAGAAGTCTGAGTAGTGGTTACTCTCAGCACCTCCAAACAACGCAAGCTGCGGTCTGGTGGGGGTTTGGTTGTAAAAGGCCTCTATATCTCATGGGCCCGGACCTCTTTAGGTTATTTGCAACGAGTGATGAGGGAGTCGTTGAACAGCTCATGGCCCGGACCTTGATGGTTATTTGTGGGGGGAGTGTTCATCGGTGACTTTATGTTTCTATGTCTTGTAACATGCATATGTGAGCATTTGTGTTGCATTGTGATGTATCAATTACTGAATATTCCTAATTGGATGAGATTGCCTGGGTATGTAATTTTAGTGCATCAAGACACCCGTGAAGATCAGTACGGTCTAGGTATGATGGCTAATTTTACTACGCCGGAATATCAAGAGTTCCGATCTGGACGAAAGGAGAAGCTAACTCCTTGATCAAAAGAGCTGAAAGGAGAAGATAACTCCTTCATCAAAAGAGCCAAAAGGAGAAGCTAACTCCTTAACAAAAAGAGCAAACTGAATGTCCCTCGGAATGACCCTCGGAAATTTTTTTTGAGCTAACTTGAGTTGTTTTCCAGATATGCTGTAATCGCGGACAATTACTCTCTTTCAAGAAGAGGAGATGTAACAAACTGTTGACGTGTCGACCTACTGAAGAACGGAGCTACCGGCCGAGGGACCTAAACCCTAGAAGAAGCAGAAGCAAAAGCAGCAACAGATTTCTAAAAATTGCGTAGCTGCTGATGACGTGGCAGATTTCCAAAAATTGCGCTGGCATGATGACGTGGCAGGCTGTACGGATTTTGGTGTTTCGTGCTGGCTGATGACGTGGCAGGCTATATGGATTTTCGTATATTATGCTAGCAGCTTTTGGTATTGCTTTTTGGACCAGAAGCTTTTGAGTTTTGAAGGCTTTTCACTATAACTGCTTTTCAAGCCAAGGGCCTTTAAATATGAGGCTAGGGCTCATTCTCCGGCATGCTTCCTGGAGAAGGTGCAGAGTCTGGAGTACCGGCTTGTACTATGTTGATGCAATATAAAGAAATACCGAAAGGGGTGCCAAGGTTTGGGGCCAATACTCTCGGGTGGAATTCTGCCACTCCGTGTCTCGTGTCGTCTCTCTCTTTCAGTTCAGTCGTTATTGAAGTGCTAAAAGTCTGTTCAGTCTGTTCTTTTCTATTGGCACGCGGTGCCCATCTTGTGACAGACTCAGCCGGGACTTCTAGAGTGCAGGCAAAGAAGCCAAAAAGGAAGCCTTTTGCTTGCAAGTCGCTCGAGGAAAAGGTCTTGATGGCTGAAAATAAATGCTTTATATGCGAGCAGCCTGATCGCTTTGTTGCAGATTGTCCACAAAGGAAAAGGCCAATTGATTCGGATGAGAAAGAAGATAAGAAAGGAAAGAAGCCTAAGCCCACGGCCGGTTTGGTGCCAGATATGGTGGGTGACAGGTCAAGCACGGATGCAAGCGAGTTATGCAGAGCATGGGGTAAAGTCAGAGATCAGACAGCACTCATCTTCTTTGATCCAGGTGCCAAAGCAAACTTTATCTCACCAGAGTTGGCTATGAAACCGGGCATCAGAGCTAAAGAGATGGGGTACACGGCAGAGGCAGGGTTGGCATGTCCTGGCCACTCAGAGTGTATTACTCCCATCATTGGAAAGCTGCGTCAGCATATTGAGTCATGTGGACACAGAAGGATTTTATATCATGTTGCTGGAAGGGTGCGATGCGCTACTGGGAATTCCGTGGATATTCTGAACACATGGCGTGTTGGATGTCTGCAACAAGACGATCACCCTTCAACATAGGGGCAAAACTCATGTTTTGGATGTAAAGCTCAAAGGGGAGTCTGTCCCTATTGTATCTGCTTCAGCTATCACTTCTGCAATTAAAAAACATCTTTTTGTGTACTTGATCTTTGCACGTGATGTTTCATATAATTGTCGATCAAATTTATCTGTGTTAGATAAAGAAAGGTCAGCATTTTGCGAGAGTTTAATGACTGTTTTTCTGATTCGTTGCTGTCGCAATTGCCGCCGAGGAGGCCTGAGGACCAAGCGATAGATTTGGTACCAAGGTGTAGCCCACCAAACAGACGTCCTACAGGGTTAGTGCGGCACAGCAGAAAGAGATTATGGGCCAGGTAGAGGAGCTTTTAGAGAAGGGGCTGATTCAGCCTAGTTCTTCACCTTTCTGCTCCCCGGTGCTTTTAGTGCAACAGAATGGCTTATGGCGCATGTGTTGATTACAGTCTGCTGAACAAGAATACCATCAAGAACAGGTTTCCTATCCCAAGGATTGATTATATTCTTGACTGTTTAGAGGGTGCTGCAATTTTCAGCAAGATAGATCTTAAGAGTGGGTACCATCAGATTCGTATAAGGCCAGAGGATGTGCACAAGACTACGTTTAGAACGACACTCGGTCTTCATGAGTTCTTAGTGATGCCATTTGGTCTTACAAATGCTCCTGCCACGTTCAATAGAATGAGAGACCAAATTTTCTGCTCGCATCAGAAGTTTGTTGGCACATTCTTTGACAACATGAGAGTCTACTCGAAGAATGAAGAGGAGCATAGGCATCACTTGACCCTTGTGTTCGAAGAGTTACGCAGTCCACAGGTTACTTGTGTCACGAGGACGTGGCAGTTATTAACCATGTCACAGAGATGTGGCAACTGCTAACCTTGGTTGTTGGTTTCTTTCCAATGGGGTTTATTTTATTTGTTTTGAGACCCTCTTTTTGAAGTAGCAAACGGTCGGACATTGTATGGCCAATGTAAACCGTAGATTCACCCGCAGACGGGAAGTGGTCGGCACTGGAATTCGTATGGTAAGAGGATGTCAAGGCTCAGAGCAAGATCATATAGGTCCCCCCGTCGCACTTAGCAAGTTGGTGGATACTAGGAAGTGAACTCAATTAAGGCGTAAAGTCAAGGTGGGACTACCAACAAAAAGTATCCGACAGTTGGGCCACATTGCATTTTTGGATGCGGTCCCAATGAGGATAGATGGTCAGAAGACCAGTGGGAGCCCAACGGAAGCATCTCCTAAAATTTAGGGAATTGCTATTTTGGGCCGTGAAATGTGTTCGCGTCATTACCTCCGGTATGACTAGGGGAACACTTTATAACTCTGCCGCGAAGTCAACTGACGCGTCGGTTGGGATATTGTTAAGCGGCGAACCCGAAACGGGAAAATGCTTGAAAGTGCGCCAAGTGTCACATTTTCGTGAACTTTCCTCTTGCAGAAAAATGGGCGCTGATTTTTATGTTGGGAGAGGCCTCATTTCAGCTTTTGTCACAGGTTAAGAGCTATGGAGTGCTTTCTTTCCCTCTCATGTACAGTGTGGTGCTAGGAGTGATGCCCTGCACACTACACACTGCTCTCTCTCTCCCCTACGTGCAATTATGTGATGCCCCACAAGAGGGCTCCTCATTTGACTGATGTACAGTTGTGTGGGTTCATGCTTTTGTGCTGAGGCAAGAGCCTCCTTGAGCAGGAACAGGGGTAGCTAACTGCTGCTCCAAAGCAGGCACTGGTGAGGGTCATAACCTCACCGTACAGGTGCAAAATCAGCGCTGTGTATGCGCTGTAAATTCACTGTTTTTCAGCCGTACGGACGCCAGGACTATTGGGAATCGTGCCCCACTGGCAAAGGACAGTTAGGGGACTGTTTGGGGCTGAAAACAGGGCAAAAACCAGTAAAAACAGCGTCCTGAATTTACTGTTTTTGGACAGGAATCAGAGGGTATACGCCAGTGCAAGCGAGTTCCAGCAGGGGAATTGGTTTCGCGCAAGTTTTGGGGCTGTTATGCTGCCGAAATTTGGCCAAATCAAATGGTATCTAGGTGGATACACGTGAAGGATTCCCAGGACCTTACCTTGTAATTTACCCTCCTAAAGAATAAAGAAATACCGAAAGGGGCGCCAATTTTGGGGCCTACAGGTTGTCGGCGTCTGCTCGGAGCATTCTAGCTTCCGAGCCGTGTGTGTGACTAAGTGTTAATTCCTGTTACAGGTCTCCTTTACAAAGTGCTCTGTGTGTGTGCTTAAAGTAAAGAATTTCGGGTGAAAGCCAACGCCTACCGCCCTACGGGCCGGTTTCAACTTGTCAATCCTAAGAAAAGTAAATTCTTCTTAGAAGAGATCCACTTTCTTGCCACATAGTGTCAAATGGTGTCTGAAGGGATCCCGCAAAGGTGAAGTTATTAAGACATGGCCAGACTTAAAGACTGTGCACGATGTCTGAAGCTTCTTGAAATTGTGCTCATACTATAGATGGTTTATCAGGAATTTTGCAGAGATAGCTTCACCTCTTCACGCTTTGCAAAAGAAAGAGGTCACTTTCAGATAGACCCAAAAGAGATTTCAGCTTTTAGTCTCTTAAAGGAAAAGTTGACTTCAGATCCCATGATTAAAATTACCAGATCTCATGAAGTCATTTGTGGTCCAGTGTGACGCGTGTGGCAATAGCATCAGATCAGTGCTCATGCAAGATGGTCGGGTAGTAGCTTATGAGAGCAGAATCTTGCAAGGGCCAGAAAAGACTATGCAAATCTATGAGAGAGAGTCATTGGCCGTCATTCATGCGCTCCCTAGCTGGAAGTACTACCTGTAAGGTGCTGATTTGGTTGTCCATACAGATCATCAGACCTTGTGATACTTCTTGACACAGTCAAAGCTATCCGAAAAGCATATGCGATGGGCAAACATTCTTTCTATGTTCCACTTCCAGATTATGCATGTGGAAGGCAAGAAGAATGTTGTGGCTGATGCGTTATCAAGGAAGCCACAATTTTCCGTTGTGTCAATAGTCACAAGACGGGCACCACGTGCCAATAGAAAAGAACAGACTGAACAAACTTTTAGCACTTCAATAACAATTGAACTGAGAGAGAGAGAGAGACAACACGCGACACGGAGTGGCGTAATTCCACCCCAGAGAGTATTGGTCCCAAACCTTGGCGCCCCTTTCGGTATTTCTTTATATTGCATCAATACAGTACAAGCCGGTACTCCAAACTCTGCACCTTCTCCAGGAAGCATGCTAGAATGAGCCCTTAGCACATATTTAAAGGCCCTTGGCCTATGAAAAGCAGTTTACATGAAAAGCCTTCAAACTCAAAAGCTTATGGTCCAAAAGCAATGCCAAAAAGTTGCAAGTGTAAATCACGGAATTCCGTACAACTGCCACGTCAACATTGTCAGCGCGTTTTTGCGAAAATCTGCCACGTCAACACTGTCAGCGTGAAATGCAGAAATCCATACAGTTTTGCCACGTCATCACATCAGCGCAATTTCCGGATTTGTGTGTGTGTGGGTCCTGCTTTATTTTAATCCTTTATGTCACTTGGGGCCCCATCGGACAGGGTCCCCATAAGTTGGTAGGACTTCTTCTTCTGTTAATTGTTCTTCTTAAGGTTTAGGCCCCTCGGCCGGCACCTGTAAGTTGGCTCCATTCTTCAGGGCTTTGACACGTCAGCAGTTTGTGACATCTCCTCTTCTTGAAAGAGATTAATCGTCTGCGATTACAGTATATTTGCAAAACAACTCAAGTTAGCTCAAAAATTTCCGAGGGTCATTCCGAGGGACAATCAATTTGCTCTTTTTGTTAAGGAGTTAGCTTCTCCTTTCGGCTCTTTTGATCAAGGAGTTGGCTTCTCCTTTCATCCAGATCGAAACTCTTGATATTTCGGTGTAGTAAAATTAGCCATCACACCCAAAATGCATTGATCTTCCATGGGTGTCTTGATGCACTAAAATTACATACCCAGGCAATCTCATCCAATTAGGAATATTCAGTGGTTGGCACATCACAATGCAACATAAAAGCTCACATATGCATGTTACAAGACATAGAAACATAAAGCCGCCGATAAACACTCCTCCCGCATAACCTAACAAGGTCCGGACCGGGAGATATTCAACGACTCCCTCATCACTCCTTCCGCATAACCTAAAAAGGCCCGGACCGAGAGATATAGAGGCCTTTTACAACCAAACGCCCCCCAGACTGCAGCCTGCGTCGTTTGGAGGTGTTGAGAGTAACCACTGCTCACACTTCTTAATACTCCTCCCACATAACCATCCAGGTCCGGGCCGGGAGTCACAACAACACTTTTCAATCATTCAATACTCCCCACGCAAATAATCACAAGGATCCGGGCCATTAGTATGAACAAGCATTCTCAAACATCATTTCTCACTACTCCACCCGGGAGTAAAATCACCAATCATTGAAAGCAGTATTAAAACCAGAGTCAAACAATTCAAATCGGCACCAAGACAAGTTCAAAAAGACACCATCCATTTCAAACAAATTTTCAAACAATACTTTCTAGCTATAAAGAAAAACAAGTAGAGAGTTCATTCGAGGTTTTGCTCAAACAACCGAACTGCCTTGTCCTTCTGCATCACGATGATGGTTCGGTTCCGAACCTGGAGAGTCGCATCATTCCAGTGGTGCCAAGGCATGCCCAAGAGAATGTCACAATTGCCCAACTTCACGATATGGAAATCAGCTTTTCCATGATAATCTTGAATTGTCACTAGAAGAGCACCAATGAGTGGTACCACTTTCTGAGTTTTCCCCGTGGCTAGCTCAGCTTCAATTTCTCCACCCTCTGCATCATTATCAAAGTGCATCTTCTTTAAGAATTCTGGATGGATGAAGTTCTTTGTAGCTCCGGGGTCAAAGAAAATAACAGCTTTGAAGCCATTGACTTTGCCATATGCTCGACACAATTCATTTGTTCTCTCAAGGCGTATGCCATAAATATCAAGAACTAGTCCAATAGCGGGTCTAGCTCTCTTAGCAGGGGGTGGGGTTCTGTCGACCGTTGGTGCGGGCGTCGGCTCCTCTGGTCTATCAGTGCGTTTGGGACAACTAGAATGATTATGACCTGTTTGAAAGCATCCAAACCATCGGCCTTCTTGTAGTAAGGTGTCTCGTTGTTGAGGCGTCAAACGAGGCCTTTGCGGTTGATTTTCATGAGACTCGAGAATTTGTTCGTTGTCGCCGAGAGTTGTGGTCAGTGGCCGGAGATTCTTCTATGGTAAACTCTAGCTTTCCCTTCATCAGTTTGTAGCCGACCGCTGCATGGTCCATAAGTTCTTGCATGGTAGAGACTTGCTTGGATAGACAATATTCCTACAATGGTGATGGTAGTTCAATGGTGTATCGCTCGCATTGGGCCTCCGAGGGAACGATCTAAAGAAGGACACCGGAAGGTATACGTCAAGAAACCTTTGGTTATATTCGTCCATGGTTTCGGTGGCAAGCATTTTCAAGTTGCCCCACTCTGCCAAAATCCGTACTTCACACATAAAAGTCATGTAACAACATGCAAAAACTATCTCGAAAGCTTGCCAGGTCCTTGGAGCATGCGGTTGTGTCGCGATTGACTCCACCATTACATAGCATTATCTTAAAGAAATCCCACTGCTCGAGAAATCTTGGATTCTTCTGTATAGTTCCCCAAAGCATAGACGTTGTCGAATTGCTGTAGAAACTGCAATGCTTTCTTGCGATCTTTCACCCCGGAAAAAGTGAAAATTTTGATTGTTGTGCCGCCATCTTTAAAATCTTTGGGTTGGTTAGGCACACATCATGCGTACAGATAATAATGATGAGCGCGCAGCAGTGTGTGCAAGTGATAGCGCACGCGAAGATGTGCAGGCCTTGAGGCTTGAAGCGGAGGCACTGTGCTGCAGAAGGGAAGCGCTAATGTAGGCGTAATCGCGGTCGATTACAATGCTTTCAAGCGGGGGGTATGTCACAAAGTGATGACGTGGCGGACAGCAGAAACCCTAATTTCTGTCAGAAACCCTAAAATTCCTGCAAACCCTAATTTCCGAAAATCGCGGAGGCTGAAATTTTTATTTTTAAAAAAAAGAAAATTTTGGAAAATGATGAGCGATGCAAATTTCGCTTTTTCTCTACTTAAATGAGAAAGAGAGAGAGAATGCTTTTGCTTTCATGTTTTGACTCTCTGTGAGAGAGAGAGAGCAATTGCTTTTGATTTGAAGCTTTTGGGACTCTGCTTTTGGGCATCCCTTGTAACCTTTAAATTAGTGGTGAGGGCCTCACTTCTCAGAGCATCTGGACGCAGAGTCTGAGAGTGAAACCCTAACCGCTCTCTTGTACTTTGATGATTGACTAATATAAAAAGAAATACCGAAAGGGGCGCCAGTCTTTGGGGCCAATATCTCTAGGCACGGAACTCCGCCGGGCCAGTGCAAATCTATTGTGATCTGTGAATTGTTTTGAAGTGGTTATTTGGTGCTGTCGCGGTTGATTCTCGACTTGGAGTGTCCAAGTCTGTTACATTTGCGTCAAGATGTTGGCACATTTGTAAGATCATGCTTAGTATGCCAAAAAGTCAAATTTGACAGACAAAAGCAACCGGGATTGTTGCAGCCATTGCCGATCCCTCATAGGCCATGGGAAAGTATAGCAATGGACTTTATCTTTGATCTTCCAAGGACGCAAACAGGAAATGATGGGATTTGGACTATCATTTGTAGGTTCAGTAAGCAGGCCCATTTCATTCCTGTTAGGAAGAAGATAAAGCCAGAACACATGGTCAAGATATTCATGAGCAATATCTTTAAATATCATGGGATGCCTCAGTCAATTGTCAGTGACAAGGATCCACGTATGACGAGTCTTTTCAGGAAGGCATTGTTTGAGAACATGGGCACTACGCTCAAGTTCTCTTCTTCGTTTCATCCGCAAACTGATGGACAGTCAGAAGAGGCAAATTCTACTGTCTTGGACCTACTCAAATGTTATGTCTCAGAGCACAAGGCAACTTGGGAACACCATCTCCCATTGGTTGAATATGCTTACAATAACACTGTGCATACATCAACAGGTAAGGCACCATTTGAGATAGTGGAAGGAGGAAAGAAAGTCCCACCCATTTTGCAGACTAAGGACAAGATATTTGAGGCAGACAAGTATGTGCAAGATATGGATGAAACATACAGGAAGATAAAGATTGCTCTTGAGAAGACTCAGGCTAAGCAAAAGAAAGCTGCTGATCGTCACCGTCGTGAACTTGTATTTTCACTTGGTGATTGGGTACTTTTGCACTTTGAAAAGGCCACGTTAAGGAAAAGGAAAGGCAAGGATCGCTTGTTTCCTAAGCTCAGTATGCGATATTATGGTCCTTTTCCGATTTCAGAAAAGATCAGCGATGTAGCTTACAGGTTAAAGCTACCAGAAGGCTGGAAAATACATAATGCTTTTCATGTCAGCCTTCTAAGGCCCTTTGTTGGTGATGTGCCAGAGAATATGCTTGATGAGGAACAACCCGAAGTGGAAGAATTGGATGAAATCCTTGTTCCTAAACAGATATTGGCACATAAAGAAAGAAAGGTTAGAGGAAAAGTTGCAAGACGCTATTTGGTGAAGTTCAAGAACTATCCATCATTAGATGCCAAATGGATGGAAGAGTCTGAATTGCTTGATTCACCTCAGCTATTGCAATTGTATATTGAAGCCTTTCAAATGGAACCCACAGTGACTTGATGCAGCCTTTTTGGAGCAAGGCAAGAGCATGGTTCATGATGCTCAAGAGAGTAGTTAAGCAATTGTATCTACTCTTTCCATACAGAATTTAGCTAGAGAAGTTTGTGCTCAACAGTATACTAGAAGACTTCTATGCTTGATATATGTGTCGTAGCCAGGTTGGTGGGATTGTTTAATCGTCCAACGCTACATTTCCGGAAGCATGTATATCTTCGATTCCCATCATAGAATATATGTGATATCAGGAGATATCCGCATGTATTATTGGCATGCAAGCGAGGTCGCTTGCAGTATTTCAAGGGTGGGGTATGTCACCAGGAGGTGTATTTTTCCTGTTGCCTTCCATAAATAAGTATTAGATATATTTATTTTATTTTTTTACTTGTTTGTCCCGGAACCCTTGAAAAGGTGCAAGTGGACATTGCATGGCCAGTGTGAAACGGCTGCAGCCAAATGGGTTTCTCACATCGGGGATCTAGGTCGGTCAGACAGGGACTGCCCGGGCCAGTTAGCACTGAATTCTGATGAGTATGGAAGCTCGTGTGCGCCAAACTGGAATTTGGGCCACTCGTCAAGTCACTGCAACTTTATAAGTTGAAAGGGGCCAGTAAATTAACCCACATTGTAGATGTTGGTCAAATGTTAGTCTTCAATGATGGTCAGGAGACCGATAGGGACGCCATGGAAGCATCTCCTAAAATTTAGGGAATTGCTATTTTTGACCGGATAATGTGTTCGCGTCATTCGCTCTGGAATGACAAGGGGAACATTTTATTGCTCTGCTGCCAAGTCAACTGACGCACCAGTTGAGATATTTTTAGCAGGGAAAGCCCAAACTCGGAAACTGGGCGACGTGTCAGCCTGTGAGCGATTCTGCCACTCTGGGAGGCAAAACGAGCTGCATATCAACAAAGGGGGCGCCATTTTCAGCCTCAGGTGGATTGTAGCAGGTACAAAAGCTATGGAATGCTTACCTTGCCCTCTATGCACAGTATGGTGACGGGAGTGATGCCCCGCACGCTACATACTGCTCTCTTTCTCCCCTACATACAGTATGTTATGCCCCACTAGTGGGCTTCTCATTTGACCTATGTACAGTTCTGGGGGTTTATGCGCGTTTGCCAAGGCAAGAGCCTTCTGAACAGGAACCGGATTAGCTAATTGCTAATCCCCCACAGGTACGCACAGTTCCATCACGAAAGATTGCGAGTTTGGAGAGTTTTCTCGCGTGAAAACTCGTCCAATTCACAGGGGAACTGTCCCATTGCGTACAGGAGCCCTTGGGACACGTGTAGGCGTGTTCGCTCCGCTAAAAACGATACAAGGAATTCCAGCCTGCTGTGTTTTTCTGCAGGTTTAGGGTTTCGCACCTAAACTGCAAGGGAACATCGGGGGAGCCTCGTGAGAGCCTTGGGATGCGTGTACAGGCTTTTGGGCTCCCGGCAGTGAAAAACAGAGAATTACAGCCCGCTGAATTTCTGTGACAGCTCACCAGAAAGCTTCCAGATATCGAGGGAATCCGTCCTAGACAAGTGTTTTTGACCTACAGGGGTTTTTGCGCCGTTATGCTGTCGAAATCCGGTCGAAAACCTGTGTTTTCAGCCCTCGCCAGGTTTGGACAGCTTTGTGAAAGCTTGTGCTAAGTGGTCGAATAGTCTACCTTAATTTGAATAAAGAAATACCGAAAGGGGCGCCAGTCTTTGGGGCCTACAGGGTGTCGGTCTCGTGTGCGCAGAGACATTCTAGTCGCTGGACGCAACTGTGTTCTCTTCCCTTCTCAGTGCTCTGTGTAAAGTTAACAGGTAATTGAAATAGTACCGCCCTCTACGTTGTATAGGCCGGTTATACTCTACACTGCTCTCTCTCTTCCCTACGTGGAGTAATGTGATGCCCCACAAGAGGGATCTTCATTTGACCTATGTACAGTCGTGTGGTCGTATGCTTCTGTGCCGAAGCAAGAGCCTCTTTGAGCAGGAACAGGAGTAGCTAACTGCTACTCCAAAAGCAGGCACCGATGAGGGTGATAACCTCACCTTACAGGTGCATTTTCAGCGCTGGTTATGCGCTGTTTTTGGATTGTTTTGCAGCCGTATGGATGCCAGAAGCATTGGGAACAGTGCCCCACTGTTAGAGGACAGTTTCGGGACTGTCTAGGTCTGAAAACAGGGTAAAAACCAGTAAACACAGCCAACTGTAATTGCTGTTTTTGGGCTGAAAACAGAGGGTTTATGTCTTTGGAGACGAGTTCTAGCAGGGGGATTTGTTCAAGGCGAGTTTTGGGGCCGTTATGCTGCCGAAATTTTGCCAGAACAAGTGTGATCTAGTTGGATACAGGTGAAGATCCCCAGGACTCTAGTTTTGTAACTTTACCCTTTAAAGGCATAAAGAAATACTGAAAGGGGCCCCAGTTTTTGGGCCTATAGGTTGTCGGCGTCTGCTCGGAGCATTCTAGCTTCCGAGCCGTGTGTGCTTTGAAGTGTTAATTCCTGTTACAAGTTCCTTTTGCAAGGTTTCTCTATGTTATAAAGCTTAAAGTAAAGTTTCGGGTGAAAGCCAAAGTCTACCGCCCTTCGGGCCGGTTTCACAGCCTATAAGCAACATCGTTGATCTTGTCGAGTACTTGAAAAGGCCCATAGTAACGCCTGCTAAGCTTGGGAAACAACTTTTCCTTGTCCTTCGTCTTCTTTGATCTTGCCTTTTCAAACCACAAAAGAACCCAATCCCTAGGTGAAAACAAGAGTTCAGTCGATGTCAATCAGTAATTCTTTTCTACTTTGCCAACAAGATAGTGTATTCTATAAGCATTGAGTAGATCATATCCTATCTAATAACAGTAGAAAAATGTGAAGGGGTTCCTAGTCAGAAGGAACCATCAAGGCAATTGCACAAATCCTTTGCTCTAGAAGCAAAGTACAGCAGCCATCAGAAACCCGTCGACAAGAGTACCATTAGACTCAGCAAAGGAAGCTACAGCGTTGTGTGAGAGTGCACTATTAAAGGTGTCACTTGGTTGCCACTTGAAGTGCAATATGAAGGACTTCAAAGGAGATGAAGCAAAGAGGCGTCACTCTTTTGCTCTAGAGGTGAGTGTGCAGTTGTTTCATAGGGGCATCGTAAGATGCATAACACAACACATGAAAAGCCATGGTTCCTCATCTTCCCTCGCTTTGCCCCAACAGAAAGAGATTATGAGCCACATAGAGGAGTTGTTAGAAAAGGGTTGATTCAACCTAGTGTTTCACCCTTTTACTTCCTAGTGCTTCTAGTATAGAAGAAATATGGCTCTTCGCTCATGTATATTGATTACCATGCGTTTAATAAGTAACCATCAAAAACAAGTTTCCTATTCTAAGGATTGATGATATTCTTGACCGTTTAGAGGGTGTGATGATATTCTTGACCGTTTAGAGGGTGCGATTTGCAGTAGGATAGATCTTAAGGGTCTATTTGGTGGGCTACAACTTGGCACCAAATCTATCACATGATCCTCAGGCCTCTCCGGCGGCAACTACGACGGTAATAAGTCAAAGAAACAGTCACTAAACTCCCGCAAAAATGTTGACCTTTCTTTATCTAACACGCATAAATTTGACTGATAATATCTGAAACATCGCGTGTAAAAATCAAGTACGCAGAAAGATAATTTTTAGTTACAGAAGTGATAGCAGAAGCTGATACAATAGAGACAGACTCTCCTTTTAGCTTTACATTCAAGATGTGAGTTTTGCCCCTACGTTGCAAGATGACCTTTTGGTTGAAGACATCCAACACTCCATGTACATGGAACATCCATGGGATTCCCAACAAAGCATCGCACCCCTCACATGATATAAAATTCTTCCGTGTCCACATACGACTGAATATGCAGATAGCTTTCTGTTGATGGGAGTTACACACTCTGAATGGCCAGGACATGCCAAACATGCCTCGCCTGGGGAACTAATCTCTTCAGCTTTAATGCCCAACTTGATAGCCAACTTTGGTGAGATAAAGTTTGCATTTGCACTTGGATCAAAGAAAGTAAGCGTTGTTTGATCCTTGACTTTACCCCACGTTCTGCATTGCTCACTAGCATCAGAGTTTGGCCTATCCCCCACCATATCCGGCACTAAACGGGCCGTGGGTTTGGGCTTCTTTCCTTTCTTGTCCTCTTTGTCCTCTGAGTCAACTGGCCTCTTCTTCTATGGACAATCTACAGCAAAGTGACCAGGCTGCTTGCAAATAAAGCATTAACCATCATTCAAGCCTTCTTTTCCTCAAAAGACTTGCACACAAAAGGCTTCTTTTGGTTTCTTGGCCTATCCTTTAGACGTCTCAATTGAGTCGTTACTTTTCTCTGCTTTTCCTAACCCCTTGGAAGCTTCAGGAGTCGCTTTTGCAAAGGGCTTCTTTGCTGATTTTTTCTCGACTAACCCCCTTTCGCATTGCCATGGAGTCCACTATCTTCTTTTTTCAACAAGGCATGACCCATGTTGGCAACCTCCATAAGCTGAGTAAGGGTGGCCACTTTGTTCCAAGTTGAGAGGTTTTTTGTGGATTACTAATGATATTGCCTGAAGCAAAAGTCAAAATCCATTCAAAGGCTTATGGGACACGCCAAGAAGGGATTTGGGATGCATGCTAGCTCTTTGATTTATCCTATAGACAAACGAGTAACCGCTTCAACAAGGAGCGAATCTTCCAACGGCAACAAGAAGAAGGGCAAGCAACAGCAGAAGAAACACACCAGCCCAAAACTATAAGCAGAGCAACGTGCGGAGTACTATAAAGAGGGCAAGTGTTACGGTTGTGGAAAACTAGGGCACATTCTTGCAAATTGCCCAAACAAAGCACCAAAGGAGCAAGCTGAGGGCAAACCAAAGACTTCCAAATCGGCCCATGAGTGTGCAACGAAAGGGAAGACAAAGGCAGAATTGGTTCCAGATTTTGTGGGGGCAGGTCTAGAGCATAAAGATGAGATACGAAGCTCTGTAGAGCCTCGGACAATGTCACAAACTGATGACATGGCATGGCCTAACTGGCAGAACCTGGCCGAGGGCCTAAACCCTAGCAAAGAGAAGCAAAAGAAGTTATTACCAACTTACTAAAGGTGGCCGAGGGACCTAAGAGATAACGAGGGTTAGGATTTTGAAATCCTAACCCTACCAACTAACAGAACCCGGTCAAGGAGCCTTAAAACCTTAAAAATAGAGCAGAACCACCAGAGTTACATAGAGATACTGACATGGCAGTTGGTACGTATTTCCGCAATTTTTAACAATTTGTTGATGTGGCACAGCATACATAATTCCGCGATTTACGGGGCAGCTCTCTAAGCGCTAGCTTTTGGAGCAGATGCTTTTGGGAGTCACAGCTTTTGGGGACGCCAGCTTTTGGGCCTCTTGTACTGTTTATAAATGTGTCAAGGCCTCTCTTCTGGACAGATAAGCTTGGGAGCATTGCGAGAGAGAGGATCCTCGGACATTGTAAGTTGAGCCTCATGCTCTATCTCCATAGCTGCCCTCTTTTCTTCCGCCGCTATGCGTTGAGCTTCACGTGCCTACTCACGCTCTAGCTCCATAGCTGCCCTCTTTTCTTCAGCCGCTATGCGTTGAGCTTCGCTTGCCTGCTCACGCTCTAGCTCCATAGCTACCCTCTTTTTTCCATAGCTCCCTTTCCACAGCGGCCCGCTGAGCCTCTTGTTGTAGCATCATCTCCATCATAGACTTTACCAAAGCCTCCATAGAATTTGGTGCAATCCGTGGTGTAGATGGGGACGAAGGAGGATCTAAAAAAGGTCCTTGTAGGTGCAACGGAAGTGAATGTTGAACTTTGCTCAAGATGAGTGCTCCGAACTGTGCTCAAGGTTCCTTTTACTTACGGACGGGAGAGCCATCCGTTCCTTTAGTGAGAGAGTGCAATGGACACAAACAATGTAACAGACTTGGACACTCCAAGTCCAGAATCAACCGCGATAGCACCAAATAACCACTTCAAAACAATTCACAGATCACAATAGATTTGCATTGGCCCGGCGGAGTTCCGTGCCTAGAGATATTGGCCCCAAAGACTGGCGCCCCTTTCGGTATTTCTTTTTGTATTAATCAATCATCAAAGTACAAGAGAGCGGTCAGGGTTTCACTCTCAGACTCTGCGTCCAGATGCCCTGAGAAGTGAGGCCCTCACCACTAATTTAAAGGTTACAAGGGATGCCCAAAAGCAAAGCCCCAAAAGCTTGAAAGCAAAAGCAGATTCTCTCTCTCTCAATGGGAGTCAATAAAAAAGCAAGTTCTCTTTTTCTCTCTCTTTCTCCCGAATCATAGGAAAAAGCAGAGATTTGCGTCGCTCAAATTTTTCCCAAAAAAAAAAAAAATATTTTTATTTTTTTTTAAGCCTCCGCGATTTTTGGAAATTAGGGTTTCTGACAGAAATTAGGGTTTCTGTTGTCCGCCACGTCATCACTTTGTGACATACCCCCCTCTTGAAAGCATTGTAATCGACCGTGATTATGCCTGCAAAACTGACAAAAGCCATAAACCGTCTTAGCAGACACTGGCTGTTAGTACCTACGTACTAGGAACACACATCTAGCATATGTAGAAAATCGACAGTCACATCACACGACATCACAGGACATCACCAGACATCATAGGACATCACATGACATTCAACATTCATTCGGATCTTAGACCATGATTTATCGGCAATGTAGCTAGCAATCACATCTAGGTCCAATCGGGACCTCATCGATGTCCAATTGACTAACCCCTATTGCAACCATGTCTCTTCGTGATCAATCAGACCAAAATGCTGCAGTCATTTCGTCTATCAGTTCCTGCACTCACAAGAAGTCAAGAACAAATCAGTATCATTATCAGGAATTCCATTTCATAACGTCATCCAGCAGAATACTGTCAGCTCTCAGTATCCCTGAAGCTCAAAGAGACATCAGTGACTTTAGTATCAAAATCGAGGCATCTGTTGACAAAGGAGCGGAGTAACTCCCCTCTTGTGCATCCCACTGCACCAGATCTTCGGCCAAGCTGAGTTTCTAGGTTCCGTTTGGAGTAGACTACGCTAAACCAAAACATTGAGGTAAAGTTTCACAATCCGAGGAGTATCTGCTAGGTCCTCCTCCTCCATCCACTTCGCATCAAATGCAGGAAAGTTCTTGAACTTAACCAAGAACCGCCTTCGGACTTTACCTTTCTTCGTATCATTATGTGCCAAAATCTGTTCAGGAACAACGATCTCCTCGTTTTCTTCCACTGCGGGTTGCTCATCAGGCTCCCCATCATCTGGCACATCACCCTTAACAGGGTTCAAGAGACTCATATGCAATGCATTGTGAATCCTCCAAGTATCTGGCAATTTCAATCGGAAGGAGACATCATGTATCTTGTCAGTGATCTGGAAAGGTCCGTAGTATCGCATAGTAAGCTTTGGAAAAAGCCTCTCCTTTCCCTTTTTCTTTCGTAGGCGTACCTTCTCAAAAGTAAAAGCACCCAATCATCCTCCTTCAGTTTCAAGTCGCGACGACGGCGATCCGCTGCCTTTTTCTGTCGTTCTTGAGACTCCGGCAAAGTCTCGCGAACCTTTGCAAAAGCCGTATCCAAATCTCGCGAATATTCATCCGCTTCCAATATCTAATCTTTCGTGCTCAGGAAGGATGGAACCTTCGCAGCACTTTCAACAATCTCACATGGCGTCTTCCCCGTCGAAGAGTGTATCGTGTTATTGTAGGCAAATTCCACCAAAGGTAAGTTCGTTTTTCCATTGAGTCTTCTCATCCAAGATACAAGACTTCAATAAATCTAAAATCACTGAATTGGCAATCTCAAATTGCCCGTCAGTCTGCAAGTGGAATGATGACGAGAACTGCAACCGCGTGCCAATGTTCTCCCAAATTGCCTTCCAAAACAAACTCATAAATCTGGGGTCTCTATCGGAGACAATCGTCTCAGACGTGCCATGTAATCGGAAAATCATCGTGATCATTCTGTGTTCTCGGGAGATCAAAAATGAAATCCATTTCAATACTTTTCCAGGGGTGGGTGGGTATGGGTAAAGGCTGTAACAATCCCTGTGCCTTGTGCCTCTCAAACTTGACCTTCTGGCATACCAAGCAACTGCGCACAACTCTTCCACATCCTTTTTGAGTCTCGGCCCAAAGAAGTATCTCTCTACCCCCTTCATGGTGGTAGCAATGCCGCGGTGACCCGTAAAAGGTGGACAGTGGCATTCAGTCATAACCTTATCCCTCAACGGCTGTGTAACGCACAACATAGTCTTTCGCATCAAGTAGCCTTCCCGAAGGGAGTATCGAGCTACTGTCTCCCCATCCCGTATCTGTGTGAAAATATCTGTAAAATCTGTATCTATGGCATACTGATCGACCATATCCTCGAAGCTCCTATGATGTATCGCGGAAACAGCCATAACCAACGGTTTCCGAGACAAAGCATCTGCCACCACATTCTTCTGTCCCTGCACATGGACAATCTGGAAGTGGGACTGTGACAAGATGTTCGCCCACCGCATCTACTTTTCCGAAAGCTGCTTCTGTGAGAAGAAGTAGCGTAAACTCTGATGGTCTGTAAAGACAGTAAAATCCGCTCCGAGTAGGTAATGCCGCCACTGAGTAAGAGCATGGATCTCATAGATCTGTGCTGTCATCTCCGGCCTAGAGAACAAACGGCTCTCGTAAGCTATGACATGGCCTTCTTGCATCAAGACCGCACCCAGACTACGACCACAAGCATCACAATATACTTCAAATGACTTCTGCAAGTCCGGCAAAGTCAAAATAGGTCCCGTAGTCAATTTCTCTTTCAATGTCCGAAAGGCAGTCACCTTTGTGGGTCCCCACGAAAAAGGTACTCCTTTTTGTGTCAAGGTATGCAAAGGGGAAGCAATCTCTGCAAACTTTCGTATGAACCGCCTGTAGTACGAACACAGTCCCAAGAAGCTTCTAACTTCATGGACATTCCTCAAATCAGGCCAATCACGGATAGGCTCTATCTTGGCCGGGTCCATTTGCACTCCTGCTGCTGACACAATGTGTCCCAAAAAGTGTATCTCTTGTAGGAAAAATTCACTTTTCTTTGCATTAATCACTAACGTGTGATCTCGTAATGCCTGAAAGACTTGAAGCAGATGATCTCTGTGTTCTGCCTCATTCTTGGAGAAAACAATGATATCGTCAAAGAAAGTGCCAACAAATAGCCTGTACTCTCGAAAAATCCTGTCCATCATCCGGTTAAATGTCGCAGGAGCATTGGTTAAGCCAAAAGGCATCACCAAAAACTCAAATAACCCAAAAGTCGTCCGAAAAGCAGTCTTGTAGACATCTCCTGGCGCTATCCTGATCTGATGATATCCACTCTTCAAGTCAATCCTGCTGAAGCACGAGGATCCCTGTAACTTGTCGAGTATATCATCGATCCTAGGAATCGGAAATCTATTCTTGATGGTGATTTCGTTGAGAGTGCTATAATCGATGCACATTCTCCAAGATCCGTCTTTCTTCAAAACCAACAACACTGGAGAGCAATACGGTGAAGTACTAGGCTGGACAAGACCCTTTTCCAAGAGGTCTTTCACTGGGTTCATAATCTTTTTATTCTGTACTCGGCTCACACGGTAAGGTGGCCGATTCGGTGGCGTGCTTCCAAGTATCAGATCAATGGTTTGATCTTCAGGCCCTCTGAAAAGCGATCGGCATGAGTGTGGAGAAAAATCTTGGCGTTCTTTTGATCAGGTCAAAACATATTCAACCTTTATCCAACGTTCAGTTCTCTCCCAAAGAATGAGTAAGAAACTGAAGTTCATCAAGTACAATCTCTAAGCCCTTCATTTATCAAAGTCGCTTTCTCGGCTTGGTAGTCAACCATGGCGTAGTTCTTGTGGTACCAAGGGATCCTGAGTAGAACGTCACTCGCGTGCCTTGAACACCCCTGTCATTGCAAACAAAGTTTGCCAATGCTCGGTGTAATGGCAACATCCCATCCGGGTGCCAGTCGAACTACCTCCGCCTATGGCGTCAGTCTCTTGGGCGTAATTTCCAAATCGAGCCGCCAATTCCAAGTGAAAAGAAGTTGGCCTTGGCTCCTTCAAAAGAGCTTCCTGATCCTTCACTTTGCCCAAAAAGCGGCAAAGTTTGTACTTTCATTCATTAGATTCGGTGCAGGTCCCACGCCATGTGGTACCAGTTCTGCTTTTCTATCTGCCTTTTCTGCCACATTCCTCGGCTGCTCTCGAACTCTCAGACCTGTCGTCGTCTTAATCATTTTGTTCTTTCTGTGCCTTATTAGGGCACTTCGTGGAGATATGTCCATGTTCCCCGCATCCAAAGCACTTCCCCTCTCTGATGAAGCGAGCTCTCTCCTCAGGAGAGCTTGGGTCGTGCATCATTTTTCTCTTGGTTGCTCTTTTTCTTTCTACTTTCATTCCCAAAAGTCTGTTCGGCTCGTTGTCATGGCCTTATCTGTGGGGTAGGTCAAATTGCCAGAGTGAATGGCAAAGCCCCGCTTCGCATGACTCATCAACTCCTAAATAGAAGTTGACTTCTGTTCCAAGCAGTGATCTCGGATCTCCGTAGGTAGACCCAAGGTAAACCGCTCAATCTGTTCTCTGAACAAGATCTTCTTGAATGAAGAGGCAGGTAGAAAGAGCTCCAAAATCTTTCACAATAAGAATTCACTGTATCGCTCTTGGTCATCCGGAGATGGTTCCAAGCAGCTCGTATATCTCGCTCAAACTCTTGAGTCAACCAAGAAGAAATAAAAAGCCTCTTGAATTTCAGCCATGTAACTGGCACAGTCTTGCTTAATAGAAGCGTGGACCACCAAGTACGAGCATTCCTCTTAAAGTAAGAGGCAGCTCTCCGAATCTTGGAGTGCTCTGAATAGCGTCCTCCCGCGAAAGCGATGTCAAACTGCTGTATAAAAGACAAAGCCTTCGAAGCATCTGAGTATCTTGAAAAGTATCAAACTTGATCGAGTGGCCACCTTCCTTAAACTCTCGGACTTTCTTGCTTTTATCTTCGAGAAAGTCATACTGGTTGGCTTTGTAAAAATTCTTCTTGTTCGCATAAAACTTTCCGTCATCGGAATCTAAGCTGTCTGTAGACGAGTCCTCAGTAGAACTGTCAGTCTCTGGGCGAGATGTAGCCTTCTTTGCCTTTTTCTTGCCCTTTCCAAAGCTTTGTTTCTTGGTTCACTTTTTGCTTTTTCTGTCTTCTTCGCTCAAGTCTGAAGAGCTAGAAGAATTGTCAGAAGAAGAAGAAGAAGAAGAACTGGGTACTCCTTCAAATCGAACACGCTTCTTCTGTTTCTTTGCCTTGTCAAATGTCGACCGACGACCCAAATATCCCGGGAAGTCAGTGCCTTTCTTCTACTTTTTGCCGTGCTTTTTGCCTTTCTTTTGCACGTCGAAAAGCTGAGCAATCCATGCATCAACCACGTTCTCTAGTTCCTTCTCCGTATATTTTCTTGGAGGCAGAAGGTTTCTTGAGAGCGGGTTTCGGGAGTGGTGTTGTGGTTCTCTGCCACTCCATCTGTACCTCTTCCAAAGAGGTCTGGTTCATATATTTTGCCATCTTCGGGTCCTTGGCAAAACTGAGCATCATCTTTGTTGCATCGCCAATCAATCGACGACGCTCCATCTCTCTTTGCTCCGCCTGAGTAGGCCGAGGCAGGCCATACTCTGTCTGAATCTTCGTTGTGATCCCAGCCCGTATCTCCAGATGCAGAGGGAGTCGACTGATCATTGCTTGAAGCCATAGGTGCCGCGGAAAAAAAATTCGGGGATTGGATTTCCCGTAGAAGAGAAATCAGTCGTGCTCTGACACCACTGTAACAGACTTGGACACTCCAAGTCAAGAATCAACCGCGACAGCACCAAATAACCACTTCAAAACAATTCACAGATCACAATAGATTTGCACTGGCCCGGCGGAGTTCCGTGCCTAGAGATATTGGCCCCAAAGACTGGCGCCCCTTTCGGTATTTCTTTTTGTATTAATCAATCATCAAAGTACAAGAAAGCGGTTAGGGTTTCACTCTCAGACTCTGCGTCCAGATGCCCTGAGAAGTGAGGCCCTCACCACTAATTTAAAGGTTACAAGGGATGCCCAAAAGCAGAGCCCCAAAAGCTTGAAAGCAAAAGCAGATTCTCTCTCTCAATGAGAGTCAATAAAAAAGCAAGTTCTCTCTTTCTCCCGAATCATAGGAAAAAGCAGAGATTGCGTCGCTCAAATTTTTCCAAAAAAAAACCTCCGCGATTTCTAGAAATTAGGGTTTCTGTTGTCCGCCACGTCATCACTTTGTGACAAACAAAGTGAATGGACACTCTGAATGGAAGTGCATGAGACTGAGAGATAGAGAGAGAAGAGAATACAACACCAGAATGTTGTCAAACCCTCCTCCGAAGACCCCACTCTCTATGGCGAGAGTGGTCTACTTATGATTGCACAAATCTCTACAATGCTTGGACTTGCCGACGATGTCGACGACGATGAGGACGACGACGAGACGGGCTGAAATCTGAGAATGCTACGGGCTGAAATCTGCAAATCTTTATCTATTGAATTTTGACTCTATGTCGGTGACGATGTCGATGACGACGATGCAACGACGACACGCTAAAAACGCAGATGCCGAAATCTGCTTTTTCCATGCTGAATCTGCAAACTACACGGAATCTAACCGTGCAGCGAGGGTCTGCTGCGGGAAGGTGAGATCTGCGAGGTTCGGGGGTTCTATTGCAGGTATTGATTGCTGAAAACTGAAAATGCTGAGTCTATGGCTGATTCCGTCGCGAAGATCTGCAAAAACGCTAAGGGGTCATGCTGATGCAAAAACGCTAGGGCTGATTTGTCTTGATCTGCAAAAACGCTGCTGATCTGCCGGTGCAAACTGCTAACACTAGGGCTGATCGGTCTTCTGATGTCGCCAAGCTGCTCTACAGATGCAAAAACGCTGGCTGATCTGGGTGCAAAACGCTAGACCTTCTTGCAAATGCAAAAACGCTAGGCTTGTTGGGGTCCTGCTGAGAAGGTGCCTGTTGAACTGAGTTCCTGTTGCCTCTTCTGCCAGAAAGTGCTAACTTTGGTTTGCTTATATATTATCTTAGCAAAATTGTCCTACCTACTTTCCAACAAAAGTCACTTAAAAATAATAAGTGAAAAATGTCAAAAATAGGGAAAATAGGTCTATGCACTGTAAAAATGCTACTGATGGGATCTGACTGGAATCTGATGGTCATGCGGTGTGCAACCAGAGGATATAGATTAGAAGAGGATATACATCTAATCTAAGTGTCTGGACATGCACGATCTGCGAACAGACTCACAAAAGTGCCAGATCACTTCCTATTCTAGACTGACTTGACTGACTGAACCCTAGTTGTGCTGTAGCTTGTCCACGGACACATAGGGTTGGATGTGTCACGTGACAGTCCTCCTGGCGTAGGGACTTCTTTTTCTCCAATTCCACTTTCATCACCTCCATGCAAAGTATCCATCCCGCTTTTGGTGATGACCATGCACTAAGTACTTGGGTGTACTTGGGTTTTTTGGGTACTTCGAGTTCTTGGTGCTTGGGGTACTTGGGTACTTGGTACTTGGTACTGCTTGCAATCTGCGTTGAAGTAGGCTTTTCTCTTACCCAAGCTCAACTCCTTCCTGCGGGTGCAACCCTTGGCGGCCTTTCGCTCACACCAAAGTTGCTTTTTCCACCTCACGTCGATTGGACTGCCGCAATGTGCAAGGTCCGCTCTCAATCATGGAAAGAGGAACGAGGGGAGGCTAGGCAAGCCCTTCTTTTCTAGGTTACCTGTCACTCTTCAGAAACACAGAGTAGAGGAACCCTCCCTCCCTACTCCATGTCCCTAGAAGATGTCGGGACCAATTGGATGAATCCAGAGAGATGCCATAACTGCAACATTTCACTATCACTTCATTAGAGAGAGGGCCTTGGAAGGCAACATTGATTTTGTCTATGTTGGTACGGCGGATCACGTAGCGATCTCTTTACCAAGGCCTTAGGCACGAAGAAGCTACGATGATTTTGAGAGATGCTAAGAGTACAAGATATGGCATTAAGCTTGAGGGGGAGTGTTGAGATATCAAGCTCTATACCCAACTGAGGGTTGCTGCACACCATGAGCTCTTACAAGGATCTTTACAAGTAATACGACAACTTGACTACCGACTTGGTCTACCTACGGAGAGTGATGGCATACTTATTCGCAATCACTCACTACAAGCTACTCACTATGACCACTTGCACATAGTCCTTTTTTATGTTATGTCTGTCATTTATGCTTTGTAGTCCTTATTTTTAAGTCTAATAGTGAAGAAGAAGAAGAAGCTTGATAGCCTCCATCTCTGTGTGTCTCCTCTTCTCTTTGTGTATGTGTGGTTGCAAGAGCTTAAGCTCTCTTCTCTCTTGTTTTCTCTTCACTTGTCCTCCAACTTCTACCTTTTAGAATGAGAGCATGGTGCAAGCTTCTATAGACACGCTTGTATAATATTGATATGCATATTACGTGTGTGTGTGTATGTGTTCGTCCGCACGCATATTGTGTAAGTGCGCAGGGCGTACACACATATATACATATGTATGTATATACAATTGTCTTAAACATTATGGTATCTAAATATGTCCGTAGTATGCAAAGACATAGCTAGCAATACAAGACCAGGACAGAAGCAAAAAGACAATCGACAAAAACAATACAGCTGAAATAAATTGATACAACGGAAAAAGTTTAATTGACTAAATGATCGCACTGAAAAACTATGCCAGGGAAGTATCCTCTCCTTAAGAGAGTCAAAAGTGCCCAAGCCTCCGCACACCCACCCCCACCCCCCCAAACAAGAAAGAAATCTCTCTCCCTCTCTCTCTCTCTCTCTCTCTCTCTCTCGATGTTTTGGGTGCGCCATCAACAATAAAAAGCAGAGAAAGACTTACATTTTCACTTTGCACTTCTTTGAACAGTTGAATAACGTTCTCGCGTAATGTAGCCATAACTACAACAACACAAAGCGTTTCAGTCTCTCTGTCATATCTGGAAACCTGCGTTGAAGCACCAGAGGATGAAAAGGAAAAATTAAACTCAAGACATGTTCCGCAACTTGATCTTGGGGGACCTGCCACTCACTACCTATCTACCATCCGGTTCCGTAGGCCCATAACATTGTGTAATCTTGACCGTCCATTTCTCCAATGGGCGCAAAAAATGCTAGTTTAATCCAGTTCACCGGTGACCGGCCTCGCATTGCACGGTGTTATACCCAAGACCATGCATGCGTCATGTGGGCATGGTGGGTGTACATAACCTTAGTTTACTTGGAAATCCGACGGTGGAGATTGCATCATGTAATTTGAGCTCTGTGAGGGACCCCATTTTAGATAGTGACGGGGAGGGACCACCCAACAAAATGTGGTACTAGATTTAGTTGGCATGCTATTAGTGTAAAAGTGATACCAAGGGCAATCATTTTCCAAAATGTGTAGCATATCAAGTGGGTTAACTAGAGAGGATTATTAATACTCCAAATTGTATACTTTTATGTATACATTAAAGGGGGTATGGGGTTTTTAAATAAGCACATAGTGTAAATATAAAATGAGTAATTACTTGAACGCACGTAATATAGGGAGCTTTTGATGAGTGACTGCTCCGGGAAGTAAGAGAGGCTTACAATTCATTATTTTACCATTGAAAGCTCTAGGAGGTCCACATGTGTCTTCACCTTGTTATAAAAAGTAGCTATTCAACAATCAAAATTGAAGGTTTTTCCTATGGACACCCATCGCAACCACACACCCATGGAGTGTATTTGATGCTTTACAATTCATCACATCTCTCATGCATGCATCTCCTAGTAGCAACTTCAACCCTCCAAGGAAAGTGTATACATGACGTGCTCCAACCCTCTTTCCTTCGCCTCACCCTTCTTCTATCATACGTCATCATGCTCTCTTCCTTCTTAATTTTCCCACAAACGAGAGCAAGAAAGAGGCACCATCTAAATTATCTATAAGTATGTGGTGATGACCCTACCCTCTGTTGGAAGTCTTTCACCAAAAATTGCTAGAACAAATCATTACTAGGTTGTTGTAAATTGTCAACTGTGTGACAATCCCCCCTTTGCACAAGAGAGACAAACATATGGCCAAAAAGTGAAGAGTGGAGCAACCTAGGCTTTTCAAGGGCGATAATGCCATGTCCGATGCAATGGGCATATAGAGCAAAGGAAAGATTTATTCAACATAACACTCAACAAGGTTAGCACTTTAACAAAGAGAAAGACACACACAAAATCTATACCATTATTATTATTATATGTTTAAGTCAGTAGGAGCTTCGTGCCACATAGTTGAAGCTACATGCCTTCTCCAGCTTCACGCCCTCTCCAATTGTAAATGGGCTTGCTTCCAACAAATCGCATTCAGTGCTTGGCTCGCTCCCCCATAGACCCTTTGAAGGCGTAAATGGAGGGCCCTACAATTAGGGCAAAATCCCCAATTTTAAAACCTTTAACCTGCTGACAAGTGCAATTTTCCTGTGTTGCTGCATTTTGGGAGTAGAAGAACGCAATTTCTAGTGTCATCAAGCTCTACTTGCAACAAAAACCTTGGCTCCAATCATAGGCTGAGATCGTTGGGATTCTTTGCAATCGCGTGTATCAAAAGTTGGTGCCAGTAGCACAAGTGTCATGGCCCAATTTTAAAACAATATTGCCAGCACAATTCAAACCTACATCCCACGGACGTGATTTTATCTCAACTACGCTAGCCATGAAACCACCCACTTTTCATTGGATTTAAACTAGTCCGATTTTAACTTATGTTATGGGGGCTTGCCCGTCCATGTTATGGATACGGGATCTGTACATTTATTACTCAAGTGCTCATTAGGAGCTATGGTCATTTTGTGACGGCCAACCAATGTGTATTTATTTCTGAGCATTGAAGAATCTATAAATGAAATACGTGCAAGAGGGAAATGCTCACTCTTGCACGGGGGGGATATTACACCCAATGTATGTGTACTTATTCTCTCGTCTCCTCTCTTCTCTCTCACGGTGTTGGTGTAGCACTTGTTGGGGTATAAAGCCCAATGTGGTCACCCAGGTAAGTGGGTGGGCCGCCAGGTATGTACACATATTCTTTTGTAAAAACCTAATAAGAACTCACTATGCTCTACACATTACAGTAGAGTGAGTTCACCATATCGTCGTGCTCTTCTTCTCGCACTCTCTCTCGCGTCGCACTTCCGCTCGTACTCCTTCAACTGGTATCAGAGCTCAGATCGAGGCTCGGGGCAGCACTACAAGAGGCTAGAGTCACCAGCTTAGATTGGAGTGAAATTCGACAGGCGAAGACACGGCCCCAAATCTCGTGGGTACACCCGAAGGGCTTGGTGTTGTCAGAATTTCATTCTGAGGTCATCTCGGCCACCGTTCGGCTTCGACAAAGGTCTGCGCATGCCATTTTCGACTACGTGGTCTCGACGGGTGCAGATCCGACTCTGCAAATTTGGGGTTTTCGGCCTACGACTGCAGGTGCTGAGGATATCGACACTCCCAGAGTGTTGATTTGTGGCTGTCTACACATCGAAGGACGGCTCACAGTTCTTGGAGGCGTGTCACATACGACACGGGCGCATCTACACACAGACTGTAGGCGACATCCACTAGTTCATCAGGTAGCTTGTGTTTGCTGCTTGATATTCCAGATTTCATCCTGACATTGCAGGTACTTCCACATGGGATGTATTGTCAGAGATGATGTATGTCTGTTGAGGGTTTGCTGGCTGTGAGTCACGCAGCAAACAACCGCCGCAACGGTTACAGCATATAGTGGGAAATTTGTGGATGTATGACTTTGTGGGAAGTCTATGTACTGTCAGATTTATTGCAGCCTTTGTTGAGGGTCGAGTGAGGTTTTATTGAGCTGGGGGATTCTCGAATGTTGAGATCCTTTCGGTGATACAGGTCTTGGAGCGATCCCTCGAGCACCCTTAGATAGGCAGCTAGGATGTATTGACTGTGAGTTAGACAGTTGGGATTGCATCTTTGCTTTACTGCCGTTGAGGCATCGTCGCAGTCTATGCTTACAGGACAGTGACAGGACAGTCAGAGACAGTACAGGTGCAGGACAGGTTTACCCACAGCTTACAGTGTTAGAAAGACAGTGGTTTTTTGAGCTATTTTTTGGTCTGTTTTTAGTACACCAGAGCCATTTTACAAAGGAGACTCTGCCAAAATTTCTGCAGAATCTGAAGCTTTCTTGGTTCATTTGACAGGTTGATATTGGTTCAGAGGTCAGTTTACAGGGGAAACTCTGCCGAATTTTTCCCAGGAAAGTAAACTACTGTGAAGCGTAGCTATGGCTGGATCACAGGACACTGCTCTTTACAATATCAAGAAGCTGGATGGAACCAAATTCCCATTGTGGAAGAAGCAGATTTGGCACGTGTTGGTACAAAAGAAGCAGATAAAACCTATAAAGCTCAAGGGGATAAAACTAGAAGATATGGACGAAGATGAATGGAGCGAAATGGATGAATTGGCACTTTCTACCATTATGCTGACTTTGGCAGAAAGCGTTTACTTCAATGTAGCAGACGAGATGTCGGCTTATCAAGCATGGTTAAAGCTGAGTGATCTTTATGAGAAGCAGAGTGCAGCTTCACAGGTATACTGGCTTAAGAAGCTTGTTGACTTGAAGATGATAGAAGGGACACCTATGTCCAATCATCTGAATGAATTCAACACAATCTATAGTCAGTTGTCAGCTCAAGGTGTCAAGTTTGATGAACCTGTTAGAGCTATGTTCCTATTGATCACATTGCCGAAAAGTTGGGACACTTTTCGCACAGCTTTGAGTAATTCTGCACCTCCAGATGGTTTGAAAATAGCAGGTGTAGAAGGAAGTTTGCTTACTGAAGAAACCAATAGAAAGACAATGGACAAAGGCAAAGGAACAGCCCTAGTTGTCATGGGAAGGACCAAAGAAAAGTACAAAGGTGGAAAGAGGAATCAGTCTTGTAGCAAGTCCCTCAGTGCTAAAGGCAAGAGTGACATAGAATGCTACCATTGTGGCAAGAAGGGTCACATGAAAAGAGACTGCAGAGAATGGAAAGCAGAAAAAGGCAAAGAGAAAGTTGAAGACCATGGTGAGAAGAACAAGTCCTCATTGAAAATTCAAGAAATAAATGTGACAAACACTATTGCAGAGGATGACAGTCTAGTGTCAGGAGACATCTACTTCTTGAAGAATACAATGGACTCAGCTCTTCTTACAGCATCTGATGGAAATTCACTGAGTGACTGGATTATAGACTCAGGGGCATCACTTCATGTGTCTCCAAACAAGGAGTGGTTTACCTCTTATGTGACCACTAAAGATCATGTTCGGCTAGGCAATGGGCAGACATGTGAGATCTTAGGTGTTGGAGATGTTCAATTGAAGTTTCAGAATGGCTCTTCTTTCACACTGAAGAATGTGAGACATGTTCCCGCAATTACAAAGAGCTTGATCAGCACAAGTTTACTTGATGATGTTGGCTACGTCACCACTTTTGGACAAAACATGTGGAAGATATCCAAGGGTTCTATGACAGTAGCACATGGAGTAAAGTCTGGAGGACTTTACATGATTTATGTATCAAATGTCTCTAAAAATGTAATCAATGTAACCGAGCAACCGAACGTTTCTTTGTGGCATAGCCGGTTAGGACATATGTCCAAGAAGGGAATGGGAATCTTGTCTCGTTCTGGTTATTTGCCTGGCTTTTCATTTAATGATTTTGAATTCTGTGAACATTGTCTGTATGGTAAGCAAACACAGCAGCCACATAAGCATAGAAGCAGTAGAAGAGATACACAGTTGGCACTTGTTCATAGTGATTTGTGTGGACCTATGCCTAACCTATCTCTAGGGGGAGCTTCTTACTTTATGACATTTATAGATGATTACTCGAGGAAAGTATGGGTTTACTTTCTCAAGCACAAGGATGAAGCGTTTAGTGTTTTCAAAACGTTTGTGACACTTGTGGAGAATCAGAGTGGCAAGAAGCTTAAATGCTTACGCACTGACAATGGTGGAGAGTATGTTTCAAAGGCCTTTCAGGACTTTTGTGAGTCAAAAGGTATAAAACGTGAACTTACTGCTCCTTACAATCCTCCTCAAAATGGTGTTGTTGAGAGGATGAATAGGACCATACAAGAGAAGGTCAGAAGTATGTTGTCTAATGCACAGCTGCCAAATGGGTTTTGGGCTGAAGCTGTATCAACAGCTATTCATCTTGTAAATAGATCTCCTAGCAAGGTTTTGCAGAAGGATTCAGTGCCAGAGATGGTATGGTCAAGCAAAATGCCCTCATACAAGCATCTCAGAGTCTTTGGCTGTGAGGCATATACTCACGTTCCAAAGGAATTTAGGAACAAACTTGAGCCAAAGAGTAGAAAGTGCATCTTTCTAGGCTATGGTAATTCTGGTGAGATGGGGTACAGACTTTGGGATCCCGAATCCAGAAAGGTTGTCCGCAGCAATGATGTTCACTTTAATGAATCCAAATATCATTCTAAACCAGAGAGGGTTGAGGAGATTAGAAGAGTTGTCTTCCAAGAAGATGGACCTGCACGTGCAAGACAAAATGTCAGGGCTCAAGAGGAGCAAGGACAGGATAGAGTGGAACCACAGGTTGTGGCTGAGCCTGAGCCACCTATTGTGCATAGATCTGGACGTGTCACGCGACCTCCTGATAGGTTTGTTCCATCTATGAACTATGTCATGTTGACTGATTGCAATGAGCCTTCATGTTACAAGGAAGCAGTGCAAATGAAGGACTCCGGGAATTGGCAATTGGCCATGCAGTCAGAGATGACAGCTCTACATAAAAACAAGACATGGAAGCTAGTTAAATTACCACAGGGCAAAAAGGCTCTACCTTGTAAATGGGTTTACAGGTATAAGATCACCGCTCATGATAGTCAGCCAAAGTACAAAGCAAGGCTTGTTGCCAAGGGATTTAAGCAAGAACAAGGCATTGACTTTGATGAAGTCTTCTCTCCGGTGGTCAAGATGACTACATTGAGATGCTTTCTTGCATTGGTTGCCATATTAGATTTGGTGTTGCACCAAATGGATGTCAAGATAGCGTTCTTGCATGGTGAGTTAGATGTGGAAATTTACATGCAGCAGCCAGAAGGGTTTGTTGAGAAAGGCAAGGAAGATTGGGTATGCCAGTTGTTAAAGAGTCTTTATGGCTTAAAACAATCACCGAGGGCATGGTACCATAAATTCCACAAGTTTATGCTTTCTCAAGGCTACAAACGTAGTGAGTTCGATCACTGTCTATATACAAAGAAGGCTAAGGATGGTAGTTGGCTGATCCTTATTTTGTATGTGGATGACATGTTGATTGCTGGCAAGCACTTGGAAGAAATTTCAGCTTTGAAGTCAAAGATGGCAAAATCGTTTGACATGAAAGACATGGGTGAGGCAAGTCATATACTTGGTATGCGCATTGAGAGAGACAGATCAAAGAAGTTGATTTGGTTATCTCAAACAGAGTATATTGACAAGGTTTTGCAACGTTTCAATATGGAGAAGGGAAAGGCACTGAGTGTTCCATTGCCACCATATGTGAAACTTAGCAAACAAGATTGTCCTATGTCTGAGGAAGAACAGGCTGAAATGGATAAGATTCCATATGCGTCTGCAGTGGGTAGTTTGATGTATGCAATGATTGCTACTCGCCCAGACATTGCATTTGCAGTGGGAGTAGTAAGTCGATACATGTCAAACCCAGGCAAGAGACATTGGGAGGCAGTGAAAGGAATATTGAGATACCTGAAAGCTACAAAGAGTATGCGTATATGCTATGGGAGTCAGGAGCTAAGTGTAAAGGGTTTTACAGACTCAGATTATGCAGGTGACTTAGACAACCGAAGGTCTACGTCAGGGTATGTCTTTACATTGGCTGGTGGAGCAGTATCATGGCGTTCTAGATTACAAGATTGTGTTACTCAGTCTACTACAGAGGCTGAATATGTTGCAGCATCAGAGGCATGCAAAGAATCAATTTGGCTTAATCGACTAGTAACAGATTTGGGAATCAAAGAAGAGATGCCTGTGTTATATTGTGATAGTCAAAGTGCTATACAATTGGCTCGCAATCCAGTTTATCACTCAAAGACAAAGCATGTGGATGTGAAGTATCATTTCATCAAGGAAATGCTCGAGGATAAGCAACTTCAGCTTGTCAAAGTTCACACCACAGAAAATCCTGCTGATCTACTTACAAAAGGACTTCCCTCAGAGAGCTTTGCGCATTTTCGCAAGCAGTTAGGTGTAGGGTAGTACATCACTTCTCTACATCTCTTGTATATTAGCTTGTATAGTAGCTTCTCTCACACTTAAAGTACCACATTGGACTTTAAGTGGGAGGTTGTTGGGGTATAAAGCCCAATGTGGTCGCCCAGGTAAGTGGGCGGGCCGCCAGGTATGTACACATATTCTTTTGTAAAAACCTAGTAAGAACTCACTATGCTCTACACATTACAGTAGAGCGAGTTCACCATATCGTCGTGCTCTTCTTCTCGCACTCTCTCTCGCGTCGCACTTCCGCTCATACTCCTTCAGCACTCCGCTTTAGGAGGTGTACCTGCACGCTCTCTCTTGCTCTATCTCGCTCTCTATCTCTCTTTGTTTGTGTATCATGTGATTATGCACTTATGGGATTGCCATGTATGTTGATTAGTCTGTTTTATGGCTTGCAGTACGTTATTGTTGGTATTTGCAGGGCCTTCCACGTATCCGTTTGTAGCAGTCCATGCGGTGGGCCTCACCCCATTACTGGCCCTCATACCGTAGGCATGGATTTCCCCATACCCTCTCTATATTTCCAAAGGCCCGCTAACTAGGTGACCTGCACTCACCCCACTACTTTTTCATTAGGGGGTCTCTCAACCACCCCCCATATTTATGTTGCAAGGTTGCACCTAATACAAGAGGCTACTGACAGTGTAATGCCTGGAGGCATCCATGGTTAAAAATAGCAACTAAACCATGATGCACACTCTTTCTAGTGTAGATCCATCTATTAGAGGTGGAGACATCCATCACAAACGCCTGATGTACAATTGCAGCAAACACTCGAGTTTACATAATCTGAGAGATGTGCCGAGTGCTTTGCAACAAACGATGCCGGAAGTAATTGTACATCGAGTTGAAAGCGCGCAGTCGTAAGACGTAGAGAGAGAGAGAGGGGGCGGGGGGGGGGGGGGTAACTGAGGGCATGGCTTGAATGGGGCGCTTTCCATCTAAGGTAGAGGGGACAATACTATGGCATGATATCAACATCAAGTAGATTCTTCCATTTGAGAGGAACGGGTCAAGTCGCACGTGCTTTTACCTTCACTCAAATGTGATAAACCACCCACAAAAAGATTTGCTCTCAACTTCGCTGCAAGTGCACGCCTGCTTTGCAAAATTAGAAGAGTATTTTTGAACTTGCGATCACTCGATAACCAGGGTACCAACCTACCAATTGGCCTACCGTAGTCGCACGATAATATTTTGGAGTGTGTTATTATTGGGCATGATATGTACTACGATTGGGCCCACTCTAATAAGGTTTCTCTAAGTGAAAGAGGGTCCATTAATTAAAAAACCCATTAAAGGGCCCTTGGGGGATCCCTCCCTCTCTCTCTCTCTCTCTCTCTCTCTCTCTCTCTCTCTCTCTCTCTCTCTCTCTCTCTCTCTCTCTCTCTCTCTCTCTCTCTCTCTCTCTCTCTCTCTCTCTCTCTCTCTCTCCCCCCTCCCCTCCCCACATGTGTTGAGGTAGCAAATTGAAAGAGCGTTCAAGATAGAGGACGTATGGTTTGGCATGTTGTGTTGTGACATGAATAAGCGAAAAGGCTTTTACACCCATTGTAATCTCAATCCACACCTCCCTTAAAGATAATCTCTTCATACGTGCCTACGTCTAATTATCTCTTGCACCTAAACATCTCTTTGCATGTCTACATGCTCCAAAGCAGCAACCTCACAATTTCTACATGGTATCATGAAGAGGTTTGATCAGGGAGGAGGATCCTTTTTTTGCCCCTCACCTAGTCTCCCATTTCTTCAAAGATGCCACAACCTAGTCGCTCCACCAAAACAACTCGAGTGTTGTTAAAAGCTTTGATGCCATGCAAGCCTTAATAGAAGGTAATGCCTTTGCCCCTTCTCAAATTGATGGGCAAGCGACCCTCTCTCAAATTGTCGTCTCTAGCCAAGAAAAGCATGGGCAAGCAACCATGGTAGCCTCTAACTCTTGAACTTGCCAAGACAAGAAAACTGCTATTAAAATACATTGATGGCCTCTTATCCAACACCAAGGCAAGTAGATGATACCTCTAAACTTGATGAATATGATTGAGCAAGTCAACTAAGTGACTTGCAACTTGTTTGGCAAGCTACTAGTGCTGTAGAAGAAATCAACCTACAAGTACAATATTAAGCCTCTGACCCTCACACACATACAATGGGAAAGCTTTAACCAAATATGATTAAGCCAATGATCATCAAAGCTTCCTTGGGAAAGATATTAATCTTCATCTAGAAAAATTTGGCATGCATGTACAACCTTCAACTTTGTGGGAATTCAAAAATCAAACCCTACTACATGAGGGAAAATCCTTCATTGGAGCCTCTATCCCTCACCTGCTCCACCCTTGCCTCTACCTTCTTTAGGCTCGACACCCAAAATCCCATCTCCATTGGTTGCCTCACGACCTTCACCTGCGCCTCATTGCTTCTCAACTTCTTCATCGACAACCCTGAAACCCTCCTCTTCGGAAACCACGGTCCCAATCTCTTTGTTGGACTCAACAAGCATGTTGTCAACCCCAGCTCTTATCGTCAACCTCGTCGAGGTGTCATTCACCATTCCCATTACTAGCAACTCACTTAGCCTCTCTATCAAAATCTACCATCCTTTCGGCAATTCCAATGCTTACAATACAAATGGTAGCCCCGCCATCCTTCACCCAAAATGCTTTGTCAACACCCTTATGTACCTCAGCTTCACCATGGCATCCAACATCATTGACTCTACCATTCATTTCCATCGGCACCGTTAGGCTACCTCCTTTTCTTGCCCTCTAGCAAAGTAGCAAATCCCTCCTTCCACCTAGATAGTTGTTGCTCTTGATCTATCACATTCATTGGGTGGTGGAAAATGGTAGTCTCACTATTGTTGACAATGTGGGCAAGCTCTCCCACCTCATTTCGCTATCTTTTGCATATCATCAACATTGGAGCTCTCTCCCTTAAAGGGGGAATGGAAGGGTATGCAGTAGTGTGCTCGTGCGTGTGCGTGCAGGAAGGGGAAGAAGAAAAGAAGAGTAATTGGGGAAAACAACACACCAAGAGAATGAGTATGTGTTACCTTTATTGTTATATGAAGAGTGGAGTTAATGGTTAGTCATGGTTAATGGTTAGACATGGGCGGGAAGCCACAAACTTTTACCCCAACAATCACCCAATTAAATGCCAGTGTGGCTGTAAGTGTCTATGACTAAAGCTAGTATGTACAACCGTGGGTGATAGATGCACCCTTGTACAACCATGCTCACTCTACACCCATTAACTTGATGCAATGTGCAAATAGCTTCATAGCTAGGCTCTTCCTAAGCGCATCCGATGGGTTGTTATCAGTGTGGACCTTGACAAGCTCCAATTGGTTATCCATCAATGCATCCCAAATGAAATGATATCTCACCTCAATGTGTTTTGACTTGAAGTGAAACACGAGATTTCTTGCCAAAGCAATGGCACTATGACTATCACAATGCAAATTGAAACCTCTTGAATGTTTAAATCTCCCATTAAACGTGCCATCCATATAGCATCCTTGATGGCATTTGACGCTAAAATGTACTCAACCTCTGTAGTGGACAAAGACGTACAATCTTAGAGAGATGATCTCCAAAGAATGGCTCCTCCTACAAATATGAAAATGTAGTCAGACGTAAATCTCCTACTCTCTTTGCAACCCACATAATTTGCATTCGCGTGACCAAAAATTGATGCATCGCTATTACCAACATGTAAGAACTTGCTCCTTGTACCCTTCAAGTATCTAGGGATGTGTTTCACTCATATCCAATGCTGCTTGCTGGGATTAGCCATATACAGATTAACCACTCCCACTGCAAAATGCAATGTTTGGCCTCGTAGCTTCCATAAAATAAATAAGAGTGCCTACAGCTAAAGAATATGGCACACTTGCCATTTTTGCTCTCTTAGCATATGACTTGGATGTAAGTTTCAAATATGATGGTAGTGGGGTACTCATTGCCTTCCCCCTTGCATATTGAAACGTTGCGGGACCTTGTGGATTTAAGATTTCTGAGACAACTCAAGAATTCCCTTTCTCCTATCTTTGTTGATACACATACCAAGGAAATTATTTTCTTTGCCCAAATCTTTCATAGAAAAGTTTTTGCTCATTATTTCTTTCAATTTGGCAATCTTCTTATTGGATGTTCTTGCAATGAGCATGTCATCTACATATAAAATGAGAACGACCAAAGAACCATCACCGAGTTTTTGTGTTTATAAGCATTGATCCTCTTCATCGTATATAAACATCAAATTTTTGATATGCCTGCTTTGAATTCTACTCTAAGCCATAAAGTGCTTTCTTGAGTTTGCATACAAACTCCTCTCTACTAGGCTATTCAAAGCCTTTAGGTTGCTTCATGCAACATCCTCTTCTAGATCTCCATGAAGAAAAACTGTTTTCACATGCATTTGGATAAGCTCCATGTCCTCGATGGCTTACAAGGCCAAGCATTATACACATGCAAGAATATTTCATCAAAATCAACTCCCTTCTACTACTTGAATCCCTTCTAACCTTGTACTTAGGCTTGGGATCATCAGATGTAAACTTATTCTTGTAGACCCATTTGTAAGGTAAGGCCTACTTGCCTTCTTGCAATTGAACCATGTCCCATGTCTCATTGTTGACAATCGAGTTATACTTTGATTGCATGACCTACTCCCACTCGACCTTGTCACCGATTTGCATGGCTTCTTTATAACAAGATTGCTCATTGCAGTCTGCGTGACATAGTCTAGACCTTGGTTGAAACCGTTGAGGTGGATTCAATAGATCCTCTCAAAGCTCAACTATTGCTCTCTGCCTTGTCAATTGGAGGTTGCTAGTGGAAGGTACATCAGTAGTCTTCTGAGCTTTCAAACCTCGAACATTTTAATCAATCTTATATATTGTTCAACATTAAAGAAATACATACTTTAACAACATTTCTGTATAGATTGTCTTTATTATAATGTAAGCACTAGTTCAATGTACGTTTCATTCAACATCTATAGTCCTAGAGCCGTCCTAGAGCCGGCCTACAGAAACTATGCAATTACAAGTATCAACCTAAACAAATTATTCTGTGCAAAGTGTAATTCACTTAAATAAACATTTAATAAGCTAATGGCAATGAATTAAAAATTCAAAGCCAATTAATTCACCACCACTTTTTGTGATCGGGATCTGTTGGTCCCATTTTCAATGACTTTCATAGGTCTTGTGCAAGATTTAAACTTCTTTCAAAGAAGAAATAATATTCTCATCATCAACTACTTCATCATAGTCTTTGAGATTTGCAACCGACACATTATTTTGCTTATTCAAGTCCTTCCATATACATTCTTGTTTCTTATGAGCTCGAAAGAAGAACAATCTGGTATCATTGCACTCAAACCTAAAAATTATGTTTAGATTACCTGTGCAACGCAAGAGGTCAGATAGATCAAAGGTTCTTTCCATTCTAATCACCCCCCCTACCTTGCTAACAAAAATCTCAGCTGCATTTGAACCCGTGATATGTAATGGGCATTCCAAATTAGAAAAGTAATTGCAGAATGTTTTCACAAGCAAAACCACAAAATGGCATGAGATTCGTACATCCAAAGTCTCCAAATCTTGAAGAAGAATGCATCTTTACAACTAGAACTATTCAAATTCTTAAACCAAGGTGTGGTGAATCGGTGATAAGAAAATATTGATATAGTCAGTCACAATTTGTAAATAGACTTCTGCTCCTTGAGCACTTTGTTCAATTCTTTTGATATAAGAACCACCCTCGTGCAACTCTTTAAGACAATACTGGACTTGTCTGCTTGCAAGCCTCTACACTGCAACCCAATTTTGTCTATCTTCTCGTGTTAGATCACTATGATGTTTGTCGAGAGGAAATGAGTCATACACTAATGCGATGTGATTCAAGGTGGTCCAAACATCATTGATAGCCAATGACCGGCTAGCATTATCAAGATCATTCATGAGCTTCTTTCCATTATGAGTGAAGTCTTGATCATGAAGCCTATAAACATCTTGATTTATCCTTTGGCCTGATATATTCCAGCCAAACCAATCTGTTTTGTAACGGATATTATGTGTACCTGTGTAGTCTCCAATCATCAATTTGCATCTATGACTATCATCGTCTGAGGCATGAACAATTATTGGACCAACTTTATCTGTAAGGTGAATTCTCCATAACCTTTTTACTTCTGTCCATTGGTTTCTCACAAAGGTAGCATCAAACTTGTTACACATAGAGTGCACAACCAACGCAAGTCTTGGAAGCTTCTCATGAAGGGGATTTTCTCTCATTGGTCTGGAAGAATTTTTTTTTCATCCATCAGCTCTCTCACCAATGGTGATGACATATGAATAAATGCATTGGTGATTATCACCTTTTGGACCACAAAAGCCAACAAGGGTATCATTCTTTGCATTCCATATGCACAAGCACATTCAACATATGTAGGACTAACTCTTGGCTCAAATTATTTGAATAGAGTTCATAATTTTGTGATGTATACGTAATGTGGTGCTTAATAACAGTTTCATCTTTGACAATAATAAACGATACTCGCAAGGTAATCCCATGCTCATTGTCATATATTTTTGCTATACTCTCAAAAACATATTCATGCTCCCCTAGCAAGAACTTCACAGCCCTCTTTCCTTCACGTTTTGTAGTGTTCATAGAAGGGCCTCCTAGGTTTTGGCCCAAAAATTCATGTAGTCTTGGTCCTACCCATATTTTGACCATTTCAAACACAACGTTTGAGGTGTTTCTAAATTGGTTTCCTTGTTTTGGTCGTACAAGATTTTGAGCAATCTTGCAAAAAATCCATAGTGCTAGCTTTCCTCCAAACTGTCCAAGGCTATGTGCCTCAATAACATTATTACAAAAGTGAGGGATATATTTTATTTGCATGCTAGCCTCTTTCAATGATTTGACCCGAAATGACAATGTTGTTATCCTTTGATGTGCCCACCAAAGCCGTCTGAACTATCCCTGAGCTCCTTCTTTGTAGATGTATACTCGTTTTTAACCTCTTGCTTGTTGAGGTAGTCTAAACGTATTCCAGTCTTGGTTGCTCTATTTCCTCTTTTTGTTGAAGAAGATTGTTCTCTAGAAACTCTTAAACAAAAATCAATGCACTTTGGAATATCTTTGCAAGACACAAAACTTGGAAATGATTGTCCATCCTTTGATATTAGTTCACATTTTTCATGTAAAAAACAGTCGTTGACAAGATACTCTTGCAAACCATCAGCTAGTTTTGTGTGAGTTTGAGGTTCACAACACCATTCTCTACCATTTTTTTTTGTCATGAAGTAGTGACTTTACATGCATCACATTGGCTCCCATAGTCATGGTGCCATTCCAAAACCTTGAACATAAACTCTAAGGATCAAATGGAGAGGATGATGTATCTTGAGCATACTTACAATCCTGACATAGAAGAGAACTCTCCTTGTTTTCTTTAGCAGACGTTGACACCAAGAAGGAACTCAAAGATGCCTGCTTTGCATCTTTTCCATTAGCTTTTTGTAGGCAATCTTGACGACCTGTGATAGCAAGAACTACATGACTACTTTCTTTTTGGATGGCCATTACATGTGTCTTTGACAAAGTATGCTCCAATATTATTGTGTGTAGATATGATTGAGGAGGACACAACGGTGGCCAAGTGTTATCATAGGTGCATTGTGTTCTTACCAGCTATTTGTCTTTTATCCCACAAAGTGTCCCTTCTACAAGCTCAAATGATACACCTACACAACATGTTATATTTGAGAAATATTTTGATATGAGACAAAAATTTACATGTCTCAACCCATAAAAATATAAACAAAGAAGAAAATCTTACCATTTCCCTTGTTGTTGAAGGAGTTCATCACTTCTAATGCATGACTATTGCAACTAGCATCCCCCTCCTTAGTTGCTTCTGCTTCACAAACCACCTTGTTCATGCCCCTCTTGGAATGATACATTTTTTCATGCCTCTTACTAAAAAGTGAGTCCATAAGAAGTTTGCCAAGAATGCGTAAGCTGCAAGCTTTCCATTTGAGGAGCCTGTGCCATAAGCCTCTCCACATTCATTGCACCACAACTGTATGATTCCTCTTCCATTGAGCTCCTCAACTTTCAACTCAAAGTTGTCATCCCTTGCAATTGTCATATTCTTTAACTTTGTTCGTACCCGTGTACACTCTTTCTCCCACTTATCTAAGCCTTCATTGGAGACAAGCAAATCCTTTTCCAAAGTGGAACCTTGTGAAGAAGCCATCTCATCATTAATAGTGCTTTCGTAATTACTTCTAAGGCTTGATCTAGAATCATTACATGGAACCTTTGATGTGCTAAGGTTTATACTCTCATTACTAGCCTTTTGCTTGAGAAAAAGCGCTCCATTCTCCACAAGCCACTTCTCCTCCTGCTTTGCATTTATTACTATAGAATCTTCTAAAACAAAGTGAAAAAGTTTTTCAAATAGCTCATCCTCTATTATCTCCTTTTGAACTATGCTATAAGTCGATTCTCCCTTAACACAAACATAACCAAGTGGAGTCTCATAAGAGTCTCCCACATTAAACACCTTGATATCTCTAGAAGTTGCCATTGACTGACCTGTGCAAACAACTCAAGTATTTATCTTACAATTCCTGTAGGATGTACAATTAAAGTTAAACCCATATAGCATGCCATAGCTATGCATACATCTTATAAGATTATACAATGTATGATTAGGTCTCCCCAATCTTTAAAAAAAAACCTCTCAAAACATCTTAAGTGCATAAGTGAAGGGTGAGATTAGGAAATGAAAAGACCCACAAAATGGAAAGTAAGAAGACCTTTTGTATCCATATCAAAGAGATAGTCGAGTGTAACATGATACATTTGTGTTTTTCTTTAGCTTATTTTCTCCTTCAACGTTTTCTTAGTGTCCTTGCATTACATAAGTAATGAATATATTTTCTTTGAAGCCATTATGATAATATACACACTACATAACAAGAAAATATTTGACTCCATTCCAAAAATATTGTGATTCAAAGCCATAAATACTTGAATCATAAAAAGAACCATTCACTTTATATATATAGATATATTTTCAAAACAAATCCCACGCCCATGCACTTGACCAAGTCGAGAATCACTATGTGGTTTAGTTTGAATCTACCCAAGGCAAATGGTAAGTCGTTTTTTTGGAACGAGACGGACTATCATACTCATTCTATGGTGCATTCATGATAAGGGCATGTTTCCACCTCCATACTGGGTCACTTTGTGATATTTGATTAGGCCTAACTTCTCTTTTTCCAACACTAATTTTAAATTTCCATCCCAATGAAAAAAAATCTTTTGTATGTTCTAAATTTTTTCCCCATTAGGAAATAAGTTTTATCTTATTTCTGGCCATAATACTTTTATCTCCGAGCATTGTAGAAGATCTTGGGAATATTGCGAAGCTAGATCTTCTCAAAGCTCAGTAGAAAATGTTTGTAAGAAGGGAGCTCATTCTTCATCTTCTTGAAGCTCAACTATCAAGTGATTTTGAAGAGCCATATTGTAAATCTTTCTTTCCTTAGGTTCACTTGCCAAATTGTTTGCTTTTAATCTACTATCCACATATAAAAGGCGCATATAAAAGAAAATATTTAAGTGTATGTATCCATTGATTTAAAGTAACAACCAAAAAACAATAAAAATAACACAAATTTTGAACTTTAGTATCTTTCACGCAAAGCAATTTATGCCAAAAAGACTATTTTGATAATCAGGATCTTTTACGCAAAGCAATTTATGCCAAAAACACTATTTTTGTGAAGTGTTACACCTTCAAGGCATGTGACACTATGCATGATGTTCGAAATTTGTGTGCTTTTAGACAAGTTCAAGGACAACACCCTGATGCCTGGGCAAGAGGGGAAAGTGGGAGTCTTAACTACAACCATCCATCATATTTCACTTGACATCTGCAAGATCCGAAATCTTGTAGGAGGCAGTCAAAATGCCTGCAAGATAAGCTTTGAGATAAGCTTAAGTATCACTTGTCTTTCTTGACTATCAAGTTCTAGCTTGATGTCAGCAACTTGGCGGCAACCTTCAACAAGGTGGGACGGATTGGTAGTGACATGGTAGTGATGTTTGGAGGGCACTCCATAGGCAAAGTCAACTACTAGAGCTTCGTTGAATGGGAGGCGTTGGTTGACTATAGGAAAGATCCTACATGGACATCACCTTGCACACTTGATTTGACAACTTCTACTAAACCCACCTTCTTTGTTGACTTTGTTGCTACTATGTTGAAGATGGGAAATATGCTTGCTCAACTCTCATGTCTCCTAGACCACTCCCCAATTAAGTCTCTCACAAGTTGCATACATGTGCTTTAGGGGACATCAAACAACAAGTTTTGTCTCATGTCACTTGACAAGGAGAGCAAGGAGATGGCCTTAAAAGTGCTACTTTTCTTCATGTGGTAAACATGAGCTTGATGTTGCTGACGCTGATGCACGTCGCGTGTAAAAAAGGTGTAGAATAAAAGAAAATATCAAACAATTAGATGCCTTGAAACACCTTGAATGCCGGGGGATGTAGTAGTAAAAGAGAACCATCATGTTTTGTCTTCTCTTAGAAAGAGTCAGAGTAGTATTTTGAAGAAAAGCCTTTTCGTAGTGGGATGACTGAGTTCATTCATCTTACTTTGAATCATGCATGTAGTACCTAGGCCATATTGATAGCGCTAACTCAAAGAAGTCAACTTTACAAATGATGCAAGAAACCAACAGAATACTTCGATGCAAGCAAAAACGGGGAGGCATACAAGAAATGTTGTCCGTAAGGCAAGAAGAGACGGACTCTGATGAGTTATGAGGCATGTCGAGAGTGCATGCCCGCTTGTAGGTTGTTGTTGCAAAAGCTCTCATCCCTCTTTTACTTCTAGGTGTTCCTCTACTCAGCATTCCTCAAAGCCTCTGTGTGTGTGTGTGTGTGTGTGTGTGTGTGTGTGTGTGTGTGTGTGTGTGTGTGTGTGTGTGTGTGTGTGTGTGTGTGTGTGTGTGTGTGTGTGTAGAGCTTCACAACTCGTTCAAGAGATGCACCATTTTTTATTATAGAAGGCTACTATTGAATTCTCGTGCAATCTTGGAAGGTGAGATCTTAGGCTTGCATCACTCATGGATGCAATGCACACATATCCCGGTTTGTAGTGTGAATTTTGCAATTGAAAGGATGACCTTTGCAAAAGAAACTAAATGACCTTTGCAAAAGCTCCCAGACTCTTAGATCAACTATCAACAAAACTAAGAAAGGCTTCTTTGTGAATTTTAATCATCAATTAGAAAAATAACATCAGTTATACAACATAAATCCATGTTGTCCAACATCGTTGTGAACACCTATTTTCTAGTCTCAAAGAATCAACATAACCCAACTCACTCACATTGAAAATGGTTAAATTCCCACACTCGTAGTCACAAGCTCTACCAGCTCCAATTTCACACAATCTCTTACACAAAACCTCAAATAATGATCAACCCCCTGAAGATCTATATCAAGTCGTGTGGCACTTCATGAACGAAAAGGCATTATGGAAATACTAGTAAGTCTCATTAAAGACACTAGAAGTCCCGATATGCACATCCCACTCTTATCTACTCCAATTGTATATCGATATGACAACTTGAGGCTATGATTTTATTTCATTTAATAAACATGGATATGAAAAATTGATATTATTTATTGTAATGGAAGATTATTTTTATCCCTTTTGCTTCAATTTTTGTTGTGCAAAGAATGCCACCAAATTGCTAAGAACACATTACATGCATGCATCACATAATATTGGGTCCACAATCTAAATCTTTCATTAATAGTGCCCTAGATTTAGTGTGAATCTGATAATCTTAAAGCAAAGTCAACCCTCCTATCACCATCACATGACACCCCCCCCCCCCAAAAAAAAAAAAGATAAAAAAAAAATGTTGCTTGCTCGATTGTGCTCGCTTCTTGCTTGCACACCCATACGCTTCTCTACTACCTATCTTTCTCTCCGCCCTTGACCTCAGACATGGAATCTCTCTCTCTCTCTCTCTCTCTCTCTCTCTCTCTCTCTCTCTCTCTCTTCCACCTAGCATCTCCCTTAATAATCTCATGTGTAGAAAAATAGATGCATGTCATGAAAGCCAATTTGAGAGAGGAGAAATCCCTCACTTTTTTATAACCATCAAGTTGTGGTGATGTGCTGCACCATGTTGCTTCTCCCGAGCTCTGCTGACTGATGTAGGATTGTTGCATCAATATATAAACATCCATTTGTGATTGCTAAGAAAGGGTCTATCCAAAATGCTTTGCTTGAGGATAAACCCACATTTTTCTAGTGGAATTGTTTATGAAAGTTGCAAATAGCTAGCTCCCCCTAAAGACTTGGTCGGCATGGGACCGCAAATGTTGCTATGAACAAGTTATACTGGCTACAAACACTTCCTATTCAATATCAATGAGGTGTTCCTAGTTTGTTTGCCATAGATACAATGCTTACACATATAAAATATGAATAACTTAACACACGCAAGTAACCAAAACAAGCTAGTGTTTTCATTTCCTTTTGGCTCATATTGCCTAGTCAACTATGCCACAACTCAATCGACTATGGAGATAAAATCCTCTTTTCTTCACGAGACAAACATAGAGTAAAGCGTTCCATGCTTCTCACCTCTGAGAATCACAAGATTTCTCTTCTGACCATGAAAAATTCCCAAAGGTAGTTGTGTAACACAAGTCTTCAAGATGACCAACATATATCAAACTCTTTGCTAACTTGGAAACATGTATGATATTCTTGACTATGAACTCCGTGCCATTATGCATAACCAGCTTTATGTCTCCAACACCATGTATCTCAAGCTCATAGGAATCACTAAGCTTAACTTTACCACACGTATGTGCATACATAGAGAACCATTCTCTATGAGTTGTCACTTGGAAACTGATTCCAAAATCTATAACCCAATTCTGATCAAAGCTAGTATCTTGTGCAATAAGAGCACCTGAACTAAGATTTATTATAAACACTAGAACATTCGAGGAACTTTAGACCTCATACACATCTGCAACCTAAGGAGACTCTAGCACATTGAGTTCCTCAATCTTAACATTTCCCTTTTCGTCATTATCAGACTTCTTGTTGTCGTGAGACTTTTTCTTGTCTCTTTGCCATGCACAACAATCTTTCTTTAAATGTTCTTTCTTGTGACAATGATAGGGCTCGACATTGCCTTGGACCCTCTGGATATGCTACAAGAATTCTTGTGATCTTTCCTTTTGGCATGGTTATGAGTGCGACCTCTTTGACCTTTGCCACTAGAAATATATGCATCATCTTGCTTTATAGGCTCCATAGACTTCCTACATATTTCTTTACTGAGTAGAATGGAAAATACAACATGATCATAAGCCAATTTTCCCTCAGGTGCAAAGTTGCTAAACTACACATTAAAAAAAAAACTCTTATTGATATCTTAGTGGTTTTGGGTGTGTTAACACATACAAATGTGGGGTTGCATATATCTATATGAAAGTGCAATTTGAACACTACTAGGAGCTCTTCTAGTTTGCAACTCTATGTACTCTAAGTTTTTTGTCCTTTCGTGGGAGTCATTTTTGTCATCGCTATTAGGGTTGCTATGTGCATCGCAAATATTGGTTGTGAAAACGACGCACATATCACCACTACTAGTGATGCTAATCACAATCGCCTAAAAGTGCAAATTTTTTTTGAAGCTTGTTGCAAACTCAGTTTGATCTATTTGTGACAAGAAAGGGCTTTGTCTCCTCCAAGCTTTGTTGCACAATCAATCCTTCTCTCTCTCTCTCTCTCTCTCTCTCTCTCTCTCTCTCTCTCTCTCTCTCGTGTATCGTGTGCACATAAAAATAGAGTGTAGGTTTTTAGCAAGCTTTGTGTGTGAGCTATAGAGTGAGCTTCTAATTCTTTGTGTGCCATGTGGTTTGTTCTCCCCCAAAAAGCCTCACTTTTGAAGCAGCTCGCTAACCGCGTGGCACACAAAGGATCAAAATCTCGCTCCATAGCTCACTCTTGAAGCTCACTCCTTAACTTACAAAATGGCTCCATGGGCATTAGATGAAAATACCATACAAAATACAAAATACTATGGGTGCCCTGGAATTGACAAAATTCTCCTTTCATAACAAAATTCTCCCATGACCTGGGATGCTTGGCACCCTAGATTGATGTTATAAGTGTTTTCTTAACCTCAATAAATGAGAGTTGTAAGATTGTGAACTCAAGGTTTTTCCATACTCAAAAATAGAATTTCATAGACAGAACACATCGAGTTAAGGTACAATCGACCATATCATTCTTAGAGCAACACATGGACACAATGTTCGTGTGTGCTGAAACACAAACAGAGAGACATGACTTGCTATTGAGATTCATATGAAGACCGTTACAACGTTTAGGCTTCACCTATCAAATAAGTCCGCACTCCAAAAGATAGGTAGGAAAAGACGCATCCCCTCATATCAAGTACATCCCTCATCCCTCAGATAATAATGATTACAAGGCTTTACAAAATCCCCTAAGGTTTTGGCCTTAACATTTGGCATGCATAGACGACCATCAAACGACTCATAAAAATTAAATTGATAGCGGATGCGAGTAGGAGGATTACGATTGAAAGTCAGGGAGATTCTGATTAGGAGCTCAAGAAGGAGGTGGGGGGGACTGACAAATGGCTACAACTCAGCCAAAGGTAAGTAGTCCGAGTGACACCGACGAAGAAGTGCCACTGCATTCCTCCAAGGAGGGGCCGAAGGGTCATAGAGGCTGAGTGAGTTTGCAGATTGATTCAAGAAAAAGGCAGTGCGGTGGAAGAGAGCCCTGCACTTTGCAGTGCTTCACTTGTGAGAAGCCATCTCCTCCCGCAAATGCTCCTCCTCCTCCTTATTCAACAACACTTGAGTATGCAACGCTGCGACCGTTCTCTCCATCGCTTGGAGGGCCACTTCTGCATTCTGCATCCACTCGGCAAGAGCCACAAGGGAATCAATTCTAGCACAAAAGAAAGCATGTGACTGGGGAGACAACAACGAATCATCAACTAATTAGGTAAGGGGGCCAGTATAGTGGCGGCCCTTACCTTGCTTCCTCTCACCGAAGATGACCTGGGCGGGTCGTGTCCCTACTTAAGGAGAACATTCACCCACACTGGGATGGCTACATTCAAAACTGGCAGCTTGTGGTTCCTACTCTCCCCACATCAGACGGTCGTCGGGGCGGGAAGTCCATTGCGGCTAATCGGGGTATTAAGAGAATAAGGTGCCAGGGCCAATACTATTGCAATAAAATGTTGCTATGCAGAGAGGGTGTATTAGTATTTCGCCTGGTTTATCTGCTTCGCGAGATGTTGTACTCTCAGACGTAGAAAGCTTGTGAGCCGATTGCCGTCAATGGAGTAGCTTGCAGCACAATTCAAGAGCAAAAGAGTACTATTTCACAGCAGGGCCAGAAGTATGGCGGACGCGAACTCAGCGCTATCTTTGAGCAGCCCGACGCGTCTACCACTACTATAACGTGTCATTTGCCATATTGGGTTATTTGTGCAGTACTTAAATTTCGAGCGCTAGTGCCACGTAGTCCCCGTTGATTTAAAAATTGTTGAGTTTTTTAATGGCAATGGTTGCTGCCACATAGGCAGCAGCGCTTGAAATTTATCATCGCTCCGATCGGTCTGCTCCCTTCATTCTCGCCAGTGCAGATTAACCTGATGCATGAAGTGGAGGCAGTTTGTCACATGCTGCTCCTCCAAATGGTACCCTAGCTGGAACCATGGGTAAACAGAGCCGCTTAAGGGAACAGGGAGCAAATGATGCATTTCTGTGACAAAGGTTGCGTCCCACCGAACTCTGCAGCGGCTTCTGTGTGGGTAGGTCCCAGTGTGGCGGGCGTTGCAGGGGACTCGATGTAATAAGCATTGTAAAAGAAGGGGGGTGGAGAGGATAATCACCGTTGGCACCACAAGCTCTGCAGTAGTGGGCACAGTCCATCAGAGGTTGCTGCTTGAGCTGCCAGTGCTAAGAGTTTGCTCTCTTTCATTTCTTGCTTCCATTTCTTGGAGGTGGGCTCATCACTTGACGTTTGTACAGAAGTGCTTGTGCCCAGCACGGCGTCGCACGAGAAACAACCACGGTTGTGGTGATCGGTGGGGTGGAAACAAGAGGGAGAGGGGTTGCCGAACGTGGAGCTGGGCCGGAAACTTGGGCCCGCAAAATTGGGCTTTGAAAAGAGCACCCTCGTGTTAATTGTCCACGGTGTGGGTTTACAGTCTTTAATGTCTTCCAAAAGTTTCTAGCTATAGTCGAGAATCAATCAGGTAAGAAGTTGAAAGCTTTGCACATCAACAACAACAAGGGAGAGTATGTTTCCACTAAGTTTAAAGACTTCTGTAGCAAACGAGGTATTAGGCGGTAGTTCACTATGTCGTTCACATATGTTTAGAATGGAATTGATGAGCATACGAATAGGACTATTTAGGAGAGGATCACTTCCATGCTATCTATGGAAAGTTTACCTCTAAAGTTTTGGGGAGTGACTATTATGACATCGGTGCATATAATTAATAGGTTGCCTAGTATACCATTGAAATATAGAATTCCGTAGGACACGTGGACAGGCAAGAAGCCAAATTATGATAAATATCCTGTGTTTGGGTGTGAAACATTCTCACATGTGTATAATGAGCTTAGAAAGAAGCTAGACCTCAAGTCACACAAATGCATTTTCATTGATTATAGTGTAGATGGAGAGATGGATTATGGTTTTTGACACTCAAAATCTCGGAGAGTTATTCGCAACTCACAAGTGATCTTTAATGAATCAAAGATACATAGATAACTTATGCAAGAAGTTGAGTTTTTCAAAGTGAGATTCGAGAATGTAGCCTCAAGTCCAGTTATGCAAACAACTCAGTCTACTAATGATGTACTTACTACTAGTAATGTAATAGAGAGAGCTAGTGATGCTCTTGATAGAGCAAAGTCCAGCACTTAGGCAATGAGGAGAACTACGCATGTGTCTCATGCACATGAGCGGTTTTAGCTAGGATTAGACCATCTATTGGTCATTGAGTGCAGAGAGCCTACATGCTATCAAGGTTGACTATTTAGCAATCTGAGTATAACTTGATTATGGCAAATGAGACTTGAGAATTGACAGAGTGGCTAGAGGGAAAACAAGCCTTGCCTTGCAAATAGGTGTCCAAGGAGAAGTAAACGACAAAGGATCCCGAGCCTAATTAGTATAAGGTTACATGGTTGCTAAGGGTTTCAAGCAAAAAAAAGGCATGGATTTTGATGAAATCTTTTCTCCAATGGTTAAGATTTTAGATGGATGTGAAGATATAATTTCATCATGAGGATCTTGATGAGGATGTCTACATGAAACAACTAGAGGGTTTTGAAGTCAATCCTAAGAAGCCTACGAGGGTGCAACTAGTGTGTAGATTACGTAAGGGATTGTATGACCTAAAAAAGGACTCAAGGTAGTGGTACATGAAGTTTTTCAAGTACATGCAATCCCAAGGGTATGAAAGGGTCCATGAAGATCACTGCTTGTATTTTGAGAAGATGAATGATACTTCACTTATCATCTTGATACTTTATGTCGATGATATGCTCATTGCTAGGAAGTCTAAAGATGAGATTGCCATCTTGAAGAATTCACTTAGCATGCAGTTTGGTATGAAGGATTTAGGAGATGCAAGTCACTTTCTTGGTATGCATATCAAGAGGGATAGAAAACATGGAATACTAAAGGTGTCACAAGAAACATATATCCACAAAGTCTTGCAACCTTTCAATATGCAGGGTGGAAGGTTACATTGAGTCCCCAATGCACACATATGAAAAAATTAGCAAAAATGATGCTCCCAAGTCTGATGTTGAGAAAGAAAATATGGCCAAGGTGTCATATTTTGCAATAGTTGGCAGTTTTATGTATGCCATAGTAGACACAAGACCGGACATTGCTTTTGCAGTGAGAGTGGTTAGCAAATTTATGACAAATCTTGGTATAAAGCATTGGGAAGTAGTGACGCACATCTTGAGATATCTGAAAGGTACGCTAGATAAGTGATTACGCTTTATGAATAGTGATGCATCCATTGTGGGTTACATGGATGCGGATTATGTGAGTGTGTAGATAATCGTAGATCCATATCTGGCTATTTGCTGGAGTAGTCGTGTCATGGAGATTATTCTCCATGATTGTACGTCATCTTCCACCACATAGGTAGAGTATGTGGAAGTTTCTGATGCTAGCAAAGAAGCTGTGTGGTTATCTCGCCTAGTGAGAGATCTTGGAATTACTTAGTCTTCAATGTTGCATTGTGATAGTTAGAGTGTGATTGCATCAGTGAAGAATCCCATTTTTCACTCCAAGTCAAAACACATAGAAGTTCGTTATCATGTGATACACGATATATTGACTAAAAAATGCATTGATCTAGTCAAGGTTTATACAGATGACAACCTTGAAGATGCTCACGAAGAGCCTACCCTTAGAGTGGTTTGCACATTGCATGAAGATAGAGTGAAGCCACTTGAATGCTTCACGATTGTACATGATATACATACATATAGCCACTTGGCCACATTGGCCTTCAAGTGGGAAATTATTAGGGTTCAGGCCAACATGCCAGACATCCATCTTACTAATCATACTAACCTTATCTTTATTCATTGGTGATGTAGATCAATAAGGAGTAGGGAGGGATTCAAATACTCACTGAGAGCTCCATCCAAAACTCTCTACGTTCTTCCTCGTGCAGCATGCCGAGCATGCACGCATCTACACACGCATTCCTCACATGTTTGGTGAACATCAAGCCCATGACCATAGTTGAATTTGTCATTGGTCTTGTACTAACAGAAGTAGGCAAACCAAGACCCAATCCTACCAGGTTAGTGAGTGATAAACTAGACGAGTCTACACTGGCAAATGGTGAGTGTATATTGGTGACGAAGGGGCAGTGACTCCACCTTCGATGAGTTTGAAAAGCACAAATAGGATCTTTTAGGTTGACTTTCACTGTTGTATCTGTTACTTCCACCGTTTCCACCTCTGGCAATTGCTCCTACTGGTTTGCCAGAGTGTCTACCAAATGAGACCTCACAGAATGTTCACACCATCCCATTTGGGAAGTCACGATTGGAGAGGGTCGGCCTTTTGAGTGTGTCCGCTTGAACATGACGGCTGCTGTCCCAAAGTGGACAGTGCCATGAACCCTACTCCTTGGGTTGCACAAGTCGGTGGTTAATTGTGGTTGCTAGTATCAACTCAAGGTTTTGCCATACTTAGAGCACAAAATACCACAGAGAGAACCCATTAAGGTACAACAAATCATATCATCCTCACAAAAACACTTAGATACAATGTGGGTGTGCACTGAAACACACACACACACACACACACACACACACACACACACACACACACAAGAGAGAGAGAGAGAGAGAGAGAGAGAGAGAGAGAGAGAGAGAGAGAGAGAGAGAGAGAGAGAGAGAGAGAGAGAGAGAGAGAGAGAGAGAGAGAGAGAGAGATACATGACTTTCTATTCAGATTCATATGAAGACCGTTACAATGTTCAAGCTTTGCATGTTAAATAAAGTTTGCACTCTGAAAGACAGGTAGGAACATGCGCATCCCCTCATATTAGGTACACCCCTCAAATAATAATAATTACAAGGCTTTACAAAATCCCCTATGGTTTTGGTCTTAACAAGGACTATTCTTAAAACTGATGAGGTGCATGTTTCTTGAGCTACAGATTGGAGAGATACATTAAACCATGTTTGAGACATAGAGCACCTAGCTTTTTGAACTATTTGATCATAGCTTTTTGAAGTACTTGATCATATATTTGTAGCTTTCTTGGGAGACCTAGCACTTGAACTCCACTTGAAGGACTTGATCATAGCTTTGAGGCTTTATGAGGCGCATACCTTGAGGGAGTTTGCTTTGCATCCTTGGGTGACAATAGGATCTACCATGCTCGCACCGGATCAAAGTGCCTTGGGATCTACCCTACTCGCACTCAATATAATCTAACCTACTCACACATAATCAATTGCCAAGTTCAACCTACTCCTTATCTGAGTGATATCACATGCACCAAGCTCCAATGATGAGGTCCAAAATGGTTGCCTACTTGCTGATGGACCAATGCTCGCATTTGCCACAGCCAATGCTCCCATTTGCCACAACCAATGCTTGCATTTTCCACAAAGTGAAAGCTCTCCACAATGAGCTCCCCATACCAAACCGATGTTGGAATTAGGGTTGCAGAGAAACACACACAGCTTGGAGAAGACGAAGGAAGCTCAAGGTACACAATAGAGAGTGTATTCCTTAGTGTGCAATGGAAAGATAGATAGCCCTAGAGTGATGGGCGTATATACAATGCACGGGGGAAAAAACCTCCTAAAGAGGGAAAAAATGCCCCGGCGGTCCTAGTGTGTTCACACACATCACTACCACATGTATATGGTAACAAATCCCCCCTGGAGTGATGCGGTGAACGAGAGCTGGCACATGAGTAAAGGGAAGTGCCATGCCCTGAGGACAGGATCAGTCCACAAAGGGGAGTAAGCCCAAAGCTTTGCGGAAAGCTTCAAGCTTCTCACGAGACAATGCCTTTGTGAAAAGATCTGCAAGGTTGTCCTGTGTTGGCACATAAGCCAAGCTGATCTCTCCTGCTGAGAGCCTCTCCCTGACATAGTGGTAATGCACCTCAATGTGCTTTGTGCGAGCATGAAAAACTGGGTTCCTCGCAACTGCCAATGCGCTCTGACTGTCAGTGTAGATAGTGTTGGCAGTGTCCTGTCCAACACCCAAGTCAGCCATAAGGCGTCTGAGCCATACACACTCAACCGTAGCTGTGAAGACTGCCCTGTACTCAGCCTCACAACTCGAAGTGGCCACAGTAGGTTGCTTCTTGCTCAACCATGATATACATGAACTGCCAAGCATGAAACAAAAACCACTTGTGGACACTCGCGTGTCAAAACAACCAGCCCAATCTGAGTCCGAAAAAGCATGTAAGTCTGGCGGCAATGATCCCCCCTTGGGATAAAACAAGCCAAGATGTAAAGTGCCACTAAGGTAGCGGAAAATCCTCTTGACAGCCTGCCAATGCTTAGACCCTGGGCTATGCATAAATCTGCTGACCTGCGAGACTGCAAACTGAATATCTGGCCTCGTGTTGCATACATAAATGAGGCAGCCAACAGCAGTTTGGTAAAGAGTGACATCAGCAGGATCGCCAGCATCATGTAGACTCAACTTCAAACCTGTTTCCATGGGAGTGGCAATAGGTTTGCAATCCTCAAGTCCAAACTTACATAGCAATGTCTCTATGTAACTTTTCTGACACAAGGCAATACCACCATCACACTGCTTAAACTGTATACCCAAGTAATGATGCAACAGCCCCAAATCTTTCATCTTGAAAGTAGCATTCAAATCAGCCTTAAATTCAGCAATATGTCTCTCATTTGGTCCAGTGATCAGCAAATCATCAACATAAAGAACCACAATGAGAAATACATCATCCTCACGCTTTACATACAATGTGCTTTCTGTTGGACTGTTACGAAAGCCTCGTTTAACCAAATGAGTGTCAGCTTTCTCATACCAAGCACGAGGAGATTGCTTCAACCCATACAAAGCCTTCTTACATTTGCACACTTTGTCCTCTTGTCCTTTTATGACAAAACCGCGAGGCTGCGTTACATAAACTTCCTCAAATATGTCACCATTCAAGAAAGCAGTAACAATGTCTGATTGATGTACATCCCAACCAAAATGAGCTGCCAATGCACATAGAAAACGCACAGTGGTCATACGACAAGTGGGAGCAAAAGTCTCTTCATAATCTATGCCTTTTTGTTGTGCATAACCCTTTGCAACAAGTCGAGCCTTATGGCGATCGATCTCACCATCCGGCTTGCGTTTCAACTTGTAAACCCACTTTGTACCAATGGCCTTTTTGCCAGGAGGCAAATCACATAAAGTCCATGTGTCATTCTCTATAAGTGCATCATATTCTGATTTCATGGCAGCAATCCAATTTTCTGAATTCTGTGCTTCATCAAAAGACAGAGGCTCCTCAACATCATGTAAACTAGACACAGCCAAAGCATAACAATCTGATGCATAAGATGCATGGCGAGAGCCTGAACGAGTACGACTAGATAAAGGTGCATCCAATTTACTGTCACGCAAAGTGTGCACCAGCCATTTTGGCATACCTCTAGCCTGCTCATTTTCAGCCCTTTCCTCATCAAGTATGGCTGTACATTTGCCTCATTGGAACTTACATTCGTATTTCCACCACTGAAAAGAGGCAACAAAGTGTCATAAATGTCCTGTGAGCTTACATTACTGTCTCTAGTACATGATAGCAAGGGTTGAACAGAATCTTCCACAAACACTACATCCCGTGAAACCAAAATACGTTTTGTTTGCGGATGATACAACCTGTAACCTTTGCTTTCAGCACTATAACCAACAAAAATACATTTGACAGCCTTATCATCCAATTTTCTGCGCTGCACTTGTGGCACCAAAGCATATGCCAAACAGCCAAAAACACGCATGTGCTCAATAGAAGGTTTTCTATCATGCCATGCTTCATATGGAGTAATAGACTGCAAAGCTTTCGTAGGACACCTGTTAAGTACATAAGTGGCACACATGATGGCCTCAAGCCAAAAAGAATGCGGCAAAGCTTGACTTTTGACCATACATCGTGCCATTTCCGTTAGTGACCTGTTTTTCCTCTCAGCAACACCATTTTGCTGAGGTGTATAAGGCACTGTACATTGGTGTTTTATCCCACGACTAGCCAGAAATGCATTAAATTCATGAGACATATACTCCCCCCCTCGATCGGAACGGAGGGTGCCCATAGTACATTTTGAGACATTTTCAGCCATAGCCAAAAATTGTTTGAAGCACATAAAAACTTCGGACTTCGCTTTAAGCGGAAATACCCACGCATGCCTGGAGTAATCATCAATGAAAGTCACGAAGTACAGGTAATTGCCCAAGGACGGAGTTTGCATGGGCCCACAAACATCACTATGCACAAGCTGCAACCTGCATGTGGCCCTAACTGAACCATCCTTTGGAAACTTAGAACGCTGCATTTTACCCAGAATACAGCCTTCACAAACATGTTTGATAGGTGCTTCAAGAGGCGGCAAAGAAGCAACCATATCAGATTTCTGCAAACGCAGCAAACTGGCAAAATTCAGATGACCAAAACGTGCATGCCAAAGTTTTGCATCTGAAATAGCCCTTGAATCTGCAACAGCATTTGCAAAATTTTGTCCACACTTGTCATACAAAGTGAGCTTATACAGCCCACGGCACAAAAGCCCAGATGCAACAATTTCATCACCAAAACTGAGATCATGAACTGTACATCTGTCATCCACAAATTTGACTACAAGTCCAAGTCTAGCAAGTGCGGATACAGACAATAGATTTTTCTTGATCCCAGGTACATAAAGTGCATCAACAAGTGTGAAGGAACTGCCATTAGCAGCAGTGAGCACAATCTTTCCAACTCCCTGAACTGGATAAGAGGCGTTGTTGGCACAAGTGACTGAATTCCCATGAGGGACAGACTCGAGAGAGGTAAACAATTCACGATGTGAGGTAATGTGCTTTGTAGCACCACTGTCGAAATACCACACATGTGAATCTGCAGCAACTGACAAGCATGCATCATGGACAGCAGGATTGTAAGTGCACTCTGCGCTAAAAGCCCATTCTGCATCAACATCAGCATCACAATCTCCTTTCACAGAAGACTCAACAATGGCTGCATTTGTAGTGGAACCAGCATTTGCAGTGGAACCACCCTCTTTCTTCTTAGCCTCTTTGGCCTTCAACTTAGGACACGACTTGATCAAGTGATCATTGGCTTTACAATAATGGCAACGCATCTTCCTTTTGCCCTTATCACCAGAATTGCCAGACGAAGTGCTGCCAGCAGAAGCATTAGGAACAGAATTTTTGCCACTCGCAGCAGAACCATAAGAAGTGGCTGCATTACTGTTACCACCCTTTCTTTGAGAAGCAATAAAAGCCTGTTCAACTGCACGCTGCCTAGTCCTGTTTTTTCTAGAAAGTGACTCTTGCAACAGCAATGTGCATAATGCATCAAACTTGACAACTTCAGGATTTCCTTGGGTCATCAGTCTCCAAGTACTAGCAAAAGTTTGGTAGGAATCTGGTAAGGCATCAAGAACAGTCTGCACAAGGGAACTGTCAGAAATGACTTCACCTGCAGAAATGAGTTGCTCATTGATATCCTTGACACTAGCAAGGAAAGTGTCCATATCATCTTCCTCATGCATAATCTTCGACTCTAGCTCTTTACGCAGCAAAGCAATTTTAGCCTCATTGCGGCTTGCATAAAGACCTGCTAGAATATCCCAAGCCTGTTTTGCAGATTTTGCTGAACGGATGTGAGGAATAATGGTGCGCTTCACAGACAACGCAATCAATGCATGAGCCTGCGCATCCTTAACATCCCAACGAGCTTGTTCTGCTGTAGGCAAAACAACTCTAACAGCTGCAATCCTTGCAGCAAGACCTGCAACATCCTCAATATCGCCTACATCTTCAGAACCAGGACGTACATCAATGCCCTGCACAATGTTCCAGACACCTTTTGACACAAGAACGTGTTGCATCATATAAGCCCACATAGGGTAGTTGTCCCCATCCAACCTGTCCTCAACAGCAAACATCTTGAACACATCTGTGTTGTTGTTGTCAGCCATGGTAAATGCTGCACCTGATGTGAAAACTGCCCGAAAATAGGAGAAATGGAGCGGGAACAACTTGTGCTATATAGCACAAACCGTAGAAGACTATAAGGCACCTGTTATGCAGAAAACGGCACTGACAGAAAATCTGCACAAAATGACGAAATAGCCTGTGCAGTACTGCCCGTAGTGGAAACGGAGGCCGAAATGAGCCCAAATCAAAATTCTGAGTAGACCAAGCTCTCCGAGCTCTCCCAAAATATTTGTCGACCTGCGAACGCTTGCCAAAGCTCACTGAAATCGGAGAAAGTGAGCAGGCGTGTGCTGGAGCAGCTGGCGACTAAGCCCGGGAGGACGTGACCTGCTCTGATACCAATTGTTGGAATTAGGGTTGCAGAGAAACACACACAGCTTGGAGAAGACGAAGGAAGCTCAAGGTACACAATAGAGAGTGTATTCCTTAGTGTGCAATGGAAAGATAGATAGCCCTAGAGTGATGGGCGTATATACAATGCACGGGGGAAAAAACCTCCTAAAGAGGGAAAAAATGCCCCGGCGGTCCTAGTGTGTTCACACACATCACTACCACATGTATATGGTAACAATCGAGCCTTGATAATAGTTGTGAGTGTGTGGTGCAGAAGAGTGCACATGTGTGTGGTGAGGAAGAAGATGTGAAGAGGGAGACACTTTCTTGGTGGAGTCACTACAACATGAATTAGCTGTGACCCTTTAATCATCTACTATATCCAAAGAATAAGGTTGGAGAGTTAGAGATGGGTGTTAGTGGTGTTGGTCCCACCAAAAAAAACCCCAACAACATCACAACTAGAATTAGCAACATGATCTATCCTACTCACACACAATAGGATCTACCCTATCAGGACCCTACTTGTGATCTACCCTATTTGCACACAATGGAATTCGCTCTACTCAATATGATTTACCCTAGTTGCATGCAATGGGATCTACCTTACTAGCATACAATAGGATCTACCCTACTTTTTTTTTTTCAAGTTGCATATTTGAAAAGACCATTGAACAAGAGGAGTGATAGAAGAATCTGAGCCACATATTTGATATTATGTGGTTACTGTACTTTGAATCATATAGTCAATTTAAACTCTCTTGTGGATAGTTCTAAAAAAGCTACGAGTCCCACCAAAGCTAAGAAAGCTATGCCATTATCAAAAGCCAAAAAACTCTAGGTGCTATTGTAGAATTCTTGGATAATGGAGAAACCATTGGTCAAGGAACAATAACTAAATTATCAAATCTTGACGTTTTGCATGGCTCAAAGATCCGAAGTAAATGTCATGGAGTATCAATGTTTAAGTTTATGTTGGAAAGAATGCATCTCTACATAATCTCAATCGGATGTGGATGCGTGTGGATTGGCGATGGGAGCTATATTGGCCTAGCCTGATGGGAAGACGGACTACCCGGTCTACTTTTCCAGTCATCTATTTAGTAAAGCTGAACAAGGATATTCCACAACCAAGAGGGAAGCACTCTTTTAGTGCAACAAAAGTTCAGACATTATTTATTCGGAAGCTTGTTTCACTTTTATGTCGATCATCAAGATCTTCCATTCCTTATGAACAAAGTGATTATCCACGGGAGATGATGTTCTTGAAGGAGTTTGAGTTTAGGATCTTCCATGAGCCAGGCAACACTCACCATGGTGCTGAATTCCTATCAAGGAGTACAAAAGGATTTTGTAAAATATCAATGCAAGATGAACCCATACATGTCGAATTATTTTAGAATTTGACAATGGATGGGCTAGATCGAGAGTGGAAAGATGTGTATGATTTCCTTTTAGTATGGGGGATTTCTAGAGGACTGGTCCCAAGCGAATAAGAAGGCATTGATATTAAAGTTTGAAGTTCACCATCATAGGAGGAGCTTTATACATATTGGATATTGATGGAGTACTTTGAAGGTGATGGCTGATGTTAGGGAAACATGTGATATTTGTCAAAGAATGGGAAGGCCAACAACAGCAGACATGACACATCTGACCCCCATCTAGAGTTTATGTAATGGGGATTGGACTTCATGGGTCCATGCAAGAAGGTGATCCCGAGGAAAACAAGTACATTGTGATGGCAACATGCTAATATTGTAAGTGGCTTGAGGATAAAAAATTTCCTAAAAACATTTGCAAGTCAACAACATGGTTCTTGTATGATCATGTGATTGGCAAATTTGGCTATTCGATTGAGATTGTTTGAGATCAGGGAACTCATTTCATCAACGAGAAAATTTAGATACTGATTGAAATTTACTCGATCAAGCATAAAAAATTGGCACCGTATTATCCCAAATGCAATGGATAAGCTAAAAGTAGTAATAAGACAATCAAGTCCATACTGACAAAGATTGTCTAGAAAGAACCTCACCATGGGGACTAGAAGCTTCAAATTGCATTATGGGCATACGGAACTGCTCATGAGGTTACCATTGGTATGACTCCAATCTGGATGGTTTATGGAATAGAAGTAGTTGTGCCTATGGAATTTTCAATTCTCAGACTCAGATTGGCCATCAAACACCATATGGATTTCAATACGAATTTGAAGCACACAATGGATGAATTGTTGAAGCTGTATGAAATCAGACAAAGGGCTATGTTGGAGCAGGAGGTAGTCCAACAAAGGAGAAAGCATTGGCCTGATAGCAAAATAAAGGTTTGAGAGTTCAAAAAGCGGGATTTGGTTTTACTCTATCAGTAAAAGCTAGGCCCAAAGAAACCTAATATGAAGGTTGCATGGTCAAGACCATATGAAGTTAATTGGGTTTTCTCCAATGACATAGTAAGGCTTAGAGATTTATCAGGATTACTTTTGTTAGGGGTCTATAATGGACTTAAAATCAAGCTATATTATGCTAGATCAAATGAGATGAGATGTCAGAAGTCAAATCACAATTGAATCTATTACACAAGGCAAAGCATGCAGCAAGGTCGGTTGGTAGCTCATCTACCACATCCACATAAGAAGAACATGAGGGCAAAGCTTAAGGGCCAAAACACCTGACAATTGGTGTTCAAAGTTAGATTTTGATTTGGGGGGTGAAATCAAAACAAAAGATGATATACCTTCTGAATATCGATCTACTAAAGAGGAGGAAGATATCACCATCCCTTTGATTCAAAAAAGAATACGACCTACTAAACAGATTCCAAAAACTCAAGTCCACAGACCATGGAGGAAACATAATAACTCCAGGAAGAACAAATGGCCAAGCTAGCCACACTAAAAAGAAGAAAGTGGACAAATCTCCCTCTGAGGAAGAAGATGATGATATTGAGCTTGAAAAAAAGCTCAAAAATATCAAAAAGGAAAGGCTTGCAAAACTCAAGGAGCAAAAACACCAAAAAGCAACTGTTGAAGCCAAGTTGGCAGGAACTTCATACAAAAGATCCATGAATTATTAAAAAGGAAAGTCGATCAAAGGAGGGAAGAAGAATATTCCAAGAGACAAAAGATGACGGAGTTAGAATATCTGCTGGACTCACCAAGGAGCCAACAATCTATGCAAAGAGACTCTCCCAAGGATATAACTACCACTACTTAGCAAGAAGAGGGGAGATTAGGGATAGAGTAGAGGTCTCACCCAAACCACCAACTCCTTCTCTTGATGACCGAGACCAAGAAGGGGTTGAAGATCAAGAAGACAAGAAGGAGTTGGAAGTTGTCAGGTCTCTGCCACCCTTGGAGAGGGGATTCCCATGTAAAGAAATACATATCAAGCCATTCTAGTAATATACAAAAAGTTACTAATATTGACAGTTTTCCACCTCTGATGAGCTAATGATAATTATATTGTTGTAAGATTTCAAAAATGAAAATTTTACTTTTTTATCATTTTTGCCCAAAAATAGAAAGTTAGGTGCTTACACCCACCTAGATGCGACCGTCTCGTCTACCATGTCTTGAATTTTCATAAAAATAGATGTTTGTCTCAAAAACTACTAAATATAGTAAGTGGGTTCATCTGACACCTTAGTCTGTAGTCCACAAGCTCTTCTTTTAGTAGCAAGTTTCAGAATTAAATTCTGATAAGCCAAGATCACTTTAGACAATTAAATCTCATCGTAAATTTCAATAGATTAAATCCTAAGTCTAAGGTATGCATATGTATGCATGTTCATGGGCATGTATGTGTATGTATTTCCATAAATGACCCATGGCCATAGACCATCTCTTATGGTATGTTGACTCTAAGCATGGGTAAGTACATGAGGTGTATCACTCAATTGGGAAAAAGGGGACACCTCTAGTGGTTAGTGAGAGGCTTGTGACACCTCTACTTATTCTTTTGGTAAGAGGGGGCAAGAAAGGGAGGTATGGGCAAGCCCTGGCCATCAAGAAACCCCAGAAGTCTATATAAAGGGCATTCACACTCAATTTTAGACAGACTTGAGCACACTTGGAAGAAGGGCGCTCTGCTAACTGTGGCAATTAACTTGGTGGTTTCATAAATCTAAGCTTTGAGAGATCAATAACTCCAAAGCACATTTGGGTAATGTAAATCTCTTAATTAATCAAGTTATTATCAGTCTCTTCTCTCAATCGGAATCCTTTCCAATTGGTGAATCCTTACTAATTGCTACTCTATTATCAAATGCTTTACTCTTATTTACCTATCCTCAATTGGAAATCAACATTCATTACCTATTTTATGGTAATTTCTTTACATTACAAAGTAATGAAGGTCTCACTGCTTGATTGCATAATCAATTGTGGTGATTGCATGCACAATTCTTCATCAATGTAACATAGATGCTTGCATAATCAATTGTGGTGATTGCATGCACAATTCTTCATCAATGTAACCTAGATGCTTGCATGAATTAGGTAACCATATTCAAGAATTTTGTCCGATCAAAATGATGGATTGTTCTTGCAAGTAGATATAAGTGATTAATCATGTGAGTAGTGTATGGTTTATACACATGTTTATCATAAGATTATGGCAATATCAAGCAAGCATATGTTTTTGGTTTGATGTGTGGAATAACCCTGTATGTTTTGGATGGAAAACACTTATAGTCATTTACCCTACTTCCATTGGATTCTTATACTTTAGTTTACAACTTCTCAAGTTAAGTTAAGTATCTAGTAGTGGGAATGACACCCAAGAGAAATCGCTATGGTGGATCATATGATCACGAAGCCGGAACCAATGATGGTAAAGGAAAAGGAAAGGCCCCGACGAATGAGGATGTGCCACTTATCCCACGAAGTGATGTTATTGCTCATGACATGTAGGAAACTTCTTTTTTTTTCAATGCATCGTGAGTAATTAGGAAAGAGAAAACTACCTAAACATTGAGCTAGTCTCAATTTGAAACCACATCAATTGAACTTGTTAATTTTCTTTAACTTGTATTAATATGCAAGGACTGTTTGAAGATATACTATCTAAAGTAGGAAAGAAATGTTTGCCTAGTAGGAAAACTCTCGAACTTTCTTCATTCAAAATCCTATACTGATATAGTCAAAAGTCTCTTTGATATCCAGGGAGGAGGGCTTAGCGGAGTGAACGCTAAAGCACTGCATATGGATGTACACATCTTGTGGGTTTGTGCCCAGGTTGCAAGTTAGTCACTGCAAGTTTGTGCCTAGATTGCAGGACAATTTAGTTGTATGGGCAACTAAAGACACCGGGAGCTATAAACTCTCGCCAAGAGGAGTGAACTCTTGGGATTGGAAAATTTTATTGAAGAAGGGTCGTATGTTGTTTTTCTTTAAGAAAAGATTGTTTTGGTGCCTCTTTGATGATGCTTAAAGGGTTGTTTAAACGAACTTGTGATGGAAACCATAAAAAGGAACTTTGTGTACGAAAAATCATGTTGTAGTAATTAGAAAACAAGATAAAAAGTGTCAGTGTGGGGTGGAAAGTGGGTCTGGCTTAGGTTGCCAGTCAAGGATGGGTGGTTTTGATTAGTTGAGAAACTCTCCGCTCCTCATTGATAAAAGAAGCAAAACTAGAAACTCATTGTGCCAAGAGTCGAGAAGTCCCAAATTATACGTGCCTCTGAAAATCATGGGGAAAAAGGCATTTGGGGTTTGTCTCTTTTGGAAGGTGAGAATTAGGGACGTTATATTTTTGTGTTAGCTCATGCCTTCCCTACGAGACAGGGCTAGAAAACCTTTTTAATGGCTCGGACTGAAGTTACTTGGTGAAGAGAGTTTGTCCATTAGAAACCTTGTCTATCTTGACAATACTTTTCTGAATCGATTAGGGCCTAGCGACCTGTCAGGTACCCTCCTATATCCAATTGGATATGGTAAAGGGTAGGGGACCTCACACGTGGTATCAGAACCTAGGTTAGAAAACTGGAAAAATTGTTATTGTTTGAAAATTTGGAAAATTGAATCAGAGACTTAAGTTTGAGAACTTACCAGCATCGATGTTTTAGGAAGATGTCAATGCTGAGTATCACAAGTTCAAAACCTTTGAGATAATGTATTTTGAGGCTTTTCGCTCTTCAATGCCTCTCCTATAATCTAAAGAAGCTTCAATGGGGGGAAGAGCTGCGAGTTATCCAGATTTACTACTTTGTTGGTACTACTAGGGATGACTACACTATTATCTCTGAAGTTGGCCTTGACATGACCTTAAATGAATGTGTTTTCAATCGAGTGGTGAAAGTGATCCCTACTTAAGGGATCAAATCCATTTCTGCCCCTGATATCTTTCCTCAAAATAAGAGTCTTGTATTCTATGAACCCCACAAAGATGTGTATAAAAGCTACTACTCAAATGAATTAGTGGATTGTAAAATCTTATCCACAAATACCTATTGATTGTACCACTATGTCCCTGCAAATCAAGCTCTAAGAATCATATAGCTTTTTAGCAGACCAAACCCTTGTATATATCATAATAGAATAAAAGGATGCCCATCTAGCTTCTTGATGAGATCTCAACTTTTTACATATCTTGATATAAATAAATTTATGGCATCTTGAATTTAATAAAGATAGTTGCTTTCCAAATTTTATCTTGAGTTGTGGAAGTTTAAAGCACTTGGTATTGCATTAAGTTTTAATCAAACTATCGACAAGCGTACTATTGCATAGGTGGCGTCAATGATTTATACACGACCGTATAGGAGAAAAAACTTCTCCTGAAACGAGCCTAGATTGAGGCAATGGAAGAATATTTTGAAGTTGTAGGGACCCAACCTGTAAACCAAACTATGCTTGCAATGTTTCGTCTTACCGGCGATGCAAAAATACGGTGGAAATAACATTGCAAGGACTTGGGTGTTTCAAGATCTTCTCAGTCTTGGGAGGATATTAAAGAAGCGGTTACAACATGATATCTTCCACCCGCTCATTGAGATGCCAAAATGAATGAGTTCTTTGCTCTAAAACAGCTATCGTTATCGATGGGAGAGTACTACCTCCAAATTTGTAACCTTGCAAAGATATGTACCAAAAATCTCCATTGAGCAACAAGTAGCACGATTCGGTCAAGGATTGAATCATCCCTTGGATACCCGTCTTGAAGTAATGAGACCCACATCACTTAAAGATGCTCTCTTAAGGGCAACACCTCTAGCTAAAGAAATGACCACGAATCAGGGAAGAGAATGTTGGGGAGGTGAAGAAGATGCCTACTTGGTGCCTCTTGCGATGTCGATGAAGAAGAAGGGAGGAGCGTGAAGCAGGAGCAGGTGTGGAGAGAGAGAGAGAGAGAGAGAGAGAGAGAGAGAGAGAGAGAGAGAGAGAGAGAGAGAGAGAGAGAGTAGTGTATGATTTTGGGAGAAAAGCCTGTATATTGAGTTTGGGGATTTCTCTTTATTATGAGTAAGTGACCTAAGGGTCAAAGGGCCATTCACATTTGGGCCCTTGGACTCAGGGCTTAAAATGCCCTTATAGACATTATTCCCTAACAACCTCCCACCTAAAGGCAATGTGACTTGGGAGATAAAAGAATCAGCTAACTATAGTACATCAGCTAACTATACACTTACTCATCCAACCCCCATCATCTGACGGAAATATACAAACCTCTCTGTTGGGAGACTCTTAGTCAGAAGATCTGTAGGATTGTCATCTGTATGCACTTTGACAAGGGTGATAGCTTTTTGTTTGGTGGATACAGGCGCATACAGGCGTATGCACATCAAACCCTGTGGACACTCTATTTTTTTTTAAAAAACCATGTAATTCAGCCTAAGATGAGTTGTAATCATGATGTGATTAGACAATACCCTCTTTATTTCTCTGAGTCTACACCTTTGTAAGAGGCCGGATGGCCATGGGAAAGCCCCCTAACTTTTAAAGTCAAAACCCTTAGTTTTGAAAAGAGAAGTATCATTAGCTGGAGGAAGTAAAAAACGTGCAATGTGGAGGCTTCTTGTGACTACAACTTGTAATCTTCTTTTCTCTTGAGATGGTAATCAGAATTCTATTTCGAATAGCACATTGCATTCCTTGTCTCTTGCTCTACAATCTAAGTGTAATCATTTTCAATCCTGCTATGGTTCGCGACATATTGTTTATGAGCTAAATGCATTGATTTGGGGGTTAAAATGGTTGTTTTTTGATGTTTTGACCATGGATAAGTGTTGCTATGCTGAAGGAAGATCTTTCCAAGTACTTCTGTTTCAGTTTTCTGCACATTTTTTGTGATGGATCGTGATTTATGTACCTTCCCAAATGGTGACAGAACTTGGTAGGATTGAGCCCATAAGTGTTGGGATACCTCTCCTTAAGTTTTGGGGCATTCCGGATTCGTTTGGATACCGAAAAGGCGTGATGACGTTAAGTGGTGAGATTGGACGCATACTGATTGTCTGACTAGGAAGTGGTTGATTTTCTTTTGTCGTAGAACGAGTAGTTCTTGAGTTCACTTTGGTGAGATTGACACTCTCATTAAGTCTTCGTGCCCCACCCCGAGTTGCTTCCTTGACATTATGTTAGTACAAAAGAGCTATGCTGCAGACGTCCGTCGCGGCGACCCACTAACATTGGCGCCGCTGCCGGGGAAACCGATCCTTAGGTGGTGAGTGACTCAGTGTACAAAAAAACAAAAAATCTCCCTTCAAGCTTTTGATACCCGTTCCGCTTACCCATAGACAGTGAAGCAGCTAGACGTAGGTTTAGTGCTTGATAGAGACTGGAGTCCGAGACTAGCCAGTGCTATTCCTTAAGAGCAAAGAAAGCTGTGAGTGAAGTACAAGATAGTATTTTGTTCTTTGATTTTTCACATGCTTGGAAAGGGCTGTTCCACCACACACGTTGTTTTTTATTTCCGTACTGTTAAGTTCAATTATGTTTGCATGTTCATTTCAATTATAGGACTAGGTCAGGAAACAAATTACACCATCATTTGTGGTCAAAAGGATCGAGGGAAAAAGTGTCAAAAACCATAACTCGGAAAAATTGAAGAAGTGATGGTCAGAGCTTTAAAACTGGACCAAACCCAGTAAAACTTTCAAGAAGGGGATAAAAACACTTGTTGGAATTGATTGTGTAAAAAACTACCAATTTGCTTGCCAAACATGGGTCGCGATCCATGTACCTTTTTGGCAAAATGTGCTAAAATTATTCCCTTTGCTTAGAACAGGCTCTTAGGCATCAAAACCTTGAGTTTGGTGAGAAAAAGAGGGCAAAGATTGGGGTGAGCAGACCAAAACCTTGGAAAAAAGCAAAAACAGGGAAAAACCAAACTTTTATTTCCCAAATCCAAAAAGGGATGAGAATTGGGACCAACTAGAAGGAAGGAATCAACAGAACCAAATTTCATGCCTAGGTGCTTCCCAACACGGATCGCGATCCATGTTCCAGGTAGACATCTGACATTAAGATTTGACTAGTGTACTCTTGATTACTATTTGAATAACTTTTCCAAAAGGAGCCATAGAAAAAAAGTGAAAAAAGCTGGTCAAAATATCAGAAAAGGAGTGATTTGCAAAAAACAGCAAAACAGACACAAAATCCTGCTTCTCACTTGGAAAAAACTGACCAAATCCAAAAAGACTTGGGGGATAGCATCATCATACCTTGTGTGATTAGCTCACAAAGTGTCAGTCCAAAATCTTGCCAAACATGGATCGCGATCCATGTACCTTTTTGGAAGTTTGAGCTGATCAAAGACAAGCAGGGAGGTGATAACAATTGGAGCACTTTATCCTAAAGGACCCTTATCAAAAAATTTCAAAAAGAGGGCAAAAGGTGACAAAAATCAGATCAAGGGAAAAACCACTGAAACAAACCCTAAAACTAACTTTTGTCTGTCCAAAAAATCTTTAAGGCATTCAAAAACCATATAGTCAGCATCATTAGGCCAAGGACTAGCTATGGGACAAAATTCAGTGTATTTTGACACAAAGCAACATGGATCGCGATCTATGTTCCCCCGACACAAATTGATACCAAAGTAGTACCATAGCTAGAGGGCATCACAGAGAGTCTAGTGGTCCTTCCAAAGTTGAAATTGGATGCAAGAAACCATTCCAATAGCTCAGAACTGTCAGAAGCTCAGGCAAAGTGACAAAATCAACTTGGCCTCTAATCCAGAGATTCATTTAAAAAAAAAATGGTATTGGAAGACCTCTTAATCATGTTAAATCTGATGATAGCAACAGAAGTTCAATTGGCTTCTCAACATGGATCGTGATCCATGTATCTTTGAGTGAGAACAAAGACAAAAACTTACCATACAAGGAGCTAGTCCATAGCAACTTGGTGCTTCTTTCAAAATTGAAATTGGATCAAAATTGTTGAGGTTGTGTAGGGAATTGTGTGCTAAGTTTTGTCGAACAAAATCAAGATCTAACAAGAACAGCTATAAGCTTACAGCTATCAAGCAAATCTTGACAGGTTGCAGGTACTAGAAGATACTACCCAACAGGCAAGACCAAACGGGAGGTTCAAACTATTTAATGAGGTAACTCTGATTGGATTTTTTGTTACCAGTTCTTCATGAATCTGGGATCAAGAAGATTTTACCAGAATAGGAACCCCAACATCTTTGATCAAGGGAGTAATCACTCAATGGAAGAAAATGTGAATCAGAGACCACTGCCGCCTTTGGAACCCATTTTAGAGGAGAGTTTCTTTGACACATCGTCTGAGAGATCATACGGCCTCATGGCTGAAGATTCTAACAAGTCAAATCCTAAGGGAACAACTTTGATGGGTGCAGGTCCTTCTCAACCTACATCTGATGTGAAATTGTTGTATTTGAAGTTTCAATTTGAAAATGTGCTTAAAGACAAAATCTATAAGGATGGAATGGACCGCTACTATGTTAAGTTGGAAAATAAGCCGAGCGAGTGTAGAGACCTTGTAGAGGTTGATTATGATGGGGATAGATATTTCGACCAAGAGGGAATGATGTACCTAGTGGTTCATAACCCTTTTATTGTGGATAAATGGGGAATGACCGGCACCAAGGACAAGGTAGATAATGAGTGGTTGATGCACCACCCAAAATGGAGAAACAAAACGCGGTATCCAGACGCACCAATGAGACGACGCGCCTTAACGTAGACAACACATATGTGGGGCTTTATAAGTTCAATAATGGAGAACAAACACTCTATTACAGATGTGACGAGCCCCGCATCAAAGAATTAACAGACCGGAAAAACTTGTATGTTTACACGTACAAGGGGGGCAGAAGTATTCAGGTGATCATAATGGACAAGTATGGCTGAAAGTACTCTCCAATGGATCGAAAGGAGTTAAAGAGATATACATATTTTGGAGGACCACTCCACCAATACTACGTAAATCCGGAAGAGGTAAAAACCACGACCACTCACATCAGACCTGAGACTGTACTTGAGAGCCCCTTGAGAACCAGAGTGGAGGATTCTTATGGACATGAACGAGTTCCAAAAACAGAACCTTTAGGATCGACGGCGACTAGGGCTTCCATGAACACACATAGGGGCAGTACTGTTCTTGAATTCACTCACACCACTGGAATCCCTCCGACTATTACACGAATCGACTTGATGAACATATAGCGAATAGGATACCACTGTTAGTACCAAGAGGAGATTAGGAACCAAGAGAAGCCACCCCAGGGGACCACGAGATGTTAGAATGGTTGTAGAGGCCAGGTGTATGCAACCATCTCAGGTGGCAAAATGCTTACCCAAAAAGTATAATGGATCTGGGGATCCGTATGCCCATGTTTCATTCTTCAACAAGTATTGAGAGCAGAATAGGTAACTGATTTCCACACTTAATATGAAGGATTCGGGTTGACATTGGAAGGTACTGCCCTGACTTGGTTCCAACCATTAAACAACTTGGAATTCCCAAGTATTGAGCAACTTCTCCGAGAATTCGCTGAGGAATTCTCAAAAAGAGGGATCAAGCATAACAATGTCTCCCAGATCTATACATTTAGGCAAAGGAAAAAAAGAAAGTGAAGGAAGCATCGCTTCATTTCAAGCAGTACATAGAAATATGCCCTGCTCGAGAGCTACCTCAGGATGAAAGACTATCAGTCCTCTTCATAAAGGGATTGCAAAATGACACGCTCAAAAAGGACTTGCACCTGAAAGCATGTGTAACCTTTGAGCAAGTCACGAAAGAGGCGTTGTATCTTGTAGATAACTGCAAAGCATATGGGCAGGTGACTGAAGACATAGATCAGGGGACTAGTAGCACCTCTTCAACCACGAGGGAGTCCACGACAAAATTGGGAGGGAAAAACCCAACTGTGCCAGACGTTGATCAAATGATCGAGGAAGTGATTATGAGGATAAACCAAGGAAACAGGATGAACCCAAACACATGACAACTGCCCACCCAAAAATGCGATACTTGTGGAGGAGATCATCCAACCCAGTGGTGCAACCTTCAACAAAGGCCAAGAGTAAATGCACAGCGAATATTGAAATGGTGTGCTACAGAACAAAAATGGACAAACCAAAAAACTCATGAATGTTTCTAGAATCGGAACTATGTTAGAGAGAGACAATACGAACCACATGGGGGACAACAACTTCCGCCCCCTCCAAGTTACCAAGTGGGGCCAAATAACGCAATCTTGGGTCAGGAAAAAGCTCAACCTGTGTTGGGACATCAGCCTCCTTTACCCCAAGAAAATAGGGCTATGGTAAGGATTTCTCAACCCATAGAACCACCTTCTGATCAGAGTATGATCCAGGTAGTCTCATACCCAGAAGATTCAGACAATACTTATGAAAGGGAAATTGATAGGAATGCATATGCTCCAGAGGGACATAATCCATGGATAATTCCGGAAGAAATGTCCAAGCCTTCATACATAGCACAACCAACCAAAAATCACTACTTGGTCGATGAGAATATGCTCATGTTTATGGAAAATCAGGGCTACAAACCGAGAGGCTACCCTCCTAGAACAGGACAACCGATGGGAGCTCCACAAGCTTCTCCACCACCTGTAGGACCATGCTATGAATGTGGCAGTGATCATTGGGCTAGAGTTTGTCCAAACAAAGGAGAACGAGTGAAATTTTTTGGATTCTGTGACGGATGCATGACCGATCATCTTATTCCACACTGCCCAAAAAACCCCGAAAACAAAGGAAAAGCAACCATGAACAAAATAGGGATTGTGCCAAGCTCAAGTGGATCAGAAACATAACCGAAAATTTCGATAAACACGGTCAGTAGAGCTCAAGCACATGAGGTAGCAAGGAACATCCCAGCCAGCCAAACAGAGATAGACAACTTGTCTGTCCGAACCCTTAGAAAATCCTAGAAGGCGAAACAAAACAAGATGAAAGCCAAAAGAGAAAAGAAAAAAACGGCATTGGAAACCAAATTGTTGAAAACAGAGGAACAACTTCAAAGGGAAAGAGACCTTAAGGGCAACAACGAGATAAAGAAACCGTTGGAACTGCCATTAGGAGGGTCAGTCTTAGTAGACAAGGTGTTCGAACCTTTGGACACAATTTTGAAAGCTTACGAGGCAAGGCTAAAGCCTAACCAAACCCAAGAGGATAGGTGGGTAACGTACCCTCATCCAAGCTATGAGAAAGAGAGGCTAAAGATGTGCAAAAAGCTCATTCAAGCCGCTCAAGCGCTTATGGAACCATCAGTTCCTATGACTCCAAAAACCGAGGTACTCATACGAGAAAAGATTCAAGAGTTAGAGGGGAGGGGAATTGAAGAGAATAACCTACCCAATCTTGTAGACGAAAAACACTGTTGGATACGAGCCCGATACGAGAGTGGTAGCCAATACAACAGATGGAACGCATTCTCAAGTACCACTGCCAATTTTGGAGGTAGAAGAACAATGGCCTCAAAAGCTATGGGAACAGATTAGGAATAGAAAAGATGGAAGTGCCACACTTGTGTCAGCTCCTATCCCCGAAATCCACCTGGAGCATGAGCTCTACCCAAATGACATCCGATCATTGTATGGCTATGCAGGCACATTGATATCGGAAGATAGTAAACCACAGTGGTTGAAGACTTTACCTTCATTTATTGGTAACCCCGAAACTCGATCTGAGGTAAGGAAAGTCCCATCTCAATGGAAAGCCAATCCTAAGATGATGGATACTAAAACGCTTCACGAGCTGATGTCATCCCCTATCCGTTGTACACTGACTCTGTCAGAGTTACTGAATATTAGACCGCATCTTTGGGACGAGGTCATGAAAAATTTAGCAAACATAGGGCTGGTAATTCCTTCACCCGAGACTTCTTGAAACACACTAAAGACACAACCCTCAAAGCAAACTAAACATGAGCCAGTGCCAGTAAACAAGGTAGGGGACTATTGTGAAGGTGATGAAGGAAATACTACCCTACCGGTAGAGTACAAGGACGTAAAATTGGTAGCGATATTGGATAGTGGAGCCGGAATTGCCATAGCCACCAAAGCAATGTGGAAAAAATGGGGAAAACCTGCTCTAAGGAAAACTAGAATGAAACTTCAACTAGCGGATGGGTACGTGGAGAGACCTATTGGCATCTTGGAGCAGATTGTAGTAACCTCTTGTGGAATTGCATATGAACACACCTTCGTTATTATGAATTTTGATGAGAGCAGCAATTTCAACATCATACTGGGCAGACCATTCATGCGTCAGCTCAAAATGGTGCAAGATTGGGGCTACGACTATATCTATCTCAGGAACAAGGATGCAACTACAAAAATTAGTGTCACAGATCATAGCTATAGAGACGTAGAAAGAACCCCAGGAGAAGACTTGAGTTCCACAACTGACCAAGAAGGAGGAATACCGGCTTGGCTCCAGAACAAACCTCACCAATGGACAGGAGAAGCTTCAAATTGTGGAAGTCTAAAAAAGGAAAACTGCATTCTTGATAGGACTGCACAAGACGAAGCATACATACCGAAGCCTTTTCCAAAAGAGATGTTTGAACCTTTTGGATGGCAACAAATACTAGCTGCTCTTGATGTTTGTGTAAACGAGGTGACCCTCACCAAATTCTGTGATGAAGAAGGATATGATATCATTCCATTCCAGATGATGAATGTCCGCCTAACTCCGAAGACAGAGGAAGATGTACCTGACAAGGAAGGGGTGGCCGAGTGCCGACGCATATGGACGAAATCTCTGTAAGAGACCTTGTCCAAACGGATGAAGAAGAAGATTTTCATGACTCTACTGATAAGATGCTAGAGGATAACGCGGATGACGAGCTATCTAGTAGCTCGAGTCAGAGCATCAAACAGAAGGATTGATGAGTGATCTACTATGATTTCCCAAACCAAAACCCTCAAAGACAACGCAGGTATCGAGATAAACATAGAAACAACCACAACAAGCACAACGAGGACTCAGTACCTCTATTAACTGACAAAACTCAGTACTTGAGATTAATCGAAGCGACTGACTGCCTTAAGGACAGGATATCAAAGCGATATATGAAACCTGACTCAACCAAAACAACATCAAAACAAAAACCAAAAAAAGAGAAAAATACCAAAAAATCGTTTAAGTTGTCTGCGACGGAGCGCAAAGTCAAATACAATGATTTAAAACGAGCTTTGAAGGAAGTTTGGACAACAGAAATGGAAACTGATGAGGAATCAAATGATGATAAATTCAATGCACCTTCCCACTATAAGAAGTATACCATTCAGGATAGGAAGATAGTGGTGCAAAAACCCAAACGAGATCCCAAAGAACCAAGAATTTCATATGATGGGCCTGAAAACACAAAAGCATCAACTTAGTAGAACTAGGTGAGGAGCCTAAACCAGCATATATTGCCACGGACCTTACTGAAGAGGAAGAGCAACTTCTAGTCGATACACTCAGGCAATATAAAGATGTCTTTGCATGGTCATACAAAGATCTAAAGATGTCTTTGCATGGTCATACAAAGATCTAAAGGCGATAGATCCTGAGATATGTCAGCACACGATTCTCCTTAAGAGTGATGCCAGACCACACAGACAACGTCCTTACACGTACAATGAAACTTTTGCAAAGAAAATTAAGGAGGAATAGACAAACTGAAGGGCGTTGAATTTATCTACGAGATTGAGCACACCGAGTGGGTGTCCTTGATTGTGGTGGTACCCAAAAAGAATGGTAAACTGCATGTTTGTGTAAACCTCAAACAAGTAAATGCAACCACCATCAGGGATAACTACCCACTGCCAATAACCGATCATGTTATTGAGAGGGTAGCAGGGAAAGAGGCCTATAGTTTCTTGGATGGGTTCTCACGCTACAACCGATTAGAGCAGAAGATCAACATAAGACAGCTTTTGCGACAGAGTAGGGTATATTTACATACAGGATAATGCCTTTCGGCTTGACCAATGCCCTGGCCACATTTTAAAGACTAATGACCCATGCATTCAAAGAATATCTCAGACAATTTCTGGAGATCTACATGGATGATCTTTGTGTTCATTCCCATCGACGAAGTAACCACATCGCTCATTTGGGAAAAGTCTTTGAAAAATGTAGAACGTATCGTATTTGCTTAAACCCGGAAAAATGCATCTATGGTAAGACAGGGTAGAATTTGGGGCCACATTGTGTCCAAAAACAGAATTTCAATTGATCAAGAAAAGGTGCAGACAATTGCTACACTACCGAGACCAACGAAGATAAAAGAAGTGCAAGCATTTATCGGGCATTGCGGATGCTACAGGCGTTTCATATATATGTATGATGTAATAGCTAAGCCATTGTACACCCTCATAACTAAGTTCGAATGGACGGAGGAATGTGAGCAGGCTTTTCAAAAACTGAAGCAACATTTAATTTTAGCTCCAATTTTGCAAGCCCTTGACTGGAGCAAAATCTTTCATGTCCATGTGGACGCATCAGCCTGTGCTATCGGGTGCATATTAGCTCAGCCCCAGGAGAAAAGAGAAAATGGATTTTCCCATTTGCTACTCTAGTCGGCAACTAAACAACACAGAGAGAAATTATACCACTATGGAAAGAGAAGGTCTGGGAATGAGCTATGATGTCAAGAAATTTAGACACTACCTTCTAGCAAACAAGTTTGCCTTCTTCGTGGATTATCAAGCATTGCTGTATCTAGTAAACGAACCTTGCAACACTGGAAGAATTATTCACTGGTTTATACTGTTGCTTGAGTTTGACTTCACGGTGGTCGTAAAAAAGGGGACCAAACACCAAAGAGCAGATCATCTTTCACGACTATTTCATGGGGAAGCACCTGAGGGTGTTGATGATGACCTTCCTGATTCATATCTGTTTAACATAGAAATGGTGCCTAGATGGAGCGAAGAGGTCATTCCTCTACTCACAATCGGATCATTGCAGATAGAAAGACAACCATCAATTATCCATCAAACACAAAATCTCCAACTTTTAGCAGGACGGCGGTACAAACACGATAAGGATGGGATACTGAGACTATGTGTACAGCCCGAAGATACCACCTACTACCTCAAACAAGCTCATATACAAAATACGGGATTTCACACTGGTGAAACACAGACAGGCCAACGGTTACAAAGACTGGGCGTCTACTGGCCAAATATGGAACACAGTGTCCATAAATATGTAAAATCTTGTGATAGTTGTATAATACAGCCCCCAGTGGAACATGCCACCATGTTTCATGTAGTACAAGCGCCTAAATGGAGTGCTCACATAGTTGAGTACTTAAAAAACGAAACCTTTTCAGCTGAATGGGGCAAAGCAAGAATGGAAACAGTCGAAGAAGAGGCCAAACACTATCTACTCATTACCAACAAACTGTATAGGCGGGGAAAGGACAAACAATTATGGCTATGTGCTACAGAAAGCGAATATTACATCATCCTAGATCAAGCACACTCAGGGCAACCAGAGAGACACTTCTCTGCTGATAAAACGGCAAAGCTCGTGCTACACTCAGGCATTTGGTGGCCAACCCTGTTCATGGATGCAGCGACATATGTCAAACGATGTGATGAATGTCAACGCACAAAACCACCCCAAAGGAGAGATGAAATGCCACTGAGACCAATGATGGGTGTACGTGCTTTTGCCAAATGGGGCATTGACTTCGTTGGTCCCATCATACCTCCGGGATACAGGACTTACGCACAATACATCATCATAGCAACAAACTACATGACGAAATGGGTGGAAGCAAAAGCAACCCAAAAAAATGATGCAAGGACTACAGCTGTTCCTTTTCGAAAACGTCTTTATGCGATATGGACTACCAATCGAAATGGTGAGCGATAGGGGAACACATTTTGTGAACGACGTCATTGAGAGCCTCCTTGACGAATTCATGGTGGTCCATCACAAGTCAGGACCCTATCATCCGCAAGCCAATGGACAGGCAGAGAGTACCAACAAAATCCTATGCACAATGCTCACCAAGATAGTCAGTGACTCAAGGAATGATTGGGATTAAAAGCTACACACAACCTTATGGGCTTACCGCGTAGCTTTTAAAAATTCCATTGGAACGACTCCCTTTAACTTGGTATTCGGGATTAATGCGATACTACCATTAGAAATCCTAATCAAATCCCTGAGAGTGGCAACACAATTAGGATGGACAGGCCATGAGCTATCGGAGAGACTAGACACCCTAGAACAATTAGATGAAACTAGACTTAAAGCGATAGCTGGGATATATGCTCAGAAAAAACAAATGAAAGCTTTCCATGATCAACACGTGATTGGTAAGGAGTTCCAAAAAAGGGATTATGTTCTCATGTAAACCCTAAAATAGCACTCCAAAAAACTCAAAAAGCGAGGAATGGGGCCTTTTGTAATCCATGATACATCGCAAAGTGGCACCATCAAACTTGCAACATTCGCAGGAGAGGAGATGCCTAATTGGACGAGTGGTTGTAGGTTAAAAAAATATCTTCTTCCACTGACACCAGAAGAACTCACAACACTCCATGCAGCAGCTCAACGCAGACGTCAAGCACAGGACATTCGGGAACAAGCACAGTAGGAAGCAAAACTCAGAATATTAAAACGCAGGGAACAAGCAAACTTCTAGAGAAAAGAACAACAGGACGTGGCTATTAAGAATGCTCCGATAGCATCCATACAAACGGCTACATGGTTAGGAGGAATGGATCTATGCATTCAGTTACAACTTATTGACGGCACCATCGAAAGAGCGTTAGTGGACACAAGGGCTAGAGCTAATGTGGTTAACTACTCAACTTTCAGAAAAATCACACATGGCCCTCTAATGCCCACACTATGGGGTTCAAAGTCGCAAACAGAGGTACTATGGACAGTCTAGGCCACATAAATTTACCAATCACCATTGATGGGACAATTTATCCACATGAATTTCATGTGGTCAAAGATCACCATCTTAACGAAGCAGTTATTCTGGGAGTGCCGTGGATGCGCACTTATCAAGCCACACCAAACTGGCAGGACAACACTTTACTCATTGAACACGAGGGCCAATCTTTAGGCACGCCATTCGTACAAACGGACCATGTATGGAAACCTCTACCATCGCCACATGCAGCAGCTCAGCGATCATCCACCACCATGGTCACGAAAATATGGGTTAAGAGATCAAATCATGGAAACCAAGCCTAGGCAATTGTGGATACCTAGACGACAAACCAATACACGTAAACCTACACTGCCTACACAAAAATGAAACCACAAATTGCCCACCGCTGTTGTCGAACGGCCTAACCCAATGCACCACTATCTTCGACATCCAAACACATTCAAATGGGTATGGCAACCAAAAAAACCTCGCCTTCACGATGCCTCTTCTAGCGGATCCATACCTAAGCAATTTCGATGGCAACCCAAAAAATGCCAAAAAGCAATCCCACCGGCAGCATCAAAACTTTTGTAGGTCACAGTCAAACACATAGCGCGTCTTCTCCAATTACTATTGTTCGAACCACGCAGCTTTCAAGGAGCCTCGCCACCAATAGCCACTGAGCATATTGTTCAGCATCTATCTCTTGCACAACATTTTGTTTTCCCATGCATATCCTCCATCAGCATCATAGAGCCACACTATACGGCTATGCATAGACACACACTTTATTCCCAAGCACTCTGACACATGTTCGTCACGGACGACTCACTCTAGGAAGGGGGAAAATGCGGCTGGATTATCATTTGTATATACCATTATTATCATCTTACTTCTTTTCTTTTCGTTTCGTTTCCTTTCCTTTTCTTTAAAAAACACAAGTTTTTCAGAGCTTGACAGACTCTTAGTTGGCATAATCCTAGCCATACCGTCACCATCTAATACCATAATAAGAGTATGTATATAAGGGAGGCGACACTAATTTTGGCTAATTTTTGGTCGACTAATAATCATTGTAAATAATTTTCTTTTATAAAAAAGCAAAAAACGATAGCTAATAAAAAAAAAGTTGATAAGTCGAGCTAGGAAAGTCAGAATCGACTTTTGAAAGCAAACGCCAAAACTTCAAAGCGAGGACTTCAAACATGGCAAATATGGGAAAATTCAACACAAGATGAATTTTGAGCCAACTTTTGAAGGATCAAAACTGCAGATCAAACGCCAGTTGTAAACCAAGTGTCAGAATGACGAACGGTTCGAACCGCAGGTGATATGAACAACAAGATATGAGTAAGTATAAATGGGACATTCCGGGTAGACTGGGATCATATAGTCAAAAGGGGCAACAGAAGCTCATTTGCATTCAGAGAGAGAGAGAGAGAGAGAGAGAGAGAGAGAGAGAGAGAGAGAGAGAGAGAGAGAGAGAGAGAGAGAGAGAGAGAGAGAGAGAGAGAGCCACAGGAGCATAGAGTTTCCGGAGTTTCTTCTGCCCACTGCGACCACCTCGGTGGATCTTACTACACCAGATTTGACAGGTATGATCATTAACCTTGCAAGAGCATGTGTGTGTGACCCATACTGCATCAACAGTACCAGAACAACAAATCGAAGCAGTATATGGTCACAAAATTGGCAAACTAACAGGGCCAATGAGGAAGTCCAAAACCCATCAAAAACAAGAAAAAGTTCATCAGTAGACCCCAACTAACTGACAGAATCAGCCAAGCTTAAAACAATAGAAAAAAGTGATGGAACATGGATCACGATCCATGTTCCCCAAACCCTAAAATCATGGAAACTTCTACGGGAGCAACAATAGAGGGTCAGGAACAAACTCCTATGACTGGTTTTTCAAAATGCATCCCAACATGGATCATGATCCATGTTTTTGCAAAAATCAGGATAAAAGTGGCTCATTAGCTGAACCATGTACAAATAGTACTGGTGTTGCAAAATGATCACAAAAAGTGCTGTAAAGATCATCAAACCCACCTGGATTGCTACTTTCAGTTTGTTAATGGACTTTTGGTCAAATTACTGCTAAAGTTATTTGGGAAACTTCACACTCTCCTCGAAGCCTATCAACAAGCAAATGTAGCCTAAAAATGGTGATGGGATCAAAACTAAGCAAAAGTTTAATTGCGAACTGGTGAAACTTGCAGGATTCAGTTTATCTTCTCAAAGGAATTCAATGTCTGGGGGAAATTGCCAAGGAACCAAGCAAAGCTATGAACTACATACCTAAATCATTAGAAATCAAAGCAAGGAGAGATCTCAGGCAAAACATGACTCCAAAAGTGGTTGCCATAAACAAATTTGGTCAAAACAGAAAAAATATGGCCATAAACTAAAAAATGGGGCAAACTATGGAAAAACATGTCCAAAGTTGAAAAAATTTCACGAGTGTACTAGTAAAACCTATAGGAACAAACGTGCACAAGAAATGTATCAAAATTCTTCCCAACATGGATCGCGATCCATGTACCTTTTTGCCGAAAATAAGTAAAACCCATGCCATCTGGTTCAGTATGATAAAAAAAGCCAAGCCATGGAGTTTCAAGCCATTTGAATCCCAAAATCCCCTTCAAAAGCCAAAATCACTAAATCTGTACATGATTTCCAAAATTCAGCCCAATTGTCAAACCATTGATCCAAATCCCAATTTTTTTGGACCAAGTCATAATCAAGATGAACCCTACCAGATGGTATCATTAGATTTCCAAAATATTGCCCAACATGGATCGCGATCCATGTACCTTCAGCCCTAAATCCAGAGAAAATTGCTCAGTAGCATCGCCTTATGCCCAGGAGCAACTTCCCAAAGTTAGAATTTTCAAATTCTTCCCAACATGGATCACGATCTATGTTCCCAAAGTTAGAATTTTCAAATTCTTCCCAACATGGATCACGATCTATGTTCCTTTTTGCCAAAATCCATCTGTTACAATTACAGTCTTGTGCATATAGTAATCCTAGGTGCACTGGTGAAATTTGATCAAATTTGGAGTAGTTTTGACAAAGTTATGCTCACTTTTTCATTTTATGGTCAAGTTACACTTTTCAACAATTTTGATCAATGGCTAAAACCTAATTTCACTTGCTAAAACTGGAGGATGCCTCGAAGGAAAGCGCAGAGGGAGTGGAATGTGGCACCCTATGAGATAACCGATATCTCATCAAATGAGAAAGCTCACCTCACCGAACAGGTACTTGAAGCAATTCCGGCAAACATCTTCATCGGAAGGTTTCAAGCAGCAGACGGAGAAATTGTAAAGACCACCATCTTTCCACAGGAAATGTGGACTTTGCACCAGAAACCAGAAGTGCAAGCAGGGGTCAGGTGCCTACAACTCGACAACTTCTTACGACTGCCTCCTTGGGGAACAGACTTCAGACGAGCTCACGAGCTCATAAGTTCAATTCAATACAATGGGAAGCAACTCTGAGAGACAAGGATGGGGAAGTCGTTAAGGTAAAAATTACAGCGGGAATTATCAATGAAGCCCTCCACTTGCCGCCACAGGGGACACACAATCTATTACAGAAAACGAAAGCAATAGACAATGATAAAGCCTTTTTGAAGCAACGAGGCCACAAACTGACGTATCAAGACCTGATCTACTAAAAAACGGAACTGCCATTGCGCCTTATATCACAACATTTCAAGGTGCAGAAGCCGCCTAGATATACCGAACCTTTGTTGCATATGCCAGTGGTAATGGCGATGGGCTTGGCTGAAGGCAGGGTGGTCAGTTGCGACTTTGGCAACTATCTTCTTGACACGATTGTGGAAGCAATCCTGAAGGGCAATCAAAGAATTAAAGCTTACATGAACGGTGGACCAATGCTCACACGTATAGCCTATCAAGCACTGGGAATGATCGACGATATACCACCTGCCGAAGCGCAGATAGATCTAAACCACAGATCCAAAAGAGCTGTAAGACCAGTGTGACAGGACCTTCTACAAGGCCGAACCCAGTAGTCAAACAGACAAGGCAAAGTGCACCTCTAAGGGATTCTGACAACGAGAAAACCGAGTCAAATGCTCGGAGTAGCCAGGAAGAGGGGTCCCACCCAAGAGATACTCCTTCTGAGTATCAATCTTTGGAGGAGGAGCAGTATAGCCCATACAGATTGGGAAATACCCGGTTGAAGAAAAAGACTGCACATTTGGCAGAAGCTATCCCCATTACTCATGCCAGGAGGACAATGGAAGAGGCTCAGGCATTGAGGAAAAAGCTCCGCCAACAAAAGAAAGATCAGCATCAAACCCAAGAAGCAGAAGCGGATGATGAGAAAGAAGACTATGAAGCCAAGAATATTCCGCTGATACGCAGGCAAACAGAGGCTTTGGAAAGGATCAAGCAACAAAAGAGGAAGGAAGCTGAAGAAAAATGGGAAATTGCCAGCACCATGCAGCAACGCATTCACAATGAGCTCAAGCGAAAGAAGGAGCAGAGATAGCAAGAGGAATCAAAGAAGCCACGTGTCGATGATCTAGAATCATCTGACGAATCTAGTAAGAGTAAAAAAGAGGAAAGTCACTCGCAAGGAGAGGAACAACACGACACACAAGACCAACAAGGTCAAGACCTTGGTTCTCCCAAGGATGCTGAGACACTTTTAGAGACGTTAGAAAAAGAGAAAGGAGAAAGTACTGGACGGTCGGAGCAAGGGGTCGAAGGAAAGCAGACGGAACAACAAAGGGATCAAAAAATAGAGTCACAAAAAAAGCCTGCCACAACCTCTGATGCCTTAAAATATTTGAAACAAAAAGAAAAGCAAGCTGAGGTGTCTGAGCAATCGGATCAGAGTCGAAAAGACCAGCATAGGTCAAGATCGCCACGCACACAAGCGGCCATGAAAGAAGGAGCGGAGATAGTTAAGTCATTTGACATTGACGATCACTTAGAACAGATCAAACTACAGTTCCAATGTCAAAGGGCTCTTTACAACCTAAGGGAGCTATAGTTAGAAGACAACAAAAAAGAAGCATCTAGAGTAGCAACAGAATCGTTGCAGTTAAAGCAACAAATCGAAGCACTAAAGAATGCACAAGTCCAGGCACAATTGGAGTTGCAAAGAGAATGAGAGAATGCAACGTACTATTACGAAGAAGTGCAACAATTCAACGAGGCGAACTTCGCATTGCAGATCGAACAACAACGCCTTGAGGAGGAGCTAACCAGAGAAAAGGAACAAAATGAGAAGCTACAAGGCTCGTATGTAGTGGTTAGCAGGTCTCTAACTCAGCTCTTGGCCATACAGGAGACACCCTCCTCTTCAATGACGACTGCAGGATCTACTTCCTTGAGCTAGGAAATCAAAGAGTTGAAAGAGGCCGTGAAACAAGAGAAATATGACAGACAAATCATGACGGCAGGTCATAGGGCCCTACAACAGGCCAAGGATGAGGAAATCGACGACTTAAAGAGGCAACTGATTGAGGCAAGAGAGAAATTAGCAGCTCTGAAAGCCAATCAAACAAAGTATCAGCAGGACCCAGGGGAATTTGACCAGGGAGAAGGATTCGAACAATCGGCGTTTGAAACTCATCAAACAGAGATGCCCACTAGGAGCATTGAAAAAGGCACGCACAAATCTGCAGATCCAGCCACGACATCCACCTTGGAGTCGGCAAAAGATGAAATTCAATGCTGGATCTCAGAAGTAAAGGACCCTTCACACAAGGCGTATATGCAATATGAACTGAAAATGCTGGAATCGGCTGCCCTCCTCATGATCAATCCAGATGAGGTAGCAAAAAATCATGGGCACGAGATGATCGCACTACCATTGATGCGGCAAGAAGTTCGATTATGGCAGCAAAAGATGCTCCCCAAACTTGAACCAAATAGTAGAGGAGACTACAGAGAGGTTCTGATTACGGCCCTTCAGATTCAAGCCATCCTCGACAATCAACCACTCTGGCGGAAAAAAATGGTTCGATCAGCGACCAACTGATGAAACATATTACAGGAACGCCCCCCCAGCATCTCAGGATCGACCCCACTTACTGTCCCATCAATAGACGGCGATCCTGGGACAGTTTCTATTGTTGGCAAAGCAAAAGACCGGCAGTACTGAACTACCCGGTAATCACAAAACCGCTTAATAACAACCCCCCATCCAAGCAATACATGGTGCAAACTCTAAAAGGAGTAATCAAATATGATGAAGGAGATCCCAGATCTCGCTTGTCAAATGCTTGTAAAGATTGCCAAAATGCTCATCACATGCATTATAGCTTTTAGAGACATTGAAGTAGCGGAGCATCCCTGGCAAGTTTTTGTCGAGTGTACATGAGGTATTTGCTGGAATATGGAAACAAAAATCCCTAGCAAAAATGTTATCATGGGATTATATGCAAGAGTCATGTTTCTGCCCTCTCATTACCTGCAGACCTTCGAGGAAGCTTTCATGACAGGTTTCTTTGAAGTGGACTCTTCAATCCAATGATGAAAGATCTGCCAGCCCGCCACATCGCCTACCCAAGTACCATCAGCAATAATCCCTTCAGAGAGCTGGAAACCAAAGTCAAGATTGAAGCAAGACCTCAGAAATTCAAAAATCTCACTGCAACGCTCAAAAGAAGACAGTAAAGTAAACTCACCAAGAGACAGCTTGCACGAGGGCGTGCAATCAATAGGAAGGGGGGAATGTTTGGTGGATACAGGCACATACAGGCGTATGCACACCAAACCCTGTGGACACTCTATTTTTTTGAAAAAATACCATGTAATTCAGCTTAAGATGAGTTGTAATCATGATGTGATTAGACAATACCCTCTTTATTTCTTTGAGTCTACACCTTTGTAAGAGGCCGGATGGCCATGGGAAAGCCCCCTAACTTTTAAATTCAAAACCTTTAGTTTTGAAAAGAGAAGTATCATTAGCTGGAGGAAGTAAAAAACATGCACTATGGAGGCTTCTTGTGACTACAACTTGTAATCTTCTTTGCTCCTGAGTTGGTAATCAGAATTCTATTCCGAATAGCACATTGCATTCCTTGTCTCTTGCTCTACAATCTAAGTGTAATCCTTTCCAATTCTGATGTGGTTCGCGACGTATTGTTTGTGAGCTAAATGCATTGATTTGGGGGTTAAAATGGTTGTTTTTTGATGTTTTGACCATGGAAAAGTGTTTCTATGCTTAAGGAAAATCTTTCCAAGTACTTCTGTTTCAGTTTTCTGCACATTTTTTGTGATGGATTGTGATTTATGTACCTTCCCAAATGGTGACAGAACTTGGTAGGATTGAGCCCATAAGTGTTGTGATACCCCTCCGTAAGTTTCCTGGCATTCCGGATTCGTTTGGATACCGAAAAGGAATGATGACATTAACTGATTGTCTGACTAGGAAGTGGTTGATTTGCTTTTGTCGTAGAACGAGTAGCCCTCGAGTTCACTTTGGTGAGATTGAAACTCTCATTAAGTCTCTGTGCCCCACTCTAAGTCGCTTCCTTGCATATGGACATTATGTTAGTACAAAAGAGCTATGCTGCAGAAGTTCGTCACGGCGACCCGCTAACACTTTGTCTTCAAGCACACTCTTGATAAAGTGATACTTCACCTTTGTGTGCTTTTTCTTGGCATGAAAAACAGGATTCCTTGCAAGCATAATAGAACTCTGACTATCACAATGTAGCATAGGAACCCGTGACTTGATGCCAAGCTCTTCTACCAAACACATGAGCCATAAAGCTTCTTTGCTTGCCTCAGTGGCAGCCACATATTCAGCCTCAATGGTAGACAAAGCAACACATTTTTGCAGTCTAGAAATCCAAGAAACTGCACCTCCTGTGAAAGTAAACACATATCCCGAGGTAGACTTTCTGCAATCTGGATGTCCAGCAAAGTGTGCATCTCTAAAGCCATGCACAAATGTCTCACTCTTCCCAAAACAAATGCATAAGTCTTTAGTGCCTTTCAAGTATCTCAAGATACATTTCACTGCTTCCCAATGCTTTTTGCCAGGGTTACTCATGTACCTACTCACCACTCCCACCGCAAATGCAATGTCGAGACGTGTGGCAACCATAACGTACATTAAACTGCCAACGGCTGATGCATAAGGAATCTTGGCCATTTCAGCCCGCATATCATCTGTCTTGGGGCAATCCTGTGCAGTAAGTTTTACATATGGAGGCAACGGAGTGCCAATTGCCTTTCCCCCTTCCATATGAAAATGATGCAACACCTTATCAATGTAATCTCGTTGAGATAGATACAGGCGCCTGTTGTGTCTATCTCGAGAGATACGCATGCCCAAAATATGATTAGCATTACGAAGATCCTTCATGTCAAAGTGTTTTCGTAAGCTTTGCTGTAATGCATTCAACTCAGTGACATTCTACCCGTAATAAGCATGTCATCAACATACAAAATCAACAGCAAAAGACTTCCATCAGTGGCCTTTTTGGTATACAAACAGTGATCGGAATTACATCTTTTGTACCCCTGAGACCTCATGAATGTATCAAACTTGTGATACCATGCACGTGGAGATGTTTCAAATCATACAGGCTCTTGAAGAGTCTACAAACTTTTTTCTCTTGTCCTTTTGACACAAAACCTTCTGGCTGCATCATATAGATTAACTCAAGCAAATCACCATGCAAAAACACTGTTTTTACATCCAGTTGCTTTAATTCCCTATCTTGATAAGCAACTACACGCAAAACAAGGTGTAATGTGGCAAGCTTCAAGACAGGAGAGAAAAGCTCATCAGAGTCAACACCATGCTTTTGCTTGTACCCTTTAGCAACCAAACGTGCCTTGTACTTAGAAGAAGCATTAGATGTGACCTTTGTCTTGTAAACCCATTTATAGGGTAGAGCCTTATGCCCTTTAGGCAAATCAACCAAATCCCATGTATGGTTCTTCTGCAAAGATTGCATTTTCGAAACCATTGATTTGAACCATTTCTTACTGTCATCACGTTGCATAGCATCTTTATAACAAGATGGCTCACCACAATCAATAAGCATGACATAGTCCAAAGAAGGTTCATATCTATTGGGAGGCCTTGTCACCCAAATAGACCTATGCACCCAATGATCCATACCAGGTGGATTTTCAGCCTGTAAGTCATAAAAAATAGCAGGTCGTTCAGCCGGTTGCATCACATCAACGGGTTGCCTATAGCCATCAACCTGTTCCCCAACATGTGGTGCATCAATGGAAACTTCTTGGGGCTACTTTTCAACACCAATTTTAGGATGCATTTGCTACTGAACATTGGGCCTTCTTGGCTGTCCATAAGTCACATCTTCACAAAAAACAACCCACCGCACTTCCTCGACTCTTATGGGCTGTTTATGCATGCAATTTTCATTGAAGATGACATCATTGCTGCGTATGATTTTCCTCAATGTGGGATCCCATAATCTATACCCCATTTCACCATCCTCTCCATATCCTAGGAAAATACATTTACTAGACTTGGGTTCAAGTTTGGTGCGCAGTTCACTCCGGATGTGAACATAGGCCTCGCAACCAAACACTTGCAAATGTGCATATGAGGGTGGCTTGCCGGACCACACCTCCTTAGGCACCTTTTCATCGAAAGTCTTACTCGGTGAGCGATTAATCAAGTGAATAGCTGTTTGCACAGCTTTTGTCCAAAAACCATGAGGTAATGCAGCATGTAACATCATACTCCAAACTTTCTCCTGGATAGTCTAGTTTAACCTCCCTGCAACTCCATTTTGGGAGGGATTAAAAGGAGCAGTGAGCTATTTTTTAATGCCTTTAGCATCACAAAAGTCAATAAATGCTTTTGATACATACTCTCCACCATTATCTAAGGGCAAAGATTTAAGCTTCTTGCTAGTATGATTCTCAACAAATGCAAGAAAATTCTTAAAAGTATCCAAAACATCACTTTTAGCACATATTTGATACACCCACACCTTACATGTAGCATCATCGATAAACGAGACAAAATACTTCTTCCCCCTAAGGACAACTGGGACATTTCACATACATCTAAATGGATTAAGTCTAACTTGTTAGACTTTAAAGAAAGAGATCTCTTGTGCGGTGTTTGAGTGTGCTTACCATAAATACAGTGCTCACTTTGAGAAAAATCAGCATACCTCAAACACGGCAAATAACCACAACGAGATAGAGTTTCCATTCCTCTTTTACTCACGTGTCCCAACTGGCCATGCCACAAAGAAAGACTCGGTTGCTCGGTTATGGTGACAACATGGTCACACACACACACACACACACACACACACACACACACACACACACACACACACACACACACACACACACACACACACACACACACACACACACACACACACACACACACACACACACTGGATACGTACAAAGGATATAAGGTGTCCACTTTGCAGCCCTTGGCTACAATCCGTGACCCTTTACATATCTTCCACTTGCTATCACCAAAAGTGGTGTGATAGGCTGCATCATCCAGCTGCCTTGAACTAATCAAACTCTTCTTGCAAAAGAGAATTGCACACTGCCAATTCTAGCTATATCACATGCATAATTATCCCCCAAATAGACAGTGCCCTTCACCTCACTTGTGTACTGAGAAAACCAATCCCTGTGAGGTGTCACATGAAAAGAGGCACCTGAATCAAGGATTCAAGTATGCATGTCCTCACTAGAACCCATAGCCAGGGCATGTGCATCAAAAGAAGAGGCATTGAGTACATCATTGCTGCTATCACTCTCACTCTCACAGCTACTTGTAACATTTGTGCATCAAAAGAAGAGGCATTGAGTACATCATTGCTGCTATCACTCTCACAGCTACTTGTAACATTTATTTCCTTAATCAAAACATTGCTCTTCTTTGCATTTCCCTTGTCCTTTGCATCTGTTTCAGAACCTTGTTTTTCTCTTTCTTCCACTCGAAACATTTGCGTTTATAATTCCCTTTCTTACCGCAATCGTGGCACTGAACATCTTTCTTGCAAGATTTGCTGCGTGCCTTGCCCTTATGGTCAAACTTCTCCCTCTGCTGGAACCTGCCCCTCAAGTGCAATGCATTAGAAGAATCCCGAGTGGTGTTCTTCCTGTTCATCTCTTCCATGAGGAGAGAACTCTCTACATCCATATATGTAAGTGTTGGTGGACTCGAGCTGCTGAGAGCTGTCCAAAAAATATCCCAACTCTTGGGCAATGTACATAGTAGAAAAGTGGCTTTGAACTCGTCGTCAATGTCAAATTTCAGACTTGAGAGTTGGCTAAAAATTGAGTTGAACTCATTGAGGTGCACTAACATTTGCGTGCCCTCCTTCATACGGAGATCCATAAGCTTCTTAAGCCAATTAACCTTACTAGTTGCACTCTGTTGTGTATAGAAATTATCCAATCTCTTCCACATGTCCCAAGCTTACTTTTTGTTCTCAACATTGAACAATAAGCTGTCAGACACTGAAAGCATAATCGTGGAACGAGCTAACTCGTGTCCCTGCACTTTAATTGGTTTTGCTTGTTTCTTTTGCAGCATCACATTATAACATTGCTTCTTCCATATCGCACAGTTATGGGTCCCTTCAAGCTTTTGAATGTGCAAAAGATTGCCACTTTCATTGCTTGAAGCCATCCCAAGTGAGTGCAAATGCTAAAACCTTGATTAGGCAACTTAAACACGTCCAAATGTGCGCAAATAGGCCAAAAACAGCATGCTATACTAGAAAAACAGCAACCAATTTCCACTCAAAATCAGTCCACAATGGTTTATATTCACTGCCAAACCCTTACCAAAGGTTTCCACAAGGTGTAATACATCTATTGCTTGCTGAAATTCACTGTTTGAGGGTAAAAATTCAGACCTGTAAACACCTCTTTTGCTGAATTTTCAGACCAGTACTAGTGGAAATGCCTGTCAGAATGACCTATGAGACTTGCCCTGCTGAATTTGTGTCTAATTGATGTCGAATTTGGTCAATTTCAACAAAACTTGACTGTTGTTTGCCAGTTTTCAAAACCCTGATTTCTGGAAATAGTCACCATGGGTCTGTTCTACACGATGAGGAGACTCCTTCGCGACAAGTTTGAGGCAAGTTGGCAAAAATCCCTGCGTGGAGTAAGCAAAATCGAATATGCTCGCAAGATGGATCTTCTAGGAAACCCTAGGCTCTGATACCACGTGTGGGGGAGGTGAAGAAGAAGCCTACTTGGTGCCTCTTATGTTGGCGATGGAGAAGAAGGGAGGAGAGTGAAGCAAGAGCAGGCGTGCAGAGAGAGAGAGAGAGAGAGAGAGAGAGAGAGAGAGAGAGAGAGAGAGAGAGAGAGAGAGAGAGAGAGAGAGAGAGAGAGAGAGAGAGAGAGAGAGAGAGAGAGAGAGAGAGAGAAGAGCCCATATATTGAGTTTGGGGCTTTCTCTTTATTATGAGTAAGTGACCTAAGGGTCCAAGGGCCATTCACATTTGGGCCCTTGAACTCAAGGCTTAAAATGCCTTTATAAACATTATTCCCTAATAGAGAAGAGTTTAGAAATCAAAGGGGCAGGCCCAACAATTGGAGCCCCAGACCTGCTAATCAAACTTATCAACCTCGCCTTGTAAAACAGCCGCAACTACAACAACTCAACTTGAGCATCTTGATGTTCTTTTTTATGAGTGTAATGAGATAGGACACTGTAGGAACATGTGTCCCAGAAGAAGTGTAGCAACTACTACAAATGCAATTCTTGTAGCGCCAAATGGTAGAGGCCAACGTGTTTGCCGTGGAGGAAGGAACATAGGAAGAGGTCGTGGAAGAGGAGAGATGGCTCAAACTCATGGCATTATTATGGAAGAGCCAACAGTAGAAGACCTAGCTAATGAGAGAGTAATTTTGCACCCTTGAAACTTGAGAAAGGAAGCTTAGGAACAGAAGCATCATCAAACACCTCGCCAAATGGAAAGATTTCCCTGAAGAAGATGCAATGTGGGAAGACGAAATAGCTCTCCTTAAAGATCATCTGAACTTACCTTTGAGATGAGGACATCTCAATTCTTCAAGCTGGGGAGAATGTAAGGTCTTTGCCATCCTTGGAGAGGGGATTCCCATGTAAAGGAATACATATCATGCCATTCTAGTCATATACAAAAGGTTACTAATTTTGGTAGTTTTTCCACCGCTGATGAGCTAATGATAATTCTATTGTTGTAAGATTTTCAAAAACGAAATTTTTACTTTTTTTTTGGTCATTTTTGCCCAAAAATAGAAAGTTTTGAGGTGCTTACACCCACCTAGACACGACCGTCTGGTCAAAATCTACCCTGTCTTGAATTTCCATAAAATTAGATGCCTGTCCCAAAAATTGCTAAATATAGCAGGTGTGTTCATTTGACACCTTAGTTTGTAGTCCGCAAGCTCTTCTTTTAATAGCAAGTTTCAGAATTAAATTCTGATAAGCCAAGATCACTTTAGACAATTAAATCTCATCCTAAATGTCAATAGATTAAATCCTAAGTCTAAGGTATGCATATGTATGCATGTTCATGGGCATGTATGTGCATGTGTATGTGTATGTATTTCCATAAATGACCATGGCCATAGACCATCTCTTATGGTATGTTGACTCTAAGCATGGGTAAGTACATGAGGTGTATCACTCAATTGGGAAAAGGGGACACCTCTAGTGGTTAGTGAGAGACTTGTGACACCTCTACTTCTTCTTTTGGCAAGAGGGGGCGAGCAAGGGAGGTATGGGCAAGCCTTGGCCATCAAGCAACCCCAGAAGTCTATATAAAGGGCATTCACACTCAATTTTAGAGACACTTGAGCACACTTGGGAGAAGGGAGCTCTGCTGCTGTGGCAATTAACTTGGTGGTTTCTACATCAAAGATTGGATAGATCAATAACTCCAAAGCACATTTGTAATGTAAATCTCTTTATTAATCAAGTTATTATCAGTCTCTTCTCTCAATTGGAATCCTTTCCAATTGCTGCCATATTATTATTCAATATTACTACCATATTATTATTCAATTGGAATCCTTTCCACTTCCTACTCTATTATCAAATGCTATACTCTTATTTACCTATCCTAAACTGGAAATCAACAATCATTATACCTATTTTATGGTAATTTCTCTACACTACAAAGTAATGAAGGTCTCACTGCTCGATTGCATAATCAATTGTGGTGATTGCATGCACAATTATTCATCAATGTAACATAGATTCTTATATAATCAGTTGTGGTGATTGCATGCACAATTATTCATCAATGTAACCTAGATGCTTGCATGAATTAGCTAACCATATTCAAGAATTTTGTTCGCTAAAATGATGGATTGTTCTTGCAAGTAGATATAAGTGATTAATCATGTGATTAGTGTATGGGTTATAGTGCATGTTTATCATAAGATTATGGCAAGATTAAACAAGCATATGATTCTGGTTAGATGTGTGGAATAACCCTATATGTTTTGAAATGAAAACACTTTAATCATTTACCCTAATTCCATTGGATTCTTATACTTTAGTTTACAACTTATCAAGTTAAGTATCTAGTAGTGAGAATGACACCCAAGAGAACTCGCTATGGTGGATCATACGATCAGGAAGCCGGAACCAGTGATGGTAAAGGCAAAGGAAAGGCCCCGATGAATGAGGATGTGCCCCTTATCCCACGAAGTGATGTTATTGCTCATGAACAGGTAGGGAACTTCTTTTTTGTTCAATGCATCATGAGTATTTAGGAAGGAGAAAACTACCTAAACATTGATTAGTCTCAATTCGAAACCACATCAATTGAACTTGTTAATTTTTTGTAAGTTGGAAGGACTGTTTGAAGATATACTGTCTGACGTAGGAAAGAAATGTTTGCCTAGTAGGAAAACTTTTGAACCTTCTTCATTCAAAATCCTATACTAATATAGTCAAAACTCCCTCTGTTATCCAAGGAGGAGGCTTAGCAGAGGAATGCTAAAGCAGTGCATATGGGTGCACACATCTTGCGGGTTTGTGCCTAGAATGCAAGATATCACTTGCGGGTTTGTGCCCAGGTTGCAAGTTAGTCATTGCGGGTTTGTGCCCAGATTGGAGGACAATTTAGTTGTATGGGAAACTAAAGACACCGGGAGCTATAAACTCTCACCAAGAGGAGTGAACTCTTGGAGTTGGGATATTTTAATGAAGAAGGGTCATATGTTGTTTTTCTTCTAGAAAAGATTGTTTTGGTGCCTCTTTGATGATGCTTGAAGGGTTGTCTTAACGAACTTGTGATGGAAACCATAAAAAGGAACTTTGTGTATGAACAATCATGTTGTAGTCATTAGAAAACAAGATAAAAAGCGTGAGTGTGGGGTGGAAATTGGGGGCTGGCTCAGGTTGCGAGTCAAGAATGGGCAATCTTGATTAGTCAAGAAACTCTTCGCTCCTCATTGATAGAAGAAGCATAACTAGAGACTCATTGTGCCAAGAGGCGAGAAGTCCCAAATTGTACGTGCCTCTGAAATTTATGGGAAAAAAGGCATTTGGGGTTTCTCTCTTTTGAAAGGTGAGAATTAGGAACGTTAGAGTTTTGTGTTAGTTCATGCTTTCCCTACAAAATAGGGCTAGGAAACCTTTTCAATGGCTCGGACTCAAGTTACTTGGTGATGAGATTCTGTCCATTAGAAACCTTGTCTATCTTGACTATGATTTTCTGAATCGATTAGGGCCTAGCGACCTGTCAGGTACCCTCCTATTTCCAATTGGATATGGTAAAGGGGAGGGGATCTCGAGAAGTAGAGAAAAAAGAAGCTTAAGCCGAGACTAAAGATTCTAAAATAGAAAAACAATATCAAAGAAAGCAAGAAGAAGAGCTAAGAAAAATAATATGGAGTACATCAAAATTTTAGACTCTGGAAGGTATGGTTAGCAAGTGGTCAACAAGGTATCTGCCAAACACTCCCCCCCTTCCTAGCCATTGCATGCTCTTGTGCAAGCCTTATTATTGCTCTTTAGTAGTCAAACTGCTTCTTCTCCAATGTCTTTGTCATGCGGGTGAACTTGGTAGCTTGAGCAACTATGTTCACTCGGACTGATAGATTGTTAAATGGGTTGCTTGAAAATGCACTCTAGTAGGCTATGGCCTTGCCCATAAATCCTTTTTTAGGGGGTTGAAATGGTGGAGTCCATATCAAGGAACCCTATCATGAAGGCCTCCTCAAATTCTTGCATGTAGTGTGATGGGACAAACATTAACCTGTCGTACATTCCCACAAGAATGATTGAAGAGTGCGTGTGTGCGAATGCATACGTGTGGTGCAATGTGTGCATGCTAGAAGGGGAGAGGGAGATAGTAGACCTTGTGTGGGTGGAGAAAGACTCAAATGAGCTACTCCTTATTGTTGTATATATGTACAACCAATAAGGTGAGCAGTGGGCGGGCGCCCATAGCTTGGGCGACCGGACAAGGCATAAATGCCTTTACCCCAACAATCTCCCACTTAAAGGAGAATGTGCTGATAAGTGGGTCATACTAGCTAAACTACTAGTATGTACAAGAAAACATGTGAGAGACTCAGCCTACAACCACTGGATTGCTCATTCAAAACATGCTCTATTGCAGCTCCCAAAGGTCACAAGCTCCCTGTCCTGACCATGAGCCCTGCTGCCCGAATTCATTGGAATTTAGTTTTTCCTGTGAGCTATTTCTTCAAGGTGTGATGGTCAATTTTCCTGCTCACTTCCTAGTGATGCAACCAACTTATGCTTTTTGGATTCTTTCTCTCTACCTCTGCTTTATAGGTCGTGCTATTTTACGATTGACAATCCCTGCTGCAAATGCTCCCACTGCAGCTGCTAGGTTGGGCCTCGATACTAGTAGGTCGTACATGAAACACCCTAACATTGACAAAATCTGTGCAACCTAGCTGTCCTAGCCTCCCATGTGCTATTTGCATGTAATGTATCATTAGGACTACCCATCGCGTATGGATGTGTCAACGTTGACACTGGGATGGCTACGTCCCTCTCACCAATAGACGGAGCTGTGTGTCTTGGCACCAACTCATCAGCCTCTAGCATGAGCATATCAAAGAACTCCATGTCTATCATATTTTCCCGTGTCTCGAGGGAGTAGACCCGCTCTACCTCTTCTTGCACAGACCTTGACAACACCTGTTGTGTGTCACAAGAGCACTACTGCTCTACCTCTATCTCTACAAAGTCTACTGGCACGTCTTGCATAGCTAAATGCTTTGTCTCGTGAGCATTGTGGAGCTCACTCACGAAGGAGACACGTCTCATCTCTCGCTCAAAGCATTGTCGATATGGCCCATTATTATGTATGATAATAGGTAAATCTTGATAAAAAGCAACTAAAAAGCAAAATTTTTAAAAGAAAACACACTTTGTACACTATTTACATAAATTCTCATCATCTTGTAATTGAAGATCTTGCAATAGAGTGCCAAAGCTACAACTACTTCCCCATTTCCATTCTGAGTCGTCCCGGATGAAGGTTTGTGCAATAGAGTGCCAAAGCTACAACTATTTCCCCATTTCCATTCTGAGTCGTCCCGGATGAAGGTTTGTGCAATGTGCCTGGGCACGAAGAGCGTGTCTTTGCAAGGCCATGTAATGTGGCCCTATTATGCCAATGGAAGAGATGCATGGGGTAACAATATGTTGTGCAAGATGTGGGTACTGAATGGATTGTTCAATGGATTCACTGGCAAGGTTCCATCTAGTATATGTGGTCCAAATAAAAGCTTTTGAAGATGGCACTCTTTGTCATTGATTGTTGGATTAGTGAGTATCATTGGCATGATAGCCATGTTTGGTTGTTGCTTTGGTACCCAGTTGTACTTTGGTTGTGGAGACATATGAATTTGTTACTGCGGAGGTTGCTTTGGTCTCCCTTTCCAACTCATTTTTGGAGTTTGGGGTTTGTTTTCCGATTTGGACTTGGTGATTCAAATACTTGGGTTGTCGTGGTTTAGACTCACTCCATTTATTTTTCACACAGACCATCAAAGTCTTAAATATTTTTTGACACAAACTAAATTAAGTGATAAGAAAATGAGGTGGACAAGCACTCTCTCACAATTTAATTTTCATATTGCTCATATAGATGGGAAGCACAACCAAGTGGCCAGTGCACAAAAGGCTAAGAGTGAATGCTATATCATTAGCTACTCACAATGATCTATCCTCTATGATAGATGAGTCCGATACAAATCTAAACTTCAAAGCTGTAATGTCAGCTATTGCATTAGGGATGAAAGAGGAACTATACAGTGTGAAAGATGGTTATTTTCTATATGAAATAGGCTATGCGTTACACATAATCTATGAAAAGGTTATGTATAAATCTCATGTTCCACCTTACGCGCGACATAGAGGGATTCAAGCTACTCTCAAGGGAGTAGAGATGTACTTTTATTGGCCTACAATGAAGGCAAACATACCGGACTATGTTGCCAATTGCATTGTATGTCAAAAGAAAAAATATGATAGAGGGAAGAAGCTTGGCTTGCTTTAGTTGCTTATATCTGATTTCCCATGGGAAAGTATATCTTTGGATTTTATCTTTGGATTACCCAAGTCCATACATGGGAATATGGACAATAGTAGATCGGTTTAGCAAGCAAGCTCATTTTATACCGGTCATAAAGACTATTAAAGCACACCATATGGCAACCATCTTTATCTCACAAGTCTTTTAAGTACCATGGTTTACCAACGTGTATAGTAACCAAGAATGACTAGCAATTTTTGGAAGGGTTGCTTTGGGAATTTGGGTACTAAGTTGAATTTCTCCTCGGCCTATCACCCACAAATTGTTGAGATGTCGAGCTCTACACCTTGAGCTGGCATCCACTACGGGTCTTGGCCGCTTACGGCATTTACTCACTGGCGCGTTAGGTGACCGACACGGAGGATCTCTGCCAGTGATTCTACAGCTGGACTACACTTATAGTGCCAACCCAGTACGCTTCTAGCGAGTTCACACTTAGTGACCGCATATACATATGTGCTACTTTTCAGCTTTAGCACTTAGTCATTTTGTACTCTCTTTTCTGTGAAGAAGAAGAAGAAGCTTTCCATCTCTGTGTGCTTTGTGCTTGTCTTGTGTAGCTCTCTTGCATCCTCATTCTTTACATGGATTTTAGGGGTTTTTCGCACAAGTTTCTGAACAGGTCTCCAAAGTGCAGTATACAGAGATTTACTCTACAAGTACAGTGGTTGTATGTACACTTGATTGTGGACACTCGTTGAGTGTAGAAAGCGTTACAGGTACCACGATAGCAGGTTCAACAAATTTGCAGGTTTTTGCAGATTGCAGCTATTTTGTCTTAGTGCTTCAAGATGTCTGACGGTTTCAGTCAGATTGTTACTGAGAAGCTTGAGAAAAATAACTACCCTGCATGGAAGTTCAGAATAACAAATTTCCTAAAAGGAAAAGGTTATTGGGACTATGTAGAAGGAGACAATGAAAAGGAACTAGAGATTCCCGAGGCAAATGCTACAGCAGAACAAAGGAAAGCTTTGAGGGACTGGCAACAAGGCCAGAGCAAAGTGATGTATTGGATTTCTATGAGCATCACAGATGGCATGATGGGCTATCTACAGGATGCTGAAACCCTCGCCATTGCATGGAGAAACTTAAGCAGAGTGTTCGAGGTGAACACCAAGGCCAGGAAGCTTCAACTAAAGTCGGAGCTAAATCAGGTTAAGAGGAACAACCTCTCAATCAATGATTATGCCTTGAAGATCAAGAGTATCATTGAGGCTCTTGGATCTATTAAAGTCTCAGTGGAAGACGATGACATTGTCCATGCATGCTTGGATGGTCTAGGAGATGAGTATGTACATTTTAGGTCTTCCATGAATACAAGAGACGACATCCCCGTGTTCCAAGATTTGATTTCTATGCTTATTCTTGAGGAGAAGAACCTTGACACATCTTCTTCTCATGGCAGAAATAATTCATAATAGGCCTTCTATTCTAACTCCAACAGAGGTAGAGGTAGAGGTCGTGGTCGAGGCCCAAGGGGTTGCAGGGGCCAATTTCTGGAAGGCCAATCAAATCAAAACAATACAGGTGGCAGGGGAAACCAGTCTCAAGGCAGGGGGAGTCAAAGAGGTCGTGGTGCAGGATCAAGCAGGCAGCAACATACTCCAGATAGCATAGAATGTTGGACTTGTGGTGAAAGAGGTCACATGTCACGTGACTGTCCAAAGGGAAAAGCAAGTGGAAAGAGAGAACAGGGCAACTATGCATCTACTAGCAGAGATGCAGATGACAACAAAAACGAGCGCATGTTTGTTATGCAGCATGTAATGAATACAATGACTGCAGAGAATTCCACCCAAGATGATGTTTGGTATGTGGATTCAGGTGCCTCTAATCACATGACGTCTCGTGGAGAGTGGTTTAGAGATATGCGCAAACCAGATGTGTCAGGCTATGTGCAGACAGGAGATGACACAGCTCACCCCATTGCTCATGTAGGGGACATACCTCTAAATACGAAGAGTGGGAAATCAAAGTACTTAGCAGATGTCCTTCATGTCCCAAACATTACAAAGAATCTTGTTTTTGTTGGACAAATGGTTGAGCAGGGTTTGCAGGTTTGCTTCAATCCAAATGGCTGTTATGTAGAAGATTTCCAGAATGGCTGTAAGCTGATCACAGAGGGCAAATGTGTGGGCAGAATGTTTACGCTGAATGTAGACATGCCTGAGGTAAAAGCTGCATTATTTACACAGGACACAGGTGTTGTGGCTGATGTTGACATTTGGCACAAACGCATTGGCCATGTCAATGAGCAGAGATTGCGGAACATGCAATCAAAACGGATTGTAAAAGGTTTGCCCAAATTCAAGGTGGATGGTATGCATAAAGTGTGTGCAGCATGCCAGTTTGGTCACTTTCAAGACTTCAAAGTCATGATTGAGAAGGAGAGAGATATGCAAATCAAGACATTGAGGTCAGATGGAGGGGGAGAGTACTTCTCCAATGATTTTTTAGATTTTTTGCGAATGCATGGTATACGCAGGCAATTTACATGCAGATATACTCCACAACAGAATGGGGTCGCAGAAATGAAAAACAGGCACATTGCAGAGGTTGCACGTGCATTGATGAATGAGAAGAACATGCCTCATCATTTCTGGGCTGAAGCCGTAAATACAGCTGTGTACATTATGAACAGGACACCTACAGCTGCGGTGCATGATGTAACACCCGAGGAAAAGTTTACAGGTACAAAGGCTGATTTGGCACACTTGAAAGTGTTTGGCTGCATAGCTTACGTGCATGTACCAGATGAGTTGCGTAGGAAATTGGATCCTAAAGCAGAGAAATGTATTCTTGTGGGATATTCCCTTGAACAAAAGGGGTACATGTGCTACAATCCTACTACACGAGAATTATGAGTGAGCAGAGATGTAGTCTTTGATGAGATGAGCAGCTAGTACAGTAATGCACATGGCACTATTGGGGCTGATGTAAAAGATGATGTGGTTGTACAAAATGTGAGGCCACAGTGACAGGTTTTGAGTGGACCACAAGAGTCCTCTTCTCGTGGCTCTGTTAAGAAACCATGGAATGGTAGACTACGTACGCAGGTTATTCCACCAACAGGTACAGGGAATGTATCACGAAAAGGAAAGGAAAAGGTTGATGAACCTCCCTTTATGGCTGATGCATCATCAGGTTTTTCACATGTAGACATGGATTCAGATGATTCTGAACAAAGTCTTGATGAGGAATTTGGAATTCCGGCTGTCAGGACACCTGGTGTAAGGAAAGTACAAGAAGATGGTAGAGGGCAAAGGAGTGACCCAGGACCGCGCAGATCTAATAGAGTCAGAAATCCAGTTCAGAAATTGACTTATGATGGGTATCTAGCGCATCACCAAGCCTACATGGCTAAGGTGATATAGGATGTGGAGCCCACATGTTTTGAGGATGCAGTTGGAAATGTGCATTGGGATGATGCAATGAATGAAGAGATGGCTGCATTGGAAGCAAACGACACATGGGAGTTGGTGCCATTGCCAAGTGGCAAGAAAGCTATTGGCTGTAAATGGGTGTATAAAACCAAGCATAAGGCTGATGGTAACATTGAGCGTCACAAGGCAAGGATGGCTGCAAAGGGTTATGCACAGACGTATGGCATAGACTATGAGGAGACCTTTGCTCCAGTGGCAAAGATGACGACTGTGAGAGCTGTCATAGTAGTGGCTGCATCTAGAGGATGGATTATGCATCAAATGGATGTAAAGAATGCCTTCTTGAATGGTGAGTTGCAAGAGGAAGTGTATACGGATCAGCCACCTGGTTATGTCGATCCAGGTTACCCAGATTATCTATGCAGACTTCTCAAAGCTTTGTATGGTTTGAAGTAGGGCTCTAGAGCATGGTATGACAGGATTGCCAAGTATCTTGTCAGTATTGGTTTTAGGAGAGCTCATGCTGATCATTCACTCTATGTACGTGAGAGTGATGTGGGGATTGTGGTCATTACCATATATGTAGATGACCTTATTATTGTTGGTGACAATGCTATGGAGATTGACCATGTGAAGGGTCTTCTCAAACAGAAGTTTGAAATGAAAGATTTAGGCGAGTTGCGCTACTTTCTTGGCATTGAGGTGATCAGGACTCCAACGGGTGTATGGCTATCACAGAGACAATATGCTTTGGACATGTTGTCAAAGTATGGTATGGCTGATTGTAAGCCAATTTCTGTTCCCTTGGATGTGAATGCAAAGCTGAGTGCAGAGAAGGGTGATGTTGTTGAGGATGTCAACATGTACAGGAAGATTGTGGGTAGTCTAATCTACTTGACTATCACGAGGCCAGACTTGAGCTACACAGTAGGCTTGGAGAGTCAGTTCATGCAGCTTCCGAGGAAGCCACATTTGGATGGAGTACGACGCACACTTAGGTATGTGCAAGGTACTCTTGACTACGCATTGTTCTATGCAGCAGATGCACCATTAGCATTGTATGGGTATACAGATGCAGATTGGGTAGGTAGCATTGTTGATAGGAGATCTACGAGTGGCTTCATGTTCTCTTTTGGCAGTGCTGCTGTTACTTGGAGCAGCAAAAAGCAGCCTACGGTTGCATTATCGAGCACAGAGGCCGAGTACAGAGGTGCAACAGTTGCGGCGTGCGAGGTAGCTTGGCTACGCACATTACTTGAGGACTTGGGAGTGCAGGTGGACCAGCAGATTTTCATCCATTGTGACAACCTCCGCAGCATGCAGTTGGCTAGGAACCCAGTGTTCCATGCCAGGACCAAACACATAGAGGTCCATTACCACTACGTTCGAGAGCGAGTGTTGGCGGGCGACATCGACTTGGTCTACGTCAGCACAGAGGAGCAGATAGCGGATATCTTTACCAAGGCCCTCGGAGCTGAGAAGCTTCGATGTTTCCGGACTATGCTTGGACTTTGTGACATGCAGAGCTCGAGGGGGAGTGTTGAGATGTCGAGCTCTACACCTTGAGCTGGCATCCACTACGGGTCTTGGCCGCTTACGGCATTTACTCACTGGCGCGTTAGGTGACCGACACGGAGGATCTCTGCCAGTGATTCTACAGCTGGACTACACTTATAGTGCCAGCCCAATACGCTTCTAGTGAGTTCACACTTAGTGACCGCATGTACATATGTGCTACTTTTCAGCTTTAGCACTTAGTCATTTTGTACTCTCTTTTCTGTGAAGAAGAAGAAGAAGCTTTCTATCTCTGTGTGCTTTGTGCTTGTCTTGTGTAGCTCTCTTGCATCCTCATTCTTTACACAAATGGATGGCCAAAGTGAGATAAAAAATTCAATGGTCATTGATCTACTTAAATGCTATGTTACAGAAGTAGATCAAAGAGATTAATGGGAAAAGTATTTATCCTTAGTAGAGTATGCATACAATAACACTATCCATACATCTACAAGAAAGGACCCTTTGAGGTAATTGAAGGAAGACCCAAGCTCCCATTGATAGTCAAGGCACTTGGGAAAATATTTGATGCTCTGTTGATGAGTATAACAAAGATCTCAAAGAATTTTCTGAAAGATCAAAGAAGTTATATCCATCACGCAACAAAAGCAAAAGGCTATTGCTGATAAGCTTAGACAAGCCTTGGCATTCAAAGAAAATAATTGGGTATTTCTCAAGTTTTCAAAATCACGCCTAAGTCATACTACGAGCAAGGGAAAACAAGGATGCCCAACGTGTCACTAGAAACATTATGCTAATCTAGCAAAACAATATTATGGACCGTTTCAAATTCTCAAGTCAATCAATGAAACAACTTACAAGTTAAGGTTACTTAGTACCTAGCTTATCTTGGGACCAAAAGGGAAAAGTCCATAAAAGAGCGAGGGTAATTGCTAATTAATTATCTCAGTCATACGTATAGGTCAAGAAGGATAAATGCATATCATGCAGCCTTGATGAAAGGTACATGACAAAGGAGATGATCGAGAGTAAATATAGGAGTCTAAAAATAGAAAGTGATTGTGCTAAGCTCAAGTCATTAGAATAAGTATGAAATTTAGCAAGCCTTAGGGTGAAATTCAGCAAGCCTTTAAACTCTAATTATGAAATTTAGCAAGCCTTAGGGTGAAATTCTAACTTTCCATAGCATGTCTAAATTTAGTAGGTCTAAATTTAGCAAGTTTTGGGAGTAGCTTGGCAAACCCTCCAAAGCACTATGCTAAGGTTTTGCACAGGAGACAAAAGTTTTAAATCCCAAAGGGTGTTTTATTTTTGCCAAAGTTTATCTTAATTTAGGAGATCCTAAATTAGTAGGTAGTAGGCTGTAGCCTTGGGTTAGCTTCATAAGCTTCTAAGGTTTATGCAAAGGTCTTGCACTTGAGCTAATTATTTAAGAGGTAAGTGTATGATTTTTATTAAATGAAAGGGAGAAGCTAAAGAGTAAGTTTAGATTAGCCCTTCCTCCTTTGATAAGTTGACTCTAGTCTTTGTTTACTAAGTTTAGCTACGCCACATGTCCAAGGTAGCACATGCTTGCTTTGTGTGAACTTAAACAAGTGTGTGTGGTGTTTCCACTTTCAAGATGAGTCCCAGGGGGGGGGGGGGGGGGGGGGGGGTTGGGGGGGTTTCTAGCATGCAAGGCAAGAGGGGACAAGTGTAGAGAGGGCATGTTACATTTTTGAAGCTCTTGCTCCTCTCAAACACTCTTTCAAGTGCTCAAGATTGGAAAATGAAGCTCTCTCTCTCTCTCTCTCTCTCTCTCTCTCTCTCTTATGGGAGCTCTAGAAACGAACTCTATGCTTAAGCTCTTGGCTATGGATGCAAATCCAAGCAAATGAAAGTTTCTTCTTCTCCACCTCTACTATTCTATTACTAAGCTATGCTAAGAGCTTTCCCATGAACAAGTGTACATGGAATATCAATTCTCTTGCTTGAAAAATACTTCTCTCCACCTTCATCTTCCTCTTTCCGCACAATTCCTTTCTCCTTGTTGGGGTTTTTAGGGATTGGGAAGGAGGGTTTTACCATGGAATCTTGAAGGCACCATCTTCTTGATTCAAGAAAGGCTCCGCAAGAGCACAAACATGCATTGTAACAAAGCTATCTTTTGAGAGGATTATAATACAAATCCTTTTGGAGGGGGGACTGGCTCCAAGCAAATCCAATCCTCATTGATTTGCAAATCTTAATTGGTTATTCTCTCTGAATCATGTGCATGGATAAAGTGTTTTCAATGTGTTTTTGTGTAAAGAAGTCAGGCCGGCACAACTTATGTTCTCCTTGCTATGTCTCTCTTAAGGAAAACTCTCTCCTTTCATAGTTAATTTCAGCTGAATCTAAAAGTAAGTATTAGATTCTCTGACATGCAGACTAATATGTAGTCACCCTTTTTAAAATCCTTACTAATCACTTCTTGATCATGGAATTCCTCCATGAGCTCCCTTTGCACATGAATGGTAGCGACAACTTGTACACGTAGTTTATCTAGCTTTTAAGATCGTTTATCCATTTCAACAGTTCATGTCCTATCCACTCTAAGTTCTTGGCCACTCAAAGTGTAGGAATCAAGAATACCATGGGTTGTATGGCATTTACAACATATTCAAAGGTGTTGCTCCTATTGCTGTTTTGTAAGCAACTCGATATGCCCAAAGAGGTGAATGTTATTTTTGTTCCCAATTTGCTCTTGATTCATTCACTATTTTTCTGAGCACTGTGCATATAATTGTTTTGTGTGCTCCCGGCTTTGTCCAGTAGCTTGAGCGTGATATGGTGTTGATTTTTGATAAATTATGATGAAATATTTCTAGCAAGATTTTAAACATTTTATTTATATGAAGTGAGTCCCTCTTTCACTCACTATTTTGATCAGTAACACATATCTTGTAATCTCATACAAGAACTGTGCTATCATTTTTGCATCATTTCTCTATGTTGCTTTGGCTTCTACCTATTTGGTTAAATGGCATATCTTAAGAAATAACCAACAATATACATACTTATATGAATGTCTTACGTTATAGCATGCAAGATCTCCTCACTATTGTAACTTCTGAGATGAAAGAGGAATACATAGAAGCACAAATTCTTTTCTAGTAGTGCATAAATGAAGTTATGGATGGGCATGGATTTAAGAGAGTGGATTTCCACGGATTCATGGCCGACAAAGCTCAAGCCAACTGGAATACAATTTGTACCATGTCCAATGGTGGAAAAGACAATGTTCTACAACATCGAGGGCGATATTGCCTTTTTCATTGGAAACAAAGCATGGTGGCACACACAACAAAGTATATTGTCAGTTCATCTCAAAAACTCACAAAGACATGTGCAAAAAGTGATGTCTAGCCCCCTCTAGAGAGTCAGCTATAGCAGAGTCTTGTGTGCTTCGACAATGGTGAGGCAATGAAAATTGCATGGGTAGAAACATCCCTGCAATGGAATATTGGTTGAGTTGGTGGGAGGTGTGTATTGCACATTGGGGGAGTATCATAACAACATTAGAGACAAGTGTTGATGGGGCAAACACTTCAAGAACCAACTTGGCCGAGAGTAAGCATGGGAGCTGGCTTGCAGGCAAAGGATTCAAAAAAAAATTTCATTGTATGATGCATATACTTCAGATATGGCGAATATAGTATTACAAAGCATGAAGACAATTTCTTACTCTCAAGGTAAACATATTGAAAATGGTCCTTCACTAGAGAGACTCAAGAAAAGAGTTTCCTCTATTCCAACACAAGTGATAAGAGTAGTACATGAGGTTACATCTAGAACACCCATGTATAAGGCTTGCACCCCGCTTGAAAAAGACAAAAAATCCATTCGGCAAAAGCGAGGGCCATTGATTGTGATTGATGTTGAGGATGAATCGACACATAGACAAGAGTACAGTGCAAAAACACGTGACTGCACAATGCATGGAAGGCCAAGGAAGATCATTTTCATGGAAGATTTAGGGGTAGAAGATGGGAGTGATAATTCCAAAGAGAAGACAAGTTTTGTGTTTTGGAACGAAAGATCAATGAAGCTATGTGGGAAATTAAAAGAACCCCTCTTGGCAGTCGTGTAACATGTAGTGGCACCCCAAGTGGTGGAAAAAGATGTGGACAAAATATAGTGGCATGTAGTAAAGGAACTCTTGCACCATCCTTTGAGGGGTATAAAAAACATCCAAATGGGCTACTCAGGCAGTGGTTTTGGTTCTGTCCCAGACATGTTATTCATTGCTATGTGGTGGATCATAACATAGAACCAAGGCAAACTCCTCCTCCAACACTTTGGCCGATTGATCTAAGAACAAATCTCACCAATGAAGAAGTTGAGATATTGCTGGAAGGAGGATTTCAAGTGGAGACATTTGAAAAAGATCAAATGAGCGCAACTACAATGCAGACTCCTCCTAGGGGTGGATGTGATTCCTCTTCCACTTCAACAAAAGTAGGTAGCAGTGGTTCATTACTAAGAAATGACAAAAGAGTCAAATTTTGTACTTCCATTTCAGAGGAGGTAGTAAAGAAAATTGTTTTGGCTCTTTGTTTAAAGGCTAAGTGATTGAAGAGAAATGCATTGTTCCAGAAGATTGTCCTTTCCATGTTCCAGTAGGTCAGATGGACGTTTGGTTTAGTTTTGGAAAAATATGTTTTTTGTTAGGCTTTTCATGCTTTTTATGATTTTTGGTGCTTTTTTGCAAAAATCAAAGCTGGATCCTTAATCTACGAGTCTCGAGTAAGCTATGGTTCAGTTTTGTAAAAATTTGCTTTTCGAGCGTTTTTAACGCTATTTTTAGCTTTTTGTATTTTTTGGCGTTTTTGAAAAGCAACGTGCTTTTTAGGATGATCTAAACATAAAAGTATTATTTTTAGTCTCTGCCGGACTTAAAAATGACTACCTGGAGGAAAAACGAGATAAAACAAAATTTTTACGAGAATTATTTTTAAAAAAAGCAGTATCATAAATACGCCGGGGTAGTACGAGAAAATCATAATTATATCGGGGCATCATGATGCGGTATAGTTTAGTTACGATTTCATTATTTTCTCGGATACTATCAAATTAGTCAGGTTTACTGTAAAAATTGAAGGAAAATTGGGAGACTTGACTGTCAAAAGCTGTGCTTCAAAATTTTATAAAAAAAAAGAAAAATAAAAAGAAGGTCGTCGAAAGTGCTAGAAAGAGGCAGAAAAGCTAAAAAAACACACACACTGTCGAAAGAGACAAACCGAGCAAACAACACAAAAGCGGCCAAGTCGAAAAAAGAAAGGGCGGAGAAGTGTACCGCAAAGCGAGCAAAAATTGAGAACAACAACCAGGAAAAAACCAAGAAAACTGTGCAAAAGTGAATTAGATCAGCCTAAAAAGAAAGAGAAAATAGGCAACTCGAAGCCGTGAGCGGTAGACAAATTTCTAAATTTGTCAAAATCAAGTTGAAAATCGACCAATCACGGGGGATTGTAGATTAAGCTGTTCAAGGCCCAGGATTTCATCGTTTCAAAAGGCTGCAATCAATTTTGAAACTTTCAAGCTAGAGTTAATCAACTCTTATGAGTCTGAAGAGCAGTCAACTACAAAAGTGCTTTGGCTAAAGCAGTTTTATCAAAAGTGAGAAGGAGTAATTTGGTGATTGATACCAAAATCAGGAGACAGATTTTACAGAACCAGTTGACATGGACTCAAATTGAGCTGAGAATTTAAGTACAACAGAGCAAGCTAGTAGCAGTGGAAACACATGTAAAATTGCAACTGAGCAAATTTTGCTACTATATGGCTACAATGGGGATAAATTTTTGTACACAGATACATAAGGCCATAGATACTTGATGAGCAATAAAAGCAACACAGGATCCAAGATTCTATTGATCAGAGTAAAGCTAGACTCAGAGAACCCCCATATGTTCATAGACTTCAGTGAAGCCATGTATTGTAAGCTCAAAGACGAAGTGCAGATAGAGGTGCAAAAAACCAACCCAAGTGTTTATCTAGAAATCTGCACAAGCTAGCAAAATATACCGTTGGTGCATATGCAATCAGGGTCATTGTACATGGATTACAGTGGTCAGATCTATAATTGAGAACCGAAATTGCAAGATCCAACAGATCAACCAATAGGAGCCAGTCTAATTGGAGAACCAAGCCAAAGATGAAAGATGGTGCGAAGGTCAAGACTGAGCAGTCTACTGCTTGATGCTCAGTGTTTTAAAAGAAGATGTTGACAACTTGGCAAGCATAGAAGCAGAAGCTCCTTAGCAAGAGCTTGACATGACAAAGTCAATTGAAATACCACTAGTCATGGCGTATTGATTTAGATTGTGGACGAAAAGGTGGACATTTTTTTGAAGATTGTCCAAGAAATCCAGACAACAAGGACATATCAACTGCCAAGCGAGGTACAAAGCAAATTGGAAATTTGAATCTCGGTGTAAGTGCATCTAACTCGTCATTGTTAATGCAATCGGACGATTCTACATTACCATTAGAAGCACCAATAAAAATGCCGCAAGTTCAAAATCAGCATAAAGATGCACAGGCACCTGCAAAGCTTAAAATTGATTCTTTGAACAACAAATTCCTGCATGAATTTGGTCAAGGTGTCCAGATATCACCGAAGGTTGAAAAGACTGTTAGGTTTGGAAATGATTTTGCATCCACTGCCACAAGTGTGCAATCGTTCACGAGTCTAAGGGACACATCAAACAGAATGATGTTAGCATTGTATGGTACACATATTTCATATGCACATTACGTAGACCAAAAAGGAAAATTGTACAAAAAGGATCAACCAGTGTTTGAACGGCCCAGATACCAGCTCATAGAAGTGCGTCTAGTAATAGATAAAAAAGGATGGTTCATTTTAGAGGAAAGAATCTATTATAGCCCATCCTCTCTAGAGCTGAAGGATATTACCCGAGTGAACCCAGAAATCTGTTCAGAGCCAACTGTTCAGAGCCAAACTCTCCTCCATCAAAAATCAAACTTCGATGTTGTGACCAAACGAGCATATACTTTGACCAAAACAGTCGTAGATATAGACGAGAGTCTAGCATCTATGATGCCTTGGGCCTTGAAACCACAGAAGCTCATATCATAGGAGACCCATGGGATAGGCAATATCAAGAAAAATATAATGCTATCTCCAGCTTAACTTGGGAAACTATGCAGAAGGTTTACATATGCAAAATGTCAATAGTGCAACGCAAACCTTCATAGTTGCAAAAGGTGAAACTAAACCAGAGCCAAACAATTTTAAACTCTTACAATGAAGCAGGCTATAGTGATCACCCTAGGAAGGGGGGAGCTGTAAATCCATCAAGCTCAGCTTATGTACTAGGAAATGCTACACCAGTTAGAAGCCCTAGGGCTTCTAGCCAACAAACCCCTTCAAAGCAAAAACCATTGAAAGATCATATGGTTGTTGGAAGTTTCTAATTGACCTAGATTCCATCAAAATCTGCAGACAAATGCTTCTATGAAGATCATCAGGGACAAAAGTTTCAGCTGATCTCCAAAAATCAAAGTCAAAAGCCGACAATTCCCATAGTGTTCAAACAATTACATGTGATCAAGCTCACATAGGCATATCAAGATGCTCATGGTAACAAATATCAGCAAGATCATGACCTTGTACAAACCCCTATGAATGGCCCAACTAAAGTCAAAGACTATCTGAAGATGATGTAAAGCCTCAAGCTGCCAGAACAGGTGACTAAAAAGTCAAAATGAATGGGAGTTAAAGTCCATAAATCTACACAAAGGTCACCACCAAGATCTCCAAAGAAGCGACAGAGTCTACCAAAAAGTACATTGGATCTATTAAGATCAAGGGTTACCCAGATGCAAGTGGACAATGCTCAACAATTGGAAGCAAAAGGTGCAATATTACATCTAATGGAGTCAACATCAATTGAAGCAGGTGATCAAAGCAAAGAGGTTGAAGAAAAAGTTCAAGTCAAGGACTGTACCAAGCAGTCAATTTAGACACAAATCATGAGACGATCAAGTGCAACATTGTTGGTGAGAATGAAGAAAAGCTCTCAAGTAAAGTAAAGCTAGATTTTCAGCTAGACAAGAACCTCATATCCTTTTGCACTTGGAAAAGATGTGGCCAACCACAACTGGAAGATGCTCCTGAATTGTTAGCATATGAGGAAATAAACGAGCAGAATGCTGGGGAATCATCTCCACCACCATTGAAGTAAGTTTATAGATCGTCATAGCTCAATTTCATGTGACCACACAAAGGATATGCCAGATGACATCATAATGGGAATGCCAATGGCCCAAGAGGTCCTAGAGATACAGAGTTCAATAAATATGCAGATTTCAGAGACAACCAAGAATGAAGGCAACAATGATCACACACGGACGGCAACACAAGGTCCTCAAGCATAGTTCAAATGGAAGATCTTATTGAAGATGATTCATCTCCATCATTCATAACTTTAGAAGAGCTTAAAGCAAATCAGGCAATAGCAAGTGCAAATCAAACAAAGCAAAGAGCAACCACGATAGCTATTGAGCATAGAATGCCACTGAGACAAGAAGTAAAGAAGATCCAAATTGCAGACACCCAAGAAGAAATAGGAAGTCCAAAGATCAATCAGACATTGCCAGCTGAATCAATTGATGTCAGTCAAATTGGAAACAAAGTCTCAAGTTACCCTCCATAGAGACACAATTAGATCAAGATGAGACCATGGAAAAAGCAGAACATAGATCTTCAATAGAATTAGCAATGAGAATAGTTGTAGTTCTCAGTAGTACAAAAGGAGCAATTGTCAGATGCAATGCTCTACTAGATAACGAAGAAAATTGCAATATGATTGCAGATAGCATCCAGAGAATTCTAGAGATTACTCAAGGCAAGCCAGGTAGCAAGGAAATCATGGGTAAGGCTACACGTCAAGAAGAAATGGTTGCTATCCTTAGCATCCAAAATTATGAAGAGCAAGTAAAGTTTCAGGTGAAGCCTTCAAAGGAAATGCTTGCAGATGTCATCCTTGGACATCAGTGGTTAGAACAACACAAGGCCTAGAATGCTAGATTTAGAGTTATAGAAGTCATAAGAATCAAAGACAAATCTTGCAGACAAAGGTAAAGCCAAAGTAGACCCTCCATCGATTAGCAAAGAAGCTATGACATCATATACCTCTACATCAAAGAATCCTTGTGGATCAGCTTCTTCAAGCAAGTCAGGCTTTCAAAACGTCATGTCAATTGCTGACCCAAATGAAACAAAAAAAGCAAAGAATTTCAACCAAAGTACTCAAGAAAGAAAAGGAAAGGCAAGCAAGTGTTTGTTCAGAGCAGTTTAGTCAAAGTCAATGATCTGGTTTGGATTAAAGACAGGAAATCAACACAGGAAGACAAACACATGGGATGGATAGCATCACAATGGAGCTTAAAAGAACAAGAGTACTATGGAGGTAATAGACAGATATGGGTGCCAAAACCACAGGTTAGAGCATATGAAGTAACTTTAAGTCCCTCCCAAGAAAGAAGGCCCACAAGGTATCAACTTTGACAATATCCTAGGATGCCTAAGAAGCAAGTATACAATAAAACAACATCAAAAGATGCTAAAGTCAACCACAACTCTCAAGAGGATACATAACAAAGAAGGATCTCAAAGGATATTCCTCTTAGACAAAGATTTTACACAGGGTATGCAAAGATTTGTCTATCAGTCAACCATAAGCCAATTGTAACTACACCAGACCTGCATGAAGATCTCAAGAACTCAACAAGGCCTAAAGCAAAGCAAAGTCAACAAAGGAGATACAAAGGTCATCAAGAGATTTGCATTCTGTTAAGGCGGTTACGCCGCTAGCGGAAGCTAAATAGCGAGAACTCAACCAACAACAGAATTTGTCAGACGAGGACGGAGCTTGACCCGCAGGCGCATGGAAACAACTAGGTGGGTGTCGAATCACCTACTCGACCTTCTAATGACAATCACTACTAAGGAAATCAAATCTAAGTTCTAAAATACGCAAGTGACTGAAATCCGTACTACGAACGAATGCTATACGAAACAGGATCTAGAATCATTGAATCGATCTCACACTCAAGGGGAAGTCTATACACTAGGTAAGAACAACACCCTAAAGACTTGAACTGCAAAATCAACCTATAATCACTCCGTGCGGTAAACGCGTATGAAGACAGGCCGAAAAATACAGGTGACCGAAACTTGACCCCGATGGTACTAATGTGTAGCTCTACTCATTGTGGTTCTATCGATATGCTGCACGCTCCATTCCGACACACGAGTTGGAAGAAAACTCACACCGAAGCTCGTAGGAACTTACCACACATAGAAGCCGATAGCGCGCACTCTTGGTATCTGTGCGTAGCTCTCGCCGTTGCTAACACAATGGCGGTGTCGCTTCTCCAATGGCGGCTCCGTAGCTTGCGTAGCAAGTAGATAAGACTCTCTCTCTCTCTCTCTCTCTCTTAAACACAGTCACGGCGCTCCAAAAACTCACTTTGATTAAAAACTCTCCCTTTAGGTTACAAAACTTTGGCTTATATACCTCAGCCTTGGAGGTGAGAACATCTCTAACTAATTACATCAGCAAGTGAAATTACTTCGGAATTACAAGCTGGAAACTCAATTGAGTCCCGTTACTTAATGAATGGCTCCAATCAAAATCAATGTCGGAAAGACATTTATTACAATCAATGGTTACAAAAATGATGAGTGTGAGCAAAAATGTGGGTGTGATCCTCTGCTGGCTCAACACTCCCCCCCTCCGCGTTTATGTCGTCCCTGACATGACTTTTATGCTTGGTCAATAAAGTCCTGTCGTCTTGAGCATCTGCAAATGTGATTCGTATCGTAGGTTGCCGATGGTCAAGGTTGGGCCGAATATTTTGCTTTCGTGGGTGAAAAAGCTGCTGTAGAAAGCTTCTTCGAATGTTTGCATGTGGAAGCTAGGCAAAAACATAATCCTTTGGTATAGGAGGTGCAACACTTTTGGAGAAGGCTGCAATGAAAGATCATATATCATATCAGTCACTGTGTCGGCCGTCGATAGTAGACTCGAGGTCGTGGCTTTATCTGGCGCGAACACTTCAATGCAAGCTAAGAGAGTCCTGCAGATTTTCTTGAGCATCTGACACGAAAGGTCAGGAGAGCCAGTAAAGAGCTTGATGGTGCCCGTTAGGGTTTTCACCATGTAGGGTTTACCTATTCTCTCTCCTGCCTTTGGTCCTGGCATCCTGGGATAATTAAGCCAATTTGGCTTCTTTTCTGCAATCTTGCCATGCTCTTTCCAGTTTCTGACTCTTGGCACCGGGCAGAAGGTTGCATTCTCCCGAATCTCCTTTGGTGCCTCCACCAAGTAGATGAGGTAGGCTGGGTATTTGTTCAGCCAACCTTTCCTCCATCTAGGTTGTGAATCTATTATCTTCTTTGACTGTTCCTCCTTTGTGATGTCGCCTTCATAAAGAGCGCATACTTCTCCTCCTCTATTCTCTTTTTCGTCTTTAGCACTTCGAATTTCATCAAAGGGAAAGGCAGGCTGGGTTGCATCCACTCTTCATGGAGCACTTTTGTGTCTAATCCCTGAAGTCTAATGGAGATGAGGAGTCTCCTCTCCCATTCCATTTCCGCCTTGGCACTCTCCTCTGCTGACTTTTCTATTTGGTCATGGAGCCTTTGTTCTTCTTCTTCAGAGATTCCTGAAGTCGAGGCCACCTCGTGAGCTGGGGCTGGATCTTCAATTGTGGTTGCCTCTCCAGTTTCTGGTAGCTCTATGGCTGCTCCACCTGATTCTTCTTGTGGTGTCTCTGTCTCTCTTCTTTGTTGCTCTTGTAGATCTTGGAGCTGTTTGCGGAGGGCCTCATTCTCTGTCCATAGTGTTTGATTTTCTAATGTGAGCCTCTCCTCTGCGGCCAATGATCCCTCTGCAATGTGCAACCTTTGCACTTGCTCTAATCTTAGCTCTCTTTGTAAGCTTCGGATCTGGTCTTCTAAAGCTGGTACGAGAGTTCCTTCTTGTTCGGTTCCTCCTCTGCTAGCTCTAGGGGTAGTCCTAAGTCTAGTGATTGTTCTTTCTTGGAGCTCGACTCTTTCCCTTAGCTCAATGAGCTCATCCTTGGCTACCTCCAACTCATCTTCTATCCGCTCCTTTGCTTCCTGTGCACTTGTTACCTCTCTTGAAGCCTCAGCTAGCTGGAGTATCAAGCCGTCTCTCTCGTTTTCCGCGTCATAGAGTGATGCTTTATGACTTTCAGATTCAGTCATAGCATTCTCTAATTTCCTCTGCAACTCTGCTTCCCTTTGTTTGGCTGTCTCAATCTCTACTTCCTTTGCCCTGGATCTTTCTTTGATCTTGCCTAGCAGTTCATGCACCATGTGCATGTCTTTTTCATCTTCATTTGTCAACTCTAAAGCTCTTTCTGCCACCACCTCCACTGGCTTCGGCTCTTCTAGTACGTTCTGTTCGTCCAGTTTCTCTTCACTTTCTTTTGTACTCTTCGTTTTTTCCTCCGTCCCTCTCCGATCATCTTGTTTTTGTAGGGTGATCCCATACACTGCCTCAAGGGCCTCTGCTTCAGTGTATCCTATCGCTACCAGATCCTCATAATCATTTCTCTTTTGCTAAACTGGATCTATCTCCTTTTCTTTGGTCTCGGCCTTCGGCTTTTCCAAATCATTTGTGTCCATCTCTATTGTGGTCTCTTCCACGATATTTTTCGTCTTCTTCGGGCTTGGTACATCAGTCATAGAGGGGTATCTGTCCTTAGCTTCCTTGGCTTTCCCCTTGTCGGCTTGCCCGTCTTTCTCTTGAGATTTAGTAGACTCATCTACTTTCCCTTTCCCCTTGTCGTCCTTTTTCAGCTCAGCTTTTAAAAGCTGTACCTCCTCTTCAGTGTATGGCTCGACAGGTTGCTGCTCCAGTATAGCCTCTGACTCCTCATAAGCTTTAATATATTGATCGTATTGATCAACATGTGGCCTGGCTGAGGTAGTTCCGACTTTGGTGGGGTCTGGCACCCACTTTTCTTCAAAGTCACCCTTTAGAGCTCTTTCTGCTCTAAACTGCTCCACTAGTCTTTCCATTCTTGCCACTTTCTGACTTTTGGTTTGCTTGGGAGCAACCTTCTTCTTTACTTTCTTCATAAGCGACTCGTCCACCTCCTCTTCAGGTTCTGAAACTATTTCTAGTTTCCGGCGTGCTCTTGTGGACGCCCTCTTGGATACTTCGGGCTGTTCTTCCTCCTCGTCGGCTTCTCTAAGCCACTCATTCTGGGAGGGAACCTTTGGCCACTGATCTCTAGCTCCAATAGCTTCATAAGCTATTCTTGTCAGAATTTCCGCTCCTCCTATGTACTTTGGCTTCTCGTTGTGCATGGCAATTACTTGCTCGTGGATGTGTTGAGCGTAATTCACCTCTTTTGGCATATTGCTCTTTAATGCCCATGTGATGGTGGTCGCAATGGCATGGGGCGGTGTCGTATACTTTTGCGGTCTTTTACTGCAAACATGGAGAAACTGGTTGTACAGTCGGCAAAGGGTTGCCGCTCTTTGGTCCGCCATATCTCCATAGGTTGCATTCTGTTTCTTGGATCCATAGACCTCTATGGCCTCCCTTCTTTCCCTGACAGAGCTCCCTTTGTTGTGCAGCTTCAATGCGTCTGCAATGAGCTGTGGAGTGATCTGTACTTCTACTTTCTCTCCATCCATGGCTGTCAATGTGGCTTTCCCATCCTTCTGAATGGATGTTGCCAACTCGTACACTCTTCTTGTATCCACACCTGATGGTCTCGAGGTGAAGAAACTGTGCAAGTCTGCCCTTTCCAGGTACTTGCTGATGTCTTCTGACCTGCTATAATCTACCAATTCTTGTGGGATCATCGGTACATCCACCGCTTGCCCTTGAGGATCTCTGAAAGTCCCCTGGTAGATCTTTATCCCCTCTTTCTCCAATACTGCTTCCTCCACCCAAGTTTTGGTTGGCTTGAGGGTTTCTGCTGGAATGTCAAAGGGTTCCGCTTCTGCAAGAGCATCTTTGATTGTCGGTCTTTTTCTCTTCGTTGCTGATAACTTGGCGGAATCCATGGATCCTGTAACTCCAATTTCAGAAGTTAGCGTCTTTTTAGTACTGAAAGCCGAAATGAAGCTTTTAACTATCCAAATGACTTGAAAATTGAAACATGAGCTATTCAGGGCCTAAGGATGCAAGGTAGGTGAAAAAATATGCAAAATGGGCTCAAAATCATGCTGGAGACATTATACGCGTATGATGTCTTTTGTGTCAAAATGACTTCATATTGGTTGTGCTTGTAGCTGATAGTGTATACATGAGTATCATATGCTTGGATTTGAGTTTGGATCCCATTTGGTCAAGTTTTGGCCAGTTTAGTCCAGTTCCGGCTCTTGGCAAAATTTTGAAAGGGATTTGGATTTTATGATCCAAGTTGGATAAAACTTGGTGGTTCACTTTCAAATGGCATGTAGATCACTTCTGTTTGGTGGTTGAAGCCCTGAGGTGGCAAAATCACATAGTGAGACATCATACGCGTATGATGTCTTTAGTGTATTTTTGGACCAAATTTCTCTATAAGCTTGGATTTGGCTTTAGATAGGCTTATTCAGTGGATTTATGAAGTTTGGATAGATTTTAGGCTAAAAATGGCTCTGGAGACATCATACGCGTATGATGTCCTTTTCATCAATTTTACATGGGATTGGTTCTGTGGACTCCCCATGTACTAGTGAAGAACTATATCTACTCAAATCTTGGTTTGGACTTGAGTATGTTGGAGTTGGGCCAAAAATAAGCTTTAGGTGAAGGATTTTCCCTCAATTGGGCTAATGGGGTGATCCTCTTGACCAAATGGTTCCAAATTTCATATGTAGCATGTATTAGATATATATAATGGATGTATGATGACAAATGAGCAGTTTTGGCTCTGTAAGTGCAAATAGACATCATACACGTATGATGTCTTTTGTGTCAAAATGGTGCTTTTTTGGTTCGAGATAGCTTGTAGATGTGTTAATCAACAATCCTACAAAGTTTCAATGAGTTTGGAGTTATTTTGACAAAATTAGGACCAAAAATCAATTTTATGGCCTACTTTGGGTCTTTTTGGTTTTCCTTGGGTTTTCTAACTCCAATTATCATGATACTTGGTTCATAGGATGTGATTAACATGTGGAATGAGGCTATGCACTCAAATGTTGAAATGGATGTGAAATTCATGCTGTGAGACATCATACGCTGTCGTGCTGTGACATGTACATAGTGGGAACACATGCTACAAGAGAAATCTTGTAACTTTTTAGATACATAATTATATTTCCTATAATGTACATATGCATATGTAAGTATAAAAATAAGCTTTCTATCTCATCTTATTATTTATCTCAAGGGTAATGTATTCTTACTTTACCATCAAAAAATACTATGGGAAAAGTGTCAATAGCTCCGCCTCTTTAACTTGGGGCAAAAAGCATCGATTCTTTATTTCTACTATTTCATTATCATCTCACACCCTAGCTAGATCCTATATCTAGGGTAAACTCCAATATATATATATTCTATGTATTTTTTATACTTTTCTTATATTTCCTTTTAAATAGCTACTAGGAGAGAATCAAATCCTAGTGGGACACTAGGTGGCATGATTTCAAAGATACACTTATTTTAATGCATTATTGCAAGCATGGTTACAAAAATTTGTCAAGGAGAAATGTCATGCTTTCATATGGCATGAGGTGTCCTTGGGAATTAAATGAAAGTCAAGGTTAAGGAGACCACATGAAGACTTTTGCTGCCATAAATGGACCCTATTTTGATGAATTTTTTACACAAGGTTCCAATCCGAATTGGAGAATGATTTTAAAATGAAAATCGTAGCTAATGAGCTGAAGTTTCTGCCCATATTTTTATTTTTTTATTTGGAGCTACGGTTGAGGAGATATGATCAAAATACTGGACCCCAGTCTGCCCACATCATGCAGGGACAGCTCATTTCCAACTTTTCCAATTCCTGTTCACACTGGCTCCTCTCTTCTTGTGTAAACCCTTGTGGGTTCCCTTCACCTATAAAAGGGGACCTCTTCTTCCTTGGAAGGAACCCAAGCATTCAAGCCATTGATGAGAGGAATTCTTGAGGGAGTGAGTAGTAATGCCTAATTGTACTTAGCCATTAACATAAGCCCAAGCCTACACTTTCTCCTAGAGGGAGACTAGCCATTCTTGCAACAAGCTAACCTTGGAAGATCAACTCTAATCAAAGAAGGTCTTGCACTTGGTGTATCAATCAAAGTGGAATTATCCACTCTTCTTCTCTCTCCATCAATAATGGTGCCAAAGCAATAATGGTGCCAAAGGGTTTGTCAAGTAAGATGTGTTCTACATTTATGTTTTCTTGATTTGTTGTTGTTTTCTTTTTCATCTCTAATCCAACATATATATATGTATCTAATCTCATCTCCTAAAGCAAACCTATCTCTCTCATTCTTAGTAATTCATCCTCTCTGCAAATTCTAGGTTCTCTTTTCTATAGGTACATCTCTCCCCACAGTATCCTTATTGCCTACGGGCAAGAATAGGGCTTGGGAGGGAAACTTCTCATCTCTTCACTTCTCTCATATCTACATTTCTCACATACTATCCTAGATGAATAACCCACATGATGATCATTTCTATCGCTTTCACTCTGTATAATCTATTAGAATTAACGTATGGATTAGCCGTAAAATACACTTTCAACAACGTATAGTGTTTCTCTTTGGCCCTGAAAGGCTCAATGAAATACTTCTATCACCGGATCCCATCATACTACCTCTCATAGACTATAATTTTTCTTTTGATGTAAGCGTAGTTATCTTGCTATGAACCAAGAGGATTTGTACACACAATTAATCCCAATCACTAGACAAAATATATATATTATGGTAAGCACAAAACTACAATTCCAAAGAACAATTCGTAGCCTATTTGGTCAGCCAAGATTGAATGCCATTAACTCATCCATTAACCCTTTCATATTACCCATGATACGATATGACCATAGCCTTGATGTTTTCATCTTCGTATTGTTTTGACATTCTCTTTTGCGTTCTTTCTTTGTGTGTGTGAATGCAAGAGAGAAAGAGTGAGTCTTTTTTGATTGCACTTCTTTCCAAGCCCTAATCTTCATGGCATCTATGGTTTAACTCCTTCATATAGTTTTTGTTGAGTTCTCTCACAAACTCTCACAGCCATAAGCCCGGTGCTTTCCTGGCAAGACCGCAAATTTCTCGACAACGCGCATGATGTTTTTTCTTGAAATGTTGGTCTTTTTGTGCAAAGAATGCTTTGTGCTAGTGCCCTAAGCCCTGCTAACTAGTTTTCAACTTAAAAAGTCATTAGTTTAGCTAAAAAGCCCCCTTATAGGCATTTCAGTCTCCGAAGTCGTCTTTTTGCCTTGGAGTTGAATTTCTTCAACTTTTCTTCTCGAGAGTTGCATTTCCAGCTCATTGGATATGTTGTGAAGCCATCTATTTGGTTGAACTTGACTTTGGCTTCCCGTTCTCCATCTTTCTCCTTTTGGTTGCCCGAAAGCGTCTTTTTCACCATCGGTAAGTGAATCAGCTTTCTTTTGGGTTTTGCTTGCAAACATAAGTCATCCATGTATATTTGAAGCTGCTTGTGAAGTTTCATTTCATTCGGTCGTCAATTTCAGCCGTTATGCCAAAATGACGCTTTGTGTGTCCGCAGCCGAATCGGTTGTTCCAACCTACTTTTAGTGGTCCAAACCTGGAGATACTCCATGGTTGCATTGCCCTCGATGTTGTTAAGCTTCCTGAGAAGTTTTGTGTCGTTTCGACAACTTTTTCCTGTTTGCCTCTTGCAGGCTCTGTTGACCTAGGGTTTTTCCAGTCGTTCTTTCTCGAGCTTTGAGTGTTAGAAACCCATCTTCTATACTAGGGTAACCCACCTATAAGTTCTTGCAAGGTTTGATTAGGCGGTTGTGCCACTACCTAGCATTCTACCGCATTCCCCGTCTGCTCTTGTTTCTTGGTTTTGGTCAGTTTTCGCGACAAAAGTTAATGATAAGCATCAAAAGCTTATGGCAACGAGTCTACCTCTCATGTCTGGTGTCCTCTAAGCTCTCGTAGCAGTCGTAGAAGGCTGTAGAAGGTTGGATGCTTTTGTGTGCTCTTTGCTCTCTCCAAGAAGGTAATAGTGGAAATGAGCTTGAAAGTGAAGTGAAAAATACTTAACTTCGGACTTCCCGGATCACTTGTTACCAAATTTGACATGTGCTCCTATCTCGTCGTGAAATGCACTTTAGGATTTGAAATTTCTCAATTTGGACTCCGTTTGACTTGTTTCTGAGAAATCTGTCCACTTCGCCAAAATTCTGTCATTTCGGGCTTTCCGCAACTTTTCCCGAATTGTACTCAATTTTTACCATGGGTTGCCCTTGTCATTAGGATCATCACCATCTATTCTTTTCTTTTTTCTGATCTCGTTTCACCTGCTTTTTTATTTTTCTTTTACTTTTATCAAGAAAATCATAAAAAATAAAGGAAAATAGCAAATTGAAGCCAAAAAATTCCAAACATACACAATAAATAGCTGGTAACTCTGTGTATATGAATATACAATTATTTGTGATTTCTGGACTTGGATTACCACTTTTTTCCACTTTTTAGCTCCAAAAACACTCTTATTTAGTGATATTTACACGTCTAGAGACCCAAATTCATCATTTGATCTCTTCTTGTTGCAAAACAAGGTATATAAGGGCATAAATATTATCAATATCCACAATCAAACATAAAAATTGCAAAATCATGTAAGACACTGCCCTTGTAATATAATTTTTGTTTTTCTTTGTTTTTGGCGTTTGTAGCTGCTTTGTAACTCCTGTATACCTGTATACCTCCCCCCCTCCTAATCTGAGTCCTCCCGGATGACTATGAAGTGTTTGTGGGCGAAGCATTGTAGTTGTTTTGGTCATAAGTTCCCAATGCAATTGTAGAGCGATGATACAACAATCTTTCCAATAAAGCTGCTCTTTGTTTGATTAAAGGATTGGTGGTCGGGTTTTGGGTTGGTTTTGGCACTTCGGTAGTAGAATCAGTAGATGGATTCTTCTTTACTTTGTTGTTCTTTTTTACAATCCAAATCTGCTTCCGCTTCACTTGTGCTTGCCACAAACTCTTTGCGACCCAAACCTGCTTTGTTCTTTGTGTTGATTTCCTCGACTTGAAATACCTAGGAGTTTCCGTTGATTGTACTGAAGGGAGATCCTGTTTACAAATCTTTGGGATCCAAATTTGCTTGCTATAGCTTTGTGCCGTCATGAACTTCTTTGGAATCCAGATCTGTTTCACTGTCCTTGATTATCTGGAATCACTCTGTTGTCTGGTATTGAAGACTCTGTTTTCCACCTTTGTGTTCTCTGGCACAACCTTTTTTGGTCTCCACACCAACTTTGACTCCGTTTTTTCCCAAGGTTGAGCTGTTATATTATTGCTTGTCTTCCTTATCCACTGTTGAGAATTCCTCGTCGAAGAGTAATCCGGTTGTATAGAAACTTCTGGTTGTTGTTTACCTTTGTCTTTGGATTCGTCCTTTGGAGTTGGCTCTTCTCCTTTGGTGAACTTAACTGATTGACTTTCACCTTCGTATTTGATAAGCACTGATTTAGAACTCCAGTCAATCATTGCATTGTATTGCTTCTGCCATGGTTGTCCTAGCAATAATGGATGTTGTGTAGCTTGGTCTTCAACCACGTAAAACATATGAGGATACACATACTGGTTAATCTGTATAAGTAAAACTGTGCATCCGACAGTTTTGATTGAATTCTCAGAGTAACTCTTTAACTCTTGCTTGGCAGTTTGTAGTTTAGTGTCATTTGTCAATTGTCTATACAAACTGAGTGAAAGTAGGTTAGTTTGAGCTCCTGAATCCAATAGTGCTCTGGCTTTGATTTGGTTGGTTCCTACTTTGCATTCAATGATGGGTTCTTCTTTGTCCTTATCCATTTCTGTTATACTAACTGCATTTATTCGTATTGCTCCTTCATTGCGCTGTTTCTGACGTAGTAGTCTTCTTTTCTCCATTCTTTCCTTCGACTCGGCTTGCGCTTCCTCCAAAATCATTTTCTTTTTCTGGACACGCAGCTTTTCTTGATGTATTTTGAGAAGCATGTCTTGGGTTAGCGGCAAAAGATACTTTTTCACTCTGCATCCACTAATCCAATTGGGCATTTCTTCTCCGTCTAATGTAGCAAGCTTGACGGCTCCACTTGGTGATAGATCTTTAATCACCAGAGGTCCCATCCCTCGCTTTTTAAGCTTCTTAGCATGCTGTTTCAGAGTGTAAACTAGGACATAGTCCCCAACCTTAAACTCTTTAGTCCGCACATGCTTATCAAAAAATTCTTTTTGTCGCCTTTTTTGAGCGTAGATAGAATCTACTGCTTTTAGGCGAAGCTCGTCTAGCTTTTCCAGGTCATCTATTCTATTAGAAAGCTCGTGCCCTGTCCACTCTAGATCCTTAGCCACCCTTAAGGTTGAAATCAAGAATTCTATTGGTAAGATAGCATTTAGCCCAAAAACCATGTTATATGGGGTCGTTCCTATTGATGTTTTATATGCTACCCTATATGCCCATAATGTTGAATGCAACTTCTGGTCCCAGTCAGTTCTCGACTCAGATACAATCTTCGTGAGGACCATGCATATGGTTTTGTTTGTTGCTTCAGCTTGTCCGTTTGCTTGTGGATGATACGGGGCTGATTTCCTATGGATTACCATGAATTCATCTAGAAGGATCTCTATCACTTCATTTATAAAATGTGTGCCTCGATCACTCACAATTTCTATTGGCAATCCATATCGTACAAAGACGTATTCATATAGAAATTGTGCCGTAGTCCTGGCATCCGCTTTTTGAGTTGCCTTTGCTTCGACCCACTTTGTTAGATAGTCTGTGCCGTGGTCCATCTATGGCAGCAAAAGTCTTCATGTGGTCTCCTTAGCCTTGACTTTCATTTAATTCCCAAGGACACCTCATGCCATATGAAAGCATGACATCGCTCCTTGACAAAGTTTTGTAATCATGCTTGCAATAATGCATGAGGTGTCCTTGGGAATTAAATGAAAGTCAAGGCTAAGGAGACCACATGAAGACTTTTGCTGCCATAGATGGACCCTATTTTGATGAATTTTTTACACAAGGTTCCAATCCGAATTGGAGAATGATTTTAAAATGAAAATCGTAGCTAATGAGCTGAAGTTTCTGCCCATATTTTTATTTTTTTATTTGGAGCTACGGTTGAGGAGATATGATCAAAATACTGGACCCCAGTCTGCCCACATCATGCAGGGACAGCTCATTTCCAACTTTTCCAATTCCTGTTCACACTGGCTCCTCTCTTCTTGTGTAAACCCTTGTGGGTTCCCTTCACCTATAAAAGGGGACCTCTTCTTCCTTGGAAGGAACCCAAGCATTCAAGTCATTGATGAGAGGAATTCTTGAGGGAGTGAGTAGTAATGCCTAATTGTACTTAGCCATTAACATAAGCCCAAGCCTACACTTTCTCATAGAGGGAGACTAGCCATTCTTGCAACAAGCTAACCTTGGAAGATCAACTCTAATCAAAGAAGGTCTTGCACTTGGTGTATCAATCAAAGTGGAATTATCCACTCTTCTTCTCTCTCCATCAATAATGGTGCCAAAGCAATAATGGTGCCAAAGGGTTTGTCAAGTAAGATGTGTTCTACATTTATGTTTTCTTGATTTGTTGTTGTTTTCTTTTTCATCTCTAATCCAACATATATATATGTATCTAATCTCATCTCCTAAAGCAAACCTATCTCTCTCATTCTTAATAATTCATCCTCTCTGCAAATTCTAGGTTCTCTTTTCTACAGGTACATCTCTCCCCGCAGTATCCTTATTGCCTACGGGCAAGAATAGGGCTTGGGAGGGAAACTTCTCATCTCTTCACTTCTCTCATATCTACATTTCTCACATACTATCATAGATGAATAACCCACATGATGATCATTTCTATCGCTTTCACTCTGTACAATCTATTAGAATTAACGTATGGATTAGCCGTAAAATACACTTTCAACAACGTATAGTGTTTCTCTTTGGCCCTGAAAGGCTCAATGAAATACTTCTATCACCGGATCCCATCATACTACCTCTCATAGACTATAATTTTTCTTTTGATGTAAGTGTAGTTATCTTGCTATGAACCAAGAGGATTTGTACACACAATTAATCCCAATCACTAGACAAAAAATATATATTATGGTAAGCACAAAACTACAATTCCAAAGAACAATTCGTAGCCTATTTGGTCAGCCAAGATTGAATGCCATTAACTCATCCGTTAACCCTTTCATATTACCCATGATACGATATGACCATAGCCTTGATGTTTTCATCTTCGTATTGTTTTGACATTCTCTTTTGCGTTCTTTCTTTGTGTGTGTGAATGCAAGAGAGAAAGAGTGAGTCTTCTTTGATTGCACTTCTTTCCAAGCCCTAGTCTTCATGGCATCTATGGTTTAACTCCTTCATATAGTTTTTGTTGAGTTCTCTCACAAACTCTCACAGCCATAAGCCCGGTGCTTTCCTGGCAAGACCGCAAATTTCTCGACATATTTTTGGTGAACCCGACGCGAATTTGCTAGGGTGAGAGTTTGTGGGTAACCATGGGTGATCATGTTGAGCAACAGGGTATGCATTTTGACCCAGCAACAATGCAAATGTTTCAAGCATTTGCAATGTTCATGCAACAACAACATGCTACTGAAAGAAGGGAGATTTCAGCAACGAAGGCCATACAAGCGGTCGTCAACAGAATGGATCAGTTTAATGGCAAAGATGTAACCAAGTACTTACGCGAGTATGTGAAGGAGATGGAGCTGCATCGCGTGTCAGAAGGTGAGATGATTCAAAGCTTTGAGCTAGTTGTTACTCCAGAAATTAGGGAGCATGTTAGGGCAATTAAAGATGGGCATGGGAGAAATTGGGAAGAACTCAAAGTAGCTTTAAAAGAGGAATATTTCATGGAGGACTCTGAGAGAGTGACCAAAAGGACATTCTTAGAATGGGTAGTCAAGCCAAAGCAAGGACTATCAATAACAGAGATACTTAGGGAATTTGAGCGGCGCTATGCACAACTCACTAGGACAGAAAGGGCCACACTAGATGCAGAGAAGACAGATCTTTTCTTACAAGCTGCAGGTAAAGAGTTTCAAGAAAATTTGGAGCTTCTTCTTGAAGATAAAGATGCTGAGCAAGGACTAAAGACCGACTGGAATGAGGTTGAAGGTGCTGTCTCACTGCTTGCCAAACGACAAAGAAGAAGGGACAAGATGGTAGTAAACACTACAAGTCCTTCCACCTCAACTTCTGACAAAATGGTAAAGCCTACTTTTATCGCTCCTAAGTTTGATGAGTCCATGCTAGATGAGCTTGTGAAGGGGATGCGTGATTTAAAGGTGAAGTTTGCAAAGCTTGAAGAAAAAGGCCAACCATCAGGGCCACTTCCTAGGCAAAGACAACAGCCCAAAGAAGGGTTTGTTAATAGATGTATTTGGTGTGATAGTACAAACCATGTAAGAAGGGATTGTGATGATTTTAGTGATGCTTTGTCAAAAGATGTTGTCTTTTTTAAGGATGGTAAAATCCACTTAAGAGAGACAGGTCTACCCTTGAGAACTAACTTTGGGAAGGGGGGAATGCAAACCTTAGTTGAAGATATGGCAACCAAGCATGCCACCTCTTCAGTTGAGGTAGCTACTTATGGAGTAAAAATTGAACATTTTTGTGGTGAAGAGGTGAGTGACCATCATGGTCAAATTTGGCCAAATGTCATGCAATTAGCTAAAAAGGGAAAGCTTACAAAAGAGATTCTACATGAAGCAGGTGATTGCATACGTCTAGAAACAGGATGGAATGATCCAGTGGACTCATTGTCAGTACATGCCTACATTACAAAATGCCAACAAAATGAGGCAATTGTAGAAGAGAAGTGCAGACGTGAGAATGCTGATGAAGGACCGTCAATTAAGAGCTTCTAGAAGTGGGGGAAGAAGTGACTCAATGCCTTCTCAAACACCCTCAACACAAGGAGCATCTCCACCTGAAGTACTCATGGAGGAGTCTACAACAGGAAAGAAGAAAGAGCCAACGAAAGGTAAGACAAAAGGCCCAACTTATAAACTACAATCTGATATTGAGGTTGCTACAGATTTAAAGAAAGTCTTGGAGGAAAGGATCTTGAATAGCAAGATTGAGTTTACTCTGGGAGAAGTTCTTGGCATTGCAAAGCGTGAATTCCATGAGGAGATCATTGACATCATCAAGAGAAAGAGGAAAACCCTTGCTGAAGTTTCTCGTCCACAGGTTGAAGGGGAAACCTCAAAGACACAAGGGATGCAACTGCAAAATAAGGAGAATGATGGAGCTGTGGTAGGATGCTACCAATCTAGTGGGAGAGTGAAGCAAGTGCATTTTTCAAATGATGATGAAGAAGTTGAAGATATTCCTAGGAGTTACTATTCACGAAGTCATTGGGTAAGGGCTACTACAGAAACTTTGGTCAAGGTAGGTGATCTTGAAGAGCCATTTGTTGCCTTGATTAACCATGGTTCAGAAATAAACATAATGTCAAAGAGTCTCTACAACAAGTGCAAATGGCCAATGGACACAGATCATGGTTGGATGGTAAAAGTGGAAAACAATTCATCCGGTGAATTGTATGCAGCATGTCCAGGTGTGAAGGTGACAATCGGTGATGTAAAGATTGACCAAAACTTCTTTGTACAGGATACATCTTCATATCATCTCATCCTTGGACAACCCTACATTGTGGGAGTTCGAATGGAAACAAAGGTTATGGACGATGGTTCAGCATATGCTAGAATATGTAGCAAAGATGGTAAACGAGCTGTCCAATTCCTCACAGTTTGTGTAAACCATGAAAGAAATCGTGACAACCTCAGAGAACATCCTCTACCAAAGGTGAGCAAAGAGTTTCATGATCATAGAGAAATGATGGGTTTTGGCCAAGTACCACTGTAAAGCGGGATTGCAGTGGTACAGAAAGAAAAAGGGTCTCGCCTGATCCAAAAATAGGTGAAGCATTTTCAACGAGCTCCTTGGTAACAAAGAATGGATCAGTATGTTTTACAAAACTTGAAGATTTGAAGAGATGTGAGAAGCAATATGTGCATAATGTACAAATAGGCATGAAAAAGAGTGGGTTGCTAGAGCCTACTGAAAATGTTTTGGGTTTGCTAGAGCCTACTGAAAATGTTTTGGGTTTGTGTGAACAAGTTTCTTTTGTAGATACTATGGGTGAGCTTGATGCTATAATGAGGTCTAGTTTACATCTTGAAAATGAAGTTGTGGAAGTTTGCTCTATGGAAATGTATCAAGTAATAGAAGCCTTTAAAGAAAGCCAAACAGTAGGCCCAGAAGTCCATGTTGAAACTAAATACAAGAGTGTAGCAAAGAAGGTGAAACCAGTAGCTTCACCCTTACCACCCAACAACATGGAAAAGATTGAACAGGCTTCTTTACAACCAAGTTTGCGGAATCCTAAAAAGATCGGGCATACCTTCACAAAGGAGTCTTTTCAAGAGTTGCAGATTGGTTGCGAGGAGTTTCTAACACAGGAGGAGACAAAGTGCTTCAAAGAAATGCTTTCAAAGCATGGTAAGGCTTTTGCATTTGAGCCACATGAGATAGGATGTGTTGATCCTTATATTGTAGCTCCTATGGTAATTTTCACAATACCTCATATGCCTTGGAATCTGCGGCCTATTCCGGTTCCAAAGGCTCATTTGCCAAAGTTAGTAGAGCTACTGAATGAGAAAATCAAAATGGGAATCTTGGAGCCTTCTTGTGCTCCATACTCAAACAGGTGGTTCACAGTTCCAAAGAAGAATGGTTCTCTACGCTTCATCCAAGATATGCAACCAGTGAACAAGGTGACAATTAGAAATGTAGGTACAGGTCCAATTGTGGATGAATTTGCAGAGGCGTTTGCAGGGAGAGCAATCTACTCAATGGGGGATCTCTACTCAGGGTATGATCAATTTCAGCTTGCAATCGAAAGCAGAGACTTGACAACCATGACGACACCTTTGGGTTTGGTAAGGATGTGTACCTTGCCACAGGGAGCAACCAACTCGGTTGCACATATGATGAATGGGATGAATAAGGTCTTACGTGACTTTATTCCTCAAATCACAATGCCTTTCATTGATGATTTGCCTATCAAAGGATGTGAAGAAAGTGACAAAGATGAAGCTTTGGATCTCAAGGGATGTCGCAGGTTTGTGGTAAATCACATAAATGATTGTGATAAAATTTTGTCTAGGTTGGAAGAAGTGAATCTTACATTGTCAGGGAAAAAGTCTATGTTTGGTGTCAAAGAAGTGCTCATTGTGGGGCACATGTGCGGGCCATATGGTAGGAAACCTTGTCCATCAAAGGTAGATGCCATCCAAAGAATGAAAGAAACATGCACTAGCATCACTGAGGTTAGAAGGTTTCTGGGAGCATGTGTCTTCTATGTTATTTGGATTCCACATTATGCACATGTAGCTGATCCTCTTTATCAGCTATTTGGATTCCACATTATGCACATGTAGTTGATCCTCTTTATCAGCTGCTTAGAAAGAATCAAAAGTTTAAATGGACAAAAGCACATGTAAAATCCATGAAAAAGCTAAAGGAGTTACTCCAGTCAGCAACGACTTTAAGAAAGGTAGACTATGAGTATCAAAGGCCAGTGATTGTGACAGTAGACACCAGCCCTACAGGGATTGGATGGGCAATAGGGCAAGATGACAAAGAAGGACACAGGTATGTGGTAAGATTTGGAGCAAAGGTACTAAGTGCTCGCCAAAGAAACTATCCACAGATAAAGAGAGAGTTATGGGGTATGGTTACAGCCTTGAAAAGTGGAAAAGAGTACCTAATTGGTGCATGTGTGGTTGTAGAAACAGATTGTCTACCACTTCTTGGGATGATTACAAGCTGCTCAACACCAGACATTGCTATGTTGCGGTGGATTGCCTACATTAAGTCCTTAAATCCCGAGTTTAAGCACATTGCAGGTAAAGACAATACAGTGACAGATATGCTATCAAGGGCAAGGTATGAAGATGAGTCACAAATGATTGATGAGGGAGATGATGTAGGCACAAAATTCTATTCTATCTCTCATGTCAAAGGTAACAATGTCTGCATGACTAATTCACTTGAATTGTTCTTGAAAGATCTTTATGAAGGTGATTGGCTTTCTATTGGAAGGTACTTGAGTACTCTAACAAAACAGGATGATTGGTCTGAACAAGAATTCAAGAGGATACGCAGGAAAGCATATGGGTACTTTTTAAGGGATGGTTACTTGTGGAAGCATCCTAAGCAAAAGGGTGCTACACCACAACGGGTTATATGTAAAAAAGAGACTCAAGTAAAGCTCATGCAAGAGTTTCATGAGAGTCTATGGGCTGGACACAGGGGTGTGTGGGCAACCTTCTCCAAGTTGAAAGAAAAATACTGGTGGAAGGGTATGTATAAAGATGTATCTCAGTTTGTAGAGTCATGTGTAACTTGTCAAATGTATTCAAATGTTCGACATCGTGATGGATTGCACCCTACATATCCACTAGCCATGCACTATAAATGGGTTGTGGATCTAGTCACGATGCCTTTAGGACTCTGGCAGATGAGGTACTTGGTTCTTGCACGAGAGGACCTAACTAATCAGGTTGAAGGAAGAGCATTAAGAGCTAAAACCACAGAAGCTGTGTGCAAATTCCTTCTTGATGAGGTGATTTGCCGTTATGGTTGTGTGGGAAAAATCACTGCAGATCGAGGTGAACTGGATGCCGAAGAAGCAAGGGAGTTCTTTTCTAGATTAGGGATGAAGCTTTCTCTTACTACAGCTTACAACCCTGAAGGCAATGGAAAGAGTGAAAGACGGCATCCTCCTATCATCAAAGCTTTGGCCAAGGCTTGCGAAGGAAGAGTTGGTGAGTGGCCAAAACTGTTACCATATGCTTTATGGGCTGATCGTACAACACATAGCTCAGTAACTTAATACATGCCTGCGGAGCTAATGTATGGTCAAAAGCCAGTGATGCCGATTGAAGATACAATTCCCACATGGAATGTACTACCTTGGCAAGAGGGGCTTAGCAGGGAAGATCTCCTTGCATTGCGCATAAGGCAACTAGAGAGAAGACCTGGAGACATTGAGGCTGCAAAAGAACGCCTCAAAAATGCAAGATTGAAAAACAAGGACTACTTTGATAAGCGACATCGGCTCAGGAGCAAAGCAATTGACAAAGGTGACTGGGTTTTAGTGTATGATAGTAGCCTTGATAACCAACACACAGTCATGCGTAAGTTTTCAAAAAGATGGTTTGGACCATATGTTGTAAAACATGTGCATGAAAATGCTACTTACAGCTTGTCTGAACTAGATGGCACAGAAGTAAAGATTCCCATTGCAGGAAAAAGGATCAAAATGTTTAAGAGAAGAGGAGACAATGATCCAGAAAATGCTGATGAGGAAGAAGAGCAAAACACATGTGAAGATCAAAGTGAAAATGAAGCTCTGGAATCATCCAGTGAAGATGAAAGCAAGGAAGATGTACAAGAGGGCTGATCTTACAAAGAAATAATTTGGCACATACCGGAGGATGTGCAGGTTTAGAGGGGGTGGATGTCGTGCTGTGACATGTACATAGTGGGAACACATGCTACAAGAGAAATCTTGTAACTTTTTAGATACATAATTATATTTCCTATAATGTACATATGCATATGTAAGTATAAAAATAAGCTTTCTATCTCATCTTATTATTTATCTCAAGGGTAATGTATTCTTACTTTACCATCAAAAAATACTATGGGAAAAGTGTCAATAGCTCTGCCTCTTTAACTTGGGGCAAAAAGCATTGATTCTTTATTTCTACTATTTCATTATCATCTCACACCCTAGCTAGATCCTATATCTAGGGTAAACTCCAATATATATATATATTCTATGTATTTTTTATACTTTTCTTATATTTCTTTTTAAATAGCTACTAGGAGAGAATCAAATCCTAGTGGGACACTAGGTGGCATGATTTCAAAGATACACTTATTTTAATGCATTATTGCAAGCATGGTTACAAAAATTTTTCAAGGAGAAATGTCATGCTTTCATATGGCATGACGTGTCCTTGGGAATTAAATGAAAGTCAAGGCTAAGGAGACCACATGAAGACTTTTGCTGCCATAAATGGACCCTATTTTGATGAATTTTTTACACAAGGTTCCAATCCGAATTGGAGAATGATTTTAAAATGAAAATCGTAGCTAATGAGCTGAAGTTTCTGCCCATATTTTTATTTTTTTATTTGGAGCTACGGTTGAGGAGATATGATCAAAATACTGGACCCCAGTCTGCCCACATCATGCAGGGACAGCTCATTTCCAACTTTTCCAATTCCTGTTCACACTGGCTCCTCTCTTCTTGTGTAAACCCTTGTGGGTTCCCTTCACCTATAAAAGGGGACCTCTTCTTCCTTGGAAGGAACCCAAGCATTCAAGTCATTGATGAGAGGAATTCTTGAGGGAGTGAGTAGTAATGCCTAATTGTACTTAGCCATTAACATAAGCCCAAGCCTACACTTTCTCATAGAGGGAGACTAGCCATTCTTGCAACAAGCTAACCTTGGAAGATCAACTCTAATCAAAGAAGGTCTTGCACTTGGTGTATCAATCAAAGTGGAATTATCCACTCTTCTTCTCTCTCCATCAATAATGGTGCCAAAGCAATAATGGTGCCAAAGGGTTTGTCAAGTAAGATGTGTTCTACATTTATGTTTTCTTGATTTGTTGTTGTTTTCTTTTTCATCTCTAATCCAACATATATATATGTATCTAATCTCATCTCCTAAAGCAAACCTATCTCTCTCATTCTTAGTAATTTATCATCTCTGCAAATTCTAGGTTCTCTTTTCTATAGGTACATCTCTCCCCACAGTATCCTTATTGCCTACGGGCAAGAATAGGGCTTGGGAGGGAAACTTCTCATCTCTTCACTTCTCTCATATCTACATTTCTCACATACTATCCTAGATGAATAACCCACATGATGATCATTTCTATCGCTTTCACTCTGTACAATCTATTAGAATTAACGTATGGATTAGCCGTAAAATACACTTTCAACAACGTATAGTGTTTCTCTTTGGCCCTGAAAGGCTCAATGAAATACTTCTATCACCGGATCCCATCATACTACCTCTCATAGACTATAATTTTTCTTTTGATGTAAGCGTAGTTATCTTGCTATGAACCAAGAGGATTTGTACACACAATTAATCCCAATCACTAGACAAAATATATATATTATGGTAAGCACAAAACTACAATTCCAAAGAACAATTCGTAGCCTATTTGGTCAGCCAAGATTGAATGCCATTAACTCATCCATTAACCCTTTCATATTACCCATGATACGATATGACCATAGCCTTGATGTTTTCATCTTCATATTGTTTTGACATTCTCTTTTGCGTTCTTTCTTTGTGTGTGTGAATGCAAGAGAGAAAGAGTGAGTCTTTTTTGATTGCACTTCTTTCCAAGCCCTAATCTTCATGGCATCTATGGTTTAACTCCTTCATATAGTTTTTGTTGAGTTCTCTCACAAACTCTCACAGCCATAAGCCCGGTGCTTTCCTGGCAAGACCGCAAATTTCTCGACAACGCGCATGATGTTTTTTCTTGAAATGTTGGTCTTTTTGTGCAAAGAATGCTTTGTGCTAGTGCCCTAAGCCCTGCTAACTAGTTTTCAACTTAAAAAGTCATTAGTTTAGCTAAAAAGCCCCCTTATAGGCATTTCAGTCTCCGAAGTCGTCTTTTTGCCTTGGAGTTGAATTTCTTCAACTTTTCTTCTCGAGAGTTGCATTTCCAGCTCATTGGATATGTTGTGAAGCCATCTATTTGGTTGAACTTGACTTTGGCTTCCCGTTCTCCATCTTTCTCCTTTTGGTTGCCCGAAAGCGTCTTTTTCACCATCGGTAAGTGAATCAGCTTTCTTTTGGGTTTTGCTTGCAAACATAAGTCATCCATGTATATTTGAAACTGCTTGTGAAGTTTCATTTCATTCGGTCGTCAATTTCAGCCGTTATGCCAAAATGACGCTTTGTGTGTCCGCAGCCGAATCGGTTGTTCCAACCTACTTTTAGTGGTCCAAACCTGGAGATACTCCATGGTTGCATTGCCCTCGATGTTGTTAAGCTTCCTGAGAAGTTTTGTGTCGTTTCGACAACTTTTTCCTGTTTGCCTCTTGCAGGCTCTGTTGACCTAGGGTTTTTCCAGTCTTTCTTTCTCGAGCTTTGAGTGTTAGAAACCCATCTTCTATACTAGGGTAACCCACCTATAAGTTCTTGCAAGGTTTGATTAGGCGGTTGTGCCACTACCTAGCATTCTACCGCATTCCCCGTCTGCTCTTGTTTCTTGGTTTTGGTCAGTTTTCGCGACAAAAGTTAATGATAAGCATCAAAAGCTTATGGCAACGAGTCTACCTCTCATGTCTGGTGTCCTCTAAGCTCTCGTAGCAGTCGTAGAAGGCTGTAGAAGGTTGGATGCTTCTGTGTGCTCTTTGCTCTCTCCAAGAAGGTAATAGTGGAAATGAGCTTGAAAGTGAAGTGAAAAATACTTAACTTCGGACTTCCCGGATCACTTGTTACCAAATTTGACATGTGCTCCTATCTCGTCGTGAAATGCACTTTAGGATTTGAAATTTCTCAATTTGGACTCCGTTTGACTTGTTTCTGAGAAATCTGTCCACTTCGCCAAAATTCTGTCATTTCGGGCTTTCCGTAACTTTTCCCGAATTGTACTCAATTTTTACCATGGGTTGCCCTTGTCATTAGGATCATCACCATCTATTCTTTTCTTTTTTCTGATCTCGTTTCACCTGCTTTTTTATTTTTCTTTTACTTTTATCAAGAAAATCATAAAAAATAAAGAAAAATAGCAAATTGAAGCCAAAAAATTCCAAACATACACAATAAATAGCTGGTAACTCTGTGTATATGAATATACAATTATTTGTGATTTCTGGACTTGGATTACCACTTTTTTCCACTTTTTAGCTCCAAAAACACTCTTATTTAGTGATATTTACACGTCTAGAGACCCAAATTCATCATTTGATCTCTTCTTGTTGCAAAACAAGGTATATAAGGGCATAAATATTATCAATATCCACAATCAAACATAAAAATTGCAAAATCATGTAAGACACTGTCCTTGTAATATAATTTTTGTTTTTCTTTGTTTTTGGCGTTTGTAGCTGCTTTGTAACTCCTGTATACCTGTATACCTCCCCCCCTCCTAATCTGAGTCCTCCCGGACGACTATGAAGTGTTTGTGGGCGAAGCATTGTAGTTGTTTTGGTCATAAGTTCCCAATGCAATTGTAGAGCGATGATACAACAGTCTTTCCAATAAAGCTGCTCTTTGTTTGATTAAAGGATTGGTGGTCGGGTTTTGGGTTGGTTTTGGCACTTCGGTAGTAGAATCAGTAGATGGATTCTTCTTTACTTTTGGGTTGGTTTTGGCACTTCGGTAGTAGAATCAGTAGATGGATTCTTCTTTACTTTGTTGTTCTTTTTTACAATCCAAATCTGCTTCCGCTTCACTTGTGCTTGCCACAAACTCTTTGCGACCCAAACTTGCTTTGTTCTTTGTGTTGATTTCCTCGACTTGAAATACCTAGGAGTTTCCGTTGATTGTACTGAAGGGAGATCCTGTTTACAAATCTTTGGGATCCAAATTTGCTTGCTATAGCTTTGTGCCGTCATGAACTTCTTTGGAATCCAGATCTGTTTCACTGTCCTTGATTATCTGGAATCACTCTGTTGTCTGGTATTGAAGACTCTGTTTTCCACCTTTGTGTTCTCTGGCACAACCTTTTTTGGTCTCCACACCAACTTTGACTCCGTTTTTTCCCAAGGTTGAGCTGTTATATTATTGCTTGTCTTCCTTATCCACTGTTGAGAATTCCTCGTCGAAGAGTAATCCGGTTGTATAGAAACTTCTGGTTGTTGTTTACCTTTGTCTTTGGATTCGTCCTTTGGAGTTGGCTCTTCTCCTTTGGTGAACTTAACTGATTGACTTTCACCTTCGTATTTGATAAGCACTGATTTAGAACTCCAGTCAATCATTGCATTGTATTGCTTCTGCCATGGTTGTCCTAGCAATAATGGATGTTGTGTAGCTTGGTCTTCAACCACGTAAAACATATGAGGATACACATACTGGTTAATCTGTATATGTAAAACTGTGCATCCGACAGTTTTGATTGAATTCTCAGAGTAACTCTTTAACTCTTGCTTGGCAGTTTGTAGTTTAGTGTCATTTGTCAATTGTCTATACAAACTGAGTGAAAGTAGGTTAGTTTGAGCTCCTGAATCCAATAGTGCTCTGGCTTTGATTTGGTTGGTTCCTACTTTGCATTCAATGATGGGTTCTTCTTTGTCCTTATCCATTTCTGTTATACTAACTGCATTTATTCGTATTGCTCCTTCATTGCGCTGTTTCTGACGTAGTAGTCTTCTTTTCTCCATTCTTTCCTTCGCCTCGGCTTGCGCTTCCTCCAAAATCATTTTCTTTTTCTGGACACACAGCTTTTCTTGATGTATTTTGAGAAGCATGTCTTGGGTTAGCGGCAAAAGATACTTTTTCACTCTGCATCCACTAATCCAATTGGGCATTTCTTCTCCGTCTAATGTAACAAGCTTGACGGCTCCACTTGGTGATAGATCTTTAATCACCAGAGGTCCCATCCCTCGCTTTTTAAGATTCTTAGCATGTTGTTTCAGAGTGTAAACTAGGACATAGTCCCCAACCTTAAACTCTTTAGTCCGCACATGCTTATCAAAAAATTCTTTTTGTCGCCTTTTTTGAGCGTAGATAGAATCTACTACTTTTAGGCGAAGCTCGTCTAGCTTTTCCAGGTCATCTATTCTATTAGAAAGCTCGTGCCCTGTCCACTCTAGATCCTTAGCCACCCTTAAGGTTGAAATCAAGAATTCTATTGGTAAGATAGCATTTAGCCCAAAAACCATGTTATATGGGGTCGTTCCTATTGATGTTTTATATGCTACCCTATATGCCCATAATGTTGAATGCAACTTCTGGTCCCAGTCAGTTCTCGACTTAGATACAATCTTCGTGAGGACCGTGCATATGGTTTTGTTTGTTGCTTCAGCTTGTCCGTTTGCTTGTGGATGATACGGGGCTGATTTCCTATGGATTACCATGAATTCATCTAGAAGGATCTCTATCACTTCATTTATAAAATGTGTGCCTCGATCACTCACAATTTCTATTGGCAATCCATATCGTACAAAGACGTATTCATATAGAAATTGTGCCGTAGTCCTGGCATCCGCTTTTTGAGTTGCCTTTGCTTCGACCCACTTTGTTAGATAGTCTGTGCCGTGGTCCATCTATGGCAACAAAAGTCTTCATGTGGTCTCCTTAGCCTTGACTTTCATTTAATTCCCAAGGACACCTCATGCCATATGAAAGCATGACATCGCTCCTTGACAAAGTTTTGTAATCATGCTTGCAATAATGCATGAGGTGTCCTTGGGAGTTAAATGAAAGTCAAGGCTAAGGAGACCACATGAAGACTTTTGCTGCCATAGATGGACCCTATTTTGATGAATTTTTTACACAAGGTTCCAATCCGAATTGGAGAATGATTTTAAAATGAAAATCGTAGCTAATGAGCTGAAGTTTCTGCCCATATTTTTATTTTTTTATTTGGAACTACGGTTGAGGAGATATGATCAAAATACTGGACCCCAGTCCGCCCACATCATGCAGGGACAGCTCATTTCCAACTTTTCCAATTCCTGTTCACACTGGCTCCTCTCTTCTTGTGTAAACCCTTGTGGGTTCCCTTCACCTATAAAAGGGGACCTCTTCTTCCTTGGAAAGAACTCAAGCATTCAAGCCATTGATGAGAGGAATTCTCGAGGGAGTGAGTAGTAATGCCTAATTGTACTTAGCCATTAACATAAGCCCAAGCCTACACTTTCTCCTAGAGGGAGACTAGCCATTCTTGCAACAAGCTAACCTTGGAAGATCAACTCTAATCAAAGAAGGTCTTGCACTTGGTGTATCAATCAAAGTGGAATTATCCATTCTTCTTCTCTCTCCATCAATAATGGTGCCAAAGGGTTTGTCAAGTAAGATGTGTTCTACATTTATGTTTTCTTGATTTGTTGTTGTTTTCTTTTTCATCTCTAATCCAACATATATATATGTATCTAATCTCATCTCCTAAAGCAAACCTATCTCTCTCATTCTTAATAATTCATCCTCTCTGCAAATTCTAGGTTCTCTTTTCTACAGGTACATCTCTCCCCGCACTTTGTTAGATAGTCTGTAGCCACAACGATGTATTGTGCATGTGTCTTATAGGCAGGAGGTGAAATGGGTCCGACATAATCAATCCCCCATTTTGCAAAAGCTCTTGCCCCCATCATTGGTCTAAGCGGCATATCATCTCTTTTAAGTGGTACTTTGGTCCGCTGACAGTCATTGCACCGTTTAACGTATTCCTCAGCGTCCATATGTAATGTTGGCCACCATATTCCTACGGCTAAGACAAGTTTTGCTGTCTTATCACCTGAGAAATGGCCTCCATCTACTCCTCCATGAGCTTGCTCTAGTATTATCACATACTCTGTCTCTGATGCGCAAATCCTAAGCTGGTTGTCTTTACCTCTCTTATAGAGTTGATCTCCTATTAAAGCGTAATCTCTAGCTTCTATCTCTACAGATTTCTGACGAGCTTTTGACGTTCCTTCTGGGAAAGTTCTATTTGTGAGATATTCAACAATATACTGACTCCATTCTGGAGCGATCATTATCTGATATAATGTCGAATACTCTGCTGGCGTTTTCGATGAACATACAATACATACAGTGACATATTCATGTACGCTTTCTTTCATTCCTGGCCAATAGACTCCCAATTGTAACAAATTCCTATATGTGTTCCTTCTTGAACAATGAAATACACATTCTTGAACATGTACTTCGCGCAGATATATATTATATTCCTCAGGATTGATGCATAGTCGTAAAACATGATCATTTCCCAATTGATACAACCTTCCTGCAACCAATTGAAGATTCTTGGATTGCTGAATAGCAATATGTTTCTGGTTGTATTCTCTTCTATCGAACTCTCCTCCATAGGTTAATAGGTTAACGACATTTTGAGACCACTTCGGTATCATTTCTATGTTGAACAAGTACGCGTCTGGTATGTCGTCATCTACTCTTATAGGGTCTTCTCCATTCGTCAATCGCGAAAGATGATCAGCTCTAAGATGTGTTTTTCCTTTCTTTACTACTACCGTGAAGTCGAATTCCAGTAAGATAATGAACCATCTCACTATTCTCCCGGTATTGCATGGTTTATTCACTAGGTAGAGCAAGGCTTGGTGATCCGTAAAAAACACAAACTTGTTGGCTAGAAGATAATGCCGAAATTTCTTCACAGCATATATCATTCCTAATCCTTCTCGCTCTGTTGTGGTGTAATTCTTCTCTGCATTGTTGAGCTGTCGACTGGCGTAACAGATAGGAAAATCCATGTTTCCTTCTTCTGGCTGAGCCAGAATGCATCCTATTGCATATGCCGAAGCATCTATATGCACATGGAATATCTTCTCCCAATCTGGTGATTTCAAGACTGGAGCAGTAATGAGTGCCTCTTTCAATTTCTTGAACGATTCCTCACACTCCTCTGTCCATTCAAAGTTCACTATTAGCCTGTAAAGTGGTTGGCCTATTATAGCGTACATGTAAATGAATCGTCTATAATATCCGCAATGTCCCATAAAGCTCTGTACTTGTTTCGCATTGGTTGGTCTAGGCATATCCACTATAACTTTTATCTTCTCTAAATCCGTGGATATTCCGTTTTGTGAGACAATATGTCCCAGAATTCTGTCCTGTCGGACCATAAACACACATTTCTCAGGATTGAGACAAATGCGATATGTCCTACATTTCTCAAATACTTTTCTTAGGTGTTCTAGATGCTCATCTCTCAGAAGAGAATGTACACATAAGTCATCCATGTATATTTCTAGAAACAACCTTAAGTATTCTTTGAAAGCATGAGTCATCAGCCTCTGGAAGGTTGCGGGAGCATTGGTTAGACCAAAAGGCATAACCCGATAAGCATAAATTCCCCACTCCGTTGCAAAAGCTGTTTTATGTTGATCTTCCAGTGCTATGGCTAGCTGATTATATCCTGAAAAACCATCAAGAAAAGAGTATGCTGTTTTCCCTGATACACGCTCTAGAACATGATCAGTTATCGGCAGGGGATAATTGTCCCTGATTGTTGCAGCATTCACTTTCTTTAAGTTGACACACACTCGGAGTTTTCCGTTCTTCTTGGGTACTACCACAATCGGAGATACCCAATCGGTGTGTTCAATCTCGTATATGAATTCAGCTTCCATTAGCTTATCTATCTCTTCTTTGATTCGCTTAGCAAATGTATCATTATGTGTGTATGGTCTCTGTCTGCTAGGCTTTGCATCTTGTTTCAGTGGGATTGTGTGTTGGCATATCGATGGGTCAACTCCCTTTAAGTCCTTATAAGACCATGCAAACACATCCCTATACTCTCTGAGAAGACTCAAAAGTCTCTCTTCCTCGCCTGGAGAAAAATCTGTGGCTATGTACACCGGTCTAGATGTCTCACCTGGAGCTGCTAAATCAACTTTTTTTGCATCCTCCAGTCCGTCATAAGATTCGTTCTCCCTTCTCTCTCGTATAGGTTGGGTTAATACCACCTTCCTATCCTCTATTGTTAATTTCCTATAGTGAGAGGGAACATCCATGTTTTCCTTGATTTTGGCGTTTTCGTCCTCTCCACTCTCAAATTCTGTCGTCCAAACTTCTTTCAGAGTTTTCTTGAGCTCTCTGTACTTGTTTCTACGTTCTAACTTGGACTCCGTGTGTTCTCTGTTGCGCTTGTTCTTATCTGATTTTTCTGTTTCTGTTTTCGTTCCATTCCTTTGAACTTGATTTCTTGAGCCTCTTTTGTCTTTTCGTAAGCTCTTTTGATCATTGCCTCTCATTATTCCAGAAATCTTGTCCTTAACACAATCTTCCGCCTTTACTAGCATTAGGAATTGATTTTTTCCTCTTATTCTAGGCATCGGATTGGTTCTAACCCCCTTTGTTTTTCTCTTTGCTCTATAGCGTTTCTGGTGTTGTTTAGTTTGGTTCGGAAAATCATAAAATCGGACATCCGTTATAGTTTCTTCGTTTCCGCTTGAATTGTCCGTTGACTCGTTGTTTGCTTCATTTCCCCACTCAGGATGATCGGGAATGTCGTGAAACACCTCTTTTTCATCTTCCTTTTCCAGTGTATCGTTCTTTTCAGTTTCTTTTTCGAGTAGAGTTCTCAACATGAAGTACGGAACCACGTCGTACCCGTCCTTGTCGCAAAATTTCGTTGTGGGACCATCCGGAATTGCACAAACATCTAGGGTTGCTAGAATGTGTGTCCATTCTAATGGTTCAAGTGTGTCCTCTGGAAAGGGTTCTCCTATATAAGTTTCGTCTTCGATAGCCCTTTCTAAAACATATTCTTCTCGCCTCAGACTTCCACATTTCGAGGCTCCACACATCCATAACTCCTTGGGCTTACCTAACCAAGCTGGAAATTCGGATCCCGCCAAAGTAGCTGAATCAAACTCCTCTACCGGTGTTCGGTTCACATCTTTGTAGCTATGGTCTCTTAGGTTCACACGTGTAGTGGTTTCCATATTTCTCAGGTATATGTGATCGTAGCCCCAATCTTGGACCATTTTCAACTGTCTCATGAATGGTCTTCCCAATATGATATCATAGTTATTCTCCTTGCCAAAATCGACAATAGCAAAAGTATGTTCGTATTCAATGCCGCAAGAAGTCACTACGACTTTCTCTAATAACCCCATAGGTTTCTCCATGTGTCCATCTGCTAATTGGAGTTTCAACCTAGTCTTCCTTATTGCTGGTTTCCCCCATTTTTTCCAGATTTCTTTTGTAGCAATGGCTACCCCAGCTCCGCTGTCTAGTATTGCCATCGTGTTCACTCCTTGGAATTCAACTGGTAAGGTTGTATTCCCCTCTTCACCTTTGCAATACTCTCCGACCTTGTTTAAGGGTACAGGCTTAGCGTTCTTTTGTGGTTTACTCAGCTCTTGTATACCCTCTTGCAGTCTCGATGTTGGGTCTTTTATCCCAAATTTCTCCAAGCATTTTCCTACAGTGGTCCACATATGTGGTCTTAGCCTCAAAAGCTCAGCTAGAGTGATAGTGCATGTCACTGGTGTTGACAAGATCTCTATCAATCCTTGCGAGTCCATGAATTTTTCTGATGAGATTCTTCGTGAGGGAAGTGCTCTAGTCTCGGATTTTGCTTCATACTCTCCTAAGTATGAAGGTAAGGTATTCAGTGAGTGAGGTTTGCTCTCCATTGTTCTAACAGAGCCCCCATCTCCCCAGTAGGATTGCAGATCCAAGTCCACTTGAGATCCTGCCTCAAATTCCACTATGGGAGGATTCCTGATGTCCTTTTCCCAATTTGTCTGATTAGCTTGGCAACTTAGCTCGTTTGCAAAGTTTGCCTCTCTCACTTGTTTCCAAAATTCATTGTAATCCTCATCTCTTCCGTAAGACCTCTGTATGACTGGATGAAAACTCTCTATCTCCTGATCGGTTGTGTTCAATACTATGCGGTCATCCTTGTGTGTATTTTCAGGCTTTTGTGCACTGGGAGTCTTTTCAGCTACCCGTGAAACGATAGTCTCTTGTTGAATTGGGTTTTCCGTTCCACAATTCATTGTTTCTTTTGGTGGTTCTAATAAGGCTTGTGCAGTCTCGATCATTCTCTGGCACATTTCAAGTCTCTGCTTTTCCAATTCCGCGTTTGGGTATGTCATCCACCTCTGTTCTTGTGTTTGGTTGTTCTTTAACCTAGCTTCGTAAGCTCTCATCAGCGCGTCCAATGGTTCGTGTACTTTGTCGACTAGCACTGATCCCCCTGAGCTTAAGCTCGTTGTTTCTTTGATACTCTTTTGTTTCGTTCTTTCCGGGCTCATCTCTCGTTTCCCGTTTTGACTCTCAAGTTTTTCTAATCTATCTTTAGTTCGCTTTAGTTCCTCAGCTAGAATAGCGTCTTCACGTTCTTTTCTCAACTTCATGCGTGCTTTTCTAGCTTTCCATGTGTTTCTCTGACTCCGCGGTCCTTGACTAACCACTTCAGTCGCTAACTTTCCATGCTTAGGTTCTCTAGTGGTTTTCTTAGCTTGAGCTCTAGTAACAACTTGCGTTGGTATCAGAGTTTCATTTTCAGACCCACTGCTGGTAGGAATAGTTTCTAGCATATTCAATGTCGTCTTTTGCACTTTGTTTGGATTCTTTGAACAATCCTCAATGAAGTGAGTAACCCCACACTCAGTGCAATAAGCGTTAATTCTAATAATTTCCGTATGTGGACAAACATTCATCAGATGGTCACCTCCACACTTGTAACAGGGTCCTAGTGCTGGTCTTGGTCCCATTTGATTCGTCCTTTGTGGATAGGATGGTCTTTGTCCTGTTAACCCTCCATGAGCTATGAACATCAATGTTCTTGCGTCCAAATTGTATCTCTCTTCATCAGAAGCACTTATAACTGTTGGTATTCCAACATTCCCAATCATGCCCCATGGTTCTGGTTGTTTGGGTTCTTCTGGTGGGTAATACACAGTTGGAGACATGTGTGCACCAGATTCTTCATAATAGGCTTGAACAGGCACTAAGGCTTGTTCTTCATGATTCTCTAAGGTTGGTGCATATCTAATGCCTACTGGTCTTGCTCCTGGTAAAGGTGGTTGTTGTCCCAATACCGGTTGCGGTCTTTCTATCCCCATAGGTCCTGGTACATTTCCCGTTGGGTATCGAGGTACTGGATGTACTTGAGGTGGTGCTAATTGAGCAGGAGGTGCATACTGACGCTCCCTTACATACCCTTTGTTGTAATAGCACTCCTCTGTTGGATGGTTTGTCCATTTTTGTTCAATAGCACACCATTTCAGTGTTTTTGGCAATGGTTTTTGGTATGGTGCCATCCTTTTTAGGGCATCTTCTATCATTTGCTCTACATTTGGCATGGTTGTTGTTTGAACATTCTTTTTAGTGGTAGTCTCGCTCGCTACGGAGGAGGAGCTACTGGATGCAAAATCTGTATCCGCTGACACCTCTCCATAAACCGTACAGTTATCCACTAAGTACAATGCCTCTCTCGTTACTTGCTCGAAACTTGTACAAGCTTTCAAGTGCAAGTCCTTTTTGAGAGTGTCGTTCCTCAGTCCCTCAATAAAGAGAACAGATAGTCTGTCATCTTGTGGTCGTTCACGTACTGGACATCTCTCAATGTATTGTTTGAAGCGAAGTGAAGCTTCCTTCACTTTTTCGTGTTCTCTCTGTTTAAAAGCATATATTTGTGAGACCGTATTGTGCTTAATCCCTCGTTTTGAGAATTCCTCAGCAAACTCTCTTAGCAAATGGTCAATGTCATGGAATCCCCCTATGTTCAGTGGTTGAAACCATGTCAATGCCGTACCTTCTAGAGTAAGACCAAATCCCTCGTATTGTGTATGGAAATCTGTTATCTGCTTAGCTCTTAAGACTTGCTTAAAGAGTAACACATGTGCATACGGATCTCCTGAACCACCATACTTCTTTGGCATACACTTCGCTACTTGAGATGGTCTCATATGTCTATGATCTGCTACCAATCTCATTGCTCATGTGTCCCGGCTAAGGCTTTCTCTAGCATCATGGACTTCATGGGTTACCCTTGTCAGTTCCCCTGTCCTGAATCTACTACTAGGAGGTAAATGTGATGGTTCCGCTTCGAACCTTGGACCTGGAGTGGTATATGTGGGGATTGGAACTGCACTACCTCGATTCGTATCCATTGACTCTCTGGAATGTAATGATCCCATTGGTCCGGGATTCGAGTACTGAGGTTGACTGAAAGAGTCAGCAGCCTGAGTTCTTTGTCCTCCTGTCGTCATTGGGTTTTGCACTCCATTTGTTGGTGCTGGTCTTTGTGAGCTAGAAGTAACATAATACTGATGTAGTGGTCCCCCAAAGTATGTATATCCTTCTAATTCTTTCTTGCCCATTGTTGAGTATTGCCTCCCATACTTGTCGTAAGCAGCAATTTTCACTTCCGATCCCTCTGTGTAGGTAAAGACATAAAGTCTTTTTTGGTCTGTCAACTCTCCGGTGTAGGGTTCTTCACATCTATAATAGAGATCTTGCTCCCCATTATTATATTTGTATAGCCCCACATAGATGTTATCAGTGTTGATCCTTGTAGTTTCATTCTCTCTTCTTAACCTCGCATCAGGGAAGTTCATTATTGGTGCTTTCTCCTCAAGTTCTTCATCTACTTTGGCTTTGGTGCCCATCAATCCCCACTTGTCCACAATGTTAGGGTTTAGGACTACCAAGTACATGGTACCCTCGTCATCTAGATATCTATCTCTGCTATAGCTCACAGGCACTAAGTCCTTGAACTCACTAGGTCTCTCCTCTATCTTTACACAATAGCGGTCTATTCCATCTTTGTAGATCTTGGCACCTTGTTCATTGTCGTACTGGTATTTTATGAACAATAACTTCATTGTGGCGGAAGGGTTTGATGATCTTGCTGCCATATTTTCTCTGTTGTTCAGGTTCAAGTGTTCCAAGTGTTCGGTGAAAATCTCATAAGATCTCTCCGAAGAAGTATCAGAAGCACTTCCTTCAAAGATCGGCTCTAATGGTTGCACCCAACTTTGGTTTACACTTCCCTCGGTTGATATGACACTTGCTTGTTCCCCTTGTTTTGGTTGGTTATTCTGGAGATTCCTGCCCGATCTCAAATTCATCAATTCCCCTAAAGGACTTTAACTTCTCCGTCTTGGCAATTTGTTTTCCCAAGTTTTTGTGGTCAGAATTGATCCAAACTGATTGATACTTGGTCGATTGTTTAATCTTGTCAGTTGGACAACTTTTATTTCATCAAGTGAGAATTTTGTTGCAGTTATGCTGAAAAAGACATTATACGCGTATGATGTCTTTTTTCACAGATTTAGACTATTTTGGTTATGCTCACTCTCAGTAGCCCCCTTATGGTCTTTCCACTCACAAAATTCAGTTTGAACTCTGTTTGAGCAAGTTATGGCTAATTTAGGCTTTTCTTGGCAATTTTCCGCTTTTGACTTGTTTTGGGTCAATTATGATCCAAATGGGATGAAACTTGAAATATAACCTCTAGACAACTATTACAATGGATCTGTGTTGGCAAAGTATCAAAATATGTCCAAAATTAGGTAAAAGACATGATACGCGTATGATGTCTTTTTCCTCAATTTGGGTCAAGACTTGATATTTATGCTTTCTACAGTGTTTGTAACAATCTTGTCAGGTCAAATATCAAAATTAAGCAGTGGATGTGCTAAAAGACATTATACGCGTATGATGTCTTTTGTCCCCGATTTTGACTATTTTTGGTTTTAAGCCTTCTCCAATGTTTATAATTGAGTTTCAAGTGTTTTTGTCAGGTTTGAATGTAAAAACAAGATCTGAATCCAAAATTTTCTATTTTTTTGCGTTTCTTGGACTCCGACTTGTCTTTTTGGGTTTCTTTGAGTGTTAATGCTCTTGTTTTAAGTTGAAATTAGGGTATAACCCCCCTTTTGAACACTTTGGTAAAGTCAAAATTTTTGTTTTGGTCTCTGTTTGGTCATTTAGACATCATACGCGTATGATGTCTAAAGTTGCAGATTTCCAGTTTTTTGGCACAGAATCCTTCCTAAAGCTTTCTCTAGTGCTCAGCAACTCACAGATACACAGAAAATTTCTCTGACTTTTGTTTATTGCAAGTTTCACTACTAACTGGACGGTTTAGTGATTTAACATGCAATCAACCATATCAAGCAAATACTCCAATGATTACTAGCTCTAGATCAGGATCAAATGAAGTCCTACCTAAGCTATTCCTAATCATAAAATGGGTTTGGTAATTGTGATTTTAAAGAGATCCACTGCCACTCACGGACTAGCAAATTCTTCTTCTATCAACAACTACTCAACACCAACAAAACAACAAACAAATCTAAGCTAAACTAAAAATACTGTCAACACGGAAGACCCAGGAATACCCCACTTCATAGTATCTCTCGAGATCTTCGGAGTCCACCACTCCTAGATCTTTTCTAACTAAAGTATACAAAGTAGTTTATACGACTCACCTCGTAGGATTAGTCTAAGGTCACCTACTTAGGGCTCTCGTCCCCGACAACGGCGCCAAATGTTAAGGCGGTTACGCCGCTAGCGGAAGCTAAATAGCGAGAACTCAACCAACAACAAAATTTGTCAGACGAGGACGGAGCTTGACCCACAGGCGCATGGAAACAACTAGGTGGGTGTCGAATCACCTACTCGACCTTCTAACGACAATCACTAGTAAGGAAATCAAATCTAAGTTCTAAAATACGCAAGTGACTGAAATCCGTACTACGAACGAATGCTATACGAAACAGGATCTAGAATCATTGAATCGATCTCAAACTCAAGGGGAAGTCTATACATTAGGTAAGAACAACACCCTAAAGACTTGAACTGCAAAATCAACCTATAATCACTCCGTGCGGTAAACGCGTATGAAGACAGGCCGAAAAATACAGGTGACCGAAACTTGACCCCAATGGTACTAATGCGTAGCTCTACTCGTTGTGGTTCTATAGATATGCTGCACGCTCCATTCCGACACACGAGTTGGAAGAAAACTCACACCGAAGCTCGTAGGAACTTACCATACATAGAAGCCGATAGCGCGCACTCTTGGTATCTGTGCGTAGCTCTCGCCGTTGCTAACACAATGGCAGTGTCGCTTCTCCAATGGCGGCTCTGTAGCTCGCGTAGCAAGTAGATAAGACTCTCTCTCTCTCTCTCTCTCTCTCTCTCTCTCTCAGACACAGTCACGGCGCTCCAAAAACTCACTTTGATTAAAAACTCTCCCTTTAGGTTACAAAACTTTGGCTTATATACCTCAGCCTTGGAGGTGAGAACATCTCTAACTAATTACATCAACAAGTGAAATTACTTCGGAATTACAAGCTGGAAACTCAATTGAGTCCCGTTACTTAATGAATGGCTCCAATCAAAATCAATGTCGGAAAGACATTTATTACAATCAATGGTTACAAAAATGATGAGTGTGAGCAAAAATGTGGGTGTGATCCTCTGCTGGCTCAACACATTCCTAAGTCCTCCAATGCTCCAAGTCAAAAGCCAAATGCCAACAGTGAACAGAGGCCTAGAACAACACCAAAGACTTCTTACAACAGGCCCAATTGGAGAATCAAATAGATAATGGAGTCTTCACAGTTAAAGAAGGACAACCCAACCAACAAAGATTTTGATTCAAAGATGATAAAACAGGTATGGCAAAAGAAACCTTCAATGTCAACTTGGTCCTTCACTAGTCCTCTTTTTGAGGATTCAAGCTTACTTTTACATGAATAAATGATTGTAGTAAGCACAAGAATGTAAAAACTCAAGTCGCCAGGGTGCAAAAAACACTCTTTGGCATAGTCAGAGTCGGCGGGCTGCTGAGCCATAAAATGAGCAAAGCATTAGTCCCAAAGCTTCAAGTCATATTAAAATTTGTGCTAAGAGTCGTAGTTATTAGGCTTACGCTCAAGCTGGAAGAGTTGAGCATATCTAAGTCATGTCGCTCATGCTGGATGAGATGAGCATAAGAGTCGAAGTCTATTAACTTACAAATGGTAGAGTGTTGCAGAGTTCAACACTCATGCACAATGTACAGTAAGATGTGAGTACATATCCTTGTCAACGAAAACCATTCTTAAAGGGGTGCCAGCTTGCAAAGCCATGTCATATACTTTTATAGCTATACCATCTTTGTGAAGAACCCCTCAAAATCCTTCTTGCATAGCATATTGTTTTCCATGCCATTTTGTGTATGCATAAATAGGATGTCCCATCATTGGACATATGCATTAGACACTCTTTTTTGCTTCTACCTATGCACCTTGAGTGGACTACAATAGGTAAACCAATGTTCCATCATGCTACCCTCTCATATTTGCTGTCTTTTTAATTCCATATCTATCAACAAATAATCCCTTGAGTACTTTATTAATATTTCCAATGCTTATAAGTACCCCAATAATGCGTGTATCCCAAAGGCACTTTTTTCCCATTGGGTTTTTCCCTTTGGTCATCCAGGTATTAGACCCTAATTTAAAACCTCATCATTCTACTTCCCTTGTACATACTTTTCATAAATAAACAACAGCCTCATCATTATGCTATTACAACGGACAAATGCAACATCATCTCTCACATCAGACATATTTAGACCAATGAAGATGTTGTAAGAAATTGAACCTCATCAACAAATTCAACGACAAAAGAAGACGATCAGCCCATCAACAACCAATCAAAACCTTCCACAACCTCCACGAACACTTTTCAACAGTGCCCGAGGACGGGCACTAAAATGGGAAGGGGGAATGTTAACTGAGTCAACGTTAGTTACAGAAGTTGCTAAAGATCGAAGACGTACGGATGCACATCAAAGATCAACATGAACAAGAAGTAAAGATTGGAGTACACATTTTCCACGTTTTTCCAAAATGGTCACGTATTGTAAATTCCCAATTTACTTCAAGCCATTGTAATGTTTTAATGTGTTACGGGCTCAATGGGAGTTCTAAGCTGTAAAGAACAGGTTAGTTAGTGTGGCTAGGTAGTAGATTCAATAAATAGTGGAGCCCTAAAGGCCTTGGGCGCCCGGACATTGCATTTTTTAACCCTAGGTATATAAGGCAATATGTAAAAGAAATTAGGGTTCTCAAGCTCATTTGTTGAGAGCACTCTTTGGTGAGAGCTCTTGAGGTGTGTGGCTATGGAGTCCTTGAGCTTCTCCTTGCTGATGTGACTTGGTTAACACTAATCAATGCTTAATTCTCTTTCACTATGCCTCTCTCATGCTTCTTATGATTGCCTATGATGCTTAGATTAGCTAGATCGTAACTAATTAGTGGTTAATCCCTCTCTAATCTTGTGTGATTGCCCTCTTTTTCTTGTGTGTGCGTGTAGTTTGATTGGAGTGTGGTGATCAATAGATCTATGTGTGTGTGCTTGCAATTAATGTGTTGCATGATAGGATTAGTGTTGTGTGCCTCTTGCAATCATTAGTGTGTGTGATTGGGTTGATTGGAGGTGAAGAGAAGTGGATGTGGAGTTTTCCCTTTATTGTGGCTTAGCTCCTCCATAGGCCAAGAATCTCACCTTGTAGAGCCAACCATTCGTGTTGCCATGATTAGCTCACTATTTGTGTGAGTGTTTCCATGCCCTAGCCGGGTAGCTCATCCCTCCCAATTGATAATTTTGTTGGTCATTATAGCTATGCAATGATGGGACCCCCAACATCTACAGGACAATTGCACAATAAAGGTCACAACATTGCATTCAAAAATAGATGGTGGAAGATGTCAAAGGGATCTTTGGTGGTTTCCAAGGGAGAAAAGGTCAGTACACTTTACTTGCTGTCAGCACATAATCTTCAACCCATGCAATAGCTACAAAAGTCAATAGTGCGGTGTGGCACTATCGGCTTGGGCATATGAGTGCTAAAGGAATGCGAATCCTTCAAACAAAGAAGCTTCTACCAGGTTTGAAAGAAGTGGACTTAGAGTTTTGTGAAGATAGTGTTTATGGTAATCAAAAGAGGATAGAATTTCAAAAATCAGGAAATAAAAGAAAAAATAAAAAACTTGAGCTGGTTTATTTTGATGTTTGGGATCCTGCAAGTACACCATCACTTGGTGGTTCATTGTACTATGTAACATTCATAGATGATACGATTAGAAAAACATGGGTTTATGTCATGAAGAATAAGTCCGATGTGTTTTCCATATTTCAAAGGTGGAAAGCCTTTGTGGAGAATGAAACAGGTACCAAGGTTAAATGCCTCAGATCCGATAATGGAGACGAATATTACAGCCAAGCTTTTGAAAGATTTTGTGTAGACTAAAGTCTATTCATAGCCCTAGGTCATGTTAAAAGAGAATGAAGTATTAAAACTATCACTAAGATTCTAGGACTAGCAAGAAATGAACCTACATTAACCTAAGGTCAAGGCCAATTACCTATGATTTACACACATAAAACCTAATTTTTTAATGCGTTAATTTTCAAAGAGCAAAGTGTTGAAACTTTAAAATGCCTAGCTTTTTAACATGAAAAAAACCATAGCTTAGAAGCAAAATTTCACTTAAACCAAGCAAGAGAATGGAGAGATGAACAAAGAGCAAAATCATGGAAGGATTACACCTATTCATGCTCTTTGTACATCCTTGAGCAAGCATCCCCTTTGTAGAGAAGCCTCTTGATCTTTTTATTTGCAAAAGAAGCCTTTTGAAGCTAAGTGTAAACACAAGCTACAAAAGCCAATTATTGAAAGCCAAAAGTACACAAAAATCATTAATGAAAACCTAAAGCTAGGGTCTTGCATACCCGAATTTGCCAAACGGAAAAAAGCCAAGGGAAAAAAAATGCCTTTGGTTATGCACATGATGCTCTAAAGTAGCAAATTTATGCATACATATCAACCATGAGAGATAAAATGAGCTTCTACATAAGCAACTCTTGCAATTTTTACCATCTCTCATGCATGATTCAAAAGTAGATTAGTTTCTATCTCACTTGAAGTATGGAAAAAACGATACAAGAGCTGAAAATAATGCATCTTTTGAATGAAATGAAGTGGCTCTCGAAAGCTGAATTTTACAATTTAAAGCTTTTCAAAAAGTTGGCTAACAACTAGCTCAATAAATTTTACAATTTTAGAGCACACTCAATGAGCTAGAGATGACTGCAACTTGATGAAATGAAAGTGAGTGGCTCTCAATAGCCAAATTATGTACTTTAAAAGCTCAAAAAGTTGGCTAAATACTAGCTTAAATGAAAAATTTGCATTTTTAGACCAAGCTATGAGCTAGCATTACAACTTTAATCCAAACATTTGGAATGGCTCTAATTAGCCAAATTTTTGCAATATTTTGCAATGATGACCCCTCGTTGGATCATTGAAATCACACTCCTGCCACACCCATTCAAAAATAAAGCTCAATTGTTAGTGCTTTTTAGCATATGAACATCCAATACAAGCACTAAAAGAATTCGTGATCAATCTCAAACCCAAAAGTTTATAGCTATTCCATGGTCATTCAATAAAGCCCAATTTTTTTGTGCTATGCAATGATTTTGCATTCAAATTAAGCACTAAAAATGTATCAAGCAATGCCAAGTTCAAATTCTAATGTATTCTTCATTCTGAAACTCAGAAGATACTGCTCTCCCATGTTCATCCAAAAAAGCTCGATTTTTAGTGCCATGCATTTAATTCAAGCGCTAAAATATACAAGCAATGCCAAGCCCAACTTTCAATACACACCCTCGATGATCACATCCAACTAGCACTCATATGGAATGCATAGCAAGGGAAAAAGAGAGCATAAGATGAAGTGAATTGAAGCGCTAAAATATACAAGCAATGCCAAGCCCAACTTTCAATACACACCCTCGATGATCACATCCAACTAGCACTCATATGGAATGCATAGCAAGGGAAAAAGAGAGCATAAGATGAAGTGACTTGAAGGCTCCCTTGAGGCATCAAAACTTGGTTTTGTATCATTGGCCACCATCCCTTCAAAAAATCATTGATTAGTGCTATACATTCATATGGTCAACACAACACAAGCACTAAAAATCATGTTCAATCATAACCCCAAAATGCTCTCTTTTGAGAGTCACTACAAAATGTAACAAGCAAGGTCAAAAAACAATTTATTTTTATTTTTACTCACACTCTCGACCAAGTATGAATGAATTGAATCTCAACTAAAGCTCGCATGTATGCCAAAATAATTTGTCTTTTAATGCAATAAAGGTTTCAATCATGGTGAGCACTAAAGATGATCATCACAATTCCAAACTTGAATGCCATCCCTGCAAATTCCAGGCACAATGGAAGGTGACCCAAATTTGATGCTTTAAGCACATTTGTCATACAGGAAAGAGAAAAGATTATCACGGCATGAGATTTCTATACCCTTTTGACTAGTCAAGGCTCAAGGTTAAGCTTGATTTATGATGAGAGATCAAGATGAAAAGAGGGGCAGGAACTCCCTTTTCATAAGGTCAAAATGGAGTTTTGATTGATTTTTTATTTTATTTGTTTCCTTCTATTCTGGCAAACTTTTATGCAGGCGTATGTATCCCAATAATTAGGCAGATGCCATAGACTCCAATAGTACATACATCAACGGCTTCCAGAGAGGAGTAATTCTTTCAGCGGCTTGCAACGTATTCTTCAACGTTGGGAGCTGATGGGACTTCCGTGGCAGCGAACGGGTCGTGTGTGTGTGTTGAGCATCCTTGCAGTTAAGGCACTGATGCAGAACATGAGTTGCGAGGTTCAACGTGAGCAGTTTAGGAACCCGATGAAGTTGGATGGTGGTCAATGCAAGTAGACACCTCTGCGAGTCTGCGTGCAGTTGATAAAGCACTCCTAGTATGTGGGGTGAAGTTTTGTCGCCAGCGACACTAGTTCTGGGGTCACCATGCAATGCGTGATGAAGTCGATTCCCCGAGCTGCATTTCGAGTATCCAACAGGTTTTGTGTGTGTGTGTGTTTGCAGGGGAGTGTGAGTCTCAGCCAAGTTGTTGCTCCTCCCCTCCTGCAAATATTGCTAATTCCCTGCTTTTCCTCCCACATCACATCCTGAAACAGGGTCATCCACAGCATGACCTGATCTCTGTGTGTGAAGTTTCAGTCATTTTGCAGCACCATGCCGAGATGGTGAACTTGAAATCCTATTTGCACGCCATCTTCAAGCCGTAAAAAATTGAAATGCAATGTTGGTTAGCAGGGTTATACGTGAACAGCTTTCGTTGCGCAGCTTGGCCAGAGCAACAATCAAAGCCAGCATGTGGACAAAGTTATAAAGGTGGAGCAGGGTTGTGTGTGTGTGAGAACTGATAGGGTGACTGTTTAATGTAGCAGGTGGTTTTGATGCCATATCTAGTGGTGCTGAACCGGCAGCAGCGGCATGGATGAGAGCTTGGATTTGTGTGGGTAGGCAAGGCAGGTGTAAGCATATCGGCGCACCAATAGCAGGCCCACATGGTCGTCTGTTGTGTGTGTGGGGGAGCTCTTGAAGCCATGGCAAGCGAACTCATCAGGCTGCAGCAAGACTCCGAAGGCAGTTGTTTCCTGCATCAAGGCGCAGACCACGATTTTTTTCACAACTTGAGCAAGTGGCAATGTTTGAAAACCAACAAGGCCGCAGCAGCAATATTCCAGGGCCAGCAAGGATTTGTGCTTGTGCTGAAAATAGTGAGGTCAATACAACATTCTCAGCAGGTGTGCTAGTGCCAAAATATGGCAGTGCAAATCAAGGGTGTGTGTGTGTTTGTGAAGATTCTCGGTAGGAGGCGTAATTGTGTGTGGACGAAGCCAGCGCGCATCCCGGCAGTCAGGAGTTCGGGGCTGTGTGTGTGTGTGTGTGTGTGTGTGTGTGTGTGTGTGTGTGTGTGTGTGTGTGTGTGTGTGTGTGTGTGTGTGTGTGTGTGTGGCGAAAACGCCAAGCCTCAGGCACGTGGATGCGTGTGTGTGAGTGAGTGGCGCCAAATCTGCCAGGCTGGGAAAAATGGTGTGTGTGAGAGTAGGGTTATTATGCTAGCGCCCCTGCATGCTCTTCGATATGTTTCCTTAAAATTGGTGTGTGTGAGGCATTTGTATAGCATTTTGTTTTAAATTAAAAGGTCACTTAAGGAGCATTCCCACCATTTCTTTGAGCTCAAGTAACATGTTTCAATGCTCCCTTGAAAATAATTCTCGCAATCCCTTTCGAGTCTCACTACATAGCCCCTATGCTCATGATCTTTTTAGAGCTAACACCTATCAACACATGTTGGTTCTTATTCTCGAGTTTTAGGTCCCAATATTACTAAAAAAAAATTGAGCACAAACATATTTCAAGCATAACACACCTATTTCTAGCAATTAAGTGCCAGTGTCACATCAAATTGTTCATGACATTTGGTTGAATATTCTTACAAACACTCAAAGTTAGGTTCAATCTTTCAATTGAACTCAAAAATTGGTTGCAACCTGATAAGAATATCCACATTTCGGTCTACCTTGAGCATTTATTAGCCATTTGGTATAATGCATAACAAAAGTTTGATCCATTGATTATCAAAATGGGTAAACCATAAGAAATTGATGCATCCTATACTCTACGAGGCATAGCAGAGCTCACAACATTTTGCACTAATTCTCCCATTTGCAAAAACCATTCCCAATTGGCATCATTGCAATCATAAATTGCTCATGTCTAATGTCCCTCATCATCCAAATAAAATCGGATTTGTCACTTGGTTTTATGGTTACACAAATTTGATTATGGCATTTGAAAATGCACAATGTTATGAAATTTTTTGCCATATCCAATCGAATTGGCATTCGCATCACAAAGGCAATGTAGATTAATCATTTTCAATTGGGTATCAATTGAATCATCCAAAGTCAATCAATCAATTACACACCGATCTTTTAGGTCTAATAATCATCATAATTGGTAATTGCTACCAATTATTCATCCTAATTTGAATACCGAATGCCATTGAGTAGGCACACACACCCAAATTTAGGCCATCGATTTGTGCAAAAATTTCATTAAACACTCATTGCATTTCATCAATTGCACACTTGATCACACATACATGAGTATATACATGCTAAACTAACTCAATTTTAATAAAAAATTGATCAACTTTTAACTCAATTTAGCATTGCACACACAAAAAAATTAGGTGCACAAATCCAATTTTTTGCTCAATTAGCAACGAAATTAGGCCAATTCCTAATGTTTATACACACAATTTATGCAAAACTACCATTCCACAAGCATCTAGGCATCCTATTTGATTACAATTTCATTCCAATTTCATCAAATTAGGCATAAATTCCATCAATTAGACACACACACCTATGAATTAGCAACTCAATGGGATCAACTTAAATTGAACGGAGTAGGTCAATCCACTTACAATTGATTGCTTGCTCGCTTAGTCCTTGCTCCTCGCGTAGACATTGCATTGCACACACATGTGTGCAACTCCGATTCGACCAAAATCAACACTCAATCACATGATTAGGCATAGATTAGAGCAATTAAAAGTGATGATCCTCCTCAATTAAGGGAATTTAGCATACATTCCAAATCAAAATTAGTGGTTAGGTTAGGACAATTAGCATGAAATTAGCATGGAATTAGTACAATTAGCACAAAATTAGCATGAATGGGATGCAAAATTAGTGAAGGTTAGTGAAAAATTAGCAAAATCAAAAGAGAATTTAGGGGGTTTTGGGGTGAAATGACTCTATAAACATCTAATTAAACTTAATTACACTATACACAAATCAAATCCTATCTAATTACAAGAAATCTGTAATCAAATTACTCTTATCTTTTGCAACCTCAACTCCACTAGCGTAGGCAACCCGTCACCGGCAGCGGCGCCAATGTTGAAGGCTCGCCATAGCATAGGCAATCTCCACAAAATCTATCAATCAGGAGAGAGAGAGCATGACCCGGCTAGGGCATGGAGGCATCACACCAAGAATGTGCGAGAGCGTCATCAGATGCAAAGATTGAGAGGATTCAAGAGCGTGCATCCTCCAATGCAAATAGAAATCATCCCAAACAACTAATGCTAATCGCACATCAAACATCAATTCAAACAATCATCTACACACATCAAGCAACGAAGTGAAACACACTAATCTTGGAATCTCTCAAGCACAACTCCAATTACATGCATTGACGATTAAGCACACAAGATCGCATTCAAGTCGGCCACCCCAACCATGCCAATCATGGTGTCCAAATCAAGTCACACATAATCAAATTAAGCTCAAGGTTCTTACACCTACACACACACACACAAGCACACCATTAGAGGAAAACTCTAATCCCTCAATAATGAGTATGCCCACTCCACTTAATCGAGAGAGTTAGATAAGGACTCCACTAATCGGAGTAGCTTAGCATAAGTAAGAGTTAGATTAGAGAAGATCAACACTTCAAAACAATGAAGGAAAGTAGAGAAACATGATTGACAACATAATGAAGACTAGATTAATTAAGAGAGGATTACACTAATTACATGTGATTAACACTAGCCTTCTAAGCATGGGCATTAAGCTCAAAGGCTAGGCCATCAAGAGCTACTCTAGGGAGAGATTTCTCAAAAGGACCACTCTAGAATCACCTATCATTAAGCATAGGGCTCTTTTATAGCTTTGGGCCTCAAACCCTTCAACTATGGGATAAAGTGAGCTCTCTAGCCTAGACTCATACAACTTTGGAACTCCTAAATGAGCCCAAGCCCTATACAATGAAAAGTAAATATTGTGCACTATGGCACATCCACAGCTTGGTGCATAATTGGTGTAGCCGTTAGCCGCTGCTAGCAGTACATTTACTGGTACCAGAGGTGTACCTTGTGATGGATCCTTGGTAACCTCAATAAAATTTAATTGCATGATCTTCGGCGCATTTGGATTATTTGAACATTGGGCAATCAAATGATTTATGCCACATCTCTTCCTTTGTGTTTTCTTCTTTTTTTGCGATTGGGCAATTGATGCCGTGTCTCTTTCTTCAATAATAGAATTTTGCTTTTGGAGCATCGATCGTGTGAGTACATTTACTGGTACCACAGGTGTACTTTGTGATGGCTCCTTCGTAACCTCGATCAAGTTTAAAGGCATGATCTTCGGTGCATTTGGATTATTCGGCCATGGGGAAATCAAATGATCTATGCCACATCGATTACACATGAGTATCGGCATTGTAGATGTGCTCGCTTGATTGGTTTGCATTAGTGTGGCATTCTTTTGTAGCCTAATAGGAGACTCGGCCACACAATGTGGACCTCCACACTCATAGCATTGAAGAGGTGGTCTCTTAGCAGTGTACTTGATATTTTGGCCTCTTGCAGCAAGAGCAACTACTTGATAGACAGGTTTGACTTGTCCCCAATAGTCTTCCATGTAGTATTGTGGACTTTATTCAAGCGCATCTATCCCATAGGCAATATTAGGGTCTATATCTTCCTCATAGCCTTCCAAACAAGAAATAGATGACTCACAACCGACTTGATTCACAGAAGTGATTCTCGAATATGGTGGTTGCGGTCCTAGCACTGGAGGTGGTAAGGGTGTTTTTTGAACAACATTTTGGGCCCTAGGTACCATGTGTTGTGACTTTTGTTCAAGAGGTGGGGACGATATCAATGCAAGCACTCGATGTGTGTCTGTCCATGCTAAGGTTTGTCTATTGGCCATCGTGCACTTAAATATGATGCAATCCTTAGCTTGATGACCATACCTCCCACAAGGCCAAAAGGGTTACCCTCTCTTATGAGAGTAGCCGTGTGTAGCCACCCTTGTGTAGACAAGCCCAAATTGGACCCTCCAATCCATCCATGTGTGGCTGCCCTTGAGAAGACAAGTCCTCCTTTGAAATTGACCACCGTCCATCGACTTCTGACCATCAGCCACTGGCCATTGACTACCAGCCATCAACCAAACGACCGGTCATTTTTCGACCACTTTCTGGCCGCCGCCGTCTGGCCATATTAATCCGATAAAAAAGGAATATTCTAGTGAAGACAGTCTCGAGCTTTGCTCGAGACTGACAGTGAAAATTTTGGTTTCCGGTGAGTGATTTTAGTTTCAGGGGAGTAATTTTTCTTCATGCACGATGGCTTCTCCTCATAACAGGGGCCTTAAAAATGTGCGTTTTTAACACAAAATTTACAAGGGGTACATCAAGCTCCATACTTAACAATCTCCCACTTGGAGACTGACCTCCAAACCAAACCTGACTGCTTTCCATCCTGCCTTCTTATTCTTGAATTCCGATTGAAGATGAGCAAAATCCCAACTTCTCCTTGTTGACCACCTACATGTCTGCAGGATTCTCACGTGTATGCACCTTTCCTAGCTTTAGTTGTCCCTCTTTCAAAAGAGTGCGTATGAAGTGATATCTCACCTCAATGTGCTTTGTCCTTGAATGAAAGGCTGAGTTCTTTCCAAGATGGATAGAGCTTTGGCTATCGTTGTACAAGACACAATTGTCTTATTTGAATCCAAGCTCTTCTAAGAATCTATGAAGCCACATAATTTCTTTGCTCGTCTCTATCATTGCTACATACTCTGCTTCCGTGGTAAATACTACATACTTTCGTGGTAAATACTACATACTTTCTGCATACTCAAAGAATCTCTAAAGCTACATACTTTCTGCAGCTTTGAAGCCCAGCTTACTGTTGTGCCTTCAACCGTGAATACATAGCCAGTAGTGCTCCTTTGAGTATCTTTGTCAGCTACCATATCTGCATCACCATATCCTTGAAGAAAAATATCAATTCTTCCAAAATACAAAACATTTGTTGCTATCCCTTTTAGATACCTAAATATCCACTTCACAAATTGCCAGTGCTCTTTACCTGGGTTGTCCGTGAGCCTACTTTCAACTCCCACTGCATATGCAATGCCTGGCCTTGTCCATAACATAGCATACATAAGAGAACCTACCGCTGCAGCATATAAAACTTCAGATATATAGTCTATCTCTTCTTGAGTCTTTGGATACATATCGTTGGTTAGTTTAAAGTGACCAACCAAAGGTGTAGAAACTGTTTTTGCATTTTGCATTGCAAACCTTTCTAGTACCTTCTTGATGTAATCCTCTTGATATAACTGTATTGTCTTCTTCATCTTGTTCCTTGATATCCTCTTTGCAGCACCTAAATATTTCATTGAAAAAGATTTAGATAGCTGCTCTTTTAGGTCTTTGATGTCCTACATGTTAGCACTCGCAATCAACATGTCATCAACATACAACATCACGATGATGAACTTCCCATCTCCCAAATTATTTGTGTAGACGCAGTGATCTGAGTTTCATCTTGTAAATTCGTGATCCAACATCCATTGATCAAACTTCAAGTACCACTGTCTTGATGCTTGCTTTAAACCATACAAGCTCTTCTTTAATCTGCAAATCATTTTCTCCTTACTTTTTAATTCATACCCCTTTGGTTGAAGCATGTAGATTTCCTCCTCTAAGTGTTACCACCAAGCAACCACCTTTTATGTAGCCATGGGCCGGGCTTGTCGGAGCCGCTAGTAGTGTATTATGTTATTGGGCAGGCTTGTTGGTTAGGTAGGAATGATTAAGAGTGATCATCGATGAGAGGCGCACTCTAAAACTGAAACCTATAATGTTTGGGTAAGATTGGCTAAGTGTGGGCGCCCAAATGTGAACGGGCAAGCCCATATAGAAGTCAATCTAAACTTAAAATACCTCATTCTCTCATTTGTGCAATGGAAGAAGAGTGCTCTTTCTCCATCTCCTTCTCCGTCTCCTTTGTGTACTAGTGTGTGTGTGTGCTTGAGAGAGAGAGAGAGAGAGAGAGAGAGAGGGGGGGGGGGGGGGGGGGGGGGGGGGGGGGAGAGAGAGAGAGAGGGAGAGATCGAGCATTGCGATGGCACGACGGCGGCGAGGTGTTTGAGCACGGCGTAGTGGCGGCTCCCTCTTCTTCGCGGCGAGGAATCCTCCATGATAGCAAGCATAGAGCGGTGAGTGATACACCATTGTCATCTTTGAGCTTACTAGTTTAGGCTAGTTGCGTGCTTAGAGCCATCTGTAGCTCGCACACAGTGTTAGGCAAGTCCCTTGCTTCGATACGTGCAACAAAATCCACATTTTTGGCGCCGTTGCCGAGGAATCGCCCTGCACTAAGCTGAAAAGGAACTCTATGCTTCTTCTGTGAATGTTTGTCTTAGGAAGGAAGAGGAGGAAGAAGAAGTTATTTTTTTGCAACGTTTCATTTTTTGCATAATCTCAGTTTTCTGCCAATGTCTACTTGCACATAATCTTTTGCACAGTTAGTAGTTAGTGTATTAGTAGTAGTGAATGAGTGTTTTGTACCAATGTCTGGTTTTACACAGTTTTTTTTATTTGCACAGTTAGTAGTTAGTGTGTTAGCTAGTGAATGGGTAAGCAATTAGCAGAGTAGGTAGCTTCGCTGTCAGTGAGTAGGTAGCTTCGCTGTCAGTGAGTAAGTAGCAGAGTAGTTAACTGTAGAGGAGATAAGGTAAGGTTAGTGAGGAGAGTAGGTAAAGGTGTAGTGTGTGTGTGGCCCAAAAAGGCCACTGAAACCACACGCGTAGCAATCGCCCAAAAAAAAAATCAAAAATGTTTAAGCGTGAGGCGTGAGTGTGTTCTATGAAAATTTAGGATCGGGATCATTCCCCCAAGTCCAAGCCCAAAGCCCAGGCCTCAGTCCTCAGTCTTATGACATATACTAGACTCATTCTTCTATATATACCCTACCCCCACAAGAAGGAATGAGAGCATGTGGGAAAAGTTCCTCAAGTCCTCCGCCATCCCCTTCACACTCACCCTTTGGACTTACTAATTCTAGTCCCCTCCCCCGGGGGGTTCACCTTACATAGTATGTGACCTATCACGTGAGTTCAACAGAAGGGTATTTAAATCCCTTAAAACTTATAGAAGTAAATTTACATAAGGATATGTTTTTTACAAATCTCAAAAAAAATTACAGGATTTAAAAGAAAAGGGTTCATTATATTTTCTAGAAAACTCACAAAATAGGGATTTTAGAAAAAGAGCCTGAACGCACGTGATATAGTGGTCTTAAATATAGTGAACCCCTTGGATCCTCTCCCCACCTAGGAAAAGACTAGTTTTAAGATTCTGAGGGCTGTACGTAACCGAATTGGGGGCTATAAAGCACGACACGTCCCTCTAGTCAAGATGCTCATTTTGAGCTATCGCACGCCATATTTTGTGGCTTGGTTAAAATAAGAGACCAAAAAATACAATAAATTGGGTTGTAAACACCTTAAAAACTTGGTGAGCGGCCTTCACGGGCACTCACCAACACCTCTAGAGTGTCAAGGTCACATGCACCTATGCTCTGGTCGTGTGCTAAAGGAAAAACACATCGAGAGTGTCTCCCTTTACGTGGGCACTCATTATTCCTCTACTTTAGGCTCTAGGCCCTTAGCGGGAACCCAAGGTAGTACCAGTCAGGACTCGTATATTGCGTCCAGTGACTCTTTCTCTGACTACGACATCATGGAGGGCTACCCAATGCCTAATCCTCATAGCTCAAGCCAAGACATGCATGCCATGGGCGCATGGTCCGCGCTTAGCCACTTGAAGGAAACCTTTAGTAGAGCCACTCGCTCCGAACATGGAGCTAACGATGTAAATGAGGGGGGTGAGGAAGTAAATTCTCCATTCATGACCAACGTAGACCCTATGCCCTTAGAGAGTGTACACGTGAATACTCCATTCATTGCACCCCCTGACTCTTCAAAGCTATTCTCCTCCAAGGTTATAGTACCTGATGGTCAAATCCTTGCTGAAGTACAAGAAGTTGAGTGGTATATCATTGTGGCTAGGGAAAAGAAAATCAAGAGCTTACGCAAGGCGGAGCAACAAAGAGAGTTACATGTGAGAGCCCCTATGTCAATATCATTGCTAGGAGAGCAATCAAGTGCTCTTGAATTCGTGACCACTAAGGGTCAACCCACAACCCATAGAGAGCCACAGTACATCTAGTCCAAAGAACACCCCTAGCACCTCAATCCTAGATGGAGCATTCCTAAATGAGAACTAGGAGTACAAACTACAAACGGAAACTCTAACCGACCTATACACAGGTCACACTTATCACGTGGGTTTGTTAGATGTCCTACAATCCACAACGAGTGCTACTAGTGTGGAGGATCAACAACAAAGAGTTTGTGAGGTCATCTATAGGGTTATTGAGCTAGAAAGACAGAACAAGGGGATCCACATGCCTTCAACGGGTCTCATGAGATTATTGGATACAAGGAAGGCTAAACAACCAACCTCATCGCAAATGGAGACTCCCTCGGTAAGTCCGATGGATCCTCCATATGTTGTTTTGCCAGGGGTCTCAGTGCAATCTGAGCCCACAAGTGATAGCTTTACTTTTCCAAGTCTAGCTCATCTTTCCTTTGATGACACCACGGCTACCATGCCTACCCCAATGATAGGCATGCCAAGAAACATGCCATGGACCTCATTTATTAGTAAAGCACCGCTACATGGTAGCTCAATGCCGAGAATAGCCCCTACAAGTGTGTATCAATCATATGCACCTATGGGTCCTTGTACTCATGTAGTTCCTATCTCTCCCATTGTTTCAACAACCTATGCTCCACAACCACAACACCCAAGCTCTTATTTCCATGGGACCATACTGGCTAGCATTAGCATGTCACATCCGATGTCTACTATGCCTAGGGCCACACATATGAACTTTGGGCCGCCACATGGCACAACACTGTACCAAACATGGAACCCAAGGGCTTCCTATGCCAAGCCCAATGCCAATACCTACTCCACATGTAGTCTCTGGAGCGCCTTCACCCACGGTGCCTGCTCAGTTAAGTAACTTGGCAACATTTTCTCAAGCTATCGGCCGATCTATTGCTGAGAATATACATAACAGGCCTGATAGAGAACCTAGAAGTAAGGCAGTACAAATAGCCAAGCTCACACAAAAATTTAGTGGAGACGGAGATGTGAGAAAGCATATCAAAGTGTTTGAAAAAATATGCGATCCTCTAGGAGAACACAATGACCTGCATAAGAGTAATGTTTTAAGCCTAACCTTAAGTGGGAAGGCAGGGGATTGGTATAGAACCCTAAGGGTGGAAGAAAAAATGATTTACCCTACTCTTAGGAGACTGTTTTTGAAAGAATACATACGAGAGGGAGTGCTTTGAGGTGTAGCCTCTCAGCTCCAGAAAGCCCAACAAGACGAAGGAGAGTCGGTGAGAGACTTTATTAGTCGCTTAAAGCTTTTGAATTCTCGTTGTAATCCAAATGAGCGCTTCAATAATAATCAATTGCTTGATAGATTCATTAGGGGATTACGACATGAGGATATCTATAATGGCTTAGTCATTAGAGGTATCACCACTTGGAAAGCGGTCACCAATGCGATCCAATTGGAGGATAATTTAATGATTCAAGGAGAAAGAGTGTCTGTTGAGCCTAAATCTATAAGCTCGCAAGCATCGAGGCATCAGCCAATGACCCTAAAGCCTATTGCTAAGGATCCAAAGATATCTGAGATGACTTTAGCAGATCTCACCAAGGTCATTCAAGAGAGTCTTACAGAAAATCATGCTCCACAAAACAATCATATGTATCCAAGAAGGGAGCAACAATGGTGCTCAGTATGCTATGGTCCGCATAGTATCAGTGAATGCCCTACTTTTAGAGTGAAATTCAATGGGAATTGCAAAGCCCACATTGGGTGAACCATGTGTATGGTGTGTACTCTCTCTCTCTCTCTCTCTTTACTCTATAATCTCTTGTCTGTGAAAATTATCTCTCTCCATTAAGTAATCTACTCAATTATCTACTAAGTTATATCATATTTCCTAACAACTGGTATCAGAGAAAGGTTTGCTTGTAGCTAAAGTATCTCAAGGAAAGGATTCCTTGAATTGAGTGGGAGTAATACTGGAGGAAGGGAAGCTCAAGATTGAGAAGTTCAACGGCAAAAACTACCAACATTGGAAGATGCAGATTGAAGACTATCTCTACCAGAAGGACCTCTATTTGCCACTAGGTGGCCTTGCAAAGAAGCCCGCAATGATGGCACATGAAGCATGGAAATCAACTTTGATCGATGAAAATCAATTTCGATAACAAAGTGTGAGCTCTTCTTATAGTATCATCTTTACCGGATAGTTGGGACAACCGTGTGGTGGCTCTAAGTAATTCTATCTCTGGCACAAATACTCTTAAGTTTGATGATGTTGTGGGTGTTCTCCTAAGCGAGGAAATGTGAAGGAGAAGCACAGGAGAATCATCAACTGCTGCACTATTAGTGGAAACAAGAGGAAGGCCTAAGAAGAGGTTCAAAAACCAAAAGGGTTGTGATCGCTCAAAGCGGAGCAAGCCACTCACAAAGTCAATCCTTGAATGTTGGAACTGCGGAAAGAAGGGCCACATCAAGAAGGATTGCTGGTCCAAGAAGAAGAAGGAGTTGGAGTCTCAAGACAACAAGCCAACATCGAGACCAATGTGGTAGGTAAAGTAGAGCAAGATGCTCTAATTCTCTCATTAGACAATATGTCTAATTCTTGGATAGTAGATTCTGAGGCTTCATTCCATGCGACACCACACAAGCAACATTTCCAAGATTACACCAAAGGTAATTTTGGATATGTATACTTGGGAGATGATGAAGCTTGTGAAATTTTTGGCAAAGGTACAGTTTGTGTCAAAACTGCTAATGGAAATGAATGGAAGCTTAAAGATGTTAGGCATGTTCCTTCTCTTTGAAAAAAATTGATCTCTATAGGACAATTGGACGATGAAGATCACAACATTGCATTCGGAAACAAATGGTGGAAGATCTCAAAGGGATCTTTGGTGGTTGCCAAGGGAGAGAAGGTCGGTACACTTTACTTGTGTACTGTCAGCACGCAATCTTCAACTTGTGCAATAGCTATAGAAGTTGACACTGCGGTGTGGCACTATCGGCTTCGACATATGAGTGCTAATGGAATGCAAATCCTTCAAATAAAGAAGCTTCTACCAGGTTTGAAAGAAGTGGAGTTAGAGTTCTGTGAAGATTGTGTTTATGGTAAACAAAAGTGGGTAAAATTTCAAAAATCAAGATATAAAAGAAAAAATAAAAAACTTGAGCTAGTTCATTTTGATATTTTAGGTCCTACAAGTACACTATCACTTGGTGGCTCATTGTACTATGTAGCATTCATAGATGATGCGACTAGAAAAACATGGGTTTATGTCATGAAGAATAAGACCGATGTGTTTTCCATATTTCAAAGATGGAAAGACTTTGTGGAGAATGAAATAGGTACCAAGGTTAAATGCCTCTTATCCGACAATGGAGGCGAATATTGTAGCCAAGATTTTGAAGGCTTTTGTGCTAGCAATGGCATTCAAAGGCAAAGGACAACCCCAAGGACACCTCAACAAAATGTAATTTTTGAAAGGATGAACAGAATAATCATGGAGCGAGCACGGAGCATGCGTCTATATAAAGGCCTACCGCTTGAGCTTTGGGCAGAAGCTGTCAGTACTCTATGTACTTAATCAACCAGTCACCCTCAACGGCATTGGATGGGGGAGTTCCAGAAGAGGCATGGAAAGGTAAACCAGTGAATTATGCATTTCTCAAAGTGTTTGGGTGTGAGGCTTTCATGCACATGGATAGAAGCCTAAAGTCAAAGATAGATGCAAAGTCCAAAAAGTGTTTCTTCATTGGCTATGGAGAAGGTGACTTTGGGTATCGCCTATAGAATCCTAAAGATGGTAAAATCTTTAGAAGTAGGGATGTAATTTTCAATGAAAAAAATATGTACAAAGATTACTTGTAAAGAAAACAAACAAAAGAAATAGGTGATGAGTACATGGAGCTTGATTACGATGAAGACTCAAGGACTACAAAAGATGACAATTTGCAACAACATCAACCAAATGAGGAGCCTCAACCTATTCCCCAAAGATCTACAAGAGCAAGTAGACCTCCAAAAAGGTTCGTTCCATCTGTTAATCTAGGATTCTGGAGAGCTGGAATCATACAAAGAAGCTATGCATCACGAATCCAAGAAAGAATGGATGAAGAGCATGCAAGTGGAAATGGACTCATTACATTGCAACCAAACATGGGAGTTGGTTGAGTTGCCTAAAGGTAAGCGGACACTGTAGAACAAATGGGTGTATAAGCTGAAGTAAGAAGAAACTGGGAAGAAAAGGTACAACTCTAGGCTTGTGGTAAAAGGGTTTTCTCAAGAGAAAGGTATTGACTTCAATGAAATATTCTATTCTCTTGTAAAAATGAACTCAATTAAGCTTGTCTTAAGCATTGTGGCTGCTCATGATTTAAATTTTGAGCAAATGGATGTAAATACGGCATTCCCTCACGGTGACTTAGAGGAGGAAATCTACATGCTTCAACCAAAGGGGTATGAATTAAAAAGTAAGGAGAAAATGATTTGCAGATTAAAGAAGAGCTTGTATGGTTTGAAGCAAGCATCAAGACAGTGGTACTTGAAGTTCAATTGATGGATGTTGGATCACGGATTTACAAGATGCAACTCAGATCACTGCATCTACACAAAGAATTTGGGAGATGGGAAGTTCATCATCCTAATGTTGTATGTTGATGACATGTTGATTGCGGGTACTAACATGCAGGACATCAAAGACCTAAAAGAGGAGTTATCTAAATATTTTTCAATGAAAGATTTAGGTGCTGCAAAGAGGATACTTGGTATGAAGATATCAAGGGATAGGACGAAGAAGAAAATAAAGCTATCTCAAGAGGATTACATCAAGAAGGTACTAGAAAGGTTTGCAATGCAAAATGCAAAAACAATTTCTACATCTTTGGCTGGTCACTTTAAACTAACCAAGGATATGTGCCCAAAGACACAAGAAGAGTTAGCCTATATGTCTAAAGTTCCATATGTTGCATCGGTAGGTTCTCTTATGTATACTATGGTCTGGACAAGGCCAGACATTGCACGTGCAATGGGAGTTGTAAGTAGGTTCATGGACAACCCAGGTAAGGAGCACTGGCAATCTGTGAAGTGGATACTTAGGTATCTAAAAGGGATAGCAACAACTGCTTTGTATTTTGGAGGAACTGATATTTTTCTTCAAGGATATACTGATGCAGATATGGTAGGTGACAAAGATACTCGAAGGAGCACTACTAACTATGTATTCACGGTTGGAGGCACAACAATCAGCTGGGCTTCAAAGCTGCACAAAGTGGTCTCACTTTCTACCACGGAAGCAGAGTATGTAGCAATGACAGAGGCAAGCAAAGAAATTATGTGGCTTCATAGATTTTTAGAAGATCTATTTCCCTTTCTAAAATACACTCCTCTCGCTTTAAGCTTCCACATTGCAAAGCTCCACACATCCATAGTTGTTTAGGCTTAGCCAACCATCCTAGAAGTTCTGATCCTTCTACAATAACGGAATCAAACTCCTCTACTTGGGTTCTTATCACATCCTAGTAATTATGGTCCTTAAGATTTATTCTCGTCATGGTTCCCATATGTCTCGGGTAGATATGGTCATAACCCCAATCTTGGACCATTTTCAGCTGTTGCATGAATGGTCTTCCTAGAATGATGTCATAGTTGTTCTTCTTGTCAAAGTTAACAGTAGCAAGATATGCTCATACTCAATGCTGCAAGAAGTAACAACTACTTTTTCTAGCAGTCCTATGGGCCTTTCTGTGTGTCCGTCTACAAGCTGCAGTTTTAACTTGGTAGCCCTCACTGTTGGTTTTCCCCATTTTTTCCAGACCTCTTTTGTTGCAATGGAAACACCAGCTCCAACGTCAAGGATTGCCATGGTTTTTACACCTTGGTATTCCACAAGAAGAGTGGTGTTCTCATCTTCTCCCTCATAATACTCTCCAACCTTGTTTAATGGCATGTGCCTAGTATTTAGCTAAGGCATTTTCAGCTCTTTGATCCCATCCTCGATTTGAGTCATTGGTTTTTTGTCACCAAATTTCTCTAGGAATTTTCCCACAGTAGTCCACATGTTTGGTCTTATCCTGAGCAACTCGGCTAACATTATTATATAGGTGACTGGGGTAGATAGAATAGTATGGTTGTAGGAATTCAATAGTGATTCATAACAAGCTCAAGGGATATATGTACTTTGGGGGACCACTCCATCAGTACTATGTCACCCCTAGTGTGCACAGCCCTACAGTCTCAAAAACAAGACGATCAAAACCACTAGATTGAGTCCTCTAAAATCTAATGCAGAAGACTCATCTAGTCTACTGCATCATTCTAAGTCGAGATCAATGGGATCCCGGATTCCTATATCTACACATCAAGGTAGTGATATCCCCAACACGATTTTTAGTACAAGGGTGCTGATATTAGAACCGAAAGTCGAGATGTAAGACTCAAAGGAAGGGTGAATGACCGAACCCCTTCTTGAGTACCTGTCAGTGGTTATGAGACAAGAGATGTAATGGTTGGAGAACCTAGAATGATGAGAATGGTAGTAGAGACTCAAAGAATGCGACTCAAGTGGATATGTGCGTGCCAAAAAAGTACAATGGATCGGGAGGTCCATACGCGCATGTTTCCATCTTTAAGCGAGTCTTAAGAGCTAAACAAGTAGCGGATTTCCACACACAATACGAGGGATTTGTTTTAACATTGGAAGGATCGGCATTGACTTGGTTCTAGCCCCGCTAAATAGTAGAGATTTCATGAACATTGATCAACTCTTATGAGACTTTGCCAAGGAATCCTCTATGAGAGGAATCAAGCACAACACGGTTTCTCATGTCTACACTTTCCAAAAAAAAAATGAAAAGGTGAAAGAAGCTTCACTTTGTTTTAAGAAATACATCGAAAGATGTCAAGCGCAAGAGTTACCATAGGATGATCGTTTATCGATTCTCTTTATTGAGAGCTTGAGAGATGAAACTCTAAAAAATGACTTATACTTAAAGGCATGCACAACATTCGAACAAGTCACTGGGGAAGCATTGTACCTGGTTGACAACCGTAAAACATATAAGGAGGTAACTCATACATGGAGGTAACTGAAGACATAGAGACAAACACTAACAATGTCTCTTCTACCACCAATGAGTCAACTACAAAACCTAGTACTCCGGCTTCAATCACACAAAGTGTAGATCAACTAGTCGAAGAAGTGGTCCGCATGATGAATTAGACCTACCAACAAAACCCCAACCTGAGGCCGCATCAACCACAAGCCATCAATGCTCCAAGAGTGTTGAAGTGGTGTGCCATTGAGCAAAAATACATAAACCATGACACTAGTGAGTGCTTCTATAATCGGAATTACATGAGGCAAAGTATGTATGGACCACCGATGGTACAACAATTTCCACCACCTCCAAGAACCCAATAAAACAATACAAGGGGGAGATAAACCACAACCATTGTTGAGATAGCAGCTGCCTTTGCCTCATGATAATAGGGAAATTGTGCATTATGCACAATTGGTGGAGTCACTCATAACTAAGACAATGATGCCACCAACTGTTTACTATGAGGAACCAATTGAAAGCCATGTGAGGGAGACAGAGGGTGTAGCTTATGTCCCTAAAGGAAGTCCATTCTGGGCTAGCATTGATGAAGCTACTGAACCTTCATATGTTGCTCAAACTTCCAAAAATCAATTCATAATGGATGAAAACACGTTCATGTTCATAATAAACCAAAACTGCAAGCCCAGGGGATATCCGCCTAGGACAGGCCAACAAAAAAGGGCACCACTAGCAACCCGACCCGAAGGCTCGTGTTATGAATGTGGAGGTGACTATTGGGCACAAGAGTGTCCACATAAAGGTCAACAAACAAAAAAAATTGGATTCTACGATGGTTGTGGGAGAAAACACTTGGTTCAAAATTGTGCAAAGAATCCTAACAACCTAGAGGAAGGCCATTGTCAATGTCATTAGAATTCTACCATGCATGAGTGGATTTGAGTCTGAGCCACAGTTCCAGTCAACGTGGTGATTAGAGCTCAGGCTCAAGAAGCAACAAAAAATCAGCCAATACTGGACAATTTGAAACTTCTCAAACAAACGGAATTTGAAAATGGGTCAGTTAAGACTCAAAGAAAATCGCCAAAAGCCAAATGAGATAAAATGAAAGCAAATAGGTTGAAGGAAAAAACAGCTTTGGAAACAAAATTGAACAAAACAAAAAGAACAAATCAGACATGAACAAGAGAGCAAGAAAAACACAAAAGAGTCTGAAGAGTCAAAGATTGACTCTGTTGGATCATCTTAGTGAAAAAGGTGAACGAGCATTTGAATTCTATGATACAAGACTATGTTGGGAGGCATTGTAGCAATGACCTAATCATAACCCACACAGAATTTTCAATCTGTGGATTGGCAACCCAGCTAGGGCATGGAAGCACGAGCATCGGATGAATAAAAATTAAGATGATTCATGAGTATGGTCATCCAATGCAATAGAGGTTAGTCATTAAATCACTAACTCTAATCACATCATTAATCAAGCATCACCTACACGCATTAAGCCCACCGAAGTCTGACTTACCATAGACTAAAAACCCAAAGAACACTAATGATAAGCACACACTAATTGCATTGGTGTTTGCCTCTCCAATCACCACATGCCAATCAAGGCACTTCATCAAAAGCTATACACACGAGGTGAATGGTGCTAGAGTTTCATAAAACCTATCTACACACAAGCAAACAATAGGGAACACACACACTAATTACAAGATTAAGAACCAACTTAATCAACCTAATTAGTGATGTTAAATATCACAAACCGAGTGCTTATAGAAGGATAGGAGTGGTTAATAGCAAGAAGTCATCACACACACACTAAAATCTAGAATAATGAGAAATGTGAAACTACATCATGACATAATGGAGTAGAGAAGAAGTAGACTAATGAGAAAGTAGAGATTAGATTAATAATGGTTCTCTAATTACAATGGATTAGCACTAGCCTCTTAAGCATGGACATTAAGCTCCAGGCTAGGCCATCCATAGAATGAACACGAGAGAGAGAGAGAGAGAGAGAGAGAGAGAGAGAGAGAGAGAGAGAGAGAGAGCTCTCAAAAGTGGATCCTCAAGAGTGGATACTCAAGAATGAAGCATCCTTGCATAAAGGCTTCTTTTTAAAGGCTTTCACCACAATCCCTTCTACTATGGGCTTAAGTTTGAGCCCTCTAGGTAGCATATACAACTTTGGAACTCCCAATGAGACCAAGACTTATACAAAGTGAGTTGGAAATATTATGCACAACCATAGCATATCTCCCGCTTGATGCATATTCGGTGTAGCCTGTGTTAGCCGCTGCTAACATTCCCCCCTTCCTAATTTGGTGCACATCCTTGTGTGTCGGTGAAGCATCACAGTGACATGGTAAAATGCAAGTCCATGGAAGAAATGTTGAGCTGCAAATCATAAGAACAAGTAATGATCATCTTTGCCAACAAGGATACAAAACATAAAGTACAATGAACAATCATGCAAAGTGAATTTTTTGCTTCTGAAAGATGGGTGAATCATAGTAAAAAACTAGACAACGTAAATAAAAAAAGACACCTATACAATTGTGAAGATTAAACCACTTGAAAATTTAGTTTTATGCATGAAACACAAGCAATTAGTTAAGACCCTAGGCTAATGCAAGGTCATAAACCTACTAGCCTAAAAACTATGTGACCAATCTTAATAAATCATTCCAATCTATCATGTCTACGGCCTATAAAAAATCTCTCAATCTATTAGTACATTGTCACAACTTTTTGAATCTCATGGAAGTTTGTTTTTGTCATTCATAGAAAAAAGTAAAACACATCACAAGGCAACCAGCCCAAGGCAAGTCTAGGTACGACTCTTGGCTCCTTGAACCCTCAAGAAGGTGATCCAAAAGCCTACTAGCCTACCAAGGTGACGGCTAACCCCTATCAGTCCAAGGCATTGGTGTAGGGCCTTGACCAAGCGAGCCAAGGTGATTCCTCTCGCCTGTCAAGTGCTAATAAGGCGCTAGGCCTCACAAATGTTAAACATAACATATAAATTTTCTTTTCCTATGTCTAGTAGCATTTTTGCTACTTTTTCTTGACACTTTTTTGCTTCATTGTTTCATTATTTAGCACTTTTTTTGTTGCTTCCATCACGAGATGCTTATGGCAATTGGACTAAGGGACTAAAGCCTAATCATAGCCCTAGGTCATATTAAAAATGAATGGAATATTAAGACTATCACTAAGGTCTAGGACTAATGAGAAATGAACCTACATTAACCTAAGGTCAAGGCCAATTACCTATGATTAGCACACATAAAACCTAATTTTTTGATGAGTTAATTTTCACAAAGCAAAGTGTTGAAACTTTAGTATGCCTGGCTTTTGAACATGAAAGAAGCATAGCTTAGAAGCAAAAACTACTTAAGCCAAGCATAGAGAATGGAGAGATGAACAAAAAAGCAAAATCATGGAAGAATTACACCTATTCATGCTCTTTGTGCATCCTTGAGCAAGCATCCCCTTTGTAGAGAAGTCTCTTGATCCTTTTATTCACAATCCAAGCTTCTTGAAACTAAGTGTAAACACAAGCTCCAAAGGCCTTTTATTGAAATCCAAAAAGCACACAAAAAACATTAAAGAAAACCTAAAGTTAGGGTCTTGAATACCCGAATTTGCCAAAGGGAAAAAACCCAAGGGAAAAAAGTGCCTTTGGTTATGCACACGATGCTCTTTGTAGCAAATTTATGCATACACAACAACAATGGGAGAAAAAAATGCTTCTTCATAAGCACATTTTACAATTTTTACAATCTCTCATGCATCTTTCAAAAGTTTGATTAATTTCTAGCTCACTTGAAGTATGGAATTTAAAACAAGCCAAGAGCTAAAAATAATACAACTTTGATGAAATGAAGTGGCTCTTGAAAGCCAAATTTTACAATTTAAAGCTTTTCAAAAAGTTGGTTAACAACTAGCTCACATGAAATTTTACAATTTTAGAGCAATCTATGAGCTAGAGATGACTGCAACTTGATGAAATGAAAACAAATGGTTCTCAATAGCCAAATTTGTACTTAAAAGCTCTCAAAAAAGTTGGGTGAACACTAGCTTAAAATGAAAAAAAAAAACTTTTGACCAAGCTATGAGCTAGCTTATATATAACTATTAATCCAAACAATTGGGATGGCTCTAAGGAGCCAAATTTTGTAATGTTTTGCAATGATGACCCCTTCTTGGATCAATGAAAGTACACTCCTGCCCACAATCCTTCAAAATGAACTCAATTTTTAATGCTCTAAAGAATTTGGAAATTCAATATAAGCACTCAAGGAATTCACAGTCAATCACAAGCTCAAAATTTTACTGCTCTCCATGATTATTCATAGAATCTCAACTTTAGTGCTATCCAAGGATTTTTCATTTAGAGCAAGCACTAAAATGCACAGTCAATGTCAAGCCCAAATTTTAGAACATAGAATGTATGGATCAAGCATTATTGCATGTGCAATGTAACTCTCAAAAGATGCCCAAACATATCACCAAGAGTTTTCCAGGCAGCAGTGGGGTCAAGACCAGGCGAATAGGGAGTTTAGTGGCTGCCCAAGGTCTCTCATCGCTTGGCTTTGACCTTTTTTTTAATGAATGCCAGTTTTGCAGCGGGGTCAAGACTAGGCAAATAGGGGGTTTAGAGGCTACCCAATGTCTCCCTGCGCTTGGTTCTGACCTTTTTTTAATGAACGCCAGTTTTGCAGCGGGGTCAAGACTAGGCGAATAGGGGGTTTAGAGGCTATCCAATGTCTCCCTTCGCTTGGTTCTGACCTTTTTTTAATGAACGCTAGTTTTGTAGCGGGATCAAGACCAGGCGAATAGGGGGTTTAGAGGCTGCCCAATGTCTCCCTTCGCTTGGTTCTGACCTTTGTTTGATATTGGTTACAGGTTAATTGTACTGGTTACTAGGGTCACAACAATATGGCATGTGTGTTTTGATGGTGGGTCTATTAAAAGCTGTAACAGCGAGGTTAAGCCATCGCCAACTTCTAAGAGTACTGATTTTGTGGGCCAAACTCCACGTGATAGGAGTATATGTGCTTTGTTTGCAAGCTAAAATACAGGAAAAAGCAAAAAAAACTGCAGTGAAACCTTCCGAAAGTGGGTGTGGACTTGCATTAATGGGTGCATAAAATTTGGGCGCCTGAGGCAAGTGGTGGGCTTGGTGACTGGGTGGGGATCCTATGATCATCACTGAGTCAAGTTGACAAGCACCAAAGCGACAAATCAGAGTGTGTGTGTGTCTTTTTGTGGGGTTTTCACACAGTGGCCAACAATGCAACAACCATAGGGTGGGGCCAGTAATCACGAGCTCACGTGTGTGTGAATGAGCTCGTGGTGAGCCTTGCAATAAGGGCTGCTGATAACGGGTACAAGTTCTGCAAGTGGGTATGTCGTCATCAAAGGATTGTGTGCACGCTTTTATGGGTGTATTTTTAAGTGTGTGCTTTAAGATGGCAGTTTTTTCCTTCTTTGGTGCCTTACACACACAATGATTTTTATGCACACACATGAATTCTTGTTGCAAATCAAGCTTCATCTTGAAACACACATCATTCATTATTAGTCAAAATTGACCATCAATTTCATTCCAAAACAATCAAATTAGGAGCAAAGTGTAGGTCAAATGATTTACACACCTAATTCTAGGAAATAATTAGCAACATTGAACCACATCAATCAATCAAGAATTGACATGAGCAAGTGAGTGCACTTACATCGTAATTACACTCCAAGCTATTCATTTGCTCCACGCAAAAGATGCATCATTGCACACACAAGTGTGTGCACCATCAAATCGGCTCCAAAAATCAAACTCTCAAATCATCAAATTAGGCATGGATTAGCACAATTAACTTGATAAAAGTGTTGATTCCACCTCTTGTAAGGGGATTGAACATTCATTGCACTTCAATGTTAGCGGTTAGGTTAGCAAATTTAGTAAAAAATTAGCATGAAATTAGTACAATTAGCATGGAAATGAAGCAAAATTAGTAAGGGTTAGTATGAAATTAGTGAAATTGGGGGTTTGGGGTATTCATAACTCAACCATTAGCTTCAATTAGTTGCACAACGTCATCAAATCAAACCAAAACTGAGTCACACACACTCAAAAACCAATGGAATTAGTAGTAAAATTACTCTATTCTAAACATCATATACTCACTAGTTTAGGTTATGGATCTCCAGCAATGGTGCAAAATGTTGGGAGGCGTTGTAGCAATGACCTAATCGCAATCCACATAGAATTATCAATCCGTGGATCGGCAACCCGGCTAGGGCATGGAAGCACGAGCATCGGATGAATAGAAATACGAGGATTCATGAGTATGCTCATCCAATGCAATAGAGGTTAGTCATTAAATCACTAACTCTAATCACATCATTAATTAAGTATCACCTACACGCATTAAGCCCACAATGTCTGACTTACCATAGACTAGAAATCCAAAGCACATTAATGATAAGCACACACTAATTGCATTGGTGTTGGCCTCTCCAATCACCACATGCCAATCAAGGAACTTCATCAAAAGCTATACACACGAGGTGAATGGTGCTAGAGTTTCATTAAACCTATCCACGCACAAGCAAACAATAGGGCACACACACTAATTACAAGATTAAGAACCAACTTAATCAACCTAATTAGTGATGTTAAATATCGCAAACCGAGTGCTTATAGAAGGATAGGAGTGGTTAATAGCAAGAAATAATCACACATACTCAAATCTAGAATAATGAGAAATGTGAAACTACTTCATGACATAATGGAGTAGAGAAGAAGTAGACTAATGAGAAAGTAGAGATTGGATTAAGGATGGTTCTCTAATTTCAATGGATTAGCTCTAGCCTCTTAAGAATGGGCATTAAGATCAAGTCTGGACCATCCATAGAGTGAAAACTCAAGAGAGAGAGAGAGCTCTCAAAAGTGGATCCTCAAGAGTGGATACTCAATAATGAAGCCTCCTTGCATAAAGGCTTCCTTTTAAAGGATTTCACCACAATACCTTCTACTATGGGTTTAAGTTTGAGCCCTCTAGGTAGCATATACAACTTTGGAACTCCCAATGAGCCCAAGACTTATACAAAGTGAGTTGGAAATATTATGCACAACCATAGCATATCTCCCGCTTGATGCATGTTTGGTGTAGCCTGTGTTAGTCGCTGCTAACAGCCTACGAGGTGAGATTGAAGAACAAGTAAACGTTGGAACAAAGACTTCTAACCTATCCGCACCCAGAATTTGAAACAGATGGAGATGTGCAAAAAACTCATAGAAGTTGCTCAAGCTCTGATAGAATCAAAAAGTTTGATTACTCCTGAGCCAGTAAGGCATGAGCCAGAAAAGGTAAAAATGGGGGCTTGTGAAGAAACTAACACGTGCGAAAAACCTAAAATCCAAGGAATTTGTGACCGATGTGGAAGGGATCACCTGCTCATACATTATGCTAAAAATCCTAACAACAAAATCAAACTTGCAAAAGAGGGTAAAGGAGAACCATGGACTACGGGGACTGTTGCGAACACCACGTATGAGGCTTATTTATTGGAGATGTAGCCAACTAGATGAACCATGGCCAAAATCATTGTGGGAAACAATCAAAAATAGAAAAGATGAAAGTGCCACATTGCTATCAGCACCGATCCCTGAAATCAACATGGACCATAAGATCTATCTGGGAGATATTCAGTCATTGTATGCCAGATGCAGGAACGGTGGTTCTAATAGAGACTGAACATGCGACCATAAGAACTCTTCTGTCCTTTATAGGGGAATATGAGACAAAATGTGAGGTAAGAATTATGCCATCACAATGGAATTTATTCCAGGTTATTCCAGGTTTGACGGATACAAAGAGCTTGCATAATCTCTTGTTTCTCCTCTAAGGTGCACAATCACTCTCGTAGAGCTTTTGAAAATCAACCCATATTTGTGGGGGGAAATGACCAAAAATTTGGAAGAGATGGGATTGAAGCTCTATCCAAAAGACGATCTCGTAGATGAAATTAAGAAAACAATCATCCTAAGAAACCCAAAGCAAAACCTATCCCGGTGAATAAGGTAGGCAATTATTATGAGGGAGAAGAAAGAAACACTACCTTACCCCTAGAATACAAAGGAGTAAAGACAATAATGATACTTGATAATGGGGCCAGAGTAGCCATTGCTACAAAAAAATCTAGGAAAAATGGGACAGACCAGTTCTCAAAAAAACGTGCATGAAATTGCAACTTGCCGACGGGTATGTGGAGAAACTCTTAGGAATGTTGGAACAAGTCATTGTATCCTCATGCGAGATAGAATACAAACGTACCTTTGCTGTAATAGATTTTGGAAAAGGGAACAACTTTGAAGTTATTTTGGGACCACCATTCATGCGTCAACTCAAGATAGTTCAAGATTGGGGCTATGACCATCTCTACTTACGGCACAAAGGAATCACAACCAAGGTTAAATACAAAAGACCATAGTTACAAGGACGTAAACCGAACCTTGATAGAAGACTTTGCTATCACTATTGATGACAAAACATAGTTGCCTTCTTGGTTAGTAAAGGATGCTCACATGTGGACGTGTGGAGCATTTGAATGCAAAAGCCTAAGAAAGCAGGATTGCATTCTAGAGCGCTCAGTGGAGGATAATTACTACATGAAGGAGCCATTTCAAGAGGAGTTGTTTGAACCCTCTAGATGGGAAAAATCAATGATGATTCTTGATGTCTATGTAAATGATATAACCGACATGACATTTTGCAACAAAAGGATGGTTACGACATAAAGACCTTATTTATGGTAACCGCTATCCAAAAAACAAGAGATATATCTGAAACTATTGAAAGAGAAGAGACTATTGATTGCAAAGGATAGTAGGTGAAGTTTTTATACGAGATCTTCCACACAATGATGAGGATGAATACCATGATTCAAGGAGATATAATTTAGGGAACAATGTGGAAGATGAACTTTCAATTGGCTCTGAAAACAAAAATACAGCAAAACAGGATGAGCCAACTTTTTACGAGTTTCCTAACCAAAAAACGCAGAGGCAAAAGAGATATTAGATGAGACAAACTAAGAAACAACAAAAAAAAATTGAGAAACCAATGCCAAAGTTGATGAACAAAATGCAATATCTCATGCTCGTGGGAGAAAATGATTGTACCTTGAAGTTGACTAGTTTTAAACTCAAAGAAATGAAGCAAAAAACAACTAAAAGACAAGACTAAAGAACCACCCACAATGTCAAAAATTGAATGCAAAAGTGAATACCAAGAGTTAAAATGGAAATTGAAGGAGGTTTGGACTACAAAAATGGAAAGCGAGGGGGACTCTTACTTAGAAAAATTTGATGCACCCTCTCACTACAAAAAATACACAATTCAAGACCTATGTACTGTGGTGGAGTAACCAATGCGAGAGCCTAAATTTCATAATAACTAATATCTAATTCTCCTAAATGATTTTCTCATGTTAAACTGATCATTTAATAATGGAGATGTACCAGGGGAGGAAAAGCTAGAATATTGGTTAAGTTGGTAGACCGGCCACAATAGGGATCCAAAGGAGGGAAAATAGGGATCCAAAGGGGGGGCCATCTACAAAAGAGCAACGTGCAACAATGGGCTTCAAAGACCCTAAGGTTCAGTCAATTAAGACTTCCAAAATGCTAATGTTCCAAAATTCAAAGGTTATGTCCAAATGGTCAGCTGAGTGAAATTGGACGCTTTGTGAGTGTACACAAAAGTCTCCAAGACTCCTACATAGAAGGGGGCGAGCCCTGTAAGTAGGGGATGAGAGAGAAACACACACACACACACACACACACACACTCACTCACAATCTCCCTTTACACAAAGGGAATAGGGGACACATGTCAACTCCCTAGCTCAGTTGCCCCTAAGGTGCACTCAAATCCAATTGGATGGCCCTAGAGGTGGACCAATGAGAATTAGGCGAGAGTACTTTTAGTTTCATTCATTTAAAAACACTTAATAAAAGAACTAATAAGAATTAAGCTCTCTAGAAGACTAGTGGACAGTCTCCCAGGGGTCCAATGAGCATTCAGCAGCCCAATGGCTTGCCTGATTCCTATTGGCCAGAAGACAAAGAGATCCAATGAGAGTTTAATTGGATTAATTACCTAAAGCTCTCACGAAAGGGACAAGGGGGACACATGTCACAAGGCTATCACTTATGCTTCTCAATTTTGATTGGCTAAGCTTTGCAAGGTCCAATGGGGTGTTAGCATGAGTATTTTGCAAGAGGGGTCGACCAAGAGAGAGAGGGGGCTGAATTTGACAAGGTATTATCACACACACACACTCACACAATCTCATGTGTGAAGCAAGAAGACTCTCTCTCTCCTTCTCAAGCTTTAATGGAAAGCTCATCATCTACTCCAAGCTTGGAGAAGAGAGACCTACACCCGCAACTCTTGGCTTTGTGATGCAAATCCAACCAAGAGCCAAGCTTTAATGCATGCTTATTTCCTCTACCATGCTAATTACTAAGCTATGCTAAGCTATTATGAGTGATTAGGTGATACTTATTTCTTGTAAGATTACTCATTATTCCTCACAATCTACTCTCATACCCCGCTAGCTCTCACCATCTTTGAAGGTGTGTGAGGTCTTGGGTATTAGACTGTGAGGAATTGATGTTGTGTTTTAAAGTGTTTGCTAGTGCTTGAAGCTTCCATCTTCATTGCACTAGCTAGTTATTGAAGAGACACAAAGAATTGTATTGTTAAATGTCTCCTTTGATGGAGGAAACCTATAATACAAAGCCTTTCGAAGGGGGGGCCGGCTCCATATAAATCCGGTCCTTAACTATTGTCAATAGCTTAATTTCTCTCTCTTTTGAAGTATTGTTCATGCCTATCTAACTAGGTTTTATGACTTTTGTTTCTCTCTCCATCCAAGCACTCTTGCTATGCTCATTAGGAATCTATTCTAATGAAATGCTCACTATGTCTATGCTATTTTCCGCTACACACAAGATACTAGGCCATTAAATGTTACATTGGTATTAGAGCACAAGGTTTCTCTTTTCTTGCTCAAGAAGGGAGGTCCTCAAGCTAGCTATAAATGGTTGGTATTATTAATTGCAATTGAGTAAGTAGAATAGGGAATTTTCAGCCTTGTAGTACGTCTGCCTTCGTGCAGATAATGGGGTATCACCATCGAGAGCTATGGTCTTAGTAGTGGAGTCGTACTGGGCTTAACCACTATTGAGCTATTAGAAGCTTGACAGGAGCCGGTACTATTTTGGTGTTGAAAGACCCTCTCTTCTATTCCTTGCAATTAATGATATTCGAGCCAGGAGTACAATAGCTTGAGTGCTTTTCTAAAGGGGTAAAGAGGAGCAGCAACTAGGGCTTAAAGTGCCAAAGGACACCTAAAAGTAATACACCTAAAAATTTGTTAGAATGGCTGACAATAGTAAAGAGAGTGAAATTAATGTTGTTAACTTTGCTTTTGCTAATGAGCATGCTACTAATGATGCCCCTATGCTTGTTAACTACCCTATTTCTAGGCTTCAACAAGCCATGGGCAATCCATCCCTCCAAAGTGAAGCGCAACAACAGCTTTGTGTTCATGGGATTCTGCAAGCCCCCCACCATGAAGAGAGAGTACCTAGGAAGCCTCCTTGTGAGACTTCCAAAAGAGGCCTCTCTCCGATTTGGGAAGAAGAAGAAGATCCATACAAAGGGCTCAAAAATTTACTTCTTGATGACGCATCTCCTTCCCAAAGGAGAACTCAAGAGCCATCACCCAAGGAACAAGAAAGAAGTGAGTCTCCTGCCACCTCGACAGAGATGGCTCCACGAAGACGGCGGGCAAAACGCTCTACATCACCTCCTAAATGATGAAGACCATTGCATACTTCTCCACACCCTAATTCAAAGAGGGATGATAGAAAACAAGAGAAGAAAAAGGCAAGCAAGAGGTCACCCTCTTCTCCATCGTCTTCATCCTCTTCCTCTTATTATGAAGAAAGTGATGGTGCAGATAAGGAGGAACAAGGCAAGAAAAGGTGAGAAAGAGGTCACCCTCTGAAGAAAGTGATCGTGCAACTTTTGAACCATCAAAAAGAAGAGGCCATAGGAAATCCTATGCCGCATGGCTGATATCGTCCAAGCTCAAGAAGTTCAAAGAGGGAGGAAAGAACATCTCTTTCCTTACCTATGATGGCACCTTTGGTGCTACGGACAATGTCTTGGCTTTCATCCAACAATTCAATGAGGCGTTTGGAGATGAGGGCTTCACAGAGTCCTCTAAGCTACACCATGTAGCTATGCATTTTCAAAAGTCCACCAGGCAATGGTGGTCTAGCCTATGGGCAAACGGTGAAGCACCACGAACATGGAAAGCTTTAAGAGCTTCCATCATGAAGCAGTTTTTGGCTGCCGATGCCAACGAGAAAGTAGTCACCAAACGGAGAAGCTTGAAGCTCTCTCCCTTTGAATCCATTCACAAATATGTAGACAAGTTTTAGGACTTACATCTCAAAACCACTGTCTTCAAAAAGATGGATTTTGGAGAGCAAAAACAACATGCGGGGTTAATTGAAGAAATGGCGGAGTATGTCAACTCCCAAAGGTCACGCTCCATCTCTGCGGTGATACACCATACCATGGTGGCTTCACGAATCAATTTCCAAACACGGGCTAAGAGAAATCCTAAGCCCACGGAAAACAAGGGTTTTAATGAGCCTAAGGGGAAGGACAATGTCCAAAAAACTCCTAAGGGCAATTTCAATAACCACAAAGCTAAGGATAAGGGAGTTTACAAAGGCAAAAACAAACTCTCTCTTGAAGAGCTTGAGTGTTATTGTAAGGATAACTGTTGTTTCAAATGCGGCGAGCAAGGGCATGCGTACCGCGCTTGCCCCAAAAAGAACACCCGCCATGAGCCTCCTAGAGCTACCTTGGTTGGAATCCAAGAAGAGGAAGCTCACCACAAAGGATCTCCTCTATGCCATGCTTGGGGAAAGGTAAGAGAACATGATGCTTTTATTCTCTTTGACCCTGGTTCTACTCAAAATTTCATATCCATAGAGTTGGCCACCAAGCTAGGCATCCAAGCCTATGAGATGGGAGATGTCCTACCCGTCGATGGTGCTTTCAAGGGGCAAGAAGCTTCAGTCACTCCCTTAATTGGGAAATTGAGGCTCCATGTCCAAAGCTATGTGGACAAAGAGGACTTCTTTATCTCTCCTCTCAAGCATGAGGATGTAATCCTAGGGGAACCATGGTTTGATCACATGGCTACCAATGTTAAATTTCCTAAAAGGAGAATCTACTTTAGGTTCAGAGAAAAAGATATATACATAGATGCTAAGGAGTTGGGTAACACCATACCCATTGTATATATGCAATCTTTCAATAAGTCAATAAAGAGCTCTATTTTTGTGTACATGATTTTTGTTAAAGATTCTCAAAATGAATCTAATGCTTTAGCAAAAGAGATTATAAACAATCACAAAGAATTAGAGTTATCCAATTTTCTCAAGAGATTTCAAGATGTTTTTATTGATGACATCCCTTGTGAACTACCTCCTAAACGAGGCAATGATGACCATGCAATTGAACTTCTTCCAGGAAGTTCACCGCCTAATAAACCTCCTTATAGAGTTTCTCAACCTCAACAAGAGGAGATTATGCGGCAAGTGCATGAGTTAGTTGAGAAGGGCATGGTTAGGCCTAGCTCATCTCCGTTTTGTTCACCCATGCTATTAGTGCAAAAGAAAGATGACACATATCGTATGTGTGTCGACTATACAGCACTAAATAGGATAACTATCAAAAATAGGTTTCCCATTCCACAGGTAGAAGACCTATTTGATAAGCTACAAGGGTCGACCTACTTTACTAGAATTGACCTAAAAGTGGCTACCATCAAATAAGGATAGTTCATCAAGACATTGTAAAGACCGCATTTTGCACTACGTTTGGTCTTTACGAATATATAGTCACGCCTTTTGGCTTGACCAATGCACCAGCCACATTCAACCGCTTGATGGAGAAGCTATTTAGGCCTCAAAAAACCTTTATTGGAGTGTTCTTTGATGATATTATCATCTAGTCTAATTCAATAGACGAACATAAGCAAAACCTCCAAGTAATATTTCAAGCTCTACGAGAGAACAAACATTATGTTAATCGAAAGAAAAGTGAGTTTTTCTTACAAGAGATTTAGTATTTAGGTCACAGTATCTCTCAATATGGCATCCAAATGTATCCATCAAAGCTAGAGGTAATAAAAGGATGGCCTAATCCAAGGAATCTTCATGAACTAAGAAGATTCTCACTAATAGCAGGACCATTACATGACCTAACAAAGAAAAACGTTAGGTATACATGGTTTGGCAAGGAGAACAATGCTTTCAAAAAGCTTAAAGAAAAGTTTATCTCTCAACCTATTCTTACACTGCCGGATCTCTCAAAGCCATTTGGGGTCCAATGCGACGCTTGTGGTGATTTCCTTGGAGATGTTTTGCTCCAGAAGGGCACACCATAGCCTATGAAAGTCAAAGACACGACCCTGTTGAGCAAGCTTTAGGCATATATGAAAAGTAACTCCTCGCAGTTCTTCATGCCTTAGACTCGTGGAAGCACCTTTTACTAGGGACTCCTTTCATTTTACGGACGGATCACCAAAGCCTTAAGTAATTCATGACGTAGACAAAGATCTCCGACAAAAAAAATGAGGTGGGCAAATTTCCTTTTGCAATTTCATTTTCATATTGCTCAGATTGCTGGCAAGCATAATCAAGTAGCCGATGCACTCTCAAGACGGCCGAGAGTGAATGCGGTTTCCATAGCAGCTCATAATAATCTATCTTCTATGATAGATGAGTTTGCTATTGAGCCCGATTTTAGAGATGTAATTTCAGCCCTTACATTAGGGAAGAAAGAGGAACCATTTACTTTACAAGATGGTAATCTTCTCTATGGCAATAGACTATGTGTTACTAACTCACTACGTGAGAAAGTAATGTATGAATCTCATGCTCCTCCTTATGCGGGGCATAGAGGGATTCAATCTATCCTAAAAGGGATTGAAACATATTTCTATTGGCCTACCATGAAAGCAAACATACAAGAGTATGTTTCTAATGTGAGGTATGCCAAAAGACAAAGTTTGATAGAGGGAAGAAACTTGGATTGCTTCAACCATTATCAATCCCTAACTCACCATGCGAGAGCATATCCATGGATTTTATCTTTGGATTCCCCAAGTCTATCCATGGGAATACGGGAATATGGACGATAGTAGACAAGTTCAGCAAACAAGCTCATTTTATACGTGTCAAAAAGACTATCAAAGACCATCAAATGGAAACCCTCTTCATTTCACAAATCTTCAAGTACCATGGCTTGCCGATGTCCATAGTGTCGGATAGAGATCCTAGAATGACCAGTAATTTCTAGAAGGGTCTCTTTGAGAATTTAGGGACAAGGCTAAACTTCTCTTTGGCCTATCACCCGCAAATGGATGGCCAAAGTGAAATAGCTAACCTAACAATTCTTGATCTACTAAAAGCCTATGTAATGGAAGTAGATCAAAGGTCCCAATGGGAGGAGTACTTACCCTTAGTGGAGTATGCCTACAATAACACTGTACATACTTCAACGGGAAAAGCACCTTTTGAGGTAATTGAGGGAAGATCCAAAAGTCCCCTGCTACTTAAGGTACACGAGAAGATCTCCACCGTAGATGAGTATAGCAGAGACCTACAAGAATATTTCCAAAATATTAAGGATGCTATCTCTATCTCACAGCAAAGGCAAAAGGCTGCTGCTGCTGATAAGCACAAAAGAGCCCAAGTCTTTAAAGAAAATGATTGGGTCTTGCTTAAATTTCCCAAGGCTCGATTAAGGCACACCACAGGCAAGAATCCTACAGGACACAAAAATTACTATGCTAAGTTAGCAAAAAGGTACTATGGTCCCTTCCAGATGATTAGACCAATCAATGAGATGGCTTATCAACTCAAGTTGCCCAGTCATTGGCTCATACACAATGATTTCCATGTGAGCCTACTAAAGCCTTACAAAGGAGAGCCACCTCAAGAACCAACTATTGAAGACCCTCCGGAGATCGAGGACCAAGAAGAGGTGTTGCAGCCCGAGTCAATTCTCCGACATGAAAACAAGGTATTAAGAGGCGGTAAGAATATCCGATGGTATCTTATCAAGTTTAAGAATTATCCTTTTGAAGATGCTAGATGGATGCAAGTCATACAACTAAAGGATAACCTAAACCTTGTCAATGCTTATAATGCTTCCCTAGAGTAAGCAAATGTACAAATGTTTAAAATGAACAAAGTTTTTGTCTTATAAGACTCTCTTTTTCTTTATTGTGCACAAATGTTAAGTAGTACGCATGCTTAGAATCAAGTTTGTGGAGACGACATCTTCCGAACACCAAGTAAAGCTTGTCACTCTACTATAGAAGATGAAGGACTAATGCGCAGACATGCTTGCGACAGTCTTAGGCTCTCAAGCACCAAATAGATTAGTCATCCATTTTGTAACGATGTCCTAGGTTAAGATAGGGATCCTCTACCCGCTAGAACCATGACTAATGAATAGGCTTTATCTTCTCTACCCCATAGTTGAGGATGACTATGATTTGAAGAGAGAGGTAATGTCATTATAACTAATATCTAATTCTCCTAAATGATTCTCTCATGTTAAACTGATCATTTAATATGGGAAGTACCAGGGGAGAAAAAACTAGAATATTGGTTAATTTGGCAGACCGGCCACAGTAGGGATCCAAAGGAAAGAAAATAGGGATCCAAAGGGGGGGCCATCTACAAAAGAGCAATGTGCAAGAATGGGCTTCAAAGACCCTAAGGTTCAGCCCATTAAGACTTCCAAAATGCTAAGGTTCCAAAATTCAAAGGTTCTGTACAAATGGTCAAGCTTAGTGAAATTGGATGCTTTGTGAGTGTACACAAAATTCTTCAAGACTCCTACATAGGAGGGGGCGAGCCCTGTAAGTAGGGGATGAGAGATAAACACACACACACACACACACACACACACACACACACACACACACACACACACACACACACACACACACACACACACACACACACACACACACACACACACACACACACACACACACACACACACACACACACACACAAGCTCCTTTTACACAAAGGGAATAGGGGACACATTTCAGCTCCCTAGCCCAGTTTCCCCCAAGGTGCACTCAAATCCTATTGGATGGCCCTAAAGGTGGACCAATGAGAATTAGGCTAGAGTACATTTAGTTTAATTCATTTAAAAACACTTAATAAAAGAACCAATAATAATTAGGCTCTCTAGAAGACTATTGGACAGTCTCCCAAGGGGTCCAATGAGCATTCAACAGCCCAATGGCTTGCCTGATTCCTATTGCCAGAAGACAAAGGGGTCCAATGAGCATTCAACAGCCCAATGGCTTGCCTGATTCCTATTGCCAGAAGACAAAGGGGTCCAATGAGAGTTTAATTGCATTAATTAATTACCTAAAGCTCTCACAAAAGGGGAAAGGGGGACACATGTCACAAGGCTATCACTTATGCTTCTCAATTTTGATTGGCTAAGCTTTGCAAGGTCCAATGGGGTGTCAGCATGAGTATTTTGCAAGAGGGGTCGACCAAGAGAGAGAGGGGGCTGAATTTGACAAGGTATTAGCACACACACACACACTCACACAATCTCATGTGTGAAGCAAGAAGACTCCCTCTCTCCTTCTCAAGCGTTAATGGAAAGCTCATCATCTACTCCAAGCGTTGAGAAGAGAGGCCTACAACAACAACTCTTTGCTTTGTGATGCAAATCCAACCAAGAGCCAAAAATGCATGCTCATCTCCTGTACCATGCTAATTACTAAGCTATGCTAAGATATTATGAGTGATTAGGTGAGGAGATATACTTCTTTCTCGTAAGATTACTCCTTCTTCCTCTCAATCTACTCTCATACCCGGCTAGCTCTCACCATCTTTGAAGGTGTGTGAGGTCTTGGGTCTGAGACCGTGAGGAATTGATGTTGTGTTTTAAAGTGTTTGCTAGTGCTTGAAGCTTCCATTTTCATTGCACTAGCTAGTTATTGAAGGAACACAAAGAATTGTATTGTAAAATGTCTCCCTTGATGGGGGAAACCTATAATAGAAATCCTTTCGGAGGGGGGACCGGCTCCATATAAATCCGGTCCTCAACTGTTGTCAATAGCTTAATTTCTCTCTCTTTTGAAGCCTTTGTTCATGCCTATCTAACTAGGTGTTATGCATTTTGTTTCTCTTTCCATCCAAGCACTCTTGCTATTCTCATTAGGAATCTAGTCCAATGAAATGCTCACTATGTCTATGCTATTTTACGCTACACACAAGTTACTAGGCCATGAAATGTTACACTAATAAACCAAGAACACTATATGATGGGCCTGAAAATGCGAAGAAGATTGATCTCGCATAGCCAAGAGAAGAACCAAGACCAACCTACATAGCCAAAGATCTTACCGAGGAAGAGGAATAGTTGCTGATAGCTACTTTCAAGCAATATAGAGATGTGTTTGCCTGGCCATACAAGGATCTGAAAGGGATGAATCCTAGCATTTTCCAACACATGATACCCCTCAAGAGCTATGCTAAACCGTGCCGAGAGCATCCTTACACTTATAATGAAACATTTGCAAAATCAAAGAACTAATAGAAAAGCTAAAAGAGACTGTCTCATTTATATATGAGATTGAATACATGTAGTGGGTGGCATCAATTGCAGTGGTGCCAAAAGAGAATAGTAAATTATGAGTGTGCATAAATCTCAAAAAGGTGAACATTGCTATGATCCAAGACAACTATCCATTGCCCATCACCAACCATGTGATTGGAAGAGTCACAAAAAAGGAAGCCTACAGCTTTCTTGATGGTTTCTCGGGCTATAATTAGCTTACGATCAAGTTAGATGATCAACACAAAATGGCCTTTGTAATAGATGGTTTCTCGGGCTATAATTAGCTTACGATCAAGTTAGATGATCAACACAAAATGGCCTTTGCATTTGGGTGATGCCATTAATCTAACGAATGCACCTGCCACATTCCAAAGTTTGATGAGCCATTCATTCAAGGAGTATGTAAGACAATTCTTAGAGATTTATATGGATGACCTATGTGTGCATTCTCTCCACATACATAAACATGTTGAACACTTAAACAAGGTCTTTGAGAAATGAAAAATGTATTGTATCTACCTAAACCCTGAAAAGTGTGTTTTCATGGTAAGACAAGACAAGATATTGGGACATATTGTGTTAAAGAATGGAATTTCTACTAATCTTGACAAGATACAAGTGATTGTTGCTCTTCCAAGACCAACCAAAGTTGGAGAGGTACAAGCCTTTATGGTCCATTGTGGCTATTATCGCATATTCATTTACATGTATGCAATCATCAAAAACCTCTCTATGCACTCATCACTAAGTTTGAATGGAATGAGGAATGTAAGAAAGCATTTCAACAATTGAAGCAGAGACTTATTTCTACCCACAATGGATCCCCTTTGCACTGTTTGTTTTCCATGTCCATGGCTGCCCCCAAAGGCTCTCCGAGAGAGAGAGAGAGAGAGAGAGAGAGAGAGAGAGAGAGAGAGAGAGAGAGAGAGAGAGAGAGAGAGAGAGAGAGAGAGAGAGAGAGAGAGAGAGAGAGAGAGAGAGAGAGAACTCCTCTCCTTTGGCTTTGCAAGCTCGAGAGAGCTTCTTCATTTCAAGGACAAGCCTGCTAATCTTCCTCCTCCTCCTCCTCTTTCACGCTCCCCCCCCCCCCCCCCCCCCCCCCCCCCCCCCCCCCCCCCCCCCCCCCCCCCATGATAATCACGGCGCCATAACTGACGTGGCATGGGAAATGGCTTGGTAATGTGGCAGTGGAGGTGGCAAGGGTGCACTGAATTTGATGAAACTGGGATCGAGAAGTTTCACCCCAATTGCTTGCACACTCCTTCCCCATGTTTCCTTTCCCATTAAAAAATCCTCCCTTGATTTGATTTGGGTGGCCTTTGAAGCCACGTGGCCTTATTGCCATAGTGAGCGGCCTTTGAAGCCCTTCTTTGGTTAAAGCACAAGCCCTTATGGGCACACCATATCAACCAAGGCATTGCTTTGCACGACATTTGGCATGTACATCGACCAAAGCATTGCCTTGCACGACATTTATTTTTAGTAGCCCTTGACTGACAATATCATCATGAATCTGTCTTGTCTCAACATGGAGAAAACAACATGTATTTTCAAATCTATTACTCCAGTAGACACCTCAACAACATGGAACAAGATTATACAACCACAGAAAGAGAGGGATTGGAAATGATATATTCTCACAAACAAGTTCATATTCTTTGTGGATCATTAGGTGCTATTTTAATTAGTGAACAAACCATGCAATGGGTCGTATCATTCAGTGGTTCCTCATATTGTTGGAATTTGATTTCACAATGGTGGCCAAGAAAGGGACGACACACCTGAGAGTAGACCATTTATTGAGAATGCTACATGGGAAAGCTCCTTTAGGGGTTGAGGATGATTTACCCAACTCTTATATCTTTTCAATATCCAGATGGTACCAAGGTGGAGCGAACATGTTATACCACTGCTCACAATTGGGTCTCTACAAATTGAAAGGCAATCATCAAACATCGAGTAGTCTTGCTCGCTAGTGCTAATAGCCGGATGGTTTTGAGACAAGCTCACATACAAACTATGGGAATTCACAATGTTAAAACACAAACATACAAGAGTCTGGTGCTACTTGGGGTGTATTGGCCTGACATGCAAAATAGCATCCATGATTATGTTAGCTCTTGTGATGCTTGTGCAATCAAAAAGCAAATTGATCATGCTACACTGTTCAGGATGGCGATAGCACACAAGTGAGGAAGGTACATTGTGGAATATTTGGAGCATGGAGTCTTGCCCTCAACCTTGAGCAAGGCTAGACTACGCTCAATTCAACAAGAGATGGAAAATTATGTTATTATCAAAAATCAACTTTATCAAAGAGGGATAGATGAAAATTTGAGGATTTGTGCGGCAGAGCATGAGTATTTTCCAATACTTGAGCAAGCACGCGTTGGTCCATCACAAGAGGACACTTTTAGGCTGATATATTTGTAAAATAGGTACTACTTGCAAGAATCGAGTGGCCTACTTTGTTAATGGATGCAGAGCATTACATCAAACAAGGTGATGCTTGCCAACACACTAAAGTACCAATGCAATGTGATGAAATTCCACTAAGACCAATGACAGGAGCATGGGCCTTTGCCAAATGGGAAATAGACTTTGTTGGGCCTATCTTGCCACGGCATATCGAACACTTAGTCAATTCATTATAGTGGCCATAGATTATTTTAGATTATTTGACCAAATAAGTGGAGACCAAGGCAACACAAAGGAATGATGCTAGAACAACGGCACAATTCTTGTATGAGAACATTTTCACAAGATATGGCCTTCGAATCAAAATCGTCAGTGATTGATCAAGGAAAACAACTTATGTTTGAAAAATGCACACAGGATGAAACCTCGCCATCACAAACCACTGAATATATGGTTCGGTACCCCACATCATTGTGTTACTCAATGCATCTCTTTTATAAGCATGATAGGGCCATTTTACACGGTCTTGCATAGACACGTTGTTTTTTTATGCACATTGCACAAACCTTCATTCGAGGCAACTCGGAATGAGAAGGGGAAGTAACAGTGGCTACATTAGCTGGAGCAACAAATTTAAAAATATAGGCTACAAGATGTTGAGAGATATGTGTTGTTTGATATTTAACAATTTTGTTTTTTTAACAAGTTTTAGCAGATTTTTACTCTTATCTGGTAAAGTATTGAACCATATCAATAAATTTCAACCAAAGAGATACTTTCAGTGAAAATATGTATTTACAAGTGTGAGGAATAATTGTGGCAAAATTTCTGGCCAATTAATAATAATTTTGAGTACTTTTCTTTCCTTTTTAACCTAATAATGATTTTGAAAAATTTTAAAAAAGCAAAAATTTTGGATTCAAGATTTGATCCATGTCCCCCAAAATATTTGTCTAGATAGTATCAGATTACCTTGCATGTTCATCTAAGTTCTTGGAGAGGGAAAAGACTTCATTTGTCAAAGTCAGCAGTATCAGAGAGTCAAAGTCTAAAAGTGTGAATTTGGCTTAAGTGCAATGTTAAGAGACAGACCAAACGGATGCCCAACTGGTCGGACACGTAGCCAGACACCACATTTGTACTCTATTAGCTTTCCAAGCTAGTGTAGTAATACTCTGTGTAAATCCCGATTCTAGAGTAGTGGATCAATTCCCTGAGTTGTAATGCTGTAATGATATTTGTAAAGGTCCATGTGAGTTGGTCACTGGCCATTTAGAAATCCCTAGGTATCAAGGTCAATAACCTTAATGTGAAAGGAGGCTTATCTTTAGAGAGAAAAGAGCTCTGCTGTACGTATGCTCAAGCTACGAAGCTGCTCCAACTTGTAATCGCCTTTTCTAATGATTGGGTAATCCGTTTTTGATTCCAAAACTTGTATTGTGTTCCTCTCTCTGATCTTTAATTCAAGTGTAAGCATTGTCATTGTGTTGTGGTTTGCGACTACGCGTTTGTGAGCTGTAATTAATGCACATTTGAGTGCTTAAATCATTGTTTTTAGTCGTTTTGACCATAGAAGAGTGTTCCTAGACCATAGGGCGACCTTTTTGGATTTTTGTTGCAATTATCAGGACCTTTTTCATGATGGATCATGATTTTGGTACCTTGTTGAATTGCGACCAGACTTGGTAGGATAGTGCCCCTAGGTGTCCTAGACCTCCTCCTAAAGTTTTGTTGCATTTCGAGTCCGGTCGTGCCGAAATGGCGTGACGACCTAGAGCTATGAGAAAGGACATATGCATATTTCTTTGATCATTGAGTGTTGGTTTGCTTGTTGAGTTAGTGTGTTTGCTTGTTAAGGTTCACTTCTTGAGATTGACAATCTCAAAGAGTCTCCATGCCCATCCAAGTTACTTCCCTGAGTATTGACATTATGTTAGTACCAAAAAGCTATGTTGCAAACGTCCGTCGCGACGACCTGCTAACATTGGCGCCGCTACCGGGGATATTATCCTTAGATGGTGAGTGACCTAGTACGTATTTAAAGCGTTCTTTTCTAAGATTTGTCTCTCCATTCCATTTACACTTTAGCAGTGAAGCAGCTAGACATGGGGTTTAGTGTTTGATAGAGTTTAGAAGTCGAGGACTTGCTAGATCTATTTAAAGAGAGTTGTGAATGAGATAGCCAAAAGCATTTCATTCTTCGATTTTCTCATTACTTTTAGTGTGTTGTTTTGTTCTCCGTTTTGACGTTATTTTGTACCATTTTGTTTGGTTTTATTTCATGTTTTATTTCAGTACTTAGGAGTAGGATAAGTAGAAACTACCACCATCAAATTTGAGCTAAAAGATTGAAGGAAAAAAGGGTGAAAACCATATTTTGGCTGAAATGACCATAACTCTGAAATTATGAATATTTGATGGTAGAGACCTCAAAAGTGATCCAAATCCAAAAAATTGTGGATCAAGAGCATTAGCAGATATCTAAAAGCAATCTGGAAAGTTTGGCCAGATTTTGTGTGGAGGAACATAGATCGTGATCCATGTACCCTAGAGACCAATTTTGCAGAAAAGTGATCAGTGACACTGTGCATCAGTGGGTACTGCTCTGATCGAGTTTGCTTGAAGGAAAAACTCAAAAATCACATCAAAATTGGTTGCTAGGGCGAAAACAACAAAGCATGCATTTCAAACACAAAATTCGGGGTTTTCCAACTTTTTGGGATCCAAATTTAAAAAGGGGTGAGATTTGGCTTCTATAGGGAATAGAGAACCAACATAACAAAATTCATCAAAAAATGTTGTCAAATATGGATCGCGATCCATGTACTTTTTGACATTTGGGGTTGATATTTTGACAAGTACATCCCTAATAACCAGTGGAACAACTTTGCCAAAAGGGACCATACCCAAAAATTGAAAAAAGTTGATCAAAACACCAAAATTCTACCAGATAGCCAAAAACCACATGACAGACAGAAGAACTTGCTTTTGAATGACAAAAACTAGTCCAAATCCAAAACTTTTGATACCATAGCATCTAGTAAACATGCTGATCCTAATGGTACCAAGAAAAGTCAATTTGGCTTCAAAACATGGATCATGATTCATGTACCTTTTTTGAAATTTTGCACAAGAACTAGACTAGTAGATAGGGGCTACCATTTGGAACAACTTTCCCAAAAGAACCATATGCAAGAAAGTTGTAAAAAGTGGTCAAAAGAGCCAAAAACAGTTCATTGTCAAAACTGTCACGGTAGACTGTAAAAGTCAGTTTTGGTTGGGTAAAACTGATTCTAATTTTAAAATATTTCTGGCGCAAGCTACAAACATCACAAGCTATCAACACACCAAAGATTCACATCCAAAAATGGTGAAACATGGATCGCGATCCATGTACCCTTGAGAAATGTTTGGATAGAAACTTTTCCAGCCTGTAGGAGAGACCATTGTGAACAAAAGTCCCCAAAGAATTTTTGTCAAAAAAGTTGAAAAAGTGGGTGGAAAGGGCAAAAAACTATTCAAAGAGGAAGATCCTAAAACAAACCTAGGGATTGACTTTTGCCTAGCCTAAACAAGTCCAAATCACACAAAAACCACATAGCTAGCATCAAGAGACCAAGGGCAAGCTCTGTGTCGAGTCTCATTACTATCTGACACATAGGTGCATGGATCACAATCCATGTTCCTTTGTCACAGACTGATACCATATTTGCACCATAGATAGAGGACATCACAAGGAGTCTAGTGTTCTTTTCGAAAGTGAATTTGGATATCAAAAACCAAACCAAAAGCCTTGAACTGCCAAGTACTCTAACAAAGTGACATAATCGACCTAACTTTCAATCCAGAGATCCATTTTCAAAAATTTTGATACCATAGGACCTCCTAATCATGTTGAATCTGATGGCACCAAGAAAAGTTAATTTGGGCTCCAAACATGGGTCGCGATCCATGTACCCATAGTGATAGCTTAACCTAAAGCTTTCCAGATCAGTAGTGCATACACAAGTAAACATATCCCCAAGTCCAGTTTTGAAAAAAATTGAGCAAATTTGGGTCAAAAGGGAGCAAAACAGGTGCCAGACTAAAAAACCGCAGTGTAAATCTTGTATTGGGCATTTGACCTATCAAACCAACTCCAAATCCAAAAAGATTTTAGATTTAGCTTGTGGACATAGAGTGCAACAAGCTGCCAAGAGATCAAGTCCAAATGTGGTTGAACATGGATTACGATCCATGTACCTCAACCTCAAAATTTGATGAAAATTGGTACAGAGCCTGCATATGAACTTGTCTACACACAATCAACATTTATAAAAATTTGGAGAAAAATTTTGACAGAGGAACATGGATTGCGATTCATGTACCTCAGCATAGTTGGGGTATTTGACTTGGTGATCTTGTAAACATACTTTACATCCCAAATCTGAAGTTTGAGCTTAAAATACCTTCGGGACGCCAAGTTACAAGCCAAAGTTCCTGTGTTTTGGTCTTGAAATTTTTTTGAGTGTTGTTTCAAGTGCAATTCACTAAAATTGCTCTAACTTTTGATAGACAACTCCAAATTGAGTCAGGTATAGCCAGGAAGAAAGCTTGCGGGCAATAGCAAGCTTTCTTCCTGGCTATACCTGACTCAATTTGGAGCTGAATTTAGGGCTGAATTTTTCCAGGTTTCCTAAATCCAAACTTATAGGGTACCCCAAGAATAATTTCCAGAGACCAAAAAGTTACAAATTCCTGCTTTTTGGGAGACCTTACTAGGGGCAAGAAGGGATAAGTTGCACTACACCAAAGTGGGCTTATAATAGACTATCTTGATAATCTTGAGTGAGTCTTGACCATAAAAAATCATCCACCACCAAGGTTCTCTACTCCACTCAGAGACATGAAAAACGATGCAATGCTGACAATGGTGGGATTAGGAGAATACCTAGAGGAGAGGCATCCTTTGATGAACAAACCGAATGTGAGATTCATCAGAACCAACGAAGCCATGAGAGTTCTAACGGATTATGCTCATGTTGGCTTATACAGATTCACAAAAAAGGACCAATACATCTTTTATAGGTGTGTAGAACCCAGTGCCAGAGAGATGCCATTCCATAAGAATCTATATGCATTTGCATATACAGATGCCCATGAAGTTCAAGTTTTGATGGTAGATAAGTATGGACGTTAGTACAAACTTGTTAATCCAATTGACTTAGAACAATACACATACAAGGGTACTCCAATATCTACTTAATTCCAGACGAAAACAATGCCAGAGTACACATCAAAGAGGATCAACTGGTATTCTCTCCAAGACAAGAGGAGAGCATGAGAGACGTCTTTCCAAGAGACCATGAATTGGTTAGATTAGTGACTGGACCACAACGATTAAGACCATATCAAGTGGCACAATGTGTCAAGACAAAGTACAGAGGTCAGGGGATCCATATGCTCATGTCTCACTCTTCAACCAAGCTTTAAGAGCTGAACAAATTGCAAATTTCCATACTCAGTATGAGGGATTTGGGTTGACATTAGAAGGGATGGCTTTGAGTTGGTTCCAACCACTAAATAGAGATAATTTTCCCAACATAGCACAACTCTTACAAGAATTTGTAGAGGAGTTCTCTAAAAGGGGAATCAAACATAACACAGTGTCCCATATCTACGCTTTCAAGCAGAAAAAGAAGGAGAGAGTGAAGGAAGCTTTGCTTCGCTTCAAATGGTACATAGAGACTCGAGAGATGTCCTATGAGAGAGCTACCACAAGAGGAGAGATTATCAATTCTCTTCATAGAGGCTTGTCGTAAAAAAGGACCTACATTTGAAAGGATGCACGACATTTGAACAAGTCACTAGAGAAGCTCTATATCTAGTTGACAAAAGTCCTACAAGATGGTGAGTGAGTTTTTTTGAGGGACAAAAAAAACATGCAAGTCCCTCAATGAAGTTATTTGTGAATTAGAGAGATTTTCATACTAGTTATTGTAGCATTTGTTGGTTGGTGTTGTCAATCACATGCTCTGTAGCTATCTATTTAATCTTGTCCAAAGAGCTTGTTGCTTCAACAACAAAACAATTGTCAAAAATACTAAAAGAAATTGATCAATTACTTGTCCTATTAAGGGTAAACAAAACTTACATGCCTAAGTAGGTTTGCTAGTAGATGCAAGAGTGTGATAGTTGGATCAACAACATCCACTATAAGAAAGGAGGAAGGGATGTCTATGAGAGACATTCCCCTAAACTATGCATCATGTAACTCTCACTCTCTAGAAAGAACATGACCTCTGTCCATATCGATCCACGTAGGACAATACTCAAGCTTCCATTGAGAGAGGTGATTCATGGTTGATGGATACATGCATTCCTTGCCGCTCTCGACATGAGACCAAGAAGTGCAAGCATAGACATGGTTGCAATGTGGCTCATGCTCAAAAGATGAACAAAGTGTTTATTATAAGATGCATAACAAAATTATCAAAACAAGTACAAATATATAGAACTCTCAAGTGAAAGATAGAGATGACTTAACTATCATCTGTAAACTAGTCACCGAGATGCCATGTGGTAGTAATTGATACTCTTCATAGCTTGTAGCTCTACATCCTTTGATTCGTTCTATTTTGAGTGTTGGAAAATTATATTTTCTACCCTCCAGTAACATCTTTGTGAAGTGTATACATCTCCATGAGACAGGATATCAATCCCTTAAGGGACATCAACATAGTCAACATGGAGCTAAATCTATCTAATATTTTGGATCACATTTGCATGAAAAAAAAAACCTCGGCATGCTGGAGGAACTGGACAGTTGTTGTACAGGTCCGTGGTGCTATTTCAGCTTCTTCAACATGCTTGTGCCTTTTTTTTAATACAAATGTGATCAAGTTTAACCAAGTAGCTAGTTTTATAAATTTAAAAAAAAATTGCCATAGCCGCACCCAATCCTGTTGCAACACCGTGCTCTCAATCCACTGCCTCTGACAGAGGCACCACATCGTATTGAAATTGGTCCGCACCAACGCGAACTGATTTGGACTAGTTTCAACAAGGTCATGTGTGGTTATTATCTAGCTTAGTGTAGTCTAATGGAGCCAATTTTATAAAAAAGCATGCTGATGAGCTTCTTGTATAGCGTGTTAACCTGCGCTTTAGAACAATGTATCTCTCTCTTTGTCTCTCTTATACATCTTTGAGGTCTCTTAAAGCATTCACATAGCATTAAATTTCACTTCTTCTCGCTCTCCCTCTCCCTCCCTCCCCTCTCTTTCTCTCTCATTCCTCAACCATAGCCTTTGTATTAACGTGACTATAATATGAAGGAACTTTAAATTAAGTATTCATAAGTTAATTTAAAATTTGTAGGAGCTTATAATCATTCTCATTGGCCAACCACCTCATGCTAACAATAACAGCAACCACGCCCCTGTGCGAGCTCACACACACACACACACACACACACACACACACACACACACACACACACACACACACACACACACACCACACACACACACACACACACACACACACACACACACACACACACACACACACACACACACACAGAGAGCTTGGATAACCTCATTATTGATATCTTTGGAATCAACACATGTAGATCAGCGCACACACCACGAGCTGGGCACAACCTGGCTTCTATCTCTCACTGATCGGTCATATAATTATCCATGCACTCAATATGGCCTCTCTCTTCCTCTCGTGTGCAAGCTCGGCAGCTAGGTAGAGAGGGAAGCTACTGTAGGAGTGCACCTTGACGTGTTCTAACTGGTGCAAGGCAATGGCAACACCGGCCAACAAATGGCACAGCAAGCAAGCTGCTCTTTTGTCAGGGGGCTGCCCGTTGTCTGTGGGCTGCCCGCTCTCATATGCATCATCAGTGGTGCAATGTAAAGACGACACCTGGCCACCGCAAGGAACACGGGGTCATGAGAGCGCACACACACACACACACACACACACAAAGAGAGAGAGAGAGAGAGAGAGAGAGAGAGAGAGAGAGAGAGAGAGAGAGAGAGAGAGAGAGAGGAGAACCTAAATACGGGCTTACAACCTTTGACTTAGGTGCAGCATGTTGGAACCAGTCTGCACCGGTGCGGACTGGTTTTGACATGTTTCACAAGGGCAGAGACATAGTGTGGGGACATGGCCGCAACCCTGCACATTGCATAGCAGGATGATAATTTGGGAGTGCTAATTATATCACTACTATTGTTTCTTTGTTGTGGCTTCGTCCAGCTTGCTCTCTTAAGTGTCAACTAGTATATGCTCTTTTGTGTCAAAGCTACTTTTGTGTCACTACTATTGTTTCTTTGTTGTGGCTTCGTCCAGCTTGCTCTCTTAAGTGTCAACTAGTATATGCTCTTTTGTGTCAAAGCTACTTTTTCGGTGAGGTGTGATGATGACGCTGGTGACCATGAATTCGTGGAAGCTCTCTTTTATAGTGCAACATCCCTCTCATTTGTAGCTCAAGCCTGAGCTGCATCTGACCATCTCTCTCTCTCTCTCTCTCTCTCTCTCTCTCTCTCTCTCTCTCTCTCTCTCTCTCTCTCTCTCTCTCTCTCTCTCTCTCTCTCCTCTCTCTCTCTCTCTCTCTCTCTCTCTCTCTCTCTCTCTCTCTCTCTCTCTCTCTCTCTCTCTCTCTCTCTCTCTCTCTCTCTCTCTCTCTCTCTCTCTCTCTCTCTCATCAGCCCTTGAGAAGTTGGGGAGGATGCATGCTGGAACCAGTCCGCGTCGGCGCGGACTAGTTTCGACAGGTTTCACAAGGGCTAAGACAAATTAGCAGGGTGGGGGGCGAGGGTCAGGGGAGAGGCCATCATTGTCAGCCATGGCCTTAGCCCACGTTGCATAGCAAAGGATAACTTGGGAGTTGTAATTATATAACGTGATCAACTCTCAAGACTCTGCAGTCAGTTATTGATTATTATTGATGTTACTCTATTGCAACCTCTTTGACCTCTGCTCTGGAAGGTGTGAGCTAGTATAAGCTCCTTTGGTGTCCAAGATCCTTTGTTGGTGATGGACATGATGATGAGCTGGTGACCCTGACTCCATGGAAGCTCTCTTTCATAGTGCATCATTCCTGTCGTTTGTAGCTCAAGCTTCAACTTCATCTCACCATCTCCAACTATAAAATGCATTCTGCTTCGACTCTCCTCACAAGAAATCTCCTCTTCTCCCAGCAGTGAATAGCATGGGAAGCAGCTTCCTAGAGACATGGCTGTCAGAAAACGCCTCCATTTTGGGACTCCAACTTTTGGTAGTGATTGGCATCGTTAGATTCCTCATTGTGGTCATTTTTTGTGTTTGTCGATATGGCTCAATTCTAGCAAATCTAGGCGATTAGAGAAAGCCCCATCTGTCATGATTCCCATTGTGTCCAAGGATATCAATGTGGATCATTTGAGGAATCTCAGCCTTCCTCAAAGCGGCCTTAGTCATCCCTCCAACGATGCACCTATTCATGCTGACAAATTTGACATAGAGAAAGCAATGGTCCATGCTAGTCATAATATTGAAAAGGATGTGGAAGATTGGATACAAGAGTAAACCATACAAGTTGGGCTTCAAAATTTTGTTCCTTTGATATAGAAAAAAAATAATGGCATGAGAATGTAGATGAACCATAGCCATGTACCTTGTAAGCAGAAAGTGAACATGACTGTTGGCATGGCTTATCTACTTTGTCCGTAGAAAAATCCAGGGAAAATGTAAGAGAGCTCATACAGGCCATGCTTCAGTGGTTCTCTTCCTATGTTTCACTCTCACAAAGAAGACAAAGACACATACACATTCAAGTCTCTCTCTCTCTCTCTCTCTCTCTCTCTCTCTCTCTCTCTCTCTCTCTCTCTCTCTCTCTCTCTCTCTCTTTGTGTGTGTGTGTGTGTGCGCGCGTACGATATGTACATTAAAGTTGCAATTTACAAGTTTCAAAATAGTTAAAGGAAGTTGGTTTTTGGCCCAAACTCCCTAGACGTTGGCTATTGTCGCCATCCCGCAAGAAAAAGCACTTGGTCTACATGTCGTAGTAAAAAGAACATGCCATTATCCTCAAAAGAGGGTCCATCATGTCAACCCTTAAAGATTTTACACATCTATAACATGGAATGCTATTTGTTGGTCAGTATGCACATTTTTTGCCCATTTAATGCAAGATAAGAATTTCAAGAGGAGCCAAGCTTCGGTTGAAGAGTATAAAACAATGATTTGATGGGAAAGTTCTTGGACATAATATGTGACTTGCAGTAGTGACTTATTTAAAGGTGTGTTGGAGAGGGCAATAACTTGTAGCCATGAAAGTTCAAAATGTTACAACACAATGGGTTTATTCTTAAAGAGTACACTGATGCAAGTATAGAGTGCATCCGCAATTTCAAATCTGATGGATCTATATTGAGTGCATTTTTCCCCAAGTTCAAGGATGGTAACCTTGTTGGCTGGAGATCAAAATCAACAAGATATTTTCAAGACAGAATTGCACAGGGAAGAAGCATGCATGCCACATTAAAGCGAGGGGTAATCATGGTCCCCAACACATCACACGTGTTCCATGTGTTGGCGGTCCCATCGTTGCATAGCTCCAACGACCAAGAAAATTATCAATCCGGAGGGAGGAGCTACCCGGCTAGGGCATGGAAACACTCACATGATTAGTGAGCTAATTATGGCAACAAAAATGGTTAAATCTATGAGGTGAGCTTCTCGGCCTATGGAGGAGCTAAGCCACGATGAAGGGAAATCTCCACATCCACTTCTCTTCACATCCAATCAACCCAATCACACACACTACGATTGCAAGATGCACACAACACTAATCCTATCATGCAACACACTAATTGCAAGCGCACACACATAGATCTATTGAACACCACACTCCAATCAGACCTACATGCACACACAAGCAAAAGAGGGCAATCACACAAGATTAGAGAGGGATTAACCACTAATTAGTTAAGATCTAGCTAATCTAAGCATCATAGGCAATCATAAGAAGCATGAGAGAGGCATAGTGAAAGAGAATGAATCATTAATTATATTTAATCAAGTCTCATGAGCAAGGAGAAGCTCAAGGACTCCATAGTCACACACCTCAAGAGCTCTCACCAAAGAGTGCTCTCAACAAATGAGCTTGAGAACCCTAATTTCTTTTACACACTGCCTTATATACCTAGGGTAAAAATATGCAATGTTCGGGTGCCGAAGGCCTTTAGGGCTCCACCACTTACTGAATCTGCTACCTAGGCACACTAACTGACATGTTCTTTACAGCTTGGAACTCCCATTGAACCCGTAACACATTAACAATATTACAATGGCTTGAAATAAATCAGGAATTTACAATAGGTGACCATTTTGGGAAAATGTGGAAAATGTGTAACTCCAATCTTTATTGCTTCTTCATGCTGATCTTCGATGTGCATCCGTACGTCTTCGGTCTTTATCAGCTTCTGTTAACTGACATTGATTGAGTTAACTCCAATCTTTACTGCTTCTTCATGTTGATCTTCGATGTGCATCCGTATGTCTTCGGTCTTTATCAGCTTTTGTTAACTGACGTCGACTCAGTTAACATTCCCCCCTTCCGATTTTAGTGCCCATCCTTGGTCATTGTTGAAAAGTGTCCCTGGAGGCTGTGGAAGGTTTTTGATTAGTTGTTGATGGGCTGATCGTCTTCATTTGTCATTGGATTTGTTGATGAAGTTCAATTTGTTGCAGCATCTTCATTGATCCGAATATGTCTGATGTGAGAGATGTTGTTGCATTTATCCGTTGTAATACCATAATGATGATGCTATTGTTTATTTATAAAAAGTATGTACAAGAGAAAAAGAATGATGAGGTTCTAAATTAGGGTCTAATACCTGGATGACCAAAGGGAAAAAAACCCAGTGGAAAAAAAGTGCCTTTGGGATACGCGCATTAGTGGAGTACCTATTAGCATGGGAATATTAATAAAGTACTCAAGGGATTATTCACTGATAGATATAGAATTAAACAATTTGGTATTCATGGAAGTTTACTGGGCCGATGCCAATTTGCCAAGGTCAGCACCAAGCGATGGGGAGCATTTGGCAGTCATCAAGTCTCCTATTCTCTCAGTACTGACTCCACTGTCGCATGTAATGATTTTAACCCCAAGGTCAGTACCAAGCGATAGGAAATGTTGGGCAGTCCCCAAGCGTCCTATTTGCCCCGTATTGACTCAATTGTCGTATGTAATGACTTTAACACCTAGGTCAACACCAAGCGATAGGGAGTGTTGCATGACTTGTCTTTCTTTTGTCGGTTATGATGCCCCAAGGTAAGACAAAATTTAATAGAGTCATAACCTATTGTCTTAACTTTGTCTATTAAATTTTGTAATTTGTCGACTCTATTAAATTTTGTCTTACCTTGTTGGTTGTCGTGCCCCAAGGTCTCTGCCGTCGCCTGTAATGGCTTTAACATCAAGGTCAACACCAAGCGATGGGGAGCATTGGGCAGTTCCCAAGCTTCCTATTTTCCCCGTAGTGACCCCACTCCATGACTTGTTGGTTAGCATGACATTGGTTTGTTGCCTGTTGTAGTCCACTCAAGGTGCATAGGTGGAAGCAAAAAGAGTGTCTAATGCATATGTCCAGTAATGGGACATCCTATTTATGCATACACAAAAATGCATGGAAAACAATATGCTATGCAAGAAAGATTTTGAGGGGTTCTTCAGAAAGATAGTGTAGCTGTAAAAGCATATGACATGGCTTTGCAAGCTGGCACCCCTTTAAAAATGGTTTTTGTTGTCGAGGATATGTGCTCTCATCTTACTGTGCTAGACTCTACGACACTCCACCAATATAAGTTAATAGACTTTGACTCTTATGCTCATCTCATCCAACATGAGCAACATGACTTAGATATGCTCAACTCTTCCAGCTTGAGCGTACGCCTAATAACTACGACTCTCAGCACATAGTTTATTATGACTTGAAGCTTTGGGACTAATGCTTTGCTTATTTAATGGCTCAGCAGCCAGACTCTGACTATGACAAAGAGTATTTTTTGCACCCTAGCGATGTGACTTTTTACATTCTTGTGCTTACTACGAACATTTCTTCAGGTAAAAGTAAGCTTGAATCCTCAAAAATAGGATTAATGAAGGACCAAGTTGGCATTGAAGGTTTCTTTTGCCATAACTGTTTTATCATCTTTGAATCTGCAATCTCGTTGGTTGGGTTTTCCTTCTTTGACTGTGAAGACTTCATTAGTTGTTTGATTCTCCAATTAGGCATGTTGATAGGAGTCTTTGATGTTGTTGTAGGCCTGTATTGGCTATCGGCATTTGGCTTTTGACTAGGAGCATTGGAAGACTTAGGAATCCAAATCTCTTGATGACCTTTGTATCTCCATTGTTGACTTTGCTTTTCTCTAGGTCTTATTGAGTTCTTGAGAACTTCATGCAGGTCTGGTGTAGTTGCAGCTGGCTTTTGGTTGACTGGTAGCCAAATCTTTGTATAGCCTATATAGAATCCTTGTCTAAGAGGAAGATTCTTTGAGATTCGTCTTTGTTTTGTATCCTCTTGTAAGCTGTGGTAGACTTTAGCATCTTTCGATGTTATTCTGTTGTATACCTACTTCTTAGGTATCCTAGAATATTGTCGAGGTGGATACCTTGTGGGCCTTCTTTTTTGGGAGGGATTTGAAGTTACTTCATATGCTCTAACCTACGGTTTTGGCACCCATATATGTGTGTTACCTCCATAGTACTCATGTTCTTTTAATCTCCATTGTGATGCTATTCATCATATGTGTTTGTCTTGTTGTGTTGATTTCCCGTCTTTAATCCAAACTGGATCATTGAATTTGACTAAACTGCTCGGAACAAACACTTGCTTGCCTTTCCTCTGCTTTATTGAGTACTTTGGCTGAAATAACTTTGCTTTTCTGGGTGTCTCCTTAGAGGTGTATTAGTTGGGTCAGCAATTGACTTTAAGTTTTAAAAGACTGACTTGCTTGAAGAAGCTGATCCATGAGGGTTCTTTGATGTAGAGGAATATGTTGTCACCTCTTCTTTGCTAATCGGTGGAGGGTCCACTTTGGCCTTACCTTTGTCTGCAAGATCTGTCTTCTTTACCTCTAGTCTCGGTGGAATTCTTTGCTCAATAGCTTTCATGGTTGATCTTTGTTCTATCTGATCTAAACTTTCTATTGCCTGATTTGCTTTAAGCTCTTCTAAAGCTCTGTTTGATGAAGATGAATCATCTTCAATAAGATCTGCTTTGATATAAGTCTCCATTCTTAGTGTGCTTGAAGACCTTGTGCTGTCGTCCACGGGTGACCAGCCTTGGTCTCCATTCTTTGTTGTCTGTGATGATTGCATCATGTTTACATTCTGTATCTCTAACATATTCTAGGCCATTGGCCTTCCCATTATGATGTCGTCTGGCATATCCTTTGCTGTGATCACATGGAATTGAGCTATTATGATCTGTGAACTTACTTCAATGGTGGTGGAGATGATTCCCCAGCATTCTGCTCGTTTGTTTACAGATATGTCAATGAATTGAGGAGCATCTTCCAATTGTGGTTGTCCACATCTTTTCCAAGTGCAAAAAGACATCAGGTTCTTATCTAGCTGAAAATCTAGCTTTACTTCTCTTGACAGCTTTCCTTTGTTTTCACCAACAATGTTGCACTTGATCGTCTTAGGATTTCTTTCTGTATTGGCTGCTTTTGTTGTGGCAGTGTCCTTTTGTTGAGCTTTATCTACATTTTCTTTGCTTTGACCACCTGCTTCAATTGATGTTGACTCATATGACTGTGATATTGCACTTTTTGTTTGCAATTATGAGCGTTATCCATCTGCATTTGAGTAACCTTTGATCTTAATGGATCCATTGTACTTTCTGGCAGAATCTGTCTCTTCGGAGGAGATTTTTGGTGGTGACATTTTTGTAGCTTTTTGGACTTTAGATTTCATTGACTTTGACTTTTCTGTAACTTGTTCTGGTAGCTTGAGGCTCTGCATCATCTTCAAATAGTCTCTGACTTCAGTCGGCGGGCCATCCGTATGGATTTGTATAAGATTGAGATATTGCTGATATTCGTTACCATGTGCATCTTGATATGCATATGTGAGCTTGATCACATGTAACTATTTGAACACGATTAGATTTGTTGGATTTTGACTCTAATTTGTGGAGATCATCTGAAACTTTTGTCCTTGATGATCTTCATATAAGCATTTGTCTACAGACTCTGATAGAATTTGGGTCAACTGCAAACTTCCAACAACCATATGATCTTTCAATGGTTTATGCCTTGAAGGGGTTTGTTGGCTAGAAGCTCTAGGGCTTCTAACTGGTGTAGCATTTCTTGGTACATAAACTCAGCTTGATGGATTTGCAGTTCCTCCCTTCCTAGGGTGATCACTATAACCTGCTTCATTGTTAGAGTTCAAAACTATTTGCTCTAGTTTAGTCTCACCTTCTAGGACTGTGAAAGTACACTTTGGGTAGCACTGTTGACATTTGGCATCTATAAACCTTTTGCATAGTTTCCTAGGTATCTCCGTGAAACATGACAAATTATTTTCCAAGTCAAGCTGTAGATAGCATTATCTTTACCCTGATATTGTCTATCCATGGGTCTGCTATGATTTGAGCTTCTGTGGTTTCAGGACCCAAGGCATCATAGATGCTAGACTCTCGTCTATATCTACGACTATTTTGGTTTGTTTGGTCACAACATCGAAGCTTGATTTTTGATGGAGGAGAGTTTGGCTCTGAATAGATTTCTGGGTTCACTCGAGTAATATCCTTCAGCTCTAGAGAGGATTGGCTATAATAGATTCTTTCCTTTGAAATGAACTGTACCATCCTTTTTTACCTATCACTGGACGCACTTCTATGAGCTGGTATGTGGGCTGTTCAAACACTGGTTGATCCTTTTTGTACAATTTTCTTTTTTGGTCTACATAGTGTGCATATGAATTATGGGTGCCATACAAAGCTAACATCATTGTATTTGATGTGTCCCTTACACTCATGAATAATTGCACACTTGTGTCAGTGGATGAAAAATTATTTGCAAATACTTTCTCCCCTTCCTCAAAGGTAAAGTATCCTGAATACCCATCACAGACACTATATCTTTCAAAACCAGCTACTGCATCTAGCAATTGATCAATAAAAGGCAAAGGGTAAGGATCTTTCTTGATCACCGCATTTAGTGGCTTGTAATCAACACAAACTCTCCAATGCCCATCTTTGTTTGGGGTGACTAGTACAGGGCTCACCCATTCAGCATTATCCATTGGCACAATGAACCCTGCATCCAAAAGCTTATCTATTTCTTCCTTTAAAGCATTCATCTGTTCCTTACCCATCCTTCTTAATTTCTGCCATTTTGGCTTTGACCCTTCAACTAGCTCAATCTTCACAGGATCCCCAACAAAACCCCTTATTTCTTGATATGAGGTAATGAAAAGATTTGGAAACCTGTCCAACATTGCTAAGTACTCCTTCCTTTCTCCTTGTGTCAAATCAGTACTCAACATATTTTGAATCAACTCTTTCTTCACTGGCAACTCTTATTTAGGTTGCATTAACTCGTCAAGTTGCTCTAAACGGCTTGAAGCATTTATATTCTCTGATATTTGAAACACTTCATTAATTTCTTTCTGTTCCTCATCCAACAACAAGATTGACACCTCATCCTCATCACTGGAACTTGAAGCGGTGCTACTTTTTGAGTCTTCAAAACTATCATCACTGGTACTTTTGGACTTCTCATTCTCACTCACATCTTCAAGTGCCATAGGTTGTTTGGTAGTCATACCAAACACTCTCTTTTCACCCTTCTTGTCATGCACCCCGATTGTGCCCTTGCACCAATCTTGCATGGCACCAACATCTCTCAACCAAGGACATCCTAAAATGAGAGGAAAGGCTCCCAGACGGCATAACATAAAACTTTACCATAACCTTCACGTTAAAGACTTCGACTTCCAACTTTTTGATCATTCCCAAACATTTCACTTTGTCATGGTTTGCTAGTCGAATCCAAAACCCAAAGCTTCCTCATGTAATGAGACCCAGTCTCTCGACACATGACTGTGTGATCACACAAACTTGAGCACCTCCATCAATGTAGGCTTCTCCCATGCCCACACCTTTGTGCCAAGCGTTCACCAAAGGACAGATGTCGGGTAACTCTTCCACGGACAACACTTTGACTTGTTTATGCTTCGGTTCTTTTTCTGGATTCACTAATGACTTCCACTACCTTTTAATTTTGGGCACCATATTCATCAACTGTCCAAAAGTACAATCTACTTTCCTCCCAATCAGGTCTTCCTTTAAACTATAAGCTGTTTGCACTTATCCCAAAGGCAAATCTACCACTTCAAATCATCTACGAGGATTTCTATTTCTCTTGGCTTTCGCATCTTCACCCTCCTTCTCCTTCCCTTTCTTTCTACTAGGCCCTGGTGCTGCATAGCCTCCCCTCTCACTTTTGCCTACTGGCAACACATCTGCGTCTTTCTTTTCTACCCACACAATACCCACATGACCACTAGAGGTTGAAGCTTGATTTTCCTGTCCAATACCTTGATCTCTCCGTATATCCAATGCATAATCATTAGCTCTATTAGGAATCTGCTGAGGAAGTGGAAACATATCTCCTCCCATACTTGTTGGCTTTGGACAATAAGTGATGATGTGACCAAGCTCACCACAATTATAACAAGTAGGAATGAACCTCCTCTGTGGCTCAAAGCCACCTTGTCCATGACCCAGATTAGCATTAGGATGAGCCTCACATGCCTGAGCCATTCCTCTAAAACGATTACCTCCACCACCAAGAACACTAAGGCATAATTATTGCATCATGGTCATCATGTCTTGCATATTTCATTGCAACCATTTGGTATTAGCATTCCTTTGAACAGGTTGGCCTCCAACTTCTGCCTGATTCTCCTCCTTTTGGCTACCATTAATTTTCTCAGGGACCGCCTTCCCGTATTCATTAAGCCTTTGAGCTTTCCATTCTTTCTCTTTGGCAATGGCGACTACATCCTCAAAGGTGGCGGGCCTTTTCAGCTCAACTTTGAACTTCAAACTTTCTTTTAGGTTTTCCACAAAATGGTCCTTCTTTAACATGGATGGAGGGATCACATTTCCCAAAGCCCCGGGTCCATTTATCCCATAAACAAGTGAACTGCATGACAAAATCATCAACACTTTGATTAGCCCTCTGAGTGTACCCCAAAATTTCATGCCAAACTTCATCAAGTACTTCGATGGATTGATATTGTGCCAAGAAAGCTTGCTTCACACGATTGTAGTCCATAACCACCCTTGTGCTTGCATCAACTGTTACCATATACATGTGGTAGTGATGTGTGTGAACACACTAGGACCGCCGGGGCATTTTTTCCCTCTTTAGGAGGTTTTTTCCCCCGTGCATTGTATATATGCCCATCACTCTAGGGCTATCTATCTTTCCATTGCACACTAAGGAATACACTCTCTATTGTGTGCCTTGAGCTTCCTTCGTCTTCTCCAAGCTGTGTGTGTTTCTCTGCAACCCTAATTCCAACAATTGGTATCAGAGCAGGTCACGTCCTCCCGGGCTTAGTCGCCAACTGCTCCAGCACACGCCTGCTCACTTTCTCCGATTTCAGTGAGCTTTGGCAAGCGTTCGCAGGTCGACAAATATTTTGATTTGGGCTCATTTCGGCCTCCGTTTCCACTACGGGCAGTACTGCACAGGCTATTTCGTCATTTTGTGCAGATTTTCTGTCAGTGCCGTTTTCTGCATAACAGGTGCCTTATAGTCTTCTACGGTTTGTGCTACATAGCACAAGTTGTTCCCGCTCCATTTCTCCTATTTTCGGGCAGTTTTCACATCAGGTGCAGCATTTACCATGGCTGACAACAACAACACAGATGTGTTCAAGATGTTTGCTGCTGAGGACAGGTTGGATGGGGACAACTACCCTATGTGGGCTTATATGATGCAACATGTTCTTGTGTCAAAAGGTGTCTGGAACATTGTGCAGGGCATTGATGTACGTCCTGGTTCTGAAGATGTAGGCGATGTTGAGGATGTTGCAGGTCTTGCTGCAAGGATTGCAGCTGTTAGAGTTGTTTTGCCTACAGCAGAACAAGCTCGTTGGGATGTTAAGGATGCGCAGGCTCATGCATTGATTGCGTTGTCTGTGAAGCGCACCATTATTCCTCACATCCGTTCAGCAAAATCTGCAAAACAGGCTTGGGATATTCTAGCAGGTCTTTATGCAAGCCGCAATGAGGCTAAAATTGCTTTGCTGCGTAAAGAGCTAGAGTCGAAGATTATGCATGAGGAAGATGATATGGACACTTTCCTTGCTAGTGTCAAGGATATCAATGAGCAACTCATTTCTGCAGGTGAAGTCATTTCTGACAGTTCCCTTGTGCAGACTGTTCTTGATGCCTTATCAGATTCCTACCAGACTTTTGCTAGTACTTGGAGACTGATGACCCAAGGAAATCCTGAAGTTGTCAAGTTTGATGCATTATGCACATTGCTGTTGCAAGAGTCACTTTCTAGAAAAAACAGGACTAGGCAGCGTGCAGTTGAACAGGCTTTTATTGCTTCTCAAAGAAAGGGTGGTAACAGTAATGCAGCCACTTCTTATGGTTCTGCTGCGAGTGGCAAAAATTTTGTTCCTAATGCTTCTGCTGGCAGCACTTCGTCTGGCAATTCTGGTGATAAGGGCAAAAAGAAGATGCGTTGCCATTATTGTAAAGCGAATGATCACTTGATCAAGTCGTGTCCTAAGTTGAAGGCCAAAGAGGCTAAGAAGAAAGAGGGTGGTTCCACTGCAAATGATGGTTCCACTACAAATGCAGCCATTGTTGAGTCTTCTGTGAAAGGAGATTGTGATGCTGATGTTGATGCAGAATGGGCTTTTAGCGCAGAGTGCACTTACAATCCTGCTGTCCATGATGCATGCTTGTCAGTTGCTGCAGATTCACATGTGTGGTATTTCGACAGTGGTGCTACAAAGCACATTACCTCACATCGTGAATTGTTTACCTCTCTCGAGTCTGTCCCTCATGGGAATTCAGTCACTTGTGCCAACAACGCCTCTTATCCAGTTCAGGGAGTTGGAAAGATTGTGCTCACTGCTGCTAATGGCAGTTCCTTCACACTTGTTGATGCACTTTATGTACCTGGGATCAAGAAGAATCTATTGTCTGTATCCGCACTTGCTAGACTTGGACTTGTAGTCAAATTTGTGGATGACAGATGTACAGTTCATGATCTCAGTTTTGGTGATGAAATTGTTGCATCTGGGCTTTTGTGCCGTGGGCTGTATAAGCTCACTTTGTATGACAAGTGTGGACAAAATTTTGCAAATGCTGTTGCAGATTCAAGGGCTATTTCAGATGCAAAACTTTGGCATGCACGTTTTGGTCATCTGAATTTTGCCAGTTTGCTGCGTTTGCAGAAATCTGATATGGTTGCTTCTTTGCCTCCTCTTGAAGCACCTATCAAACATGTTTGTGAAGGCTGTATTCTGGGTAAAATGCAGCGTTCTAAGTTTCCAAAGGATGGTTCAGTTAGGGCCACATGCAGGTTGCAGCTTGTGCATAGTGACGTTTGTGGGCCCATGCAAACTCCGTCCTTGGGCAATTACCTGTACTTCGTGACTTTCATTGATGATTACTCCAGGCATGCATGGGTATTTCCGCTTAAAGCAAAGTCCGAAGTTTTTATGTGCTTCAAACAATTTTTGGCTATGGCTGAAAATGTCTCAAAATGTACTATGGGCACCCTCCGTTCCGATCGAGGGGGGGAGTATATGTCTCATGAATTTAATGCATTTCTGGCTAGTCGTGGGATAAAACACCAATGTACAGTGCCTTATACACCTCAGCAAAATGGTGTTGCTGAGAGGAAAAACAGGTCACTAACGGAAATGGCACGATGTATGGTCAAAAGTCAAGCTTTACCGCATTCTTTTTGGCTTGAGGCCATCATGTGTGCCACTTATGTACTTAACAGGTGTCCTACGAAAGCTTTGCAGTCTATTACTCCATATGAAGCATGGCATGATAGAAAACCTTCTATTGAGCACATGCGTGTTTTTGGCTGTTTGGCATATGCTTTGGTGCCACAAGTGCAGCGCAGAAAATTGGATGACAAGGCTGTCAAATGTATTTTTGTTGGTTATAGTGCTGAAAGCAAAGGTTACAGGTTGTATCATCCGCAAACAAAACGTATTTTGGTTTCACGGGATGTAGTGTTTGTGGAAGATTCTGTTCAACCCTTGCTGTCATGTACTAGAGACAGTAATGTAAGCTCACAGGACATTTATGACACTTTGTTGCCTCTTTTCAGTGGTGGAAATACGAATGTAAGTTCCAATGAGGCAAATGTACAGCCTATGGGGGTTTCTGAAAATGTTTTAGAACAGCCTATTACTGATGCAGATGTACATGATGTACTTGATGAGGAAAGGGCTGAAAATGAGCAGGCTAGAGGTATGCCAAAATGGCTGGTGCACACTTTGCGTGACAGTAAATTGGATGCACCTTTATCTAGTCGTACTCGTTCAGGCTCTCGCCATGCATCTTATGCATCAGATTGTTATGCTTTGGCTGTGTCTAGTTTACATGATGTTGAGGAGCCTCTGTCTTTTGATGAAGCACAGAATTCAGAAAATTGGATTGCTGCCATGAAATCAGAATATGATGCACTTATAGAGAATGACACATGGACTTTATGTGATTTGCCTCCTGGCAAAAAGGCCATTGGTACCAAGTGGGTTTACAAGTTGAAACGCAAGCCGGATGGTGAGATCGATCGCCATAAGGCTCGACTTGTTGCAAAGGGTTATGCACAACAAAAAGGCATAGATTATGAAGAGACTTTTGCTCCCACTTGTCGTATGACTACTGTGCGTTTTCTATGTGCATTGGCAGCTCATTTTGGTTGGGATGTACATCAATCAGACATTGTTACTGCTTTCTTGAATGGTGACATATTTGAGGAAGTTTATGTAACGCAGCCTCGCGGTTTTGTCATAAAAGGACAAGAGGACAAAGTGTGCAAATGTAAGAAGGCTTTGTATGGGTTGAAGCAATCTCCTCGTGCTTGGTATGAGAAAGCTGACACTCATTTGGTTAAACGAGGCTTTCGTAACAGTCCAACAGAAAGCACATTGTATGTAAAGCGTGAGGATGATGTATTTCTCATTGTGGTTCTTTATGTTGATGATTTGCTGATCACTGGACCAAATGAGAGACATATTGCTGAATTTAAGGCTGATTTGAATGCTACTTTCAAGATGAAAGATTTGGGGCTGTTGCATCATTACTTGGGTATACAGTTTAAGCAGTGTGATGGTGGTATTGCCTTGTGTCAGAAAAGTTACATAGAGACATTGCTATGTAAGTTTGGACTTGAGGATTGCAAACCTATTGCCACTCCCATGGAAACAGGTTTGAAGTTGAGTCTACATGATGCTGGCGATCCTGCTGATGTCACTCTTTACCAAACTGCTGTTGGCTGCCTCATTTATGTATGCAACACGAGGCCAGATATTCAGTTTGCAGTCTCGCAGGTCAGCAGATTTATGCATAGCCCAGGGTCTAAGCATTGGCAGGCTGTCAAGAGGATTTTCCGCTACCTTAGTGGCACTTTACATCTTGGCTTGTTTTATCCCAAGGGGGGATCATTGCCGCCAGACTTACATGCTTTTTCGGACTCAGATTGGGCTGGTTGTTTTGACACGCGAGTGTCCACAAGTGGTTTTTGCTTCATGCTTGGCAGTTCATGTATATCATGGTTGAGTAAGAAGCAACCTACTGTGGCCACTTCGAGTTGTGAGGCTGAGTACAGGGCAGTCTTCACAGCTACGGTTGAGTGTGTATGGCTCAGACGCCTTATGGCTGACTTGGGTGTTGGACAGGACACTGCCAACACTATCTACACTGACAGTCAGAGCGCATTGGCAGTTGCGAGGAACCCAGTTTTTCATGCTCGCACAAAGCACATTGAGGTGCATTACCACTATGTCAGGGAGAGGCTCTCAGCAGGAGAGATCAGCTTGGCTTATGTGCCAACACAGGACAACCTTGCAGATCTTTTCACAAAGGCATTGTCTCGTGAGAAGCTTGAAGCTTTCCGCAAAGCTTTGGGCTTACTCCCCTTTGTGGACTGATCCTGTCCTCAGGGCATGGCACTTCCCTTTACTCATGTGCCAGCTCTCGTTCACCGCATCACTCCAGGGGGGATTTGTTACCATATACATGTGGTAGTGATGTGTGTGAACACACTAGGACCGCCGGGGCATTTTTTCCCTCTTTAGGAGGTTTTTTCCCCCGTGCATTGTATATACGCCCATCACTCTAGGGCTATCTATCTTTCCATTGCACACTAAGGAATACACTCTCTATTGTGTGCCTTGAGCTTCCTTCGTCTTCTCCAAGCTGTGTGTGTTTCTCTGCAACCCTAATTCCAACATCAACTCCTCAAAATTGTGTAACCAAAATTTTGCCTCATCCTGTAAACAATATTGCAGCAGTCACAACAATATAGCTTGGTCTAGTATATTGCACAGTAAGCAATTGACTTCCAACTTTTCAATAAACGTCTGTGGATTTTCATTAGGCAATCCATGAAATTGTGGGAACTCGTCTGCCATGTTTGATTGCCACAAAAACACTTACATGTGACGTCAAAAACTCAAGGGATGTCGATGGATCACTCCAGTACCTAATTCACCTCACACTGGGTAACCAATCCCCTAGTGCTTGGCTTCACAAAACCTCACGACCCTCCAAAGGATGCAATCCAATTATACAACCACCTCAAGTGATGTCCACAATTTACACATACATAGGCGGTTGTCCATAAGGACCCACATCCCTTTTACATTCACTGCCTGCAGAATAGACATGTTTCATAGGAATTGGAGCATAGGAGCACTTGCTCCTTAGTGGGGGTACCAAAATTATGTTAGCGTGCAAACAAGAATCTCTATAGCCTTGCACACGTCACACCGTCGGAAGGAAACACTATTAAGCTGCAAAAAACACCTATGTCGAACACCCGTAAACTTGGGCGGAAAACATTCCTAACCCAAACCATGATTAGAATTGTTGAAAACCAAGATCATAGAGACAAATCTCGTTCCGTGTAGACCTCCGTAGAGTATCCATATGCTTGATTCCGACACAACAGACAAGAGAGTTACAAGCTTTCGAAGAGGGGGTCTCTCTCAAAAGCTCCAAAAAAAACTAGTCTATGTTAGGAAAAAGGTTGTGCATGGAATTGCAGCTATTAAAAAGGGGATTTTTTGGCTCTTATCCAAAGGGTTTTCTCTCTCCTCTTAGCCAACATGGTTCTCTCCTTGGGCACCTTTTAGTTGGTCCAATTTCAGCCTTTTTTGGGTGAAAAATGAGCTGTTGGTGACCATTTGACCAAGGAATGGGGTGGGGGCAAGTGTCTGGGGACCAAAAAGAAGGCCAGGCACTTGTCCAGGTAGTGGGACTCAAAATGGATGCCCCCTCTCTCCCCCAACACCCACGAGCCCCATTAGCAAGGCAAGAGAAGCTCCATTTGCTCCTTTAATACAACCTTAGGGGGTACCCACTCCCCGCCTTATACCCTCCAATTTCCACTTTCTCCCCCCCCATGTGGGATTACTCCATTGCCAATTGGCACCATCCTCCCACCTCCCCAACTTCCCCAAAAATTTACAGCTTCTCCCAAAGCATGAGGGGACTTCTCAGACAATTTTCCCCAAGGCATACCTTGCTGCTCCGGTCACTGAATGATGCACCGTAACACACGGCTCGAAGCCCATCATCTCGGCTATCTCCAAAAATATAAAAATTCAGCATTTCTAATCTTAGACCCCCAAGTTGTCCTATTTGCTTTCTGGCATGCACCCGCAATCACCTTCTAAGTTGAGACTGTCCGCTTCGGATGCTCATAACTCATGATGTACAAGTCCGATTCACAAGCTATAAAGCACGGCTGAAAACACTTATTAAAAACCATATTTTGATTCTCAAACAACCCAAAACATCAAAAAGGTGTAATTCATGTAAAAAGGTGTGTATATATTTTGCAGACTCAAAATATTTTGAGTGATTTTGCAGGGCTATGCCACTTCCAAAACTTGCAGGGCTATGTACACATATATACATGAGGCTAGTGGGCAAGTTTTTGGCATGACCTAGTGACTTCATGCTTATCCAAAAATTACCTAACAATGTTAACTCTAGGTGGCTAGCTCTCAGCGGATTGAAATGGCTAATTGCTATTTTAATCCAATTTGGAGCAGCTTAACCTAAGTGGTTTTACACACCATACCATAAGTTCTAATTGTCCAAACACAACGTCCATCTATTAGCGGCCAAACGAAAATGACTTGTGTACTTCTAAAAATGCAAACGGACTTTAGTTAGGTTAGGTTATAGGTTGAGTTTAGGTTATAGGTTAGGTTAGGTTAGGTTAGTTTAGGTTTAGGTTATAGGTTAAGTTAGATTATAGGTTAGGTTAGAGCTAGCGAAAAATAGTAGAAAAACGCAAACGGACTTCGAAGATGACTCGTGTACTTCAAAATTGCAACAAACTTTGGTTAGGTTAGGTTTAGTTTATAGGTTAGGATAGGTTAGGTTAGGTTAGGTCTAGGTTATAGGTTAGGTTAGATTATAGGTTAGGTTAGAGCTAGCGACAAAAAGTAAAAAAAATGCAAAGACTTGGAAGATGACTCGTGTACTTCAAAAAACGCAAATGAACTTCGGTTAGGTTAGCCTATAGGTTAGGTTTAGGTTATAGGTTATGTTAGGTTAGGTTAGGTTAGGTTTAGGTTATAGGTTAGGTGTGATTATAGGTTAGGTTAGAGCTAGCGGCAAATGAATAGTAGGAAAAATGTAAATGGACTTGAAAGATGACTCGTGTACTTCTAAACATGGAAACAAACTTCAATTACCTTAGGTTATAGGTTAGGTTTAGGTTATAGGTTAGTTTACATTAGGTTAGGTTAGGTTTATGTTAGATTTTAAGCTAGGTTAGAGCTAACAGCAAATAGTAAAAAAAATGCAAACGGACTTCAAGAATGACTCATATACTTCCAAAAATGTAAATGGACTTCGGTTAGTTCGATTATAGCTGAAGTTATAGGTTAGATTATAGTTTAGGTTATAGGTTAGGTTAGGTGCACACAAACTTCAAAACACTAATATATAGTCATTGACCTTGTGGTCCTAATCTCGGTGCACCTCTAGACCAAGGTGTGCAGGGATCGGACGTGAGATTGTTAGAGCTCGAGCTAGCAATGAATAGTTGAATGTGAGATTATTAGAGCTCGAGGTAGCAACAAATCGGACTCCAAAAGTGTACACAAACTTCAACAACCTTAATATATAGTCATTGACCAATAAAGACGAGATTATTACCCTGTGGTCCTAATCTTTGTGCACCTCTACACTGAGGTGTGCGGGGATCGGGCCTGGCTAGAGAATGTGAGGTTGTTAGAGCTAGCAGCAAATAGCTGAAAAAACACAATCGGACTTCCAAAGTGCACACAGACTTCAAGAACCTTAATATATATTCATTGACCAATAAAGACGAAATTATTATCCTGTGGTCCTAATCTCTGTGCACCTCTAGACCGAGGTGTGCGAGGATCGGGCCTGGCTAGAGAATGTGAGGTTGTCATGTATTGTCATGTACTTAGTAGTATATAGTTATAGCAACTAGAATGTTTTAATTTTTTGTTGCATCATTGGTAGATAAAGTATGGACGATAGGATGGCATGTCCTTGTGCACATTGCAAGCATCAGACCTTTCAAAAAAAAAAGTGACTAACACATACGCAATCATGGGCTCTTTCCGATAGAGCAACTACAAGACCTACGTTATCAATGTCATGGTCTAGAGACAATAGATCAAACTCTGCAAGTAGATATTGCTCCAACTTCATCCCAGAGAAGACGATTTTCAAACGAACAGCCCCATCGACTTAGTCCTCGCAACCAAATACCTGATGTGGCATTTCAAGAAGTAGAGATGGAGCAGATGTTAGACGTGTTCTTTGACATGGATCCCATCATTGAAAACATAGAAGACGACAACATTGAACGCAATACTGTAGACCACCAACCTCAGCCATCCCGTTCATATCGACGACACGATAGCAACGATAAATAGGGCGAGATGTTGCAAAGTCTTGCACACATGACGCTTTACACTGGTGCAAAAATCTTAGTTCTCCATACCGCGTTGGCAATGCTTGAGTTGCAGTCTGTCTACGATTGGTCTGATGCCTCAATCATGGAGATTTTGAGGTAAATACATTATATTCTAAGCATGATAAAGTACAAATTACAGTTCAATAATGTGATCTAGCTGTTCATGTAACAACAAGACTGACTTGTTCATGTAACAACAGGTTGCTCAATGAGAAAATCTTGCCAGAAGGGAATCACATGCCCCCTACCTGTCCAGCCGCTAGAATTATTCTTACTAATTTGGGTTGGATTATCACAAAATACATGCTTGTCCTAATGATTGTATACTTTTTTGCAATGAGTACGCAAATTTGGAACAGTGTCCCAATTGTGAATAAAAAACGACAGGGAGGACACACAAGGAAAATTTATCCCTACAAAGGTCCTTCGACACTTTCCTATCATTCCAAGCATAAAGAGCATGTTCTGGTGCAAGTCCATAGCCACTTTGATGACATGGCACTCAAATACTAGATCGATAGATGATGTGATGCGGGTACCTGCCGACTCTCGTGCATGGAAGCACATAGAGGAAAGTTGGCCTACATTTAAGAATGAGCCTCGATGTATCCACTTTGGTCTGGCAATGGATGGAGTAAACCCATTTGGATTATAGAGTTTGTCATGGAGCACGTGGCCTATTTGTCTGGTTGTCATTGATTGTCCCAGGAAAGTACAAAGCAAAGAACATGGATGTCTATATGGCACCACTTATAGAAGAGCTCCAAATCTTGTGGACAATAATCGATGTGGTTGATATGTCCCAACCAATCGGAAAAAGGAATATACATGTGCAATGAATTCTCATGTGGACCATGCACGATTGGCCAGGCTTTGGTGAGTGCTCAAGTAAGTCAGGTAAGTGCCTTTGAAACCCTCACACACATGTGATTCGTGGCTATGCCAACGCTTTTGTATTTTAATTTTGTGATGTTTCAGGCTTGAGTTACTAAGGCAATCTTGAGTTAATCATGCATGTCCGAAATGAAGTCCTCGACTTTGGCTTCTGCCGCTCTGAGCATTTGAGCAAGACAGTTTACAAGGAGCATGGTAGATTTTTGCCTGCAAGATATGAGCTACATGGACCAAACATATGCAAACATGACATGCATCCACTGAAAGCGAGCGATTGGAAAAACATGTGGTTGGAGAGGGGAGATTGGATGTCACCTGGAATGAAAAGACTTTCTATTTTCCATGAACTCCCGTACTGAAGTGACCTACTGATTAATCATTTTCTTGAACCAATGCACATCTTCAAGAGTGTGGGGGAGATCATATGGAAAACCATCACTGGAAAAATGGAGAGCAAGGCCCACAGAGATGACCTGCAGGCTGTGGGTCGAATGTCAGAGATGTGGCCTTGACTTAAACCCAATGGAAAGTTTTCTATACCAAAAGGTCCATGGTTTCTGAGTCGTGCAGAAGAGCAACAAGTGAAGAAGACTATATCTTCATTCAAGACTCCCACAGGGTGCATGCGATGTTTGAAAACGGCTTTTACGAGGGATGACAATCTCAGTGGTCTTAAGTCCCACGATTGGCACAAATTTTTATAGTTCATCTTACCAATTTCCATAAAGGTTTGTTAGACAGATAACATTAGAAGAACAATCTACAAAATCAGTGAGTTGGTACTCTCGATCAGTTCAAAAGAGATAAGAGAAGACAGTATTGATGCAGCACACTTAAATGCTATTGAAGCAGTGTGCATGGTGGAGAAGTACTTTCCAACAAAAAATCTTACCATCCAAATGTATGTGGTTGATAAAGTTGCAGTTGCTGGGGTGGTCCATAGCAGGTGGATGTTCTTCTTAGAGAGATTTATGAAGACTTTAAAGGGGTTTGTTTGTCAAAGGGCTCGCCCCGAGGGTATCATGGCCAAAGGATGGCTTGTACAAGAGTCTCTTGTCCTCATCAATGAATCTTTTGGCTCAATTGATTCAGAAATGTCCCAAATGTGGACTACTGAGGTCAACGTCAAGGTGACAGGGGATGAGCCGCAGGGACAAGGCATCCTTAGGAAGATGGACATCACAATACGAGAAAAGGTTATGAGATTTTGCCTTCTCAACTCAGACATCATGCAAAAGTGCCTAGAGAGGTATGAAGGGGAAAAGCAACAACGCTTGACAGATCGCCTTCAATTCAAGCGCAACCGTGCCACTAGAAACCTTCCTTTTCCAGATCATCTTCAAAAATTGCCTGACTTTCCAAATGGGCGGTGGTTAGATGCGACAATCTCAGAGGCAAAGAGGAATCAAGTGTTGATTATTGAAGAGGAAGAGGAGATATCAAGGGGTTACGATTGGTGTAAACTAACGTATTTTGTGGATGTTATTTGTGTATGATTAGCCATGGCCAATGAAAATGAGCCATACTCTCCTAGTTTTAGTTTTCCTGTCACTCCGACCGACATGTCACCCGAGTAGATGGGCTCGTTTTTGTCTCAGTTCACACGAGAACAGATCGTGATGACACAACACCTTTGGGCAGCAGGTCCCTCTAGACCTACTACGATCGACCCTACTCCCGGGACTAGTATGGTCCCTACACTGAGTGGCCCCACACCTCATTCTAGTGTGCCCCCTATGCCTAGGACTCGTGTGTCCCCTACACCGATGGGTGGTTCATCCTCGAGATGAGGTAGGCGTCATTCTAGAGGTGGTGGTTGCTGTGGTAGTGGTTCTATCGATGCGTCCACACCAATGAGAGAGCATCCACCACTCTCTTCAGTAGATAGTTCACCAATTGGCACACCACGTACACCTTGGGGATCACACGAGCATGATCCTAGCAAGGTGTACAAGAACAGGGATGGCGTTGTTGTGGCGGATAGGGTCAGAAAGGCCATGTGACAGAGGATTCGACAGCTCTGTATGATTCAGTTTGGTCACTTTGTGATGGAGGTTTGGGATAACCTTGATCTTAAAAGAAAGAATTACATCGTCAAGGCCATTCACAGAGAGTACAGGCCGGCAGAGAGGTACGATCCAGTCTCGACACCATCGTTCAGAGGCAAGAGACAACTACAATGACGGTAGCCCCAAGCCGGCATGGTTGGATGCAGAGGAGTGGGCGTGGATTGCACCAGAGACACAAGACAATCCTGAGAGATTTTAGCAGCAGAGAGATGCAGCTAGACGTAATAGGACTATTTTTCCAAGTTCTTAAAGTTAAAAAGAATGCAAAATGTAGATCTTTTGTTAAATATGGTTTAAAAGATCGTTAAATAGTTTATGAGATAGAGAGTATTAGTCGTACACAAATGAGTTCAAGATATCGAGGGATAAAATATATTATCTTCACAATACATTAAAGATGTATTTAGTAATAATTATTGAATAAAAGATCATTTGACTGTAGATTGTAAAGTAAACACATAGTCAAAATTGTTGTTTTTATCAATATCAATGTTTCAATTTCATGTGTTTTAGTTTAAAATACATGGACAAGCTTAAAATATGTTGAAAAAGTTGTGGAGACCCAAAAATAGAGGTTTTATGAGTCGCGACCTAAAGTTTGCATTCTGAGCCAAAGAAAAACGTTTTTTGCAATTCTGTCCACGTTACCTTGTAGAAAAGACTTGTTTGCGTCGTTTTGAGTACCTGGAAGTCTATTTTCTAAGTTTGTTTTGCAAAGTTATGACAAAAACAAACTGTCAGCAGCAGTAAGGTAACCTACAAGCAGCAACATGTTAGCTTACAAAGAAACATACACAAGTAATAATTCTTTTATTTGATCCAATCAAGAAGTGATTATACTCTTTTATGATGGTACAAAATGATGTTTTGAATTTGATTATCATGTTGATTTGGTTGCACGAGTATGTTCTTTTGGCTATTTTGTAGACGATGTAGAAACCAATGTGTGAAACAAGATCTGTGCAAGGTGTTATGATATTGGGATTGTGATCGGTGTTGCGATTCCGATTATGATGGTTGTTGCCATCATGAGATTAAGATTGAGATTGAGAGTGTGATTGTGATTGAGATTGAGATTGAGATTGAGAGTGAGAGTGTGATTGAGATTGAGATTGTGCACAAGATTGAGAGTGAGAGTGTGATTGAGATTGAGATGGAGATAGCTCGGGGGTAGTCGGGAGGTTATGAAATGATCTATGCTCCTTTGGTAATGATTATCTTACATCCATACAGATTCTTTTTTTCATCTATTTATTATGCGTACTCTGTATTTTTCATTATCAATGTCTTTCGCTCTCCTGTGTCGCGTCACAAATGGTATCAAAGTGGTTTTGATTCTACGACATTGATAAAAGAATACGAGAAATGATTGACAATAGAAGAAGATAAAAGTGGACGTAAATGATGAAAGAACAAGAAGCAAAAAAAAAACCAATGACGATGAGGTGAAAAAATTATCCAAGAAAGCTAAGCTCAATAACTTTGGCATAAGGAAGACATGAAAAGATTTAAAAGCGTGGATTGAAGAAATCGAAGCTTTTGGATTATGCTTTCAATGTGGAGAACAAGACTACGAGACTTTCGAATCCTCATGCAAAGTGATCGATAAGGAAACTTTACGTACCAAGATGGCTCCATTGGAGACTATTGGCGATGCGGATGATAAAGGTAAGTCATCTATCCCTTCTTTGTGATGCTTTATGTCTTTGGTACATCATTTGAAATTTTTTGTGATCAAATTTATGCATAAGATGAGAAACTTGAAATTGAATTTCTTAATTGATTTGGATAGTACACATTACTTCTTGTTCTCTGAATTCACTGAGAAATTAAACTTGAAAATAACAGAGAACTTAAAAGACTTGTGGACTTATCTAGTGATAATAAAAGTTTCACGAAAGAATTAATTGAAAATTTGTCTTTTTCTTTGAATAGTGATAATCATAAGGGCAATTTTTACATCATACACATGGATGCATGATGTAATTATTGATATGGACTAGGTGACTGAAAAATCACGTTTGGATTGATTGTGAAGAAAGAAAAAAAACTTCTAATGGGGATAGTCACACTATTCATAAAGAAAAAATGGATTCTAAGTCTATTCTAATTTTCGTTACGAAATTGATAAGGGGATTTCGACAAGGGTGCAAGTAAATTAAAAGATGAATCTAAAAAGGGGAAGGGAGAAAATTCAAAGTATGTGGAAAAGCTTCTTGATGAGTTCAAGGAAGTTTTTCCTAATGACCTGTCAGGTATGCCTCCTCCTAAATCATTAAACCATGGGATTGTCATAATTATCATTATCTAATTCTCCTAAATGATCTTCTCATGTTAAACTGATCATTTAATATGGGAAAGTGACAGGGGAGAAAAAGCTGGATTATTGGTTAAGCTAGCAGACCAGCCACAGTAGGGATCCAAAAGAGGGAAAATAGGGATCCAAAGGGGGGGACATCTGCAAAAGAGCTATGTGCAAAAATGGGCTCAAAAGACCCTAAGGTTCAGCCCATTAAGACTTTAAAAATTCAAAGGTTGTGTCCAAAGGTCAAACTTTAGGGGAATTGGATGCTTTGTATGTGTCCCAAAAAGTCTTTGTCAAGCCCTACATAGGAGGTGGCGAGCCCAAGAAGTAGGGAATGAGAGAGAAACACCCACACACACTCACAAGCTTCATTTGTACACAAGGCGAAAGAGGGACACATGTTAGCTCCCTAGGCCAGATGCCCACAAGGTGTACTCAAATCCTATTGGATGGCCTTGGAGGTGGACCAATGAGAATTAGGCTAGAGTAAATCTAGTTTAATTAATTTAAAACACTTAATAAAAGAACCAATAGGAATTAAGCTCTCTAGAAGACTATTGGACAGTCTCCCAAGGGGACCAATGAGCATTCAGTAGCCCAATGGCTCGCCTGATTCCTACTGGCCAGGAGGCAAAGGGGTTCAATGAGAGTTTAGTTGAATTAAATAATTACCTAAAGCTCTCACAAAAGGGGAAAGGGGGACACATGTCAGAAGGCTATCACTTATGCTGCTTAATTTCCATTGGCTGAGGCTGGGGAGGTCCAATAGGGCTGTAGCATGAGTAATTAGCAAGGGGGGTCAACCAAGAGAGAGAGGGGGCTGATTTTTGCAAGGGAATATCACACACACACTCACACAATCTCATGTGTGAAGCAAAGAAGACTCTCTCTCCTTCTCAAGCTTTAATGGAAAGCTTACCACCTACTCCAAGCTTGTGAGAAGGGAGGCCTATACCAACAACTCTTGGCTTTGTGATGCAAATCTAACCAAGAGCCAAGCTTCAATGCACGCTCATCTCCTCTACCATGATAATTACTAAGCTAAGCTATGCTAATATGAGTGATTATGTGAGGAGATGTACATCTTTCTCGTAAGTACTCCTTCTTCGTCTCAATCTACTCTCATACCCGGTAGCTCTCACCATCTTGGAAGGTGTGTGAGGTCTTGGGTTTGAGACCGTGAGGGAATTGATGTTGTGTTTGATAAGTGTTTTGCTTAGTGCATGAAGTTTCCATCTTCATTGCACTAACTAGTATTGAAGGAACACAAAGAATTGTATTGTAAAATGTCTCTCTTGATGGGAGAAACCATAATACAAAGCCTTTTGGAGGGGGGACCGGCTCCATACAAATCCGGTCCTCAACTATTATCAATTGCCTAATTTATCTCTCTTTTGAAGTATTGTTCATGCTATCTAACTAGGTGTTATGCTTTTTGTTGCTCTCTCCACCCAAGCACTCTTGTTATTCTCATTAGGAAGCTATTCTAATGAAATGCTCACTATGTTCATGCTATTTTCCGCTACACACAAGTTACTAGACCATTAAATGTTACATTGGTATCAGAGCACAAGGTTTTGTCTTTTCTTGCTCAAGAAGGGAGGTCCTCAAGCTAGCTATAAATGGTTGGTACTATTAATTGCATCTGAGTAAGTAGAATAGGGATTTTTCTGCCTTGCAGTGCTCCTGCCTTTGTGCAGTTAACGGGGCATCACCGTCGAGAGCTATGGTCTTAATAGTGGAGTCCTATGGGGCTTTAACCACTATTGATCTATTAGAAGCTTGACAGGAGCCGGTGCTATTTTGGTGTTAAACGACCCTCTCTTCTATTCCTTGCAATTAATGGTATTCGAGCCACGGGTACAGTAGCTTGAGTGCTTTTTTTAAAGGGGTAAAGAGGAGTAGCAACTAGTGCTTTAAGTGCCAAAGTACACCTAGAAAGTTTACACCTAAAAGTTGTTAGAATGGCTGACAATAGTAAAGAGAGTGAAATTAATGTTGATAACTTTGATTTTGCTAATGAGCTAGCTACTAATGATGCCCCAATGCTTGTTAACTATCTTGTTTCTAGGCTTCAACAAGCCATGGGCAATCCATCCCTCCAAAGTGAAGTGCAATGGTAGCTTCAAGCTCATGGGATTCTCCAAGATCCCCACCATGATAAGAGAGCACCTAGGAAGCCTCCTTTAGAGACTTCCAAAAGAGGTCTCTCTTTGATTCAAGAAGAAGAAGAGGATCCCTATGTTGAGGATCAAAGCTATGGAGGGTGATGCCGGTGACAAACCATGGCGAGGAGGGAGCGCAGCAAAACAAGAGAGAGGAGAAGGAGAATTCGATATAGAAGCCAGAAAAGAAAAATAGCGCTACTTTAGATTAAGCTTTGATTACATATATATATTGAATTCGAGCTTTCCCATGCAAAATTGAACTTCAACTGCTCTTGTAACTGCATGGCTGTAAAAGCCGTTTCCCATGGGTGTCGACAATCTGGGCTTGAAACCCAACAATCCCCCCTCAAGCCCGAACTGGACAAGCAACTCATGATACCTCAAGTTTTTGGTGTGCTAGTCAATCGTGAGTTTTAGGTTTTCTCACAACCAAGGATTTCTGGTGTAAGTGCTAGGTCAGTAACCCCGCTTGAACAGATAGGGTGAAGCTACCAAAATGGAGTTTTTGGCTCACTGCCAAACCTTGGGTTTAAGGTGTACCCAGTAACCTCATGAGAAACGGTAACCACTCAAGCGTGGCAGTGTCTATAGCCCGTACAACTGGGACATGACAATAACTTGCAACTGACAAAATAAAACTATGACATGGAAATAATACTCTAGACCTGATAGTACTATGCCTCAGTGTAAAACCAGGGGTCCACATAAATATCCCTTTCTTGTGAGGGTTCATGTCTACCGTGTTTATCCTTATCATGGTCCATATCCTCCATAAACACATCATTGAAGGAGGAGTCATTACAGTCTAGTGAAGAATGTAAATGCCAGACAATCAACTTGCCGTTATTCACTGGATCTGCTGATCTACTCAACAATAATGACAAAAGGCTTCATTGCAATTTCTTGCAACTTGTTAAAGCTGCATGATTTTTTTTGCATGGGCAGCCATTTCCCATGGGTGTTGACAATCTGGGCTTGAAACCCAACACCCTATGAAGGGCTCAGAAATTTGCTCCTTGATGACGCATCTTCTTCTCAAAGGAGAACTCAAGAGCCTCCACTGAAGGAACGAGAAAGAAGTGAGTCTCCCACCACCTCGGCGGAGATGGCTCCACGAAGATGGCGGGCTAAACGCTCTCCATCACCTCCAAAATGGAGAAGACCATCGCATACTTCTCCACACCATACTTCAAAGAGGGATGACAAAAAGCAAGAGAAGAAAAAGGCGAGAAAGAGGACACCCTCTTCTCCATCTTCTTCATCCTCTTCCTCTTATGAAAGTGATGGTGAAGACAACGAAGATCAAGGCAAGAAAAAGGCGAGAAAGAGGTCACCCTCTTCTCCATCTTCCTCAAATTCTTCATCTTTTGAAGAAAGTGATGGTGCAACCTTTGAACCATAAAAAAGAAGAGGCCATAGGAAATCCTATGCCGCGTGGAAGAGGTCATCCAAGCTCAAGAAGTTCAAAGAGGGAGGGAAGAGCATCTCTTTCCTTACCTATGATGGCACTTTTGGTGCTACGGGCAAAGTCTTGGCCTTTATCCAACAATTCGATGTGGCGTTTGCAGATGAGGGCTTCACGGAGTCCTCTAAGCTATGCCATGAAGCTATGCACTTTCAAAAGTCTACCAGGCAATGGTGGTCTAGCCTACGGGCCAAGATGAAGCTCCACGAACATGGAAAGCTTTAAGAGCTTCCATAATGAAGCAGTTTTTGGCCACCGATGCCAAAGACAAAGTACTCACCGAATGGCGAAGCTTAAAGCTCTCTCCTTACAAATACATTCAAATATGTAGACAAGTTTTGGGACCTACAACTCAAAGCCACTGTCTTCAAAAAGTTGGATGTTGGAGAGCAAAAGAAACAATTTTGTGCGGGTTTAATTGAAGAAATGGCGGAGTATGTCAACTCCCAAAGGCCACGCACCATATCGGCGGTAATACACCATACTATGGTGGCCTCTTGAATCAATTTCCAAGCGGGGGCTAAAAGAAATTCTAAGTCGCTATAATTGTCGCTATATAGAGACGCATATAGCAACGATTGCAGTCCTTTTGTAGCGACGCCTATAGCGACATTGCAGAACCTTATATAGAGACGCTTATAGCGACGCCCAAGAGTAAAAAATTTTGGGTGACAAGGAATTGAATGCCCGGCCACCCATCAACCATATTGAATGTTTCCAAAATAAAGTATACCTAAATGATCCAAGATAAGCACAAATTCACCTTTGAAATAAAGTGCAAGGTATAGACTGAAAGTAGTCACCCACAAGACAATATAACCATTAACTCCATCACGCATAGTATTGTTTGCAGAATAAAGATACAAAACTGACAAAAGAAAGTAAATTGATGAAGGTAAATCTATTCAAAAGAGACCTTTGAGTTTGTATTGAAGTATGTGTACAAGATTTCTTTGTGCATGTTGACGAAAAAAAGGGGGAGCTAAAGACCCCCCGTTATCCTGGCACGCGCGGATGAATGGGGGCTCACAGCCCAGCCCCCCCCCCCCCCCCCCCCCCCCCCCCCCCAACCCTTTTTTCAGATTGTTTAGGCCTCAAGAGCTTTTAAAGCTTCACTAAGCAATAAAAATACCTTCCAAATTAAGGGTCACATTTGAGGTAAGCTTAAGTCTCAATTCTTTGTTGTTACCTCCACCTTCAAAATCGGCCTTTTGCTATGTATTGAATTTTTCACATGATCTCCTAGACGGTTGTTTGGAGAAACAACCGTCTAGGAGACGGTTGTTTGGACAAACAATTTGAACTGTAGAGTCTAAAAATATATGATTCCTTTGTAGACAATGGAATACACCAACAGTCTTACATGGTCATTTCATTGTCATGAGAAACTCTCTACCAAAGATTTGCAATAATTGCAAGTGATTAATCACCCGAGAGTGTGTCCAAGCTAGAGTGATTTGACATAGGTAATATTTGGGCTGCACTGGCAAGCCAAGGCTCTACAGTTGCTTGTTGGTGGAACCTATTGTTGCTCCCCATTGACACTCTCTCAAGCTCCAGGTCCCCTTTGCTTCTTCTTTTGTGCCCTTGTGTTGTTTCTTTGGCCCACATGCACCACACTCAGGTTGGCCTTGCATATATATATGTATATGTGTGTGTGTGTGTGTGTGTGTGTGTGTGTGTATATATATATATATATATATATATATATATATAGAGAGAGAGAGAGAGAGAGAGAGGCTAGTTAAGCCCACATCTTGTCCAAAGTGTCTTCTATTGTTGTAACTGTATTTTTCTTTAGTGTAAAGGTCAAGATTTACAGGCACGCAACTTGGACAACCACTTGTGGATGTTATGCTAGATGGTTTCAAGCTTGAAAGGGAGCAAAAGAAATGTGTACGCAACAGGTACTTGGAGGAGAAATAACAACATGAACGATGGTCTAGGGAGGAAGAATAACATGCCATACTCTTTCCCCATGTAAAAAAAAAATGTACCAATTGCAGAACCGACAAGAGGTATTTAGAGCCCACTTGCCAACAAGGGTCCATCTTGTGATCACCTTAGCCCGATAACCACTATAACTCCCAAATCACACTGTCTGATGGTCAGAGAAAAGTAAAAACACTTGACGACATAGCAAAACGGGTGAGGGAACCAATGTGAGAACATGGGGAAGGAAGGCAATGAGAGAATGAAGAATACTGTATTCTTCGGTGCACAAAGTTGAAATTGGTCCTTTAAGAGATAACTATGGGTTTTGTGGTGATGCGTCCATAATGATTCTTATAGTATGGTTGTTGGGATACTACTCTTTACCTCTATATTGTAATGCATGTAAGTTTCATATCTTTATCTATGGAAAACTTATGGCTATGGTGTGGCATTGGACCATTGAGTCATTGTTTGTGTATGATAGCCATATATCTCCCATTGACTTGGTGTGCTCCTTGCCCTTGAAAAATTTCATAACAATTTGATACTAACTCAATGCTCTAGTGCTACACCAAAACAGTTTTCAATCCTCCCCCTTACCTAGGATCTATGGCAGTTTTGAGGCTATAGTGTAGCATGAGACCATCATACTAAATTCCAATCGCAAAAAAACTTTGTAGAGATCTAGAGCATTCCCCACCCCTGCAAGGTTTTATTGCAATGTGGCATTGAATCCATGTCACCAGCTCCAAAGATGCTTTGATATAAAACAATCACAAAAAAGAAAGTTTAGTAAAGTAGCTCCAACACTTCGTTGCACAATGAGAGACATTGAAAATAGGTGAGTATACATGTTAATAGGAAAAGTATACATGTTAATAGGAAAAGCTGTGAAAATGGAGAGTTAGTGTCTTAGCCTAAGATATACAAATCATGTTATGGGTATACATTAATTGATTATATCACCATCGTATACCTATCCTTCATACTTTATGAAACCAAATGTGAGAATTATTTTGTTGTTAAAAAATGATGATAGTTAGTGTTCACTAAAGTGTTATTCTTGACTTGGATATGGCAACAAGTAATTTATTCTCCTATATTCATTCTCTCTCTCTCTCTCTCTCTCTCTCTCTCTCTCTCTCTCTCATTTTTCAGGTAAAAGAACTGCTTTCATCAATTAATAGTGTGATTCATGGTTAAGTATAATGTTTTATACTTGAGACAGATTCCACTTGTGGGGGTACAAAGATAAGACAAGGAAATGTATCTATACTAGCAGAGGAATGTTTGAAGGATGTGATTCTACCTTTTCCTATAATGGATACTACATCTCTCCACGGTTCATAATGGAGTGTCGTTTGATGGCCTAAGCTTCTCTTTGCAGTCTTTCATAATAAACAATAATTTAATTGATAAAACAATAGCTATAGTGGGGATGAACAAGGGAATCATTATGATCCTCTAGTTACAGATGCAATAGCTATAACAAGCCTAGCATTTAGATCATCGATTCGAGAATCTTGGAGAAATGAGAGGTTCGTATTAAAGGATGATAGAATGGTGCAGCTGTGAATAAAGGGACCATCTTATATGTATTTCCATATGATTATGTCAACTTTTAAGAACTTGGTAATGATTTTGTGGGGGTGGGTATTTAAAGGGAAAATGCAATCATTGAGAACATGGTTGAAGTGGGTAGCATCACTTTGCTAAAGTGGCCCATCAAGTAGACAACAATGTTGAATGGGAGACCTTTACAATTCTTTGTTCCTATCAAAAAAAAGTGGAAGGCTCGAGCTGCCCCATCATCCGCGTGCGCGCGGATGATGGGGTTGTCTTTCATTGTTGTCACCTTCAAAAGAGGGCTTTGGATGTGTATTGAAGCTGTGCGGATGCTTTCTTTGCCCATCTCAAATAAAGGGGAGGCTGGAGCTCCCCCAGCGTCCATGCGCACGTGGATGATGGGGGGGCTCCAACCCCCCCCCCCCCCCCCCCCCCCCCCCCCCCCCCCCTTTTTAAAATTGTATGGGCCTCAAGCTACTTTTAAAGCTTCTCCAAGCAATAAAACTATCTTCCAAATTAAGGGTCACATTTTGAGATAAGCTTAAGACTCACTTGCCTTTTGTTACTACTATATTCAAAAGATGCCTTTGGCTATGTATTGAAGTATGTGTACCCGCTTTGTTTGCGCATATAAAAAAAAGAGAGGGAGCTGGAGCTCCCCCATCATCTGTGCGCACGCAGACAATGGGGGCTCCAACCTCCCCCTCCCCCTTTTTTTTCAGATTGTATGGGCATCAAGCTACTTTTAAAGATTCTCCAAGCAATAAAACTACCTTCCAAATTATGGGTCACACTGTGAGATAAACTTAAGCCTCACTTGTCTTTTGTTACTTCCATATTCAAAAGAGGCATTTGGGTATGTATTGAATTATGTGTACACGCTTTCTTTGTGCATGTTGAAAAGGGGGAGCTAAAGCCCCCGATTATCCGCGCACACGCGGACCATTGGGAGGCTCAAACCCCCCCCCCCCCCCCGCCCGGTTTTTTTAAGATTGTTTAGGCCTCAAGTTGCTTTTAAAGATTCTCTAAGAAATAAAACTACCTTCCAAATTAAGGGTCACATTTTAAGATAAGCTTAAGTCTCCATTCTCTATCCTTACCGCCACCTTCAAAATAGGCCTTTGGCTATGTGTTGAAACTCTTACAGGACCTTCTCGACGGTTGTTTGGACAAACAATTTGGATTGTAGAGTCTACAAATATATGAGTACTTTGTAGACAATGGAATACACAAACAGTCTTACATGATCATTTCATTGTCATGAGCAACTGTCTGCCATAGATGTTGCAATAATTTCAAGTGATTAATCAGCAAGAGTGTGTCAGGACAAGGGCAAGGCCAGGGAGTCATGGATTGGGCTAGGGCCCTGGGCTAGGGCCCTGACTAGGCAGTGTGGACAACGGAATCCAGCTAGGGCAAAGGGCTAGGAGCATTGCCTATATAGTGGGAGGTTGGGAGGTGGATTTTGGGCTCTAGTCACCCCACGCATTACACTAGTATCAAGATCAAGGTCTATTCTAGGCAAGAGGGTTGGGTCATGGACCTCTACTTTTTTTAGCATGCACATGCAAGCTTAGAGGGGGAAGGAGTTGGAGGAGGGCATGGCCGCCTGCTAAGCAACAAAAAAATTACACCCAAGGCAGCATGTGTAGGAGGGCTTGGGGCTGAGGGAGGGAGCAAGCTCGGACGTCCACCATCTCTGGCGCTCTTGAGCTCAACGGGCTAGCGCTACCCCTGCGGTCAATTTGCCATTCCTCGACGACCCCGACGGAGCACCACACGGGGTGCTACGACTTTCCTCGTCAAGCCGAGAATCATGAATATGGGTCAAAGAATATTCTTACTAGGCAAGAACAACCATTGGCTGGATCACCAGCTATGAAACAAGAAGGTCCATGTGTTAAGGCGGTTACGCCGCTAGCAGAAGCTAAATAGCGAGAACTCAACCAACAACAGAATTTGTCAGACGAGGACGGAGCTTGACCTGCAGGCGCATGGAAACAACTAGGTGGGTGTCAAATCACCTACTCGACCTTCTAATGACAATCACTACCAAGGAAATCAAATCTAAGTTCTAAAATACGCAAATGACTGAAATCCGTACTACGAACGAATGCTATACGAAACAGGATCTAGAATCATCGAATCGATCTCAAACTCAAGGGGAAGTCTATACACTAGGTAAGAACAACACCCTAAAGACTTGAACTGCAAAATCAACCTATAACCACTCCGTGCGGTAAACGCGTATGAAGACAGGCCGAAAATTACAGGTGATCGAAACTTGACCCTGATGGTACCAATGTGTAGCTCTACTCGTTGTGGTTCTATAGATATGCTGCACGCTCTATTCCGACACACGAGTTGGAAGAAAACTCACACCGAAGCTCGTAGGAACTTACCACACATAGAAGCCGATAGCGCGCACTCTTGGTATCTGTGCGTAGCTCTCGCCGTTGCTAACACAATGGCGGTGTCGCTTCTCCAATGGCGGCTCCGTAGCTCGCGTAGCAAGGAGATAAGACTCTCTCTCTCTCTCACTCTCTCAGACACAGTCACGGCGCTCAAAAACTCTCTTTGATTAATAATTGAATCTCTTTTAGGTTACAAAACTTTGGCTTATATACCTCAGCCTTGGAGGTGAGAACATCTCTAATTATTTACATCAGCAGGTGAAATTACGTCGGGATTACAAGCTGGAAACTCAATTGAGTCCCGTTACTTAATGAATGGCTCAAATCAAAATTAATGTCGAAAAGACATTTATTACAATCAATGGTTACAAAATGATGGGTGTGAGCAAAAATGCGGGTGTGATCCTCTGCTGGCTCAACACTCCCCCCCTCCGCGTTCATGTCGTCCCTGACATGACTTTTAGGCTTGGTCAATAGAGTCCTGTCGTCTTGAGCATCTGCAAATGTGATTCGTAGCGTAGGTTGCCGATGGTCAAGGTTGGGCCGAATATTTTGCTTTCGTGAGTGAAAAAGCCGGTGTAGAAAGCTTCTTCGAATGTTTGCATGTGGAAGCTAGGCAAAAACATAATTCTTTGGTATAAGAGATGTAACACCTTTGGTGATGGCTGCAATGAAAGATCATACATCATATCCGTCACTGTGTCGGCCGTCGATAGTAGACTCGAGGTCGTGGCTTTGTCTGGCGCGAACACTTCAATGCATGCTAAGAGAGTCCTGCAGATTTTCTTTAGCATCTGACACGAAAGGTCAGGAGAGCCAGTAAAGAGTTTGATGGTGCCCGTTAGGGTTTTCACCATGTAGGCTTTACCTATTCTCTCTCCTTCCTTTGGTCCTGGCATCCTTGGGTAATTAAGCCAATTTGGCTTCTTTTCTGCAATCGTGCCATGCTCTTTCCAGCTTCTGACTCTTGGCACCAGGCAGAAGGTTGCATCCTCCCGAATCTCCTTTGGAGCCTCTACCAAGTAGATGAGGTAGGCTGGGTATTTGTTCAGCCAACCTTCTGGGTTGAGAATCTACAATCTTCTTTGATTGTTCATCCTTTGTGATGTCGCCTTCGTAAAGAGCTACATACTGCTCCTCCTCTATTCTCTTTTTCGTCTTTATCACTTCAAATTTCATCAGAGGGAAAGGCAGGCTGGGTTGCATCCACTCTTCATGGAGCACTTTTGTGTCTAAACCTTGAAGTCTAATGGAGATGAGGAGTCTCCTTTCCCATTCCATTTCCGCCTTGGCACTTTCCTCTGTTGACTTTTCTATTTGGTCCTGGAGCCTTTGTTCTTCTTCTTCAGAGATTTCTGAAGTCGAGGTCACTTCTTGAACTGGGGCTGGGTCTTCAATTGTGGTTGCCTCTCCAGTTTCTGGTAGCTCTATGGCTGCTCCCCCTGCTTCTTCTTGTGGTGGCTCTGTTTCTCTTCTTTGTTGCTCTTGGAGGTCTTGGAGCTGTTTGAGGAGGGCCTCATTTTCTGTCCTTAGTGTTTGGTTTTCTGATGTGAGCCTCTCCTCCGCAGCCAATGATCCCTCCGCCATGTGCAATCTTTGCACTTGTTCTAACCTCAGCTCTCTTTGCAGACTTCTGACCTGATCTTCTAGAGCTGGTACGAGGGCTCCCTCTTGTTCTGTTCCTGCTCTGCTAGCTCTAGGGGTGGTCCTGAGTCTAATGATTGTCCTTTCTTGAAGTTCGACTCTTTCCCTTAGCTCAATGAGCTCATCCTTGGCTGCCTCCAGCTCACTGCCTCCAGCTCATCTTCTATTCGCTCCTTGGCTTCCTGTGAACTTGTTACCTCTCTTGAAGCTTCGGCTAGTTGGAGTATCAAGCCGTCTCTCTCGTTTTCTGCGTCGTAGAGTGATGCTTTATGACTTTCAGATTCCGTCATAGCATTCTCTAACTTCTTCTGCAACTCTGCTTCCTTTTGTTTTGTTGTCTCAAGTGCTACTTCCTTTGCTCTGGATCTTTCTTTAATCTTGCTGAGCAGTTCATGCACCATGTGCATGTCTTTTTCATCTTCATCTGTCAACTTGACAGCTCTTTCTGCCACCACCTCCAATGGCTTCGGCTCGTCCATTTTTTCTTCACTCTCCATTGTACCCTTTGTCTTTTCTTTCGTCCCTTTCCGATCGTCTTGTTTCCGTAGGGATATCCCATAAACTGCCTCCAGGGCCTCTTCTTCACTGTATCCGATCGCTACCAGATCCTCGTAATCATCTTTTTTTTGCTGAACTGGATCTATCTCCTTTTCCTTGGTCCCGGCCTCCGGTTTTTCCATAACTTCTGTTTCTATTTCTATTGTGGTTTCCTCCACAATAATTTCCATTTTCTTCGGGCTTGGTACAACGGTAAAAGAGGGCTGATTGTCCTCAGTCATCTTGGCTTTCCCTTTGTTTGCTTGCCCGTCTTTCTCTCGAAGTTCAGTAGACTCATCTACTTCCTTCTTCTCCTTGTCGTCCTTTTTCAGCTCAGCTTTTAAAAGCTGTACTTCCTCTTCAGTATAAGGCTCGACAGGTTGCTGCTCCAGTATGGCCTCCGACTCCTCATAAGCTCTAATATATTGATCATATTGATCAACATGTGGCCTGGCTGAGCTGGTTCCGACTTTACTGGGGTCTGGCACCCACATTTCTTCAAAGTCCCCCTTTAGAGCTCTTTCCGCTCTAAACTGCTCCACCAGCCTTTCCATTCTTGCGGCTTTTTGACTTTTGGTTTGCTTGGGATCGGCCTTCTTCTTCACCTTCTTCTTGAGCGGCTCGTCCACGGCCTCCTCAGGTTCTGAAACTATTTCTAGTTTTCGGCGTGCTCTTGTGGACGCCCTCTTGGATACTTCTTGCTGTTCTTCCTCCTCATCGGCTTCTCTAAGCCACTCATTCTGGGAGGGAATCCGTGGCCCTTGATCTCTGGCTCCAATAGCTTCATAAGCTATTCTTGTCAGAACTTCAGCTCCTCCTATATACTTTGGCTTCTGGTTGTGCATGGCGATTACTTGCTCGTGGATGCATTGAGCATAATTCACTTCTTTTGGCATGTTGCTTTTCAATGCCCATGTGATGGTTGTCGCAATGGCATGGGGTGGTGTAGTATACTTCTGCGGTCTTTTACTGCACACATGGAAAAACTGGTTGTATAATCGGCAAAGGGTTGCCGCTCGTTGATCTGCCATATCTCCGTAGGTTGTATTTTGTTTCTTTGATCCATAGACCTCTATGGCTTCCCTTCTTTCTCTGACAGAACTCCCTTTGTTGTGCAGCTTCAATGCATCTGCAATGAGCTGTGGAGTGATCTGTACTTCAACTGTTTCTCCATCCATGGCTGTCAACGTGGCTTTTCCATCCTTCTGAATGGATGTTGCCAACTCATACACTCTTCTTGTGTCTACACCTGATGGTCTCGAGGTGAAGAACCTGTGTAAGTCAGCCTTTTCCAGGTATCTGCTGATGTTCTCTGATCTGCTATAATCCACTAATTCTCGTGGGATCATAGGTACATCGACTGATTGCCCTTGAGGATCTCTGAAAGTCCCTTGGTAGATCTTTATACCCTCTTTTTCTAGTACTGCTTCCTCCACCCAAGTCTTGGTTGGCTTGAGGGTTTCTGTTGGAATGTCAAAAGGTTCTGCTTCTGCAAGAGCATCCTTGATGGTTGGTCTTTTTCTCTTAGTTGCCGATGACTTAGCGGAATCCATGGATCCTGTAACTCCAATTTCAGAAGTTAGCGTCTTTTTAGTACTGAAAGCCGAAATGAAGCTTTTAACTATTCAAATGACTTGAAAATTGAAACATGAGCTATTCAGGGCCTAAGGATGCAATGTAGGTGAAAAAATATGCAAACTAGGCTCAAAAACATGCTTGAGACATCATACGCGTATGATGTCTTTTGTGTCAGAATGACTTCATATTGGTTGTGCTTGAAGCTGATAGTGTATACATGAGTATCATATGCCTGGATTTGAGTTTGGATCCCATTTGGTCAAGTTTTGGCCAGTTTAGTCCGGTTCAGGCTCTTGGCAAAATTTTGAAAGGGAAATGGATTTTATGATCCAAATTGGGTAAAACTTGGTGGATTACCTTCAAATGGCATGTAGAACACTTCTGTTTGGTGGTTGAAGCCCTGAGGTGCCAAAATCACATAGTGAGACATCATACGCGTATGATGTCTTTTAGTGCATTTTTGGACCAATTTTCTCTATAAGCTTGGTTTTGGCTTTAGATAGGCTTATTCAGTGGATTTATCAAGTTTGGATAGAATTTGGGCTAAAAATGGCTCTGGAGACATCATACGCGTATGATGTCTTTTTCATCAATTTTTCATGGGATTGGTTCTGTGGACTCTCCATGTGCTAGTGAAGGACTGTTTATACTCAAATCTTGGTTTGGACTTGAATATGTTAGATTTGCGACAAAAATAGGCTTTGTATGAAGGATTTTCTCTTAATTGGGCTAATGGGGTGATCCACTTGACCAAATGGTTCCAAACTTCATATGTAGCATGTATTAGATATATATAATGGATGTATGATGACAAATGAGCATTTTTGGCTCTGTAAGTACAAATAGACATCATACGCGTATGATGTCTTTTATGTCAAAATAGTGCTTTTTGGTTCCAGATAGGTTGTATATGTGTTAACCAACAATCCTACAAAGTTTCAATGAGTTTGGAGTTATTTTGACAAAATTAGGACCAAAAATCAATTTTATGGCCTACTTTGCGTCTTTTTGGTTTTCCTTGGGTTTTCTAACTCCAATTCTCATGATACTTGGTTCATAGGATGTGATTAACATGTGGAATGAGGCTATGCACTCAAATGTTGAAATGGATGTGAAAATCATGCTGTGAGACATCATACGCGTATGATGTCTTTTCTTGAAATGTGGTCTTTTTGTGCAAAGAATGCTTTGTGCTAGTGCCCTAAGCCCTGCTAACTAGTTTTCAACTTAAAAAGTCATCAGTTTAGCTAAAAAGCCCCCTTATAGGCATTTCAGTCTCCGAAGTCGTCTTTTTGCCTTGGAGTTGAATTTCTTCAACTTTTCTTCTTGAGAGTTGCATTTCCAGCTTATTGGATATGTAGTGAAGCCACCTAATTGATTGAACTTGACTTTGGCTCCCCGTTCTCCATCTTTCTCCATTTGGTTGCCCTAAAGCGTCTTTTTCACCATCGGTAATTGGATCAGCTTTCTTTTGGGTTTTGCTTGCAAACATAAGTCATCCATGTAGATTTGAAGCTGCTTGTGAAGTTTCATCTCATTCGGTCGTCAATTTCGGCCGTTATGCCAAAATGACGCTTTGTGTGTCCGCAGCCGAATCGGTTGTTCCGACCTACTTTTGGTGGTCCAAACCTGGAGATACTCCATGGTTGCATTGTCCTCAATGTTGTTAAGCTTCCTGAGAAGTTTTGTGTCGTTCCGACAACTTTTTTCTGTTTGCCTCTTGCAGGCTCTGTTGACCTAGGGTTTTTCCAGTCGTTCTTTCTCGAGCTTTGAGTGCTAGAAACTCATCTCCTATACTAGGGTAACCCACCTCTAAGTTCTGGCAAGGTTTGGTTAGGCGGTTGTGCCCCTACCTAGAGTTCTTCCCCATTCCCCGTCTGCTCTTGTTTCTTGGTTTTGGTGAGTTTTCGCGACAAAAGTTAACGATAAGCATCAAAAGCTTATGGCAACGAGTCTACCTCTCATGTCTGGTGTCCTCTGAGCTCTCGTAGCAGTCGTAGAAGGCGGTAGAAGGTCGGATGCTTCTTTGTGCTCTTTGCTCTCTCCAAGAAGGTAATAGTGGAAATGAGCTTGATAGTGAAGTGAAAAATACTTAACTTCGGGCTTCCCGGATCACTTGTTACCAAATTTGACATGTGCTCCTATCTCATCGTGAAATGCACTTTAGGATTTGAAATTTCTCAATTTGGACTCCATTTGACCTGTTTCTGAGAAATCTGTCCACTTTGCCAAAATTCTGTCATTTCGGGCTTTCCGCAACTTTTTCAGAATTGTACCCAATTTTTACCATGGGTTGCCCTTGTCATTAGGATCATCGCCGTCTATTCTTTTCTTTTTTCCGATCTCATTTCACCTGCTTTTTTATTTTTCTTTTATTTTTATTAAGAAAATCATTAAAAAATAAAGGAAAATAGCAAATTGAAGCCAAAAAATTCCAAACATACACTATAAATAGCTGGTAACCCTGTGTATATGAATATACACTTCTTTGTGATTTCTGGACTTGGATTACCACTTTTTTCCACTTTTTAGCTCCAAAAACACTCTTATTTAGTGATATTTACACATCTAGAGACCCAAATTCATCATTTGATCTCTTCTTGTTGCAAAACAAGGTATATAAGGGCATAAATATTATCAATATCCGCAATCAAACATAAAAGAATCAACATCCATGGTACCAAATTCTGCAAGCTGCATTTTTGCTGTGATTTCTTCAAAGGCCTCTCCTGGAGTATATTTGGCTTTCACCAAATCCTCATAAGCCTCCATATGCTTAGCATTAAACTTCACAAATCCTGTCTTTTCAGAATGCACCATGATGGGATGCTCAATCTGAACTGGCTGCTGCTTCTCCTGCACCAGTTTTTCTGCTTTCACAGGCCACCTTGCTTCACCATTCTGTACTCTCTGTGCAAAAAAAAACAATGCTGACAAGTAACCACATAACCTACTATTTGCCTGTGTCTTCCTCTTGTCTGAAGAATGAATCTCTGCTGCCAACTTTTCATACACCCAGTGAGCCCAGCTCACTTCTCCTCCCTGCTCTGCATAGCTTAATGGTGCAAAGTTTTCTTTTGACATATAATTAAACTTCACAATAAAGCATAGCCTCTCCAAGTACCACTTAAGCTGCTCTCTCCTAGCATATGCCACATTCTTTAACATGTAATACTGCCTGCCTCCTTCTCTTGGACCAAACTCCTTTTTCAGTGCTTCCTCTGAACACTTTGGAATAGGTGTATTAGGATGCAAAGGCAGCTTGAACACCTCAGACACCAACTCCACATTGAGTACCACATGCGGTGACACTCTCCCCTTAGTCTTCCTAAGTATTTCCAACTGAGACTTTGCATATACATTGTTTCTACATTCTTCCCAAGGCAGAATGGCAAACTCATACAATCCTACCTGCTGCAACCATATGGCGTTGCGCTCTGCCTGACAATCTATGTCAACTTTGAAATCCATAAAAGGATCCATTAATGTTTGCATCACCTTACCTTCTGACACAGGAGTCGGCATTGGCGTTTCCTCTTCTGCAGAGTCACTGTTTTCGTCTGCACTGCTAACGTCAAGCCGCATTGGCAGAGCTTTGCTTCTCAAACTTCGCCCCGAACCTTTGGTCTGCTCCTCATCAGGCTGTGGTTGCATGGCCATCAATTGCTTTGCTTTCGGCATGGCAGGACTGAATAAAGCTTCTTCAAGCGAAAACCCGAATGCTCCGCGCTGCTGCATGTGTACTAAACTTTTGTTGCATGTATGATTATACTCGCTGCACCATGCACACATATCTCCACCCAGTATCCTTGAAGTGCTACGAAACTTCTTTTCAGCACACTCCCCAAAGTTATTAGTCCGGCCTAATAATTTCTTATTAAAAATTCCGACTTGGTCAGTTCCGACACAGGTACTCTTCCAACATCTACAATGTTGAATCGGATGTGCACTTTGGAACTGCCTACTTCCTCCAACCCGTGAATTATATGGGATACTATGAAAAGACCTCCTCAAATCCTTGCAAACCAGCATTTTTCCTTTTCCTTTTGCTGATTCTGAATCTCCTGGCTGTAGGGGTATTACAGTTATGCAGGCTACACTTGGCCAGTCCAAATGAGGTGGCTTTCCCTGAAATTTCTTCAGCCTGAAACCATTAACTGCCTTTTCCACTCTTGTACCAAACACATCAGCTATGATGAATGTCCCTTGTCCTTTATCCTGCACAATCTGATATGGTCCCTGATATCTCAATGACAATTTACCAGGATGTGGTCCCAGCTTAGAGTTGTACAACATTACCCAATCTCCAACCTGAAAGATCTTGAACTTCACATTCTTGGTCACCCATGCTTGTCTTCTTCTTTGTATGACTTCAGTAATGTAAGAGCTTACCAACCTATCCTCCTCCAGCTGCATCAGATATTTGTTCCTGTGTAGTACTGACAACTTTGGAGACTGCTTCTCTGCTGAGACTCTTAAACTTGGTACCACAAACTCCATAGGAACCACAGCTTCCAGCCCATACACCAGCTTGAATGGTGTCATACCAGTAGTGACTTTGAAAGCTGTTCTAAAGGACCATAAGGCAGAATCCAACTTATCATCCCAATCCTTTTGATTCTCTGTCACAATCTTTTTCAAAATCCTTACCAGTGTTTTGTTGGAGCTCTCAGCCTGACCATTAGCCTGTGGATGATATGCTGTAGACTTCTTGTGCATAATCATATGTGTCCTTGTTAGCTCTGAAATTACTTCATTCAGAAAATGAGTTCCTCTGTCACTTACCAGCTCCACTGGACACCCAAACCTGGTCATAATGTTATGATAAAGAAATCTGGCCACACTTGAAGCTTTATTATCCTTCAATGCTACTGCTTCTACCCACTTAGTGCAATAATCTGTAGCCACTAAAATGTATCTGCATCCCCTCTTGGAAGTTGGTTTGACAGGTCCTACAAAGTCCAAACCCCACTTTTGAAAAGGTTCCAAAGGCAAAATAGGATGATCCCCCATCCTATCCCTGTTTGAATCAGGTTGACCTGTTTTCTGACAAATTACACATCTTTTGGCATAATCATGTGCATCCTTTAAAACTGTAGGCCACCATAATCCAGCCTGCAAAATCTTCTTCCCTGTAGTATCTCCAGAGAAATGCCCTCCTGCTGTGCCTGAATGTGCTTCCTGCAAGACTGCACTTTGCTCAAATTCTGGCACACATCTTCTTATCACTTGATCAATGCCTTTCTTATATAGTGCCCCTGCAATAACTAAATAGGGTTTGGTTTTCAGTGCAAATTTTCTTCTCTGATCAGCATTGAACTCCCTTGGTATAGTTCCATCAGTCAAAAACATCAGCAATTGATCATACCAAGACTCAGTCACAGCAGTCTGCACATCAAACAGCTGAGCATCAGGAAGTGCATCATCTACCCCAGTAGGTGCTTCACCTGTTTCAATCCTGCTTAGATAATCTGCAATTACATGCTCCTTCCCAGGAGTATGCTCAATCTGAAAGTCAAACTCCTGCAATAACAACATCCATCTTGCAAGCCTTCCAGTAAGAAGTGGCTTCTTGATCAAATACAACAAGGCCTGATGATCAACATGAAAAACTATCTTGTTCCCCAACAAGTAATGCCTGAACTTATTCAATGCATATACCATCCCTAAAGCTTCTCTTTCTGTCACAGGATAGTTTCTTTCTGCTCCTGTGAGAACCCTGCTTGCATAGTACACAGGTCTGAACCATCCCTTCTCCTTCTCCTGCATCAGTACAGCTCCTATTGCTATATCCGACGCATCAACAAACACATGAAAAGGCAATGACCAATCAGGTGGCTGCAAAATTGGTGCTACTGATATCATTTTCTTCAACATCTGAAATGATTTCTGCTGAGGTTCATCCCATACAAATGCCACATCCTTCTTTGTTAATTGAGTTAATGGCAAGCATACATTAGACAAATACCTCAAATATCTGGAGTGCCACTTTGTCTGTCCAACAAACCTCATTAACTCTTTAACATTGGTAGGAACTGGTGCTGCTTGAATGGCTTCTATTTTCTTGACATCTATAGACATTCCTGCTTCTGACACCACATGTCCCAAAAGTATTCCACTCCTCACAGCAATTACACTTTTATAAGGATTCAGAGCCATCCTGAATTGTCTGCATCTTTCAAAACAGAGCTTCAGATGTAGCAGATGTTTATCCTTCTTTCCAAACACTGAGAAATCATCCACAAAGACTCTCATAAAGTCCTGTAAGTAAGGTTCAAACACCTTATGAGCAACAAAATTAAATGAAGGTGGTCCATTGGTTAACCCAAAACTCATCACTGTGTAGGCAAAGGCTCCCCATTCAGTTATAAAAGCTGTTTTATGCTGATCCGACTCAGCAACACTAATCTGATTATAACCAGAAAAACCATCCAAAAAGCTGTACATTTCATGACCAGCTACTGCATCCAACACAGCATCACAAAATGGCATAGGAAAGGGATCAGTAATGGTTGCTGCATTCAATTTTCTATAATCCACACATACTCTTAAAGCTCCATTTTTCTTTGGCACAACCAGTATAGGAGACAACCATGATACTTCATGTACAGGTTTAATGAACCCTACTGCCAGGAGCTTATCAAGCTCCTCCTTCACCTGTTTGGCAAAGTTAGGATTCATTCTATATCTTTGCTGCACAATTGGTTTTGCACCCTCTTTCAAATTAATCCTATGCTGATGTAGGGCTGGGTCAATTCCTCTCACCTGAGAATAATCCCAAGCAAACACATCCTTATAATCAACCAATAATTGCAACAGCTGTGCCAGAAATTCCCCTTGAATGTGTGCACTCACTCTGACCATTCTTGGTTCTGCCTCTGTTCCGAAATTTAGCTCCTGAAGCTCCTCCTTTTCTACCCTGCTTGATGCCCCAAACTTCTTTTCATAGATTTTCTCAGCCATATCCCTGGCCTCCTTTTCTTCCTGCTGAATCTGTTCCTTATCAGACATAGCATATTTCTGGTCCACCAACTGTAACAGTTCCTTACCCTGCACTGTCTGTCCTGGTGCTAAACCTATATCTGGCTCCTCCTGTTTCTTACCTTGCTGTAACATGCTTTCCACATCTACTTCAAACACAGGTACAACAGTTGGATTGGCCTTCAAGAACTCTTCCTCTTGGTCATCTGTGACCTCATCAGCAAAATTAATAGTCTGAGCAAACAGTGGTTTCTCACTTAATGGAACCATCTTCCTTCCCCTCATAGGTATGGTTACTTTCTTTTTCCCTTTTTTCAATATGACAACATTTTCTCCCCAGTCCTGTCTTACTTTAGCCAATCTGAACCAAGGCCTTCCTAATAGCATTTCATATGCAGCTGCTGAGTCTGACATTCTGAGTACCACAAAATTAACAAAAAAGGATAATCCTGACACCTGAATTTCCTGTGCTTTGAGAATTCCCAAAGGTTGTACCCTAGATTGGTCTGCCATTTTCACCTGAAAAGGTGCTGGAGCCATAGCTCCCAACTCCATTCTTTTGTACACTGCCTCTGGTAAAATATTCACCCCAGAGCCTCCATCCAATAACACATCATCAAAATTTTCTCCAAGAAAGTGTACTTTAATAACTGGTACCACAAAGTCCACATCTGCTGGATCAATTCTATTTGCTGCTGCTGGAGAAAACTGCCTGTCCATTGTGCCAAGTCCATTCAGGTTCTGCAGCTTTCTGAACAATCTGTCTTTGAAAGCTGGAACCAATTGCAACAACTGATCCAAAGATAATTGAAGAGGTGAGCTAATAAGTATTTGAAACCAATCCTTATCCTGTTTATTTTCCATCTCCTTACTCCCTTTATTCTGCTCTTCCTTTTCTTTTGGGTCATCCTCAATATCCACCTGCTTTGCCTGGTGTTTGGCAATCCTTTTTGTAACCTGGTCTCTTACCCCTTTTTGCTCCTTCCAATCCAAAGGTGCTTTATCCTTAGACCTAGTCACTGCTAGAACTTCAACATGATCCTCCTGCACACATTGGTTACAGTCACAAGCCCATTGATGTTCCTCTTCATTCCCTTGCTGCTCCTGTTCTTGGTCAGTATCTTGCATCTGCTTATCCTGAGAAAACACATCAAACAAGATTACATTTGCCTGAGCTGCTGGCTGATTTTGCTGCTGCTGCTGTTGCTGCTGTTGCTGATTTTCAGGTGGATTGGGCTGATTATATCTCACAATGGGCATTCCCCTTTCTTCCCTATGCTTCACCCATAAAGCACAATTGGGACCTACCCAGTGATCTGGTGCACCACAGTACACACAGGGTCTCCTATTATTATTGTTCTCCTGCTCTCTCCAAGGAGGTCTAGGAGGTCTTGCCCTCTGAAATGGTGGTCTTCCCCTAAATGGTACTGCTTGATTTGCTCCAATTTCTGGTCTTCCTCTTCCTATGTTAGGTGCTGTCTGCCCTCTATTCTTTGGATTATACCAACAGTTAGCAGTACTATGTCCATCCCTTTCACAAATGTGACAATACACTTTTTCTTTAGGTGCTACAACAGAATAACCAAACTTTTTAAGTTTGCCTACCAAATCTTGCTCAATACTCTGCTTTTGCTTGACTTTCTTCTTCTTACTGCTCTTTTTCTTCTTTCTTTTTTCTGTTTCCTCATCACTGTCTGATGGTGAGTCTGAATCTGAGTTCCCACTGGAATCTGTGTCTTCAGATGCTTCTTCTGAATCTGAGTCACTGTCTTCTTTTCCTTTTGCTTTGGTCATGCCAAGTCTCTTCTCCACCCTTGCAGCAGCAGTAACAAGGTCATCCAGACCTCCAGCAATATCAATGCTAGCTACTGCTCCCTTTAAGCTGCTTCTCAATCCTTTCAAAAAATAACCTGCTAACATTTCATTAGTGGGTCTTTCATTCCCCTGCAATCTTTCTACTAAAATTCTGAACTTCTGTGCATAGTCTTCAACCAGCATCTTATTTTTCTTAATGTCTCTGAGTTTTCTCAGGACATCAGTCGGAGTCTTCTCCTTTCTAAATCTCTGCAGAAATGCCTGCTTCAAAGCATTATAAGTAGCAAAATGTGCAATGCCATATTGGCTGAACCAACTCATGGCCTTTCCTTCCAATGTGGCAGCAAACTGTTCCATCTTTACTCCATCAGCATACATCACCTGATAGCCACTTGCCTGCCACTTAGTTTCAAACTGTGCCACATGACAGTCAGCATCTTCCTTACTCCCTGCTCTAAACTTGGCTGCCTTGACCTTTGGGTTGGGTGGTGGTTGAGCCATTGGAATGGGTTGTGGTGGTCTCCTAGGTCTTTGCCTGGTAGCACCCTGAAGTGGGTCAAACTGGATCCTTCTCCTGGTGGTTCTTCTTGCCAGGAATAAAGCTCCAATAAATTGCCTCACTCTCTCTTCTCCTACTGCTCCTGATCCTACCCCTCCTTGGTCTACAGGTTGCTGCCCCTGAGCATCGGGTGATTGCTGATTGTCATGATCATAGTTAAATGGATCAATGTTTCCAGCCTGTGCTTGAGCCCTTGTGTAGTACACTCTTCCTACTCTCCTGTCTCCCTCTGACATGCATCATTACTTGAAAATAAACGTTAACCCAGCGGATCGCCAAATGTGTTGTGGGTTAGGTCAACACATGAACATCATACACAGCAATAATAACCATCTACTCCACCATACTTCATTAACAACAATTCAGACATAGTAAACATGACTACTCTAAATATCAGAGTAAGCAGAAAATACACTGAATAGTTGCTGCACTTCACCATTATCATCCCATTCATATCAGAAAACAGATACATCGTGCGCAGATCCATTCCTCACTTATATAGATAAATCCGACTTAACTACCCAGTCACAAGACATTCAGCAGACTGCAACTGAAATACAGTTACATCCGACTTAGCAAAATATAGCTCAGTAAATATCCGATAAGTCAAAATCCGACTTAGCTATTCAGAGTCAGTTTCTAACATGTGCCTCTCAACACAAAATGAAAGCAAAAAGGCTATAGGAGAAATCTGCTTTGAAAACTGAACTAAATCAAACAAGAGAACAGCTTAAACACGAGCAAGAAAGCACAAAAAATGCAAAGGGACCTAAAGAGTCAAAGACTAACTCGGGAGGTTCAGTCTTGGTCAACAAATTCTTTGAACCTTTAGATACAATTTTAAAGGCCTATGAAGCTAGGCTAAAACCCAATCAAACCCAAGAGGATAGATGGCTTATATATCCTCATCCAAGGTATGGAAAAGAGAGGTTGCAAATGTGCAAGGAGCTCATCCAAAAGGCCCAAGCTCTTATGGAACCACGTATTCTAGATGCTCCAAAAATGGAGGTGCTAATCCACAAAAAAATCCAAGAAATGGAGAGCCATGGTATTGTAAATAGAGACCAAGAAGAGCCACGAGTTGAGACACCTTTAGATACAAGGGAAGTAGTCAATACCACAGATGGGGTGGGCTCACAAGCAGTGATTCCTATTCTAGAGGTAGAAGAACTATGGCCACGATCCTTATGGAAATCAATCAAAAATAAAAAGATGGTAGTGCTACTTTACAGTCAGCACCTATCCCTTAGATAAATATGGATCACAAATTTTTCCTTGGGGATATAAGATCTTTATATGGGGATGTCGGGTCTGTCACATTTGAAGAGAGCAAACCACGCTCTCTAAAGACTTTTGCCATCTTTCTAAGGAGAACTCGAAACAAAATTGGAGGTTTAAATGGTACCTTCTCAGTGGAAAGCCACACCAAAAATGATGGATACCAAGAGCTTGCATGAATTGATGTCTTCTCCTATACAATGCACACTTCAGAGTTGCTAAAAACCAGACCACATGTATGGGGCCAAATGGACAAACACCTAGAAAATATGGGGTTGAAAATCCCTTCACATGTCCAACTTGCAGACAAAAACATAGATGACACCTCGCCTAAGAAACCACAGACAAAGCCAGTACCAGTAAATAAGGTGGGTGACAACTGCGAAGGAGAAGAAGGAAACACAACCTTGCATGTGCAATACAAAGAAGTAAAAACAATAGCGATATTGGAGAGTGGAGCCGAAATTGCCATAGCCACCAAAGAAATGTGGGAAAAATGGGGAAAGCCTGCTCTAAGGAAAACTAGGATGAAACTTCAATTAGCGGATGGGTACCTGGAGAGACCTATTGCAATTTGGAGCAAATTATAGTAACCTCTTGCGGACTCGCATATGAACACACATTCGCTATTATGAATTTTGATGAGAGTAGCAATTTTAATATCATATTGGGCAAACCATTTATGCGTCAGCTCAAAATGCTACAAGATTGGGGCTATGTCTATATCTACCTAAGACATAAGGATGTCACTACAAAGATTATGGATCATAGTTATAGAGATGTAGAGCAAAGCCCGTGGGAGAATTACACTCCGCAACTGAACAAGAAACCGAGATACCTGCTTGGTTGCAAAACAAAGCGCATATTGGGATGTGCGGAGCTTCGGAGTACGAAAGTCTTAGAAAGGAAGATTGCATCCTAGAGCATTCAGTAGAAGATGAAGCTTATATTAAGGAACCATTTCCAAAGGATTTTTTAGAACCCTTTGCATGGGATCAAATATTGGCGAGTCTTGATGTCTGCGTAAATGAGGTGATCAACACCAAATTTTGTGATTAATATGTCTATGATATAACTCCCTTGTTTACGATAAAGGTGTTGAAGGAAGCTAATGAGGTTTGTGAGTGTGAAAGCAGAAAAATTGAGACAGATTGCTACTTCATGGGGCATGATACCAAAATGCAAATGAAGGAAGTAGAGCAACCACGAGAATATGTCATAATTGACATACTTGAAGAATTGACAAAAGCTGTTTCAAAGAAGTCGATTCCAAAAAGAGCACAATCATCAAATGCTCAACAAATGCAAGATCAAAAGAAGAATAGGGATAAGGAAGAAGATCGACTGTCTCTTACGACGATCAAATTCAGCATATGCGGAGAAATAGGACTCAAAATCACATGTTCAGTTGTGATAGATCTAAAAGCGACAAAGAATCTAATGACTTATGGAACATGAATCATGATGGGAAAGCCACAAATCGCCGAGCTAGAGGAGACAGTGTACACAAGTTCTAAAATGGCAATTCCTAGCTTTGACGTGGCATAAGTTGTACTCAAGTTGAGTATCAGGGAGTATAAGGATAATTTCCACATAATTGACGCCCATCATATCAAAGAGAGTCTGATCTTGACAGAAAGCTGGAGAAACATCTTTTTTCAACAACAACCAAAAGCTTCTTCAATAACATTATCAAAAGCCCCAAAAGCACCTCAAGTCAATGCAAAAAAGGAGCAACCAAGCATAGCAGAAAAAGGTAAAGCTAAGGTAAAATTTGAAGTATATCAACCTCGCAAAACAACTTTACCTTCGACAAGCCTCCATCAAACTTCCCGCATAGCCTCTACATCAAGAGCCAACCCATTGACAATGAAATGGAAACCGAAGCAAAAGGTCTATCAACCAAAGTTCCATCACTAAAAAGCATCCAAAAGAAGCCAAAGAGAATCAACCAAGTGCTAGTATCCAAAGAGCACATCAAAGTCAAAGACCCAATTTGGATACATGAAACACAAGTTCAACATCAACAACAAAAGGTGACAAGGTGGGTAGCATCAAATGAGTCAATCACTGCTCAGGGCTACTTCCAAGGAAACATTAAAGTTTGGGCCAAAAAGCCTAAAGTAACAGCTTGGATCTACTCGCCTCAACCAAAGAGTTCTACAAGATCAAGACGAGCTATAAATGCAAGACAAACAACTTAATCTGTTAGACCTCGGTGAATCTACCCAACACAAACAAGTGAAGCAGTGGATGATTCCAGTGAAGCTACTCAAAGCACAAGGATTTAATGAAGGTAACACTCAAATATGGTTACCAAAAATTGTAGCTCCACCTGGGACAACCAAGAGAAATCATGCAGCACTAGCTTCCACCCCAAAGAAAGCAAAGACAACCAACATCCCATAGAAGCCAATTGCAACCAAGGCTGTTGCAATCTCTAGATGGATACCTCATCATCAACTCCAAAATCAAGGCTTCTACAAAGGAAATCATCAGATATGGATACCGAAGCCTAGTGTCAATCAAGCCAAAGCAAAAGAGAAAATTACAAAGATGGTCACACAAGGACCAAAGACAAGGTGGATTCCAAAACTGCTAGTTGAAACTCAATCACAAAGAACCCACACACAGATTCAATTGCTTCTCATGGGAGATAAAGCAAAGGCTCCATCAGTCCCTACAGCAGCTGAAGAACTTGTTTCACAAAGTAGTGACAACATACGACAAGCAAGTCAAGAGGAGCCAAAATTTGCCAAGCTACTCGACAAAACGTTGGCATCCAAAGACCAACACAATGGAAGAGGCCTAAATTTCTAGAACTTATGGAATTGGGTTTATTGCCTTGAACAGGTATGTCCAAGTTGCCATTTAAAAATACATGGAATAATAGTCAGAGTCGGGCAGCTAAGCCACTAAATGAGCGAGGCGTTAGTCCCAAACCTTCATATAATATTCTCTGTTGTCTAAGCGTCTTAGCTATTCTAGGTACTGCTCAAGCTAAAAGAGTTGAGCATAATTACGTTGCGTCGCTCATGTGAAGGAAGAAGTCCAAAAGACACTCACGTACTCAGCACAGTGAGGTATGAGTGGACAAGCTTCTACATAGAAAACCTTTCTTGGAAACGTGGAAGCTATTGAGACATCCTTTGATGTCACATGTGCTACATTTGTTCCTTGAAGCACCCATCAACTCCATCTATTACACTACATGCTTTTGTTTGACAAATTTCTTGTATGCATATCGAGTGTCTCATAATTGGCACTTGCATTAGGCACTCTTCCTTTGTTTCTCCCAAGCACTCACCTTGCATGACAAGTACTTCAAGTCCAAATGCTCAACTCCACTAAGAGTGTATACCAAAGGCACTTTTTTCCCACTGGATTTTTTCCCTTTGGTCATCCAGGTTTTAAGACCCTAATCTAGAAACCCTTATCATCAACTTCTTGTATATATCCCTTCTACATCAACAATAAAGTAATGGCTACCCAAGTCATTTGTAAAAGAGAAACAACTACAGGTCTCCATATGCTTATCAAGAGCATCTTTTATCTTGAAGGGTGACAACAAAGCTCCATTAAAAAATGGCAAGTTAACGAATGTCCTACAATGACAAGCAATGATGACATCAGCAAGAGATCTCTCAAGAACAAAACATAAGGAGATCAACAATGTTGAATCTTGTTGGATGCATCCAACAAGCTTGTTGGATGCATCCAAAGTCAGCATCCATTTTCACTTCTCATGGACATTATTTTTCCATTTACTATGTATATATTCATGGGCTCACATTGAGTTCCAAGTTGTATCTGTTTATTCATTTCATGTACTTTGGGCGGCCGACCAAAACTTTTAAAACCCTAGGTATATAAGTGAATGTAGCTCATGTGAAAGAGGAGATATCATTTTGAGAGAAACCTAGAGTAGAGAAGAAGAAGAAGGAGGCTACGGAGGTGGAGGCAAGGAGTTGCATGTACTCTCTTCACGGACCAATTATATGCATGCAATGAAGATGAGTCCTTTTGCCTTTCTCTTGCTTTTCATTAAGTTGTGTATTAGTGTCTTGATGGTGTAGATTCAGAACTAATTGCTCTCTAATTCTTGATTGCCTATTGTGTGTTTGATTCTAGTAGTATGTGCATGATTAGATTAGTGTGTAGATTAAGGATTTGTGCATGCATTTCTCTAATCATAACTCCATGAGCTTGAGTGAGCTTGTGATTAGGATGTGACCACGAGGATTAGTAGAGAATGCAATGATTAGCAACCTTGATTAGCATAAGAGTTAGCGTGTATGCATACATTAACCCCCTTCATTAGTTCTCTCTTCTTCCTATTGTAGATAACCTCATGTGATTTGCCCACTCAATATTATCTCATTTCTCTCACACAATCACCCATGTGTGATGTTTCCATGCCCTAGCCGGGTCACTACCGTCCTTGGATTGATAATTTTGTTGATTTTTTGGAGCTATGCTATGAGGGAGTTAACATTTGGCGTCGTTGCTGGGGTCGGTAGCCTAAGCTAGAGGAGAATTTTTTAGTATAATCAAGTGTTTAGGAGTAGATTTATGTAGAAAACCCACAATTTCTCACTAATTGATCACCATTAAGTTTTGCCTAATCCGCTACCAATTCAAGTGCTTTACATGTGTGTATACCTAATTAGAGGTTTAGTCATTGCTCTTTTGATATGAAAGTGTAAAATTTTTGACTAAAATTGAGTGATTTTTTAGTGTGTAATTAGGGTTTTTTTTTCATAATTAGGCTCTCTAATTACTCTCTAATCACATGTGCTTTTTGTGCTACACATAGCTGAATTGTTGATTAGAGTTGTGATTATTATCGTTATGTGTTTAATTTCATTGAAAATGATGCTACACATGAGATTTTGTGCTCAATTGATTGTAGGTGAAATGCCGTTAAGCGGTTGCTAGTACACAAACATGTGTGTAGGCGTCAATTGGAGTTGAAAATCAACGTGTTGCTCATGAAATTGTGAGTGCACTAACCCACTCAATTGCTGATTTTATTTGTAGGTTGATTAAAGTTTGATTACAAAAAAGATTAGTGCAAATTTAAGTGCAATTAGTATGTCCATGTGTAGACAAAGTGCACACTTTTGAGTGCTAATTATGGCTTGATTGATGCCAATTAGAATTGTGAAAATCAATGACTTGTTTGATGATGTTATGACAATGATGGTTCAAATTTTTTTAATTGCTAAAATTGCACCGTTATGCCGTCGAAATTGCGGTAGAAATTGTGTGTGTGCAATAATTACCAGATCTATACTTAATTTTACTAGTTTTTGCACACATAATTGAACTAGTAATTGGTTGCAAAACTGATGTGTAATTGATTGCGTTGAAAAGTCCAAAGCACAATAATCAAGCGTATGTGCAAAAATTTGCATAATTGCATCATTAAGTTTGCTAATTTTTTGATCAAAATTGGACAAAAAAGAGGCAAAAAACGATCAATTTTACATCAATTTAATTGTCAAATTGGAATTTGATTGGGATTGTAATCTTGATGTTCTTAGTGCTAGGAATCAAGTAGAACAAGCTGCAAATTTTTCACCAAAAAAATCGGCTAATTTTTGGTAATTATTTTGTTAATTTTTGGCATTTTTATAATTTTTGTGCTAATTTAGTGCTTAAAATTGTTCAATTTTTAACAAAAATGATGATATTGTAAAAATTTGATGTGAACAATCAATCCAAAATGAAATTCTTGAAATGATGAACTCTGAGCAGACGAGATGGTATATTGAGCCAACCATGAGCGTTATGGCATATCTTTTTGGAGATCTTTGCGATAGGATTTATAGGGACCCATTGGGTGAGATTTACTATTTGATGATTAGATTGCCCTAATCTCCATGTCATTGCTAGGATACTAGACAGATACCCATCGAGAGTTCACATACACCTCCTAGATAGATATCCCGTACCAGGTCACCTCCCAAAGCTTCATCACCTAGACAGATCTTGCCACAGAGCACAGTTGATCATCTGTGATCTAGAGTGATTGAGATGAAGAGGACGAATGCTGAGATTGATGATAGGATGAGTACACTAGAGGGCCCTACCATGGAGCCACCTACATTTCCAATTCCACAGGTTGATACTTGTTCTACGAGGGATGTACAGCCTAGTGAGATTGCTCCTACACTAGACATGAGCACTGAGCCACTAGAGATTGATAGAGTGCCAGATTCCATAGCCATTATTGATGATCCCTTGCACCTATCATAGAGGTAGATGCCCCACCACAACCTATACATGAGGAGATAGCCGATGCACATGACCATGAGAGTGTTGACATTACTACAGAGCCTTTAGAGACCAAGATACCGATATAGACAGATGCCTACATAGAGACACCTACTCATGAGCATTCACCACCAAAGTCATTGATGATTGAGCACACAGACCCCCCATGCGAGACACAAATAGACGAGGTATTTAGAGACCATGACTATCACCAACCGAGTGTAGACGTCACACATCAGGTTCCAGGGACCCCTTTGACGAGAGTGACTTCTACCAATGTACTTGGGATACCCCGAGAGGAGTTTATGTGCCTAGCACGATGACACATGTTAGACCTTTAGCTAGTGACGACATGCCAGTTTGGATTGAGAGCCACATCACACATGATGGACTATCACATGGTTGGCCCACATCTAGGCAGTCACTAGAGGCACAGGGATTCTATAGAGGACATAGACAAATTTGGGTTCCTAGACTACAAACCATCGCACATCCTCCTAGATCTACTACAGTTTCTTTGACCACACCTATGCCACAAAGATCTAGACCATTTTCACGACCATTAGAGAGGCCTACTCCAAGCCGAGGACATACACGAGCTAGATATCCACGACCACATATGAGGAGAGCTCAACATACCTTCCTTGAGATACCAAGGACATTGAAAATTTGGCTACCAAAGAGCCTACCACTTATTACACCACAGGGTGCCATGAGCCATAGCTCACCAGAGATTCCTATCAATCATGCTATTAATTTAGAGCTAGGAAAGAGTCATCCACTCATGGATTCTAAGCTACAGAGTTATTTGACGACACAGTCACATGTTGATGTCCTCCCTAGACCCATTACTTGTGCTATAGATTCTGCCATCCATATGGAGCTAGGTGCTAGCCAGCCATTGACCGTTAGACAAAGAGCTAGAAGATTACAGGCATTATTGTTTGGAGAGAGTTCTCTTATCCCTCCTAGTTGCACTAGACCATTGACTTGAGCATATTGACTATGGTGCACTAGCTGCATGCATTTATACTAGAGGCACTTTTTTCCTACGGGTTTTTTTCCTCTAGGTATCTAGGTTTGAGACCCTAGTTTAGGATTTCCTTCATTTTATAATAGAACTTTCACTACTATGCTGACACACCTTTCTAGGTGGTAGTGTCTTGCCTTCTAATTTTGCAGCATAGATGGATTTCAGCTTCGAGATTGCATGGTTCCATTGAGCTTCAGAGTTATATGCAAATTTCCACAGCTACTGAGGAGCTGCATCATATTTCTCTAGGTGTATCACTTACTATGCTATATGTTTTTGTACACCTATATTTGCTTATTGTGGCTTTTCATGGTTTCATTGAGTCCATTTTATTATGTTTTGTTATCTGCCAGTAGAGATAAATAAGTTTGTACATGCTTTAGTTAATTAACATAGAGTTTAGTCTTATTAATAAGCTTTGAGGTTAGGAGGCTGTGACTTTAGGTTAACTCATTTACTTGACCTACTAGTACTAGTTGGCAGAATTATTTAAATGTTTGAGACCTTAGGAGGGTTTTAAGCATAGAGAGGCTTGCTCACTTCACAACAAAGAGCACTAGTAAGAATACAAAGGATATGGAAGCACACAAGTGCCACAAGTGTAAAAGCTTAAGCTAGAGGAGAAATCCCAGCTGGATTTTGGTACTTCACTCACATATAGCCTATGGTATTAGAGTCCTAGAGATTCCTAGTGGGGTGCTTTTCCTTGAGAAGCAAAAAACCTGGGGCATACAAAATAAGCACTCACGAAAAATGCTCTTAAAAACAACGTTAAAAAAAATGAAAAAGAAAAGAGCAAGAAAAATATAAGAGAAAAAGAAAAGACTTTTATTGAACGTAAAGTAAAAAATTCAAGCTTTTGTTTGGAGTTGTACATTTAGTTCACTTATCTCTGCTTATAAACACAAATAGGGAATATTGCCTTTAGATAATTTTTCTAACTTAGCTAGTACTAGAGTGACTGTTTTAACCCTTAGTCATAGCTAACTAATTGATAGACTCATCCATAAGCCCAAAAATCTTGTTTAATTATATTTAGCAAGTACAGTTTATTTGTCTTTTATTGGCAGTTTAACAATTCATACTTCTTTGCACTTAGTCATTCCATGATGTGCTTTACTTTGCCTTATGACTTATTTGCCACATGATTATGCTTGTTACTTCATTGCCTTTTGTCTTTTGCAGGCACATTCTTCCTGGAGCGCTCACCACGACATATCTTTGTCGGGGATGACAAAGCTTAGGAAGGGGGGAATGTTGGATGCATCCAACGTCAGCATCCATTTTCACCTTCTCATGGACATTATTTTTCCATTTGCTATGTATATATATATTCATGGGCTCACATTGAGTTCCGAGTTGTATCTGTTTATTCACTTCATGTACTTTGGGCGGCCAGCCATAACTTTTAAAACCCTAGGTATATAAGTGAATGTAGCTCATGTGAAAGAGGAGATATCATTTTGAGAGAAACCTAGAGTAGAGAAGAAGAAGAAGGAGGCTATGGAGGTGGAAGCATGGAGCCGCATATACTCTCTTCATGGACCGATTATATACAAGCAATGAAGATGAGTCCTTTTGCCTTTCTCTTGATTTTCATTAAGTTGTGTATTAGTGTCTTGATGGTGTAGATTAAGAACGAATCACTCTCTAATTCTTGATTGCCTATTGTGTGTTGATTGTAGTAGTGTGTGCATAATCAGATTAGTGTGTAGATTAAGGATTTGTGCATGCGTTGCTCTAATCATAACTCCATGAGCTTGGGTGAGCTTGTGATTAGGATGTGACCACAAGGATTAGTAGAGAATGCAACGATTAGCAACCTTGATTAACATAAGGGTTAGCATGTGTGCATACACTAATCTCCTTCATTAGTTCTCTCTTCTTCCTATTATAAATAATCTCATGTGATTTCCCCACTCAATTCTATCTCATTTCTCTCACACAATCACCCATGTGTGATGTTTCCATGCCCTAGCCGGGTCGCTACCGTCCTTGGATTGATAATTTTTTTGATTCTTTGGAGCTATGCTACGAGGGAGTTAACAAAGCTAATGAAGTATCTCAAGTCAACCACAAAGGAAGACACATCAAGAGAAATCTTCATGGCCAAAATGGCACCAACAAGAAGAATGAGCAATAGATGCAAAATTCCCTCGACAATTGAAGTCCAACACACGCATCAAAAAGAACACAGCAGATATGAAGAACTCAAGAAGGGGAGAGCGTCATCAACGACAATGCACTTTCCAAGTTGAAGACCAACCTTGAAGACAACCCTATGACAAGACTGCACAAGGTCGTGTCAAGGGACGACACGATTTAGGAAGGGGGGAATGTTAAGAGACAGACCGAACGGGCACCCAACTAGTCAGACACGTAGCCGGGCAACACATTTGTACTCTATTAGTTTTCTGAGCTAGTGTAGTAATACTCTGTGTAGATCCTTATTCTAGAGTAGTGGATCAATTCCCTTAGTTGTAATGTTGTAATGATATTTGTAAAGGTCCATGTGAGTCGGCCAGTGGCCATTTAGAAATCCCTAGGTATAAAGATCAATAACCTCAATGTGAAAGGAGGCTTATCTCTAGAGAGAAAAGAGCTTTGTTGTATGTACGCTCGAGCTACGAAGCTGCTCCAACTTGTAATCGACTTTTCTAACGATTGGGTAATCCGTTTTTGATTTCAAAACTTGCATTGTGTTCCTCTCTCTTTTCTCTTTAATTCAAGTGTATGCATTGTTAGTTTTGTTGTGGTTTGTGACTACGCGTCTGTGAGCTGTAATTGCAGCTTTGAGGATTTAAATCGTTGTTTTTAGTCGTTTTGACCATAGTAGAGTGTTCCTAAACGATAGGGCGACGTTTTTGGATAGTTCTATTGCAAATTTCATGACCTTTTTCATGATGGATCGTGATTTTGGTACTTGGTAGGATAGTCCCCCTAGGTGTCCTAGACCTCCTCCTAAAATTTCGGTGCATTTCGAGCCCGTTCAAGTGCCAAAATGGCGTGATGACCTAGAGTTGTGAGAAAGGACATAGGAAGATTTCTCTGCGTTGAGTGTTGGTTTGCTTGTTGAGTTAGTGTGTTTGCTTGTTAAGGTTCACTTCTTGAGATTGACGATTTCAAAGAGTCTCCGTGCCCCATCCGAGTCACTTCCCTGAGTATTGACATTATGTTAGTACCAAAAAGCTATGATGTAGACGTCCGTCGCGGCGACCCGCTCACATGCGAAGATAAAGTAAATTGTCAACTTGAAGAAGTGCAAAAGAGATGCAAGGAATGCTCACCAAATGACCAAAAATTGCTAGATAACTTGATGAGGTCAAACAGACTCCAATTGGGCCAGAAATCAGCTCCTACCTAAGACTTGGGCATTACTCCAACCCCAAACCATCAAAATTTCAAGTTGCCAACCAGATTGATCACAATCAAGGATCTAAAGTACCAACCAAAACCACATATGGCAAAGTCGGACCAAATCAGACCATAACTTGGGAAACTGGGGAAACTAGAGATAAATTAATCCAAATTTGAAAATAAATCACCAATGTGTTAGGATATGCTATACAAACAAGTTCCCCAAGTTTCATCTTAAAAGGCTATCCAACATGGATTGCAATCCATGACCCCCTACAAGTTTTCCAAGCAAAAACCATACCACCTAGTCCCAAATATTAAGGATAACCTAACCCTAGAGTTTCAAATTATTTGAATTTCAAAATCCTTGCCAAAATGCCCAAAATCTCTAAGTCTGAGAAAACTTCCAAAATTTGGCATGAAATCCCAACTAGTGATCCAAATTCAAAAAGAAGTGAACCACAGCATCCATAACTTATGCTTAATCAGATAATACCACCAAAAGTTGAAAATGTTGTCCAACATGGATCGCAATCCATGACCCCTTGATCCAAATTTGATCTGCAACCATCTGACCTAGTGCCTGTAGCTACCCTAGATGCACTGGTGAAGTTTGGACAAATTTGGGCTTGTTTTGATCAAGTTATGCTCATTTTTCATTTTATGGTCAAAGTTTTTGTTTTTTGACTTTTCTTGAGAACTTGTTGGCCAATTTTTGGATCTGATCTATGGAATGTCTGATCACAAAATGCATTGCACATGATTGAGGGAGAAATGGGAAGCCCCAACCTACCAAGTGGTGGACATCTCATCGAACAAGAAAGCTCACATATCAGAGGAGAAGCTTGCTCAAATTCTAGCAAATATATGGCACTAAAGTAAAGACCACAATATTCCCAAAGGAATTTTGGACTCTACATCAACAACACTAAGTAATTAAAGGATCAAGGTGTCTTCACATGAGCAAATATTTCCATCTACAGCCATAGGGAACATACTTCCAAAGAGCACACGAACTTATGTCATCAATTCAATACAGCGGAGAAGCTATGTTGATCGACAAAAATGGCAAAGTTGTGAAAGTGCGGATCACTGTAGGCTCGATTAATCAGGCACTACACTTTCCACCAAGAAACCACAACTTGTTGCTAAAGACCAAAGCTCCAGACAATGACAAAGTTGTCGTCAAGCAGCAAGGGTACAAGTTTACATACAAGGATTTGGTGTACTTAGAGACATAATTGCCACTGTGTCTCATATAACAGCATCTAAAAGTCCAAAATCCACCTAGATACACCGAGCCTAACCATCATTGCTGTAGTGATGGCCATTGGACTAACAGAGCAAAGGATGATTTGCTGCGATCAAGGCACGTACATAGTAGAAAATTTGGTTGAAGCAAATCTCAAGAACAGTGATAGAAACATGACCTACATGAACGGTGGACCCGTGCTGACGAGGATTGCATATTAATTTTAAATTTATTATTATTTTTGTACACTTTTCAAAATGCAATTGATATTTGAAATGTTTTATGCAGGTCAAAATTAAAGATGCTCATTTTGGCCACCCAAATTGGAACGTCCAAATGAGCATCTTTATTCTGGAAAAGCCGTGTAATGGTAATACAAGCTGTAAGAGATGCAAATAATAGATGCAGCAATAGATGTAGATACATATCCACATCTATTACCACGTATATTGTTGTTGGACCACTGCCGCATCCTTTGCCACAGCTATTGCTGCTCACACAATTTTTTCTCTTTCTATTTTCCTTTTATAATCCGTGGCAATAGCATCGGTTCTTGAATTTTCTTCTATAGTGTTCTATCCTTGACCGTGCCCAGAAGAAGGTTTAAAATTCTTCTTGGACTTGTCAGCTACATCAATGGTGGAGGGTTTCTTTGTCAAAGGTATAGAAGGCATTTCTATAGCATTTGTCGTTAGTTGAAAACTGCTTACCCTAGGACTCTCGTTTGTTTGCATTAAATCCACCAGAATTTCCTTTCGATAGGCCATTGTCACATTTTCAATCAACTACACCATATTTATGACATTAGTCTTTGTGCAGTAGTTCCTCATTTCCTTGGGAAATTCACAACAATACTTCTATATTTGTTCTAACAATGACGCAAGCCTATAAGAGCTAACAAAAAATAGTGCAACCTAGAACTACTTATTATACTCTTCAAGGTTCACACAATTTTCCATATTAAAATCAATAACCCAAATGAACTTTTAATATAATATTCATTGTCTACACTTACTGCTTGTAGAGTATCGACTGTTGAGTTCAATTGCTTGCAAGAGATATGATGGTTTTCCAACAACCATCTCCAAGTATCGAACTCTGTGTGTCTCTCTTAATACTTGACCATCTAGCTAGTAGGATGGGTCAGAGTGATATTTTCCTAAGTGAACAATGACCAAAAAAGTTTAATAAGCTAAAATACCTTCTTATCCAAACTTGCACAATAAAAAATAACTTACATATTTATCTTTCCAAGTTGCTTTGCCTCCCGAACCATAGTGTGTGGGAGTTTGCTTGGCTTGAGCTTCGCGTTGTTGATCGTGGGATGAGCCCATTGCTGCTTGCTTGCTCTTTTCTTGCATTTTCCACTCCCACTCTGCATCTGGCATGTTGCCACCACAATTGCTCCTGTCTAGATTTTTGACTTGGTTGGTCGCTGCACACCATACACTTGATTCCTTATTTTGTAGAAAATGTTTTGATATACCCCTCTAACCACTGTGTCGAGAAATGTTGATTGGGGACATTTAAAAATCAAGCATGCAACGCTTCCTTGATGTAGCGTGTATGATCTCGCACTTGGTCTTTGAATTTTATAAAACAATTCTTATACATCGAGTGTATAAGAATCTACAGATGGCATCAAAATGCTCTGCCTTGTAGACCAAACTCAACCTCACTACCATGCTTTACCCTATAGTAGCACCCATGCATGTCTAGCATGGAGACGTCAGTGTCCTAGTCCTCTATGGGAGAAACATGCTCCAAAATAGGTGAGTATGTTCCCCCTCCACCACCAAAACAAGTGTCTCAATAGCAGGCCCCATCGGTCCGCCTATCACGGCTCTCGTTATCATGAGACAAACGTTGTTGTGCGCTCTTAGAAGACGCTCACCGACCACCTGTGGACTATTCATGAGGCTCGGGTGAAGAGGCTCGGGTGAAGCATGAGTCAAATGGAATGGTGTGGGGCCCTCTGATGCAAGGGGGAGGTGTCCCTACGATGGAAGGGGGGTTGGGTCGATCAGAAGGGAGGGTAGAAGGAGGTGTCGTCAGTGGAACAATGTAGACGTATGAAGTCCCTCACTGGCTCCACCACGGTGTGGTTTTTCGTGAAAGACCATAGGCCACAAGCTTCTATGGAGTGTAGCAGCCAAATAATTCCTACGTCAAATGTAGGTCCTCATCACATAAAGATATTACGCTCTGCAGATCTGAATCTACCACCAATGGAAGAACCTGGGTAGATGGATTGGCACCTCCAAAGCCATAAGAGGGCCATGCCTGCAAATAACGGAAAGAAATCTACACTCATGCTATAAAAAAACTATCTATAGGTAAATCTAAATCCAGAGTTTGGATGCATTACCTCAAGACTCGGGTCCACTAGAGGCAATGTTCACCCTGGATGGGTGCCCAACCTGGGACGTGAACCATCCAAAGGAAAAGTGCGATGGCTGCTCCTCACCATATGGTCTCTTGTTCGACATCTACAAGAGATTCATTAAAAAGTGTTATGACCTTGCCGCTTTTTACTCTCCCTATACCTAATCTACATACCTCTATACGTCTACACCCAATCCTATCTCTCTATGCCTCTCTTTCTCTCTCTCACCACCTAATTTTTTCCTAATCTATACGTCCCTATCTACACCTTAACATTAAATAATCTACGCACCTCTACTTTTCCACCTTAACATACACCTAGTCTACAAAGAGAGGTATATTAGGTGTATACACACAAGCTCTACCATACACACACACACATACATATATACGTACATACATATACACACACTCACATAGATAGTATATACAAGGATACTGGTGCTTACACACATGTATATACACACATATACACTAGCATAAATACACACATACACCCTCATACTTATCTACATGCATACACATATACTATTAGACCATGTACGGGCTAGTAGTGCCAACAGTCTAGTGGCACCTCTTTATATGTCATCACAATCTCAATCTTGGTAAAACCAAGGGTACGTTGCGGTAATCCATGGGTATGTTGGCTAGTAGTGCCAAAACAGCCTATCTCTCTCTTTCTCCCTCTTTCTCTCTCTTTCTCCCTCTTTCTCTCTCTATCTTTCTTTCATCTCTCTCTCTCTCTCTCTCTCTCTCTCTCTCTCTCTCTCTCTCTCTTCGTCGGCTAGATCTATAAGGTCTCTTATGATAGTTTCCTACGACGTTAAAACTCTCTTCTTCTTCTTCTTCTCTCTCTCTCTCTCTCTATCTATCTATCTATCTGTTTCTCGTTATTTCTCTCTCTCTCTCTCTCTCTCTCTCTCTCTCTCTCTCTCTCTCTCTCTCTCATCTTTCCATTGCACACTAAGTAATACACTCTTTGTTGTGTGCCTTGTGCTTCCTTCATCTTCTCCAAGCTGTGTGTGTTTTCCTGCAACCCTAATTCCAACATCTACTCCACCAAAAGGTATGTCAAGGTATTCCACATATTTAAGGCTTCCATATTAGAAGGACTAAAAAATTCAACACCTCTTGGATTCCATGCACATATTCAAGAAGGTTGCTCACACCCTTTGGGACCCGGGGGATTCACCGTGGAAAACTTACCGCACCACGTAACTATAGGGGAGGGGGTTTTTTTACAAGTTACATAAGTGTATAAGTTAGGGGAAGGCCCCCAATAATGTTTCTCCCAAGCTAAAAATAAGGGAGGGGGGTATCATAGTTGGGGGGGGGGAGGGGGGGGACTGACCCAGGTTGATTACTTGTAGCGATTGATCACCAGTGTGCACTAAAACTCAAATTAATTTTAGGGAAGTTTTTGATCATGTCACACATTAAATTTTGCATCGATCCAATTATAAGGGGCTGATTTGAAGAAGGTCAAGGGTTGATTTACACCAGCTTTGGATGAGCCAGAATTGGATGAGTAGCCAAAGTGTAGGCTACTTGAGCATATACTTTGAAAGTCAAACTAGGACACATTGAGGGTACATCTAGTTATCAAAAAAAGTAGTTCCTTAGTATGTTGTCAGTCACTATGTTACATAGTCTTTGACCAATTTTACTCAGTTAGATCATGTGAGACCTAAACTTTATATGTAAGATAGGGGTATGATAGTTTTCTTCATTGATTGTCGTATAAGCGTATAAAGGAGGGTCATATTTCCTAATATGGGTCGTATACAGGGATTTTATCAAAAAAGTCCGCTTGCAGGTGGTGTCCCGTTTTGTATATAGAGTGAATCCCCCGTGCTTTGGGACCACATTAATGGAAAAAGGGACTCATTGGGGACAAGGGAGGATTTGAGAGCCTTGAAATATCTCCCCACATCAGTCACTCCATGTCGAGGTAGAAGGATTAAGCTCACTAACCTTATCTACGATCTTGAGGATCTAGGTACTCCCCTTTACATCACCCTTCATAAGAGATGGAAGGTAGACTTAACCAAGAAGCAATGGGAGTTGAAATTCAAGTAAGTATGGGCCCCTTCCATTAAACCCAAAAAAATATATCTTGCTTTTGCTCACTCTTCACAAAGCCATTTAAGCTCATTAACCCTATCTTGAGGATCTTGTTACTTCCCTTCACATCAAGCCATATGGACTAGTGAAATAATGGTTCGGGCCAATCTTCGTCAAGGGAGATGTTGTAGGTGTGAAAGAGATACTAAGGATATTTTCCATCTTTTTTAATCCTAACCAGCTAATAATTATACCTTGGTCCCCTTGGTCAAAGTTTTAGAAATATCCCCATCACGGAAATGGCTATTGTAAGGAGATTATATGGGGTTTTTTAGGTTGTTTAGGAACAAGGCCAAAGTAGAGTTACTTTGGGTCATTTGGTGTCAAAGAAATTGTTTGATATTCGAGCAGCCTTACCAGATTTTGTGTGAGAATAATGCTTTTGAATGTTAACCATCAGGCTCTCTCCATTGCTAAAGATGAGGTAACGGTCTACAAGTCAAAGAAAACAATCTAAAAGATACTAAGTATTACTACAATAGGTTGTACGCAAGAATCCAACTCAGGACCTCTTGTCAAGAGAAGTTCTTGACAAGAATTGAGTGAAAAAAGAAAAATTGACATAGAGATCAGTCAACTAGAGTCACAAATCCAAGAGGGAATGGTTTTTCTAGAGAAAGTTCAAGCTGAATTGGATGCTCTATTGGGGCCATCTCATGAACTCTATTGACGGATCCTCCCTACTGTCGATGAAGGTTTCCTATATGGCCTACCCCTATATCCCCCTACCAACACCGTTGCTATGTATCAACTCTTTTGTCAATCTATGTGCTTTGCCCATGTATTTGTCCTAGTTTCTTTGTACCCTACTCATGTGCACTAACTTTTATTTGATCTTGTATCGAGGTGGCATTGTTCGCACCACTTTTTTTTTAGTAAAGTGAAATTTGAACTACTCAGATTAAGAAAAAGGTAGTATAGGAGACTCTCAAATAGGGGGAGGGTAGCCCCATCAGTCAAAAACTAAATCATACACAAATTTATTTTCATCCTAATTCTACTATCTAAGTAGTACCTAGGAATCCTAGATCTCAATTATTGCCACTTCAAAGTCTTTTGGAGGATGAATATTGAGGTTGAAGATTCAATAGCTTCTTTGATCTCTTTGCATAGCATATCCGATGCTTTCCTAAGTTCCTGATGAAGATCATGAGGGTGTTGATGGGGAGAATTATGAACTGCAAAAATTCTATTCAGCCATACAAACCACAAAATAATCCCTCTCAAGATGTTTGAGAGAGGGATATCAAAACCTTTACAATTGCCTAGCAGAAGGTTCTTAGCTTCAATTGGATTACTTCTGCATAGTAACCCATAAGTTTACACCTTTGCCAAAAAAAAAATGGAGTTTTGATAGTTGAAAAAGAAGGGAGGGGTATCCTCCATGTAGTGATTACACCTTTTGCATATTCCATTGTTGATACCTATCATGAACCCTTAATGAACACACAATATGCCCTGATACATAATCATCCAGAGCAGAGTACTCTGCTTCTTTGCTATGGGGTAGGTCTAGATGCACTTGAGCAAATAGGTCCATTGTTTATAGCTCCTTTGCTATTTCCATTTGTTGTTCATTGAGCCCTTCTTCCACTCCATTTTTTGGCTTATAGCTAAGATAAATTACTTTGGCTAACTTCATAAGTTGTGCTATGGGATTGTCCCGAGATTAATCTTTGCCAAAACAGTATCGCCAAACACCAAGCAATAGCTCTTTTAGTTAGATTGAATTGTTCTTGAAGCATGACCCCTTCTTTGATATTGAAGCCTTGAAAGAGATAACCCCGTGTATGAATTCTAGCGTTATGATTTTTGTGAGCATTTTGGATGAGGATACTTTATAGAAATCTAAAAAACACCCAAACCATGGTGAATCTAGAAGGAAACAATATAGATTAGTCTTAAAATTTGAAGTTAGGCTTCCACTATCTCCATAGGTTTAGAACCATTAGGGATGAAGTTAGTTGGGGACAATACAATGTCTCTCAAGGAAATTTTCAACTAGGCTTTGTATTCTTGAAGTTTGAAGTTTCTCAGACTCCTTTTTAGGAGCATAGCCCAAAAGTCATCTAATTTTGTGTACCTCACTATTAATTTTCCTACCATCTTTGTATCAATGCTATTCAAGTTCAGCAGGCCCAGGCCAACCTTGGTAGATAGCAAGTGGCCCATGCCACTTTTGAAATCTTTGGGTGATCTAAATCTCCTCCCCATAGATTAGATCTTAACAAAGAGAAAGATTTTTGCAATTGGTACTTTGATGGTTTCCAACAAGATTTTTGCAATTGGTACTTTGATGGTTTCCAACAAGACAAGAAGAAAATTAGTTCTGGTATAATGTCATGGTTAAGAACAAAAGTTGTGCTGGATAGAGAGGTTTGGTGGCCTTACCATCTTTTTTTTTTCTTGTCTTATTCAACACCAAATCCATCTTTGGTTAAAGGTGACTCTAAAATCCCATAGGGATGCCCAAAAATTTGAAGACCTTCCCATCTTCAATTTGAGGACGTCCTGCCTCTATGACAATTTGAGGTGTAGTTCCTGCTAAAGCCTTGAACCCTGTTTTTGCAAAGAACCACCAGCATCACAGAAAGTGTTATCCCAAAAAAATTCCATAGTTTGAACATCATTGTGCATCATATCATTAGTGTTATCTGCAAACCATTGCAAACATAGCTTCTTGGTAGTCCCACAGATGTTAATCCCTTTAATTTTACCTACTTCAATGGAATCTTTAACCAGCCAGTACAATGCATCTGAACAAATAGCATAGAGAAAAGGAGCAACTGGACATGCCTGCCTAATAGACCTCCTAGATATGATTGATTTAGATAATTCCCCACTTATGGTTGCTTTAGCCAGAGCATTGGCAAATAAAAATTGTATAAATTTGATAAAAATTGGGCCAAAACCAATGTTATATAGAGATTGGAAGATGAAATCCCATTCTATCCTCTCATATGCCTTGTCAAAATCAATTTAAAAAAATATGAAGATCTAATCAGAGTCCTCAATATAGTCTATAGCTTCCCACACTATGATGATAGCATCCATGATAAATCTACCCTTAATGAAGACTTTTTTCTCAGGAAGAATACTATCATGCATTATGGGACTAAGTCTCGTTGCTAGAGCTAGGGAAAAAAGTTTGTAGGCAGAAGTTAGACAGGTAATAGGCCTCGAGTTCCCTAGGTCCTCCTTTGCCCCCCTTTTATGTATGATCCTGATAACCCCAATGTTTATAGAGGGAAGAGCTCCTGCCTTCAAGGCCTCTTGCCAAGCCTTCATCAAATGAGGAATGCAAAAGTATTGATATTGTTGATCAAACTCATTGGGAAAACCATCAGTGCTAAGGTATTTTCCAACATTAAGAGCTTCAATAGTGCTTTTCAACTCCCCCTCTGTGAGAGGCTGATCCATTATCTTAGCCATGGGTCTAAATCAAATTTGTTTTTTTCTATCATCATCCTTCTGATTTTCCTAATTGCCCTAGCTCTTTTCTTAAAGTTAGTGGTGATGGGGATTCTTTGGGTGTCTTTTATAGCCTTGTCCCAAGCTTTAAAAGCAAAGGGATAAGTATTGAATGCTAATTCAAAAGCCTCTTTAACCTTTACCCTTGACACGGTTAGTAGAAAAAAGGGATTGATCAATGTGGGGCCAGCCTAGCTTGAACATACAAGCATCCTTATGAGATTCAAAAAGCACATGGGTATGATCAAACAAAAGCATAGAATTTTCTTTCCAGCAATTGACTTGCCAAAAATCCTAACAAAGATCAACATTCACGTATATCCTATCAAACCTTGCTACTATGAAATAATTACCTTGCTATATGTTTGACCAAGTAAATCCAATATTTTGAGAGACGTCTAGTAGTTTTTGGTTATCTAGCATATCATCACATGTGATCTTTTCTAAGCCTTCTATGACCTAACCAACCTTGTTCTGTTTGTCCTCTATTGTCTCCACTTTAAAGTCAACTGTTATCATACATAGTTTAGGCAAGTTGGTTGTCATGAATCTCAATTGCTAACCTTCTAAAAGTATTTTTCATCTTAATCTGTCCACTTAAGTCCAAGGAAAATAAAAAGCCACTTAAGTCCAAGGAAAATAAAAAGACAACAAGTGAAATTGATTAAGTGTTGATGGACCAACCGGTCAAGGCTTGGGACCAAAAAGGAAAAAGTCCATAAAAGAGCAAGGGTAATTGCTAGCTAGTTATTTCAATCATAGGTACATGTGAAGGAAGGATAAATGAATCCGAACAGCCTTGATCAAAGGTACAAGACAAAGGAGATGATCTAGTGTAATTATATGAGTCTAAAAATAGACAATGGTTGTGCTAAGCTCAAGTCATTAGAATAACTCTTTAGACTCCAAGTATGAACTTTGAAAAGCCTTAGGATGAGATTATAACTTGCCACAAATTGTCCAAGGTAGCACATACTTGCTTTCTTTGAACTTAACAAGTGTGTGGTGTCTACACTTGCCAAGAACAGTCCAAGGGGTGGGTGGGTGGGAGGTTGGGGTTCTTCATGCATAGTAAGCTATGACAAGTGTAAGAACATGCTTGACTTGCAGTATCGAGCGTCCACACCTCATTGGTGAAGTTGCAAGCATTCCAATTCAAGACTAGTTGCACACTTGCATAAGCATATAAGGAGGGCCTAGTGGGGATTTTTGGCTCTCTTGCTCCTCTCACACACTCTCTCAAGTTTCCAAGCTGGCAAGCAAGATCTCTCTCTCTCTCTCTCTCTCTCTCTCTCTCTCTCTCTCTCTCTCTCTCTCTCTCTCTCTCTCTCTCTCTCTCTCATGGGAGCTCTAGAGATGGACTCTATGCTCAAGCTCTTGGCTATGAATGCAAATCCAAGACGATGAAAGTTCTTCTTCTCCATCTCTATTATTCTATTATACTAAGCTATTCTAAGAGTTTTCCCATGAGAAAGCATACACAAGTATCAATTATCTTTCTTGGAAAGTACTTCTTTTCACCCTCATCTTCCTCTTTCCCCACAGTTCCTTGCTCCCCACTGGGGTTTTTAGGGTTTGGGAAGGAGGGTTATACCGTGGAATCTCAAAACAAAACCATCTTCTTGATTCAGGAAAGGCTAAAAAGGAGCACAAATATGTATCGTAACAAAGCTATCTTTTGAGGGGATTATAATACAAGATCTTTTGGAGGGGGACATGCTCCAAGCAAATCCATTTGTCAATCCTAATTGGGAATTATCTTCAAATTATGTGCATGATTATGGTGTTTTTAATGTGTGATTGTGTAAAGGAATCAGCCCGACACAATCTATAGTCTCCTCTCTATCTTTCTCTTAAGGAAAACTCTCTTCTTTCATAGTTAAATTCTACTCAATCTAAAAGTAAGAATTAGATTCTCTGACGTTGGCTATCTATAACCAAGAGATCATCCTGTCTAAAATTAAGTTAGGAGCATATAAGGAGACAACATTAAAGTTGAAGGGGGGCAACTAATAGTGATAGCAACCCAATAGTAGAAGACATGTGTACTACGGAAACCAAGGAGCTGTATTTCTCTACTATTGCAATAGTAGCTCCACCCTTCCCAATTCCATGTTCAGTGGTAAACCACCTCAAACTTGACCCAATTGTGAGAAGATTGGTGTTTAGGAAATTACCACAAACTTTTAACCCAATAGTAGAAGACATGTGTACTACGGAAACCAAGGAGCTGTATTTCTCTACTATTGCAATAGTAGCTCCACCCTTCCCAATTCCATGTTCAGTGGTAAACCACCTCAAACTTGACCCAATTGTGAGAAGATTGGTGTTTAGGAAATTACCACAAACTTTTAACCCTTGTAGACACACAATGTTAGATTTAACATTAGAATCACCAATTCATTGTTTGATCACATGAGCCCTGGCAGGATCAGTTATTCCTTTGCAATTCAAATCAAAACCTTTAAGGGGAGGACAATTCTTTTTTATTGATTTTAGGTGGTTTTGCCAAAGTAACAGAGTCTCAGTTAGGATCCTTAGAGGCCTCCTTCTTCCTCTTTTGTTTGGCTAAAGAGGGTATTGGAAATCTTTCTTCTTTAGTTTGAGTCATGAGAATGTCAATAGAAGGAGTAAGGGAGCTATCAACCTTTTCTTTTAGAGCTTCATCATGTTCATCTAGTTGCTCTTTAAAATTAGGGTTATTTATGAGATGTGGGTAAGGAAGTTTGGAATTAGGATTGAATCTTCCTTTGAATCAAAAGAGGTTGAGGTTAGTGAAAGAGTCTTCTCTAGGTTCCTCAAGTTGTTGTTCCACTCCTTTGCCTTTATTAACTAGATTTTAGGATGGATTCATGAGGAATAACTTTTGGTCCTGCATGTTGACCCTGCAACACTTCCCTATCCTCATTATCCTTTGGTTCCTCTAAATCGTAGTTGAAGGCTTGAAAACATATTCCAAAAGAGGAGTGTAATTGAACTTATTGATAGTAGGGTTAGTTATAGTGTTTTTGCCTCCTCTTGCTATATTTTGTTTATATTGGGGAACCCTTTATTTCTTTCCTATGGGGGTTCTTCACCAATTGGGGCATCTTTTAACCCAAAGCAATCTTTAATGTAATGCCCCTATTTCATGTAGTGAAAATAGGCATTGGGCAAGTTCTTGTAAGCTACCTTTTGCAAATAAAGTAATTTAATAATTGTGGAATCTTTGATAGGCATATCAATCTTCAAATCCTTGTTAAGATCAACCTCTATCAATAGTTGAGGATCCCATTTAGGATTTATACTACCCCTAGCCCTCTGACAACCTACCCAACTTCCCACATTTTTGAGCCATGGGTAAACCTCTATGGGAAGGTGAGGGAATTCTACCAAAACTGACAATTTAGTAGGTCCAAGTCCCCTAGGATTGAACTCTGGGTGCTAGTTAAAGGCAGTCATGGGGTATTTTTTATAATCCATTGGCCATGTCCTACAACCTGAAGGGGGCAGCATTATCATCTTCAAAAAAGAAAATATAATAGTTGTTTGGTAGATATTGAACTTGAGAAACCTTAAGTTCTTATTAGTCCATTGCTGAGCTATCCATGATTTTAGAGTCTCTAGGAAAGGCTTGCTTCCATGGCAGAGACCAATTACAATTTTGTCCTACAACTAAGAGTGCCACATCTCAAGTTCTTTAGGAGGTATAGCTACACCCTTATCATCAATAGAAGGACCTCGTAGCTCAATCAAGTCCTTCCTAAGAGGGATGTCCTGATCTTTTTCATTCTGGATTTTACAAGCTACTCTCTATTCAGTAGGAACCCTATTCCTAGGGCCAATTCTATTGGAACCATCATCAAAAGCACTTACTCTCATTTCTTGAATGGGTCTAATTTTAAAAAAGATTTGAGGATGGAAGTGAGCGACCTTACCTGCTGATTTGTTAGGATGAGGGAGTTCATGCAATGTACTAGATCTTGCATGAATGTTAGGTAGAGATAACATGACCATGGCATCATAGAAGGATTGCTAAGGGAATTGTTGATGTTGACTTATATTGTTGAAGGCATTAACAGAGGGGAACACAGTTGAGATAGCTATAGAAGGTACTATATTCACCAGAGGTTTCCTCTGAATCAAGGATTAGAACCATAATTGAAATGGTTATGCCTTGCAAAGGCCAAAGGATTAAGGTAGGGTTTGGAAGAGGATGAGAAGAGACTAAACGATTTCTAAGAGCTTCTTGTAGCTCCATTGTTCCTCCCTCCCCTCAGAGAAGAGGGGGAGTGAAAAGAGGAAAGGGGGGCCTAGTCAGGATGAGGTTAAAGGGCATTGTGGAGTGAACATTGTGATGATGGCAACAAGACCCCCGTTGTCCATACTATGCATTCACCACCACTCCGTCAAGGGCTCTTGTTTACGAAGTTTTGGGTTAGAATCAGTGAGGTTTTTTTTTGGGTGGGAGGGGGAAGCATTGGGGGCTCCTTTGATTTTTGTTTAGGTAGGTTTCGCATGGGAGGAAGGCAGAGTTGACGTGGATGTCAGCTAAGTTGTCATTTATCCTTCAATGCTCATCAATAGCTACAGTGAGAGGTTCTCATGTAGTGGCAACAAGAAGAGAGACAATGGCTTTGTTGAGGCAACTCTACCAATTTTAATGGAGTTAGAAAACAAAAGCTTTGTTCAAGCTCGCTACTGAGCTCAGCTAGCAAAGTTTAACTCTACCGTGCGAATGCACTCTTACCCATGCATTGGCACCACTTTTTGTAAATTTTCTTCCTTTTAATACAATTTCTCACATTTATCGTAAACAAATAAAAATGATAGAGAGTAAAGTAATAGTGAGGGCACTAGCCTACATCCATACCTAGTCATCTAGCCTGACATGGGTCACATTGCAGCATTAAAGAGACGTGGTCAAGTGGCAGTAGTAAGAGTGTTGTGTCCCTATATTATGCTCTTGTTGTGAGCTTGGAGAGCCCTCTTAAAGAATTGCAGTTTTGTGGGGGTGGGGGGACATACTGTAGCTCGTGATCTGAGAAACACCTCTTCACGAGCTGCAATAGGTTACCTCTTGCTAGTCACCTATTTTCTTTCCAAAGAATAGAAAGCCAAATTGCAAGTTGTAGGTAGGTCTTCTACTTGGCATTAGGTAGGGGGCTCTCATGAAAAATATGATAGAGGACCATCTACGTGCTAAAGAGCACTCAAATGGGGGAGCCCTCTGACATGGTTGATGTTGAGTTGTGCACTAGTGTATATTAACATGATGCAACTTGCACAATAGAGTATAAGAGTGTGCATGGAAATGATGCACCAGTCCGTCGATTGTCGGCCGGTTAATATTTTTGTTACTCATAAGATGGCAGCTACTCAACATCCAGGAAAATGGTCGCATGTAGATACTATAGATTGCAATATAGGATCTATCTCCTATGCCACATGTACTAATAATGATGTAGCAAGGTGGGATGAAACATTAAGTATTGAGCAATAGTCATTGCTCAATCAACAGATCAAGCAACATCAATTGATCATCATCATCATGTGCTCATCATCAAGCATCATCATCATGTGCTCATCCCGGCTCAAGCTCCCAACACCCATGAGTTGCGTCTTCCCCATTCATATTGATTGAATGTGCAAATTCCAAATCAAACTTGTGAACAATATCTTCAATGAACTTTGACTATCGAAGTAATAAAATACCTTTGGTGCGATTCCTTTGGATCTGAATACCAAGACATGAGTGAAGCTCCCCAAGATCTACCATATCAAATGTTGAAGTCAATAACTTTCTGAATTTGTTGAAGAAATTCCAAATAATTAGAAACAAGAATTGTGTCATCCACATAAAGAGCAAGGATCACAAAACTACCATTTTGGTCTTTAATATATAAGTTGAGGTTTGAAGAGCAAGAGATAAATCCATGGGAGGCAAGAAAAGATTAAACTTTGTATACCAAGTCCGTGAGGCTTGTTTGAAACCATATAGTCCCTTATGAAGTCGAGCAATAAGGTCTTCCTTACCTAGAATAACAAACCCTTTTGGTTGCTCCATGTAAATTTCTTTGCTCAAATCACCATTCAAAAAAGAAATCATATATCCATTTGATGAGTCTCCAAATCAAATTGAACAACAAATGCCAATAAGATCCAAATACTAGTACTATGAACAATTGGTGAAAAGGTCTTGTGATAGTCAATGCAAGCTTTGGCAACTAATGAGCAACTAATCATGGCTTGAATTTGTCAAAAGATCCATCTGCTTTGAGTTTTGTCTTACACATCCACATACGCTTAATGGTTGTATGACCAAGAGACAATTTGATCAGTATCCATGACCTTTAGAGATAAGAGAATTGTACTCTGCTTCCATAGCCTCTTGCCATTGACCCTTCTATGGAGAAGAGAGAGATTAACTATAGGTGGTAGGGTCTTCAAAAGTAGAGAGAGCGCCATCAATGATATCGTCATCATAAACATGACAGGAACCATGCTTAAATCAATAGGCAAATCAATAAAGATATCAATATCATCATTAGTAGCATTCAAAATTGATCGTTGTGAAGTGGAAAGCTGCTATGTGGATGGAGGTATATCATCATAAAAGAATGGAAAAGTCTAAAGAAAAGATTTAATATCATCTATGGATCATGTACTTCCCATAAGATCTTCATTTCACAAATACTCTCTTGGAGGAAGGGTCATAAAATTTGTAGCCTTTTGAAGTGTCATAATATCCAATAAAAATAACTTTGAGACCAAGAGCATCAAGCTTTGTTTGCAATTTTTTGGGAACATGAATATAGGCAATCCATCCAAATGTTTGAAAATGAAGTATAGAAGGGATTTTACATGTCCATAATGTGATGGGTACCTTACCAGAAGGAGCAGTAGTATGAAGATGATCCTAAACAAATATTGTTTTCAAGATAGCTTCAGCCTAGAAAGAACAAGATAACCTACAATGAATAAATATACATCTTATAGCATTAAGGATAGTGTGATTCTTTCGTTAAATAATACCGTTCTATTGAGACAAATATGGTATAGTATGTTCGTGACAAATACCTTGCTCATTACAATAATCTTGGAACTCAAGAGAAACATATTCTTCACCATTATCATTGTAAAATTTCTTGAGATGACGACTCATGACCGGTTTGAACTTTTTGCAAAGATAAGGCCTCAGATTTTTGTCTAAGCATGAAAACAATTGTATATCGTGAATAATCATCAATGAATGTAATGAAATAACAATGAGGAAGGCAAGGATCCACAAATGTTGGTATGAACAAGATATAAAAGATCATGATAAATAGTTGCACTTGAGAGAGAAAAGGGTTTATGATTGTGTTTTCCAAGAGCACACAACTCACAGATTCCCATATGAGGACAAGCTTTGAAATCCATGCCTCGTACAAGATCACAATGATGAAGGTCAAGGAGTTTTGAGAAACTGTCATGAATAAATCGGTGATGCCATCACTTGAAGCAGTGAAAACATTCGCTACAACATCATTAAGAGAAAGCTCAAACAAATTACCATTGCAAGAAGCAATCATGTTCTACCCATCTTTCTCAATACGGCATTTGGTATGATCAAAGCCCACAAATAGACCAAGGTCAATGAGTTACAACTTAGAGAAGATTATGTTGAATATTTGGTCCCTGGAACGTGTAAAACCCCTCACAAAACTTGATTTGAATAAGATAATGTATCAAGATATAAATCTCCAATGCCCTTTACTTGACAAGTTGTATCATCAGCAAGATAAAAAAACACGCTTTACAGGTAGATAATGATAGTCGTGTAGCCATGTAGATTAATATGTCATATTTCCTATGTAGCCATGTAGGTTGATATGTCATATTTCTTGTGGCACCAGAATCAATAATAAAAAGCGAACCATCACGTACATGAAGTATTCCATCCAGAGGAGCCAAAAATAAAACATAGCTTGTTTTTGGTAAAATGTTTTAGTGATGTTCATATGCTCTTTTTTTATCCGATTGGCGCTTAGAGCACATGTGAGAGGGATGATCATATCATCCATAATAATCACAACAAGAAGAAGAATCTCTAGGTAAACGTGGTTGTTTTGTGGTAATATTGTGCTCTTTGTCATATTGACGTGCCCAACAATCATCTTCAATATGATAAATTTTGTTGCAATAGGAATAATGCTTGTTCGAAAATTTGAGATGAGAGAAACTACCACCACCACAACCACCTTTGTGGCTTGCATTGAAATGGATGCCTTCAAGCATAAAAGGCTCGCTCCAATTGTTGTGATGCAGACTCCTCTTATGAAACTATAGCTGCATCGTGACTTGGGGGGTGCACCTTTAAGAAACTATTCATATAACGTGAGTTCAAAGGGTATTAGAAAAACCCCTTTACTTACATTCTTAAGGTAATAAAATGACCCCTTTTTCTTCAAAAATTACAAGTTTTTCTCTAAAATCAATTAAGAACCCCTTTTGTTAATATAATCCTCTTAAAATTTTAACATTTTGGCAATTAAATAACCCATTCATTTGAATTCACGTGGTAACTTACATGTCTAAGAGGTGAACCCCGTGAGCATCCTGATCAATATTATATTGTTCTTGGTGATGAGAGTATTCAATTGAAGATATGCATGATTGGTCAAATTCCAAACCATCCATGTTAGAAAGAATTGTAACAATGTTGTCATAATAAGAATACTTTACCGTATCAAGAAGAAGTGTAGCTACTTTTGTGGAACAAGATCACCAGTAGTAGCAAGTTGATTAATAATAGATTTAAAGGACTCAATATATCCCATCATAGCAGTACTAACTTCACATTGTAACTTGGTAAGAATACCTCTCAAATAAAGTATTTTTGTGATAGACTTCTTCTGAAATTTTGCTAGAAGATACTCTCATACATCGTAGGAAGTAGAAAGTTCATATACATCAAGCAAAAGAGAATCACTAAGAGTGGAAAGAATGTACCAATGAGCTGCTTTATCACGTCACTACCAATTCATAAAAGCAAGACGCCATTCTTCAAAAATCTGAATCAATAGGTTGAGATGGACATACATACTTTCCAACAACAACATCCGAAATTTCATTGCCTTCAAGAATTAACATCACCTTTTCTTTCCAACTAGGAAACCCTTGGCCTTGAAAAGGAGGAACTTAACTTCAACCAAAAGAAAACTATTGATGAGAATAGTCAGCCATATCCGGTTGTGAGAAGACATACAAGATAAGATCACAAATCTACACACCATATATGATGAAGGCCACAAGAGATGAGAGACACCAATTGAGAAGTACTTTGCCAAAGTGAGCCAAAAAGAATGCTCGATAAAAGCTCAAAGAGGATGAGACACAATGCTTAAAACAGCAAGCAAAAGGAGACGGCCAAAACAAAAAGGAGATATCAAAATAGAGATACGTAGAACGACAATAAAAGAGTCCTCAAAATAGAGATACGTGAGACTCAAGATTGGTGGCCACACTATGCATCGTAAAATGCTAAATCTTTTGGAGAAAAATGATGCTAAAAAAAAGAAAAGTTATGACAGACACTTCACAAAGACGAAACCTACGTCAAGTTCAATTGTACAAAAAATAGCATAACTTATAGCTACGAACTTCATTTTCTGCAACCTAGGCCTCAAACGAAAGAGCGCAAGCAGATGAATAAGTTTTGTTCAAGGCACAATTGAGCTATCCTCTATTACCACTTCTTGATTTTCCAAATTTTGAGCAGAAGACCCTCCAAAATTGATCTGAAGTTAAGTGGAATTAGAAATTAATCACATTGACTAGAAACAAAAGTCACTCAAAAAATTAATTAAATTCCTCTTAATACAGAACAATCGATATTAACAAGAATCTCTCCTCGAAATAAAATTGAAAGCAATTACAAATCCTACAAACAAACCGTGCACACATAGTCTGTTCCATCACCATGAGTGGCATCGCTATGTGATTGGTATAGCTCTGATACCATGTTGAGTCACGCCATGTAAGAGAGAGAGAGAGAGAGAGAGAGAGAGAGAGAGAGAGAGAGAGAGAGAGAGAGAGAGAGAGAGAGAGAGAGATGACACAAGAGTCACACCATGTACGTTCCCAAAGACTAATTCATATTGAGGAGAAGTTACATATATATAGGTGAGATTGAGCTAGATAGAGTGAGCCATATGTAGCTCCAACACTTGGAACATGTCATAAAATCTAATATCTAACCAACCCAAATGATTTTCTCATATTAAATTGATCATTTATTGTGGGAGAATAGACGAGAACAAGGGTTAGAATATAGACATGTGCTTATGGGTCTATCTCAACACGGGGCCAATGGTAAAGGGGTCCAAATGAGAGATGATCTGTCAAAGAGCAAGGCTAGCTAATGGAGCTTAAATAAATTAGGGTTAGCTTCATTAAAGACCTCCAATGGTTAGTGTTAAAAGTCCTTTGACCTTAGGTAAGCTAGGGCTAAGCTTGAGATGGGAACCCGGTCCAAGCTTGAGGTCCTTGTCATGCTTGTTGACTAAGGTGCTTGAGGTGCTAAGGTGCTCCATGACTAAGGTGCTTGAGGGTAAGGTGTTCCACAAAGTCAACATAATCCCTACTGATGAGGGATCAAGCCCTCTTTGTAGGGGCTAGAGTGAGAACACACACACCCTCACACAAGGCAAGCTTGGTACCAAGAAAGCAAATAGGACACTTGTCAACCTCCTCTTCATGTTGCCCTCATGGTGTGCCTAAATCCTATTGGTTAGCCTCCCAAGGGATCAATGATAATTTAGTTAATTGAATTAATTGTCTATGTATTTATCAAGTCCTCTCTCTCAAAGGGGAATGGGGGACACTTGTCCCAAGACTACCCTTGTTGCGTGATATGCACTAAGCATGTGATTGGACAAGCTTGAGGAGGTCCAATCAAATGCAACCTAGTGCTAGAAGAGGGGTCAACCAAGGAAGGAGGGGGGCTAGATTGGGGGGGTATACTCTTCCTCACTCTCTCTCTCTCTCTCTCTCTCTCTCTCTCTCTCTCACACACACACACACACACACACACACACACACACACACACTCATTGTGTGAAGTGCAAAGTGCAAGAGCTCCATCTCCTTCTCCAAGATAGTAGAGAAGTTGAGAGCCTACACCAACATTCTTGGCTATGGAATGCAAATCCAACCAAGAGCCATGCTTCAATGTTTAAGCTTGTCATCTTCTCCATCTTCATTACTACGCTATTATGTATGCTAGCAAGAAGAGTGATAATAAGTGAGGAACTATTTCTTTCTCCCATGAATGTTTCTTCTTCCTCTTCCCTACCCTCATTCCCCGCTAGCTCTCTCCACCTTTGAAGGTGTTTGAGGCCTTGGGACTGAGGCTGGGGATAGTTAATTCTTTTTATAAAGTCTGTGTTATGCTCATGATGCATGAATCTTTCCATCTTCATTGCATCGCCTAGGTCACAAGGAACACAAAGATTGTATTGTACCAAGTCTCTCTTGATGGGAGAATCTATAATACAAAAGCCTATTGGAGGGGGAACCGGCTCCACATAAATCCGGTCCTCAACTATTGTCAAGTTCTTCAAACTCTCTCTCTTGCAAAAGTATTGTTCATGCCAAGTTAATTAAGTATTATGGTTAAGTTGCTACTGCTAAATAAGTCCATCCTCTATGTTCTCGAAGTAGTATCACAAAAATGCTTTCTCTAATTCTCCTAATTCCGCTATTCTCAAAGTTCATAGGCCATTACTATTACATTGGTATGAGAGCTATTGGTTTCTCTTTTCTTGCTTAAGAAGAGAGGTCCTGATGTTGTCCATGAAAGGTTGTGCTTGTTTACTACTGCAATAGGGTAAGTGGGACAGGGATCTCTTATCTTGGTTGAGAAGGACTTAGTTCGAGGTACACCGTTGGGAACTATAGTCTTAATAATGGAGCCTCTCGGGGATTTCCTTTGGCTTAACCATTATTGAGCTACGAGCAAGCTCAACGGGAACCATAATCAACCGAGCACTGTTAGACCCTCTCCGCTAGTCTTTGCAATCAATAGTGTCTAAGCCACGGGTGTGGCTGCTTGACTAAGATTGACTTTCAAAGGTAAATAAGAGTAGCGACTAAGGTTGTTGAGAGTAGCGACTAAGGTTGTTGAGGGTACCAAAGCACAAAGTAAATAAGAGTAGCGACTAAGGTTGTTGAGGGTACCAAAGCACAAAGTAAATCTATACATAAGTTTAATTAGCATGGCTGACAATAACCAAGAGAGTAGAATGAACATTGATAACTTTGATTTTGCACATGAAGGTGCTAATGATGATGCCCCCATGTTTGTCAATTATCTTGTTACTAGGTTGTCAATTAGCTATGGGCAACCCTGCTTTCCAAGCCAAAGTTACTCAACAACTTTGCGCTAATGGGATTTCCCTTCCTCTCCAAGAGGAGAGAGAGCTTAGGAGGTCTCTTGATGAGACCCCCAAAAGAAGACTCTCTCCCATACGAGAGGAGGAATCCAAAGAACAAGAAAGTAATGAATCCCTAAGCTCCTCTGAAGATGTGGCTCCACAAAGACAGCGATCTAGATGGTCGCCAACTCCTCCTAAGAGGAAATAGTCAATCCAGAGTCCTTCTCCTTGTCACTCCAAAAGGGAAGAGAGGAAACAAAGGAAGAAAAGGGCAAGAAAGAGGTCACCCTCTTCTCCTTCTTCTTCACCTTCCTCCTCTTTCGACAAAAGCTATGGCTATTCTCCTAGAGAATACAAGAGGGGAGGACATCGCAAGTGTTACCCTGCATGGCGAAGGTCACAAAAGCTCAAGAAGTTCAAAGAAGGAGGAAAGAGTATCTCTTTTCTCACCTATAATGGCACCTTAGGTGCTACCGACAAAGTATTGGCCTTCATCCAGCAGTTTGATGCAGCCTTTGGAGACGAGGGTTTCATGGAGTCCTCCAAGCTACGTCATGTAGCTATGCACTTCCATAAATCGGCTCGTCAATGGTGGGCTAGCCTTCGTGGCAACGGCGAAGCCCCAAAGACATGAAAACTCTACGAGTTTACATCATGAAGAAATTCCTTGCAAGCAATGCAAAGGACAAAGTGCTTACTGAATGGCAGAGTTTGAAGCTTCTCTCTCATGAGTCTATCCACAAATACGTGGACAAGTTTTGGGATTTACATCTCAAGGCTACTACTTTTCAAAAGATAGAATTTACTCGAGCAAAAGCAACATATTTGTGTGGGATTACCTGAAGAGATGGCCGAGTACGTCAACTCCCAACGGCCTGGTTCTATCACCGAAGTAATCCATCACACTATGGTTGTTTCGCGCATCAATTTCCAACAAGGGGCTAGACGGAATGTCAAGCCCATGGAAACCAAAGACAAAAGTGATGCAAAGGAGAAACCAATGCCCAAAATTCTTCCCAAGGCAATTCCAACAACAACAACAACAACAACAATCGGTCCAAGGAGAAGGGAATTTACAACGGTAAAAAGAAACTCTCTTTTAAAGAGCTTGAAGCTTTTTGCAAGGACCACAAATATTTTAAGTGTGGGGATCAAGGACATGGCTATCATTCTTGTCCCAAGAGAAATGCCCGCAATGAGACTCCTAGAGCTTCCACTATTGAAGCTCCAAAAGAGGATGCTCATTGCAAAGGATCACCTCTCTCCTATGCTTGGGGAAAGGTAAGGGAACATGATGCCTTCATATTGTTTGACCCTAGCTCTACTCACAACTTCATATCAATGGAGTTGGCCACCAAGTTGGGCATTCAAGCTTTTGAGATGGGAGATACTATAACTGCCAATACTGCTTTCAAAGGATATCAAGCCTCTGTTACTCCCTTGATTGGGAAATTGAGGCTTCATGTCCAAAGCTTTTCGACAAAGAAGACCTTTTCATCTCTCCTCTCCAACATGAGGATGCTGTCTTAGGGGCACCATGGTTCAACCGCATGGCTGCCAACATGAAGTTCCCTGAAAGGAGAATCTACTTCAACTACAGGGAAAAGAGCATGTATATAGATGCTAGTGAGTCTGGTCGTATTATGCCACTTGTAAATCCTCCTTCTTTCGATAGATCAATGAAGAGCTCACTTTTTGAGAACATGATTTTTTTCAAAGAGACCCTAAACGGTCCTAATGTTTCATCAAATGTAAATGGTAGGAATCAAGAAGAGTTAGACTTGTCTAATTTTCTAAAAGGATTCCAAGATGTGTTCATTGATGATATCTCTATGGACTTACGTCCAAAACAAGAGGATGATGACCATCGAATTGAGCTCCTACCAGGAAGCTCACCGCCTAACAAGCCTCCTTATCAAGTTTTCCAAGTTCAACAAGAGGAGAACATGAGGCAAGTACAAGAATTGATAGACAAAAGGATGGTGAGGCCTAGCTCCTCTCCCTTTTGTTCTCCAGTCCTTTTGGTGCAAAAGAAAGATGGTACATACCACATATGTGTGGACTATTGAGCACTAAACCATATCACTATCAAAAATAGATTTCTCGTATCTCGGGTAGAAGATCTATTTGATAAGCTACAAGAATCCACATTTCAATAGGATTGATTTAAAAGTGGCTACCATCGAATAAGGATAGTGAATGAAGATATCCTAAAGACCGCATCAACGTTTGGCCTTTATGAATATCTAGTCATGCCTTTTGGCTTGATTAATGCACCAGCCATGTTCAATTGTTTAATGGAGAAACCATTTAGACCTTACTGCAAATTCACTGGAGTGTTCCTTGATGTATCATCATCTACTCCAAGTCCTTGGAGTAACAAAAGCAACATCTCCAGTGACTTTTGAAGCATTGAGGGAGAACAAGCTTTTTATCAATCAAAAGAAAAGAGAATTTTTCATTCAAGAGATTCAATACTTAGGTCATATTATCTCTCAAGATGGTATCAATATGGATCCATCAAAGTTGGAGGTAATAAACGCATGGCCTAATGCAAGGAATCTACATGAACTAAGAAGCTTTATTGGTATGTGTGCATACTATAGACGGTTCCTAGCAAAATTCTCTCAAACAGTAGGACCATACATGACTTAACAAAGAATAACATTAAGTATTCATGGATTGCTAAGGAGCAAAATGCTTTTGACAAGCTCAAAGAGAATCTTACCTCCCAACCATTCCTTATGCTACCGGATCTCTCAAAGCCATTTGAGGTCCAATGTGATGCTTGTGGTGATTTCCTTGGAGCAGTCTTGCTTCAAGAAGGGCATGCCATAGAATATGAGAGCCGAAGGCTCAATGCCAATGAGCGAGTCTTGGGCATATACGAAAAAGAACTTTTAGATGTTCTACATGTCCTAGACACATGGAAGCACTTTGGGGACACCATTTATTTTACGACATACCAACAAAGTCTCAAGTACTTCATGACATAAACCTTTTCGACAAACAAATGAGGTGGGCTACAATTTTATTTTCATATTGCTCACATTGCTAGTAAGCACAATCAAGTGGCCGATGCACTTTCACAACAACCAAAAGGTAATGGGTGTTTATAGCAACTCACAATGATTTATCTTCTATGATAGATGAGTATGCTACTGACCCTGATTTTAAAGACATAATGTCAGCCCTTGCTTTGGGCAAGAAAGAGGAACCATTCACCTTGCAAGATGGTTATCTTCTCCATGGCAATAGGCTATGTGTTATCCACACCCTTCGTGAGAAAGTCGTGTATGAATCCCATGCTCCTCCCTATGCGAGGCATAGAGGCATTCAACCTACTCTCTGAGGAGTAGAGGAATACTTCTATTGGCCTACAATGAAAGTGGACATACAAGAGTATGTTTCAAAATGTGTGGTATACCAAAAGACTAAGTATGATAGAGAAAAGAAACTTGGATTACTCCAACCATTGCCAATCCTAATTCACCATGCGAGAGTATATCCATGGATTAACCAAGTCTATCCATGGGAATACAGGGATATGGACAATAATTGACAGGTTTAGCAAACAAGCACACTTTATTCCTGTCAAAAAGACTATTAAGGCACACCAAATGGAAACTCTCTTCATATCCCAGATTTTCAAACACCATGGATTGCCAACATGCATTGTGTCAGATAGAGATCTTAGAATGACCAGTAATTTCTGGAAAGGTCTCTTTGAAAATCTAGGTACAAGACTGAATTTCTCTTTGGCCACCCACAAATGGATGGCCAAAGTGAGATAGCCAATCTAACGATTCTTGATTTATTAAAGACCTATGTTACAGAAGTAGATCAATGCTCACAATGGGAAAAGTACTTACCTCTTGTAGAGTATGCGTACAATAATATTGTCCATACTTCTACGGGAAAAGCACCTTTTGAAATCATTGAGGGAAGACCTAAAAGTCCCTTGCTACTTAAGTTACATGGAAAGATCTTTGTTGTCGATGAGTATAGACGTGACCTACAAGAATCTTTTCAAAAGATTAAGGAGGCTATATCCATCTCTCAACAAAGGCAAAAAGCTACTGCTGACAAGCACAGAAGGGCCTTAATGTTTAAAGAAAATGATTGGGTCTTACATAAGATTCCCAAGGCTCGATTGAGAAAAATGACGGGCAAAAATCCTACGGGCCATCAAAAGTATTATGCTAAACTAGCAAAAAGATACTATGGTCCTTTTCAAATCTTGAAGCCAATCAATGAGATGGCTTATCAACTCAAGTTGCCCAACCATTGGCTCATACACAACGTTTTTCATGTGAGCCTACTTAAGCCCTTCAAAGAAGAGCCACTAAGTGAACCAATTATTGAAGACCCTCCCAAAATCAAAGACTAAGAAGAGGTGCTCCAACCGGAAGCTATCCTTTGGCATGATGACAAGGTACTACGACATGGTAAGATTATCCGATGGTATCTTATTAAGTTCAAAAATTATCCTTTTGAAGATGCTAGATGGATGCAAGGAATACAGCTGAATGATAGTATGAACCTTGTCAATGCTTACAATGCTACATTAGAGTAAGAAAATGTACAAATTTCTTTGAAATGACCAATGTTTGTGTCTTATAAGACCAATTCTCTTTTTCTTGTGCACAAATTTAAGTAGTATGCATGCTTCGAATCATGTTTGTGATTACGATGTCTCTCAAACACCAGGTAGAATTTGTCCCTCTACATGGGGAGAATGACATGGACTAAAGAGCAGACACGCTTGCGGCAGCTATGTCTCCCACGCACCAAATGGATTAGTCATCCATCTTGGAAAGATGTTGTAGGGTAAAAAGGGATCCTCTACCCGCTAAGAAACATAGACTAACGACTAAGGCTTTATCTCTTCTACCTCATAGTCGAGGACGACTATGATTTCAAGAGAGAGGTAATGTCATAAAATCTTATATCTAACCAACCCAAATGATTTTCTCATATTAAACTGATCATTTAATGTGGGAGAATAGACGGGAACAAGGGTTAGAATATAGACATGTACTTACGGGTCTATCTCAACACGGGGCCAATGGTAAACAGGTCCAAATGAGAGATGATCTGTCAAAGAGAAAGGCTAGCTAATGGAGCTTAAAGACCTTAGGGTTAACTTCATTAAAGACCTCCAATGGTTAGTGTTAAAGGTCCTTTGACCTTAGGTAAGCCAGCTTGAGGTGCCTGGCCCAAGCTTGAGGTGCTTGTCGTATTTGTTGACTAAGGTGCTTGAGGTGCGTAATGACTAAGGTGCTAAGATGCTCCATGACTAAGGTGCTTGAGGGTAAGGTGTTCCACAAAGTCAACATAATCCCTACTCATGAGGGTGTGAGCCCTCTTTGTAGGGGCTAGAGAGAGAACACACACACCCTCACACAAGGCAAGCTTGTTACCAAGAAAGCAAATAGGACACTTGTCAAGCTCCTCGTCATGTTGCCCTCATGGTGTACCTAAAGCCTATTGGTTGGCCTCCCAAGGGGTCCAATGATAATTTAGTTAATTTAATTAATTTTCTATGTATTTATCAAGTCCTATCTCTCTCAAAGGGGAAAGGGGGACACTTGTCCCAAGACTACCCTTGTTGCTTGATATGCACTAAGCATGTGATTGGGCCAAGCTTGAGGAGGTCCAATCAAATGCAAGCTAGTGCTAGAAGAGGGGGTTGACCAAGGAAGGAGGGGGCTAGCTTGGTGGGGTATACTCTCCCACACACACACACACACACTCATTGTGTGAAGTGCAAAGTACAAGAGCTCCATCTCCTTCTTCAAGCTAGTAGAGAAGTTGAGAGCCTACACCAACACTCTTGGCTATGGAATGCAAATCCAACCAAGAGCCATGCTTCACTGTTTAAGCTTGTCATCTTCTCCATCTTCATTACTATGCTATTATGTATGCTAGCATGAAGAGAGATGATAAGTGAGGAACTATTTCTTTCTCCTATGAATGTTTCTTCTTCCTCTTCCCTGCCCTCATTCCCCGCTAGCTCTCTCCACCTTTGAAGGTGTTTGAGGCCTTGGGACTGAGGCTGGGGATAGTTAATGCTTTTTATAAAGTCTATGTTATGCTCGTGATGCATGAATCTTTCCATCTTCATTGCATCACCTAGGTCAAAAGGAACATAAAGATCGTATTGTACCAAGTCTCTCTGGATGGGAGAATCTGAAGGGGATCGGGGAGCACCACAGACGGAGAGTGAGAGAGAGAAGGAGACACACGACACAGATATGGGTGGGGAGACTCAAAGAGTGAGCAGACCCCTATACACTTATGCTATGTATAAGGTATACAAGTCAGTGGGCGCCCAGACTCTGGGTGGCCGGACAAGGCACAGACACCTATACCCCAACAACCTCCCACTTAAAGGCGATTGTGCCTTTAAGCAAGAGAACCTAGTCTAAAGACTACAAAAGGCGAGAGAAAACTGCTCTCAATCGATGCCCACTGGCTGGCTGTGATCGTGTGCATCCGGCTGTCCTGCTCCCGTGTAATTCCATACACCACTAGACGTACCGCACACGTACTGCAAGTATGTACGCAATACCTGCATATCTCCCTCGTGCACTATGCCATCATCAGTCAACAAACGACTGACAACCCCAACTGCAAATGTTCCCACTGCAGCTGCGATATCCGGTCTCAAGATCAACATCTCATACATGAGACCACCGAATGCCGATGCAATGCTAGCGGGCCCTGCTAACTCTACAGAGCATGCATCAACATATATATCCCTGGCAATAGGCATCTCTGACTGACAAGGCGTGTCAGCCACATGCATCTCCTGACTGTCCACAAAAGACGCATCAACCTATCGTGCAACCTCAAAGCAAACCAGCTGCTCTAGGTGTCTGCTGGAAGACATATCCTGCACAACTATATCCCCATGCTCACTGTCGATCATAGAAAGGAATGACTGCATAATCGCTGACATCTTAGCCTCCTCTGCAATCATCCACTGCAAACATGACCACTCAATCTGCTGTGACTCACTAGAGCTCTCATGCTCTAACTCCGTATGCATAGACTCTTGCACAACGTCCTCCTGTCGTGACTCACTAGAGCAAGACCGCTCTACCTGTCTATCCTGCATAGAAGTATCTCGCACAACTGACTCTCTGCTTTGCTCAATCACTAGCAAAGCATGCATGTCTGACTCTGTCACCTCTCTGTGTGACTGCTCAAGTCGTGCCCCAACTGTGTGCACAACGAGCTCACTACTATGCACTCCATGCAAAGTACCCTGTAACCCATGAGCAAAAGAGACTCACCTACTCTCTCGCTCTCTACCTGGCTGCGTGATCACAGAGACAACACCGTCTCTCCCGTGATCCACATGCAATGGGTAACTTGTACTCTTGGCACCTATCGCAATCACTAGCGAACCCAAATGCAACGCAAAATATCGCTCAAGCAGCGATACCCGACATCCACTATCCCATAACTGTCTGACTGAGATCAAATCCCGTCTCAGATTTGGCACATAACGCACATGACGCAGGGTAAATCTCATACCACTGGGCAAGGACAAACATACGTCTCCTGCACCCTTGATGTCATACACAACACCATCAGCCATGTGCACACCACCAAGTCTCCCACTAGAAAACGTGCTAAACCACTCACGATGCGACGTGACATGGAATGTAGCATCTGAATCTAGTAACCCCTGTGAAGACAATGTGCAATCTGATATGCAATCCGTAGACATAAGATCGTCTGAAGACAAGCTAGATGTAAATGTGACATCGCCGTCACAAGCATACTCAGTAACCACCGTACTGATCTCACTAGCATCTGTCATGCCCAAATCTGCATCACGCATCTGTCGCCTCCGTTGTCTCAAACGCCTGAAACATCGACGCCTAATGTGCCCTCTATGTCCACAATGCCAACATGTCAGGTCTCTATGCCGTCGAGACTTGCGTGTGGGACCAATCTCTCCCATGGACATAGAAGTGGGACTAGACTCCCCTGTAGACATGGATGTCGCGAACATAGCATGTAAACTCTGCCATAAAGCATGAGTTGTAGTCTCCCTCGAGACCTGCCAGTAAATAGACTCAACCAGATGCAAACAAATCGTAGACATGGCTAACTCATCAAGATCCTGCCAATCATCATCACGCATAGAATTGGGCTTCGCCGATAAACCACGCAAGGGTTTATCCTGCCCCAAATCCGTCAATGCAACAAGCATATGTTCCTTCCAAGCAACAAAATCTACACCATCAAACTGTGTCAGACCATAACGCTGGAAGTCAAATGAAAAATCAGCCATAATGCTCGCAAAAGAGCAACCAACAATGAGTAGCAAATATCAACCAAATCAGCCCTAAACTGGCTCGAATCGCATCAACAAAATTCTGCAAATATGGCTGTTAGATATGGCTGCAAATCAGCCCCAAAATTCAGCTCTTAAACAGCTGCATAAACAAGTCACAAACGTGTCCCAGATCAGCCTACAACTGAGCCATACATGGACACCTGCAAAGAGGAAACAATGGCTGAAAATTCAGCACCCAAATAAGCCCTCAAACCTGCCTGTAAACTTGTAAACCTGTAGCTGAAACCTGCTGAAAAACCTCAAGCCATTAGTGCTCGAATCCGGCTACCTAGCTCGTAGCCACACAAGCATACATCACAATACTCACTCCTGTGAGTGTGCCAAGATAACTGTACGCTTATCAAACCCGTGAGCTAATCACCAAGCCCACACTGTGCGGTATCGATGCATACACACGCACAAATCTCCCACCTGCAGAGAACACCGCACGCAAATGCTGAGTGCAACCCGCAATCTCTACATAGATCGCATAAATGATGCGCATAAAACTCCTGGGAAAATTTCGCTAGAGTTTCGTCAGTAAAACGGCCACAAAACCAGTAACCAAACTGACTGCACGCTCAAAACCATGAGCAACCAAAGCGCATCAAACCGCACTCCAAATGCATGCACCAATCTCCACACTTTGCATACATCATTGCAAACACCTGCAAATCTAGTACACAAATATCTGCCCTACCTGTGACTGCCAAAAAACATGCTCAAGGCATACATTGCCGAGCTCAAAATGCAATCACATTAGTCTCCCTGAGTATCAAACCACATAAGGCATACATCGTATCCTCCCACCTGTGAGGAAACTTGCAGCAAATGTCACTCTCACATCTGAGAGCAAACCATGTGTGGAATCCTCGACACAAAATAAACAACTGCTGCTGCAGAAAATTCAACGTTCAGAATTTAAAAATTCTGATATGACGGGCGGGTCTGGAGCGTGCCAAAACCCCAAGGTAGACTCCTGGATCACATGTATCCGAGTCCGGGTGTGAAAGCTATGCCAAAAAACCTCCGTTTCGACCCAAAAACGCAGCATAAACTGCCAAAAGAGGGCTGAAAAATGCAGCTCCTCAACCGTAGCTCGAATGAGGTTTCTGATGGCTCGAATGGCTTCGAAAGGGGGATAAAGCGCCAAGACGCCTAGTGGAAACGCTCTCAGAAAGCTGAATTTGACGATGCCGAAGTCGAAACCCTATTTGCACTCTTGAAAGTGCGCGCGCGCGGACGCGATTTCGGGAATGAAACTGGCTCTCCGCTGTCGTCGTGACTGTGCACACACGCGCTCCCTCCGCACCTACGCTCTGATACCAATTGAAGGGGATCGGGGAGCACCACAGATGGAGAGTGAGAGAGAGAAGGAGACACACGACACAGATATGGGTGGGGAGACTCAAAGAGTGAGCAGCCCCCTATACACTTATGCTATGTTTAAGGTATACAAGTCAGTGGGCGCCCAGACTCTGGGCGGCCGGGCAAGGCACAAATGCCTATACCCCAACAGAATCTATAATACAAAAGCCTATTGGAGGGGGGACCGGTTACACATAAATCCGGTCCTCAACTATTGTCAAATTCTCTAAACTCTCTCTCTCTTGCAAAAGTTGCAAAAGTAATGTTTATGCCTATACCCCAACAGAATCTATAATACAAAAGCCTATTGGAGGGGGGACCGGTTACACATAAATCCGGTCCTCAACTATTGTCAAATTCTCTAAACTCTCTCTCTCTTGCAAAAGTAATGTTTATGCCAAGTTAATTAAGTATCATGGTTAAGTTGTTAATGCTAAATGTATTCTCCTAGTTATGCTATTCTCAAAGTTCATAGGCCATTACCATTACATAACACACCTCCTTGTTTTCTCCCTATTGATCCCTCGTCGGCCACCATTCCTCTCAATTTACTCTCCCCAACGCCAAGTGTTGACCGCTGGGTCAACAACACAACATAACTCAAGTTTCGTACCAAAGTCTTATCTTTTGCGAGTTATGAAATGCTGCGGATTATGGCTATAAACGTCATTTCTAATGAGTAGTTATTCTAGTTTCAGAAGCCGGGGTGCAATGGCACTTCCAGATTGTAAATACAAAGCCATTTGACCCTTTCAACCCCATTTTTGGTTAAACCTAAGGTAGCCTTAGTATATAAGGTACCTAGGTCATTTTGTAAAGAAGACTTTTATCATGATCAAACTTAGCGCTGCCGTCTACTGTGTGTGAGAGAGAAAGAGAGTGAGTGTGAGCTTCATCCTCCCGCTATGCCCGGCTCGCTCAACACATTGGAGATCCGACTGCACCATTGCAGTAGGCTCGAGGAGAGCTACGCGACAACGCCAAGCATTCCACGCGAGAGGAAGCGCACACGCCGACGCATCTACGAGCTATTTGTGGCCGTAAGTGTATCAAACGATGTCTGTTTTCTGCGTGCTAGTAGTCTATAGAATCATGGCGACATAAGCTACGCATAGGTCCTCATAAATTTCAATTTCGGGCACTTTCGGAATTCAGCTCTGTCATCCTACGCGTTTTCCGCAGACGGGTTTAGAGTGAGGGTTTTGAGTGTAGAAGCTTAGGGACAGGTGTATCCTAGTGAGGGGATGGTGTTCCTTAAGTTTCGTACGAATCTGGCATGATTAGGTGAGTTACCTTTTGTATGTGTGTATGTGGCTAGGTGGTGTAGTTGAGAGCAGTGAGATTCTTGATTGTGGTTTAGTTGGCCTTCCTGAGTGTTGTATGTGTAGGATGGTCTCAGCCTGACAAGCTTAAGAGATTTCCTCCGTGTGCCTATCATGTCATCTGTGTCCTCGATTGACATTATGTTGATCTAGGTAGTGTTTGCATGCACTTCATGGGTGTGTGAGTCTCCCCCGTCCAACACCAAGCTACAGCTCTAGTAATAATTGAGTCTGGTGAATCCATGTCATATCTTGTGATTATTTTTTATGGCTTCATGCCAACTCTATCTATTCTTTTTGGGATATGGTTGATGCTCTTGCACAGATCTTGTGAGGAACTTGTAATGTTTTGATATTGATAATATATTCTCCAATCACGTTTGTGAATATATATGACTAAAAATAAAAAGAGTAATAATTGAGGCTGGTAAATGTTCTTTGGATTTGGGTATGACTAAAGGCTTGGATCTTCACATGCCAAAAGGGAAGATGTTTAGACAATTGAATAAAGAGATACTGCAAGTCTGCAAGGGATGCTATTCTTTGGGTCTAACATGGTGTTTGTCTTTGTGTGCACAGTGATAATCTAGTTATTGTTGGATGCAAGCATGTCGTTTTTTCTCTCCCTATCTATCTTTAGTGCTTTGTGCACAATTAACAAGTAGTTGAATTTGTACCGCCCTCTATTGTGTACTAGCCGTTTTCATGGTTCCATCGATGGGATAGTCACTTTTTCTTCAAAGAGTGGAGCATGGATTGTTTTGGGTGAAAGCAACACAGAGCATATCATTATGGTAGAGAAGAGAGACAAATACTTGAAGAGGGATCGTCCTCAGATGGCACACATAAAGTTCCTACAAATCTGTAAGAAGAGGACAAGTTTAAAGATCAACTATTTAGCTGCATGGAAATTTTTAGCAATTGGTCAAGAATCCAAGGATGCAAGAGTTCTTACATGTCCCTACACAGGGTCTACAGGCTTCGACACAAGATATGAGTCCTTATAGGAAAATGAGATCTCTTATACAGAAGGGTATCTTGATGCTTGAGGTAAACCCCATGTGTCCCTCTTGATGTAGTCACTTGGATTTCATCAAATGTAGTATATTATGGTGCTTGGCTTGGTGTTTTTGGCCAATCAACAGATGCTTGGCCGACTGCTGTTGCAAAAAAGTGAGTCTCCTCATCCTTGGTTGTTAGAGCACCGAGAGAGAGAGATAGATAGATAGATAGATAGATTGTATTATCGTCCACGGAGGTCAAATATGACCCATGGGACCAAACAAAATTTTACAATTGCATGCTTATACGTGAAGACATGAGATACATATCAGTTAAGGATTGAGGGTCCATCAAGAGAAAAAAGAAAGAGGGAACAAAATCTAGGTGGGAGCAGTTGAGGGGAGAGCCTCTTTCGGAGTTCGAAACTCCTGAATGATAGTTTTACCGCCTCGATAGACTGCCCATTTGCCTTGCTTGCGGGCTTCAAACATCTTCTTGAGCTCGTCCTTTTTTATTTTGAGTTGATTTGTGGTCAGCTCCTCAGTAATCCAAAGCTTTGTTCCTTTGAGGAGATGGGATTGACGTAGAAGCTTCACTCGCTCCTCTTCATCCTTGAAAGTAAGGACACAATGCTCAGGGCGCACATGTCAGTGTGTATCATTGATCCAAGCGACCGTCTCTGGTTTGATGTTGATTGGTTCAAGGATGTCGTTGAGTTTCGTAATTGCTTCTTCAAGACTATCCTCAACTATGCACCACGGCGGAGGGAGTCCACCGATGTGTACCTTGAGGGCATTCTCTTCTCGAAGTCTTCGTTCGCAGAGCTCCTTTGTTACACAAGCCTATACTTCGATGATGGTTGTTGAATGTGCTTGGTTTACCTTTGCCTCAACCTCCTTTACCTTGTCGGTGGTGAGGTCAACGATAGAATCGAAGCGTTCTTCTAGCTTGCGGAGGCAAGATTTGAGCTCGAGGTTCTCTTCCAAGACTCGATCAAGACCTGTTTAAAGCTTAGTGATTCGATCGAGTTTGCTAGGGGCTGCTACCACAGCTGCAAAACTCGGACGTGTTCTGGAAGGGGTCTTTGGGGTCGTCATCCCTATGCTCGAGATTCGAGAAGGTCAACAAATCTGAGGAGAGCTCAATGCAAGAACCCCTGCTAGGTTGTGGAAGCAAAACTCCAAAGAAAATGACGTTAGATATCTCTGCAAACGGCTCTGACGGCCTCTCATGGGCATCTACAGAATCCAAAGGTGGAGACCTTTTGTTGAAGGCAGCGCAGCAACTTGCACGCCTACAGAGGCCGCCGGAATCAGAGCTACGACCAGCATGCCTCACTGTCGGGAGCCTGTTGGAGATGGAGCGACGCTGTAGGCTTGTGTAGGGCAGGGCAAGGCTGATTCAGACGCCCTCCCACAGGGCTGCCCCTCGCCCAGGGGAGGACAACCTGAGAGGGAGAACTCGCGAGAGAGAGAGAGAGAGAGAGAGAGAGAGAGAGAGAGAGAGAGAGAGAGAGAGAGAGAGAGAGAGAGAGAGAGAGAGAGAGAGAGAGAGAGAGAGAGAGCTCTTCAGGGAAGGTTGAAGGAGAGGGAGGGAGACGAAGAGCAAGCTTTCCATAGAGCAAAGTGCTCAATGCATTTCTAACTAGGAGGGATTAATTACCTAAAGCATCCTTACTTGATTTGAGAACCCACATTGCACCAATCTATAGTTTCGATGACCATGGAAAAAACTCGCCGCGCATCCCTAAGAGTGCTATTTTTGTTAACTTGGGAAACTCCACGTGGACGACGCAGATCACATCGTGTATTGTGCCCCACTTCTGCCCTTGATACCCTCACTCAGTTTCATTGAATGCGAGACCCATTTAAGGGTGGTTCAGACTGCAAGGACAACCGTAGCGAGCAGGGATGTACCTCGGATGTGGCATTAGCTCATTTTCCAAAAACTTTGAGACCACCTTTTGGCGCTCACCACCCAACGGGAAACTTCATCAGACTGGAAGATCTCAAGGCATTCTACACAAAGCTCTAGGATCTAATACTTCGAGTGGTTGTTTATTCTTTTCTGCTTTGTGTGTGAATTGCTTGGCTATTCAACCGCCTTGACTATGGGTAATGTGCAATGCAGTTTGAACGGGGCCTTAGGCTGGGGTTCAGACGAGGCTGAGGCAGAGTGAGGGAAAGAGGCGTGCATCCTCAGTGGCACACACCCATTGGGAAAAAGGAAGGACAAGCTTCTCTGGGCCCGCCAGAGTTTGGGCAAGCCCCCCCGAAAGAACGAGTACCTTTTCAGTGTGGAATACGGGATGCTTTAGTTGAATTCTGTGTTGCAGCTTAAGAGCCCTACGATCAGCAGGTACGCTAGCCTCTTTGTTGTGCAAGGTTCGCTTCATCTTTGAAAGCTTCATAGCTGCCGTCCCATGTGAACATCCCGAGCAGAGGCAGAGCTGAGAAGAGCAACAGTCTGCCGGTGGCTCGTCTGAACCCGCCCGTAGGATGTCATATGTGTGATTTTGCACTCCACTTTTAATTCTGAGCATACCACAGTGATCAACACCTTAAGGAGAGTCTGTGGTTCAAATTTGGGGGTTTTCTGAGCAGTTAGACATCCTACGCGTAGGATGTCTAAGGCATAATTCTAAAACCAAAATTCTATTGTGACCATACCATGCTGTCATATAGCCTTAGATAAACCTCCTAGGCAAATTTGGTCCAATTTGGAGTTGATTTGACTTAGGAATTCATCAGGACAGACATCAGGCTTTTGGAACAAATTCTGGATCATTTGACCAGCATTTGGGTGTCAGAATAAAAAAGTAAAAAGAGCTATGAGTTTAGCATATCAAGGGGAAGCTACAGTGCAAGTTTGAGCTGAAACAGAGCAAAAAGACATCCTACGCGTAGGATGTCTCCAGCTTGATTTAGGACTCCAAACCAACCTATGAGCACACCACTGTGATCAGCACATCAAGGAGAAGCTGGGGTGAAAATTTCAAGTCATTCTGAGCAAAAAGACATCCTACGTGTAGGATGTCTCAAGGCCAATTTTAGGTCCAAAGTAAAATCTGAGCATACCATTGTGTTGCTGGACTTAAGGGGAGTCTCTAGACCAAATTTTGTTAAATTCTGAGCATATAGACATACTACGCGTTCACAGTGTCACAGAGATCCCAAATATTTTTTCAAAATTGAATTTGGACTCATTTTGACCAGTCTAAACTGCATTTCACTATTTTGGCCATAGCTTTCACAAACGGTATCGGATCGGAAATTTTTTTATATCAAAACATAGCCTGAGAGCAGCTCAACAGATCTTAGTGCAAAACTTGAACTAAATGTATGCCCACGGCAACCATTTAGTTCAACTTTGAAAAAAAAACATCGTTTGAGGCCTCAAAATTCATCCGAAAGTTAGGGGTGTCTAAAAGCAACAATTTGCGAGAATTGTGACGAAACGGTTGCGGTTTTGGACATAGTTTCGACTTTTCCCTAACCAAAGCACTTGAACACAGTGGACTAAGTCTACTTAAACCAAGAAAAAGCTCTTAAGCCCAGAAATCATGTCTACCCTAGATTCAAACGCAGCTTACACAAGCTTGGAGATCCCGACGATAGAGGAATATCCTCCCACAATGGATCTTCCAAACTTGCAATTGATAAAGACCCATCTTGTTCAGAGAGTTTGGATGATTGGTCATGAGAGTGAAGGACTATATAGATACATTGACGACAATGAGGTCAATCTTTATAGGTGCTCAGATCCATACCTAGAAGAGATAATGGATTACAAGCTCTTATATGTCTACACATATGGAGTCGACTGTCAATGGAGATCTATAGTTGTCGACAAGTATGGACGAGAATACAGAGTTGTAGAAAGCACAAATCCACAGACTGTACTAGAAAGAGGTGGATATTTGGTCAAGGAAGGACCACAAATGCCTCCACCAAACACGAGAATTCCTATAGGAGTTCCAAGAAGAGAGCCACCAGGATTCCCTTCAAGAGCGATAACGAGAGAAGGATTGGGAGAGTCTCTGGTTAGACTTGTAGACAATCGACGAGTTAGACCATCCCAAGTCCAGAAATGGGTAAACAGAAAATACTCCGGAGATGAAGATCCGAGAGATCATGTAGCGGCTTTTAGAAGAGTGATTAGAGCAGAGGAAGTTTCAGATTTTGCGACACAGTTTGCAGGATTTGGATTGACTCTAGAAGATGATGCAGCTACTTGGTTCGACTCGGTGGAAATATGGGATTTTGAGACCCTAGATGAGTTGTTTGAGGAGTTTATTGAAGAATTCTCGCCAAAAGGCATTGCTCACAACACGGTCTCGCAAATCCATAGATTCAAACAGAAAGAGGATGAATCGGTACGCAAAGCATCATTACGACTCAAGAGATATGTTAAGCTCTGTCCGAGAGTGGAATTACTTATGCAAGCACGACTGATGCTGATCTTTATCCAGGGAATGAGACATGCGGGCCTTCAGAAGGATCTGCATATGATAAGGAGGATGACGCTAAACGAGTTGATCAAAGAAGCTCTTGATCTAGTGGATAACTATGAGGCATACAAAGAAAAGGACTTAAAGAGTCAAGGAGATGACACATCCTCTCAGCACAGTGTTTCACAGATAAGTGAGTCCATTGCCAAGCCAACAGCACCTGTTGATCAAGAAAAGCTTATCGACGACTTGGTCAAGAGGTTGATTCCTCTTGTAAGGTCTGATTCGAGAGAGCCGAAGTGGTGTGAAATTGAGAGAAAATGGACGAACCATACGGGGGAAGAGTGCTATTATAGCATGGAAAATGCTAAGGAGAGGTATGTACAACCTGTTCCAGAAGCACCTACTTCACGATACATTACGGGGAATGCGCCAAGACCAGTAGGAGTATTAAGGCCACAGCTTGTCTTAGGACAACAACCTCCGCTGCCAGGTGCTAGAATGCAGGTAGACATGAGATGCATGCCAATGATGGAAGCATCAAATAAACCAACGCCAGTACCAGCTACAATGTGGTATAGCAACCAAAGTGAGTACTACCCTTTCGAGCAACAAAATGTGAGAGAAACACATGGAGTGGTGAGGCCGGTACAACCTCCACCTCCTGGGTTTCATTCGAAAGAAAGAAGGTATGAAATGGACGAAAGGACATTGCGATTCATTGCAAATAACGGCTTATCTAGGTCAAATCTTGCTTATAGCCAAGAGGAAATGCTAAAAGAATCTCCTCAACCAGAGACAGATTGTCACAAAAGTCGTGACAACCACTTGGTCAAACAATGTCCTCATACAGAGATCACTGAAGTAAATGCCTATTGTCTTGAGTGTGGCATCACTCACTTGATCCCCGATTGCCCGAAAAAACCAAACCAAATCAGGAAAATCACGACAAATGTATCAGGGATTGTTCAGCTCCGTAGTAGCTCAGAAAATGAAAATGTTGTACCAGTTCAAGTGGTTATGAGAGCACAAGCCCAAAAGAAAGCTGATAAGAATCCAGAGACAAAGAACACGGAAAGTGACACGAGTCCAAAGACAGATAATGGACCAAAGACAGACGCACCTAGTCAGAAAACTAAGAGCAAACGAAATAGTTGGAAAGCTAGAAAGACTAGGATGAAAGCACGCAGGGAACGAGAGCAAAACTCCCTAGCTGAGAAGCTTACCGAAGCTGAGGAGAAGATAAAACAACATGAGGAAAAGGAGGCACCTTCTCTTACACAGATGGTTAAACCTCTAGAAGAACCATCCACATATGAGAAACCGAGAAGTGCTAGTTCAGGAGGATCTGTGTTGGCAGAAAAGGTTAATGAGACATTAGATGGCCTCTTGAAAGCCTATGATGGGAGGCTCAAAAACAACCAAACCCAAGAACAAAGGTGGATGACATATCCCTATGCGGAATTAGAAAAGCAAAGGTTGGAAATGTGCAGGAAAATGATTCAAACAGCCCAAGCTTTACTAGAACCACCAGTTGCAAAACCTGAGGATGTGATCCGTGTCATGCCTACACAAGCAATCCCACCAAACCAGGAACTAAAAGAGCCAAATTCTAGTCATGAGAACAGACCAAAACTCAAAGACCCAGCATTAGAACCAAGGATAGTACTGAATACCACGGATAACTCTTCCGAGGGATTTCACCAAGCTATACCTGAGGATTGTAAAGAGATAGATGGTATTGACGAATTGTGGAAACAAGTCAGAGAGGCCAATGAAGCCGATGACCTAAGAAGACGAGTAGACAAGACTGGTGATGAACGAGGAGTGTTTCTATTAACCAATAGAGGAATTTGAGACTGGATCTCAAATGAATCTAGACGTGAGATCATGCTGGGGCGACAAAGGATCTGTACAATCTATGGATAGTCAACCCCATTCGCTAAGAACACTACCGTCCTACATGGGAGAGTACGAGACCAAGTCAGATGTGGTTGCAGTCCCATCACAGAGACTGTCTCCCAACAAGGCCATCGATTCAAAGGGGCTAGTAGATATTCTATCTACCCCAGTCACCTGTACAATAGTGTTAGCCGAGTTGCTCAGAATAAGACCAAACATGTGGGCTAATGTGGGTAAATGTCTAGAAATTTGGTGTAAAAACCCCAATGACTCAAATCGAGGAAGGCATCAAAGAGCTTGAAATGCCTCAACTAAATACTAGGCCAGTGCCATTAAACAAGGTAGGCGAGTATTACAAGGGAGAAGATGGAAACACCACCCATCCTGTGGAATTCAATGGTGAAAAAACCATGGCAATCCTTGGCAGTGGAGCTGGTGTGGCCATTGCAACCAAAGAGGTTTGGAAAAAATGGGGAAAACCTGCCCTGATATCCACACGAATGACCCTGCAGTTTGCAGACGGGCACAAGGAAAAGCCCCTAGGACTGCTAGAAAAAGTAATTGTTACTTCTTGTGGCATTGAATATGAACACACTTTTGCTGTTGTTGACTCTGGCAAGAAGAACAACTATGAAATCATTCTGGGAAGACCGTTCATGCGACAATTAAAAATGGTCCAAGATTGGGGTTATGACCATATATACCTGAGACATATGGAAACCATAACAAAGGTAAACTTGAGGGACCATAGCTATAGGGATGTGACGAGAACACCAGTTGAGGAGTTTGATTCCGCTACAGTAGCAGGATTAGAACTTCCAGCTTGGTTAGGTAAGCCTAAAGAACTGTGGATGTGTGGAGCTTCACAATGTGGTAGCTTGAAACGTGAGGAATGTATCCTAGAGCAGAATATATAGGATAAGGACTATATCCCAGAACCATTTCCTGAAGAAGAGTTAGAGCCTTTTGGATGGGAACACATCTTGGCTACTCTAGACGTGTGCGCCGTGGAGGATGCTCCCACAACAAAGTTTTGTGATGAAAATGGCTATGATGTCGTTCCTTAATTTGCAGTGAGTGTAATCCAGGAAAACGAAGAAATCCAGACATCAACAAGCTCTCGAAATAAGGAGCAAACAAAGAAATGTGGAGAATCAAAAGATGAAGAAGAGGATGAGTTCTATGACTCTGTAGAACACTTCGAGCTTCAAGAAGATCAACGACCCGGGAATCAATGTCATCGCTACACGAATAAAGTGCATCAAAAGTGGATTCCAAAGTCCTCCGTGAAGACACAACCACCACAATCATCCTCATACACTACAAGAGGTTGTGTGCTCTTGTGACGCTGTTAGCGACGAAAATACACTGGGTTTTTATAACCCCCGGCGTCGCTAAAACCGTCGCTACGAGCGTCGCTATATGCGTCGCTATATACATCGCTATATGCGTCGCTATATTGCGACGCATATAGCGACGCCTATAGCGACGTTTACACAGAAGACTATAGCGACGCTCATAGCGATGCTACAGAGCCATGAATAGCGACGCTTATAGCGACGCCCGAGAGATTTTTTTTTTGGTGGCAGGGCATTGAATGCCCTGCCACCCATCAACCATATTGTACTTGATTCACTTTTTAAAAAAAGTGCAAAGGTAGATAATAGACCCAAAATAGTCACCCACAAGACGCATTGTTTGCAAAATTGACAATTGTACACATCATAGGCAAAATGAATTGATTGGCAAATGTAATAATGACAATTGTACAACATCATAGGCATAAAGAATTGATTGGCAAAAGGAACTGCGGTGACAAATGTAATAATATACATGGTTCAAAAAGACGTATAAAATCCGTCTCATGATACATAAGCTATGAGAAACCCTAAACTAATGCTATCTAGCTACGGCTAAACTGACGTCGTTTAGTTAGACGTCTCATCGCGTCCAAGCGGCGTATCTGTCGGATTCTGCAAAAAAAGACAATAAGACAGCTTTCAGTAAGTATAAACATATAACGACATTTATAAAACAATACAAAAAATAAAAAAGAGTAAACCCTAATACTAACCATGCCGCCGCGAGAACTGAGAATGTCCATCAGGGCGTTTAAGCCCTTCCTGCCTGCGTACTCGCGCTCGTACGGTGTGGGATCACGTCCTGTCATCGACCACTGTCAAAACATACAAAGATTTCATTATGTTAGAACTAAAAAACTCATAAACCCTAAACTATCGAACATGCATAAAGAGCAATGTGAAAACACTTACAAAATCGGCCTCAAATGATGCCCATCCACCGCTCCCCAAGTGGTGCGAGCTCCCTGCCTCTACTCGCGCTCTGGCTGCATCCTTTTGTTGCTTCCACTTGTCGGGATTCTCGCGCGCTGCTTTCTTCGCATTCTTCCAATCTTCTTTGGCCAGCCAATCTGGCCTGTTCCACCCATTCTTGATTGCTTTTTGCACTTCGGAACGCTTGTGTTTGCAGTATTCGCGCATTCGAATCTTCATCAGGTCTTCATTGAAGCGCTGATCCCGTGTTGGAACGGGAAACTCATCATGAAGTATGCTGATGACTCTGTTTTTTAAATCACTTGGTACTTCACTCCATTTGTTTAGTATGTAGTGTCTAAACAGCTGAGAGCAAAGACCACGCATGCGCGAGATTACCTTCTTGCCGTCATCATCCATGATGATGCCGCCGCTGATGTCGACGGAGTAAGGCAAGCCCTCTGGCCGGTGACGCGTGAACCTGGGTGTCCCGGCAGGGGTCTCTAGCGGCGTGTCGATGGGGGTACGGACGTCAGGTGTCTCCACCGGCGTCTGGGCCCCGAAGCGAGGAGTGTCGAGTGGGGTGGCTCCTGGCGGAGTAGGTAGAGGTGTGTAGCTTCTAGGAACAGTCAGTCGTGCAAAACCTGGCGTAGATGGCGATGCTGTGGCTGGTGTGGGGGCGGGCAAAGAAGGGGAGGGTAAAGAGCCTCGTCGAACACGAGGCGGTGTGGAGGCATCGGTGGCGGAATCCCCACAACAACCGCCACCGCCACCACTAGAGCGCCGGTGTCTAGACGAGTGTGAAGCTCGTCTCGTCGACGCCGAAGCTTCGGAGCGCGCCGAATGCTCCGAAAGAGACGGAGATGCGGATGGAGTAGGAACGCGCGATGATGCGCCAGAGCGATGACGCTCCACGTACCACTGTCTCTGCTGCGGTGACAAAGAAGAAAGAAACTCCTCATCATCCATACCTGCATTAAACACACGAATATTTAAACTTAATATTGAATGAATAGAGTAGACAATGACGCAAAGACTATTAAATACAATGACGTAATGTCGCATATAAATACAATGACGCAATGAATCGAGTGATAGAAGAGGCAAGTCGAAAACTCAGAATTTTCAATCAAAAGATGTGAGCGCGAGTAGAAAAGAGCGTTTTACACCATGGAAGGTACTTAGAGAGCCAGAGCTTTTACAACACAGAGCATTCAGTCTAGGTCCACATGTGACACATGCTCTGTATCCGCTTGTTTGAAGCCCTGCATGTATACACATGATAATAGATCAACTATGGGAAAAAACAAGATTTACAGTGTCTGAGTGAGGAGTGTCAATAGATCACTTGAGCATTCTGTTAGCCCGGGATAGTCATGCATGGTCCACATTAGAATGCCTCTGATCAAAGCATTCCGTCGTCCTGTGTGTCGGCTCATATCCACCACCTCTATGCCAATCCACAATTGTTGTAGCTCTTCCAATAGTGGACGAAGATACACATCCATATTCCCCACTTTATATCGCCCTGGCACAATCAAGCTTAGCCATAGGTGCCCCTTCTTCGTAGTCAACCACGGGGGAATGTTGTAGTTGACGATGACAACGGGCCATACACTGTAAGATGTTGATCTTTGACCAAATGGATTTACGCCATCCATAGCCAGGCCTAAGCGCAAATTTCGAGCTTCCCTGGCAAAATCCGACCATGTTCCATCTATATGTTTCCACGCTACGCAATCTGCAGGAATTCGTAGCACACCATCCGAAGATTTATTCTCCTCATGCCATGATGCTAGGGCGGCCATGGACTTACATTCGAAGAAATGCTTGATGCGAGGAAGCAGAGGGAAATGTCGCAAAACCTTTTGTGGAATTTTTGTCCCGTGGAGATCTACTCGATATCTTTCGGAATCACATTTCGGACACTTCTCCATGTCTATGTATTCCCCTCTGAAAAGAATGCAGTCATTAGGACAAGCGTGGATAGAATTGTAATCCATCCCCAAGTTTCGCAAAATCTTTCTTGCTTCATCTCGGGAATCTGGCATCACATTGTCAGCTGGTAGTATGTGCTCTTTTAGCAATCTACACAACATAAAAATATGATACAGTCGTGTAAAAATCTATCAGATCATTATACATTTAGAGTTCTATTAAAGTAAACTAATTGTAATAGATCACCTGAAAAGCGCTGTGACGCTAGTGTCACTCCATCCAAACTTTGTCTGCATGTTGAGAAGAACCAGGAGTGCTTTCCATCTAGACATACGTGCTCCATTATACAATGGCGTATCGGCTTCACTTTTCATATCATCATAGATAAGCCTTTCTGAATCCATGATCGTCTCGATCATTTCATCAATCTCGGGCTCAAACATTGCCTCGTTGGGAATGTGCTCTGCATGATCATCCCCCGAGCTGTCAGAGCCTATATCTTGTGGCCTCACATATGCTGCTTGACCAAAGCGCCTGCGAACACGTCTATTGGGTTGCAAGATTGCTGCTTGTTGGCCAGCGTCAGAGTCCGACGAGTTATAATTGGCAACAACTCGATCTATAATAGATGGATCGAACTCGCCAAATTCGCGAACGTGCTGCAAAGAAACACGTCTTGTCCGTCGCACAGCATGCTTGCATTGATTACAAGGACATAAGACCCTCGTTGAGAGATAGGTGTTTCGGTTGGACGGTCCCACATCCTCGTCGCTACTCATAATGAGGATAAAAAACTTATAACCTGGACAACAAATTTAATATTCTATTGGCATTCTTCGTCTTATCTCTCTCTCTCTCTCTCTCTCTCTCTGTCTCTCTCTCTCTCTTTACCTCACATTCTCTAGTCATGTCCAATCCCCGCACACCTCGGTCTAGAGGTGCACGGAGATCAGAACCACCGGGTTATAATCTCGTCTTTATTGGTCAATACCTATATTTGTGGGTACAAGAAATCTACACACCCACGTCTACATGATACTGCATGTAGTGGACAAAACCCCTTTGCCTCTTCTCTAGCTGTAGCACTTCACTTCATCTTAACGTCTTTTCACAGTAGATCTTTTCACTGTTCGTCTAACTCTAAACCCTAAACCGTAAGTAATTCTTGCGTGGACTCGATCTAACGTAAATAAGCGTAAATCTAAATAAACGTAAATCTAACTAAAAATAAAGCTAAATCTAATTTAACGTAAGTCTAATGACTAGAGGTTGTCTAGATGGTCATTGTGTCGGGGATGTAGTGACTCTTGCCGCCCTAAAGATCCACCTTCTTCCCTATCTTCTGAAGACATTTCACCAGTACTTTTGGATCGACGGAGCCCACCATGAGTGAAGGCAGCAATACCCTATATTCCATTGAGGGCTTTCTTCACCCGCTTCATGCAGGCATCGCAGTCTATGGAGACCTAAATCTAATCTAATATAACGTAAATCTAAATCTAGCTTAAATAAACGTAAATCTAGTTAAAAATAAACCTAAATCTAATTTAATGTAAGTCTACATATAACCTAATCTTTAACGTCTTTTAAGATAGTTTCCTACGACGTTATAACTCTCTTCTTCTTGTGTGTGTGCGCGTGTGTGGATGTGTGTGCCAATAAAAAGAGATAAATGGTATAACCTTTCTATCACCCATGCCAAGTATGATAGATTGATTATGCCATTTCCCTCTTGAATAATAGGTCTTGAGGTCAACTCCTCGTCGGCTAGATCTTTAGGTCTTTTAATTTTAATTAGTTTCCTACGACGTTAAATTAGTTTCTCTCTCTTTCTCTCTCAATGTGTGTGCGTTTTTTTGGATCGTATGCATGTTTTCTCTCTCTTTTCCTCTCTCAATGTGTGCGTTTTTTGTTTATGCATGTTCTCTCTCTTTTTTCCTCTCTCAATGCGTGCGTTTTTTGTTTATGCATGCTCTCTCTCTCTTTTTCTCTCTCAATGTGTGTGTGCATTCTTTGTTTATGTATGTGTGTGTGCGTTTTTGTTTTTGTTTGTACTCTCTCTCTCTCTCTCTCTCTCTCTCTCTCTCTCTCAAAAACACTATGTGTGTGTGTGTATGTGTGTGTGTGAGAGAGAGAGAGAGAGGGAGAGAGAAAGAGGGGAAGGGAACATGAGAATGAGGAGAGGGAAGGAGCATACCTGGCTCTCCTTCCTCTCCTCGTGTGTGTGTGTGTGTGTGTGTGTGTGTGTGTGTGTGTGTGTGTGTGTGTGTGTGTGTGTGTGTGTGTGGAGAAGAAAAAGAGAGAGAGAGAGAGAGAGAGAGAGTGAGGGAGAGCGTTACCTGCTCCTTGCTTGAGGGCGCCGAAAAACTCAGATCTGAGATCTGAGTTTTTGGGCGCCCTCGGTTATTTTTTTACCCCAGCCGGCGTCGCTATGAGCGTCGCTATAAGCGTCGCTATGAGCATCGCAAATTTACAAAGAAATTTGTGACGCTCATAGCGACGCCGGGAAATTTTTTTTTGAGCGTCGCTGTGTGAGCGTCGCTAATATGAAGAGCCTCTTGTAGTGATACATGGCTCCTAATAAGGATGCAAAGACTCATCAAAGAGGAATACGACCAGAGCAACGAGCTAACGATGCTCTAATCAATGGGCTAGAAAAGTCCTCCAAGAAACTACCACCCACGAGCAAACAGACAGTAACTTTCCACTACCAGCCAAAAAATCAAGGGAAAGTACAAGAAGTCAACCTTGCTGAGAATAGTAGCGATAGTGATGAATCTTACGACATCCTCTATCATCAACTCAGGCCATCACTATCACCAACCCCTTCAGCAACAACCATGACAGGTCAAAAGAACAGGACAACAAGTCAAAGCCAAAAAGCTCGACAAATTTGGATACTAAAAAGCCAGATTGGCCAAAAACAGATATGGATCAAGAAGACAAAGATCTCTAATGACAAATCACAAGATCCAACACCAAAACAAAAGCAAGGAAAGCGTGCACGAACGGGTAAGAATATCACAAAGTCGCAAGCTTTCACAACTCAGGTTTGGGCTCCAAAGAAGTTGATTCAAGCACAAAAAAGTCAGGAATTCATTTGGATTCCAAAACAACCACAATATCAACTTTCAAAGCCTGAATCCCGTCACCAACCAAGCGTACAAGGGCTGAAGCAAAGACCACTGTTGACTCACACAACAAAAAGGTGGATCCCAAAGGAGTCTCTTCAAACACAAACGAAGCACGGGCAAGTATGGGTTTCCAAACGAGAGCCAGCAACAAAACAACCAATAATCCCAAAGAAATGGGTCCCAGAGAAGAACAACAAAACTGCTGTCAGTGCATCGCTGCTTGAATTCTTACAATTCTTCCTACGATTACAGTACAGTTAGAAGAGAGCAAGTCGCTTCAATCAAGCAACGATACAGGAGCTTCAAAGACCATTACATTGCTTAGAATAGGAAGCCTCGCCAACAAATGCCAATAAGCAAATTGCTTATACCCACATCTTGCACAACATAAATCTTTTCCATGCATTGACTGTGTATGCATAATAGGGCTACATTACAAGGCCTGCATAGGCACAACTTTTTGTCCAAGCACAACACATACCCTTTGCGATACCCTGTCGTAAAGGATGACTCCAAATAGGAAGGGGGGAGGCATTCTGAATGCGGACCTAACATTATGACTATTAGAGGGCAATGTTTTGTGAGATGCATTGAACTTTTGCGTTTTATTGTGATAAGTTTTTGACGAAATTTAGAGTATATGCCCTCATAGTAGTGTTACAGAGGAGTATGGGAACAAAATCCATATATGAGCCCCTAGGGACATGTGTATAGTGTACATAACATTTAGATTTCTATTTGAATGATTTTTCTTTTGTTGAGTTTTTTTAAGATTTTCTATGTTTATTATTAAGAAAAAATAAAAAAATCCATAATCCACATGAAGAAAAGACTGACGAGAGGCCTGAGCACTACAAAGAGAAGAAGGTACTGGGAAACGATGAAACTTCACGAAGTTAGTCTCAGTAGCCACTACAACAGCCGAAGAACTTGTCACAAAGCAGTGTCAACATGCAACCGACAAGTCATACAAGTCAGAGTCGAGTAGCTACGCCACAAAATGAGTGAGGTGTTAGTCCGAAAGCTTCAAGTGATATTCTCTATGGTCTAAGCGTCTTAGCTATTCTAGGTACTGCTCAAGCTGGAAGAGTTGAGTATATTTACGTTGTGTCGCTCATGCTGGTATAGGTGAGCAAAAGAGTCGAAGTCTAAGTACTTAAATCTGGTGAAGTGAAGGAGAAGGTCCAAAAGACACTCAGGTAATGAGCACAGTGAGATACGAGTGGAGAAACTTCTACATCGAAAACCCTTCTTGGAAAGGTGGAAGCTATTGAGACATCTTTTGATGTCACATGTGCTACATTTATTCCTCGAAACACCCATCATCTCCTTCTTTCACATTGCATGCTTTTGTTGACAAATTTCTCATATGCATATAGAGTGTCCCATAATTGGCACTTGCATCAGGCCCGCTTTCCGTGTTTCACCCAAGCACACACCTTTCATGAACATGTACTTCACGTTCAACTGCTTACCTCCAATAAGAGCGTATACCAAAGGCATTTTTTTCCCACCGGGTTTTTTCCCTTTGGTCATCCAGGTTTTAGACCCTAATCTAAAGACACCTATCACCATCCTCTTGTACATATTCCTTCTACATCAACAATAAGGAAATGCTACTCAAATCAATTGACAAATGAATTGGAGCACCAATTTTAGATCATAGCAGAATTCTCCTCAATGGTGAGTCGAAGAATGGCCTACAATGACAAAGCTGCAGACAACACTAACAACAAAATAACTCAGGAACAAAGAAGTCCCCAATGAAGAAGAGCAGACATAAGTGTAATCAGAGGATCACAAATTCTACAGATTGTAGAAGTTGTTTCTGAGAATCACAAATACTCCGAATTCACAGATTTGCTGGAGCAAATGATGGATGGAGCTTTATCTATCCATGATGATAAGAGTCAAGTTAAACGACATTGGGTTCTTTTTGAATTTAGATCTGGCAGTAGACCTATAATGACAGAAACAGATGCTGCTGCTCGGAGCGTGGATGTGAAAGACATAAAGTTCGTCATCAATTATGATTTTCCTGAATCATGTGAAGACTATGTACATCAGATTGGACGAACAAGACAAGCTACTGCAAAGGCTATAGTCTATACTTTCTTTCCAACAACAAAACGACAACAAAAACCACATCGCCATCGACAATCAGGTCATGTCGGGGACGACATGAATGCGGAAGGGGGGAATGTTGACCGCTAGGTCAACAACACAACATAACTCAAGTTTCGTACCAAAGTCTTATCTTTTGCGAGTTATGAAATGCTGCGGATTATGGCTATAAACGTCATTTGTAATGAGTAGTTATTCTAGTTTCAGAAGCCGGGGTGCAATGGCACTTCCAGATTGTAAATACAAAGCCATTTGACCCTTTCAACCCCATTTTTGGTTAAACCTAAGGTAGCCTTAGTATATAAGGTACCTAGGTCATTTTGTAAAGGAGACTTTTATCGTAATCAAACTTAGCGCTGCCGTCTACTGTGTGTGAGAGAGAAAGAGAGTGAGTGTGAGCTTCATCCTCCCGCTACGCCCGGCTCGCTCAACACATTGGAGATCCGACTGCACCATTGCGGTAGGCTCGAGGAGAGCTACGCGACAACGCCAAGCATTCCACGCGAGACGAAGCGCACACGCCGACACATCTACGAGCTATTTGTGGCTGTAAGTGTATCAAACGATGTCTGTTTTCTGCGTGCTAGTAGTCTATAGAATCGTGGCGACATAAGCTACACATAGGTACTCATAAATTTCAGTTTCGGGCACTTTCGGAATTCAGCTCTGTAATCCTACGCGTTTTCCGCAGACGGGTTTAGAGTGAGGGTTTTGAGTGTAGAAGCTTAGGGACAGGTGTATCCTAGTGAGGGGATGGTGTTCCTTAAGTTTCGTACGAATCTTGCATGATTAGGTGAGTTACCTTTTGTATGTGTGTATGTGGCTAGGTGGTGTAGTTGAGAGCAGTGAGGTTCTTGATTGTGGTTTAGTTGGCCTTCCTGAGTGTTGTATGTGTAGGATGGTGGTCTCAGCCTGACAAGCTTAAGAGATTTCCTCCGTGTGCCTATCGTGTCATCTGTGTCCTCGATTGACATTATGTTGATCTAGGTAGTGTTTGCATGCACTTCATGGGTGTGTGAGTCTCCCCTGTCCAACACCAAGCTACAGCTCTAGTAATAATTGAGTCTGGTGAATCCATGTCATATCTGGTGATTATTTTTTATGGCTTCATGCCAACTCTATCTATTCTTTTTGGGATATGGTTGATGCTCTTGCACAGATCTTGTGGGGAACTTGTAATGTTTTGATATTGATAATATATTCTCCAATCACGTTTGTGAATATATATGACTAAAAAGAAAAAGAGTAATAATTGAGGCTGGTAAATGTTCTTTGGATTTGGGTATGACTAAAGGCTTGGATCTTCACATGCCAAAAGGGAAGATGTTTAGACAATTGAATAAAGAGATACTGCAAGTCTGCAAGGGATGCCATTCTTTGGGTCTGACATGGTGTATGTCTTTGTGTGCACAGTGATAATCTAGTTATTGTTGGATGCAAGCATGTCGTCTTTTTCTCTCCCTATCTATCTTTAGTGCTTTGTGCACAATTAACAAGTAGTTGAATTTGTACCGCCCTCTATTGTGTACTAGCCGTTTTCATGGTTCCATCGATGGGATAGTCACTTTTTCTTCAAAGAGTGGAGCATGGATTGTTTTGGGTGAAAGAAACACAGAGCATATCATTATGGTAGAGAAGAGAGACAAATACTTGAAGAGGGATCGTCCTTAGATGGCACACATAAAGTTCCTACAAATCTGTAAGAAGAGGACAAGTTTAAAGATCAACTATTTAGCTGCATGGAAATTTTTAGCAATTGGTCAAGAATCCAAGGATGCAAGAGTTCTTACATGTCCCTACACAGGGTCTACAGGCTTCGACACAAGATATGTTTGAGTCCTTATAGGAAAATGAGATCTCTTATACAGAAGGGTATCTTGATGCTTGAGGTAAACCACCTGTGTCCCTCTTGATGTAGTCACTTGGATTTCATCAAATGTAGTATATTATGGTGCTTGGCTTGGTGTTTTTGGCCAATCAACAATATGCTTGGCCGACTGCTGTTGCAAAAAAGTGATTCTCCTCATCCTTGGTTGTTAGAGCACCGAGAGAGAGAGAGACAGAGCTCTTGAGGGAAGGTTGAAGGAGAGGGAGGGAGACGAAGAGCAAGCTTTCCATAGAGCAAAGTGCTCAATGCATTTCTAATTAGGAGGGATTAATTACCGAAAGCATCCTTACTTGATTTGAGAACCCACATTGCACCAATCTATAGTTTCGATGACCATGGAAAAAACTTGCCGCGCATCCCTAAGAGTGCTATTTTTGTTAACTTGGGAAACTCCACGTGGACGATGAAGATCACATCGTGTATTGTGCCCCATTTCTGCCCTTGATACCCTCACTCAGTTTCATTGAATGCGAGACCCATTTAAGGGTGGTTCAGACTGCAAGGACAACCGTAGCGAGCAGGGATGTACCTCGGATGTGGCATTAGCTCATTTGCCAAAAACTTTGAGACCACCTTTTGGCGCTCACCACCCAACGGGAAACTTCATCAGACTGGAAGATCTCAAGGCATTCTACACAAAGCTCTAGGATCTAATACTTCGAGTGGTTGTTTATTCTTTTCTGCTTTGTGTGTGAATTGCTTGGCTATTCAACCGCCTTGACTATGGGTAATGTGCAATGCAGTTTGAACGGTGCCTTAGGCTGGGGTTCAGACGAGGCTGAGGCAGAGTGAGGGAAAGAGGCGTGCATCCTCAGTGGCACACACCCATTGGGAAAAAGGAAGGACAAGCTTCTCTGGGCCCGCCAGAGTTTGGGCAAGCCCCCCCGAAAGAACGAGTACCTTTTCAGTGTGGAATACGGGATGCTTTAGTTGAATTCTGCGTTGCAGCTTAAGAGCCCTACGTTCAGCAGGTACGCTGGCCTCTTTGTTGTGCAAGGTTCGCTTCATCTTTGAAAGCTTCATAGCTGCCGTCCCATGTGAACATCCCGAGCAGAGGCAGAGCTGAGAAGAGCAACAGTCTGCCGGTGGCTCGTCTGAACCCGCCCGTAGGATGTCATATGTGTGATTTTGCACTCCACTTTTAATTCTGAGCATACCACAGTGATCAACACCTTAAGGAGAGTCTGTGGTTCAAATTTGGGGGTTTTCTGAGCAGTTAGACATCCTACGCGTAGGATGTCTAAGGCATAATTCTAAAACCAAAATTCTATTGTGACCATACCATGCTGTCATATAGCCTTTGATAAGCCTCCTAGGCAAATTTGGTCCAATTCGGAGTTGATTTGACTTAGGAATTCATCAGGACAGACATCAGGCTTTTGGAACAGATTCTGGATCATTTGACCAGCCTATAGGTGTCAGAATCAAAAAGTAAAAAGGGCTATGAGTTTAGCATATCAAGGGGAAGCTACAGTGCAAGTTTGAGCTGAAACAGAGCAAAAAGACATCCTACGCGTAGGATGTCTCCAGCTTGATTTAGGACTCCAAACCAACCTATGAGCACACCACTGTGATCAGCACATCAAGGAGAAGCTGGGGTGAAAATTTCAAGTCATTCTGAGCAAAAAGACATCCTACGTGTAGGATGTCTCAAGGCCAATTTTAGGTCCAAAGTAAAATCTGAGCATACCATTGTGTTGTTGGACTTAAGAGGAGTCTCTGGACCAAATTTTGTTAAATTCTGAGCATATAGACATACTACGCGTAGGATGTCTCTAGGCCAGTTTTAGGGTCCAACTGTACTTTTGACCATACAGGAGTGTTCACAGTGTCACAGAGATCCCAAATATTTTTTCAAAATTGAATTTGGACTCATTTTGACCAGTCTAAACTGCATTTCACTATTTTGGCCATAGCTTTCACAAACGGTATCGGATCGGAAAATTTTTTATATCAAAACATAGCCTGAGAGCGGCTCAACAGATCTTAGTGCAAAACTTGAACTAAATGTATGCCCACGGCAACCATTTAGTTCAACTTTGAAAAAAAAACATCGTTTGAGGCCTCAAAATTCATCCGAAAGTTAGGGGTGTCTAAAAGCAACAATTTGCGAGAATTGTGACGAAACGGTTGCGGTTTTGGACATAGTTTCGACTTTTCCCTAACCAAAGCACTTGAACACAGTGGACTAAGTCTACTTAAACCAAGAAAAAGCTCTTAAGCCCAGAAATCATGTCTACCCTAGATTCAAACGCAGCTTACACAAGCTTGGAGATCCCAACGATAGAGGAATATCCTCCCACAATGGATCTTCCAAACTTGCAATTGATAAAGACCCATCTTGTTCAGAGAGTTTGGATGATTGGTCATGAGAGTGAAGGACTATATAGATACATTGACGACAATGAGGTCAATCTTTATAGGTGCTCAGATCCATACCTAGAAGAGATAATGGATTACAAGCTCTTATATGTCTACACATATGGAGTCGACTGTCAATGGAGATCTATAGTTGTCGACAAGTATGGACGAGAATACAGAGTTGTAGAAAGCACAAATCCACAGACTGTACTAGAAAGAGGTGGATATTTGGTCAAGGAAGGACCACAAATGCCTCCACCAAACACGAGAATTCCTATAGGAGTTCCAAGAAGAGAGCCACCAGGATTCCCTTCAAGAGCGATAACGAGAGAAGGATTGGGAGAGTCTCTGGTTAGACTTGTAGACAATCGACGAGTTAGACCATCCCAAGTCCAGAAATGGGTAAACAGAAAATACTCCGGAGATGAAGATCCGAGAGACCATGTAGCGGCTTTTAGAAGAGTGATTAGAGCAGAGGAAGTTTCAGATTTTGCGACACAGTTTGCAGGATTTGGATTGACTCTAGAAGATGATGCAGCTACTTGGTTCGACTCGGTGGAAATATGGGATTTTGAGACCCTAGATGAGTTGTTTGAGGAGTTTATTGAATAATTCTCGCCAAAAGGCATTGCTCACAACACGGTCTCGCAAATCCATAGATTCAAACAGAAAGAGGATGAATCAGTACGCAAAGCATCATTACGACTCAAGAGATATGTTAAGCTCTGTCCGAGAGCGGAATTACCTACGCAAGCACGACTGATGCTGATCTTTATCCAGGGAATGAGACATGCGGGCCTTCAGAAGAATCTGCATATGATAAGGAGGATGACGCTAAACGAGTTGATCAAAGAAGCTCTTTATCTAGTGGATAACTATGAGGCATACAAAGAAAAGGACTTAAAGAGTCAAGGAGATGACACATCCTCTCAGCACAGTGTTTCACAGATAAGTGAGTCCATTGCCAAGCCAACGGCACCTGTTGATCAAGAAAAGCTTATCGACGACTTGGTCAAGAGGTTGATTCCTCTTGTAAGGTCTGATTCGAGAGAGCCGAAGTGGTGTGAAATTGAGAGAAAATGGACGAACCATACGGGGGAAGAGTGCTATTATAGCATGGAAAATGCTAGGGAGAGGTATGTACAACCTGTTCCAGAAGCACCTACTTCACGATACATTACGGGGAATGCGCCAAGACCAGTAGGAGTATTAAGGCCACAGCTTGTCTTAGGACAACAACCTCCGCTGCCAGGTGCTAGAATGCAGGTAGACATGAGATGCATGCCAATGATGGAAGCATCAAATAAACCAACGCCAGTACCAGCTACAATGTGGTATAGCAACCAAAGTGAGTACTACCCTTTGGAGCAACAAAATGTGAGAGAAACACATGGAGTGGTGAGGCCGGTACAACCTCCACCTCCTGGGTTTCATTCGAAAGAAAGAAGGTATGAAATGGACGAAAGGACATTGCGATTCATTGCAAATAACGGCTTATCTAGGTCAAATCTTGCTTATAGCCAAGAGGAAATGCTAAAAGAATCTCCTCAACCAGAGACAGATTGTCACAAAAGTTGTGACAACCACTTGGTCAAACAATGTCCTCATACGGAGATCACTGAAGTAAATGCCTATTGTCTTGAGTGTGGCATCACTCACTTGATCCCCGATTGCCCGAAAAAACCAAACCAAATCAGGAAAATCACGACAAATGTATCAGGGATTGTTCAGCTCCGTAGTAGCTCAGAAAATGAAAATGTTGTACCAGTTCAAGTGGTTACGAGACCACAAGCCCAAAAGAAAGCTGATGAGAATCCAGAGACAAAGAACACGGAAAGTGACACGAGTCCAAAGTTAGATAATGGACCAAAGACAGACGCACCTAGTCAAAAAACTAAGAGCAAACGAAATCGTTGGAAAGCTAGAAAGACTGGGATGAAAGCACGCAGGGAACGAGAGCAAAAATCCCTAGCTGAGAAGCTTACCGAAGCTGAGGAGAAGATAAAACAACATGAGGAAAAGGAGGCACCTTCTCTTACACAGATGGTTAAACCTCTAGAAGAACCATCCACATATGAGAAACCGAGAAGTGCTAGTTCAGGAGGATCTGTGTTGGCAGAAAATGTTAATGAGACATTAGATGCCCTCTTGAAAGCCTATGATGGGAGGCTCAAAAACAACCAAACCCAAGAACAAAGGTGGATGACATATCCCTATGCGGAATTAGAAAAGCAAACGTTGGAAATGTGCAGGAAAATGATTCAAACAACCCAAGATTTACTAGAACCACCAGTTGCAAAACCTGAGGATGTGATCCGTGTCATGCCTACACAAGCAATCCCACCAAACCAGGAACTAAAAGAGCCAAATTCTAGTCATGAGAACAGACCAAAACTCAAAGACCCAGCATTAGAACCAAGGATAGTACTGAATACCACGGATAACTCTTCCGAGGGATTTCACCAAGCTATACCTGAGGATTGTAAAGAGATAGATGGTATTGACGAATTGTGGAAACAAGTCAGAGAGGCCAATGAAGCCGATGACCTAAGAAGACGAGTAGACAAGACTGGTGATGAACGAGGAGTGTTTCTATTAACCAATAGAGGAATTTGAGACTGGATCTCAAATGAATCTAGACGTGAGATCGTGTTGGGACGACAAAGGATCTGTACAATCTATGGATAGTCAACCCCATTCGCTAAGAACACTACCGTCCTACATGGGAGAGTACGAGACCAAGTCAGATGTGGTTGCAGTCCCATCACAGAGACTGTCTCCCAACAAGGCCATCGATTCAAAGGGGCTAGTAGATATTCTATCTACCCCAGTCACCTGTACAATAGTGTTAGCCGAGTTGCTCAGAATAAGACCAAACATGTGGGCTAATGTGGGTAAATGTCTAGAAATTTGGTGTAAAAACCCCAATGACTCAAATCGAGGAAGGCATCAAAGAGCTTGAAATGCCTCAACTAAATACTAGGCCAGTGCCATTAAACAAGGAAGGCGAGTATTACAAGGGAGAAGATGGAAACACCACCCATCCTGTGGAATTCAATGGTGAAAAAACCATGGCAATCCTTGACAGTGGAGCTGGTGTGGCTATTGCAACCAAAGAGGTTTGGAAAAAATGGGGAAAACCTGCCCTGATATCCACACGAATGACCCTGCAGTTTGCAGACGGACACAAGGAAAAGTCCCTAGGACTGCTAGAAAAAGTAATTGTTACTTCTTGTGGCATTGAATATGAACACACTTTTGTTGTTGTTGACTTTGGCAAGAAGAACAACTATGAAATCATTCTGGGAAGACCGTTCATGCGACAATTAAAAATGGTCCAAGATTGGGGTTATGACCATATATACCTGAGACATATGGAAACCATAACAAAGGTAAACTTGAGGGACCATAGCTATAGGGATGTGACGAGAACACCAGTTGAGGAGTTTGATTCCGCTACAGTAGCAGGATTAGAACTTCCAGCTTGGTTAGGTAAGCCTAAAGAACTGTGGATGTGTGGAGCTTCACAATGTGGTAGCTTGAAACGTGAGGAATGTATCCTAGAGCAGAATATATAGGATAAGGACTATATCCCAGAACCATTTCCTGAAGAAGAGTTAGAGCCTTTTGGATGGGAACACATCTTGGCTACTCTGGACGTGTGCGCCGTGGAGGATGCTCCCACAACAAAGTTTTGTGATGAAAATGGCTATGATGTCGTTCCTTAATTTGCAGTGAGTGTAATTCAGGAAAACGAAGAAATCCAGACATCAACAAGCTCTCGAAATAAGGAGCAAACAAAGAAATGTGGAGAATCAAAAGATGAAGAAGAGGATGAGTTCTATGACTCTGTAGAACACTTCGAGCTTCAAGAAGATCAACGACCCGGGAATCAATGTCATCGCTACACGAATAAAGTGCATCAAAAGTGGATTCCAAAGTCCTCCGTAAAGACACAACCACCACAATCATCCTCATACATGGCTCCTAATAAGGATGCAAAGACTCAGCAAAGAGGAATACGACCAGAGCAACGAGCTAACAATGCTCTAATCAATGGGCTAGAAAAGTTCTCCAAGAAACTACCACCCACGAGCAAACAGACAGTAACTTTCCACTACCAGCCAAAAAATCAAGGGAAAGTACAAGAAGTCAACCTTGCTGAGAATAGTAGCGATAGTGATGAATCTTACGACATCCTCTATCATCAACTCAGGCCATCACTATCACCAACCCCTTCAGGAACAACCATGACAGGACAAAAGAACAGGACAACAAGTCAAAGCCAAAAAGCTCGACAAATCTGGATACTAAAAAGCCAGATTGGCCAAAAACAGTTGGCCAAAAACAGATATGGATCAAGAAGACAAAGATCTCTAATGACAAATCACAAGATCCAACACTAAAACAAAAGCAAGGAAAGCGTGCACGAACGGGTAAGAATATCACAAAGTCGCAAGCTTTCACAACTCAGGTTTGGGCTCCAAAGAAGTTGATTCAAGCACAAAAAAGTCAGGAATTCATTTGGATTCCAAAACAACCACAATATCAACTTTCAAAGCCTGAATCCCGTCACCAACCAAGCGTACAAGGGCTGAAGCAAAGACCACTGTTGACTCACACAACAAAAAGGTGGATCCCAAAGGAGTCTCTTCAAACACAAACGAAGCACGGGCAAGTATGGGTTTCCAAACGAGAGCCAGCAACAAAACAACCAATAATCCCAAAGAAATGGGTCCCAGAGAAGAACAACAAAACTGCTGTCAGTGCATCGCTGCTTGAATTCTTACAATTCTTCCTACGATTACAGTACAGTTAGAAGAGAGCAAGTCGCTTCAATCAAGCAACGATACAGGAGCTTCAAAGACCATTACATTGCTTAGAATAGGAAGCCTCGCCAACAAATGCCAATAAGCAAATTGCTTATACCCACATCTTGCACAACATAAATCTTTTCCATGCATTGACTGTGTATGCATAATAGGGCTACATTACAAGGCCTGCATAGGCACAACTTTTTGTCCAAGCACAACACATACCCTTTGCGATACCCTGTCGTAAAGGATGACTCCAAATAGGAAGGGGGGAGGCATTCTGAATGCGGACCTAACATTATGACTATTAGAGGGCAATGTTTTGTGAGATGCATTGAACTTTTGCGTTTTATTGTGATAATTTTTTGACAAAATCTAGAGTATATGCCCTCATAGTAGTGTTACAGAGGAGTATGGGGACAAAATCCATATATGAGCCCCTAGGGACATGTGTATAGTGTACATAGCATTTAGATTTCTATTTGAATGATTTTTCTTTTGTTGAGTTTTTTTTAAGATTTTCTTTGTTTATTATTTAAAAAAAAATAAAAAATCCATAATCCACATGAAGAAAAGACTGACGAGAGGCCTGAGCACTACAAAGAGAAGAAGGTACAGGGAAACGATGAAACTTCACGAAGTATGTCTCAGTAGCCACTGCAACAGCCGAAGAACTTGTCACAAAGCAGTGTCAACATACAACCGACAAGTCATACAAGTCAGAGTCGAGTAGCTACGCAACAAAATGAGTGAGGTGTTAGTCCCAAAGCTTCAAATAATATTCTCTGTGGTCTAAGCGTCTTAGCTATTCTAGGTACTGCTCAAGCTGGAAGAGTTGAGCATATTTACGTTGTGTCGCTCATGCTGGTATAGGTGAGCAAAAGAGTCGAAGTCTAAGTACTTAAATCTGGTGAAGTGAAGGAGAAGTTCCAAAAGACACTCAGGTACTGAGCACAGTGAGATACGAGTGGAGAAACTTCTACATCGAAAACCCTTCTTGGAAAGGTGGAAGCTATTGAGACATCTTTTGATGTCACATGTGCTACATTTATTCCTCGAAACACCCATCATCTCCTTCTTTCACATTGCATGCTTTTGTTGACAAGTTTCTCATATGCATATAGAGTGTCCCATAATTGGCACTTGCATCAGGCCCGCTTTCCGTGTTTCACCCAAGCACACACCTTTCATAAACATGTACTTCACGTTCAACTGCTCAACTCCAATAAGAGAGTATACCAAAGGCATTTTTTTCCCACCGGGTTTTTTCCCTTTGGTCATCCAGGTTTTAGACCCTAATCTAAAGACACCTATCACCATCCTCTTGTACATATTCCTTCTACATCAACAATAAGGAAATGCTACTCAAATCAATTGACAAATGAATTGGAGCACCAATTTCAGATCATAGCAGAATTCTCCTCAATGGCGAGTCGAAGAATGGCCTACAATGACAAAGCTGCAGACAACACTAAAAACAAAATAACTCAGGAACAAAGAAGTCCCCAATGAAGAAGAGCAGACATAAGTGTAATCAGAGGATCACAAATTCTACAGATTGTAGAAGTTGTTTCTGAGAATCACAAATACTCCGAATTCACAGATTTGCTGGAGCAAATGATGGATGGAGCTTTATTTATCCATGATGATAAGAGTCAAGTTAAACGACATTGGGTTCTTTTTGAATTTAGATCTGGCAATAGACCTATACTGACAGAAACAGATGCTGCTGCTCGGAGCGTGGATGTGAAAGACATAAAGTTCGTCATCAATTATGATTTTCCTGAATCATGTGATGACTATGTACATCAGATTGGACGAACAAGACAAGCTACTGCAAAGGCTATAGTCTATACTTTCTTTCCAACAACAAAACGACAACAAAAACCACATCGCCATCGACAATCAGGTCATGTCGGGGACGACATGAATGCGGAAGGGGGGAATGTTGACCGCTAGGTCAACAACACAACATAACTCAAGTTTCGTACCAAAGTCTTATCTTTTGCGAGTTATGAAATGCTGCGGATTATGGCTATAAACGTCATTTGTAATGAGTAGTTATTCTAGTTTCAGAAGCCGGGGTGCAATGGCACTTCCAGATTGTAAATACAAAGCCATTTGACCCTTTCAACCCCATTTTTGGTTAAACCTAAGGTAGCCTTAGTATATAAGGTACCTAGGTCATTTTGTAAAGGAGACTTTTATCATAATCAAACTTAGCGCTGCCGTCTACTGTGTGTGAGAGAGAAAGAGAGTGAGTGTGAGCTTCATCCTCCCGCTACGCCCGGCTCGCTCAACACATTGGAGATCCGACTGCACCATCGCGGTAGGCTCGAGGAGAGCTACGCGACAACGCCAAGCATTCCACGCGAGACGAAGCGCACACGCCGACACATCTACGAGCTATTTGTGGCTGTAAGTGTATCAAACGATGTCTGTTTTCTGCGTGCTAGTAGTCTATAGAATCGTGGCGACATAAGCTACACATAGGTACTCATAAATTTCAGTTTCGGGCACTTTCGGAATTCAGCTCTGTAATCCTACGCGTTTTCCGCAGACGGGTTTAGAGTGAGGGTTTTGAGTGTAGAAGCTTAGGGACAGGTGTATCCTAGTGAGGGGATGGTGTTCCTTAAGTTTCGTACGAATCTTGCATGATTAGGTGAGTTACCTTTTGTATGTGTGTATGTGGCTAGGTGGTGTAGTTGAGAGCAGTGAGGTTCTTGATTGTGGTTTAGTTGGCCTTCCTGAGTGTTGTATGTGTAGGATGGTGGTCTCAGCCTGACAAGCTTAAGAGATTTCCTCCGTGTGCCTATCGTGTCATCTGTGTCCTCGATTGACATTATGTTGATCTAGGTAGTGTTTGCATGCACTTCATGGGTGTGTGAGTCTCCCCTGTCCAACACCAAGCTACAGCTCTAGTAATAATTGAGTCTGGTGAATCCATGTCATATCTGGTGATTATTTTTTATGGCTTCATGCCAACTCTATCTATTCTTTTTGGGATATGGTTGATGCTCTTGCACAGATCTTGTGGGGAACTTGTAATGTTTTGATATTGATAATATATTCTCCAATCACGTTTGTGAATATATATGACTAAAAAGAAAAAGAGTAATAATTGAGGCTGGTAAATGTTCTTTGGATTTGGGTATGACTAAAGGCTTGGATCTTCACATGCCAAAAGGGAAGATGTTTAGACAATTGAATAAAGAGATACTGCAAGTCTGCAAGGGATGCCATTCTTTGGGTCTGACATGGTGTATGTCTTTGTGTGCACAGTGATAATCTAGTTATTGTTGGATGCAAGCATGTCGTCTTTTTCTCTCCCTATCTATCTTTAGTGCTTTGTGCACAATTAACAAGTAGTTGAATTTGTACCGCCCTCTATTGTGTACTAGCCGTTTTCATGGTTCCATCGATGGGATAGTCACTTTTTCTTCAAAGAGTGGAGCATGGATTGTTTTGGGTGAAAGCAACACAGAGCATATCATTATGGTAGAGAAGAGAGACAAATACTTGAAGAGGGATCGTCCTCAGATGGCACACATAAAGTTCCTACAAATCTGTAAGAAGAGGACAAGTTTAAAGATCAACTATTTAGCTGCATGGAAATTTTTAGCAATTGGTCAAGAATCCAAGGATGCAAGAGTTCTTACATGTCCCTACACAGGGTCTACAGGCTTCGACACAAGATATGAGTCCTTATAGGAAAATGAGATCTCTTATACAGAAGGGTATCTTGATGCTTGAGGTAAACCCCATGTGTCCCTCTTGATGAAGTCACTTGGATTTCATCAAATGTAGTATATTATGGTGCTTGGCTTGGTGTTTTTGGCCAATTAACAATATGCTTGGCCGACTGCTGTTGCAAAAAAGTGAGTCTCCTCATCCTTGGTTGTTAGAGCACCGAGAGAGAGAGAGAGAGAGAGAGAGAGAGAGAGAGAGAGAGAGAGAGAGAGAGAGAGAGAGAGAGAGAGAGAGAGCTCTTCAGGGAAGGTTGAAGGAGAGGGAGGGAGACGAAGAGCAAGCTTTCCATAGAGCAAAGTGCTCAATGCATTTCTAATTAGGAGGGATTAATTACCTAAAGCATCCTTACTTGATTTGAGAACCCACATTGCACCAATCTATAGTTTCGATGACCATGGAAAAAACTCGCCGCGCATCCCTAAGAGTGCTATTTTTATTAACTTGGGAAACTCCACGTGGACGATGCAGATCACATCGTGTATGGTGCCCCACTTCTGCCCTTGATACCCTCACTCAGTTTCATTGAATGCGAGACCCATTTAAGGGTGGTTCAGACTGCAAGGACAACCGTAGCGAGCAGGGATGTACCTCAGATGTGGCATTAGCTCATTTTCCAAAATTTTTGAGACCACCTTTTGGCGCTCACCACCCAACGGGAAACTTCATCAGACTGGAAGATCTCAAGGCATTCTACACAAAGCTCTAGGATCTAATACTTCGAGTGGTTGTTTATTCTTTTCTGCTTTGTGTGTGAATTGCTTGGCTATTCAACCGCCTTAACTATGGGTAATGTGCAATGCAGTTTGAACGGGGCTGAGGCAGAGTGAGGGAAAGAGGCGTGCATCCTCAGTGGCACACACCCATTGGGAAAAAGGAAGGACAAGCTTCTCTAGGCCCGCCAAAGTTTGGGCAAGCCCCCCCGAAAGAACGAGTACCTTTTCAGTGTGGAATACGGGATGCTTTAGTTGAGTTCTGCGTTGCAGCTTAAGAGCCCTACGATCAGCAGGTACGTTGGCCTCTTTGTTGTGCAAGGTTCGCTTCATCTTTGAAAGCTTCATAGCTGCCGTCCCATGTGAACATCCCGAGCAGAGGCAGAGCTGAGAAGATCAACAGTCTGCCGGTGGCTCGTCTGAACCCGCCCTTAGGTTGGGTTCAGACTGCTGGTCCAAGCCCTCGAGCTTTGAGCGCGCATCCTTCGTGGCACAAAATGGTTGGAGATAAAAAGGAGGCGCTTGTTTTCAGACCCGCCATCGAGCGGGTGGCCTCTTACCCCGAGACAAACACCATTTCCGCTATCTTTTCAACCCAAAACGTGGACAACGCTTTAGCTTGTGACCCCACGAGAGTAGAGCCAAGCGATGTAGCCACGAGGCCAATTTCAAAAAAAAGAATTGTTGAAAAAGAAATAACAAAGAGTCTACCTTTTGAAAGTGCTATCTTTAAAAAATCTGACTCTAATCTTGTGTATCTATAAGATTTGTGACGATCACTAAGAGAAAGTGGTTTTTGCCTAAAAAAAGAACAAGGAAAAAAATGGGGAGAAGATGTCACGTAAGCTTCCAAGAGATAAGGCTACCCGAGATTCACCAGCAGCTAACGCTTCAAGTTCTGTGCTTCTTGATGCACAAGCGCTGCCAACACCTCCAGATGTCCATGTGCCAAGTCCAAATTAGATGTCTCTTGTTGTAGCCAGGATCTTAAGACCCCGCATTTGATGATGTTGAAGTGTCAGATACGGTTCTTTACCTTGTCCATTCACAGTGTGAACCAAGCGTGCATCCCAAACCGAGAGAGACCCTGGGGCCTGAACCCGCCCTTGGTCTTGAGGCTGTGATTTTATCTCTTGTTTTTGGCTTATCTAAATTTAATTTCGATGATGCAAATATCATAGAAATATATAGTGTCCGCCGCTCAATGCAAATATCATAGAAATATAAATTTAATTTCGATGCAAATATCATAGAAATATATAGTGTCCGCCGCTCAATGTGAATGGGAGTCCCCAACCTAAGATATTTTCCTCTCTAGCAGCTATACATTACTTATCCTCCTCCTCTCAACGTTACCTGTGTATCCTCACAGCAGGAGGGCGTCGATATGAGCCCGGCAGCCGTGGAAATGAGCAGCAGCGCCATGGATGCTCTCTCCTGTGCGAGCCTCTCTGTGCGCCAGTCATCCCTCCGGCGCTGGTCCTCCTCTCCTCTGTTCGCCAATCGCCTGGCTATGCCCAGCTCCGAGCTTCCTTTGTGCCGCTCTACCTCAGGTGCTTCCTCGTCTCCTTCAAAGCCTCTCACTATAGCTAACTCTTACAGCCCCAGGCGGCCTTCTGATAGAAGCTTCAGAAGGGACCAGCCCAACGTGTACGAGCTGGACTTGGAGGAGCAGGTGAGCCAGATTGATATGGATCCCAACAAGATGCTACAGCCTGGAGACCCCAATTCTATGCAGGCCATTATTAAGGATGTCATGCCTGTAGGCTACTTCGTCTCTCTGCCCACAGGCAGAGATGGGTATCTTCCAGCAGATGACTTGGGCTTTACAGGTGGGCTTGCTATTCTGCGTAAGCTTTTCAAGGAGGGTCAAGAGATTACTGTGCGCATTGTTTGTCGCGGTGGGGCAGGAAGGGAGATTGTTTCTGTGAAAAAGCCTGAGTTTGCCCCTCCCAGTGAGCAGAAGACCATTGAAAGCTTGCGGCTGCATTTCGAGAATGAAAAGAAGAACAGGATGAATCCTCGGAACAGGCGGCGCCAGCAGTACAACAATTACTGACAAGTTCTGTGATTTGCCTGAGGCTTGCTACCTATTCAAGCTGGACTCCTGCTGCTTTTATCGATAAGTTATGTCCTTTGGTGTTCGGTCACTTGGCTGTTAAGTAGGCTAGCATGGTCAGATATTAAGTAAGTGGAGTCCTTGCTCAGGTGTTGGGTGTTACTAAATCGTGTCCTGTGTTGACTATGCCGGCAGATGATTTTTGAAGCAGCTCTATGGTTTTGTGCTACTATGGGAAATCCTGTGTACAAGTATGACATTTGATTAGCAACTGCATTGGTTACCTACCATGTTCCTTATCCGTGTTAAGCTATTGTTTGGTGACCTTTTTCTTAACATGACTCTGGATGGGCAGTGGGTTTATAAAGCATTCTAAATATGTGTGTATGAAGTTTCTGAGCAATGTCCTATGTTTGTGGGCAGTCTTGAAAGGTATTTTTTGACTCCGAGTTGTTTGGTTTGTAAGCTAATACTTCTCATCTGGGAAATATGTCTGTAAGTAGAGTAATCTGAGCTGCTAGCATGTATTTTGAGCTTAGAGTTCTTGGTGACAGGGAATTCATTAACTAACAACAAGAGACTGGTTGATATTCTGAGAAATGTGCATAGTACAGTGTCTGAGATAGCACTCTTTGGCATTAGATGGTTTATCGGTCACTTGTTAAGGGGAATGTGTTTTTGGTTAAACTAGTCGGTATCCAGGCAGTCTTATTATGGGCTTGTATGTAGCGGGCAATGTGAAAACATTGTTTACTTTGAGTATGTACAGGGAGATCACATTTCCTTACTGTTGATAGGAAGCTGTCGAGGTGTATTTATGAACTGGAGTTCTTTTCTTGATGGTTGATGGAATAATAGCGTTCTTGCACTCTGATGGAGTAATAGCAGATACCTCTGTTTTCAGAGCTTCATATAAGTGTATGCTCATGTGGTGTGGGAGCTATGCGACTTCTTTGGGTATGTCATAATACTTGGTCTAAACTGTGCATGATGGAGCTGATGGAAGAAGCTTGCTTTCGGAGTTTCCATTCCCTTAGTGCCATCTCGTACAGCCTACATTGATGATGGAAATCAGGTACGTGCTGGACTTTGTGTTTGTGCGCATGGTCTTGCATACAATGTAGGCTAAGTTGAGAAGTGACTCCATGATATCTCTAATTTGGAGCACTGGCAGCACAAAATTGGGAGAGTGTTTCTCCTTTTAGGGGCCGGCTTTTCTCCGGACAATGCTATCGTTCGTCTGGGAGTTAGACTCCCGGCATTTTGGCCTAGAGTAGCCTCAACCCAGTTTTGTAAATTCTTTCTTGGCTTGTAGTAGCACGTTAGCGGATTATGCATGGGAAGTTTTGACATATCACCATCTTGCTCCTCTGCATGCGGGTACCCACAGTGTCTAGCTTGCAAGCTACCATTGTCAGCTGGCAGCATCTCATGCGATTCTTGTGGTGATATCTCGCAAAGTTAACGTTTTCCGTCCATTCTGCTCGCCCAGTACTGCATATTTTGGCTAGCATGATATTAAAATCTCACATTAGGGAGGTTTGCCCTCTAAAGTCCACCGTTAACTCCTGCGTTGCTGTCTGTTGTGCTCACCCTCTCCATCCCCTCCACCCAGGTCTATTCGACACAACATCTGCTCCGCGTCCTCATCCCTCTTTGCTTGAGAGAGAGAGAGAGAGAGAGAGAGAGAGAGAGAGAGAGGGAGAGTTTTATAGAGAAAAGAGGTCTTCCAAGGTTGCCTCGCCTGTTTCTATAAGCCGCCTGCCCTGCGCTGCCCTGCCCTCCCTTGTACCACATGAGCAAGAGAGTGTAGACATAATAGGGGGTCGGCGGTATATGCACAAAAGACCTTGATTTTGGGAATCAGGAAACCAGTTTTCTTATTAGTTTAATTTAATGAAAAAAATGAGGTTGGTAGATACTTGAAAGAGTGCTTGTACTTGTGGAAAGTCACGTCAGGAGGCATTTCACCCACTGTCTTTGATGGCGAAGTGGTCATTCACACCAAATGTCTAGTAGCAGCCACTCACACATACTCAGGCACAACAAAAGACAATGTATGTCTTGTAGAGGTGATATGATTCACATCACAAAGCAATGTATGGCAAATCTTTTTTAAGATCATCATTGGAAAAAAGTCGACGTGAATCAAGACCAAAGAAAGTGCAGCTATTGAATAGAAGCATGAACAGGCTACAACGCTTTCATCACTAATAGATGAAGAGGAAGACGAAAATGGGAGGTGTCGTTGCAACTTGAAGAAGCACTAAAAGGATAGTGACACATGTATGAATATGGGTTATCCTCGGCTTCAACATTGAAATCTTTTTTGGGATAGTTGGAATAACAACTTTGTCCTACTTGATTTTTTGTTTGAGGGGAGGGATCTTTAGTTTCCGTGATACAATGATTCCTTGAGACTTTTTGTAGCCCGTGTGGCATAGTCTGTGGTCCCTATGAAGTTGATCATTAGTCTTAATCCCAATGAGAGACTCGTTGGACGTGGTCTTGGTATTCAACAACACTTGTGGTGTGCACCATCCCTTGTTCTAGTAGAGCTAGTGGTATTAACCATGTGCTGGTCCATGTGTTGGCATGTGTAGCCTTCCACCTAGGATCATGAGTGAGGTTTCACCCCATGATGTAGCCATGATGTCACCCTATATGATGCATATGTAAGAGGTTTGTAATCTCTCTTTTCTAATGCATAATCAAGAGTTATTTTAGAGCCACCTTGTGTATTTTCACTCTCTTTGATTACACACACACACACACACACACACACACACACACACACACACACACACCCCATGGAAGCTACATGTACTAATCCTCCCTAATCTCTAGATCGACAACATTGACCATCTACAGTCGTATGAAGGGTGGATGGGATTGTAGTTTCCTAGCCATCTGAAGGGCGATTTGTGGTTGCAATTTTGTCACGAAGACGCTTTCTAATCTTTCGTTTTGTCATGAGACATGGTTGATATGCTTAACTTTGATCCTTGTAAGATCCCCGATTTTGACGTGGTTAAGATGCTTAACTTTGATCTTTGTAAGATCTTCAGTTTTTTGGTCTCTTCTAAAAATAGTAAAATTAGATTTTTAGTGCACATTACTTTATTTCTGGTTCAAAATGCTTATTGTGCAATGCTGTGAGGTTTTAAAGTGGAAAGCAAAGTTTTTGCCATATTTTGGTAGGCGAGACAAACAGAGTTGGATGCTTACTCCATGAAGTCCGAAGAAGTTAAAGTTTATAAAGATTTGCTTTTCGAGCGGCTTTTGTGCTTTTTGATGAAAATCAGATTCGTTTTCTAGTTCAAGTAAGGTTAAGATGTGATTCAATTTTAGAAAAATACGTTTGTTTAATGAAAATTTACGGTTGTTCTACTATTTGTATTATTTAGCGTCTTCGAAAAGGATATTGTTTTTTTAATATTGTCTAACTCTCAAAATATTAATTTTAGCCACCGTACAAGTCCAACACGGACATACAATGGAGAGACAAGATTAAACAAAAATTTTACAGAGATTATTTATACAAAAAAAATTGTAAATACGTCGAGGTAGTATAAGGGGTGTCGTGAGATTATGCTAGGGCACCAAAGTGCGATTTAATTAAATGGTTTGGCCAAGAGTTGACTTCCAAAAGCAAGGGATGTTTTCAGTAAAGGTGGTAGCTTCTTCCAAAAGCAATGAGCTATTCTAAGCCAAAGAGGGGGTGCCCTGCTTGTGCTTGGGCAACACTCCAGCTTGCAGAAATTGTATATAGGAAGCATTAGTACTCAATTTTAGGTGATGAAAATTGCATAAAATTTTACATAGGCACTATACAGAGGTGTCACGTGCTCTCTATCACCATCTCCATAAGAAAATCTCTCTCTCATTTGCAAAAAGAGAAAGAAGAAGAAGTACCATCTCTCTCTACTCTCTTACTATATTCTCCTCTTTTCACCATGTATCCAATCTATATCAACTTCGTGTGACAGAATCTTCTACATAGCTCTTGTCATCACTCTCTTGTGGTAAAGAAAGAAGCCTTTCAATCACCGGTAATCATTCCTCCTTCATGGTAAGAATCTCTAAACTCCATAGCCATCATTTTCCCCTTTCTACTTCTGGTTCTGTTTATGTGTAGGAAAACTACACGCTCGATACTTGCTTTTCTGTGTACATAAGCATGTATGGGCTTGCCGAAAGTGTACAAGGAGTGATCCATGTTTGCCTCGTCGTGGTTAGCACATCACATACAATATGTTAAAGATTACATAGATACATAAAAAGCACTCTTTATTTTTACATCATATATATAGTAGGGACATTGTTTTGTCGTATCCCCCAAACTATTATGAACCAAGCCGACGAACCTTTTGAATCAAAAGTTACCATATCTTCTAAAACATTCTCTCTTTTATGTATCATGTGAAAAGTCCGCTTGAGTGAAGAGTTATGGTCAAAATACAACTTGCTTCCCATTGCGCTTAGTCAATATTTTGGACCCCAAGCTCCTTAGAGAGTCGTTACATAGAGTTTTTGAATGGGTAAACCCACTTAGCTAAATCAAGAACTTGGTTAAACATGTTCATAAATGTATTTAAAACATCGTTATCACTTCATGAGTGGGAGTTATTAATTGTTCTTTGTATGAGATTACCTATACGTGTAGGGTTACTACCAAGGAGGGATACCATATAGAGTCATGGGTTTGATGAGAGATTTATATATATTTTTTGATTTGTTTTTGTGAGTTTATTTTTACATATCTGATGTCCATAAACTTATGTGTGGATGTATGGTTAGCCGCCAAACTATGTGGGCAGTTTTGCATAAAGTGGTTTTCTTTTCGTGTCACAATTGTTAGCATGGGTTTCATATGCGTGAAGTGATATGATAAGATGTTATTCTATATGATAGGGTTGAGCTTGATGCATTGATACGAGGTTAAAAAATTTCTCTTGTATGCTGTATATGCGTTCAAAAATAGGAAAAAGTTGTTTACACCTATATGTGCTTATAAACCGTCGACAACTGTCGTCATGTTCAACTTTCAATATCTTACAATCCGGGCTCCGATTGATGTGCCGTCAACTGTTCGTCTTCATGCACCACATACTTCTCATACAAACCCTGGCCAGGTTGCAAAACCTCGGATATGGCACACCGACTAAGGCGACCAAACTAACACGGAACTGGCCCTTGGTGAAACTTTAACCGCGGCCGTTTGAGCTCCGATTGGCAATTCAAAAGGATCGGCATGCTCACAACTTGAGCACTTTGCATCTATCACCTCAAACCAGATTTGACCACTTGTCCCCACCTAGCCTATTAGTTGGGAATGTGCAAACCACTTTGACCTTCAAATCACCATAACTTGCACTCCATAGCTCCATTCGAGGAGCCGACTAGATCGGATTCTAGAGCACTTAGAGAACCACATTTAAAATAATAATCCTTGCCCTTCCGACACCTTTACTTGACATCCCAATTGGCCCACCCTGGAGCTTAATTGGCCTAGAAAACCACATTAGACATACATTTTTGCTACCACCTGCCTGCTCTTGATCTCCCCAACTGCTTGATCACTTTAGCTTGCCTTTGAGAGCCCACATAACCCTGCATTGCACTCTTCAAAGCACCAACCAACTTTGGCTGCACCAACATTGCCCAACCCCCTTGTTGAATATTCATGTTCAACCAAAAAATGCCTTTATTCGCCCAGAAACTGCAAAACTGACAAACACTGTGAGCAAACCCAAAATAACTATCATATGTACAATGTCTTATGCTAGCCTACTACCTCCAATCCTCAAGTGGGTTGCCCCACCCCCCTACATAGTCTGATCTCTGGATCAAACACCTGGCTTTGCTCTCTTCCATCTATCTGCATCAACCTCCAATTGTGCTTTACCCAAGCACGTAGCCATCCATGCATACAATAGGCCCATAAAACCTTTGCACCTCTTTGAGCATCAGCTTGCCTCCTCAATACATTTGGCTCTGCCAGCACATCATCTGATCCAACAAATCCGTCTGACTCCTCTCTCTGACCCTCCCTCCCAACCATGCACTGGCATGACCTCCATGCAAAAAATTTCCTCTAAAAAGCACTATGGTTGACACGAATACTCTTCCACATCTGCCCTTGCCGGCATAACCATAGTAGCAGACAATTTCTCATGCAAAGGAACCTCCGTTTGTAGAGGGGCTAGCCCTCGCATCACCTGTATCCTGGTTAAAGCTTTTCCAACAAGCACCTGTGTCTTTTCATCCATACCAACGATTGGATCATCAAACCCCTCTCAAACCCTCAATCAGACTCCTCCTCAATACATATCGATCCAAGGAACCTGTATCCACGACATCACCCATGCAATCCCTAGGCAACTGCACCTACTCCCTTTGTTCAACATCTAACACATCATGAGCACAAGAAAGGTACCCAACTCCCTTGGCCTTCGCTTCACTGTTATCCTCTTATTGACCCTGTAGGCCCGCTTGGCTATCCATAGATGCGGCCTTGCCCTTCTCTGCAAATCTGCAAACCAATTGCACCGCTGCTACAACACTCTCCACTGCTACTTTAATGAGCAAAGTCATCAACATGGTGTTGCATAGCACCTTCAACTGCATACCATCCTCCATGGGCTCATCTTCTTTCACATGGCCGATCACCATATTCAACAAGGTAGATTCACTCTTACCAGCATAGGATCATAGAAATCTGTCTCCTTGCCATAAGAGGTGGACTAGTCCCCACTCATCCACTTTTGTCATAAAATCTAATATCTAACCAGCCCAAATGATTTTCTCACATTAAAATGATCATTTAATGTGGGAGAATATACGGGAACAAGGGTTAGAAAATAGGCATGGCTTACGGGTCTATCTCAACATGGGGCCAATGGTAAAAGGGGTTTAAATGAGAGATGATCTGTCAAAGAACAAGGCTAGCCAATGGAGCTTAAAGATCTTAGGGTTAGCTTCATTGAAGACCTCCAAAGGTTAGTGTTAAAAGGCCTTTGACCTTAGGTAAGCTAGGGCCGAGAGCTTGAGGTGGGAACCCTGCCCAAGCTTGAGGTGCTTGTCGTGCTTTCTGACTAAAATGCTTCAGGTGCTTGTCATGCTTGCCGACTAGGGAGCTTGAAGTGCTTGTGGGAACACTACCCAATCTTGTTGCGCTTTTTCATGCTTGCTGACTAAGGTGCTTGTGTCTCATAAGTCAAAGGCATCCCTACAAAGGAGGGGAAAGCTAGGGGGATGAGAGAGCACACACACACACACACACACACACACACACACACACACACACACACACACACACACACACACACACACACACACACACACACAAGGTAAGCCAAGCCTCAAGAGGCAGCAAGGACGCATGTCAAACCCCTACCCATGTTACCCTCATGAAGTGCCTGAAACCTATTGGCTAGGCTTAAAAGGGGTCCAATGAGCATTTATATTAATTAATTAATCATCTAAGAAATTAAATGATTATCAAGCCTCTCTTTTAAAAGGAGAAAGAAGGACACTTGTCTAAATTCTACCCCTATTGCTTAAATGACCACCTAAGGTGATTAGCCAAGCATGGCAAGGGCCAATAGGGACAAGCAAGAGAGAGGTGTGTGTGTGAGAGAGAGGGGTTGACCAAGCAAACGAAGGACTGATCTTTGACATTCTCATACTCATTCTCTCTCTCTCTCTCTCTCTCTCTCTCTCACACACACACATTGTCATTGTGTGAAGTGCAAAGTGCAAGAGCCCCATCGCCTTCTTCAAGCTAGTAGAGAAGCTGAGAGCCTACACCAACACTATTGGCTATGGAATGCAAATCCAACCAAGAGCCATGCTTCAATGCTTAAACTTGCCATCTTCTCCATCTTCATTACTATGCTATTATGTTTGCTAGCAAGAAGAGTGATGATAAGTGAGGAAATACTTCTTTCTCCTATGAATGTTTCTTCTTCCTCTTCCCAACCCTCATTCCACGCTAGCTCTCTCCACCTTTGAAGGTGTTTGAGGCCTTGGGACTAAGGCTTGGGATAATTAATACTTTTTGCAAATTTTATGTTATGCTTGTGATGCATGAAGCTTTTTATCTTCATTGCATCACCTAGGTCACAAGGAACACAAAAATTGTATTGTACCAATTCTCTCTTGATGGGAGAATCTATAATACACATGCCTATTGGCCGGCTCCACATAAATCCGGTCCTCAATTGTTGTCAAGTTCTAAACTCTCTCTCTTGCAAAAGTATTGTGCATGCCAAGTTAATTAAGTACTATGATTATGTTTCTACCATCAATTAAGTTCACCCTCTATGTTCTCAAAGTAATCTCACAAAAATGCTCTCTTTAATTCTCCTGATTCCGCTATTCTCAAAGTTCATAGGCCATTTCTATTACATTGGTATCAGAGCATTTGGCTTCTCTTTCTTGCTTAAGAAGAAAAGATTGATTAATGGTTGATTTTGTTGATTATATTAGGGTAAGTGGATTGGGATCTATTATCGATTTTATTGAGTCCACTATGTGGATATGGTGCACACCTTGGGAGCTTTTTTGGTCTTAATAATGGAGTCTTTTTAGAACTGCCTACGGCTTTACCATTATTGAGCCATAAGAAGTCTGAAAGGAGCTTATTGAGTCCACTATGTGGATATGGTGCACACCTTGGGAGCTTTTTTGGTCTTAATAATGGAGTCTTTTTAGAACTGCCTACGGCTTTACCATTATTGAGCCATAAGAAGTCTGAAAGGAGCTATCCCTCAACAATTTTGCAATATTAGACCCACTCCACTATATTAAGTATGGAGCCTGATTTACCCTTGTAATTTTCTGTGGTAAAAGCGCACATTTGTAAGGCCCCCATTATGAGGAGAAGCCATCGTGCGTGAAGGAAAATCACTCACCGGAAACTAAAATTTTCACGGACAAGAATCAGGGGCAACTTTAAAGGCCTCGGGATATTCTTTTTCGCCGGAATATTATGGCCGGACGGCGACCGGAAAGTGGTCGGAAAACAACCGGTCGGTTGGCCGGTGGTCGGAAGTCAATGGCCGGTGGCCGGTGGCCGAATTCAAAAGCGGACTTGTCTTCTCAAGGGCGGCCACACATGGGCGGATTGGAGGGTCCGATTTGGACTTATTCGCACAAGGGCGGCTACACATGGCTGTCTCTCATAAGAGAGGGCAGCCCTTTTGGCCTATAAAAGGAGGCCATTTCTACACACATTTCATAGTGTGAAGTTGATGCAACAAGGTGAGTGTGAGGTGGTGAGAGTGAAGCAAGGCGGGAGCTCCATTAAGGGTATAATCCCTTTGTAAACTACTTCTTGTTTTGAAGTACTAAAGCCATTGAGTGGCTGCTTTCCCGTGGACGTAGCCCACATTGGGTGAACCACGTATATCGTGTGTACTCTCTCTCTCTCTCTCTACTCTATAATCTCGTGTATATAAATCTGTCTCTCTCCATTAAGTAATCTACTCAATTATCTATTTAGCTACGTCTTATTTCCTTACAAGTGGTATCAGAGCAAGGTTTGCTCGTAGCTAAATTATCTCAAGGAAAGGATTCCTTGAATTGAGTGGGAGTTATGGCGGAGGAAGGGAAGCTCAAGATTGAGAAGCTCAACGGCAAAAACTACCAACATTGGAAGATGCAGATTGAAGACTATCTCTACCAGAAGGACCTCTATTTGCCACTAGGCGGTCTTGCAAAGAAGCCCGCAACAATGGCAGATGAAGCATGGATTGTCCTTGATCGAAAGGCACTGGGAACAATCCGGTTAAGCTTGGCGTCAACGGTGGCCTTCAATGTTTCGGAGATGAAGACCACGGAGGACTTGATGAAGTCACTTGACGACTTCTACGAGAAACCATCGGCATCCAATAAGGTATTTCTTATGAAGCGCTTGTTCAATCTAAAGATGGCAGAGAATGGTTCAGTTGCAGAACACCTAAATGACTTTAACACAAACATAAGTCAACTTCGATCAGTGAAAATCAATTTCGATGACGAAGTGCAAGCTCTCCTTATACTATCATCTCTACTGGATAGTTGGGATAGCCTTGTGATGGCTGTAAGTAATTCTATCTCTGGCACAAATACTCTTAAGTTTGATGATGTTGTGGGTGTTCTCCTAAGCGAGGAAATGCGAAGGAGAAGCACAGGAGAATCATCAAGTGCTGCACTATCAGTGGAAACAAGAGGAAGGCTTAAGGAGAGGTTCAAAAACCAAAAGGGTCGTGATCGCTCACGGCGGAGCAAGTCACGCACAAAGACAGTTCTTGAATGTTGGAACTGCGGCAAGAAGGGCCACGTCAAGAAGGATTGTTGGTCCAAGAAGAAGAAGGAGACAGAGTCTCAAGACAACAAGCCAACATCGGAGGCCAATGTGGCAGGTAAAGTAGAGCAAGATGCTCTAATTCTCTCATTAGACAATGTGTCTAATTCCTGGATAGTAGATTCCGGGGCTTCATTCCATGCGACACCACACAAGCAACATTTCCAAGACTACACCAAAGGTAATTTTGGGTATGTATACTTGGGAGATGATGAAGCTTGTGAGATTGTCGGCAAAGGTACAGTTTCTGTCAAAACTGCTAACGGAAATGAATGGAAGCTTAAAGATCTTAGGCATGTTCCTTCTCTTCGCAAAAATTTGATCTCTACAGGACAATTGGACGATGAAGGTCACAACATTGCATTCGGAAACAAACGGTGGAAGATCTCAAAGGGATCTTTGGTGGTTGCCAAGGGTGAAAAAGTCGGTACACTTTACTTGTGTACTGTTAGCACGCAACCTTCAGCTTGTGCAACAACTACAGAAGTTGACAGTGCGGTGTGGCACTACCGACTTGGGCATATGAGTGCCAAAGGAATGCAAATCCTTCAAACAAAGAAGCTTCTACCAGGTTTGAAAGAAGTGGACTTAGAGTTCTGTGAAGATTGTGTTTATGGTAAACAAAAGAGGGTAAAATTTCAAAAATCAGGAAATGAAAGAAAAAATAAAAAACTTGAGTTGGTTCATTCTGATGTTTGGGGTCCTGCAAGTACACCATCACTTGGTGGCTCATTGTACTATGTAACATTCATAGACGATGCGTCTAGAAAAACATGGGTTTATGTCATGAAGAATAAATCCGATGTATTTTCCATATTTCACAGGTGGAAAGCCTTTGTGGAGAATGAAACAGGTACCAAGGTTAAATGCCTCAGATCCGACAATGGAGGCGAATATTGCAGCCAAGCTTTTGAAAGCTTTTGTGCTAGCAATGGCATTCGGAGGCAAAGGACAACCCCAAGGACACCTCAACAAAATGGGATTTCGGAAAGGATGAACAGGACAATCATGGAACGAGCACGAAGCATGTGGCTACATGCAGGCCTACCACTTGAGCTTTGGGCGGAAGCTGTAAGTACGTCTGTGTACTTAATCAATCGGTCACCCTCAACGGCATTGGATGGGGGAGTTCCAAAAGAGGCATGGACAGGTAAACCGGTGAATTATGCATTTCTCAAAGTGTTTGGGTATGAGGCTTTCGTGCACATAGATAGAAGCCTCAGATCAAAGTTAGATGCAAAGTCCAAAAAGTGTTTCTTCATTGGCTATGGTGAAGGAGACTTTGGGTATCGCCTATGGAATCCTGAAGATGGTAAAATCTTAAGGAGTAGGGATGTAATTTTTAACGAACAAAATATGTACAAAGATTACTTGGAAAGAAAACAAACAAAAGAAACAGGTGATGAGTACATGGAGCTTGAGGACGGTGAAGACTCAAGGACTGCAAACGGTGACAATGTGCAACAACGTCAACCAAATGAGGAGCCTCAACCTATTCCCCGAAGATCTACAAGAGCAAGTAGACCTCCAGAAAGGTTTGTTCCTTCCTTCAACCATCTCTTGATCTCAGATTCTGGAGAGCCGGAATCATATGAAGAAGCTATGCAACATGAATCCAAAGAAGAATGGACGAAGAGCATGCAAGTGGAGATGGACTCACTACATCGCAACCAAACATGGGAGTTGGTTGAGTTGCCTAAAGGTAAGTGGGCACTTCAAAGCAAATGGGTGTACAAGCTAAAGGAAGAAGAAGGTGGGAAGAAAAGGTACAAGTCTAGGCTTGTGGTAAAAGGTTTTTCTCAAAAGAAAGGTATTGACTTCAATGAAATATTTTCTCCTGTTGTAAAAATGAACTCAATTAGGCTTGTCTTAAGCCTTGTGACTGCTCATGATCTAAATCTCGAGCAAATGGATGTAAATACGGCATTCCCTCACGGTGACTTAGAGGAGGAAATCTACATGCTTCAACCAAAGGGGTATGAAGTAAAAGGTAAGGAGAAAATGGTTTGCAGATTAAAGAAGAGCTTGTATGGTTTAAAGCAAGCATCAAGACAATGGTACTTGAAGTTTGATCGATGGATGTTGGATCATGGATTCACAAGATGCAACTCGGATCACTGCGTCTACACAGAGAATTTGGGAGATGGGAAATTCATCATCCTAATGTTGTATGTTGATGACATGTTGATTGCAAGTGCTAACATGCAGGACATCAAAGACCTAAAAGAGGAGCTGTCCAAATCTTTTTCAATGAAAGATTTAGGTGCTGCAAAGAGGATACTTGGTATGAAAATATCAAGGGACAGGACGAAGAAGACAATAAAGCTATCTCAAGAAGATTACATCAAGAAGGTACTAGAAAGGTTTGCAATGCAAAATGCAAAACCAGTTTCTACACCTTTGGTTGGTCATTTTAAACTAACGAAGGATATGTGTCCAAAGACACAAGAGGAGATAGCCTATATGTCTAAAGTTCCATATGCTGCAGCGGTAGGTTCTCTAATGTATGCTATGGTCTGGACAAGGCCAGACATTGCACATGCAGTGGGAGTTGTGAGTAGGTTCATGGACAACCCAGGTAAAGAGCATTGGCAAGCTGTGAAGTGGATACTTAGGTATCTAAAAGGGACAACAACAAATGCTTTGTAATTTGGAGGAACTGATATTTTTCTAGAAGGGTATGCTGATGCAGATATGGCAGGTGACAAAGATACTCGAAGGAGCACTACTGGCTATGTGTTCACGGTTGGAGGCACAGCAGTAAGCTGGGCTTCAAAGCTGCAGAAAGTGGTTTCACTTTCTACCACGGAAGCAGAGTATGTAGCAATGACGGAGGCAAGCAAAGAAATTCTGTGGCTTCACAGATTCTTAGAAGAGCTTGGATTCAAACAAGACAATTGTGTCTTGTACAGTGATAGCCAAAGCGCTATCCATTTTGCGAAGAACTCAGCCTTTCATTCAAGGACAAAGCACATTGAGGTGAGATATCACTTCATACGCACTCTTTTGGAAGAGGGACAGCTAAAGCTAGGAAAGGTGCATACAAGTGAAAATCCTGCAGACATGTTTACAAAGGTGGTCAACAAGGAGAAGTTGAGCTTTTGCTCATCTTCAATCGGCATTCAAGGATAAGAAGCCAGAATGGAAAGCAGTCACAGGTTTGGTTTGGAGATCAGTCTCCAAGTGGGAGATTGTTAAGTATGGAGCCTGATTTACCCTTGTAATTTTCTGTGGTAAAAGCGCACATTTGTAAGGCCCCCATTATGAGGAGAAGCCATCGTGCGTGAAGGAAAATCACTCATCGGAAACTAAAATTTTCACGGACAAGAATCAGGGGCAACTTTAAAGGCCTCGGGATATTCTTTTTCGCCGGAATATTATGGCCGGACGGCGACCGGAAAGTGGTCGGAAAACAACCGGTCGGTTGGCCGGTGGCCGGTAGTCAATGGCCGATGACCGGTGGTCGGAAGTCAATGGCCGGTGGCCGGTGGCCGAATTCAATGGCCGGTGGCCGAATTCAAAAGCAGACTTGTCTTCTCAAGGGCGGCCATACATGGGCGGATTGGAGGGTCCGATTTGGACTTATTCGCACAAGGGCGGCTACACATGGCTGTCTCTCATAAGAGAGGGCAGCCCTTTTGGCCTATAAAAGGAGGCCATTTTTACACACATTTCATAGTGTGAAGCTGATGCAACAAGGTGAGTGTGAGGTGGTGAGAGTGAAGCAAGGCGGGAGCTCCATTAAGGGTATAATCCCTTTGTAAACTACTTCTTGTTTTGAAGTACTAAAGCCATTGAGTGGCTGCTTTCCCGTGGACGTAGCCCACATTGGGTGAACCACGTATATCGTGTGTACTCTGTCTCTCTCTCTCTACTCTATAATCTCGTGTATATAAATCTGTCTCTCTCCATTAAGTAATCTACTCAATTATCTATTTAGCTACGTCTTATTTCCTAACACACTACTCTCTATAATTAACCAATTCAAGCCGTGGGCGTAGATGCTTAAGTGCTGATTTTCAAAGGCTAAGAGGAGTAGCAACTAAGATTTTGAATTGCCAAAGAATATACTAAGTAAACACATAAATTTTGTTAACATGGCTGACAATAACCAAGAGAGTAGAATGAACATTGATAACTTTGATTTTGCACATGAAGGTGCTAATGATGATGCCCCCATGTTTGTCAATTATCTTGTTACTAGGTTGCAGCAAGCTATGGGCAACCCCGCTCTGCAAGCCGAAGCTACTCAACAACTTTGTGCTTATCAGATTTCCCTTCCTCTCCAAGAAGAGAGAGAGAGCGTAGGAGGCCTCTTGATGAGACCCCCAAAAGAAGACTCTCTCCCATACGAGAGGAGGAATCCAAAGAACAAGAAATGAATGAATCCTTAAGTTCCTTTGAAGATGTGGATCCATGAAGACGACGGTCTAGACGGTCGCCACTCCTCCCAAGAGGAAACAATCAACCCACATTCCTTCTCCTCGTCACTCCAAAAGGGAAGAGAGGAAACAAAGGAAGAAAAGGGCAAGAAAGGGGTCACCCTCTTCTCCTTCTTCCTCCTCTTCTGACAAAAGCTATGGCTATTCTCCCAGAGAATACAAGAGGGGAGGACATTGCAAATCTTACCGTGCATGGAGAAGGTCACAAAACCTCAAGAAGTTCAAAGAGGGAGGAAAGAGTATCTCTTTTCTCACCTATGATGACACTTTTGGTGCTACCGACAAAGTATTGGACTTTATCCAGCAATTTGATGCGGCCTTTGGAGACGAGGGCTTCACGGAGTCCTCCAAGCTATGCCATGTAGCTATGCACTTCCAGAAATTGGCTTATCAATGGTGGGCTAGCCTTTATGGCAATGGTGAAGACCCAAAGACATGGAAAACTCTATGAGTTTCATGAAGCAATTCCTTGCAAGCGATGCAAAGGAAAAAGTGCTTACCGAATGGTGAAGTTTGAAGCTTCTCTCCCATGAGTCTATCAACAAATATGTAGAAAAGTTTTGGGATTTACATCTCAAGGCTACTCTCTTTCAAAAGATAGATTTTATTGAGAAAAAATAACAATTCTGTGCGGGATTACCTAAAGAGATGTCCGAGTACGTCAACTCCCAACGGCCCGGCTCTATCACCGAAGTAATCCACCACACTATGGTTGCTACGTGCATCAATTTCCAACAAGGGGCTAGATGGAATTCAAGCCCATGGAAAGTGAAGACAAAAATGATGCAAAATGGAAAATCAATGCCCAAAATTCTTCCCAAGGAAATTCCAACAACAACAACAACAACAACAACAACAACAACAACAACAACAACAACAATCAGACCAAGGAGAAGGGATTTTACAAAGGTAAAAATAAACTCTCTCCTGAAGAGCTTGAATATTTTTGCAAGGACCATAAATGTTATAAGTGTGGGGAGCAAGGACATGGCTATCGCTCTTGCCCCAAGAGAAATGCCCGCAATGAGACTCCTAGAGCTTCCACCATCGAAGCTCCAAAAGAGGATGCTCTGTGCAAAGGATCACTTCTCTCCTACGCTTGGGGAAAGGTAAGGGAACATGATGCCTTCATCTTGTTTGACCCTGGCTCTACTCACAACTTCATATCAATGAGTTGGCCACCAAGTTGGGTATTCAAGCTTTTAAGATGGGAGATACTGTAATGACCGATACCGCTTTCAAGAGACAGCAAGCCTCCGTTATTCCCTTGATTGGAAAGTTGAGGCTTCATGTCCAAAGCTATGTCAACAAAGAAGACTTCTTTATCTCTCCTCTCCAATACGAGGATGCTATCCTAGGGACATCATGGTTCAACCGCATGGCTAACAACATGAAGTTCCTTGAAAATAGAATCTACTTCACCTACCGAGAAAAGATTATGTATATAGATGCTAGTGAGTGGTCGTACTATACCACTTTGAATGAAGAGCTCAATTTTTGCGTACACGATTTTTGTCAAAGAGTCCCTAAAATGTCCTAATGTTTCATCAAATGTAAATGATAGGAGTCAAGAAGAGCTAGACTTGTCTTATTTTCTAAAAGGATTCCAAGATGTGTTCATCAATGATATACCTATGGACTTACCTCCAAAATGAGGGGATGCTGACCAACGAATTGAGCTCCTACCAGGAAGATCACCGCCTAACAAGCCTTTTTATCGAGTTTCCCAAGCGAGATAAGAGGAGATCATGAGGGTGGAGTATTGAGCACTAAACTATATCTCTATCAAAAACAAATTTCCTGTGCCTGAGGTAGAAGATCTGTTTGATAAGCTACAAGGCTCTACCTACTTCAGTAGGATTGACCTTAAAAGTGGCTATCATAAAATAAGGATAGCGGATGAAGATATCCTAAAGACCGTGTTTCATACAACGTTTGGTCTTTATGAATGTCTAGTCATGCCTTTTGGCCTGACTAATGCACTAGCCACGTTCAATCGTCTAATGGAGAAAATCTTGAGACACTACCGCAAATTCACTGGAGTGTTCTTTGATGATATCATCATCTACTCCAAGTCCTTGGAGGAACACAAGCAACATCTCCAAGTGATTTTTCAAGCATTGCGGGAGAACAAGCTTTTTCTCAATCAAAAGAAAAGCAAAATTTTCCTTCAAGAGATTCAATACTTAGGTCATATTATCTTTCAAGATGGTATCTGAATGGATCCATCAAAGTTGGAGGTAATAAAAGCATGGCCTAATCCAAGGAATCTACATGAGCTAAGAAGATTTATTGGTATGTGTGCATATTATAGACGCTTCATAACAAAATTCTCTCAAATAGTAGGACCATTACATGACTTAACAAAGAAGAATGTTAAGTATTCATGGACTGCTAAGGAGCAAAGTGCTTTTGGCAAGCTCAAAGAGAAGCTTACCTCCCAACCAATCCTTATGCTTACCAATCTCTCAAAGCCATTTGAGGTCCAATGTGATGCTTGTGGTGATTGCCTTGGAGCAGTCTTGCTTCAAAAAGGGCATGCCATAGCATATGAGAGATGAAGGCTCAATAGGGATGAACCGGTCTTAGGCATTTATGAGAAAGAGCTTTTAGTTGTTCTACATGCCTTAGACACATGGAAGAACTATCTATTGGGGACTTCATTCATTTTACGAACAAACCATCAAAGTCTCAAGTACTTCATGACACAAACCAAGCTTTCTGAAAAACAAATGAGGTGGACAAATTTTCGTTCATAATTTTATTTTCATATTTCTCACGTTGCTGGTAAGCACAATCAAGTGGCCGATGCACTTTCACTACGACCAAAAGTTAATGCGGTGTCTATAGCAACTCACAATGATCTATCTTCTATGATAGACGAGTATGCTACTGACCCTGAATTTAAAGAAATAATGTCAGTCCTTGATTTGGGGAAGAAAGAGGAACCATTCACCTTGCAGGATGGTTATCTTCTCCATGGAAATAGGCTATGTGTTACCCACTCCCTTCATGAGAAAGTCATGTATGAATCCAATGCTCCTCCCTATGCGAGCATAGAGGCATTCAAGCTACTCTTTGAGGAGTAGAAACGTACTTCTATTGGCCTACCATGAAAGTGGACATACAAGAGTATGTATCAAATTGTGTGGTATGCCAAAAGACTAAGTATGATAGAGGGAAGCAACCTGCGTTATTCCAGCGATTGCCAATGCCTAATTCACCATGGGAGAGTATATTTATGGATTGCATCTTTGGATTTCCCATGGGAATACGGGAATATGGACAATAGTCAACAGGTTTAGTAAGCAAGCATACTTTATTCCTATCAAAAAGACTATTAAGGCACACCATATCCCAGATTTTCAAACACCATGGATTGCCAACATCCATCGTGTCAGATAGAGATCGTAGAATGACCAGTAATTTTTGGAAAGGTCTCGTTTAAAATCTAGATACAAGATTGAATTTCTCTTTGGCCTATCACCCACAAACGGATGGCCAAAGTGAGATAGCCAATCTTATGATTTTTGATCTACTAAAGACTTATGTTACATAAATGGTTTAATGCTCACAATGGGAAAAGTACTTACCTCTTGTAGAGTATACATACAATAACACTATCCATACTTCTACGAGAAAATAACTTTTTGAAATCATTGAGGGAAGACCTAAAAGTCCCTTGCTACTTAAAGTACATAGGAAGATCTTCAGTGTCAATGAATATAGCAGTGACCTACAAGAATCTTTTCAAAAGATTAAGGAGGCTATCTCCATCTCTCAACAAAGGAAAAAAGCTGCTGCTGCCAGGACATAAGGGCCTTAAAGTTTACGGAAAATGATTGGGTCTTACTTAAGTTTCCCAAGGCTCGATTGAGGCACACGACGGTCAAAAATCCTACGGGCCACCAAAAGTATTCTGCTAAACTAGCAGAAAGATACTATGGTCCTTTTCAAATCTTGAAGCCAAGCAATGAGATGGCTTATCAACTCAAGTTGCCCAACCGTTGGCTCATACACAATGCTTTTCATGTGAGCCTACTTAAACCCTACAAAGGAGAACCACCAAGTGAACCAATTTTTGAAGACCCTCCCAAAATCAAAGACCAAGAAGAGGTGCTATAACACAAAGCTATCCTTTGGGATGAAGACAGGGTACTACAACATGGTAAGATTATCCAACAATATCTTATTCAGTTCAAAAATTATCCTTTTGAAGATGATAGATGGATGCAAGGAATACAACTTAAGGATAGTATGAACCTTGTCAATGCTTACAATGTTACATTAGAGTAAGCAAATGTTTTTTTTTTTTCAAATGACCAATGTTTGTCTTATAAGACTAGTTCTCTTTTTATTGTGCACAAATTTAAGTAGTATGCATGCTAAGAATCATGTTTGTGATGACGACGTCTCTCAAACACCAAGTAGAATTTGTCACTCTACTTGGGAGAATGAAATGGACTAAAGAGAAGACATGCTTGCGGCACCTATGTCTCCCAAGCACCAAATGGATTAGTCATCTGTTTGGAAAGATGTCGTAGAGTTAAAAGGGATCCTCTACATCCAAAGAAACATTAACAAATGGCTAAGGCTTTATCTCTTCTACCGCATAGTCGAGGACGACTATGATTTCAAGAGAGAGGTAATGTCATAAATCTAATATCTAACCAGCCCAAATGATTTTCTCATATTAAATTGATCATTTACTATGGGAGAATTGACGGGAACAAGGGTTGGAATATAGACATGGCTTACGCTGTCTATCTAAACACAAGGCTAATGGTAAAACGAGTCCCAATGAGAGATGATATGTCAAAGAGCAAGGCTAGACAATGGAGCTTAAAGACCTTAGGGTTAGCTTCATTGAAGACCTCTAAAGGTTAGTGTTATATGTCCTTTGACCTTAGGTAAGCTAGGGTGGAGCTTAAGGTGGGAACCCTGCCCAAGCTTGAGGTGCTTGTCGTGCTTGATGACTAAGGTGCTTGAGGTGCTTGTCGTGCTTGCTGACTAGGGAGCTTGAAGTGCTTGTGGGAACACTACCCAATCTTAATGTGCTTTGTCGTGCTTGCTGACTAAGGTGCTTGTGTCTCATAAATCAAAGGCATCCCTACAAAGGAGGGGAAATCTAGGGGGATGAGAGAGAATACACACACACACACACACACACACACACACACACACACACACACACACACACACACACACACAAGGTAAGCCAAGCCTCAAGAGGCAGCAAGGACACATGTCAAACCCCTACCCATATTACCCTCATGAAGAGCCTGAATCCTATTGGCTAGGCTTAAAAGGGGTCCAATGAGCATTTAGATTAATTAATTAATCATCTAAGCAATTATCAAGCTTCTCTATCAAAAGGGGAAAGAAGGACACTTGTCCAAATGCTACCTCTATTGCTTGAAATGACCACCTAAGGTGATTGACCAAGCCTGGCAAGGGCCAATAGGGATCAAGCAAGAGAGAGATGTGTGTGTGTGTGTATGTGTGTGTGAGAGAGAGAGGGGTCGACCAAGAGAGAGATGTGTGTATGTGTGAGAGAGAGAGAGGGGTCGACCAAGCAAGAGAAGGGATGATTTTCGACATTCTCATATACATTCTCACACACACACATGCTCATTGTGTGAAGTACAAAGTGCAAGAGCCCCATCGCCTTTTCCAAGCTAGTAGAGAAGTTGAGAACCTACACCAACACTCTTGGCTATGGAATGCAATCCAACCAAGAGCCATGCTTCAATGCTTAAGCTTGCCATCTTCTCCATCTTCATTACTATGCTATTATGTATGCTAGAAAGAAGAGTGATAATAAGTGAGGAACTACTTCTTTCTCCTATGAATGTTTCTTCTTCCTCTTCCCTACCCTCATTCCACGCTAGCTCTCTCCACCTTTGAAGGTGTTTGAAACCTGGGATAGTTAATGCTTTTTGCAAAGTTTATGTTATGCTCGTGATGTATGAAGCTTTCCATCTTCATTGCATCACCTAGGTCACAAGGAACACAAAAATTGTATTGTACCAAGTCTCTATTGATGGGAGAGTCTATAATACAAACGCCTAATGGAGGGGGGACCGGCTCCACATAAATCTGGTCCTCAATTGTTGTCAAGTTCTTTAAACTCTCTCTTTTTCAAAAGTATTTTTCATGCCAAGTTAATTAAGTACTATGATTATGTTGCTACCATCAATTAAGTTCACTCTCTATGTTCTCAAAGTAGTCTCACAAAAATGCTCTCTTTAATTATATAAGGGCCTTCTCCTAACCCTTACGCAAGGCCAACACATCTAAGCCACCGTCTTAAAAGGCGAAAAAGAAAAATAAAATAATAGAAAGAAAAAAATATTTGAAAAAAATTCGGGTGCAATTTAAGCACTAAAGTATACTCACGAGACACTTCGGCATATGCCATGGGAACATGGACATAACCAATGCGTAGGAAATTAACTTTTCATTTTGAGAAAAATTAGCATAAAGGAAAAGATAAGATGAGGGAAAAGAAAAAATAAAAAGATAAAGGAAAAAAAGAGAAGATAAGGATAAGGTGAGTAAGTAACTTGTTGAGAAAGTTTTGATAAGTAAGATAAGTTATCAAGATACGTTATCAAAAAAAGATAAGTTATCAAGATAAGGAAGATAAGCTATCAAGATAAGTGAAAGCACTTATAAAAAATGAAAGCACTTTATAAGTGAAAGCACTTATAAAAAATGTGCATAAAAAGAGGGCTTCTCTTCTCATTTTTCGCTTCTCTCCTTCATTTTTCTCAAGGTGCAAACTTGAGAGTAAGCCTGAGAAATCCATAGACAAACCTCTTTCACACACACCACTCCTACACACACACACACACACACACACACACACACACACACACACACACACACACATCTTTCCAAGAGAAGCCATGGTCAAAACCCTAATCAAGTTTTTTAAAAATTGATCTTCTTCTTCACACTACACTCTCCCTCTCCTCTCTCCTAATTCTCAATATTTCCATAGCTTGAATCCCCTTTGCTTCTTACCATTCTCTCATTTCATGTAGCCAAATTGGGGGTCTTCAAGCAAAGTGAAGAGCCGACTACATCCAAAGCAAGGAGAAGATTAGACCATACACACACTAAGGTAATGTTTTCTTGTTCTTTTTATGCTATTGCACTTTCTCAAAAGTGATGTACTTTCATGCTTACGATAATTTATGCCTAAGCTCTCATTTTTCCATAAGCAAGCATTTTGCTTATGTGGGAAGAAGAAAAAACTACTTAATTTTTCATACTGACCATGTTACTAACGACTACCGATGTTATTTCAAGTTCCATGTTTCAAGTTCTCTAGATTACCAGACTAATATGACATAGAAAGAGTAGAAAAAACTCTCTTTAACCATAGGTGACTGGAGATCATACTTATATTTCAAGTTCCATTCTCTAGATTACCAGACTAATATGGCGTAGAGAGAGAGAGAGAGAGAGAGAGAGAGAGAGAGAGAGAGAGAGAGAGAGTAGAAAGCACTCTCTTAAACCATAAGTGACTAGAGATTATACTAAAATAGCATGCATGTTGGATGATGATTAATATCTATGCGTATCCTTAAACCTCGCAAGAAATATTTTTTATATATTTAAGGTGCACAAGATGATTGCCACATAATCATGAGCAATTCAGTAGTGAATTTTTTTGGAATCAACCATTGTATTGAAAGTGGCATTATAATTTACTCTGAATAGAATGCTCTTATGAAAGATTCACAAGTTTTTCTTAAATTAAAAAAAAAGGATTTTTCTTCTTTCAAGGAGAAAAAGAGCATGTGTGAAATATTTGTTTAATGATACCAATAGAGTTAATACTAATTCTCTCAAGGAGAGTTAGGTTATGAAGGGTAGCCCTATCTTAGTCAAAGGAGTTTTTCCTTGGAAGTAATAATTTCCTTCCAATTAAGGTTATCCCCCCCTCTTAACAATTGGAAAGTCTTGAAACCATAAGCCTCTTCTAGCTACATGATTAACCCTCTCCATGGTAGCAAAGGGATGCCTAAATCCCTTCTTAAAGAAGAATTTTTAAATTATTCATACACTATTACATGAGCATTTTTCACTACACTAGCATGTCCACTCTTAGGAATATCGCATTTTCACTCTTACACTACCATGCATGGAAGGGTTTCACTCTTGCATAAGCACTCAAAAGAAGTTTAATGATTATTTGTTTCAAGATTGCAAGTTGGTGCATTCCAAAGTTTTGTGTTTACCACACATAGATCAGACCAAAGCAAAACTCATTGTAGAGAGCATATGCATTGTTAATTTTAAGTTTGTCTACTTTTAAGTTTGTTTTGTAATTTTGAAGGGGGGAGTAAGGGGATAGCTTCACGGATGTCGTGACCGTGTTGTTTAAACATAAAACTCCCATCTCTTCCATGGAGATGCGTCATGGATGACAAATGATGCAAAGGGACAAAAATGGGATTCATCAAAGTCGGGACTACTTAAAACTTACGTCGAGACAAAACCTTAAACTTCCAAGAGAGTCGTTGTATTTCTTAAGATCTTGTTTGATTAAAGATTAAAATGAACTAGGAACCAAGAGATTATAACTCAAGGAACTTAATCTAAATTTAAACTAGGATTAAAAACTTTACTGAGAAGATTTGACGTGGATAGCCTTAGCATAACATAGAAGATTTAAATGTGAACTTTGTCTTACATGCTTGGAAAAGGCCGGCGCAAGTGTTTACCTATGGGATACAACAAGGGATTGTCCTTTTTGGCTAGGACTGATAACCGTTGGTCTATGTTTTGAACTCGGGTTCATTCACTGCTTTAGAAATTGGATTGAATGGGAGTGTGTCCTGGTCAGGTGACAGGGACCCGCGGAGGTGTTTGGAAATTGGCCTAGTCCGGGTAGGTCTGATGCCGACAAGAAAGGGAGGCAGAAAAAATGGATCCATGAATGGATCAAGATAAGGGAGGAGGATGTTATTTAACTAAGGAACTCTTCTAATTGTTTGGTAAAAGGAACCTTTGAAAGTCTAGGAACCTAAGTGGGCTATTCCGCAATTGTCCTCATCAGTCCGACCTTTGCTCTGCTTCTTGAATTATTGATTTAAAAGAAATCTAGAGTATATTACTTTTGTAAGCCTTTCCCACACAAGATAAAGAAAAATAAGAATTGGAAATTGTGTCATGGTGTCATTTCCACACGTAGTTCCACACGTAGTGGAGGAGACAGAATACCCAAGTCCTGGGACGAGGATAGGGATGTGCTTGGAGGAGTATATGTGATTGCTTGAAAAATGACTAAATAATTTTACTAATACTAAAGGAAAAAGAAAGTAAAATATTCTAAAAAGGAAAAAGATGGGAATGACCTCATAAATGCACACTTACAAGGGTATGCAACATTTTGCATGCTACTTTCAAATGCTTGAAATGTAATCTTGGTCGACATGATTGGGAGACTTTTTTTTCTAGTATCGTAGTACTACCTTGGGAAGGTGCATTTACCAAAAGGTTTGGTGGTGGGTGGGTGGATTCCGGAGGGTTAATTTGTTTTCCCCAAATCTTAACTTAATGGCCAGAAAGTTGAACCCAGTTTTGTCCATTAAGTTAAGCTTTGGGGAAAACGATCCCGATCTACAAAATGGGAATCAAACTTGGGAATGAGAGATTTGTGTACTTAGTAAATACACTCATCTTAGGGGAACATACTAACGGCTGTGCTCGATTGTGAGGTCCCCACCCCACCATATCAAACAGCGGAGTCGAGTTTGAGCCTACTAGCAAGGAGATCTAGCTCCACCTCGCAGGGGAAGTGTACTTAAACTATCTAGCGATCCTAAGACCCACCTTCCAAGAGGAGAGAAACCCCGAGTGCCTTTTTCCCCATGTTTCAGAGGCACGTACTCTCGAGATTTCACCGCTCTAGGGGCAATGAGTATTACTAATATCGAAGTAGGCACTATGGGGATAGAGAGTTCCCGACCAATCGGGACCACCCATCTCGTAGGCATTGGCAACCTGAGCCAAGCCCCCACTTTCCACCCCCGTACTCACACTTCCTTGTGTGACCTAATTACTACCACAAAGGTTGTTCAACATAAACATTCCTTGTTTTAATTTCAAAGCACATTGTTCGTTAAGACAACCCTTCAACCAGTATTGCAAACAACACCAAGACAGAATTCTAGTAAAAATTCTACTATAACTTATTCATTAAAATTCCAATGTTCTGGAGGTACAACATCCCCCCTCCAGCGAGAGTTCACTCCTCCCTTTTTCGCCTAGCTGCCCATACAACTAGGTATGTCCACTGCATAGAAAGCACGACATGGAAATTCCCACCGCTTAACCAGCAGACGTGGGTTCCCACCGCTTAACCAACAGTCGTGGATTCAAGAGCCCTTAACCAGGAACTCTGCCCCCTATGATCAGGAGGGGGTTCATGAATAATTCAACATTGGAAATAGAATGAACATGCCGAGCTAAATTTTCCCTAGCAGACATTCTTTCTTATTGCAAACAATATATCCGTCAATCATTTCTTTCCTACTTTAGACTTTAATATACAAATGAATTCAATTGCCGAGGTTTCCGTCGGATTTCTCCAACATGTTTGGGGATATGTTTATTCCTAGCTAAACGTATGCAATGTTAAATTAAATAACTTGAATAAAACTGTGATCTACCTCTTCCATTTCTTCGTCATTGGCTCGTGAGATGGCCGGTCATGGGAGCTTTTCCTTTTCCATTTGTATTGCTCGTTCCTGCCTCGTGGTCGTGGACACCACCGAAGCGAGTTCTCTTAACCGGGGCCATTTTATTCACTACTTTAAATGATAAACTTGAAGAAAAGAGCTAAAGTCCGAGAGCATCATAACAACCAAATGGCAGATTAGAATTATTAAAGAATCCTCCTTAGGCAAGAGATTAGATTTTTCCTTCGAGACCTAGCAATTTTATGGGTAATTCCTTACTTACCCTATGGGAAATGGCTCTAAGGTTAATTACTTGGCTTAGATGGTTGAGAAATTCGGAATTTTACTAATTGATTCACGAAAGAGATGAAGTAAGCAAGCTCATTCATTTTCCTAGAGCAAAATGAAGATGCAAAATTATCGCAGGCATGTGTGACACAAAATTCTCTTCTTAATGGCCTAATGACGGATTAATTTTCAGCCTTAATCAAATTTTAATGTGGGAGAAAATTGAGTTTAATTTAATTACAACACTATTGAGTGGTAAAAGAATGAATTTCATCAAATCTACACTATTACTGGCTGACAATTTATTAACTATGCTGCCTAGAGAGAGAATCTTTCCTAATCATGCATTAATCCTTGGTTAAGGATGATGAATGGCTGCATAATTTAGCTAATTGAATGATGATTATGTAATGGAGTATAGCTATGGAGATTTTATAGAGCAGCTATAGGGAATTATAGCTAGGATTAAGCATAGTAGCTAAGGAATTTGGAGAATAAAGATGAGAATTAAGAAGAGCAGTAATTAAACCATGATTATCGTGATTAGGGGCTGAGAATCCTCTGATTTTTCTGATCCAATGAATCCTCAAGATGAGAATTTCGGCAGCACCTCCCTCCTTGCTTCTCCTTCAAAAATTGTGTGTGTACCGGCAACACCTCCCCAAGGTGTGTGTAGGTGTGTGTGTGTACTGGGTGTGTGTGTGTGAGCATATGTGTGTGTGTGTGTGTGTGCACACCTTTAAATAGGCCTCCTCAAGCTGAAAATCGATCTGGGTTGCTATTTGCATCTGGGAGCTTCTCCAGTTAAGTATGGCAAGTCCAGTTCCCTACCCACCAAGTGTCAGGTTGGCTAGGTTAACTGACTTTGAGACTTAGTTACTAGCTTGGCAGATTTCCTAGGACTCCCACAAGAACAAAGGGCGCCTCCTAGTTGTTAAAGCTGGTCTGGAGTGGCCTGGAACCTGTTCCCACACAGCCCCGGGCCCCCGGTACCTCCTCGGCCAATTTTGGGAAAATTTGGTTTTAGGCTAAAACGGGTCATACAAGTCGGATTTTGATGCCAAAAATTGCTATAGCAAGCTCTAACTAAGGCGTACTGGCCCGAGTACCTACCATATTTAGCAGCCCTCGGGGTCCGAAAATGCATTTTTTCCAAATTCGGGGTACGGGTGCAGATTTTCGAGATGGTCAAAACTAAACGGGTCGGGTGACCAAAAACTTACTATATTTGGAAAATTTTCACAAAAATTATTTTAATTAATATTTCGAAGCTTTATAACATTCTAAACATCATGGCATTGACAGAATTCGGAAAACTGCTAAAAATAGTAACTTTTTTTTCATTATGATCATTTCATGGTACAAGGGTGCTCTTTTTGGTTGGGGTCAGAGACCTTACATCGATCATAGCCGGGGAAAAAATCATCGGTGACCTTGAACCAAGGATGAATTAGAGGATTCCCACTAGTTGACCCTGGAAGGTTGAGTTCACATTTAGTTTGATGACTTCGACTGGAAATTTCAAAGCAATAAGAGGTTAAGGGTTTTGTAAGAGGAAAGTGAATGTTATCACCCCCTTGAGTTGGCATCGAAGAGCAAGAGGAGTCCTGTCTTGGTGTTGGTCTCAAGCGGGAGGGATATCGGAGATCACGGTGTATCCATTTGAAGATGATACAATTGGTGATCCCTGGCATGGCACTCACAAGTGGTATCAATGTAGTTTTCATCCTTGCCAGACAAATATTTTCAGTATGAACTTTTGTACGAAGAGAGCGAGGTATTGACAAAAATGACATGGGAATATTAAGAAGAGAAAGATCTTCACTGTGTAAGAATAAATATGAAGATTGCAAATGTAGAAAAGAAAGAAGAAAAGAAAAAGGGCATGATAAATGTTACCATATACATGTGGTAGTGATGTGTGTGAACACACTAGGACCACTAGGGCATTTTTTCCCTCTTTAGGAGGTTTTTTCCCCCATGCATTGTATATACGTCCATCACTCTAGGGCTATCTATCTTTTCATTGCACAATAAGTAATACACTCTCTGTTGTGTGCCTTGAGCTTCCTTTGTCTTCTCCAAGATGTGTGTGTTTTTCTGCAACCCTAATTCCAACAATTGGTATCAGAGCAGGTTGCCTTCTCTCGGGCTTAGTCGCCAGCAGCTCCAACTCACGCCTGCTTATTTTCTCCGATTTTAGTGAGCTTTGGCGAGCGTTCGTAGGTCAAAAACAGTTTCGAGGGAGCTCGTATAGCTTAATCTGCACACATTTCTGATTCGAGCTCATTTCGACCTCCGTTTCGACTACAACCAGACTACAACCAGGTCTGCACACGCAATTTTGTCATTTTGTGTAGAATTTTTGTCAGTGCCAAATATTGCATAACAGGTCCCATAAAGTCTACTACGGGTTGTGCTATATAGCACATGCTGGTCTCACTCAGTTTCTTCTCATTTTGGGCAGTTAACACATCAGGTGCATGCATTTTCCATGGCTGACAACAACACAAATGTGTTCAAGATGTTTGCTTGCTAAGGAAAGAATGGATGGGGACAATTACCCTATGTGGGCTTACATGATGCAACATGTTCTTGTGTCAAAGGGCGTCGAATATTGTGTAGGGCATTGATGTACGTCCTGGTTCTGAGGATGGAGGCGATGTTGAGGATGTGGCAGGTCTTGCTGCAAGGATTGCTGCTATTAGAGTTGTTTTGCCTATGACAAAACAAGCTCGTTGGGATGTAAAGGATGCGAAGGCTCATGCATTGATTGTGTTATCTGTGAAGCGCAGCATTACTCCTCACATTCCTTCAACGAAATTTGCAAAATAGGCTTGGGATATTCTGGCTGGTCTTTATGCAAGCCACAATGAGGCAAAAATTGCATTGTTGCGTAAAGAGATGGAGTCCAAGATTATGCATGGAGAAGATGATATGGACACTTTCCTTGCTGGTGTCAAGGATATCAATGAGCAACTTATTTCTACAGGTGAAGTCATTTTAGACACTTCCCTTGTGCAGGCTGTTCTTGATGCCTTACCAGATTCTTACCAGACTTTTGCTAGTACTTGGAGACTTATGACCCAAGGAAATCCTGAAGTTGTCAAGTTTGATGCATTATGCACATTGCTATTGCAAGAGTCATTTTCCAGAAAAAATAGGACTAGACAATGTGCAGTTGAACAAGCTTTTATTGCTTCTCAAAGAAAGGGTGGTAATAGCAATGCATCCACTTCTTATGGTTCTTCTGTGAGTGGAAAATCACATGTTCCTAATGCTTCTGCTGGCAAGAATTTGTCTGGAAATTTTGGTGACAAGGGCAAAAAGAAGATGCATTGCCATTATTGTAAAGCTAATGATCACTTGATCAAGCAGTGTTCTAAGTTGAAGACCAAAGAGGCTAAGAAGAAAGAGGGTGGTTCCACTGAAAATGTTGATTCCACTATAAATGAAGCCATTGTTGAGTCTTCTATGAAAGGAGACTGTGATGCTGATGTTGATGCAGAATGGGCTTTTAGTGCAAAGTGCACTTACAATCCTGTTGTCTATGATGCATGCATGTCAGTTACTGTAGATTCAATGTGGGGTTTTTTGACAGTGGTGCTACAAAGCACATTACCTCACATCGTGAACTTTTCACCTCTCTCGAGTCTGTCCCTCATGGGAATTCAATCACTTGTGCCAACAATGATATTAGCAGCAAGCTAACTCGGATATCATTTTTCGGAGCTTTCATTGTAAAAACATTTATTATTTTGATGAATCGAGAATATTGTAACTCCTACTTTCCGGATAAACTTTGTAATTGCCAGAGCCGGGGCTACAAGCTTCCAGATTGTATCACACTTAAAAAAGAAGCCACCAAGCTGCAAAAGAAGACCTGAAAAAGTAGGTTCCTAAAGAGATAAAGGGACCTAGAACAAAGAACCCTGCAAGGAAAGAGGCATAGGACCCCACTGAATTTTGGAAAGAATGTATGCAGAGGCAGAAGCCCTCAAATTAAAAGAAGCTTAAGAGGTTAAGAGAAAAGCCAGAGAAGAGGAAAAAAAGCAAGCAACAAAGCAAGAGAGACAGGTAGAGGCAATAGAACAAGGAGAGACACAACATGACCAAGAAGAGATGTCTCCTAAGCCTGCCTCACCCACAACAGAACAAGTAGATCACCCCATGCCAAGCCCTCCACCTTCACCAACACTTAGACCCAGTGAGGGAGAGCAAGCCAAAGAAAAGGGGCCTGCACCGCAAAAGGCAGCAAGTCCTGAACCACAAGAGACTGCCAGTTTTGAGCAACCTAAGGCACAAGAAATAGAGACCACCCCATTTACAACCACCCAACAGGAAACAACCAAGGCATCCACGAAGCCTCAAGAAGACAAAGCAGCTGAAGCAACCACATAGCCTCAAGGAGAGGTAGAACCCCTACCGTTACCACAAACAACAGCCATAGCCCCACCCAAAGTGCCACACATAGAGATTGCTGAAACATCTAGGCAACTCACAGAGCAAGAAGACTGGCAGACAAATGATGAAGTTATTCTACAAGTAAACAAATATGCCAAGCAGATGCAGGAGATGGCAAAGAAAATGCGATTAGTAGCACTCAGCCGCAATGCTAAGGCTAGAGAGCTGAGGATGGTCATCGACGCTTTGCAAGGAGAGCTAGAAGACAAAATGATTGTCATCACTAATCTGCAAAGACAAATCCAAGAGCTGAGAGTTGAAGCTGAACAACACCAGCTAGCCAAAGAGAAGCAACAAAAGGAGATGGAGGAACTGGGTGAACTTCTCATGAAGTTATTAGATGCCTGCAAGACCATAGACGAACAACTGATAGAGTTACCAATGAACTCTTAACTACAACTCTATTAGTATAAAAGATCCAAGTGCAGCTCAATGTAGCAAATGCTTCACTACAATACTCAGAGCAAAGGAAACGATCAGGCAACCTTCTTGCAACAAATAAGGGAAAATCCCGTAGTTGCCTCGATCAAAGGTAAAAATGAAGTATACAAAGCTTTAGAAAAGAAGAACAAGGATCTTGAACTTGAGCTAAAGCTAGAGTAGTCACAACGAAGAGACCTTGCATTAATGCGAGTACAAAAGGAAGAACAACTGCTCAAGGAGATAGCAGAGCTCAAGCGAGTTAATCAGCTGCTGCTGTGAGATGGTCAGCCAGAGATACAAGAAGAAGCTGGTACATCAGAGAAACCACACATTGAAATTCCCTCAGTCTCTTTTGCTGAGATGGAAACACAGCAGGCAAAAGGGCTAGGACAAGAAGAAGACTTTCAAGTACCACTAACAGATTCTGATCAAGTGCCAATGGTCCAACTATCTAAAGCTAAGGAAGACGCACTTAAAGAGCAGGTTTCCCAGGAAACGGATGAACAATGCAAAGCAACGATGGATTGGGAGTTGAGAGTTCTCCATTCAATCAATGTCACTCAACTCATTCCCAACCAAATCAATGCACAATGGCATCAACAATCACTGTCATATCCCTTGATCAAGGTAGAGCTGCTACATGTTAAGGTAAGATTATACAAAGACATGCTGGCAGAAGACGCAGAGGAAGTCCACTCCAAGTGGAGAAAGAGCTGGCTAAACAAGAATCCCATATACTTGATTCTGTTCACAAGAGCACCAGCAGCACTTCAGAAAGACCCGACCTTTTGTCCCGTACCAAGGGTAAGGACATGGCAAGCACATGAAGTAATGACAAAGAAGCGGCCTACATGACTGAATTATCCGAGATTGCCAGCTCCAGAAAAGGGAACACCGACAGAGGAATACATGGTGAAAACCCTAACGGGCGCCATGACATTCTTCAAAAGTCTCCCTGATCTCTCATGTGCTATGCTCTACAAAATTTGCCGAATGCTGCTCACATGCATTGAAGCTTTTCACAAGACAGAGCAAGCAGGAGCATCGTGGATGTCATTCCTCAAGGGCACTAAAGGTCTTTGCTATGACCTCAACGGTCAACCTTCTGAAGAAGTCCTTTATGGCTTCTACGCCCGATGCATGTTCTTGCCATCTCACAATATGTTGGCATTTGAGGAAGCATTCTATACAGGGTTCTTCAATTGACGAACAAAGATTTTTAGGCCAGTGATCAGCAACCTAACCTTGAGATTTTTTGGCTACTCAGCCATCGAGCTAAAAAATAGGGTCACCATGCAATTTTTGCAGGTTGAAACAAAGAAAGAAAGATCAGATATGAGAAAGATTTACATGCACTTAGAGACCACCTCGCTAGCCATCAACCCAAAAATTACTTCAGCCCATAAATCTGTGTCAAGGGATGACACAGGCGAGGAGGGGGGGAATGTTAGCAGCAAGCTAACTCATATACCATTTTTCGGAGCTTTCATTGTAAAAACATTAATTATTTTGATGAACCAGGAATATTGTAACTCCTACTTTCCAGATAAACTTTGTAATTGATGAACCGGGGCTACAAGATTCTAGATTGTATCAACCTGTCTTTAGTTAGAGATCCCAGATTATTAGTTTTGACCACCAAAAACCTTGGCTAAGGTATAAAACCAATTTTGTAAAGTTATTATTAAGTTTTGGATAATAGAAACACAGCGTGAGCTAATGGCACTCACTTCTCTCCTTCTCCCGCTTCCTACTCCCTCCCCGGTTGTCATATTGTAGTCACGTCTGTTGCGTTGCAACCGTAGGCAAGAGCTCTACGCATTGATATAAGTATTTCACGGTATTTTGTAGATTTTGGCGTTGCTGACCCGCATCCTAATATCATCATAAGTAGGAATTTAAGCTTTAAAATAAAAAACTAAGTATAGGCGGGGTATTGGGACATCATTGCTAAGCATTTAGATGCATTCTGGGTTGAAAACGACTAGGTCAAAAACTCACTACTGTTAATAATCGTGATTTTTGTACTTGACTTAAAGTGAGATTTGAGACCATAAGCATATGTGCTTAGGTCTTATAAACATGTCCTAGAAGTTTTGTGACGTTTGGATGTCGTTTGATGCTGTAACGGATGTGATTTGTTTGCCGAGAAGCGATTAGCTTTTGGTGATTTCAGTCATTTGAGTGTAGCTTGAGCTAGATGCGAGTTGTTTGTTGTTTTCCAAGAGATTACAACCTCTTGTAGACTCTATGCACTAGTCGATTCAGCTTCGTCCCATGGATTGAAAATTTATTCGTGGTTCTTGCTATGTCTGCAATTAGATAGGAGTGAGGTTAGACACCCGTCCCACAAATGCCTCTTATCCGGTTCAGGGAGTTGGAAAGATTGTGATTACTGCTGCAAATGGCAATTCTTTCATACCTGTTGATGCACTTTATGTACCTAGGATCAAGAAGAATCTTTTGTCTATATCTGCACTTGCTAGACTTGGACTTGTAGTCAAATTTGTGGATGACAAATGTATAGTTCATGATCACAGTTTTGGTGATGAAATTGTTGCATGTGGCCTTTTGTGCCATGGGCTGTATAAGCTTACTTTGTATGACAAGTGTGATTTTTTTTTTTGCAAATGCGGTTGCAGATTCAAGGGCTATTTTAGATGCTAAACTTTGGCATGCACGTTTTGGTCATCTGAATTTTGCCAATTTGCTGCGTTTGCAAAAATATGATATGGTTGCTTCTTTGTCACCTCTTGAAGCACCTGTCAAACATATTTGTGAAGGCTGTATTTTGGGTAAGATGCAGCGTTCTAAGTTTCCAAAGGATGGTTCAGTTAGGGTCACATGCAGGTTGCAGCTTGTGCATAGTGATGTTTGTGGGCCCATGCAAACTCCGTCCTTGGGCAATTACCTTTACTTTGTGACTTTGATTGATGATTACTCCAGGCATGCATGGGTATTTCCGCTTAAAGAGAAGTCCAAAGTTTTTATGTGCTTCAAACAATTTCTGGCTATGGCTAAAAATGTCTCGTAATGTACTATGGGCACCCTCCGTTGCGATCGAGGGGGAGAGTATATGTCTCATGAATTTAATGCATTTCTGGCTAGTCGTGGGATAAAACACCAATGTACAATGCCTTATACGTCTAAGAAAAATGGTGTTGCTGAGAGGAAAAATAGGTCACTCCATATTACTCAAAAGTCAAATTTTGCCACATTCTTTTTGGCTTGAGGCCATCATGTGTGCCACTTATGTACTTAATAGGTGTCCTACAAAAGCTTTGCAGCCTATTACTCCATATGAAGCATAGTATGATAGAAAGACTTCTATTGAACACATACACTTTTTTGGCTGTTTGACATGCTTTGGTGCCACAAACACAATGCAAAAAATTGGATGATAAGGCTGTCAAATGTATGTTTTTTGGTTATAGTGCTGAAAGCAAAGGTTACAGGTTGTATCATCTGCAAACAAAGCGTATTTTGGTTTCACAGGATGTAGTGTTTGTGGAAGATTCTGTTCAACCCTTGCTATCATGTACTAGAGACAATAATGTAAGCTCACAAGACATTTATGAAACTTTGTTGCCTCTTTTCAGTGGTGGAAGTTTCAATGTAAATTCTAATGAGACAGATGTACAACCTATGGGGGTTTTTGAAAATGTTACACATCAGCCTATTACTGATGCAGATGTACATGATGTACTTGATGAGGAAAGGCTGAAAATGAGCAGGACAGAGGTATGCCAAAATGGCTGGTGCATACATTGCGTGATAGTAAACTAGATGCACCTTTGTATAGTCGTACTTGTTCAGGTTCTCACCATGCATCTTATGCATCAGATTGTTATGCTTTGGCTATGTCTAGCTTACATGATGTTGAGGAACCTCTGTCTTTTGATGAAGCACAAAATTCAAAAAATTAGATGGCTACCATGCAATCAGAATATGATGCACTTATAGAAAATGACACATGGACTTTATGTGATTTGCCTCCTAGAAAAAAGGCCATTGGTACAAAGTGGGTTTACAATTTGAAACGCAAGCTGGATGGTGAGATAAATAGCCATAAGTCTCGACTTGTTGCAAAGCGTTATGCACAACAAAAAGGCATAGATTATGAAGATACTTTTGCTCCCACTTGTTGTATGAATATTGTGCATTTTCTATGTGCACTGGCAGCTCATTTTGATTGGGATGTACATCAATCAGACATTGTTGCTACTTTCTTGAATGGTGACATATTTGAGGAAGTTTATGTAACATAGCCTTGTGGTTTTTTCAAGAAAGGACAAGAGGACAAAGTGTGTAGATGTAAGAAGGCTTTGTATGGGTTGAAGCAATCTCCTTGTGCTTGGTATGAGAAAGTTGACACTCATTTGATCAAACAAGGCTTTTGTAACAGTCCAACAGAAAGCACATTGTATGTAAAGCGTGAGGGTGATGTACTTCTCGTTGCGGTTCTTTATGTAGATGATTTGCTCATCAACTGGACCAAATGCGAGACATATTTATGAATTTAAGGCTGATTTGAATGCTACTTGTAAGATGAAAGATTTGGGGCTATTGCATCATTACTTGGGTATACAATTTAAGCAGTGTGATGGTGGTATTTCCTTGTGTTAGAAGAGTTACATAGAGACATTGCTATGTAAGTTTGGACTTGAGGATTGCAAATCTATTGCCACTCCCATGGAAATAGGTTTGAAATTGAGTCTTCATGATGATGGTGATCCTGTAGATGTCACTCTTTACCAAATTGCTATTGGATGCCTCATTTATGTATGCAACACGAGGCCGGATATTCAATTTGCAGTCTCACAAGCTAGCAGATTTATGCATAGCCCAGGGTCTAAGCATTGGTAGGCTATCAAGAGGATTTTTTGCTACCTTAGTGGCACTTTACATCTTGGCTTGTTTTATCCCAAGGGGGGATCATAGCCGCCAGACTTACATGCTTTTTCGGACTCAAATTGGGCTGGTTGTTTTGACACGCGAGTGTCCACAAGCGGTTTTTGTTTCATGCTTGGTAGTTCATGTATATCATGGTTGAGCAAGAAACCTATTGAGGCCGCTTCTAGTTGTGAGGCTGAGTACAGGGCAGTCTTCACAGCTACAATTGAGTGTGTATGGCTCAGATGCCTTGTGGCTGATTTGGGTGTTGGATAGGACACTGGAAACACTATCTACACTGACAGTCAGAGCGCATTGGCAGTTGCAAGGAACCCAATTTTTCATGCTCGCACAAAGCACATTGAGTCGCATTACCACTATGTCAGGGAGAGGCTCTCAGCAGGAGAGATAAGCTTGGCTTATGTGCTAACATAGGACAACCTTGCAGATCTTTTCACAAAGGCATTCTCTTGTGAGAAGCTCAAAGCTTTCCTCAAAGCTTTGGGCTTACTCCCCTTTGTGGATTGATCATGTCCTCAGAGCATGGCACTTTCCTCTACTCATATGCCACCTCTCGTTCACCGCGTCACTCCAGGGGGGATTTGTTACCATATACATGTGGTAGTGATGTGTGTGAACACACTAGGACCACCGAGGCATTTTTTTCCTCTTTAGGAGGTTTTTTTCCCCCGTGCATTGTATATACGCCCATAACTCTAGGGCTATCTATCTTTTCATTGCACACTAAGTAATACACTCTCTCAAAAAGCATGAAATGGGAGAACATAGAATTTACAAAATGCTAAAGAGGTGTTTCTATTGATTGTTAATCTTTTCTCCTAATTATTTTTGGATATGACAAAGAGAATCCATCTTTTGAAATGTCTGAGTTTTTATAAATCCACCCTTGAGTATTTGTGAATCTATCACTAAGAGAAAGTGATTTTGTTTGCCACAACCATAAAATATGCCACGTAAAGTCCCAAGAGATAGAGATTCTCAGACTTGTCTATAGCTAACACTTCATATTGAGTTCTTCCTGATACACAAGAACCACTAGCACTTCAAGTTGTCACTGTACCTAATCAGATGTCGCTTGCTACAACACCTCGTAGAAGATTTTGGACGTGACAAGGATCTGAAGACCCTGCTCAAATTTGTGCAACCACGTTCATTTTTAGGCATGGGTGATGATGTGCCTACCCTACTAGAAGAATGGATAATTGAGATGGATCACTACTTTGCTCTTGCCGGCTATAATGTAGTTGTTCAAGGAATAATGGGGAGAGCTAAGTTAGAAGGACCAACAAAAACCTGATGGAAGCTCAACTGCCAATCTCACCACGTAGCAAAGGTGATTCAAAGCTGGGAGAAGGTAAAGAATAATCTCAAGGAGAGATATCTTCCCCTAGATTATTTCACCACTAAGATGAATGAGTTTCTTCCTTGCAAGCTAGGGAATAGTTTTGTTGAAGCTTATTATGAGGAGTTTGTCCGACTTTCATAATATGCTCCTCTCATTACAAAGGAACAAAAGCTAAGTCGCTTCATCCGAAGTAGAGTCCCTTTGACCTGCCTCACTCGCAGATGCTCTAATCCGGGCCAAGTCAAAGCATAAGAGCCTTTTTTAGAGAGGCTATACAACCAGTACAAAACAAGAATTTCCTTCCTACCCTAGTCAACCATGTCAAGCAACCAAAGTACCATCTATACCAAAGCCAGCTGTCCAACCCCAATCATCAATGCACCTTGTTCATGTGAATGCTCTTCTAGTCTCTCAAAGTGGAAGGCAAATTTAGTGCTATGAATTCTTGGAATTTGGTCATAAGAAGGACCAATGCCCTAAAGTAAATGACCCTAGTAATTCAAGCCTCCCTATTAACCTTCAAAATCCACCCACTCAAGGGGGATATTTTCGATGGACCTTTTCAAGATATTTCTATGGATTTTGTGACTAATTTACCACCAAGTTTGCATTGAAGGAACACTCAATGTCTGACAATTGTTGATCGTTTCAGCAAATTTTGCATGTTGATTTCTTGTAAAGCCACAATTATTGCACATGATGTAGCACGGTTGTTCATTAAGCATTGGTACCCCCTCTGTGGTTTGCCAAAGTCCATTGTTTCAGATAGGGATGTTAAATTCACGTCCAATTTTTGGCCCGCACTCTTTGAAAATTTGGAGAGGAAGGCAAATCCCATAAGCACAAAGTTGTTGAGTAACTTCGGCTTGCAAAGGAGGGTTTCCCATAGCTTGCTGCAACCTAGTTACAAAATAATTCACAAACATGGGGGCATCATCATTAGCACCTTCATGTGCAAAATCAAAGCTATCAATGTTCATTCTACTCTCTTGGTTATTGTCAGCCATGTTAGAAAATTTTTATGTATGTACTTAGTGTATGCTTTGGCAATTCAAAACCTTAGTTGCCACTCCTCTTAGCCTTTGAAAATTGGCTCTTAAGTATCTACACCCACGGCTCGAAGTGGCTAATTATAGAGAGTAGTGGAGTAAGTCTAACATAGCAGAGTTGCTTAGGGCTAGCTCCTTTCAGACTTATTATGGCTCGATAATGGTAAAGCCGTAGGCAAGTCTAAACAAACTCCATTATTAAGTCCAAAGCTCCTAAGGTTGGCACCATACCCCACATAGTGGGCTCAACAAAACCGATAATAGACCCCAACTCCACTTACCCTAATATAATTAACAACATCAATCATTTATAGGCTACTTAAGGACCTCTCTTCTTAAGCAAGAAAAGCGAAACCAAATGCTCTGATACCAATGTAATGGAATTGGCCTATTAACTTGAGAGTAGAAAAAATTAATGAGAATACTTAAGAAATTACTTTGTGAGCATAGCGGGTGAACATAATTGAAGATAACAACATAATCATAGCAATTAGTTAACTTGGCATGAACAATACTTTTGCAAGAGAAATAATTTGGAGAACATGACAACAATTGAGGAACGGATTTATGTGGAGCCTGTCCCCCCTCCAATAGGCATTTGTATTATGATTTCTCCCATTAAGAGAGACTTCTCACAATACAATCTTTGTGTTCCTTGTGACCTAGGTGATGCAATGAAGATGGAAAGATTCACGCATCACAAGCATAACATAAACTTTGAAGAAATCTTTAACCATCCCAAGACTCAATCCCAAGACCTCAAACACCTTCGAAGGTGGAGAGAGCTAGCAGGGAATGGGGGTAGGGAAGATGAAGAAGAAACATTTCATAGGAGAAAGAATTAGTTCCTCACTTATCATAACTCTTCTTGCTAGCATACATAATAGCATAGTAATGAAGATGGAGAAGATGGCAAGCGTAAGCATTGAAGCATGGTTCTTGGTTGGATTTGCACTCCATAGCCAAGAGTGTTGGTGTAGGCTCTCAACCTCTACTTGCTTGGAGAAGAAGGGGGAGCTCTTACACTTTGCATAATGCATAATGAGAGTGTGTGTGGGAGAGTATACCCCCTAAGCAACCCCCTAGCTTGCTTTGGTTGACCCCCCCTTGTAGCTCATGCTTGAAGTTCATCCAGGCCTAGCCAATCACAAACAAGAGGCATTACAAGCAACAAGGGTAGCCCTGGGACAAGTTTCCCCGAGTGTATTACTTAGTGTGCAATGGAAAGATAGATAGACCTAGAGTGATGCACGTATATACAATGCACGGGGGAAAAAACCTCCTAAAGAGGGGAAAAAATGCCCTGGTGGTCCTAGTGTGTTCACACACATCACTACCACATGTATATGGTAACAAATCCCGCGTGGAGTGATGTGATGAACAAGAGCTGGCACATGAGTAAAGGGAAGTGCCATGCCCTGAGGACATGATTAGTCCTTAAAGGGGAGTAAGCCCAAAGCTTTTCATAAAGCTTCGAGCTTCTCACAAGAAAATGCCTTTGTAAAAAGATCTGCAAGGTTATCCTATGTCGGCACTTAAGCCAAGATGATCTCTCTTGTTGAGAGCCTCTCCCTGACATAGTGGTAATGCACCTCCATGTGCTTTGTGCAAGCATGAAAAACTGGGTTCCTTGCAACTGCTAATGCGCTCTAGCTGTCAGTGTAGATAGTGTTGGCAGTGTCCTGTCCAACACCCAAATCAGCCATAAGGCGTCTGAGCCATACACACTCAATCGTAGGCTGTGAAGACTATCTTGTACTCAGCCTCACAACTAGAGTGGCCACAGTAGGTTGCCTCTTGCTCAACCATGATATACATGAACTACCAAGTATTAAAAAAAACCACTTGTGGACACTTGTGTGTCGAAACAACCAGCCCAATTTGAGTTCAAAAAAGAAAGTAAGTCTGGCGGCAATGATCTCCCCTTGGGATAAAACAAGCCAAGATGTAAAGTGCCACTAAGGTAGCGGAAAATCCTTTTGACAGCCTGCCAATGCTTAGACCCTGGGCTATGCATAAATCTGCTGACACGTGAGACTGCAAACTAAATATCCGGCCTCATGTTGCATACTGTGGGACGCATGTCTAACCTCACCATCCTACCTTATTGCAGTTTTTAGCGAGAATCACGATTAATTTGTCAAACATGGGACGAATCTGACTCGACTAGTGCATAGAGGCTACAAGAGGTTGTCAATCTCTCCGAAAACAACTAACAACTCGCAAGCTACACTCAAGTGACTGAAATCACCAAAAGCCAATCACTCATCGGCAAGAAAATCATATGCGTTACAGCATAAAATGACATCCAATTAAACGTAAAAAAACTTCTAGGACAAGTTTATAAGACCTAAGCAAACATGCGTATAGTCTCAAACCCCACTTTAGGTCAAGTTCCAAAATTGCGATTATTAACAGTAGTGGATTTTTGACCTAGTCGTTTTCGACCCAGAATGCATCTAAATGCTTAGCAATGATGCCCCAATACCCCGCCTATGCTTAGTTTTTGATTTAAAAGTGTAAATTCCTAGTTATGATGAAATTAGGCCGTAGGTTGGCGACGCCAAAAGCTACGAAATACTATGAATGGCTTACGTCAATGTGTAGAGCTCTTACCTGTAGTTGTAATGCAACAAACGCAATTGCAATGTGACAAACTGGAGAGGGAGTAGGAAGCGCGAGAAGGAGAGAAGTGAGCGCCGTTAGCTTACGCTATGTATTTCTCATCAAAGCTGGGTGATTGACTGGTTGATACAATCTGGAATTTTGTAGCCCCGACTCATTAATTACAGAGTTTATTCGAGAAAATAGGAGTTACAATATTCTTGATTTATCAAAATAATAAATGTTTTACAAAGAGAACTCCAAAAAATGGTGTCCGTGTTAGCTTGCTGCTAACATTCCCCCCCTCCTCGCCTGTGTCATCCCTTGACACAGCTTTATGGGCTGAAATAGTCTTCGGGTTGACGTTTGACGAGGCGGTCTTTAAGCGCGTCCAGTGCCTTCTGGTATCTGATTCTTCTTCTTTGTCGGGCACTTGCAGAAATTGCATTGTTACTTGATTCTTCAGCTCCACCACTGAGTAGCCTAAACCTGAATGTTAGGTTGTTGATCACGGTGCAAATATCTTCGTTTGCTAGGTGAAGAATCTGTAGACATGTAGTAGTGTTAGTGTGTATACACGCTTCACCAGGGGCACTTTTCTCCCACTGGGTTTTTCCCCCTGGACACTTGGTGTGAAAGGACACCTTATCTCTTAGGGTTTCATATAAGCTTTGTAGCTCTGAGTTTGTATACACTATTATTCTAATACAGAGAGACAGACTACAGAGATCTCGTACACAAGCTCTGTGTCTTCTCCTTCTCCATCTTCTTCCTACTCTGAGTTGCTGTCTTCCTTCTGTTTCTTGTTTCATCATCTTCAACAATTGGTATCAGAGCAAGGTGATTTCCAGAGCCTCTACTTGCGTTTTCGCGTCCGCGTGCGTAATCGCAGTTTTCAGGCAGTTTTTGGAAAATTTGCTCGTGGGAGCATCCTCGACGTTCCGGGAGTATTCTGATCAGACGACCTGGGGTTTTACCCCCCTTTCGAAGCCGTTCGAGCCCTCAGAATTTTGTTCTGAGCAACGTAGCAGAAGTTACTTTTTCGAGGCGTTTAGATCAAGAGGGTGTGCTTTTTGACAGATTTTCTTCAGGTAAACAGTTCTTTTGGAAAGCAGCTTGTCTTAGCTTTGTGCTGAGATTTTGTGTAGAGTTTTTCTTGGATTGGAGAGGAGATTTGTGAATCTCTTGGAGGTTCTTTTGCTCTCTTGTGTGCATCCACAGTATGGCTCAATCTACGGAGAAAGAGATTTTTGGTGCGTTTACATCCGAAGACAAATTGGATGGTACCAACTATTCTCTTTGGTCTTTTATGGCCAAAAATGTTTTGGTTGGTAAAGGATTGTGGGATTATGTATCTGGAGATGAAGTTCGTCCAGGTAGCATTGCACCTGCCACGCCTGGTCGTGGTGCAGTTGTTGGTGCAGGACCCTCACAAGTCAATCCAGAGCAAAAGAGATGTGATACTAAAGATGCACATGCTATGGCTGTGATTGCCTTAACCATAAAGAGGACAATCACACCACATATCAGATCTTGCAGAACTTCTGAGGATGCTTGGAACACTCTGCAAGCTATGTTTGGAGGAAGAAATGCTGCCAGAATAGAGTTTTTGAAGAAACAACTTGACAAAATACAGATGGACGAAGGTGACGATATTGTCGAGCATCTTACAAAAATCAGGGATCTTAAAGAGCAATTGCTTAGCATTGATGAAGTGATTCCAGAGAAGGACTTGGTTTCCAAAACACTCAATTCACTACCACCATCTTATCTGACTTTTCAGACTTCTTTGACTCTGTCTTTGCGAGCTAATCCTGAGCCTCTTCATTTTGAAGAGTTAGTGGCTTTGCTATTGCAGGAGGATCAATCACGTAAGAACAAGTCTTTACAGGTGGATGGTATGGATCATGCTCTTGTTGTACAGAACAAAAACAAGGGTAAAGAGAGTGCTCATCACTCCAAGTCTAGTGCAGGACAATCTTCAGAGAAGTCTAAAGGTGATTCCGACACGTCCAAGAAGAAAGGTAAATGTCACTACTGCAAGAAACCTGGTCACTACATTAGTGAGTGTAAAAAGCGAATTGCTAAAGAAAAGAAGAAAGAGTCAAGTTTGGTTGTTTCAGCTTCTGGTGATTTTTCTACAGCTAAAGAAGAGTCTGCAAACTTTGTGCAGGATTCTTATGCTTTTGTAGTATGTTCAGATTTTTCTGCTTACAGTGTTGACAAGACACAAATGATTTGGTACTTTGATAGTGGTGCATCCAGGCATATTACTTCAAGGAAGGATTTGTTTTGTTCATTGGATGCAGCTCCAGCAGGAAAGAAGGTGACATGTGCAAATAATGCTTCTTATCCAATCAAAGGCGTTGGTAAGATTTTGATTACCATTTCAGATGGTTCAGATTTATGCTTGCCAGATGTCTTATATGTTCCAGGGATCAAGAAGAATTTGTTGTCTGTATCCTCTCTTGCAAAAAATGGTCTTCGGGTCATTTTTGAGGATGACAGATGTGTTGTACGAGATCGAGAGAATGGTTATTCTCTTATCACTACAGGTACGCTGGAAAATGGACTATTTGTGCTAGATCGTTATGAAAAGCAGATTCAGGTATGTATTGCAGAAACAAAGACTCAGGCCATACAGGATGCTGAGTTGTGGCATGCTAGATTTGGGCATGTTAGTTATGGCAGTTTGATGACTTTACAACGTCATAATATGGTGCATGATTTGTCTTTATTGGAGATGCCACCAAGACATGTATGTGAAGGTTGCATTCTTGGAAAGATGCACAGATTTGCATTTTCGAAGGATGGTTCAGTTAGAGCGACACGAAAGTTGCAGCTTGTACACAGTGATGTATGTGGTCCTATGAGGACGCCATCTTTGGGAAACAACCTTTATTTTGTGACCTTCATTGATGACTTTTCCAGGTTTTGTTGGGTGTATCCACTCAAAGCAAAGTCAGATGTGTTTGCAGTTTTTCAACATTATGTCGCCATGGTTGAAAATGAAACAGGTTGCAAAGTACAGACTCTTCGTACCGATCGAGGAGGTGAATACATGTCAGGTGCATTTAAGGATTTTTTGGGAAAGAAAGGCATTAAACACCAATGCACTATGCCATACACACCACAACATAATGGTGTTGCAGAAAGGAAGAACAGGTCTTTAATGGAGACGGCTAGATGTATGCTCAAGGCTAAGAGTTTGCCTCATAAGCTATGGATGGAGGCAGTTGCTTGTGCAGCACATGTTTTGAACAGGTGTCCTACTCGTGCCTTGAAGACCATTACTCCATATGAAGCTTGGTATGACAGAAAACCTTCAGTCAGTTATCTTCGTGTTTTTGGTTGTCTTGCTTATGCTCACATCCCTCAGCAGTTACGTGGGAAGCTTGATGATAAAGCAATCAAATGTATATTTGTGGGGTACAGTAGTGGAAGTAAAGGTTATAGACTTTACAATCCTGCTACAAACAAGATTTTTGAAAGTCGTGATGTAATTTTTGCAGAAACTACTGCTCAACCTATGGTTGCTTTTGATGTACCTCATATGCAGACACATGATGTATTTGAAGGTTTGCTTCCTTCTTTTGTGGAGAATCAAGAATCACAACAAGTTGATAATCTTGATCAATCTTTTGATCAGCATGTGACACCTCATGATGTAGAGGAAATTGTGCGTGAAGAGCAAGAAGTTCTCAAGGAAGAAAGAACCTTGCCTAAATGGGTTCAGAAAACTTTGCAGGATAGCAAATTGGATGCACCGTTTCCACGAAAAACACGTGCTGGTACTACTTTTGGCAGAGAGCAAGTAGATTTGGCTTGCTTTAGCACTCTTTGTGATGCAGATGAGCCTGATTCGTTTGAACAAGCTTTAGAGTGTGTTCAGTGGAAAGATGCTATGCAGCAAGAAATTGATTCTATTCATAAGAATCAGACATGGGATCTAGTGGACTTGCCTACAGGTAAAAAGCCTATTGGTACAAAGTGGGTTTTTAAGGTAAAAAGGAAACAAGATGGTACTGTTGACAGGTACAAAGCAAGGCTTGTGGCAAAAGGCTATGCGCAACAGAAAGGCATAGATTATGATGAAACCTTTGCTCCTACTTCTCGTGCGTCCACAGTTAGATCACTAGTTGCAATTGCTGCTCATCATGGTTGGAAAGTGCATCAGTTGGATATCAAAACTGCTTTTTTGAATGGTGATTTGCAGGAAGAAGTTTATGTAAGTCAACCAAGTGGTTTTGTTGTAAAAGGTCAAGAGCAAAAGGTATGTAGATTGCGTAAAGCTTTGTATGGTCTCAAACAGGCTCCAAGAGCATGGTATGAGAAGATACATACTTATTTGATTGGCCAGGGATTTCAGCATAGTCCAACAGAAAGTACTTTGTATGTCAAAAAGAGAGATGGAGTTCTCATTATGCTAACACTTTATGTGGATGATATGCTTCTTACAGGCAATACTGCAGATGAAATTGAAGCATTTAAAGATGCTTTGAGAAAAACCTTTGAGATGTCTGATCTTGGTTTGCTACATTATTACTTGGGTATTCAGTTTGTGCAATCAGAGGATGGCATATACATGTTTCAGGCAAAATATTTGCATAAAATTTTGGACAAGTTTGGTATGCAAAATTGTAAACCAATCTCTACACCCGTAGAAACTGGATCAAAGTTGAGCATGCACGATGCTGGAGAACCTTTTGATGTACATACTTATGCAGCAGCGGTTGGTTGCTTGATATATTTGGCAGGCAACACTCGTCCAGACATTCAATTTGGGGTTTCACAAGCAAGCAGATTTATGCACAGCCCAGGTATGCATCATTGGCAAGCTGTGAAGCGCATACTTCGTTACCTTTCAGGTACCCCTAATCTTGCCATGTTCTTTCCAAGGGGGGATATGTATGGAAAGCACAGTTCTATGCAGCTTCTTGGTTACAGCGATTCAGATTGGGCTGATGATTTTGACACACGACATTCCACAAGTGGCAATTGTTTTTTCTTGGGAAATGCATGTATATCTTGGCTAAGCAAGAAGCAACCCACAGTGGCTACATCAACTTGTGAAGCTGAGTACAGGGCAGCTTTCACGGCAACATTTGATTGTGTATGGATACGCAGGTTATTGGCAGATCTTTGTGAGTGGCAACAGGCACCCACTACCATTTTCACTGACAGTCAGAGTGCTATGGCAGTTGCAAGGAATCCAGTATTTCATGCAAGAACAAAGCACATAGAGGTTCACTACCACTATGTCAGGGAAAGGCTACATGCAGGGGAGATCACACTAACTTACTGTCCTACACAGGATAACATTGCAGATCTATTTACGAAGGCGTTATCACGAGAAAAGTTTGAAGCTTTCCGAAAAGCTTTGGGCTTACTCTCATACACATGATGATCTGCTACCTTGTACGGATTCACACTATCACTACAGGGGGGATTTGTAGACATGTAGTACTGTTAGTGTGTATACGCGCTTCACCAGGGGCACTTTTCTCCCACTGGGTTTTTCCCCCTGGACATTTGGTGTGAAAGGACACCTTATCTCTTAGGGTTTCATATAAGCTTTGTAGCTTTGAGTTTGTATACACTATTATTCTAATACAGAGAGACAGACTACAGAGATCTCGTACACAAGCTCTGTGTCTTCTCCTTCTCCATCTTCTTCCTACTCTGAGTTGCTGTCTTCCTTCTGTTTCCTGTTTCATCATCTTCAACAGAATCTAGTGTAGAATGCTTCTTCAAAGGCTAGCATATTATTCGATGGCATGAACATGCATCTGGCATAGAATCTGTAAAGGACCTCTTCTGAAGGTTTCCCACTCAGATCGTAGCATAAGCCTTTGTTTCCTTCCAAGAGTGATAGCCATGGGACTCCTTTTTGCGCAGGCTCATTAAAAACTTGTATACATGTGAGCAGCATTTTGCAGATCTTACATAACATGGCACAACAGAGATTGGGCAGAATCTTGAAGAAAGACATGGTGCCCGTTAGGGTTTTCACCATGTATTTCTCTATCGCTTGGCCTCTCTCTAGAGCTGGCAGCCTGGGGAAGTTGAGCCAAGTTGGCCTCTTCTTTAGCAGTGCTTCATGCGCTTGCCATGTCCTTACTTTGGGTATAGGACAGAAGGTTGGATCTCTTTGAAGGGCTACATGTGCTCTTGTGAACAAAATCATGTATCTCAGATTCTTGTTTAGCCAGCTTAACCTCCACTTTGGGTGGTCTTTATCTGCGCCATCTTCTTTCATATCCTTGTACAACCTTTCTTTCACCTGTAATAGTTCTACTTTGATCAGAGGGTACGGCAGGGATTGTTGGTGCCATTGAGCGTTGATCTAATTGGGAGTGAGTTGAGTGACGTTGATAGAGTGTAAAAATCTCAACTCCCAATCCATTGCGACTTTCCACTACTCATCCACCTCTAAGGTGATCTTCTCCTTTAGTGCGTCTTCTTCAGCTTTTGACAGCTGGAACATTGGCACTGTGTCTGAATCTGTGATGTGAACCTGAAAATCCTCATCACCACTCGGCTCTACTGTGGACTGTGTCTCAAACTTAGCAAACAAGACCGAGGGTATGTCTATCTGTGGCGGCTTTGAAGTGCCTGCCTCTTCCTGCATGTCTGGTTTCCCATCTCTGAGAAGTTGATTAATCCGCTTGAGTTCTGCTATCTCCTTTAGAATCTCCTCCTCTCTTTGAACCCGCATCAATGGACAGGTCCCCGCGCTGTGATTGTTCTAGCTCTAATTCCAATTCTAAGTCTGTTTTTCTTTTCAAGTGACTTGTACACTTCATCAGTTACTTTGATCAAGGCCACGGCTGGGTTTTCTCTAATTTGCCGTAAGAAAATGGCATGATCATTGATCCTCTGTTTAGAATATTACAGAGAAGCATTGCCAACATCTAATTGCACCTAAACTTTTTGAGCTAACAGAGAGGTCGTAAGAAGTTCATTTGCACCTAAATTTTTTGAGCTAACAGAGAGGTCGTAAGAAGTTCATTTGTAACTTTTGTCAGCTGCTCGTCTTTTGCTTTGCAGGCATCAGATATTTGGTGAGTAGATCACCTAACTCGTCCATTTCTTTTTGTTGCCTATCTCTGGATAACTGATGCTGTTCCGCTTCTGCCTTCAGCTCTTGCACCTGCCTTTGGAGATCAGGGATGACATTCATCCTGTCTTCTAGCTATCCTTGGAGAGCATCGATCACCATCTCAAGTTCTTTGGCCTTGGTGCTACAGTTTAGTGCTGCTGAGCGGAGTCTCTCCGTCATTTCCTGCATCTGCCGTGCATATTCATTGACATGTACTATTACTTCGTCGTTTGATTGCCACTCCTCCTGTCGTGCCAATTGAGATGTGCCTACAGCTTCATGTGTTGCTTCTTGCTGCGTCGTAATTGATAGTGGTTCTTGTGTGGAGGTAGATGGTCGGTCTTCTTCTTGGTTATCCTGAGGATTTGATGCCTTGGCAGTTTCTGGCTGAGTAGAAGTAGAGGGTGTTGTCTCAACCCTTGTTGTCTCTTTAGGTGCCGACCTTTCTTCTTGTTCTGGCTCTGGCTCCGTCTCATGTGCAGTGGTAGGCGCTTTTTCCGCATCTGCTTCTTTATCAGTCTCTTTTTCAGATCTACTTGCCTTTTCTCTTTTGGCTTTTGAGTATCTTCTGCTGCCTTCTCCTGTTCTGGCTCGACTTCTTTTTCTGTTTGTCCGTCGGGGTGGTTAGCTTCTTGTGTAGATTCTGTTTGTTGAGTGGACTCAGAATCTTTGTCTTTCTCAGGCTCTGCTTCTTCATTGGTGTCTTTGCCTGCAGGTGATGATGGTGGACTAGGCATGGGATGGTCTTGTTGTTCTGTAGGCGGTGAGGTGGAAGGGGGAGATCCATGACTTTGCTCTTGGCTAGCTGTTTCCTTGGCTTGCCTTTGGTCTTTTGCTTCCTTGGCTTTCTTTGCAGCTTCTTCTACCTCCTTCAACTTTAGAGCTTTAGCCTCTTGGTACATTCTTTTTAAATGCTCTATTGGATCATCCGCCTCTTTTCTTGTATGGTGCTTTGTTTGAGGGCCTTTCAGTTCTGCAGGTACCCATTTTTTTGGGTCCTTCCCTTGTGCTGGCCTACTGCGTTGGTACGCCTGTTTCTCTCTTTCAAAGCGTGCTTGTTTTTGAGCTGGCTCTTCTTGGTGTGCGGCCACAACTTTCCTTTTCATCTCTTCTCGTCGAGCTCTCTTTTCTTCGTTGTCAGAGCTCTCGCTGTTGTGCCGTTCCGACGAGCTATTAGTTGACTCATCATCAGATTTATATGATCTTTTACCTGACCTTGTAGCTCTGGGAGAGGGTTGTGTTGCCAATATCCATGTATTCTGATCAGGGGCAGGTGGTAGGTTGTCGGCCATGCCAATGGCATGATATGCTATTTGAGTCAAGACCTCTAACGCACCCAAGTACGTGATTTTGCATTCCTTCTTGGTGCCCTTCAAGGTTGTCAAGACATACTGCACGTGGTCCACTGGTTGCCTTGTCGTTGACTTGAGAACCTGAGTGAATGTGGTGGCCACGGTGTGCTTTGGTGTAGTGTACCTTGGTGGCCTTTTTGCCAAAAAATGGAAGTGTTGGTGGTACAAACGGGCTGGATCTTCCACCTATTTGTAGATAAAATCGGCGAATGTAGCCGCGGCTGTCTCTTTGGTAAATGTGTCTGTGGTTTTTTGTCTCTTGCCCGCATGGTCATTCCTTCAGTGGGCAGTCTGAGTGCCTCTGCAACTATCTCTTTTGTGATCAGTACTTTGACCTTGGGTGTCTTATATGTGTGCGGTTCTGTCTTCTTTGATGGTGGATAGAAGCTCGTAAGCTTTTTGAAAGTCCACTCCGCAAGGCTCTTGTTCGTAGAAATGCCTGAGCCCCAACCTGTGGTTAGCCTCTTTTGTCTCTAGCTTGGCAGCTACATCATAGACTTCTTTGGGCAAGAGTTGCAACTCCACCTGATGCCCCTCTTCACTTTTGAACCTGCCAGTGAAGACCGTAGTGTGGTGCTCTTCTAACTGTTCTCTGGAAAGGTAGGATGCCTTTGTTGCTTTGACTGACTCAGGGTCTAGTTGATACGTGGGTAGTTCTTGTAGTTTCTCTTTTTGGTTTAGCTTCTTCTTGGCCCTCTCCGCTGCTTGCATTGCTCTTGTTCAGTGAATAGAGTGCAAATTTAGCAGATTTGTCGGAATTTTCTTTGAAATGTTCTTTTAGACTGAAATGCTGACAATCTGGTCTAGTTTGCTTCAAATCAATTTTTGAACAAGCAAAGATGCATAAAAACATGCAAAGAACAAACTTGTATGGTCAAAACAAAAATTTGCAACCAAAGTAAATAATTGTGATTATTTACACCTGAGAAAAATTTTCAACTTTTTGCAAACTTGGCTGTATAGGCTTGAAGTATATACCAAATACATGCTCTGAGTGAAATATGGGCTCATTTGGATACACATGGTGAAAAGGGTATCAGATTTTGGCTTTAGGTCTCTGAATAGTAGATATAAAGAAAATTTGAGATTTTGAACTCCAAATTGTTTAAAAAATGGCTAGTGGGCTTAACACATCATGTACTTTGGACGTATGATGACAAAATATCCAAATTCCCCAATTTTGACCAGAAAGTAAATAATCGTGATTATTAACTTTTCTTCCAAAATTGACATTTTTTGGTACAAATTGGTTCAAGGCATTGTATGGACCTTGGGTATGAGATATGAAGTGATTTGAATCAAGAAATGTGGTCCATAACCCAAATTTTGGCTTGCAAAAACTTCTTTGCATTTTTTTGGCAATTTTACTAGTAATGGGTGGTCATTTTGGCTCATACTTGATTTTTGGCATGTAATTGGTGTGTACACATGATAGGTGAGGTGATTTGACAATTTCCAAGCAAAACTGATGCAAAAGTAAATAATCGTGATTATTTACAACAGTGACAAAAACTTTGCAAAACCTACAAATTCGACCTAGACATGTTTTATACACCTAATACAAGTCCTAAATTGAATTTGGTCAAGTTTGGTCATGCCCACATCAATTTGTGTTCTATCGACTCTGAAATCACCGTTTTTTGTGACTACTCTGTCTGTTGGGTTGGTCGGTCAACTTTGAGGCTTTGGACTTGTCCGCAACACAGTCGTGAAGCAACCTGTTCAATTCTGGCTCATTTGGAGTCAGTTTGACCTCGTATGTCGAATTTGACGCTTTGTAACCTTCGAGCCGTTTTTTGCTTTTCGAGGGCTTTGCTTGATGGATTTCAACAAACCAATCATATACATTGTATATGGACCTCATTAGCAAGCCATCTGTGGAGTCAGGTCAGAATTCTGGCATTTGCCAAAAACCTAACTTTTCTACTGGGGACCCCCTCGACCCCTATTTAATGGTCATCTGATGGTATAAAAAGGTTCTATTATGTTAGGGAATGCTATGGTTCAAATCCCATCCGATTTGGTCAAGCTCGTAGGCCGATATGGTCAGTTTTAGGTCGTAGGTCTTCGTGCACTGCTCGATTTCTAGGATTTTTCTAGGGTTTTTGACTAGCTACCGGCCGTACAAAATGGATCATTGTCGAGTAAAGAACTTACCCTTCATGTCTCGTGTGAGACGGCGCTGAAAATGGTCAACTATGGGCTCCGAGAAAGTCGCGCGAAAGAGGCCGAAATCTCTCTCCGCAAAGGCTCCAAGTGGAAATGAGGTGGTTTTAGCCTACTATGGATATCTATACCCGGACTTCCCGAACCAAATTTCCTCAGATTCCCCCGTTAGTCCTACTAAGCCATGAAATCTATGTTAGATTCAAAAATTTTCCTGATCGGATTCCTGTAGCTCATTCTGCAAGAATTTTGCAAAAGTAGGCCTGACCGCCTAATTTAGGCTTCCCGTTTCCATCTTCTGATTTCATTAAATTAGGCCTGACCGCCTAATTTAGGCTTCTCGTTTCCATCTTCTGATTTCATTGAAAGTTTTTGTGCTTGTCCGCATTGTCTTTCTGATCACCATTGTGTTTTTCATTTTTCCATATGAGCTTCCCTGCTATTTATTATTAGTTTTTGACCTGTTTATTTGAAAAAATCAAAGAAAATAGAAAAATGCTCTAAAAAGGTAAAGTAAAAATCTAATAATTGAGAAAATCCTTTGAAAAACACAACTTTATTGTTTTTTGTTAGATTTCTCTCTTTTTAAGCCTCATTATCAACAAAAATGATGAAAAATACTCAAAAAAGGACTATTTTTGATGATTTTCTGATAGTATATACACTATTTACACTCATCGGGAAGATATTATTTGTGAATTTTCCCTTGGTGATGAATTATAAGGGCATTATTAGGTAATTTTGCAAAAAATCACACGTTAATATATAAATTTTTCCTCCCTCTTTAAACATTGCCCTTAATTACTTAGTACTTAGTTCTTAGTGCCCTTCCATCCCTCCTAGATGGCGTACTCCGGGACAACTGTGTGCATGGGTTGAACAACCGTGTCTATGCATAGCCATGGTTGGCTCTACCATGATATGAAGATCAATGCAATTCAAACCAATATGCTGTGCAAGAGTTGGGTCTTGAGTAATTAACTCAAGGGTTTACGATGTCGAGGTTTGCTGCTGATGTTTTCCAAAGACAAAATCTTGTAGCTTGTGTGCTCTATGTTTGATTGTACCATCAGGATGATTTAGCACACTGATTGCTTGAGCTATTGGTAGAACTTTTGACTGTTGTCGAGCTTTTTCTCGCCATTGGTAATTTGGTTGGTGTGGTGCTGCATGGTGTGGTGGAGTCTGTTGAGACTTGACTCGCCATTGCTTGATTGGTTTTGCGGGTTGTGGAGAAGATAAGTGCTCCTTTTTCTTCCAAAAAATTTCCATGTTAGGTTCCTTGCTCGAAGATTCTCGTCTCTGTGTTCAAACCCTCGGAACCTTCTTTTGTTTCGTCGGCGGCGGTGAAGTTTTAGGCACCCAGATCTGAATTGGTTTATCCTTAAGTTGTGCTTTTGGTACCCAAATTTACATGACTCCTTGCATGCTATATGTAGCATTTGATTGTTGAGGGGATGCAGAAGATTGACCTTGTGGATTGGTCTACTGATTGCTTCTTTTTCATTCTTCCTTGCTTGGTGCAATTGGAACAATGAGTTGCCCTCCTTTAGGTGATAGCTTTAGTTGATTCGTATCCCAATCTGGTACTGCTTTGTATGTACGCATCCAGGGAATTCCAAGAATCAACGTCTCATTCATGTGTTCATCTGGTAAGCATAAAAACTGATGAGGACATGAACATCCATGTACTATCACGTTCAAGTTGACTACTCCCAATGTTGGAGTTGGGTTCTTATTGCATCCTTTGATTGTCGCTATTCCTGCCGTCAATGCTTGACTTGTGGCCTTCTTGTATGTGGAATAACTGGCTGCATTTACTCTAGCTCCTGTGTTGACCAAAGCATTGGTGCTATGATTGTTGAGCTATACTTTGATGCGCAGGTCCATTCCATCTAACCAGTCATCATCTGTTAAAACTGCATCTTTGTCGATCATCTATTTCCAAAGTGTTGATGGGAATCGGTATCTGTTGATTCTTGAGAGCAGCTTTCCTCTTGAGTACCTGAAGCCTAGCTTCCTCTTGGGCTTCATCAATAACCTGCTGTCATTTGATCTTCCTTTGTTTGGCTGCATGCATTCTCTCTAGCAATTCATTGGTTAGTGGAAAATTGTATGTCTTTAAATGACATCCACTAATCCAATTAGCCATTGGTTCACCGTCTAAGGTAAAGAGGGTTGTGAGTGAGATAGCCAAAAGCATTTCATTCTCCGATTTTCTCTATGCTTTCATAGTGCTGTTTCGTTTTCCGTTACGACTTTATTTTGTACCGTTTTGTTTGTTTTTGTTTTATGTTTCATTTCAGTACTTAGGAGTAGGATAAGTAGAAACTACCACCATCAAATTTGGGCTAAAAGATTGAGGGAAAAAAGGGTGAAAACCTTATTTTGGCCGAAATGACCATAACTCTGAAATTCTGAAAATTTGATGGTAGAGACCTCAAAAGTGATCCAAATTCAAAAATTTGTGGATCAAGGGCATCAACAGACTCTCTAGAAGCAATCTGACAAGTTTGACGAGATTTTGTAGAGGAACATGAGTCACGATCCATGTACCCCAAAAAAACCATTTTTGGTGAAAAGTGACCAGTTACATTGAGCATCAGTGGGAAACTGCTCTGATCAAGTTTTCTTGAAAGAAAAACTCAAAAATCACTTCAAAATTGGCTGGTACGGCAAAAATAGTAAAACAGGCATTGCAGACACAAAATTGAGCAAATCTTGAGATTTTAGGATCCAAATTCAAAAAGGGGTGAGATTTGGATTCTACAGGGCATAAAGAACCAACAGAACAAAATTCATAAAAAAATGCTGCCAAACATGGATCGCGATCCATGTACCTTTTTGACATTTGGGGTTGATATTTAACAAGTACATTCCTGATATCATTTGGAACAAATTTGCCGAAAGGGACCATGTCAAAAAATTGAAAAAAGTTGGTCAAAATAGCCAAATACAAAAACTAGTCAAAAACCACAGGACAGATAGAAAAACTTGCTTTTGAATGACAAAAATTAGTCCAAATACAAAACTTTTGATACCATAGTATCTAGTAAACATGTTGATTCTGATGGTACCAAGAAATGTCAGTTTGGCTTCCAAACATGGATCGCGATCCATGTACCTCATGAAATTTTTTTGAAATTTTTTTGGCTTAGATTTGAGCAGTAGGTAGTTGAGACATAGACAAACACTTTTCCCAAAAGAACCATATGCAAAAAAGTTGTGAAAAGTGGTCAAAAGAGTCAAAAATAGAACATTGACAAAACTGTCACAGCAGACTGTAGAAGTCAGTTTTGGTTGGGCAAAACTGATCCAAATTCAAAAAGATTTGGGGAGCAAGCTACAAACATCATAAACTATCAGTACACCAAAAATTCAGATCCAAAAGTGGTGGAACATGGATCGCGATCCATGTACCTCTGAGAAATTTTTGGAAAAGAACTTTTCCAGCCTATAGCAGAGACCATTGTGAACAAAAGTCTCCAAAGAAATTTTGTCAAAAAAGTTCAAAAAAGTGGCCGAAAAGAGCCAAAAATTGTTCAAGGTGAAAATGCTAAAAAAAACCTGGGGATTGACTTTTGCCTGACCTAAACAAGTCCAAATCATACAAAAACCACATTGCTAGCATCAGAAGACCAAGGGGAAGCTGTGTGCCAAGTTTTATTATCATCTGACACATAGGTACATGGATCACGATCCATGTTCCTTTATCACAGTCTGATACCAAACTTGCACCATAGCTAGAGGACATCACCAGGAGTCTAGTGGTCTTTTCAAAAGTGAATTTGGATATAAAAAACCTATCCAAAAGCCTAGAACTGCCAAGTACTCTAACAAAGTGCCAGAACTGACGTATCTTTCAATCCAGAGGTCCATTTTCAAAAATTTTGATACCATAGGATCTCCTAATCATGCTGAATCTGATGATACCAAGAGAAGTCAATTTGGGCTCCAAACATGGATCGCGATCCATGTACCCATAGTGACAGCTTGACTTAAAACTTTTCTGATCAGTAGTGCATATACAAGGAAACATATCCCCAAGTCCAGGTTTGGAAAAAATTGAGAAAATTTGGGTCAAAAGGGAATAAAATAGGTGAGAGACTGAAAACCACAATGCAGACCTTGTATTGACCATTTGGCCTGTCAAAACAAGTCCAAATCCAAAAAGATTTGAGATTTAGCTTGTGGACATAGAGTGCAATAAGCTGCCAAGAGATCAAGTCCAGATGTGGTTGAACATGGATCGCGATCCATGCACCTCAACCTCAGAATTTGCTGAAAATTGGTATATAGCTTGCGTATGACCTTGTCTACACACAGTCAAAATTTGGGAAAATTTGAAAAAAAAAATTTGACAGGGAACATGGATCGCGATCCATGTACCTCTCAGCATAGTGGGGATATCTGACTTGGTGATCTCATAGACATACTTGAGTACATCCCAAATCTCAAGTTTGAGCTAAAAATACCTTCGAGAGGCCAAGATACAAGCCAAATTTCCAGTGTTCTGGTCCTGAGACTGTTTTGAGTGCTGTTTCAAGTGCAGTTCACTAAAATTGCTCTAACTTTTGATAGACAACTCCAAATTGAGTTAGGTATAGCAATATCACACAGCTAGACCTGGTTTTGGTTTTAGAGCTGAATTTTAATAGGTCTCCTAAATCCAAACTTTTAGGGTACCCTAAGAGTATTTTCCAGAGACCAAAAAGTCAAAAATTCTTGACTTTTGAGAGACTCGGACCAGGGGCAAAAGGGGATAGGTTGCACTAAGCCAAAGTGGGATTGTCAAGGACTATCTTGAGACTTTTGAGTGAGCCTTTACCATGACAAATCATTCACCACCAGGGTTTTCTTCTCCACTCAAAGACATGAAAACACTGCAATGCCTTCAACAGAGGGATTGAGACAATACCTAGAGGAGAGGCATCCTCTGATCAACAAACCGAATGTGAGATTCATCAAAGCCAATGAATCCATGAGAGTGCTCATAGATTATGCTCATGAGGGATTATATAGATTCACAAACGGAAATCCATACATCTTCTACAGGTGTGTAGAGCCCAATTGCAGAGAGTTGACCACCCATAAGAATCTGTATGTGTTCACGTATACAGATGCCAACGGAATGCAAGTTTTGATGGTAGATAAGTATGGAAGAGAGTAAAAACTTGTTGATCCAATTGACCTAGAACAATACACTTACAAGGGTACTCCGATCTCTACTTAATTTCATCCAATAATGATGCCACAATACACATAAGAGAGGATTCCACCGGGGTTCTCTCCAAGACTAGAGGAGAGGACAAGAGACGTCTTTCCAAGAGACCACCAATTGGTTAAATTGGTGACCGAACCCCAACGATTAAGACCATATCAAGTGGCTCAATGTGTCAAAATAAAGTACGATGGGACAGGGGACCCATATGATCATGTCTCACTCTTCAAACAAGTTTTGAGAGCTGAACAGATTGCAGATTTTCATACTCAATATGAGGGATTTGGGTTGACATTGGAAGGAACAGCTTTGACTTGGTTCCAACCACTAAATAGAGATGATTTTTCCAACATCGCACAATTCTTACACAATTTTGTAGAGGAGTTTTCAAAAAGGGGAATCAAGCACAACATATTGTCCCAAATCTACGCTTTCAAACAAAAAGAAAACGAAAGAGTGAAGGAAGCTTTGCTTCGCTTCAAACAATACATTGATAGATGTCCTATGAGAGAGTTACCGCAAGATGAGAGATTATCAGTTCTCTTCATAGAGGGCTTGAGGAATGAAACTCTAAAAAAGGACCTACATTTGAAAGGATGCACAACGTTAAACCAAGTCACTAGAGAAGCTCTACATCTAGTTGACAATTGCAAGGCCTACGGAGAGGTGACTGAAGATATAGACAACACGACTAGTAGTGCCTCTTCTCCAAAGAGCGAACCCACCAGAAAGCAAGATGTTCAAACTCCTTGGGAACCAATCATTGATCAAGTGGTCGAGGGAGTGATTAAAAGAATAACCCAAGGCTACATACAGAACCCGATTGTACGACAACCTCAATTGAGGACATGCAATACTTGCAGAGGGGATCACACCACTCCATGGTGTAACACTCAGCCAAAGCCACAACATTTGCTAGGGCAATAACCACATGTTTTGAATGATGATAGAGTAGTAGTCAACTACTCTCAACCAATGCATATGCCACAAACCACGAGAAACCAGTACTCCATGGATGCGAATACATTCATATTCATAGCCAATCATGAGTATGGTTCAAAGAACATCCTCACAAGGCAAGAACAACCATTAGCTGGATCACCAGTTGTAAAACAAGAAGGTCAATGTTATAAGTGTGGAGGTGATCATTGGGCATGAAGTTGTCCAAACAAGGGTCCACAAATCGAAGTATTTGTATTCTGTGAACGTTGTGGTCTAGACCATCTACGCCAACACTGCGCTAAAAATCCAGACTACAAAGGGAAAGCAATAATGAATGTTGTAGGCGTGATGCCTTCTTCAAGCGGATCCGAGGTAGAACCCGCCATTCGTTTAAACGTGATGACTCGAGCTCAAGCTCAAGGAGCTGCCAAAAACAAACCAGCTGAAAAAGCCACATTGCCTATTCAAACAGAATTTGAGAACAAACCGGTGAGAAGCTTCGGAAGAAGATCATGGAAAGGCAGATGGGACAAAATGAAATTGAAGAGGCTGCAGGAGAAAGCTGCTTTGGAAACTAAACTAAATCAAACAAGAGAGCAGCTTAGACAAGAGCAAGAAAGAAACAAAAATATAAAGGGACCTAAAGAGTCAAAGACTAACTCAAGAGGTTCAGTCTTGGTCGAAAAAGTGAATGAACCTTTGGATGCAATCTTGAAAGCTTATGAAGCTAGGCTAAAACCCAATCAAACCCGAGAGGATAGATGGCTGACATATCCTCATCCAGGGTATGAAAAAGAGAGGTTGCAAATGTGCAAGGAGCTCATCCAGAAGGCCCAAGCTCTTATGGAACCAGTTCCAGACGCTCCAAAAACAGAGGTGCTAATCCGCGATAAAGTCCAAGAATTGGAGAGCTAGGGTATTGTAAACAAAGAGGAAGAGCCAGTAGTTGAGGTACCTTTAGATACGAGAGAAGTAGCCAATACCATAGATGGGGTGGGCTCACAATCAGGGTTGCCTATTCCGGAGGTAGAAGAACAATGGCCATAGGATCTATGGGAGGATATCAGAAATCGAAAAGATGGTAGTGCTTCTTTACAGTCAGCACCTATCCATGAGATAAACATGGATCATGATTTTTTCCCAAGGGCTATAAGATCTCTATATGGGGATGTTGGGTCTGTCGCATGTGAAGAGAGTAAACCACGCTCTCTAAAGACTTTGCTATCTTTCATAGGAGAACTCGAAACAAAATCGGAGGTTAAAATGGTGCCTTCTCAGTGGAAAGCTACACCAAAAATGATGGATACTAAGGGCTTGCATGAATTGATGTCTTCTCCTATACAATGCACACTTTATCTCTCAGAGCTATTGAAAATTAGACCGCATCTATGGGGAAAAATGGGCAAACACCTGGAAAACATGGGGTTGAAAATCCCTTCTCATGACCAACTTGCAGACAAAAACATGGATGACACCTTGCCGAAGAAGCGACAGATAAAGCCACTACCGGTAAATAAGGTGGGTGACTACTGTGAAGGAGACAAAGGAAACACCACCTTACCACTTGAGTACAAAGGAGTGACGGTTGTTATATTAGATAGTGGGGCAGGAATTGCCATTGCAACCAAAGAGGTATGGAAAAAATGGGGAAAGCCTGCTCTTAGGAAAACTCAAATGAAACTGCAATTAGCGGATGGATACAAGGAGAAACCGATCGGAATATTATAACAAATCATTGTATCCTCGTGTGGCGTAGAGTATGAGCATACCTTTGCCATAATGAATTTTGACAAGAGCAGCAACTTTGATATCATATTGGGCAGACCATTCATGCATCAGCTCAAAATGGTACAAGACTGGGGCTATGACTATATCTACTTGAGACACAAGGATGTCACTACGAAGATTAGTGTCACGAATCATAGTTATAAAGATGTAGTATGAACCTCAAGGGAAGACTTAAACTCCACAATTGATTTGGAAAACAAAGTGCATTTTTGGATGTACGAAGCTCCTGAGAGTGGAAGTCTTAGAAAGGAAGATTGCATCCTAGAGCGCTCAGTAGAAGATGAGGCATATGTACCAGAACAAAGTGCATTTTTTGGATGTACGAAGCTCCTGAGAGTGGAAGTCTTAGAAAGGAAGATTGCATCCTAGAGCGCTCAGTAGAAGATGAGGCATATGTACCAGAACCTTTTCCAGAGGAGTTATTTGAACCCTTTGGATGGAATCAAATACTGGCGAATCTTGATGTGTGTGTGAATGAGGTGACCCTGACTAAATTTTGCGATGAAAATGGGTATGATATAACTCCCTTATTTACAATAAAGGTGTTGAAGGAAGCTAATGAAGTTTGTGAGTGTGAAAGCAGAAAAGTTGAAACAGATAGCTACGTCATGGAGCATGATGCCAAAGTGCAAACGAAGAAAGCAGAGCAACCACGAGAATATGTCCTCATTGACATACCTGAAGAATCGACAAAAGTTGTTTCAAAGAAGTCCACTCCAAAAAAAGTGCAAATGAAAGTAGATGAAGGAGAAAAGATCTTAAGTTCAACGGCAAATCTTCAACAAACGCAATATCAAAAGAAGAACACGGACAAGGAAGAAGATCGACTGTCTCCTACAATGATCAAATTTAGCATATGCGAAGAAACAGGACTCAAAATCACATGTTCAGCTATGATGGATCCAAAAGCGACAAAGAATCTAATGACTTATGGAACGTGGATCATGATGGGAAAGCCACCAATCAATGAGCTAGAAGAAACAATTTACAAAAGTTCAAAAATTCCGATTCCTAGCTTCGGAGTGGCAGAAGCTGTAATCAAATTGAGTACCGGGGAGTATAAGGATATGTTCCACATAATCGACTCCCATCACATCAAAGAGAGTCTGGTCCTGACAGAAAGCTAGAGGAACGTCTTCTTTCGACAACAATCAAAAGCTGCAACAACAACACCATCAAAAGCCCCAAAAGCACCTCAATCCAATGCAAAAAAGGAGCAACCAACCATCACGGAAAAAGGTAAAGCAAAGGTAAACACTGAAGTATATCAACCTCCCCAGATGACTTTACCTTCAACGAGCTTCCATAAAATTTCCCGTGAAGCCTCTACGTCAAGAGCCACACAATCAACAATGCAATGGAAACCAAAGCAAAAAGTCTATCAACCAAAGTTTCCATCACAAAAAAGCATCCTGAAGAAGCCGAAGAATGTCAACCAAGTGTTGGTATCCAAAGAGCACATCCAAGTCAAAGACCCAGTTTGGATACATGAAACACGGGTTCAACCACAACAACAAAAGGTGACAGGGTGGGTAGCATCAAATGAGTCAATCACTGCTCAGGGCTATTTCCAAGGAAACACTAATGTTTGGGCCAAAAAGCCTAAAGTAATAGCCAAGACCTGCCCACCTCAACCAACGAGTTCTACAAGGAACAAGACGCGCTATCAATAGAATACAAAATACTCAGGCAAGCGAAAGAACACCAACAAAAGGCAAACGAAAAGACCTTCCAAGCGGGCAACACGAAAAGTTTGGGTACCAAAATCCGAAGATACCCAACACAGAAAAATGTAACAGCGGATGATTCCAGTCCACCAGCTACTTGAAGCACAAGGATTTTATGAAGGTAACACTCCAATATGGTTACCAAAAATTGTAGCTCAATCTGGAACAACGAAGAGAAATCAAGCAGCACAAGCTTCTACCCCAAAGCAAGAAAAGAAAACCAACAGTCAACAAAAGCCAATTGCAACCAAGGTTACTGCAATCTCTAGATGGATACCTCGTCATCAACTCCAAAATCAAGGCTTTTACAATGGAAACAATCAGTTATGGCTACCGAAGCCTAGTGTCCATCAAATTATAGAAGAAGATAAAATGCCAAAGATGGTCACACAAGGACTAAAAACAAGATGGGTTCCAAAATTGCTCGTGGAAACTCAAACACAAAGAACCCACACACAGATGCAACCGCTTCTCATGGGAGATAAAGCAAAAGATCCATCAAGCCCTATCAGAGCCGAAGGACATGCTTCACAAGGCAGTTTCAACATACGACAAGCAAGTCAAGAGGAGCCAAAATATGCCAACCTACTAAAAAAAATGGTGGCATCCAAAGACCAAAACAAGGGAAAAGGCCTAAATTTTCAAAACTTATGGAATTGGGTTTCTAGCCTTGAACAAGTAAGTTCAAGTCGCCATTAAAAATACATGGCATCAAAGTCAGACTCGGGCAGCTAAGCCAGTAAATGAGCAAGGCGTTAGTCCCAATTCTTCATGTAATATTCTTTGTGGTCTAAGTGTCTTAGTTATTCTAGGTACTGCTCAAGTTGGAAGAGTTGAGTATAATTATGTTGTGTCGCTCATGCTGGTATAGGTGAGCATAAGAGTCAAAGTGTGAAGGAGTAGGTCGAAAAGACACTCACGGACTTAGCATAGTGAGGAATGAGTGGAGAAGCTTCTACATCGAAAACCATTCTTGGAAACGTGGAAGCTATTGAGACGTCCTTTGATGTCACATGTGCTAGATTTGTTCCTTGAAGAACCCATCATCTCCATCTCTTACACTGCATGCTTTTGTTCGATAAATGTTCATATGCATATAGAGTGTCCCATAATTGGAACTTGCACAAGGCACTCTTCCTTTGTTTCTCCCAAGCACTCACCTTGCATGACAGGTACTTCAAGTCAATTGTCAACTCCAATAAGAGCGTATACCAAAGGCACTTTTTTCCCCATTGGGTTTTTTCCCTTTGGTCATCCAGGTTTTAAGACCCTAATCTAGAAAACCTCATCATCGACTTCTTGTATATATTCCTTCTACATTTGCAATAAAGAAATGGCTACCCAAATCAATCAACGACAACTTGGAGCAAACACTACAGGTCTCCATATGCTTATCAAGAGCATCTTTTATCTTAAAGGGCGACACTAAAGCTCCATCACAAACAATGGCAAGTCAACGAATGGCCCACAACAACAAGCAATGAAAAATTGAGCAAGCGAGCTATCCACAACAATCAAAAGTAGCTCACACAGTGCAACACGGACTACCTATTGAGGAAAACTCATATTGCAGCGGACATGGAAAGCAAACCCATCATAAAGTTAGCACCACAAAGAGGCTTAGTTCTACAAACTCAAAAACATGAAAATCGCTCTTCATGGTGGCCAAGACTGGCAACAAAGAGGCGAATGCACATTAAAAAGAAAAGTTGCCTCGAAAATCAAAGATCAAATCATGTATCAACAACATGGCAGATATGAATCACCCAAGGAAGGGGGGAGTGTCATCAACGACAAAGCACATTCCCAAGTTTGAAGACCAACCTTGAAGACAAAGCTGAAGACAACCCTATGACAAGACTGCACAAGGTAGTGTCAAGAGACGACACGATTTAGGAAGGGGGGAATGTTTGAGGATAAATCAAACGGACACCCAACTGGTCCGACACGTAGCCGGACACCACATTTGTAGTCTATTATTTTGTCCAAGCTAGTGTAGTGATACTCTATGTATATCTTGATTCTAGAGTAATGCATCAATCCCCTGAGTTGTAATGATGTAATGATATTTGTAAAGGTCCGTGTGAGCCGGCTACTGGCCATTTAGAATGCTCTAGGTATAAAGTTCAATAATTTTAATGTGAAAGGAGGCTTATCTGGAGAAGAAAAAGGGAGCTCAAAAAACGTACGCTCAAGCTACGAGCTGCTCCAAACTTGTAATCATCGCAGCTAATGATTTGGTAATCCATTTTCAATTCAAAAACTTGCATTGTGTTCCTCTCTCTTTGCTCTTTAATTCAAGTGTAAGCATTGTCAGCTTTGCTGTGGTTTGTGACTACGTGTCTGTGAGCTGTAATTGCAAATTTGAGTGCTTAAATTGTTGTTTATAGTCATTTGACCATAGGAGAGTGTTCCTAGACCATAGGGCGACCTTTCTGGTATGTTCTGTTGCAATTTTCAGGACCTTTTTCATGGTGGATCGTGATTTTGGTACCTTGTCGAATTGCGACCATTTCAGCATTTCGTTAACATGCCATTTCGGCTCTCGAATGGACTCGAAATGCAACAAAACTTTAGGAGGAGGTCTAGGACACCTAGGGGCACTATCCTAGCAAATCTGGATGCAATCCGACAAGGTACCAACATCACGATCCATCATGAAAAAGGTCCTAAAAACTACAACAGAACATACAAGAAAGGTCTCCTTATGATCTAGGAACACTCTCCTATGGTCAAAACGACTATAAACAAAAATTTAAGCACTCAAATTTGCAATTACAGCTCACAGACACGTAGTCACGAACCACAACAAAATTGACAATGCTTACATAGATTGAAAGAGCAAAGAAAGAGGAACACAATGCAAGTTTTGAATTTGAAAACGGATTACCAACTCATTAGCTGCGATGATTACAAGTTCGGAGCAGCTCGTAGCTTGAGCGTGTGTATTTTGAGCTCCCTTCTTCCTCTCAAGATAAGACTTCCTTTTACATTAAGGTTATTGACATTTATACCTAGGGCATTCTAAATGGCCAGTGGCCGGCTCACACGGACCTTTATTACAAATAACATGACATAATTACAACTCAGGGATTGACTGTTACTTTGGAATTGGGATTTACACAGAGTATTACTACTTTATCTCAGAAAACTAATAGAGTACAAATGTAGTGTCCGGCTTCATGTTCGACCAGTTGGGCACCCGTTTGATCTGTCATCTAAACATTCCCCCCTTCCTAATTCGTGTCATCCCTTGACACGACCTTGTGCAGTCTTGTCATAGGGTTGTCTTCAGCTTTGTCTTCAAGGTTGGTCTTCAGCTTGGGAAGTGCTTTGTTGTTGATGACACTCCCCCCTTGAGTGATTCATATCTTTTGTGTTGTTGATACGTGATTTGAGCGTGATTGTTGAGACAACTTTTGTTCTTGTTGCGCATTCTCCTCTTTGTTGCCAGTCTTGGTTACCATGAAGAGGGATTTTCATGTTTTTGAGTTTGTAGAACTAAGCCTCTTTGTGGTGCTGACTTTATGATGGGTTTGCTTTCCATGTCCACTGCAACTTGAGTTTTCCACAATAGGTAACCGGTGTTGCACCGTGTGAGCTACTTTTGATTGTTGTGGATAGCTCACTTGCTGAATTTTTCATTGCTTGTTGTTGTGGGCCATTCATTGACTTGCCATTGTTTGATGGAGCTTTATTGTCTCCCTTGAAGATAAAAGATGCTCTTGATAAGCATATGGAGACCTGCAGTGTTTGCTCCAAGTTGTTGATTGATTTGGGTAGCCATTTCTTTATTGCTGATGTATAAGGAATATATACAAGAAGTCGATGATGAGGGTTTCTAGATTAGGGTCTTAAAACCTGGATGACCAAAGGGAAATAACCCAGTGGGAAAAAAAGTGCCTTTGGTATACGCTCTTATTGGAGTTGAGCATTGACTTGAAGTACCTGTCATGCAAGGTGAGTGCTTGGGAGAAACAAAGAAGAGTGCCTAATGAAAGTGCCAATTATGGGACACTCTATATGCATATGAAAGTTTATCGAACAAAAGCATGCAGTGTAAGAGATGGAGATGATGGGTGCTTCAAGGAACAAATGTAGCACATGTGACATCAAAGGACGTCTCAATAGCTTCCACGTTTCCAAGAAGGGTTTTCAATGTAGATGCTTCCCCACTCATACTTCACTGTGTTGAGTGCATGAGTGTCTTTTGGACTTCCTCCTTCACTTACCAATACTACAATGACTTCGACTCTTATGCTCACCTATACCAGCGTGAGCGACACAACATAATTATGCTCAACTCTTCCAGCTTGAGCAGTACCTAGAATAACTAAGATGCTTGGAACACATAGAATATTACATGAAGGTTTGGGACTAACACCTCGCTCATTTAGTGTTTTAGCTACCCGAATCTGACTTGTATGCCATGTATTTTTAATGGCGACTTGGACTTACCTGTTCAAGGCCAGAAACCCAATTCCATAAGTTTTGGAGATTTAGGCCTCTTCCATTGTGTTGGTCTTTGGATGCCTCCATTTTGTCGACGGGTAGGTTGGCATACTTTGGCTCCTCTTGACTTGCTTGTGGAACAAGTCCTTCAGCTCTGATAGGGCTTGATGTAGCCTTTACGTTATCTTGCACTAGAAGCGGTTGTTGAGAGGTGTGGGTTTTCTTTGATTGAGTTTCTACTGGCAATTTTGGAACCCACCTTGTGTTTGGTCCTTGTCTGACCGTCTTTGGCATTTTCTTGTTTTTCTCGATAACTTGATGGACACTAGTCTTTGGTAGCCAGATTTGATGATTTCCATTGTAGAAGCCTTGATTTTGGAGTTGATGTTGAGGTATCCATCTGGAGATTGCAGCAACCTTGGTTGGATTTTGTTGGCTATTGGTTATCATTGCTTGCCTTTGGGTAGAAGCTTGTGCTGCATGATTTCTCTTGGTTTTTCTAGATTGAGCTACACTTTTTGGTAACCATACTTGAGTGTTACCTTCATAAAATCCTTGTGCTTCAAGTAGCTTAACTGGAATCATCCGCTGATTCTCCTGTTTGTGTTGGATAGCTTCGTTGAAGTCCGACTTTGGTACCCAAACTTATCGCATTCCTTGTTGCTTTGATTTTTGCTTTTGCCTTTTGTGATAGTTCTTTCTCCTGCTTGAGTTGTTTTTATTCCGTTGATAGCTTGGCTCGCTCATTGTAGAACTTCTTTCTTGAGGTGAGTACATCCAAGCTGTTACTTTAGGCTTTTTGGACCAAACATTAATGTTTCCTTTGAAGTAGCCTTGAGCAGTGATTGACTCATTTGATGCTACCCACCCTGTCACCTTTTGTTGTTGAGGCTGAACTTGTGCTTCATGTATCCAAACTGGGTCTTTGACTTTGATGTGCTCTTTGGATACCAACACTTGGTTGACATTCTTTGGCTTCTTTTGGATGCTTTTTTGTGATGGAAACTTTGGTTGATAGGCTTTTTGCTTTGGTTTCCATTTCATTGTTGATGGTTTGGCTATTGATGTAGAGGCTTCGCGGGAAGTCTGATGGAGGCTCGTTGAAGGTAAAGTTGTCTTGCGAGGTTGATTTACTTTAGTCTTTACCTTTGCTTTACCTTTTTCCGCGATGGTTGGTTGCTCCTTTTTTGCATTGAATTGAGGTGCTTTTGGGGCTTTTGATGGTGTTGTTGTTCCGGCTTTTGATTGTTGTCGAAAGAAGACGTTCCTCCAGCTTTCTGTCAAGACTAGACTCTCCTTGATGTGATGGGAGTCAATTATGTGAAAAGTATCCTTATACTCTCCGGTACTCAACTTGAGTACAACTTCTACCATGCCAAAGCTAGGAGTCGGTATTCTTGAACTTGTGTACACGATCTCCTCTAGCTCTGTGATTGGCGTCTTTCGCATCATGATCCAAGTTCCATATTTCATTAGATTCTTTGTTTGATTCTAGATCTATCACAGCTGAACATGTGATTTTGAGTCCTGTTTCCCCGCTTATGCTGAATTTGATCGTCGTAGGAGACAATCGATATTCTTCCTTGCCCTGTTCTTCTTTTGATCTTGCGTTTGTTGAAGATTTTCCGTTGAACTTGGAAGCTTTTCTCCTTCATCTATTTTCATTTGCACTTTTTCTGGAGTCGGCTTCTTTGAAACAGCTTTTGTCGATTCTTCAGGTATGTCAATGATGACATATTCACGTGGTTGCTCTGCTTCCTTCGTTTGCACCTTGGAACCATTCTCCAGAATGTAGTTATCTATCTCACCTTTTCTGCTTTCACACTCACAAACTTCATTAGCTTCCTTCAACACCTTTATTGTAAACAAGGGAGTTATATCATACCCATCTTCATCGCAAAATTTAGTCTGGGTCGCCTTATTCACACAGACATCAAGAGTCTCCAGTATTTGATCCCATCCATAGGGTTCGAATAACTCCTCTAGAAATGGCTCTGGTACATATGCCTCATCTTCTACTGAACGCTTTAGGATGCAATCTTGCTTTCTAAGACTTCCACTCTCAGGAGCTCCGTACATCCAAATATGTGCTTTGCTTTCCAAATCAGTTGTGGAGTTTAAGTTTCCCCCGGGGTTCATACTACATCTTTATAACTATGATTTGTGACACCGATCTTCGTAGTGACATCCTTGTGTCTCAAGTAGATATAGTCATAGCCTCAGTCTTGTACCATTTTGAGCTGACGCATGAATGGTCTGTCCAATATGATATCAAAGTTGCTGCTCTTGTCAAAATCCATTATGGCAAAGGTATGTTCATACTTGATGTCACACGAGGATACAATGATTTGTTCTAATATTCCAATTGGTTTCTCAGTGTATCCATCCGCTAATTGCAGTTTCATTCGAGTTTTCCTAAGAGCAGGCTTTTGTTAGGAAATAAGACGTAGCTAAATAGATAATTGAGTAGATTACTTAATGGAGAGAGACAGATTTATATACACGAGATTATAGAGTAGAGAGAGAGAGAGAGAGTACACACGATATACGTGGTTCACCCAATGTGGGCTACGTCCACGGGAAAGCAGCCACTCAATGGCTTTAGTACTTCAAAACAAGAAGTAGTTTACAAAGGGATTATACCCTTAATGGAGCTCCCGCCTTGCTTCACTCTCACCACCTCACACTCACCTTGTTGCATCAACTTCACACTATGAAATGTGTGTAGAAATGGCCTCCTTTTATAGGCCAAAAGGGCTGCCCTCTCTTATGAGAGACAGCCATGTGTAGCCGCCCTTGTGCGAATAAGTCCAAATCGGACCCTCCAATCCGCCCATGTGTGGCCGCCCTTGAGAAGAGAAGTCCGCTTTTGAATTCGGCCACCGGCCATTGAATTCGGCCACCGGCCACCGGCCATTGACTTCCGACCACCGGCCATCAGCCATTGACTACCGGCCACCGGCCAACCGACCGGTTGTTTTCCGACCACTTTCCGGCCGCCGTCCGGCCATAATATTCCGGCAAAAAAGAATATTCCGGCCTTTAAAGTTGCCCCTAATTCTTGTCCGTGAAAATTTTGGTTTCCGGTGAGTGATTTTCCTTCACGCACGATGGCTTCTCCTCATAATGGGGGCCTTACAAATGTGCGCTTTTACCACAGAAAATTACAAGGGTAAATCAGGCTCCATACTTAACAGCTTTCCCCATTTTTTCCATATTTCTTTGGTTGCAATGGCAATTCCTGCCCCACTATCTAATATAGCAACCGTCTTTACGCCTTTGTACTCAAGTGGTAAGGTGGTGTTTCTTTCATCTCCTTCATAGTAGTCACCTACCTTATTTACCGGTACTGGCTTTGTCTGTGGTTTCTTAGGTAGGTGTCATCTATGTTTTTGTCTGCAAGTTGGTCATGTGAATGGATTTTCAGCCCCATCTATTCTAGGTGTTTGCCCATTTGGCCCCATAGATGCGGTCTAATTTTTAGTAGCTCTGAGAGGTAAAGTGTGCATATAGGAGAAGACATCAATTCATGCAAGCTCTTGGTGTGGCTTTCCACTGAGAAGGTACCATTTTAACCTCGGATTTTTTCTCGTGTTCTCCTATGAAAGATGGAAAAGTCTTTAGAGAGCGTGGTTTACTCTCTTTAGTTGCGACATACCCGACATCCCCATATAGAGATCGTATATCTCCTGGGTAAAATTTGTGATCCATGGTTATCTCAAGGATAGGTGCTGACTGTAAGGTAGCACTACCATCTTTTCGGTTTCTGATATCCTCCCATAGATCTTGTGGCCATTGTTCTTCTACCTCCGGAATAGGCAACTTTGATTGTGAGCCCACCCCATCTGTGGTATTGGCTACTTCTCTCGTATCTAAAGGTACCTCAACTACTGGATCTTCCTCTTTGTTTACAATACCTTGGCGCAGATTAGCACCTCTGTTTTTGGAGCGTCTGGAACTCGTTCCATAAGAGCTTGGGCCTTCTGGATGAGCTCCTTGCACATTTGCAACCTCTCTTTTTCATACCCTGGATGAGGATATGTCAGCCATCTATCCTCTCGGGTTTGATTGGGTTTTAGCCTATGGGTTTTAGCCTGGGTTTTAGCCTAGCTTCATAAGCTTTCAAGATCGCATCCAAAGGTTCAACCACTTTGTCGACCAAGATTGAACCTCCCGAGTTAGTCTTTGACTCTTTAGGTCCCTTTGTGTTTTTGTTCTTTTCTTGCTCTTGTCTAAGCTGCTCTCTTGTTTGATACAGTTGAGTTTCCAAAGCAGCTTTCTCCTTCAGCCTCTTTGCTTTCATTTTGTCTCGTTTGCCTTTCCATGATCTTCTTCCGAAAGTTCTCACCGATAAGTTTTCGATTTCTGTTTGAATAGGCAATGTGGCTTTTTCAGCTGGTTTGTTTTGGCAGCTTTTTGAGCTTGAGCTCGAGTCATCACGTTTAAAGGAATGGTGGGCTCTACCTTGGATCCGCTTGAAGAAGGCATCACGCCTACAACATTCATTATTGCTTTCCCTTTGTAGTCTGCATTTTTAGCATAGTGTTGGCGTAGATGGTCTGTACCACAGCGTTCCCAAAATACAAATAATTCAATTTTTGGACCCTTGTTTGGACAACTTCGTGCCCAATGGTCACCGCCACACTCATAGCATTGACCTTCTTGTTTTACAGCTGGTGATCCAGCTAATGGTTGTTCTTGCCTTGTGAGGATGTTCTTTGAACCATACTCCTAATCATTGGCTATGAACATGAATGTATTCGCATCCATGGAGTACTGGTTTTTCACGGGTTGTGGCACATATGTTGGTTGAGCGTAGTTGACTATCACTCTCCCATTGTTCAGAAGATGCGATTGAGCGTAGTTGACTATCACTCTCCCATCGTTCAGAAGATGCAATTTTTGCCCTAGCACTTGTTGTGGCTTTGGCTGAGTTGTACACCATGGAGTGAGATGATCCCCTCCGCAAGTATTGCATATTCTCAATTGACGATGTCATACATTTAGGTTTTGCTTGTAGCCTTGGTTTATTCTTCTAATCACCCCCTCGATCACTTGGTCAATGATTGGTTCCCAAGGAGTTTGAACATCTTGGTTTGTGGTGGGTTCGCTCTTTGGAGAAGACGCACTACTAGTCGTGTTGTCTATATCTTTAGTCAACTCTCCGTAGGCCTTGCAATTGTCAACTAGATATAGAGCTTCTCTAGTGACTTTCTCAAACGTTGTGCATTCTTTTAGATGTAGGTCCTTTTTGAGAGTTTCATTCCTCAATCCATCCATGAAGAGAACTGACAATCTCTCATCTTGCGGTAACTCTCTCACAGGACATCTATCAATGTATTGTTTGAAGCGAAGCAAATTCTCTTGGTATCATCAGATTCAACATGATTAGGAGATCCTATGGTATCAAATTTTTTGAAAATGGACCTTTGGATTGAAAGATACGTCAGTTCTGGCACTTTGTCAGAGTACTTGGTAGTTCTGGGATTTTGGATAGGTTTTTTATATCCAAATTCACTTTTGAAAAGACCACTAGACTCCTTGTGATGTCCTCTAGCTATGGTGCAAGTTTGGTATCAGACTGTGACAAAGGACATGGATCACGATCCATGTACCTACGTGTCAGATGATAATGAAACTTGGCACACAGCTTCCCCTTGGTCTTCTGATGCTAGCTATGTGGTTTTTGTATGATTTGGACTTGTCTAGGTCAGGCAAAAGTCAATCTCCAGGTATGTTTTAGGATTTCCACCTTGAACAATTTTTGGCTCTTTTCACTTACTTTTTGAACTTTTTTGACAAAATTTCTGTGGAGATTTTTGTTCACAATGGTCTCTGCTACAGGCTGGAAAAGTTCTTTTCCAAAAAATTCTTAGAGGTACATGGATCTCGATCCATGTTCCACCACTTTTGGATCTGAATTTTTGGTGTACTGATAGCTTATGATGTTTGTAGCTTGCTCCCCAAATATTTTTGAATTTGGATCAGTTTTACCCAACCAAAACTGACTTCTACAGTCTGTTGTGACAGTTTTGACAATGTTCTATTTTTGGCTCTTTTGACCACTTTTTACAACTTTTTTGCATATGGTTCTTTTGGGAAAAGTGTTTGTCTATGTCTCAGCTACCTATTGCTCAAATCTCAGCCAAAAAGTTTTCAAATTTTTTTCATGAGGTACATGGATCGCGATCCATGTTTGGAAGCCAAACTGACATTTCTTGGTACCATCAGAATCAACATGTTTACTAGATGCTATGGTATCAAAATTTTTGTATTTGGACTAGTTTTTGTCATTCAAAAGCAAGTTTTCCTATCTGTCCTATGGTTTTTGACTAGTTTCTGTATTTGGCTATTTGACCAACTTTTTTCAATTTTTTGACATGGTCCCTTTTGGCAAATTTGTTCCAAATGATATCAGGGATGTACTTGTCAAATATCAACCCAGAATGTCAAAAAGGTACATGGATCGCAATCCATGTTTGACAACATTTTTTCATGAATTTTGTTCTGTTGGTTCTTTATGCCCTATAGAATCCAAATCTTGCCCCTTTTTGAATTTGGATCCCAAAATCTCAAGATTTCCTCAATTTTGTGTCTCAAATGCCTATTTTGCTGTTTTGGCCCTAACAGCCAATTCTGATGTGATTTTTGAGTTTTTCTTTCAAACAAACTTGATCAGAGTAGTTTCCCAATGATGTACACTGTAACTGGTCACTTTTCACCAAAAATAGTTTTTTGGGGTACATGGATCTTGATCCATGTTCCTCCACAGATTCTTGCCAAACTTTCCAGATTGATTCTAGAGAGTCTGTTGATGCCCTTGATCCACAAATTTTTGAATTTGGATCACTTTTGAGGTCTCTACCATCAAATTTTCAGAATTTTAGAGTTATGGTCATTTCGGCCAAAATATGGTTTTCACCCTTTTTACCCTCAATCTTTTAGCCCAAATTTGATGGTGTAATTTTGTACTTACCCTACTCCTACGTACTGAAATGAAACATGAAACAAAAACAAACAGAGCGGTACAAAATAAAGTCGTAACAAAAAACGGAACAGCACTATGAAAGTATAGAGAAAATCAGAGAATGAAATGCTTTTGGCTATCTCACTCACAATCCTCTTTCTTCTCAAGAATAGATCTAGCAAGTCCTCAACTTCTAGACTCTATCAAGCACTAAACCCCGTGTCTAGCTGCTTCATTGCTAAAGTGTAAATGGAATGGAGAGATAAATCTTTAGAAAAAGAACGCTCTAAATACTCACTAGGTCACTCACCATCTAAGGATCATATCCCCGGTAGCGGCGCCAATGTTAGCAGGTCGCCACGACGGACGTCTGCAGCATAGCTTTCTGGCACTAACATAATGTCAATACTCGGGGAAAGTGACTCGGATGGGGCACAGAGACTCTATGAGATTGTCAATCTCATGAAGTGAACCTTAACAAGCAAACACACTAGCTCAACAAGCAAACCAACACTCAATGATCAGGAAAATTTGCCTATGTCCTTTCTAACAGCTCTAGGTCATCATGCCATTTCGGCACTCGAACGGACTCGAAATGCAACGAAACTTTAGGAGGAGGTCTAGGACACCTAGGGGCACTATCCTAGCAAATCTGGATGCAATCCAACAAGGTACCAAAATCACGATACATCATGAAAAAGGTCCTAAAAACTGTAACAGAACATACAAGAAAGGTCACCCTATGGTCTAGGAACACTCTCACTATGGTCAAAACGACTATAAACAACAATTTTTAAGCACTCAAATCTGCAATTACAGCTCACAGACACGTAGTCGCGAACCACAACAAAACTGACAATGCTTACACTAGAATGAAAGAGCAAAGAAAGAGGAACACAATGCAAGTTTCGAATTTGAAAACGGATTACCAAATCATTAGCTGCGATGATTACAAGTTTGGAGCAGCTCGTAGCTTGAACGTATGTTTTTTGAGCTCCCTTCTTCCTCTCAAGATAAGCCTTCCTTTTACATTAAGGTTATTGACATTTATACCTAGGGCATTCTAAATGGCCAGTGGCCAGCTCACACGGACCTTTATTACAAATAACATGACAGAATTACGACTCAGGGATTGACTGTTACTTTGGAATTGGGATTTACACAGAGTATTATTACATTAGCTCGGAAAACTAATAGAGTACAAATGTAATGTCCGGATTCGTGTCCGACTAGTTGGGCGCCCGTTTGATTTGTCATCAAACATCAGGCTTAATGCATAAGAGCAATATCCCGTCTCGATTTCTTTTGTAAAGCCTTCCAACTAGTAATTGATACATAGGCAATTGCTCGATTCATCTGATTGTGATAGGAAGTGGTATTTGTGAATCCACTTGAGCTATTGTCATTAATGACACAATGTTTTCCGACCATCTAGGTATCATTTCTATGGAGAACAAATAGGCATCTGGTAAATCATCGTCTACCCCTTTAGGTGATTCCCCTGAAACAATCCTTGACAAATGATCTGCTCGTTGATGTGTAGTGCCTTTTTTTACAACCACAATGAAATCAAATTCAAGAAAAATGATGAACGATCTCACTATTCTCCCTGCGCTGCATGACTTGTTGACCAAATACAACAAAGCTTGGTGGTCCACAAAGAACACAAACTTGTTGGCTAATAGGTAATGTCTATACTTTTTAACGGCATAGATCATTCCTAGTCCTTCTCTTTCGGTGGTGGTGTAATTCTTTTGTGCTATGTTCAATTGTCGGCTAGCATAAGAAATAGGAAAGTCAATTTTTCCATCTCCTGGTTGAGCTAGTCTACAACCGATAGCAAAATTAGAAGCATCTATATGTACGTGGAATACCTTATCCCAATCTGGTGCTTTCAATATTGGAGCTGAGGTGAGAGCTTGCTTAAGCTTCATGAAGGATTCTTCACATGCCTTGGTCCATTCAAAGTGCATAATCAAGCTATACATGGGTTTTGCAATTATAGCGTACATGTAGATGAACCGTCGGTAATATCCAAAATGTCCCATGAAGGCTTGTACCCCCTTGACCATTGTTGGTTTAGACAAATCAAGAATGACATGAATCTTCTCAATATCAGTAGCTATGCCATTTTTAGACACTATATAACCCAATTTTTTCTTGTCTTCCCATGAATGTGCACTTTTCAGGATTTAAGCAAATATTATAAAGTTTACATTTTTTGAATACCTTTTTGAGGTGTTCAAAATGACGAGCCTGGATTGATGAATGTACGCATAGATCATCCATATATACTTCTAAGAATTTCCTAAGATATTCTTTGAAAGCATGGCTCATCAACCTTTGAAACGTGGATGGAGCATTAGTTAACCCAAACGGCATAACCCGATAGGCAAATATACCCCATTCTATTGCAAAAGCAGTTTTGTGCTGATCTTTTGGGTCAACCAAAAGTTGATTGTATCCCGAAAAGCCGTCTAAGAAGCTGTAAGCTTCTTTTCCTGCAACTCATTCTAAAACATGCTCAATTATCGGAAGAGAAAAGTTGTCTCTGATGGTAGCTGCATTCACCTTTTTGAGATTAACACACACTCGTAATTTCCCATTCTTCTTGGGTATTACCACAATTGGAGACACCCAATCTGTGTGTCATTAGGAAATTTCGGAGGTCATTTGGAGGGCCTTCTAAGAAAATGTATTTTTTGCACTCTCTCTCTCTAGAAAATATGGCGAATAATAGAGGCGGGTCTGTCAAGTTCAAAAAGTGTACTTTTAGTAGATTCTTTACCCTTCTGAACATTCGTCCGTAATGATTGAGAGATAATCTTCTTTTCAATTGCATTGAATGAACCTCGTCAACATGGAGGGAACGAGGCTAACATGGAGGGACGAAGCCGCAGCAACTACGCACTTTTCATTAAACCTGCACCTTTGGCTAATGGGGCACTCCTCAAATGGCACAAATGTTAAACAAAAACGAGCCAAATATCACCTTCACATTGATTTGGACAACGAGTACCAACCATTGATTAAGCGGAGTAAAACAAACACACATATACCTCCCGCATCCATAGACACACTCAGAGCTCAGGGAGCTAAACACATAGATATCTGGATGAGAGGCTCTCTCTATCCTAAGATTCCAATGACTAATGTATCTCCAATATTTTTCAATCCTACAAGCTTATTGGCCTTTGTTGGTGATGGAGAAAACGGCCTTCTGGGTTATTGTAAATCTCTTACAAGGCAAGATGAAACTTATAAGGGCATTCTCCAAGCTCAACAATGTGAGATTGTTCGTCTTTCACATTTGCATTCTACAGATCAGGTTACCATTTTGCAACACAAAACAAAGGTACATGAACTGAAAGGAAAGGTACGAAGTTGTCAAATGAAGGACACCATCGTGGGTGGTCGTATCCGAAAAAAGAAATTGCGCAATCTTGAAACATTGCAGGTTACATCCGGAGGTCTTAAGAAAAGAATCCGAGCATTAAAGTGATGCTTCTTGGTTGACTAAATAGTCTTAGTTAAGTAAATTTTTGGTTTTCTAGTTATGCATTGTTTTCATGTGTCTAAATAGTGTTAGTTAAGTAAATTTCTGTTAATTACTTATGCATTGTCTTCATGTAGAGATTCAATCTATCGTGACAAGGAAAACATTGACCCCAAATCCAATATAGGAAAGAGATTGAAGCCACTTATAAGTAGAAGCCTTACAGGGCAGATATAGTACATGACAAGAAGTTTAAGGTCCCACATCGAAATGTAGTGGACAACTTTATTTTAGAGAACTCAGTGCCTGCAAAAGAGATACAAGGCACACTTGATTCACTTGGTGTAAGCAAAAGACCTGGGGCGGTCAATGTGTATGATATCACGTGAGTTAACCGGAGAAGATTATTAAAAGACCAAAATGTATAAAAATGTATACTTTTATGTATACATTAGAGGGGGGTGGGGTTTTTTTAAATAGGCTCACAGTGTAAGTATATATATTGGGGTATTAGTAATTACCTCTTGAACGCACGTGATATAGGGATCTTTTGATAAGTGACTGCCCCGGGGCAAAAGAGGATATTCAGCTATACAGAAATCTGTCTCATCCATCTTTGTTAAGAAGGGAATAAAGTCCAAACTTTTACCATTAGCCTCAAGTGTTTGGAAAGAGAGGCTTCAAATTAATGACGCACAGGGAGAATATCTTGGACAACCGTTTCATATTAAAGCAACTTACAATGGCCGTGGAGCAAACATAGCATATGATGAGTTCAATAATATTTTTATGGACCTCCAGATGTTGCAGAAGAGAATGGTAGAGTTTTACAACATCACATTTGAAGAGTCACGAGGGGTATTACATTTTGTGTTGAAACTGGATGAGTGTGAGCTTATTAAAGACAAGAAGCTAGAGCGTGTTACTATTACTTTAATGAATAGAGCCCTCTCAAAGTGTCTCACTGATGATCCTTTGTATTTTAGTGTTCAATCAAAATCTAACATATGGTGGCTTGGTGCTTTTGAGGTAAGCGAGATTCTGAGTTGAGCTCAAATGTTCACATCTACTTAAGTCTCATTTATTTTGTGTTGCAGGTAAAGAAAGAAGATCATGACATTCTATATTGGGTGTTCCATCAAATTAATGTTTCAGAGGTGATTGATCGACAGAATAACCAAGGAGAGGTACTACGTCTAGATGGAAGGGAAGACTTTCAAGTTCAGTGGCATCTTGCAGGTGACCTCAAAACATTAAAGTGCATGTATAATTGTGGAATGGGTGCAATGGCAAAGTCGCCGTGTTTGTTTTGCATGGAGCCTACAAAGGTCATGGACTCAAAGTGGTGGAGAAAATCTCCAACACGTCACATTGAGGACCCTGCTTTTCGATCGATTTTGAAAATACCACTTGTGAATGTCCACATCTGTACAATGCATGCCTTTTGTAGAATTGTGGAGAAATTGGTCTACTTATATATCGGGTTTGCTTGGAAAATCAAGAACTTAGTAGAGCGACAGATGGCCCTGCAGTGCTTAGAACTGGTACTGTCGGATATGGGGCTTCATGGTGGCAATGTGAAAATCCAGCGGGATGAAAAGAGATCAACTGCTGAGAAGGATGTCCCATGCAAACCATCCATCAGTGGGGTGAAGGCACGGAGGTTTTTATCTAAACCCCTAGGAATACAAGATCCGAAGCTAACAAAGCATGAAAGAATATATAACACATCTTATGTTAGCAAGATAGAGTATCAGAGCTGGAAAAAGCTACATATTGCAGTCAAAGATCAAGAACCAACTACTCGTAACGCGAAGGCTGAGGTTTGGCGATCGATCGACATGCTATTTTTGATGTGCGACAAAGATGACTGTCACAAGGTGATATGAACAAGTTCAAGGAGAATCTTAAGCTTCTCAATAAATCATTCAAGACAGCATGGACAGACACCCAGATTACTCACTACATGGTATTATTGTGTATTTTGATCCTCTTTTATGTGTAACTATGTGAGTGTAAAACATTCTAAGTAATCTGTTTTCATATCCAGCACATGATTTTCAATCATTTACCATATTTTATACAGAAGTATGGGAACCCGGCCATATGGAATACCCAAGGGATGGAAAAGTCTCATTACATGGCCAGAAATGCCTATTTCAGGCACACACGACATGGCGGATCTCGAATCAAGGCTAACAGTTTGAGATAACTATTTGAATGGTTCTATCGTAGAATCATTCATTGAATGCAAGAAAAAGAAGTCTTGGCCTCTTCAGCAACAGCACAAGCCATTAGACATTTACAACAAATAAAATTAAAAGATCAATGGCATACAACAACTCCAGTGCTCGTGAAGGTCAACGAAGGTGGAGAGAGACAATGATGTATGTGAACCACAAGTGGAGAAAGATACTCTGAGTGGATAACATTGTACAAAATTTCAATATTTCTGTAATACATGCTCTTAATACAATTGCTACTTGAAGTCTATCAAGATTTTGACGGTTCAATTTTGTTTTTTGCCACATCACCCTTGTAACAAATCATGAGATGTTTGCCATACTCTAACAATTCATCCGAGTTTTGTCTGCCAAGAGCTAGTGCCATTGCTGCCCGAACACCTGTATAGCCCGGGCAATAACCAAAACAATCTATGGCAAACACTTTGTCCACAAGAATGACTTTATCTCCACTTTTGGGCAGCACGGATCCACCCAAGAAGCATGATATTGTCTTTAATGTGTAAGTTGCTGTTGTACCCTCTTGTGACATTCCATTGTGAAAAACTATTATCGGCGCCTCGCAAATCTTCGAAAGGTACTGTGCTAGGGCCACATCCCTTCCACGATACTCTCGAGTCCGTCGTCGAAGGAAGTCATCCTTGTCAGCAATCCAAGACTGCACATATCATGTCTGAGTAAGTGACAGAGAGAGAGAGAGAGAGAGAGAGAGAGAGAGAGAGAGAGAGAGAGAGAGAGAGAGAGAGAGAGAGAGAGAGAGAGAGAGAGAGAGAGAGAGAGAGAGAGAGAGAGGTAGTTGACTCCTGACCTGAATGGCTAAACCAATCCTCCACTTCTTTGTGACTTGTTAATGGTCTTAGGCTTTGTATTATTGCTTGGAAGGTGGCTTCATCCGATAATGTCTCCTTGTATTTTTCAGCTTTCTCAAAGCAACTTCAGAGGCATTCCATTGGATTGCTGGATGTTTCCATTGTCTCATCATCGCTACTATCCTCTGAAACAAATCCACTCCTCTCCTCTTGGATTCTGGAAATGATAGCCAGGGAGAAGTCCTCCCTTAAATAAAAGATGCTTTACACATCATGTAAAAATAAATAGGGCCTGTCTCCAATCCTGAACTCAGGCACAATAGGCAACATCATTTGAGCATGCTTTTCAATGAAGCGGCTGACATCCAAGGGTAGTTTGATTTCTGTTGTTTTGACAGAGAGCATCTTACTTTTTTGAACTTCAATTGCCTCAACCTCAAGGTCAAGTGTATCTTCAACCTCCTCGACTTCTTGTATGTGTATTGTCTCCTCGTATTCTTTGTCTAGTGCTGCATCCTGCTCCTCTATCACCTCATCAGGATTCTGCATGAGGAATCCAAACAGGCTGTTCAGTAAATCATAAAGCCAAAGGATTCCTGAATAAGTTTGCACTCTTTTTTGGTGCAAAGGGCAAGTTGAATGTCGACAAGCAAATGGTAATTCCCTATACTTCTTCAGTCCCTGTCCTTTGCCACCGCAGTCATTTAAATGAACCACAGCCATACTAGGCGAAACAACCCTCCCTACCTGCACCATAAGTTCAAATTGATCCCTGTAGCGCTGCAAGAATTCACCGTGCTGAGCTAAAAGGTCTTCAATATCAAATTTTGGGTTAAACATAGAATGAACTAGATCATATTTGTCCCCAGCACCACACGATACTGTAAAATTAAAAAACCTCTCATCAGTTACAGCAGTTGGCTCTTCCAGAGAAGGCACATCCTCTTTGGCTTTACCTTTACTTGCATAAGGACTGCTTGCTGGGAGATGTGCATCATCTAAGAAGTCTATATTCCTCTTTGTTGTATTTGTCTTGACAAGGGTGAGGGAACCTTGAAGGGTGAGGGATCCTCTTGGTTAGCCAACCTGTCTGACTCATCTTCACAGATTGACTCTTCTTGATCAAAGTACTGACAAAAGTCAACAGTTCTTTTGGCAGAAGCTCTAAGCAACTAAGCCTGTAAAGGTTGGAATCTTGGCAAAAGCTCTGGGTCCGATTTTCATCTCTTCTGCCTACTGCACCTTAATCCTATTCATCAGGAATCAATGTCAAGTCTTTGTTCTCTCTCTCTCTCTCTCTCTCTCTCTCTCTCTCTCTCTCTCTCTCTCTCTCTCTCTCTCTCTCTCTCTCTCTCTCTACTTGGAAAGAGTTTGAGAATGTCCAAAAGCGTTTTCTCACCAACTTTCTCCAAGTCAAGACACAAACACCCTACATGCTCTTACTTCTTGAGTCCGGATTGCTTCCCATTGAGGTCTTGGGCATGCAAAGGGTTGTGGAGTACATGCGTAAGACACAACTTAGCCCTTTGCATCGACTTCCTAGAATCGCATATGAAGCAAGTCAAATGGTTCAAAAGACATGCAAGAGCAAAATACTAAGTTCGGGGTGGATGCTTGATATCAAGAAATGGTTTGGAAGATGGGATGCATGTCACTTGGTCAAGGATGCGTCAATCGACTCCCAAGTTAATGAGGCCTTCTTACAACACCAATGTATCACGGCTTGGGAGAAATCCGGAGGTTCTTGCTTCAGCCATTACACCACACACGTTGCCCCAAACTACAAATCTCTCTTCTTCTCGGAACGAGGTAACCAAACCCATTCCTACATCCTTGAGCCCATCCCGTTGAGTGCGATCCGCACCATTGCCTCCATTCGTCTTAGCTCCCATTCTCTATGCTGCGAGACAGGACGTAGGGGCACTGGCGAGGAGTGTCATCGACTTTGCACCTTATGCCCTCGTCAAGTGCGAGAGAGTGAGTACCACACACTACTTGAGTGCTCGGCTTTTGACCACATTAGGTCCTACATGCTCTTACTTCTTGAGTCCGGATTGCTTCCCATTGAGGTCTTGGGCATGCAAAGGGTTGTGGAGTACATGCGTAAGACACAACTTAGCCCTTTGCATCGACTTCCTAGAATCGCATATGAAGCAAGTCAAATGGTTCAAAAGACATGCAAGAGCAAAATACTAAGTTCGGGGTGGATGCTTGATATCAAGAAATGGTTTGGAAGATGGGATGCATGTCACTTGGTCAAGGATGCATCAATCGACTCCCAAGTTAATGAGGCCTTCTTACAACACCAATGTATCACGGCTTGGGAGAAATCCGGAGGTTCTTGCTTCAGCCATTACACCACACACGTTGCCCCAAACTACAAATCTCTCTTCTTCTCGGAACGAGGTAACCGAACCCATTCCTACATCCTTGAGCCCATCCCGTTGAGTGCGATCCACACCATTGCCTCCATTCGTCTTAGCTCCCATTCTCTACGCTGCGAGACAGGACGTTGGGGCACTGGCGAGGAGTGTCATCGACTTTGCACCTTATGCCCTCGTCAAGTGCGAGAGAGTGAGTACCACACACTACTTGAGTGCTCAGCTTTTGACCACATTAGGTCCTCTTTTCCCCTTATATTCAGCCATGATCTCTCCCTACATACCTTCCTCTCCCAACCACGATGTGGACTCTCTATTGCGACGCTCATTTTAGCCATTTTTGAGCATCAAGAGTCACTTATGAACTCCACTCACACCACGTGACATGTTCATTTGGTCCCATAGGTCATATTTGACCTCCCAGGACGATAATAGAACTATGTATCTATCTATCTATCTATCTCTCTCTCCAAAGCACATCAAAACACACACACACACACACACACACACAAACTCTCTCTCTCTCTCTCTCTCTCTCTCTCTCTCTCTCTCTCTCTCCCCAAAGCACACACACACACATACACAAACTCTCTCTCTCTCTCTCTCTCTCTCTCTCTCTCTCTCTCTCTCTCTCTCTCTCTCTCTCTCTCTCTCTCTCTCTTTCTCTCTACCTCTCCACAGAACTAAAGGTGCGCGTAGGGACTTCCAAAGTGTACTTGGTTGTCTCCGTGCGCCTTTAGTACACACACACACACACACACACACACACACACACACAGAGAGAGAGAGAGAGAGAGAGAGAGAGAGCCCCTGTGTCTATGTGTGTGTATCTGTGTGTGTGTGTTTTGTAGAGAGAGAGAGAGAGAGAGAGTTTCTGTGTGTGTGTTTGTGTGTGTTCAACAATATAGATTTGTTTGTTTCCACACATACACACACACACACACACACTGCTAGCTATTGTTAGAGAGAGAGAGAGAGAGAGAGAGAGAGAGAGAGAGAGAGAGAGAGAGAGAGAGAGAGAGAGAGAGAGAGAGAGAGATGACCTTTTTTGGGAGGAGTCTTCAGAAACTCCTTGGGAGGCGTTTGCTCCATTGATCTCTCTCTCTCTCTCTCTCTCTGTCTCTTTCTCTTTGACAAGAATCAGTCCCTCTCTCTCTCTCTCTGTGACAATAATAAGTCTCCCTCTCTCTCTCTCTCTCTCTTGCTCAATTTCTGCGTTTTCACTCTACCTGTCTCTCTTTCTACGATTCTCTCTCTCTCTCTCTCTCTCTCTCTCTCTCTCTCTCTCTCTCTCCCTCTACCTCTAGAGACGTGTTACCGTTAGCACCCGGCGGCGCCCCACGTGTGACATAAAAATAGTATCTTTACGGATCTCAATCAGTACCTGACCGTGGGTTTGGTCATTTAATGCGGCAAGGAACCTAAAAAGTATGAGAGAGACTGAGAGAGTGAAAGAGAGTGAGAGATAGAGCAACATAGAGAGTGAGAGTCTGCAACAGAGAGTGCATCTGCGACAGAGAGAAGGAGAAAGAGAGACAGACTGAGACATAGCAGAGTCAATCAGACAATCTCTCTGTGACAACGAAAACCAAGGTTTGGCCCTCTCTCTCTCTCTCTTTCTCAAAGGTCTCCCTGTCTCTCTCTCTCTCTCTCTCTATCACTCTCTCTCTCTTTCTCAAAGGTCTCTCTCTCTCTCTCTATCACTCTCTCTCTTTCTCAAAGGTCTCTCTCTCTCTCTCTCTCTCTTTCTCTGTCACAGGAAATATCCATATCTCTCTCTCTCTCTCTCTCTCTCTCTCTCACACACACACACACACACACACACACACACACACACACACACACTCACACACAGAAATCTCTCTCTCTCTCTCTCTCTCTCTCTCTCTCTCTCTCTCTCTCTCTCCGTACTAAAGGCGTGCAGAGACAGCCAACTACTCTTTGGATGTCTCTACATGCGCCTTTAGTACTGTGGAGAGGTAGAGAGAATGAGTGAGAGAGAGAGAGTGTGTGTGTGTTGTGTGTTTTGGTCTGCTTTGGAGAGAGAGAGAGAGAGAGAGAGAGAGAGAGAGAGAGAGAGAGAGAGAGAGAGAGAGAGAGTTTGTGTGTGTGTGTGTTATAGAGAGAGGGAGAAATAGCTGGAGACAGGGGGGGAGAGAGAGAGAGAGAGAGAGAGAGAGAGAGAGAGAGAGAGAGAAAGAGAGTAACTCACTCTCTCTCTCTCTCTCTCTCTCTCTCTCTCTCTCTCTCTCTCTCTCTCTCTCTCTCTCTCTCTTTCCTTTTCACTAACGGCGCGCGAAGGCGTATTTTATCGTCATAAAATTCTTTCACGTGCGCCGTTAGTGATGAGATAAGTTTTGGTGAGAGACAGGGAGAGTTTTGGAGAGAGAGAGAGAGAGAGAGAGAGAGAGAGAGAGAGAGAGAGAGAGAGAGAGAGAGAGAGAGAGAGAGAGAGAGAGAGAGAGAGAGAGAGAGAGAGAGAGAGAGAGAGAGAGAGAGAGAGAGAGACTCTTCTATTTGTATACAGTGGGATGGCTAGAACAAAGGCCACTGCAAGAAAGGGGGGCAAGGGACCATGGTTAGCAGCTAAGGCAAGTAGCAGATCTGCAACCCCAAAGAAGAGACCTCGAAAACCAAGTAAGATTTTGAAAGGTCCAAGGATGAAGAAGTTACAGAGCTGCATGGGACTTTTCAGAGAAATCAGGAAGGCACAGAAATGTGTTGATTTGTGCATACCAAAGCTGCCCTTCCAAAGGATGGTGAGGTCCATTTGTGAGGAAGCGACTTGGGGCACTAAAAGGTGGAAAGTGGTTGCACTGATGGCTCTACAGAAAGCAGCAGACGACTTCCTGCTTGAATACTTCAGTGACATGACCATTGTAGCAGCGCATGTCCACAGGGTGACTGTAATGGACAAAGACAGTGAGAGACTAAAAAGAGTAAGGTGGAGGTATGACAAACTCCTGGTACCCAATGACTGCAAGGATAAGAAAATGAGGGAAATTTTGCTATACCCCCCTGAACTATTGCTACAAGTCATAGTTGTAGATGTCACACATGATGTTAATACAAGGGAAAGGGCAGGGACGACTGCTCGCCAAACAAAAGACATAAGGGAAGCAGAACACAAGGAGAAAACGAAAGCAGCAGTTGAGTCCCATAGGCAAGGAGAATGCAATGTGACCCGCTCCATAGATGCCAGCAACAAAGATACTCTACTGTCAATGAAGGATGGTTTGCTTGCATAGATACCATTTATAGATGGAGCCAGAAAGCTGGCTCTGGATACAGTGGATGTTAATATATTGCCGGATCCAGATGCTTAGATTCAGATTCAATTCTCTACATTTGTCTTAAGTAAGTTTTAATATTTTGCTAACTTTGAAGACTCAAATGATAGGTGTACTAAATCAGGTACACTCCTTGCAGTTTGATCAAAATTCAACTTCCATCGCACACCCACACGGAGGTGTTTCTTGTTGATCCACAAATGTTTGTGATTATTAGAGAGAAGAACACTCCATCTGGCACATTCAAAAGTTGGTTTTCCCACTATGCTATGCTGGAAGTAACCGTCATCATCTTTCCTTATGAGAACAACCATCACTGGAGTCTCATATGCCTTGATGTTGACCAGCCAGCAGTGTGGGTGTTCGATTCAATAAAAGGAACCCACCCTGAAATTAGGCTATAAGTTTTATGTATCAGAAAGTGTTTCTTATGGATATCCATCTAAATTTGAAAGCCTAAAGCTAACATCCTGATACTCTTTTATGTAGTTGTGTAAAGAGATTATTGCTTGCTTATGGCAAGCTATGTGGAAGGTATGAACTATACAAAGCCCCAATCAAAGATGTGCCTGTACCAAATCAAACTGATGGAACTTCTTGCGGCTGGAGATGTCTTCTCCATGCATAATATGTCCTGCAAAGCTACTTTTCATTACAACCTTTCATGACTAAGGTAACCATTTGGCAATGCATTGAGGCAGTTTTGGTTTTCTTTATACAAGACTTCTCACTATGTGGTCTTTCATTTTGCAGAGTGCTGTGGAGAACTACACATATGATTATTTGCAAAGATATTGAGCAACTCTAATACAACACCTGCTCACTATGTCGAACCCCAGAGAAGCTGAAGATAATTGCTTGGACGACCGCACAATCGATATGACAATACGTGACGAGCCACCACCGCAAGCCCCTGCATCAGACACAGTGGAACCACAATGGGACAATGGGGTCATACCAGCCAAAGATGAAAGGGTTGAGGATGCAGAAAGGCCAAACGAGGATATGCAAGGTGCTAGTATACAAGCAGAGGTGCTTATGGAGGAGACAATGAAAGAGGCAAGTAGGCCAGTGGAGGAGCCGAAAAAGCCCATGGAGGAAACCATGGATGAGCCAAGCCAGCCTCAGGAGGAGCCCCAAAAGCGCATGGATGCGACCTTGGATGAGGCAATCAGGCCTTTGCATGACGCTAGCATGGATGAGGAAAGCAGGCCTATGGATGAGGCAATCCGGCCAATGGAGGAGCCCCAAAAGATATGGGTGAGGCAAGCCGGCCAACGGAGGATGAAGAAAAGACCTTGGAGGAAACCATGGAAGACAAGCGAACTGATGAGGCACAAAGAGCCATGGGGGAGACCCTTGATGAAGATGAGAACGATGACTACAACGACGAAGCAAAAGCAAAGGATAGCAACAACGACAACAACACTATAGAGACCCAATATGGACCCTTGCTACCTGTAGATACGGTTGTTCCGATAATGTGTATTCAAGTATGGAAAAATATGTTCAGCTTCTAACTACTTATATGTACTTGTCAACTTTTGCAGAGGTTGATTATCTTGGACATCAATGCATTGCTGCTGGTGCGCCTGCCTCTGGGTATAACAGACACCTACGAGGATTTCCAAACATTTCGGATGGGTACTCGTCGAGTTGTGGCTGTCCACGAACAAAAGAATTTATTCATTTTTCTTCTTCCGCGCTTCAAAGTTGCTGTATGGTCTTCAGTGCAACCGCAAAACTTGTTGCCACTAGTTAGAATAGTTTGCATTGTATCCGGTGTTCATACGGGAGATTTTGCCTTTTTGTATGATCAAAGAGATGCGTTACCATCGAGGGCCACTACCACCCTAAAAAACCCAACTTACATCTTTTGTACAAACCGTTCAGCCAAATTGATGTAGCCTTTCATGCACATAATACACTATTGATTGATGATACTCTTGAAAAGGGAGACCTAAATCCACCGAACAACTATCTCACCACCCTCTTTTGAAGGGCATACCTTTGATTTTTACCTTGAAGTCATTTTGATTCCATACTTACAAAATTTTTATCTCAGTCCATTGTTCACGGACGAGTTTGTACTTTCTAATGAATTAAGATGACTCTTCTATCATGTCTTTCTGTTGCCTTACATTGAGAGAGAGAGAGAGAGAGAGAGAGAGAGAGAGAGAGAGAGAGAGATGTGGCAATGGCTAAAGAAATGTATTTCAAGAACACTTATATTCACATACCACAATTGAGCTAAAAAAAACTTCATGTATTCACAGTCACTCGTATACACTTGGGTTCACAAGAATCTCTGTTACATTGACACTATTTCAACCCGACCATCCAACTCTTGCACAAAATATCTTTCTCCCTACGTCGCATCAGCTTACAACCAGCTAGGAAAAAGGAAAAATCTGAAAGGTCCCTGTCCATTGACTCTTCAATTATGTCGTGCCACAACTGCAAAAGACTGCATAGCTCCCTTATTGTAACCACTAACATTAGGCCATGCTCTTTATCAAACACTTCCATATCCATAGCAGGATTGTCTTCCAAACCTGCAGAAACCTGGTCCATAGGAATGTACTTACCTCTGAGCATTTGTGATCGCATATACCAAAAGGAGACTAACAGTGATTGGCTTGCAATCATGTACTTGACAACTAGAGTGTCAAGCGCGACCTCACACCGTATGCCAATCTCTCCCTTTACATACCATCCTCTGTCAAGAAGTTTTTCATAGGATGACTGCTAAAATGACTTGCACATGAACATAGTTTTCATAACATGTATATTGTAGTTATGAAACAACTCTATGAACAGTGCAACAGGACAAAAGTTTGCAATTCTAACCAGTTTGGTGGGAATAGATCTACGTAGAGACCTCTGTATATCCTTGTAGAGATTACTTTGCATTGCCTCCACCATTGTTCCCTCAGGGACTGGCCAGTCCACAGTGTTACAGTCGGTTGGTAGAGGCACTTTCACCAACATGCCATTCTTATTTCTTGGGCAGAGTTGGTAGAAGTGGTCATAAAAAAATATTCCTTCATCAGCCAGGATTTTGTTGGTTCTCCCTGAATACTGTAGAGAACCAATGTGGGCATGAATGACAAGGAAGAGGCCTATTATGAACTCCACAGGCTCCCATTGCTCATAAGAAGAGGGATAAACATCTACAAAATATATAACAAGAGTTAAACTAAGAGTATCAATAAATAAAAATGACAAATCTAATGTAGTTGAGATGTGAAGAATGGAGCCATTGCTCATAAGAAGAGGGATAGTCATTGCAAAATATATAACAAAAGTTAAACTGAGAGTATCAATAAGTGAAATGACAAATCAAATGCAGTTGAGATGTGAATAATACTTACAATTGCAACGTGGTTGATGCATATTTGACACATTTCCACTATTTGCTATCACGTATGGATGGGTAAATACATGTTGAACAAGAACTTCCTTTACAGATCTTTTGCCGATTTCAACTTTGAAATCCAACACTCTGGCCTTCCATGCTGAGCGGTAAACATTGATAGCACTAGACCTCTTGGCTCTTCTTGGTTGCATTAGGACTCATGAACCTTTGCTTATCCTTTGTCCAACCCATTGGTTCTTTGCACTTATTGAAGTTGATATTGTAATTGATGTTATGCTACTACTTGGCCTTCTAGGCAAAGTGCAGGTGTTGCTAGTTGGTGTGAGAGACCATAAACACCTAGAGCTTCTCGGGCGGGAAGACGTGGAAGCCATAGCTCTGAGAGAAAAGCTTTAGTGGAGGGAGATTCACTTTGAAAGTATCCTAATGGAGGGAAAGTGGTTTACAATTCCAATATCTTGTGCGGGCTTAATGGCCACCCTCCAGTACGTTAATGACCATAAGAGAATATCAGCAACGGGACCACACATGCACCTAACAGCTCGGTAAAAGCAAAGAAGTTATGATGCCACAATCCTAGATTTGTGAAAGTTTTTAAAGTATTTTCCTATTTATTGAGTCTTTCCACGTATTTTCCTACGTAACATAGCCTTGAAGCTCATTGGACGCGCTCTATTTTCTCTCTCTTTCATATGGCCCTCTAAATGACCTCCAAATTTTCCTAATGTCAATTTTTGTAAATGAATTCAGCTTCCTTTCGTTTTTCAATCTCTTTTTTGATCTTCCTAGCAAATGTTTCGTTATACGTGTATGGTCTGTGTCTACTTGGTTTCGATTCATCTCTCATGGGTATAGTATGTTGAAAGATTTCTGGATCAACACCCTTGAGATCCTTGTAAGACCAAGCGAAGATATCTCGATATTCCTTTGACAAGCTCAGCAAAAGCTTTTCTTCTTCTTCTGTTAGGTCATTCACAATGTAAGAAGGTCTAGGCTCTTCTCCTAGTTTAGCCAAGTCTACCCTTTTAGCTTTTTCAGGCCCTTCATAAGATTCGCCTTGTTTTCGTAGTTCCCTAACAGGTTGTTCAACTACGATTTTTCGATTTTGGAGAGTATAATTTTTGTAATGGAATGGAACATGCATTACATACTTACCATCCTCTTCCGTGGTTTCCATTTTGGTTGTGTATATCTCCTTTAGAGCTTTTTTCAACTCTTGATATTTCTTTTTCCGCTCGACTCTGGTCATGAGTGGTTTCTTATCCTGTGATTTTCCTTGAGTACCCTTCCTTGTTTTTCTCGATGTCTAAGACATTTTTGAGTTTTTGTTTGAAGCATATCTGCCAATTATTTTTTCCTTGACACAATCATTAGCATTTATCTGCATCAGGAATTGTGTTTTACTGGAAACTGATGGCATAGGTCGTGTTTTCACAATTTTGGTGTCTCTCTTTCGTCTATACCATTTTGTTGTCTTCTTGATTTGTGGTTTGGAAAGTCAAAAAACTTTTCCTCCCCTCCTTTTAAGAGTAACTTAGCTTTTGTATGCTCTTTTTTTGACCTCGAATCTTCTGAGGTAGCTGAGTGTTCATCTAACTCATCAATCGCATCATAATAGAGGTATGAAAAGACTTGTGGAGCTTTCATTCAGTCCTTGGGTTCCTCATCTTCATTTTCAATGTTGAGGATTGACATCATTTGGATGGGAATTATGTCGTAGCCATCCTCATTACAAAATTGAGTAGGCATAGATGTATTCACACATACATCCATTGTTGCTAAAATTTGAGTCCACTTGAATGGCTCAAATAAATGCTCTGGAAAGGGTTCAGGTACGTAGGCTTTGTCAGTGAAGTCCCTTTCTAGGATAGATTCTTCTCGTCTTAAGATTCCGTTTTTTGAAGCTCCACACATCCAAATAGGAGTGTCTTTGTTTAACCAGGATGGGACTTTAGTTTTAGCCGAAGAGACTGAATCAAACTCTTGGATGGGTGTTTTCAAGACATCTCTATAAGTGTGATCTTTTAGATTGACTCTTGTTATAGATCCCACTTGCTTCAAGTACATATAGTTTTTTCTCCAATCTTGGATAAGCTGTACCTGTCGCATGAAAGGTCTTCCCAATATGATTTCATAGTTGAGTTTTTTCCCAAAGTCTACTATGGCAAAAGTGTGTTGATAATCAATTCCACAGGAATTGACTATCTGTGGAATTGACTATCACTTTTTCAAGTAGCCCTAATGGTTTAGTTGCTATGGCTATGCCAACTCCACTATCCAATATTGCCATGGTTTCAATGTCATTATATTTCACTTGGAGGATGGTGTTTCCTTCTTCCCCTTCATAATATTCTCCGAGTTTGTTCATAGGAACTGACCGAATCTCTTTGTTTTCCATTTTATTTTTTAATTTTCCCAAATTCTTCGAGATTAACCCCATTATCCACACCTTCTCTAGGGTTTTCTATAAATGATTCCACAAGTAAGGTCTGAGTTTTAACAGTTCTCCCAAAGTAAGAGTGCATTGGATGGGTGTAGACATGATTGAATGGATGTCGTCTACTTCTAGGGTCTGTTCAGCTCTTTTTACTTGAGTGGTCTTCAGTTCAGCTCTTTTCACTTGAGTGGTCTTGCACAGGATGGATTCATCTTCATTATCTCCCAAGTAAGAAAGTAATGTTTTTAATGTCAATGGTTTTGACATTCCTGAAGCTTTCGATCCACAATCCCTGTACAAGGATTGTAAATCCATGTTCATATCATAAGGTAGGTTATCCAACCAGACTTCCTCTATAGAGCTGACTTTAGAGTTAGGCTTCCATCATTAATCTCTCTCACTTTTTCCCATGAGTGTCTTGGCCAGTCTTCCTCTACAAATGGAATTTCGTCTAAAGCATCTTCGCTGTCAAGCACTATAAGCTCTGGTTTGTTTGTTTCAAGCTGGGGTTCTTCCACCACATCGGATTTTGATTTCGTTTCTTCTACCGCAAGCTCTTCAGGTTTTGCAATACTTTCAAGCTTGGGTTTTTGTTTTTCCAGCATTTCTTGCGTGATTCTTACCAAAGTTTGATAAGCTTCCAGCTTAGCTACTTCCATGTCTGGAGATGGATAGTTTTTCCACTTATTTTCCATGTTTTGGCCTGCTTTAAGTCCTGCTTGGTAGGCTTCCAAGGCGGCATTAATAGGCTCAAAAATTTCATTGACCAGAATGGATCCTCCAAATTTCACGATTCTTTCCTTGAATTCACTGCTGCCAGTTTCTTTCAACTTGTCCTGGGCTAGCTTCTTTGCTTTCTCTTCAATTTCAACCCGTTGTCTTTGTTTTCTCATCTCATATCTTTTGCTTTTGCTACTTTTGATTCTTTGAGAAGAGACTTTCGTGTCCTCCGAATCATCAGAGGAGTTGTGTTTCTTTTTCTTTGCCTGGGCTCTAGTGATTACCTTGATTGGAACAATCGGTTCACCCTCTGATGATCTACTAGGCATCATTTGGAATACATTTAATATAGTTTTACCCTTGTTCAAAGGATGTTTAGGACAATCTTCCGGAAAGTGTACTTCCTTTTTGCAACATTGTATGCAATAGGCTTCAATTGGTTTGAGGTTTTTGTCAGGCTTTAGACATTCATTTTTTCAATGGTCGTCAGCACCACAATTATGACAGTTTCCTGTTCTAGGCTTCATCATGGGTCTTCCCATGGGAGATCTGACACCTTAATTAGCTACATAATACATTGATGTGAGCTCTGGTGGAGCATAAGTCATGGTTTCTTCCATTGGTAGTGGATGTGGATTATTCCAATCTCCTTCTACCATTACTGTAGATGGACTAGGCTCTCATAGGGTGTAACTGGCACTAATGCTTGCTCATCTATGACTCCTTCAAAGTGCATGTACCTTACAGGCATTGCATTATGTATTGGATATGGAGGTTGTTGTCCCAACACAGGTTGAGGTCTTTCCATACCCATTGGTGGTCTTAGAGCTTGGGCCATATTAGGCTGATATGTGTACATGGGTTGTCCTTGTGGCCTCATGGGCATGTACTGAACATTCCCATCATACTTTGGTCTAAAGTAGCACTCATGGGTCTCATGGTTGGTCCATTTACCCTAGATTGCACACCATTTTTGTGGCCTAATTGAATGTCTCTGTGGAGGTATCCCTTGTCCTGGTCCTCTCATAGGTGCTTTTTGTATATTGTTCATCATGTCGTTCATCCTTTGTAGCATATCTTCTATGGTTGAGAGTGGTGCCACAACAGTCGTTCCCACTTGCGGCTGGTTTTGTGGACATTGTCTTCTCGCTTTGGTTATCCTTAGGGACATCTTCTTCATTGAAGATCTCGCAATTGTCTCCTAGGTCAATAGCATCAGACACACACGCTTCTAGGGTTGTATGCTTTTTACTATAGATTATAGTATGAAGTTCTTTGTTTAGCAGTCCCTCCAGAAACAAAGATAAAAGCCGTTCTTTTGCGGGTATCTCCATCTCTGGGCATCTAGCAATGTATTGTTTCATTCAAGTTGCACAATCCCTAACAGACTCACCATGTTTCTGTTTACAGCTGTAGATTTGAGCTACCGTATTATGTTTGATCCCTGTTTTGGAACTTGAAGCTACAAATCCTTGAGCTAATGTGTTCAAGTCCATGATTGACCTTGGTGGAATGATTTGGAACCATGTCAAAGATTTTCCTTCTAATGTCATTACAAACCCCTCGAATTGAGTATGGAAATCAAATATACGCTCTGCTCTTAGCACTTGCTTAAAGCTTACTAAGTGGTCGTATGGATCCCCTGATCTACTGTATTTTCTGACCCATTTTTGATAATCAGCTGTCCTGACGCGTCTGTTTGGTTCAACTCCAGGTCTAACTCCAGGTCTTCTGGGAGTTGGTCCTGTTCTGAGTCCTTCAAACTAGTCTATTGGAAAAAGTGACTCATGTAGCCTTGGACTGGCCTTAGTGTTACCCGGTTTTCTACGTGATGAGGTGGTTTCTGGTTTCTTCACATTACTCTCAGATGATCTCTCACGGTGTTCATCTCTTGGAGTTGTTTCTGGTCATTGCCCCAATATCCAATCCCATATGGAATACCCTTGGTATTTGGTTTGTTCTACCTCCTCGAAAGTCATCATAACAAAGTTGTTGTTATAACAATCCCTAAACATGTAGGTTGGTAGGTCTGCTAATCCCTTATCTTTGATCTTGAAGATATAGATGATCTTCATGGCCGTTAATTGTCCTGGTTTGGCATGAGAAGTCCACAGAAGATCTTTTATGTTTCTATCTCCCCAACAATAGACTCTGATCCTAGGATTATCCGTACAAAGCCATTTCAAAGGCTTCAAATCTACTTGATCGTATCCCTCGAATTCTAAAGTTGGTGGTCCTTCTTTTGCTGACATATCTGGGATTATGGTGTTTACTTCTAACCCCCATTTGTCTATCATGTCAGGGTTTTCAACTTGTAAATATTGAGTTCCGTTTTGATCCATGTACATTTTTCCTTGTTTGTTTGCCCTAATCTCTTCTTCAAACTCAATACCATGGTCATTGACGCGAATAGCATACTCCTCGTTAGGGTCCAAGTAAACCTAGGCTCCATGACGGTTAGTCTTGTAAAAAGATAGTATATGCTTATAGCGCACTATCGTTCCGGTTTCCGAGTGAGTCAAGTAAGAAGACAATTCGGATGTTGAATCTGAAAAAGTGTCTGAGACTTCTTTAGGAATTGTGTACAAGGAATTGCCTTGATTCATGCTTTCTTCGGTAGATACTCTACTGGAGGTTTCTCCGAATATGACCTGATTTCCTAGTACCCAACCAGATCTAAGGTTCATATAGACTTATGAAGCCCTGGATAGAGTACTCACCTTTGGATTGACTTGTCATCAATTTCCACCTGATTCAATTGCAACTTTCTGTCAAGCCATTGATTCCTCGTCTGTAACGTGATTCCTGTACAAATTTGATCAAGTTAGCTATTCTTCTATAAAGACAGTAGAGTTTTTTCTATTCTCGTGATTGGTCTTTGTGTATCACTTCAAATCGAGCTATGAGAGTCAAAATTTGACTTTCAAATTCGACTTTAGCAAAAAATCAAAGGTCTAATCTGCAACCTGTAAACTGAGTCTACATGTATCACTTTTGATCCAATTGAATCCAAAATTGCCCTGTGGCATTATATTATGTTGGTCTATCACTATATAAGTTCAGAAGTCAAAAATGATGTCTCTGGATAGCAGAAGTAAATAATCGCGATTATTTACTTTTGTCAGTTTTTTGTACTTTTTTGATTGGTTTGTCAAGTATACAACTTGTTAGAGTCCCTGGACAAGTTTCAACAAGGTTGGACAAAATCTAATCAAGTTTATCAACTGTTTAGTGTTCGCAGACTCTGATTTCAAGAATCTGGCTTAAGTCTCACTTTTGGGATCCAAATTTCACCAAACTGATTTGTGAGGTCTACTTGATGTGCTTGACCTTGTGATGCACTCAAATTTGCAAAATCATCAAGTTTTTAAGCAAATGTAAATAATCGCGATTATTTACTCCAGCTAGATTTTTACAAGTTTTTGCCCCAACTTTGACACAGATCTGTTAAGCACCTTAAGTTAAGGTCACTAGACAATTTTTATCAAGTTTGGACAATTTTTGGTCAAATGGTCATCAATTATCTATCCGCAGACTAACTTTGCAATTTTAATCACAAATTTCACTCTAGTGGTCCAAATTTTACCAAATTTGGTTTGTGGGCTTATGACAACATGGTGAAGCTAGTGGTATGCTGACTTGGTCAAAAAAGTTAAAAAATAGGACATATGTAAATAATCGCGATAATTTACTCCTGACAAATTTTTGCAAAGTTTTGGTCAACTCAGCATATACACATGTTTGTCACATCAACATAAGCCTATGAATCAAATTTCAACAAGTTTGGATAAATTTTTCCCCAATTTATACTCAAGATTCAAAAAGTCAGTCAAACTTTAGTTTTTACCTAGTTTAGTGATCCAAATCTCTTGGGCCTTTACAAAAGTTGTTTGTACACATGCAATGAGTCAATGGTATGAACCTTGGCCAGTTTAGAGTAGAAAGTTAATAATCGTGATTACTAACTTTAGGCTTGAAATGAGCACTTTTTTGCAATTTTCTCAAGGACAGTCTTTATATGATGTATTTTAAGCCTATGAATCAAGTCAAAACTTAATTTGGCCTAAAATGTCAAGAAAAAGTAAATAATTTGAATTTTGGCCAACTCTTGAAATTTTTTACCTTGGTGTGTCTTGAGCTTAACCCACTAGTTCAGACAACTCTTAGGCTTACTCTCCAGCTGGATTGAGTGGATTCGAGTCTTTTCGAGCTATTTCTAGCAGTAGACCTGAAATTCTGCAACTTCCATAACAACTCACACTTGATTCTTTCAGAGAGAGCAATGTTCAGAAATCCACCTTGGATCCTACTTACCCTACTCCTAGATTCTTATGCAATGGGGTTGTGGAAAGTGTCCACAAACACTCATTTTCTTGTGTTTTTTATGTTTTTCAGAGCCTTGATCTTAAGACTTGTCTTATCTACCAATCATTCTCCAAATCCTAATATAAATCTACAGTCCTGCAATCCTAAAGGTACTCAGCAAGTACGACTACTTCCAAGCTACCTCTACACAGCAAAAGACAACAATCTTAAGCTATGCGGTCTCTAAAAAAAAGTTTTGAACTCTAGGTGAACCTATAGGAAGTTAAAGGACAACTACACAAGTCGCTCGTGTTTTTCCTAGTTTAGATCTCTCCGATCCCCGGCAGTGGCGCCAAATGTGGGACGCATGTCTAACCTCACCAGCCTATCTTGCAGTATTAGCGAGAACCATGATTAATTTGTCAAACCATGGGACGAAGCTGACTTGACTAGTGCATAGAGGCTACAAGAGGTTGTCAATCTCTCGGAAAACAACTAACAACTCGCATCGAACTCAAGCTGCACTCAAGTGACTGAAATCACCAAAAGACAATCGCTCATCGGCAAGCAAATCACATCCATTACAGCATCAAATGACATCCAAACATAGCAAATCACATCCATTAATCGCGATTATTAACAGCAGTGGATTTTTGACCTAGTCATTTTCGACCCAGAATGCATCTAAATGCTTAGCAATGATGCCCCAATACCCCGCCTATGCTTAGTATTCGATTTAAAAGTGTAAATTCCTAGTTATGATGAAATTAGGCCGCGGGTTGGGCCGCGGGTCGGCGACGCCAAAAGCTACGAAATACTGTGAATGGCTTACGTCAATGCGTAGAGCTCTTACCTGCGGTTGCAATCCGACAAACGCAATCGCAATGTGACAACTGGAGAAGGAGAGAAGTGAGAGCCGTTAGCTCACGCTGTGTATTTCTTATCCAAAACTTATAAAAAACTTACAAAAATTGGCTTTTATACCTTAGCCAAGGTTTTTGGGTGGTCAAAACTAATAATCTAGAGTTCTACCAAAGCTGAGTGATGACTGGTTGAGTGATGACTGGCTGATACAATCTGAAAGCTTGTAGCCCTGGCTCATTAATTACAGAGTTTATCCGAGAAAATAGGAGTTACAATATTCTCGACTTATCAAAATAATAAATGTTTTACAAAGAGAACTCTGAAAAATGGTATCCGTGTTAGCTTGCTGCTAACACATGCAGCAATTTGGTAAAGAGTGACATCTGCAGGATCACCAGCATGAAGACTCAATTTCAAACATGTTCCCATGGGAGTGGAAATAGGTTTGCAATCGTCAAGTCCAAACTTACATAGCAATGTCTCTGTGTAACTTTTTGACACAAGGCAATACCACCATCACACTGCTTAAACTGTATACCCGAGTAATGATGCAACAATCGCAAATCTTTCATCTTGAAAGTAGCATTCAAATCAGCCTTAAATTCAGCAATATGTCTCGCATTTGGCTCAATGATCAGCAAATCATCTACATAAAGAACCACAATGAGAAGTAAATCACCCTCATGCTTTACATACAATGCGCTTTCTATTGGAATGTTACAAAAGCCTTATTTGACCAAATGAGTGTCAACTTTCTCATACCAAGCACAAGGAGATTGCTTCAACCCATACAAAGCCTTCTTACATCTGCACACTTTGTCCTCTTGTCCTTTCTTGACAAAACCGCGAGGATGCGTTAAATAAACTTCCTCAAATATGTCACCATTCAAGAAGCAGTAACAATGTCTAATTGATGTACATCCAAACCAAAATGAGCTGCTAATGCACATAGAAAATGCACAATAGTCATACGACAAGTGGGAGAAAAAGTCTCTTCTTAATCTATGCCTTTTTTCTATGCATAACCCTTTGCAACAAGTCGAGCCTTATGGTGATCGATCACACCATCCAGCTTGCATTTCAACATGTAAACCCACTTTGTACCAGTGGCCTTTTTGCTAGGAGGCAAATCACATAAAGTCCATGTGTCATTTTCTATAAGTGCATCATATTCTAATTGCATGGCAACTATCCAATTTTTTGAATTCTGTGCTTCATCAAAAGACAGAGGTTCGTCAACATCATGTAAGTTACACATGACCAAAGCATAACAATCTATTGCATAAGATGCATGGAGAGAGTCTGAATGAGTAAGACTAGACAAAGGTGCATCCAATTTACTGTCATGCAATGTATGCACCAGTCATTTTGGCATACCTCTAGCTTGCTCATTTTTAACCCTTTCCTCATCAAGTACATCTGCATCAGTAATAGGTTGATTTGTAACATTTTTGCAAATCCCCATAGGCTATACATTTGCCTCATTGGAATTTACATTTGAGCTTTCACCACTAAAAAGAGGCAACAAAGTGTCATAAATGTCCTGTGAGCGTACATTAGTGTCTCTAGAACATGACAACAAGGGCTGAATAGAATCTTCTACAAACACTATATCCCATGAAACCAGAACATGACAACAAGGGATGATACAACTTGTAACCTTTGCTTTCAGCACTATAACCAACAAAAATACATTTGACAGCCTTATCATTCAATTTTTTGCACTGTTTTTGTGGCACCAAAGCATTGCCAAATAGCCAAAAACACGCATGCGCTCAATAGAAGGCTTTCTATCATGCCATGCTTCGTATGGAATAATAGACTGCAAAGCTTTTGTAGGACACCTGTTAAGTATATAAGTGGCACACATGATGGCCTCAAGCCAAAGAGAACGTGGTAAAGCTTGACTTTTGACCATACATCATGCCATTTCCGTAAGTGAATTGTTTTTCCTCTCAGCAACACCATTTTGCTGAGGTGTATAAAGCACTGTACATTTGTGTTTTATCCCACAACTAGCCAAAAATGTATTAAATTCATGAGACATATACTCCTCCCCTCTATAGTACATTTCAAGACATTTTCAGCCATAGCCAAAAATTGTTTGAAGCACATAAAAACTTTAGACTTTACTTTAAGTGGAAATACCCATGCATGCCTGGAGTAATTGTCAATGAAAGTCACGAAGTAAAGGTAATTGCACAAGGACGGAGTTTGCATGGGCCCACAAACATCACTATGCACAAGCTGCAACATACACGTGGCGTAACCGAACCATCCTTTGGAAACTTGAACGTTACATCTTACCCAAAATACAACCTTCACAAACATGTTTGACATGTGCTTCAAGAGGCGGCACAGAAGCAACCATATCAGATTTTTGCAAACGCAGCAAACTAGCAAAATTTAGATGACCAAAATGTGCATGCCAAAGTTTTGCATCTGAAATAGCCTTTGAATCTAGAACTGCATTTGCAAAATTCTACCCACACTTGTCATACAAAGTGAGCTTATAGAGACTACTGCATAGAATGCAAGATGCAACAATGTCATCACCAAAATTGAGATCATGTACTGTACATTTGTCATCCACAAATTTGACTACAAGACCAAGTCTAGCAAGTGTAGATACAGGCAAAAGATTCTTCTTGATCCCAGGTACATAAAGTGTATCAACAAGGGTGAAAGAACCGCCATTTGAAGTAGTAAGCACAATCTTTCTAACCCCCTGAACCGGATAAGAGGCATTGTTGGCACAAGTGACTGAATTTCCATGAAGGACAGACTCAAGAGAGGTGAACAATTCACGATGTGAGGTAATGTGGTTTGTAGCACCACTATCAAAATACCACACATGTGAATTTACAACAACTAACATGCATGCATCATGGATAGCAAGATTGTATGTATCCTTTCACAGAGACTCAATAATGGCTGCATTTGTAGTGGAACTAGCATTCGCACAATGGAACCACCCTCTTTGTTCTTAGCCTCTGTGGCCTTCAACTTTGGACACTGCTTGATCAAGTGATCATTAGCTTTACAATAATGGCAACGCATCTTATTTTTTCCCTTATCACCAAAATTTCCAGACGATTTACTGCCAGCAAAAGCATTAGGAAAAAATGGGCTGCATTGTTGTTTGAGCAGCAATAAAATTCTGTTCAACTGCACGCTGTCTAGTCCTGTTTTTACTAGAAAGTGACTCTTGCAACAACAATGTGCATAATGCATCAACTTGACAACTTGACGATTTTCTTAGGTCAAGAGTCTCCAAGTACTAGCAAAATTCTAGTAAGAATCTGGCAAGGCATCAAGAACAATCTGCACAAGGGAACTGTCTGAAATGACTTCACATGTAGAAATAAGTTGCTCATCGATATCCTTGACACCAGCAAGGAAAGTGTCCATATCATCTTCCTCATGCATAATCTTTGACTCTAGCTCTTTACGCAACAATGCAATTTTTCTACCGTAGGCAAAACAAATCTAACCACAACAATCCTTGCAGCAAGACCTGCAACATCCTCAACATTGCCTACATCATCAAAACCAAGACATACATCAATACCCTGCAAAATATTCCAGACACCCTTTGACACAAGAACATGTTGCATCATGTAAGCCCACATAGGGTAATTGTCCCCATCCAATCTATCCTCAACAACAAACATCTTGAACACATCTGTGTTGTTGTCAGCCATGGAAAATGCCTGCACCTGATGTGAAAAATGCCCGAAATGAGAAGAAATTGAGTGATACCAGCACGTGCTATATAGCACAACCCACATTAGACTATATGCGACCTGCTATGCAGTATTTGGCACTGATAAAAATTATGCACAAAATGATGAAATTGCCTGTGCAAGCCTGGCTATAGTGGAAACAGAGGCCGAAATGAGCTCGCATCAGAAATTTGAGCAAACTAAGCTTTACAAGCTATCCCAAAATTTTTGTTGACCCGTGAATGCTCGTCAAAGCTCACTAAAATCGAAGAAAGTGAGCAGGCGTGTACTGGAGCTGCTGGAAACTAAGCCTAAGAGGACGCAACGTGCTCTGTTGGAATAAGGGTTGCAAGAAAACACTCACAACTTGGAAAAGATGAAGGAATCTCAAGGCACACAATAGAGAGTGTATTACTTAGTGTGTAATGGATAGATAGATAGCCCTAGAGTGATGGGCGTATATACAATGCACGAGGAAAAAAACCTCCTAAAGAGGGAAAAAATGCCCCGGCGGTCCTAGTGTGTCCACACACATCACTACCACATGTATATGGTAACAATATCCCCCATGACATGAAATTGGTGTGGGCATTGATGGCCATCAATGTTGATTGACAATTTGCTTGACCTAAATTGACCATCATCCGTTGATTTTCAGCTTTGAGCTCTATCTGATTAGTTGTCAATTGTACATATAACATCCTCAAGAATCTAGAGTACTTGATAGCATTGACTCTAGGTCTAGTGTCTACAAATGGTCGCTTTGTTGGGCTATTTGCTAGCTATATACAAATTTGTACATCCATTCCTCCAAGCCAATTTGGTGATGTTTGGATTGCTTCTATAAGAGGAGGTGCTGTTACTTTTTTTTGAAATTGTACATTGTTTTTTCTCTCTTTATGCTTTAAAATATGCAATTTTGCTTTCTCTTGAGTCCACGCTCGATTAGCTTTGGCTTGTTTCCTCCTTTTTGATGTGAGGTGTATCTTGTCCAACATCTTTGTGGTTAGTGATAGATGAAATTTCTTTAACTTGCAATCACTAATCCTATCGGACATATCTTCTCCCTCTAATGTTGCATGTTTTTTGGCACCACTAGATGATATGTAGTATCATGAACGGGCCATTTCCTTGGTTTTTTAACTTTTTGGAGTGTTGTTTTAAGGTGTAGACTAATAATATTCACCCTTTTTAAGATCTTTGTTGATCACATGTTGATCATGTAACTCTTTCATGCATTGTTTTTGTGCATAAATGCCCGTGATAGCTTGTAAGGGTATCTCATCTAGCTTCTCTGGCTCATTCACCATTTCTAACAGCTCGTGGCTTGTCCACTCTAGGCTCTTGGCTACTCAAAGTGTTGGAATCAATAAATCTATGGGCAATATGGCATTAAGCCCAAATTTTTTCCAATCGATGTTTTGCAAGCAATGCGGTATGCCCAAAGAGTTGAATGAAGCTTTTGTTCCTAGTCTACTCTTGACTCACTCATAATTGTGGTGAGCATTGTGCTTAGAATTTTGTTTATGCTGTGTGCTTGTCCATTAGCTTGAGGGTGATATGGTGCTGATTTGTGATGAATTACCACCAGTAAGAATTCCTCACTTTGTTCAGAAAGCAAGTCCCTCTGTCACTCACTATTTCAATTGGAAGCCCATATCTTGTAAAGAGGTTCTCATGAAAGAATTGTGGACTTTTACAAAACATCAAGGAAATTTCTTTGAGCAAACAAAATACCAAGCAAGCCATACATCTAATGAAGGAATAGATTGACTAGAAACAACTATCTATACACGCGGACGAGGGAGCCTTTTGGACAGTTTTGGGACCTTTTAAAAAACCCATCTTTGGGTAGCCAGAATGAGACATATCAACAATTGTTTTGTACGGTTTTTGGACATTTTGCATGCAATGGTGCTGTCAAAATTATAAAATTTTAACAACTATAAAATTTAGATTAGTTCAAAGCCTTTTCAAGCATTTTACTTTATTTTGATAACAAAACTCCGTCTCTAAACTCATAATGAGATGTATAGATACTTACTTTGAAGCTTTTGGGACATTTTAAATACAATGATATAGTCAAAATGATTAAATTTTACATCTTTTACATTGTCATATATAGAAATATTCAATAAATTACTTTGTGTAAATATAAATATTTTTGGATGAGATAAGGTCATTTTTAAGTCCAACATCTCTTATGAGGGTGATATATGAGGTACAAAGATGCTTCACTTAAAGTAATAATTCTTTGGTTTTTAGCTCAGGCTTATGTTTTTTATACATATTTTTTAATAAAACCATTTAACACTATCAAGACAATGTTCTCTATTGGTGTTTGTAATATCCTCTTGTTTGTAAAAATCAAGAATAGGTAGCTTCTAAAAGTAATTCATCTTTCATCTTTTGTGTGGGCACATTGTAGAGGAATCTTGTGGTCAACAGAAATTTTGTGATGAAACTACTTGTTGAGATTTTTTGTAGCAATAACACAATCTCTCATCTCTCTGGACATTTTCACCATACTTCATGTGATTGTATTTATTTATTTTATGATGGTACAATATTAGAGTTTTGGTCATGTTCGTTCAACATTCTACTTTACTTAAATTTTTTTGCTAGGATAATGAAAATGCTCAAAATCGACAATCACTTTTGCATTATTTTTCTGTGTCGCTTTGGCTTCAACCCATTTGGTTAGGTAGTTTGTGGCCACAATGATATATTAAGCATGCATACAATATGCGAAAGGTGCTATGGGTCCTACAAAGTCTATGTCCCACTTGGCAAAGCCCTTGTCTCCATTATTGGTCTTAAAGGTGTATTGTCTCTCCGCATAGGTACTTTCATTCATTGACATTCATCACATCTTTTTACATATGCTTTAGCAACCATGAACAAGGTCAGCCACCAAATTCCTGCACAACAAGAATTGCTTTTGTAGTTTTATCTGCATAAAAATGTCCACTTGCTTGTCCAGCATGAGCTTGCTTAAGAATCAGAATGTATTCATCTTCCATGGTACATATTCATAATTGATTATACATACCTCTCTTGTAGAGGTGATCTTCAATTGACACATAACTTTTCTCTTTAGTCTCGATGGATTTTAGTGCCGATCTACTCAACCGTTTGATAGGATTTCTTTCGTCAAGTTATCCACAATTGCTACTCTGAATAGTGTTGCGTGTTCTACAAGTGCCTACGTTGCACAAATGTCACATGAACTAATGTAGTCAATAACATTTCTTTGCATTTTAGGCCAATATAAAACCAATCTCATCAATTATTGAAATGTTTGTGCTTTCCCAATGTGAATTTCCATATTTTGCACATGAGCTTGGCTCAAGTACACATTTCTCCCAATTGGCTCTATACATGGCCACAATATACCGTCATCTTCTTGCTTGTTAGCAATAATATTTGTGTTTGATCAATGATTGATGGCTACCTTTCAATTTGTAGTGGTCCAATGGTGAGCAGAGGTATAACATGTTCACTCCACCTTGGCACCTTTTCAATATTGAATAGGTAAGACTCTAGCAAGTCATCATCAAATCTCTTACTGGGTGCTTCTCCATGATTCAATATGTATAGATGGACGACCCTCTGTGTGGTTCCTTTCTTGGTTACTAAAATGAAATCAAACTCAAGCAATATAATAAACCATCAAACAATACATCCTGCATTGCATGGTTTGTTCACCAAGTATAATAGTTCTTGATGATCCACAAAGAACACAAACTTGTTTGTGAGAAGGTATTGTTTAAATGTTTTCATAGCATAGAGAGGTTTGGATAATGATTGCGTACATATAAATGAATTTTCTATAGTAGACACAATGGCCCATGAAGACTTGTACCTTAGCTTCCTAACTTTTGTTGGTCTTGGTAGAGAAATAACCATTTGAATCTTCTCAAGATCAGTGGAAATGCCATTCTTGGACACAATGTGCCCTAGAATATCCCTTTTATTACCATGAAGAGACATTTCTTTGGGTTAAAGTAGATGTGATAGGTTCTGCACTTCTCAAAGATCTTCTTTAAATGCTCTATGTGCTTGTTTCTCAGGAGGAAATTCACGCATAAGTTGTCCGTGTAGATTTCTAAGAATTGTCTTAGGTATTTTTTGAATGCATGATTCATCAGTTTTTGGAAAGTGGCAAGTGCATTGGTCAAGCAAAATGGCATGACTCACAGTAAGAAAATATGACCCATTTTGTGGCAAAGGCTATCTTATATGGATCCTCTAGGTTTATAGCAAGCTGATTATAGCATGAAAATCCGACGAAAATCAATCCAAAAAGCTATAGACTTCCTTATCTGAAACTTTCTCAATCACATGATGAGTAGTTGGTAGGGGATAGTTGTCTCAGATAGTAGCAGCATTTACCTACTTGAGATTCACACAAACACATAATTTTTTGTTCTTCTTGGGCACTACCACAATCGATGACACCAATATGTATGATGAATCTCATAGATAAACTCCACTTCCTTAAGCTTATCTATCTCCTCCTTGATATTTTAGGCAAAAGTTTCGTTATAGGTGTAGGGACATTGTCTGTGAGGCTTCATGTCACTCTTAATGGATCTACACCCTTAAGATCTTTGTATGACCATGCAAAGACATCTCTATACTGTTTGAGTGTAGCTATTATTAGTTTCTCTTCCTCCTTTGTAAGGTCAATGGAAATGTATGCCGACTCTGGTTCCTCTCTAGGTTCAACTAGGTCAATCAGGTCCATTATAAAATGTACTCAATTCTTTAAGTTCTTACATCGGTTGCTGAACTACAATCTTCTGATCTTTTATCATGTATTTCTTGTAGTGAGAGGGTGCGTTGAATTTGTACCTATCTGAAGTCTCTTCCCTCTCCATTTCAATCATCCAACTTCTTTGATATTCTCATTTTTGCTCGGTTTTCGTCATCCTAGATATCCTTTCTCTTGTGTCTTTGGTTTTCACCTTGCTTTGCTTCTTGGGATTGGTACTTGTTAAAGAAGTTCTGGAATATATCCCCGTGTAATGTTGTCCTTAACACAATCGTTTTCTCCTGGAGCATCAAATATTTCATTTTGATCTTTGAAAGAGGCATAGGTTTTCCTTGTAGGTGCTCTTGTTTCTCACTTATTTTGCATGGTACCTATCTTGTCTCTCCGAGATTTTGGTTAGAGAAATCATAGAAGACTACCTCGTTCTCATTTGGTTTCATTTCATATTTAGAGCTACCTGATAGCTCATCCTTAACATTGATTTCTAGCACATCATCATGTGAATCTTGGAATCCATCATTTATTTTGTTGCTAAGATCTCTGATGGAAATCTCGTTAACTATGCATTTGCATTCAACTATTTCCCGAGCATTTGGATCCTCGGTCTGTGACCCTAATTTCAAGATGACACTCACCATATGGAAGGGTGCTAAGTCAAATCCCTCTTTGTCATAAAATTGCATTGGGGTTGCTTTGTTCATGTATACATCTAGAGTAGCTAGTATTTGATCCCAACCAAAAGGTTCAAACGATTCTTTTGGAAATGGATGTGGAATGTAGTAAAAAGAATAAGGATTTCAAGGAGGGTGTGAAAGCTTTAACACTAGAATGGTAACATGACACTTTTATGTCCTGTTAAGTGACCATTTTTCTTGAATTATTTGAAGAGTATGAAAATGAATTTCTAGGTGCTATATATCCACAAAGTTGCCTTATGATCTAAAAAAAACTAAGCATTTTTTTTTTTGGAGTATCAATCTCACCATTAACCTTACTCTTGCACAACATTTTTGAACGTAAACCGTGTGAAAAAACGGGTCCTGTTTTTGGCTTTTTTTCAATTTTTGGCAACTATACCACTCTAAACTTCATGTTTGTGAGGTTTAGATGGCTAGAGGTTAGGCCTTCATAGTTCTCAACATGTTTTGATGCTTGTAGGGAGAGCTAAGTGTTAAAATTGAAAGTTATCACCAATTTACAAGAATTGCATAATCCTGTTTTTTGGTCAAAATTAGCACTTTTATGATTTTTTTGGTGGCTTTCTTGATATCCAAATTCAATTTTGATTGTGTAAGTGTAATGTATAACATAAAGCTAATCTTCCTTGAGTTTTGGGGGACCTAATATGCTATATAGCATAGTATATGATGATGATTGAGTTTTTTGATTTGTTGAAGAATACGATACATTTTAGAGTAGCAAGTATAACTTTCTCAATATTGCTAGTTTCTTAGGCCAATTGTGTGTATTTTGTAGGTAGTAACCATATCTAATCATAGACTACAAACTTGGCTAGATATTGAGTAGTTTCTATGGGTTTCTAGAGGTCATAATGCTAAACCCATTTTTTTCATGTTTGTTGTATTTAGCACTTTATCATTGCCCCCAAGGTTCCAATTGTAAGAGATCCATTATCCTTTTGACATGCTCCATGGATCCTTTTGAATCCAAAGGTCCAAAGGGAACTAAGAAAACATGTATATAGTATCTGTATTGAGCGTGACTATAAAAACTTTGATGATAGGTCCGCAGAATGGCAAAAATGCAACTTTTTTGTACCTATTTTTTGCCCAAAAAAAAATTAGTGAGGTAAAATCAACCATATGTTTTGGTCACCAACCCATTGAAGTAACGGGACATTTTATCTCATGTCCTACAAAAATCCCGACTCTTATTAATATACAATCAACCATAAGAAATTGCTGTTTTGGGCAAAATGCACTGGTCCATCAACTTTGGAGGCTTGTAGTGACCAAGGGATGAGAAAAATTACAAGTTTCTCTTTTTTTCCATATGTAGTAGTTATTGAAATATAAGCTCATGAAAGGATTTTTCAAAATGAGTGGATCTACTATGGTTTTGGAATTTTTTCCCAAAACCTTGAAAGGACACTTTTATGTCCTGTTAGGTTACCATTCTAGTGTTAAGTTTGTTACATTTTTAGGCTATAAGGATGTTGAAAGACACTATAGGTTGGTCAATCAGATAGTCAGATTTGTTTGTCAATCAGATTGGTTGGTCACTCAGATTGGTTGGTCATTCAGTCAAATTTGTAGTCAATCATATTATTCTGGTCAGTCGGATTTGTAGTGACTCAGATGTTGGTCAGTCGGATTTTGGTCAGTCAGATGTTGGTCAGTCGGATTTTGGTTAATCAGATTCTGTTAGGCTTAGTCAGATTCTGTTAGGAAGCTATAAATTGTAATGTTGTTGGGCAGTTTGAGGATGAGCAATCCACAAGTCAATTGTACGAGTCTCTCTCTCTCTCTTCTTGCTCTCTCTTAGTCTTTACATGTAGTTTTGAGAGTCGTCTCTGTTTTTCCCTGTTGAGGCCCTCAACACATTGGCGATCACGGGCAAGTAACCCTACTTCCCACTTCAATTGAAGGGTGTGGAGGTCACGCTGCAGAACAAACGACGCAAGCTTTGAAGTCGGAGTGAAGGCAAGATGTGCGGTTGAAGAGAAGGGCTTGCAAAATTGGATATGGTTGAGCAGTTTGGTGGCGATTCTGACTGCTACACAGAGGTGCAATTGGGCTACAAGAAAGTCGGGTCATGTGAAGGTTTCACTGGTTACTCTCAAACGACCACGCTACTGGTTCAGGTCAACACACAATGGAAAGCTGTAGCAAGACTCGAAGGCATCATGGAAGCATAGGATCTGAATGAGGGAGGCGAAGTGGTTATACAAAGCATAAAGATGGATGTGTGCATCGATGCTTCAAGAGGGAGTTCACAGACAAACGGGCATGCATCAAGTGAAGCGGGGGTGGCTTGGGATGCCGCAGCAGGGGAAGGTGAAACGCAAAGAGGCCCATGAGTGGGGGAGATGTGAATTGCGAGCAGAGGAGAGTGTTCAGAAATCAAAAATGATGTTTCTGTGTGTGTGCAGAGAAGAAATCCTTTTTCAATATATTAATAGCTTACTTCTATATTGCAAGCCTCTCCAGAATCTAGATTCTTCTATTTTATTTCTTACTTATCACCCCAAGTACCATTTACAAGACACCATTCACACCAAAACACGCCGGAGTTTTTCATACAGCAAGTGCATAGTTTTGGGTGGAAGATTTCATAACAGATTTTCAATTAAGAGTTTCAGGGATTCGACCTACTTAGGCTGATGGATTAGAGCTTCAGATGTCGAGGATGTCATGAAGAATCCAACAAGGAGTTATTGTAGTAAGTGGGTTGGCAGAGGAAGATCTGATCTTAAACAAAGTGCTGAATATGGAGTGGATGAGATCAATGTTGACATAAAGAGGTTTCAGAATGGACGCGACACAGGAGTTGCAGGAAACATGATTAAAGACATGGATTCAGATTGTTGCAGAAGTGTTGAAATTGCGGATGCAGTCACAGATGCAGTTGCAGTAGCAGCTCTGATGTTGAAATTCCAAAATTCACTACAGTCTGGAATTCAGTTTTTGCTGAACCTGAATAGGTGGTAGAGTCAGTTGTTGATGTAGTACAAAGTGTGAGCAGAATACGAACTGGATTGAAGCATTGACATCCAGTTTTTCTGGAAGCTGATTCAAGAGAAGACTTTGTTGCAAGGACAAAGTGATCCGACGGAGACATACCGGGCAAAAGACCGGATGTACTACCTGGAGACACAAAGCCTACAAGAAGCGGAATCTTGGACAATTTATGGAGGAATCTTTTGGTGAACCAATGCCAACTGATATCATTATGTTTTTCCCATCTATTTTATTCTCATATCTTTGTAATCTTATGACTCCAATATTTGTAATACTCTGCCATGTTATAAGGCATTTGACTCTGATCAAGGGATATGTGGATCCGAGTCGGATTTCTGAGAAATCCACCACCGGGCTGTGCCATGTGTTGATAGACACTATAGGTTGGTCAATCAGATAGTCAGATTTGTTGGTCAATCAGATTGGTTGGTCACTCAGATTTGTTAGTCATTCAGTCAGATTTGTAGTCAATCAGATTATTCTGGTAAGTCGGATTTGTAGTGACTCAGATGTTGGTCAGTCAGATTTTGGTTAATCAGATTCTGTTAGGCTTAGTCAGATTCTGTTAGGAAGCTATAAATTGTAATGTTGTTGGGCAGTTTGAGGACGAGCAATACACAAGTCAGTTGTACGACTCTCTCTCTCTCTTCTTGCTCTCTCTCAGTCTTTACATGCAGTTTTGAGAGTCGTCTCTGTTTTTCCCTGTTGAGGAGGATACCCACGGAGCACATTCATACAATAGCTCAACATCATCTTTTTGGGAGGCCAATTTTCAAAACTCTCCAAAGTGCAAAGAGAAAAGTCTTATTTGAAAGGGAATGACTAGACATGGTGGTCTACCCTGCTGTTGCACAAGGAAGCACCTATGAAGTGGTTGAAATTAAAATGTGCTTCACTTCTGCATGGATCTTCTTTTGAGAAGTCTTCTTAGTTATCATTAGTTCATTGACCTTATGCTCAAAAGCATCATAAAATTCTTCTTGCAAGTACAATTTTTTTTGGCTTCACTTTTTGCTTGAAGGCCGACTTGAGAGGTGAATGTATGGCAGCATGACATCATGAATGAACCTCGTCAAACGGGTAATTCTTTAGGTACACAAATTGGCATGCTCCTTGCACTTATAATAGAACATTTTGTCCCCATTATCGTACTTGTACAACCCCACATGAGTGTTGTCTATATTGACTCTTGTTTTCTTGTTCACTCACCTTAGTTTCACATTTGGAATGGCCAACTTAGGTGGATTATCCTCAGGCTCTACATCAACTTTGTCTTTTGTGCCTGTCAATCTTGCACAAATAGATACACGATACTCTCATCATCAAAGTATCAATCACCACTGTAGTCCACAAGCACTATGTCCTTGAACGTGCTAGGTCTCTCTTCTAACTTAATGCAATGGTGATACATACTGTCTTTGTAAGTTTTTGCACCATTGCACATTTTCAAACTCATATTTCAAGTGCATCAGCTTCATGTTTGGTGCGGGTTGGGATGGTCTTATTCCCATGATTGTTCCCTCTTTGAAACTCACACTTTTGTGTCCCTCAACCGTGTAGGTAAAAAATCTTTTGGAGGATGTATCAGATAGACTCTCCTCTAGAATTGGCTCTAAGGTAAGCAATTGTCCTTGATTCACACTTTCTTTTGTAGAATTATGGCTAACTTGCTCTCTTATAGGAGGGTTTCTATTTTGGTATAATCTACCCGATCTCAAATACTTCAAGAAAAAGTACTATTGCAAAACCCTATTGCTTCCAAATCCTTGGCTTGGACTCACTTCAAGCTATAATGATATAGCCTTGCATCTGTACAAAAAACACTTGGTGGCTATGAGTTCACAACCACTCTGTCAGTCAAAAATCATTGAATTAGCCAAAAAATAGTGGTTTTGGCACAAATGTTATTTTTGCTTGCAGAATTCGAAATAAAGTCCAAATTCAATTTTGAAAAGACCACTATGTTCCTTATGACAAGTTCTAGCTATGGTACAAATCTGGTCTCAGACTGTGGCAAGTAGACATGGATCGCGATCCATGTAGCTCAGTGGAAGAATGTGATGAAACTTCTCACATAGGCTGATCTAGGTACCTTGACATTAGCTATATACTTTGTATGTATTTTGGACTTGATTAAGCCAATTAAAAGTCAAACCCTAGGGTTGATTTGTGGTTTTTTGTTGGAAGTGTATGTGTCCCTTTTGACCTACTTTTTGGACTCTTTTGCTTTGGGAAGTTTTATTTACAATGGTCTCTGCTATAGGCTAGTAAAGTCTATGCCCAACAACTTAGATAGGGGACATTGATTGTGATCCTTGTTCCATCACTACTGGTCTTGAAACTTGGCCTATTGATTACTAAGCCTTATGATGTTTACAGCCTACCCCCCAAATCTTTTTGGAATTGGATTAGTTTTTGTCAACCAAAGGTGAATTTTATGTCTGCTTTGTGGTTTTTAACTATTTTTTGAAGTTTTCTCTTTTGACTAATCTTTTTAACTTTTTCGCCAATGTGTCTTTTGGGAAAAGTGTTTCAAATAGTCTGAGCTACCTACTTCTCAAATCTTAGCTAATGAGGTATATAGATGGCGATCTATGTTTGACCATATTTTGACATGAAACTTGGCCAGCTAATTGTCAATACTATTTTTAGCCTATTCCCCAAGACTTTATGGATTTGGTTCACAAAAAGTTGAAAACCCCCCAATTTTTGTCAATTTCACTAGCTTTTGGTGATTTTTTTTCAATTTATTTGATTTAAGAGTGATTGTGGGTTCGTTTTGTCCCCAAATTTTGAATTTAGTTGCCTCAAAGCACTATGTATCTCATGGTATCAATTCTTGCTCAAATTGTATTTGGGGTACATGGATTGCGATCCATATTCCACCACAAAATGTGATGAAACTTATCAGATTGCTTACTATGGGTTTGGTGATACCCTTGGGCACCAATTTTTTTGAGTTTTGATCAAATTTCAAGCTCTTACCATAAAGTTTTCTAAATTTCAAAGTTATGGTCATTAGGTTTCCCCAATCTTGAAAAATTAAAAAGTCTTTCAAAACATATTAAGTGCGTAAGTGAAGGGTGAGTTTAGGAAATGAAAATATAGATGAAGGTGGAAAGTCTAAAGACCTTTTGTATCCATATAAAGAGGTGGTAGACTTCACATTGTATATTTGTGTTTCTCTTCTCCTTTATTTTCCTTTTAGTGTTTTATTCTCTTTAACACTAGTTTGGTACCAAAACAAGACACTTAAATGTCCTTTTTTTACAAATTTAAATCAAACGCTACTTGCACTAGACCGTTTATTTAAGAAAACCATCTTGATATGCTTAACACTAGGTTGGTAACCTAACAGGACATAAAAGTGTCCTTTTAGGGTTTTGAAAAAAACCTCCAAAACCATAGTAGATCCACTCATTTTGTAAAATCCTTTCATGAGGTTATAGTTCAAGGCCTACTACACATGGAAAAAATAAGAAACTTGTAAAATTTCTCATCTTTTGGTCACACCAAGCCTCCAAAGTTGATGGACCAGTGCATTTTCATCAAAACAGTCATTTCTTACATTTTGTTGCATAAAAATAAGATTAGGGATTTTTGTAGGACTTGAGATAAATTCCCTAGTTAACTTCACTGGGTTGGTGATCAAAACATATGATTGCTTCTCACTCACTATTTTTTGTTTTGCCAAAATAAATAGGTACAAAAAAGTTGAATTTTTACCATTCTGCAAACATATCATCAAAGTTTCTATAGCCACACTCAATACAAATAATATATGCATGGTTTCTTAGTTCTCTATTGTTCTTTATGTTCATAAGGAGCCATGGAGCATGTCAAAAGAATAATACATCTCTTACCAAGGGGAATCTTGGGGACAAAGATGAAGTGTTAAATACAGCAAACATGAAAAAGCTGGGTTCAACATTATGAGTTGTAGAATCCCATAGAAACTATTCAATATCTAGCCAAATTTGATCCTTATGACTAGATATGGTTACTACCTACAAAATGCATGTAGTTGTCACAAGAAAATAACAATATTGAAAAACCTATGCTTGATATACTAGAATGTTTTATTTTCTTTTATAATTGAAAAAATCAACCATTGTTGTGTACTATGCAAAATAGGGTATTAGGTACCCCAAAACTCAAGGAATGTTAGCTTTATGTTACAATATGCGACATAGAAAATCAAAAATGCATTTGGATATCATGAAATCCACCAAAAAAATCATAGAAGAGCTAAAATTGGCTAAAAAACAGGATTTGATAATTTTTGTAATTTGGTCATAACTTACAACTTTAATATTTATTTCTCCCTAGAAGCATCAGGACATGTTGAGGACTACTAAAGATAGTTCTCTAGCATTATAGATCTCACAAACATGAATTCTAGAGTGTTATAGTTGCAAAAAGTTGAAAAAAGCCAAAAACAGGACCCGTTTTTTCACATAGTTTAGGTTGTGAAATGTTGTGCAAGGACAATGTTAAAGATGGAATTGATATTCCAAAAAAATGTCGAGTTTTTTTCAGCTCATAAGACAAATTTATAGATAGATAGCACCTCAAAATCCATTTTGAAACTCTTGACATAATTCAAGGAAAATGGTCACTTAATAGGACATAAAAGTGTCCCATAACATAAAAGTGTTTCATTACCAACCTAGTGTTAAACATGTTAGCCAGGGGGTCTTTTTAGAATATAAACTTGGATTTTAGAATCTATCCTGATCAAGAACTATACTTGTCAAGTTGACCCTCGTAAGACTACGATTGATGCTTTGAAGAGATTGATTCTATAAGCACAAGAAAAAATGAAGCGACCTTGTATAAAATTTTAGGTGACCTTTCCACAATTTTTTTGCGATTTTGGAGTATATAAAATAATGGAAAGTTCCATGTGTTTGGTATGGCCATTTCAAGCATATCGTTATACAAAGAAAAATATGTTTTTGATGTATTTGTGACTTTTAGAAAGCGATACATTGATTGCCCTCTCCATTGAGGACTCAAGGTGGCAAGTATGGAGATTGTATTTTGACATGGAGAAAAATCCAGTGTTTTCTTTCCCTCATAACCAACCTATTGTAGAAGCAAGGTGTTTTCTTTCCCTCATAACCAACCTATTGTAGAAGCAAGGTGTAAATTACTTTTTTCTAGCTTGTCAAATAAATTTCCAAAACTTAGTAGGAAAACGAGTCACTTTAGTGTCTCAAGACACTTAAGTGTCCAATTATAGAACTAGTGTTAAAGTGTCCTTGCTCTCTCTCTCTCTCTCTCTCACACACACACACACACACACACACACACACACACACACACACACACACACACACACACACAAAGTTGCATCCGTCCTTCTCACGTCCAACTAATACTATTGCAAATCTACGAGCTTTGTCATTGCCCATTGCTGCGTGCTATAGACTAGCATATCGTTTTTGTTATTTTTGAGAGAATATTGAATTAGGAATACCTTTTAATTTTTTTGAAGCCATTATGAATACCTTTTAATTTTGGCCCATATATGGTTTCAACATTTTTTCCCCTTGATCTTTCAGTCCAAATTTGACAGTGGTAGCTGCTACTTACCCTACTCCTAAGCACTAAAATGAATCTAGGAACAAACACAAACAAAACGATACAAATTAAAGTCAAAATGGAAGGATGGAACAATACTTTCAAAGAATCAAGAAACTTGAATAATGAAATGACTTTGGTATCTCACTCACACCTCTCTTTGCCCCTCAAGGATAGATCTAGCCGGTCCCTTGACTCTAGAATCTATCAAGCACTAAATACACGTCCAATTGCTTCACTGCTAAGGTATAAACAGAATGGATAACAAAATATTTGGAAAATAAAATTTTGAATACGACTTAGTCACTCACCACCTATGGATCATTCCTCGGCAACGGTGTCAATGTTAGCGGGTTGTCGCGAATAGACGTCTATAGCATAGCTATTTGACACTAACATAATGTCAATATAGGGAAGTGACCCAGATGGGGCACATAGACTCTTTGAGAGTTTCAACCTTAAGAAGTGAACCCATGAAGCAGTCACATCAGCCCAACAAGCAAACCATCACTCTTTGATCTAAAAATCTGCCTATCTTGCCGCTCCAGGTCATCACACCATTTTGTCAACTAGCTAGCAACCTTAAGAAGTGAACCTAGAAAGCAGTCACATCAGCCCAATAAGGAAACCATCACTCTCTAATCTAAAAATCTGCCTATCTTGCCGCTCCAGGTCATCACACCATTTTGTCAACTAGACAAACTTGGATTGTCACAAAACTTTAGGCCTAAGGACACATGTCTACAAAGTTTGGTGGTGATACATGACAAGGTACCAAAATCTCAATCCATCATGTACCAATTCATTAAAATTGCAACAGAACAATCCACATAGATTTCTCTAAGGCTACTAACACTCTCCTATGGTCAAAATGTCAAAAAATAGTCATTTAGGCACTTAAATATGCAAATAAGACTCACAAAAATGTAGTCGTGAATCATAGAAAAACTTGAAATTTTTATACTTAATTGAAAGAACAAGAGACAAGGAACACAATGCAATTTTTGGAATCAAACTTGAATCACAAGATCAAGAGAAAATTGAGTTACAAGTCATAGTGGAGTAGTTGCTTATAGCCGTATGTACAAAATCTCTTCCAAACCCAAGATAATGCTACAATTGTGTTCAAACTAAGGGCTTTTTGAGCTTTATACCTGGGGATTTTCAAATGGCCAATGATTAGCTCACATGGCTTTGGGCCTCATGACAAAATATTATAGCTCAATGTAGACAACTTCTAGATCAAAATTACATGGACTAAATTACAAGACTTTTTGAAAAAATTAGTATAGATTACATAAAAAATGGGCTTCAATAAGGTGTGGTTGGCTAGGAGGACACCCGTTAGGTGCATCGACTAAATAGTTGGGCACCCTAAATATCACATAAAACAAAGAGAAATGTTGCAGGGTAAGAAAAGTGGTATCTTTAAAGCAACACTACTGTGAATCTACTATTCTCAATATGTGGGATGGTGCTGCATCACACTTGCATGCCAAATGTGATGCCACAAAAAGTTCTTGATGAGCTTCTTGTGTGGAACATCCTCTCTTAGAGTGTGTTGATCGTTGCAAAATATGCTTAACATTATTGTGGAAAGGAATCTATAGGATGTTTCCAAAAGATGCTAAGTGAAGGTTTTTCCAGATAAAGCCTCCTCTTGGGATGCACTTATAGGAGGATATGCACAACAAAGCTTTGCCATACTAGACTATGTTTGTTGGATGGAATAAGAAGGCACCTCAACAACAATCAATCGTGTTAGTGTTTGCAATGCACGTATCCACTTAGGTCTACTAGACGTCATGAGATTTTTGTATAGAAATTCATCTCTTGAAACATGTTGATTGCATGATATTGCTCAATCCGACCAAAATCACCCATGCTTGCACCTTGAAGGCATGTGCAAGACACAGACATGGATGAGACGATTCATGATGAGATTCTGGGTTGCATTTATATGCCCGTATATGTATAAAACGTCATTATACGTCGTATTTCCGAATAATACCCGAATACCCGTATAAAACAGTTTTCGATCGAAAACTTTTTCGAACGAAAAATATCTCAATCGAAAACACCTATATATATACAACTGTCGCCACATTATCTATGACAATAGTAGTCACATTCTTTGGTCCATCTGCCTTTGCAATTGCACGCTCATACACCCCTGCTAGGTAGGTGATAGACTTCTCTTTCAATGAGCTGTCAATTGCTTCCACGAACATAGCCCCTCTAGGGTTAATAAGCATTACATTGATTAAAGGTTTTTCTTGACAGTTAGTCCATCCATCCAATGCTATGGTGCATCCATATGCTGGAACAAACTCTAGCACTGTGCGTTTGAGAATGGCTTCAGTACTGTCTTTGACTTTATCAAGATATTCAGTTCGCATCTTGTTATAGTCAGGAAGCACAAATCCTTTTTTGGCTGTACTCATCAAAGCATCTTGAAATATTGGATTGCGCATAGCATTGAACGATATGCCACACGCAACAAATGCTTGTGTCCATTTTAAATGCAACTCAAGCAACCATTGTTTATCTAATGCTTCAGGCAACGTCTGTCCATTGGATGACGCTCTGCCGGGTTTGCTTGTGCTAGGAACTCCTCCTGATGTAGAAGCATGTCCATGAAGAGGGTTCAATTGAGAACTCTGATCGTTTACATCACCTTTATGTTTAGCTGCAAGAATCAACTTTACTTTGCGAGAATACATGGGAAATTTTTCATGAATATCTCTTGGTGGTGCCTCGCACTTTTCAACATTTCCAGGGACTTTAAATAAATTCTCTTTAATTCTGGTTGCATTACCACTGAACTGGTAGCCACAAGATTTACATTTAAATCGATATGTATTTCTCCCAGCAACTAACTCATGCACATAACTCCACTCTTGTCCTTTCACCATGATGCACAAAAGTAATCTGCTAGTGAAAACAAATTCAATGATCATTTTCATAATCAAAATCAATTTACACATTAAATTAATTTAACTAACAATGATTAAACGAAATTAAAATAATTAAAAACAATGACTGAACAAAAATAAAATAATAAAAAACAATACCATTAGATTACATATAAATTGCATCGATTTATCTAAAGTGCAAGCTTGTAGCTTTAACACATTACGATAATCAATAATTACAATTAAACCAAGTATTAAAATGATTATCATTATGAATTGTTATAGCTACAAGAGCTATAAGTGACATTTTTAAATGTCAAAACGATAATCACTTAAAATACTTGATAATTATCGTATCTATGTAAAGTGCGAACAAAAAGTTCTTACACTTTACCATAGATTTTTAAGCAATTATCTATCTACAATGCGAGCATGTGTATGCTCTCACACAATACGATAGATTTTACAATCCAAATAAAGATAAGAGAATATCAATATTTTTGGACATGTTTTTCCTAAATTTTTACTCTAGTGAGAGCATAGCAGTGTGTATAGCTCTACACAAGACGTAAAAATATAATTTTGTTTCATTATATTCATTTTGAAGTGAGAGAAAATCTCTACACATCAAAATCAAAATTTAATTTACATAAAATTAATTTTTATGTAATTATATTTTTAAACTAATTATCTCATGTGAGAGTACACTCGACACACAACGATAATATCCTAATTTTTTTAATTAGTCACTTTCAAGTGTCAATTAATTGAAGACATTGACAAGTGGTTCTTATAATTACATTTTGTATCAGGTGAGAGATTAAACTCTTCATAAAATACAAACTTTCAACTATTTACTAATTTATTCAAAACAAATTTAGTAAATTTGAAACACAAAACTTAAAATCCATTGAATTTCAATTTTTGGAGTTTTTCCAGACTATTTATTTAATTCAAATTGTTTCATTTTTTTACATATTATTATTTTATTTGTTTGGTGAGAATACTCACATGGAAAACACTAACTTTGTGAATGATGGTGTGAAAATTGGCTGTCGCGTGTTGCTTTATATACTTATATATTCGATCGTTTTTTTTTCGATCGATATTTTTTCTGATCGTTATTATTTTAGATCGAAAATAATTTTGTTTGAAAAGTTTTTCAATCGAAAAACTAAGAAGTTATATGTTTGGCCGTGTATGCTGATGTGGCACCTTATAATACGGTCGTATAATTTAAATAAACGAATAATACGCCCATTATTCGCGTATTATCCGTCTCCCGAATAACGAATAATGCAACTTAGATGAGATTGCTAGTCAAGGGTTGTCGTAGAAACATGTCATGCTTGGCACATGTTAGGTTGCTACATCCTCACAAAATCACAAAATGAAAACACAAAAAGTTCTTCAAAGCCTCATGTACATGATCTCTTCTCTTGGAAAATAGGTTTGATTGTAGGATATTCCAAATGTGATTATGGGCCGTTTCAGTAGATACAAAGTGAAGGCCTCTTTCCAAATGCAATCATCTATGCTTGAAAAACATTGCAAGAAGGTGACATGGATGAGAGGTTTCACGATGAGATTGAGAAGACGTTGACATGGGCAAGGGAATGTAGGATGAGATTGCTAGTCAAGGCTCTTGCAGAACCATGGTTTGCTAACAATGGTTTGGATGACATGTATGCTAGTGTTCTCAATGCATGTAGTCTTTCATGTTGACTACATTTCATCAGCATTATATACATGATGTAGTCTCTTGGAACGTGTTTATTGTAGGATATTTCCCAACATGACATAGTAAAGAAGATTTGGGTTGTTATCATCATAGTTGGAGTGGAATGGGAAACCATAGGTTGCGTGTGATTGTAGTAGGTCTATTTGCACCTCAATGTGCATCTTAGGCTACATGCCTTATCATTAGTTATAGAGCATTCAAAGTGTATGTAAGATCCACATGTCTTGAGTGGTTTTTGTGCTTGCTTTGAGAAAATGTGATGAATGCTGGAGCTGCATTTGGATGGTTTTAGTATACATTCTAATGATAATTTTATAGCCAATGGAGCCTGATGCAAACATGAGATATCATCATTATGAGAGTGCTTCCCATTCCTCATTTGGGGCTGATGTTGCATTTTATGAAGACGAATATGGACTATGTAAGTCTTGGTAGAGGGATGATGGTGGCTTTCACCCATCTTGGTTTGGTAGTGTCTGGTGGACATATATGACAAATGCGACGTGCTCACAAAAGCACAAAAAGTTCTTTATCAACTTCTCATTTGGAATGTTGTAAAAGCATGAAATGTCCTTTGTGAGATTCCTATAGTGAATGTTGTCTTTTGGAATGCCTTGATATAAGGATTTACCCAACATGAATCTGGCAAAGAAACTCAATGCTGGTGTCAACAACACATGTGCAGGCTTGTTTCCAAGTGCAATCAACTATGTTTGCATCTTAAAGGCATGTGGAATTGCCCAAGTTTTTGAACATCTGCTCTAGTGGACATGTATGCCAAATGTGACGTGCTCACAACAGAACAAAAAGTCCTAATGAGCTTCTCGTCGCCGTGAATGTTGTAAAAGCATGCAAATTCCTTCATAACCTCCCTGTAGCAAATCTCTTCTTTTGGAATTCCTTGATGGAAAGATATACCCAACAGAACTGTGGCAAAGAAGTTTTGGGCCGGTGTCAGTAGATGGGAAGTAAGGGCTTGTTTCCAGGTGTGATCAAATATTCTTCCATTTTGAAGGTTGTGGCATTGCCCAAGACTTTGAACATGGATTAGAGAATGCACAACAAGATTGCCGATCAGGAGCTTTTGCAAAAATATGGCTTTCTTGCCAATGATTTTATTGACATGTATACCAATGTGGCATTCTCACAAAGGCATGAAAACTCTTCATTAGCTTTGTATCCGGCACTAGCTCTTGAAATACGCGAAGTGTAGGATATGCTAAACCTGACTCTAGTAGAGAATCTCTAGGTTGCCTTCAGTAGATGAAAAGTGAAGGCAGATTTTAAGATGAAATAACCTATGCTTTGCTAGAAGATCCAATGACAATAAGGGCCAAGTGCAATTTTATCTTTGTAACCCCAATTGATTATAATATTTTTGCCAAAACCTGTACTCGCTATCATTTTGTAATTTTGAAGACTGAGATGTTATTCCTATTATTATTGCGGAAAAATTTAGCATTTGTACCATAAAACCCGGATCTAGGGTATAAAAGGCAACTTTGTAAAGTTTTTGACATTATCATTATTATGGAAAAAGAGAGCAGATAGGGTTCTTTTGTATATTGTGTGTCGTCTTCTTTCTACTATGAATTCATCTCTTTGCACGGCACCGCACAATTGTCACATAAAATTTTGAGGGCACCATTGTGTTTTTCTCATCAAGCTCTACGTGTGGATGCCTACATTGCAAGCGCTTTACGAGAATTGTTCAAGGTCATATTGTGATTCCATCAATTATACAAAGTTCTTGGCACTTTGAGAACTTAGTAGGCAAGTACAAAATGTGAAACGACGACCTGTATCTAGTTGTTGAAGAAAATCCCGTTTTTCCCTTGAGGTCAGATTGTGAGTTTGTTGACCTAATCTTAACAGTCTAAGAAAATACCTTATTGAGTTTGGACTCATTTGAAGTTGATTTGCTTGTGGATTTGCAAGTGGTCATGTGAAAGGATTAGAAGAAGGAATCCGGATCTCTAGTAGATAGAATGTGCATTGAACATCAAAGTGGAGTGTATTGTGTTTAGACAAGAGATTGACAACCTCTTGGCATGCCTCCATGCCCTAATTGAGTCGCTTGCTTCCTAGGATTGACATTTTGGTCTTGGTTCTATCTCTTTCTAAGATGTGATAGGTGTTGACCATTACAGTCCCAAGACATTGGTGTTGTTGTTGGGGAACAAGTACCTACACTAGTGTCAGCACAATCGAGTCCGATAAAGCTGCCTAGTAAGTAGATTAGTAGATAAGATATGTTAGGAAAGGAGATGAGGGCTTACTTGGTCTTTACTTTGTGTGATTATGGTGAGTTTCTCACTACAAAAGTGTTAGCCACTTAGGGTGTGAGGGCCATGCCCGTGGACCACTGGCTGTACCATCTCCACATGGATACACCGTGATCTCCGACATCCCTCCCGCTTGAGGCCGACACCAAGACAGGACTCCTCTTGCTCTTCGATGCCAACTCAAGGGGGTGATAACATTCACTTTCTCTCATATGGATCCCTTAGCCCCGAAGAACCTTTGCTTACTGATCAAACTTACCAATCGAAGTCATTAGACTAACTTGGAACTCAACCTTCCAGGGTCAATTGGTGGGAGTTCTATAATTCACCCTTGGTTCAAGGTCATTGACGCTTTTTTCCCGGTTAGGACCGAGCACAGCCGTCAATGCGTTCCCCTAAGGTTGAGTGTATTACAATCTACACGAATCCCTCGATCCCAAGTTGTTCCCCGATCCGTAGATTGGAATCCCTTTTCCCCCGCTTTGGACTTAATTGCTAAGACAACATAAAATTGGGTTCAACTTTCCGGCCAACAATTAACCCTCTGGAATCCGCCCACCCACCAAACCGTTTGATGAATGCACCTTCACAAGGTAGTACTATGATTCCAGAAAACAGTATTCCAATCATGGCGAACCAAGAATACATTTCAAGCATTTGAAAGCAGCATGCAAACTGTTGCATACCCTTGCAAATGTGCATTTATCAGGTCGTTCCCACCTTTTCCTTTATAGAATATTTTTACTTCCTTTTTCCTTCAATATTAGTAAGATTATCTAGTTATCTTTCAAGCAGTCACATATACTTCTCTAGGCATATCCCTATCCTCGTCCCAGGACCAGGGTATCATGTCTCCTCCGCCACGTGAGAAGGCGGCACCTTTACAGAGATTTCAATTTTTATTTTTCTTTATCTTGTGTGGGAAAGGCTTCAAAAATAATATACTTTAGGTTCCTTTTAAACCAGTAATCCCGAGAAGAAGAGCAAAGGTCAGAGCAAAGGTCCGGCTGATGAGGACAATTGCAGAATAACCCATTTAGGTTCCTAGCCTTTCCAAGGTTCCTTTTTCCCAAACAATTGAAAGAGTTCCTTAATTAAATCACATCCTCCTCCCTTATCATGATCCCTCCATGGATCCTTTTTCCTTCCTCCTTTTCCCGTTGGCATCAGGCCTATCCGAACTAGCCCGATTTCCAGACGCATCCGCGGGTCGCATCCACTTGGCCTGGACACACTCCCATTCAATCCCATTTCTAGGGCAATGAATGAACCCTGAGCTCAAACATAGACCAATGGTTATCAGTCCTAGCCGAAAAGGACCATCCCCCATTGTATCCCACATGTAAACACCTGCGCCGGCCTTTTTCCAAACATGAAGACAAGTTCACACTTAAATCGCTATGTTATGCTAGGGCTCTCCACGTCAATCTTCTCGGTAAAGTTTTTAATCCTAGTTTAAATTTTTATATTAAGCTCCTTGAGTTATAAACCCTTAATTCCTAATTCCTTTTAATTTTCTATTCAAACAAGACCTTAAGAAAACAACGAATCTCATGGAAGTTTAAGGTTTTTAGTCAATCCTGTATATGCCCACAGGCTCAAGCAGTCAGCTATTGAAGAGATCCAGCGACAAAAGGACTGAGTAAGCGAAGGTGATTAAAAGCCATATATAGGGAAAATGAGCACAAGGTGTGAAGAATGAGAGTGAAAATAAATCAGTGAGCAAGACCCTAGCCCACATGTGAGAGGGCATCGTAAGCAGCAGATCACTCTAGAGTCATGAGGGTGGTAGCTCATAAGCCAGTAGAGAAATAGTCAGTATCTCTTGCGCAACAAGACAAATGTACGCAACATGTCACTTTTTCCGTCATCCACACCAACTTTGGTGGGCCCTATAATCATGCATTGGCATCAATAGCAACTGTGAGCCTCATGTGCACTATCAACACGTGGTCCTCGCAGTATGTCAATGCGTGCATTGTCTTTTTACAACAGCTCACATTTTTTTCAGTGCAACATTGCAGTTTATTATAATAACTCTTTTTTATAAAGAAGAAGCCTTTATTTAAGAGGTAGTTCCTACTCTCCACATATTCATAGCATGTTGGAGAGCATTCAACTGAGAAATATCGGCAGAAAGCAACATAGGAATCATTGTGAAGAACTTTCATTGTTGATATGTAATTTGAACTTGAGGTTAATTCTCTCTCTTCTCTAGGATTGTCTCTCCTTCAATCAATTCCATATGTGTTGCCTCATCTACTTATTTTCCCAAGGAATGTATGCTAGTTCTCTCATCAGTGTTGATGATACATTATCTTAATGTCCTCCATGTAAGGGACTAGACACTACCCCGGCTAAGAGAATAAGAGACTGGAGGTAAGACCTTCCCTAATGTGAAGCCCCCACTCCTTGTAAATCCAACTCTCATGAGGTTATTGGGTAAACTTAAACCCAAGGTTAGCTAGAGTAAACCAAAAACTCTAGGGTTTGGGCGTAAACAAAAAACCCCGCATGATGGTAGCTCAATAGTAGCACCAGGTTGTGAGAAAACCTGAAACTCACGGTTTACGAGTATACCAGAAACTCGTGGTTGAGAGTAAACCTAAAACTTTGTGTGTCGTGTGAGTTTAGTTCTAGGGGGCGTTGTGACAAAGATTATGCCAAGTTTGGCTGAAGGGGCTGATTGTTGGGGTCATCCCAACTTGGGCATGTCTATGTGTGAACCTCTTTTTGTAAAGACTTTATAAGGCTCAATAAAAGATAATTGAAACCTCTCTTTTCATTTTTCTCCACCGGTGCCTCATCTCTAACTCTCTCTTCTTTGCACACGCTCCTCTCCACCATTGCCATGTCCATTCGCGATGCCATTCACTTCCATGCGTGCTCTTTTGATGGCTCTCCCCTTCCTCACTTTTGATCTTCGTTGTCCATACTTCCTTTAACGTTCTCTTGAGTTCTTGGTATTTCTTTTTACGCTCAACCTTGGTCCATTTTGGTTCTCCGAACTCATCCATCTTTGGTTTCTTTTGTTTCATTTCTTTTTTAGTCTTTTGAGCTTGCTTCCTCAAGCTCCTAATACCTTCTTTTGTTTTTGTGTCCTGTGTTTTTGTGAACTGACCCAAGATTTTATCTTTTACACAATCTTTTGCCTTTACAAGCATCAAGAATTATGTTTTTCCTTCTACTCTCGGCATCGGATTTTCTTTGGCCACATTTGAGGCTATTTTCTTCTTGTAGCATTGTTGCCACCTAGTTTTTTTGATTTGGAAATTTATAAAACCTGGCATTCGTTATGGTTTCTTCTTGTTTGCTTGGGTTGTCAGGGCATTCGTCATCTACATTGTTCTCATGCTTAAAATGCTCTAGAGAATTGTAAAACAACTCTTCCTCTCCATCCTCATCCTATTTTCTTAGTTTAGGTTCGTTCGAGGCTTGACTCTCATCCTCTTCCTTAACTACCTTGACCATGTAATATGGTATCACATCATAGCCACCATCCTTGTCATAGAACTTTGTTGTGGGATTGTCAACCAGATTGCACACATCCAAAGTTGCCAAAATGTGTTCCCATCCTAAAGACTCTAGTTCTTCTTCTGGAAAGGGCTCTGGATGTAGTCTTTCTCTTCTAGAACTCTTTCTAGGATACACTCTTTGTGCTTTAAGATTCCACAATTTGAAGCTCCGTACATCCATAGTTGTTTGGACTTTCCTAACCATGCTAGAAGTTTGTTGTTGAGAGTGCACAAATGCGGTGCATGTGCAGAGAGTGAGGAGGAGAGAGAGAACACAGGATGTGGGTGGAACAGCCTCTCAAAAAGTGACTCAGTGTATGAGTGAGGTGCTCCTTATTCTTATGTATAGAAAGAATAACGAAGTGTGTATACACAGTGGGTGACCGGACATTGGATGTCCAGCCTAACAAAGGTGCAGTGCGTTTACCCCAACATTTGTATGCTACTAATGTAGCTAAATCAAACTCCTCAATAGGTATTCTAGTTACATCCTTGTAACTATGGTCTTTTAGGTTTATCCTGGTTCTTGTTTCCATGTTTCTCAGGTATATATGGTCATTCTCTCAATCCTGTACCATTTTTAACTGTCTCATGAATGATCTTCCAAGATGATGTCATAGTTGTCCTTCTTACCAAAATCAACAATAGAAAAAGTATGCTCATATTCAATTCTGGAAGAGGTGAAAATTACTTTCTCTAGAAGCCCTAGGGGTTTCTCCATATACCCATCTGCAAGCTCTAAATTCATTCATGTTGCTCTTAAAGCAGGTTTTCCCCATTTTTTTCATGTTTCTTTTGTAGCAATGGTCAGTCCGACTCTACAATCAAGAATTTCCATGGGGTGGTGGCACCTTGAAATTCTATAGAAAGAGTCGTGTCACCATTTTTTCCTTCACAATGTTCTCACCAAACTTTTCTTCTTGGATTCCTTCTTGAATTTTTGTCAAAGAGTCCTTCACACCAAATTTTTCTAAACTTTCTATCATCATCCACATGTTTGGCCATATTTGTAGCAGCTTAGCTGACGTTATTCCGCATGTTATTGGTGTTGAATTTTTTTTATTAGTCCCTTAGAGTCAATGGCTTTCTTCGAGGAGAGTCTCTATGATGGGACTGCAACAACATCTGATTGGACTTGTGCTCCCATATAGGATGGTAGTGTTTTCAAAAAATGGGGTTGTTTGTCTATAGATAGAATAGATCCTTGGTCTCCATAATACGATTGTATCTCTAAGTTTATTTAAGATGCACGAATTACAGCCCTCGAAACTCAGGTTGCAACACTTATTGGAGAAAATGAAGAACTCAAGTGATGCTTGCAAAAGCTTGAACAGATGGATCGTGATTTTGGTACCTTGTCGGAACCAGACTTGCTAGGATAGTGCCCCTAGGTGTCCTAGACCTCCTCCTAAATTTTCATTGCATTTTGAGTCCGTTCGAGTTCCAAAAATGGCATGATGACCTAGAGCTGTGAGAAATGACATAGGCAGATTTCCCTGATCGTTGAGTGTTGGTTTTCTTGTTGATCTAGTGTGTTTCAAAATTTCTCTATCGGTGGAAGAAACACTCCTCTTCCATCATTGTTTTGGTTTATGAATTTGCTTAGCTCATTAGCTTTGTTGGCCTCTTTGACATGTTTCCATAGTGCATCAAGACCATCTACACTTCTTTGGTATACCTGGGTGGAATCCATTGGAAGACTTATCCATGGTATTCATCACTATCTTTGGCACTTGTGCAGTTGTTTTGGTTTCAAGTTCTTGAATTTTTGTTGAAGGGTCCTTCACACCAAAGTTTTCTAGACAACTTTCTACCATCATCCACATGTTTGGTCGTATTTGTAGTAGCTCAGCTAACATTATTCCTCATGTGATTGGTGTTGACAAATTTCTATCAGTCCCTTAGAGTCAATGACTTTCTTGGAGGAGAATCTCTATGATGGGACTGAAACAACATCTGATTGGACTTGTGCTCTCCCATCTAGGATGGTAGCGTTTTCAACAAATGGGGTTTTTTGTTTATAGATAGAATAGATCCTTGGTATTCCTAACACGATTGCATCTCTAAGTTTAATTGAGATCCTACCTCAAATATCTCTATCGGTGGAAGAAATACTCCTCTTCCATCATTGTTCTGGTTTATGCGTTTGCTTAGCTCATTAGCTTTGTTGGCCTATTTGACATGTTTCCATAGTGCATCAAGACCATCTACACTCCTCTGGTATGCCTGGGTGGAATCCATCAGAAGACTTATCCATGGTATTGATCACTATCTTTGGCACTTGTGAAAGTGTTTAAGTTTTTGATTCATGATCCTGGTTAGAATTTGGTCCTATTTGTTCCTGGTTTGGTGGGATTATTGGCACTAGTGGGAAAATTATCACTTCTTCTGGTTTCCCAACTAGAGGTTCTAGTAAGGCTTGGGAAGTTTGATCATTTTTGGCACATTTCAAGCCTTTTCTTCTCTAGTTCTGCATATGAATATGTCATCCACCGTTGTTCTTGAGTTTGGTATTCTTTCAGTAAGCTTAGCAAAAGATCTTCTTCCTCGTCAAATTGTTCGCAATGTAGGCAGGTCTAGGCTCTTCTCTTGGTTCAACTAAATCTATTTTCTTTGCATTTTCAAGTCTTTCATATGACTCACCCTGCTTTCTTAGTTCCCCTAAAGATTGTTCCACTATAATCTTTTGGTGTTGGAGAGTATATTTCTTGTAATGGGATGGAACACTCATTACATCTTACTCTCTTCCTTGGTTGTTTCCATTTCGATAGTATACACCTCCTTTAGAGTTTTCTTCAACTCTTGATATTTTTTCTCTCGCTTAACTCATGCCATGGATGATTCATCATCCTAGTATTTAGGTTTTGATTGAGTTTCCTTTCTCATTTTTCTTGATGTTTTTGATGTTCCTTGTTTGTTGTCTGAAGGATATCTACCCGTGATTTTGTCTTTGACACAATCGTGTACATCTATCTGCATCAAAAATTGCGTTCTGCTAGAAGCTAATGGCATAGGTCTAGATTTCAAGTTTTTTGTTTCTCTTTTCCTTCTATACCATTTTTGTCTTCTTATTTTTTGGTTTGGAAAGTCAAAAAACTTTTCCTCTCTTCCTTTTAGGAGTAGTTGGGCTCTCACATATTCTTTTTCTAATCCAGAATCATCGGATGTAGATGAATGTTCTTCAAAATCGTCAATACCATCATAATAGAGGTGTGAAAAGATTTGTTGAGCTTTCAGTAAGTCCTTGGGTTCCTGAACTTCATCTTCAATGTGAGAGTTGAGATCATTTGTATGGGAATATGTCATAACCATCCTCATTGCAAAATTGAGTAGGCATAGATGTACACTACAACATAACACCCAGATTTTGATGCACCACATTTCGACGCACTATTCCTTTCCACTCGTCTTTCGACAGGCATGCTACTCGTCGATATACACGTCGATAGAGGCGTTGAAATGCGTGTGGCAATGCTTGTCTAAAGGTAAATGTTACCACGCGTATTTCCGCACGTACTTCCACGCGTATTTCGACGAAAAAAATTTGGGAGAAAAAAAGGAAATCCGCGCATAGGCGGTCATTTTTGCCTGCGAGCGCGCGCACAGATTGCTCTTGGAAACTTGTAGTGCAGGTATTATTGATCTCTCCCCCCCCCCCCCCCCCCCCCCCCCCCCCCCCCCCCCCCCCCCCCTCTCTCTCTCTCTCTCTCTCACAAGCTACATCGTGTGTGTGTGTGTAGGAGAGAGAGAGAGAGAGAGAGAGAGAGAGAGAGAGAGAGAGAGAGAGAGAGAGAGAGAGAGAGAGTTTGCGGGTTGCCTTGATGGACGTCTATAGCATAGCTCTCAAGCATCAACATATTTATCAATACAAGGGAAGCGACTAGGATGAGGCATGGAAACTCACTAGGGTGTCAATCCTAATGAAGTGAACTCAATGAGATGCATCTACTAACTCTACAAGCAAATCAAATGCACTATCGCCAAGTAATCTGACTATGTCCTTCTACACAGCTCTACAATCGTCACGCCTATTTACCATGCAAATCTATTGGGAATCGCACGAAACTTGAAGGGAAGCTATAGGGGACTATCAGGATCATATCCTAATACTGTCACAGCATTCTGGAGAGGTACAAAGATCACGATCGTTCATCCCAAAGTCAGCAAAAACAGCGAACAAGCGATCCTAATGGGTCGTTTTAGGGTCCCTAAAGCCTCTCCTAGGGTCAAAACAACATAAAATACGCATATAGACACTCAAAACAGCGATTTAAGGTCTCAAACTCATAGTTAAAAACCTACACCGAATCTTGAATGATTACACTTGAATGGAAGAGCAAAGTAAGAGGAACACAATGCAATAAACGAATCTGAATTTGGATTACCATAGCCACAATAGCAAAGAGTACAAGTTGGAGCAAGAAGGAGCTCTCAAACGTACGCTGTCTTCTCAGTTTTTTTATCAAAAAGATAATGTTGAAACTTACAAAAAAATGACCTTTATAGTTTAGGTCTTTACGAATGGCTTGTCAAGCCAAAAGCTCCTAAACTTCTAACTGGATCTCTAATATACAATTGCTCCCAGAAGAATAATCATAAATCCTTTGACAAGTTCTCGGCTTAGAGATGCTCTCTTACAAAAGAATTTTACAAAGGTTTCTCATAAAAATATGACCCTTCTCTGGAAACGGCCACTTGTCGCTTCGTCCGCCAAACACTCCCCCCTTCCTTATCCTTGCACGTCCTCGTGCATGTTTAGTACTTTGGCCGTTGATGTGGCTCTTGATGTGGCTCCAATGAAGCAAGTGTTTTTGAAAAGATTCTTGTTCGAAGGACAGCTTCCAGGGCTTCTTGATGCTGTCTGAAAGGATTTTCTTTTAATGTGTGTTGGTATGCTACGTACTGTGCCTTGAGGTCCTTTGCCATAGGATGGAAGATACTTGAGTCTATTTCAAAGAACCCTGTGACGAAGGCCTCTTCGAATGTCTGCAAGTAGTGTGAAGGCAGGTACATTAGCCTGGAGTACATTGCCATCAAAATGTGTCGTAGCGGCGAATCCTGGAGATTCCAGCAGATCCCTCTGTTCTCTTCCAAGAACAGATTCCACGGATGATCATCGCCTTCAGTGTCTTTAAACACCTGGATGCAGGTGATGATCCTCCGGGCTATCTTTACTAGCATTTGACAAGCCACGTCGGGGACATCCCGCAGCAAGGTGACTGTCAAATTCAATGTGTTGACCACATAGGCTACTGTAGGAGACTGCTGCGCTGTCAAGACTGGGTAGTTCAGCTTTTGCTGCCTTGAGCCCTGCCTTGAGCCTTTCCATGTGGAAAAATCCCTCCACGTGCGTCTTCTAGGGACTGGGCAGAAAGTAGGATCTATTTGTATATGCTGAGGAGCGTTGTGGTAGTTAGTTAGATCCTGTGGCCGTTTGTCCAACCACTTCTGCCTCCACTTTGGGTGGTCATCGACAAGTATCTGGGCTTCTTCCGGTGTCAGTGCAATGCCTTCGTAACCCCCATCTTTGTTTCGTGGCAGGGCTGGCCGCATCTTTTCCTTCCACAGAATTGCTTCATGGCATATCAGAGGAAGTGGTAGGTACTCATGGCCAAACCCTTCCACCTGCTCTTCTGGCTATAAGTAGGCCAGGGCCGCTGACTCCATTATCTTCTTTTCATAGAGCATGTAATCCTTTGCTGGTCCCTCTGGCATGTCCTTAATGCTCTTAGTGATCTCATCTCTAATATCCAGATCTGGCTCTGCAAATTCGTGCTCTTGTTCCCCTTGGTGTGATGTTTCAGGCAAATCAGGCACTTGTTGTCTGGACAGCAGTTGCGGAATCTGCGCTTTGTCTGCTCTGATTTGTTGTTGAAAAATCAGATCTTCCTTTTCCTTCAACAGTGTGTCACCGATCTTCTTATGAGTCTCTAATTCGGCGCTTGCTTGTGCAAGTTGCTGCTCTAGTTCTTTTATCTTTTGCTCATTTGTCGTCGTCTGGGACATCATTCCTGATAAGAGCAGCTATCTTTGAAGCTTTTCTTGCTCTAGCTCCAATTTCAGTGCCGCTATGGTGTTCACTGCTGTGGCATTGTCCGATGTGGAGACCAATGCTCCAGGCAGGTTCCTGGTTTGCCATCAAGGTTTTCAGAGTACTTTTGACAGTGTTGTACAAACTGTTAACTCTGTGAAACCTTGCGCTTTCGTAAGCAAGCTGCTCCGTTGCTTTCTGTACTCTTGCCGTCAATTCTTGGCATTCTTTTTCTTTGGCGATCAAATCTGTCCTGACGTCCACCAAATCTCTAATCAGAGACTGAGCCTGCTGTTGCTCAATGTCTCTTTCCCTCGTTTTGAGTTCCAGTTGTGCCCTCAGGCTCTCTAACTCCTCTTGCCCAGATGCTTGCTTTTGTTGGGCCTCCTATACCTGCTTTTCCTTTTCTCTCAGCACCACGTGCTGGCACTGGAACTGTCTTTCTAATTCCTTTAAAGTTTGCCTGTAATCAAAACCAACAACAGCCTGGCAGGATTTGTGGTATCCGATTGCTTCCGTAGGAGGTATAAACTCCTTTTGCGAGGTTGAAGGAGGAGGAGGTGTTTGATGGAGAAGGAGGAGGAGGAGGAGATTTCGGCGAGGGAGGAGGTGGTGATTTAGGCGAGGGAGGAGGTGAGCTTTCTTCTTCTCGTACATGCCTCCTTTTGGAAGCATCTTTCCCTGACTGTGAAGCAGACGCTTCCGCTTTTCTTTTCTTTAAAATCTTGATGATTCTTTGGCGGGTCAAATCCGCCGCCCGTCGCGCTTCCACATTCCTCTCTCTTTGAGTTTTCTTTAGCTCCTCTGCTTGGTTTGTATCATCAGCTACATCTTTTTCCTTCGTTCCTTCAGTGGACTGCAAAGAAATATCCACTTCTGCAGCCTTTTGTTCTACTTATAACCTTTGCTTTTCAGCCCGTATGCGAGCTGTATTTTCTATTCTTTCTTGTCTTTCCTTCTCAAATCTTCGTTTTTGTGTTTGTTGTGTTGCAGCATCTCTTGCCTGTCTGTCAGCCCGTAACTTGGTCCTTCTTTCCTCGACTCTTTGTTGGGCTTCTGCATATGCTTTTTGAAGGTCAGACTGCGGTACTACACTTCTTTCCCTCCTTTTTCTCTTGAGCAGCTTTGTGGAGTCTTCCTCCTCGCTTTGTTCAAACTCCGATGGCCCTTTGTCTTTTGACCCTTGAGAGTTCCTTCCTCGTCAGTCTCCGTCTTTTCTTCATCACTCGAGCTTTTGTTGGATGCCTTGGCTGAGCGCGATGATGTTGCGCCAGTGGTCGTCCTTACTGAATGAGCAACCATCTTTGCTTTCTGAATCAGGGCCGTTTGAGAACTGGCAGTTGGCAGATCTTCAATCATTCCCAAAGCTTGGTATGCTATTCTTGTTAGCATTGGCCCTGCGTTCATGTAGCTTTTTTTTTTTGCCGAGCTTTTCAAATTTGCTTCGACCAAGTTTTCCAAGATGTAAGAACCATAGTCGCAGCGAATGGTTCTATTTTCCACTGTTGCTAGATCCATGACGACGGCAAGGTGCAGGATTGTTGGCTCGATGTAGCGAGGAGGCTTTTGTACTCTGAAATGCTGAGAGATCAATCTCATCGATAATTCCAGCTCTCCGTATATCATGTCACTATATTTGTATTTGTTTCCTTTTGCTTTGATGAATGCCTTCTCAATATCTAGTGACTTGGTCTTTCCCAGCAAGTCGTGTTTCCCTGGAAGGAAATGCAAAGCTTCGTTGATGATTTCTTTTGTGATCTTTACTTTCACCTTCGATCCATCCTTGTCCGTGAGCATTGCCTGCCCATCATATTGTATCGAGCTCATGAGCTCGTGGGCCCTCATGTAGTATGTTCCCCATGGCTGTAATCTGAAAAACTGCTCCAAATGCACAGCCCGCACTGCCTCTATTAACTCCGGCCTTCGGTGGAGATTCCATAGTTCCCGTGGCATGATAGTCGTCTTTACCATGTCACCTTCAGCATCCCTAAACTTCGAGATGAAAATGTGAGCATGGATCTGAGCTAGTATTTCATCCGAGATGTGAGCTTTTTCATTTGTAGCAAGCTCATCCACTTCATATGGTGCTGCTGTCCAGTGCCTTTCTTTCTTTTGGCGAGGCATTGTATGTCAGTAGAATCACAAGATGTCAATATTTTCCTTTCGCAATCAATTGCATTTAGACTTTTAGTATAAAACAATTTAAAAGTTAAAACAGTCGCATTTAGACTTTTAGTAAAAAACAGTTCAAAAGTTAAAATTGATCATAACTTGAACAAATTTCATCCATTCTTGTCCATATTTCACCAGTGGGACTAGGAAGACTAGAGCTATGACTGATTAAAATCTGAGCCAATTCTAGGCCTGAGGTACACTGATCGCGATCGTAGTACAGAGGCCAAAAGTAGATTTGATCACATGAGTGGTTTGCTGATAGTTGGAGGATCATTTTGGTCCACTCTGTGTTTCATTTGAACCACTTTTGAGTTTATAGGTCCCAATTTTGGGTTACAAGGGAGTTTTAGACTAGACTTTGACTTTTCATGAGTTTTTGATGTCCAAATCTTGAAACTTGATGGGTAACTTGAACAAGATGTGTACAAGGGATCTGTTAGGTTTTGGTCAAAATCTGATGCTGAGGTACACCGATCGTGATCATAGTACCTGTTTTTTTTGGGTGAAAACGGGATGGTAATGGACCCCTATGCCTGCCTAGCCCACTGATGATTTATTTCCAAATTTGGACTTAAAATGAACTAATTAGAGCAATATTTCACTGTTTGACCTTATTTTACTAAGTCTAACCATATTGGGTTTTCCTGATGAATTTTGGTTGGAGCTTGGAGTTAGTTGAAGTTAGTTTTAGAGCTTTTCACTGCTTGCATGATGTGCTGCTATCATCAGCCTACTCCACTGTCTGATTTTGACTTGATCAGACACTTTTATACCCCATCTTGGGAATTTTCCAGACTTGTGTATTTTTCAGGCATTCTTTGGATACCGATGTGATATTTGAGCATCCCTAAGTCACCTTTTGGTCTTTGGCATTGGTTCGGTCAAAATTCTCCCTTTGTGTGATCATTCGAGACTGAAATGATCATATCTGTACTTGTAGGAGATTCTGAGATCCATTCGAGGTTTTCTACAACTATACTGACTCCTAGTCGGACAGGTATGCCCTTCAAACTATCCATCATTATTTTTAACCGGATTTTGGTAGTTGTAGGTCAAATTTTCCCATTTTGGTTGTGTTTGACAAATTAGGCCCATTCTATGAGCAAAATTTGTGCATTTTCCCTGAAAATTCAAGAGAGTGTATCTTTAATTGAGTTCCAAGCCTGGGCCAAATCAAAAGTTGCAAAACCTGCATCTGGGGGCACCGATCGCGATCGTACCATAGAGGCCAAAATGATTTTTGACACCTGCGGATTGTAGGCGAGGCTGAGGGGAGGTTTTTTGCAGATTCTGTCCCAAGTTTTGTCAGTGAGGTACACCTATCGCGATCGTTGTACCACCACCAAACTGAGATTTGATCACATGGCTTTATTCCTGACCTTGTGGGGAGCACATTGATGTGTTCCGTGCTTGAAAAAAGTTTTGTTTGGATGCCTCTAAGGCGATCCGACTTTAATTTGATCCCTTCGTCCGTTTGTGCAATGATTCGCGCTTGCATGCGTAATAGACTTGATCTTTACTTGATAAGAAACATACCTGTGAAATCTGGTATGAAATGCTGGCTCCGACCGTCCGTACGGGGTAGAAATGTGGCAGCTCGCAAGAAGCTCTCTTCTTCTCTCTCAAAATGTGAAAATGAACAGTGAGCTAGAATTTGGCCTACCTGACCTATATCTTCCCGAGGTTTTTGTGACATAGGGCTGATTTTCCTTACCTTTGATCCCGATATAATATGCATACCACCTGTGGGTCAAACTGCTTGTCATTCCGGCATCGTATGACCATTTGATGCGATTTTGGCGAAATCTAGTCATGATCATTAAGGCTGAAATTCGACATCTTTAGATTAGCTTCATATCTTCCATGCTTGATAACCTTATCATGATACTTCGGCGTTTGCTTCCAGAACTTGATTCCGACACTTATGAGCCATATTTTTTTATTTTTGATGTTTTATTAACGAAAATCAAACACAATAAATTGAAAATACTTATTAACTGGCAAAAATTAGCCAAAAATTATTATACTCACCCCTAAGCATATATTTTCACTTGAAGCATCCCAATGCTCCGGATTTTGTCATTACAACTCATTGTTATGCTGGTCGGATGATAAAAACGCTAAAAATGTAAGATTTTGATCAAATATGTTCGAAATTGAACTCTAAATAATGAAAAACACACACATTATGTACATATATACACGTTGGACCCCTTAATGGTCCTGACTGCTGCTAGATTCATTAGTTACTCCCCCCTTCCTAGACTGAGTCGTCCCGGACGAAGGTTGGGTGCATGTGCATGGGTTTTGAAATCTGTGTCTATGCATGGCCGTGTAATGTGGCCCTATTCTCATGTTTGAGACAATGCGTTGGGTAACAAGGTGCTGTGCAAGTTGCGGGGACTGAATGTAGTTTTCAGTGGCTTTTGATGGCGAGGGTAGCTGTGTATGGAACAGAAGAGCTTGCAATCGAATTGCTCTTTCCCGGATTGTTGGTGTTGTGATGGCAACTATTTTTGGAACCCATTTGTATGCGGTTTGTTGCATCTTTACAGATTCTAATTTAGTTTCCTGAATTTTCATAGGTTTCTAGTGCCATTTTGGTAGTTCAGGCTTCCTGGTTTGATTTTTGGGTTTCCCTTCAAGCTTTGTCGCCGAATCTTTGGTTTTCTCTAATTTTGGTTTCCATTTCCACTCTGGACTAACTCCTGAAGGTCCTTGATATGGTGCTGCTTTCGTCTAGAGCTTTTCCTTGGGTAGCCATATCTGGCTCTGTTTGTTCTGCATGATTTTTTTCTTTATCCATACTTTTCGAACAACCGTTTTTGGTGTTTTTGGCTGATAAGCTGGTTGCTTTTTGTCGATGGATACTCGGCCGCGAGTGATCTGTTTTGGCGAATGGAGTCATGTATTTGTTAGAGTTGTGTGTGTACATCAACGCATGTACTGACCATTCAGTAACTGCATTGTACGTTCTCATCCATGGAACTCCCAAACATAGTGATTCTCTGATTTCTCTGTCTTTCATTACGAAAAATTGATGAGGACAACTATTTCCATCAATATTGATTGGTAAGTTTACTATCCCCAATGTTGGCATTATTGCCCCGTTTGCGGCTTGTAAATCACGTGTGGATTGCACTAGGGGTTCATCTGTAAGTGGAGAAGTTGACCACATTGACTCTTGCTCCTGTGTCAATCAATGCTCGTTGATATCTGCCATACGAAAGTTTGACATTGATGAGAACATCGATTCCTGTTTCCCATTTCTCATCAGTGTGAATTATAGAAACAGGAATTTGAGCCGTATCTGCTGGTTGAGGAAGTCTTTGTTGTTGTAAGTTTTGTTTTCGTTTTAAAATCCTGATTCTGGCCTCCTCGTGCGCTTGAGCTTTTGTCGCATTTGCTTTGTTCTTGCGCTCCTTCGCAGCGTGTATTTTGGGAAGCCTTCTCTGAGGTTAGTGGTAGGTTCTACTTCTTTAGTCTGCAACCACTAATCCAGTTAGGCATCTCCTCTCCCTCTAATGTCGCAAGTTTAATGGCAGCGCTAGATGATATGTCATGAATCACATAGGGTCCATTGCCTCGCTTTTTGAGTTTCAAGGAATGTTGTTTCAGGGTATACATTAAGACGTAATCCCCCGTAGCAAATTCCTTCCTGATAACATGTTGATCAAAGAATGATTTCATGTTTCGTTTTTGCGCGTAGATTGATGCAAATGCTCTCAATCTAGTTTCATCCAGTTTTTCCAGGATATCTACCTGATTGGATAAGAAATTCAAGTGGCAACATTCTTTAGCGACCCGAAGCGTGGGGATAAGAAATTCAAGAGGCAAAATTGCTTCAATTCCATAAACCATGTTGAACAGAGTTGTTCCGATTGATGTTTTGTAAGCTACTCTATATGCCCATAAAGCTAAATATAGCTTTTGATCCCAGTCAGCTCTCGATTCGCTAACAATTTTGGTGAGAATTGTCACCAAAATCTTGTTCGTACTTTCTGCTTGTCCGTTAGCTTGTGGGTGATAGGGACCTGACTTCCTGTGAATTACCATGAATTCATCCAATAGGAATTTGATCACTTCATTGATGAAGTGAGTCCCTCTATCGCTCACTATCTCTATTGGTAATCCATATCTGGTGAAAATGTTCTCATACAAAAACTGTGCTGTCGTTTTTGCATCATTTTTGGTTGTTTCTTTCGCTTCCACCCACTTTGTTAGATAATTTGTTGCCACAATAATGTATTGAGCGTGCATTTTATATCCAGGAGGCGTAATCGGTCTTACAAAATCTATTCCCCATTTCGCAAACGCTCTTGCCCCCATCATTGGCCTCAAGGACATATCATCTCGTGCTCTGGGAATCTTTGTCCTCTGGCAATCATCACAACGTTTCACAAACTCTTTAGTGTCCATGAATAGTGTAGGCCACCATATGCCTACAATAAGAATTGCTTTGGCCGTTTTGTCAGCTGAGAAATGTCCTCCAGCTTGTCCGCCATGTGCTCACTCTAAGATAGGAATGTATTTCTCTTCAGTAGCGCACATTCTCAATTGATTGTCTTTTTCCCTCTTGTAAAGATTATCCTCAATCAGTACATAGTTATCTGCCTCTTTAGTGATCGTTTTGACACGTGATCTACTCATCCCTTCAGGCAGTATCCCGGTGGTGAGGTATTCAACAATGTAGTTACTCCATCGGGGTACTACAGATAATTTGAATAGAGTCGCGTGTTCTATCGGCTTTTGAAATGTGAATCTAACGCATGATTTGATATGCATATGAACACTTTGTTGCATTTTCGGCCAATACACACCCATTCTCATCAATCTTTGATACGTCTGTGCATGCCCATTGTGAATCCCCGTTGTTTGTACATGAGCTTGGTTTAGATACAATTCTTGTTCACTCGATTCAACACAAAGCCTAAGGATTTGATCCGATCCCTGTTTGTATAGCCTTCCCGCCAACATTACCAATGATCTAGATGCTGCAATGGTAGATGGTTGTCTTGTCACATTCAATGACCCAATAGTCAACAAAGGAATTACATCCTCGCTCCATCTTGGAACCATTTCTATGTTGAAAAGATATGCATCTCGCAAATCATCATCAACTCCTACCGGGTTTTCTCCATGCATCATTCTAGATAAATGATCCGCTCTTTGGTGTGTAGTTCCTTTTTTGACTACTAACGTGAAGTCAAACTGAAGCAGTATGATGAACCATCGTACAATCCTCCTTGTACTGCAAGGTTTGTTTACTAAGTACAACAGTGCTTGGTGATCAACGAAGAATACAAATTTCTTGGAAAGTAAGTAGTGTCTAAACTTTTTCACCGCATAGATCATACCCAAACCCTCCCTCTCAGTTGTCGTGTAATTCTTCTCTGCATTGTTCAGTTGTCTACTGGAGTAACTGATCGGAAAATCCATGTTGTTCTCTCCAGGTTGTGCAAGTATGCATCCTATAGCATATGCTGATGCATCTACGTGGATGTGGAATATCTTTTTCCAATCCGGAGCCTTCAAAATTGGAGTGGAAATCAACCTTTGCTTCAAAGTTTGAAAAGCTTTCTCGCACTCATTTGTTCACTCAAATTTAGTCATCAGCGCGTAAAGTGGTTTTACAATTATAGCGTATGAGTAGATAAGTCTGCGATAATATCCACAATGGCCCATAAATGCCTGTACCTCCTTTACCTTTATTGGTCGTGGTAGATCAACAATGACGCTGATCTTCTTCATGTCTGTTGAAATACCATTTCTGGACACTATATGTCCCAATATTTTGTCATGTCTTACCATGAAGACACATTTCTCTGGATTCAGGCAAATCCGATACAGTCTGTATTTTTCGAACACTTTGGTCAAGTTCTCTATGTGCCCCAATCTTCCGAGAGAGTGAACACACAAGTCATCCATGTAAATCTCTAGGAATTGTCTTAGATATTCTTTAAAAGCATGACCCATCAGCCTCTGAAATGTGGGTGGTGCATTTGTTAAGCCAAATTCCATTACCCTGAATGCAAAAATGCCCCATTCAGTTGCAAAAGCTGTCTTGTGGTGATCCTCTGGCTTTATTGCGAGCTGGTTGTAGCCCGAAAAGCCATCTAAGAAACTATAAGCTTCTTTACCTGCCACTCTTTCTATTACATGATCAGTAATGGGTAGGGGATAGTTGTCCCGAATTGTAGCAGCGTTTACTTTCTTGAGATTGATTCACACTCTTAACTTTCCATTTTTCTTCGGGACCACCACAATCAGTGAAACCCAATCGGTGTGCTCAATTTCGTAAATAAACTCTGCCTCTTTAAGCTTATCTATCTCCTCCTTGATCTTTTTTGCAAACGTCTCATTGTAAGTATAGGGACGTTGTCTACTGGTTTGGCGTCATTCTTAAGGGGTATTGTGTGTTGACAGATACTTGGATCCACCCCCTTAAGATCTTTGTATGACCATGCAAACACATCTCTATATTGTTTAAGAGTAGCTACCAAAAGCTTTTCCTCGTCTTCAGTAAGATCCGTGGCAATATATGAAGGTTTTGGATCTTCTCCCGGCTCCGCTAGATCTATTCATTTAGCTTTTTCAGGACCGTCGTACGATGTACCAGGTTCCTTCAATTCCCTCATCGGTTGTTGCACTATGATTTTCCTATCTTGTATGGTATACTTCTTATAATGGGACGGCGCATCCATCTTGTCATAATTCGTGTCCTCATTTGTTTCCAATTCAGCCATCCATATGTCTCTGAGGTTCGTTTGAGCTTATTGTACTCCGTTTTCCTCTCTGTTTTGGTCATTTCATACCCTATTTCCCCCCCTTTATGTGTCTTAGTCGTTCGCTTTTCGCGCTTGTTCTTCTTGTTGTTTTTCCATTGTTTAGTTTTGATAAACCGGCCAGTAACCTCGTCTTTGACACAATCAACAGCTTTGACAAGTTTTAGATATCCGGTTCTGTCATTGACAAGAGGCATTGGATTATGCTTATTCGCTCTTGATTTTCTTGTTCTCTTGGATTTATACCGCTCTTGTCGACTAGGTTTTTGGTTAGGAAACTCGTAAAACATGTCCTGTCTCAACCTGTATTTCCTTATTCGTCTCTGATCCACTTGATCTTTCGTCATCAACATCTATCATTTGGATTTCATCACCCAGTGATGGAGGGTCACCGCTTAGTGAATCTGTGAATTCCTCCTCTGTTCGATTCCTATCGTTCACTACAGATACCTCATCAATTATTCTTTTACACTCAGTCTCACGTGGTGGTTCTTCTTGTTCCTCGCTCTCTGATCCTGACTCAAGGATGACGCTAGCCATTTGCAACGTTACTAGGTCGTATCCTTCATCGTCACAAAATTCTGTAGGCATGCATTCGTTCCAAGGTTGACAATATTTGAGTGCACCCAAATGGCTCAAATAAATGTTCAGGGAAAGGTTCTGGGAGATAAGCCTCGTCTTCTACGGATCTTTCCAATATGCATTCCTCTTTGATTATGTCTCCACAATTAGATGCTCCAAACATCCAGACATGTGCTTTTGTTTGTATCCATGCACGTATTTCTTTTTCGTTTATTGTGATTGAATTAAATTCTTGCACTGGTGTTTTTGCAACGTCTCTATAGCTGTGATCCTTCATGTTGATTTTCGTTATTAGCTCTTCGTGCCTCAGGTAAATTTGGTCGTACCCCCAATCTTGTATCATTTTGAGTTGACGCATAAAAGGTCGCCCCAAAATAATGTCGAAGTTGTTTGTTTTCTTGAAATCCACCACAGCAAAGGTGTGCTCATAGTTAATTCTACACGAAGTTACAACTATTTGGTCCAGGATTCCCAATGGTCTCTCTACATACCCATCTGCGAGTTGCAATTTCATTCTTGTCTTTCTCAGAGCTGGACGGCCCCATTTCTCCCAGATTTTCTTTGTAGCAATCGCAAATCCCGCTCCACTGTCTAGGATAGCTATCGTTTTTATATCCTGATATTCAACAGGTAAGGTTGTATTACTTTCCTCACCTTCACAATAATCTCCGACCTTGTTTATGGGCACTGGTTGGGCTTTGGGTTGACCTTCCCGTTTGTTTGTTTTTTCCCGTAGGGTTTGTCTGAAGAGGAATCTTTACTCCTTTGTTCTCCAAATTTTTTCCCATGTCTTCCCATAAGTGTGGTCTGACTCTCAAGAGTTCTGACAGTGTGATTGTGCATGTTATAGGTGTCGACAACATCTCTTGAAGACTTTTTGAGTCAATCATTTGTGGAATAGTTCTCATCTGGGATGGGAACTAACCTTATCTCCGATCGTGCCTCGTATTCACATATAAATGAAGGCAAGGTTTTCAAGGATTGAGCTTTGATTTCCTTTGAAACCTCCGTTCTCGCATCTCCATACAGCGATTGTATATCTCCCGGATAAAATCCATTGTCCAAGTTAATCTCAGGAATTGGAGCAGATTGTAACATCGCGCTTCCGTTCTTTCTATTTCTAATGGTTTTCCATAAGTGTTGTGGCCATGGTTCTTCAACTTCTGGAATTGGCATTATAGTCATTGACTTAGCGTCATCAGTGGTGTTCGGCACCACTCGGTGATCCAATGACAATATCGTTTCAGGTCTGGGTCCGTTTACTTGTTCTGGTTCATCGATTTTTAGTTTTTCTCGCTCTTTGTGAATCAGCACTTCTTGTTCTAGGGTTCTAACCGCCTTAGGTTCCATCAATGCCTGGGTTGTTTCAATGAGGTGTGTACACATTTCCAAATGCTTTGTTTTCACTTCTAGTTGAGGATAAGTCAACCATCTCTGCTCTAAGGTTTGGTTTGTTTTTAGCCTTGCTTCCTACGCTTGTAATAGAGCATCTAAAGGCTCTAGCACTTTCTCAACCAAGACTGATCCTCCTGAGGACGCTTTCCATGGCTTGTTGTTATCCTCATCAATTTTACCATCTCTCTCTTGTTTCAGTTTCTCTTTTGTTTCATGTAATTCGTTTTGCATGGCAATTTGGGTTTTCAACCTTCTTGTTTTCATTCTGTCTCGTTTCGCCTTCCAGGATTTTCGTTGGGTTCTCACAGATAAACTCTCATTTTCTGTGGGTATTGGAAACTCAACCTTTTATTCCAATGGCTTGTTTTTCTCTAAGTCCTTGGCTTGGGCTCTGGTTATCGCATTGATTTGGATCATGGGATCGGTTTCTGATCCACTACTTGCACTTGGTAACACCCCCACAATATTTATAGTTGCTTTTTCCTTGTTGTCCGAATTCCTTGGGCAATCTGGCAATATGTGATTCACACCACATCCGTCACAAAACCCAAAATTTTTCACTCTTTCACCTTTGAAAGGGCAGCTACGCTCCCAATGATCTGTACTTCCACAGTTATAGCACTGTCCAATTGGTGGTTGATTTTGAGGAGGTGGTCCCATAGGTTGTCTTGCCCTATTAGGATATCCTCTTGGTTTGTAGTTCTGGTTCACAATGAACATTAGCGTTCTTTCGTCCACCAAATATTGATCTCTCAAAGATTGTGCTACATACGTTGGTAGTGCCATACCCTCGCTATTTCCCCACGGTTGATAGGCTTCGTCTGCGTACATTTGTGATTCTGGTTCTGTTATGTAAGGCTCATTCGGTTCCTCATAATAAGAAACTTGAAGTGTACTATTTGTTCCTGGTGATGATTCACAAGGTTGAGCATACCTAATCATGGCTCTATTTTCCTGTGGTAATGGAGGTTGTTGACCCAACACAGGTTGAGGTCTGTCTGCTCCTGCTACCATATTCATATTTGGTCCAGCTTGATATCTTGGAGGAGGTGGCTGGGGTGGTCCTGCTGGAGGTCCTTACGACCTTTCCCTCACATAGTTTTTGTTATAAAAACACTCTTCTGTGCCATGATTTGTCCATTTTTGCTATATGGCGCACCATTTCAGTACTCATCCATTCGCAACTGGTGCTTTCGGCTGTTGTGTGCACCACGGCATCAGGTGATCCCCCTTACATATGTCACATTTCCTTGTCTGAGACTGTCTCATCACTGGATTTGATCTCATATGTTGTTGCATTCTCTTCGTTACCTCCTCTATCATTTGGTCAGCTGTCGGCATCAATGAGGCCTGTGCAACTTTCTTGGTAGAGGGTTCGCTCTTAATAGATGAAGAGCCACTGGTTACTGAATCAGTATCCTCTGACACTTCCCCATATGCTTTGCAGTTATCAACAAGATATAACGCTTCCCTTGTAACCTGTTCAAATGTGCTACAGGCCTTCAAGTGAAGGTCCTTTTTCAAGGTTTCCTCCCTAAGTCCTTCAATAAAGAGCACAGACAATCTCTCGTCCTGTGGTAATTCTCTCCTCGGGCACCTCTCAATGTATTGCTTGAATCTCAAGGATGCTTCCTTCACTTTTTCGTTCTCCCCTTGTTTAAAAGCATATATCTGTGATACAATATTATGCTTTATACCCCGTTTTGAGAATTCTTCCGCGAACTCTCGCAATACATGTCCAATATTCGGACAAGTTTCAGGGTTCAAAGGTTGAAACCATGTTAAGGCCGTCCCTTCCAAGGTCATCCTGAATCCCTCGTATTGAGTATGGAAATCAGTGATCTGCTCTGCTCTTAAGACTTGCTTGAAGAGCGATACATGGGCATATGGATCCCCTGATCCGCTATACTTCTTCGGCGTGCACTTCGCTACTTGGGATGGCCTAATATGTCTATGGTCTGCGACCAATCTCATTGCTCTCGTGTCTCGAATTAATCATTCTCGTGCATCATGGATGTCGTGGGTTGCTCTCGTTGACTCCCCTGCCTCAAATCTACTACAAGGAGGCAAATGTGATGGTGTGGCTGCAAATGTCAGACCTACTGCAGTATGTGTAAAGATAGGAACCGCACTACCTTGATACGTAGCCACCATTGATTCTCTAGAATGTAACATTCCCATGGGGCTTGGCATAGAATATTGAGGCCGACTGAAAGTATCAGCTACATGAGTCCTCTCTCCACCTGTTGCCATCGGGTTTGGCACGACAGTTGTAGGTGCTGGTCTTAGTGGGCTTGGAGTGAGATAATACTGGTGGAGTGGTCCCCCAAAGTACGTATATCCTTCCAACTCCTTTTTATCGATTTTTGCGTATCGTCTTCCATACTTGTAGTATGCGGCGATTTTCGTTTCTGCTCCCTCTGTGTAGGTGAAGACATAAAGTCTTTTCCGCTCAGTCATCTCTCCGACGTAGGGTTCCTCGTATCTATAATAGAGATCTTGCTCTCCATTATTATACTTGTATAACCCCAAGTAGACATTATCCGTGTTGACTCTCAAGGTTTCGTTTTCTCACCTTGACCTTGCATTAGGGAAGATTATTGTTGGTGCCTTCTCCTCATGTTCCTCATCTACTTTGGCTTTCGTGCCCATCAATCCCCACTTGTCTACAATGTTAGGATTCAGGACTACCAAGTAAATGATACCCTCGTCATCTAGGTACCCCTATCTCCGCTACAGCTCACAGGCACTAAGTCCCTGAACTCACTTGGTCTATCTTCTATTTTCACACAGTAGCGGTCCATACCATGTTTGTATATCTTGGCACCTTGCTTGTTGTCATATTGATACTTGATGAACAATAGCTTCATTGTGGATGAAGGGTCTGATGGTCCTGCTACCATGTTTTCTCTTCCGTTTAGTTTTAAATGTCCCAAGTGTTCTGTGAAATACTCGTAAGATCTCTCTGAAGAAGTATCGGAGATGCCTTCTTCGAGGATCGGCTCTAACGGTCGTACTACACCTTGGTTTACACTCTCCTCTGTTGATAAAACACTTGCTTGATCCACTAAATTTTGGTGTTGGATGTTGATTTGTTTTCCCGATCTCAAAAACATGAGAAAAGTGGGATTTACTGACTGAATCCAAACCTCTTACCTGGAGATGGAGTGATCTTCCAACTCCCGCGACTGCATGTATTGTTACTTGATCGATCTCTGCAAATGAATACACTTGATGGCTATGAGATCACTGTAAAATTCCAACTGTCAGCAGATTCAACACTTTCACAATGACTTCAACACAATTTTGCTTGCAGATTGTTGGCAGTATGTCCAATTTGGGTTTTGACAACTCTTGATATGTTAACTAGTTTAGGTCTATGAACATGTCAAAAATGAGTCAAATCTGGCACAGAGGTACACCAATTGTGATCGTAGTTCTGAGCCCAAATTAGATGAAACTTCACCACCTTGTTCACTAGGCTATTTTAAGGCTACCTCTCTGATACTTTTGTATTCAGACTCTAAAAAGTCAAGCTTTTACCAGTTCTTGGTTGGAAGTGTCTGTTTTCCAGAATCTGTGAGTTTGATCTGATTTTGGTGCTTGATTTGGGATTTGGAAGCTATTTGGGGTTGTCCTATGTACATGCTATCCCTCTTTGTGGTTTCTTCTCAGTTTTGATGTGTTTTGGTCTACTGAAAGTCAATTTCTATGCCAGTTTAGCAGTTTTTGACTTGGATTTGTATTCAGATGGTTTGACAGGTATTTTGAGGTTTCTGGCTCTAGGTCCTTAATAATTTTATGTTTGTATACACTTGAGGATCCCACAGATGAAATCTGGTCAAAATCTGGCAATTAGGTACACCGATCGCGATCGTAATTCTGAGCCCAAATTAGACCAAATTTGGCATGCCTGTAGACACTGATGTTTTAGAGCTATCCCCCAAGTCTTTTTGCATGTGGATCACCAAAAGTCAAGATTTTACAATTTCTGGGTCTGTCAGGCTACTTTTACCCAAGTGGCCTAATTTCCTTGATTTTTGATGTTTTTGGGTGTGGTTTCTTTAGGCAAACTTGTTTAGAATCTTATCAGGAAGGCACACAACAAATCTGGTCAAAATATGGCACATAGGTACACCGATCGCGATCGTAGTACTTGGGCCAAATCTGATGAAATTTGGTCTGCTCCCTCTGACAAGTATTTCCCAGTGTTTGGTGCTACCACTTTGTGATTTGAATCAATTTCAGCTCTGTTTGGTCAGATTTTCAAAATTTCATAGTCTTATGGCCTTTTTGCCAAAGTTATGGTTTTCTGGTTTCTCGACTCTAACTTTTGTCCCAAATCTGATTGGAATGTGATTTGCTTATCCTACTCCTAAGTACAGAAATGAAAGAACATAAGGAAGTGAATCAAACAAAACAAACACGACGGATTTCAGGTGAGATTTCAGTACTCAATCAAATTAGATAAATTGAAGAGCAAAAATGCTTTAACAGTCCCACTCACAGCTCCCTAAATCTCCTACGAGAGGATCTAGCCGGTCCACTGACTCTAGACTCCACTAAGCTCTAAACCCCTGTCTAGCAGCCTAATTGAGGTGTAAAATGGATTTATGGATTGATCTTCTTTTTAAAGAATCTAATTGTGCACTCGGTCACTCATCACCTAAGGTGCATTCCCCGGCGGCGGCGCCAATGTTTGCGGGTCGCCGTGACGGACGTCCATAGCATAGCTCTCAAGCATCAACATATTTATCAATACAAGGGAAGCGACCAGGATGAGGCATGGAAACTCACTAGGGTGTCAATCCTAATGATTGTCAAGCCAAAAGCTCCTAAACTTCTAACTGGATCTCTAATATACAATTGCTCCCAGAAGAATAATCATAAATCCTTTGACAAGTTCTCGGCTTAGAGATGCTCTCTTACAAAAGAATTTTACAAAGGTTTCTCATAAAAATATGACCCTTCTCTGGAAACGGTCGCTTGTCGCTTCATCCGCCAAACTGAGAGATAGGGAAATAGAGAGAGAGAGAGAGAGAGAGAGAGAGAGAGAGAGAGAGAGAGAGAGAGAGAGAGAGAGAGAGGAAGAGAGAGAGCGAGATCGAGAGAGAGAGAAAGAGAAAGAGAGATAACGAGAGCGAGATCAAGAGAGAGAGAGAAAGAGAGATAACGAGATAGAGAGAGAGAGAGAGAGAGAGAGAGAGAGAGAGAGAGAGAGAGAGAGAGAGAGAGAGAGAGAGAGAGAGAGAGAGAGAGAGAGAGAGAAAGAGAGATAGGGTACGTAGAGAGAGAGAAATAGAGAGATAGAGAGTGATATATATATAGAGAGAGAGGTAGAGAAAGAGAGAGAATTAACTAGAGATAGCTACGGAGATGGAGAGAGAGAGAGAGAGAGAGATAGTAGTAGATAGAGAAAGTCGGCGTGAAAGAGTTAGCTTGGCTGACCAATTGTGTGAAAATGACAGAAACACTCTCTATCTCTCTCTCTCCCTCTCCCTCTCCCTCTAGAAGAAACTATGGAACTAAAAGAGGCAAAGGGGTTTTGCCCGCTACATGCATTGTCATGTACACATGGGAGAGCACGTATGTGTCTACCCATATAAGATTTGACCAATGAAGACGAGATTTTGACCCGGTGGTCCTGATCTCCGTACACCTCTGGACCGAGGTACGGAGATCGGGCAAGGCTAGAGAATGCGAGGTAGTTTACATTGTGAGGAGTATATATATTAAAACAACATTCATAATCATTGTAGATGGCAACGTCATCAACTAACATGGAGGAAAAGATTGCATGATCGTGCATGCTCTGCAAGTATCAAATCCTGCACAAGCGTAGGATATGTAATGAGCATGTGCACAAGTACAGAAAGTTTGCTAGAGAAATCATACAGAATCTACAATACGACTCCTACGGAACGGGCATTGATTTTCGCGACATAACACCTACATCTGAGAGAGAGAAAAAGGATTATGCGTGAAGGTCCGACCAATATAGAGCCAAGGATGGAAGTAGAAAAGGGCTTACAGACAGAAGACGATGGCATGGAGGAGATGCTGGATGCCTTCTTCCAGACAATCAAGAAGAACGTTAATGAAGCAGCACCAAAAGCCGTGCACCTATCTCCTGAAGACATGTTGAGAAAGTTGGCACGTCAACCAATCTATGAAGGCGCCAAAATATCTATGCTTCGTACTTGTCTGACGTTTTTGAATTAGCAGTCAGTGTACGGGTGGTCAGATGCAAGCGTCACTGCTTTGCTTAGGTACGTAACTTACAAAAGAGATTTTCCGATTGCAACGGTGACATGCTTGGGGAGCTTTTAATTTAATGTGGCTTAAACAGGTTGTTGCGGGAGCAACTTCTCCCGGCTGGCAATGAAATGCCCCCCTCCAGGCCAAACGCAAAGCGACTATTGACCTCAGTTGGCTTGGACTACAACAAGATTCATGCATGTCCAAATGATTTCATTCTTTTTCGCAATGAATTCACAGATTGTCTGTCGTGTCCTAAGTGCGGAGCAATGCGCTACAAACAAGATGCGGTTGGCGAGACAGTGCCAGCTAAAGTGGTGCGGCATTTCCCTATTATTTCGAGGATAAAAAGCATGTTTCGTTGTGGTTCCATTGCAAAGTTGATGCGGTGGCATTCTACGAATAGATCCACTGACGCAACATTTAGGGTGCCCGCTGATTCAAAGGCTTGGAGGCACATTGAAGGTACCTGACCACATTTTCAGAGTGAACCACGCAATTTTTGTTTGGGCATGGCAATGGATGGAGTCAATCCATTTGGCTTGAGAAGCTCGTCATGGAGCCCTTGGCCTGTGTGCCTTATCAATTACAACCTTCCGCCGTGGCTTGCCATCAAGAAGGGTCATTTGATATTAGGCTTGATTGTACCTGGTAAGTTCAAGGAAAAAAACATAGATGTTTATCTAGCACCATTAGTTGACGAGCTATGGCATGTGATCGACATAGCAGATGCGGTTGAACCAGCAGGACAACAACATCGATGGACTTCTTATGTGGACTATGCATGATTGGCCAGGATACAGTGAAGCTTCTGGTAATGGTTCTTGATTTACAAAATTCTTGCTATTTGTAAGCACTTTGCCTTGGCCTGAATCATGCCTTAATATATGCAGGGCTTAAAATTTCGGGATACAATGCATATCCAATTTGCGGGCCGTCTTTGGATGTGTGCTATTCTGCCTCGCTTCAAAAGACAATTTATCAAGGCCACCATCGTTATCTTCCAGATGGCCATCACTTGCGCGAAGGTCAGCTTGGTCGCGTCGAATGTCGTCCTATGCATGTACAAGAGTGGCATCGCCGATGGGAACAACACGAGGGGCAACCTGTTCCAGGAATGAAATGTTTGTCCATTCTCCCATTGCCGTACTGGGGTGATCTAATAATTAACCATTTGCTGGATCCAATGCATATATTCAAGAATGTGGGAGAGCTCCTCTGGAAGAAAATCATGGGAATGAAAGACAATCGAGCTTCACGAGATGATTTGCAGTCAGTTGGAAAGATGCCAGAGTTGTGGCCTTTCACCAATGCAGCTGGCCAAACAAAGCTTCGAAGAGCGCCATGGGTATTGCTAAAAAGTGAGGAACGACAAGTCAAAGGGTGATTCCAGAGTTCACGACGCCAAGAGGATGCATGCGATGTCTCAAGACAGCATTCACCCGTGACGATCAACTATCACGACTGAAATCGCACGACTGGCATAAGTTCTTGCAATTTATTATTCCAATTACGATCAAGGGGTGTTTAACGGAGGAAGTGCAGTCCTGCATATACAAGATTTCAAATCTAGTGCGGTGGATCTCTTCCAAGGAGATACAAGAGGAATCCATTGCAGTCGCAAGGGCTAACTCCATTGAGGCAGTTTGCATGATTGAGAAGTATCTACCCACGAGCTGCCTAACTATCCAAATGCACTTGCTCGTCCATGTAGTAGATGAGGTTGCAGTGGTAGGTACAGTCCACAGCCGTTGGATGTTCTTTCTAGAGCGGTTCATGAAAACACTTAAGGGTTTTGTTCGCCAAAAAGCGCGTTCAGAGGGGAGCATGACAGAATGATGGATAGTGCAAGAGTCTCTTGTCTTGACGACCGAATTTCTATCCGTTTCTGACTCAGAAATGCCTCGACTATGGAGCAATGAGGAGGATGCAAGATTGGTGGGAGAGGAGCTGAAGGGGCAAGGGGTGCCAAAGAAAATGAACAACGCCATGCGAAAAAAGATCATGAAGTTTTGTATACTAAATTCAGAGCCGATGCAAAACTGGCTTGAAAGGTACGAAGAAGAGAAAGAGAGACGCAATAGGGAGCGACACGATTTCAAGCGAAGCCAAATGACTAGAGGCTTACCCTTGCCAGACCATCTTGCTCCTCTACCTGAATTCCCTACAATGGCATGGTTGGACAAGACAGTGAGAGCGGCTCGACAGATCAAAGAACCCATATGACTGGAGGTATCATACGTACATGGCACTGTGGTCGCATGGAAAGCATTTCAGAACACAACAAATTGATAGCACAAGACACACGTTTGACAGTGGGGTAATGGTTAGTTTCATGCAAAAGAGCAAGGCCATTGCCAGAGACACGAATGAGAGCACTAGCAACCTGGATTACTGTGGTCTGGTGTCAGATATCTTGAAAGTCCCCAGCTTCAGGCGGTTTGAGATGTTTTTGTTGGATGTGAAATGGTTCAAGGTGATTACTTCTGGTTGCAATGCAACGGTACACAAAGATGGAAACAAGCTTGTGCAGATAGATTCTACAAAGTTTTGGACAGATGTGAGCGACACGTTTTCTCTCCCCATACATTGAGATCACGTGTTCTTTGTACCGGACCCTCGAGAGCGACATTGGTGGTTTGTGGTTCAAGTTACTCCAAGAAATAAACAAGTATTTGAAGGGCAAGAGCTCCTGGAGGAAAGTCGACCAAACGACGCAGATACTACTATGACATTAGATGAGATAGACGAAGGTATGGCAGAGGAAGCTGATAGATATACGAGGGATGACGCGGACGAGGCAGATACAACACTTGTAGAAAGATGCAATGGATGAAGACAATCTGCCAGAATGAGTTGGGGCAGAGGTATGTCTGCAATTAGAGATAGACGATGATACGGTGCAAGAACTTATCGATGATGCCTCACTAGTCGAGGCCTCTAAGTGTTTGTGTAAAGACGTTGATATAATAAGCTTAAAGTTAATTTAAACAAAGGTGTTTTGACGCTTTCTTTTACTTTCTTTGTGCAGGACTTTAGTATGGCAGACCAGTATCTAGATCTCGCTTCTATGAGTGCAGATGCATTTATGGGCTTCATCACATGGATGACGCCCAGTCATATGGCAGATACGTCTCAGTATTGGGTAGCCAGAGGCACGGGTACCACGCCTCTAGGCTTCACACCCAAGGGTCCGACGCCTATGGGGGGGGACGCCTATGGGTATGACGCCTACGAGGTCTCCCATCACACGGCCGCTTCGACACCTAGGGGTACGGCAGAGGCGGGTACGTCCTCATCTCCGGAGCATAGGTGCACTCGTCGATCTCAGCGATCGTCAGGTGGAGGTGGTGGTTGTTGTGGAGGAGGGTCCACAGATGCTTCGATACCTCCTCGCTCATGACCCCTGTCCTACCCAAGCACACCTCTCGACACACCTCTTAGCACACCTCGAACACCTTGGGGGGCACACGATCCTAAGTGCCTCCAAGCTCTATACTGTATGGGCAGATGGTTCTGTTGACATGGATAGAGTCGGGACTGAGATGAGACAGCGGGTTTGCCAGCTCGCAGAGCTGCATTTTTGACTAGCATTCTGACGCCTTGGCCTAGACAGGGTTGCAACAAAATCGATTATATAGTGGAGACCATCATGAGAGAGTATCAGCGCTCTGGGTTCAGAGGATCTTCCGAGGAGGTGGATCAAGGGTGTTGCACGGGACACCGTGAAACATCGTCGAGATGCAGCTCGTCGGGATTTCAAGACTGGATCGTCGAAGGCTTCGGGCATCTCACACGAGACGTGGCAGCAGATGAGGGAGGATGAGCGGATAGCAGACACGCGTTTCAGATAGCAGCGTCAGGCCGCGGAGGTACGACAGATGACCAGGGGCACATCTCATCTTGGCAACGGAGGCTTCGACACCTTTCGCTATGAGTTTGTGAGTTTCCAATCCAATCCTAGCTATGGCGTTTTTGCAAAAACGCGATGAATCATGTATTCTTGATTACTTTGGTTTTTGTATAAACGCAGAATTTTGCAATGCATCGAGCCCCGACACGCCAGGAGGAGACAAATGGATATCGGAGAGGCATTTATGAACTATTGAATGATCTTACTGCCGGCAGGAGAGCCTGTAGACTGGGAGGCCTTAGAGTCTCGTTGATCGATTGAGGTGAGATGTTAATATGTATGAGTTGATTTAATTAAATAAGTATATGTGAAGTAATATCAATACTAATTTTGTGACTTGTTCTATGTGCAGGTTGTGACGCGTAGTCATCAGTGGATTTCTATATATGTTTTGTGAGACACAAACACGCTTCTATGTCTCTTATTCGTATAGACATGGTTATGGTTATTGTTCAGACATGGTTATGGTATTGTTTAGACATGGTTATGGTTATTGTTTTCTTTATGGTTATGGTTATTGTTCTTGTATAAACATGGTTATGGTTAATGTTTTGTTTATGGTTATGTTTAACTTTATGGTTATGGTTATGGTTATGGTTTTGCACAAAGTTCGTTTCATTTCTTTCATTTGCCTTAAATCTCATGTGAGATCCTACATGGATATCATGTAGGAGGCGTATACATATGGTTTTTTTTGAAAAGTTTATATTAAAACGAAGGGAACTCTGCCGAAATTTCTACGGGAGCACAGTTGATTTTGGTGCTGCTCGCTTTCTTGGGCAGAGGACAGGCGTTTGGCTGTGGCTGTGTCCATCTTTTCACTGGGCACAGGCTAGGCTACCTGTCCTCTACCCAAGAATTTTTTTCTGATATGGTCGTTGAAATACGCGTCGATAGGGACGTTGAAATACACGTTGAAAACAATGCCTTTCGACACAGATATCGATGCGTATTTCGATGTTTTCACAGGGACAAGTATTTCGACGCACTTTTGGACGGAAGCGTCGAAATCTGCGTCGAAGGCACCTTTTTTTTTGTAGTGGTATTTACACACGCATCCATTGTTGCCAAAATTTGAATCCATTCAAATGGATCAAACAAATTCTTCGGAAAGGGTTCAGGTATATATGATTCATCTGTGCAATCCCTTTCGAGATGCATTCTTCTCGTTTTAAACTCCCATTTTTTAAGGCTCCACACATCCAAATAGGTGTGTCTTTGTTTAACCAAGATGGAAGCTTTGATTTAGCTGAAGAGACTTGAGTCAAATTCTTGAATGGGTGTTTTCATTACATCTCTATAAGTGTGATATTTCAAATTGACCCTTGTGATTGATCTCACTTGCTTCAAGTATAGGTTATTGTTTCCTTAATCTTGAATGAGATATACTTGCAGCATGAATGACCTTCCCAAGATGATTTCATACTTAAGTTACTTTCCAAAATCCACTATCGCAAAAGTATGTTGATAATTAGTTTCACATAACTAACTATCACCTTTTTAAGTAGTCCTAGGGGTTTTCCTATGTGGCCATCCACCAATTGTAATTTCATTCGAGTTTGTCTAATGGTTGGTTTTCTCCATGATTTCCATACTGATTTTGTGGCTATGGCTATGTCAGGCCCACTGTCTAGTATTTCCATGGTTTTTACATCATTATATCTCACCGGGAGGGTTGTGTTTCCTTCTTCCCCTTTGTAGTATTCTTTGACTTTGTTCATAGGGATGGTTCTAATCTCCTTGTTATCCATTTCATGTTTCAATTTACCCAATTTTTTTACAATTAGCCCTGCTATTCCACCTTCTCTAGAGCTTTTTTGTAACTCATTCCATAAATATGGTCTAATTTTAACAATTCTCCCAAGGTAAGAGTACATTGAATGGGTGTTGACATGACTGAATGGATGTTCTCTACCTCTAGGATCTGTTCCGCTCTTTTTACCTGAGTGGTTTTGCACACTATGGACTCATCTTCGTTGTCTCCTAGGTAAGAGGGTAGTTTTTTAGAGTCAATGGTGTAGACATTACTGATGCTTCAGAACCGCAATCCCCATACAATGATTGTATATCAATGTCCATATCAGGAGGTAAATTGTCTAACCAGACTTCCTCTATAGGAGCTGCTTTCAAATTTATGCTCCCATCATTAATCTCTCTCACTTTTTCCTATAAATGTCCTGGCCAATCTTCCTCCAAGAACGAAATTCCGTCTAAATCATCTTCACACTATCGGGCACTATGAGTTCTGGCTCTTTAGTTTCAAGGTGGGGTTCTACCACCACTTTGAATTTCTCTTTATTGGTTTCTACCACAAGCTCCTCAGGTTTTGCTATACTCTCAAGCTTGGGTTTTTGTTTTCTTAGCAATTCTTGAGTAATTCTTACCAAATTTTGATAAGCTTCAAGCTTAGCTGCTTCTATATTTGGAGAAGGATGGGTTTTCCATTTGTTTTCTATGTTTTGTGCTGCTTTAAGTCCCACTTGGAAAGCTTCCAAGGCTGCATTGATTGTCTCAAAAATTTTGTTTACCAAAATTGATCCTCCAAATTTTATTGCGGTTTCCTTGATTTTACTCCCAGTTTCTTTCACTTTTTTTTGGAATAGTTTTTTGGATTTTCCCTCAATTTTCTCCTTTTGTTTCTATTTTCTCATCTCGTATCTTTGATGTCTTCTTTTCTTGGTCTTTTACGAGGAATTTTTAGTATTCTCTGATTCATCAAAGGAGTTATGTTTGTTTTTCTTAGCTTGGGCTCTAGTGATCACCTTGATTGAAACAATAGGTTCACTTTTCAAAGAGCTATTAGGTATCACTTGGACTACATTCACCACTGCGTTTTCCTTGTTTAATGGATTTTTTGGACAGTCTTCAGGGAAGTGTCCACCCTTCTTGCAACATTGCGTACAAAAAGATTCAACTGGCTTAATGTTCTCGTCAGGTTCTGGGCATTCATTTTCCAATGATCATCTACACCACAATTATGGTAGTTTCCAGTCTTGGCTTAAACATGGGTCTTACCATTGGAGGTCTAACACCTTGATTAGCTACAAAGTACATCAATGTAAGCTCTGGTGTAGCATAAGTCACATGTTCTTCCATTGAAGGTGGATGTGAATTATACCACTCTCCTTCTACCATTATTGTAGATGGACTAGGCTCAACATAAGGTGTAATAGGCACTAGTGCTTGTTTATCTATGACTCCTTCTAAATGCATGTACTTTACATGTACTACATTATGTCCAGGAAAATGAAGTTGTTGACCCAACACTGGTTGTTGGTCTTTCCATACCCATCGGTGGTCTTTGTGTTGGGGCCATATTAGGATGATATCTGTACATGGGTTGTCCTTGTGGTCTCATAGGCACATACTAAACATTTTCATTGTACTTTGGTCGGTAATAATACTCATTGGTCTCATGGTTTGTCCATTTACCCTCAATAGCACACCATTTTTGTGGCCTAATTGGTTGTCCCTGTTGAGGTATCCCTTGCCCAGGTCCTCTCATAAGAGCTTTTTACATATTATTCATCATTTTGTTCATCCTTTTGAGCATGTCTTCTATGGCTATAAGTGGTGCTGCAACAATTGTTCCCACTTGTGTTGGTTTTGTGGATGTTGTTTTCTCACTCTAAATATCCTTAGGGACATCTCCTTCATTGAAAATATCACAATTATCTCCCAAGTCAATAGCATCTGATACACACTCTTGTAGGGTCGTATGCTTCTTGCTATACAGTATAGCATGAAGTTCTTTGTTTAGCAATCCTTCTAGAAACAATGACACTAATCTTTCTTCTACTGGTATTTATAATTCTGGGCATCTTGCAATGTATTGCTTCATCCTAGTTGTACACTCCCTAACAGACCCACCTTGTTTCTGTTGAAGTTATAGATTTGAGCTATTGTATTATGTTTGATCCCAATTTTCGAACATTCATCTACAAATCCTTGAGCTATTGTATTTAAATCCATGATTTCCCTTGGTGGAATGTTTTGGAACCATGTCAAAGCTTTTCCTTCTAAGGTCATTCCAAATCCCTCAAATTGAGTCTGGAAATCAAATATGCATTCTATTCTTAGCACTTGCTTGAAGCTAGCTAAGTGGAATTTTGAAAATTAGTTGTTCTGACACGTTTGTTTGGCTCAACTCGAACTCTTTGAGCAGTTGGTCCTGTCTCGAGTACTTCAAACCAATCTATTGGAAATAGTGACTCATGTAGCCCTGCACTGGCTCTAATGTCACTCGTTTTCTTTGTGATGAGGTAGGTTTTGGGGTTTTTAACATTTCTCCCAAAAGATCTCTCGCGGAGTTCTTCTCTTAGAATAGGATCAAGTCCTTGCCCCAATATCCAATCTCTTATAGAGTACCCTTGGTATCTGGTCTGCTCTACCTTCTCATGAATCATCATAACAAAGTTATTGTCATAACAATCCCTAAATAGGTCAGATGGTAGATCTACGGAACCCTTGTCTTTGATTTTGAAGATATAGATGATCATCATGGGTGTTAACTACCCTGGTTTGGCATGAGAGGTCCATAAAAGATCTTTGACATTACGAACCTCCCAACAATAGACTCCAATCCTAGGATTATCAGTGCTAAGCCATTCCAAAGGTTTCAAATCAACTTGATCACATCCTCGAGTTCTAAAGTTGGTGGACCTTCTTTTGTTGCCATATCCGGAATTATTGTATTCACTTCTAACCCCCATTTGTTTATCACATCAAGATTTTCAAATTTTACGTACTGAGACCCGTTTTTTTTTCCCTTGTTTGTTTGCTCTGATGTCCTCTTCAAACTCTATGTCATGGTCATCAATGCAAATGGCATACTCTTCCTTAGGATCCAGGTAAACCTGAGCTCCATGGACATTAGTCTTATAAAAGGTGAGTATGTGCTTATATCGCACTATTGTTCCGGTTCCTAACTGAGTCGAATAGGAAGACATTTCAGATGTTGAGTCGGAATAAGTGTCTGGGACTTCTTCAAAGATAGTGCCCAATTGATCACCTTGATTCCCTACTAGAGGTCTCTCCAAGTATGCCTTGATTTGCTAGTATACGACCAGATCTAAGGTTCATATAGACTTATTAAGCCCTGTATAGAGTACTTACCGGCGGATTGAATTGTTATTTGTTTTTCCACTTGACTTGAATTCAACTCCTATCAAGCTCCTAGTTCTTTGCCTGTAACCAAGTTCCTGTGTTAGTTTTAAACAAACTAGTTGTTTTCTCTCAAAGACTGTATAATTTTTGCTAACTATTGTGATTGGCCTATGTATATCACTTCAATCTGAGCCAAGTGAGTCAATAAATGAGATTTCCAAATTCTACCCTTGCAAACAGCTAAAGGACTAATCTGCAACATGGAAACTTAGTTAACATGCACTAATTTGGATCCGATGGAACCCAAAATTGACTAGTGACCTTGTATTATGTTGCTCTAACATTGTACAAGCTCAAAAGTCCAAAATCTTATCTCTAGGGCTCAAAAGTAAATAATTATAATTATTTACTTTTCTCAATTTTTACTTTTTAAAAAAAATGTTTTGCCATGTAGACACTTTGGTGTAGTCTCTGGACAAGTTTCATTGAATTTGAACAAGATTTGTCCAAGCTATCAATTGTTTAGTGTCACTAGACTCAGTTTTCAAGAATCTGGCTTAAGTCTCATTTTTGTGATCCAAATTTCACCAAGTTTGATATGAGTAATTTACTTCATATGTTTGACCTTGTGGTATACTTAGTTGTGCAAAAAATCTCAAATTTGGGGCAGATGTAAATAATCGTGATTATTTACTTCTGGGGTTTTTTAGCATTTTTCTACCAAGATGATGATACATACAGGTAAAGAAACTCAACTTAAGCTTCCTAGAAAAGTTTCACCAAGTTTGGATAAACCCTACTCAGTTTGTCAACAGTTTTGTGTCGCATACTGTTTTTACAAAAGTGGCCATAATTTTCACTTTAAAGATCCAAATCTTACCAAATTTGATGTGAGTGCTCAATACAACATGATAGAACTTGTGGTATGCTTGGTTGGACAAAAATATTTGAAAATTAGACAAAAGTAAATAATCACAATTGTTACATCTGCCAAATTTTAGCATATTTTTGATCATCTGAGCATACATACATGTTAAACACTTTAAACTAAGCCTCTGAGTCAAGTTTCACAAAGTGTGAACAAGATTTATCAAGTCAAACTCAATTTCTCAACAATCAGTACATATTTTAGTTTTTATCAAGTTTTGGTCTGTTTTGTGATCCAAATTCTATGAGCCTTCACAAAAGATGTTTGTAATCATGCATAGAGTCTCTGGTATCAACCTTGATCAATTTTGAGCTAAAAGTAAATAATCGTGATTATTTACTTTTGGTAAAAAATGAGCAATTTTTGCAATTTTTTCTATGGTCAGTCTTTTTGTGACATATTTTAAGCCTTTGAGTTAAGTCAAAACTTAATTTGGCCTAAATTCTCAAGAAAATGTAAATAATTTGAGTTTTTATAAACTCTTGAAAATTTACCTCAAATGCATCCTTATGCTTACCCACTGGTTCATACAACTTTTATGAGCATAATCTCCAGCCGGGACTCATTGGTCGACAATCTTTTGATCCTGTTTCAAGCCATAGACCTAGAATTCTACAACTTCACATAAACAACTCACAAATGATTCTTTTTGGAGTGAGCAATGATTTGAGATCCCACCTCTGATTCTACTTACCCTACTCCTAGGTTCTGTTGTGATTGGGTTGTGGAAGGTGTCCACAAACACTTTTTTTCTTGTTTTTTATGGTTTCCTGAGCATTGATCTTAAGACTTGTCTTGTCCATCAATCATTCTCAAAATTCTAACCTAATCCTACAATCCTACAAGACACTTAGCAAGTATAATCTACTTCCAAGCTACCTCTACACAACAAAAGGCGACACTCTTAAGCTATGCGGTTTTAAAGAGAAAGTTTAACTCTAGGTGATTCTAGAAGAAGTTAAAGGACAATCACACAAGACACTCTTGTTTTCCCTAGTTTAGGTCTACTTGTCCCTGGCAACGGTGCCAAATGTGGATGGGTTTCCTAACCTCACTCTTATGTTATTGAAAACATTGCAAGAACCACGAACATAATTGTCAATCCATGGGACGAAGATGACTTGACTAGTGCATGGAGGCTACAAGAGGGTATCAATATCTTGGAAAACAACAAACAACTTGTATCTAACACAAGCTACACTCAAATGACCTAAGTCATCAAAGCTAATCGCTAATTGGCAAACAAACCATGATCGTTACATCATCAAACAACATCCAAATGCTATAAAACATATAGGACAAGTATATAATACCTAAGCATACATGCTTATGGTCTCAAATCTCACTTTCAATGAAGTGAACAAAAAATGCGATTATTAACAGAAGTGAGATTTGACCTAGTCGTTTTTGACCCCAAATGCATCTAAATACTTAGCAATGATGCCCCAATACCCCGCCTATGCTTATTTTGTGATTTTCTAGTTAAATTCCTACTTATGATGAAATTAGGCCATGTCAAAAGCTACAATTTATCATGATATGTTTATGTCAATGCATAGAGCTCTTACCTATGGTTGCAATGCAATAGACGGCACTGCAATACCACCAACAACGGAGATAAAAGCATGAGAAGGAGAAAAGTGAGCGCCGTAAGATCACGCTATGTATTTTTTATGCAAAAACTTGAAATTAACTTTTCAAAAAATGGCTTTTATACCTTAGCCAAGGTTTCTTTGGTCAAAAACTAATCATCTGGGAGCTCTAACTAAGGATGACTTGATACCATGTGGAAGCTTATAGCTCTGGCTCATAGATTACAATATTCACTCGTTCAATAGGAGTTACAATATTCCCAATTTATCAAAAGAATAAGTATTTTCACAATAAAGCTCCCAAAAAATGTTACATGGGTTAGCTTGTTGCTAACACTTATACAGCCCACGGCATAGAATGTTAGATACAACATTTTCATCACCAAAATTGATATCATGTATTGTACATCTGTCATCCACAAATTTGACTACAAGTCCAAGTCTAGCAAGTGCAGATACAGACAAAAGATTCTTCTTGATCCCACGTACAGTCAATGCATCAACAAGTGTGAAAGAACTGCCATTTGCAATAGTAAGCACAATCTTTCCAACTCCTTTAACCAAATAAGAGGCATTGTTGGCACAAGTAACTACAATGTGAGGTAATGTGCTTTGTAGAACCACTGTCAAAATACCACATATGTGAATTTGCAGAGCAACTGACATGCATGAATCATGGACATTAGGATTATAGGTACACTTTGCACTAAAAGCCCATTCTGCATCAATATCAGCATCACAATCTCCTTTCACATAAGACTCAACAATAGCTACATTTGTAGTGGAACCAGCCTCTTTCTTTTTATCCTCTTTGGCCTTCAGCTTATGAAACTGCTTGATCAAGTGATCATTAGCTTTACAGTAATGGAAACACAACTTCTTTTTGTCCTTATCACCAAAATTCCTAGAAGAATTGATGTGAGAAAAAGCATTAGAAATAGGTGATTTTCCACTCGCAAAAGAACCATGAGAAGTGGCTGCATTGTTGTTACCACCTTTTATTTGAGAGCAGCAATAGAAGCCTATTCAACTGCACGATGTCTAGTCCTGTTTTTTCTAGAAAGTGAATCTTGCAATAGTAATGTGCACAATGCATCAAACTTGAAAACTTCAGGATTTCCTTGGGTCATAAGTCTCCAAGTACCCACAAAAGTCTGGTAAGAGTCTAGCAAGGCATCAAGAATAGTCTGCACAATGGAGCTGTCTGAGATGACTTCACCTGCAAAAATAAGGTGATCACTGGTATCCTTGAAACCAGTAAGAAAAGTGTCCCATGTCATCTTCCTCATGCATAATCTTCGACTCCAGCTCTTTACGCAGCGATGCAATTTTTGCCTCATTGCGACTTGCATAAAGATTAGCCGAAATATTCCAAGCCTGTTTTGCAAATTTTGGTGAACAAATGTGAGGAGTAATAGTGTGGTTCATAGAAAATGCAATCAATGCATGAAACTACGCATCTTTTACATCCCAACGAGCTTACTGAGCCATAGGCAAAACACCTCTAACAGCAGCAATCCTTGCAGTAAGACCTCCAACATCCTCAACATTGCCAGTATCCTTAGAACTAGGTCATACATCAATGCCATGCACAATGTTTCAAACACCCTTCGACACAAGAACATGTTGCATCATATAAGCCCACATAGGATAATTGTCCCCATCCAATCTGTCCTCAGTAGTAAACATCTTGAACACATCTATGTTGTTGTCATCCATGGTAAATGTTGCACCTGATGTGAAAACTGCTCGAAAAGAGGAGAAAGAAAGTGTGAACAACACGTGCTATATAGCACAAACCGTAGAAGATAGGGACCTGTTATGCAAAAAACGGTAGTGACAAAAATTTTGCACAAAATGACAAAATAGCATGCACAATACTGCTTGTAGTGGAAACAGAGGCCAAAATGAGCTTGAATAAAAAATTTGAGCAGACTAGGCTCTTCAAGTCTTTGGAAAATATTTGTCGACCTACGAACACTCGCCAAAGCTCATCAAAATCGGAGAAAGTGAGCAGGAGTGTGCTGGAGCTACTCGTGACTAAGCCCAAAAGGATGTAACTTGCTTTGATACCAATCATTGGAATTAGGGTTGTAGAAAAACACACATAGCTTGGAGAAGATGAAGGAATCTCAAGGCATACAATAGAGAGTGTATTTCTTAGTGTACAATGCAAAAGATAGATAGCCCTAGAATGATGGGTGTATATACAATGCACGGGGGAAATAACCTCCTAGTGAGGGAAAAAATGCCTTGGCAGTCCTAAGTGTGCTCACACACATCACTACCACATGTATATGGTAACACCTATGCTAAGATTGGTGGAAGCTACCCACTGAAGGTATGACAATGAGAGCTAGAAATAGAAAACAACTGGAACATTCACAAAAAGTACACTACCACAAATCATGTTGTTGCAACCACCTTCATGCAAGTATTGAAGTCAACAACAAAACAATCAATAGATCATGATTAATATGTGCTTACAACACTCAAGAGCACAAAGAAGGAAGGAAGAGTAACATACTTGGGTGCTCCAGAAGTTTTGACCCGAATTGCATACCATGCCATTGGGATGGCCGATAACTTGCTGCCAGCCCCATATAAAAACACATGGATAATTACAGCTCAATCCTCTCCATAAGCCACTAGATCAAATAAGAAAGGGCTTTATAAATTAGATGAAGAGTCAGAAGAAAGCTCACATGAAGTCCATAGCAGTGAATAATATTTGGACAATGAGGAAAAAAGAGCAAGGACAGAAGAAATGAAAAGAAAGGTAGTGGCTGCCCATCAAGAAAAACCTCAACAGAAAAAGGCAAGGTTCAAAAGAGAAAAGAAGCTTATGAATGAAGTCAACAAGCTGCAGGACAGAATTCAAAATCATGGAGTCCAAGGGAACTCAAGGGTCCTAGAACCAAAAACTGAGAAGAAGATCCAAGAAGATCTGAAGGACCTGCTAAAAAGGATGTATGCGGAAGTTGAAGCCCTGAAGATACAAGAGGCTTTAGAAGCACAAAGAAAAGCTAGAGAAGAGTAGACTGCTCAACAAACACAACAAGCAAAAGCTTGAAACCAACTAAAACACATCAAGAACAGAGAGAGATGTCTCCAAGACCACCCTCACCCAATACCGAACAAGAAGATCAACCTTTTCCTAGCCCTTCACCAACTAACCAATCCGATGAAGGCAGGGAAACAAAAGGAGATGAGAAAAGAAGAGGAGGAAGCCAATCAAGAACAGCCCAAGGAAACAACCAAAGATGAGGCTGGACCTTCTAAAAAGCATCAAGCAGAATTCGCTGGACCTTCCAAGGAATCTCAAACAGAGTCCGAAGAGTGGGAAACAACAGATGAAGTTATCATCCAAGTTAATGAATATGCAGAGCAGATGCAGCTGATGACAAAGAAAATGTGAACATCAGCTCTTAGCCGCAGTAGCTAAAGCTTAAGAACTTGAACAAGTGATTGATGATGTCCAAGGCAGGATGAATATCATCGAAAATCTTCAAGGCCAAATAAAAGAGCTTAAGAACAAGGCAGAACAACACCAAAGCATCAAGGAAAAGCGATAAAAGATAATGGAAGAATTAGGGGAGCTTCTCACAAAGTTATCAGATGCATATAAAAACAAGGGCCAATAGCTGACTGAAGTAACAAATGAACTCATGAGCACTACTCAGTTAGTACAAAATCTCCAGGTACAATTGAAAGTAGGAAATGCCTCTTTGCAATACTTAGAGCATAAAATCAATGACCAAGTGGCATTTCTAAAGCAAATAAAGAAAAATCTAACAATAGCTTCTCAAGGGGACTGATGAAGTTTGAAAGACTTTAGAAAAGAGGAACAAAGACTTGGAACTTGAGCTGAAGCTGGAACAAGAACAAAGAAGAGACCTAGCCCTAATGTGTATGCAAAGGGAAGAGTAGTTGCTTAAAGAGATAGAGGAATTAAAGAAAGCCAATCAATTGCTAAGAGAAGGAAATGTGGAAACTCAAGAGGAGGCAGGTACATCTGAACAACCAAATCCAGAGATACCATCAATGTCCTTTGCAAAAAATAGAAACAAAACCAACAAAGGGGTAGACAGGAAGTTTTGAATTCTAGGTATCAATCATAGATGAGGAACAAGTGCCAATGGTCCAGATCTCTAACGCTAAAGAAGATGCACTTAAAGAGCAGATTGTTTACAAAGTGGCTATGGATTGGGAGTTGAGGGCTCTTCACTCTATAAATGTAACTAACACCACTCCCAATCAAACCAATTCTTAGTGGCATCAACAATTGATGCCTTATCCTTTGATAAAGATGGAGCTATTGCAAGTAAGAAAGACTTTACAAGGATATTGGAATGGGAGTTGGTCTCTTCAGACAGATTATTCCAGTGTCAGAATTTGGAGCTACTGTATATAGGCAGTTCAACTAATGGGGACTGAAACAAAGTACTGGACTGAATAGAGAACTAAATTGAAATGATATACTGAAATGAAATACACACTTGAAGACTGGAAATGGTATTTGTGGATTCAAATCATTAGCTCATGAATAACCAACACAGATTACAATAGGATTAAGCTTAGATAATTACAGAAGTAATGATTACAAGGGTGAATCTAGAAGCTAAGAGCTCATAAACCAAAAGTGTTTAGGAAGTCAAAAGCCAAAAAGTCAAGCAGTCGGCTACAGTGCAGTAAATGCTTGCGGTAATTACTACTGTGTATTTGTTCTCAGTTCTTGCTGATCGGCCTTCTAAGGGGCAGTTTCCGCCTGTTGGGACTGTCCTCGCCTTCTACATCCTTCCCTCCTTTATTGAATTTTGGTATAACTCCCAAATTTCTGAAAAAAATTCACCGCCTAATTTTGATTTGGTGTTCAGAAACCCATCTGGTTTCCTGTGACGGATGTTCCTCATGATAGTATTCTTTTGATATGCCAGCTTTATACCATACTTCATGCTTCTCCTCACTTGAGAATATAGTGAAGTCATCCATAAGTATAGCTAGGAATTGGTGCAAGTATTCGCTGATTATCCCCATCATGCAATATTGGAATGTTGTTGGAGCATTGCAAAGACCAAATGGCATGACTAGATACATGAATGCACCCCATTCAATAATAAAAGTGGTTTTAGTCCGATCTTCAAGAGCAATATTTAGTTGATTATAACCACTGTAGCCATCCATAAAACTATACATTTCATGGCCTTTGCAGACGTAATGGTCTGGCATCTGGCTTTAGAGGTATTCTGTGTAGACACACCTCAGGGTCTACACCTTTTAAATCAGTATGTTTCCATGCAAATACATCTTTGTATTTATGGAACATAAGGCGAGCTTTTGCTTTCATTTTTGGATTCAAATGCTTATTCACTTTGATCAGGCGAGGAGTTTCTTCAAAACCCAGATTCCATTCTTCAATTCCTTGATCATCTGGAAGCACCAATTCAGCCCACCTCCCTTCCTTTTGGTTGACTCCTCAGCATAATCCTAGGATGGGGACTTGTTAGTTTTGGATCTCCATTCTGAACTCCAGTAACTTCTTTAGTGTGTGCTGGTGTACTGGAATCTGAACATTCTTCTTTGGAGTCAGCTGGTTCCTCTAGCTGTCTTTCTCCAGGATTCAGTTTAGTAAAGTGATCTGGAAATTGCTTCCTTTGTTTTTCAGCTTGATACTGCGTTTAAGTCTATTTCAGCCAATGGAAAAATATTCATTGCTGCCAACATCCTTTCAATCTTCTTAACCCCATACTTCTGGAAAATCTCTTCTAGTCGTAGTGCCTTTTTCCAGCTTCTGGTGTTATTTGTTTGGACTTGAATTTGTCTACTAGTTCCTTGTATTGTTAGGGTCTGATTGGCACAATCATGAACAGCCTGCACCGTTCACAGCCATGGGCATCCTAGTAACGTACCATAGGCTCCTTGAACATCCAGTACCAAAAAACTGATTTTGAATTTTTCTTTCTCGGCCCTTATCTGCATGTTCTCAATCATACCAGTTGCCTGAACAACTCTATGATCGGCCATTCAAACTTTAAAGGGTGCTGGTTTCAAATCTGTGATACCGAGCCTTTGCTGAAGATGTGTCCCCAAGATATTCATCCTTGCCCCTCCATCCAGTAAAACACCGGATAGCGGCTCCCATTGTTTCCTGACTTTATAGTCTACCTGGATTACCAACACTTCATCATCTCTGACAGCTACCAAATCAACTATTCTAGCATCGGCTTCAGCCTTTCACCGCTGTCTGATGAATTTTGCTGCTTCAGGCAAAGTCTTTTTGATATCTTCTAATTCAAATGTTAGTTTTTGAATTCTTTCACAAATTTTGACATGATTTTTTTCTCTTCCTTGTTCCAAATTATTATTAAAACTCAAGGACTCAGGACCATCTTCACAATGTCACTCCTCTATCTTGGTATCTGCTTTCCCCAATTTAGTTTTTTCTTTTGCAGTCAAATTTGTCTTGAGATGCCCTAGATCTTCCACCATTCCTTGCACTGTAGCAAGCATAGTCTCATAGATTCCAGATCTTGACTGATCTAGCTGCCTTTTCTCAGAAGACTGGGCTAGTATCTTCTAAATAAATCGAGCATTAGAACTTTCTGGCTTCTCTGGTAGCTTCTTAGCTAGACCCTATGTGATCTTCGCTGCCAGTTCTAGCTGCTCTTGCCATTCATAGACAACCTTCTCCTTGCCCTTAGCCTTCTAGACCTCTCTCCGTTGAGTCCATTTGCTAGTTTCAGGACTGACTGGTTTCATAGGCTCATCTAGGATTTCTTCAATAACCACTCCTTTACTGTGAGTGATGGCTTGTACTAAAACTGGTTCTGGGGCTTTCGCCTCAGTAGTAGCAATATTGGGTGCTTCTGGACACTCAGCCGCAAAGTGCCCATATTTTCCACAAGTATAACAGTTAAGACTTTTGTTTTGAAAGTTTCCACGACTTTGGCCTCGGCCAGTACCCCCTTGGTATCTGCCACGCCCAGTACCAGACCCACTTGTATCTGAATTTTTCGCTCTAGGTACGCTGGTCGTCTCTACCTTAGCTGGTTCAGCATTGGTAAATGCCACTAGAGACAAATCCTTTCCCTTTTTGAAATGATGAATTCAAATACCACAATTGTTCCATAAATGGCCAAAAGCTTTACAATAGGTACACTATGGGCATTCGTTGGAAACATGATCTTTAGACTTGCATTTGGAACACCAAGGCACTCAGGCTCAGTCCTCTCCCACTACGCCTTGAGCCTAGGTCAAGGGTTGACAAACCCAGAGAAAATTGCAAAACCCCTTTGCGTCAAGTCAGCCATTCGTCCCATACCTACAGATGTAATTTGTAGTAAAACTAATCGACCATGATGTAATATCCAAATCAATACAAAATAAAACAAATTTTAATGATTTTTTTCAACATTATGTACTTGTTTTTTATATTCATATTATCCAATAAATTTCATTTCCACAACACATGCACAAAATCTCAAACATGCAGTGACCCGTCGATCAAGGGACACATCTCAGTGATTTTTTTATAAAATCGAGCGACAGGGGGGCGTACGGGGTCAACGAGACCACCACAAAGCTCGGCGGGGTCGGACAATGCAAAAACTGGGTATGCCTCCCAGTCTGCCCCCTACACGCCGTGGCGCACAGGGATTTTTTTTGCATCGTTCGACCCTGTCGGCCGCCACCAGGCTTCGTGGTGATCCCGTTGACCCCGTACGTCCCCCCCCCCCCCCCCCCCCCCCCCCCCCCCCCCTCGCTCGGTTGCGTAAAAAAATCATCGAGATGTGTCCCCCAATCGATTGGTCACTATATGACTTTTTTTGCATCTTTCGATCCTGTCGAGCAACCTATTCTACATGGTGGTCAGTTTAAATTTAACATCTTGAACAATTCAAATACTTAAGAAAACAATATACAAAATCAAGTTCAACAGCTTTGCATGAAATGGTAGAAATTCGACATTTGATATTATATGAAAAGATTACAAATCTCATCAAGAGAGAGTATATGGGATAAACTATTTCTTATGAAGGCATTCTTCATTTCACAAATTGATTGCTAGCGCTAAATACATATTTTTCAATGTTACGTGCTTAGCATGCACCATACGAGAAACACCATCTTGAAATAGCTGCACCAAAATCTTGTAGGGCCAGTAAGACTGCACATTGTATGTGTGTAATGGAATCACTATATTCATCCATATCTCTCTCACCACCGGAGAGAGGTCTGCTTTAGGTATGATGGGCTCTGTGCTTCTGATATTTTTGAATCTCCCATAAAGCAACTGTGCCTGGCTTCCATCTTTGATTTTTTTGTGTTGTTGGTGGTGGTGGAGGAGCTGCCTGCCTGGACCATTGAGGAGGATCATTTTTGTACTTTTTTCTCCTCTCCTCCTGGGCTTGTCGTTCTTCAGTTGTCACTTTTTCATTAGGAAGGGAATGGGGTCTAAGGGGGCCTTTTTATTTGCCCTGGGATTAAAAAGGAGATTATGGAAGGGGAAAATGGGTGGATGCCATGTGGACTGAAATGGTGGGAATGGCAGGTCCTAAAAGTAAGTGGTCAAACTTGTGCTCTTTTATAAAATACAAAGAGAAAATCTATTATAAATTCATAAAAATGAACTTTTCTCTGAATAGTTGAGTAAAGACCAATACTTTCTCTCTCTACTGGTGGATATCAGTTTCTGCCCCCCTCTCTCCTAAAAAGGGGTCCCTCCAAAAACGTGCTGATCATTCCCTCCCTCTCTCTCTATTGTACCATCTCTCACTTCTCTTCACTTCACCTTGCAAGAGTTACTTCTCTTTCCTTCCTTTCAGTTTTCCCTCCCAAAACCTCTGCAGCAGAAGTTTGAACCTCCTTTTCCTCCTCAAGCTTATTGCATTCTCCTCAAGCTGAAGTTCTCCATTTCACCATGAGCCTCACTAAACACCTCTACCTAAAGCTAAAGATTTGCAGCATATCCTTCTGCTAGATCATCCCTCTTTCTTTTCTCAATAGGTTTCCTGCTCCTTCTCCATTGTTCTCTCTAGAGAGGATCTACTTTCCTCTCAAGCTTTGCAACATTATCTTCCCTATTAAGCCAACAAGCAAGTGGAGCAGTATAGCAGTAAGTGGCATCCTTCATCTGATGTACCATCAAGAATCTTGCTCTATACAACTGAGAACATGGATGTGCAATCTCTAATCATAAGTGTTTGTTTGCAGGTTGTGCCACTATTCTCCATCGCATCATCAGGTACTCGACGACCTAGGAGTGCCATTGACTCCATTTCATGCAGCAATGTACAAGACGACAGTGGATGTTGGGTGACGATGGAGTTCAAACGATTGATGTGGGTGACAATGCAGCCCAGCTCAAGAGGTGCATACAAGGTCTCAAGGAGACACGTGGCTTCTTGAGCACACAATTGGAAGCGAAGGATCATGGAGTTCAAGCAAACCCATGACGGCAAGCGTCTTGCAAAGGTCCAACATGTGTATGCTGCTTCACAACTGAAGCTAGAGACAACAATGGCTCCATTGAGGTTTCCTAAAAACTATAATTTCACTCCTCTGTCAAGTTTTTAGATTGTATATTTTGTATTTCTACTATATATATTGCTTTGATGTCTATAAGGCTTTCATTGCTTGTTCATGTTTGCAGATGTATTCCCATCCAATTTTGTAGGGTGGGAGCCAATAGAGTCCTTCACATGAACTTTTGAGGCCATCCACGTTGACCTTGGCAAGCTGCTCTATGCTGGTTGTCCATCCGCGGAGCTTGTCTCACGGGACTTTTTTTTTTATAACCATACTTATGTAACGCCTAGGCAAACTGGGTATGTTAATCTTTCTCCGATTCAACCACCAACCTTGCAAAGTATGGAATGGCCTAAGCCTGATATTGCCTTGATCACATCAACCAAAAAGAGAATTGAGGTGGATTTGTATTCAGCAATGAAGTACACCTATGGTTCCCATAAAGCTGTAGAGTGCATGTGCGGTGCGCGAAGCGTGCGTGCAAGAGAGGTGAGTGCAAGCATGATAGGGTGAGATGCAAGGGAGACAATATGTGGTGGAGCTCTTTGATGCAATACCGTCTAGCCTTTTATTCTCTATATGTACATAGGAATAAGATGAGGGTTAGTGTGAGTGGTCAGTGTGAGTGGACGGCCGGGCACTGCACGTATTCACAGTTTGCTCTCTGATAGTGTGAGTGGTCAGTGTCAGTGGGCGGCCGGGCACTGGGCACCCAGCCCGGGGTGAGGCACATCGCCTTTACCCCAACATACTCCCACTTAAAGGCGGCTGTGCCGATAAGTGGACCCTACTAGCTATCTAATAGTATATACAAGATGATAGGTGAGAGACTCTCTCAACCCACGCCCACTGGCTCACTCACTTGATCTACATGCAGTCGCATCGGCTCTAGGCGAGCGTGAAAATCAACGCTAGAGCCTGCATGCAAATCCTGTAGACATCTCTGTGTGGTCTGCAATACTCCACAAAGTGTCATGCTAGCATCAGTCATCGCTAGACTGAAAATCCCTATTGCAAATGCTCCCATTGCAACTACTAAGTCGGGCCTCGACAGTAGCAAGTCAAACATGAGACACCCGAATGTTGATGACATATGCACAATCCTGGCTCTGTCATCCTCCTCAATGCTATATGCATACACTGCACCATAATCAGGAACACTCATCATGTATGGGTGTTTCTTGTCTGACACTAGAACATGCATGTCACTGTCATCCATAGGTGGTAACTTGTGTCCTGGTATCACCTCATCAACCTCTAGCATGAGCATATCAAAAAACTCCATATCCGTCATCTCTACATATGCTTCTAGGGAGCAGACCGGCTCTACCTCTCTCTGCATAAAATGAGATGACTCCTGCTATGACTCATTGGAGCAAACCTCTGCTGCTACAGAGTCTACTGACATGTCTTGCACAACTAAATTCTCTGTCTCTGGGGCATACTGGAGCTCTCTCGCAAATGAGACTCGCCTAGTCTCTCGCTCATCACATGTCAGTGTAGTAACTGAGACTCTATCATCTCGTACATCAAAAACATACAGTGGGTAAACCACAGAAGACCTAGCTCCTCGAGCAATGACTAGGCGACACAACTGCAACTGGAATGACCACTCTTGAAGCAGTACCTGACAGCCACGCTGTCTCAAACATGTCACTGAAACTCTGTGCAATCCCAGGAACATAGCGCACATGTGTAAGCGTATAAGATGCACCATTGGGTAGTAATAGACATATATTTCTTGCACCCTCTATGTCATACGTTGAACCATCAGCCAAATGAACACGACCATAACTTTGGCATATGTAGTCGTCTCTCTAGTTTGTGTCGTAATTGTCTGTGCATCACGTCTTTGTCTCTGCTGTTATCTCATGCATCTAAAACAACAACGCCTAATGTGCCCAACACCTATATGCACCTGAATCTGTCACCTGTGAGCTCTAACTAGCTCTAAATGTATCCGCACATGCCATACATAGAAAAGCCTCTCTGAATCTTTGACCACACAATCATTCATGTGCACAACAGTTGTGCCACATAATCCGCATGATGGGGCAAAACCTGTGAGCAAATTAGATCCACAACCTGCTCAAAGCGTAGAGCACCTGGCTGCCAGGAAATCACCTGAAGAGTAAACCACCTGCATTCTACCTTGGTGACACGACTCGAATCTCACCAAATCAGTCCCACACTTTCACATATGCATTCAATCACTCTAAATGGGCTTAAGATTCATCTCTTCAAATCTTTCCATCACCTTGATTTGAAGCCCTGATTTAAACTTCGAAACACGTACCTCTGAAAAATCCAACATTAGGCAAAATTTGGACTCACAAAGGGGCCCTTTAAGGAGTTAAGATAGGACTTGAAAATCATGCACATGAACTAGCCAGTGTGTTTGAGGGGATGATCAACATGCATGCCACTGCTAACCTTCATGTAGAGGGATTCCAAAGCTTTCTTGACTACATGATGGAGCACATGGAAGAATATGAAATAGTCTTCAAGGGATCCAACATGGCATGGTTGCCAGTGGATTTTCTCAAACACCTCTATGCAGCCGACAAAAACTTTCGCTATCACTTGTTGAGGTTTATAAAAGGGCTTACTGAGCGGGACTACAGGACAAAGGATGAGGATGACTTCATAGAGTTGGACATGGGGTGGATAGGCACCCAATTCATCTCTTGGGACATGGTTCTAGTATTGCTTGTGCTTGAGGGCATGGAGAAGGGAAAATCAAAGGAAAAGGCCGACCAAAAACCTCCTGTAACTATTGTGGAGGAATCAAAATGAATTTATTGAAGAGGTTGATGAGCAAGCTGAAGTATCTATGGCATTTGTCCTCTTGCAAGATCCCAACTCCACTAAGGAGGAAGATGGGATGATAGAGGGAGAGAGGTGTTGGAGGAAGTTCCTAACCTCCAAATTCTCACTTTGCATGCAGTGGTGGTGGATGGACGTCACTTCTTATTCCTTGATGACATTGCAAAGACACTAGGACTCAGAGAAGATGAGTTGCTCTCAATGCTTGCTATCTGTGCAGGCATGAAAGATCCCAGTGGAAGGAAGGCAAGAGAAGGCCAACTTTCAAATTGACTTTGAAGACCAAGGTCTCCCACCAAGCCTCTCATTCCTCCCTAGTGAAAACGAACAAATTTTGGAACAAACCGTGGAAAATACACTTATGGAAACCAAATCATGTTCCACATTTTATGAAGGCATCCCAAAAAGCGCTTTTCTTCCACACAAACTGTTGATCATTATGGGTGGAGAAGATTGCCCTAGCATTGACCTTACAAGGAAAACTCTTGAAGAGATGGATGAGGAAACTGAGGTAGCCACTTTTTAACTTTATCAATAATAAATTGTATCCTATAGCAAGTGTTGAAGTTGTTTAAAATGTTTTGCAGACCGCATACCATGTTGATAAGTTTGCAATGCATACTGGAGGTTCACGCAACAATCCTATGGGTAGAGATAGCTCCCTGTGGCACTATCTTGGCCATCTGGGGCCATCCGTTCTTTGAGTTGCACACATAGAGTTCTCCAAGCATGGTTCTGTGGAGCTGCTCAAGTGAAATGCATTAAGTGCCATCCTTGCTGAAGATTCCCTTACCCTTAATGCTCACAAGTGTATCTTGGTAGATCGAGAGGCTGCATTGTATGCCTTTACAGGAAAGCACCTTGGGCCAGTCCTCTCCCACTGTGCATTAAGCATAGGTCAAGGGGTGACAAACCCAGAGGATATTGTCAAAACTTTTGGTGTCAAGTTGGCCATTCGCCCTATACCAAAAGATGTAATTCACAAGAAAACCAACCAGTCATGATGTAATATCCAGAGCAATATACAATAATTTTTTCTTCTGCATTTTGTTTGTCACTTCATGTACTTTTTTTTCTACTGCACATATTGGCCAATAAATCTTCTTCTTCAACGCGTTCACACCTCCTCCACCATCCAAGCACCCGTCTGACGTGGGATGTCTACCGGTGAATATTTTGTGAAACGGAGCCGTTTTGGGTGCGTACAGAGGTTGTGGGATGACTAAAAGCCACGACGATGACCAGCGACGTGGCGGGCCAAAAAAATGCCCCGTGCGCCACGGTGCGCATGGGGTAGTTTTGACCAAGAGGTTACATGGGGAAACTAATTCTTATGGAGACACCCTTCATTCCTCATATTGAGCGCTAGAGCTAGATCTATATTTTTTAATGTAACTCGCTTTGCATGCACCATACAAGATACACCATCTTGGAACAACTGCACCAAAATGTCCTCGGCAGAATCTTGTAAATCCAAAAGAGCCACACGCTCGATATGTGTAACTGAATCTGAATATTTGTCCATAATTTCTCTTACCACCTTAGAAAAAGCTGCGTTTGGTGCTCTTTTGATATTTGCAGATCTCACGTAGAGCAACTATTCCAGGCTTCCATCACCTTTTCTTCTGCGCTGTTGGCGGTGGTGGAGGAGCCGCTTGTTTGTCTTATTGAGGATGGTCATTTTTGTACTTCTTCCTCCTCTCTTCTTGGGCTCGTTGCTCTTCAGGTGTGAGCTTGTCCTTTTTCTTTTTCGCACATTGTTTTGCTCTCGAAGGAATTTTTGAAGGTCTAGAGCTCCGAGCCTTTGCTTGTTGGGTGGCCTAATCCCTATCCTCTTCTGATCTCTTCTCGGCCTCTACTCGTGCTTGTAAATTAGCCAAGTGGGCTCTCTCAGCCTCGGCTCTCTGCCATTCTTCCTGCTCTCTCTATCTTCTTTGTTCTTCATGCGATTTCTGTGCTTTTCTATTTGCTGCCTCTTTCTTTTCTAACTCTCTCATTCTCTTCCTCCTCTTGGCATCTCGTGCTATTGAAACAGGATCACCGGGTATTACATTAATCACCCTTTGTTTGATTCGCGGGGGGAATTTTCGCGACGTAGTTGCGGTTTCTTGAGCTTCAGGTGTTGCCGTTGCTTGATCTCCAGTTGCTGCCGTTGCTTGATCTTCAGTTGCTGCCGTTGCATGAGCTCCAGGTCCTGTTTCCTGTGTTGTCTGTTAAGACCTACAAATGGTCCAAACTCCCGCAGAGGTGTGCAATTCGCATGCTGTAGTGGTTGGAGATCACCAAAAATATGTCGCAGTTGAAGGTTGGGGGAGCGGTTGGGTGTTTGGAGCTGGTTCTTGTGGTTGAGGCTGTGGATTTGAAGTGGTGGATTCTGTACGAGGTGCTGGTTGCGGATTTTCAGTGTTGTCAGTGGCAGTGTTTTCATCGTTGTGCGTGGTGGTGTGCTCTTATGTATCGTCCATGTTGTGCAAGATATGTGTGCATGTACGGTTGGGCTTGAGAGGATCTTCTAAAATGTGCAAACAAGAAATGAACTTTAAGTTGTGAGTTTTGAGTTATATAGTACTTAAACTTTTAAATTTTTTTAAAAAATCAATAAAATTACTAAAATTTGAAAAAGACTCCAAAATAGATGAAACCTGAGCCATGGGACTAATAATTGTCGCCTTTACAAATCACTTTGCATGACAAATCATGTTTCCAATAGAAATGGTTAGTGTCAAAAGGAAATTAAATTTCCACCCAACGTCTTCCATCACACTTCCTTGTCTTCAACCAGCATCGGAATCGATCTTTTGCACTCAAAGCATGATATGATTGTGATCGCCTCAAGTTAACCACTTTTTCTATTCTACATTTTAAACTTCTTTGTTCTCTTGTCTTCTTTCTCTCTCTCTCCCTGCTAAAACTCTGTAGAACCAATTGAACATCTCGTGAAGGGCATTGCTCTTTTTACTTCCACCTCTATGTCTTGTATTTTTAAAATACACTGCTTTTGCTTGATAGTGTGAGCGCTCCATGTGGGGATAAACACTATGCACACTCCATCTACTTAGCCGTGTGGGAACATATCCTAGAACTCTCTAGAAGTTCATCTTCAAGCCTATATAACAAGGCTCTCTCAAGCATGTACTTCAAGCTTTTTCATTCTAGTAATTCAAGGTTGCTTTCCTCTTGTCTAAGAGTTATTCTCTCTCATCCACACACACACACACACACACAAGTATGAATGCTTCACATGAGTATCCACCCTAAATCTCCCAACAACTGGTATCAGAGCTCTCATTGGTCCTTGGGGTCAATATCTAACCATTTAGGCTAGTGTGTGTGTTCTCTCACTTCCCTCTACCTCTCTCAGCAGCCTCCATGAGTTTTTCCCTTACTTTTAGGAGTTTTTGGCTGCCCACTCACTTGTGCACCTACTCGCTTGACTTTTGGGCTCATCACCCCTCAAATCAAGCAAAAGGTGGCTACTCTCTTGCCAAGTATACCCTCCAAAACTCGTGGGCTACTCTATCTCCCTCTTTCACCTTCTTCCTCAGCTCCCCCAAGCTTCCATGGAAATCTTCTAAGCTCTCCTAAACAACCCCTAACCATTCCCACCATTTCTCATCATTTTTGGTGCAAACTAGCTCTAGACTAGCTCATTTTCTCTCTCTAGTTTCTCTCTCTAATAAGAGGCTTTTCATTTTCTGTTTTAACAGCCTAATAAACCTCATTAGATCATCATTAATCCACTCTTAATCTCGTCATTAGTCTTCTACAAGCTCTACACGACAAAAGGGCAAGACTAGCTAGCTTATGCAACCAAAACTAGTCTATTTATACATGTTTTTAATTTTCTGTTTCAAAACAGAGAATTAAAACCTGATTTTCAGCCCTCTAAATCATTGTTCGAGGCTTCCTTAAGCTATTCCGAAGCTTAAGCTACAAGGGCGTTCAATTTGGGCACCATCTACATCGATTTCGGGAGGAAAAGAGCTCATTTCGAAGGCCGTTTTTCTTCAACAAGGACTCAACTTCAAATCAGAGAATTAATTCTCTGTTTTGCACTCATTTTCAGCTTCGTTCATCAAGGGAGAGCTTCTACAAATCATCTCAACACATTGGTATACTTCAAGGCACACTTCGGTAACATTTGAAGCTAATTTGTGCATGTTTTAAGCCTTTATTCTTCATTACCGCATACATTGCTTTTGTAAAAGGGTAGACACCATTTTGAGAGTCTCAAAATAGGACACCCTTGCTTACATTATCTAGCATACACTATGGATAATAACGACATCTCTATCTTTAATGGCATTGGCCTCCATACATGGCAAGTCAAGCTGAAAGGCTACCTAATGAAAAAGGATTTATGGAGTATAATCACTAGTGAAGGGGGGGATAACCTAACGACTGCACAACAAAGAGAATGTCACCAAAAGGAAGAGAAAGCTTTAGGTATTCTACTCACTAGTGTTGCGGATGATATTGTTCATCACTTAGATCAAGCCACTTCCGCTAAAGATGCATGGGATACTCTTGAAAGAACTTTTGGGGCTAAGGGAAAACACTCTAAAATCTCTCTCAAGATGCAATTATATGCACTCACTATGCATGAGAATGAAACTCTTTCAAGTATGGTCAATAGGCTTAAGAGCATATGCACTCAATTATCCTATATAGAGTGTAACATTGATGAGGATGATAAAATTGCTATTCTACTTAAAGCCATGCCTATGCAATATGAGATTTTTGTCACCGTGCTCAAGGAAAAGGAACCAATTCCTTCACTTGAGAGCATTGTTCACTCTCTTAAGAAGGAAGAGAACAATCATACTCATGCCACTCACACCAATGAAGCACCTACATCTCAAGCATTATTTGTTTCTAACTCTAAAAGCTTCAAGCCATGTATCCATTGTGGGAAAACAAATCATGCTTCTATCAATTGCTACAAGATCAAGAAGTGTGTGAAGTGCGGTAAGGTTGGGCATCCACCCCGATTTTGCCCTAAAGGTGGTAGCGGTGGCATTCCAAGTCATGGCGGCAACAACGGCAACACCTCCTCCAAGGGAAGACGTATTCTCTACACTCATAGTGATGATGAAGACGACAATGATGACAATGGCACTCTCACGAATGATGAGCTACATTTGATTTCAACTACTTCTTCTCCTTGTGCATCCACTTCTTCTAGCTCCTCTTTTTCTAATAAAGTTCATGCTAAGGATAGCCCCAAAAAGGGTAAGAAAACATAATTTTATGAAAGTGGCGATGACATACTTTGAAGAGGAATTGCTACCTTATTTACCCCTTTGTTGAATCCATGTGAAGGTTATAGTACTTTCTTTGTGTGAACCACTTGTGACATGATGATGAATCCAATTGAGAACCATCAATGATCATTAAGTGATGAATCTCTTATGATTGTAATGAAGGACATAACGTTGTATCCATATGAGAACCGTTATGTACCTCATCCTCTTTCCATTGTGAACCTTAGGTGGTAGAAGCACGTGTTTAAGGGGGGGTTGTGGGGATAAACACTATGCTCACTCCACCTACTTAGCCGTGTGGGAACATATCCTAGAACTCTCTAGAAGTTCATCTTCAAGCCTATATAACAAGGCTCTCTCAAGCATGTATTTCAAGCTTTTTCATTCTAGTAATTCAAGGTTGCCTTCCTCTTGTCTAAGAGTTATTCTCTCTCATCCACACACACACACACAAGTATGAATGCTTCACATGAGTATCCACCCTAAATCTCCCAACACTCCATTCCTTGGCTGCTCCAAACGCCTAATGAACCAGAAGTGTCGAGGAAAAAAGCAGTATGTGCAAAAAGAATGTACTGAAAATAAACAAACTTTAGTTTCGCATACATATGTATTTTGATTGAAAATATCAAATGTTCAACACACCATAAAATGTGTTATGTGTGTCTCCCCCCAAGAATCCACCATTTTTGCTATAAAACTATTGATTACAAACTTTAGGGTGGATATCTCATCACATCGGTTAACTTTGCCTTTTCGAGAAGACGAAAAATATCATCAGTAGACTTCCACACACGAGCACGCTTAATTCCTAGGGCTGCTTCATTACCTTTGTAGACGAAAAATATCATCAGTAGACGAAAAATATCATCAGTAGACTTCCACACATGAGCACGCTTAATTCCTAGGGCTGCTTCATTACCTTTGTAGGTGGTAATGTCACACACCTTTTTCCACAGTTGAAACTCATTGGACTTTGGGAGTCTGAATAGTTTGAAAGCAAATGTCTAGCTTTACTACCACCCATACAAACTTTATTAGGGCGATCTTGTGTACTTCCGGACGCCTTCTTGTCTTTTGATAGCTCAACTACACCCCCATGTAGACCAACGCTTGATAGAATAGATTCTAGTTCTTGTATACACTCTTCTCTTCTTTTTGCAGGCTCCATATTTCAAGCGTAATTAATATGGAGCATAAGCAACTCGTCAAGAATTCTTAGATGGGCATGAAGGGTGCACACATGCACATTTATCAGTGGTATTGAAAGAATAGGATCCCAATTTGGATCATCCATGTTTCAATTAGGAGGTACTTGTTGGTCACAACTGAGGATACCTTGAAAACATTGTTGTAGTGCTTTACCCACTGCTTGTGTAGTGGATACACCTTTTGCAGAGTTGACTGTAACTTTGCCTCCCTTACCCTTACCACCTTTCGACTTGCTGGCCTTTGCACCCTTGCCATTAGTTCCCATTGAGACTTTACTGTGGCAACAATAAATGCATGGAAAGAGAGTCATTGCACCTTGCTTGCACCCTAACATACACTTGAGTGTTTTCAAGTCTCCTACCAAATGCCACTCAACTTGGAACGTTCCAAGACCTGAAACATGCAATCTCTGTCCTTCTTGATATTGTCGAATGACATCAACAATTGCTGTGTGATTGAAATATCATTTGAGTGTCTCATGTGGGATCAGATGAAAAGCTGCTAGCCACCAAATATTTTTCTCTGACTGAACACCTAAACAAGTGTTTCCCTTCTCATTGGAATTTAGCTCCACATTGACACCCACCAAGGACCTGCTCATCAACATAACACTTACCCTTTCGAGCCGTTGACCTTTAACAACTTGGCACTCATTAATCTTCATAACAAATATCACTTTCCCATCACACTCTTCTTATGTCGACCCATAAAATCTTATCATTGACAACTGGAGCTTCAATAGGTCAAAATACACATTGTTGAACTCGTTGTAGCGGAATAATTTGTTGTCTTCTAATGGCATGTCATCCTTCACATACTGAAATCCGCCCAACAAGCTTGCAACATCATTATTGGCGCACTTTTTGCAACACTGACACTGTAAGGCATCGGCAGAAATCAAAACAAACCTTTTGTCTGGTGACCGAGTGTGACACTTTTATACAAAGCTTTATATTCCTTGAAACTTATTCCTGCGCTGTCACACACCTCCATCATTTCTTGAGGCGACACAATGTTCTTTAGCTCACTGAAATACTTCTATCGCAAAGCATTAGCAATGCCAGTGTTGGATAGATCCTTTGGCTTGATGATATGCTGCAGCAGAGCACATCCAGTTGTTTGAGCATCGAGATCAATTCCCATCATCATTCGAGCCAAGTTTCTGCATATTGAATTACCGTTACACAAACCTGTAGAACATACAGCAGATCAGAATCTTGCATCAGTATTCTTACCGAGTTTGACAGACACGTTTCTTTTGAGCTCCACCACTTGAGGATAGCATGGACATCGCTTGTCTCTTGCGCTTACGAATGTGGTAGCCGAGGGGAATGAGTGTAAGATGATGGATTTGCCGACGCATATTGCGTGAAGTGTGTTGTAGTTGAACATAATTGTCTAGTCGGCACTCTTGCTCTTTTTTTTTGTTGCTGTACTTTTTCATGGAGATTCGCCATCTCATCGTCCAGTTGCTTCATCTTCTTGTTGACTTCCTCTCTAACTTGTTGTAGATCTTTCACATACTTCTCTTGTAGTGATGGATAGGCAGCCAAGAGATGTTTACTTGCTTCCCTTTCATTGACAAAAGCTGAATACAATCTCCAACAGTAGCCAAACAATCCGCCTCTTCCATATCCAATAAAACGCAGAATCTCAATGACATTACGAAAGGGTAGTGGTGCATTAGTCGTAGGATCACCTAGGTAAATTTGGCCATCAACTCATAGGTTGATTGCCTTGCACCCAATGCTTCATATCTAATTTGCATCATTGGGATACAATGTGCCAAGTCGCACAGTAGCATACTCCTGGTCCAAATCAATGTTTAATCGATATCGTTTTGGCCTGTTAGTAAGGTCTTGCAGTGGAGCGCGATTGAATGACATATTTGTTAGCTAATCAAGAAAAATAGTGAGAGAATGTGTAATGGTGACTGTTGCAAGTAGGAAAATTTGGCTATGGAGGAAAAAAGTGGAAGGCTCAGAGATAGTAGAGAAGGATTATGTTGTGGAGGGAAGAAAGAGAGGGAGCGTAGCTCAATTTATTTTGAATTCACAATATTGATCATGAGGGCTTTAGAGAGAAATGTAGCTACACACAGAGGTAATGGGGTTCTCCATTGCTCTCACCTAAAGCTGGAGTGGGAGGAGAGAGAGCCAGAGAGAGAGAGAGAGAGAGAGAGAGAGAGAGAGAGAGAGAGAGAGAGAGAGAGAGAGAGAGAGAGAGAGAGAGAGAGAGACGAAGGGAGGGACGGATTTGGCTCACATTTTAGAGAGAGAATGCACTAAGAGAATATGCAAAATCTGCTTTTTTGGCAGGGGGGACTGAAAAGTGATTCTTTTAATGAGAACTAAGTGAGAGAGAGTGTTTTATATGTTAGAGAGTGAGGAGAGAGAGACTCAGCTACCCACCTCTCTTTTGTGTTAAAGTAGTCTATTTTCAAAATACAAAATATACAAATGGTATTTTTAAAAATCTCAACATAGGCCTTTTTGCCCTCTCTTTTAGGCTTGGTCAAACTTGACTTAAGCTTTAAGAATTTCCTTAAACTGCCAAATAAAGAGGCCCTCCTATACCCCATTACCTTCCTAATGCCTTCTTCCCCTTTGCACATTTCTTGGCTCTTTGAGGTATTTTTGAAGGCCTAGAGCTCCCAGCCTTTGCTTGTTGAGTGGCTTGAGATCTATCCTTTGCCGCCTTCTTCTCTGCCTCTGCTCGTGCTTGTAAGTTTGTCAAGTGAGCTCTCTCAGACTCGACTCTGTGCCATTCCTCTTGCTCCCTTTGTCTTCTTTGTTCTTCTTGCATTATTTTTTATTCCTTCTCAGATGCCTCTTTCTTCTCCATCTCTTTCATTCTTTTCCTCCTCTTGGCCTCTCGTGCTTTAGAAACCAAGTCTTTCTAGTATTACTTTGATTACCCTTTGTTTGACTCGTGGTCCAAATCATTGCGGTGTGGTTTTCGTGGTGGCATGAGAACCAAGTGCTATGACAACAGGCAAGGGCTCTGGATTTTGAAGTGGACCTTCGTTTTCTTCTTTGGTTGCTCTTACTTCTTGTGTGGCTCTGTGTAGAGATGAAATTGATGTGGATTTGGAAAAGGTGTGCAGTTGGCATGGTTTAGTGGTCTGAGATCACAAAAAATATGTCGCATGGTGGTTTGATCATCCGGATTTGATGGTTGGGGAGGCTGTTGGGTGTCTGGAGCGGGTTGGGAGATTGGGTTATCCACTTGTGGCTCAGGATATGGATTTGAATCCATAGATTTTGCATGGGGTGCTTACTACGGATTTTCAGTGGTGTGAGTGGTTGTGGTGGTATTGATGTGCGTAGTGGTCTGCTCGTGTGAATTATCCATGTGGTGCAAGATATGAGTGCATGCTTGTTTGTGCTCGAGAGGATCTTCTAGAATTGGAAAATAAGAAATGAACTTCAAGTTCAGAGTTTTGACTTATATAGTACTTAAAATTGAAAAAAAAACTTAAAAACTCAATAATACTAATAAAAATTCAAAAAACTCCAAAATAGAAGAAACTTGACCCACGAAACCACTGATTGGGGCATCAAAAAACCACGGCATTACAATGCATGCTTACAATAGAAGTGGTTACTGTCAAAAAATTATTGGTTTTCCACCCAATGCCTGCCATTTTGTCGCCTTGTGTCCATCCATCGTCGGAATCGATCTTTTGTACTCGAAGAAGCATGATATAATTGTGATCGCCTCACCCTAACCACTTTCTCTATTTTGCATTTCAAACCATTTTGCACTCTAGTCTTCTTCCTTTCTCTCCCCGCCACTAAGACTCTATAGAACCAATTGAGCATTTTGTGTAGGGCATTTCTCTTTTTCCTCCCACCTGCATGCTGTGTATTTTTAAAGTACACTACTTCTGCTTGATAGTGTGAACACTCCATTCCTTGGCTACTCCAGATGCCCAATGAACCATATGTGTCGAGCAAGAATGAGCTATGAGCAAAAAGAAAGTGCTAAAAGAACAATAAAATTATAGTTCAAACACTGATGTTTTTTACTACAAAGACAAAGTGTTCAGCCCATCATGTAATGTGTTATGTGCGTCTCCCCCCAGGCATCCACCATTTGCTCTGTGAAACTATTGATTACAAAATTTAAGGTGGATATCTCAGCACATATTAGCTTTTCCTTTTCAAGCAAACAAAAAATATCATCTATAGACTGCCTTACACGAGCACGCTTAATTCCTAGGGCTGCTTCGTTACCTCTATAGGTGGTAATGTCACACACCTTTTTCCACAATTGAAACTCATTGGAACTTTGGGAGTCAGAATAGTCTAAAAGCAAATGCCTAGCTTTACTACCACCGATACATATTTTATTAGGAAGATCCTGTGAACTTCTAGAAGCCTTCTTATCCTTTAACTCAACTACACCCCCATGTAGACCAGCACTTGATAGAATAGATTCGAGTTCTCTTATACACTCTTCTCTTCTTTTTGCAGGCTCCATATTCTAAGAATAATTAATATGGAGCATAAGAAACTTATTAAGAAATCGTAGATGGTCATGAAGAGTGCACACATACACATTTATCAGAAGAATCGATAGAATATGACCCCACTTTGGATCGCTCGTCCATGTCTCTATTAGGGGGTACACTCTGGTTACAATTGAAGATACCTTGAAACCATTGTTGTATTGTTTTACCCACTGTTTGTGTAGTTGGCACACCTTTTGCAGAGTTGACTGCAGCTTTGCCACCCTTACCCTTACCGCCCTTTGACTTGCTGGCCTTTTCACCCTTGCCTCAGTTCCTAATGACACTTTACTATGGTAGAAATAAATGCATGGAAAGAGGGTCATTGCACCTTGCTTGCACCCTAAAATACACTTGAGAGTTTTCAAGTCTCCTGCCAAATTCCACTCCACTTGGAATTACGTACCCAGACCTAAAACTTGCAATCGTTATCCTTCTTGTTGTTATCGAATGACATCAACAATTGGGATGTGATTAACATATCATTTGAGGGACTCATGTGTCTCATGTGGGAGATAATTTGTCAGCCACCAATATTCTTCTCTGAAGGTGTTTTCCTTCTCGTTGGCATTTAGCTCAACATCGACACCCACCAAGGCTCTGTTCATAAGCATAACGCTTACCCTTTCTAGCCATTGACCTTTGACATTGTCACTCATCAAGATTCATCACAAATATAACTTTTCCATCACACTCTTCCTGTGTCAACCCATAAAATCTGATCATTGACTCATGGAGCTTCAACAAGTCAACAGAGACATTATTGAACTCGTTGTAAAACGGGAGGATTTGCTCTCTTTTAAAGGCAGGGCATCCTCCACATATTGAAATCCACCCAACAAGCTTGCAATCATTATTGACGCACCTTTTTACAACACTGATACTGTAAGGTGTTGACAAAAACCTAAACAAACCTTTTTCTATGTAACCTAGTGTGACAATTCTGTACAAATCTTCGTAGGCCTTGAAACTTATTCTTGTGCTGTCACACACCTCCATCATCTCTTGAGGCGACACAATGCTCTTTAGCTCACTAAAATACTTTTGGCACAAAACATTAGCAATGCTAGCATTGGATGGATCATCCAATAGCTCCACCAACTCCTTTGGCTTGATGATATGTTGCAACAGAATATGTCCAGTTGTTTGAGCATTAAAAAAAATTCTCATCATCATCCAACAAGCTAAGTTCTTGCATATTGAAATAATAACAACAAAAACCTGCAAAAAACGTAAGAAACCAGAAGCTTGCATTTGTTTCCCTACCAAGTTTGATGGATACATTTCTTTTAAGCTTCACCACTTGAAGATAGAATAGACATCGTATGTCTCTTGCGCTTGCGAATGTGGTAGCCCAATGGAATGTGTGTGAGATGATGGATTCGTCGGTGCATATTACGCACAGTGTGTTGTAGCTGAACATAATTGTATAGACGACACTCTTGCTCCATTTTTTGATGCTCTACTTTTTAATTAAGCTTTGCAATCTCATCATTTAGTTGCTTCATCTTCTCGTTGGCTCCCTCTCTGACTTGTTGAATGTGTTCACGTACTTCTCTTGCACTGATGAATAGCTAGGTAGTAGATAGATGTTTTCTTGCTTCCCTTTCATTGACAAAAGCTGAATACAATCTCCAATAGTTGCCAAACAATCCATCTCTCCCATCTTCAATAAAACGCAATAGCTCAGTGACGCTACAAAAGGGCAGTAATGCATTGGTCATTGGATCGCCAAGGTAAATATGGCCATCAACCCATAAGTTGATTGACTTGCACCCAAGGTTTTGTAGCTGATCTCCGCATTGGGATTAGATGTGCCAAGTCACACAGTAGTGTACTCTTGCTCTAAATCAATGTTAAATTGATATTGTTTTGTCTTGTTAAGTAATGTCTTGTACTGGTAGGGGATTGAATGACATTTGTGTTAGCTAATCAAGCAAATTAGAGAGAGAATGTGTAATGGTGACTGCTACAAGCAGGTGAAGCTGGCTATGGAGGAAAGAAGTGGAGAGTACTAAGAGATAGGGGAAAATGATTATGTTGTGGAGGGAAGAAAGAGAGGGAGTGTATCTCAATCTCCTTTGCACTCAAATTGTTGATCATGAGTGTAGAGAGAGAAATTCTACTGCACATAGAGGTAATGGAGTTTTCCATTGCTCTCAACTGGAGCTAGAGTGGGAGAAGCATGAGAGAGAGAGAGAGAGAGGAGTGGGAGATAGAAAGACAATAAAGGAAGAGAGACTAGGAGAGAGAGTAGATCTGCAACCTTGGAGGATCTGCACTCTATCAAAAGTAGGCAGCAAAGAATGTTCCCTTAATGATTGGGAGAGGAAAGTGACAAGAGAGAAAAGGGAGGGAAAGAGAGAGATATTTGGCTCGTTATAGAGAGAGAATGCAGTGAGAGAATGTGAAAAATATTTTTTTTGGCAGGAGGCTGAAAAGTGCCTCCTTTAATGAGATCTAAGTGAGAGAGAGTGCTTTATATCTTAGAGAGAGAAGAGGGGTGGGAAAAGTATATTTTAAAATTTATTTACCCACCTCTCTTTTGGGTTACTGAATAAACTATTTTCAAATACAAAATATGAAAATGGATTTTTGTTATAATCTCAACATAGGCCTTTTTGTCCTCTCTTTTAGGCTTGGTCAAACTTGGCTTAAGCTTTAAGCATTCCCTTAAACTGCCAAATAAAGAGGCCCTTCTATACCCCATTCACTTATTCTAATGTTCTACTCTCATCCTAGTACTACTGAAGGAGTGGTGGTATTGATGGTGCTCCTAGCCTTGACATGGTTTGATAACCACGACTGTTTGTGTTCTGTTTTGATGTTGCATATTGGTCGAGCCATGTTTGAAATGATAGTGGTGTGGCTTGTGGGTTTTGAGGGTTGGGTAATGGCTATCCAGTAGTATGCCATGATGTGGTGCCATAATCATCTGGGAAGGGATTTGTAGACTTGCGAGGGGTTTGTATGGGCCTTTGCCTCTCTTAAGAAACATGTGTTAGCACTTCTAGAGTTATCAATCTTTCTACATAATCATCCGGGAAGGGATTTGTAGACTTGCTAGGGGTTTGTATGGGCCTTTGCCTCTCTTAAAAAACATGTGTTAGCACTTCTAGAGTTATCAATCTTTCTACATCACTAGGAAGGATTGGCTCATATTCGCATCCATACTTGTCAACATACATTATGACACTCCCTTTATTTGAGTAGTAAGTGTACAAGTATAGAATATTTTCCATGCTTAGCTCTAATGCATAGGGTATTAGGCATTTGGAATATGATTTAGCCCTACCATTAGTATACTCATAGATGCCTATGTCTCCTTGAGTTTTTGAAACTTTCACTACCTTCTTGTCAAATATCCTGATGCCATTAGGGAGATCTACTTGAGGCGGCATGTATGCCATCTTTGAAATCATCTTCCTTTTTGTGACATTGTTTCCATATTTTTCATAGTTTTTTGGATCTCTTATAATGAGGTAATGAACTCCCTCTCCGTCTTTGAATCTATTGCCATCGTCATACACCTAGATCGTCTCAAGTCCTCTCGCAATTTTTCCTTGATGAAAATACACTTGTGTCCCCTAGCATCAACGTAAATAAGGGCTTCGTGTGTGTTTGACCCCTCTAGAAGGATTGTGGTGTATCTAGGTTCTTGAGAGGGAGGGAGGAAGGGATAGGGGTTAGAGAGTGATAGGGAAAGAGAGAGTGTGGGAGGGAAAGTGGAAAGAGAGAGAGAGAGAGAGAGAGAGAGAGAGAGAGAGAGAGAGAGAGAGAGAGAGAGAGAGAGATAGAAAAAGAGAGAGAGAGAGTCACCAAGATATAGGAGAGAGGATGAGAGGTGAGAGAGAGAGAGAGAGAGAGAGAGGAGGTCCTTGGCTAGTCCACTAGATGGAGCAAGGGTGGGAATGTGCAATGGTGGTACGAGGAGGCACGGCACATGGTGGTAGTAAGCTAACACCACCAACCATCGATGGTGGGTTAGGGTAGTGGTGGCCATGGGTGGTAAGGGGTGGCAATGGGGGGTAGTGGTGGTGGGGGAAAAAAAAAAAATCGTGCCGTTGAAATCGCTCCATAATCGCCCCCCTTCACAGGGATCTAGAAGAAGACGTCTACATGAAACAACTAAAGGGTTTTGAAATTGAGCCTTAAAAGTCTACGAGGTTAAAACTAGTGTGTAGACCCCGTAAGGAATTGTATGGCCTAAAGCAAGGCTCAAGGAAGTGGTGCCAAAAATTTGATAAGTACATGCAGCCCCAAGGTTATGTACGGAGCCAAGAAGATCATTGCTTAAACACCCAGAAGTTGAATGATGGTTCACTTATGATCTGGATACTTTATGACATCGATGATATGCTCATTGCGAAAAAGCCTAAAGATAACATTTCCATCTCAAAGAAATCACTATGCGCGTAGTTTGCTAAGAAGGATTTGGGAGATGTAGGTAACTTTTTTGGTATCAAGAGAGATAGCAAACGTTGAATATTAGAATTATGTTAGGAAACATATATCCACAAGGTCTTGCAACGTTTGAATATACAAAGGGAAAGGCTACATTGAGTACCCCCATGCAGGCATATGCAAAACTTAGCAAGAATGTTACTCCCAAATCTGATGATAAAAAGTAAAAATGGCAAAGGTGCCATATTCTTCAACAGTAGGCAATCTTATGTACGCCATGGTAGCCACCAAACTAAACATTGCATTTTCAGTGAGAGTGGTTAGTAGATAAATGGAAAATCCTGGCAGGAAGCAGTGAAGCACATTTTGGGAGAATATAATATAAACTATCCAAAAAAATTAGGATAATCTCTATCATCCTATAACAACTTTTACTCTTTTAAGAGAAGGTGTACAATTGTGGTATTTGCAAATCAATGTTTGTGTGTGTGAAATATAACACATTTTCCTTCACTTTTATAGCTTTGTCGATAACTATAAGACTTTATTTTGTTTTCTTATTTACTTATATTTGCAAAGTGATATATCAATTAAAAAGTTTGGACTATGAATAACCATGATATTTGTCAATAATTAATTGTTTAACTATGCTTATTGAATTTTTGCTAAAATAACATTAGGAGCATTCAAAACTTAAGTACTATAATAAGAGATTACTTGATCCATAGTAAGTGGGAAATTACCAAATGAAACACCCATTTGCTGTATAAAGTTGATAAACTACCAGATGAGGGTACCAAAGAGCTAGCTACTATGTAGGAGTTTATGACTTACTAGATGAGGACATCCAAGAGCAAATTGCTACTATGACTTATAACACCATATTAGAGAGTTTGAGACTTTAGAGAAAATTTGGGAATCACCAAAGTCTTAAAGATTTGGCCATATGGACAGATCTCAAAGTCTTTTTTAAGGTTAAATCTTTCCACAAGGTTTTACTTGAAATGCTCTTTCAAGCCATTCTCTCAAAACTTTAGCTGGCTGAAAGCAAGGGATGGTGGTACAAAATTGGTTGTCCTTGACACCAACTAGGCTTGGTGGGTGTGGTAAGGAGAATCAGACCCAAGTAAAAGATGCAAAATTGAACAAAAAGGAGAAAAAATAAAATCAATTTCTTGGAGGCTTTATAATTTACTCTACTTTATTCTTTTTTCCCAAAACGGGTACAACAGATAAATGACGTGGGTGCAAGACGCGGGGAAGGAGATTCGGCTGGCTCCCTCTCTCTCTCTCTCTCTCTCTCTCTCTCTCTCTCTCACCCACACACATTCTCTGTTTTGTTCTCTGTGGAGCACCCACCCTTCCCGCCCACTCTCTCTCTCTCTCTCTCTCTCTCTCTCTCTCTCTCTCTCTCTCTCTCTCTCTCTCTCTCTCTCTCTCTCTCTCTCTCTCTCTCTCTCTCGCCTGAGCAGTTCAGGTCCACCGTAACCCTAGCATCGTCTCCCTCAGCCCCCCTTGGGCGAAGGGCTACCCTGGGGGAGGCGTTAAGCTTGAGCCTAGCCCCCCTCAACAGCCCCAGCTCTGTGGCGAAGCCTGCCCCAGCCTCGCACAGTTAAGTGGTTCTAGCCCCTGCAACAGCGGCCTCAGCCCCTGCGATGGCCTCAGCATTGGCCTCGGCCCCTGGCTTGCGGCGCCCGCCAGTAGATCTCCTGCCCTACGAAGTACAGCAGCCTGCGACACCCGCCAGGAGACCCCCTGTCCTGCAGGTTACGACACAGTAAAAGAACAAGAGCTTTTTCAAAGGTTTGTTGAAGCTTTTAGCATTCATAAAAGCTTTAAGGCGTTTTCGGCACTTGCTTTCTGCCTCAGCCCTACGAAGTCCAACACGTTGTGGTGCTTGCACTTGTTTTCGGCCTCATCCCTGGCCTCAGCCCTGCGAAGTACAACAGATTGTGGTGCCCTTCAGAAGATACTCGACCGAGGACAGGATTTCAAAACTTCTTCAAAGGGTGAAGCCTCGAGCTTTCTCAAAGGCTTTTCCCTCCGGAATTTGCGAGTCAGTGGTCGGTTCCCTTCTATCTCCTCAAGCATAGGGATGGCTACTCCAAAGACCCCCGCCAAAGCAAGACCGAGATTTGCAACAGTACTGGCAGCCCCTAGCAAACTTGATCGCATCACGCAGTTGCAAGCAACTCTTGATCGAGTCTTGGAGGAAAACTTTGAACTCAAATCTCGCTTGAGCAAATTAGAAGAACAATTCAACTCTATGGCTGACCTCACCACCGACAAGGTAAAGGAGGTAGAGGCAAAGGTTAACCAAGTTCACTCAACAACCATCGCCCAAGTAAGGACGTGTGTAACAAAAGAAATCTCCGAACAAAAATCTCAAGAAGATAATTCCCTCAAGGTACGCATTGGTGGGCTCCCCTTGCAGTGGTGCACCGTTGAGGACACCCTTGAAGAGGCAATCATCAAAATCAACAATATTATTGAGCCGGTCAACATCAAGTCAGAGAATGTCGCTTGGATCAATGACACACATCGTCATGTACGTCCCAAGCATTGTGTCCTTACCTTCAAGAACAAAGAGAAGCGGGTAAAGTTTCTACGTCAATCCCGCCTTCTCAAAGAAACCAAGCTTTGGATTGCAGAAGAACTGACCATGAATCAACTCAAGAGTAAAGCGAGCGAGCTTAAGAAGGTGCATGAAGCGCGTAAGCAAGGCAAATGGGCAGTCTATCGAGGAGGTAAAGCGATCATCCAAGAATTCCGAAATCCCAAACCAGCTCTCTCCACAGACGACCCTTAGGTTTTTGTTTGTTTTCTCCTTTTTTCCTACCTTACTCTCTTAATGGACCCTCAGTCCTTAACTGATATGTATCAGCCCACACTGAGAATGAATCGTTGTAATGTCTGTGTTTTTGGTCCCATAGGTCATATATGACCTCCGTGGACGTTAATCCAATCTATCTCTCTCTCTCTCTCTCTCTCTCTCTCTCTCTCTCTCTCTCTCTCTCTCTCTCTCTCTCTCTCTCTCTCTCTCTCTCTCTCTCTCTCTCTCTCTCTCTCTCTCTCTCTCTCTCTCCGTCTCCCACCATACAGCCATTGCAGCTCAGGCCAGTACCATATCTTCAGAGATGACAATGGATACTAAGTGTGATTCCTTCACCTATCTCGAGTCAGGGGTACCTGCATCTATAGAGGGTGCTATGATGGAAACCACGAGCATTCATGAACCTATCAGCAACCAAGTATTTTTGTGGGACTATTGGGCACAAAAGAAGCGTGAGCAACGACACAAGGAGCGCAACCCTACTAAGAGAGCTGAACCCGGTGTTTGCAACACATTGACTCAGCTGAAAGTGCCCCACTCTTCAACTGAGCTTTTTGTGAAGAGAACCTCTTTGACAATGATACTGAACAATGGTGATCAGAGCATAACCACTATGAAACAGTCCAAAATTGTTGTTGCCTTGGGTGTTCATCGACGTAATATAGCGGCAGCAAGCAGTCTACTAGGAATGAAAGATGAGGATGAAGTGTTGCCACTTAGTGCTTGTCACAGATAGTTGCCTCTGCATACAAGTATCACAATCGAAACTAGAGATTTGGTGGCCGCTTTTTGAAAATCCGAGACAAGTGTTTCTCCTAACAAAAAGGATATCTGTAAGCACAAGATCGAGGCAAAATGTGTCATCAAACATCCCATACATCTTGTAGATGATTCTCAGGTAATATGGGTTGCCCACACTGTAATCCTTGCTCACCTTTTTACTCTTGGATTAACACAAATACCACAACTTGTTAGCCAACAATCATTGTACGAATACTCAGCTCCATAGTACCATTTAGAGCATGCCAAAACTTGACCAATTCCCAGCATGCCAAACTTGGTATCATTCTGGTGCCAATTCCTACCTCAATAGTACCCAATTTGAAGCTTCTCTAGATTGTGAATAGTACCAAACAGATGCATAGTACCATTGTTTGGTAGAAATGCTCCAAAGTAAAGATGCATAGTCCCATTTAGGTACTTTTTTGTATCTGGAAAGTTGTTATTTTGGAACTATGGATCCATTTTGTAGCTTTGCAGTATACACAAAAGTACCCAAATTAGTACTAGGTTTCCAAATTGGTACTGTCCAGGGTACAGACATGTACCCACTTTGGCACTAGGGATCATGTTTGATACTATGAATTTAGGATGGTACTATGCAATGTACAGAATTTGGTACTAGGGATACTATTTGATACTATGAATTTAGGCTGGTACTATGCAATGTACAGGATTTGGTACTAGGGATCCTTTTTGGTACTATGAATTTAAGCTAGTACTATGAAATGTACAGGATTTGGTACTAGGGATCCTTTTTGGTACTATGAATTCAAGCTAGTACTATGCAATGTAAAGGATTTGGTACTAGGGATCCTTTTTTGGTACGATGAATTCAAGCTAGTACTATGCAATGTACAGTATTTGGTACTAATGATCCTTTGGGGTACTATGAATTTAGGCTGGTACCATGCAATTTAGAGAATTTGGTACCGGGGATCATGTTTGGTACTCTGAATTCAGACTGGTACCATGCAATGTACAGAATTTGGTATTAGGGATCTTGTTTGGTACTAGGTTTGGTACTATGAATTTATGATGGTACCATGCAATGTATAGAATTTGGTACTAGAGATCCTTCTTGGTACTATGAACTCAGGCTAGTACCATGCAATGTACGAAACTTGGTACTAGGGATCCTGTTTGGTACTCTAAATTCAGGCTGGTACCATGCAATGTATAGAATTTGGTAGTAGGGACCCTGTTTTGTACTATGGATTCGGTTGGTACTATGCAATGTACATAATTTGGTACTATGGACCCTGCTTGGTCCTATGAATACATGCTGGTTCTATGCAATGTACAGAAATGTACCCACTTTGGTACTATGAATCCAGTTTGGTGTTTTTCTGCACTTAATTTGGTACTATAACTTGAAATCTGGCAATACACTGCCAAATTTGGTATTTTAGAATGAGTTGGTGGTTTACATTGTTAATTTTGGTACTGTAAACTACGTTGGTGCTTTGTTGTTTCATAGTAATATTCTGAGCTCTAATGTGGATCAAATTTTGTATATAGGTGGAGCTCTACAGAAGATTCAAAAGCATGTATCCTGCGGTAGAGTTCTCACTTAGGTCCTTTCAGACACTCAAGCCATTCTTTGTCCGAAAATTAAAGGAGCGCTATACTTGTTGCTTTATTTACCATATTCAGATGGTATACTTCAGGGATGCTTTCAATCAAATGTGCCAGAACAAGTTTGGGCATCACGCAAAGGAACATCCATGTACATGCTCCATTTGTGGTACACAGTGTGAAGTAGGTGAGTGTTCTACAAACCAGGTAGTTTTTCAACACATAAGTATCTTGCTGGATTTCATATTGTGCCCTCACCCTAAGGATCATGAATATCATGCACAACTATGCTTGCTGGGAGAGTGCCCTAGATGTGGTGTAAGGAAGTTGTCATTCTGCCCAGACGAGATTGCAGAAGGTAGCAGGGAGGTGATTGTTAAGATATTTAAGGATGTGGTATTGGATAGGTTAATGCTGAAGGAAACGAGAAGAAGAGAAAGGAGTTAGTCGTGGAAAGGATGAAAAGTGCAACTTTCATTCATCTTTTTTCAGATCATCTGAAAAGCTTTGTCAAGCACAACTTTGTTTTTAGGTGGCAGGCCCAACAATTTAAAGACTGCTTGCTAAAGTTTCCAAGCGACGTTGTGGTTTCTGTTGTTGATTTTGTAGAGAATTTCAGCTTTAAAGTGTAGAATGAGATTCAGTCCATGCATTGGTGGTCAACACAGGTCACAATACTGGTGCACATCTCTTATATCAAAAATTCAGTAGGATCCATTGAGAAGACTCTGCATTTTTACATATCAGACGATAAGCTCCATGACACGCTCTTTGCTCAACATTGTTTTCTCTTGCATGACAGTTGGATGAAACAACAAGGACAATGTTTCCGTTATCATTGGATTTGGTCAGATGGTGCCGCTTCACATTTCAAGGCACGACGACCATACTATTTTGTGGCCAGGTATTATCAGTTGACAAGATTGCATATGATGTACAACTTCTCCGCTTCAGGACATGGAAAAGGAGAGCATGATGGTGCAGGTGTTGTTATCAAGAGAACCTTGACGCATGAGGAGCTAAAGCCCAATTGTAATGGCTATTGCCTGCACAGGAGCAATAGGCATTACAGGAATGATTACCCGTGACTACATTATATGAACATCAACACATAGAATGACGATAGAAGATAGTACACAGTACACAGGCACAGAACACCGCTTGCTTCATTCATGTGTGATCCAGACACAAAGTTACAACAGTAGATGCCATGAATATCATAGAGATTGGTTGAGTTACATCAAAAGACAAGTATGCCCCTCCATATACAATCACTACTCTAACGCAGATCGGGAACGGTGCACACACTCTTGTCCCATGATATCCAGTGAAGAACTGCTGCCACGGCCACCGCATACTGCATGACTCCTGATCCGCAGTGTCCAGACCTCCGCAGGACCGCAATTGTGGATAATGCTGTAACACCTGGCACGCACCGTGGATTGCGCGAACCCACACTCAGCCCCTCCGGTTGGAAGGTTCCAATTGTTGATCTTTGACCTGTTCCAGCGAAGAGGAAATATCAATGTAGCCAAAGCCTCTAAAATCTACAGTATGCGCCCGATAGACCTCATCCAACAGATGTGGGTCTATCTCAATATGTTCCAGCCAAGGAGCCCGAGGAATAAACTACGTTGGCAAAGAGATGGATTGCGGCGCCTGTGGCAAAGAAGCAAGAGGTGTATGTAAAGGATAATAGCGAGAAAGGTATCTATTAAGAGCAGACCAAAATGGAGGGCAAGGTGGGAGACTGAGAGAGAAAGAATGAGCCAAGGTATCCACCCAAAAATAGACCCTGCGCCGCTCCTTACGAAATCGACGAATCATTTTCTGCAAATGAGATACATGAGCCTAGGCTTCACCACAATCCTCTGTAGCTTGTGCCCAATCAGCAACATCAAAACCCTTGGGAACAACACTCTTACCTCTGTCAGTGTTGGATGACTCAGGTTGCTGCACCACAACCTGCTGAGTGGGTGGCTGTGCTCTCACCTCAGCCGATAAGCGTGTGCTCTAGCTTTGTAGTTAATTGTCCAAAAAAACATGGAGATCCTCTTGCATCTCCACTGCCAACGCATCCAAATCATTCATATTGATCATTACATCACCAGGGTGCGAGGATAAGTAGGAGTCAAGGCTCTGCTGCGTTCTCAACTGAAGTAGTTCCTGTTGAACAGAAGCCACAAACTCGGCATTAGCCCCTCATAGCCTTTGAATTTCAGCATCCTGCTGACGGGTTGTTGCAGTCAGCTCTTCATTCACATTGGACAACTCGGCAATGCGAGTCTGCGAGGCCGCTACCTGCGCTTCCAACTCATTTACTCTTCCCTCTGTCGCGGGAGCTGGCTAGGCCGCACGAATAGACTCTGCAATTCTGCTCAAAAAAGTGTCACACGCCTGTATTTGGTCAGCCGGGGTTGCTGCCGTAGCCTCCCAGGGTAGCGCTGCGAGAAGAGTACCTCCCGTCGAGGCAGCCGCATTCCAGAAGTTTTCGGTTGCGAAGGAACATCCGCAGCCCGCAGCCGGAGAGCCCGTCCTCAGCGGAGTAGCACTTGCCACTCTCTCCTGCATTCGGCGGCGCCATCGTGCCATCGCAGAATTCTCTGGTAGAAGAGATGAATTCGCCGGAGGTGGTGTAGAAAATTGTTGTTCCTCTCTACCGCGCTTGTGGTTTGCTGATCCTGCACCTGCAATGGCCATCTCTGGGACTCTAGAGGATACCACTGCCGTCGAAGGACCCGGCAAATCCCCACTGCCAGCATTCTGCTGCTGTGGTTCCCCCCCAGCAGGAACTGCCAAAATTTGTGTTTGCGACAGAGGAGCCACAGTCCCTTGGACCACCAATCTATCATCTTCAAAGTGGCATAGAGGATGCAGGGTGAGAGGAAAAACTTCCCTTAAGGGAAAAATCAGTGTGAGCAGTTGGCCAACTTTTGTATTGGTTGGGGTATTTCGCCCCAATTGTGCCATCATTCTTTGGCATTCCGCCAGAAGTCTTTCTCTGACAACAACTGCCCAAGCCACTGGCCCAAAGTTGGCCGAATGCAAAACATTTCTGGCTCTGGTCAAGATGGTGTAGGTTTTGGCTTGTAGCCAAATCACCTCGAGAAACCATCGATACGCATCCCTGGTTGCCACATCTGACAACCCTGAAAGTTTATATTCACCTTTTACTTTCAAGCCAAACTTCTGCTTGACATCTACAGCAGGGATCACATGAGACGCGCGGACCACGCCATCGTTGGGCAAACAGCAACACGTGGAGATCCTTTCTGCTGTCAACTGAATCTGTTGATTATTCAGCACCACACTATCTCTAGCAGCCAGTTGTTCAATCAAACCAGCTGCCTGCGGGTGAATAGGTATCCCTTGCCAGTCCAAGTTGGCGAACACGCATAGTCGCAAGTCTTGCAGCCAGGCGTCCACTCGTCGAAGAGCGAGCTGCTGTACGGGAGTGAAGGGGATACATTGCAGGAGAGAAGCAGTCATGGCGACGATGAGAAGAAGGAGCAGAGAAAAGAGCACTAAGGACGCGCGATACACAAAACAGGAGAGGCACAATAAGAATCGTCTGCATGTAGTAACCTTCTCACAATGAGTTCCCAAAATAGGGCCGATCCACGGTGTCGCAACCATGGAAAGAGAGAGATATTTGGCTCGTTATAGTGAGAGAATGTGAAAAATCTTTTTTTTTGGCAGGAGGCTGAAAAGTGCCTCCTTTAATGAGATCTAAGTGAGAGAGAGTGTTTTATATGCTAGAGAGAGAAGAGGGGTGTGAAAAGTATATTTTAAAATTTATTTACCCACCTCTCTTTTGGGTTACTAAATAAACTATATTCAAATACAAAATATGAAAATGGATTTTTTTTATAATCTCAACATAGGCCTTTTTGCCCTCTCTTTTAGGCTTGGTCAAACTTGCTTAAGCTTTAAGAATTCCCTTAAACTGCCAAATAAAGAGGCCCTCCTATACCCCATTCACTTCTCCTAATGTTCTACTCTCATCCTAGTACTACTGAAGGAGTGGTGGTATTGATGGTGCTCCTAGCCTTGACATGGTTTGATAACCACGACTGTTTGTGTTCTATTTTGATGTTGCATATTGGTTGAGACATATTTGAAATGATAGTGGTGTGGCTTGCGGGTTTTGAGGGTTGGGTAATGGCTATCCAGTGGTATGCCATGATGTGGTGTCATAATCATCTGGGAAGGGATTTGTAGACTTGCTAGGGGTTTGTATGGGCCTTTGCCTCTCTTAAGAAACATGTGTTAGCACTTCTAGAGTTATCAATCTTTCTACATAATCATCCGGGAAGGGATTCGTAGACTTGCTAGGGGTTTGTATGGGCCTTTGCCTCTCTTAAAAAACATGTGTTAGCACTTCTAGAGTTATCAATCTTTCTACATCACTAAGAATGATTGGCTCATATTCGCATCCGTACTTGTCAACATACATTATGTCACTCCCTTTGTTTGAGTAGTAAGTGTACAAGTATAGAATCTTTTCCATGCTTAGCTCTAATGCATAGAGTCTTAGGCATTTGAAATATGATTTAACCCTACCATTAGTATACTCATAGATGCCTATGTCTCCTTGAGTTTTTGAAACTTTCACTACCTTCTTGTCAAATATCCTGATGCCATTAGGGAGATCTACTTGAGGCGGCATGTATGCCATCTTTGAAATCATCTTCCTTTTTGTGACATTGTTTCCATATTTTTCATAGTTTTTTGGATCTCTTATAATGAGGTAATGAACTCCCTCTCCGTCTTTGAATCTATTGCCATCGTCATACACCTAGATCGTCTCAAGTCCTCTCGCAATTTTTCCTTGATGAAAATACACTTGCGTCCCCTAGCATCAACATAAATAAGGGCTCCATGTGTGTTTGCCCCCTCTAGAAGGATTGTGGTGTACCTAAATTCTTGAGAGGGAGGGAGGAAGGGATAAGGGTTAGAGAGTGAGAGGGAAAGAGAGAGTGTGGGAGGGGAAGTGGAAAGAGAGAGAGAGAGAGAGAGAGAGAGAGAGAGAGAGAGAGAGAGAGAGAGAGAGAGAGAGAGAGAGAGTCACCAAGATAGAGGAGAGAGGATGAGAGGTGAGAGAGAGAGAGAGCGAGAGAGCAAGAGAGAGAGAGAGAGAGAGAGAGAGAGAGAGAGAGAGATAGAGAGAGAGAGGAGGTCCTTGGCTAGTCCACTAGATGGAGCAAGGGTGGGAATGTGCAATGGTGGTAGGAGGAGGCACGGCACATGGTGGTAGTAAGCTAACACCACCAACCATGGATGGTGGGTTAGGGTGCTGGTGGCCATGGGTGGTAAGGGGTGGCAATGGGGGGTAGTGGTGGTGGGGGAAAACAAAATTAGTGCCGTTGAAATCGCTCCATAATCGCCCCCCTTTACAGGGATCTAGAAGAAGACGTCTACATGAAACAACTATCCAAAAAAATTATGATAATCTCTATCATCCTGTAACAACTTTTACTCTTTTAAGAGAAGGTGTACAATTGTGGTATTTGCAAATCAATGTTTGTGTGTGTGAAATATAGCACATTTTCCTTCACTTTTATAGCTTTGTCGATAACTAAAAGACTTTATTTTGTTTTCTTATTTACTTATATTTGCAAAGTGATATATCAATTAAAAAGTTTGGACTATGAATAACGATGATATTTGTCAATAATTAATTGTTTACCTATGCTTAGTGAATTTTTGCTAAAATAACATTAGGAGCATTCAAAACTTAAGTACTATAATAAGAGATTACTTGATCCATAGTAAGTGGGAAATTACCAAATGAAACACCCATTTGCTGTATAAAGTTGATAAACTACCAGATGAGGGTACCAAAGAGCTAGCTACTATGTAGGAGTTTATGACTTACTAGATGAGGACATCCAAGAGCAAATTGCTACTATGACTTATAACACCATATTAGAGAGTTTGAGACTTTAGAGACAATTTGGGAATCACCAAAGTCTTAAAGATTTGGCCATATGGACAGATCTCAAAGTCTTTTTTAAGGTTAAATCTTTCCACAAGGTTTTACTTGAAATGCTCTTTCAATCCATTCTCTCAAAACTTTAGCTGGCTGAAAGCAAGGGATGGTGGTACAAAATTAGTTGTCCTTGACACCACCTAGGCTTGGTGGGTGTCGTAAGGAGAATCAGACCCAAGTAAAAGGTGCAAAATTGAACAAAAAGGAGAAAAAATAAAATCAATTTCTTGGAGGCTTTATAATTTACTCTACTTTATTCTTTTTTCTCAAAACGGGTTACAACAGATAAATGACGTGGGTGGAAGACGTGGGGAAGGAGATTCGGCTGGCTCCCTCTCTCTCTCTCTCTCTCTCTCTCTCTCTCTCACTCACCCACACACATTCTCTGTTTTGTTCTCTGTGGAGCACCCACCCTTCCCGCCCACCATCTCTCTATCTCTCTCTCTATCTCTCTCTCTCTCTCTCTCTCTCTCTCTCTCTCTCTCTCTCTCTCTCTCTCTCTCTCTCTCTCTTTCTCCCTCTCTCCCTCTCCCACCATACATCCATGGCAGCTCAGGCTAGTACCATATCTTCAGAGATGACAATGGATACTGAGCGTGATTCCTTCACCTATCTCGAGTCAGAGGTACCTGCATCTACAGAGGGTGCTATGATGGAAACCACGAGCATTCATGAACCTGTCAGCAACCAAGTATTTTTGCGGGACTATTGGGCGCAAAAGAAGCGTGAGCAACGACACAAGGAGCACAACCCTGCTAAGAGAGCTGAACTTTCTACAACCAGATCAAGGAACAATATATGCAAATCCATGGCTAGATGTTGGCGTCGGCAGACCCAAGGACTAACAACACTACAACAACAAGAAGTTCTAGAGCAGCTCATGCATCATCAACCATTTTGCAAGTTGAGGAGTTCGGATGTGCAATCGAGTCTTCTTTCCGGCGTTGGCAACACATTGACACAGCTGAAAGTGCCCCACTCTTCAACTAAGCTTTTTGTGAAGAGAACCTCTTTGACGATGATACTGAATAATGGTGATCAAAGCATAACCACTATGAACCAGTCCAAAATTGTTAGTGCCTTGGGTGTTCATCGACGTAATATAGCGGTAGCAAGCAGTCTACTGGGAACGAAAGATGAGGATGAAGTGCTGCCACTTAGTGCTTGTCACAGACAGTTGCCTCTACATACAAGTATCACAATCGAAACTAGAGATTTGGTGGCTGCTTTCTGAAAATCCGAGACAAGTGTTTCTCCTAACAAAAAGGATATCTGTAAGCACAGGATCGAGGCAAAATGTGTCATCAAACATCCCATACATATTCTAGATGATTCTCAGGTAATATGGGTTGCCCACACTGTAATCCTTGCTCGCCTTTTTACTCTTGGATTAACACAAAATACCACAACTTGTTAGCCAACAATCATTGTACAAATACTCAGCTCCATAGTACCATTTCCAACGTGCCCAAATTTGACCAATTCCTAGCATGCCAAACTTGGTATCATTCTGGTACCAATTCCTACCTCAGCAGTACCCAAATTGAAGCTTCTCTAGATTCTGAATAGTACCAAACAGATGCATAGTACCATTGTTTGGTAGAAATTCTCCAAATTAAAGATGCACAGTCCCAATTAGGTACTTTTTTGTATCTGGAAAGTTGTTATTTTGGAACTATGGATCCATTTTGTAGCTTTGCAGGATACAAAAAAGTACCCAAATTAGTACTAGGTTTCCCAATTGGTACTATGCAGGGTACAGACATGTACCCACTTTGGCACTAGGGATTCTGTTTGATACTGTGAATTTAGGCTGGTACTATGCAATGTATAGAATTTGGTACTAGAATACTATTTGATACTATGAATTCAGGCTGGTACTATGCAATGTACAGGATTTGGTACTAGGGATCCTTTTTGGTACTATGAATTCAAGCTAGTACTATGCAATGTACATGATTTGGTACTAGGGATCCTTTTTGGTTATGAATTCAAGCTAGTACTATGCAATGTACAGTATTTGGTACTAATGATCCTTTTGGGTACTATGAATTTAGGTTGGTACCATGCAATGTAGATAATTTGGTACTGGGGATCATGTTTGGTACTCTCAATTCAGACTGGTACCATGCAATGTACAGAATTTGGTATTAGGGATCCTGTTTGGTACTAGGTTTGGTACTATGAATTTAGGCTGGTACCATGCAACGTACAGAATTTGGTACTAGAGATCCTTCTTGGTACTATGAACTCAGGCTTGTACCATGCAATGTACAAAACTTGGTACTAGGGATCCTGTTTGGTACTCTAAATTCAGGCTGGTACCATGCAATGTACAGAATTTGGTAGTAGGGACCCTATTTTGTACTATGGATTCGGTTGGTACTATGCAATGTACATAATTTGGTTCAATGGACCCTGCTTGGTCCTATGAATACAGGCTGGTTCTATGCAATGTATAGAAATGTACCCACTTTGGTACTATGAATCCAGTTTGGTACTATCAATCCAGTTTGGTGTTTTTCTGCACTTAATTTGGTACTATAGCTTGAAATATGGCAATACAGTGCCAAATTTGGTATTTTAGAATGAGTTGGTGGTTTACATTGTTAATTTTGGTACTGTAAACTACGTAGGTGCTTTACTGTTTTATAGTAATATTCTGAGCTCTAATGTGGATCAAATTTTGTATATAGGTGGAGCTCTACAAAAGATTCAAAAGCATGTATCCTACGGTGGAGTTCTCACTTAGGTCCTTTCAGACACTCAAGCCATTCTTTGTCCGAAAATTAAAGGAGCGCTATACTTGCTGCTTTATTTACCATATTCAGATGGTATACTTTAGGGATGCTTTCAATCAAATGTGCCAGAACAAGTTTGGGCATCACGCAAAGGAACATCCATGTACATGCTCCATTTGTGGTACACAGTGTGAAGTAGGTGAGTGTTCTGCAAACCAGGCAGTTTTTCAACACATAAGTATCTTGCTGGATTTCATATTGTGCCCTCACCCTAAGGATCATGAATATCATGCACAACGATGCTTGCTAGGAGAGTGCCCTAGATGTGGTGTAAGGAAGTTGTCATCCTGCCCAGATGAGATTGCAACAGATAGCAGGGAGGTGATTGTTAAGATATTTAAGGATGTGGTATTGGATAGGTTAATGCTGAAGGAAACGAGAAGAAGAGAAAGGAGTTAGTCGTGGAAAGGATGAAAAGTGCAACTTTCATTCATCTTTTTTCAGATCATTTGAAAAGCTTTGTCAAGCACAACTTTGTTTTTAGGTGGCAGGCCCAACAATTTAAAGACTGCTTGCTAAAGTTTCCAAGCGACGTTGTGGTTTATGTTGTTGATTTTGCAGAGAATTATAGCTTTAAAGTGCAGAATGAGATTCAGTCCATGCATTGGTGGTAAACACAGGTCACAATACTGGTGCACATCTCTTATATCAAAAATTCAGTAGGAGCCATTGAGAAGACTCTGCATTTTTACATATCAGACGATAAGCTCCATGACACGCTCTTTGCTCAACATTGTTTTCTCTTGCATGACAGTTGGATGAAACAACAAGGACAATGTTTCCGTTATCATTGGGTTTGGTCAAATGGTGCCGCTTCACATTTCAAGGCACGACGACCATACTATTTTGTGGCCAGGTATTATCAGTTGACAAGATTGCATATGATGTACAACTTCTCCGCTTCAGGACATGGAAAAGGAGAGCATGATGGTGCAGGTGCTGTTATCAAGAGAACCTTGACGCATGAGGATCTAAATCCCAATGGCTGGCCCATGAAGTGTGTGGCTGATGTGGTCAATTTTCTAAACGCGAGGTTTAACACAACGAGGGAAGGTGGGGGTGCTAGCACAAGAAGGGTCTTCTGGTTGGTTTCATCGAATGATGTGTTGTGTTCTCCACTATGGGACTACAAACTAATTGTAGGGTCTCGCTCATTCCATTGTGTTGATGGCTACTCAACACACAATCCATGTGATGTGCGTTTTTGGATGTTGTCTTGATTTTGTGATCCTTGTGTGCATGGGCAATGGAGGAGATGCAAAAATAAACATCGCACTGAAGAATGGAAATATCTCTCCATTGAGCCATTAACAGAGTCTGTACAAGTAGGTAGTGATGAGGATGAGGATGATGAGGAGAACTACAATGATCTACTTTCCTCCCAAGTGAGTGTGGATTTAACCATGCCTATGTATGAAGGAGACCCTAAGGTGCTGAGCCAATTACTATCCATTGGGGATAACTTTGCAGTGAAAGCAGCCAAGGAGAAAGAGGACTTCTACCTTCTAAAGTGCACCAAAACCATGTACCAGGCACCAAGATTACTGAAGGACCTTTGGCATAACAAGATCGTAAAGGGTGGAATTCTGGTTGAGGGTTTGTACTATGCCCTGGTTGAGGGCAAAGTTGATACTTATACCCTATTGAATGAGAAACCACCGGTCATGATCTACTCCCATCTTGTTAGAGCCATACAGTTCCCCATGGAGGTCAAATCGGGCCTGCATAACCATTTTAAACTATCCTCAAAGACATATGAAAATATCTACAACAGTATGCCATATGACGAAGGGAGTGACCACGAGGGGAACCATATAGCGTAAACCCCAACTACAAGTCTAGCCACTGGCAGCAACAGTTGTAATTCTCTTGAATAGAATCTTACTTGTGATCAGTAGTGTGTACTTGCTAATTTGTTTTCAGCTGACTCTTGTAGTACCAAATTTGATAGCCAAACTACCTAATCCTTGTTTGATAGTAGGATACGGTACAAGAATCCGGGTTTAGTTATCAATGGGACATAAATTAAAGTGGGAAGGAGTAATCAATGCTCGTGGGCTATTTGACATTTCTGCTAATTCAGGCTTCACATGCAAATAGCAACAGAAAAACTACCAAAGAAGTGGCAAGAAAAAGATCATGTGCAGAAAAATTAAGTGCATGTGTAAAACTTTTGCAGACGAAGGTTCATGCGCAGCAATAATCTCTTATTACACGAAAATGCCAGTCTTTTACAGAATATTTTACACATCAGGGGGGTCAAACCGGTATGAGTACCCTTCCAAAGATACAAAGTAGTCAGCAACATACAGAGAGATGTCGTCCTCTGCATCAAACAGGGGTGTGCGCCGGCTATAAGCGGGGGGGAACTTCTCATCTAGCCATCCTGTGATGCATGGCAGAATGACATCCATGAGATACTTCGGCTTGTTTGGATCGTAATAGTTTGGCTCATATGTCCGAATGCAGCAGCACGACTCATAATCGTTCTTCAATGATTTGTATCTTGTGTCATCCACAAGGAGCGTGCTGGCTTCATTAAGTTGCGGATGCTTGCATCAAAATGTTCGCAGGAGATTTAGGAAAATGGGCTTGTCGTCGAACTGCCCCAAAAGGCCTGTCACATCCTTCATAGAGGAAGCCTATTTTTCACAATGGGACTGGTCAAAAAGTGTCATCTTTTTTGACAAGCATGCTCTCAAGAAAATTTTGTGGGCTCGCTGCTGCTGCACGCTCCCACCCCCTGTTGCGCCATCGCTCCCCCTCACCCCCCCCCCTCTCTCTCGCCCTCGCGCTGCCTCTAGCCCCCGCGCTGCCCCCTCGCCCTCGCGCTGCCTCCCTCGCCCTACCCATCCCGCCACCCTTGCCCTTTGCTGCCCGCCGCCCTCGCCCCTAGCTTCCCCCAAGCCCGCCGTCCACTGCCCCCCATTCCCCCCCCCCCCCCCCCCCCCCCTCTGTAGATTTTTGGCGTCATAGCAGGTTGGTCTGAGGGGCTTAGCACTCCCTATATGGGGAGATGCGCTTCTGGACGCTGAGTTTGCCGATGACTCAGCCTTGTACTTAGAAGGCCAGGAGGCCAATTTACACAGATGTGAGCAGGCTTTGGAGACCTTCTGCTGTGCATCGGGCGCAGTGATCAACTGGAGGAAGACAGTGGCTTTCTTGGTTGGCAGTGCTCGTGTGCCAGATTGGATGCCAGGAGAGGGTTTCAGGTGGATTCCTCCAGGGACTGCAGTTCGGTACTTGGGTTCTCAGGTTGGTTTGGACTTGTCCCCCGAGCAGCAGATTGCTCCTCTTCTCCTATCCATCAGGAGAAAGCTGTTACATTGGAGCTCAGCACGACTTTCGCTGGCTGGTAGAGTAGTAGTTGCCAACCAGGTGTTATTGGCGACTATGTGGTACATCACTTCTTGCTGGATCTTCTCGTGTTCTTGTATCAGCCAGGTAGAGAGGCTGATTAGGAAATTCCTTCGGTCAGGTCCCAACACTCAGATTGCCCGAGCCAAGGTGGCTTGGTCGGTCATCACACTTCCTTGTTCTCAGGGAGGGCTTGGGATAGGGCTTGGGATCATTGATCCAGCACAGCACAGCAGAGCCCTTCTTGGGAAGTTTGTTGTCAGAGGACTTATTCCAAGCGAGGAGCCATGGAAGGAGTTCTTGCTGTAGAGGCTTCGTGCCAGGGTGCCTCGGTCAAGAGGCCCTTGGCAACCTTCAACCAGATGGATCTTTACAGAGTTGCACCGAGTTGGTTTGAGCAGGAGACTGGAGGACTGATTCGTTGCGAGTTTGCTTCGATCTTAGGAGCGCTTACGGCGTGGCCTAGAGCAGAGACAGCCGACATGCACGGAGGGGCACCTATGGCAGCCCCTCGTCTAGAACCCCATGGTTAGCACTCAGAGAGGCCACTTGGTTGGGATTCGGCCTCATGTTTCTTGGGGTCCCATGGCAGCGGGTCCAGCGCGCTCTCTAGGTGACTGGCTAGAGTTCACAGGTTTGTCAGAGGAGGTACAGGTTGTCCAGCTACAGGGCATGAGAGGGGTGCAGAGCATGTGTCAGGACATTTCAGAGTCAGTTCTAGTTGAGTGGCTCACGCCTCTCGAGCCAGTAGCACCCCGGTGGATGGGAGCCTTCACACGACTGGAGGTTCTCATTTCACTCAGGGCTTGCTCAGAGACTGTCCCAGTCTTGTTCTTCGAGCTTCAGGGTGGGGGACGATTACAGCAAGTTGCAGTAGAGGCCCCGCAGGTAGCAGAGTGTTGTTTTCAGAGGATCCGAGTTGTGGGCATCTGTGGAAGGACCTGCGTCATAGACCCTGACCCAGCAGCTCTTGAGACAAGACATTGGAGGCTATGGGCTTGGGAGTGTTGTCCACTGGCACGAGTACAATGGGATCCTGCTGAGTGGCTATGGAAAGACCCCTTCTCTTCTGCAGACCGCCCAGGAGTCCCCTTCTTCCAATACACTGTTCGGCTTGGACGTCATGTACTTGCAGCACAGAGAGAGGCCCGCCCCGCTGCAGCACGTCATTAGCAGGAGGAGGGCCTCATAGTTGAGTTCTTGGAAGTTTTTTGGCAGAGACTATGGGACTCCAGACAGCCGAGGCACGTCACTTTGTTTCAGTGGCTGGTTGCACACAGAGCCACAGCAGTAGGGAGTTGGCTTGTGCATAGTGGTCTCTCGGCCGCATGTGCAGCCTCTGACCAGTTGGTGGAGAGTCAGCATCACTGTCTTTGGGACTGTCCCTCGGCCCAGCAGGTGTGGCTATGAGTTCTTCGGCTGATGCCTGCCCTCTCCACGGCTCGACAGTAGACTTGGGGGGCAACGGCTTGGTCCACCCTCACGGGCCCGGCACTTCAGTTTGAGCTATCTTCCACCAGCAGGATGATAGTGATGCAAGGGGGGCGACCTACACTCCAGCCTGCTACAGATCTTACTCCACAGAAGTGGTGCAGTGAGAGAGAGAAGTGTTGGGAGCTCATCAGCGGCCTAGCTCTTTGGTTCATCTGGCGGGCCCGCTGTTTCCGCATCTTTGAGGCTCGCCCTGTGCCACCAGCAGAGACTGTTCGTGACTTTTGGCTAGAGCTGATCCATACTCTCAGAGGACATCTTGAGGGACTACAGGGCAGCTCCAACCGCATGCGGGAGCGCCGCGAGGCTTTCCTTGGACTCTGGCGCCCTGGGCCTTTCTACACCATTGTCCAGGGGGTGCTCAGATGGCACTACTATCCACCTGTGTGGCTCTTCCCTCCTCCCATCTCTTGATTTAGCCTCATTGTATATATGCTGTTTTTTCATTGGGAGAGTCTCCCCATCATGCTTGCTGTAGCTCTCTCTTGCAGAGGTGGATGTAGCACTATGGGCAGTTTTCATTAACTAATAGAAGGATCTTTTTCTCGGAAAAAAAATATATATGTGTCAAGTAAACTAAGTTGTTAGAGCAGGTATACAGTTCAGAGTACCGAAGTCTAAAAAAAAGCAACAAGTTCTGTACATAACAGTACCAAAGCACCAAAGTACCAAAGTACCAAAAGTACCAAAGGACTTAATCACCAAAGTCTGAAAAACAGCAAGTTCTATACATATCAGTACCAAAGTACCAAAGTACTTAAATCACCACAGTTTGAAAAACAGCAAGTTCTGTACATAACAGTACCAAAGTACCAAAGGACTTAAATCACCAAAAAAAGAAAAACAGCAAGTTCTGTACATAACAATACCAGAGTACCAAACTACCAAAGTAAGCTGTGCAAATAGTACAAGGTTGTATGGACACTATCAAGTTGTGCAAACAGTACCAAAAGTACCAAATGTACCAAAGGACCAAAATGAATAAAAAGAACCAAAAGAATCAAATAGTACCCAATTGTGCAAACAATACCAAATTGTGCTAACATTACCAAAATTGTGCGGACAATATCAATTTGTACAAACAATACCAAATCCTATACGCGATAGTACCAAATAGTACAAAAAGAACCAATAGTACCAGAATATGTACAAATCAGTAGCAAAGGTAGATACAGTACCAAAAGCAGCCAAACCAGTTTGGAAGTTAAGGGATTCATACCTAAAAAGAGACTTTGCATCTTCATCAACTTAGAGAAGCAAGCATGCAGTATGGTCATCAGATTGTGTCTTTGGCTGCAGGACCAAAAGCATCACGTAGCATTGCCTCCTCAAGCTAAGGATGAAATCATCCACATGAGGTCTGACCATGCAGTAATTGTGCCGGGAGACCTGCACGCATCGGGGCCTACATCCCTCTGGAAATGGGATTTTCCACAAATCTTTGGGTATGACAATCCTTCAACAGAACTCCATTCACATCCAGAATGACAAGGTGCTTAGTGCTCTCCTTTACGTCCAGCGGCATTGATGTATCCGGTTGCTTTTCATTCAGCCACCACATGTCCCTCATTGAAGTACCACGAAGCAAAATGAGTAAAGGAACACCCAGCCTTTTGGCAATAGAAAGTGTGGACATTTAACACCATTAAAGGTTACCAATTGTTGACAGCATGACATAACAAGGAACGGACACATTAACATCTGACTGACATGACACCAAACATTGACAAATGCAAAATGGGATCGTATTTCATGATAACCCAGAAGCAAGTACAAAATGATGTTAAATAGCTAATTCTTGGAGGTTTGCGGCTTGAGACCACGACCTTTGGGGTGCTTTTTACATTTCATAAGGAAGAGTTCGGAGAGTGTGGCACAATCAATGCTATAACCTGTTTCTAAGGTTGTCGCCTGCTGCTCCGCACCTTCGGCCTCCTCCATGGCTTTCGTCTCCTCCGCAAAATAAGCTGCCTCCTTCGTGCCATACTCTTTCGCACCCTCAACAGGTTCCTCCTCCTTCGCACTGTCAACAAGTTCCGCCTGAGTCTTTGTCTGCTGCCTCGTCTTTCTGCCTACCTTCTCCTCTACATACTTTGGAGTTGCATCCAAACACTCGGCTGCTGAGGGAACTTCCACTGCCACCTCCTCATCAGCCTGAATTTCTGCGTTGTTCTTCTTCCCTAGCTCTATCTCTATGTCATCAACTTCCTCAATCGGTTCGCTTTCCTGTTTATCCTTCTCCTGCACTTCAGTTTTCAGTTTAGCTTCTGCCATACCAGAGCCCACACCAGCCTCAGACCCTTTCCCTTCCATTGTGCTGGCATTAGGGCCTTGCTAGCTTTCCTGCGCTTCGGCTTTAGTGTTATCTTCCTCCAAACTGGAGTCTAGAGCAAGCTCACCCTTTTTTCCTTCCATCGTGTTGGCACCAATGTCATGCATTACTTCATGCGCTGACTTATAAGGATCTTTCTGGAACATGTGACTGGCATCTGACTTGCCGTATCCAGGAAGATCCTTCCGATCCACAGGGGTGTTGGTGTTGTCATGGGTGTCCATAGTGAAAAATTCTCTCCCTACATATACACAAAGATGAAAGAGAAGATTAGATCATAAATTCAACTGATATTATAAGCATATAGTGTCCAACACAAACACTCCACTTACTCTTCAATAATGACCTCCCTGAAATCCAGGTCTTTGCCACCGAAGGGATTGCAGTGCTGCAAAGTGCCTTCACGCACGTATCTTCCATTCTCAATACACCTGCAAAACACAGTGGATGGTACTGATTCCTGCGGGGAAGCATGAAGGTACCAACCACGTAAGAAGGCTCCAAAGACTCCCCATAGGCAACACAAGAACCAAACACATGTATTGTATTTTCAGGGTCCACAACATGAGGCCTTGGAGTCAACGTGTGAGTCATCCCTCTCTTCACATCAGCAGAGAGCTTGCTTACAAATTCGTACTAGTCTTGGGTTTCTAAGGACTCGTTGTAGAGCATGGCATACTCTCTCTGCAAAACAAAATGCTCTCGTAATTTACTTACCAAAACAACCAAGATGCATGGAAGAACACATGCAATAGCAAAAAAATATTGAAAGAGTAACAAAATAGAACAAAACAGTACCCAACACGCACCAAAACAGTACCAAAATTGACTGCTAGCAAGGAATAACACATGCAATACCAAAATATTATTGCAACAGTTACAAAATAGAACCAAGACAGTACCAAATCAAACAATTAGCAAAGAAAATATTATTAGAAGAAAATACCAATGTAGTATCAAGGTACTAGAAATACTAGAAGTACCAAAAGTACCAAAAGTTTCAACAGTACCAGAGCAGTTTCAAGCAACAAAAGTACGCAAGTCATACTCAACATTACAGTATCAGACAGTAACTAGAAAGTACCAAAATAAGTAATCAGACTACCCAAAGAGCAGATAAATACCCAGAGTACCAAGAATTGTGCCACATAGCACCCAAGGCAAATCTGTAAACTATATGAGTACCAAAATTCTCAAGGCAATGCCAAAATGGTCAAAGAGAGAACCAAATAAAATAAATAAGCACAAAAGGTTACAAGGAAAGTACCAAAAGTGCCAAAATAGGTTGAAGTACCAAATGTTTCAACAGTACCAAATCAGTATCAAGCACCAAAAGTACCCAAGTCATACTCACCATTACAGTATAAGACTGTAACTAGAAACTACCAAAATAAGTAATGAGACTACCCAATGAACAGATAAGCACCCAGAGTACCAAAGATTGTGCCACATAGCACCCAAGGCAAATCTGTAGACTATATGAGTACCAAAAATTCTCAAGGCAGTACCAAAATGGTCAAAGAGAGAACCAAATAAAATAATGAAGCACAAAAGGTTACAAGGGAAGTACCAAAAGTACCAAAATAGGTTGAAGTACCAAATGTTTCAAGAGTACCAAAGCAGTATCAAGCACCAAAAGTACCCAAGTCAAACTCAACATTACAGTATAAGACTGTAACTAGAAAGTTCCAAAATAAGTAATAAGAGTACCCAATGAATAGAAAAGCACCCATAGTACCAAAGATTGTGCCACATAGCACCCAAGACAATATCTGTAAACTATATGAGTACCAAAAATTCTCAAGCCAATACCAGAATGATCGAAGAGAGAACCAATTAAAATAACTAAGCACCAAAAGGTTACAAGGGAAGTACGAACATAGCAGGTAGTGTTCGATTAAATACCCAAATCAGTTTAAAAAGTACCAAAACAGTCCAAAATAAGCAAACCACATTCAAATTTTTTTTGGAAAGTACCAAGACATTTAAAGAAGACACCAAAGCACTAAGCAGCATGTACCATAGCAGTCCCAAAATAGAATTGAAAAAGACCGAATGATCAGAAAAGCACCAAAAGTACCATGGATTGTGCCATTATAGAATCCAAAACAAAACAAATAGTACAGTGTAAGACTCAAAAATTAGAAACAAGGAAGTACCAATATATTACCAAGTAGTTCAAATGAGTACCAAATGAAATGAAGCAGCAGCATAAAGTACTAAGGAAAGTTCCAGCACTTCCCTTAATGTTAAATAAAAGTACCAAAACAGTTAGGGAGAGTACCAAACCAGTCCAAGATAGTACTAAAACCCCAGAAAATGTTAGCAAATAAACCAGTCAAGAAGTGAAACATGCAAAATCACCAAACCTTGTGCAGAATAAAAACTTTCAATAGTCATACACAATGCAATACGCCAGAAATACAATACCCCCTGCTGTTCAACCTCAGCTTGGAGCTTCTTGATATTTTCGGAAACCCCGTGCCGTCGTAACAAGCGTCGACTTGCTCCCGGCTCAACCTCCACCTCTCTGATCTCTTCATCAGGGATAGGTATTTGCTGCCGCAACACACCGATGCGCGCCTCCAGGGTATCAATATCCTCCATCAAACTTTTCGCCACGCCCTCTTTACCCTCATATACCGATAGAGCTGGTCCTTGTTTCCTTGAATAGAGGCCTTCAGGTCTGTTAGTTTTGATGACCCTGGATGTGACACCTGCTTTTGGAGTCTTTGGAGCAATGCCTCTAAGTCAAGTAGCTAGTCAGCCACTGCCCCTTTGACACCTTGCTCTGGTTCTGTGCAGATGTTGCTGCCACTTTGAGTCATGCGGGCCTTCTTAACTGACTGCGGGACAGTTCCAGGGGAGGAAGCATTTTGCTTCCTCCATGTCTCAACTTTATGGTCAAGACCGCCATTCCTAAATGATATCATCTGCAACACTCCTTCCCCAAACCGGGACCATGCTATTCTATGCCCTGTTGGGTCTTTCCTCACTGCATCACATTTCTCGAACGCATAACCCTTAGCAAATTTGGTGGTCAGTTCACCGCATGAAGGGGGTCCCTGATAAACTTTGGAGAATAGAAATCTGCAGTCATCCACCAGATGTGGCTACAAATGATTTAAATAAATTCTGTTGTTCTTTTGGAACTTGTACTTGAAAACAGATAACCACTGCTCGGATGGCAAGTCCTCATCAGTCAGGTCCTTAGGGAGTTTGCCTTCTAGATTAAGGCCATACTCCTCATGCAAGTCCTCTGCTGTATAACAAAACCTGGTTTGTTGAGGGTACTCCTCCATTTTATTCTTACCTGAAATGTCAAACAAATCAGAAATTATTGTGAAACAAATCCAAAGTACCATATTTGTTACTGTATATTTAATAACTAATAACTAATGTGTTTACAATATGATTTATCCATACTCTATTTCCACGAAACTTCAACAATAGTCTGCAATAACTTCAGTTTTAATCCTTAGCATATGATATACAAAGCTTTAACATAATGCAGGGAAACTATAGAATCATGTACATTGTCTCAGCTAAACCTTTCTATCCACAAACATTGAAGTTCCACAACCACTTTTCTAGAATATCCTAGAAAAATACACTTAATACTATACAGCAAGCTGGATAATTAGCATGGTCCAAGTCAATTTTCTATATTTTTCTCTCATATGCATATGGATTACAAATGCGATGCTCCAAGGTATCAAATTTTACACTGAACATTTAAATTCAAAATTTTACACCATCTAATTAACACAAGCCTGATTCCAATGAATAGCTTACCACGTCTTGACTTGTTGGCAGATTCATCCTCATCGACACGGTGTGAGGTCCATTCGGAGTCGATTTCAGAAGCCTTGAACAGTTTTGCACTAGCTCTTGTGTTGGGACTGCTTTTGTTCTCCAGCTCTGTTTGTTGAGAGGCGGGGGTAGAAGAACCTTTGTTGTTGCTTCTCCCATGGGTGGGCATTCCCTCCTTGGCCTTCCCTTTCTGTTTGCATGTTGAAGGTGACGCTCTGCTGGCAGCAGCTCCCTTGGCCTTTGGGGTCCTCATGGTGGGAGAACTCACACGATAGCAGCTCTGCTACAATGCTGAGAGAGAGAGAGAGAGCAGCTCTGCTACGAGTCTGAGGGGGGAGAGAGAGAGCCCAAGCGCTGGTAGAAAGCGCTCAATTCAAACGGACGCAGTTCGGACCACTAAATTTACTAATTACACCACTACTCTCACACAAGCTGGCCCATTGTGAAACTGCACGACTTGTATTTTTGAAATACAAATATAGATAAAAAATACAAATTCCAAAACTTTTGGCCCTCAAAACTTTCCCTCCAAAGGACCAAACAGGTGGGAAAAAAATTAGCACTTTTTTTGTACCACCATCTTTTGCTTTCAGCCATCTAAAATTTATCCATGTGATCAAATTTTAAGATCATTTTGAAAGTGGGGTGAAAAATTTTCAAATTTACTAATATAGTGTTTTATTAGATAGACTTACTTAATGAGGACATCCAAGAGCATATTGCTATATATATAAGAGTTTATAATTTACTACATGAATTAGAAAATTGCTAGCTTACTTGCTATATTAAAGATGAAAAGTTGAAAACTCATATTAATAACTAAGAATTATTGAGCATGTACATTAACTTGCCATCTAGAAACACATCCGAAGCTCCTTGTGACGTATGCAATCCTAAGGAACATGCTACCAACTTTGTTACGCTTGTTGGCGTACGTATGGGCAGAGGAAATTGAGAGGACTAACGGACCAGGTGGGAACGGCGACAAAACAAGGGGATGTGTTCCAAGGGACAGCTGGGTGAGCTCCATTGTAGCGTCCAGTGCGAGTGATCCACCACAGATGCCCGGAAATGAAGTCACCTAGGGCCTCTGCGTACAACACACTCACACGGTCCCCTTCATCGTCTTCTACGGCCAGGCTGCGAATCTGCTGCAGAAGATCCATGCAGGAGCGTTCCTGTTCTTGCGCTATCTTCCAAACCTCGCCCATCATTTCTTCCACCATGTCTGCCCTCTCCAGCAGATCACAATCTCCACTGCCCGCGGCCGCCACTGCAAGCACCGCAACCATAGACTGGGCATCCATTCTCAACAGCTTCTTGCCACACGAGAACACCTCGTTCACGCACATGGCCTGCGTGCCTGCTGCCTTTATCATCTTCTGCACCAGACTCCCAATCGCCGTCCTTTCCTCAGGGTCCGGCAGCTCAACCCCCAGTACATACTCCAGCAGCGTCGTAAATGGCCAACAGAAACCATCTAGAAGCCGCAGTGCCATCATTGATCCGCAGTCACCGCCTGCAGTACCGTTAGGAGCTATTCCGTCCTGCCGCCTCAAGCGCCATGCCTCCTTGATCATTGCCTCAATGGACCTCACACACTCTGTCACATACCTGCGTTGCAGGTCGGGGGACATTTCCAGCCTCATTTCTGCCCACACCTCCACCCGCAAGCGCTCCATAAACCTCTGGATGCGTGAATCGCTTGAGATATACTGTAATGAAGCCGAATTAGCGCCGGAGCCAGTGGAGGATGTGAACACCGCCAGGAAGCCACTTGCCAGCGCTGCGGCTGTTTGGGCATCTGCCTCATCAATGGCATCATCCAGCACGAAAAGCCAGAAACTGAGGTTGCAGGCCGGCGAGGACCAGACGGTGGCTAGAGACACGAGGGGAGGCATAGGCGGAGGCAACAAGAAGCTTGGACATATGCGAGGCACATGGAGTCCTGCATCACAAAGCTGGGGGGGCCGAAGAGGGAGAGAGCCCAGCGGTCGCATTCCTCTCTCAGGGTCTCATAGTGGGGATGACAGCGAACGGGGAAGACACAAGTTATGGGCGCGGGGAGCTTCAGCTGCCATCACGAGCATTCGATGATGTGTCTGGCGCTGAATATTGAACAGCTGCGTACGGCTCAATATTTGACGTTTCGGATCCAGTTGCTGCTGCTGCCGCGGTACTAATGCAAGGCGTACCACGAGCCCATTTTCGAGCAGCCTCCGTATTCTGCACAACATGAGCAGCATTGGGCCTGTACAGGCCCATCATGAAGGAGTGCAGGCGCATCACTTCCATGGCTTTGATCTGCGTGATGCTATAAACTGTACTACTGATCATCACTAGTACTTCGACTGCCTTATTATATTACGTGCGAGACCCCTCCTAGGCCTAATTATAATTGGCAAGCGCTCAACAAATCTCTCGTTATTCTCGTCCACTTCCAGTAGGTAGGTACTCTCCCCAGCTAGTTCCTCGACCCTGCGCAGTGCGCGCGCTTCTCTATTGCATTGCGACAACGTATAAAGTCGAGGCTGCTGCTACGCATCCGACTCGGAATCGACCACTTCCACTGTCTTCCAGTGAAACTTAAAACAAAGGTAGAGTGACTCAGCTTTGACCCATTCCCCATATATTCGATTCCCAAATCCCCTCTCCTCCCCCGTCACTATATGGCACGGCTCTGGCTCAGCGGAGATCTAGGGCCCAAATTTGGGGAGCGAGGCGGCTTTAATCTCCATCGCATCATGCCGTGAACTAGGGGTGGGTGAATCAAGGTGAACTAGCGGCGGGTTAATTAGAGTGTGATCATGTACCATGCCAACATGGACAACAACGCGCGTTAGCGTAGTGGCATGGCATTAGTGTGCCAATCGAGATGTCCCGGGTTCGACCCACACCCCACCAGACGGGTGAGCTAGGGGTGAACTGGGGGGCTGCTAGGAGTGAACTCGGGGCACCATTTTTGCCCCGAGTTAACCCTTAGTTCACTCCCTAGTTCACCGAGTCGACAAACGACTGAGATTTCATTGCGATTTTCGCTTCTCTTTCCCACCATAGATCCCCCCTAGCTAGAGCCGTGCCATATAGTGACAAGGCTCTCCCCCCCCCCCCCCCCCCCCCCCCCCCCCCCCCCTCCACCCAAAAAAAAAAAAACCGATAATGTGGCCTTTCCTCGTGACTATTTGACACAAGCAAGGGTCTCTTGGGATCAATGGTGGAAACGAGACGTCCTGGTCGGAACCGTCAGATGCAATTGTGAACTTCTTGGTGAACTCTATGTGAACTACCTAATGTGAACTCTTTGTGAACTTCCCCTGACCAAAAAGTGGGGTCACGACTGGTATTGAAGCCAAATTTAAAGAAGGTCTATTTATGAGTGGAACTAGGTAGCATTCAAGGAGACCTCCAACCAAATTTGAATGTAGATTCCTTCTACGAAAGAGGGGCATTATAAACTAAAGATGAGGGTGTACTGATTTCAATTTGAGTAGAGCAATGCTAGAAGGTAACCGCGCCTTCGATGTGAACTCCAAGCAAGTTGTGTATGCACCGTGAACTAAATGTAAACTGCTTGTGAACTATTATCTTGGTGCTATTTGTGAACTGCTTGTGATTGCTTTGCAAACCCCTTGTAAACTATTGCAAATGTGACGAGACATGAGAGTACAACAACTGAATAACAAAAATTTGCAAGTACAAAGAGTAGACGCAGGAAATCACACCCAAAGTAGTCACCCACAAGTCAATATAACCATTAACTCCATCATCCATAATATTGTTTGCATAATAAAGATACAAAACCGACAAAAGTAAATAGATGAAAGTAAATCAATGACAATTGTACACATCATAGGCAAAATCACTTGATTGTTAAGCTTTGCAAATGTAATAGTTACAACACCATTGTCATTATTGAGAAAATATACATGGTTTTCCAATAGTTACAAAAAGACGTATACACGTCATCTCATTATACATGCTATGACAAAAGGAAACTAATGCTATCTAGCTACGGCTAGACCGACGTCGTCTAATTAGACGTCTCATCGTGCCAAGCAGCGTATCTGTCTAATTCTGCAAAAAAAAAACAATAAGACTTTCTGTAAGTATCAACATATAATTTACAAAACAATACAACAAATGGAAAAGAGTAAACCCTAATACTAACCATGCTGCTACGAGAACTCAGAATGTCTATCAGGGCGTTTAAGCCCTTTCTGCCTGCGTACTCGTACTCGTACGGTGTGGGGTCATGTCTTGTCATCGACCACTGTTCAAAAAATCCATTACGCTAGAATTTAAAAGTACATATAGATGTAACTACCAAACCTAAAGAGCAATGCAAAAACACTTACAAAATCGGTCTCAAATGATGCCCACCCGCCGCTCCCCAAGTGGTGCGAGCTCCCTGCCTCTACTCGCGCTTTGGCTGCCTCCTTTTGTTGCTTCCACTTGTCAGGATTCTCGCGTGCTGCTCGCTTCGCATTCTTTCAATCTTCTTTGGCCAGCCAATCTGGTATGTTCCACCCATGCTTTATTGCTTTTTGTACTTCAGAACGCTTGTGCTTGCAATGTTTGCGCATTCAAACCTTCATCATGTCTTCATTGAAGCGCTCATCCCGACTTGACACGGAAAACTCGTCATGCAGTATGCTGATGACTTTGTCTTTTAATTCACTTGGCACTTCACTCCAGATGTTTAGTATGTAGTGTCTAAACACCTGAGAGCAAAGATCGCGCATGCATGAGATCACCTTCTTGCCTTCATCATCCAACATGATGTCGTTGCTGATATCGACAGAGTACGGCAAGCCCTCTCGTCGTGACGCGTGAATCTGGGTGTCTTGGCAGGGGTCTCTAGCAGCATGTCGATGGGGGTACGAACGTGAGGTGTCTCCACTGGAGTCTGGGCCCCGAAGCGAGGAGTGTTGACTGGGGTGACTCCCGAAGAAGTAGGTGGTGGTGTGTAGCCAGGAACGACCGATAGCCGCGCAAAACCTGACGTAGATGGCAATGACGTGGCTGGTGTGGGGGCGGGTAAATAAGGGGAAGGTAAAGAGCCTCGTCGAACATGAGGCGGTGTTGAGGCATCAGCGGTGGCATCCTCACAACAACCGCCGCCGCCACAACTAGAGCGACGGTGCCTAGATGAGTGCGAAGATCGTCTCGCCGACATCGAAGCTTCGGAGCGCACTGAATGCTCCAAAATAGAGGGAGACACTGAAGGAGTAGAACGACGTGATGGTGCTCCGGAGAAGTAGGTAGTGGTGTGTAGCCAGGAACGGCCGATAGCCGCGCAAAACCTGGCGTAGATGGCAATGATGTCGCTGGTGTGGAGGTGGGCAAATAAGGGGAAGGTAAAAGATCCTCGTCGAATACGAGGTGGTGTCTAGGCATCAGCGACGGCATCCTCACAACAACCGCCGCCGCCAAAACTAGAGCGACGGTGCCTAGACGAGTGTGAAGATCGTCTCGTCGACACCGAAGCTTCAAAGCGCGCTGAATGCTCCGAAACAGAGGGCGATGCTGAAGGAGTAGAACGATGTGATGGTGTTGTAGAGTGATGACGATCCTCGTACCACTTCCTCTACTAAGGTGACAAAGAAGAAAGAAACTCATCATCATCCATACCTGCATTAAACACACGAACATTTAATCTTAATATTGAATGGAGAAGAAAACATGGACAAGTAGAGAGAGAGAGAGAGAGAGAGAGAGAGAGAGAGAGAGAGAGAGAGAGGACTCATAAAGGGGGAGGGATTCCTGTGTAGAGAGATTCCTATGAAGTTCTTGTGAATTTGTCTCCCATGTGCATTCTACGTATTTTGTAAAAGCACTGCGCTCCGAGTGTGATGGAGACTGAGGCTGCAATCTACTCATAGATGTCCGTCGCACAGCATGCTTGCATTGATTACAAGGACATAAGATCCTTGTTGAGAGATAGGTGTTTCGATTGGACGGCCCCACATCCTCGTCACTACTCATAATGAAGGTAAAAACCTTATAACCTGGACATAAATTTAATCTTCTATTGGCATCCTCCGTCTTTTATCTCTCTCTCTCTCTCTCTCTCTCTCTCTCTCTCTCTCTCTCTCTCTCTCTCTCTCTCTCTCTCTCTTTGTTCACACTGTAAACTACCTCACATTCTCTAGTCATGTCCAATCCCCGCACACCTCGGTCTAGAGGTGCACTGAGATCAGAACCACCGGGTTATAATCTCGTCTTTATTGTTCAATGCCTATATTTGTGGGTACAAGAAATCTACACACCCACGTCTACATGATAGTGCATGTAGTGGACAAAACCCCTTTAATGCTTCTTCTCTAGTTGTAGCAATTCATAGCATCTTAACATCTCTTCATAACAGATCTTTGTTCGAGGGATTACTTAGCACATTACATGTTGGCCTCCAATCTGAGTATCATGCCGTTGAAAGCTTTCCAAATTAAGGTCGCATCCGTAGCGAGGAAGAGAGGAATCACCGTTCGCCTAACTCTAATTTTTTAGAAGTAATTCCGAAGGTAGACTTTAATATAAAAACTAAAACTTAAATCTAACCTAATTGAACATATGGTGATTCGTGGCTAATTGAATATGGTTAGTGTGTGAGTTAATAGGTGTCCGATTCTGATGGGAATATACATATTGTTGTGTAACTAGTGTTTGCTCTTTGGGCAAAGCCTTCATTGACATGCACTAAAATTTAACCTAAATCTAATCTAATCTTAAATCGAACATAAATCTAGATCTAATCTAATCTTAAACTCAGAATAAACCTAAATCTAATTTAATCTTAAATCTAACATAAACCTAAATGTAATCTAACCTAAATCTAAATCTAATATAGTTAATCTTAAATCTTGTCTTGATCTTAAATCTAAATCTAATCTAATCTTAAACTCAACATAAACCTAAATCTAATCCAATCTTAAATCCTAAACCTAAATGTAATCTAACTTAAATCTAACGTAGCTAGCTAATCTTAAATCTTGTCCTGATTTTAAATCTAACCTAATCTAACGTAAATCTAATTCTAACCTAATCTTAAACTGAACATAAACATAAATTTAAATGTAATCTAACCTAATCTTAAATCTAATTTAAATGTAATCTAACCTAATCTTAAATCTAATTTAAATCTTAACTCAATCTTAAGTCTAACCTAATTTTAAATTTAGCATAAAATTTAAATATAAGTTAAATGTAATCTAACTTAATCTTAGATCTTAATCTAGCCTAATTTTAATTAAATGTAATTTTAAATCTAACCTTATCCTAAATCTTAATATAACATCTCATTTAATATTTTCTCTACTTTTTTTTTATCTCTCTCTCTCTCTCTCTCTCTCTTTGTTTTCTCCCCTTACCTCTCTCTTTTCGTCTTCTCCCTCCCTCTCTCTCTTTGATTTTATATTCTCTCTCTCTCTCTCTCTCTCTCTCTCTCTCTCTCTCTGTTTTATATATATCTCTCTCTCTCATATCTCTCTTTACTTTATCTCTCTCTCTCTCTCTCTCTCTCTCTCTCTCTCTCAATGTGTGTATATGCATTCTTTGTTTATGCATGTGTGTGTGTATCTGTTTTTTGTTTATACATGTGCTCTGATCTCTCTCTCTCTCGCTCTCTCAATGTGTGTGTATATGCATTCCTTGTTTATGCATGTGTGTGTGTGTATGTGTTTTTTGTTTATACATGTGCTCTCTCTCTCTCTCTCTCTTTCAAAGACACAATGTGTGTGTGTGTGTGTGTGTGTGTGTGTGTGAGAGAGAGAGAGAGAGAGAGAGAGAGAGAGAGCGAGAGAGGGAGAGAGAGGGAGAGAAAGAGGGGAAGGGAACATGAGAGAGAGGAGAGGGAAGGAGCATACCTGGCTCTTCTTTCTCTCCTCGTGTGGTTTTGTGTGTGAGAAATATAGAGAGAGAGAGAGAGAGAGAGAGAGAGAGAGAGAGAGAGAGAGAGAGAGAGAGAGAGAGAGAGAGAGAGAGAGAGAGGGATAGTGTGGGCTACCTCTTTCGCTTGAGGCCAAAAACTCAGCTCTGAGATCTAAATTTTTGGCGCTCTCGGTTTATTTTTTTACCCTTGTCGGCGTCGCTATAGGCGTTGCTATGCAACAAAGAAGAAAGTGACGCCTATAGTGATGCTCATAGCGACGCCATCGATTTTCACTTTTGAGCGTTGCACTGCGAGCATCAGTAATGTGAAGTACCTCTTGCAGTGAATTTAGGAATCTCATGTCCAAATACATTGATATTACATTATCTTTATTTGGATTGCTACGTCTATCATACTGCGTGATTGTACACGTGCATCAAATGCAGATAGATAAGCTTTTAAAGATCTACCGTGGAGTGTGAGAACTTCATGTTCGCACTTCATATAGATATGACAATCGTCAAAGACTGCAATTAATCCTCATTTTCAATGAGAATCAATTGCAAGATTTGATCAATATTATTGATTATCGTAATGTGTGAAAGCCAAAAGCTTGCACTTTAGATGAATCGATATAGTGTAATGTGATTGAAGCGTTTTGTTTAATGTGATGAAGTTATTAAGTCATCGAATTATGATTTGATTGACATGAGTTTATTGAAGCATGCAAAGACTATTATTGTCTATTGTTAATTGATAATGTAAATGCAATGATAATGTGGACAGCTTTTGATCACTAAACTAATCAATAGGGCATTGCTTGTGTAGTTTGTTGCTTTGAAGTAATTTTGACCTCAAAATTAACAAGTGGATTTGTTGATCTAGCAACTTAAATTTATCTATCAGCATGGTGAAAGGACATGAGTGGAGTTACGTCCACGAGCTGCATGCTGCAAAGAATACATCTCAATTGAAATGCAAGACATGCGGCCATGAGTTCATTGGTAATGCAACCAGAACCAAATACCATTTGTTTAAAGTCCTTGGTAATGTGTCCAAGTGTATGATGCCACCACCAAGAGATATTCATGCTAAATTGATAAAGTACGCTCACATTGCAAAGCAAATTCTTGCAACTAAAAAGAAAAGTGTTAATGCCAAACAAGCTGCAATGGATGTTGAAATGTCTTTTGCCAATGAGAGGATAGAGCATGTGCCTACATAAGAAAATGATCACACTCCCCAGTCAACTTCCTTTCACGGACATGCTTCAACGTGGACCCTAAGCGGCTAGCCCTAAGTAGATTGAAATGGAAAAATGCTACACTATCCAATTTGGAACAGCTAAACCTAGGCAACTTTACATAGTGCACCCTAACACTCCAAAATACGGCCATCTATTAGCGGCTAAACCAACATTATTCCTAAGATGCTAACCCTAAGTGGCTAGCCCTAAGCGGATTGAAATCGCTAATTGCTAACCTAATCCAACTTGGAGCAGCCTAACCTAAGTGGTTTTATACACCATACCATAAGTTCTAACTGTCCGAACACAACATCCATCTATTATCGGCCGAACGAAGATGACTTGTGTACTTCTAAAAACGCAAACGGACTTCGGTTAGGTGAGGTTAGGTTAGGTTAGGTTAGGTTAGGTTAGGTTAGGTTTAGTGTTGGAATTAGGGTTGCAGAGAAATGCACACATCTTGGAGAAGATGAAGGAAGCTCAAGGCACACAATAGAGAGTGTGTTACTTAGTGTGCAATGGAAATATAGATAGCCCTAGAGTGATGGGCGTATATACAATTCTCATTGGGAAAAAGCTCTTAAAGAGGAGGGAAATGCCCCGGCGGTCCTAGTGTGTTCACACACATCACTACCACATGTATATAGTAGCAAATCCCCCCTAGAGTGATGCGTGAATGAGAGCTGGCACATGAGTAAAGGAAAGTGCCATGCCCTGAGGACATGCCCTGAGGACATGATCAGTCCACAAAAGGGAGTAAGCCCAAAGCTTTGCGAAAAGCTTCGAGCTTCTCACAAGACAATGCCTTTGTGAAAAGATCTACAAGGTTGTCCTGTGTTGGCACATAAGCCAAGCTGACCTCTCCTGCTGTGAGCCTCTCACTGATATAGTGGTAATGCACCTCAATGGGCTTTGTGCGAGCATGAAAAACTGCCAATGCACTTTGACTGCCAGTGTAGATAGTGGGGTTGGCATTGTCATGTCCAACACCCAGATCAGCCATAAGGCGTCTAAGCCATACACACTCAACTGTAGCTGTGAAGACTTCCCTGTACTCAGCCTCACAACTCGAAGTGGCCACAGTAGGTTGCTTCTTGCTCAACCATGATATACATGAACTACCAAGCATGAAACAAAAACCACTTGTGGACACTCGCCTGTCAAAACAACCAGCCCAATCTGAGTCCGAAAAAGCATGTAAATCTGGCGGCAATGATCCCCCCTTGGGATAAAACAATCCAAGGTGTAAAGTGACACTAAGGTAGCGAAAAATCCTCTAGACCACCTACCAATTCTTAGACCCTGGGCTATGCATATATCTGTTGACTTGTGAGACTGCAAACTAAATATCCGGCCTCGTGTTGCATACACAACTGAGGCAGCCAACAACATTTTGGTAAAGAGTGAAATCAGCAGGATCGCCAGCATCATGTAGACTCAATTTCAAACTTGTTTACATGGGAGTGGCAATAGGTTTGTAATCCTCAAGTCCAAACTTAAATAGCAATGTCTCTATGTAACTTTTCTGACACAAGGCAATACCACCATCACACTGCTTAAACTGTATACCAAGTAATGATGCAACAGCCCCAAATCTTTCATCTTGAAAGTAGCATTGAAATCAGCCTTAAATTCAGCAATATGTCTCTCACTTGGTCCAGTGATCAGCAAATCATCGACATAAAGAACCACAATGAGAAGTACATCACCCTCATACTTTACATACAATGTGCTTTCCGTTGGACTGTTACAAAAGCCTCGTTTGACCAAATAAGTGTCAGATTTCTCATATCAAGCACGAGGAGATCGCTTCAACCCATACAAAGCCTTCTTACATATGCACACTTTGTCCTCTTGTCCTTTTATGACAAAACCGCGAGGCTGCGTTACATCAACTTCCTCAAATATGTCACCGTTCAAGAAAGCAGTAACAATGTCTGATTGATGTACATCCCAACCAAAATGAGCTGCCAATGCACATAGAAAATGCAAAGTAGTCATATGACAAGTGGGAGCAAAAGTCTCTTCATAATCTATGCCTTTTTTCTGTGCATAATCCTTTGCAACAAGTCGAGCCTTATGGCGATCAATATCACCATCCGGCTTGTGTTTCAACTTGTAAACCCACTTAGTACCAATGGCCTTTTTGCCAGGAGGCAAATCACGTAAATTCCATGTGTCATTTTCTATAAGTGCATCATATTCTGATTGCATGGCAGCCATCCATTTTTTTGAATTCTGTGTTTCATCAAAAGATAGAGGCTCCTCAACATCATGTAAGCTAGACACAACCAAAGCATAACAATCTAATGCATAAGATGTATGGCGAGAGCCTGAACGAGTACGACTAGACAAAGGTGCATCCAATTTACTGTCACGCAAAGTGTACACCAACCATTTTGGCATACCTCTAGCCTACTCATTTTCAGCCCTTTCCTCATCAAGTACATCATGTACATCTGCATCAATAATAGGTTGATCTGTAACATTTTCAAAAACCCCCAGAGGTTGTACATTTGCCTCATTGGAACTTACATTCGTATTTCCACCACCAAAAAGAGGCAACAAAGTGTCATAAATGTCCTATGAGCTTACATTATTGTCTCTAGTCCATGACAGCAAGGGCTGAACAGAATCTTCCACAAACACTACATCCCGCGAAACCAGAATACGTTTTGTTTGTGGATGATACAACCTGTAACCTTTGCTTTCAGCACTATAACCAACAAAAATACATTTGACAGGCTTATCATCCAATTTTATGCACTGTGTTTGTGGCATCAAAGCATAGGCCAAATAGCCAAAAACACGCATGTGCTCAATAGAAGGCTTTCTATCATGCCATGCTTCATATGGAGTAATAGACTGCAAAGCTTTCGTAGGACACCTGTTTAGTAAATAAGTGGCACACATGATGGCCTCAAGCCAAAAAGAATTCGGCAAAGCTTTGACTTTGACCATACATCGTGCCATTTTCGTAAGTGACCTATTTTTCCTCTCAGCAACACCATTTTGCTGAGGTGTATAAGGCACTATACATTGGTGTTTTATCCCACAGCTAGCCATAAATGCAGTGAATTCATGAGACATATACTCTCCCCTCAATCGGAACGGAGGGTGCCCATAGTACATTTTGATACATTTTCAGCCATAGCCAGAAATTGTTTGAAGCACATAAAAACTTTTAACTTTGCTTTAAGCGGAAATACCCATGCATGCCTGGAGTAATCATCAATGAAAGTCATGAAGTAAAGGTAATTGCCCAAGGACGGAGTTTGCATGGGCCCACAAACATCAGTATGCACAAGGTGCAACCTGCATGTGGCCCAAACTGAACCATCCTTTGGAAACTTAGAACGCTGCATCTAACCCAAAATACAGCCTTCACAAACATGTTTGACAGGTGCTTCAAGAGGCCGCAAAGAAGCAGCCATGTCAGATTTCTGCAAGCGCAGCAAACTGGCAAAATTTAGATGACCAAAACGTGTATGCCAAAGTTTTGTATCTGAAATAGCCCTTGAATCTCCAACAGCATTTGCAAAATTTTGTCCACACTTTTCATACAAAGTGAGCTTATACAGGCCACGCCACAAAAGGCCAAATGCAACAATTTCATCACCAAAACTGAGATCATGAACTGTACATCTATCATCCACAAATTTGACTACAAGTCCAAGTCTAGCAAGTGCGGATACAGACAAGAGATTCTTCTTGATCCCAGGTACATAAAGTGCATCAACAAGTGTAAAAGAACTGCCATTTGTAGCAGTAAGCACAATATTTCCAACTCCCTGAACCAGATAAGAGGCATTGTTGGCACAAGTGACTGAATTCCCATGAGGGACAGACTTGAGACAGGTGAACAATTCACGATGTGAGGTAATGTGCTTTGTAGCACCACTGTCAAAATACCACACATGTGAATCTGTAGCAACTGACAAGCATGCATCATGGACAGCAGGATGGTAAGTGCACTCTACGCTAAAAGCTTATTCTGCATCAACATCAGCATCACAGTCTCCTTTCATAGAAGACTCAATAATGGCTGCATTTGTAGTGCAACCAACATTTACAGTGGAGCCACCCTCTTTCTTCTTAGCCTCTTTGGCCTTCAGCTTAGGACACTGCTTGATCAAGTGATCATTTGCTTTACAATAATGGCAATGCATCTTTTTTTTGCCCTTATCACCAGAGTTTCTAGATGAATTGTTGCAAGCAGCAGAAGCATTAGGAACAGTATTTTTGCCACTCGCAACAGAACCATAAGAAGTGGCTACATTGTTGTTACCACCCTTTCTTTGAGAAGCAATAAAAGCCTCTTCAACTGCACGCCGCCTAGTCCTGTTTTTGCTGGAAAGTGACTCTTGCAACAACAATGTGCATAATGCATCAAACTTGACAACTTCGGAATTTCCTTGGGTCATAAGTCTCCAAGTACTAGAAAAAGTCTAGTAAGAATCTGGTAAGGCATCAAGAATAGTCTGTACAAGGGAACTGTCTGAAATGACTTCACCTGCAGAAAGAAGTTGCTCATTAATATCCTTGACACCAACAAGAAAAGTGTCCATATCATCTTCCTCATGCATAATCTCTGACTCCATGTCTTTACGCAGCAAAGCAGTTTTAGCCTCATTGCGGCTTGCATAAAGACCTACTAGAATATCCCAAGCATGTTTTGTAGATTTTGTTGAACGAATGTGAGGAACAATGGTGCACTTAATAGATAACACAATTAATGCATGAGCCTGTGCATCCTTTACATCCCAACGAGCTTGTTCTGTCGTAGGTAAAACAACTCTAATAGCAGCAGTCCTTGCAGCAAGACCTGAAACATCCCCAACATCGCCTACATCCTCAGAACCAGGACGTACATCAATGCCTTGCATAATATTCTAGACACCCTTTGACACAAGAACGTGTTGCATCATATAAGCCCACATAGGGTAGTTGTCCCCATCCAACCTGTCCTTAGCAGCAAAACATCTTGAAGACATCTGTGTTGTTGTCAGCCATAATAAATGATGCACCTGATGTGAAAAATGCCCAAAAATAGGAGAAATGAAGTGGGAACAACACATGCTATATAACAAAAACCATAGAAGACTGTAAGGCACATGTTATGCACAAAATGGCACTGACAAAAATTTTGCGCAAATGACAAAATTGCATGTGCAGACCTGCTTGTAGTGGAAACGGAGGCCGAAATGACGAAATGTGCAAACCTGCAAACGCTCACCAAACCTCACTCTAATCGGAGAAAGTGAGCAGGCGTGTGCTGGAGCAGCTAGCGACTAAGCCCGGGAGGACGCAACCTACTCTGATACCAATTGTTGGAATTAGGGTTGCAGAGAAACGCACCCAGCTTGGAGAAGATGAAGGAAGCTCAAGGCACACAATAGAGAGTATGTTACTTAGTGTGCAATGGAAAGATAGATAGCGCTAGAGTGATGGGCGTATATACAATGCTCGGTGGGAAATGACCTCCTAAAGAGGGAAAAATGCCCCGGAGGTCCTAGTGTGTTCACACACATCACTACCACATGTATATGGTAACATTTAGGTTATAGGTTAGTCTAGGTTATAGGTTAGGTTAGAGCTATAGGTTAGAGCTAGCAACAAATAGTAGGAAAAATGCAAACGGACTTTGAAGATGACTCATGTACTTCAAAAAACGCAAACGAACTTCGGTTAGGTTAGCCTATAGGTTAGGTTTAGGTTATAGGTTATGTTATGTTAGGTTTAGGTTATAGGTTAGGTTAGAGCTAGTGGCAAATGAGTAGTAGAAAAAATGCAAACGGATTTCGAAGATGACTCATGTACTTCTAAAAAAGCAAACGAACTTCGGTTAGGTTAGGTTATAGGTTATGTTAGATTATAAGTTAGGCTAGAGCTAGCGGCAAATAGTAGAAAAAATGCAAACAGACTTCAAGAATGACTCGTGTACTTTAAAAAACGCAAACGGACTTTGGTTAGGTTTTGTTATAGGTAAATTTATAGGTTAGGTTTAATTTCATTATAGGTTAGGTTATAGTTTACGTTATAGGTTAGGTTAGGTGCACACAAACTTCAAAAACACTAATATATAGTCATTGACCCTGTGGTCCTAACATCCGTGCACCTCTAGACTGAGGTGTGCAAGGATCGGACATAGCTAGAGAATGTGAGATTGTTAGAGCTCGAGCTAGCAGCAAATAGTTGAAAAAATGCAATCGGACTTCAAAAGTGCACACAAACTTCAAGAACCTTAATATATAGTCATTGACCAATAAAGACGAGATTATTACCCTGTGGTCCTAATCTCTGTGCACCTGTAGACCGAGGTGTGCGGGGATCAGGCCTGGCTAGAGAATGTGAGGTTGTTAGAGCTAGCAACAAATAGTTGAAAAAACGCAATCGGACTTCCAAAGTGCACACAGACTTCCAGAACCTTAATATATAGTCATTGACTAATAAAGACGAGATTATTACCCTGTGATCCTAATCTCCGTGCACCTCTATACCGAGGTGTGCGGGGATCAGGCTTGGCTAGAGAATGTGAGGTTGTCATGTTTTGTCATGTACATAGTAGTGTGTAGTTATAACAACTAGAATGTTTTAATTATTTGTTGCATCATTGGCAGATAAAGTATGGATGACAGGATGGCGTGTCCTTGTGCACATTGCAAGCATCAGATCTTTCAAAAACAAAAAATTTGCGACCAACACATACACAATCATGGTCTCTTTCCTATAGAACAACTACAAGACCTGCGTTATTGATTTCATGGTCTAGAGACTGAAGGTCAACCTCCGCAAGTACATATTGCTCCAACTTCATCCCAGAGAAGACGATTTTCAAACGAGCAGCCATCGATTGAGTCCTCCCAACCAATACCTGATGTGGCATTTCAAGAAGTAGAGATGGAGCAGATGTTGGAGGCGTTCTTTGACATGGATCCCATCATTGAAAACATAGAAGACGACACACTTGAATGCAATACTGCGGACAACCTCAGCCATCCCATTCATATCGACGGCATGATAGCAACGATAAAGAGGGTGAAATGATGCAAAGTCTTGCATGCATGCCGCTTTACACTGGTGCAAAAATCTTAGTTCTCCGTACCACATTGGTAATTCTTAATTTGCAGTCTATCTACAATTGGTCTGACGCCTCAGTCACAGAGCTTTTCAGGTAATACATTGTATCCTAAGCATGATAAAGTGCAAATTACAATTCATAATGTGATCAAGGGGCTGACTTATTCATGTAACGACAGGTTGCTTAATGAGAAAATATTGCCAGAAGGGAATCACATGCCCCCTACCCATCCAACCGCCGCTAAAAAGATTTTTACTAATTTGGGCTTGGATTATTAAAAAATACATGCATGTCCTAATGATTGTATACTTTTTGGCAATGAGTATGCAAATTTGGAACAGTGTCCCAATTGAGGATTAAACAGGTACATGCAGGACACACAAGGAAAATTTATCCCTCCAAAGGTCCTTCGACACTTCCCTATCATTTCAAGAATAAAGAGCATGTTCATGTGCAAGTTCATAGCCTCTTTGACTACATGGCACTCAAATACTAGATTGACAGATGACGTGATACGAGTACTTGTTGAATCTCATGCATGAAAACACAGAGGAAAGTTGGCCTACATTTAAGAACAAGACTCGATGTATCCGTTGTGGTCTTGCAACGGACGGAGTAAACCCATTCGGATTAGGAGTTCATCATGGAGCATGTGGCCTATTTATCTGGTTAATTATAATATTCCACCATGGCTAGCTATCAAGAAGGGCCATCTGTTGTTGTCATTGATCATCCCTGGAAATTACAAAGCAAAGAACATGGAAGTCTATCTGGCACCACTTATAGAAGAGCTCCAAATCTTGTGGATAGGAATCGATGTGGTTGATATGTCCCAACCAATTGAACAATAGAATGCACATGTGCAAGGCATTCTCATGTGGACCATGCATGCTTGGTCATGCTTCGGTGAGTGCTCAGGTAAGTGCCTTTGAAACCCTCACACACATGTGATTCCTGGCTATGCCAACGCTTTTTTAATTTAATTTTGTGATGTTTCAGGCTTGAGTTACTCGGGCAATCATGCATGTCCAAAATGTGATCCTCGACTTGGCTTCCGCCGCTCTGAGCATTTGAGCAAGATAGTTTAGGAGGAGCATGGTAGACTTTTTCCTGAAGGACATGAGCTACATGGACCAAACATATGCAAACATGACATGCATCCACTGAAAGTGAGTGATTGGAAAAACATGTGGCTGGAGAGGGGAGATTGGCGGATGCCACCTGGAATGAAAAGACTTTCTCTTTTGCATGAAATCATGTATTGGAGTCACCTGCTGATTAATCATTTGCTCAAACCAATGCACATCTTCAAGAATGTGGGGGAGATCATATGGAAAACCATCACTATAAAAAGGGAGAGCAAGGCCCAAAGAGATAACCTGTAGGCTGTGGGTTGAATGCCAAAGATGTGTCCTCGACTTAAACCCAATGGAAAGTTTTCTATACCAAAAGGTCCATGGGTTTTGAGTCGTGAAAAAGAGCAACAAGCGAAGAAGACTATATCTTTATTCAAGACTCCCACAGGGTGCATATGATGTTTGAAAACAGCTTTTACGAGAGATGACAATCTCAGTGGTCTTAAGTCCCATGATTGGCACAAAGTTTTACAGTTCATCTTACCAATTTCCATAAAGGGTTGTTTGACATATGACATTAGAATAAAAATCTACAAAATTAGTTAGTTGGTACGCTGGATCGGTTCAAAAGAGATAAGAGAAGACATCATCAATGCAGCACGCTTGAATGCTATTGAAGCAGTGTGCATGGTGGAGAAGTACTTTCCAACAAACATTCTTACCATCCAAATGCATGTACTTGTGCATGTGGTCGATGAAGTTGCAAGTTGCTGGTGTGGTCCATAGCAGGTGGATGTTCTTCTTGAAAAGATTTATGAAGACTTTAAAGGGGTTTGCTTGTCAAAGGGCTCGCCCTCAGGGTAGCATGGTTGAAGGATGGCTTGTACAAGAGTCTCTTGTCCTCATCAGTGAATTTTTTGTCTCAATTGATCCAAAGATGCCCCGAATATGGACTACTCAGGTCAATGTCAAGGTGACAGGGGACGAGCCGTAGGGACAAGGCATTGTTAGGAAGGACGACATCACAAATGCAAGAAAAGGTTATGATATTTTTCCTTTTCAACTCAGACATCATGCAAAAGTGGCTAGAGAAGTACGAAGGGAAAAAGAAACGATGCTTGATAGATTGCCTGCAATTCAAGCGTAACCGTGCCACTAGAAACCTTCCTTTTCTAGATCATCTTCAAAAATTGCATGACTTTCCAACTGGGCGGTGGTTAGATGTGACAATCTCAAAGGAAAAGAGGAATGGAGTGTTGATTACTGAAGAGGAAGAGGGGATGTCAGGGGGTTGTGATTGGCATGTATATTTTCACAACTTTCTTTTCGAGCTCCACATGATCACATTGCTTTAATAACTTTTAGTCTGTTTCAATTTTGTGGCTGCTGTATCACAAATATGGAGCTTTGTGGTCGCATGGGAAACACTTTAGAGTGCAACGGATCAATGAACAAAGGGCCACTTGCAAAAGTGGTGTTAGGGCAAGCTTCATCCAAGAAAGTAGGAGTAGTGCCAAGGATGAGAACACAGAGACTAGCCAATTGAATACTTTGGCTACATCCAAGACATCTTGAAGATTATCTTTAGAAAGTTTAATATGTTTATCTTTCATGTCAAGTGGTTCAAAGTTATTACCAACAGCCCTAATACAATTGTGCATAAAGACAAGAGTGGATTGATTCAAGTGAACTTTAGGCGGGTGTGGACAGATTCGCGGGATACATTCGTACTTCTGCAACATTGTGAACAAGTTGTGTTCACACAGGCTCCATTATGGACAGAAAAATGATGAGAATGATCTATCTAAACCCTGTTGGCTCTATGTCATTCAAGTTGCTCCACAGAGCAAGCAAGTGTGTGAAGGATTGGACATTGAGGTCGAAGAGGTGATTTATGAACAAAGTGCAAGACCAACAGAAACTTTAAGTTTAGATTATGGTGGATGTCAGCAGTGAGCAAGTGTCTCCACCTAGAGATGAGGTGTCAAATACTAAAGTTGATACAGAGAGCGACAAAGAAGTAGAGTTTGATGACGAAGATGTAGAAGTACAAATTGAGATGGACATCTTTGGTGCATCAGATCTCATAGAAGATGAGAGATTAACTAATGATTTTTGCTAGGAACTCTTTTGTAAAAGTATTTTTATTAGTCTACAATACACTTTAGATTCATTCATTTGTGTTGCAGCTTTGTTTATTTGTTATTTGTATTGATTAAGTATTTTTTTCCTGTAAACTAGCATATTTTGTGGGTGTTATTTGTGTATGATAGCCATGGCCGATGACGATGAGCCATACTCTCCTAGTTTTATTTTTCTTGTCACTCCGGCCGGCATGTCACCCGAGGAGATGGGCTCGTTTTTGTCTCAGTTCACACCAGAGCAGATTGTAGTGACACAACACCTTTGGGCAGCAGGTTCCTCTAGACCAATTATGACCAACTCGGGCCTAGTGTGGTACCTACACCAAGTGTCCCCACACCTCAGTCAAGTGTGCCCCCTATGCCTAGGACTCGTGTGCCCCCTACATAGATGGGTGGTTCATCCTCAAGATGAGGTAGGCATCTTTCTAGAGGTGGTGATTGATGTGGTAGTGGTTCTACCGATGCGTTCACACCACCGAGAGAGCATCCACCACTCTCTTCAGTATAGATAGTACACCAATTGGCACATCACGTACAACTTGGGGATCACACGAGCAAGATCCTAGCAAGGTGTACAAGAGAAGGGACGGAACTATTGTGGCGAATAGGGTTGGAAAGGCCATGCGACAGAGGATTCGACAGCTCTATACAATTCACTTTGGTCACTCTATGATAGAGGCTTGGGATAATCTCAATCTTGAAAGAAATAAGTACATCATCAAGTCCATTCAGAGAGAGTACAAGCCAGCAGAGGGGTATGATCCAGTCTTGAATACTTGGATTTTGAGTATGGCAAAGGCCACAATGTCACACCGTTGATCAGAGGCAAGAGACAGGTACAATGCCGGCAGTCCAAAGCCGGCATGATTGGACAAAGAGGAGTGGGCGGGGATTGCACGAGAGACACAAGACAATCCTGAGAGATTTTAGCAGCAGAGAGATGCATCTAGAGCACATTTGAAGTCCGTTGGAGCGTCACATCTTGGGAGTGAAAGCTACAACACGCTTCAATATGAATTTGTAAGTATTATTCGTATGCTTTAAATTATTGAAAATATATATGTTATTTGAAGATTTATCTCATGATTAAATCATAATTTTGCAGGAAGTTGCCATGAAGTGTCTTCTGACACGCCGAGAGGAGAAGTATGTGTACTAACATGGACTTGTGCCCCTTCTGACCCAACTGTGCAGGAGGAGGGAGAAGACGTCGACTGGGAGGCATTACCATAAGGGTCTTTTTGATACAGTTTTACCCAGTCATCTTTATACAATCTTCTTGGTACAATCATTTTTTGTAGTTGTGTGCTTCTTGATATAGTCTCACTCAGATTTTTTGCATATGTACAGATTTGTAGTGTTTATGTTTATGGTTTATGGTTATGTTTATGGTATGGCACATATGTTATGGTTAGGGTTTGGCAATCAAGTTAAGGTTACGGTTTTTCTATGATGGTATGGAAATCCTGTGATGGTTATGGTTGTGCAATGATGGTATGGCTGTTATGGTTATGGTATGACAAAAAAGTTATGGTATGACAAAAAAGTTATGGTATGGCTGTTATGGTTATGGTATGACAAAAAAGTTATGGTAATGCTTATGGTATGGTAAACCGGTTATGTTTATGGTTTTGCAGCTTTTGACTCATGTTTTAATTATGGTTATAGAATCTTTATGCAGTTATGTCATAATCAAGCTTTTGATTTTGTGGTTATGTTATTCTTACAATTTTGCTAATTGCCATACACTCGCTCTTTGCTGTTTTTTTTTGCTGCAGTACATGCAACATCAATTCCCAGCCTTCTTTGCCCAAAAAAAATTTGCAGGTTTGGTCGTCGATACAAAATATGGTACACTTGTCGGTACACACTTCAGAAGAAGCATCGGAATATGCAATAGAATTACCGGTGCACATACAAATACTTGTTTAGACGCTTATTTCATAAGTTATTCCGACGAAAAATATACCGATGCTTATATCAACGACGCGAGATCGATGTCTGTTCCGATGCCTATTTTAGTGCTTTTTAGTTATAGAATTAACTTTGTTTCGTTGGTATCTAGGCCGATTTTTGCGAGACGTGTTGTAGTGGGTGAGTTTGGCCTAAGATTTTTAGCTCCTTCTTATCACACGATACAAAATATTTTCTTGAAAAAATGTTACATCGAAGTCAAAGAGCGTGTTAACAAAATAATACTTGGAAATATCTCGCTTTCAAGATGCACGATTGTGAGTGATGGCTGGTCAAATGTTCAAAGAAGACTATTGAGCAATGTAATGCTGGTTTGTCCAAGGGGAGAAACGTTTGTAAAGGTGATTGATAATTCTGGTGTAATTAAAAGTGGCAAATATATTTTTGAGGTCTTGATTAATGTAATTAAAGAAATTGGTGTTGAACATGTCGTTCAAGTAGTCATGGACAATGCAAAGAATTGTAAAAACGCCTGTGAATTAATAAAGAAGTGCTTTCCACACATTTTTGCCAATGGTTGTAATATGCACAGCTCAAACTTGGTGCTAAAAGATTGGTACACTAGCGAAGAAACCACATGGTTCACCAAAATAATTGACACGGCAGTCAGGTTGTGACAAAGAGTGCTCGATTTGTATAGAATACGCATGTCAGTGACGTTGAAAATTCATACTAAAACTCAGTTCTTCACGCACTTTTATACCTTGGAATAACTTCTTTGCAATAAATGCATTCTGATTAACACATTCAATTGCATTGCCTTTGATGAATGGAAGCATTGAGCAGAAAGAAAAAGTGAAAGATAAAATTACATGGCTACTTGGTGACGTAAACAAGGCTGCTTGGTGGAGGAGTGTAATGATGCATAATACCATGTAATGATGCCTGTTATGTTTGCAATCCGCAATCTTGATCAAAGGGTACCAACAAACTTGGGCAAAGTGTGGATGACATGGTGGTCACTCCAACAGAGTCTTGAAAATGTTGAAGAGCTGAAAGAGTCTATAGTAGAAAAGGAGTGGCGACTACCATTCTCTGGCAAACAACAAAAAATTTTGGCCAAGTATTTTTATGCAAGGTGGAAGAGCACTCATAGTCCACTCCGTATTGTTGCTTAAATGCTCGATCCGGAGTATTGGAATTTAGAACTGATGTACAATACAGAGGTGGTAAGCGATTTCTATCACGTGGTCAACACGTTCTACTCCAAGATTCAGGACCGAATTGATTGTATCAAAGAAATGAGTTCATTTAGATTAAAAGAAGTTCATTTTGTGAATGATTCTCTACAGGTACTGGCAAAAGAGCAACCTGCATGGAAGTGATGGATGATGAATGGTGGAGAGCATTAATCTACATTACGTCCCCTTACAATGAAAGTACTGGCACAATGTGCACCAAACTCAAGTTTAGAGAGAAACTGGAGTATGTACAAGTATGTTCACATCACTATTCGCAATGAAAGTACTGGCACAATGTGCACCAAACTCAAGTTTAGAGAGAAACTGGAGTATGTACAAGTATGTTCACATCACTATTCGCAATAGACTATTAACAGAAAAGCGGAAAAATTAGTGTATATGTTTTGCAACAAAAAGATATTGAATCACATCTAAAGTGTTGGCTACGAGGAGGAAATGCCAATCTGGTTGTATGATTGTCAAAATGAAGATGAAAAATGTTGGTGTATCTAATGCACTATAGACAAAATAGAAGAGAATTTGATAATATATGTGGAGGTTGACTTACAAGGATAACCACAACACTCAGACTTAGAACCAGATAACAACTTCACAGATTCAATATAGCTTGAGAGTAGAATGAAGATCGTGTCAAAAACCATTGTAAAAGACCTTGTATTCAATTGTGTTTTGATCATATACAATGTTTCATATTTGTGATTATACATAGTTTGTCGATCTCGATTGTGTTGCTCTGAAGCAACATCTTGTTCACCAAACAGATTTTTAATTGTGCTAGGGGTATCTTGGTGGGCTTGCTTGAATTTATACTCATTTGCCATGCCAAAAATAATATATATTCCTTATGGAATACCTTGTGAATAGATCGCGCGTCGGCTACTATTTTGCATTAAACGAATAAGACAGACAAAGTGATAATAATGACACATGTCAATGTATAATATCCACTCCATCCATCAAAATTCTTGTAGAAAACTGGACATTAAGAAGATGAGAATGCATCTGAAGTAGATGAGGGGACCAAATTTGGATGCAGGACAAGGTGGCTGATGTGTGTCCCTTATACAGGTCTTGCATTTACTTGTTATGTTAGATTTTGAACGTCCTAGCTTAAGTGGTAAATGCTTTTCTCCATCCAGACCGGTGAGGGTTGGGGTGTCTGGGTGGCTATAGAAAGCCGTGTTATTTTTTCATCTTTCTCTTCCAACTGTGTTGTATAATAATATTCTTCTCTCTCTTTAATTGTAGGTCGGCGCCTTTCACTACCAATGCCAGCTCATCTCGGGTGAAAGTAACACAACTCTCCCTCATATCATGAGTGGAAACAGTTGTCTCCTTTGACGAAAAGTCTACTGGTTGCTATTGCACAAAATGAACATATAACATTTTTGCAAAATATAATGCACAATCTGCATTGTGCATGCGATGTCCATAAACTTCCAAGTAGATCCTCTCAGTGTTTTCTTTGATCGCATCATGGTTGCACTTCGAAACCTTCCACCTTCCTTTCTTGATCTCTGCATCCTCACATAGCCATATTGTTTTGATCATGTCCTTCGTCACTGCTTCTTTATTGATCTCTTTCCATTGCATGTGGTTTAGATTTTCCCATTTTGAGAGTTGTCGAGCAATGCATGGTGCTTGCAGTGCCGACATACCGTGTGCTAGAGACTTCATGAGTTGAAATGCATTAACAATTGCTTGTTGTTGATCATCAGGCACTGATTGGGTGCCAATACCTTGTTCTTCATCGGTCATTTTCTCTTGGAGTTGCAATCGATAGATAGAAAAATATTCAATATCATTGGCAAATATATATTCTCACAATTCAACAATATCACAGATGTACAAGATAGCAACTTCTTGTCCACTACATAAGACGTCATAATCCATAAATCAAACCACAACTAATGCGACTAAACAAAATCACAGTTGTTGGATGTAATTGAACCACAAGGAAAATTTGAAATATCGACACTCAACACGACAAATTTCAAATGACTAAAGATAATTGACTTAAGGAGGTGAAACACTTCAAACCATATAATACACTTCAATAAAAAATAGAATATCTTGGACAAGACAGATGTTTATCGTAAAAATGTTTAGATCGGATAAAATGATGGTGCAAGTTCAACAAGGGGACGTTGAACAGGGTTAGGCTCTGTCTTTAAATGTTCTTCAACAATTCATATGCATTTCTTCTTTGTTCCCACTCTTTTAACTTCATCCAACAATCTACTTTAATCCAAATAGCCCTTATAACATCTTCGTCTGGGTGGTGAAAAACTTCTTCTGAAAAATAAACTTTTCTGGCTGCACTCCAAAAGTCTATCAGCATGTCGAATAGATAGCCCAATGCATAAATGTCGCTCGCTTTTGTGTATGCATCTGTGCACCATGGATCTTATAGTTCTGGAGCAATCCACGGTCGCTTAGCCATCTTTGCATCCCTTCCTCTCTGTGCCTCCAAAACTGTAGAGTTCGACTGTGCACTTGGATACAGATAATTAGTTGCTGCACGCTTAGCTGACTATCTGCACATGATAAGATTTCCAAAATACATTCTTTATACGAATGGCACAAATAATACTTTTCTTTTGATCTGGCATCATATTTGCACTGGACAATAAAAAATACCATATCAAATACAAATTCATGGTTGGTTGCGAATGGCACTCTCATACTATTTCAGGCAAACCCTTAACCACGACTTGAAGACTTTAAAAAAAGTGCAAGAAAATACTGAAAAAAAATTAAAACAATTTTCACTTAAAACTGTAATCAGTTACACGTGTAAAATGCAGATCAAACAAGTGGTTTATAAGAACTTAAAAATCAAACAATACATGCCGAACAATCTAGCATATTTCAGTATATATTGAATTTTGAACTTATATTTTTCTCCGTGCGCACACACTAGTTCAAACAAAGCACACAACGACTTAAAGACTTAAAAAACATTTAAAACATAAGAAGTATATAAATCTGGTTAGAAAATTGCAAAGATTGTCTTGCTCTTTAGAAAGATAGAAATAGATATTTAACATGCAAATTGTGTTCACACACTTTTTTACATAGAATTTATGTAAATGTAGCATTCAAAATAGCTATGATAATTGATGCTCTTTAAAAAGATACAAAATAATATTTAACATGCAAATTGTGTGCAGATTCTTTTTTACAGAGAATTTATGTAAATGAAGCATTAAAAATAGCGGTAATGCTTGAGTTCCTTTAAAAAGATAAAAATGAGTACTTAGCATGCAAATTGTGTGCAAATACTTTTTTGCATATAATTTATGTAAATGTAGCATTTAAAATAGCGATGATTGTTGAATAAATCATTCTTTTGAATATGATTAGCTAGTATATAGTTTCATATGGGCACTTAAAAACAATAAAATCAAATAATGCAAACATTTGTATATGAAATACTCTTCAGAGCCGTGTTACCGATCAAGTATTTCATTTGTACAGCCGGGTTAACGAGCTGAACACCACATTTATGCAAATATAGATGCTTCTAACAAACGGCACTCTATTAGCCGCGTTACTGATCGAGTGCCACCTGAATCTAGGGAGAATTAATGGCTTGCATACGAACATCATATAGCCACGTTACCGATCGATGCCCATATGTTTTTTGGGAAAGGGGAAGGGAAGTTGACTTACCATAAGGATACTAGATTTGCTACATTACTGACGTACTACCCAGAGAGTAAGCCCATACTTACCACAAGGACACCATCTTCCCCGCGTCATCGAGGTGATGCCCCTATGGTAAGCACTATTCCATAGAATAGCTTATGCACACACTCCCATTGTGTAGTAGGTAGCTTATGATTGCTGCACAATACGACAAAAGGCATGCTACCACACAACGCATACACACACACAACACATAACCGGATTGTGTGGTCAGGTACTCCGTTACTGCTGCACACTGGGATGCAGAGCACGCTCCCACACGACCCCCTCTCTCTCTCCTCTCTCCTCTTGACGTACCTACAAAGACGGTCTCTCTCTCTCTCTCTCTCTCTCTCTCTCTCTCTCTCTCTCTCTCTCTCTCTCTCTCTCTCTCTCTCTCTCAAGATGAAACAAAGAATAACACCCAACGGGCCCGATTGGGCCCATATATATATAATTTTGCGGGCCTAGCGGGATTTTAAGTATTCTCGGCGGGCTTGCAGGGAAAACAAAAAAGCCCGCCGGGCCCGTCGGAAAAATGAAAAATCCCGACGGGATTTTCTTGGGTTTCCAGGTCGTCCTAAACCGGATTCTTTGTGATCATGTTAATTGTAATCATGTAAATGTGTCAATAAGACCTTGTGATCACACAAAATTTGTTTTAATTACGTAAATATTAAATCCTTGTCTCTAGTTGTCTCTAGTCAACTCCTTTTCACGGACATGCTTCAACGTCAGCAGCAACAGCAAATCCTAGCTCAACTAAAGTTAATAAAGAATCATCCAATGGTCAAATGCTACATGAAGTGTTAGATAAGGAATGGTTGCTTGAGTTGCACTTGAAATGGACACAAGCTTTTGTGGCATGTGGTATACCATTCAATGTTATGCACAACCCTATATTTAAGATGCTTTAATGAGAACGGCCAAAAAAGGGTTTGTGCTTCTTGATTATAATAAGTATATCTCGATCAAGTGAAAGATAGTACTAAAGCCATCCTCAAGTGTGTGGTGGTGGACTTTATTCTTGCATATGGTTGCACCATAGCATTGGATGGATGGACAAACTGTCAAAAGAAGCCACTCATCAATGTGATGCTTATCAATCCTAGAGGGTCTATGTTCATAGAAACCATTGACACCTCTTTAAAAGAGAAGGCCAATGATCATCAAGCAAGGATACATGAGCGTGCTATAGCAAAGGAAAATGGACCAAAGAATGTGACTGCAATTGTCACAGATAATGCATCAGATTACAAGGTTGCAGGAAAGGCTATCCAAGTTAAGTACCCATAAATTACTTGGGTGACATGTGCCGTGCATACTCTTAATTCACTATTAAAATACATTGAAAAAATTTCTGTCATAAAACAAATGCTACTGGATGCTAATCATGTGGTGAAAGTTATTAGAGAGAATCAATTTTTGTATGCTCTTTTTTTATTAAAATCACCCAACAAAACTTTGTAGATATTTTGTGCGACAAGGTTTGCAACCACATATTATGTTCTTGCCACCTTATAAGAAGTGAAGCCTGCATTGATTGAAACAGTAGCTGATAGACGCTGGGATGCATGGCTCAATAAGTATCCTAGCTACCAAGAGGTAGCTACAAGGTGTGTACAACTTGTGAACTACCAAGTTTTTTGGCGGAGTGTAGAGGGAATTGTCACCCTGGCGAAACCATTTGTAGACATTGTGCGAATAATCCACAAAGACTCTTTTGTCTTTGGTTGAGTCTATTGGTAGAGGCATTGCACAAAGTAAGAGAGCATGTTGGCTTTGGTGCAAAGGACAAAGCTTCCATAATCACAACTGTCAATAAGTGATGGATGCAATTGCATACATCGTTGCATGATGCTGCATTTGTATTAGATCCTAAATTTCAAATGCACCAACAATTGGCCAATAAATAAGTCATGAGTAACTTCAAAATAGTGTGCTCGCAACTATTAGGACAAGAAGATGGAAAGGCTTCTTTTCATCAACGAGTTGATTATGCTAATAGAATTGGCATGTTCCCGGATCCATGGCATATAGATGCCATTGCACACACAAGTGTGCCTCTATGGTGGGGAGAAGTGAAGCTGAACATATTGATGTTAGGGTTCTATCTATTGCAACATCAAGTGGAAGTTGTGAGAGGAACTGGTTGGCTTTTGACTTTATGCATACTAAGAAACAAAATTGGCTTCATCCTCAACGTGCTGCTCATTTGGTTTACATTTTCTGCAACATGAGACTCATTCATAAGCCGGTGAACATTGCGACAAGAGCAGCACAAAAGCACTATGGTGTTTTTCAAACCCATGAAGCTATAGCTACCGAAGTAGACGATGATGATGATATGGAATGGTAGATAGCTTTAGAATGCTATGTTATGGATGAAATAGATGATATGATTGGTGTGTTTGATGGAGATGAATATGTATGACTTAAGGTCTATAAGTTTTGCTCGCTGTCAGTATGTGAAAATTATGACACATCATCATTGTAGACGACTGAGACAGTTTCACTAGGTGGGAACGCTCTCCTCAGAGACGGGCAATGAATCAGTCAGTAATTACTACGATAATTACCATGGTAAACCAAAGTTATATAAATAGGGCCCATTACATTGTAATCGGGTTAGAGTTTTGGTTGACATTTGTTGGCAATTGTACTTGAGTCGTCAATCATTGGCAGTTGTTGTCGGATGTACTCTGTTCATCCTTTTGTTAATAAGCCACATCATCTCCATTGTAATCCTTTATCTGTAATTCCAATTAGAGTAGTATATTCCAGTTATACTTACTCTATACTCAGTACTCTGAATCTGAATTTGAATCTGAATCTGAATATCATTCTCAGTACTTAGTCTGGTTCTTATTCCAGTTCAGTTTCTGTTCCTTTGTCCAGTCTACTTTCTGAACTAACACATCACCAGTAGTTGTAAGCTTCTAACACTGGAACTAGCTATCTCAAGAGATCAGCTCTAATTCCATTTTGGCGATCACGGTGGCTAGAGCTGAAGCTCATTGACTGAAACACTCTTCTACCAGTTGGAAGCTCTCAACTACAGCAATGGCACCCAAAACCAGTCGAGGCTGGAAATCAACCATCCGTGTTGATCGTATTCTTGAGGAGTCGGGAAGAGAATATGACCCTAAGCAAGAGAGGGTCACTGACACTGAGGCTCATGAGGAGCATAGTCAGACTCGTGAGACGCAGGACTCACAACATTCCAGACACTCTAGACGTAGACGGACAAAAAGGGAAGCACGGAAGGCCAAAAGTTCTCGATCCAGGCAGGGGGATGAGGGTACTAAAGGGAGTAAAGGCAGTCGGCACACTTCCAGTAGACAGGTCAGAGAGGACATTGACACAGAGACAAAAATAGATATTGATTGGGATGCAGATACTAACAACTGTAAGAAGACTCCAAAGCACCGTTCACTCTCTAAGAAGAGAAGCAACCGAACCAGCGGTAATCGGCAGGATTACACATCCTCACTGAAAATATATCTTCCAGTATATTCAAAGGGGGCAAGAAGGATGATCCGGATGTTCACATCCAGGCTTTTGAGCAGTATGCAGAGCTGAAGAATATTGATGAGGATGACTGGGGGGAATATTATCCACAAACCTTGAAGGAAGCAGTGAGAAAGTGGTACTACCATTATCCCGCTTGTCAGCTTAGATCCTATAACAAATTACTTAAAGCCTTCAGACTGAAGTATTCGGACAACAGAGGTGATGAAGATATCCTTTGTGAACAGGATAAGATCAAGTGGAATCTATCAGTCAGAAGCTATGTGAAGAAAATCAAGGAGCTGACAAGGCAATTGCAAGAACCGCCGTCAGAAAAGCGACTGCGTGCATGGTTTTAGAATGGCTTTTGAAGCAAGAAGCTTAGAGAGAAGGAGGTACCAGCACCAACCAAAAAATTCAATGATCTGGTACAGCGGGCACTGAAGCTGGAACAACAGGCCAAGAAGGAAAAGAGCCATAAAAATCGAAGATCCAGTAGCATTAGTTCTTCAACTAAGAACTCTGATTCCAGCGAAGTGTCCAATAGCTCTGAAAGTAGCTCTAATGAGCGGTCCAAGGATAAGTCAAAAAAGGGGTCTTGGACCAAGAAGATTGAAGAGATGGTTAGGCAGATTGCTGAGATTAGACATACTAGACAACCAGTTCAGAAAATGGAGACTTGGTGTTCAAAATCCAAATCCAAGGACCATGTTTCCAACGAGTTTCCACAGTGTACTTACTGTAAGGCCTTTGGCCATTTATGGAATAATTGTGGTATTCCGATTCATCACTTTAAGAAGGGCAAAGACTTGTCAATGGTAGCATACACTGAACCCGTAAGAGTGGAACCAGCCAAAGCCTCTCAGGAGGAGAAACCAGGTACCAGTGGTACTGGTCCACGCACAGGAAGATACGAAGCGGGTACTGGCCGAGACAGAGGGTGTGGCAACTTCCAAAGCCGGAGTTTGAATTGCTATATTTGTGGAAAGTATGGGCATTTCGCGGCTCAGTGTCCAGATACACCTAAACCTGCTGCTACTGAGGCAAAGGCACCAGAGCCAGTTCCAATATGGGCAGTAACAAGGAGCAAAGGAGTGGTAATTGAAGAAATTCCAGATACTCCAGAAAAATCAGCCACTATTGAAAGCAGCAAATGGGCTCAACAGAGAGAGGTGTGGAAGGCCAAGTGTAAAGAGAAGGTGGTAGATGAATAGCAGGAGAAGAGAGAACTAGCGGCGAAAATCACGACAGATTTAGCCAAGAAGTTGTTAGAGCAACCAGAAAGTTATGAAGCCCGAGTCATTCAGAAGATACCAGCCCAATCTACTGATAAAGATCAGTCGAAGCCTGGCATACCTGAGACCATGCTGGCTGCAGTACAAGGAATGACTGGAGAACTGGGAGTTGATAGAAGAACTAGAAGCAATGCAAGGGAGGAATGGCATTGTGAAGATACGACCAGTTCTTCAAGCTCTGACAAGCAGTCTAATCAGGAGAAGGAAGAAATCCATGTTAAAATCTGTGATAGAATTCAGAAGCTTACTAGAGCTGGAAGATATCAGAAGAACCTTGCCTGAAGTGGCAAACTTCATCAGACAGCGCAGGAAAGGTGAAGCGGAGGCTAGAACAATTGATATGACGGCTATCCGAGATGATGAAGTACCGCTCATTCAGGTGGATTACAAGGTTCGGAAGCAATGGAAACCACTTTCAAGTGTTATCTTGGATGGAGGAGTAGGAGTCAATATAATGGGAGTACATCTCCAGCAGAGAATGGGCATCACGAATCTAAATACAGCACCGTTCAAAGTGAGAATGGTAGATCACAGAGTAGTACAAGCTACTAGCATGATTGAAAAAATGCCAATAAGAGTAGGCAGGGCAGAATTTAAAGCCAGTTTCCTAGTTCTCGATGTGCAAGGGTCATATGGAATGCTGCTAGGGCGCCCGTGGTTGAGAACAACACATGTTGTTCATGACTATGCAAATCAAACCTTAACCATAAAAGGGGCCAGCGGCAGAATTCAGATCCAGACGAAAAATACTAGGAGCTTGAGAAAAGAGCTGAGTCCAAAAGAATTATGCCAGAAGTACAAAGCAAAGAAAATTGAACAAATGTTAGCAGCTCTGAACATATTTCCTCTAGCACAGATTGACTTGAATGCAGTTTTACTGAATAAAGAGCAGGCTGACAAGTAGAAAAAGCAATTCCCAGATCAGTTTACTGAAATCAATACAGGAGAGTGATCAGTTCAGTTAACTCGGAGGCTAGAGGAATCAGCTGAAGCTGGCATGACAGAGAAGCCAGTGCATTCTAGAAAGCACATAGTGAATCAGAATGATTCAGAACTTAACGGGCCATCTTGGGATTATGTTGAGGAATCGACCAAAAGAAAAGAAGGTGGGCCTAATTGGTTGCTTCCAGACGACCAAGAAGTTGAAGAATGGAACCTAGGCTCTGAGGATAGCCCTAGGATGATCAAGGTGAATAAGCATCTCAATCCTATAATGAAGGAAAAGGCACGCAGGATGTTCTAGAACTACAAAGACATATTTGCTTGGGAACACATGGACCTGAAAGGGGTGGATCCCGAAGTATGCAAGCAGAGGATACCGTTGAAGCCAGATGCACAGCCAATATGACTACAAAGATACGGAATGAACCCCAACTATGCTAAGAAGGTCAAGGAGGAGATTGAAAATCTTCTCAAGGCTGGGTTCATCACAGAAGTGGCCAGTAGCAATTGGCTGTTTCCCTTAGCCGTAGTTCCCAAGAAGAATGGGAAATTGAGGGTCTGTGTTGATTATAGGAAACTCAACGCCCAAACTATCAAAGATCCATTCCCATTGCCTTTTACTAACATGTTGCTTGATGAGATTGCGGGATACGAAATGTACACTTTTATGGACGGTTACAGTGGCTATAACCAACTACAAATTTCTCCTGAGGATCGAGCGAAGACCACTTTCATCACCGAGTGGGGAGCTTTCCTGTATCTGGTGATGCCTTTTGGCCTGTGCAATGCACCAGCTACTTTTCAGTGGTGTATGATGGAAATGTTCAATGAGTTCCTTCATCGGTTCCTCGCCATCTTTATGGATGATTTTACTGTATATTCAAATGAGGAACAACACTTACTATTCCTAGAAATGGTTTTCAAACGCTGTCAGGAGAAGCGGATTTGTTTGAATCCATTTAAATCCGTTTTCCTAGTCTGGAAGGGACAACTACTGGGACATGTAGTATCCCATAATGGAATAGAAATGGCCAACGATAAAATCCAGTGTGTTCAGTAAGCTAAAGCACCCAGAAATGCATCTGAGTTAAGCTCTTTCCTGGGTTATATTAACTTCTACAGAAGGTTTGTGCATAAGTTTGCCTCTCAAGCAGTACCATTATATGAGCTCACAAAGAAGACCAGTAAGTTCAATTGGACTGTTGAGTGTGAGGAAAGCTTTCAGAACCTGAAAAAGGCCATTATCAGTAAACTAGTCCTCACGCAACCAAACTGGGATGTTGTACGTGTGGATGCGTTGGGACTGGCAATGGGGGAGATATTGGCTCAGCCAGATGGAAGGACTGATTATCCTGTTTATTTTGCCAGTCGTAGATTCAGTCAGGCTGAACAAGGTTATACAACCACTGAACAAGAAGCCCTTGGAATGGTTTTCCGCGCTACAAAGTTCAGGCATTACCTGCTAGGAAAACTATTTCATTTCTATGTGGATCATCAAGCTCTGTTGTTCTTGATTAATAAAGTCATTATTCAAGGCAGAATAATACGGTGGATGATGTTCCTCATTGAGTTTGAATTTTGAATTTTTCATAAGCTGGGCAAGAATCATTGTGGGATTGATTTCCTATCCAAAAGTAAAGAGGATTATTCAGAAGCATCCTTGAGGGACGAACCAGTGGATGCTGATTTATTCAGCTGGAAGCAGGAGAATCAGTTGACCCTGAATGGTATGTTGTTTATCAGTTCTTTCTCAAGGTGCTTTCCCAGACGACTGGAAGCAAAACCAGAAGAAGGCTTTGGTCATCAAGAGCTTGGATTTTACCATCATTCGAGGTTCACTCTATCGGTTAGGGTTTGATGGTATTCTTCGGCGTTGTGTGCCTATGGAAGGGAGAATCCAAGTCATCTCAGAGGCACATAATGGCGAATCTGGTGGACATTTTTCCAATGAATTTACCGACAAGAAGATTCTGCAAGCTGGTATATGGTGGCAAACATTAATAGCTGATGTCATAAGTTTTTGCAAAACTTGTGACATATGCCAAAGAATGGGTAGACCTACAGGTGCAGATACGACTTTAACACCAGTACAACCACTGGGTGTTTTCATGAAATGGGGCTTAGAGTTTATGGGTAGACCTACAGGTGCAGATACGACTTTAACACCAGTACAACCACTGGGTGTTTTCATGAAATGGGGCTTAGAGTTTATGGGACCTTTTAAGAAGGTTGCTCCCAGAAACAACAAGTACATAGTAATGGCTACTTGCTATGTCACTAAGTGGGTTGAAGCTAAGGCTCTTCCTGACAGCACAACCAAGTCAACTGTAAGGTCTCTATTTGAGAATATTGTCTGTCACTATGGATTTCCGATAGATATTGTGTCAAACCAAGGGACACATTTTATCAATGACACCATGGAGATTCTACTGGATATGCTTTCAGTCAAGCATCGGAAATCTACCCCTTATTATCCCAGATGCAATGGACAGGCTGAAAATAGTAACAAGACAATCAAAACTATTCTCACTAAGGTTGTGCAGAAGAAACCAGACAAGTGGGATTTGAACTCCAGACTGCTTTATGGGCGTATAGGACAGCTTACAAGGTCACTACCGGGTTGACACCATTCAGAATGGTGTATGGTACTAAAGTTGTGGTTCCTATGGAGTTTATTATCCCAAGTCTGAGAATGGTTGTGAAATATGGGTTAGACTTCAACCACAATCTGAAAAAGCGCTTGGATGAGCTTATGCAGTTAGATGAACTCAGGCAACAGGCTATGCTGGAACAAGAGATTGTTCAGCAACGCAGGAAGCACTGGCATGATTGTAGAATTAAGGTCCGAGAGTTTCAAAAAGGGGATTTAGTGCTCCTCTATCAATCTAGATTGGGTCCTAAGAAGCCAAACCTCAAGATTGCCTGGGCAGGATCATTTGAGGTAGACTGGGTTTTCTCCAATGGCACAGTAAGATTGAAAGATTTATCTGCATTACTGCTGCCAGGAGTGTATAGTGACGCGAAGATCAAGCTCTACTATTCCAAAGCTAGAGAGCATGACCAGGAACAAGGTACTAGGGAGTTGGGAAGTGAAGATCAAGAGATACCAGAATCAGATATTTTTGGGCTTTTTCATGTGCAGCCAGTTCCAGTTTCAGAAGTAGTGTCAGTGGGACCAAGCCAGATGGGTACCAGCACCAGTACCAATGCGATCCAGCCAAGACTGGGGCCCACTGGGGCCCAGCCCAGTATTAGTGGGAACATAGTTTTCAATTTTTAAGCGCCCAACGGTCAGATGGCACGCCAATAGTAATCATTTCAAGGATGGGTAGATCATGTGTAGCCAGTTCCAGTTTCAGAACCAGTGCTAGTGGGACCAAGCCAGATGGATACCAGCACCAATACCAGTGTGATCCAGCCAGGACTGGGATCGAGCCCGGTATCAGTGGGAACACATTTTCAATTTTTAAGCGCCCAACGGTCAGATGGAACGCCAATAGTAATCATTTTCAAGGATGGGTAGAAGTCTTGTCCAATGCATGTCTACCACGACAGCAGCAATGCACAAAAGTCTAAGAACGGCGAGTGGTGGAGCTTTTATGGAGCGAACGCGTATAACAGTAAGGAGAGTCAGCATTTTTCCTCAAAAATCTCCTGCGCGACGCTTCCCTCCTGTTGTTCATTCGCCATTGCAAAGCTCTGAGGTATCTTTCTACAACTGCAGACTTCGTCTTCTGAAGACTGTCGTCTAGCCAGCAACACCTGGGTACGACTTTGAAGCATCAAGTAAGTCTTCCTCTTCCTCACCTGTTTTTTCATCTTCACAGTGTATGGGTAGGAGGAAGCGTTCAAACAAGATGCAGGAATCTCTCGATGAAACCCAAGCTATTGTCACTGCTGCAAAGGCAAGCCTTCCCATCATCCCTTACAGTAAGATTCAGCATTACGTGTTCACTGACCAAGCTATGACTTTGCTGCAACTGTGGGATTTATGGGTGGTTCTACAAGCCACAAGAATCGCTTTTGACGCAGCCATTATCAAGCAGGTTCTTGTCTCTTTCAATGCTGAAGATGGCAGTGCTATGGTGTATGGCAAAAAGGTGTCTGCCACACCAGATGACATAGCTTTTGCATTTTGGATGCCAAATGAGTCCAAGTCGTCTGTGGCAACTCCATAGCAGATCAGTATAGTCCTGAAGGAGGATGAGGCTGCCAAGCAAAAAAGAAAAGCCAGTGGTCAAGGGATTCCAGTGGCTGGACTGGAAGCTTCTATTGCTTACAGGTTTGTAGCTGAAGCTGTCAGTCTTAAAAATAATCCAACATATGTGTCAGAGAAGGTTTTCGCTATGTTGCTAGCAAAGACATTGGATTCAAAGGTTTCTATTGTTAACCCTCACGGCACACGGACACCCTATGATCTATAAACGTTGTATTATTTAGAGTCAGGTACCGGGCTTGTCGGACCAATAGGAAAAGGGTAAGAGTGATCGTCGATGAGAGGCGCACTCTAACTGGGACATTCAAGGGTTAGTTGGCTAAGCATGGGCGCCCAAGTGTGAATGGGGTGAGCTCCTATAAAAGCCAACTAAACCTAATTTTAACTCATTCTCTCATTTGTGCAATTGAAGAGTGCTCTTGCTCCATCTCCATCTTCTTCTTCTTCTTCTTCACCTCCTTGTGTGTGTGTGTGTGTGTGTGAGAGAGAGAGAGAGAGAGAGTGTGTGTGTGCGATCGAGCATTACGAAGGCACGACGGCGGCGAAGCGGTTGAGCGCGGCACGACTGCAGCTTCTTCTTCATCGCGGCGAGGAATCCACCACGAAGGCGAGCGTAGAGCGGTGAGTGACACACCCTTTGTTCTCTTGAGCTTGCTAGTTTAGGCTTGTTGTGTGCTTGGAGCCGTTTGTGGCTCGCATACGGTGTATTGGCAAGTCCCTTGCTTCGACAGTGCGGCAAGGAGCGCACATTTTTGGCGCCGTTGCCGGGGATATGCCCTACACTAAGCTCGGTTAGCACTTTACGCTTCCTTGTGGTGCAATTTCTATCATAGGAAAGGCAGGGAAGGAGTGTGTGGAGATTTCTGTTTTTTGCGTTTTCTGCATTTGCTGTCAAGTTTCAATTTCTGCTATTGTCTGCGTTTTTTCAATTTCTGCAATTTCTGCATTTTCAAGTTCGGCGTTTTCAATTTCTGCAATTTTCTGCATTTCTTGCGTTTTTTTCAATTTCTGCAATTTCTGCATTTTCAATTTCGGCGGTTTCAATTTCTGCAATTTTCTGCATTTCTGCGTTTTCTGCAATTTCTGCATATCTGCGTTTTCAATTTCTGTATTTTCTGCACCAAAAAAAAAAAATTTAAAAGTTTTTTATTTTTTCTCCCAAAAAAAAAAAAATTTCTGGAAAAAAGTATTTTTTTAAAAAAAAAATCGGAAATTAAAAACGCGAGTGAGCGGGCGGCGAATTTTTTCGAAAATAAAAAACGTGTCTCTTAAAACGGACGGGTTGGTTTGTATAAAAGATAGATCGGGATCGGGATCATTTTCCCAAGCCCAAGCCCAAGCCCAAGCCCATACTAGACTCACTTTTATATATATACCCTACTCCCTCAAGAGAGAATGAGAGCATGTGGGACAAGTCCTCCACTCTCCTCCTTTCTCTTCCCACTTGCACCCTTAGACTTTCTAGTTTGGGCCTAGTTCCCTACTGGAAATTGACAGTTTTAGGGATTCCGAGGGCATAGAGTGACCAAACGGAGGGCTGTAAAGCACGGCACGACCCTCTGACCGATACGCTCGTTTCGAGCTATCACACGGCCCATTCCACGATACGCTCTAAAAAATCTAGCAAAAAAACAAACAAAAAACACGCTAAAAACTAGTCACAAGGCCTCCTAGAGCAGCTTTTTGACACCTTAGGGTATCAAAAGCACATGCACTTACGCTCTGGGCGGGTGCTAGAACACGAGCATATTGAGGGTGCCTCTGTTCATACGGACACCCATTACCCATCCACGATAGGCTCTAGACCCTCAGCGGGGACACAAGGTAGCACCACCCAAGACCCTAAAATAGCCACTAGTGATTCCTCCTCCGACTCGGAAATCATGGAAGCATACCCTACCCAAAACACTGAGAGAGAAGGCCATGCACCTCCCGAAGCTCCACAGCCTAGTACTAGTATGTTTAGCCATTTCATGGAAACATTAGGTAGAGCTACTCGCTCGGAACCTGATGCAAATGAAGCACACGAAGGGGGTGGGGAAGTGGACTCTCCTTTCACATCGCACGTGGACCCCACACCCCCAAAGAGTGTCCATGTGGATATCCTACCAACTTCTTACCAAGAAGGCCCTGTTGAGCTGCCTCCTTCAGAAGTTCCCTCTAGAGTACCGTTGGTGACAAGTAAAACCACGGGGAGCAACATTGCTTCTACCTCACAAGAAACCGTTAACACGTCGACTCTAGAAGGATTGTTCATTAATGATCATTGGACATACGACCTCCACACTGAGGTGTTGACGGATCTACACTCTGGCCACGCCTACCATGTAGGATGGATAGAGATTGTACAATCCACCTCTAGTGCCACGAGCATCGAAGATCAACAGAAAATGATCTGTAATGTTATCCATGGCATTATTCAATCAGAAAGGCAAAACCGAGGGGTAAATATACTCTCAACTGGCCCCATGAGATTTATGGATACGAGCAAGGCTCAACAGCCTACTCTATCACAAATGGAGACTCCTCTAATGAGTCCCATGGACCCATCTTACGTCATTTCACCTGGGGTCTCTATGCAATCTGAGCCTCCGAGCGACAACTTTAGCTTCCCTAACTTGGCTCAACCCTCTATTAAGGAAAACCCAGTGCTCACTCCAGGGATAAGCCTGACAGAGAATGTACCGATGACATCTACGGTTAGCGCAGTGCCACTACCTAGTGTCGTAGTACCTAATATGGGGCCTCGACCATATGTGCCTCTAGCCCCTTATGCACACATGGCCCCCACACCTCCAATTGTACCACTTGCTTATGCTCCTCGAGTGCCGCTCCCTAGCCCTTATCCGAGTGGACCTATGCCCGGTTATGTTCCATATCCTGCATCATCCACACATATGCCAAGACCGGCACCGTCCCTCTCCCACATATGATTCCAAGAGTACCTCCACCGGCCCTGCCTCCTCACATAGGTGACTTGGCAGCGTTTGCTCAAACCATAGGTCGATCTATCGCGGAAAATATGCGTCACGCATCTGATAGAGAGCCTAGAAGTAAGGCAGTACAAATTGCCAAACTCACGCAAAAATTCAATGGGGAAGAAGATGCTAGAAAACACATTGAAGTGTTTGAACAAGTATGTGATTCCTTAGGGGAACGCAACGAACTACATAAGTGCAATGCCTTAAGCTTGACATTAAGTGGGAAGGCTGGAGATTGGTATAGGACCCTAAGGGTGGACGAGAAAACAATCTACCCTACCCTTCGAAGGTTGTTTCTAAAGGAGTACATACGAGAAGGTGTGCTTTGGGGTGTAGCATCTCAGCTACAGAAGGCCGAACGTAAGGAAGGAGAGTCAGTAAGGGACTTCATTAGTCGTCTAAAGCACTTAAACTCTCGCTGTCCTGTAAGTGAGTGCTTCAACAATAACCAACTGCTTGATCGATTCATTCGAGGGTTGAGGAATGAAGGAATCTATAATGGACTAGTGATTAGAGGTATCACAACCTGGGAAGATGTCACTGCCAATGCAATCCAATTAGAGGACAACTTGATGATAGCAGGCATGAGGGTGTCTACTGACACGAGATCCACTAGCTCACAAGCCATTGAGTATGAACCCATGACTGCAAAGCCCATTGCCAATGAGCCAAAGGTATTTGAGACATTCTTGACAGACCTCACCAAGGCAATCCAAGAGTCTCTTAAGGATAATCGACCCCCTCAAAATAGTCACATGTATCCAAGAAGGGAGCAACAATGGTGTTCCATTTGCTTAGGTCCACATAGCACTAGTGAGTGCCCTACGTTTTGAGTAAAATTTAATGGAACTTGCAACGCATGTGGTAGGTATGGTCACCAAGCTAAGGATTGTTTAATGATCAAACGGATGATGGCAAATAGACCACCTGTAGCCTGGACGGATGCGCCTCGAGCTCCTGTATTGATGCCTACTCCACCTGTTGAGCAACTACCGCAACACATGGTCCCTAGATCTCAAAATGTTGTACAAGCTACACCGCTACCACCTCCTGTGCTAGGACCGCAGCCCCCGCATCCAAGAGTCGCCCCTATGAACCAAGTGGGTTGCGAGCCATCAAATGCTTATGCAGATGGCTGTGAGGAGGAAATAGACACTAGTATTGCCTACGGTCTTTGCCTACGGTCTTGATACATTGGAAGAGTGTCCTATATACTACATGGAAGATTGTTGGGGGCAAGTCAAGCCGGTTTATCAAGCTGCTGCTCTCGCATCCAGAGGTCAAAATATCAACACCCAGGCTAGGAGGCCACCTCTTCAATGCTACGAGTGTGGTGGACCACATCGAGCAGCGGAGTGCCCTATTAGGCTGCAAAAGAATGCTGCACAGATGCAAATGAATCAAGGGAGCACGTCTGCAATGCCAATACTCACATGTAATCGTTGTGGCATAGATCACTTGATTGCCCAATGCCCCTATAACCCAAATGCGCCTAAAATCACACCCCTGAATTTGGTCGAAATTGCTAGTGTGACATCGCCAATACCACCCGTTGCACCCGCTTATGCGATTACACGGTCCATGCTTCAAGGGCCAGGACATATCCTCGAAGAGAGAGATACCGCGTCAGTTATCCAAGCAAAGAAAAAGAAGACACGAAGGAAGAAGTCGTAGAATACGGAAAATTCAAAGCCAAGTTCCAAAACAAACATAGGAACACGAGATGACCCCGTGTATATGAATGACCTCGAGGATGATTCAGATTCAGTCGAGACAATGGAGACTAGAACCAATACCACAAAGGGAAAGACCGACAAAGAAAACCGTAACATGGAACCAAATGAAAACCGAATAAGAGAAAACCATAAGGAGCCTCTGAAAACACCACAAGTGTTTCCAAATCCAATCCAAGACCCCCAAGATAAACCGCAGGGGCAAAAAGGGAAAAATCGTAAAAAGAAGATTGGGACGTACCCAAACCCAGTAGACGAGATTGAGCAGGTGAAACATCTAAGAGGTTTGGTGGAGGAGACTCAAAGGAAACTAGAACCAGAACCCATGCATGTCAAAATTCATGACACAGTGTTTCCCACGCAAGTTCATCCACCCCACATGAACCATAGACCGTTAGCCATATCTAGTATCATCCAAGAAGGGAGTGAGGACAGGACATCAGAAAGTGAGCATACACCCTTCTTGTTGGAAAGGATGTTTAACGAAGAAATACCTGATCCCATTGAGGAATATGAGATTCCATCCTCACCAGTTCTTAGTCAAGGACCTACACCTTGCAAAACGCCAATGAATGTTGCCAAACTAGTGGACTTCATGTCTTCTGAGGTCCGAACCACGATCATAGCAAAGTTGTATGGAGATCCTGAGTTATTCCTTGCACTTCGAGCATTCCTTAACGGAGAGCTATGAACGGGATTACCGCAGTTTGCGCAACCAAATAGGCCTGACTCGATTATGATTGATGAGGAAAATCATGTGCAATCACTTGACTTAGATGGACACGAGTCTGTGATCGAGGTACCCATTAACGAATTAGGGCAGTATTTTGAAGGCGACGAGTCTAATGCGACCCTACCCATCACTACCAAGGGATGAACTATAAAGGGAATTCTTGATGGTGGTGCGGGAGTTAGCATCGTTACAAAAGATTGTTGGGAATCCATGGGAAAACCCCGCCTCAGTGTTACTAACATTGTGGTAAAGATGGCAAATGGTACCATAGCCAAACCTATGGGGATGCTCAAGGATCTTAAGATCAAAGTTCTAGGACACAAGGCACGACATACGTTCATTGTAATGGATTTCTCTAAACACCTTATGTCATATGAAATGATTTTAGGACGACCATTCATGAGGGAAGCACAAATGGTTCACGATTGGTCTAAAAATCATGTCTATTTGCAATTCCAAGACTCTGTCCTTAGAGTGGATTTGGTGACTGGTAAGGTACACCCCTTAGGGAGTAAAACCATTATTGATCATCGCTCTGACACCACAGTTCACTCGGCCCCACTACAATATTGTTACACTTGTAAGAAGGATACAGACATTGGCCAAGATTCTCCTTACATGGATGTGTTACCGGGTATGACGGAATCAGACAATGTGGATTGGGTCCACCTAGCATCAACCATAGACACTTGGGAAAATAGGGGGACGACCTGGGTAACACCTGAGGGGGATTGAAATGCCTATACCCTTAAATATGCTACAAGCAATGCATATCGCTTCCGACAAGACTCATCCTAATGTAACGAAGAAAACATACAAGTGGGTCCCTAAAGCTTCTTTAGTGACCATAACTAGTGCTAAACAACAGAAGCCTTGTAAGAAACGTACCACTCGCTCCAAGAAAAGTAAGAAAATGTTGCGATGGATCCCTAAACGACTATTGGAAGCCCAAGGCTACTATCAAGGAAATGATCAAATCTGGGTGCCAAAATGTAGATTGTGCTCTTACCTATCACCTGACCCAAGTGAGCCCAATCCCGTAGCTCCAAAACGAATCAATGATCGTGAAAAGAAAAAAATCACAGAATGCTACACACCCGCTCCCGAGCTAGTTTGGGTACCAAAGAAAGAACGATTTGTTCCACCTAGCTCAGGAAGGGGGGAGTCCCATGAAGCTTCTAGCTCCTCATGTAATACATCCATAGAGGTAAAAGCTTCTACACAGCCTCCATCTATAGTAGTGGACCTCCATGAAGCTACAAAAGAATCCACACCTCCCAGTGTTCAAGAATCACTTGATGAACCACTTCAAGTTATCCTGGGAGAGTACCTTACCACCCTTGCAACTTGACGAGGCACCTAGGGTAATAGAAAACTACTGGCAAAAATCCTCACCTATTACCAACTGGAACAATTGGTTTCAAAGGGTGACAAGCTCATTTCAAACGGTATGATCTACCCAAGGAAGGGGGGAGTGTTTGCTAACAGTCATCATTCACTTGCTTCCCTCTCAACCTTTTTCCCTGACCTCTCAATCACCAATCTTAGGGAATGTACATATAAAGCTTTATACTCAAAAAAAAAAAAAGAGCAAGAGCAATTAGCAAACGAGTATGCACATTAAAAGTCAAAACATTGACTCAGACCTACACATGTCACATCTGGTACAGAGAAACAAAAACCTATGCCATAAAACACCTTTGATCCTCATTACTTGAGTGATGGAGGGTAGGTAAGATTAGTACGATAGGAGTGTTTCTGTTTTAGAGTTGAGTGATTAGAAAAGTTCTCTTTTCCCACTGATGTGCCTCCTAGAGGTATTGTTTTTGTTTCCTAGTGTGTACAGGAGAGTGTTGCTATTGATAGGATTTGGACCTTCATGGAACCTTTCTCTCGTTCACACTTCAAATCAAGCGCGACCATCAACACAAACAGGTGTTTCTTGTCCATTAGCATTGCCCCTTATCTTTTTTGCATCTATGATTGTCTGCTTTGATTGTGATTGGTAGCATAATATTCAGCGCATTGGCTTAGTATCAAACATGTAATTCAATGTAATGTTTTGTCATAATCAGTTGTCTAGGTTTAAAACTCAAGCAGTCCCAACTAAGCTAGTTTGACCAAGCTAGGTATTAGAAATCTTCTCTTAATACCATGGGAATGCCTTCCTAATAAGCAATGGTTACTTAGGTTCTTAATCCGATTTAGGCAGCATTGTATGAAATGTACTAGGGCTTTCTAGTGGGCTTAACCCTATGGACCTTTAGCGTAAGTATTATAAAGGGAGTTTACTAATGTGATGAGCCTGGGGAGGGTAACAGTGTTATATGACCCCCCAAAGTTACAAAATTTAAATGCTGAAAATGAACAAACAAAAAATCAAAGTGCCACAATGTAAAATTTTAAGCTGGAAGAGAAATCTCAGCTTGAATTGGTACTTCACTCACATGTATTGCCTATGGTACTAGAGCCCTAGAGGTTCCCAGTGTGGGCGCTTTTCCTTGAAAAGCAAAAAACCCAAGGCATACAAAATAAGCACACACATCATAATTGAATCAATGTGAAAAGACTTTGGGGAGTCAAAGAAAAAGTAATCACTCAGGCGATGATTTCATGAGAAATTCCTTTTATGGTAGCTTAACTACAAGGTTTTCTAGATATAGCCTCTAGTCAGCCCTCGAACATGAATACTTGGCTCTCGCGATTAAACAACTTAATTGACCACAGATAATTAAGAAGCTTACCCATGGTATTAATATTCGATCTCTAGTGCCTTTCGACCGTCAAATTAGCGACCCCAGACTTGTTTAATTTTTTACCTTTACATCTGTTTATGCATTTGATTACATTGCAATTTAATGTTCATTGCTACCAAATTGTTTGAAATTCTTTGACCAATCAATTTGTCTACCTAAAACTGCATATGCTTTTTAAGAGAATGCAATTACTGTGCCAATGTTGTTTGATTTTGCAGTGACTGAAGAAGGCTAAGGACATTCATCTCAAATGCTCTTCCACCTCGACGACCCAGCTTCAACTCAATAGCTTCCGAGGACGGAATCTACATCAGGAAGGGGGGCATGTTAACCCTCACGGCACACGGACACCCTATGATCTATAAACGTTGTATTATTTAGAGTCAGGTACCGGGCTTGTCGGACCAATAGGAAAAGGGTAAGAGTGATCGTCGATGAGAGGCGCACTCTAACTGGGACATTCAAGGGTTAGTTGGCTAAGCATGGGCGCCCAAGTGTGAATGGGGTGAGCTCCTATAAAAGCCAACTAAACCTAATTTTAACTCATTCTCTCATTTGTGCAATTGAAGAGTGCTCTTGCTCCATCTCCATCTTCTTCTTCTTCTTCTTCACCTCCTTGTGTGTGTGTGTGTGTGTGTGAGAGAGAGAGAGAGAGTGTGTGTGTGCGATCGAGCATTACGAAGGCACGACGGCGGCGAAGCGGTTGAGCGCCGCACGACTGCAGCTTCTTCTTCATCGCGGCGAGGAATCCACCACGAAGGCGAGCGTAGAGCGGTGAGTGACACACCCTTTGTTCTCTTGAGCTTGCTAGTTTAGGCTTGTTGTGTGCTTGGAGCCGTTTGTGGCTCGCATACGGTGTATTGGCAAGTCCCTTGCTTCGACAGTGCGGCAAGGAGCGCACATCTATCAACCTTTGTCAGATTCTGTCACACAACGTGCTTCAAAAAACTGCCAAGTTGAAATCGCAGAGTGTATTTAAAGCTTGGTATGTTTGGCAATTTTTATATTGGGCAACTGCTCCAGAACCTCATGACCAGGTAAGGATGGTTTGGAGTGAGAATCCAGTGCCAGAATCAAAAAATATTGATTTGTCTTCACAGACAGTCAGAACACTCCGATTGGTTTGAAAAGGAAGACTACCCAAGATGAATCTGGTAGTTCAAAAAAACCGAGGATGACACTGATGAAGAGCAGTGCTTTTCTGAAGCAGATAGAGAGTTAGGTCAAGATAGTGACTACAAAAAAGACTCTAGTTAGCCAGGCTGACAAACAACCTACTCAACCCACTGAAGTCAACCAGTCAGTAGGACATATTACAGTCACTACTGGTACTCTCCAAGATCAGGCAAAAGCAACTACCTTTGAAAAGACAGCAGCACAGTTGAATAAGGGCAAAGTTCAGTTGGATGAGGGCAAAGGTCCAGCATCTCCAAGTCTACTGGGTGGTGTCTCCATCCCAAAAAATGAAGAATCTCTGCACCTGATGAAGAGGGACAGGTTGCAGCAGCTGTAGACCCGTCCACTTAAAGGGCGTCTCTTCCTACAAAAGTTTGATTATGTTGCCTTACCCTATATGGCTCCTGTTACAGTGTATGAGCCCACTGATTCTGACCCAGCAACGGTCAATGATGGATGTTCAGTCCTCATGGAACACTATTGTCAACTGTATGGGACAGATGCTGGACGCTGCAGGGTCAAAAGAAGAACTGAATAAGGTTAAAGTTGAATTGAAGGGAGCCGAAGACCAGATTGAGAAGCTGAAGGAAGCACGAGACAACCAAAATCTGCGCCACAAGCTACTTGAAGCTCATTCAGAGAGATTTATTAAGCTACTGGAAAGCAAGCTAGCCAGGGCAGAGTCTGCTATGCAGATTGTGAAGGAAGAAAGGGATGAAGCACAGAGAGCTGCAGATCGGGCTGAAACGATGCTGAAAATGAAGAGAGTTGACTTCAACTCCTTGTTGCTTCGTCATACAGCTCTGAAGACTTTCCTCACTGACAGATATATTTATAATAATTTGGCTGTAATTTTAAATCCAGCAAGCAATGTTGTCTTTGATCTGGAGAACTTGAAGTCTCTTATGGAGACTCTGCAGAGTGAGTTGCAGGACAAAGTTGCTGAAGATAATAATGCTCTGGCAAATCAAGCAATTCTGGATTATATTCAAAACAGCAAAATTCCCTTGAAGAAGCAGAAGAAGATAAGGAAGAAGAAGAAGATAAGGAAGGAGAAGCTGATAAGGAGGAGGATGACCAAGACGACGAGCATACTAATGATGACTATGATGCCTCGCCTCCATCTCCACCTCCAGGACCTGGTACTGGTGGCACAGGGCCAACTGAAGGAAGCCAGTCATAGCCCACCAGACCAGAATGAAGGACATGAGTCAGGCACTCAGCAAAGCCATAAGAACAACGACCCAGTCACACTGGGAATCAGCCAACAAACCAGTCCCATCACAGTAGGGAGGTTAAAGGGAAAAGCAAAGCTGATGAGCATAATTCATTAGAACTTATCACACTAAATAGGAGATTGAGACATCAGTAGGCTCCCATAACCAGGCAATATCTGGAGGATGATGATCTCCTATCTGATCTGGAACGCTTTCAGCGACTGTATGTCGGAGCCAAGGAAATGGTGGAGCACTGGAAATCAGTTGCTTTTCATGATCAAGAGACCTGCCATTTACCTGCGCATCCCAGCACAGTCTAGCTGCTGGAACGGGTACCTGAATGGATAATCACTACTGAAGAGAGAGTGACCAATCCACATTTGCAAAGACAGTCTACTGTAGATTGTCGCTCTCTAGCTCTCGAATTAGAACTTCTGCTGGGAAACAAGCCAACATACAAATGTATGAAGGATGTCAGGGATTAGTTGAAATAGGTTTTGGTGCAGATGCAAATTGCTCGAGGAGTTTTGGATCAAAGGGTGCAGGCCATTCTTGAAGATCAGACAGCCACCAGCAAAGGACCTCAGACTAGAATGTCAGTCGGAGAATAGGTAACTACTCTCCGCAAACTGTTTCAGCTGGTGAGAGTAACCAGAAAAATGATGCAGCAAGAGAACCAGGCTGTTTTGAATTTCTTCAAATTTGTGTCTGATTCGCCAGCTCTCTTGTATGACTTACCAGCAAGAGAGACAGAATTGCCAAGATTTTTTCCAACACTTTACCCTCAACATCCAGAACCAGTCGGTTGCCTTACATATTTCAAGATTATTGATGAGCTCCAGGATTGGTATGAGCGATCGACTGTGGAATGGAAAACTTGGCAAACACTGTTCAATGATACACGAGATGCAGAGGATCTGGCTTTGTATGGGTCAGTGGAAGGTTAAGATCAAAGGCCTCACCAAGATCACCAATTGCTGCAACTTATTGTTGAGTCCTCTAAATTGCCTGAAAAGGATATTGTAGCTAAGTCAGGCCTAGCACCATAGTATAGAGAGATGGCTGAGATTCTTTTTGAAGCTTCGATCAAAACCAATCAGCCTCTCCCAGAAGGATGGATCCATACAGATTCGCATTGTCACAAGCTGGCCAGAACTAGGATCACCAAAGGCAGACGCACACTCTATGATCTTGACACCAAAACCTATCATTCTCTTACGCCTTATGAAGTGGAGATGACCAAAGAAAGGCGGGATTAGCTTGAGCAAGAGGCCATTTATAGACTCATTCAGAAGGAGAATGCTAGCACTGGGACTTCTCGGGCCAAAGGGTAAACGGAAGCTGGTTCAGTGGAAGGGTAATGGGTAGTTCCATCTCAGAATTGAGTCGGAGGCTTTTCCTTCTCAGCTGGAAGGTTGATATCAGTCTGTGTAGAAGACGAGAGCTCTACACTGGCCTTCCGAGCTGGCTCTCTATCATTGGTCAAGTTCGGTCTCCAGAATCAGAATCAGACGGTGGATTTTTTCTCCTAAAATCAGAATCAGACAGGGTAATTTTCTTTTCAGAAATTTTGGAATCTTACCAAAATTCAAGAAAGGAGGGAAGGATGTAGACAGCTGAGACAGTTTCACTAGGTGGGAACGCTCTCCTGAGAGATGAGCAGTGAATTAGTCAGTAATTACCATGGTAAACCAAAGGCATATAAATAGGGCCCATTACATTGTAATCGGGTTAGCGTTTTGGTTGGCATTTGTTGGCAATTGTACTTGAGTTGTCAATCATTGGCAGTTGTTGTCGGCTGTACTCTGTTCATCCTTTTTTTCATAAGCCACATCACCTCCATTGTAATCCTTTATCTGTAATTCCAATTACAGCAGTATATTCCAGTTATACTCACTCTGTACTCAGTACTCTGAATCTGAATCTAAATCTGAATCTCAATATCATTCTCAGTACTTAGTCTGGTTCTTATTCCAGTAGATGTATTCCAATTTAGTTTTTGTTTCTTTGTCCAGTCTACTAACTGAACTAATACATCACCTGTAGCTGTAAGCTTCTAACACTGGAATTAGCTATCTCAAGAGATCAGCTCCAATTCCATTTTGGCGATCATGGTGGCTAGAGCTGAAGCTCATTGACTGAAACACTCTTCTCCCAGTTGGAAGCTCTCAGCTGTAGCAATGGCTCCCAAAACCAATCGAGGCCGAAAATCAACCATCCGTGTTTATTCTATTCCTGAGGAGTCGGGAAGAGAATCTGACCCTAAGCAAGAGAGGGTGACTGACACTGAGGCTCATGAGGAGCATAGTCAAGCTGATGACATGCAGGACTCATAGCATTTCAGTCACTCTAGACGCAGACGAACAGAAAGGGAACCACGAAAGGCCAAAAGTTCTCGGTTCAGGCAGGGGGATGAGGGTACCAAAGGGAGTAAAGGCAGTCGCCATAGTTCCAGTAGACAGGTCAGAGAGGAAACTGACGCAGAGAGAGAAACAGATATTGATTGGGATGCAGATACTAACAACTGTAAGAAGACTCCAAAGCGTTGTTCAGACTCTAAGAAGAGAAGAAGTCGAACCAGCAATAATCGGCAGAATTACACATCCTCACATAAAATCTTATTTCCAGTATTCAAAGGGGGCAAGAAGGATGATCCGGATGTTCACATCCACGATTTTGATTAGTATGCAAAGTTGAAGAATATTGATGAGGATGATTGGGGGGAATACTTTCCACAAACCTTGAAGGAGGCAGCGAGAAAGTGGTACTACCATTACCCCGCTTGTCAGCTTAGATCATATAACAAATTACTTAAAGCCTTCAGATTGGAGTATTCCAACAACAGAGGTGATGAAGATATCCTTTGTGAACTGGATAAGATCAAGCAGCAAAATCTGTCATTCAAAAGCTATGTGAAGAAAATCAAGGAGCTGACAAGGCAGTTGCAGGAACCACCGTCAGAAAAGCGACTGCGTGCCTGGTTTCTGAATGGCTTTCAAAGCAAGAAGCTTAGAGAGAAGGAGGTACCAGCACCAACCAAGAAATTCAATGATCTGGTACAACGGGCACTGAAGCTGGAACAACAGGCCAAGAAGGAAAAGAGCCATAAAAAGCGAAGATCCAGTAGTAGTAGTTCTTCAACTGAGAACTCTGATTCCAGCAAAGTGTCCAGCACCACTGAAAGTATCTCTAATGAGCGGTCCAAGGATAAGTCAAAAAAGGGGTCCTGGACCAAGAAGATTTAAGAGATGGCTAGGCAGATTGCTGAGATTAGCCATACCAGACAACCAGTTCAGAAAATGGAGACTTGGTGTTCAAAATACAAATCCAAGGACCATGTTTCGAACGAGTGTCCACAGTGTACTTACTGTAAGACCTTTGGCCATTTATGGAATAATTGTGGTATTCGGATTCATCACTTTAAGAAGGGCAAAGACTTGTTAGTGGTAAGAGTGGAACCAGCCAAAGCCTCTCAGGAGGAGAAACTAGGTACCAGTGGTACTGGTCCAGGCAGAGACAGACAGATACCAAGCGGATACTGGCCGAGGCCAAGGGCGTGGCAATTTCTAGAGCCGGAGTTTAAATTGCTATACTTGTGGAAAGTATGGGCATTTTGTGGCTCAATGTCCAGATACACATGCACCTGCAGCTACTGAAGCAAAGGCACCAGAGCCAATTCCAGTACGGGTAGTAACAAGGAGCAAAGGAGTGGTAATTGAAGAAATTCTAGAAAGCAGTCACTACTGAAAGCAGCAAATGGGCTCAACAGAGAGAGGTGTGGAAGGCCAAGGTTAAAGAGAATGTGGTAGATGAATGGCAGGAGCAGAGAGAACTAGCGGCAAAAATCACGGTGGATTTATCCAGGAAGCTGCCAGAGCAGTGAGAAAGTTTTGAAGCCTGAGTCATTCAGAAGATACCAACCCAATCTACTAAGAAAGATCAGTTGAAGCCTAGCATACCTGAGGCCATGCTGGCTACGGTACAAGGAATGATTGGAGAACTGGGAGTTGATAGAAGAACTGGAATCAATGCAAGGGAGGAATGGCATTGTGAAGATACGACCAGTTCTTCAAGCTCTGACAACCAGTCTGATCAAGAAAAGGAAGAAATCCATGTTAAGATCTGTGATAGAATTTAGAAGCTTACTATGGAGCTGGAAGATATCAGAAGAACCTTGCCTGAAGTGGCAAATTTCATTAGACAGCGCAGGAAAGCTAAAGCAGAGGTCAGAACAGTTGATCTGACGGCTGCCCGAGATTATGAAGTGCCGCTCATTCAGGTGGATTACAAGGTTCAAAAGCAATGGGAACCTCTTTCAAGTGTTATCTTGGATGGAGGAGCAAGAGTCAATATAATGGGAGTCCATCTCCAGTAGAGGATGGGCATCACGAATCTAAAGCCAGCACCATTTAAAGTGAGAATGGCAGATCACAGAGTAGTACAAGCTACGGGCATGATTGAAAATATGCAGATAGGAGTAGGTAGGGAAAAATTTAAAGCCAGCTTCTTAGTTCTGGATGTGCAAGGGGCATATGGGATGCTGCTAGGGCGCCCATGGTTGAGAACAGCACATGCTGTTCATGACTATGCAAATCAAACCTTAACCATAGGAGGGGCCAACGGCAGAATTCAGATCCAGACAAACAATACTAAGAGCTGGAGAAAAGAGCTGAGGCCAAAGGATTATGCCAGAAGTACAAGGCAAAGAAGATTGAACGAATGTTAGCAGCTCTGAACATATTTCCTTTAGCAAAAATTGACTTGAATGCGGTTTTACTGAACAAAGAGCGGGCCGACAAGCAGAAAAAGCAATTCCCAGATCAGTTTACTGAAATCGATACAAGAGAAAGATCAGTTCAGTTAACTGGGAGGCTGGAGGAATCAGTTGAAACTGGCATGACAGAGGAACCAGTGCATTCTGCAGAACACACAGTGAATCAGAATGCTGATTCAGAACTTAACTGGCCATCTTGGGATTATGCTGAGGAATCGACCAAGAGAAAAGGAGGTGGGCCTAATTGGTTGCTTCCAGACGACCAAGAAGTTGAAGAATGGAACCTAGGCTCTGAGGATAGTCCTAGGATGATCAAGGTTAATAAGCATCTCAATCCTATAATGAAGGAAAAGCATTAGGAAGAGAATGGAGTTTAGGAGGGCCTCTTTATTTGGCAGTTTAAGGGAGTCAAACCTTTAGTATCAAGAAAGAAATCAAAGGACAGATTTTGAATTCAAATAGGCAAAATGGCTAGTTTATTTGAATTCAAAATCTAGTAGGCAAAAGTATATCATGTAGCATACCTATGGAAAGAGCTCAGCGTGTAGATTCCAGATCTATAATCTCCTCTCAAATCTGAGATCATATGTAGGAGTTATGGAAGGACAAAAATCATTAAGTTGTCCATCCCCTTTTTGGGGCAAAAAGTGCAGCCTTTGACCATCCTTACACCTCTCTTATACACCCACCATTCTTGCACACATGGCATACATCTATTCGTCAAAATGTTAATCACCTCCATAATCTCATGGCAAATAAAGAGGCCCTCCTAGACCCCATCCTCTTCGTAATGGCACGCAGGATGTTCCAGAACTACAAAGACGTATTTGCCTGGGAACACATAGACCTGAAAGGGGTGGATCCCGAAGTATGTTAGCACAGGATACCATTGAAGCCAGATGCTTGGCCAGTACGACTGCAAAGATACCGAATGAACCCCAACTATGCTAAGAAGGTCAAGGAGGAAATTGAAAATCTTCTCAAGGCTGGGTTCATCATAGAAGTGGCCACTAGTGATTGGTTGTTTCCCATAGTAGTAGTTCCCAAGAAGAATGGGAAATCAAGAGTCTGTGTTGACTATAGGAAACTCAACGCCCAAACTATCAAAGATCCATTCCCATTGCCTTTTACTGACATGTTGCTTGATGAGATTGCAAGATACGAAATGTATAGTTTTATGGACAGTTACAGTGGCTATAACTAGTTACAGATCGCTCCTGAGGATTGAGCGAACCACTTTCATCACCGAGTCGGGAGCTTTCCTGTATCTGGTGATGCCTTTCGGCCTATGCAATGCACCAACTACTTTTCAGTGGTGTATGATGGAAATGTTCAATGAGTTCCTTCATTGGTTCCCCATCATCTTTATGGATGATTTTATTGTATATTCAGATGAGGAACAACACTTACTATTCCTAGAAATGGTTTTCAAACGCTGTCAGGAGAAGCGGATTTGTTTGAATCCATTTAAATCCGTTTTCCTAGTCTGGAAGGGACAACTACTGGGACATGTAGTATCCCATAATGGAATAGAAATGGCCAACGATAAAATCCAGTGTGTTCAGTAAGCTAAAGCACCCAGAAATGCATCTGAGTTAAGCTCTTTCCTGGGTTATATTAACTTCTACAGAAGGTTCCTAAGAACTACTTTTAAGGGAGCTCTAGATAGCAAAAAAAGAATTTTCAAAAGTTTTTTAAAAATTTTGAATTTTAGGGTTTTTGGGTGCATGTTTGACTTTTTGAGGTCAAAAAATGCATTTTTGACCATAATATAGATTTAGGGGGGTTTTAAGAAGATGAAATTTGAGTTTTGAAAAAATTCAAATTTTTGGGATTTTTTCAAAACCGGATCAAAAAGGAGGGGAGTTGGAGGTTCCATATGCCCCCCCCCCCCCCCCACCCCACCTTCTCACTAGGTAAGAGCCCATTTAAGAAGTGTAAGACTACTTTGTCCCCCTACATTTTTGAGGGCATAGAGTGTGTCCACCACCCTCTTCTCATTGGCTGGCCTCTAATTAACCTTAATCCCAAAGGGCCCCTAGAGGGTTCATATTTTTCCTAATGTGATGCATGCTTGTCAGTTGCTGCAGATTCACATGTGTGGTATTTCGATAGTGGTGCTACAAACCACATCACCTCACATTGTGAATTGTTCACCTCTCTCGAGTCTGTCCCTCATGGGAATTCAGTCACTTGTGCCAACAATGCCTCTTATCCGGTTCAAGGAGTTGGAAAGATTGAGCTTACTGCTGCTAATGGCAGTTCTTTCACACTTGTTGATGCACTCTATGTACGTGGGATCAAAAAGAATCTTTTGTCTATATCTGCACTTGCTAGACTTGGACTTGTAGTCAAATTTGTGGATGACAGATGTACAGTTCATGATCTCAGTTTTCGTGATGAAATCGTTGCATTTGGGCTTTTGTGTCGTGGGCTGTATAAGCTCACTTGTATGACAAGTTTGGACAAAATTTTGCAAATGCTGTTGCAAATTCAAGGGCTATTTCAGATGAAAAACTTTGGCATGCACGTTTTGGTCATCTGAATTTTGCCAGTTTGTTGCGTTTGCAGAAATCTGATATGGTTGCTTCTTTTCCACCTCTTGAAGCACCTGTCAAACATGTTTGTGAAGGCTGTATTTTGGGTAAGATGCAGCGTTCTAAGTTTCCAAAAGATGGTTTAGTTCATGGCATATGCAGGTTGCAGCTTGTGCATAGTGATGTTTGTGGTTCCATGCAAACTCCTCTTGGGCAATTACCTATACTTCGTGACTTTCATTGATGATTACTCCAGGCATGCATGGATATTTCCTCTTAGAGCGAAGTCCGACGTTTTTATGTGCATCAAACAATTTCTGGCTATGGCTGAAAATGTCTCGAAATGTACTATGGGCACCCTCCGTTACGATCGAGGGGGGGAGTATATGTCTCATGAATTTAATGCATTTCTGGCTAGTCGTGGGATAAAACACCAATGTACAGTGCCTTATACACCTCAGCAAAATGGTGTCGCTGCGAGGAAAAACAGGTCACTGACAGAAATTGCACGATGTATGGTCAAAAGTCAAGCTTTGCCGCATTCTTTTTGGCTTGAGGCCATCATGTGTGCCACTTATGTACTTAACAGGTGTACTACGAAAGCTTTGCAGTCTATTACTCCATATGAAGCATGGCATGATAGAAAGACTTCTATTGAGCACATGCGTGTTTTTGGCTGTTTGGCATATGCTTTGGTGCCACAAGTGCACGCAAAAAATTGGATGATAAGACTGTCAAATGTATTTTTGTTGGTTACAGTGTTGAAAGCATAGGTTACAGGTTGTATCATCCACAAACAAAACGTATTCTGGTTTCTCAGGATGTAGTGTTTGTGGAAGATTTTGTTCAGCCCTTGCTATCATGTACTAGAGACAGTAATGTAAGCTCACAGGACATTTATGACACTTTGTTGCCTCTTTTCAGTGGTGGAAATACGAATGTAAGTTCCAATGAGACAAATGTACAGCCTATGGGGGTTTCTGAAAATGTTTTAGATCAGCCTATTCCTGATGCAGATGTACATGATGTACTTGATGAGGAGAGGGCTGAAAATGAGCAGGCTAGAGGTATGCCAAAATGGTTGGTGCACACTTTGCATGATAGTAAATTGGATGCACCTTTGTCTAGTCGTACTCGTTCAGGCTCTCGCCATGCATCTTATGCATTAGATTGTTATGCCTTGGCTGTGTCTAGCTTACATGATGTTGAGGAGCCTCTGCCTTTTGATGAAGCACAGAATTCAGAAAATTGGTTGGCTGCCATGCAATCAAAATATTATGCAGTTATAGAAAATGACATATGGACTTTATGTGATTCGCCTCCTGGAAAAAAGGCCATTGGTACGAAGTGGGTTTACAAGTGGGTTTACTAGTGAAAACGCAAGCCGGATGGTGAGATCGATCGTCATAAGGCTCGACTTGTTGCAAAGGGTTATGCACAGCAAAAAGGCATTGATTATGAAGAGACTTTTTCTCCCACTTGTTATATGACTACTGTGCGTTTTCTATGTGCATCGGCAGCTCATTTTGGTTGGGATGTACATCAATCAGACATTGTTACTGCTTTCTTGAATGGTGACATATTTGTGGAAGTTTATGTAACACAGCCTCGCAGTTTTGTCATAAAAGGACAAGAGGACAAAGTGTGCAGATGTAAGAAAGCTTTGTATGGGTTGAAGCAATCTCCTCGTGCTTGGTATGAGAAAGCTGACACTCATTTGGTTAAACGAGGCTTTCGTAACAGTCCAACAGAAAGCACATTGTATGTAAAGCGTGAGGATGATGTACTTCTCATTGTGGTTCTTTATGTTGATGATTTGTTGATCACTGGACCAAATGAGAGACATATTGATGAATTTAAGGCTGATTTGAATGCTACTTTCAAGATGAAAGATTTCGGGCTGTTGCATCATTGCTTGGGTATACAGTTTAAGCAGTGTGATGGTGGTATTGCCTTGTGTTAGAAAAGTTACATAGAGACATTGCTATGTAAGTTTGGACTTGAGGATTGCAAACCTATTTCCACTCCCATGGAAACAGGTTTGAAGTTGATTCTACATGATGTTGGCGATCCTGCTGATGTCACTCTTTACCAAACTATTGTTGGATGCCTCATTTATGTATGCAACACGAGGCCAGATATTCAGTTTGCAGTCTCACAAGTCAGCACATTTATGCATAGCCCAGGGTCTAAGCATTGGCAGGCTGTCAAGAGGATTTTCCGCTACCTTAGTGGCACTTTACATCTTGGCTTGTTTTATCCCAAGGGGGGATCATTGCCGCCAGACTTACATGCTTTTTCGGACTCAGATTGGGCTAGTTGTTTTGACACGTGAGTGTCCACAAGTGGTTTTTGTTTCATGCTTGGCAGTTCATGTATATCATGGTTGAGCAAGAAGCAACCTACTGTGGCCACTTCAAGTTGTGAGGCTGAGTACAGGGCAGTCTTCATAGCTACGGTTGAGTGTGTATGGCTTAGACGCCTTATGGCTGATTTGGGTGTTGGACAGGACCCTGCCAACACTATCTGCACTGACAGTCAGAGCGCATTAGCAGTTGCAAGGAACCCAGTTTTTCATGCTCGCACAAAGCACATTGAGGTGCATTACCACTATGTCAGGGAGAGGCTCTCAGGAGGAGAGATCAGCTTGACTTATGTTCCAACATAGGACAACCTTGCAGATCTTTTCACAAAGGCATTGTCTTGTGAGAAGCTTGAAGCTTTCCGCAAAGCTTTGGGCTTACTCCCCTTTGTGGAGTGATCATGTCCTCAGTGCATGGCACTTCCCTTTACTCATGTGCCAGCTCTTGTTCATCGCATCACTCCAGGGGGGTTGTTACCATATACATGTGGTAGTGATGTGTGTGAACACACTAGGACCGCCGGGGCATTTTTTCCCTCTTTAGGAGGTTTTTCCCCCGAGCATTGTATATACGCCCATCACTCTAGGGATATATATCTTTCCATTGAACACTAAGTAATACACTCTCTATTGTGTGCCTTTAGCTTCCGTCATCTTCTCCAAGCTGTGTGCGTTTCTCTGCAACCCTAATTCCAACAAGAGCCACTCATGAGTCAGCAAATTATGCCACCATTGGTTGATTATAAAGATCCTGTAGAAACTCATGGGAGAGAGCGTGAGGGAATAGCATATGTCACTGAGGATTTTCCATTTTAGTTGAGCACATATGAAGCTACAAAACCCCCATATGTGGCTCAACGAATGCGAAACCAATATATAATGGATGAAAACATGCTCATGTTCATAGAGAATCAAAATTATAAGCCTAGAGGATATTCTCCTAGGACAGAACAACCGATGGAAGCGTCACCAGTTGCCTAGCCAGAAGGTCCATGCTATGAATGTGGAGGTGACCATTGGGTTAGAGTTTGACCACACAAGGGAGGGAGAACAATAATATTTTTGGTTTTGTGATGGTTGTGCAAAGGATCACCTCATCCAATACTGTGCTAAAGACCTAGACAACAAGAGAAAAGCGTCATTGAAGTTTTACCTTGTTCTAGCGGATTTGAGTGACTGTTGTGCCCAAAATTCTTTGCAATGCAAAGGGCTTTTGAATAACATGATTCTTGTGATATTCGAAGAATGTCAAATTCTTGAGCGCAGCTGGCCTCGCACAGTACAAGTCAACGGGGTGCATGACAACGTTCTGTGTTCTAGATAGAATATGCTACCTCAGATCAGGAGGGGAGGAGTCTATGTACTGAACAACCTCACTTTTTGATATAATGGGAATTTGCAAGCAATTCAATGCAACCTCTGTTGCTGAAATTGGTTTGGTTAGCAGGGATGCAGCTATTAGTTGCAATTTAATCTTGTCTAGTCCCTCTAAGCCCAATCTGATTGCCGATTTTGGAGATCTCAAAATTAGTAATTTGATTTTTGATCATCATTCTTCTTTTGTATCTTATATCCTTGCCAACTTCCTATAATGAGTTAACAGTTTTTGAGTTTCTTTGACAGCATGATCCCAAGCCTTAAAAGAAGATTAAATTTTGCTAAAGTAAGAATAAAAACTATCTTTGACCTTTGTCTAAACAACTTCAATAGCAAACAAAGATTGATCCAAGTGAGGCCAGCTTGCTTTAAACTTACATTTTTCATTTTGAAGTTCAAAGATAACAAGAGAGTGATAAAAAATCACGTGAGAGTTATCCTTGTAGCAACTCAGCTGCCAATATTCCTATAACAAATATGAGCTCATATATACCTTGTTCAGTGTAACAGCTCTGTAATTATCTCCTCTTTGTTTATTGTTCTAGGTCAGACCATTACTCTCTAATCATAAGCTATTCCTAGTTAAATTGTTTTGCACTATAACAATTTTCCCAATCTGTTTTCACCTATCATGCACACTCAACCATATTAAAGTCTCCAACAAAAATGCAAGGACTCTTTTCTTTAAAGTTAGGAAAACTCTAAGAATGTGACATGTCGTAAGAACAACACCTAGGGGTAGGAAAAGCTCAATAGTTGAAAGAAAGAGAGAATGTTGGTATAAATAAGGGTGTCTATTGTCTAAACACATGAATTGACAAATTTTTAGCACTAATTTTATGGTTTATCTTTGCTCATGGGGCAACCTTATTAGCGGACTAGCGTGAATATTTTAGGGTGTTGCTCTCTCTCTCTCTCTCTCTCTCTCTCTCTCTCTCTCCACCCCCACACCAAACTGCTAGTCACGGACCACTCATTGTTTATAAAGAGAGCAATCTCTCAATCCCTCCATCGAATGCTTGGTATAGGGCTACATCTTTTCTTTAAAGTTAGGAAAACTCTAAGAATGTGACATGTCGTAAGAACAACACCTAGGGGTAGGAAAAGCTCAATAGTTGAAAGAAAGAGAGAATGTTGGTATAAATAAGGGTGTCTATTGTCTAAACACATGAATTGACAAATTTTTAGCACTAATTTTATGGTTTATCTTTGCTCATGGGGCAACCTTATTAGCGGACTAGCGTGAATATTTTAGGGTGTTGCTCTCTCTCTCTCTCTCTCTCTCTCTCTCTCTTCCTCTTCCCCACCCCCACACCAAACTGCTAGTCACGGACCACTCATTGTTTATAAAGAGAGCAATCTCTCAATCCCTCCATCGAATGCTTGGTATAGGGCTACATCTTTTCTTTAAAGTTAGGAAAACTCTAAGAATGTGACATGTCGTAAGAACAACACCTAGGGGTAGGAAAAGCTCAATAGTTGAAAGAAAGAGAGAATGTTGGTATAAATAAGGGTGTCTATTGTCTAAACACATGAATTGACAAATTTTCAGCACTAATTTTATGGTTTATCTTTGCTCATGGGGAAACCTTATTAGCGAACTAGCGTGAATATTTTAGGGTGTTGCTCTCTCTCTCTCTCTCTCTCTCTCTCTCTCTCTCTCTCTCTCTCTCACACACACACACACACACACACACACACAACTTGCTCTCTTTAAGCTTGCTTCTGTAAAACCTGTGATGAATACAGGACACTTGGTGAAAGATAGGGTGAGAATCAAATCGCTAATCATGAATTTTTGTTAACAAGAGATGCAGTCGTTCCATCTCGCTCTCTCTCTCTCTCTCTCTCTCTCTCTCTCTCTCTCTCTCGTTGTATAATAAAAAAAGAAAAAATTGCCAAAAGACCCCTCTAATTTGTGGGAATTCCCAAAATACCTCTCAAATTTAAAGAATTCCCAAACTACCCCCAATATTTTGTCATCCATCAAATTCTCCAAAATTCCCAAATTACCCATGGTTGTGAGATTAAATTTCTCCAAAGATAAACAGACTTGTAGCTTTTCATAAGAAGACTGATTGTCGATCAATACAAGATGCTAAAACTAGAATTTGAGTTGATTAGCTTTGGAGATGAATCGCTCCATTATTTTTAGCATGTTCTTTGTGACAAATTATATGCTAAGCATTCAACAACGGATCTCAATTGTCAAAAAGAAAAAAAGATCAAAAATTCTTGAACAATCCGACCAAAATCACTTTCAAAGGGTTGTGACGGTTACACCGGCCTAGACCCTTTGAGGGAGATTTTTTTTGTTCTAACACATTGTAAAACTCAAAGAAGAAAACTCAAGCAACACAAAACACATCAGCTACAGTCGGTGCAATGGTGCTTGACAGGTATGGCCACACTTTGCATGCACACCTCGATGGAGAATCCCATCAAAATAATGTCGTGCAACTGCCCATCCTAGGAGGGAAGAATGTTGGCAAGGAGAGGAGTATTGAAAGCTAGCATTGGGCAGGATGCAAGCAAAGCGACAAATGAGGCATGATTAATGCTGGTAGGGAGAGTTTATTTTAAGTTAAAGGACGGCCAATCCTTAGTTAAGACATGGTAGGTAGGTGCACGAGGTGAGTTCCCCGGGGTGGGGTCGATGCAAGGTAATCGATACCCAATAGAGGCTATATCCTAGTTAAAGGGCCCCATTTCAAATGCTCATAGGAAACATGGCTTTATAAAAAGGGGATAATCTACGTATGCAACCTACTATAACATCCGATGAGGAATTAACAAGGTATAGACTCATGGAAGACACCCATAAGATGCTACATTCTTCAGTTCAATTATGCATTGCTAAAGCAAGAATTACTTATCGAAGGAAGTGCAAAGTACAAACTCAAGGTAATCACCCATAAAAATAAAATAACCATGAGCTACATCAATAAGTGTAAGCATGTGTGTATCTGGATGTATCAATCCCATGCAGATGAAGTATAGCAGGGTATATACTTCAAGGTACTCTCCTACATGACAATCTACCTATATGCCACATCAGTAGCTCCAATGTCTGTTGTGTAGCTGGATGAAGCGATCAAAGTTAGATGAAGTGACCAAGTGTGTATGTGTGTGTGTGTGTGTGTGTGTGTAAGAGAGAGAGAGAGAGGGGAGGGGGCGGGGGGCGGGGGGGGTCTTATGAAAGACAAATACCTAGGGACCTAGACCTAGGTCTTATAGAGAGAGCATGTAATGTATGTTGTGGGGAGATGTATAAAGATAGACACACATACACACACACACACCTATATACATACACACCTAAGTACGTACACACGTATATACATACATGCATACATAAATACACTACATAGGAACACAAGAATAGAGAAATGAGAGAGATATAGTGTTGGACGGTTACGCCGCGACGGACGTCAGCATAGCGAGAACTCACCTAACAAGATTTGTCAGCTAAGGACGAAGCTCAACCCGCAGGCGCGTGGAAGCAAGTATAAGGTGTCAACCTACAATCGACCGACTCCTAACTAATTCCTACAGAGGTCTCTACCCAATGTCTAAGTCACAGCCTTCAAGAGTGCATAAGAGGAAACTTCCTACAATGCTTTCTAGAGCCGACCACCCATCAAACAATCTCGAAACACAACAGAACTTGAAGGAGACCCTACTATCTCCAATAGGTCGCTCTCCCTAAGGTCTATGAAAGAAAACCCCAACCCAAACACCCGGTGCAAAATCACGTAGGATGTTTGGCCAAAATTTGCAGGTCTCCGTTTCTAAAATCTAAAGTTCCTAATGTGTAGATCTACTCAATGTGAACGCGTGGATATGTTGCAATGCAAAATCGGACAACGTATGCACCAAATCACCAAATGAAGCTCGTAGAAGGAGCTCGCAAAACTGGATCGTACGCGCTCAATGTAGGTATCGGTGCGTAGCTCTCGTCGGGGGCAACACGCTCCACCTTTCTGCACTCGATTCCGACCACCGGTGCACACGTAGCGTCAGGATGAAGCTCACACTCTCTCTCGTACACAGTACGCTCACTCACAGACTTCAAAACTCTTTTTCTTTAAAAATAACAAAAGGTCCTTCATTAAGGTCAAAAAGTGGTATAAATACCTTACAATTCTCAAACCCTAAAGTTCCAAATCAACCATCTACTCAATCTAACTATCAAAACTGGGATACAATCTGGAAACTTCTGTAAGCCCCAATATTTACAAGGTGAAATGTCGAGTTTTCTCAATAAATGAATAATTACAAAAATTGATAATCTGCCGAGAAGTCAGTTTCCGTAGGGTGTGTCCAGCTTCTAACACTCCCCCCCTCCTTGCTCACGTCGTCCCCGACATGGCTGTTGAGCTGCTTCTTCATCTTATGGTTTCGCGCATCTTGAACAGCGACTCATATCTTGCATGTAAATCCAGCAGTGTTGGGCCGAATATGTCAGTGTTTATGGTGAAGAAGCCGGTGTAGAACGCTTCTTCAAAGGCCTGGAGGTGATAGGATGGCAGAAACATTATCCTTTGATACAATGCATGTATCACCTCCTTGGAAAGCTGACCAGACAGATCATATACACACCTGTACGTATCTTGAAAGAAAAAGATATTGTCTGTCCGTGGCTTGCTTTGAATGTCTCAAAAACTTCCAAAAGGGTTTTGCAGATCTTCCTCATCATTATGCAAAAAAGGTCAGGCGAGCCAGTGAACAATTTGATGGCACCCATTAGGGTTTTCACCATGTATTGAACACTTATTCTCTCGCCTGCCTTCAAGCCTGGCAGATTCGGATAGTTCAGCCAAGTGGGTTGGCTTCTTTGGAGTATTTCCTGGGCCTTCCACGTCCGTATCCTTGGTAGAGGGCAGAAGCTTAGATTATCTCTGATGAGTTTGGGTGCCTCTACCAGATTGATAAGGTAATGTGGGTACTTAGTCAGCCATGATTTTCTCCACCTGGGCTGGGAGTCGACTATTAACTTGGCCCCTTCAGGCTGGGAGATATCTGCTGTGTAGAGTGGCACTATTGGCTCTTCTCTTATCCTCTTGTTGATGGTTGCGGCTTCGTATTTTAGCAAAGGATATGGGAGAGACGATTGTAGCCATTCATGCCGGAGGTTGCTACCATTGATCTTCTGAATGGTCATGGATTTAAAAACCCTCTACTCCCATTCCAAGGCTTCCTTGGCCGTTTCTCTGATTTCTGCCTCTATGGCCTTGCGCAGCTTCTCTTCCTCTTCTTGCGTCAGATCTTGTGGCTCTTGAGAGGGTCCTACTAGGATGTCCTCTTGCAGGGGTGTGTCCACAGGATCTGCCACATTCTCTAGGTCTATGCCTTCCATAGTTGTCGGCCCTGTGCCTGCTTGCTCTTCTGCTTGCTGTCCTCTCAGCTCTTCTATTTGCTATAGGAGCGTCTGTTTCTCCACTTCGGCTTCTTCTCCCATGTTCATGAGAAGGTCATTTAATTCAACATTACCTTTTTCGCCTCCTCGAGCTTTCTCTTGATAACTTCTAGCTCATCTTGCATTGCCTTTTTCTCTTTTTCCATGCGTGTTTGCATCACCACGGACCCTTTCGCCATCATCAACCTTTGCTTTTTCTCTAAAGTTAACTCTTTCTAAAGCTCTTTCATCTGTTCTTCATAGATCTGGCTTTTTGTAGTGGTGTGAGTCGAGCTAGTAGCTCTGACTCTGGCAGGAGATGCCCGTAGCCGCTGGATGGTTTGATCTTTAACTTTAAGCTGGTCCTTGAGCTCAAGGACCTAATCCTAGCTAGCCTCCTGGTCTATTTCTGCCTTTTCCTTGACATTTCTCATGGCCTCTACTTCCTTGGACTCCTCAGCAAGTTGTAGGGTTAGGTTATCCCTTTCCCTCTCTGCATCTGTCAATGACTTGCTGAGTTGTCTATACTCCTCTTCGGCTCCTTGCAGTCTTTGGGCTGCTGCCTGATTTTCTCTTTCCATTTCCTGGCATCTTTGCAATGCCCTGGCCAGACTGGCTTGCAGCTCTGCTTTTCTCTCTATCTGCCTTTGGCTTTGCTTCTCTAAAGTGTCAACTTCCAGCTTTATCTGCACCTCAGTGGCTTTGAGAGTTGCCCTTTCACTTTCTGAGGCCATTGACTGGGCTCTGATCTCGGTAAGCTTTGTCATCATCACATCCCAATCATTGGTGGGCGGCCACTCTATCAGTGGCCATCTCCTTTAGCTCTATTATCCGTATGCTTTGCATTTGCTCTTTGTTTCCTGTGCTTGCCAAGTCGAATGTGACTGTGGCAGCCTCTTCTTTTGTGTATCCGGCCGCTAGCAGGTCTAGAAATGTGTTATATGACTCATTTGGCTATGGTTGCCCACTTTTAGTCTTAGCCTTTTCCTTTGGTTCCTGCTCCTGGCTTTGCTCTTGCTTGGCCTCTTCTTGTTCTTCTGGTTTGTCTTGTTCCTCTTTGTCTTCTTGTGGAGGGCTACGAGGAGGTGGTGAAGGTGGTGGGCTCCTGGCCGGTGGAGTTGTCAGCTTTTTCTTGAAATCTCTGTCCGCCTTGGTCTTCCTTTCTCTCTCTTGGCCCTCCTACTCTTCTAGCAGTTTCTGTCGGACTTGCTCTTCTGTAAAGGGCACATGTGGGATATTCTCTGCTGTGGCATCAAGAATCTCAAAATTCTTAATGTAATCATCAAATCTGTCTCTGTGCACCCGTCGGGATGATCCCGACATTGCTTCTAGAGACGGCTTCCATAGCTCGTCTAAATCTCCTTTGAGGGATCTTTCTGCCCTGAAGCTTTCCATCAGCCGCTCTAGTCGTGCAGCTTTCTGTGATTTCGTTTCTTTTGCTGACACTTGGGCAGATTCTTTCTTTCCTTTCTTCTGCTCTGGCTGCTCTTTTTGCACGGTTTCTAACTTGTGTTTCAAACGGGTTGCCACCCTTGGTGCTTTTTGTTGCTCGTCTTCTTTATCTTCTTTGAGCCTGAGCCAGTGAGACTCAGCCAATCGTTTTGTGATGGAGGGTCGGGCCATCTTCCTTTGGCGTGCAATGCCCCATAAATCACCTTCATGATTAGCTCACCTGGCACAATGTATGTGGGGTTCTTGTTGCCCATCTTCACCAAATTATCATGTACATAAGCTCCATAATTGATGATCTTCGGCTTGCTTTTCTGCATGCCCAAGTGAATGTTGTGGCAATTGCTGCAAGCGGCATCCTGTACTTTTGTGTCCGCTTTGTACACATATGGAAATATTGATTGTACAGTTGGCTCATGATTGCCACTTTGGGGTTGGCAATATCTTCAAAGGTATAGTTGGCTTTCTTTTCGTTGTACACCTTTACTTCATCTCTTCTTTTGGTTACACTATCCCCCTTGTTGGAGAGGTCTAGTGCAGCTGCTACCACTCTTTCTGTGAACAGAATCTCAGTGCCTGGCTTCCCCTGCAGATCTGTTACCCTGGCCACTCCATCTTCTTTTATTGTTGTCACAAATTCCCAGACTCTCTTTATGTCAACACCCGTCGGCACTGCTTCAAAGTAATTGTGAAGATCAATTTTCTCCAGATACTCTGACATCTTGCTTCTGACGAACTCATTGAGTTCCCGCGGTAACATTGGTAGCTCTATCATGTTTCCATCGGTGTCTTTGAACACGCCTTGGTAAATCTTTAGATCATTGGATTCCAAAAGATCTTCTTGGATCCATGTGCTTGTTGGCTTTAGACTTCCTTCTGGTATGACGAAGGGCTCTACCTCTTCTAGGTAATCTTTTATGGTCATTCTTTTCTTCTTTGCCGGTGACTTTGCAGCTGCCATAGATCCTGTTGCACTCAGTAGTCTGAAGTTAGCGTATGTTTCCATATTAGCTGAGAAACTGAGTTCTATCTATCCAAATGACTTGAAAATTGAAAATAAAGCTTAAAAGAAACTTGTGAAACTGTGCATGTGCTCACAGTGCAATTCTGGCCAAAATTTTCCATTTAGACATCCTACGCGTAGGATGTCTTTTTCATCAAAATTGGGTGATACTTGACATGTTGGTAGTCCTTGGCCTATGGAACATGGCTATGTGCTTGGATATGGATTTGGGCATCAAAAAGTGGATTTTTTGGGCTGATTCAGGCTTTAGGTCACAAATTGGGTAGAAAGTCCATAACAGGTAGCAAGTGATGTCCAAATGGGTTGAAAATTGATATATGGGCTCATTGCACCATGGTATTGGCTCCCATGATGTCACTCTTTGCACAGAAGGTCAAAAATATGCTTGAGACATCCTACACGTAGGATGTCTATTTCATCAAAATGTCATGGGATTTGTTCTGTGGGCAGTCCTTGGCCTATGGAACATGGCCATGCTCTTGGATTTGGATTTGGACAAGAATTTGTAGACATGTAGTAGTGTTAGTGTGTATACGCGCTTCACCAGGGGCACTTTTCTCCCACTGGGTTTTTCCCCCTGGACATCTGGTGTGAAAAGACACCTTATCTCTTAGGGTTTCATATAAGCTTTGTAGCTCTGAGTTTGTATATAACATTATTATTCCAATACAGAGAGATAGACTACAGAGATCTCGTACACAAGCTCTGTGTCTTCTCCTTCTCCATCTTCTTCCTACTCTGAGTTGCTGTCTTCCTTCTGTTTCCTGTTTCATCATCTTCAACAATTGGTATCAGAGCGAGGTGATTTCCAGAGCCTCTACTTGCGTTTTCGCGTCCGCGCGCGCAATCGCAGTTTTTAGGCAGTTTTCGGAAAATTTGTTCGTGGGAGCATCCTCGACGTTCCGGGAGTATTCTGAACAGGCGACCTGGGGTTTTACCCCCCTTTCGAAGCCGTTCGAGCCCTCAGAATTTTGTTCTGAGCAGCGTAGCAGAAGTTACTTTTCGGAGGCGTTTAGATCAAGAGGGTGTGCTTTTTGACAGATTTTCTTCAGGTAAACAGTTCTTTTGGGAAGCAGCTTGTCTTAGCTTTGTGCTGAGATTTTGTGTAGAGTTTTGCTTGGATTGGAGAGGAGATTTGTGAATCTCTTGGAGGTTCTTTTGCTCTCTTGTGTGCATCTACAATATGGCTCAATCTACGGAGAAAGAGATTTTTGGTGCGTTTACATCCGAAGACAAATTGGATGGTACCAACTATTCTCTTTGGTCTTTTATGGCCAAAAATGTTTTGGTTGGTAAAGGATTGTGGGATTATGTATCTGGAGATGAAGTTCGTCCAGGTAGCATTGCACCTGCCACGCCTGGTTGTGGTGCAGCTGTTGGTGCAGGACCCTCACAAGTCACTCCAGAGCAAAAGAGATGGGATACTAAAGATGCACAGGCTATGGCTGTGATTGCCTTAACCATAAAGAGGACAATCACACCACATATCAGATCTTGCAGAACTTCTGAGGATGCTTGGAACACTCTACAAGCTATGTTTGGAGGAAGAAACGCTGCCAGAATAGAGTTTTTGAAGAAACAACTTGACAAAATACAGATGGACGAAGGTGACAATATTGTCGAGCATCTTACAAAAATCAAGGATCTTAAAGAGCAATTGCTTAGCATTGATGAAGTGATTCCAGAGAAGGACTTGGTTTCCAAAACACTCAATTCACTACCACCATCTTATTTGACTTTTCAGACTTCTTTGACTCTGTCTTTGCGAGCTAATCCTGACCCTCTTCATTTTGAAGAGTTAGTGGCTTTGCTATTGCAGGAGGATCAATCACGTAAGAACAAGTCTTTACAGGTGGATGGTATGGATCATGCTCTTGTTGTACAGAACAAAAACAGGGGTAAAGAGAGTGCTCATCACTCCAAGTCTAGTGCAGGACAATCTTCAGAGAAGTCTAAAGGTGATTCCGACAAGTCCAAGAAGAAAGGTAAATGTCACTACTGCAAGAAACCTGGTCACTACATTAGTGAGTGTAAAAAGCGAATTGCTAAAGAAAAGAAGAAAGAGTCAAGTTTGGTTGTTTCAGCTTCTGGTGATTCTTCTACAGCTAAAGAAGAGTCTGTAAACTTTGTGCAGGATTCTTATGCTTTTGTAGTATGTTCAAATTTTTCTGCTTACAGTGTTGACAAGACACAAATGATTTGGTACTTTGATAGTGGTGCATCCAGGCATATTACTTCAAGGAAGGATTTGTTTTGTTCATTGGATGCAGCTCCAGCAGGAAAGAAGGTGACATGTGCAAATAATGCTTCTTATCCGATCAAAGGCGTTGGTAAGATTTTGATTACCATTTCAGATGGTTCAGATTTATGCTTGCCAGATGTCTTATATGTTCCAGGGATCAAGAAGAATTTGTTGTCTGTATCCTCTCTTGCAAAAAATGGTCTTCGGGTCATTTTTGAGGATGACAGATGTGTTGTACGAGATCGAGAGAATGGTTATTCTCTTATCACTACAGGTACGCTGGAAAATGGACTATTTGTGCTAGATCGTTATGAAAAGCAGATTCAGGTATGTATTGCAGAAACAAAGACTCAGGCCATGCAGGATGCTGAGTTGTGGCATGCTAGATTTGGGCATGTTAGTTATGGCAGTTTGATGACTTTACAACGTCATAATATGGTGCATGATTTGTCTTTATTGGAGATGCCACCAAGACATGTATGTGAAGGTTGCGTTCTTGGAAAGATGCACAGATTTGCATTTTCGCAGGATGGTTCAGTTAGAGCGACACGAAAGTTGCAGCTTGTACACAGTGATGTATGTGGTCCTATGATGACGCCATCTATAGGAAACAGCCTTTATTTTGTGACCTTCATTGATGACTTTTCCAGGTTTTGTTGGGTGTATCCACTCAAAGCAAAGTCAGATGTGTTTGCAGTTTTTCAACATTATGTCGCCATGGTTGAAAATGAAACAGGTTGCAAAGTACAGACTCTTCGTACCGATCGAGGAGGTGAATACATGTCAGGTGCATTTAAGGATTTTTTGGGAAAGAAAGGCATTAAACACCAATGCACTATGCCATACACACCACAACAGAATGGTGTTGCAGAAAGGAAGAATAGGTCTTTAATGGAGACGGCTAGATGTATGCTCAAGGCTAAGAGTTTGCCTCATAAGCTATGGATGGAGGCAGTTGCTTGTGCAGCACATGTTTTGAACAGGTGTCCTACTCGTGCCTTGAAGACCATTACTGCATATGAAGCTTGGTATGACAAAAAACCTTCAGTCAGTTATCTTCGTGTTTTTGGTTGTCTTGCTTATGCTCACATCCCTCAGCAGTTACGTGGGAAGCTTGATGATAAGGCAATCAAATGTATATTTGTGGGGTACAGTAGTGGAAGTAAAGGTTATAGACTTTACAATCCTGCTACAAACAAGATTTTTGAAAGTCGTGATGTAATTTTTGCAGAAACTACTGCTCAACCTATGGTTGCTTTTGATGTACCTCATATGCAGACACATGATGTATTTGAAGGTTTGCTTCCTTCTTTTGTGGAGAATCAAGAATCACAACAGGTTGATAATCTTGATCAATCTTTTGATCAGCATGTGACACCTCATGATGTAGAGGAAATTGTGCGTGAAGAGCAAGAAGTTCTCAGGGAAGAAAGAACCTTGCCTAAATGGGTTCAGAAAACTTTGCAAGATAGCAAGTTGGATGCACCGTTGACACGAAAAACACGTGCTGGTACTACTTTTGGCAGAGAGCAAGTAGATTTGGCTTGCTTTAGCACTCTTTGTGATGCAGATGAGCCTGATTCATTTGAACAAGCTTTAGAGTGTGTTCAGTGGAAAGATGCTATGCAGCAAGAAATTGATTCTATTCATAAGAATCATACATGGGATCTAGTGGACTTGCCTACAGGTAAAAAGCCTATTGGTACAAAGTGGGTTTTTAAGGTAAAAAGGAAACAAGATGGTACTGTTGACAGGTACAAAGCAAGGCTTGTGGCAAAAGGCTATGCGCAACAGAAAGGCATAGATTATGATGAAACCTTTGCTCCTACTTCTCGTGCGTCCACAGTTAGATCACTAGTTGCAATTGCTGCTCATCATGGTTGGAAAGTGCATCAGTTGGATATCAAGACTGCTTTTTTGAATGGTGATTTGCAGGAAGAAGTTTATGTAAGTCAACCAAGTGGTTTTGTTGTAAAAGGTCAAGAGCAAAAGGTATGTAGATTGCGTAAAGCTTTGTATGGTCTCAAACAGGCTCCAAGAGCATGGTATGAGAAGATACATACTTATTTGATTGGCCAGGGATTTCAGAATAGTCCAACAGAAAGTACTTTGTATGTCAAAAAGAGAGATGGAGTTCTCATTATGCTAACACTTTATGTGGATGATATGCTTCTTACAGGCAATACTGCAGATGAAATTGAAGCGTTTAAAGATGCTTTGAGAAAAACCTTTGAGATGTCTGATCTTGGTTTGCTACATTATTACTTGGGTATTCAGTTTGTGCAATCAGAGGATGGCATATACATGTTGCAGGCAAAATATTTGCATAAAATTTTGGACAAGTTTGGTATGCAAAATTGTAAGCCAATCACTACACCCGTAGAAACTGGATCAAAGTTGAGCATGCACGATGCTGGAGAACCTTTTGATGTACATACTTATGCAGCAGCGGTTGGTTGCTTGATATATTTGGCAGGCAACACTCGTCCAGACATTCAATTTGGGGTTTCACAAGCAAGCAGATTTATGCACAGCCCAGGTATGCATCATTGGCAAGCTGTGAAGCGCATACTTCGTTACCTTTCAGGTACCCCTAATCTTGCCATGTTCTTTCCAAGGGGGGATATGTATGGAAAGCACAGTTCTATGCAGCTTCTTGGTTACAGCGATTCAGATTGGGCTGGTGATTTTGACACACGACATTCCACAAGTGGCAATTGTTTTTTCTTGGGAAATGCATGTATATCTTGGCTAAGCAAGAAGCAACCCACAGTGGCTACATCAACTTGTGAAGCTGAGTACAGGGCAGCTTTCACGGCAACAGTTGATTGTGTATGGATACGCAGGTTATTGGCAGATCTTTGTGAGTGTCAACAGGCACCCACTACCATTTTCACTGACAGTCAGAGTGCTATGGCAGTTGCAAGGAATCCAGTATTTCATGCAAGAACAAAGCACATAGAGGTTCACTACCACTATGTCAGGGAAAGGCTACATGCAGGGGAGATCACACTAACTTACTGTCCTACACAGGATAACATTGCAGATCTATTTACGAAGGCGTTATCACGAGAAAAGTTTGAAGCTTTCCGAAAAGCTTTGGGCTTACTCTCATACACATGATGATCTGCTACCTTGTACGGATTCACACTATCACTACAGGGGGGATTTGTAGACATGTAGTAGTGTTAGTGTGTATACGCGCTTCACCAGGGGCACTTTTCTCCCACTGGGTTTTTCCCCCTGGACATCTGGTGTGAAAGGACACCTTATCTCTTAGGGTTTCATATAAGCTTTGTAGCTCTGAGTTTGTATATAACATTATTATTCCAATACAGAGAGATAGACTACAGAGATCTCGTACACAAGCTCTGTGTCTTCTCCTTCTCCATCTTCTTCCTACTCTGAGTTGCTGTCTTCCTTCTGTTTCCTGTTTCATCATCTTCAACAGAATTGATGCTTGTAAGAGCCTGTGTAGTGTTTTTGGGCTCAAAAAGTGTATCTTGAAGGTGTTGGGGGTCAAAAATGATTAGAATGGCTTCAAATTTGGTATATGAGCTCTTGAAGATGATGTGATTGGATCTGGAATGGACAAACATCCTCTATAGGCCAAAAATGTCAAATAGACATCCTACGCGTAGGATGTCTATTTCATCAATTTTTGCTTGTGACCACACAGATTGGTTGGTTATGTGCTTGTGAATGTGTTGTGCAAGTTTCATGTGATTTGGACAAAATTTGGTAGGTCTATGGCCCATTATTGCCTCTATGCCCTAACTTTGCGTTTTTCATGCATATGAGGTCAATTTTGGTCCAAATGTGATGAAACTTGGTGGCTAGCATGTAAAGGTCATTCAAAAAATGTGTGTGATGAAAAATGTTAGGATCTGTGCCCAAAAATGCCCTTGAGACATCCTACGTGTAGGATGTCTCCTGATGATTTTTTTCATGGATTTTGTCACTAGTACCTGCCCTTGGTCCCCCTAAGGCCCTTTTAAGCCTAATTTCAACAAAAAAGTCAAATGGATAGAAAGTAACTCCCTATGTGGATTTCAGAGCCTTCGAGCCGTTTTCTGACATTTGGAGTACTTTTGGCGATGAAATTTCTTGATGGTGGTCTCCATAGCTTCCCGATCCCTCGGGGATCCTTGTCGTATGGTTTTTGTCAACTTTGGCTTCACCGGAGCTTCATTTGGTAATTTGTCTCTCTAGAAGCACCTATGGTTGCGTTTACATATCTTTGATGATTTGTGGTGGTCTACCACCATAGGAATTGGTTGTTGATGGTCTAGGAAAGCCGATCGTGAAGTTTGGTGGCAAACGGGCATGCGGTTTGGCCGCGAGAGCTATTGACGCTTTGTGTGTCTGATGTCGTTTTTGAAGTTTAGTGCCGCTTCGGGTCACTTTTTGGTCATGTGGGCCACATAGACTTGTCGAGCATGTCGAGATGCTCCTACCCATGAATTTTGGTAGCATTAGGGTGCCTTTTCACCGATTTCCCATTTGGTGGCCTCTTGCGGGATTCTAGGAATTAGGGTTTTTCCCGATGGTTTTCTACTTCCTATGGATATCCAAGACTGGTCTCCTATGCTAGGGTAAGTTGCCGATGAAGTCTCATTACTTTTGGGTTAGCCGTTAGGTGGCCGCCTCTACTTGTAGGTCTCTATTGCCCACTTTGTGTGTGAACCCTACGCTAGTTTTCGCGACAAAACGACAAGCATGCGCGAAAAGCTGAAGTTGGTGAGCCTACCTCTCATGTCTGAAGCCCGTCGGGTAGTCGTGAGCGTCGTAGAAGCCGCTGGAAGTTCCGCTCACTCTAGGTGGCAGAAGCTCTCTCTCAAATGTCAATAGTGAAAATGAGCTAAAAAATGAGGTGAAAATTTCTTATAATGGAGGTCCCCAAACCACTTTTCATGAAATTTAACATGTGCTCCCAACTTCTTGCGAGATGCGGTTTAGGCTCAAAAATTTCTTGATTTGGACTCCATTTGGTCTGTTTACCAGAAATTTGGCATTTCGGTCAAAACTTGGCCTTTCCGCTCCAGTCTCATAATTGTATCCCCATTGTACCATAGGTTGTCCTATAGTCACTGATCATCCCCATATTTTTTGTTTTTCATTACGATCGTTTTTCACCTGCTTTTTGTATTTTTGAAGTTTTTCTGCCGAAAATTAGCAAAATGAAAAGGAAAATAGCAAATCAAACCCAGAAAATCCCCAAAAAATCATAATAATTCAAAAACATCACCGCAAAACATTATATACACTCACATGCAATTTTTATGGCCGGATTCCTCCGCTTTACCAATATTTTGCCCGAAAAATGGCTATTTCTACTTATATACACACCTAGGGGCTATTTCTACTTATATACACACACCTAGGAGTTTGATTTGGCGTTTGGCCCCATATACCTATAGATATTTGTTGTATAAGGGCATATGTAATTGGGTTAGTCCAGAAAATTTCGCAATCAAACAACAACCCTTAAAATAGTCGAAAATCATGCCCTTTTTTTGCTCTTTCTGTTATTGGTTCCACATTTGAGAATGCCTCCCCCCCTCCTAGCCGGAGTCCTCCCGGACAACAAGGTATCGCCTCGGAGTATGTGTCGTGCATAGGTTGAAAAATTTGTGCTAATGTTTGGCCGATTAATGTGGCCCTAATTTATGCATACTCGATCAATGCATGGAAAAATTAATGCTATGCAAGAGAAGGTAATAAGCAAGATGCTTATTGGCATTCGCCGTCGAGGTTTCTTGTTTTCTTTGTAAGTAACAGCTCTAACTCTACTGCTCTCTGTTTAATTGTATTTTTTGCAAAAGGTAATCGCTTTGTCGCTACTGTTGATATAGTCGTAGTTGTTTCTGTGGAGAGGATTGGCTTGGCCGGAATGGCCGTGGACCATATTTCTTTTGCTTTCCATTGGTAGCTTGCTTTTGCCGGTTTTTGTAGGTGTTTTACTACTTCCTTTGTTGCCACTGTTTTGTTGCGGATTGGCATCCACATAAGTCGGTTGTCCTTTTTCAAATGCAGCTGCCTGCCTTCCGTTGTTGCTTGTACTGAAGGGAGTTCCTTTTGCTTTTGTTTCGTCTTTGCACTGCGGTCGATGACTTCGTATGTATATAGTTAGCATGGTTGGTTTTTACATGTTTGTTAGCCTTGGGTATCATGTTGTTCTTTGGTGGCATTCTTGCTTTTGGCTCTTTTTCCAGTGATTGCATTGCTGGCAGCTGATTATTCCAGTATTGTTGAGCAAAGGCTATTACCTGTTGTTCTTGTGCATGCTGAATTTTGACTGCATTCGCATTCCAATCTATCTGCACATTGTACTCTTTTTTCCAACGTTGTCCCAACATCATTGGGTGTTGTTGCTTGCATCCTCGACTACATAAAATTTGTGTGGGTAAATATATTGATGTACTTGTACATGCAATATAGTCCATCCCAATGTTTTCAACGAGTGTGATGTACTACTTTCCAGCAGTTGAGGAGTAGGATGAAGTTGACCTGTGGATTTGAGTTGTTGGTAGAATCCGTAAGAGATCAAATTAGCTTGAGCTCCATAATCAAGCAATGCCGTTGATTCAACTTGATTGCTACCCAGTTTGACTGCAATTATTGGCTCCACTGTGTCTTCATCCAACTTCTTTAGTCGAATGGCATTGATTCGCAATGGTGCTCCACTTTGTTGTTGTGTCATACAAGTCTTCGTTTTGCAATGCGTTCTTTTGCTTCTGCTTGAGCTTCTCCTCGCACTCTCTGTTTTTCCTTCATTCGTTGTTTTCCTTGATGAATTTTTTTGAAGCATATCCTGTGTGAGTGGTAAATGATATTTCTTCAGTCGACATCCACTAATCCAGTTCGGCATTTCTTCACCTGCTAATGTAGCAAGCTTGACAGCTCCGCTTTGTGATAGATCACTGATCACAAAGGGTCCCATCCCTCGCTTTTTAAGTTTCTTGGCATGTTGCTTGAAAGTATAAACAAGTACATAATCACCTATTTTGAACTCTTTAGTGCGCACATGCTTGTCAACAAACTCTTTTTGTCTTCTCCACAGCTCTCAAGCGGAGTTCATCTAGCTTTTCAACATCATCTATTCTTGAAGAGAGCTCATGCCCTGTCCATTCTAAGCGTTTCGCTACTCGTAGAGTTGAAATTAAAAACTCTATGGGTAGTATAGCATTTAGGCCAAACACCATGTTGTACGGTGTTGTTCCTATCGATGTTTTGTAAACTACCCTGTATGCCCATAGTGTGGAGTGTAGCTGTTGATCCCAATCTGTTCTTGACTCTCTGTTCTTGACTCTGACACAATTTTAGTGAGAACCGTGCATAGTGTTTTATTTGTGGCCTCAGCTTGTCCATTTTCCTGTGGATGGTATGGAGCAGATTTCCTATGTATGACCATGAATTCTTCTAGCAGATATTCAATGACTTCATTAAGAAAATGTATCCCACGATCACTCACAATTTCTATTGGTAAACCGTATCATACAAAAACATTCTCATACAAAAATTGTGCAGTGGTCTGTGCATCTGCTTTTTGCGTTGCCTTGGCTTCCGCCCATTTTGTGAGATAGTCCGTAGCCACAATGATATATTGGGTATGGGTGCGATATGCAGGGGGTGAGATAGGTCCCACAAAATCAATGCCCCATTTTGCAAATTCTCTTGCTCCCATCATTGGCCGTAATGGCATCTCGTCTCTCTTTATCGGCACCTTGGTGCGCTGACATGCGTCACAACGCTTTACAAACTCGTCAGCATCCATATGCAATGTAGGCCACCATATTCCTGCGGTTAAGACAATTTTTGTCGTTTTATCGTCTGAAAAATGGCCTCCACTTATTCCACTATGTGCATGTTCTAGAATCAACAGGTATTCACTTTCACTTGCACAGATTCTAAGTTGATTTTCCTTTCCTCGCTTATAGATTTGGTTTCCAATCAACTGAAAGTCGCGAGCTTCCAGCTCTATAGCCCTTTTCCGTGCTCTTGTGATGTTCTCAGGAAATGTCCTGGTGGTTAATAAATCAATGATATATTGAATCCATGCAGGTGCAATGTTTACTTGAAACAATGTCGCGTGATCCACTGGTCGTTTAGCACTACATATAGTACAACTGGTAACATAAGAATGTGTGTCCGTATACATAGTTGGCCAATAAACCCCTAATTGTTTCAGTCTCTGGTGTGTTTTCACTGTTGAACAATAAAATGCACAATCCTGGACATGTGCTTCTTCAAGGTAGCACTCGAATTCTTCCGGATCTATACATAATCGTAGGATTTGGTCCGATCCTAGATGATACAGCCGTCCTGCTAGCAACTGGAAGTTTTTTGTTTGTCGAATTGTTTTTTGTTTGGATCTGTATTCTGTATTATCAAACCTAATTCCAAAGGAAAGAATGCTAACAATTTCCTGTGACCATTTGGGTATCATTTCAATATTGAAAAGATAAGCATCTGGTATGTCATCATCTACTCCTTCAGGAGCTTCCCCGTTGTGTATCCTTGAAAGATGATCCGCTCGTAGATGGGTTTTACCCTTTTTGACCACCACTGTGAAATCGAACTCTAGCAATATAATAAACCAGCGTACAATTCTCCCTGTATTGCATGGTTTATTTACCAGATACAAAAGAGCTTGATGATCTGTGAAGAACACAAATTTGTTTGCGAGCAAATAATGCCAAAATTTCTTTACAGCATAAATCATTCCTAACCCTTCTCGTTCGGTGGTTGTGTAGTTCTTTTCCGCACTGTTTAACTGTCGGCTTGCATAACAAACTGAAAAATCAATTGTTCCGTCTCCAGGTTGAGCCAATACTCCCGATTGCATATGCAGAAGCATCAATGTGAACATGGAATATCTTTTCCCAATCTGGTGCTTTAAGTACAGGTGCTGATATAAGGTTTTTCTTCAGCTTTTGGAATGAAGTTTCACACTCCTCGGCCCAATTGAAATTGACTAGAAAACGATACAGAGGTTGTGCAATGACTACATACATGTATATGAATCTTCGATAATATCCGCAGTGTCCCATGAAGAATTGCACTTGTTTAGCATTAGTAGACCTGGGTAGGTCTACTATGACTTTGACTTTGTCTAGGTCAGTGGTTATGCCATTTCTTGAGACAATGTGTCCTAAGATGCGGCCTTGCTTAACCATAAAGATACACTTTTCCGGGTTAAGACAGATTCGATATGTCCTGCATTTTCCAAATAACTTTTGCAAATGGTCAATATGTTCCTCTCATAGAAGAGAGTGTACACAAAGATCATCCATGTATATTTCTAAGAATATTCTTAGGTATTCTTTGAATGCGTACGTCATTAACCTTTGGAAGGTAGCTGGGGCATTAGTTAGGCCAAACGGCATAACTCGATACACATAAATTCTCCATTTTGTGGAAAACGCTGTTTTGTGTTGATCCTCCCTTGCAATTGTCAGTTGGTTATATCCTGAAAACCCATCCAGAAAGGAATAAGCCCATTTCCCGGCCACCCACTCAAGTACATGTTCTGTGATGGGCAAGGGATAATTATCCCTTATGGTGGCTGCATTTACCTTTTTGAGGTTTACACACACTCGCAGTTTTTCGTTCTTTTTGGGAACTACCACAATGGGTGACACCCAATCTGTATGTTCAATTTCATAGATGAATTCAGCTTCCATTAGCTTGTCAATCTCCTCTTTGATTCGTTTAGCAAATGTATCATTGTATGTATAAGGACGTTGTTTGCTAGGTTTTGCATCCGATTTCAAAGGAATTGTATGTTGGCATAACGATGGATCAACTCCTTTGAGGTCTTTATAGGACCATGCAAACACATCTTTATATTTCTTGAGAAGTTGTGTTAGCCGTTCTTCTTCTTCAGGCTCTAAATCGTTTGCTATATAGACCGGCTGAGGCTTTTCACCTGGTTTCGCGAGGTCTATCCTTTTTGCATTTTCTGGCCCATCATAAGATTCTTGGTTGGTTCTTTCCCTGACTGGTGGTGTCATGATGATTTTTATGTCCTCGATGGTAAATTTCCGATAGTGTGATGGTACATTCATGTTTCCCTTCTCTGACTCCCCTTTACCATCACTATCTTCTTCCGTAGTCCATATCTCACGTAAAGACCGTTTCAGTTCTTGGTATTTCTGTTTACGCTCCAGTTTGGTCCACTCTTGGTCTTTTGTTATTCCTTTGTTTGATTTTTGAGATTTTTGTAATTTTGTTTCTGTTTTAGCTTTTCGTACTTCTTTTATTTCTTCTCGTGTTCTTTCCCTTCGATCTTTTGAGAATCTTCCTGATATTTGATCTTTTACACAATCCTCTGCTTTTACAAGCATCAAATAGTGAGTTTTATCGTTTATCCTGGGCATTAGATTCTCTTTCGCTTTGTTTCCTGCTCGTTTCCTCCTATAGCGCTCCTGGCGTCTAAGGTGCTGATTAGCAAAATCATAAAACTTGCTATTCTTAGTTCCCCCCCCACGCTCACTTGAGTTGTCTGAACACTCATTATCTGCATCATTATTTACTTCCAGATGTTCAGAGAGGTTATAAAACTCTTCTCCTTTCGGTGGTTCTATCGTCCCATCTTCTCCTGGTATAATGCTTACCATGTAGTAGGGTAGCACATCATAGCCATCCTTATCGCAAAATTTTGTTGTTGGACTATCTGTAATGGTACAGACATCCAATGTTGCTAGTATGCATTCTAGAGGTTCCAAGGCATCTTCAGGGAAAGGTTCCGGAATATACTCCTTGTCCTCAATCACTCTTTCTAAGACGCATTCCTCCCTTCTTAAGCTTCCACAATGTGAATCTCTGCACATCCATAGCTCTCTTTGTTGCCCTAACCATGCTGGGAGTTCCGATCCGGCTACTGTACCTGAATCAAACTCTTCCACAGATGTTTGGTTCACATCTTTGTAACTATGTTCTTTCAGGTGTATTTTAGTTGTTGTCTCGCCATGTCTGAGGTATATGTGGTCGTAACCTCAATCTTGGACCATCTTCAATTGTCGCATGAATGGTCTTCCCAAGATGATCTCATAATTGTTCTTTTTGTCGAAATCGACTATTGCAAATGTATGCTCATACTCGATTCCACACGAAGTGACAATCACTTTTTCTAAGAGTCCTAGAGGCTTCTCCATGAACCCATCTGCCAATTACAATTTCATTCTGGTAGCTCTTAAAGCTGGTTTTCTTCATTTTTTCCAAATTTCCTTGGTGGCGATAGCAACTCCCGCTCCACTGTTAAGAATAGCTTTGGAAACTACTCCTTGGAATTCTATTGGTAGCGTGGTGTTTCCATCTTCTCCCTCACAATACTCTCCAGCCTTGTTTAATGGTACTGGCCTGCCCAACTCTCTGATCTCTTCGTGTAGCCTCAAGGTGGGGTCTCTCACTCCAATTTTTTCTAGGAATTTACCTACTGTGGTCCACATGTTTGGTCGTAACCTTGGTCGTAACCTTAGGAGTTCGGCTAATGTGATTATGTATGCCACCGGGGTGGACAATAACTCAATCAATCCTTGTGAATCCATCACTTTGTTAGAAGAAAGTTTTTGAGATGGGATTGCTCTCACTTCAGACTTGGCTTCATACTCTCCTAAGTAAGAGGGTAGAGTTTTCAGAGAGTCTGGTTGGCTGTGCCCCGAACTAATTGATCTTTGGTCTCCCCCTTGTGAATGTATCTCAAAGTTCATTTGTGACCTTGCCTCAAATTCTTCAATAGGAGGTAAGATCACATTCTTCTCTTTTCTCGTGCTATTCATGTGGTTACTCATCCTGTTAGCCTCGTTGGCCTCACGGATTTGCTTCCACAGATCCTCTAGAATGTTACAATCCTTACCCATTTCTGTCAACGTTTTAGGCTGGAACTCGTCACTTGCCTCATCTGTTGTAATTGGCACTATGATAGGCTCTCCTCTCAACTCATAGGCATTTGTGAGTCTTTCCTTTGTTTCTACTAGTTCCTCTGAAGTTGGTTGGATAGGGGTTGGAGTTGGTGCTTCATGCCAATTTGTAGGTTCACCCAGTGGGTCTTCCATCAATGATTGAGTTGTTTCAATCATCTTTTTACACATTTCCAACCTTTGTTTTTCTATTTCAGCATATGGATAAGTCATCCACCTTTGTTCCTGGGTTTGGTTCTTTTTTAGTCTGGCTTCATAAGCTTTTAGAAGCGCATCCAACTGCTCATTTAACTTGTCTGCCAGTACAGATCCTCCTGATCTTGCACTTTTGGGCTCTGCTATTTCCTTGGGTGCTATGGTTGCCGTGGTGTGTGAGCTTAAGCTAGCTAGATCCTCTAATCGCTCTAATCTATCCTTTGTATGTTTCAACTCCTCGAATAGAGCTGTTTGTTCTCGTTATTTCCTGACTTTCATACGCGCCTTTCTAGCTTTCCAAGTGCTTCTCTGATTTTTCGTTTCTGAACTTTGGGCATCGGTTTTTGTCTCTTCCATTATGGGTTCGTACGTCATTCTTTGATCTTAGGCTCGTGTCACCGCCTGAATAGGTATGATTGTTTCATTTTTTGACCCTCCACTGGAAGGTACTGTTTTTAGCATGTTCAAGGTGGTTTTTGCTCCTTTGCTCGGGTTTTTAGGGCAATCAGGAATCAAATGAGTAACTCCACACTCGGTGCAATATGCGTTGACTCTAATGATTTCATCATGAGGACAGTCTCTTAGCCAATGGTCTCCACCACACTTGTAGCAGGGTCCCTTGGGTTGTTGAGGTTCTCCTTGAGCTCCCCTTTGTGGGTATGCATGTCTCTGTCCGCCCATGCCTCCATTGGCTATGAACAACAATGTTCGTTCATCTAAGATGTATCTTCCTTCTCCTACTGCGTGTGCAGCTGTTGGTGGTCATGTACTTCCTATCATGCTCCATGGTTCTGGTGTCGAGGGTTCTTCCGGTGGATAATAGACAGAGTTTTCCGCATATCCATTGGGATCTTCATAATATGCATGCATAGGCACCAAAGCCTTATCCTCTGATTCGATTACAGTTGGTGTGTATCTTATACCGACTAGTCGTAATCCTGGTAGGGGTGGTTGTTGCCCCAACACCGGTTGTGATCTTTCTACACCTACAGGTCCTGGTAGGTTGCTTGCTTGACACCTGGGCATCGGTGGAACTTGAGGAGAAGCTACCTGAGCTTGGGGAGCGTAGGGTCTCTCTCTCACATATCCTTTGTTATAATAACATTCCTCTGTCCCATGGTTTGTCCATTTTTGTTCAATAGCACACCACTTGGGCTGTTTAGCCTGAGGTTTGGCGTACAAGTTAATCTTTTTTAGCACTTCATCTACAAGTAGCTCTTGGTTTACAGCTACTTCTCCTTTCGGTGCTGTCTTAGAAGACTTGCTTCCACTTTGTTGTAAAGATGAATCGTCGTCAAGGTCCTTGAACTCCCCCTCTTTGTAGACCGCACAATTGTCCACAAGGTAAAGAGCCTCCTTGGTCAACTCATTCAACGTTGTGCTCCTCTTCATATGTAAATCTTTCTGGAGATCCGCATTCCTTAGTCCTTCGATGAATATAAGCATAAGTCTGGACTGTGTTGGCAGTTCTTCCACAGGACAGAACTTAACATATCTTTTTAGTCTTAGGGCTGCCTTTCGTACAGATTCCCCATCTTTCTGTTTGAATTTATGGATTTGTGAGACGGTATTATGAGCTATCCCCCTTTGTGAGAATTCCTCGATAAACTCGTCAAACACTTCCTCCATAGACTCAAAGTCTCTACGCTCTACAGAGTCAAACCAAGTAGCAGCATCATCCTCTAGGATTAGTCCAAATCCTGCAAATTGGGTAGGGAAGTCTAACACCTCTTCAGCTCTAATTACACGCACAAAGGCTGCTACATGATCTCTTGGGTCTCTGTTTCCTGTGTATTTCTTGTTTACCCATTTTTGCACTTGAGAAGGTCTAATTCTACGATGGTCTACAAATCTCATCATTGGATCTCCACGTCCTAATCGATATACCTCCTCAGGTCTTCTGTAGTAGGCTGGTTCCTCTCCCTGTGGTGCTCCTAGGCCATAATTTCTAGCAGTTCTTGCCAGAGATGGTTCATCTCTTCGGACTCGTTCTATGGGTGGTCCTCCAGGCTCTGTTGACCCTTGAGTCTTTGGCTTACTCTCTCCTTGATACCTTGAATAGAGTGGTGGTTCTTGCAAATCGCTCAGCCCTCGTGCGGCTTGATAACCATCTCGGTTTCGGTCTTGTTCCAATGTTGCACTCTGTCGAAGCCATGCCTGCAATGATGGCTGAGTTGCTGTTTGGTTTTGATTGTTGAACGTCTGCGGTCAGGTAGAATGTGAGGTGGCATCATAATCTTCTGAAAAGGGATTCGTCGACTTGCTAGGGGTGTAGGTGGCTCTTGGCACTTCGTCTGGGGCATATGTTGATGCTCCTGGAACTGTCGCCTTTTCTACCTCCTCTAGGAGAATACGTTGGTATTCTCGCTCGTATCTATCAACAAAAACTATACCCTTCCCCATAACAGTTTCATAGGAGAATAAGTAAAGAACCTTGTCTTTCCTCAATTCGTTTAAGTATGGTTCTTTGCTGCGAAAGTAAGCGACTATTCCCTCACTCTCATGCTTGTAGATTCCCACGTTCTCATTATAAGTTGAAACCTTGGTTGTTTTCTTATCATACATAAAAATTACATCAGGCCGATCAATGCTTGGTGGCGGTTCTTGAGCTTCTGAAATCATTTTCCCTTTCTCCACGTTATCTCCATATCTGTTGTAATCTTCAGGGTTACTAACTATCAGATAGTGGTTCCCCTTTTCGTCTCGGAATCTATCTCCATCATCATAGACTCGAATTATCTCCAATCTCTGAGCCGGCCTTTCTTCAATACAAATGCACTTACGTCCTCCATAGTCAGAATAGACTAGGACTCCCCTCGAGTTTGTTCCCTCTAAGAAGATCATAGTGAGCTTGGAATCATTCAAAGGATTTAGGGAGGTGCTTCCTCCTGGCATTGATCCGTCATAGGTGAAACCTCCTGGCTGTGGACTACCCATCATGAAGAAAGATTTGTCTGAAGAAGTGTCAGTATCACTACCTTCCTCAATAATCGGTGCTAGTGGATCTAGCCTTGCCTGAGTTACACTCTCCTCGGTGGACACTAAGCTACCTTGGTCACCCGCCACCTTCGGGTCTCTAAAAATGTATCTTCTTGATCTTAAATTCATCAAACTTATCAATGCAATTTATCACAAATCCAACCACTCACCTGGCAAAGGATCAATCTCCGCACAACTTCTTGCTTTGCTGCTGAATATACCTGTACACAAGCGTTTAATTTCGGCAATCTAATCAAAGCATTTAACTGCTAGAGGTTATCTTAGTAATGATTGGTATAACTGGAGAGTTAATCTCAACCACTATTGTATTTTATACAGTGCTGATGTTCTGGATTAGGTCTGCGAATCTGGAACTGTACTTCCCTCGAATGTTGCTCAATTTACATGAAAAAGTCTAAATTCAGTCTTTGCTCCGTCAAATGGACAAACAAGGTCCAAATTCACTTCTGAAAGAAGTTCTGGAACCCTTAAGCCAAATGGAATCTCACTGTCTAAGCCCATTCAAATTTTCTCTTCAGTAGGCCCCAGTAGACATCCTACGCGTAGGATGTCTCCTGCTTTGTTTTGCCTGGATTTTTGCACTATGGATCCTCCTTGATGTGCTGAGTCCACAGCTATTTTACTTTTTGATTTGGACACCTATAAGCTGGTCAATGGATCAGAAATCTGCTCCGACAGCTTGTTGCTGATCTTGATCAGTCTAATCAACTCCAATTTTGACCAAAATTGACTAGGGGGCTTGCCTCAGGCTATACAACACCTTGCTATGCCCACTGTCAGTATCTGGCTTTAATTTCTTGCTTCAGACATCCTAAGCGTAGGATATCGTTTTCATCAGAATGGCTTCAAATTCAAAACACAGGCTTCCCTTGAGTTTATGATTACTTTGGTGTGCTCAAAATTAGGTTTGGAGTGAAAAGTCACACAGAATACATCCTACGCGTAGGATGTCTTTTTAGCCTGTTTGACTCCAGACTTGACCCACAGCTTCCCCTTGATGTCAGCAACCTAGTGGTATGCTTAGATTTTGGTTTGGATTTCAAAAGTCCCCAATTTTAGTTGTTCTTGCCTTTTTCAGTCAAAAGTGCTAAAGTCTGCTTTGAACCTAATTTTCTCACCCAAATGAGGTGAAACCCCTCTCAGTCACTAATTATATCATGCAAATCATGCTCATAAAGCCATCATATGGTTATGGTCTTAAAATAATGCTTTGGCACAATTTGGATAGGATGTCTGGCAATTTCAGTCTATCTAGCCTTATCCTCTCAAGATATGGTCAAATTTTCACTTTCCAGTTGAAAATAGGGTAAACCCCACCTTCTAAACAGACTGGTTAACTCAAAATCCCAAAATTCCCACCAGATTAGCCTGTAGACATCCTACGCGTAGGATGTCTCCTGGCTTGAAATTAAATTTTTTCCTGACAGAAATGCTCGTGAAGCTTTGCAGCTCTATCAGAAACACTTACAGTAACTTTTGGACTTCTCTTCAGCTTTCAAACACACTTTTGCGTCTTTTTGTGTCTTTTACAAACTTGTGATGAATTTACCAAGCAAGTATGCATGCATGAAGTGCTCTAGATCCTGAATCATGATGTCCTATTTACTCTACTCCTACTCATCATGTGAAATGGTGATAATGGTGCTTTGGTTGCTTTCTGGCCTCTCCGGACTCTCAAGCTCTCCTCTCACCGCTTCTACCACTCCAACTCCTACTCTTGACTCAACTAATATCTAAAACTATCTCAATCTACCTAAATCTACCTAAATCAAAGGATCTAGGCCAGACACACGCTTCCTAAACTCCCTCTAAGACCTAAAGATTCCTCCACCCTCTGCTCCTATCTAAATGTAAAACGAGACTCTTGGCAAGCCAAAAATCCCTATCCTCAAGGACTAGTCTCGCTCACCTACCTAAGGTTTTCGTCCCCGACAGCGGTGCCAATGTTGGACGGTTACGCAGCGACGGACATCAGCACAGCGAGAACTCACCTAACAAGATTTGTCAGCTAAGAACGAATCTCGACCCGCAGGCACGTGGAAGCAAGTATAAGGTGTCAACCTACACTCGCGACCGACTCCTAACTAATTCCTACAGAGGTCTCTACCCAATGTCTAAGTCACAGCCTTCAAGAGTGCATAAGAGGAAACTTCCTACAACGCTTTTTAGAGCCGACCACCCATCAAACAATCTCGAAACACCACAGAACTTGAAGGAGACCCTACTATCACCAATAGGTCACTCTCCCTAAGGTCTATGAACCAAAACCCCAATCCAAAACACCCGGTGCAAAATCACGTAGGATGTCTGGCCGAAATTTGCAAGTCTCCGTTTTTGAAATCTAAAGTGCCTAATGTGTAACTCTACTCTATGTGAACGCGTGGATATGCTACAATGCAAAATCGGACAACGTATGCTCACCAAATCACCAGATAAAGCTCGTAGAAGAAGCTCGCAAAACTGGACCGTACGTGCGCAATGTAGGTATCAGTGCATAGCTCTCGTCGGGGGCAACACGCTGCACTTCTCCACACTCGATTCCAACCACCGGTGCACACGTAGCGTTAGGATGAAGCTCACACTCTCTCTCATACACAGTACGCTCACTCACAGACTTCAAAACTCTTTTTCTTTAAAAATGACAAAAGGTCCTTCATTAAGGTCAAAAAGTGGTATAAATACCTTACAATTCTCAAACCCTAAAGTTCCAAATCAACCATCTACTCAATCTAACTATCAAAACTGGGATACAATCTGGAAACTTCTGTAAGCCCCAATATTTACAAGGTGAAATGTCGAGTTTTCTCAATAAATGAATAATTACAAAAAATGATAATCTGTCGAGAAGTCAGTTTCCGTAGGGTGTGTCCAGCTTCCAACATATAGTGTGAGTGTTTATATGTGTGCTCATGAGTGAGCTTCAGAAACTGTATAGGGTTGGTCATTCGACACCATTGGTGGTAAGAACGAGCGAGACCCGCCGTAGGCGGGTCGCATGAGATCGTCTTAGTTATGGGGCTAAATTCTTCTCATAATCAAAGCAATCTAGAAGTCTATGCATAACCCTTTACTACCAATCTAGTCTTATAACTACTCATTGTGCCATTTGCATTATGTTTCACCTTGTAGATCCATTTAAATCCAATCACGTTCTTTCCTTTTGGCAATGGTGCTAAATTCCATGTCTCGTGAGCATCAAGAGAAGCCATCTTTTCATCCATATCTCGATCCCACTTTCGATCTCCAACAACATCCTCAAAGCAAGTAGTCTCTACGCCAAGCACAATCTTCGGCATAAACATAAAATGTTGAGCCACATAACTGTCATAAGTCAATGTCTACACAAAATTCCTTACTCTCTCAGATTCTCATGGTTCATCATCAGTATTAGGTTTCTTATTTTCCATCTAAATCTTTTTTATACCCAAAGACTTCACACAAGATATACCAAACTCCACATCCAGACTTTTCTATGAGCCACTCAAATCATCATCATCATGACATCCACTCAATTTTGGCATCCTTGAGAAATTATCAACCTTTTCTTCATTTTTTTTGTACATTTGATGGGTTTTCAAAACTTACACTTCCACCTAACTTGCCACTCCATGGATTCTTAGCTTGATTGTTGAGATTTAAAAGCCATTGTGACAAATTTAGTGCAAAAAAACTTTCAATATAGTAAATGTACCTATAAAATTCTTATCTATAGTTTTTGAAGTTTTTGGAGGGAAGTTTTTCCAAAGAACTAACTCTCTCTATCCCTCTCATTGTCTATGCATTGCTTGCATCCAAACAGATCCATGTGTCTTGTCAATCTCTCTCTCTCTCTCTCTCTCTCTCTCTCTCTCTCTCTCGCGTCCATGCTAACCCCTTCTTCCCCCAAGCTTTACCTTCTCGATTTGTAAATTGTGAACCTGGAGGTCTCGAGTGGCAATCATAGTTTTCTATGCTCTATCTAAACCCTAAATCGTGCCGCTCATCTTGTCCTACCAATGCTACCATAGGCATCTGTAACTCACACACACACAGAGACTGCGCAAGTAGCGGCTACTGCCGACAGTCATACCGTATATGTCTCTCTCTCTCTCTCTCTCTCTCTCTCTCTCTCTCTCTCTCTCTCTCTCACACACACACACACACACACACACACACACACACACACACACACACACACACACAGGCGTAGCCTTCCAAGGCCACTCATACATCTGTTTCTCTCTCTCTCTCTCTCTCTTCGACGCGCCCGCCAAGAGTTGACATGGCGCTTCTCTCTCGAGCGAGCGGTGAGGCTGCTGCAAATCATTGGAGTAAAAAAAATAGAGGCAGGACGATCGATCAGCGTGGATGGCTGAAAAGTTGGCAGAGGTGTAGTTTTTGGAGGGCTTGGAGAGTTCGACATGTCCTTCAAAATTTTAAGCTGCATTAAATATACTATAGAATATAGATCCCCAGCCAACCCCCCCCCCCCCCCTTTCCCCCCAAAATGAAAAAAAAGTCCTTGTCAGCCTCGGCCCTCCCCGCTCTCTGCGCGACTTGCGGCACCATCCTGCTCGCCATTCCCAGCAGTTGCACACTCTCCTCCCTTCCTTTGCCTGCTAAGACATCATCAACCTGCTCGCCCGCAGGCGTAGTCTTTGTATGGCAGAACGAGAGGCGTAGGCATGCTGGGTTTCGTGTGACACAGCTAGCCTGGCATTGACATTAGAGATGAGATGCCAGAAGAAGCACAACAACAGAGGTGCGCAAGCTAAGGCCCTCTTGCTCATCCCCATATGCATGCATGATATGCCTCGTCACTAATTGACACCTCCCTAGGGAGGTGGGATAATGGCCCACAGTAGGCGTCACGAGGCGTGCTATCCGGGCTGTCCAATCGTCATTTGAACTAGGTGTGAACTAAGAGTGAACTCAGAGGTATATGCACCACACCAAATTTGGTGTGAACTCTGTGTGAGTTAAACGTGAACTAGGTGTGAACTGGGAAGGGTCTACACAGCACACCAAATTTGGTATGAACTCAATGCGAACTCGGTGTGAACTAGGTACAAACTTGTCCACGATGCCGTGATCTATAAACTTACCACACACACACACACCTCTCAACGAGCATGCGTTAGCCTAGTGGTTAGAGTCAATTTCGTGGGGGAGAGGGTAGCGGGTTCAAGTCCTGGATCCGAGAAAGTGGGAATCTTTTGCATTCCATAGGCAATCCAACGGTCACAATCAGCCGGTGATGATCGTGAGCCATTGATCCCACCTCCCAAAAGGAGGTGTCATTCAGTAATGAGGATATGCAACGAGGTCCCTCTGTGAGAGAGAGAGAGAGAGAGAGAGAGAGAGAGAGAGAGAGAGAGATCCAAGCATCTCTTTCGGATTCTTCACTTTTTGTTTTTTTTTTAAACGTGCACACATACTAACTAGTGGCTCCGACTATATTATATTCAATCATTATAGCGATATTCCTCCCACTGCAACCTCCCAGGGACTCTCTCTCCCCCTTTCTCTTACCCTCCCTCACAAGGACTCGAACCCTCACCCTCACCAAATTGCAACGATTTTAAGCGATGTGGGTTAAGCCATCTACACAGACGCCCACGTTGTAGAATACCTACCCTTTACTAACCAACCCCCCCCCCCCCCCCCCCACCCCCCTTTTGCCGCGGCGCACTTAAGCTCCAATCGCGTGGCAAAAATCGTGCACGTACCCACCATCGCATCTTTCCTCTACTGGCTCTTTTCATTTCCTACCAAGCGACCGGCATCACCTGAGATTCGTTTCTTTTTCCAATTTCACACCAGCTGGTACCCCCTACTACTACTACTACTCCGACAATTCGAGCCAAGGGGCAAAGGTAAGGTTTGCCATAATAGAGTAAATAGATATATCTCGCACAAGGGACCTGTCAGCTTGAGAGCTTGCTTTGTTTGCAAGACCATTTTGTGGGGTTTGCAGAGAAAAAATGTTGAGGAGCAGCAACTCGAGCTGTAAAAACTTATAGCATTGGGATTTTTTGCAGTCTCTCAAAGTAGACAGCGTGCGCAAACAAATTCAATACAGGCTTTAGAAAGCAGCGTTAGTTTCAGTAGGACAAGGCAACGCTAGTATTTTGAGTACAGGCCTTTAGGCAACGCTAGCAGTTTATTGTAGTGTTGGTCGAACGCTGGCAGTGGCAGTTTATGGTAATGTTGGAGTTTTAAACTGCATCTGAAGACATGTTGTGTATTTGTTGAAGCCTGTCTCTTGTTGTTTCTTGATTCATGAATGCCTATTGCAGTAATTGCCACGTTTGGTAGAGCCTTGAACACCATGTATGCCGGGTGTGGTCGCTCGGAGATGAGACGATGCAATCTTTATGAATGCTATGTCGTTTTCTTTTACATGCTACGGGATGTCATCTCCTCTTGGCAATATTGGTCGTGGCTCTGAGTTCATAGAATTCTTTGCATATTCAAATGCTATTGTATGTCATGTCCTTCAAGTGATACGTCGATTCCCAGATATGCTGTGTGTGGTGATTGGCATCATGTGCATGCTAGATTTGTTATATTAACGTCTTCAAAAGGCCAAAGTGACCTATGAGACCAGAAAGTTACAATGTCGTGGATCTGATACAAAGTCAGAGTAGCAAAAGTAACAAAATGACAAAATAAAAATACTATGCTATGGAATCCTAAACTGCTAGGTGTGAAGTAACTAAGCAACTAGCTGGGATAGCTAAATCACAAGAGATCCAGCATCGATTGCTGGCAGATCTCATCAATCTTCTCCATAGTCAGTACGTAGTCCTTCGCAGTCGTGGGCGTCTAGATCTCCCCATCTCGGTCGCTCGATCGATCAGTGTGCCTCTGGTGTAAGGCGACGAGCTTTGCTTGCTGGTAGCTCCTCCAGGTGTCCAATGTCTACTCTAAAGAAGTTTGTGATCTATCGTTGAGACTGCCTAGCCTGTCCTCTCGTCAGGCTCTCTCTGTGTCTGCACAACTCGAGCAAAAACAAACCCAGCCATCTCTGATCCTCATACCGCATGACTCTAGAGAGTGGTCCAAAACGAGCAATGGAAGCAACCTCGTATCTCGTAGTAGACAGGGCAGTGGCATGTATAGTGCAACTCTGTCTCAAGGTCCATGTCACACAGGGGGCATGTCCTGGCCTCTGCTGAGGTCAAGGTTTTAGACAACATGCTCATCACTCTGAAGAAAAGAGCAATACATAACAACTTCTAGTTGTGGCTTTGTCATGAGAAGTGCTATTTAATTTTGGTTTTTAACACTATTTTACTCTTATGTTTTTAAAAAAGGTATATTCGTTTTCGCTAACCTCCCAATAGATATAAGGTACAATGAACAATAGAGATAGCTTTTTTGGGAATACATGATGGCAAGGTGGTAGCTCACATTTGGGCTAGTAGTTGAATGGTAACTGCAATACATAGTGACCGCTTGACAAGTCTGTGTAAACTTAAAGGTCCTGACTGCCTCCCCATGTATTACGAATAACAAAGCAAGCACCCCTTCGATACCAAAGGAGGAGAATGTAATGACCTTCCAACATTGAAGGAGGAGAATATAATGACTCTTCAACATTGGTGGAGAAAACAAATATGCAATAGAAAGGCACGTTCATCAATACTATTATAATAGGGATCCCCCCCCCCCCCCCCCCCCCCCCCCCCCTTCTCCCTCCCTCAGACGTGACAACAACTGCTCACTTCAACGATGTAGCCTGCAACGCCTGGCAACACAGTGACGGATGTGGAGAGAGAGAGAGAAGCGGCCAAAGGCCACTGGCCAAACTAGTGACAATTATATATCTAGGTGAAGACAAAGTCACCTCACGACCACATGCATTTGATCCTTCTTTTATGGGGCCTACACATGCGTGTACATAAAGCATCTTATAAAACTAAAATAATAATTATGAAATTGGCTGACTATTATTCTCTTCATGAGAATAAAAGAGTTTTGTCAAGTGATGCGAAACATCAAGAGACATGAGCTACGACATGCAAATATAAGTCATCGTTTGCATGCTTAATATTGACTAATGGTTTTTGACAATTGAGTGAGAAAAGAGAGTTGTGGTCTTAATTTGCATCACCTATCACAAACTATACTACACTTTGTATTTTTTGCCCTGACATACACAAAATTAACCTTTTGAACCAATCGAAGGAGCACAGAGAGCGCAAAATAGGGGTCATTCACATCACTTCAAAGAAGAGAGCAATACAAGAGCTATTCATTTTAGTTTTTTGACACTAGTTTAGTCTCTGTTTTTATGTAAGATATTTAATCTGTTTAGTTAACCTCCCATTAAACATAAGACACAATGTACCCAAAAAAAAAGAGATGCATTTTGGAGAGCAATGCACAAGTTATGAATGGACTTGTAAGAACCGGCATCTAATTCAAGAATGTCCGCTACTTGAATTGAACTGTTTCTTGCGAAGTATTCAAGGCACACTAGTTCTGATTGACACCAGATCGATCCGAGAATAAGCCCTTATTATATAGATGCTGCAATTAGTCAAAGTTGATAAGGCTTTTTCAAATACTTCCACCTTCTTTCATGCTGATTACAACATAGATTACATACAAGATGGTCTATTGAATGCGAAACAGAAACGCGCAGTCATATCAGACCCTTATTGTGAGAATTTCACAGTTCTCCATGCGTTTTCGCCGACCACTAAGCTCCTGCATAGCAAATAAATTTTCATTAGATTTGGGTTGAAGAGAAAAAATAAGGTAGCAAGCAAACTCAAGGTCCACTGAAACAAGATTAGTAGAACCCCCTTTTTCCACATGATAAGCTTAACCCTCTTCTTTTGTAGTCATTATCCCTTTGCCATACCGCACGCTGTTATTTTGTTGAATCCACGTGATAGATACATATATTATACGTGACGCCCCCACCCCCAAGGTTTTTGCCCACTTGCGGCCTTTAAAAGTGCAACAAAACAAACAAAAAAAAACCTCCCCTACCGTACCTCAATTTGCCTCTAAAAGGGATTCTAGTTTTGGCGACAGAGAAGCTTTATGAAGAAGATGATGGCTATGGCGCTTGGAGCTCTCCTACACCCTTCCACTTTCTTCCAAGATACTGTTTTACACCCCAATATGCTAAGCAAACCACTGTGGCATGCATTTACATCTTTGTTTGAATGTGAAGGATTAGTTTTCTAGAACATCCGACCATTCTATGACCAAGAAACACACTTGTGAGCATTCAAATGTTTCCATTTTTAAATATCCATTAGTGTTATGGCATAAATTGACTTTTCTGTATCACCCCATTAGCCCCTATCCATCAAATTTATGCAGTGCAAACAGTAGCTATAGACTACTCTACACAAATGCAGCATCATAAGCACTTATTGGAGAAGGCATTCTTCGGCAAGTGGTGCGAAGATTGTAGCCTTGCAAGCAAAGACATATTCGTGCACGAGGACACTGTATATTCTTACCTTAAAAAAAGTGGAATGACCAATCACCACAATAGTGCTTTCTGGTCTTGAAAGCAAATATTGGCGAAATAAGCCTACCCTTTTCCTCAGATGATCTGCATCCAGGCTCATCAACAATTAGTCTCAAATCATTAATATCAGCATTTGGCCATAGTAACAGATGGCTACCCATGCTCTCTCTGCTATGAAAGACACCCTTGATGGGATCGTTTGGAGCCCTTCTTGGAGAAAACCACCACACCTCTTCTAATCCTGTAAAAGAGAGCATAGGGAATTCTCTTGAAAGCATCTGAATGGTCCACCACAAGAAATCACACAGACTCAAAATGACATTAAAATCCGGAAAGCTCTATGCCATAAAATGCTGATAGTCATATTGAAGATCTGCTATTACTTACACTTGGAGGCCTTCCAACATCACCGCTACTGGAAACGTGCTCCGTGTGAAGATGAGAAACTTCCACTCTTCCAGCCTTAGCATACAGGACAGAAAAATGGAAGAATTAGAGCTCAGAAGCATACAAAAGAGACCAAATCACACCTAATTTTAGATCACAAGGTGTTGCAATAATCAGAAAATTTGCATGCTTTTACTTCACAGCTCAAAGCAAAAAAGAATTGCAAGTTCTCCTCATTGATTGCAACTTTGGCTACTTAGATGTGCTCAACATGGCTATGTGTGATCACAAGATCGTCCACATAGAGGATAACAAGTGTCACCAATCCTTCCTCACTCTAAATTTATAAATCAGGGTCTACAAAAGCAGGTCGAGAGGAGTGTCGTGGGAAGAAAAAGTCTATCTTCTGTTACCACGCTCGAGGGGCTTGCTTCAGGCCATAGAGAGCCTTTAGCAACCTACAAACCATGTTTCTAAAATCTGGATCCTCGAACCCTGGAGGTTGCTCCACATACACCTCCTCCTCTAAGTCACCGTTGAGAAAAGCAGAAACTACATCCATCTGAAAACCGGCCACCCGAAAAAGGCAGCAAGGGCAAAATATCACGTGCACACCTAAACCTGTGTGCATGTGGACAAGCTATCTTAGATATAGGGTTCATGTCAGCCGAAGTGTTTTGGCACCTTTGTGAGCATGTGAGCAAGCCGTGCATGTCCAGGCACTTAGATTAGTTGCATATTCTCTGATTGCACACATCATAATCATCAACATCGCATTCAATACCCATCATGAGCATTTTACAGAGCATAGAACCCTTTTTCCCAAAATACACATTTTTCATTTATTTATTAATAAGTGACTTTTGTTGGAAAAGTAGGTAGGGCAAATTGCTAAGGAAATATAAAAGAAACTCAGTGGTCACTCAATAGGAGCAGAAGAAGCAGCAGAAGGAGCTCAGGCAACTTGCAGTGCATCTTCTCAGCAAGACCAGTAGGAAACCCAGTGTTTTCAGCCTACAGGACCCAGCGTTTCTGCATTAGCAGATCAACCTGGCGTCTTTTGCAGTCAGCAGATCCGCCTAGCGTTTTGCAAACTCAGCAGATCAGCCATACCGTTTTCTACACTTGCAGATTGATCAGCGTTTTCAGTTTTCAGCCCTCTGTATTTGCAGATTTAGCCATAGCTACGCACGCAGTAGATCCTCGCCGAGCGTCGAGTCAGCCAGCGTTTACAGTTTCAGCCCGCTGTTTTCAGATTTCAGCATCTGCGTTTTCAGCACATCGTCGTCATCGACATAGTGTCAGTGCTCAGCAAAAGGTCAGCGTTTTGCAGATTTCAGCTTTTCAGCCCTAGCGTTTTCAGTTTTTAGCCATCCTCATCGTCGACATCATCGGCAAGTCCATTGCATCTAGGCCCTTGTACCAGATTTGTGCAACCTATAGCATAGACTCTCTCGCCATAGAGAGGGGGGCCCTTGGAGGAGGGTTTGAGAACCGTCTGGTGTCGTATTCTTCTCTCTCTTTCTCTCAGTCTCAGTACCTTCATTCACAGTAGCATTCACTTTGTTTGTTATCATTGCATTCTCTCTCTAAAGGAACGGAAGGCTCTCCCTTCCGTAAGTAAAAGGAACCCTTGAGCACAGTTCGGAGCATTCATCTTGAGCAATATCAACATTCACTTCCGCTGCACCTTACATTGGTATTAGAGCTTTTGGCAGTGTTCTGTATCAGTGTGACGTTTCAAACGTTTCGGGGTTTTTGTGCGTTTTGGGGTTTCGAGGTTTCTGAAACATCTCGTTTCGGAGCTCAAGAAAGCGAAACACAAGTTTTTTTTTACATGTATATTTCACCTGTCAAGACATGTTAAATACCAAAATTTAGATGTGAAACTTTAGTCACGAGTAACAAGGTAAGTCGGCACCCAACTACAACAATGTACACGTAAAGACGAGGGGGACTAGGTTGACGTGTAAGGCTCACAGAGAGAGAGAGAGAGAGAGAGAGAGAGAGAGAGAGAGAGAGAGAGAGAGAGAGAGAGATTATTCGATGTGCGTTAGGGTATCGATTTTTTGAGGCGGCCATGCAGATTTTTTGAGGCAGCCTTTGTGCATGGCTTAAAAAATCCCCCAAACGGGTAATTTGAGGTTAATTGGTCAAAAGGGGGGAAAAATAAAATAAAGCAACTCGTTTCGTACGTTTCGCAGAAACATTTCGGTTGTTTCGCTGTTTTGGGGTTTCAGAGGGCTGAAATGGGTTTTTATGTCACTATGTTTTGTATCTCTCAAGGAAAGAACCACAAACTTTTTTTCGCTTGTTGCGGTCGCACGTAACCCAAGAGGGCTTGTCCAGCCTCCCCTTGTTCCTCTTTTCACTCATTGAGAGCGGACCGTGCACTTAGTGGCTTGCCAATCGACGTGAGGTGGGAGAAAGCAACTTTGGTGTGAGCGCAAGGCCGCCGAGGGGTGCGCCCGTAGGGAAGAGTCGAGCTCGGGTAAGAGAAAAGCCTTCTCAAACACCGATTGCAAGCTCAAGAACTCAAGAACCTTAAGAACTCAAGAACCCAAGAACCTCAAGACCCCAAGTTCCTCAAGGACCTAAGTACCCAAGATCTCAATGTATGGTCGTCACCCGAAGCGGATTGGATACTTTGCGTGAAGGTGACGAGAGTGGAGTTGGCGACGAAGAGTTTTCCCCACCAGGAGGATTTTTTTCCTGATCCTCTCCCATCCCCATCTACACGACGGGTTGCATCAAATCCTATGGAGGCTTTGGTCAAGTCGATGATGGACATGATGCTACAACAAGAGGCGCAACACGCCACCATGGATCACGAGCGCGAAGAAAGAAGGGCAGCTATGGAGCTTGAGCGTGAGCATGCACGCAAAGCTCAACGCATAGCGGCCGAAGAAAGGCAAGCGGCCTTGGAGTTAGAGCGTGAGGCGCAGAGAGACCAACACATGCGAGAGTTGGTCCTACAGGTACTTACCTCGAAATTCGAGCCGATCAAAGATATGGGCAGTTCATCAGGTAGCACAAGTAGAGATGCCGACTCCAACAATCCAGTCACTGAGAAGTTGACGTTCAGTAAGTATGACAGTATGATGGATGCTAATGATATTCATCTTGGTTGCATCAATTTAATGCCTGCTTTGCGACAACTAAGAAAACAGGGAATAGCAAAGTTTTGATGGCAGCCATGTATCTTGCCGGTGATGCCATTAATTGGTATCGAGCGTGGCAAGAGGCACAGTTGGATGTGCACCTAGAGGAAGCTAAGGAAGACGTGCCTCTTTCTTTCAATTGGGCCAACTTCCAAGACGAGCTCAATACGTAGTTTATGTCACCTCAGTACTTAGCGCGGTTAAAAGAAGATTGGCGCAATCTGAAGCAAAATGGTATGTCAGTTATGTCTTTCGCTAACCATGTTTTGCAGCTCGACACCCAATTACGCAAATCCGATGATGAGCGCAAAGAGGCATTCCTTTTCGGGTTGGACGAGTATATCAAGTTTGATGTCGAAGTACTCGACCCCGTAGATCTCAACAAGGCGGTAGCGATTGCTCTTGCACAGAAGATGAAGCACAACAAAGGAAAGCCTAAGGAGAACAAGTCTTCTCACAGTACCTCTCAAACTCCTCAGAATCCACAGAACGGTAAGAATGGTAAGGATGGTAACTCTTCTAGCCCATCTTCCTCTAATCCTTCGGAAAAGAACTCTCAAAATGAATCTACGGGTAAAGCTAAAACACCTGCTAAACCTAAGCTAACCCCAGATGAAAAAGATCCACAAGGAATTATAGGAGGATACATAACGCCAGAAGAACAAATCATTTATGCTAAGGAAGGTCGATGTTATCAATGTCACGTCAAGGGTCATATAAAGAAGACATGTCCTAAGAACGCATCCAATGAACCTCAAGAACCCACAGAACCCACATCTTCTGTTAATGCCATAAATGAGAACACTAGTGTGTACCAAGTTTCTAATGATCATCTAACTGATGAGTCTCTCATGAAGTGTTACGGTCATGTGAATGGTCAACGCATGGTGATCTTGTTTGATTGAGGCAGTATACATGATGTGGTTGGTGCCTCTCTTGTAGAACGAGCCCGCTTGGAGGTTAGCCAGACAACTTGTCGGGCTTCGCTCCCAGTATGGACTCTCTCATTACACGAGAGTGCCTTGATGTGTTATTCACTGTTTAGCAAGCGTTCTTCCATAGAAAATTTGTCTTGTCTCCTCTCTCAAGATGTGATATGATTCTAAGCATTAGATGGTTTTGTGAGCATAACCCTCTCATTGATTGGGCAAACAATACGCTCACTCAATATGCTACAAGTGACTCTTCCACGATCATTCATGGTGAGGATGGTCTTCATTCTTTACCTCTCATTTCTAATGTGCAGGTAGCATAGTAATAGGTGACGGAAGGAATGGGGCCTAGGGGCGGGGGATGGCCGAAACTGGGACGGGGACGAACTGGGACGGCAGGGAACAGCCGAATGGGGAGAGTCCAAGTGGGAACGCACGCAGACGTCCCGGGGACGGCGGGCCGAAACGGACGGGGACAACCGGCTAGTCAATGGACTTTTTTTTAAAAAAATTGAATTTTGGGCCTTTTCAAACGGCCAGTTGGCAGCCCAACAGCTCTTTTTTTGGATGTTGAAAGTTTGAAGCAACCTGGTGTCACATAACGGGCACCACGTGACAATAGAAAAGATCAGACTGAACAAACTTTTAGCACTTCAATAACAACTGGACTGAGAGAAAGAGACGACACGCGACACGGAGTGGCGGAATTCCACCCCAGAGAGTATTGGCCCCAAACCTTGGTGCCCCTTTAGGTATTTCTTTATATTGCATCAACACAGTACAAGCCGGTGCTCCAGACTCTGCACCTTCTCCAGGAAGCATGCCAGAGAATGAGCCCTAACCTCATATTTAAAGGCCCTTGGCCTAAAAAGCAATTACAGTGAAAAGCCTTCAAACTCAAAAGCATCTGGTCCAAAAGCAAAGCCACAAAGCTACCAGCGCAATTTACGAAAATCCATACAATCTTGCCACATCAGCACCGCCAACGTGAAAAGCGGAAATCCGTACAGTTCTGCCACGTCATCAGCCAGCGAGATTTCCAGAAATCTGCCACGTCATCAACCTAATTCGCAAGTTCATGTGTGTGTGTGTGTGAGCCCTGCTTTATTTCCTGCTGCTTTGCCTCTTCAATTAGGGTTTAGGCCAGAGTTACCGGGGAACGCCCCTACCACTGCCTGGAACGCCGGAAAGGCGTTCTGGCCGGCTGCAGGTGCCCAGAACGGCCCGACGTTCCGACAGACCAGGGAATACCGGAACGACAGGGGGGAACGGGGCCGGAACGCCCTGGAACGGCGGAACGGCAGCAATGGTAAGAAATCATAAAGGGGCAGATTTTGGGTGTGTTTTTTCCCTTATAAATTGCTCCCCCCTCACCCCTTTCCTTCCCAAATGCAACAAGCCTCAAGACTCTCTCTCTCTTCCTCTACCCTCGCGCTCGGGCCTCAAGCTCTCAAGCTCTCTCTCTTGGGCTTGCCCTCAATTTTCAAGGCTTCGAGCTCTCTCCCCCTTCGTCTCAAGAAGTGAAGCCTCTCTCAAGCTCTCTATCTCAAGCATGCATTGTGTCTGTTGTTAACGTACTATGACCGCGCATCACCACACGATGCAATCAAGCCATAATAAGGTGGAATGGTATGTTTTTTGTGAGTATTAGATTCAAAGGACTCTAACACTACTTGTATTCAAAGTTCAAACACATAACGCTAAAAATTGCATTATTTGGGTGTTTTTTAATGCCTCCCGTTCCGCGCCGTTCCCGTTCCCCTGTTCCGCAGGGAGGCCCATCGCCGTTCCCGTTCCGCGTTCCGGGTAACTATGGTTTAGGCCCCTCATCCCACATCTACAAGTTGGCTCCATTCTTTAGGCTTTGACACGTCAACAGTTTGTAACATCTCCCCTTCTTGAAAGAGAGTAATCGTCGTATCTACAAAACAACTCAAGTTAGCTCAAAAAAAAATTCCGAGGGTCATTCCGAGGGACAATCAGTTTGCTCTTTTTGTTAAGGAGTTAGCTTCTCCTTTTGGCTCTTTGATCAAGGAGTTAGCTTCTCCTTTCGGCCAGATCGAAACTCTTGATATTCCGGCGTGGTAAAATTAGCCATCACACCCAGACCGTACTAATCTTCCACGGGTGTCTTGATGCACTAAAATTACATACCCAGGCAATCTCATCTAATTAGGAATATTCAGTGGTTGGCACATCACAATGCAACACAAATGCTCACATATGCATGGTACAAGACATAGAAACATAAAGTCCCCGATGAACACTCCTCCCGTATAACCTAATAAGGTCCGGGCCGGAAGATATTCAACGACTCCCTCATCACTCCTCCCGCATAACCTAAAAAGGTCCGGGCCGGGAGATATAGAGGCCTTTTACAACCAAACACCCCCCATACCGCAGCCTGCGTTGTTTGGAGGTGCTGAGAGTAACCACTGCTTAGACTTCTTAATACTCCTCCCGTATAACTATCGAGGTCCCGGCCGGGAGTAAAAAACAACACTTTTCAATCATCATTTTCTCACTACTCCACTCGGGAGTAAAATCACCAATCATTGAAACTAGTATTAGAACCAGAGTCAAACATCTCAAATCGGCATCGAAACAAGTTCAAAATAGATACTTTCCATTTCAAACAATTCAAACTAATTTTCAAACAATACTTTCTAGCTATAAAGAAAAACAAATAGAGAGAGTTTATTCGAGGTTTTGTTCGGACAACCGAACTTTGAGGACGACTGGCTTGTCATTCTACATCACGGTGATGGTTCGGTTCCGGACCTAGAGAGTCGCATCATTCTTGTCGTGCCAAGGCATGCCCAAGAGAACGTCGCAATTGCCCAACTTCATGATGTGGAAATCAGCTTTTCCATGATAATCTTGAATAGTCACTGGAAGAGCACCAATGAGCGGTACTACTTTCTGAGTTTGTCCCGTGGCTAGCTCAGCTTCAATTTCTCCACCCTCTGCATCATAATCAAAGTGCATCTGCTTTAAAAATTCTGGATGGATGAAGTTCTCTGTAGCTCCGGGATCAAAGAAAATAATGGCTTTGAAGCCATTGACTTTGCCATATGCTCGACATAATTCATTTGTACTCTCAAGGCGTATGCCATAAATATCAAGAACTAGTCCAATAGCGGGTCTAGCTCTCTTAGCAGGAGGTGGCGCTGGGGTTCTGTCGACCGTTGGTGCGGACGTCGGCTCCTCTGGTCTATCAGTGCGTTTGGGACAATTAGAATGATTATGCCATGTTTGTATGCCTTGTTTGAAAGCATCCAGAGCATCAGCCTTCTTGTAGTAAGGTGTCTCATTGTTGAGGCGTCAAACGAGGCCTTTGCGGTTGATTTTCATGAGACTCTCGAGAATTTGTTCGTTGTTGCCGAGAGTTGTGGTTAGCAGCCGGAGATTCTTCTGTGGTAAACTCTAGCTTTCCCTTCATCAGTTTGTAGCCGACCGCGGCATGGTCCATAAGTTCTTGCATGGTAGAAACTTGCTTGGATAGACAATATTCATGCAATGGTGATGGTAGTCCAATGGTGTATCACTCGCACTGGGCCTCCAAGGGAACAAATCTAAAGGACACCGGAAGGTACACGTCGAGAAACCTTTGGTTATATTCGTCCATGGTTTCGGTGACAAGCATTTTCAAGTTGCCCCACTTTGCCAAAATCTTGACTTCAAACATAGAAGTCATGTAACTACGTGCAAAAACTGTCTTGAAAGCTTGCCAGGTCCTTGGAGCATGCGGTTGTGTCGCGATTAAACTCCACCATTGCATAGCATTATCTTTAAGAAATCCCGCTGCTCGAGAAATCTTGGATTCTTCTGTATAGTTCCCTAAAGCATAGATGTTATCGAATTGTTGTAGGAACTGCAATGATTTCTTGCAATCTTTTACCCGGAAAAAGTGAAAAATTTGACTGTCGTGCCGCCATCTTTGTGGGCTCTTTGAAATCTTTGGATTGGTTAGGCGCATATCCCAGGTATGGATAATAAGGGTATCCATATGGGCTCCAACCATTGTAGCCTGGTGGCGGTGGTGGTGGTGGTGATGGAGGTGGGGGCAATGGCGGTGGCAAAGGCGGCTGCATTGGATCAAGGTCAGATGGCTGCACCATATTCCTGAAAACTCCCCCGATCGGAAAAGATGGCTGAGAAATTTGCCAATTGGAAGCTCTCGTACTTTTTGATGCCGGAGGAGGAGGTACCACCTGGGGCATCAAAAGGGGTAACATGTAGTTCAAAAATTGTTGAAAACTTTGCAGCATTGGAAGATTCTGTTGAGGATTCCGCGAAAGAATGTCATGGAGTTCGTTGAGCAAAAACTGCAAATATTCTACTGAATCCATGAATTCCAAGTCTTGGGTTCTTTATGGCTTATGCCCTGTAAGACACATCGATGAAGACGAGAGCGCGCCCGATGCGCGATGAAGTAAGGGTGGGAGTGGCTAATAAGCCCGGGTTGCTGGGCGAAGACACCTCGAATAAAATTCCAATAGCTCTCTCTGCTCTTTTGTAGGACCGGTATGCTTTCAGAAAAGCACACGCCTGATGCTCTAAAGACTGATACCACTATCACAAGACGGGCACCACGTGCCAACAGAAAAGAACAGACTGAACAGACTTATAGCACTTCAATTACAACTGAACTGAGAGAGAGAGAGAGAGAGAGAGACGACACGCGACACGGAGTGGCGGAATTCCACCTCAGAGAATATTGGCCCCAAACCTACGCGCCCCTTTAGGTATTTCTTTATATTGCATCAACACAGTAAAAGCCGGTGCTCCAGACTCTGCACCTTCTCCACGAAGCATGCCAGAGAATGAGCCCTAACCTCATATTTAAAGGCCCTTGGCCTAAAAAGCAATTACAGTGAAAAGCCTTCAAACTCAAAAGAATCTGGTCCAAAAGCAAAGCCAAAAAGCTGCCAACGCAATTTACGAAAATCCGTACAATCTTGCCACATCAGCACCGCCAACGTGAAAAGCGGTAATCCGTACAGTTCTGCCACGTCATCAGCCAGCGTGATTTCCAGAAATCTGCCACGTCATCAACCTAATTCGCAAGTTCTTGTGTGTGTGTGTGAGCCCTGCTTTATTTCCTGCTACTCTTGCTCTTCACTTAGGGTTTAGGGCCCTTGGCCGACATCTACAAGTTGGCTCCATTCTTTAGGCTTTGACACGTTGTCAGGAGTTTTTTGGAGCAAGGGATTGCGCATATGTACATACACATGCATGGTGCATCAAATAAAGAATTGCCCATTTTCCACAGCCAGGTGGTTACGTGGGGCCCACATGTGTACAGGTAGGACAGCATGTACATAGTGCAGCGATTTTCACTATTATCAGTACTAGTGTGTTTTTTCTACAATAAGGAGGAGTTGGTAGCGCGTAAAACTTCTCGAGGAAGCTATCCGCGGGCCGACGACATGAGGTCAGCAGGTGCGTCAGATGGCATCTAGTGGCGTCAGGAGGGCGAACGAGGTCAATATTTGCACGCGGATGAGGACGGACACAACGTGGGTGTTTTCTTGTGAGAGTTATGCAGAAAGGTCATCATTAGGACCACTTTTTGGGGCCACTTCACGTGGTGGCGAGATGCATTATTGGAAAAAAGCCGAGTGCCAGGTGTGCGAATGATGCAAAAAGGTGACAACTATGCACTGCGAGGTCAGTTTTTGGCCTGTTCGGGGTCCGTTTGAGGTCATCTAAAAGGCCAAGGGTGCCCAAGTAATAAAGCTAAGTGTGGGAACTGAAAAAAGACAGAGAAGACCAGAAAAAATGTGGAGAAGAGAGGAGGAACAGCCGCAGGTGTGTTTTTTGGGTTTTTGGAGCCTGTTTTGGCCGTAAACTGCTCATCCGAGGTCGGATTTGAGCACTTTGACATTGTAGACTGGGGTTTTGGGCCGTTCCGGACGCGATGGCGCTGTCCATTTTGCCAAATTCCTCACTCTTTTCCTGCTGTTTTTCTGTGTAAGTTTCTCATATGAGCGAAGTTTCTGCTCCAGTTTGTGATTGTATCTGGTATCTTTTACCCATATTGTGTGAGCTGTTTGTTCCATTGGTGTTGGCCCGAGCTCATTTGTATCTAAACATCAGAAATTCTCCTCTTTTGAGCTGATTTTTGTGTGTGTGTGTGTGTGTGTGTGTGTGTGTGGAGTGGGCAAGTGGATAGTCTCTCTCCTCTCACTCCAGAGGTGTGTTCCCTGTCTCGGCCAGGTGTGTTGTGTAAGCCGAGTGGTGCCCCATAGTGTGTGTGTGTATCTTCCCAAGAGCGTGTGTCGGGTCGTTATAGAGACGCTGTGTATGTTTTCATCCCGCTCACATTCTTTTGGCGCCCCCACGGAGGATCTTCTTCGAGTACCTTCTGCTTCGAGCTTCAAGCTTCGAGATTCAGGGTTACAGGTTACAGGTTACAGGTTACAGGGACAGGTACAGGTACAGGTACAGGTGATTCACACAGGTACAGGTAGCTGGAGTACAGTGATATACTAGCAGTGATGTCACTTGCAGTTGTTGTGGGTATGCATCACTTGGCGCCTATTTGAGCGCATTGTTTACTGGATTGTACGTTACTTGTGGAAACTGCCATTGTACACATTTGTGGAGCCATACTTGGTTGTATTTGGCAGTCCCAGCCATTTCTGAGACTTGGTCTGGAAGATAGTCATTTCTGAGACTTGACTATACGCGATTTGTATTATCCTTCGTGTGAGGGTCGAAAGCGTGAGGTTTTTATTGAGCTGGGAGATTCTCAAATGTGGAGATCCTTTCGGTGATACAGGTAGCTGGAGCACCCTTTTTGTGACCTCGCCATAGGCTATGTACTAGTGAGTCCTATTTGATGCTCGGGTTCTATTGTTGACAGTTTATGCATATTGATACAGTCTATATTTTGGATTCTCATTGCTCTACTTCTGGGGAAACTCTGTCGAAATTTTCCCAAGTTATGATGGCTGGTTTTTTGCTATTTTGAGCCATTTATGTTGTTATGCTGCTGAAATTTTGGCAAAAATCAGAGGTTAAGTCAGGTGTGCCTTCTTGGGAGCTTCATGGTTGGCTTTAATGGATGATCAAAATGGCCCTCAGTTCACTCCTTTTCATTTAACTCAAAGAATTCAGATTAATGTTCATGTGTCCAGGAAGATCTTTTTCCAGCAGCGCATAGTCTTTATGTTTGGGCCAAGAAGATTGAGAGAGATTCTGGAATGTCCTTTGCCTGTTGTCATTCCGATGATTAACTATGAAAACTCATTTGATGTGCATGTGTTTGTCCTTATCTAAAGTTGAGCTCCATTGAAGTTTCTAGGGATTGGGTAGTGAAAAGTTTTGGGTTCTTGCACGTGTGTTCGAAGGGGTTCTCAAAGCATCATAATTTGGGTAGCCATGGCTTTCTCTTATCCGGAGTTTCATGGAAGAAGTGATGAAGATGTGGAAGAATTTTTGGAAAAGATGGAGGTTGCCTGCATTAGCAACCAGATTCATGACCCTACGCAAATGTTACGCCTTCTCCAAATTTGTTTGAAGAGTGATGCACGAGTTTGGTCTAAAGCATTTGAAGAGGAGTTGCGTGTGGCTGATCCACCTGTAAGGTTGAGTTGGGACAATCTACGACATGGGTTGGAAGTGGAGTTTGTGAAGATAGAAGATCCTGACAAGGTGTGGCAAGAAGTACAAGCTTTGGTGCAAAAGGAAGGTGAGCCAGTAGATGCGTACATACGTAAGTTTTCATTGGCATGGGAGCGAATGTGCAAGGCTTTAGCACCACAGGTACCCCCGCCTGACATGATGAAGAAGGACAGGTTCTTGGCTGCTCTTTGGGAGAATATACGTTGGAGAGTGGAGCTAAAGAAGCCTAGGACATATGAGGATGCACTAGAGGTAGCAAGGAACAAAGAGTGGAAGCTGAGGAAAATGAGCCAGTTAGGGGTGGAGTCTTTGCCAATGAGGTCTGAATTTCAGCCTATAGAGTCTTTACAAGGGCGCATGTTAGGGGTTCATCATGAACCAGTAGTTCCTGTTACTACTCAGGTTATGCCAGCAGTGGTCACTACAGCAGTGCAAGATGATGGGCTAAGGCAAGACATGAGGCAAATGGTTGATTTGATGAAGAATCTCAGCCTAAACATGCTAGGTCAAGTGGGAAATAATCGAGGTCGAGGGAGGTTTGCAAATCAGCCAGGAGGTGAAGAAAGGCCTAGGAATGGTGTTGGACAAAGCAATGGTAGGTTTTGGAGGCAGATGCCCACATGTTATAATTGTGGAGAGTTGGGTCACATCAGCCCGCAATGTGATAAGCCACCAAGGATGGGGGGAGACATGTATCCATTGCCAAGACAGGTGCTAACTAGGTCAAATGATTATGGCATCGAAATTAAGGGAGACGAAGGAACCAGTGGACTGACCCAAGAGGAAAAGCGAAAGACAAAAGTGCTAAGTGTAGTCACCTTGGAGAAGGCATCAAAGCTAGAGAATACATTAGTGATGCCTATTGGGAAGAGGACCACAGAGAAAAAGGAAGGAAGAAGTGCCCCAGGTCCTAGTAAGAAGAAAGGAAAGAGCCATGAAGGCGAGGATGTCAAGGCCAAGAGGAAAAGGAGAGCTCGTCGAAAGTTTCATGTTTCAGATTTTCCACTAGGGGATGGACAATTAAGCTATGACTTGAAGGAGGATCTGACGAGCAGGAAGGCAGATGTTACTTTTGGGCAGCTTATAGAGATGGTGCCTAAGCTAAAGCGACAGTGGAAGAGGATGGTTAACCCAATGGAGAAAGAGCCAGAGAGAGGTTCAGTGAAGGTGTTGGCAATGGACGAGCTACCAGACATTTGTCCAATAGTAGATGTGTGGCATAAAAGGAAAAATTTGGGACAAGGTTATGTGGATGGCGGAGCCCAAATATGCGTCATAACACACTCATGTGTTGAGAAGATGGGTCTCACAGTGGCTGGGGTGTCAGGTTTTCGGATCAAATTGGCAAACCATCAAAAAGTAAAATGCTTAGGTGTTGTAAAGAGCTTAGAAGTGGAGGCATATGATGCAAAGGCAGTGGTTGATTTTCATGTGATGCCAGCAGGGTTGGAAGCATATCCTATTATCCTGGGTAGACCATGGTTACGTGCAGCAGAAGCTGTTCAAGATTGGCGACATGGTACAATTAGCCTCTATGGAAAGACAGGTACCAAGAAGCTTTATAATATGGACACAAGGAAGCGATTGGAGGAGCTTTATGAAGATGAGGATGAGTCTAGTGATGAAGGCTCTTCCACGGTGACAGATAAGGACAGTGATAGCACTACCAGCAGTGATGAGGATACTGATGTTGCATTTCTTTTGATGGACAAAGAAATCCAGGAGATTGGTTTAGTTGCATTTGCGAATGAGGTTGAAGATGAAAGTGAAGGGCCTTATGAAGTGATTGAAGGGTTGATGCAAACCAAGGTTGAGTTGTCAAAGAAGCAGGAATTAATGACGCAAATGATTAGTGGAGACCTCTCAGCTATGGAGAAGGATATATATTTGCATATGCTGGCTAGTTTTCCTGATTTGTTCATTACTTCATATGAAGAGATCAGAGGGTTCAAGGGTGAACAGATGCATATAGAGCTGAAACAAGGTGCTAAGCCAGTGCGGCAAAGGCTAAGAAGGATGGGTCAAGAGCAAATGGAAGCGTTGCGGGTAGAGGTGGACAAGTTATTGAAGGCAGGGTTCATAGTTCCAGTGGAGACCACAAAATGGGTGAGTCCAGTTGTAGTCAGTCCAAAGAAGGATGGGAAGTGGAGAATTTGTGTGGATTTTAAACCCTTAAACGCAGCCACTAAGAAGAACCCATATCCTCTTCCATTCATCGATCAGATCTTAGATTCAGTGGCAGGTTATGAGAGGTACAGTGTGTGTGATGGTTTTTCAGGCTATTTTCAATTGAAGATTGCTCTTAAAGACCGCACAAAGACAACTTTTATTACGCCATGGGGCTGCTATTGCTACACAGTATTGCCATTTGGGTTGTCAAATGGACCTTCCTTCTATCAAGAGAGAGCAAATTGGGTGTTGGAACCATTCATTGGTAGTTGTGTTAAAGCTTTTATGGATGACTTCTGTGTCTATAGCAGTAGGGCTGATCACCATGAGAAGCTGCAGATGGTATTGGCTCGATATGATGAATGTGGAGGACAACTAAATCCAAAGAAATGTCATCTAGCACAGCCAAGGGTGAAGTTATTGGGCCACATGGTGTCAGAAAATGGCATTGAGGCTGATCCAGACAAGGTTAAGTCTATTATTCTTCTTCCATCACTTACGAGTACGAAGCAATTGGCAACCTTTATACACAAAGTGAAGTACATGGCACGGTTTATTCCATTGTCTTCGCAACTTCTTTATCCATTACAGCAAGTGGCAAAGCATGATCCATTGCAATGGGATGACAAGTGTGAAGAAGTGTTTCAAGAGGTGAAAGAGGTGTTAGGGGGTTTGTCAGCCATGCAGGCTCCTGATTGGGAGAAAGTTTTTTATGTAAATCCATCAGTAGGGGATGATGCCATTGGAGCCATGCTATTGCAAAAGGGGAAGGGCAGCCATTATATGAGGCCAGTGTATTGTGCAAGCCGAGTGAAGTTGGTAGCGGAGAGAAAGTTATCGGAAGTAGAGCTAGTGATGGCCAGTGTAATATTTGCTTGTCGACGATTTCGTCATTACTTGCTACCACGGCCTTTTGTTTTCTTGACGAGTTATGTCTTTTTGCCACAGTTAATTAATGGTATTAACATGTCAAATGTGGTGAAGAAATGGGTAATTGAGCTGCAAGAGTTTGAGTTCTCTTTTCTAGTGGAAGATAGTACAAGGGCTACCCTAGCTGATTTGTTGACCTACAAGGAGAATCCCCTTATTGTTAAGGAAGAGGTGGTGAGAAAAGTAGTTGAAGAAGTGCCACAGATCAGCAATGCACATGTGTTGTTCTTTGATGGTTCATACAGAAAGAGCCATGATGCAGCTTCAGGGGGTATAGCACTTTATGATCCAGAGGGGAAGCTAGTATGCAAGAGAGGGTTCAAATTGGATGCTCATAGCAACAATGAGGCTGAATATGCTACTTTGGAAGCTGGATTACACATTTGTTTGAAGCATGGGGTTCGAAGGTTGAGCATAAAAGGTGATGCCTTGTTAGTGGTGAAGCAAGTGCTGGGTGTGTGGAAGAGCAAGAACACCTCATTGAAGGAAATGTGCTTTAGAATTAAAGGCCTGTTAAAAAAGTTTGAAGCATGGAGCATCAGACACATTGAACGTGCTCTAAATGGAGAGGCACATGAAGCAGCTCAAGGCATGATTGGGGAGCTATTCGTGTTGAGGATCAATTTACCTCTTTATCATGGCCGGGAAAGTTTGGCTCAAGAAGAGGAGTTTTTGCTAACAGGAATCATTCCAAAGGAGATTCAGAAGTCTAAGAAGTATAGCTTTGTGCGTAGAGCATAGAGGTACAAATTGATTGGTGATGTCTTATACATGAAAGGGGCTGATCTCGTGTTGAGACGTGTACCTTGGCGGGAGGAGCTTTACAGAGTGTTGGAAGAGAATCATGAAGGCGCATGTGGTGGCCATTTTGCTCTAAAAATCACCTTGCATAAGATTTTGCAAGAGGGGTATGTATGGCCTAGTTTGCACAAGGATGTTCACCATTGGTGTAGGTCTTGCAATAGGTGTCAAGCATTTGGGAAGAGAGTGTTGAAGCCAGAGCTACGAAAAACCATTATGGCATTTGATGTGTTTGAAAAGTGGGGGATTGATGCAATAGGCCCATTACCTATCACAAGCAGGGGCAAAAGCTATATCTTGACGGCAATGGACTATCTCTCTAGATGGGCAGAGGCTATAGCAGTAAAACAGATCACTGCAAAGGATGTGGCAAAATTTGTGTATGATGAAATATGTTGCAAGTTTGGGGTGCCATTAGAGCTACTTTCAGATAAGGGGCCAGGATTTAGAGCTAAACTGCTAGACTTCTTATGCACAAAGATGAAGATTAGGCACCAGCATACCACTCCTTATTACCCGCAGTGTAATGGCTTAAATGAAAGATTCAATGGTGAGTTGGTACAAATTCTTTATAAAGTGACAGAACATCGAGGAAAGAATTGGGATTTGGAAATGCCTAGTGCATTATGGGCTTACCGTACTTCGGTGAAGACAGGTACAGGGTTTACTCCATTTCATTTGGTGTATGGCAAGGAAGCACTATTGCCTGTGGAGGTAGAGTTGCCTGCGGTCAAGATGTTAGAGAAGTTGCTTGGGCCGCCTAGTGATGCATTCAAAGAGAGGCTCTTGCAGTTACAAGAGGTCCAGTTGGATAGGATGAGCGCATTGGAGCATTATGGGCACATGCAGGATAAGGCTTTGGCAAAGATAAATGAACAGGTCAAAAGTAAGGGTATCAAGAAACATGACTTGGTTTTGCGCTACAACAGTAAGCTGGACAACACCTTCCAAAAGAAGTTTCAAATTAAGTGGGAAGGCCCTTTCAAGGTAGTGGAGTGTTTTCCAAATGGCACATATCAGCTGGCTAACCTGGATGGTGTTCTACATAAGTCAAGGGTAAATGGGTTGCGTCTTAAATTGTATCATGCTAGATTGATGATGGTGGAGCAAGATGAGCGTTCCGTGGATCAAGCAGTGTTGGTGAGGGATGAGGAGACCTGTGATGTGGCGAGTCTCATATCTCTCTTTGCTGCTGCTGATCATGAATGATCTAGCAGGCTAGGGGATGGGCAAATTATGTAAGGAGTTTTTTGGAGCAAGGGATTGCGCATATGTACATACACATGCATGGTGAATCAAATAAAGAATTGCCCATTTTCCAGAGCCAGGTGGTTACGTGGGGCCCACATGTGTACAAGTAGGACAGCATGTACATAGTGCAGCGATTTTCACTATTATCAATACTAGTGTGTTTTTTCTACAATAAGGAGGAGTTGGTAGCGCGTAAAACTTCTCGAGGAAGCTATCCGCGGGCCGACGACATGAGGTCAGCAGGTGCGTCAGATGGCATCTAGTGGCGTCAGGAGGGCGAACGAGGTCAATATTTGCACGCGGATGAGGACGGACACAACGTGGGTGTTTTCTTGTGAGAGTTATGGAGAAAGGTCATCATTAGGACCACTTTTTGGGGCCACTTCACGTGGTGACGAGATGCATTATTGGAAAAAAGCCGAGTGCCAGGTGTGCGAATGATGCAAAAAGGTGACAACTATGCACTGCGAGGTCAGTTTTTGGCCTGTTCGGGGTCCGTTTGAGGTCATCTAAAAGGCCAAGGGTGCCCAAGTAATAAAGCTAAGTGTGGGAACTGAAAAAAGAGAGAGAAGACTAGAAAAAACGTGGAGAAGAGAGGAGGAACAACCGCAGGTGTGTTTTTTGGGTTTTTGGAGCCTGTTTTGGCCGTAAACTGCTCATCCGAGGTCGGATTTGAGCACTTTGACATTGTAGACTGGGGTTTTGGGCCGTTCCGGACGCGATGGCGCTGTCCATTTTGCCAAATTCCTCACTCTTTTCCTGCTGGTTTTCTGTGTAAGTTTCTCCTATGAGCGAAGTTTCTGCTCCAGTTTGTGATTGTATCTGGTATCTTTTACCCATATTGTGTGAGCTGTTTGCCCCATTGGTGTTGGCCCGAGCTCATTTGTATCTAAACATCAGAAATTCTCCTCTTTTGAGCTGACTTTTTTGGGTGTGTGTGTGTGTGTGTGTGGAGTGGGCAAGTGGATAGTCTCTCTCCTCTCACTCCAGAGGTGTGTTCCCTGTCTCGGCCAGGTGTGTTGTGTAAGCCGAGTGGTGCCCCATAGTGTGTGTGTGTATCTTCCCAAGAGTGTGTCGGGTCGTTATAGAGGCGCTGTGTGTGTTTTCATCCCGCTCACAACGTCAATAGGTTGTGACACCTGGCGGCTATAAAAGCCACCCTTTGGGTCACTTTGACATATGTCTCAAGGCTCAAGCTCTCCGCCTCAAGCCTCTCCTCTCTACCTTCGGCGCTTCGCCTCTACGGTCTACCCTCTTCTCGAGGCTCGGAGCTCTACCTTTGAGTTTCCTCCCTACCTACTTGGCACTCTCTCCCTCCTCTACCCTCTCAACTTTCAAGCTCTCCTCTACTCTCTCTCTCCACACAAGCTCTCCTCTACTCTCTCCACCATCATGTCATCTCAAGCTAACTCCACTTCTCAAGCCGGCTCTTTTCGAAGGAGGCCCGCCGTGCAAACGTGGTCGTGGTGGGATGAAGTCGACTCTACCGCGCGCGGTGCAAGACCATGGACATGCAAGCTATGCCCGTACAAGAGAACGGGTGGTGCAAACAAAGTGCGAGCCCATCTTCTTCATGAACCCGGCCACGAGGTGAAGTTTTGCCCACACATTACTCCCTGAGAAGAGGTTGGAGCTTTTTGAGAAGCTCGCGGTGTATGAGGTCGCGGAAGCGGCCAAGAGGGGTCGTTTTGCTGCCGTTGATCCCTACGCCACGGCGACACCGCGAGAGCAAAGGCAAGCCAACCTTGGCTCCACCTTTCAAGCGTTCAAGACAAATGCATCCACATCGGGGGCTTGCATTGCGCATCGCCAAAGCACCCTCAACAAAAATTGGAATCCTAAATTGAAGGAAGAGGTGGATAGGTCGGTTGCCCGATTCTTCTTCCACGACCACATTGCCTTCCATGCTTCACGGCGGTGAGTTTCCATTGTGACTTATGGCATATGCACATTGCAATCTCCCATTTTGTATTTCATTATGGGGTCTTGACTCTCCATACTAACACAACATGCTCTTTTTTGGTGGATAGGTCTCCATATTGTGGAACCATGGTTACAAAAATAGGGGAATATGGCCCCTCTTATGTGCCACCTTCATCGGAGAGGCTTCGCACCACCCTCCTTGACAAAGAGAAGGTTGCTGTGGAGCAAGCGGCCCAAGCAACAAAGGATTTGTGGGAGACCAATGGCATCTCTCTCCTTGTAGATGGATGGAGCGACACCCGCAAGCGGTCCATCCATGGAGTGGTGGCCTACTCTCGCGGGGAGATGTACTTTGTGGAGTCACATGATGCATCCGACAGTGGCAAGACCACGGAGATGCTTGCTGCGGAGTGGACAAGCACCATAGGGATCATCGGCCCGGAGAATGTCCTTTGATGGTTGCAGATGGAGAGGCGTCAAATAGGGCAGCCGGGGCTATCATTGAGGGCATGTATCCCACTATCCATGTCACATTTTGCATGGCGCATTGCCGCAACAACCTCCTCAAGGACATAGGGAGCTTGTCATAGACACAAAATAGAGAGATCAACACGCCCAAGTGGTCTTGGGTTACGTGCAATCTCAAACAAGCCAAGAAAAAAACTCCTATGGTTCTTTATGGCTTACTGGCCCTTAAGACATAGCGATGCAGACGGGAGCACGTCCAATGTGCGATGGATTAAGGGTGGGAGTGGCTAATAAGTCCGAGGTAGGACCTTGAAACTTCTTTGACAAAAAAAAAAAAAATCTAAGAGAGGTTCTTTAGGTTCTTTTCTTGAGTGATGATACCAAACACTACCAAAGAGCTCTGATGCCAATGTAATAATAATTTAAACTTAGTGCATCTAGACATCTGTTAGAGTCAGCGACATCTGGATGACATGGCTATATGAGCTGAATGTCAACTGAATTTGAACCGAATAAATTCTAGTGCATCAAGATGTCTGTTTTGATGAGGTGACTGGATACTGTTGTGAGTGCATCAAGAGTTCCGGAAGGATGAGATGGCTGCAAGTGATCTAGGTGCATCAAGAGTTCTCGACGAAATGAGATGGCTAGATTAAATGATTGAAACACAGTGTTCAATGTGAATTAAGTGTCTGATTTTGTGAATTACATGCTATGTGGATGTACTATTTTGTGGGGATGGTCGTGGGCATGGTCTGGTTGGTTGAAATGTGAAATGAAAGGATATGAATCTGATAGTAACAAGAATTAGTAGATTAGGACATCCGTGAAAAGCTCAGCGCGGTCTGTATGTGATTATCAAATGGTTACAATGATAAGGATTTGTATTTGAGACCCTCGACAGAAATGTGATCGATCAATGAGTGATGTCTTTATAGAATTGGTGGATTGGTGGAGTCTGGTGCATGAGTACATAAGAGTCAATGTCTACTGAAGAAAGTTTCCGCCCTTTGGCTGTTTTTGCTGGCGTAATCGAGAGCGATTACAATTCTTTCAAGAGAGGGGAATGTCACAAAGCGATGACGTGGCACGCCCACATGGAAGAGAAATTGCCAAGTAGACAAGAGAAGCTGAACCAACCAACCTAAAGAACTTCTGAGCACCGGCCGAGGGGCCTAGCCCTAAAAATCCCAAAGCTTGAACTTTGAGGAGGATTTCCGTAAAACGCACTGACGTGCTAACGTGGCATACTGTACAGACTGCTGACGTGGCAAAGCTGTATCAAATTTTGCAATTTGTGATGCAGTGCTGATGTGGCAAGTTGTACAGATTTCCGTAAATCGCGTTGGCAATCTTGGGCAGTTTATGGGCGCTGGCTTTTGGAAGCAGATGCTTTTGGGGATTAAGTGCTTTTAGGTAACGTGGTTTTGGGGCTCTGCTTTGGGGCAACCCTTGTACTCTTTATAAGGATCCCAGGGCCTCACTATGCAGGGCATCCGGACACGAGTTTGAGAGCAGGTAATCCTCGGGAGTTGTACTGTCGCGAGCATAATAATAAAGAAATACCAAAAGGGATGCCAATCTTTTGGGGCCAGTGCATCTGGGTTCGGAACTCTGCCGTGCCATGTCGACTCTCTCTCTCTCTCTCTCTCTCTCTCTCTCTCTCTCTCTCTCTCTCTCTCTCTCTCTCTCTCTCTCTCTCTCTCTCTCTCTCTAAGTTGAGTGATTTTGTTGTTTCTGTACGTGTGTTGCTATTGATGTCATGCTTGGAGTGTCCAAGCCTATAACGATCTGGCGATGAGGCTAGGGCTGAAATTTGCAAACTCTTGTTGATCCAAGGGCTGAATCTGAAAACGCTGGCTGATTTGTTGTCTTGGGCTAAAAACTAAAAATGTTGGTACCGATGGGTGGATCTGTGACGGTATGGCGAGGTCATGGCTGAAAACTGAAAACGATGGTGCTGATGGCCTGATTTGGTGCAAAAATGCCAAAGATGCTGAGGTATTGCGGGTACTTGGTGCTGGTGACCTATGCTTGAGAAGTGATCCCTAGGGTCACTTATGTATGGGATTAAAGCTGGTTCGGGCAATGCCAATAAAATTCCTAGGGTTCTAAAAATGTCATTTATTAATGAGTTGATAAACTCACTTATAAGAGGTGCTTCACATGTAGAAAATACCTAATTTGGGTACTAATGCAACTATATGGGAACACCTCCGTAGTGCCTACACCTAGCAGACATTGGCTGTGCTCCTGTGAAATTAGAGGGTATGCAGCTACTCTAAAGTGCCTAGACATGCACGTTGTGTGTACAGGCTCACACGGGTGCTAGAACACTTCCTAGGTAGTTAGCTTGTCCACATGCACATAGGGTTAGATGTGCACTTGACATTATTCCTTTCCATAGACGTGATAGGCTATTTTGGCATCCGCTGGGGATTATATTGTACTCAGTAATCTACAGCCCTGACTTTTTCCACAAAAAAAAAAAGAGATCTATCTTTGGAGTTTTTGAACTTTGAAGGGTATTTTGAGAATTTCCACAATTCCAAAGGTATTCTAGTAATTTTCCCTTATTTGTTCTATTCTTCATTGATCTCGTTGAGGCAGTTCACCAATGTTACCTGGAAGGAGCTTGTTTTGTGAAATTGTCTGAAGAGGACCAGATTTAGAGTCCACCATTTCAAGGGGTTCAGATGTTTTCATAGGACAGGTTTAGGAATTGTTTAGGCTGATGGTGGTGGCAGGCCTTCCGATTCTAAGAAACTTTTCCAAGAACGAGAGGATCAAATTTGTTTACGTAGATATCTCAAGAGGGATTGGCCGCAAAATTTCACCAAGGACTTTGAGTCTTCAAGTTTTAAGGAGTCTGTTCATGATGGAGCAGTTGTTTGTACAGGTGAATTTGTGCACTTAAAGAGGCTTAATAGTGGGTTGTAAATAGTGGTGCCTCTCAGCATGCCAATTCTGCAAGGATCTTTTGGCCTGACATAAAGGAAGTAGTGACCTACGTTAGCTACATTCAATGCTCATGTCTTGTACGTGCTAAACCAGGAGCTTTTTAAGTCCAGCCTTCCTCCAAAACTAAGGGCAATGTGAAGAGATGGAAGTGGAGAAACACCATCAATGATCTTCGTCTACAAGATACCTATAGATGCTGAGTTCAGCTTCTTTTTTTTTTCCCGAGAAAAAAGTCCTTCTATTAGTTAATGAAAACTGCCCATAGGGCTACAACCACCTCTGCAAGAGAGGGCTACAACAATCATGATGGAGAGACTCCCAATGGAAAAAAAAGCATATGTACAATAAGGCTAAATCAAGAGATGGGAGGAGGGAAGAGCCACACAGGTGGACGGTAGTGCCATCTGAGCACACCCTGGACCATGGTGAAGAAAGGCCTAGGACGCCAGAGTCGCAGGAAAGCCTCTCTGCGCTCCCGCATGCGGTCAGAGCTGCCCTGGAGTCTCTCGAACTGTCCTCTAAGAGTATGGATCAACTCTAGCCAAAGATCTCGAATAGTCTCTGCTGGTGGTACAGGGCGAGCCTCGAAGATGCGGAAGCAACGGGCCCGCCATATGAACCAGAGTGTTAGGCCGCCTGATGAGCTCCCAACACTCCTCTCTCTCATTGCACCACTCCTGTAGAGTAAGCTCTGTAGCAGGCTGGAGTGTAGGTTGACCCCCCTGCATCACTATCATCCTGTTGTGGAGGATAGCTCAAACTGAAGTGCCAGGCCCGTGAGAGTAGACCAAGCAATTGCTCCCCATGTGTACTGCCGAGCTGTAGAGAGAGCTGGCATCAGTCGATAAACGCGAAGCTACACTTGCTGTGCCAAAGGACAGTCCCAAGATAGTGACGCTGACTCTCCACAAGACGGTCACAAGCTGCACATGCGGCCGAGAGACCACTATGTACAAGCCAGCTCTCAATTTCTGTAGCTTGGTGTGCAACCAGCCACTGGAACAAAGTGACTCTCTCCCAAAAAGCTGCCAAGAACTCGGCTGTGAGACCCTCCTCCTGCCAATGAGGTGCTGCAACAGGACGAGCCTCTCTCTGCGCTGCCAGTATGTGACGTCCCAGACGAACAGTGTACTGAAAGAAAGGGACACCTGGATGGTCTACTGAGGAGAAAGGGTCCCTCCAAAGCCACTCTCCAGGATCCCACTGTACTCGTGCCAGTGGACAGCTCTCACAAACCCACAGTCTCTAGTGGCCAGTCTCAAGAGCTGATGGGTCAGGATCTATGACACAAGTCCTCCCAAAGATGCCCACCACTCGGATCCTCTGAAAACAGCACTCTGCCACCTGTGGAGCCTCTACTGCAACTCTGTGTAAACAACCCTCACCCTGTAGCTCGAAAAACAGGGAGGGTATAGTCTCTGAGCAAGCGCGAATTGAGATGAGAACCTCCAATCGCGTGAACGCTCCCATCCATCTGGGCGCTGCTGACTCGAGAGGTGTGAGCCACTCAGCTGGTACTGCCTCTGAGATGTCCTGACACATGCTCTGCACCCCTCTCATGCCCTGTAGTAGTTGAATGCCCTGAAGCTCCTCTAACAAGCCTGAGAACTATAACCAGTCACCTAAAGAGCGTGCTGGACCCTCTGCCATGGGACCCCAGGAAACATGAGATTGACTACCAACCAAGTGGCCTCTCTGTGTGCTAACCATGGGGTTCCAAACAAGGGGCTGTCTCAGGTGCTCCTTCGTGCAAGTAGGCTGACGCTGCTCCAGGCCTCTCCGCAATTGCTCCCAAGATCGGAGCAGACTCACAGCGAAGCGGTCCTTCAGTCTCCTGCTCAAGCCAACTCTGCGCATCTCTGTGAAAATCCATCTAGTCGAGGGTCGCCAGGGGCCTCCAGTCTGAGGCACCCTAGCACTAAGCCGCTGGAGCAAGAACTCCTTCCAGGGCTCCTCACCTGGAAGAAGTCCTCTAACGATAAACTTCCCAAGAAGGGCTCTGCTCTGCTGTGCTGGGTCTATGATCCCCAACCCTCCCTGAGAACAAGGAAGAGTGATGACCTGCCATGCCACTTTGGCCCGGGCTATCTGAGTGTCACGTCCCAACCAAAGGAAGTTCCTGATCAGTCTCTCTACCTGGCTGATACAAGAACTCGACAAGATCCAACAAGAAGTGATGTTCCACATAGTAGCCAACAACACTTGGTTGGCCACTACAACTCTGTCTGCCAGAGAAAGTTGTGCGGAGCTTCAATGTAACAACTTCCTCTTGATAGACAGGAGGAGGGGAGCAATCTGTTGCTCGGGAGACAAGTCCAAACCAACCTGACAACCCAAGTACCGAATTGCACTCCCTGGGCGAATCCACCTGAAACCCTCACCTAGCATCCAATCGGGCGTAGGAGCACTACCAACCAAGAAAGCCACTGTCTTTCTCCAGTTGATCAGTGCGCCAGATGCACAACAGAAAGTCTCAAGAGCTTGCTCACACCTGAGAAGGAGGCCACCTGAGAAGGTTGGCCTCCTGGCCATCCAAGTACAAGGCTGAGTCGTCTACAAACTCAGCGTCCAGTAGCCCATCTCCCCGAATAGGGAGCGCTAAGCCACGTAAACCAACGTGTTGTGAAACCAAAAACCTGCTCATCGCCTCAACATAGAACAGAAAGAGGAAGGGGGCAAGAGGGCAGCCCTGTCTGACCGACGTGTGAGCATGAAACGATCACCTCTACCTCCTGACAAAAGTACCTGACTGTGTGCCCGTGTGTACAAAGTTGACACCCCTCTGATCCAAGCATCTGAGAAGCCCATCTTGCGTAGAGTGCCCTCCAAAAAGTTGGATTCTGATGGTAATGTTGATGATCATGATGTGTGCAACCAGAGGATATGCATCTACTCTAAGTGCCTGGGCATGCACGATCTGCGAACAAACTCACAAAAGTACCAGAACACTTCCTAAGCTAAACTGACTGGACTGACTGAACCCTTGTCATCTGACTGGACTGACTGAACCCTTGTCATGCTGTAGCTTGTCCACGGACACAGGGTTGGATGTGTCACGTGACATCCCCTCCTCTTTAAAGTGAGGTACTCGTTACCGAACTGTATGGCGTCAAGGAAGATCGCCAATAACATCCGGAATCCTAGAAAGGACTCTTCGCCGGCCCACTCTGATGTGTGGGTCGTACGATACTTGAACTTCATAAAGGTCTGCAATGCCTTCTTCTTTGGGTCGCGCCGAAAGCGACACAAAATCATCCGTAGCTCCTTCGATGCGTCAACTTCGTCTAGAGTCATGCTTCTTTCTTCTTCAAGAATCTCCATGGCTGAAAATTCCTGAAACCAATTCCAACACAAAAACATGAACATACCTATTCCATGTAAAGTGACTGGAAAGAATCTTTTCTTCCTCAAAGACTGTGCATGCAATGTAGATGAACAAATAGACGGAGTGCCAAACGGTTCACCACACACACGCAAACAATGAGATCAAATCTTTCTCTTCTGATCTAAATCAATCAACTATGGCAATTCACAACGGAAATGCCCATGCTTGGTGCTCAATCTTTCTTTTGCTCTTGCTATGACGTGCCAAGGAAGAGACATGGGATGTGACTTTCTTGAATGCATACTTTTCAGCTTTTCATGAGAAATCCGCATGCATCCGTGCTCATTCATGAGGGAAACATGCTCAACGTACAATATGTCATGCCTAGGAAAAGGGATCACATTAAGACGTTGATTAAAATACAGGAAACGATCACAAATGAAACACTCGATCACTGCGTATTGACTAATCATGCAAACACATAGTACTTCTTGTGGAGGTTCTTTGGACCTAGGCTAGAGAGCCAAGATTGGTTCTTCCCGAGGGGGTTCTTTGGACCTAGGCTCGAGAGCCAAGATCGGTTCTTCGTGAATGATCGAATCTGCACTGAGGTTAGCCTCACTAGAAACAGTATCAACAAACCCATCATTCTTGTGAACAATCACATCATGGTGATACAAATCATCATGCTCGTGAGAAATCACATCTTGATCATACAAATCCTGTGTGACATGCTTTGAAGAAGGAGAGACAGAGAGAGTCTTCTTCTCCTAATTCTGTTCAATCTTCGCCTGCACATTAGAAATGAGAGATGGAGAATGAACAACTTGCTCTCCACGAATGACAATGGGAGAGTCACTTTTGGCATTGAAAGTGAACGTATTTTCCGCCCAATCAATGAGAGGGTTATGCTCACAAAACCATCGAATGCCCAAAATCATATCACATCCTGAGAGAGGAGAGAAAAAAACAATTCTACGGAAAGCAGCTTGTTGAACTGCGAACAACACATCAAGGCACTCTTTCGTGATGAGAGAGTCCATACCGAGAGCAAAGCCAGAGACCTCGAGAGGAGATTTTTGACTAACCTCTAGGCGGGCTCTCTCAACAAGAGAGGGACTTATCACATTATGCATACTGCCTGGGTCAAACAATATGACAAAACGCTGCTCCGTCATATGACCATAACATTTAATGAGAGACTCATCAATGGGAGGGTCATGAGAAACTTGGGACACACTCGTGTTGTCATTTATTGCATTGACAGAGGAAGTGGGTTCTGTGGATTCTTTAGATTCATTCGATTCAAGCTTAGGACATGTTCTTTTTATGTGACCCTTAATGTGACAATGAAAACAACGACCTTCCATAGAATAAGTGCTTTGCTCTTCCGACGTGATGTATCCTCCTAAAATTCCTTGTGCTACCTTTTCATCTAGAGTGAGCTTAGGTTTAGCAATTATGTTAGCTTTACCCTTAGGTTCATTTTAAAAGTTCTTTTCTGAGAGACTATTGGAAGATTGGTTAGAAGAGTTACCGTTCTTACCGTTCTGAGAAGTCTAAGAGGTACTTGTCGAAGTCTTGTTTTCCTTAGGCTTTCCCTTGTTGTGCTTCATCTCCTGTGCGAGAGCAATCGCTACCGCCTTGTTGAGATCAATTGGATCGAGCACCTCAACATCATACTTGATATACTCGTCGAATCCATAAAGGAATGCCTCTTTGCGCTCATCGTCCGACTTGCGTAATTGGGTGCCTAGCTGCAAAACACGATTAGAGAAAGACATAACTGGCATATCATTTTGCTTGAGAGCGCACCAATCGTCCTTCGATCGTGCATGGTATTGAGGTGGCATAAACCGCGCCTTGAGCTTGTCTTGGAAATCAGCCCAATTGAAGGAAAGGGGCGTGAATTTGTCGGCTTCCTCTAGGTGCGCGACTAACTGTGCCTCTTGCCATGCGTGGCACCAATTGATAGCATCACCGGCCAGGTTCATAGCTACCATCAAAACCTTGCTATTTCTTGTCTTCTTAGTTGTCGCAAAATAAGCATTAAACTGATGCAACCAAGAATGAATAACCGTAGCATCCATCTTACCATCATACTTACTGAAAGTCAACTTCTCTGTGACTGGGTTGTTGGAGTCCGAATCTCGGCTTGCGCCACTTGAGGAACTACCAACATCTTTGGTTGGTTCGGACTTCGAGGCAAGAACCTGTCGAACCAATTCTTGAGTGCGGAGGTCCCTTTGAACCTCCCGATCGGCCTCGAAGGCCGCTCGTCTTGCTTCGGCTTCCAAGCACATTTGCTCACGCTCATGCTCAATAGCCGCTTTTCTGTCTGCTTTTTTTTCTTTGCGTTCATCACGCTCGCGTTCCCTGTCAATGCGAGTCGCTTCTTGTCGTGCCATCATGTCCATCATTAATTTTACCAAGGCCTCCATAGGATTTGGTGCAATCCCTGGCGTAGATGGCGAAGGGGGAGGGTCAAGAAAACCTCCATGGTGAGGGAATTCTTCTTCACTACTCTCATGCCCATCACCTCCATGTGAAGTATCCATTCCGCTTCGGATGATGACCATGCACTCTGTTCTTTGGTTCTTAAGTTCACGAGGAACTTGGATTCTTGTGGGTCTTGGGTTCTGGAGGGTCTTGAGGTTCTTGGGTTCTTGAGGTTCTTGAGGTTCTTCTTTCGCTTGCAATCTGTGTTAGATTAAGGATCTTCTCTTCACCCGAGTTCTGCTCTTTTCCACGGGTGCACCCCTTGGCGGCCTTGCGCTCACACCAAGGTTGCTTTTTCCCACCTTACATCGATTGGCCGGCCGCTAAGTGCAGGGTCGGCTCTCAATGAGTGAAAAGAGGCACAAGGGGAGGTTGGACAAGCCCTTCTTTCTTGGATTTCCTGTCACTCTTCAAAAACACGATTAGGAATCGGCACGCCCAAATGGACTTGGGTTATGTGCGACCGCAACAAGCAAAAAAAATTATGTGGTTCTTTCCTTGAGTGATACAGAACACTGCCAAAGCTCTAATACCAATGTAAGGTGCAGCGGAATGAATGATGAACTTTGCTCAAGATGAGTGCTCCGAACTGTGCTCAAGGTTCCTTTTACTTAGGGAAGGGAGAGCCTTCCGTTCTTAGTGAGAGAGTGCATGGACACCAACAAAGTGAATGGACACTGTGAGTGAAAGTGCATGAGACTGAGAGATAGAGAGAGAAGAGAATACGACACCAGAGATGTAAAACCCTCCTCTAACGGCACCACTCTCGATGGCGAGAGTGGTCTACTATTGATTGCACAATCTGGTACAAGAGTAGATCGATGCTAACTGATGCAAGTCTAATGGGCTATGTCGATGTCGACAATGGTGATGACAGGACCGAGTATATGGCTGAAAACAGAGTGTTCCGATAACCTGTTGTACTGCTGTCCAAAAACGCCAAGGATGCTGAAATCTGCTGATGCAAAAACGCAACCTGCTGTAGCATGAAAACGCTGCCTTACTGCTGTAAATCAGCGCCTTTCTGCTGCCTTGAAAACGTTGGTGTTTCATGCTCACACGCTCGGTCAGACTAGGCTTTCCTCTAGCCCTCTTCCTCTTTCTATGCTATGTTGAAGCAATGAGCAGATTCTTGGTTTCACAGCAGGTTGGTCTATGTGGCTTAGTGCTCCCTATTCGGGGCGATGAGCTACTGGATGCTGAGTTTGCAGACGACTCAGCTTTGTACTTGGAGGGCCAAGAGGCCAACCGGCACAGGTGTAAGCATGCTCTAGAGACGTTTTGTTGTGCATCAGGCGCACTGATCAACTAGAGGAAGACAATGGCTTCCTGGGTTAGCAGTGCTCCTACGCCTGAAAGGCTGCCAGGTGAGGGTTTTAGATGAATTCTCTCAAGGACTGAAGTTCGCAACTTGGGCTGTCAGGTTGGCCTAGACTTGTTTCCTGAGCAGCAAATTGCTCCCCTCCTCCTGTCCATCAGGAGGAAGTTGTTACATTGGAGTTCGGCACGACTCTCTTTGGCAGGCAGAGTTGTAGTGGCCAACAAGGTGTTGTTGGCTACTATGTGGTACATTACATCTTGTTGGATCTTTTCGAGCTCCTGCATCAGCCAAGTAGAGAGGCTGATCAAGCACTTCCTTTGGTCAGGGCGTGACATTCAGATAGCCCGGGCCAAAGTGGCATGGCAAGTCATCACTCTACCTTTGTCTCAGGAGGGGTTAGGGATCATATACCCAGCACTGCAGAGCAGAGCCCTTCTTGGGAAGTTTGTTGTCAGAGGACTGCTTTCAGGGGAGGAGCCGTGGAAGGAGTTTTTGCTTCAGCGGCTTAAAGCTAGAGTGCCTCGGGCACGAGGCCCTTGGAGACCTTCCATCAGATGGATTTTCACAGAGATGCGCAGAGTTGGCCTGATCAAGAGACTGGAGGATCGTTTTGCTGTGAGCCTCTTTTGCTCCTGCGAGCAGCTGCAGAAAGGCTTGGAGGAGCACCAACCCACTTGCACGGAGGAGCGCTTGCGATAGCCCCTTGTTTGGAACCCCATGGTTAGCACTCAGAGAGACCACTTGGTTGATAGTAGGCCTCATGTTTCTTGGGGTCCCATGGCAGAGGGTCCAGCACGCACTTTAGGTGACTAGCTACAGTTCTCAGGTTTGTCAAAGAAGTTTCAGAGCATGCAGCTACAGGACATGAGAGGGGTGCAAAGCATGTGTCAAGACATCACAGAGGCAGTACCAGCTAAATGGCTTACACCTCTCAGGTCAGCAGCGCCCAGATGGATGGGGGCCTTCACGCAACTGGAGGTCCTCATCGCAATTCAAGCTTGCTTAGAGACTGTACCCTCCATGATTTTCGAGCTACAGGGCGAGGGTCGATTACATAAGAGTCTTAGTAGAGGCCCCACAGGTTGCAGAGTGTTATTTTCAGAGAATCCGAGTTGTGGGCATCTGTGGGAGCACTTGTGTCATAGATCGTGACCCAGCAACTCTTGAGACAAGCCACTGGAGGCTGTGGGCTTGGGAGATCTGTCCACTCGCACGAGTGCAATGGGATCTTGGAGAGTGGTTTTGGAGGGACCCTTTCTCCTCAGCCGACCATCCAGGTGTCCCCTTCTTTCAGTACACTGTTCGACTAGGACGTCACATACTGGCAGCACGGAGAGAGGCTCATCCTGCTGCAGCACCTCATTGGCAGGAGGAGGGTCTCATAGCTGAGTTCTTGTCAGCTTTTTGGGCGAGGTTGTGGGACGCCAGACAGCCGCGGCGAGTCACGTCGTTCCAGTGGGATTGGCTGCACATGGAGCTACAACAGTGGGGAGATGGCTTGTACATAGTGGCCTCTCGGCAGCATGTGCAACTTGTGACTATCCTTTGAAGAGTCAGCGTCACTGTCTTTGGGACTGCCCTATGGCACAACAGGTTTGGCTTCGGGTCCTTCAACTGATGCCAACTCTTTCCATAGCATGGCAGTACACTTGGGGGACAGCTTCTTAGTCCACTCTCACAGGCCCGGCATTACAGTTTGAGTTATCCTCCACCAGCAGGATGATAGTGATACAAGGGGATCAACCTACACTCCAGTTTGCTACAGAGCTTACTCCACAGGAGTGGTACAGTGAGAGAGAGGTGTGTTGGGGGCTCGTCTGTGGCCTGACACTCTGGTTCATCTGGCGGGCCCGCTGCTTCCGCATCTTTGAGGCTCGCCTTGTGCCACGAGCGGAGACTGAGGATCAAACCTACACTCCAGTTTGCTACAGAGCTTACTCCACAGGAGTGGTACAGTGAGAGAGAGGTGTGTTGGGGGCTCGTCTGTGGCCTGACACTCTGGCTCATCTGGCAGACCCGCTGCTTCCGCATCTTTGAGGCTCCCCTTGTGCCACCAGTGGAGATTGTTCGAGATTTTTGGCTGGACCTGATCGATACTCTTAGGGGACAATTCGATTCGAAGATTCACTTGAAACGCATTATGAATCTTCCAAGCGTCAGATCATTTCAGTCTTAAGCAACATCGTTGATCTTATCAAGCACTTGAAAAGGCCCATAGTAATGCATGCTAAGCTTCGGAAGCAACCGTTCCTTGCCCTTCATTTTCTTTAACCTTGCCTTTTTAAATCGCAAAAGTACCCAATCTGTAACAGACTTGGACACTCCAAGTCAAGAATCAATCACGAAAACACCAAACCACTTTAAAACAGTTCATAGTTCACAATAGATTTACACTGGCCCGGCGGAGTTCCGTGCCTAGAGATATTGGCCAAAAGACTGGCGCCCCTTTCGGTATTTCTTTTTGTATTAATCAGTGTTCAAAGTATAGCAGTGGTTCGGGTCTCACTCTCAGACTCTGCGTCTAGATGCTCTGCAGAGTGGGAGCCCAACTCACATATTAATTTACAAGGGATGCCAAAAGCACAAACCCCAAAAGCTTCAAATCAAAAGCCTAAAAATAAAAGCAAAGTTTCTTTCTCTCACAAGCTCCTCTGAGCTTTAGAAAATAAAGCAAAAGTATTCTCTCTCTCTCTATCTCAAATTGCGTAGAGCAAAAGCTGCTTTTTCCCAGCGTGTGATTTCCGGGCATTGCCGTACGGTGCCACATCAGCATGTTTGCGCATTTCCAGGATTCAGCCCCTGCTGCCTTTTAGGGTTAGGGTTTCTGGCACGTTTTAGGGTTTGAAGGTTTTAGGGGTTGGGTTTCCAGAATTAGGGTTTTTAGGAGCAGTTAGGGTTTTAGTTTCTGGGCAACCACATCATCACTTTGTGACATACCCCCCTCTTGAAAGCATTATAATCACCCTCGATTACGCCTGCAAAACAGACAGAGGCCATAAACCATCTTAGCGGACACTGACTGTTAGTACCTACATACTAGGAACACGCATCTAGCACATGTACCAATTGACAGTCACATCACAGGACATCACTAGACATTCAGCATTCATTCAGATCTTAGACCATGATTTATCGGCAATGTAGCTAGCAATCGCATCTAGATCCAATCGGGACCTCATCGATGTCCAAATGACTAACCCCTATTGCAACCATGTCTATTCGAGATCAATAAGACCAAAATGCTGCAGTCATTTCGTCTATCAGTTCCTTCACTTAAAAAGAAGTCAAGAACAAATCAGTATCATATTCAGGAATTCCATTTCATAAAGTCATACAGTAGAACATTGTCAGCATTCAGTATCCCTGAAGCTCAAAGAGACATCAGTGACTCTAGTATCAAAATCAAGGCATCTGTTGACAAAGGAGCAAAGTAACTCTCCTCTTGTGCATCCCACTGCACCAGATCTCCGGCCAAGCTGAATTCTGGGTTCCATTTGGAGTAGACTATGCTAAACCAAAAGCCTCAAGGTAAAGTTTCACAATCTGAGGAGTATCTGCCAGGTCCTCCTCCTCCATCCACTTCGCATCCAATGCAGGATAGTTCTTGAACTTAACCAAGAACAACCTTCGGACTTTACCTTTATTCTTCGGATCCTTATGTGCCAAAATCTGTTCAGGAACAAGGATCTCCTCGTTTTCTTTCACTTCGGGTTGCTCATCAGGCTCCCCATCATCCGGCACATCACCTTTGAAAGATTTCAAGAGACTCACATGAAATGCATCACATCACCTTTGAAAGATTTCAAGAGACTCACATGAAATGCATTGTGAATCCTCCAAGTATCAAGCAGTTTCAGTCGGAAGGAGACATCATTTATCTTTTAAGAGATCTGGAAAGGTCCGTAGTATCGCATACTAAGCTCTGGAAAAAGCCTCTCCTTTCCCTTTTTCTTTCTCAGGCGTGCCTTCTCAAAACGTAAGAGCACCCAATCATCCTCCTTCAATTTCAAGTCGCGACGATGGTGATCCGCTGCCTTTTTCTGTCGTTCTTGAGATTTCTGCAAAGCCTCGCGAACCTTGGCAAAAGCCGTGTCTAAGTCTCACGTATATTCATCTGCTTCAAAACTCTTATCTTTCGTGCTTAGAAAGGATGAAACCTTTGCAGCACCTTCAACAATCTCAAATGGCGCCTTCCCGTCGAAGAGTGTATCTTGTTATTGTAGGCAAATTCCACCAAAGGTAAGTACTTTTCCCACTGAGTTTGCTAATCCAAGATATAAGACTTCAATAAATCTAGACCAACTGAATTGGCAATCTCAGATTGTCTGTCAATCTGCGCGTGGAACGATGACGAGAACTGCAACTGCGTGCCAATGTTCTCCCAAATTGCCTTCCAAAACTCGAAAATATGGGGTCCCTGTCGGAGACAATCGTCTCACGCATGCCATGTAATTTGAAGATCTCACCTACAAACAGTCTCGCTAAGTGATCCGGCTTGATTGTTTTCTTCACTGGAATGAAATGAGCCTGTTTGCTAAATCTGGCAATAACAGTCCAGATACCATCATGACCACTCTGTGTTCTTGGGAGATCAAAAATGAAATCCATTGCAATACTTTCCCAGGGGCGGGTGGGTATCGGTAAAGGCTGTAACAATCCTTGTGCTTTATGCCTGTCAAACTTGACCTTCTGGCATACCAAGCAACTACGCACAAACTCTTCCACATCCTTCTTGAATCTCCGCCAAAAGAAGTATCCCCTTTCATGGTGGTAGCAATGCCGTGGTGACCCGTAAAAGGTGGACAGTGGCATTCAGTCATAACCTTTTTCCTCAACAGCTGTGTAACGCACAACATGGTTTTTCTCATCAAGTAGCCATCCCAAATGCAATATCCCGCTACTGTCTCCCCATCCCGTATCCGTGTGAAAATGTCTGCAAAATCTGTATCTGTGGCATACTGGTCAACCATATCCTCGAAGCTCCTATGATGTATCGCGGAAATAGCCAGAACTACAGCTTCCGAGACACGACATCTACCACCACATTCTTTTGTCCCTGCACATGGACAATCTGGAACTGAAACTGTGACAAGATGTTCGCCCACCGCATCTGCTTTTCCAAAAGCTGCTTCTGTGACAAGAAGTAGCGCAAACTCTGATGGTCTGTAAAGACAGTAAAATCCGCTCCGAGTAGGTAATGCCGCCACTGAGTAAGAGCATGGATAACCGCCAAAAGCTCTTTCTCATAAATCTGTGTTGTCATCTTCGGCCTTGAGAAAAATGGGCTCTCGTAAGCAATGACATGGCCTTCTTGCATTAAGACAGCACCCAGACTACGACCACAAGCATCACAATATACTTCAAATGACTTCTACAAGTCCGACAAAGTCAAAAATGGTCCCGTAGTCAATTTCTCTTTCAATCTCTGAAAGGCAGACACCTCTGTGGGTTCCCACGAGAAAGGGACTCCTTTCTGTGTCAAAGATATGCAAAGGGGAAGCAACCTCTGCAAACTTTCGAATGAACCGCCTTTAGTACGTACATAGTCCCAAGAAGCTTCTAACTTCATGGACATTCTTCAAATCGGCCAATCGCAGATAGTCTCTATCTTGGCCGGATCCATTTGCACTCCTGCTGTTGAGACAATGTGTCCCAAAAAGTGTTATCTCTGGTAGGAAAAATTCACTTTTCTTTGCATTAATCACTAACTTGTGATCTCGTAATGCCTGAAAGACTTGAAGCAGATGATCTCTGTGTTCTACCTCATTCTTGGAGAAAACAATGATATCGTCAAAGAAAGTGCCAACAAATAGCCTATACTCTCGAAAAATACTGTCTATCATCCGGTTAAATGTCGCAAGAGCATTGGTTAAGCTAAAAGGCATCACCAAAAACTCAAATAACCCAAAATTCATCCGAAAAGCTGTCTTGTAGACGTCTCTCGGCGCGATTCTGATCCGATGATATCCACTCTTCAAATCAATCCTACTAAAGCACGAGGATCCCTGTAATCTGTCAAGTATATCATCGATCCTAGGAATCCGAAATCTGTTCTTGATGGTGATTTTGTTCAGCTCTATAATCGATGCACATTCTCCAAGATCCGTTTTCTTCAAAACCAACAACACTGGAGAGCAATACAGTGAAGTACTAGGCTGGACATAACCCTTTTCCAACTCTTTCACTTGGTTCATAATCTCTTCATTCTATGCTTGGCTCACATGGTAAGGTGGCCGGTTTGGTGGTGTGCTTCCAGGTATCAGATGAATGGTATGATCTTCAGGACAAGCAGGTGGTAACTCACCTGGTAGGCCCTTTGAGAAGCAATCGACGTGAGAGTGGAGAAAATCTTGGCGTGCTTTATCAAGTTTAGACATATTTGTCCTATCCTTATCGCTCAATTCTTTCATAAAAATCGAGTAAATAAACAGACTGGATTTCATTAATTTAGAAATGGCCGAAGCCGATACAATAGGGACAGACTAGCCCTTCAGTTTAATATCCAAGTACAATGGTTCTGCCCTTCTCTGTAGTCAATGTCGCTTTCCTCGCCCAATAATCGACCATGGCGTTGTTCTTGTGGTACCAGGGAATCCCTAAGAGAACATCGCAACCTTCCAAAGGCATTATGAAAAAGTCCTCATGCCCCAAATACCCCTGACAATGCAACCGAAGTTTGCCAATGACAGGTGTAATGGCTACGTCCCTACCGGGTGCCGCTAGAACTGCCTCCGCAAGTGGTCCCATCCGATTGGGAGTGATCTCGAGCCGCGCCGCCAATTTCGATGAAATGAAGTTGGCCTTGGCTCCTCCATCAAAAAAGATGAGGGCCTCTTGGTCTTTCACTTTGCCCCAAGCTCGGCAAAGTTTTGTACTCTCGTCCATGGTGTTGGGATCGGTACCCACACAATCTGGAACCAATCCTATTTTCATCTTGCCTTCTCTTCGACGTTCCTCAGCTGCTCTCGAACTCTCAGGCCTGTCGTCGTCCTTGTCATTTTGTTCTTTCTGTGCCTTTTTAGGGCACTTCGCAGAGATATGTCCATGCTCCCCGCATCCAAAGCACTTCCCCTCCCTGATGAAGCGAGCTCTCTCCTGAGGAGTAAGCTTGGGTCGTGCATCCTTCTTTTCTGGGTTGCTCTTTCTCTTTTTACTTTCATTCGCTGAAGTCTGTTCGGCTCATTGTGTCATGACCTCATCGGTGGGGTAGGTCAGACTGCCAGAGTGAATGGCAAAGCCCCGTTTCGCATGACTCATCAACTCCTAAATAGAAGCTGACTTCTGTTCCAAGCAGTAATCTCGGATCTCTGTAGGTAGACCCAAGGTAAACCGCTCAATCTGTTCTGTGAACGAGATCTTCTTGAATGAAGAGGCGGGTAGAAGAGAGCTCCAGAATCTCTAGCAATAAGCATTCATTGTATCTCTCTTGGTCATCCGAAGATGGTTCCAAGCAGCTCGTATATCGCGTTCATACTCTTGCGTCAACCAAGAAGAAATAAACAGCTTTTTAAATTTCAGCCAGTTAACTGGCGCAGTCTTGTTTAAAAGAAGTGTGGACCACCAAGTTCGAGCATTCCCCTTAAAGTAAGAGGCAGCTCTCCGAATCTTGGAGTGCTCTGAGTAGCGTCCTCCCACGAAAATGATGTCAAACTGCTGTATAAAAGACAAAGCCTTCGAAGCATCTTTATATCCTAAAAAAGTGTCAAATTTGATCGATTGTCCACCTTCCTTAAACTCTCGGACTTTCTTGCTTTTATCTTCCAAAAAGTCATACTGGTTGGCTTTATAAAAATTCTTCTTGTTTGCATAGAAATTGCCGTCATCAGAGTCTGAACTGTCTGTAGACGAGTCCTCTGTAGAACTATCACTCATTGGGCGAGATTTAGACATCTTTGCCTTTTTCTTGCCCTTTCCGAAGCGTTGTTTCTTGCTTCGCTTTTTGCCTTTTCTGTCTTCTTCGCTCGAATCCGAAGAGCTAGAAGAACTGTTAGAAGAAGAAGAAGAGGAAGAACTGGGTACTCCTTCAAATCGAATACGCTTTTTCTGTTTCTTTGCCTTATCAAACGTCGATTGATGACCCAAATAACCCGAGAAGTCAGTGCCTTTCTTCTCCTTTTTGCCGTGCTTTTTAGCTTTGTTCTGCGCGTCAAAAAGCTGAGCAATCCGTGCATCAACCACCTCTTTTAATTCCTTCTCTGAATATGTCTTGTGAGCAGAAGGTTTCTTGAGAGCGGGTTTCAGGGGTGGTGTTGTGGTTTTCTGCCACTGCTCGTGCACTTCCTGAAAAGAAGTCTCGCTCATATATTTTGCCAATTTCGGGTCCTTCTCAAAACTGAGCATCATCTTTGTTGCATTGCCGATCAATTGACGACGCTTCATCTCTCGTTGCTCCGCCTCAGTAGGCCGAGGCGAGCCACACTCTGCCGGAATCTTCGTTGTGATCCCTGCCCGCATCTCCGGATGCAGAGAGAGTCGACTTATCCTTGCGTGGAGCTATAGGTGCCGTGGAAAAAAAATTTGGGATCGGATTTCCCGTAAAGGAGAAATCGGCCGTGCTCTGATACCACTGTAACAGACTTGGGCACTCCAAGTCAAGAATCAATCACGACGGCACCAAATTACCACTTCAAAACAATTCACAGTTCACAATAGATTTGCACTGGCCCGGCGGAGTTCCGTGCCTAGAGATATTGGCCCCAAAAACTGGCGCCCCTTTCGGTATTTCTTTTTGTATTAATCAGTGTTCAAAGTATAGCAGTGGTTCGGGTCTCACTCTCAGACTCTGCGTCTAGATGCTCTGCAGAGTGGGAGCCCAACTCACATATTAATTTACAAGGGATGCCAAAAGCACAAACCCCAAAAGCTTCAAATCAAAAGCCTAAAAATAAAAGCAAAGTTTCTTTCTCTCACAAGCTCCTCTGAGCTTTAGAAAATAAAGAAAAAGTATTCTCTCTCTCTCTATCTCAAATTGCGTAGAGCAAAAGCTGCTTTTTCCCAGCGTGTGATTTCCGGGCATTGCCGTACGGTGCCACATCAGCATGTTTGCGCATTTCCAGGATTCAGCCCCTGCTGCCTTTTAGGGTTAGGGTTTCTGGCTAGTCAGGGCAGAACTTAGGGTTAGGGTTTCTGGCAGGTTTTAGGGTTTGCAGGTTTTAGGGTTAGGGTTTCCAGAATTAGGGTTTTCAGCAGCAGTTAGGGTTTCAGTTTCTGGGCAGCCACGTCATTACTTTGTGACACAATCACCAGGTGAAAACAACAGTTCACGACGATGACGATCAGCAATCCTTTTCTGTTTTGCCCGAGTCTTCTCCAAGGCAACTTTAATTTTCTTATACATTTCATCCATGTTCTCGACATACCGATCTGCCTCAAAGATCTTGTCCTTTGTATGCAAAATGGGAGGAACTTTCTTGCCGCCTTCAACAATCTCAAAAGGTCCTTGCTAGTTGACAAATGCACCGTATTGTTGTATGTGTACTCAAGCATAGGCAAATACTGTTCCCACTTGCCTTTGCTATCTGACACATAACATTTCAACAAATCCAAGACAGTAGAATTAGCCTCTTCTGACTGTCCATCAGTTTGTGGATGAAAGGAAGACGAGAACTTGAGCGTAGTGCCCATGTTCTCAAACAATCCTCTCCAAAACAAACTTGTCATGCGAGGATCACGATCACTGACAATTGATTGTGGCATACCATGGTTCTTGAGCACATTGTACATGAATAACCATGCCATCTGATCATATTTTATCTTCTTCCTAATAGGGATAAAATAGGCCTGCTTGTTGAACCTACAAATAATGGTCCATATACCATCATTCCCTGTTGGCGTTGAAAGATCAAAGATAAAGTCCATAGCAATGCTTTCCCATGGCTTATCCGGAATCGGCAGTGGCTGTAACAACCCTGGTGCCTTTTGCCTGTCAAACTTGAGCTTTTGGCAAATTACACATGCTTGCACAAAGGCATCCACATCTCTCCTCAAGGTACGCCAATAAAAGAATATCTCTACCGTTTTAACTGTCGCATCAATACGACGATGCCCTGCATATGGTGGGACGTGACTTTCTACCATGACCTTATATCGCAATGGCTTAGTAACACAAAGTCTGTCATGCATCATCATAAAACCGTCTTTGAGGAGGTAGTGCTCGTGATGTTGCCCCTCTTGCAACTGTTCAAAAATCCTTGCGAAGTCTTCATCTGTAGCATATTGTTCCTTCATGTCATCAAGTTCATGATGATAAGGAGTTGATACAGCTGAAATCTGTGGCTTTCTTGATAACGCATCAGCCACAACATTCTTCTTGCCTTCCACATGCATGATCTGGAAATGGAACATAGAAAGAATGTTTGCCCATCGCATATGCTTTTCGGATAGCTATGACTCTCTCAAGAAGTATCGCAAGGTCTGATGATCTGTCTGGACAACAAAATCATCATCTAACAGGTAGTGCTTCCAGCTAGAGAGCGCATGAATGACGGCCAATAACTATTTCTCATACATTTGCATAGTCTTTTTTGGCCCTCACAAGATTCTGCTCTCATAACCTACTACCCAACCATCTTGCATTAGCATTGCTCCGATGCAATTGCCACACGCGTCACGCTAGACCACAAATGACTTCCTGAGATCTGGTAAAACAATCACGGGATCCGAAGTCAACTTTTCCCTTAAGAGACTGAAAGCTGAAATCTCTCATTGGGTCCATCTGAAACTGACCTCTTTCTTTTGCAAAGCGTGAAGAGGCGAAGCTATCTCTGCAAAATTCCTGATAAACCTTCTATAGTATGAACACAATCCCAAGAAGCTTCGGACATCATGTATAGTCTTTAAGTCTGGCCATGTCTTAATAGCTTCAACCTTTGTGGGATCCATTCGGACACCATCCTTTGACACTATGCGGCCAAACAGTGGATCTCTTCCAAGAAGAATTCACTTTTCTTAGGATTGACAAGTAACCTGTGAGACTGCGTAACTCTTCGAACACAATGGTTAAGTGACGCCTATGCTCCTCTTCATTCTTCAAGTAGACTATCACGTCGTCAAAGAATGTGCCAACGAAGTTCTGATGCGAGCGGAAAATCCGGTCCATCATCCTATTGAACGTGGTAGAAGCATTTGTAAGACCAAATGGCATCACTAGAAACCCGAGTTACCGGGGAACGGACAATTTCATGCCTGGAACGCCGGAACGGCGTTTTGGCCGGCTGGAAACAGATGGAATGCCCCGGAACGGCAGCATGTTCCGACAGACAGCTCGAAAGCGGAACAGATGGCCCGAACGTTCCAGAATGGACCCGGAACGGCCGGAACGGCCTACAAGCTGCAACAGACAAAAACGGCCATTTTCATTTTTGAACGTGCTGTAAAAACGCCTCATAGGCTCTCCTATAAAACTAGCCACCCCCTCGCCCTTTCCTCTCAAGCTTACTCGAGTCTCTTGCTCTCAAGTTCTCAACTTCTCAAGGCTCTCTCTCTTGCTCTCAAGCTTCAACCTCCCCTCGGCGCTATGGTCTACTCATTGCTCAAGCTCTCAAGCCTCAAGCCTTCAAGGCCCTCAAGCTCTCTCTTACTCTCAAGCGCTCAAGCCTCAAGCCTTCAAGGTTCTCAAGCTCTCTCTTGCTCTCAACTTTCAAGGCTTCAAGGCTCACGCTCTCTCTCCCTTGGGCTCGACTCTCAACTTCTCAAGAAGTGAAGCCTCTCTCAAGCTCTCTATCGCGACTCTCTTTTGTATTCATCATCCATCACTCCATGGCCTCTTCTTCTCGTACAACCCCTCCGTTCATGCGGGCAACACTCAAAAGGCGAAGAAATGGTCGTAGTGGGATGAAGTGACCTCGGAGGGCACCTTGTCGGAAGCAGGAGGTTCTCGTGCATGGGCATGCAAGCTATGCTCTTACACACGGAAAGGGAAGCATGACAAAGTGAGGGCACACTTTCTTCGAGTGCAGGGACATGAGGTGAAATGTTGCACCAACGTAACCATCGAGAAGAGGAAGGAGCTCGAGGAAAAGGATCGGCAATTCAACCATAAATCCAAGCCCACACGCAAAGGTATCGACCCAAAGACCCTCATTTTCCCTTCTTCCTCTCTACCCGGTTTAGGGTGCCGGTGGATCTTCATCGGGTCCGATCCGTCGCCAAAGGACCCTTGCCACCTCCTGGAACCCAAAGAAGAAGGACGAGGTGGATGCGGCCGTGGCCCGATTCTTCTATCACAACCATATACCATTTGTCATGGCGAGGTATGTTTTATGATTTATTAATCTTCTCTCTTATTTCTTCCGTTATCGTCGTTTTCGCCTTTTTGATACTAACCTCTTCTATGTTTGATTGAAATAGGTCAGAGTATTGGAAAGTCATGGTGCAACGGATAGGAGAGTATGGCACCGGCTATGTGACGCCATCTTCAGAGGCTCTCCGAACCACTTTGCTCGATCGAGAGAAGGCTATCGTGGAGCAAGCAACACTCAATATTCAGCGTCTTTGGGCAAAACATGGCGTTTCCCTCATTGCAGACGGGTGGGGCGATACAAGGAAGAGATCTATCCATGGTCTCGTCGCATACTCAAGTGGAGAGATGTACTTTGTGCACTCTCATGATGCCACCGAGAGTGGCAAGTCCGCCGATGTCCTCTCTGTAGGGTGGACAGCGGCCATAGAATCGATTGGTGAGCAACACGTGGTTGCCTTTGTCACAGATGGAGAGGCATCAAACAGGGCAGCAGCAGCTATTATAGAGGGCCACTAACCGCATGTGACAGTGTGCTTTTGCATGGCACACTGCTTGAACAACCTTCTAAAAGACATCGGCAAGCTAGACTGGATCGCTCCACTCATTGCTAATGCAGTGAAGATTGTTACTTTCATCAACATCACAACTTGGTTCGGAGTGAGTACCTCAAGAGGTCGGGCGGCAAAGTGCTTCTAAAGTATTTAGACACCCGCTTCGCATTCAACTTTCTTCTTGTGCGCAGGCTATCTGAATGTCAAAATCCGGTCCGACAGGTCTTCATCGGTGATATGTTCACCACCTCCCCCTATGCAAAGACAGTTGCAAGGATTTTGTGCAAGGATAAGGCAGAGGATCTTGAGTTCTAGAAGGAGCTAAAGAGTTTAGACGCACAAGTAAAACCGGTGGTTCATTTGCTTCGAGTTCTGGATGGCATGGATCCTTGCATTGGCAAGATTTATGAGGCAATGGACCGCATGATCGAGCAGCTTACACAGCTTGAGCCGAAAGTAGGATATGAGGAGATCCATGCGCTTTGCAACTCGAGGTGAAATTCATATGCTTCTCCTTTACACGGGGCAGCGTACATGGTGGATCCAGAGTTCAAGGTGCAGGGCAAGAGACAGATAGATAAGTCATGAACCAATTTACAGAGATCTTAAACAAGATGGTTCTAAACAGAGATGGGCGACGCATTGTCAAAGATCAGTTGAGACAATACAGAGAGATGCGGGGTCATGTAGAGATGCACATCCACCAACACCAGGTACTTCATCCGTGGCTGAGATCAACCCGGGCCTAGAGCTCAATGATGAGGAATGGGAGGATGTGCATGATTTACAGCCGGCTACTACGAATTGGGAGGCCTCTCAGGCTAGTGGCTCTTGAGTCTTGAGTCTTGAGGCTCGAGAGTTGCGACTTTAGGACTTTCATTATCCTTACCTTTTTGTATGGATGCTTGAGCCTTGCCCTCATTGACATTTGTAGCTAGCATCTTCATGGTATTTTTCACCTTCAGTCTTCTCGTATTGTGGTCACTAGGTGCCCCCTTTGTGGTCTCAACTCCCATTATGGTATGTCACCTTTGGTTTTTTTGTAGCGCCTTGGCAGGCCTTGTTAGCCATAATTAAGCGAAAAGTGTTATCTTTGACTACTACTCTTGCAATTATTTGAGAGCTCTAATCTGTATTACATATGTTATTGACAATTGTGTATGGGCATTGTGTTTGCTCAATGTTGTGTATGTGCTATATACTCTGCACGAAGCACATCCCAATCAAGTCATAATAAGGTTGAATGGTTTTCGAATCGTGTTTTTTGTGGGTATTAGAGTCAAAAGACTCTAGTACTACTTGTATTCAAACACATAACTGTCACGTGACACATCCCAACCCTATGTGTCCGTGGACAAGCTACACCACAGCAGGGTTCAGTCAGTTCAGTCAAGTCTAGATTAGCAATGATCTGGCACTTTTGTGAGTCTATTCGTAGACCGTGCATGCCCAGTCACTTAGCATAGATGCATATCCTCCGGTTGCACACAGCATGATCATCGGAATTCCCATCAGAATCCATTAGCATCAGTTAGGGGAATTTCCAGTGCATTTAGCCTATTTTCCTATTTATTGGTATTTTCACTTATTATTTTTAAGTGACTTTCCAACAAAAGTAGGTAGGGCAATTTTGCTAAGTTAATATATAAGCAAACCCAAGTTAGCACTTTCTAGGAGAAGAGGCAGCAGGTGCACCTTGCTCAACAGGCAACTTCTCAGCAAGACCAACCCCCGCGACTACTCTGGCGTTTTCTCCACAGAAGGCCTAGCGTTTTTGCATCAGATCAGCCTTGGCGATTTGTGCACAGCAGATCAGCCCCGGCGTCATCACGACACAGCAGATCAGCCTAGCGTTTTTGCATTTGCAGAACCCCGGCGACAGAAGGACCAATTTCAGCCCCTGGCGTTTTTGGATTTCAGCAGCAAATTAAGACAGGCATTATTCACCTAAAGTGTAGCAGATTCAGCCCGTAAAGACCATCAGTTTTCAGCCCTAAGAAACCTCATTTTTCAGCCAAGAAAACGCAGCCAAAACAGTCATTTTCAGCCACCAAAACAGTCCCGAAATTCAACGATTATAAGATCTCAGATTTCAGCCATCGTCATCGTCGTCGTCGTCGTCGTCACCGTCGTCGTCATCGGCATAGACCAAGTTGCATAGTCCATTGCATACGCATTGTACACCTTTGTGCAATCAAAGAATAGACCACTCTCACCGACAAGAGTGGGGCCTTCGGAGGAGGGTTTTACAACCTCTCGGGTGTCGTATCTCTTCTCTCTCCTTCTCTCGGTCTCATTCACTTGCACGCACAATCCACTCACTTTGTTCGTGACCACAGCACTCTACAAGACGGAAAGGAACTAAAAGGAACTAAAAGGAACCTTGAGCAATAAAGATCACTAATCTTGAGAAAATACAACATTCATTCCGCTGCACCTAACATTGGTATCAGAGCTTTGGAAGTGTTCTGCATTACTCAAGGAAAGAACCACAAGTATGTTTTTGCTTGTTGCGATCGCACGAACCCAAGTTTACTTGGGCATGGCGATTCCTAATCGTGTTTTGTTGAAGAGTGACAAGAATCCCAAGAAAGAAGGGCTTGTCCAACCTCCCCTTGTGTCTCTTTTCACTCATTGAGAGCGGACCGTGCACTTAGCGGCCGGCCAATCGACGTGAGGTGGGAAAAAGCAACCTTGATGTGAGCGCAAGGCCGCCAAGGGGTGCGCCCGCAGAAAAGGGTAGACGGGTGAAGAGAAGATCCTTCTCAACGCGATTTGCAAGCGAAAGAAAACCTCAAGAACCCCAAGAAACCAAGACCCTCAAGACTCAAGAACCCAAGATTCTCACGAATCAAGGACCTCAAGAACCCAAGTTCCTCGTGAACTTAAGAACCCAAGACCCCCAAGAACCCACAAAAACCCACGATTGCAGAATGATCATCACTCAAAGCGGATTGGATACTTCCCTTGGAAGTGATGAGCATGAGAGAGGCGAAGAAGAATTTTCCCCACCAGGAGGTTTTTCCGACCCTTCCCCATCTACGACAAAGATTGCACTAACTCCTATAGAGGAGTTGGACCAATAAAGAGAAGCAGAAAGAAAAGCCTACAAAGAAGATATGGCAGCCATCGAGCGTAAGTACCAAGACAGAATGGCAGCCATAGCGCGTGAGACCAAATCACTACAAGAACAGAGCGACCGACAAAACAAAGAGTTCTTGCGACTTTATTCTCAAGTACAGGCGTTCTTTGCACAGAATCACGGAAAGGAGACTGTCTCAGTCTCTTCTTCTCCAAAGCAGGATACACAGGATTTGCATGATTGTGTGAAGCATGATGATGATTTGATTGACCATGACTTGCATGATAAATTGAATGATATTGCTAAGCATGAGGATTTGGATGCCAATGATTTGCATAATGATTTGGATGACAATGACAAGCATGATGATTTGCATGATCAAGATGTGATTTCTCACGAGCATGATGATTTGCATGATCAAGATGTGATTTCTCACAAGCATGATGAGTTGCATGAAGATGATAAGGATGATGTGTTAGTTGATGCTTTTTCTAGCGAAGCTAATCTCGTTGTAGAATTGATCAATCACCAAGAATCGATCTTGGCTTTCGAGTCGAGATCCACAGATCCCCCACAAGAAGATTCGATAGATCCCGAAGAACCGATCTTGGCTCTCGAGCATTGGTCCAAAGAACCATCACAGGAAGTATTATGTGTTTGCATGATTGATACGCACGCATTGTTCGAATGTTTCATTCGTGAAGGTTTCCTGTATTTTAGTCAGCATCGTTATGTGATCCCTTTTCCTAGGCATGACATATTGTATGTTGAGCACGTTTCTCTCATGGATGAGCACAAATGTATGCAGATTGTTCATGAAAAGCTAAAAAGTTTGTATGTCAGGAAGTCGCATTCCATGTCTCTTCCTTGGCATGACACAGTTTCCGAAAGAGCACATGATTGTATGAGCACCAAGCATGGGCATTTCCATTGTGATTTGCCACCATTGATTGATTTCGATCAAACAAACAAGATTCGATCGCATTGTTTGCATGTGTTTAATGAACGGGTTGTCACTCCATCTATTTGTTCATCTACCTTGCATACATAGTCTTTCGAGAAGACACAATTTGTTTCCTTCACTTTACATGGAATGGGTATGTTCATGGTTTTGTGTTGGAGATGGTTTCAGGAATTTTCAGCCATGGAGATTCTTGAAAACGAAAGAAGCAGGACTCTAGACTAAGTTGAAGCAAGAAAGGAGATTCAGAAGACTTTGTGTCGCTCTCGGCGCGGCCCAAAGAAGCAAGCGTTGCAGACCTTTATGAAGTTCAAGTACCGCTCGACCCACACAGCAGAGTGGGCCGGCGAAGAGTCCCTTCTAGGATTCCGGATGCTGTTGGCGATCTCCCTCGACGCCATACAGTTCGGTACCAGTATCTCACTTTGAAAAGGAGGGGATGTCACGTGACACATCCCAACCCTATGTGTCCGTGGACAAGCTACACCACAGCACGGTTCAATCAGTTCAGTCAAGTCTAGATTAGCAGTGATCTCGCACTTTTGTGAGTCTATTCGTAGATCGTGCACGCCCAGTCACTTAGCATAGATGCATATCCTCCGGTTGCACACAGCATGATCATCAGAATTCCCATCAGAATCCATTAGTATCAGTTAGGGGAATTTCCAGTGCATTTAGCCTATTTTCCTATTTATTGGTATTTTCACTTATTATTTTTAAGTGACTTTCCAACAAAAGTAGGTAGGGCAATTTTGCTAAGTTAATATATAAGCAAACCCAAGTTAGCACTTTCTAGGAGAAGAGGCAGCAGGAGCACCTTGCTCAACAGGCAACTTCTTAGCAAGACCAACCCCCGCGACTACTCTGGCGTTTTCTCCACAGAAGGCCTAGCGTTTTTGCATCAGATCAGCCTTGGCGATTTGTGCACAGCAGATCAGCCCCGGCGTCATCACCACACAGCAGATCAGCCTAGCGTTTTTGCATTTGCAGAACCCCGGCGACAAAAGGACCAATTTCAGCCCCTGGCGTTTTTCGATTTTAGCAGCAAATTAAGACCGGCATTATTCACCTAAGGTGTAGCAGATTCAGCCCGTAAAGACCATCAGTTTTCAGCCCTAAGAAACCTCATTTTTCAGCCAAGAAAACGCAGCCAAAACAGTCATTTTCAGCCACCGAAACAATCCCGAAATTCAGCGATTAGAAGATCTCAGATTTCAGCCATCGTCGTCGTCGTCGTCGTCGTCATCGTCATCGTCATCGTCATCGTCGTCGTCGTCGTCGTCGTCGTCGTCGTCGTCGTCGGCATAGACCAAGTTGCATAGTCCATTGCATACACATTGTACACCTTTGTGCAATCAAAGAATAGACCACTCTCGCCGACGAGAGTGGGGCCTTCGGAGGAGGGTTTTACAACCTCTCGGGTGTCATATCTCTTCTCTCTCCTTCTCTCAGTCTCATTCACTTGCACGCACAATCCACTCACTTTGTTCGTGACCACAGCACTCTACAAGACGGAAAGCTCTCTCTTTCCCTAAAGAACTAAAAGGAACCTTGAGCAATAAAGATCACTAATCTTGAGAAAATACAACATTCATTCCGCTGCACCTAACAATAACGCTAAAATAAACAATATTTGGGTGTTTTTTTAGCCTCCCATTCCGCGCCATTCTCGTTCCGGACCCTTCCTGTTCCCCCGTTCCGCAGAGAGGCCCGTCGCCGTTCCTGTTCCGCATTCCGGGCAACTCTGCTAACTCATAAAGACCAAATGTCCTTCTAAACGCAGTCTTGTGCACATCCTTTGGCCTTATACGAATCTGATGGTACCCACTCTTAAGGTCTATCTTGCTAATAAAAACAGCACCCTCTAGACGGTCAAGAATATCATCAATCTTTGGGATAGGAAACCCGTTCTTGATGGTATTCTTATTCAACGCAGGCTAGTCAATACACGTGCACCAAGAGCCATCCTGCTTTTGCACTAAAAGCAGTAGGGAGCAGAAAGGTGAAGAACTAGGCTGAATCAGCCCCTTCTTTGAAAGCTCCTCTAGCTGGCCCATAATCTCTTTCTGCTGAGCCGCACTAACCCTGTAGGGAGGTCTGTTTGATGGGCTACACCCTGGCACGAAATATATCGCATGGTCCGCAAGCCTCTCCGACGGCAATTGCGATGATAATGAATCAGAAAAACAATCATTAAACTCTCGCAAAAATGCTCACCTTTCTTTATCTAGCACAGATAAATTTAACCGACAATTATCTGAAACATCACGTGCAAAGATCAAGTACAAAGAGAGATGATTTTTAATTACAGAAGTGATAGCTGAAGCAGATACAATAGGGACGGACTCCCCTTTAAGCTTTACATCCAAAACATGAGTTTTGCCCTTATGTTGAAGGGTGATCGTCTTGTCGCAAACATCGAGCATGCCATGTGTTCGGAACATCCACAGAATTTCCAGTAGCGCGTCGCACCCTTCCAACGGCATGATATGAAATTCTTCTTTGTCCACATACGACACGGGCCCTGCACTACAGTTTGAGCTATCCTGCACCAATAGGATGATAGTGATACAAGGGGGTCGACCTACACTCCAACCTGCTACAGAGCTTACCCCACAGGAGTAGTGCAGTGAGAGAGAGAGAGAGGTGTTGGGAGCTCGTTTATAGCCTGACACTATGGTTCATTTAGCGGGCCCGTTGCTTCCGCATCTTCGAGGCTCACCTTGTGCCACCAACGGAGACTGTTCAAGATTTTTGGCTTGAGTTGATCCATACTCTCAGGGGACAGTTCGAGAGACTTAAGGGCAACTCCGACCACATGCGGGAGACGCCTTGGGCCTTTCTTCACCATGGTCCGAGGTGAGCACAGATGCCACTACCGTCCACCTGTGTGGCTTCTCCCTCCTCCCATCTCTTGATTTAGCCCTCATTGTACATATGTTATTTTTTCATTCGGGGAGTCTCTTCTTATGGTTGATGTAGCCCTCTCTAGTAGAGGTGGTTGTAGCCCTATGGGTAGTTTTATTAACTAACAGAAGGATCTTTTTCTCGGGAAAAAAAAATAGGCTAGAGTAGGCCATTTTCAACGCAAGAAAAGTGGGACAGCACGTTGGAGTTTACACGTTTTCTCCAAAGTTTAATTGGAATAAATAAATACCGAAAGGGGCGCCAACCTTTGGGGCCAACAATGTGTCACTGTCTACTTAGGTATACTCTAGTTGCCAAGTTGTGATTTGTTCGAAGTGTCGGATTCCAGTCACAGATTTGTTCGTGAGGTTCCTTCGTGTCGTGAAGTTAAACAGTGTAAAGATAGGGTGAAAGCCAAAGTCTATCGCCCTTTATTGAGTCTACTGGCCGGTTTCACATGATGAGGTAAGACAAAGGGTTGGAACATTTTATCATGGCTTAGTCAATTTGATGACTACTTCCGTGAGGAGGAGTTTCTGAGCGTGATTAGAGTAAATGCACCACTAATCACATAATGTTCTCCCTTAGCTCCTACCGCTGATGGCCTACAATTTCTCAGAAGGGGCGACAATTCTATGTTACGTAGCTCTCAGAGAGTCCACAAAGCATGCAACTCATTAGCGTTTGTTATAAAGAATAATCTAAGGCGTGTTGATTTACTCACCTCCCATCCAATTTAGCCCTCCTTTGAAGGTTGTTTCACGGCCTCCTTGAGGTGGGTTAACCCACGAGAAGGGCCTCAAACTCATATCCCATGCCCAAAACATGCTAGTTCATAGGCTTTCTCGACTTTTTGAGTAATTTTTATTTAATGAAATTAGAATATTTGAATGTGTACACTTGAACTATAAAAGTTAGGAAATGTAGATCTACTCGATAAAAGCCATCATGAACGGACGACTCTGATGAGTCAAATGATGGGTGACACTAAGCATCGTAAAGAAGTTGTACCGTTAGTTCGGTGGAAGATACCGAGAAGTGGATATTCTTGATACATCACATGATGGGTGACGGGAGCATCGGATAGGGACTATTCCATTGTTCTAGGAGGAAATCTAGAGTGGGTAAAGGAATTACGCGTAAAGACGTAGGCAGAAGAATAAAGATGGGTTCTGAGAAACTTTTCCTCAAAAACAGGATATTTTTAAATTCTTTCTAGGAAAGCAAATTCTTTCTGGTAAAGCAAATGCTTTCTGCTGAGCAATCTGTGCATGGGAACTGCATCCGGGGACCCTGGAGTGTGCTATGCTTTCTGCATAGCATCTGTGCATGGGAACTGCATCCGGGGACCCTGGAGTGTGCTTATGTAAACATTTGTTTTCAGATCATGTGTTGTACTAAGTTTGAACACATTCATACCATTTTTAATGAGTGACCAGGCAGCCCACTTATAAAAAAAAGCATAAAAAAAGAGGCGTCCCCTCTCTCTAAATTCAGCAACTCTCTCTCTCTCTCTCTCTCTCTCTCTCTCTCTCTCTCTCTCTCTCTCTCTCTCTCTCTCTCTCTCTCTCTCTCTCTCTCTGCTGGCAGCCAGCTTTCTCTCTCTACCCCTTATTTTGGCCGGCTTGCACCCCCAAGGCATTTCCCTGTTCTTGCTAGCCTCCGAAGTCAAGCAGCCAGCGCCCTCTCTTATGGGGCATGTGGAGCCAACGCTGAAGCTTGGAGGGGACTCTATCGCCGAGGGACTGCAAGTGTTCATGACCACCTCGCGAAGGAAGGTTGTTTTCGATGCAAAGAGCAACAAGTGAACAATGTTCATGAGTTTTTGTGAGTCTTTGCTATCGTGTTTGTGTTTTGCAGGTACTCCATCTCGGAGAAGTGAGCAAGGAGGCTTCGGCCTACGCTCGAGGATTCCCAAAACAAAATCCGTACTGATCCACAGAGTTTCCATGCTCTGAGTACGGATTGGAAGGAAACATCAAGTCTACCAACTAGAACGGAAGGGTTCCTCCGGTTCTTGTGCTTGTAAAAAGATTCTCCCTAAATAAAGATTCTATTTAAGGGAAGGGGAGGGGGGGGGGGGGGACCAGCCCATCTTCAGATCCCCAATACTGTGCAATCTTTTGGATCAAAGTCTATTTATTTTCATCTTATTGGTTATTCATGTGTGCTACTTTTTTGTGACAGTGGTATCAGATCTCCGACGCCTCTCTTTTTCTACAGAGGAGGACAATTCCGGGAAGGAATGGGAAGAACCATAACGAGCCACGGGAGAACAGTTGAAGACAAACTTCAGCAAGTACGAGTTAAACTCGCAAAATTGCAGCAGCTTCTGACGCTGCTTAATGTCCAAAAGGTTTTTGGATGTATCTCAAGGAGACGGAAAGCAACTAGTGGTTAGCCAAGATTCTGGAAGGTACACAAGCCACATCGTGGACTCAGTTCAAATCTGAATTTTATGAACATTTTTTTTAATTTTCCGAGAAAAAGATCCTTCTATTAGTTAATGAAAACTGCCCATAGGGCTACATCCACCTCTGCAGGAGAGGGCTACAACAAGCATGATGGGGAGACTCTCCCAATGAAAAAAAAACAGCATATATACAATGGGGCTAAATCAAGAGACGGGAGGAGGGAAGAGCCACACAGGTGGACAGTAGTGCCATCTGAGCACCCCCTGGACAATGGTGTAGAAAGGCCCAGGGCGCCAGAGTCGAAGGAAAGCCTCGCGGCGCTCCCGCATGCGGGCGGAGCTGCCCTGTAGTCCCTCAAGCTGTCCTCTGAGAGTATGGATCAGCTCTAGCCAAAAGTCACGAACAGTCTCTGCTGGTGGCACAGGGCGAGCCTCAAAGATGCGGAAACAGCGGGCCCGCCAGATGAACTAGAGAGCTAGGCCGCTAATGAGCTCCCAACACTCCTCTCTCTCACTGCACCACTCCTGTGGAGTAAGATCTGTAGCAAGCTGGAGTGTAGGTTGCCCCCCCTACATCACTATCATCCTGCTGGTGGAAGATAGCTCAAACTGAAGTGCCAGGCCCGTGAGGGTGGACCAAGCCGCTGCCCCCCAAGTGTACTGTCGAGCCGTGGAGAGGGCAGGCATCAGCCGAAGAACTCGTAGCCACACCTGCTGGGCCGAGGGACAGTCCCAAAGACAGTGACGTTGACTTTCCACCAACTGGTCACAGGCTGCACATGCGGCCGAGAGACCACTATGCACAAGCCAGCTCCCTATTGTTGTGGCTCTGTGTGCAACCACCACTGGAACAAAGTGACACGCCTTGGCTGTCTGGAGTCCCACAGCCTCTGCCAAAAAGCTGCCAAGAACTCGACTGTGAGGCCCCTCCTCCTGCCAATGACGTGCTGCAGCGGGGCGGGCCTCTCTCTGTGCTGCAAGTATATGACGTCCAAGCCGAACAGTGTTCTGAAAAAAGGGGACTCCTGGGCGGTCTGCAGAAGAGAAGGGGTCCCTCCATAGCCACTCACCAGGATCCCACTGTACTCGTGCCAATGGACAGCACTCCCCAGCCCATAGCCTCCAGTGTCCTGTCTCAAGAGCTGCTAGGTCAAGGTCTATGACGCAAGTCCTCCCACAGATGCCCACAACTCAGATCCTTTGGAAACAGCACTCTGCTACCTGCGGGGCCTCTACTGCAACTCGCTGTAAGCGTCCCCCACCCTGAAGCTCGAAGAACAGGGCTGGGACAGTCTCTGAGCAAGCCCTGACTGAAATGAGAACCTCCAGTCGTGTGAAGGCTCCCATCCACCGGGGTGCTACTGGCTCGAGAGGCATGAGCCACTCAGCTGGAACTGACTCTGAGATGTCTTGACACATGCTCTGCACCCCTCTCATGCCTTGTAGCTGGACAGCCTGCACCTCCTCTGACAAACCTGTGAACTCTAGCCAGTCACCTAGAGAGTGGACCCCTCTCATGCCTTGTAGCTGGACAGCCTGCACCTCCTCTGACAAACCTGTGAACTCTAGCCAGTCACCTAGAGAGTGAACTCTAGCCAGTCACCTAGAGAGTGGACCTGCTGCCATGGGACCCCAAGAAACATGAGGCCGACTCCCAACCAAGTGGCCTCTCTGAGTGCTAACCATGGGGTTCCAAACAAGGGGCTGCCGTAGGCGCTCCTCCATGCACGTCGGCTGTCTCTGCTCTAGGCCACGCCGTAAGAGCTCCCAAGATCGAAGCAAACTCACAGCGAATCGGTCCTCCAATCTCCTGCTCAAACCAACTCGACGCAACTCTGTAAAGATCCATCTGGTCGAAGGTTGCCAAGGGCCTCCTGACTGAGGCACCCTGGCACGAAGCCTCTGCAGCAAGAACTCCTTCCATGGCTCCTCGTCTGGAAGAAGTCCTCTGACGACGAACTTCCCAAGAAGGGCTCTGCTCTGCTGTGCTGGATCAATGATCCCAAGCCCTCCCTGAGAACAAGGAAGTGTGATGACCGACCAAGCCACCTTGGCTCGGGCAATCTGAGTGTCGCGACCTGACCAAAGGAAGTTCCTGATCAACCTCTCTACCTGGCTGATACAAGAACTCGAGAAGATCCAGCAAGAAGTGATGTACCACATAGTCGCCAACAACACCTAGTTGGCAACTACTACTCTACCAGCCAGCGAAAGACGTGCTGAGCTCCAATGTAACAGCTTTCTCCTGATGGACAGGAGAAGAGAAGCAATTTGCTGCTCGAGGGACAAGTCCAAACCAACCTCACAACCCACGTACCGAACTACAGTCCCTGGAGGAATCCACCTGAAACCCTCTCCTGGCATCCAATCTGGCACAGAAGCACTTCCAACGGAGAAAGCCACTGTCTTTCTCCAGTTGATCAGTGCGCCCGATGCACAGCAGAAGGTCTCCAAAGCCTGCTCACATCTGTGTAAATTGGCCTCCTGGCCCTCTAAGTACAAGGCTGAGTCATCGGCAAACTCAGCGTCCAGAAGCTCATCTCCCCGTATAGGGAGTGCTAAGCCCCTCAGACCAACCTGCTCTGACACCAAAAATCTGCTCATCGCCTCCACATAGAACAGAAAGAGAAAAGGGGCAAGAGGACAACCCTGCCTGACCGATCGTGTGAGCATGAAGCGCTCGCCTCTACCTCCTGCCAAAAGCACTTGACTGTGAGCCTGTCTGTACAAAGCTGACACCCCTCTGATCCAAGCATCTGAGAAGCCCATCCTGCGTAGCGTGCCCTCTAGAAAGTCCCAGTCAACTCTGTCGTATGCCTTCTCAAAATCGAGAAGAAAAATCACAAGGTCCTCCCCACGGAGTCGTGCCAAGGCAGAAGCCTCCCAGAAAGTGAAGATGTTGTCAAGGATACTGCGTTCCTTGACAAAACCTGTCTGAGTCCCATGTATAAGGCTCTCCAAAAGTGGCTGAATCCTCAAACTCAGAGCCTTGGCAAGAATTTTGTAGGCTGAGTTGAGGATGGTGATGGGGCGCCACTGTCGAATCTCATCCAAGGAGCCACCCTCCTTTGGAATGAGGTAAATCGGGCCCTCACTCATGCTATCCGACATCACTCTTGTGTGCAGAATGTACTGAAAGGCACTACAAAGATCTGGGCCAAGCAGGTCCCAGTACTCCAAGAAGAAGCTGGGAGTCAGCCTATCCTCACCTGGACAGCTACCACGAGGGAGGGCCCTAAGAGCCGTGTGCAGCTCCTCAAGCTAAAGAGGTATCTCAAGCCTCTGGCGCATCTCCTCAGTCACAAGACAAGGCATCTGTGCCCAAACCTGCTCCCTGCATGCATCCTGTCTCTCTGACTGGGGCTGACTGGGGCTCAACCGACAGTAACTCACGGTAAAAGTCAGTAGCAACTGCACGCATATCCTCGGGCTCACAAACAACTGACCCATCGGGTCTCCTCAACTGATTGACCTTGGCATGCGAGTGTCGAGGTCCCACTATCTCAAAAAAAGCACCTTTCACTCTGTCACCCACCTGAGTCCACTCAGATGCCTGTCGGTGAAAGGCAAACTCATGGCGCCTCTCCTCTGTGCAAGCAAGCTCCTGTCGAGCCTGCTGTAACTGCTCCTCCAACCATGGACTGTCTGGATGCTGCTCCTACATCCTCTGTAGTGTAGCAATGCCTCATCTGAGACGCTGCTCCTCCTCTCTCCCTGCAACCCGAGCCAGAGACTCCTGGAGAAAAAAGTGGCTAAGCTGAGCTAGGCCTAAGGCCACTCTGTCTGCAGGTAGAGCCTGGCTGTCCATGCCCTCTGTCCAGAGAGCCTCTACCCTCTCTCTGAGTGTTGAGTACAAGACCCGCTCTGGGATGCGAAGCATCGTGCTCCCACTCCTCTGCCTGTCTGCCACTGTGAGGATCACTGGTGCATGGTCCGAGAAGGATGTCCCTGCCAGGATGCCCACTGATCCCCCCAAGTCACTGAAGTGGTCACTAGTGTAGAAGCGATCTATCCGCGATAGATTCACTCGTCCCACTGTGCGGTCCGATCTAGAGAAGGCAAGACTCTCTGGAGGCCTCACAAAGCCAGAATGCTGCCATGTATCTTGAGACCCTCAAAGTCATACACAACCTCTCCCAAGCTGCTAACTCGACTCCATGCACAGTAGCATGGCTGCCTCCGATCCTGTCAGAAGGGTCCTCCAACATGTTGAAGTCCCCTCCTACACACCACTGGTCAACCTGTGGCAAAGACTCAACAATCTGTGACCAAAACTCTGCACGAGCACTCGTCACATTGGGCGCATAGATGTTCAGGAAGCCCACAAGGCCACCCTGAACCTGCATAGTAATCCACTGAGCCCTGCCTGGCACAATAATCTCTCTGCCCACAATGGCCTGCTGCAATGAGTCCGCAATAGTCATACATACCCCACCCTGGATGCCTCCAGGTCCAAAAGCAGCTGACCAAAAGGTATCATAACGTCCACGCAAAATCTAACCACATCGCCGAATGCGGCTCTCAGACAAATGGTGCTCCTGAAGCATAAGGAGATCAATCTCTCCTCCCACAAGGCAACGCTGAAGCTCCTGACGCAATCGGCCCCGCTGTCGCTGAAATTGGGGCCCACCTAGTCCCTGCACGTTCCACGAGACGATCCTCATGGGGATCGAGAGAGAACAGATGCTGCCGCAGCAGCAAGACGGGCTATCTTCGAGGTTGGCTTGGATGGGGAGTAATCCGCATCCGAGCGTCCTCTAGATAGGCGAGACTGCAGTGAGTGCCTGGCCCAAGCCCAAGCAGAGCGAGCCGTGCGTAAAGCAACCTCCTCTGTCCAGGAGTCCTCATGAATGTATACATAGCAAGGCAAACACTGCGTATCAGCAAAAAAGTACACCACAATGTGCCTACATCCTGCTGAGTCTGGGGGTGTCACCGCAAACTTGGCCAGTGGCCACAAAGTCTGCAGCAAATCTGTAACTCCAAGTTCTCCCATGTGGTGAGAGAACTTGAGAACCTGCGTATGCAACCATCCCACCACTGAGTCGAGGGACCACTCTGTCTCGGTCCTACCACAAAGGGGGAAGGAGAAACCAACTGCTGAGTCCAAGGCCTCTGTCCCCCTAGCGGCGAGGAACAAAGCGTGGACCCTGAAGCAAGCTGCCTCGTGGTCTGCTGCGGAATCGCCGAGAAAGCGAGTGAACCCGTAATCGAAGAAATCCCAGCGGCGTCGAAGGTCAATGCTCGTCAGACCACGAGGGATAGCTGCAAGGGAAGATGTCTGAATCTGCAGAGGGGGCCGCAAGAAGGGCTGACCCTCTCTCGCTAGGCGACTCGTGGCAAAGGCGCTGCCAAGAGATCTCCTAGCCGCCGGCGAGGGACCAGTCTCCTGAGTCGAGTGTGGTACTGAAGCAGGAGAAGGGGGAGAAGGAGCTGGGGGGGGGGGGGGGAGAAGAGAAGCGGGGTGGGGCGACAGAGACAGGGGGGCGAGGTGGGGAGTGGGCGGGGGAGGGGATGAGGAGGAGGAGGGGAAATCTGAAGGTGGGGCGGCTGGTGAGGGTGAAGCAGAGGTGGAGGCTGGCGTAGGGGGCTCCTCCTGCTCAAGAGGACCAAAGCGGTTCCCCGTAGGAACCCACTAATGCTAAGTAGGCACCTGAGGGCCACTCTCAGTGCTAGGCTGTCGCTGTGGCCCCTGGCGTCGACAGCCACGGGCCTGCTGCCACCCCTCCTCCGCTGGAGCCACAGGCTCTAAGGGTGGCTCTCAATCTGTGCGCTGTGCCGCTGGCTGTGGGGGCTGAGGCCCAGCCTTGGCAGGCTGGGGCTGAGGCTGAGGTGCAGGTCGTGGCCTCCTCCGTGGACAGGCCTTCGCTAGGTGGCCCATCTGTCTGCAAATGAAGCACTGATTCGGGAGACCCGAGTACTCCACACTCTGTCTAAACCAACCCCCACTCACCCGAGGCAAAAGGATGACCTTCAAGAGCGTGTGGGTATCTCTGACCAAAACTCGAATTGAAGGGATGCCAGCCACCTTGACAGCTACTAATGCTACCGTACGAGGTGTCTCCAGGACAGTCCCAATAGCGGAGCCAATCCTGGAGAGAAGTGGAAGGTACTCCCTCCGTAAACCCGGAAAGCAGACTCAGATGGGGATGTCTGCCTCCTCTACTAGCACATCCGAAGTCGGGTCAAAACCATGTCGCCACTATTGAAAGTGGGCGCGTGATGCTCGGATGGCCAGTGGACTCATAGCTATGACCTTGGAGGCCATCTCGGAAGTCTCGAACTCAATCTCGTAGTACCCCCGTCCGAGAATCTGGACATCCAAGATCTTGCCCACCTCTACGAGAAGGCGGGCCTAGAGAAGGTCTCGCAGCTCTCCTCTGCTAGGACGGGTACCGAGAACCTTGCAAATGACAAAAGTCGCCTGCAAGCGTTCTACCTCTGCGGCAAGGCTCGCTTGCTCTGTCGGCGAAAGGGCAAGTCGAATGGTGGGCTCAACGGGGTCGGGCGAGGAGGCTTCAAGCGAGTCCCTCAGTGGCGGAGCTGGAGCCTCCATCTGTGTCTACTGCTGAGTCGAAGAAGCGAGCGATGAAGAAAATCTGCAACCGAGAACGCCGAGCACTTGTCCGAAGAAGAAGTGTTGCAGAGCCAGGTGTGTGCAGAAGACCTTCGGGAGCGATGAGGACAAGGGGGGGGGGGGGGGAACAGATAAAGCAGCGAGCGAGAGTTCAAGAGGCTGCGGGGGGGGGGGAGAAACGGCCAGGGAATGGGGGGCAGCGGACGGGCTTGGGGGCAGCTAGGGGCGAGGGCGGCGGGCAGCAGAGGGCAAGGGTGGCGGGCTGGGCTGGGCGAGGGGGACAGCGAGAGGGCAAGGGAGGCAGCGCGGGGGTTGGAGGCAGCGCAAGGGCGAGAGGGAGGGGGGGGGGGGGGGGGGGGGGGGGGGGGGGGGGCAGTGATGGCGCAACAGGGGGGGGGAGCGTGCAACAGCAACGAGCTCAATTTTATGAACATTTCCTTCCGCCCAACTCGGAGAAGGATATCCAGAAGAAATAGGATTGGCTCGCCCAGAAGGAACATGAGAAAGTCACGGCTTATGTTGACAAGTATTGGTTGGTTCTTCTGAAGTTACGCTTTTCATGAAGATCTTCGACGAGGAAAAGATGTTGAAATTCAACCACCGCTTTGAAAGAGGATGAAGGTGTATCCCCATGATACCCTTCAACACATAATAAAGTCAGCGATCATTGCCAAGGATCTACATTCCACTGGTACCCCCAAGCGGCTAGAACAAAGCACGTAACATGCAAGGCAAAGAGCGGTCTACGATAACCATGGCGACCAAGGTAAAAGCGTCCCCTTGAGGACCCGGATCAGCCTAAGAAGCCAGAGGGTACCACAAAATGGCTCAAGTATCTCACACCCAACCAAGTACAAGGAAGATTTTTTTACTGTGGTAAGAAAGATTTTTTACTGTGCCCGTTCGACAGCAACGGCATGAAGAAGCATCTTCGGAGAAAGAACACAAAAAGAAGGAACCTGCTCCACCGAGCTCGAAGTCTATTTCTGATGGTCAAGGGAGTATGGAAACGGAAAAGGGGAAGCGAGAGCTTCTCAAGGGCTGAAGATCTGTGAGTAACCAACCGATCCTCTATGATCTTGGATCAACGGACAACTTTATCTCATTGGATACTGTAGAACGCTTGGGCCTCACACCGGCCCAGCTTGGAACTCTGGTAACTTCCGGATTGGCATTCAAGAGGTTGACAACCAATGCAACTCCCGTGCAAGGACAGCTCAATTTTTCGGATTGGTGAGTACAAGGACCACGAATCATTTTTGATGGCACCCATGGAGGGATGTGATATCATCTTGGGTATGCCATTGCACTATCATACGCTACCAAGGACCACGAATCATTTCTGATGGCACCCATGGAGGGATGTGATATCATCTTGGGTATGCCATGACACTACCATACGCTACCAAGGACCCTCGTTTTTTAGCATGAGGGCAAGAACATTCAAATTTTTGTTGATGCTAGGGATTGGCTATTCCCTATTGTAAGCCATATCTCCATTAAAAAGGAAATAAAGAAGTGTGTTTCTACTTACTTGATTTTCGCACGGGAAATGGATAAAGTTAACAAGGGTTAGCTCTCTAGTTTGGAAATTAAACGTTTTGAATTTATTAAAAGATATAAGGACTCTTTCACGGAGACTCTTCCAGATAGGCTACCTCCGAAACATCCAGAAGATCATCGCATTGATCTAGTACCAGGTAGCTCTCCTCCTAACCAACCCGCTTACAGGGTAAGTCTTGCTCAACAAGAGGAAATTTTGAAGCAAGTCAACGAGCTTTTGGAGAAAGGTCTAGTACGACCAAGTACTTCGCCCTGCTACTATCCAGTTTTACTGGTGCAAAAGAAAGATGGCACGTTTCGAATGTGCATAGACTACCGATCTTTAAACAAGATCACTATCAAGAATCGTTCTTCGATCCCTCGGATTCATGATATTCTCGATATGTTGTAGGGTGCAAAGCATCTTTAGTCGCATAGACTTAAAGAGCAGACATCACCACATACAATCACCCATGAGGATGTCCCATAAGACTGCTTTCACACTACCTTTGGACCTCATAAGTTTTTGGTAATGCCTTTCCGCTTGACCAATGCTCTTACCACGTTCAATCGAATGATGAATCAAATTTTCAGCCCACACCGAGCTTTCACAGGAGTGTTCTTTGATGACACACTCCTCTTTTCGAAGACAGAGGAGGAACATTGGAAGCACTTGCATATAGCGTTTCAGGAAGCACGGAAGCATGAGTTGCATGTAAACTTAAAGAAAAGTGAGTTCTTTCTCACGGAAATACATTATCTTGGCCATATAGTCTCTCACAACCAAGTGAATATGGATCAAGCCAAGATCCAGGTGGTACAAGACTGGCCACCTCCCACGACGGTACATGATATACGTAGCTTTTTTGACGTTGGGCGCAGTCCACCTTTACATTTCATAAAACCCTTCATACGAGCTTAGTGTACGCGAGCTCTATCTACTTAAGGCACACTCTATGTTTAAAACAGCATCTCCTATTTTTATCCAAAGTGGTATGTACCTCTATTATTGAGCAATTTCAACTAATGTAAACACATGTGGAGCGGCGTGCCCACTCATGTGGGGGTGTAGATTGGACCCCGTCTTTGCGTGCTGTCTTCTCTGCGTAGTCTTTTTTCGTGCTTCCCTCTCTGCGTAATTAGTGTGTCTGTGTATTGCCCTGCTCAACATAGCCAACCCTATCTTAGGCGACCTAAACGGTCGCAAAAAGAGCTGCCCAAAGAGCCAATAGCCTCTGTGTTTTTGCAGCCAAATCTGCAAATTCAGCCCCATAAGTCAGAGAGCTAAAAGAGGTCCGAAGTAGCACCAGGCCCCTTACCAATCAGATCAGTCTCATAGTTCTTTGTTCTCAGCCTAGTAGAACCCGGATCTGGGCACTTTGACCCTCTTGCAAATCAGCCCAAGAAGTATCATGTAGGAGTGGTTGCTTAGAGCCATCGGGTAGGACATTACCAAAGAGCCGACAGCCAGGTCAAGTGTCTTCGAGTTTGATCTTCATCAAATGTATCATTGCACGAGCATGAATTTTGTAGCTAAGATCTCCTGTACATACACATCAGTTGTGCAATACAGAAGCAAATTCCAGGGAGGGGGCCCTGGTATCGTCTCCTCAATCTATCTCTCCTTCACCTCTTTCCCTCTCTCTATATCTCTTCCATCCAGATTAAGGAACATTACTAAGCAAGTAAAGAACTAAGTAGTTAAGCATAGCAAATAAAACAAAAGTGACTTCTGATGCACGGTTTTGAAAAGAAGGTTATGCTTGTGCATCCAAATGTTATTGACCTGTGTAAGATCTACTGCATTTTGAAGGGTTTGCAATGCACGTGTCAAAGGTGATGTTAGAATCTGCACAATTGAAGAAATATCAACGATAGTCAAATCAACAGGACAATACTGACTTGCAAACTGGATAAACTTACAGCTTCAGCTCCAAGACAGAAAATTTTCTCGCTCAAAGATGAGGCCTGTTATAACATCCATCTCTAATCATCATATGTATGTCAGACAAAACTCATCAGAAAATCATGGTGAAAAACTGTAACCTGCTTGATACCAAGAGGAGACAATATCACATCAAAAGGATGGTTTCCCAACTTCGTTCGGAGAGAACCCTCCGAGTAGGTAGTATGGCCATGCCTAATCAAGTGGACAATCTGCAAAACAATTATCAATTTAGTGATTTCTTTGTGGAGTAAAATAATTGTCTCAAAAGTATTGGTACCGCTTCAGCATACAGCAACTGAAAGGTCTCTCTTAAGCTGAAAAAGATCAATATAAAGGACAACAGTATAGTTGCCTAACTAGTTTCTTCAAGTTTCCGGCATTGATTACAAGATGCTTTATTATTGCCATTTTTATCGATTCTTCGGTGGCTCCTACAACAAACAAGTTGGAGAAGAGCTAGCAAGGTAAAATTTTAAATGGCGAAGGTGTTCATCAAAGAATGTGATTGGCGATATTGGGTTGGGTGTTTTTTTTTTTTTTTCAGGGGGGGGGGGGGTTGTTGGGTTTTGGAAGCTGAGAAAAGACCCCATTTTAAGATTGCTGTGTGGGTGAGGTGCAAGGTAGAATGGGAGGAGGTAGAAGCAAGAAGGGACAAATAATGTGCAATAGGGACAACATGGTGTGATCTCAAACAAGTAATGCATACAAGAGCTTTGACAAATAAAAAGGGAGGGGGGTTAGTACTGTAGAGGCTTTTCAAAGCTTACTGGGCTTTAGAGCGTCCAAACAAAACCTGTAGAGCAAAACAAAAATTTTCTTTGCAAGTCAAGGAGGATGTGAGCTATGTACCAAAAGACTATGGATATTTTGTCTGAGAGTTCAACAAATAGCGGGTCTACAGATGTGGGAGAGGGTGTAAACCTGAATTTCTGATTTTCTCTCTCTACTGCAGATTTTCTCTCTCTAGAACTCGACATGATCTTCTCTCTCTAAAAAAAGAGTTTCTCTTGAAATGTTATTTTTAAGGCTAAAAAGCTGGCATCCCAAATTTGCGTTAAAATTTTCTTTTTGGCTGGGATTCATAAAAAGAGGGGAAGAGGCCAGAAGAGGGGGCGCCTTGCTTTTCTCGCAGCCTCCCTCTATTTTCGTTGGCTCCCATGAGATATAAAAGCCCCCTTCCCCCACTTGCACACAGAGATCACCTGCAAATTGCACATGTTTGCCTAAGCACCAACTCTCGGATTTGGGCCCTCTGATCCTTGTATACGAAGAGTTCCATTGATTAACGGGGAACTATCAATGGCAGTTCAGGGCCACCAACTATGTATGGGGGCATCCCCCTCCGACATCTTCTCTCTCCCCCCCCCCCCCCCCCCCCTTTCACTCTCTGTTTCAGTTCGGTTATTCAAGTTGTTTTGAATTGATAAAGTGTTGCAGAGTTGCAAATTCCAGGTTGCCTCTGTGTTTCCGTCTGATCCCTCGCCGGAAGTAATTACGCTGCCAGAAGCTTTCCCCAATGCACAAATATTGTCAAACTGTTGAAGGAACTGTGATGCTTTCTTCCGGTCTTTCATTCCCGAAAAGGTGAAAAAATTTACCATAGATCCACCATCCTTGAAGTCTTTGGGCTTATTTGGTGCAAGTTCGGAGGGGGATAATAGGGGTAGGCATACGGGCTCCAGCTGTTGAACACAGGTGGCGGTGGGGGACGCGGTGGCAAAGGAGGTGGCACTATGAAGAAATCTGATGGTGCAACCATATTTCGAAAGACTCTCCTAGTCGGAATAGGAGACTATGTAGTTTGTTGAGAAGAAGCCCTTGCACTTTTTGGTGCCGGAGGAGGAAAAGCCTGAGGCAACATAGGTGGCAACATGTAGTTCATAAACTGCTGGAAATTTTGCACAATAGGTAGGTTCTACTGAGGATGCCTCGAGAGTATGTCACAAAGTTCATCAAGGAGGAACAACAAATACTTAGTGGAATCAAGAAGCACCATCTTCTTCTATCTATTCCGGGAGTTCCGGTTTGCTCGTCAAGAGGGCAAATGATTGAAGCTTAGATACCACTATAACGGGAAGGAACCACGTGCCAATAGACTCGAACAAAATTTTAGCACTTCAAAACAACTCACAAAAGAGAGAGAGAGAGAGAGAGAGAGAGAGAGAGAGAGAGAGAGAGAGAGAGAGAGAGAGAGAGAGAAAGAAAGAAAGAAAGAAAGAAAGATTTTTAACGTCTATGTCAGGCCGAAATCGGCCTATGAGACAAATCAAATGTACATGGTGTGTATGTCATCCGTCTATCGGAAAGACAAATGAAACAAAACTGATACAAAACTGAACTGAATGTAGGTAGTGGGGTATCTGAGGAGGGATGGAGCTCTATCTATAGGGGTATATGCATGTCTATATGCTCAAGGTAGTACAATCATGAGAATGCATCAAGCTATCTAGCTCCATCCTGTACTAATGGGGGGATGTAAGATGTGGTACATGGGCGGGTCTGGTGCCAAGGCTGCCCGGATGAAAGCTGTCGGGTCGGCCCTCATCTGGGCCACTCGCTCCTCAGTGGCACGGCGCTCCCGGGCTCGGATCTCCTCGATCTGTCGGTGGTGGGAGCTCGCGCCCCTGTAGCCTGTGACTCGTGGTCGTCGTCTAGCTCGGCTCACCTCCGCCTGTGGGAGTGTCACTCCCCTCTGAGTGTCTGGTGGGGGAGGGGCGGTAATCCTCTGAAAGAAGTCTGTGAGCTGCGACTGTCTCCCCTCTGTCTGTGTAGCTGTGTGTGGCTGTAGTAGTGTGTCCCGATGGCTCTGTATCTCTAGTAAGAACCGTCCGAGCTGTCTCTGATCCCGAGAGTCCATGATCTCTCGGAGAGTGGGCTGTCCTCTGAATATGGCCTCATACCTGCCTATGATCTCAGTGTATGCTCTGCATCTACATACAAAGTGCTCCTCACTCTCCACCTCCTCTGTGCAGGCTCTGCAGACGCGCTCCTCCCTGGGAACACCAGTATGTCTCCCGATCTCAATCTCTAACCTGTGTGAAGCCACTCTCAGCTGACCAATCGCCACCCGTGAGCTATGTGGCATATATGTGTCCATGTAGCGTGATCTCTGTATGAACCCCCCAGGCAATATGGTGAGAAACTCGTCTCTGTAATCTGACATCCTCGTCCCCAAGCCAGGTGACTCCCAGACTCTCCTAGTGTATAGCTGCCACAGCAACTGTCTCAGTACCAAGTTCCTCTCACTGCGAGAGAGGTGAACATATGGTGAGTGGGGGTCGTACTGGAAAGGTGGTAGGCTCTCCATGTCAAGACCGTGTCCCTCAAACCATGCTCTGACCTGTGAGTACCATGCTCTCTCATGCCCACTCTCTGATAGCTGTATAGCTGCCTCAAATGCTCTACGAGTAAGTCTGTCAGGAGGTAGCTCTCTCATCCTCTGGATGAAGCAGACTGTCTGGAATAGTGCCTCTACCACCATGGGTGGTGTGGCGAGCTCGGCTCTAATAATGTCATGTGGCACTGTCTTCTTGCTGCGGAGCAAGCGTGAGATCATACATACCTGTGGCCTCTCAAGCTGTGTCCACTGGTCAGTTGTCAGTCCTGGTGCCCATACTGCCGCCGAGTACATCAAGGCCGGGGTGACTAAGGTGTCGAAAAGCCACCCCTTCGTGCGGGGTTCCTGAAAGTGTGCCTGGTGGCATCTCCGCTCTAGCATGGCCAGAGCTGCATATCCTCGGGTGAGCCTGTCAGCAGCAGCCTGCCTCATAGTGAAGGGTCCTGGTAGGCTGGTGAATGTGATGCCAAGGTAGACATAGGAGGTGACTACATCAACCTGTCCTCCTGCTGCTGTGAAGGTGGCAGCGCTCCTCACTGCACTGGATGTGTAGACAGGAGTGGCACAGTTCCACTCCCAGATCACTAGCCCCAAAACCCTGGCGCCTGTTCCAATATTTCTTTTATCTTGCTTGACAGAAGATACAGCCGCCAACGAGCTCTACCACTACTTCTACACACCAAAATATGCCCGACAAAGCCCACATGGCTGCATGTAAAGTTGAGTCTCCACAAGCATCCCACACCAAAAGATTGCACCCAAAGGGGTGTTGTGCGATTTCTAGGCCCGTCCATACAGTTCCACTATTTATGGCGCAACATCTGGGACGTTCGTACAGCTGCCATGTCAACATATATTAAGTGTTTAATGTTTCCACACCATCTAGTCACTTCAAGTGCTTTATAGCAAGTATGTCACAAACCGGTGACGTGGCAGGCCCCCGGACACTCTGAGGAATACGTCGACATGCTACAACGGAATATCCGCCGGAAATCACACTGACTGAATACTGACATAGCAGCCCGGATTTTGCGCAGCAAATTATGCTGCTGACGTGGCAAGCCGTACGGGATTGCGCAAATTAAGCTGGCTGTTTTTAGCAGCTTTGGATGAAAGATTCTAAAAAAATTACTTTTGGGGCATAAAGCTTTTGAGTTAAAAGATTTTGGGGCTCTGCTTTTGGGCATCCGTTGTACCAATAAATAGGTGGGCTTGGACTCATTACTCAGAGCATCTGGACGCACAGTCTGAGAGTGAGCACCTGCCTACTCTCTTGTACTTTGAACACAGATTAATATCGAAAGGGGCAGCAATCTTTGGGGCCAATACCTCTGGGCAAGGAACTACGCCGAGCCATGTCATCTTTGTGAACTGTTTTTAAGTAAATCTCTGTTGTGTCGTGGTAGAATCTTGACTTGGGGTGTCCAAGTTTGTTACAGTAATATCAGAGCACGGCCGATTTCTCTTCTACCAAGAAATCCGATCCTTTTCTCGCGGCACTTATGGATTCCAACAAGAATCAGTCGACTTCTTCTGCATCTGCGAATGCGGGAGGAGATCACGAAGAAGATTCTCATGATCAAATATAGGAAGAGTACGGCCCACCTCGGCCTACTCAGTTCGAACTTGAAGAGATGGAACGTCGACAACAGGTTGACGAGGCAACAAAGCAAATGATTAAAATTGCGAAGGATCCGAAATTTGCAAAATTTTTGTCTCAGCAATCCATAGTAGAAGAGCACACCCAATGGCAGAAAGCCACAAAACCACCCATCGAACCGGCAATCAAGAAACCTCCTTCCTCGAGGATGTTTACAAAGTAAGAATTACAAGAGGTGGTTCAGACATAGATCAGCCGGCTTTTGGACGCTAACAACAAATCCAAAAAGCAAGAGAAAAAGCACAAGAAGGGGCCTGACTTCCCAGGTTATTTAGGTCGTCAATCTTCTTTTGCATAGGCAAGAAAGGAGAAGAAGCGTGTACGATTTGAAGGATTACCCAGTTCTTCTTCTTCTTCTTCTTCTTCTTCTTCTTCTTCTTCTTCTTCTTCTTACAGTTCTTCTAGCTCTTCTGACTCGAGCGAGGCAGACAGAAAAGGTAAAAATTGAAGCAAAAAGCAAAGGTTCGGAAAGGACAAGAAAAAGGCAAAGAAGCCCAGATTTCGCCCAATTTCTAAAAGTTCTACAAAGGAGTCATCCTCAAACAATTCGGACTCTGACGATCACATGTTTTATGCAAAGAAGTAGCATTTTTACAAAACCAACATATATGACTTTCTCGTAGATAAAAGCAAGAAAGTAAAAGAATTCAAAGAAGGTGGAGAGTCGATTAACTTTGAAACCTTTTCTGGGTTCCGAGATGCTCCGAGGGCTTTGGCCTTCATTTAGCAATTTGACATAGCTTTCTCTTGAGGGCATTACTCAGAGCACTCCAAGATTAGGAGGGCTACATCTTTCTTCAAGGGAAATGCTCGAACATGGTGGTCGACTCTTCTTCTAAAGAAGGAGGCTCCAATTAAATGGTTGAAATTCAAACGGCTCTTTATTTCTTCTTGGCTGACTCGGGAGTACGAACGAGACGTATGAACCGTTTGGAATCACCTTCGGATGACCAAGGGAGATTCTTTGGACGCTTATTGCAAGAGATTTTGAAACTCTTTTCTACCAACCTCTTCATTTAAGAAGGTCTTGTTTAAGGAACACATTGAGCGGTTTTGTTGCGGACTTGTCACTTCCTACAGAGATTCAAGACTACTGCTTGGAACAAAAGTCAAATTCTACTCAAGAATTGATGGGTCATGCGAAACGGAGTTTTGCGATACATTCGGGAAATTTGACTTACCCCACTGATGAGATCTTGACTCAAAGAACCCAACAGACTTCTAGCAATGAAAGTAGAAAGAGAAAGAGTTCCCAAGAAAAAAAAGACAAGGATACACGACCCCGGCTCACTCTTCAAGAGAGGGCCAATTACATCAAAGAAGGGAAGTGTTGTGGATGCGGGGAACATGGGCATGTCTCCGCAAAGTGCCCCAGAGGGCACAGCAAGAATAGAATGAAGACAGGCCAGAGAGTTCGAGAGCAGCAGAGGAACGTGGCAGAAAAGGCAAGATGAAAGCAAGACTGGTTCCAGATTGCATGGGTACTGACCCAAGCACGATTGATGAAAGTACAGAACTTTGCCGAGCTTGGGGCAAAGTGAAAGATCAAGAAGCCCTGATTTTCTTTGATGGAGGAGCCAAGGCCAACGTCATTTCACCTGAATTGGCGGCGCGGCTCGAGATTACATCGGATCGGATGGGACCACCAACAAAGGCAGTTCTAGCGGCACCCGGACAAGACATAGCCATTACACCTGTCATTGGCAAACTTCGGTTGCATTGTCAAGGGTATTTGGGGCACGAGGACTTTTACATAGTGCCCTTGGAAGGTTGTGACGTCCTCCTTGGAGTCCCTTGGCACCATAAGAACAACGCCGTGGTCGATTATCGGGCAAAGAAAGCGACTTTGACAAATGAAAAGGGCTGAAAAATTGTACTTGATGTGAAACTGAAGGGCGAGTCTGTCCCTATTGTATTGGCTTCAGCAGTTTCCAAATTAATGAAATTCAGTCTGTTTGTTTACTCGATCTATTTGAAAGAGTTAAGTGATGAACACAGAACGAACATGTCTGAACTTGATAAAGAACGCCAAGATTTTCTCCGCACTCATGCCGATTGCGTTTCTAAGGGCCTGCCAGGCGAGTCGCCACCATCTTGCCTGAGGATCCTACTATTGATCTGATACCTGGAAGCACACCACCGAACCAGCCACCTTACCGTGCGAGCCGAGCCTAGAATGAAGAGATTATGAACCAAGTGAAAGACCTTTTAGAAAAAGGTCTTACCCAGCCAAGTACTTCACCCTACTGCTCTCCGGTGTTGTTGGTTTTATAGAAAGACGAATCTTGGAGAATGTGCATTGATTATAGAACTCTAAATAAAATCACCATCAAGAACAGATTTTCAATTCCGAGGATCGATGATATTCTTGACCGACTATAGGGATCCTCTTGTTTCAGCAGGATCGATTTGAAAAGTGGATATCATCAGATCCGAATCACGCCGGGAGATGTCTACGAGACAACTTTTCGAACGAGCTTCGGTTTATACGAATTTTTGGTGATGCCTTTTGGCCTTACCAATGCTCCAGTGACTTTCAACCGAATGATAGATAGGATTTTCAGAGAGTACAAATCTTTTGCCGGCACTTTCTTTGATGACATAATAGTCTTCTCCAAGGATGAGGCAGAACATAGACAGCATCTGCTGTGCATGTCTTTCATGCATTGCGAGATCACAAACTAATTATCAATGCTAAGAAGAGTGTATTTTTCTTGCCAGAGATGCACTTTTTGGGACACATCGTCTCAGCAACAAGAGTACAGATGGACCCGGCCAAGATTGACACTATACATGATTGGCCCGATTTGAAGAATATTCATGAAGTTAGAAGTGGACTTATGTTCTTACTACCGGCGGTTCATTGCTTCCCCTTTGCACATTCTGACACAGAAAGGAGTCCCTTTCTCGTGGGGACCCACAAAGGTGACTGCCTTTCAGACTTTGAAAGAGAAATTGACTACATGACCGGTTTTGACTTTGCCGGATATGCAAAAGTCATTCGAAGTATATTGTGGTGCTTGTGGTTGTAGTCTGGGTGCGGTCTTAATGCAAGAAGGCCATGTCATTGCCTATGAGAGCCCATTGTTTTCAAGGCCGGAATTGACAGCACAGATTTATGAGAAAGAGCTTTTGGCGGTTACCCATGCTCTTACTCAGCGGCGACATTACCTACTCGGAGCCAATTTTACAGTCTTCACTAATCATCAAAGTTCACGCTACTTCTTGTCACAGAAGCAGCGCAGATGCGGTGGGCTAACATCTTGTCACAGTTTCACTTCCAGATTGTCCATGTACAGGGATAGAAGAATTTGGTGGCAGATGCTTTGTCACGGAAGCCATTAGTCTTGGCTATTTCCGCGATTCACCATAGAAGCTTCGATGACATGGTCGATCAGTACGCCACAGATCCAAATGTTTCTGATGTATTCACTCGAATACAGAATGGGGAGGTAGCAGCAGGATATTCCATACGGGATGGCTACTTGATGAAGAAAACGATGTCGTGCGTTACACAGCCGTTGAGGGAAAAGGTTCTAACTGAATGCCATTGTCCACCTTTTACGGTTCACCGCGGCATCGACACCACCTTGAAAGGTGTGGAGCGTTACTTCTTTTGGCAGAGACTCAAGAAGGATGTGGACGACTTTGTACGCAGTTGCTTGGTATGCCAAAAGGTCAAGTTTGAAAGGCATAAAGCACAGGGATTGTTACAGCCTTTACCCATTCCCACCCACCCCTGGGAAAGTATTGCTATGGATTTCATTTTTTATCTCAAGAAGATACAGAGTGGGCATTATGGCATTTGGACTGTCATCGACAAATTTAGCAAGCAAGCTCACTTTGTTCCAATGAAGAAGACAGCCAAGCCGGAGCATTTAACGAGATTGTTCATTTCACAGATTTTCAAATTACATGGCATGCATGAGACAATAGTCTCTGACAGAGATCCCTGATTCACGACTTTGTTTTTGAAGGCTATTTGGGAGAACATTGGCACACGGTTGCAGCTCTCGTCATCTTTCCACCCGCAGAGAGATGGGCAATCTGAGATTGCAAATTCAGTCGTACTAGATTTATTGAAATCTTACATTTCTAATCAGAAGACTCAATGGGAAAACATTTTGCCCTTGGTGGAATTTGCCTACAATAACACGATCCACTCTTCGACGGAGAAGGCGCCATTTGAGATTATTGAAGGTGCTACGAATGTTCCACCCTTCCTTAGCACGAAAGATAAGATTTTTGAAGCCGACCGGTACACGAGAGACTTGGACACTGCTTTTGCCAAGGTTCGAGAGGCTTTAGCGAAATCTCACGAAAGACACAAGAAGGCAGAGATCGACACCGTCGCGATTTGAAATTAAAGGAAGACGATTGGGTGCTCTTACGTTTCGAGAAGGCACGCCTAAGAAAGAAAAAGGGAAAGGAGTGGCTTTTTTCGAAGCTTAGCATGAGATACTATGGACCTTTCCACATAAAAGAAAAGATAAATGATGTCTCCTTTAGATTGAAGCTGCCCGATACTTGAAGGATTCACAATGCTTTTCATGTTAGTCTCTTGAAGCCTTTTAAAGGCGATGTGCCCGATGATGGGGAGCCAAATGAGCCAATACCTCTCGGCACGGAACTACACCGGGCCGTGTTGTCTTTGTGAAGTGTTTCAAAGTGATTCTCTGTTGTGTCGCATAGAATCTTAACTTGGGGTGTCCAAGTTTGTTACAACGTCGCCTTCAATGGAATTGCCACCTTAGCAGTTTGGGACATTGTCACGTGTGCACTTCACTTGCGCAACATGGGTATGCTTCAACTACAATCTATTTTGAGTCATTAGCTTAGGACCTTAGCCTGGCACTTTGTGAGCCTCTAGCAGAACGTGCATGCCCAAGCCAGTCACAGTTGCATACCCTCTCTTGCACAGTACCACATTTTAGCATGTGCACTTAGTCGTGTGTGAACCACCTCTTATCCTTGTAATTATTTATTAAATGACTTTTCACATTCCCAATCGTGGGGCTGTTTTGAAGCTGCTCGACCCAGCCTTTTCCACCTATAAAGGCAGCCTATGGGCACCACTAGAGACCAGAAGAGGCAGCAGTAGAAGAAGAACCTGTAGACTCTGGGATCATCGGCCACAGCACCTCAGCGTTTTCAGCCTCCTCTCATCAGCGTTTTCAGCCCTGTAGCATCAGCCTTTTCAGCCCAGAACAGCCAGCGATTCAGCCTATGATCGTCATCAGATTTCAGCCCCTGGCCTCGTCATGGTTGCAGATTCTAGCCATTGACATCGCTAGCATTTTCAGAATTCAGCCATAGCCTCGTCTTCGTCGTCGTCGACACAATACCCCAGCATCTAGCACCCCTTGTGTTCGGCTTGGCTCCTGCCTAGCTCAGCATAGGGATCCTCAATACCCGCAGTACCCCACACAACCCATCAGTACCTCGTCGCCGTCGCCATCATCGTCGACAGAGAACCCATCAATACCTCCTCGTCGTCGTCGACACAGAACCCATCAGCACCTCGTCATCATCAACGACACAGAACACATCATTACCTCGTCGTCATTATCATCGTCGACACAAAACCCATCGGTACCTCCTCCTCCTCATCGTTGTCGTCATCGTCGACACAATACCCCAGCATCTAGCACCCCTTGCGTTTAGCTTGGCTCTTGCTGTAACAAACTTGGACACCCCAAGTCAAGATTCTACCACGACAGAATAGAGATTCACGTCGAAACATTTCACAAAGATGACACGGCCCAGCGTAGTTTCGAGCCCAAAGGTATTGGCCCCAAAGACTAGCGCCCCTTTCGGTATTTCTTTTTATATTAATCTATGTTCAAAGTACAAGAGAGTAGGCAAGCGCTCGCTCTCAGACTCTGCGTCCAGATGTAATGAGGCCTAGCCCACTTATTTATTGGTACAAGGGATGCCCAAAGCAGCGCCCCAAAATCTTTTAACTCAGAAGCTTTATGCCCCAAAAGCAATTCTTTAAAAATCTTTCATCCAAAAGCTGCTAAAAACAGCCAGCGTAATTTGCACAATTCCATACAGCCTGGCACGTCAGCAACGTAATTTGCGATGCAAAATCCGGGTTGCCATGTCAACATTCAACCAGTGTGATTTCCGGTGGATATTCCGTTGCAACCTATCGACGCATTTCTCAGAGTGTCCGAGGGCTTGCCACGTCACCAGTTTGTGACATACCCCCCTCTTGAAAGAATTGTAATCGCCCTCAATTACACCTACAAAACAGACAAATGCCATAAACTGTCTTAGTAGACACAACACATCTAGCACATGTACCAATCGACATTTACATCACCGGACATCATTAGACACAACACATCTAGCACATGTACCAATCGACAGTTACATCACCGGACATCACTTGACATCACATGACAAATCACATTCAAATTTATTCCAAATCTCAAACCATGATTAATCAACAACGTACTTAGTAATCACATCTAGATCCAGCCAGGACCTCACAGATGCCCGATTAACTAATCCTTATTGCAATCATGTCTATAGAGATTTGTGAGATCGAAATGCTGCAGTTATTTCGTCTTTCGGTTCCTGCACTCAAAATAGTCAAGTACAAATCAATCAGTTTCATTTTCAAGAATTCCAGTTCATAAAGTCATAAAGCAGAATACTCTCAGCCCAACGGTATCCCTGAAACTCAAACGGACATCAGTGACTCTATATCAAAAATCGGGGTAATCCGTTGACAAATGAGCGGAGCGACTCCCCTCTTGTGCAAGCCCACTGCACTAGATTCACCCATGCTAAGATCGGGGTTCTATCGGAGTAGACTATGCTAAACCGAATGCTTCAAGGTAAAGCTCCAAAATCTGAAGAGTATCTGCTAGGTCCTCCTCCTCCATCCACTTGGCATCCAATGCAGGATAGTTCTTGAATTTAACCAAGGACTTCCTAATCACTTTACCTTTAATCTTTCTATCTTTATGTGCCAATATCTGTTATGGAACGAGTATCTCCTCGCTTTCCTCCACTTCGGGTCACTCAGCTAGGAGCACATTGCCTTTAAGAGGCTTCAAGAGACTCACATGAAAAGCATTGTGAATCCTCCAAGTATCGGGCAGCTTCAATCTAAAGGAGACATCATTTATCTTTTCTTTTATCTGGATAGGTCCATATTATCTCATGCTAAGCTTCGGAAAAAGCCACTCCTTTCCCTTTTTCTTTCTTAGGCGTGCCTTCTCGAAACGTAAGAGCACCCAATCGTCTTCCTTTAATTTCAAATCGCGACGGTGTCGATCTGCTGCCTTCTTGTGTCTTTCGTGAGATTTCGCTAAAGCCTCCCGGACCTTGGCAAAAGCAATGTCCAAGTCCCTCATGTACTGGTCGGGCTTCAAAAATCTTATCTTTCATGCTAAGGAAAGGTGGAACCTTCGTAGCACCTTCAATAATCTCAAATGGCACCTTCCCCGTCGAAGAGTGGATCATGTTATTATAGGCAAATTCCACCAAGGGAAAAGAAATTTCCCATTGAATCTTGATCAGAAATGTAAGACTTCAATAAATCCAGTACGACTGAATTTGCAATCTCAGATTGCCTATCTGTCAGCGGGTGGAAAGATGACGAGAACTGCAACCGTGTGCCAATGTTCTCCCACATAGCCTTCCAAAACAAACTCGTGAATTGAGGATCTCTGTCAAAGACTATTCTCTCAGGCATGCCATGTAATCTGAAAATCTATGAAATGAACAGTCTCGCTAAATGATCCAGCTTGACTGTCTTCTTCACTGGAACGAAGTGAGCTTGCTTGCTAATCTGTCGATGACAGTCCAAATGCCATCATGCCCACTCTATGCCTTTGGGAGAGCAAAAATGAAATCCATAGCAATACTTTCCCAGGGGCGGGTGGGAATGGGTAAAGGCTGTAACAATCCCTGTGCTTTATGCCTGTCAAACTTGACCTTTTGGCATACCAAGCAACTGCGTACAAAGTCGTCCACATCCTTCTTGAGTCTCGGCCAAAAGAAGTAACGCCCCATTGGTGTTGGCCCGAGCTCATTTGTATCTAAACATCAGAAATTCTCCTCTTTTGAGCTGATTTCTGTGTGTGTGTGTGTGTGTGTGTGTGTGTGTGTGTGTGTGTGTGTGTGTGTGGAGTGGGCAAGTGGATAGTCTCTCTCCTCTCACTCCAGAGGTGTGTTCCCTGTCTCGGCCAGGTGTGTTGTGTAAGCCGAGTGGTGCCCCATAGTGTGTGTGTGTATCTTCCCAAGAGTGTGTGTCGGGTCGTTATAGAGACGCTGTGTGTGTTTTCATCCCGCTCACATTCTTTTGGCGCCCCCACGGAGGATCTTCTTCGAGTACCTTCTGCTTCGAGCTTCAAGCTTCGAGATTCAGGGTTACAGGTTACAGGGACAGGTACAGGTACAGGTGATTCACACAGGTACAGGTAGCTAGAGTACAGTGATATACTAGCAGTGATGTCACTTGCAGTTGTCGTGGGTATGCATCACTTGGCGCCTATTTGAGCGCATTGTTTGTTGGATTGTACGTTACTTGTGGAAACTGCCATTGTACACATTTGTGGAGCCATACTTGGTTGTATTTGGCAGTCCCAGCCATTTTTGAGACTTGGTCTGGAAGATAGTCATTTCTGAGACTTGACTATACGCGATTTGTATTATCCTTCGTGTGAGGGTCGATAGCGTGAGGTTTTTATTGAGCTGGGAGATTCTCAAATGTGGAGATCCTTTCGGTGATACAGGTAGCTGGAGCACCCTTTTTGTGACCTCGCCATAGGCTATGTACTAGTGAGTCCTATTTGATGCTCGGGTTCTATTGTTGACAGTTTATGCATATTGATACAGTCTATATTTTGGGTTCTCATTGCTCTACTTCTGGGGAAACTCTGTCGAAATTTTCCCAAGTTATGATGGCTGGTTTTTTGCTATTTTGAGCCATTTATGTTGTTATGCTGCTGAAATTTTGGCAAAAATCAGAGGTTAAGTCAGGTGTGCCTTCTTGGGAGCTTCATGGTTGGCTTTAATGGATGATCAAAATGGCCCTCAGTTCACTCCTTTTCATTTAACTCAAAGAATTCAGATTAATGTTCATGTGTCCAGGAAGATCTTTTTCCAGCAGCGCATAGTCTTTATGTTTGGGCCAAGAAGATTGAGAGAGATTCTGGAATGTCCTTTGCCTGTTGTCATTCCGATGATTAACTATGAAAACTCATTTGATGTGCATGTGTTTGTCCTTATCTAAAGTTGAGCTCCATTGAAGTTTCTAGGGATTGGGTAGTGAAAAGTTTTGGGTTCTTGCACGTGTGTTCGAAGGGGTTCTCAAAGCATCATAATTTGGGTAGCCATGGCTTTCTCTTATCCGGAGTTTCATGGAAGAAGTGATGAAGATGTGGAAGAATTTTTGGAAAAGATGGAGGTTGCCTGCATTAGCAACCAGATTCATGACCCTACGCAAATGTTACGCCTTCTCCAAATTTGTTTGAAGAGTGATGCACGAGTTTGGTCTAAAGCATTTGAAGAGGAGTTGCGTGTGGCTGATCCACCTGTAAGGTTGAGTTGGGACAATCTACGACATGGGTTGGAAGTGGAGTTTGTGAAGATAGAAGATCCTGACAAGGTGTGGCAAGAAGTACAAGCTTTGGTGCAAAAGGAAGGTGAGCCAGTAGATGCGTACATACGTAAGTTTTCATTGGCATGGGAGCGAATGTGCAAGGCTTTAGCACCACAGGTACCCCCGCCTGACATGATGAAGAAGGACAGGTTCTTGGCTGCTCTTTGGGAGAATATACGTTGGAGAGTGGAGCTAAAGAAGCCTAGGACATATGAGGATGCACTAGAGGTAGCAAGGAACAAAGAGTGGAAGCTGAGAAAAATGAGCCAGTTAGGGGTGGAGTCTTTGTCAATGAGGTCTGAATTTCAGCCTATAGAGTCTTTACAAGGGCGCATGTTAGGGGTTCATCATGAACCAGTAGTTCCTGTTACTACTCAGGCTATGCCAGCAGTGGTCACTACAGCAGTGCAAGATGATGGGCTAAGGCAAGACATGAGGCAAATGGTTGATTTGATGAAGAATCTCAGCCTAAACATGCTAGGTCAAGTGGGAAATAATCGAGGTCGAGGGAGGTTTGCAAATCAGCCAGGAGGTGAAGAAAGGCCTAGGAATGGTGTTGGACAAAGCAATGGTAGGTTTTGGAGGCAGATGCCCACATGTTATAATTGTGGAGAGTTGGGTCACATCAGCCCGCAATGTGATAAGCCACCAAGGATGGGGGGAGACATGTATCCATTGCCAAGACAGGTGCTAACTAGGTCAAATGATTATGGCATCGAAATTAAGGGAGACGAAGGAACCAGTGGACTGACCCAAGAGGAAAAGCAAAAGACAAAAGTGCTAAGTGTAGTCACCTTGGAGAAGGCATCAAAGCTAGAGAATACATTAGTGATGCCTATTGGGAAGAGGACCACAGAGAAAAAGGAAGGAAGAAGTGCCCCAGGTCCTAGTAAGAAGAAAGGAAAGAGCCATGAAGGCGAGGATGTCAAGGCCAAGAGGAAAAGGAGAGCTCGTCGAAAGTTTCATGTTTCAGATTTTCCACTAGGGGATGGACAATTAAGCTATGACTTGAAGGAGGATCTGACGAGCAGGAAGGCAGATGTTACTTTTGGGCAGCTTATAGAGATGGTGCCTAAGCTAAAGCGACAGTGGAAGAGGATGGTTAACCCAATGGAGAAAGAGCCAGAGAGAGGTTCAGTGAAGGTGTTGGCAATGGACGAGCTACCAGACATTTGTCCAATAGTAGATGTGTGGCATAAAAGGAAAAATTTGGGACAAGGTTATGTGGATGGCGGAGCCCAAATATGCGTCATAACACACTCATGTGTTGAGAAGATGGGTCTCACAGTGGCTGGGGTGTCAGGTTTTCGGATCAAATTGGCAAACCATCAAAAAGTAAAATGCTTAGGTGTTGTAAAGAGCTTAGAAGTGGAGGCATATGATGCAAAGGCAGTGGTTGATTTTCATGTGATGCCAGCAGGGTTGGAAGCATATCCTATTATCCTGGGTAGACCATGGTTACGTGCAGCAGGAGCTGTTCAAGATTGGCGACATGGTACAATTAGCCTCTATGGAAAGACAGGTACCAAGAAGCTTTATAATATGGACACAAGGAAGCGATTGGAGGAGCTTTATGAAGATGAGGATGAGTCTAGCGATGAAGGCTCTTCCACGGTGACAGATAAGGACAGTGATAGCACTACCAGCAGTGATGAGGATACTGATGTTGCATTTCTTTTGATGGACAAAGAAATCCAGGAGATTGGTTTAGTTGCATTTGCGAATGAGGTTGAAGATGAAAGTGAAGGGCCTTATGAAGTGATTGAAGGGTTGATGCAAACCAAGGTTGAGTTGTCAAAGAAGCAGGAATTAATGACGCAAATGATTAGTGGAGACCTCTCAGCTATGGAGAAGGATTGTGGTGTCCATGCCACAGTGACCCGTAAAAGGTGGACAATGGCATTCAGTTAGAAACTTTTCCCTCAACGACTATGTAGCGCACAACATCGTTTTCTTCATCAAGTAGCCATCCCGTATGGAATATCCCGCTACTACCTCCCAATTCTGTATTTGAGTGAATACATCAGAAAAATCTGGATCTGTGGCGTACTGATCGACCATGTCCTCAAAGCTTCTATGATGAATCGCCGAAATAGCCAAGATTGACGGCTTCCGGGGAAAAGCATCTGCCACAGAATTCTTCTATCCCTGTACATGGACAATCTGGAAGTGAAATTGTGATAAGATGTTAGCCCACCGCATCTACTTTTCCGAAAGCTGCTTCTGTGACAAGAAGTAGCGTAAACTTTAATGATCAGTGAAGACCGTAAAATCGGCTCCGAGTAGGTAATGTCACCACTGAGTAGGAGCATGGCAAACCGCCAAAAGGTCTTTCTCATAAATCTGTGTTGTCAATTCCGGCCTTGAAAACAATCGGCTCTCATAGGCAATGACATGGTCTTCTTGTATTAAGACCGCACCCAGACTACGACCACAAGCATCACAATATACTTCGAATGACTTTTGCAAATCCGGCAAAGTCAAAACTGGTCCCGTAGTCAATTTCTCTTTCAAAGTCTAAGAGGCAGTCCCCTCTGTGGGTCCCCACAAGAAAGGGACTCTTTTCTGTGTCAGAATGTGCAAAGGGGAAGCAACCTCTGCAAACTTTCTAATGAACCGCCGGTAATAAGAACATAAGCCCAAGAAGCTTCTAACTTCATGAATAATCTTCAAATCGGGCCAATCACGTATGGTGTCAATCTTGGTCGGGTCCATCTGTACTCCTGCTGCTGAGATAATGTGTCCCAAAAAGTGTATCCCCGGCAAGAAAAGTTCACTCTTCTTAGCATTGATAACTAGTTTGTGATCTTGTAATTCATGAAAGACCTGCAACAGATGTTGTATATGCTCTGCCTCATCCTTGGAGAAGACTATAATGTCATCAAAGAAAGTGCCAACAAAAGATCTGTACAATCTGAATATCCTATCCATCATTCTGTTGAAAGTCGATGGAGCATTGGTAAGGCCAGAAGGCATCACCAAAAATTTGTATAAACCGAAGCTCATCTGAAAAGCTGTTTTGTAGACCTCCCGACGCGATTCACATCTGATGATATCCGCTTTTCAAATCGATCCTGCTGAAACAAGAGGATCCCTGTTGTCGGTCAAGAATATCATCGATCCTCGGGATTGGAAATTTGTTCTTGATGGTGATTTTATTGAGAACTGTATAATCAATGCACATTCTCCAAGATCCGTCTTTCTTTAAACCAACAATACCGGAGAGCAGTTGAGTGAAGTACTCAGCTGGATAAGACCCTTTTCTATAAGGTCTTTCACTTGGTTCATAATCTCTTCATTTTGGGCTCGGCTCGCACGATAAGGTGGCCGGTTTGGTGGTGTGCTTTTAGGTATCAGATCAATAGTATGATCCTCAGGCAAGATCGTGGCCTCGGCTGGCAAGCCCTCAGAAAAGCAATCGGCATGAGTGTGGAGAAAATCTTGGTGTTCTTTATCAAGTTCAGACATATTCGTTCTCTGTTCATCATTTAACTCTATCAAATAGATCGAGTAAACAAACAGACTGGATTTCATTAATTTGAAAACGGCCGAAGCCGATACAATAGGGACAGACTCGCCCTTCAGTTTCACATCAAGTATAATTATTTGGCCCTTTTCATTTGTCAAAGTCGCTTTCTTCACCCGATAATCGACCACAGCGTTGTTCCTATGGTACCAAGGGACTCTAAGGAAGACGTCACAACCTTCCAAGGGTATTATGTAAAAGTCCTCGTGCCCCAAATACCCCTGACAATGCAACCGACGTTTGCCAATGACAGGTGTAATGGCTATGTCATGTCCGGGTGCCGCTAAAACTGCCTTTGTTGGTGGTCCCATCCAATCCGGTGTAATCTCGAGCCACGCCGCCAATTCAGGTGAAATGATGTTGGCCTTGGCTCCTCCATCAAAGGGCTTCTTGATCTTTCACTTTACCCCAAGCTTGGCAAAGTTCTGTACTTTCATCAATCGTGCTTGGGTCTGTACCCATGCAATCTGGAACCAATCTTGCTTTCATCTTGCCTTTTCTGCCACGTTCCTTTGCTGCTCTTGAACTCTCTGGTCTGTCTTCATTCTGTTCTTGCTATGCCCTTTTGGGGCACTTTGCGGAGACATGCCCATGTTCCCCGCATCCACAACACTTCCCTTCTTTGATGTAATTGGCCCTCTTTCGAAGAGTGAGCCGGGGTCGTGTATCCTTGTCTTCTTTTCTTGGAAACTCTTTTTCTTTCTACTTTCATTGCTAGAAGTCTGTTGGGTTCTCTGAGTCAAGATCTCATCAGTGGGGTAAGTCAAATTTTCCGAATGTATCGTAAAACCCCGTTTCGCATGACCCATCAATTCTTGAATAGAATTTGACTTTTGTTCCAAGCAGTAGTCTCGGATCTCTGTAGGAAGTCCACAGCAAAACCGCTCAATCTGTTCCTTAAACGAGACCTTCTTAAATGAAGAGGTTGGTAGAAAAGAGTTCCAAAATCTCTCGCAATAAGCGTCCAAAGAATCTCCCTTGAAATCATCCGAAGATGAATCCAAGCGGTTCATATATCTCGTTCGTACTCTCGAGTCAGCTAAGAAGAAATAAAGATCCGTTTGAATTTCAACCATATAATTGGAGCCTCCTTCCTCAGAAGAAAAGTGAACCACCATGTTCGAGCATTTCCCTTGAAGAAAGATGTAGCCCTCCTAATCTTGGAGTGCTCTTAGTAATGCCCATGTCAAACTGCTGAATGAAGGCCAAAGCCCTCGGAGCATCTCGGAACCCAGAAAAGGATTCAAACTTAATCGACTCTCCAACTTATTTGAATTCTTTCTTGCTTTTATCTTCGAGAAAGTCATATAGCTTGGCTCTGTAAAATGCTCTTCTTTGCATAAAACATGTGATCGTCGAAGTCCAAACTGTCTGAGGATGACTCCTCTATAGAACTATTAGAAACTGGGTAAAATCTGGGCTTCTTTGCCTTTTTCTTGCCCTTTCCGAAGCTTTGCTTTTTGCTTCGCTTTTTACCTTTTCTGTCTTCCTTGCTCGAGTCAGAAGACCTAGAAGAGCTGTCAAAAGAAGAAGAAGAAGAAGAAGAAGAAGAAGAAGAACTGGGTAGTCCTTCAATTCGTACCCGCTTCTTCTACTTTCTTGCCGATGCAAAAGAAGATTGACGACCTAAATAACCCGGGAAGTCAGTCCCCTTCTTGTGCTTTATGGATTTGTTGTTAGCGTCCAAGAGCCGGCTGATCTATGTCTGAACCACGTCTTGTAATTCTTACTCTGTAAACATCCTCGAAGGAGATTTCTTGATTGCCGGTGCGATGGGTGGTTTTGTGGCTTTCTGCCACTGGGTGTGCACTTCTGCGATGGATCGGATCCTTCGCAATTTTAATCATCTGCTTGGTTGCCTCGTCAACTTGCTCTCGACGTTCCATCTCTTCAAGTTCGAATTGAGTAGGCCGAGGTGGGCCGTAGTCTCTCTCTGTTTGATCATGAGAATCTTCTTTGTGATCTCCTCCCGCATTCCCAGATGCAGAAGAAGTCGTCTGATTCTTGTTAATATCCATACGTGCCGCAAGAAAAGAATCGGATTTTCCGGTAGAAGAGAAATCGGCTGCGCTCTGATATTACTGTAACAAAATTGGACACCCCAAGTCAAGATTCTACCGCGACACAACAGAGATTCACTTAAAAACAATTCACGAAGACGACATGGCCCGGCGTAGTTCCATGCCCAAAGGTATTGGCCACAAAGACTGCTGCCCCTTTCGGTATTTCTTTTTATATTAATCTGTGTTTAAAGTACAAGAGAGTAGGTAGGCGCTCACTCTCAGACTCTGCGTCCAAATGCTCTGAGTAATGAGGCCCACTTATTTATTGGTACAAGGGATGCCCAAAAGCAGAGCCCCAAAATCTTTCAACTCAAAAGCTTTATGCCCCAAAAGCAATTCTTTAAAAATCTTTCATCCAAAAGCTGCTAAAAACATTGTATTGGAGAGATTATCAACAAAGATGTAACTAGTTTGTTTTCAAAGTTCTTATGTAAATAAATAATCATATCCGTACGGCCTGCCACGTCAGCAGCGTAATTTGCAGCGCAAAATTTGGGCTGCCACATCAGCATTCAGTCAGCGTGATTTTCGGCGGATATTTCGCTGCAGCCTGTCGACACATTCCTCAGAGTGTCTGGGGGCCTGCCACGTCTCCAGTTTGTGACACCTGCCTAGCTCAACATAGGGATCCTCAGTACCTACAGTACCCCACAGAACCCATCAATACTTCAATCCGTCGTCATTGTCATCGACAAAGAACCCAGTTCGAGTGAAGTAAAGTAACCTTGTGTTTGTGTGCGGAGTACTAGATCCAAGGCAAAACCCTTAAACACTTCCACTGTACCTGACAGACCTTGCGAGCAGCAATGCCACAAAGGTTACGCAAGGGCCGTTGGGCTTCCCCTGCTAGGGTTCCCCTGGCTGAGCCAGCTGCCTTTTCTTCTGTTTTCATGCATATTGGAAACCAAGGAAACTGAGTTGCGCTGAGAGAGAGAGAGAGAGAGAGAGAGATGAAGCCGGAAACTCATTAGTTCCAGACACACAATGATACAAGTTGTACAAATAATGGACAGGGGCTACATTCATATTTCGAGCCAACTCGGGTATAGTGAGCCAGCTCTGGGTCGGCAAGACCCTTTAAAAATTAACCAACATAGAATCCTTACCAGGAGGGTGAGAGGGTGACCAACCCACAACCAAGGGCCAAAGTGAACATGAGAAAAGCCATAAGTAGGGATAAAGCATCTGGAAAGTGAACATAAACCTCTCACAACTACTCTTTGGAGTGCAAACACATTCTCTGGCTAATACAATCAGGATCGCAATCTGCCAAGTAGTAGTACCCTGGCCTCTCTTTTATAGGCACTTGGCCTCAAAAGCCCTAAAAGCAACTAGAAAATCACTTGCTATTTTAACAATGTGGTTCAATCATTGCAGACAAGCAACTGAAAGGTGCTTGCTTTCAAAAACTGTTGCCCAAAAGCAATGAAAAGTCATCTGATTTCATAGTTGTATCTGAGAAAGCATCCCCCAGCACAAATTAGCCATGTAAGCCCTGCTTGTATGCTGCAGCATAAGCACCTACGTACTACCACGTTAGCACATATCCATAGAGTCCCATGATGGGCCGTGAATCGCGGTGTGAAATCCGGGCTGTTAGGCTGGATCTGAGAGTTCAAGTTCTGTTCCAGTCGACCTCTCTCTACTCTGCTTCGTTCTGGTTGTCATGCCACGCCATCACTTTGTGACAGATCTAATCAGCTCATTGCATCGCCTTTGACTCGACAAGCCGAGCATTCAAGGAGTAATGAGATTTCAGGAGGGAATAGGAACAAGAGCACGCACAATGCGCAATCAAGCAAGGGGGGCAGTGAGTTTTGAGTGTAGGCAACAGTTATTAGTTCGGGGTAGGGACCATATACTGGTTCGCCGGAGTGTCCGTTGCACGGTAGAAAAGCACTGATGCAAACATAGGCTAGGTGGAAAAATCAAAATGTCTTTCAAGCCATGATTCATAACCCCTCAGTAAAATATTCTCTCCATAGAATCATCGGCAACACAAAGAAAGTCCACGAAGAGTATCCTTACAACTTAATGCATGTCTCGCAGTCGACGATGCGGCCTATGGAGTAGATTGACTTCACAAGAAGCACATGCCAATCAACTCGCTCAATGTATATCTCACTGTCAAAGACATAATCTATGGAGTATAGGAGTATATTGACTTCACAAAAAGTAAATAACACTCGCAATTGGCAGATAAAATTAATAAAAAAAAAATTAGTACGACTAAAAAGGTATACCTTCCTCGCCTTGCTAAAAATTGAATATAATCCGGGTGTGAGATCCCTTTGGCTAGAACTCTGTTAACAGAAGAAAAAATGAGTAGAGTTGGAAAATCAAAAAAGCTAAAACACACAATATTGAGAAAGAATAGAAAATCTATGAAAAATAAAGCCCTTTCTCATCCTCTTCTCTCTCCTTTCAAGGGTAACTGCTAGAGTTCAGGCATCTCGCTGGATTCAAATAGTCACTCTATAACCGGCCTGTACACCGTAGAGGACGGTACTAATTCAATTACCTGTTAACTTTACACAGAGCACGGAGAAGAAAAGAGAACACAGATGCGTTCAGCGAGTAGAATGTCACTACGCACAGGAAGGCCAACGCCATGTAGGCCCCAAAGACTGGCACCCCTTTCGGTATTTCTTTATTCAATTAAGAACAGACGATCCGGACACGTAGGCAAAGTCTCACAAAGCTGTCCAAACCTGGCAAGGGCTGAAATTGCAGGTTTTTTACCCAATTTCAGCAAAATAACGACGCCAAAACCCTGTAGGTCAAAAGCATGTGTCTAGGACAGATTCCCTCACAATTTAGAAGCTTTCTGATGAGCTGTAACAGAATTTCAGCGTGCTGTAATTCCATGTTTTGTCACTGCCAGGTGCCCGAAGCCCTATACACACATCCCGAGGCTTTCTTGAGGCTCCCCTAGTGCTAATTTGTAGTTTAGGTGCGAAACCCTAAACCTACAGAAAAATACAGCAGGCTGTAATTCTCTGTTTTGGATCGTTTCTAGCGGAGCGAACACGTCTATGCGTATCCCAAGGGCTCCCGCAAGCAATGGGACAGTTCCCCAATAATATGGACGAGTTTTCACGTGAGAAAACTCTCCAAATTCGCAATCTTTCGCGATAGAATTGTGCATACCTCTAAGGGATTAGCAATTAGCTAATCCAGTACCTGTTCAAAAGGCTCTTCCCTTGGCTCTTCCCTTGGCAAACATGCATAAAACTCTCAAAAATCCAGTACTTGTTCAAAAGGCTCTTCCCTTGGCAAACATGCATAAAACTCTCAAAAATGTACATAATCATCTGAGAAGCCCAAGTAGTGGGGCATTATGATATGTGCAAATGAGAGGGATGCACGAGAGCAAATCATCGCGCTACATGAGACAAGGGAGAAGGCAAGCTTTCCATTAAAGCTATGAAACCTGCACCCACTACTCACACACACACTGTAATTGCACACTAAACAAAATCAGCCTCCTCTCTCACTTTTGGGCGCCCCCAACTCGGAAGGACTGAGTGTTGACCTGCAGGTTGCTCTCCTATTGCCAAGTGTCCACTTTGCCCCATTGGTTTAATAATTCCCTAGTTCCACCAACTTATAAAGTTGTGACTTGCCCAGTGGCCCAAATTCTCTTATGGCGCACACAGGCTTTCATACTCGTAAAAATTCAGTGCTAACTGGCCCGACCCGTCCAAGACTGACCGACCTAGACTCTTGAAGTGAGAAACCTGTTCAACCGCAGCCATTTCACACCAACCATGCAATGTCCACTTGCACCTTTTCAAGGGTTCCAAGGAAAACAAATAAAAATAAAATAAATAAACATATGTAGTACATATTTAAAGAAGGCAACAGGAATAATACACCTCCTGGTGACACACTCCCACTTTCTCCTAGGGAAAGGTGTTAGGGAGTGAGGGTTGTTTTGTGGCTGTGTCCAGCCAGTGTTAGGTAGGTTTCTCATGTCGGGTTGTGTTAAGTCCTTAGTCATGTTTAGCTCGGGTTTTGGCTTGGTTCCATGGTTTCCTCTGGTCCTATAGGCTCGGGAATATTATTCCCGAGCCTTGGCACATTTTTCACATGTGTCCCATGGGCATCCTGTTATAGTTACAGGAGACGGGGGGGACGGGCCCTAGGGCCGGGGGACGGCCGTAACCGGGCCGGGAACGGAAGGGGACGTAGTGGGACGGCCGGATTTCGGGCCGGATGAGCGGGTCGCAAGGGGACGGACCGGGGACGGCCAGGAACCGCAGTGGGACGGCCGGATTTCGGGCCGGACGGGCGGGTCGCAGGGGGACGGACCGGGAACGGCCGGAACGACCGGGGTCGACCGGGAACGGCAACAGTCAGGCGGCCGAAAGTTACCGTTTATGACCGTTTTAAACGGCTCTGTGCAGCCCAACTGCCACATTTTGGGGGGCCTTGGCCCTTGGGAGGCTATAAAAGGCTCCCTTGGGCCTCTTAATACTCATAGTCTCATTCCAATTGGCAATTTCCCTCAAGCTCAAGCTTTCCTCTCTACTCAATGCTCATTGCTCAAGCCTCATAGCCTCATTGAGTCATTGCTCAAGGCTCAAGCATGACCATTGACTACTCTACACTCTAGTATCTACCCTTGAAAGTTGAGTCTCCACTCTCAAGTCTCTCCCTCTTCTACCCACTTTGAAGTTTGAAGCTCTCCTCTCCCTCTTCTACCCACTTTGAAGCTCTCCTCTACTCTCTTTCCACACAAGCTCTCCTCTAACTCCTCTAACTTCTATGCTCTACTCTCTTGAGTCTCTCCACCATCATGTCATCTCAAGCCAACTCCACTTCTCAAGCCAGTTCTTCTCGAAGGAGGCCCACCGTGCAAACGTGGTCGTGGTGGGATGAAGTCGACTTTAGCACGCGTGGCAAAGGTGGCGGTGCAAGACCATGGACATGCAAGCTATGCCCATACAAGAGAACGGGTGGTTCAAACAAAGTGCGAGCCCATCTTCTTAATGAACCCGGTCACGAGGTGAAGTTTTGCCCTCATGTAGCTCCCGAGAAGAGGTTGGATCTTCTTGAGAAGCTCACGGTGTATGAGGTTGCGGAAGCGGCCAAGAGGGGCCGTTTTGTTGATCCCTCCGCCACGGCGACACCGCGAGAGCAAAGGAAAGCCAACCTTGACGACATCTCTCGAAGCTTCAAGAGCCATGCATCTACACCGTCCTCTTCCGTTCCGCATCGCCAAAGCACTCTCAACGAAAATTGGAATCCTAAATTGAAGGAAGAGGTGGATAGGTCGGTTGCCCGATTCTTCTTCCACGACCACATTGCCTTCCATGCTTCGCGGTGAGTTTCCCTTGGCATATGCACATTGCAATCTTCCATTTTGTATTCATAATGGGTTATAACTTCTCGACTCTCGACTCTCCATACTAACACAACATGCTCTATTTTGTGTGGATAGGTCTCCATACTTTCGAACCATGGTTACGAAAATAGGGGAATATGGTTCCTCTTCTGTGCCACCTTCATCGGAGAGGCTTCGCACCACCCTCCTTGACAAAGAGAAGCTTGCCGTGGAGCAAGCGGCCCAAGCAACAAAGGATTTGTGGGAGACCAATGGCGTCTCTCTCCTTGTAGATGGATGGAGAGACACCCGCAAGCCGTCCATCCACGGGGTGGTGGCCTACTCTCGGAGGGAGATGTACTTTGAGGAGTCACATGATGCATCCGATAGTGGCAAGGCCACCGAGATGCTTGCTGCGGAGTGGACAAGCACCATAGAGATCACCGGCCCGGAGAATGTCCTTTGTATGGTTGCAAATAGAGAGGCGTCAAATAGGGCAGCCGGAGCTATCATTGAGGGCATGTATCCCAGCATCCATGTCACATTTTGCATGGCGCATTGCCTCAGTAACCTCCTCAAGGACATAGGGAACTTGTCATGGATTTCACCCACCATTGGTGACGCCTCTCGAATTGTCTCCTTTGTGCTCAACCATCAAAAAGTGCGCCATGAATTCTCAAAGAGGAGACACTTGTCCTTGCTCAAATATTCAAAGACAAGATTTGCATTCAATTGGCTTATGCTAGGCCGCTTGTCTACATGTGGCGGAGCCTTAAGGGGCCTCTTTCTCAATGATGAGTTCCAGGCCATGCCGGAGTCTACATCAGCAGTAGGATTGAAATGCCGAGAATGGGCCGACGACGCCGCTTGGTGGGAGGAGGTGAAGACTCTTGACGCCATGGTCAAGCCTATTCTACACCTACTTCGAGTGGTGGATGGCTTGCAGCCATGCATTGGCAAAGTCTACGAAGCCAGGGATCGGATGATAGAGGCACTTGAGAAGCTTGTGCCTGACCCTGTTCAATATGCGGAGATTCATGGCTTGTGTGAGTCGAGGTGGAATGGATACTACTCTCCACTTCATGCGGCAGCTTATGTGCTTGACCCTGAGTTTCAGGGAAGGCGTCAAGAGACCGACAAGGAGGTGAGCTAAGGATGGCGGCTTGCATTGGAGCGCCTTGAGCCTAGCAGTGACATTAGGCGCAAGATTAGAGACGAGCTACTACAGGCAAAAGAAGGGCTCCTATGGATGTGTAGATGCACAGCTTGATCGCAACAAGATTGGCTCGGTTTTGTGGTGGGAGGACTATGGAGGAGATGGCCCACATTTGCAGCGCTTGGCTGTTCATGTCCTTAGCCAAGCATGTACCACTAGTTGCTTGGAGCAACTATGGAGTGTGTACAGCCACATTGCCTCTAAGAAGAGGAATCGCCTTGGGGTTCAGAGGGCCAATGATTTGGTGTTTGTGAGCCCTAACTTGCGCATGCTTGCCAAGAGCGTCACACACAAGGCAGATCGTTTCACTGAGTGGGAGATGGCACAAGAGAATCCATCTATGGCCGATACTCTTTTGGAGGAGCTAGAGGAGGACTTCGAGCCTCAATGTGAGCCTCCCGAGCCCTCATACGTCGCTGACGACCTCGACTACGACGACAATATGGAGATTTAGCAGGCGAGCACTTCTTGAGTTTGATGATCATTGATCACTCGTCTCTCTAGTCTAGACTCTTGAGTCTACGACTCTACCTACTGCATACTACATACTACATAGCCCTTTGTACTTTTTGTTATCCTTGAGGCCTCAGGCTTGTCCTAAGTCCTTCAGGCTTTTTGACTCTTGAGCCCTTGTGGCATGCACTTCTCATTTTGTATCCATCGATCATCGATGTTTTATTAGCACATTTCAGCCTATATGACTCGTGTTCTTTGGTCTATTTAGTGTAAATTTATGGTCAAAGGTGATGCTCTATGTGTGTGGCATGTGTGTAGGTCAAAAAATGCCAAAAAAACTCTTTTTTTTTTGTCATTCCGACCCCCGTCCCCGTTTCCTGACTTTTGCCGTCTCGTCCCCGTTCCCGACCCCAACCCGCCGTCCCATGTAACTATGCATCCTGTGCCCCATTTCCCACTCTCTTATTTTCCCCCATTTACCAAGGTCGTGGGGTTGGAGGTATGGGTCGAGCAGTGAGGGGATTGGCCTAGCCAGGGGGGTCACCTTCTCAAGCAGTGCAGATCAGTGCCAGTTAAGGGCGCCCTCCGCCAGAGGGCAAGAGAGGGGCAGCCCAGCGTTTTTGGGCAGCTGGCAGCCAGCCATGCCTGGGTTTTTCTGACCCATGCAGAAAGCAGCATCTCCATGACGGTGCGCGCCTAGGAGAGCAGAGATAGTCAACCATCTAGAGGGCACCCGTGCAGTGGCCAGCCTTGAGGGTTGCCGATCTCTCTCCATATCTGGGTTGGTGCCAAAGGGTGGATCTATGTTGGGGTTTCCAGTCCATGTTGAGGCTGTGTCAATGGTCTCGTGTGCGGGAGCAGTTGGCAGTGTCAGTAGCAGTCGTAGTTGTGTGTACATCGGGTCTATCTAGTTGGCATGTCAGTTCTATGCCGGACCTGTATAAGTAGCTTGTTATCAACATGGAGAGCCTTTCCCAGATCTCTCTCGCTCTCTCTTTCTCTCTCTCATTCTCAAATGTCCCGTCTCTTTCTACCTCAGTGATCTCTTTTCTCCACAGTTGCCTTGTTCATGTGTGTGTCATTGCAGGTGTTCTAGATCGGAGTCGAGGTGTCCACCGGATCACGAGCAAGTTCTTGTCTTCATTGCATCTTCCGCTGTCACCTTTGACAGTAACGTGTACGAAATATCCTACTCTTTTCTTGCATCAGAATACTCACAAAAGGCTAAAACATTCACAATATTGAGAAAGAACATAAAATCTATGAAAAATAAAGCACTCCTTCATCCTCTTCTATTGCCTTTCTGTTGGGGTATAGGCGCCTGTGCCTTGCCCGGCCGCCCAGAGTCTGGGCTCCCACTGACTTGTATACCTTATACATAGCATAAGTGTATAGGGGGCTGCTCACTCTTTGAGTCTCCCCACCCACATCGTGTGTGTGTCTCCTTCTCTCTCTCTCACTCTCTGTCTGTGGTGCTCCCCGATCCCCTTCAATTGGTATCAGAGCGTAGGTGTGGAGGGAGCGTGTGTGTGCACAGTCACGACGACAGCGGAGAGCCAGTTTCATTCCCGAAATTGCGTCCACGCGCAGGCGCACTTTCAAGAGTGCAAACAGGGTTTCGACTTCGGCATCGGTAAATTCAGCTTTCCGAGAGCGTTTTTACCGGGCGTCTTGGCGTTTTACCCCCCTTTCAAAGCCATTCGAGCCATGGAAAACCTCATTCGAGCTACGGTTGAGGAGCTGCATTTTTCAGCCCTCTTTTGGCAGTTTATGCTGCATTTTTGGGTCGAAACGGAGGTTTTTGGCATAGCTTTCACACCCGGACTCGGATACATGTGATCCAGGAGTCTACCTTGGGGTTTTGGCATGCTCCGGACGCGCTCGTCATATCTGAATTTTAAAATTCTGAACGCTGAATTTTCTGCAGCAGCAGTAGTTGTTTATTGTGTGTCGAGGATTCCACACATGGTTTGCTCTCAGATGTGAGAGTGATATTTGCTGCAAGTTTCCTCACAGGTGGGAGGATACGATGTATGCCTTATGTGGTTTGATGCTCAGGGAGACTGATGTGATTGCATTTTGAGCTCGGCAATGTATACCTCGAGCATGCTTTTTGGCAGTCACAGGTAGAGCAGATATTTGTGTACTAGATTTGCAGGTGTTTGCAATGATGTATGCAAAGTGTGGAGATTGGTGCATGCATTTGGAGTACGGTTTGATGCGCTTTGGTTGCTCATGGTTTTGAGCATGCATTCAGTTTGATTACTGGTTTTGTGGCCGTTTTACTGACGAAACTCTGGCGAAATTTTCCCAGGAGTTTTATGCGTATCATTTATGCGATCTAGGTAGAGATTGCGGGTTGCACTCAGCATTTGCGTGCGGTGTTTTCTGCAGGTGGGAGATTTGTGTGTGTGTATGCATCGATACCGCACAGTGTGGGCTTGGTGATTAGCTCACGGGTTTGACAGGCGTACAGTTATCTTGGCACACTCACAGGAGTGAGTATTGTGATGTATGCTTGTGTGGCTACGAGCTAGGTAGCCGGATTTGAGCACTAATGGCTTGAGGTTTTTCAGCAGGTTTCAGCTACAGGTTTACAAGTTTACAGGCAGGTTTGAGGGTTTATTTGGGCGCTGAATTTTCAGCCATTGTTTCCTCTTTGCAGGTGTCCATGTATGACTCAGTTGTAGGCTGATCTGGGACACGTTTGTGACTTGTTTATGCAGCTGTTTAAGAGCTGAATTTTGGGGCAGATTTGCAGCCATATTTGCAGACTTTTGTTGATGCGATTCGAGCCAGTTTAGGGCTGATTTGGTTGACATTTGCTACTCATTGTTGGTTGCTCTTTTGCAAGCATTATGGCTGATTTTTCATTTGAATTCCAACGTTATGGTCTGACACAGTTTGATGGTGTAGATTTTGTTGCTTGGAAGGAACATATGCTTGTTGCATTGGCGGATTTGGGGCAAGATAAACCCTTGCGTGGTTTATCGGCGAAGCCCAATTCTATGCGTGATGATGATTGGCAGGATCTTGATGAATTAGCCATGTCTACGATTTGTTTGCATCTGGTTGAGTCTGTTTACTGGCAGGTCTCGAGGGAGACTACAACTCATGCTTTATGGCAGAGTTTACATGCTATGTACGCGACATCCATGTCTACAGGGGAGTTTAGTCCCACTTCTATATCCATGGGAGAGATTGATCCCACACGCAAGTCTCGACGGCATAGAGACTTGACATGTTGGCATTGTGGACATAGAGGGCACATTAGGCGTCGATGTTTCAGGCGTTTGAGACAACGGAGGCGACAGATGCCTGATGCAGATTTGGGCATGACAGATGCTAGTGAGATCAGTACGGTGGTTACTGAGTATGCTTGTGACGGCGATGTCACATTCATCTAGCTTGTCTTCAGACGATCTTATGTCTACGGATTGCATATCGGATTGCACATTGTCTTCACATTGGTTACTAGATTCAGATGCTACTTTCCATGTCACGTCGCATCGTGAGTGGTTTAGCACGTTTTCTAGTGGGAGACTTGGTTGTGTGCACATGGCTGATGGTGCTGTGTATGACATTGAGGGTACAGGAGACGTATGTTTGTCCTTGCCCAGTGGTATGAGATTTACCCTGCGTCATGTGCGTTATGTACCAGATCTGAGACGGGATTTGATCTCAGTCAGACAGTTACGGGATAGTGGATGTCAGATTTCGCTACGAGAGCGAGATTTTGTGATGCATTTGGGTTCGCTAGTGATTGCGAGAGGTGCCAGGAGTGGTACAGGTTACCCATTGCATGTGGATCACGCGAGAGACGGTGTTGTCTCTGTGATCATGCAGCCAGGTAGACAGCGAGAGAGCAGGCGAGTCTCTTTTGCTTGTGGGTTGCAGGATGCTTTGCATGGAGTGCAGAGTAGTGAGCTCGTTGTGCACACAGTTGGGGCACGACTTGAGCAGTCACACAGAGAGGTGACAGAGTCAGACATGCATGCTTTGCTAGTGACTGAGCAAAGCAGAGAGTCAGTTGTGCGAGATACTTCTATGCAGGATAGACAGGTAGAGCGGTCTTGCTCTAGTGAGTCACAACAGGAGGACGTTGTGCAAGAGTCTATGCATACGGAGTTAGAGCATGAGAGCTCTAGTGAGTCACAGCAGATTGAGTGGTCATGTTTGCAGTGGATGATTGCAGAGGAGGCTGAGACGTCAGCGATTATGCAATCATTCCTTTCTATGCTCGACAGTGAGCATGGGGATATAGTTGTGCAAGATATGTCTTCCAGCAGACACCTAGAGCAGCTAGTTTGCTCTGAGGTTGCACGACAGGTTGATGCGTCTTTTGCGGACAGTCAGGAGATGCATGTGGCTGACACGCCTTGTCAGTCAGAGATGCCTATTGCCAGGGATATATATGTTGATGCATGCTCCGTAGAGCTAGCAGGGCCCGCTAGCATTGCATCGGCATTCGGTGGTCTCATGTATGAGATGCTGATCTTGAGACCAGATATCGCAGCTGCAGTGGGAGCATTTGCAGTTGGGGTTGTCAGTCGTCTGTTGACTGATGATGGCATAATGCACGAGGGAGATATGCAGGTATTGCGTACATACTTGCAGTACGTGTGCGGTACGTCTCGTGGTGTATAGACTTACACGGGAGCAGGACAACCGGATGCACACGATCACAGCCAGCCAGTGGGCATCGGTTGAGAGCGGTTTTCTCTCGCCTTTTGTAGTCTTTAGACTAGGTTCTCTTGCTTAAAGGCACAGTCGCCTTTAAGTGGGAGGTTGTTGGGGTATAGGCGCCTGTGCCTTGCCCGGCCGCTCAGAGTCTAGGCTCCCACTGACTTGTATACCTTATACATAGCATAAGTGTATAGGGGGCTGCTCACTCTTTGAGTCTCCCCACCCACATCGTGTGTGTGTCTCCTTCTCTCTCTCTCACTCTCTGTCTGTGGTGCTCCCCGATCCCCTTCACTTTCAAAGGTATCATCTACCGCATATCCTACCATTTTTTGCATCACGTTGTCTTACATCTTCATAGTGAGCAGTGTTCAAATGCAAGGCCCTTACATAACACATATATAGATACATATGTGAGCGCACACAGCATCAAAAGGACTAATCTCCCAACTTTGGTTCATTAAAGGACCTCCAATTTTTCTTGAGGAAGGTATGACTTCTCCCATAGCAACCACCAAAACAAGTGTCATCCAAGTTTAGCCTAGAAAAACTCATATCCATTCCACATTTGTGACGTAATGTGGTCCATGTTTTCATGTACTAAAAAACTCGCAAGGTAAACCTTTAGCCCAATAATAATACTCCAAGCAATAACACGTAATAAATTATTAGGCAGTTACTCTGTTGTTGTCGTACATGTCGGTAAATTTTCCTTCAAAGACCTATCGAAGACTTCAAAGAATCACCACCAACTAGAAACCAATTTTGTTGATGGCACCGACGAACAGTGAAAAAATTGAATCTTAGCCAAGCTATAAAGGGGCACCTCACCCTCTATAGAGTACTTCTCTGGTGACTTTATTGGAAACCTCTCTCTCTCTCTCCCCCACAAGAAAAGGGGGCTATATTTAGTGTACATAAGACACCTCTGGGGATGCTCAATAGCCTATCATCTAGAGGAGGTACAAAAGCGAGGGAACAATATGTAGGCTATGTAAACATCAAGGTGGTCTGTACGATGTGTGTTAAATGAACCACTGGGGGTTGCATAATGCCATGTGATGTGGGCATGACCCAGACTAAAAAGAATTTGACAACCTCGCCCATGTGTGAAGAAAGATGCAACGATGCTAATCTGCTGCTCTGGAGGAGCCGGCTGAAGAATCCCACTGATTACGAAGCGTATGCAATAGCTCAGTCCCAATGGATGTCAAATGGTGGATGTAGGGGAGAACTATGGGCACTTCAAACCTTCCACATGGTCCAAAGCATGATGCTGCATATTGTGGTGAAAATTGTCTCCCGTTGGTAGAAATCCAACTAGTGACCTGCATTTCAGATCATTTGTAGGGTGCCCGGTCTATATCCCACCTCAAAATGACCAAGAAAGATGCGTTAGATGACTACGCCAAAGGTTTTGAGATACCTATTTGCCAGTGTCCTCGTTTCAGAGGGTCACTTTGAGGGACCAGCTTGAGTGGTTTTGCTCTGGTGTGCCAAAAGAGATTCGACGATATTGTTTGCAACAAAAGTCTGACTCTATTCAAAGACTTATGAGACATGCCAAGCAAGGTTTTGATATGCATGCCAGCTCATTGACTTATCCTACGGACAAGCTAGTGCCCAAAACTCAACATGGCAAGAGTCTTTCAGTGAAAAGAAAGAACCAAGGGAGTCGGATGAAATTTCATCAGATGATTCCGGAGAAGTAAGGAGTCAAATGATAGTGCATCCGAGAATTCTGACGAACCAAGGAAACCGGATGAAAGTTCATCAAAGGATTCCAAAGAAGAAAGGGAGTCAGATGATAGTGCATCTGAGGGTTCCGACGAAGCACCAAAATCAACTGATGGTTCATCAACAAATTCCAACAATTCAAATTCAGGTGCTAGTGGATAGGGGACGCCAGCAAGGCTACCAACAGGTCACATGGCACAAGAAAAGAATCGAAAGGTAAGCTAGGTCAACCGGATAATTTTGGTCAAGGGTACTTTCTCGCCCTCGATGCAAAGTGGATGGAGGAGGAGAACAACGCAAATTCTCTTCAGAGAGAGTTGTTGTCACCAGCGTGTGACTACTATCTATCCTTTTTGTTGATTTCTTTCTTATTATCTATTTACTTTCACTTTTTGGAAACACCCCTCGGGAAATCTAACTGCCCTGCATTGCATAGCTAGTGTGGAACTGTCCAGAGGGAGTCCAGGCCTGAGGGCAAGAGAGCACTAAGGTTGGACAAGGACTATGGTTAGCCAAGTGGGGTCATTGACTAGCCAAAGTGGAATCCTTTGCTACAGAGGCTACATTTCAGTTCTGGATGTGGCCGCAGTGTACAAAGAGGGTCGGATGACCTAGAAAGATACAATGGCAGCATCTCCTAAAATTTAGGGAACTGCTATTTTGGGACCTGAAAATGTCTTCGCGTCATTACGTGCAGTTTGACATGGGGATCATTTTGTTACTCTGTGGCCAAGTCAACAGAGGCTGCAGGTGAAATATTTTTAGACCCGAGGGTCTAAAGCGGGAAAATGCACAAATGAGTGACACTTGGCACTTTGAGGCCAGTTTACTACTTATAGAGAAGGCAAAAACGTGATTTATAGTTGGGAGGCTCATTTTGCAAGTCTCTGTCACAGGTTAAGAGCTATGGAGTGCTTGCTTTCCCTCTTATGCACAGTGCGGTGCCAGGAGTGATGCCCTGCACGCTACGCACTGCCCTCTCTCTCCCCTTTGGCAGTATGTTATGCCCCTCTAGTGGGCTCTTCATTTGACCAATGTACAGTTGTGTGGGTTCATGCGCGATTGCCGAGGCAAGAGCCTCTTGCACAGGTACTGGATTAGCTAGCAGCTAATCCCCCCGCAGGTACAGGTGAATTCGGAGAGGTTTCACGCCAGAAATCTCGTCCGATTCAAAGGGCAAGTAGCCCTACAGGTGCGGGAGCTCGAGGACTTGCTAGGGATGCGACCGGCACGCGAAACGGAGCCCGAAACAGTGAATTACAGCCTGCTGTGTATTTTTGCAGGTTTAGGGTTTTGGCCCTAAACGGACCCTAATACCCCCAGGAGGTTCGGGGACGCAAGGGGACCGCTGTACAGGCGATCTGGCGCATTTTCAGGGCTGAAAACAGAGAATTCAGCGTGCTGCAGATTCTCGCCAGGTTTTGCAAAGTGCCCGTATGCGTCGGGAAAGTCAGTCAATGCGTGGGAATACTGACCGTGAAGGGTTCTAGTACAGTTAAAATCGGGCTGGAACAGTGGAAATTCAGCCGAGTTTGTGCGGGGCAGCTTGTAGGAACCACAGCGTTTATTCCCTCTTTTGAACAATAAAGAAATACCGAAAGGGGCGCCTAAGTTAGGGGCCAATCTGGTGTCTGTCTACTCATACAGGTGCAATCTAGCAGCCTGAATCCCTCTCCCCTTTGTTGTGTCTTGAAAGTACAGGTAAAATAGACGACTAATAATGGGTGAAAGCTAAATCAAGGTTTAAAGTAAAGTCTACCGCCCTTTTTGGATTGAACAGGCCGGTTTCATGGTTCCATCGACGGGAGTAAATCACTTTTTCCCATAGAAGTGAGCCTTGGTCAGTTTTGGACTTGAAGACACAGGGGATCATAGACCAGACACAGGGAATTGCAATTATGGCTGACAGACCAGATGATGTGACTGAAGAGGTTTCCTCTTCACAGGGTCAACAGACACATGAAGTGGGTGAGTCCTCAAGACCACCACAGACTGATGATGATATATTCAGGACCCAGTTGGCTACTGCTGTGGCTATGTTCACACAAGTAATGCAGAATCCGAGGTTTTTAGCCTTTCTGCAACCTCCGGTTCCGTCTCAGCAAGTTGGGTCACTGGATCATATTCAAAAGCCTGTTAAGGCTCGAATACAGGTGATTCATACCGCACAGTCAATGGAAACACCTGTACACTTGACGGAGAACATGCAGTCTCCACAACGTATGCCTAAGGTGCAAGAACAGGTGGCTGAGATGCCAGTCTTTCAAGCTGTACCAATTCAGCCCGCCACCTTTCAACCGCCTATAGCTGGTTCTAATGGGCAGGGAAGCAACTTACAGGCTATGCAACAAGTCTTCCCACCACCTTCAGTACACCCTCGCTATTTTGGAGGTGGATCGGTATTTCAGAGCATGGCTGGTCATGCACCTGGAAATCAGTTTTATACGCCAGGAACAGTGTTTGCGGGTGCTCAAACGATGATGCCTAACCCCATGTACAGTGTCATGGGTATGCAACCAGGGTTTCAAAGCACTCAGGGACAATTTGGGATGCCACAAGCAAATTTTGGTATGGCTGGAATTACAAATCAGCAGCCAAATATGGCGTTTCCAAGTCAAGTTAATAGCGGCCAAGGAACACAGATGAACCCTAATAGTGTTCCCATGTTTCAGTCACTTCCATATGACAATTTAACGCCGCTGGAGAGGCCAACTCCGTACAAAGAAGGTGGCAAAGGTGTGTCATTCACGACCTTTACAGGGTTTGATGACAGGAAGAAGGCTCTTTCATTCCTCCAGCAGTTTGACAAGGCCTATGCAGGGGGAAACTTTACAGAGGCTTCAAAGGTCCGCAAGGCAGCCACTTTCTTGACAGGGAATGCGGGACAATGGTGGACAACTTTATTGCTTCAAGGGCAAGCTCCGTCCACATGGATTTACTTCAAGCAGATTTTTGCAGCAGCATGGTTATCTGATGATTTCGAAGCAGATGTCATGACAGAATGGCACCAGCTTAATGCTGCCACTTGCAGAAATCTGGATGATTACAATCGGAAGTTTTGGAAAGCTCTACTTCCAGTAACTTCCTATAGGTTTGTGCCATTGACAGAACAGATTGAAAAATACTGTTGTGGCCTACCCAAAGGATTGAGAAAATACTGCACGAAGACAAAAGTCACTACTTTGACGCAGCTCATCGAGGTAGCAAACACTGGCAATGGTTTGCTCAAGGGAGAAGATTGTGAATTTAACACTGGCGTCAAGGCAGGATCAGGCAAGAAAAATTCAGCCAAGAAGCACGTTCCCAATGAGGCTCCTAAAGGGACTCAGGAGTCGGCCAATGCAGGGACAGACAAAGCTACGGCTGAATCAGAAAAAGGACCAGCAAAGAAATGGAAAAGACGTTTTCCTCGCAAGTCAGAAGAGCAAAAGAAGGTCCTGAGGACAGAGAACAAATGCTTTATATGTGAGCAGCCTGGCCACATTGCTTACATATAAAGGCCAGCTGATTCTGAAGACAAGGAGGACAGGAAAGGAAAGAAGCCCATGGCTGGTCTAGTGCCAGATATGGTGGGCGACAAGCCAAATTCAGATGCAAGTGAGCTTTGCAGAGCATGGGGAAAGGTTAGGGATCAAACAGTGCTTATCTTCTTTGATCCAGGTGCCAAAGCCAACTTCATTTCCCCAGAATTGGCTTCAAAGTTGGGAATCAGACCTGAAGAGATGGGGTATACAGCAGAGGCAGGTTTGGCATGTCCTGGCCATACAGAGGCTGTGACACCCATCATTGAAAAGTTGCGTCTACATATCCAGTCCTATGTAGATGCTGAAGAATTTTACATCATGCCACTGGACGGATGTGATGTGTTGTTAGGTATTCCTTGGTTGTTTCGTGTACAGGGAATCATGGATGCCTACAACAAAAAGATCACTGTACAGAGCAGGGGAAAGACTCACATTCTGGATGTAAAGCTTAAAGGGGAGTCTATTCCTACTGTATCAGCTTCTGTTATTACTTCTGTAATGAAAAAGCATCTTTCTGCGTACTTGGTTTTTGCACGTGAAGTGTCAGATTGTGATGAATCAAATTTATCTGTGCTAGATAAAGAAAGGTCAATATTTTTACAACAGTATAGTGACTGTTTTTCCGATTCATTACCGTCTCAATTACCGCCAGAGAGACCCGAGGACCATGCGATAGATTTGGTGCCAGGCTGTAGCCCACCAAATAAGCCTCCGTACAGGGTTAGTGCGGCTCGGCAGAAAGAGATAATGGGCCAAGTACAGGAGTTGTTAGAAAAGGGGCTGATTCAGCCCAGTTCATCTCCATTCTGTTCTCCAGTGTTGTTGGTGCAGAAAAAGGATGGCTCATGGCGTATGTGCATCGACTACCGTGCACTGAACAAGAATACCATCAAGAATAGGTTCCCTATACCTAGAATTGATGATATTATGGACAAATTAGAAGGAGCAGCTATGTTTAGCAGGATAGATCTAAAGAGTGGGTATCATCAGATCCGCATTAGATCAGAGGATGTGCACAAGACTGCTTTTAGAACGACGTTTGGCCTTTACGAATTTTTAGTGATGCCCTTTGGTCTCACAAATGCTCCTGCTACGTTCAATAGGATGATGGACAGAATTTTCCGTCCACACCAGCAGTTTGTTGGTACGTTCTTTGATGACATGATAGTCTACTCAAAGAATGAAGAGGAGCATAGGCATCACTTGGCCATTGTGTTCAAAGAGCTACGCAGTCATAGGTTGCTCATCAATGCAAAGAAAAGTGAGTTTTTTCTGGAAGAGATTCACTTTCTGGGACACATTGTCTCAAAGGACGGTGTCAGAATGGATCCTGCAAAAGTCGAAGCGATCAAGTCATGGCCAAATTTGAAGACGGTGCATGATGTCCGAAGCTTTTTGGGACTATGCTCCTATTACAGAAGGTTTATCCGAAATTTCGCTGAGATTGCTTCACCTTTACATGCTCTTCAAAAGAAGGCAGTCACCTTTAGATGGACACAAAAAGAGATTTCAGCTTTTAATCTCTTAAAGGAAAAGATGACTTCAGATCCAGTCATTGTGTTGCCAGATCTTAGGAAGTCATTTGTGGTCCAGTGTGATGCCTGCGGTAGTAGCATTGGTGCTGTGCTAATGCAAGATGGCAGGGTAGTAGCCTATGAGAGCAGAATTTTGCAAGGGCCAGAGATGACCATGCAGGTCTATGAGAAAGAGTTACTGGCTGTGATTCATGCGCTCTTAAGTTGGAAGCACTACCTGCTAGGTGCAGACTTTGTTGTCCAAACGGACCATCAGACCTTGCGATACTTCTTGACACAGACAAAGTTATCTGAGAAGCATATGCGATGGGCAAATATCTTGTCCATGTTCCATTTTCAGATTGTGCATGTGGAAGGCAAGAAGAACGTTGTGGCTGATGCCTTGTCAAGGAAGCCACAAATTTCAGCTGTGTCGATTCCTTATCATCATGAACTTGATGATATGAGAGACCAGTATGCAAATGATGAAGATTTTGCAAGGGTCTTCGAGCAACTAATGGATGGACAACGTCATGAACACTATCTTCTTAAAGATGGGTTCATGATGATGCATGGCAGATTGTGTGTCACAAAGCCATTGCGACGCAAAGTTATGGAAGAGAGTCATGTCCCACCGTATGCAGGGCATCGTGGTATCGATGCTACAGTTAAAGCGGTTGAGACATTCTTCTATTGGCCTACATTGAGAAGAGATGTGGATGCCTTTGTGCGAGAATGCCTAATATGCCAAAAGGTCAAGTTTGACAGGCAAAAGGCACCAGGGTTATTGCAACCACTACCTATTCCAGATAAACCATGGGAAAGTATTGCTATGGATTTTATCTTTGATCTTCCGAGAACGCAGACAGGAAACGATGGTATTTTGACCATTATTTGCAGATTCAGCAAACAGGCTCATTTTATTCCTGTCAGGAAGAAGATAAAGCCAGATCAGATGGCACGCTTGTTTATGAGCAATATTTTCAAGTATCATGGCATGCCACAGTCGATTATTAGCGACCGTGATCCACGCATGACAAGTTTGTTCTGGAGAGGCTTGTTTGAGAATATGGGTACCACGCTCAAATTCTCTTCGTCATTTCATCCTCAAACAGATGGGCAGTCAGAAGAGGCAAATTCTACTGTCCTAGATCTGCTGAAGTGCTATGTGTCAGAGCATAAAGGAAAGTGGGAGCAGTATTTGCCATTGGTGGAGTATGCATACAATAATACAGTGCATTCATCAACTGGCAAGGCACCCTTTGAGATAGTTGAAGGTGGCAAGAAAGTTCCTCCCATACTGCATACAAAGGACAAGATATTTGAAGCAGATAAGTATGTTCAAGACATGGATGAAATGTACAAGAAGGTCAAAGTGGCCTTAGAAAGGACTCAGGCAAAGCAAAAGAAAGCAGCTGATCGTCACCGTCGTGAAGTGGTATATTCACTTGGTGATTGGGTGCTTTTACGCTTTGAAAAGGCAAGGTTAAAGAAGATGAAGGGCAAGGAAAGACTGTTTCCAAAGCTCAGCATGCGTTATTATGGGCCTTTTCAAGTATGCGACATAATCAGTGATGTTACATATAGGCTAAAATTGCCTGACAGTTGGAAGATTCACAATGCGTTTCATGTGAGTCTTCTCAGACCCTATGTGGGTGATGTGCCAGAAGATATGCCAACTGAAGATCAGCCGGAAGTCGAGGAACTTGACGAGATCTTGGTCCCTGAACAGATTTTGGCACACAAAGAAAGGAAAGTGAAAGGCAAGGTTGCTAGGCGTTACTTGGTAAAGTTCAGAAACTATCCACCAATGGATGCTAAGTGGATGGAAGAAGGTGAACTTGCAGAGTCACCAACTGTGTTATCACTTTACCCGGAAGCCTTCGATTTGCAACCTACCTTGACCCCTTGAGTTTCAAAGCTAAATGGATTGTCAGTGTGACAATGGCTTCTGAAACAAATGATGTACAAGGTATTTAAAGTGAGCTCAAATCAAATACCTGTTACATGAATGTTAGAGCTGTACAGATTGTCAGTTTGGCAATTGCTCTTATGGAATGTCCAAAAGTTTGGTTAGTGCTATAGAAGTGAGTATTTCTTGTCAGTTTGTCAAGGATACAGTGATTGCTTCTATTGAAGAGTACATGTGTAACTGCATTCTTAAACTATCGGTTTGGGTATGCTCGAAAGTGTTACAGGATCCAACGTGTACTATAAGACAGTGGCAAAATGTGCAGCTACCATTTTGTCATTGGAAAGTTAGTGACTCAAAGCAATGGCAGAGTGTGAAGCTACCACTATGTCATTGGGACAAGGTTCACACGCAGGCAATACATGAGTCGACGAGGTGTTGAATACACCAGGGTTGACAATGAGCATGTATGTGTCGTACATGTGTCGACAGGTGTTGAATACATCAATGTTGACTAGGAGCTTGTACGACATAGATGCAAACGAGGACGTTTGAGATTTCAAGAGGGGGGTATGTCACCAGCGTGTGACTACTATCTATCCTTTTTGTTGATTTCTTTCTTATTATCTATTTACTTTCACTTTTTGGAAACACCCCTCGGGAAATCTAACTGCCCTGCATTGCATAGCTAGTGTGGAACTGTCCAGAGGGAGTCCAGGCCTGAGGGCAAGAGAGCACTAAGGTTGGACAAGGACTATGGTTAGCCAAGTGGGGTCATTGACTAGCCAAAGTGGAATCCTTTGCTACAGAGGCTACATTTCAGTTCTGGATGTGGCCGCAGTGTACAAAGAGGGTCGGATGACCTAGAAAGATACAATGGCAGCATCTCCTAAAATTTAGGGAACTGCTATTTTGGGACCTGAAAATGTCTTCGCGTCATTACGTGCAGTTTGACATGGGGATCATTTTGTTACTCTGTGGCCAAGTCAACAGAGGCTGCAGGTGAGATATTTTTAGACCCGAGGGTCTAAAGCGGGAAAATGCACAAATGAGTGACACTTGGCACTTTGAGGCCAGTTTACTACTTATAGAGAAGGCAAAAACGTGATTTATAGTTGGGAGGCTCATTTTGCAAGTCTCTGTCACAGGTTAAGAGCTATGGAGTGCTTGCTTTCCCTCTTATGCACAGTGCGGTGCCAGGAGTGATGCCCTGCACGCTACGCACTGCCCTCTCTCTCCCCTTTGGCAGTATGTTATGCCCCTCTAGTGGGCTCTTCATTTGACCAATGTACAGTTGTGTGGGTTCATGCGCGATTGCCGAGGCAAGAGCCTCTTGCACAGGTACTGGATTAGCTAGCGGCTAATCCCCCCGCAGGTACAGGTGAATTCGGAGAGGTTTCACGCCAGAAATCTCGTCCGATTCAAAGGGCAAGTAGCCCTACAGGTGCGGGAGCTCGAGGACTTGCTAGGGATGCGACCGGCACACGAAACGGAGCCCGAAACAGTGAATTACAGCCTGCTGTGTATTTTTGCAGGTTTAGGGTTTTGGCCCTAAACGGACCCTAATACCCCCAGGAGGTTCGGGGACGCAAGGGGACCGCTGTACAGGCGATCTGGCGCATTTTCAGGGCTGAAAACAGAGAATTCAGCGTGCTGCAGATTCTCGCCAGGTTTTGCAAAGTGCCCGTATGCGTCGGGAAAGTCAGTCAATGCGTGGGAATACTGACCGTGAAGGGTTCTAGTACAGTTATGCTGCCGAAATCAGGCTGGAACAGTGGAAATTCAGCCGAGTTTGTGCGGGGCAGCTTGTAGGAACCACAGCGTTTATTCCCTCTTTTGAACAATAAAGAAATACCGAAAGGGGCGCCTAAGTTAGGGGCCAATCTGGTGTCTGTCTACTCATACAGGTGCAATCTAGCAGCCTGAATCCCTCTCCCCTTTGTTGTGTCTTGAAAGTACAGGTAAAATAGACGACTAATAATGGGTGAAAGCTAAATCAAGGTTTAAAGTAAAGTCTACCGCCCTTTTTGGATTGAACAGGCCGGTTTCAGTTGTACCTTGAAGCTTTTGGATTATTAGCAAAGTCTATGTCAAAAGTTAGGGAGGAGTGTTTATTGGCGGCTTTATGGTTCTATGTCTTGTAACATGCATATGTGAGTATTTGTGTTGCATTGTGATGTGCCAACCACTGAATATTCCTAATTGGATGAGATTGCCTGGGTATGTAATTTTAGTGCATCGAGGCACCTGTGGAAGATCAGTGTGGTCTGGGTGTGATGGCTAATTTTACTACGCCGGAATATCCAGAGTTCCGATCTGGACGAAAGGAGAAGCCAACTACTTGATCAAAAGAGCCGGAAGGAGAAGCTAAATCCTTAACAAAAAAAGCAAACTGATTGTTCCTCGGAACGACCCTCGAAAATTTTGAGCTAACTTGAGTTGTTTTGCAGTTATGCTGTAATCGCAGACGATTACTCTCTTTCAAGAAGGGGAGATGTCACAAACTGCTTACGTATCAAGCCACTCAAGACCTAAGCCAACCTTCGGATCACGGCCGAGGGAGCCTAAACCCTAAGAAAAACAAGTAACAGAAGAAGAAGTCCTACTAACCCATGGAGACCCCGTTCGATGGGGCCATAGTGCCATAAAGGAATTAAAATAAAGCAGGACTCACGCAAAAGCTGATGACATGGCAACTGTACGGACACTCCGGAATTTCTGTTGACATGATGATGTGGCACTGTACGGATTTCCGCGTTTTGCACTGACTGCTGACGTGGCAATTGTACGGAATTCCGTGCTTAACGCTGGCAGCTTTTTGGCATTGCTTTTGGACCAGAAGCTTTTGAGTTTGAAGGCTTTTCATGTAAACTGCTTCTCATAGGCCAAGGGCCTTTAAATATGTGATAAGGACTCATTCTCTGGCATGCTTCCTGGAGAAGGTGCAGAGTCTGGAGTACCGGCTTGTACTGTGTTGATGCAATATAAAGAAATACCGAAAGGGGCGCCAAGGTTTGGGGCCAATACTCTCTGGGTGATTCCACCACTCCGTGTCGCGTGTCGTCTCGCTCTCTCAGTTCAGTTGTTATTGAAGTGCTAAAAGTTTATTCAGTCTGTTCTTTTCTATTAGCACGTAGTGCCCGTCTTGTGACACAAATTTAGCAACATCCCTCTCACTTATACACAGTTGTCCTCAATTGTAGAGGTCCAACTGAACTGCTTGGAGAGACGTCGAAAAAATTCCAAATCTTTACTCGATGGTGAGTTGAGCTGGTCCTTTCTCAAAAGAGAACTTATAAATTAAATTAAACAAAAATTCAATATTTACCTTACTGGTTCATGTCCTTCCTCTAGTACGTAGAGGATATCCTTCACCAATCATCAATCTTACCAGTTAAGTAGGAACTCGTCATTCGCGTCTTTCCAATAGATCGGAAGTTTTCTTATCCGAGAATTTGTTAACTCAATTCCGCCTTCTCAACCTCGAGAAGAATAATCTTCCTAAAAATCAATATAGGTATTTGTGCTTGCACGTAATCTTGCCCTATTAGTCCTAAGGATATAAAACCTCTTGTATCCCACTCGCATAGGGAATGTCCAAACCATAGAGTATTTATCTCAAGTGAGGATGTCTTCCTCTGGAAAATAGAGTATGCCATCTCACTAGTAGAAGTTCTTGTGCCTTGCCTTTAAAGTTTACTCAAGGTAGGAAGCGAGTAAAGAAAGGAAAGACCAAGGCAGGACTCATACTGGATTTTGTGGGGACCGACCTAGAACATATGGATGAAAGTACGGAGCTCTACAAAGAGTGGGGCAAATTACGAGATCTAGAAGAGAGCTGATTTTATTTCATAAAGGAGCCAAGGCCAACTTCATCTCGACTGAACTGGCAGCTTCACTTGGAATCACGCCCGAGGAAATGGGGCCACTGGCAGAGGCAGTTCTGAAACTGTGACAAGATGTTAGCCCACCGCATCTATTTTTCCGAAAGCTGCTTCTATGATAAGAAGTAGCTAAAACTCTGATGATCAATAAAAACCGTGAAAGCAGCTCCGAGTAGGTAATGTCGCCACTGAGTAAGAGCATGGATCATTGTCAATAGATCTTTCTCATAAATCTGTGTGTCAATTCTGGCCTTGAAAACAATCTGCTTTCATAAGCAATCACATGGCCTTCTTGCATTAAGACCACTCTAAGACTACGACCACAAGCATCACAATAAACTTCAAACGGCTTTTGCAAGTCTGGCAAAGCCAACACTAGTCCTGTAGTCAGTTTTTCCTTAAGAGTCTGAAAGGCAATTACCTCTGTCGGTCCCCACAAGAAAGGAGAAAGGGACTCCTTTCTGAGTCAAAATGTGCAAAGGGGAAGCTACCTCTGCAAACTTTTGAATGAACCGCCTATAGTAAGAACACAAGCCCAAGAAGCTTCTAACTTCATGAACATTCTTCAAGTCTGGCCAATCGATGATAGTCTCAATCTTGGCCGGGTCCATCTATATTCCTCCTGTTGAGACAATGTGTCCCAGAAAGTGTATCTCCGATAAGAAAAATTCACTCTTTTTGGCATTGATAACTAATCTGTGATCACACAATGCCTGAAAGACCTGTAGCAGATGGTGTCGATGTTCTGCTTCATCCTTGGAGAAAACAATAATATCATCAAAGAAAGTGCCAACAACAGATCGATGCTCTTGGAAAATCCTATCCATCATTCGGTTGAAAGTCGTTGGAGCATTAGTAAGTCCAAAAGGCATCACCAAAAATTCGTATAAACCAAAACTTGTCCGAAAGGCTATCTTATAGACATCTCCCTGAGCAATTTTGATCTGATGATATCCGCTTTTCAAATCAATCCTGCTGAAACAAGAGGATCCCTGAAGTCGGTCAAGAATATTATCGATCCTTGGAATCGGAAATTTGTTCTTGTGATTTTATTAAGAGCTCTATAGTCGATGCACATCCTCCGAGATCCGTCTTTCTTTAATACCAACAAAACCGGAGAGCAGTAGGGTGAAGTACACGGCTAGATAAGACCCTTTTCAAGGTTTTTCACTTGGTTCATGATTTCTTCATTCTGGGCTCGGCTAACACGGTAAGGTGGCAGGTTCGAAGGTGTGCTTCCAGGAATCAGATCAATAGTATGATCCTCAGGACGAGATGGGGTAACTTGCCTGGCAAGCCTTCAAAGAAACAATTAGCATGTGTGGAGAAAACCTTGGCGTTCTTTGTCAAGTTCAGACATGTTGAGTTCATTTGTAACAGACTTGGACACTCCAATTCAAGAATCAACCGCGACAGCACCAAATACCACTTCAATACAGTTCACAGTTCACAATAGATTTACACTGGCCGGGCGGAGTTCCGTGCCTAGAGATATTGGCCCAAAAGACTGGCGCCCCTTTCAATATTTCTTTTTGTATTAATCTGAGTTCAAAGTACAAGAGTGGTTGGGTCTCTGTAACCGGCCTGTTCAATCCAAAAAGGGCGGTAGACTTTACTTTAAACCTTGATTTAGCTTTCATCCATTATTAGTCGTCTATTTTACCTGTACTTTCAAGACACAACAAAGGGGAGAGGGATACAGGCTGCTAGATTGCACCTGTATGAGTAGACGGACACCAGATTGGCCCCTAACTTAGGCGCCCCTTTCGGTATTTCTTTATTATTCAAAAGAGGGAATAAACGCTGTGGTTCCTACAAGCTGCCCCGCACAAACTCGGCTGAATTTCCACTGTTCCAGCCCGATTTCGGCAGCATAACTGTACTAGAACCCTTCACGGTCAGTATTCCCACGCATTGACCGACTTTCCCGACGCATACGGGCACTTTGCAAAACCTGGCGAGAATCTGCAGCACGCTGAATTCTCTGTTTTCAGCCCTGAAAATGCGCCAGATCGCCTGTACAGCGGTTCCCTTGCGTCCCCGAACCTCCTGGGGGTATTAGGGTCCGTTTAGGGCCAAAACCCTAAACCTGCAAAAATACACAGCAGGCTGTAATTCACTGTTTCGGGCTCCGTTTCGCGTGCCGGTCGCATCCCTAGCAAGTCCTCGAGCTCCCGCACCTGTAGGGCTACTTGCCCTTTGAATCGGACGAGATTTCTGGCGTGAAACCTCTCCGAATTCACCTGTACCTGCGGGGGGATTAGCCGCTAGCTAATCCAGTACCTGTGCAAGAGGCTCTTGCCTCGGCAATCGCGCATGAACCCACACAACTGTACATTGGTCAAATGAAGAGCCCACTAGAGGGGCATAACATACTGCCAAAGGGGAGAGAGAGGGCAGTGCGTAGCGTGCAGGGCATCACTCCTGGCACCGCACTGTGCATAAGAGGGAAAGCAAGCACTCCATAGCTCTTAACCTGTGACAGAGACTTGCAAAATGAGCCTCCCAACTATAAATCACGTTTTTGCCTTCTCTATAAGTAGTAAACTGGCCTCAAAGTGCCAAGTGTCACTCATTTGTGCATTTTCCCGCTTTAGACCCTCGGGTCTAAAAATATCTCACCTGCAGCCTCTGTTGACTTGGCCACAGAGTAACAAAATGATCCCCATGTCAAACTGCACGTAATGACGCGAAGACATTTTCAGGTCCCAAAATAGCAGTTCCCTAAATTTTAGGAGATGCTGCCATTGTATCTTTCTAGGTCATCCGACCCTCTTTGTACACTGCGGCCACATCCAGAACTGAAATGTAGCCTCTGTAGCAAAGGATTCCACTTTGGCTAGTCAATGACCCCACTTGGCTAACCATAGTCCTTGTCCAACCTTAGTGCTCTCTTGCCCTCAGGCCTGGACTCCCTCTGGACAGTTCCACACTAGCTATGCAATGCAGGGCAGTTAGATTTCCCGAGGGGTGTTTCCAAAAAGTGAAAGTAAATAGATAATAAGAAAGAAATCAACAAAAAGGATAGATAGTAGTCACACGCTGGTGACATACCCCCCTCTTGAAATCTCAAACGTCCTCGTTTGCATCTATGTCGTACAAGCTCCTAGTCAACATTGATGTATTCAACACCTGTCGACACATGTACGACACATACATGCTCATTGTCAACCCTGGTGTATTCAACACCTCGTCGACTCATGTATTGCCTGCGTGTGAACCCTGTCCCAATGACATAGTGGTAGCTTCGCACTCTGCCATTGCTTTGAGTCACTAACTTTCCAATGACAAAATGGTAGCTGCACATTTTGCCACTGTCTTATAGTACACGTTGGATCCCGTAACACTTTCGAGCATACCCAAACCGACAGTTTAAGAATGCAGTTACACATGTACTCTTCAATAGAAGCAATCACTGTATTCTTGACAAACTGACAAGAAATACTCACTTCTATAGCACTAATCAAACTTTTGGACATTCCATAAGAGCAATTGCCAAACTGACAATCTGTACAGCTCTAACATTCATGTAACAGGTATTTGATTTGAGCTCACTTTAAATACCTTGTACATCATTTGTTTCAGAAGTCATTGTCACACTGACAATCCATTTAGCTTTGAAACTCAAGGGGTCAAGGTAGGTTGCAAATCGAAGGCTTCCAGGTAAAGTGATAACACAGTTGGTGACTCTGCAAGTTCACCTTCTTCCATCGACTTAGCATCCATTGGTGGATAGTTTCTGAACTTTACCAAGTAACGCCTAGTAACCTTGCCTTTCACTTTCCTTTCTTTGTGTGCCAAAATCTGTTCAGGGACCAAGATCTCGTCAAGTTCCTCGACTTCCGGCTGATCTTCAGCTGGCATATCTTCTGGCACATCACCCACATAGGGTCTGAGAAGACTCACATGAAACGCATTGTGAATCTTCCAACTGTCAGGCAATTTCAGCCTATATGCAACATCACTGATTATGTCGCATACTTGAAAAGGCCCATAGTAACGCATGCTGAGCTTTGGAAACAGTCTTTCCTTGCCCTTCATCTTCTTTAACCTTGCCTTTTCAAAGCGTAAAAGCACCCAATCACCAAGTGAATATACCACTTCACGACGGTGACGATCAGCTGCTTTCTTTTGCTTTGCCTGAGTCCTTTCTAAGGCCACTTTGACCTTCTTGTACATTTCATCCATGTCCTGAACATACTTATCTGCTTCAAATATCTTGTCCTTTGTATGCAGTATGGGAGGAACTTTCTTGCCACCTTCAACTATCTCAAAGGGTGCCTTGCCAGTTGATGAATGCACTGTATTATTGTATGCATACTCCACCAATGGCAAATACTGCTCCCACTTTCCTTTATGCTCTGACACATAGCACTTCAGCAGATCTAGGACAGTAGAATTTGCCTCTTCTGACTGCCCATCTGTTTGAGGATGAAATGACAAAGAGAATTTGAGCGTGGTGCCCATATTCTCAAACAAACCTCTCCAGAACAAACTTGTCATGCGTGGATCGCGGTCGCTAATAATCGACTGTGGCATGCCATGATACTTGAAAATATTGCTCATAAACAAGCGTGCCATGTGATCTGGCTTTATCTTCTTCCTGACAGGAATAAAATGAGCCTGTTTGCTGAATCTGCAAATAATGGTCCAAATACCATCATTTCCTGTCTGCGTTCTTCGAAGATCAAAGATAAAATCCATAGCAATACTTTCCCATGGTTTATCTGGAATAGGTAGTGGTTGCAATAACCCTGGTGCCTTTTGCCTATCAAACTTGACCTTTTGGCATATTAGGCATTCTCGCACAAAGGCATCCACATCCCTTCTCAATGTAGGCCAATAGAAGAATGTCTCTACCGCTTTAACTGTAGCATCGATACCACGATGCCCTGCATACGGTGGGACATGACTCTCTTCCATAACTTTGCGTCGCAATGGCTTTGTGACACACAATCTGCCATGCATCATCATGAACCCATCTTTAAGAAGATAGTGTTCATGACGTTGTCCATCCATTAGTTGCTCGAAGACCCTTGCAAAATCTTCATCATTTGCATACTGTTCTCTCATATCATCAAGTTCATGATGATAAGGAATCGACACAGCTGAAATTTGTGGCTTCCTTGACAAGGCATCAGCCACAACGTTCTTCTTGCCTTCCACATGCACAATCTGAAAATGGAACATGGACAAAATATTTGCCCATCGCATATGCTTTTCAGATAACTTTGTTTGTGTCAAGAAGTATCGCAAGGTCTGATGATCCGTTTGGACAACGAAATCTGCACCTAGCAGGTAGTGTTTCCAACTTAAGAGCGCATGAATCACAGCCAGTAACTCTTTCTCATAGACCTGCATGGTCATCTCTGGCCCTTGCAAAATTCTGCTCTCATAGGCTACTACCTTGCCATCTTGCATTAGCACTGCACCAATGCTACTACCGCAGGCATCACACTGGACCACAAATGACTTCCTAAGATCTGGCAACACAATGACTGGATCTGAAGTCATCTTTTCCTTTAAGAGATTAAAAGCTGAAATCTCTTTTTGTGTCCATCTAAAGGTGACTGCCTTCTTTTGAAGAGCATGTAAAGGTGAAGCAATCTCAGCGAAATTTCGGATAAACCTTCTGTAATAGGAGCATAGTCCCAAAAAGCTTCGGACATCATGCACCGTCTTCAAATTTGGCCATGACTTGATCGCTTCGACTTTTGCAGGATCCATTCTGACACCATCCTTTGAGACAATGTGTCCCAGAAAGTGAATCTCTTCCAGAAAAAACTCACTTTTCTTTGCATTGATGAGCAACCTATGACTGCGTAGCTCTTTGAACACAATGGCCAAGTGATGCCTATGCTCCTCTTCATTCTTTGAGTAGACTATCATGTCATCAAAGAACGTACCAACAAACTGCTGGTGTGGACGGAAAATTCTGTCCATCATCCTATTAAACGTAGCAGGAGCATTTGTGAGACCAAAGGGCATCACTAAAAATTCGTAAAGGCCAAACGTCGTTCTAAAAGCAGTCTTGTGCACATCCTCTGATCTAATGCGGATCTGATGATACCCACTCTTTAGATCTATCCTGCTAAACATAGCTGCTCCTTCTAATTTGTCCATAATATCATCAATTCTAGGTATAGGGAACCTATTCTTGATGGTATTCTTGTTCAGTGCACGGTAGTCGATGCACATACGCCATGAGCCATCCTTTTTCTGCACCAACAACACTGGAGAACAGAATGGAGATGAACTGGGCTGAATCAGCCCCTTTTCTAACAACTCCTGTACTTGGCCCATTATCTCTTTCTGCTGAGCCGCACTAACCCTGTACGGAGGCTTATTTGGTGGGCTATTGCCTGGCACCAAATCTATCGCATGGTCCTCGGGTCTCTCTGGCGGTAATTGAGATGGTAATGAATCGGAGAAACAGTCACTATACTGTTGTAAAAACATTGACCTTTCTTTATCTAGCACAGATAAATTTGATTCATCACAATCTGACACTTCACGTGCAAAAACCAAGTACGCAGAAAGATGCTTTTTCATTACAGAAGTAATAGCAGAAGCTGATACAGTAGGAATAGACTCCCCTTTAAGCTTTACATCCAGAATGTGAGTCTTTCCCCTGCTCTGTACAGTGATCTTTTTGTTGTAGGCATCCATGATTCCCTGTACACGAAACAACCAAGGAATACCTAACAACACATCACATCCATCCAGTGGCATGATGTAAAATTCTTCAGCATCTACATAGGACTGGATATGTAGACGCAACTTTCCAATGATGGGTGTCACAACCTCTGTATGGCCAGGACATGCCAAACCTGCCTCTGCTGTATACCCCATCTCTTCAGGTCTGATTCCCAACTTTGAAGCCAATTCTGGGGAAATGAAGTTGGCTTTGGCACCTGGATCAAAGAAGATAAGCACTGTTTGATCCCTAACCTTTCCCCATGCTCTGCAAAGCTCACTTGCATCTGAATTTGGCTTGTCGCCCACCATATCTGGCACTAGACCAGCCATGGGCTTCTTTCCTTTCTTGTCTTCCTTGTCTTCAGAATCAGCTGGCCTTTTCTTTGTAGGACAGTTGTAGGCAATGTGGCCAGGCTGCTCACATATAAAGCATTTGTTCTCTGTCCTCAGGACCTTCTTTTGCTCTTCTGACTTGCGAGGAAAACGTCTTTTCCATTTCTTTGCTGGTCCTTTTTCTGATTCAGCCGTAGCTTTGTCTTTCCCTGCATTGGCCGACTCCTGAGTCCCTTTAGGAGCCTCATTGGGAACGTGCTTCTTGGCTGAATTTTTCTTGCCTGATCCTGCCTTGACGCCAGTGTTAAATTCACAATCTTCTCCCTTGAGCAAACCATTGCCAGTGTTTGCTACCTCGATGAGCTGCGTCAAAGTAGTGACTTTTGTCTTCGTGCAGTATTTTCTCAATCCTTTGGGTAGGCCACAACAGTATTTTTCAATCTGTTCTGTCAATGGCACAAACCTATAGGAAGTTACTGGAAGTAGAGCTTTCCAAAACTTCCGATTGTAATCATCCAGATTTCTGCAAGTGGCAGCATTAAGCTGATGCCATTCTGTCATGACATCTGCTTCAAAGTCATCAGATAACCATGCTGCTGCAAAAATCTGCTTGAAGTAAATCCATGTGGACGGAGCTTGCCCTTGAAGCAATAAAGTTGTCCACCATTGTCCCGCATTCCCTGTCAAGAAAGTGGCTGCCTTGCGGACCTTTGAAGCCTCTGTAAAGTTTCCCCCTGCATAGGCCTTATCAAACTGCTGGAGGAATGAAAGAGCCTTCTTCCTGTCATCAAACCCTGTAAAGGTCGTGAATGACACACCTTTGCCACCTTCTTTGTACGGAGTTGGCCTCTCCAGCGGCGTTAAATTGTCATATGGAAGTGACTGAAACATGGGAACACTATTAGAGTTCATCTGTGTTCCTTGGCCGCTATTAACTTGACTTGGAAACGCCATATTTGGCTGCTGATTTGTAATTCCAGCCATACCAAAATTTGCTTGTGGCATCCCAAATTGTCCCTGAGTGCTTTGAAACCCTGGTTGCATACCCATGACACTGTACATGGGGTTAGGCATCATCGTTTGAGCACCCGCAAACACTGTTCCTGGCGTATAAAACTGATTTCCAGGTGCATGACCAGCCATGCTCTGGAATACCGATCCACCTCCAAAATAGCCAGGGTGTACTGAAGGTGGTGGGAAGACCTGTTGCATAGCCTGTAGGTTGCTTACATGCCCATTAGAACCAGCTATAGGCTGCTGAAAGGTGGCGGGCTGAATTGGTACAGCTTGAAAAACTGGCATCTCAGCCACCTGTTCTTGCACCTTAGGCATACATTGTGGAGACTGCATGTTCTCCGTCAAGTGTACAGGTGTTTCCATTGACTGTGCGGTATGAATCACCTGTGCTCGAGCCTTAACAGGCTTTTGAATATGATCCAGTGACCCAACTTGCTGAGACGGAACAGGAGGTTGCAGAAAGGCTAAAAACCTCGGATTCTGCATTACTTGTGTGAACATAGCCACAGCAGTAGCCAACTGGGTCCTGAATATATCATCATCAGTCTGTGGTGGTCTTGAGGACTCACCCACTTCATGTGTCTGTTGACCCTGTGAAGAGGAAACCTCTTCAGTCACATCATCTGGTCTGTCAGCCATAATTACAATTCCCTGTGTCTGGTCTATGATCCCCTGTGTCTTCAAGCCCAAAACTGACCAAGGCTCACTTCTATGGGAAAAAGTGATTTAATCCCGTCGATGGAACCATGTAACCGGCCTGTTCAATCCAAAAAGGGCGGTAGACTTTACTTTAAACCTTGATTTAGCTTTCATCCATTATTAGTCGTCTATTTTACCTGTACTTTCAAGACACAACAAAGGGGAGAGGGATACAGGCTGCTAGATTGCACCTGTATGAGTAGACGGACACCAGATTGGCCCCTAACTTAGGCGCCCCTTTCGGTATTTCTTTATTATTCAAAAGAGGGAATAAACGCTGTGGTTCCTACAAGCTGCCCCGCACAAACTCGGCTGAATTTCCACTGTTCCAGCCCGATTTCGGCAGCATAACTGTACTAGAACCCTTCACGGTCAGTATTCCCACGCATTGACCGACTTTCCCGACGCATACGGGCACTTTGCAAAACCTGGCGAGAATCTGCAGCACGCTGAATTCTCTGTTTTCAGCCCTGAAAATGCGCCAGATCGCCTGTACAGCGGTTCCCTTGCGTCCCCGAACCTCCTGGGGGTATTAGGGTCCGTTTAGGGCCAAAACCCTAAACCTGCAAAAATACACAGCAGGCTGTAATTCACTGTTTCGGGCTCCGTTTCGCGTGCCGGTCGCATCCCTAGCAAGTCCTCGAGCTCCCGCACCTGTAGGGCTACTTGCCCTTTGAATCGGACGAGATTTCTGGCGTGAAACCTCTCCGAATTCACCTGTACCTGCGGGGGGATTAGCCGCTAGCTAATCCAGTACCTGTGCAAGAGGCTCTTGCCTCGGCAATCGCGCATGAACCCACACAACTGTACATTGGTCAAATGAAGAGCCCACTAGAGGGGCATAACATACTGCCAAAGGGGAGAGAGAGGGCAGTGCGTAGCGTGCAGGGCATCACTCCTGGCACCGCACTGTGCATAAGAGGGAAAGCAAGCACTCCATAGCTCTTAACCTGTGACAGAGACTTGCAAAATGAGCCTCCCAACTATAAATCACGTTTTTGCCTTCTCTATAAGTAGTAAACTGGCCTCAAAGTGCCAAGTGTCACTCATTTGTGCATTTTCCCGCTTTAGACCCTCGGGTCTAAAAATATCTCACCTGCAGCCTCTGTTGACTTGGCCACAGAGTAACAAAATGATCCCCATGTCAAACTGCACGTAATGACGCGAAGACATTTTCAGGTCCCAAAATAGCAGTTCCCTAAATTTTAGGAGATGCTGCCATTGTATCTTTCTAGGTCATCCGACCCTCTTTGTACACTGCGGCCACATCCAGAACTGAAATGTAGCCTCTGTAGCAAAGGATTCCACTTTGGCTAGTCAATGACCCCACTTGGCTAACCATAGTCCTTGTCCAACCTTAGTGCTCTCTTGCCCTCAGGCCTGGACTCCCTCTGGACAGTTCCACACTAGCTATGCAATGCAGGGCAGTTAGATTTCCCGAGGGGTGTTTCCAAAAAGTGAAAGTAAATAGATAATAAGAAAGAAATCAACAAAAAGGATAGATAGTAGTCACACGCTGGTGACAGTCTCACTCTCAGACTCTGCGCCCAAATGCTCTGCAGAGTGGAGCCCAAACCACTTATTTATTTGTTTACAAGGGATGCCAAAAGCTTAAAATCAAAAGCCAAAAAAAAAAAGCAAAGGCTCTTTCTCTCACAAGCTCTCTTGAGCCAATCAAAAATAAAGCAGAAGCTTCTCTCTCTCTCTCCCATCCTTTGCATAGGAAAAAGCAGGATCAAAAAAACTGTCAAAAGCAAAATCTGCCGCAGAAATCAGTTTCCGCAATATCCGTCGCAATTTGCGGGCGTCCGTACTGCTGGCACGTGTCATGCCCAATTTAGGGTTAGGGTTTTTGCCAACAATTAGGGTTTCTGTAATTAGGGTTTTTGCAAATTTTTAGGGTTAGGGTTTCTGCTCTAGGGCGGCCACGTCATCACTTTGTGACATGCCCCCCTATCGAAAGCGTTGTAATCGCCCTCGATTACGCCTGCAAAACAGACAGAGGCCATAAACCGTCTTAGCAGACACTGACTGTTAGTACCTACGCACTAGGAACACACATCTAGCACATGTACCAATCGACAGTCACATCACACGATATCACTGGACATCACATGACATTCGACATTCTAAGATTCATTTGGATCTTAGAACATAATTTATCGGCAATGTAGCTAGCAATCGGTAGGGACCTCATCGATGTTCAATTGACTAACCCCTATTGCAACCATATCTATTCAAGATCAAGTAGACCAAAATGCTGCAGTCATTTCGTCTATCAGTTCCTACACTTACAAACAAGTCAAGAACAAATCAATTTCATATTCCGGAATTCCATTTCATAAAAAGTCATACAGCAGAATACTGTCAGCTCTCAGTATCCCTGAAGCTTAAAGAGACATCTCGAAAAATCATGTCCATCCTCTGGTTAAATGTCGCAGGAGCATTGGATAAGCCAAAAGGCATCACCAAAAACTCAAAAAACCCAAAAGTCGTCCGAAAAGCTGTCTTGTAGACGTCTCCCGGCGCGATTCTGATCTGATGATATCCACTCTTCAAATCAATCCTGCTAAAGCACGAGGATCCCTGTAATCTGTCGAGTATATCATCAATCCTAGGAATCGGAAATCTGTTCTTGATGGTGATTTTGTTGAGAGCTCTATGATCATTGCACATTCTCCAAGATCCGTCTTTCTTCAAAACCACAACACTAGAGAGCAATACGGTGAAGTACTAGGCTGGACAAGACCCTTTTCCAAGAGGTCTTTCACTTGGTTCATAATCTCTTCATTTTGTGCTCGGCTCACACAGTAAGGTGGCTGGTTCGGTGGTGTGCTTCCAGGTATCAGATCAATGGTATGATCTTCAGAACGAGCAGGTGGTAACTCGCCTGGTAGGCCCTCTGAGAAGCAATTGGCGTGAGTGGAGAAAATCTTGGCGTTCTTTATCAAGTTTAGACATATTTGTCCTATCCTCATCACTCAACTCTTTCATAAAGATCGAGTAAACAAAGAGACTGGATTTCATTAATTTAGAAATGGCCGAAGCCGATACAATAGGGACAGACTCGCCCTTCAGTTTGATGTCAAGTACAATGGTTCTGCCCTTCTCTGTAGTCAATGTCGCTTTCCTCGCCTGATAGTCGACCACGGCGTTGTTCTTGTGGTACCGGGGAATTCCCAAGAGAACATCACAACCTTCCAAAGGCATTATGTAAAAGTCCTCATGCCCCAAATACCCCTGACAATGCAACCGAAGTTTGCCAATGACAGGTGTAATGGCTACATCCCTGCCGGGTGCCGCTAGAACAGCCTCCGCAAGTGGTCCGATCCGATCGGGAGTGATCTCGAGCCGCGCCGCCAATTCCGGTGAAATGAAGTTGGCCTTGGCTGCTCCATCAAAGAAGATCAGGGCCTCTTGGTCTTTCATTTTGCCCCAAGCTCGGCAAAGTTCTGTACTCTCGTCCATCATGCAAGGATCGGTACCCACTCAATCTGGAACCAGTCTTGTTTTCATCTTGCCTTTTCTTCCACGTCCTCAGCTGCTCTCGAACTCTCAGGCCTTTCGTCATCCTTGTCGTTCTGTTCTTTCTGTGCCTTTTTAGGGCACTTCGTGGAGATATGTCCATGTTCCCCGCATCCAAAGCACTTCCCCTCCCCGATGAAGCGAGCTCTCTCTTGAGGAGTAAGCTTGGGTCGTGCATCCTTATTTTTTGGGCTGCTCTTTCTCTTTCTACTTTCATTCACTGAAGTCTGTTCGGCTCGTTTTCTCATGACCTCATCGGTGGGGTAGGTCAGACTGCCAGAGTGAATGGCAAAACCCCGTTTCGCATGACTCATCAACTCATGAATAGAAGCTGACTTCTGTTCCAAGCAGTGATCTCGGATCTCTGTAGGTAGACCCAAGGTAAACCGCTCAATCTATTTGAGATCTTCTTGAATGAAGAGGCGGGTATAAAAGAGCTCCAAAATCTCTCGCAATAAGCGTCCACTGTATCTTTCTTGGTCATCTGAAGAAGGTTCCAAGCAGCTCGTACATCACATTCATACTCTTGAGTCAGCCAAGAAGAAATAAAAAGCTTCTTAAATTTCAGCCATTTAACTGGCGCAGTCTTGTTTAGAAGAAGCGTGGACCACCAAGTTCGAGCATTCCCCTTAAAGTAAGAGGCAGCTCTCTGAATCTTAGAGTGCTCTGAGTAGTGTCCTCCCGCGAAAATGATGTCAAACTGCTGTATAAAAGACAAAGCATCTCTGTATCCCGAAAACGTGTCAAATTTAATTGACTTTCCACCTTCCTTAAACTCTCGGACTTTCTTGCTTTTGTCTTCCAGAAAGTCATACTGGTTGGCTTTATAAAAATTCTTCTTGTTTGCATAGAAATTGCCGTTGTCAGAGTCTGAACTGTCTGTAGACGAGTCCTCTGTAGAACTATCACTCACTGGGCGAGATTTAGACTTCTTTGCCTTTTTCTTACCCTTTCCAAAGCGTTGTTTCTTGCTTCGCTTTTTGCCTTTTCTGTCTTCTTCGCTCGAGTCAGAAGAGCTAGAAGAACTGTCAGAAGAAGAAGAAGAAGAAGAAGAAGAAGAAGAAGAACTGGGTACTTCTTCAAATCGAACACGCTTCTTCTGTTTCTTTGCCTTATCAGATGTCAACTGATGACCCAAATAACCCGAGAAGTCAGCGCCTTTCTTCTGCTTTTTGCCGTGCTTTTTAGCTTTGTTTTGCGCGTCAAAAAGCTGAGCAATCCGTGAATCAACCACCTCTTCTAATTCCTTCTCGGAATATTTCTTGTGAGCAGAAGGTTTCTTGAGAGCGGGTTTCGGGGGTGGTGTTGTGGTTTTCTGCCACTACTCGTGCACTTTTGAAAAGAAGTCTCGCTCATATATTTTGCAAATTTTGGGTCCTTCGCAAAATTGAGCATCATCTTTGTTGCATCGCCGACCAATTGACGACGCTCCATCTCTCGTCGCTCTGCCTGAGTAGGCCGAGGCGGGTCATACTCCTTGCCGGAATCTTCGTTGTGATCCCTTGCCGCACCTCCGCATGCAGAGGGAGTCGATTGATCCTTGTGTGAAGCCATAGGTGCCGCAAAAAAAAAAAATTGGGATCGGATGTCCCGTAGAAGAGAATCGATCGTGCTCTGATACCACTGTAACAGACTTGGACACTCCAAGTCAAGAATCGACCACGACAGCACCAAATAACCACTTAATAAGTTCACAGTTCACATTCACAATAGATTTACACTGGCCCGACGGAGTTCCGTGCCTAGAGATATTGGCCCCAAAGACTGGCGCCCCTTTCGGTATTTCTTTTTGTATTAATCTAAGTTCAAAGTACAAGAGTGGTTGGGTCTCACTCTCAGACTTTGCGTCCAGATGCTCTGCAGAGTGGGAGCCCAAACCACTTGTTTATTTGTTTACAAGGGATGCCAAAAGCAGAGCCCCAAAAGCTTAAAATGAAAAGCCAAAAAAAGTAAAGCAAAAGCTCTTTCTCTCACAAGCCAATCAAAAATAAAGCAGAAGCTTCTCTCTCTCTCTCTCCCATCCTTTGCGTAGGAAAAAGCAGGATCAAAAAAACTGTCAAAAGCAAAATCTGCCGCAAAAATCAGTTTCCGCAATATCCGCCGCAATTTGCGGGCGTCTGTACTGCTGCCACGTGTCATGCCCAATATAGGGTTAGAGTTTCTACCAACAGTTAGGGTTTTTGCAAATTTTTAGGGTTAGGTTTTCTGCTCTCGGACGGCCACGTCATCACTTTGTGACATCATCATTTAACTCTTTCAAATAGATAGAGTAAACAAAAAGACTTGATTTCATTAATTTTGAAATGGCTGAAGCCGATACAATAGGGACGGACTCGCCCTTCAATTTTACGTCTAGTATAATTTTTCTGCCCTTTTCATTTGTCAAAGTTGCTTTCTTAGCCCGATAGTCGACCACGGTATTGTTCTTATGGTACCAAGGGACTCCTAGGAGGACGTCACACCCTTCCAAACGCATAATGTAAAAGTCCTCGTGCCCTAAATACCCATGACAATGCAAACGAAGTTTGCCAATCACAGGCATAATGGCTACATCCAGTTCGGGCGCCGCTAGAACTGCCTTTGCTGGTGGCACCATCCTGTCAGGCGTAATCTCGAGCCGCGCCGCCAATTCAGGTGAAATGAAGTTGGCCTTAGCTCCTCCATCGAAAAAGATAAGGGCTTCCTCATCTTTCACTTTGCCCCAAGCTCGGCAAAGTTCTGTACTTTCATCTATCTTGCTTGGATCAGTTTCCATGCAATCTGGTACCAGTTCTACTTTCATCTTGCCTTTTCTGCCACGTTCCTTTGTTGAACCTTTTTGGGGCACTTTGCGGAGATGTGCCCTTGTTCTCCGCAACCAAAACACTTCCCCTCTTTGAGATAGTTAGCCCTTTCTCTATGAGTCAGTCCGGGTCGTGTATCTTTCTTTACCTAAGGACTCTTTTTCTTTCTATTTGCATTGTTCGAAGTCTCTCTACTCCTCTAAGTCAAGATTTCATCAGTGGCGTAAGTCAAATTCCCCGAATGTATCAAGAACCCCGTTTCGCATGACCCATTAATTCTTTAATAGAGTCCGACTTTTGTTCAAGGCAGTAATCTCGGATCTCTGTAGGAAGTCCGCAACAAAACCGCTCAATCTGTTCCTTAAAGGTGACCTTAAACGAACAGGTCGATAGAAAAGAGTCCCAAAACCTCTCGCAATATGCATCCAAAGAATCTCCCTTAGTCATCCGAAGATGGTTCCAAGCGGTTCTTATATCCGTTCGTACTCCGGGGTCAACCAAGAAGAAATAAAAGAGCCGTTTGAATTTCAACCACTTGACTGGGGCTTCTTTCCTCAGAAGAAGAGTGGACCACCATGTTCGAGCATTTCCTTTTAGAAAAGATGCAGCCCTCCTGATCTTGGAGTGCTCTGAGTAATGCCCTCCAAGGAGAAGGCTACGTCAAACTGCTGAATGAAGGCCAAAGCCCTCTGATCATCTTGGAATCCAGAAAAGGATTCGAATTTTATTGATTGTCCACCCGCTTTGAATTCCTTTGTCTTCTTACTCTTATATCTTCAAGGAAGTCGTATTGGTTGGCTCTATAGAAACGCTTCTTCTTCGCATAAAACATGTGGTCATCGAAGTCTGAACTAAGGATGACTCCTTCGTAGAGCTATCAAAAACTGGTCGGAATCTCAGTTTCTTTGCCTTTTTCTTATTCTTTCCGAAGCTTTGCTTTTTGCTTTGCTTCTTGCCCTTTCTGTCCTCCTCACTCGAGTTGGAAGAGCTAGAAGAACTGTCAGATGAAGAGGAAGAAGATTTGGGTAGTCCTTCAAAACACACACGCTGCTTCTACTTTCTAAAAGATGCAAAAGGAGATTGACAGCCCAAGTAACAAGGGTAGTCAGTCCCCTTCTTGTGCTTCTTCAGTTGCTTTTCGATTGACTCTTCGTGTCCAAAAGCTAACTAATCTGGGTCTGAACCACCTCTTGAAGTTCTTCTTTTGTAAACATCCTCGGAGTAGTAGGTTTCTTGATTGCCGGTTTGATTGGTGGTTCAGTGGCTTTTTGCCACTGAGTATGCACTTCAGCCATGGACTGTTGAGTCAAAAATTTTGCAAACTGGGGATCTTTAGCAAACTAAAGCATCTGCTTTGTACACTCGTCAACTTGTTGTCGACGTTGCATCTCCAAAAGTTCATACTGTGTAGGCCGAGGTGGGCCATACTCATCTTCTGTTAAGTCGTTTAAATCTTCTGTGTTGCCTCCTCCCCCCTCAACGGTTGCAGAAAAAATTTACTGGTTCTTTTCAAAATCCATAAGTGTCGCGAGAAAAGGGATCGGATTTCCTGGTAGAAGAGAAATCGATCGTGCTCTAATACCACTGTAACAAACTTGGACACCCCAAGTCAAGATTCTGTCACGACACAGCAAAGATTCACTTCAAAACACTTCACAAAATAAAGAGTCGACACGGCCCGGTGTAGTTCCGTGCCAAGAGAGATAGGCCCCAAAGACTGACGCCCCTTTCAGTATTTCTTTTATACTAATCTTTAAGCAAAGTACATCCGTTCGCGGGTGCTCGCTCTCAGATTCTAGGTCTAGATGCTCTGCAAAGTGAGCCCCCTTGGGTCCAATATAAAGGTTGCAAGGGATGCTAAAAGCAGAGCCCCTAAAGCATTAAACTCAAAAGCAATTTGGCTAAAAATCTGCCACAAAAAACAGCAACGTAATCTATGAAAATCCGTACAGTCATGCCATGCCAACAACCAGCGTGTTTTGTGGCAGTCCGTACAGCCAGCACGTTTTCTGGGCATCCGTACAGCAATCAACGTGATTTGCGGCCGTCCCTACAGCAACCACGTCAGCATGCTCTTCGCTTATTTTTAATGGCACCTAGGCCCCTCAGCAAAGGTCCATAAGTTGGACATGCCATGTCATCAATTTGTGACACTGTCTCACCGTGAGATGCCACCCAAACATAACTAACTCGAGCTAGCAAGCAAGTTCACAAACCCATGAAAACTACAGGGAGTGGGGAGTGCAAGTCGAGGATGGAACATGCCAGGCATATATACCAGCAAAAAGGAATCTATGCCAAGCATCTCTCTCACGTGGCGCAAAGAAGGGGGCAGAATTGCATGCCGATCATCAAAGGTCTCTACATTGTTGAAATTGTCCCCAACAATTCATGAATCCACAATAGGCAATACATCACCAATCTGCGCTCTCTCTCTCTCTCTCTCTCTCTCTCTCTCTCTCTCTCTCTCTCTCTCTCTCTCTCTCTCTCTCTCTCTCTCTGGGGTGGAAATCCGCCACTCTGTGTTGTTGGGGATGAGCTGCACGCTGGCAGGTGACGACCTGCAGTGGAGAGCAGAGCGCTGGGCCTGTGGGGTAGCAAGGTCAGCGGCAGCATAGCACCTTCAGCACCTGCAACGACTGACGTGCCTACCCGCAGCAACAACACCCAGCTGCAGCCTTGCACAGAAATTTGCAACAGGGCAACACGCAGGTACTCACTCTCTCTCTCTCAACATTCAAGGGGATGGGCTGTAAACACTAGGCTTCCCGTGCGCTCAGCCTCGCCTCCTCGAGCTCGACCATGGCACCTCTTGACAGGAAAGAAGTGGAGGACATGATAGCCAGAGCTATCACACAGGCCAAGAAAGATGCGGACAAGGCACTGAACACCGAAGTAAGGAGGATGACGGAAAAGATGAAGCAGATGGAGGATAACATCAGAGGCCTCACAGAAGAAAAGGAGGCCTGGAAGAAAGCATTCGAAGAACTCCGTGACACCTCCAACACGGAGATACACCGTATACAAGAAAGCATCAACCACCTCCGGATCTCCAGGGAAGAGGGGGAAATCTCGAGCTTCGAAGACATAGAAGTAGCGATCAAAAATAAATGGAAAGCAGACATCAAAGAAGAGATCCAGACAGAAATGGAGGCCAAACAATCGGGATGGGTGGAAGTAGTTAAAAAGAATATCAAGGAGGAGGTATGCGAGGAGGTTCACATGGGAGAGCACTTGAGGGTTCAGCTTACTCTCGAGGAGGAGCGATTGCGCCAGATGAGGAAACACAATGTTAGGATCACTAGCCTTAAAGAGGGACCTTCAGCAGAGGAGGATGCACGAGAGCTTTGTAGCCAACTAGGCTACAAAGAGACTATGCCTTTTACAAAGGCATGGCGAGCCGGCCGTGACACCACTCGAGCTCGCCCGTTGATCATGCAGTTACGAGGAGATGAGGACCGCACCACCTTTTTTCGCAAAAGGGTGCTCTTACGAGGCCTCCAGGGCGGCCATATCTTTATGGACGAGGACCTCACTAGGATGCAGATCGAGCACAGGAAATCATGCATGCCCAGGGTCCTTCAGGCACGGAAAGAAGGTAAAAAGGCCTTCTTTCAAGATGGTAGAATCTTCATCGACGGCCGCCCAATCTCATAGGGATTCGAGACCTATGAGACACATACACTAGCACAGGAGACACCACTCAGAGGGGCAGTCTGGAACTGCAATGGTTCTATATGGACACATCCGGAGCGCCTAGAGGAGATCATCAGTGAGCATGACTTTGTATGTTTTACGGAGACACATGAGAGCCCAGAGAGAGGACTACCTGTAGTCACAGGATTCCAGTGGGAGTCGACTTACAGGACCATCACCAGACAGAGTACAGCTCGGGGGTCAGGAGGGGTAGCCATACTATTCAAACAGAGCTTACACAACCGGATACAGGTGATGAGTAGAGACGAGGAGGCATGCTACATGTGGGTACGGCTAGAGCTCACCCACGAGAGAGGGCTATACATTGCCATATGCTACTTTTCACCACATGGATCACGATATGCTATCCAGGACCCCTACTCTCGACTGTCGGAGGACATTTCTCACTACACATCACTCGGGGAAGTCCTCCTCATGGGGGACTTCAACGGGAGGACACAGAGCCGACACTGTGAGATCTATGATATGGAGCTGCCGGAGATCATGAGGGCACTTGATGCAGAGGACATGGGGGTGAGTAGAGTGTCTGCAGATGGGGGACAGGACAACACTGGATATGGCAGACACCTTCTTGAGCTTGGCAGCAGGCACCATCTCGTTATTTATAACGGGATGGCGAGGTGGCCAGATTCTGTAAGATTCACTTGCTTCCCACACAGTGGCGGAGAGAGCACAGTAGACTATTTGTTGGGCTCTACCCAAACAGCAGAGCTTATACACTCCTTCAGCGTTGCACGCACACCGATAGGGGCGGATCATACTTATCTCACATTCTCCCTTTTTGCTACACAGCTTGCTGACCCCCCCGCCTCCCCCCCTCACACTTACACTACCATTTCTTTCACTCATGAGCTCACTCCTGTTTATATACATCACCTGCATGAGCACCTTATACACTTAGACCCCACAGCCCCTCTGGACACACTCACCACACACATTACATCCAACTTACACGAGTCAGCCACTCAAAGTTTCCCACATCGCATACACACACACCCTCCACGCACTGGCACTATGCCACAAAACAAGTGGTACGACGACGAATGTCGAGATCTACACATACACCTACATATACTGGAGATCAGAGGGGAGATTACACATCGCCAGGCTCAGCGCAAGATGCAGACACTTACCCATCGTAAAAGACGGGAGTGGGAGGAGCACCAGTATTGGGACATCTATCATTTACTCATGAGCAAGAATAGTGCTGAGGCATGGCGTCGGATCAGACCTCCCAGGCCATCCACTCCTATTCAGGACCCAACGGCATGGCACAGATATGCCGAGAGCTTATACGAGATCCCAGGACAGCCACCCATACCTACGCCATCGGCTACCCGACCCACATCATCTACTTTCTTCACCACCCACATGGTGAAGAAAGCTATATCCCACCTACAGCATGGGAGGGCTAGAGATCAGGCAGGCCTACAGGCAGAGCATCTTATATATGGCTGTGATGCATTGGCACCACTCATTGCCCACCTCTTCAACCGCGCGCTTTCAGAGGGATTCCCAGAGTCGTGGACAGCGCACACCATCGTGCCTATCCACAAATCTGGGGATGCCATGGATCCTAGCACATATCGCACTATCATGATTGGTCCTATACTGGCCAAACTATATGGCGCGGTTTTAGAGGAGGAGCTCAGTTCTCTAGCAGAGGGAGAGGGCATGAGGACACCAGGACAAGCAGGCTCCCGCCGAGCTTTCTCTACTATTGATCATATCTTCACCCTTCGTTGTCTGATCGACCAGACACGGGTGAGGAAGAGGAGATTATATTGCTGCTTCGTTGACTTCCGCAAAGCATTTGACACAGTACCTAGAGAGAGACTTTTCCGATGTCTGGCTGCGCTTGGGATTGGAGAGGAGATGGCATGGGGGATCTATGCATTGTATGAGCATGTATCTGGCAGAGTGAGATGCCCGGGTGGATTATCTGACACCCTTGTGAGCACCATTGGTGTGAAACAAGGTTGCCCCCTATCACCTACACTCTTTGGTCTATACATTGACGAGATTGTAGACTTCATCTTGCACAGGGGTGGAGAGGGTGTGGATATTGCAGGGACTACTGTACACATACTCTTATATGCAGATGATATTGTCCTAATGTCAGAGACGACAGAGGGACTACAACTACATTTGCAGGCCCTGGATGATTTCTGCTCACAGAGAGGACTCACAGTGAACCTTGGCAAGACCAAGGTTCTCATATTTCATATATCGGCTCAGATTCGCCGACAGAGTAGATTTACAGTAGCTGGAGGGGATATAGAGGTGACAGGCTCATATGTATATCTGGGGGTTACATTCACCGCAGCATCAGGGACCTTCTCCATGACACAGGCAGCCAGAGATAGACTTACCAGAGGATACGCATCACTAGCTCTGATGGAGAGACAGTGCCACCAGGCCCACTTCCAGGAGCCTCGGACGAAGGGGTGGCTCTTTGACACACTGGTCACACCTGCACTCATGTATGCCTCGGCCATTTGGGGACCGGGACTGGCAGACTCAGTATGGACACAGATAGAGAGGCCACAGATTATTATGATCTCCAGGATGATTCGCAGCAAGCCATCAGTTCCACAAGACATTATTAGAGCTGAGCTTGCTGCACCACCGATGTTGGTAGAGACACTCTTTCAGACTGTTTGCCTTCTTCACAGATTCAAAGATATGGATCCAGATAGGATCTCTCATAGAGCCTTCATTGCATCTAGAGAGATGGCACAGGCAGGGGACACTAGCTCATGGTATGCCCAGACAAGAGATTGGCTAGCTCAGCACGGTTTTGATATTGATAGACTACCACCACTCCAGTATGACACCCAGGCCCCGACCTATACCCTCTCACGCTCTGAGCGGAATAGGGTCATCAGACAGGAGATATGGCATACATATATTCAGAGGACATGGCGCAGGCCCACAGACACCCTACCTCCTAAAATGCTATATTACTATGAGCATTTTCTGAGGTTCTCAGAGCAGGGATTCATTGAGATTCCATTATACATGCAAGAGTACATGCCACACCGACTTCGGGTCAACATTGGCCAGCTACGAGTGTCATCACATCAGCTAGAGATTGAGAGTGGCAGAGCCAGAGGCATACCACGAGAGGAGCGTACATGCCGGATTTGCCAGACGGAGGTGGAGAGTGAGGAGCATTTTGCCATGAGATGCCCAGCATATACAGAGCTGAGAGAGAGATATGGCATTGGAGACTCATTACAACAGCATATGATAGGCCGAGAGCAGAGGAGGTTTGGCCAGTTCCTGGTTGCGGCTTTAGAGGTTCGAGAGCAGTTGTTACAGCCACGCCAGAGTCAGGATAGCAGGACACAGACTACCATCACACAGTTTTTCCGACGAGCAGGGCCAGACCCCCCCACACTACCTACACAGAGTAGAGGGCTTACCCTTCTACAGGCAGAGTCTCAGAGGGCACGTCGGAGACCGAGGCTCCCAGGATACAGGACACATGGGTGTCACCAGAGGGAGATCTCGAGGATACTAACCTTACACCATCAGTATCTAGAGCAGAGTCATGTACCAGCACCAGGAGATCCAGCATTCCAGAGATACCTGAGCAGGCCACCACCGATGTACCACATTCTCTACCCTACATATGTTGCTTGTTTTTAGATACCCTCCCTATCATCTCATGGTGGTATCACCTTGCAGCCCCTAGTTGAGCCTGATGATGCGTGAGCACACCTCGACACGAGGACCCACACTATACATTGTACACCACATGCACCACCCTACCACACCCTTTTGCATAGTATAGGCTCATTTCAATTTGTACCCTTTTTTTATTTTCCGATGCCTAGAGCATCAACACATGTATATGATATTGTCTCATAGGTCGAGTTCGGCCTTTTGAAGACGTTAATAAAGCTCTCTCTCTCCTCTCTCTCTCTCTCTCTCTCTCTCTCTCTCTCTCAGTTTACTGTACAAAGGAGCTCATCAATCCACCATATCAACTCCTAGAGAATCATTGTGTCCAATGATTGCTCTCTCTCTCTCTCTCTCTCTCTCTCTCTCTCTCTCTCTCAACACATGAGGGCCAGCCAGCCAGCTTGATACAGGGATGGGAGCTGATGTGTTGCTACTTTTGAAGGCCGGCTGGCTGTTGAGATCCAAGCCCTCCTTGACCAGCCAGCAGTGGCCTCTGTATATCGTGCAACAGCCTTGCTTCCCATCTCTTTTCCAGTTGAATTTATAGAGTCCACTAGCTGATCAGCTGCCCGCTTCAATGTGTTCACAATGAAGTCGCTGCAGCTTGCCAGCAGGCAGCTCCATCGCTTGCCAACCCACCGGCCGCCAGCACGCCTCTCTCTCTCTCTCTCTCTCTCTCTCTCTCACAAGAAAACAAACCCTCTTCTTGTGGCTGGATAATGTAGTAGAAATGGAACTATCCCCGAGGTCCTCCGTGTTCTCTTCTGCATGAAAGCTTTGAACCCTTCAGATGAATCATTCTCAAAATCTAACTCATGGTCAGACCATTCCGGTTACCTGCTTGCATTCTTGTCTACGACGTGGGCGCTAAGCTGATGGAGAGAAGGAACTTCACTCTGGCCGAAAACAAGTTAGTTGAAATTTAGCACTTTACATTACTAGTGGTCCAGTTGGTTTCTCATTCTAGGTTCAACGAGAGAGAAAGGGACAACGAGAGATAAAATTAACGTCCACAGAGGTCAAATATGACCTATGGGACCAAAAACAAAAACATTACAACATTTGCTTTTGAGTAAAGCGTAGATACATATCTGTTAAGGACTAAGGGTCTATCAAGAGGGTAATGGAAAAGAGAAAAAAAAAAGGATAAAGCCTAAGGGGGGTCACTTGAGGGGGGAGTCGGTTTAGGAGTTCGGAACTCCTGGATGACGGCTTTACCACCTCGATAGATTGTCCATTTACCTTGTTTGTGAGCTTCGTGCATCTTTTTGAGTTCACTTGCTTTGACCTTGAGCTGATTCGGAGTCAATTTTTCAGTGATCCAAAGTTTTTTTCCCTTTAGGAAATGAGACTGGCGTAGTAGCTTCCATCGTTCTTCTTTGTCCTTGAAAGTAAGGATACAATGCTCGGTGGCACATTCCTATGTGTGTCATTGATCCAAGAGACGACTTCTGGCTTGATATTTACTAGTTGGAGTATGTCGTTGAGTTTGGCGATTTCTTCCTCAAGAGTGTCCTCGTTTGTGCACCATGGTGAGTGGATAACCGTCTCCGCTCCTCCTTCTCTCTCTCTCTCTCTCTCTCTCTCTCTCTCTCTCTCTCTCTCTCTCCGATGACAAAAGAAAGCATTTTTTTCAGAGAGAGTGTGTGTGTGTGTTGTTACCATATACATGTGGTAGTGATGTGTGTGAACACACTAGGACCGCCGGGGCATTTTTTTCCTCTTTAGGAGGTTTTTTCCCTCGTGCATTGTATATACGCCCATCACTCTAGGGCTATCTATCTTTCCATTGCACACTAAGTAACACACTCTCTATTGTGTGTATTGAGCTTCCTTCGTCTTCTCCAAGCTGTGTGTGTCTCTCTGCAACCCTAATTCCAACAATTGGTATCAGAGCAGGTTGCGTCCTCCCGGGCTTAGTCGCCAGCTGCTCCAGTACACGCCTGCTCACTTTCTCCGATTTCAGTGAGCCTTGGCAAGCGTTCGCAGGTCGACAAATACTTCAAGATATCTCGTAGAGCTTGGTCTGCTCAGATTTTCAATTCGGACTCATTTCGGCCTCCGTTTCCACTATAGGCAGTACTGCACAGGCTATTTCGTCATTTTGTGCAAAATTTCAGTCACGGCCGCTTTCTGCATAACAGGTGCCTTACAGTCTTTTACAGTTTGTGCTATATAGCACGTGTTGTTTCCGCTCCATTTCTCCTATTTTCGGGCATTTTTCACATCAGGTGCAGCATTTACCATGGCTAACAACAACAACACAAATGTGTCCAAGATGTTTGCTGTTGAGGACAGGTTGGATGGGGACAACTACCCTATGTGGGCTTATATGATGCAGCATATTCTTGTGTCAAAGGGCGTCTGGAACATTGTGCAGGGCATTGATGTACGTCCTAGTTCTGAGGATGTAGGCGATGTTGAGGATGTTGCAGGTCTTGCTGCAAGGATTGCTGCTGTTAGAGTTGTTTTGCCTACGGCAGAACAAGCTCGTTGGGATGTAAAGGATGCGCAAGCCCATGCATTGATTGCGTTTTCTGTGAAGCGCACCATTGTTCCTCACATCCGTTCAGCAAAATCTGCAAAACAGGCTTGGGATATTCTAGCAGGTCTTTATGCAAGCCGCAATGAGGCTAAAATTGCTTTGCTGCGTAAAGAGTTGGAGTCGAAGATTATGCATGAGGAAGATGATATGGACACTTTCCTTGCTAGTGTCAAGGATATCAATGAGCAACTTATTTCTGTAGGAGAAGTCATTTCAGACAGTTCCCTTGTGCAAACTGTTCTTGATGCCTTACCAAATTCTTACCAGACTTTTGCTAGTACTTGGAGACTTATGACCCAAGGAAATCCAGAAGTTGTCAAGTTTGATGCATTATGCACATTGCTGTTGTAAGAGTCACTTTCTAGAAAAAACAGGACTAGGCAACATGCAGTTGAACAGGCTTTTATTGCTTCTCAAAGAAAGGGTGGTAACAGTAATGCAACCACTTCTTATGGTTCTGCTGCGAGTGGCAAAAATTATGTTTCTAATGCTTTTGCTGGCAGAAATTTGTCTGGAAATTCTGGTGATAAGGGCAAAAAGAAGATGTGTTGCCATTATTGTAAAGCTAATGATCACTTGATCAAGTCGTGTCCTAAGTTGAAGGCCAAAGAGGCTAAGAAGAAAGAGGGTGGTTCCACTGCAAATGCTGGTTCCACTACAAATGCAGCCATTGTTGAGTCTTCTGCGAAAGGAGACTGTGATGCTAATGTTGATGTAGAATGCACTTACAATCCTGTTGTCCATGATGCATGCTTGTTAGTTGTTGCAGATTCACATGTGTGGTATTTCGACAGTGGTGCTACAAAGCACATTACCTCACATCGTGAATTGTTTACCTCTCTCGAATCTGTCCCTCGTGGGAATTCAGTCACTTGTGCCAACAATGCCTCTTATCCGGTTCAGGGAGTTGGAAAGATTGTGCTTACTGCTGCAAATGGCAGTTCCCTCACACTTGTTGATCTCAGTTTATGTACCTGGGATCAAGAAGAATCTCTTGTCTGTATCCGCACTTGCTAGACTTGGACGTGTAGTCAAATTTGTGGATGACAGATGTACAGTTCATGATCTCAGTTTATGTACCTGGGATCAAGAAGAATCTCTTGTCTGTATCCGCACTTGCTAGACTTGGACGTGTAGTCAAATTTGTGGATGACAGATGTACAGTTCATGATCTCAGTTTTGGTGTTGAAATTGTTGCATCAGGCCTTTTGTGCCATGGGCTGTATAAGCTCACTTTGTATGATAAGTGTGGAAAAAAATTTGCAAATGTTGTTGCAGATTCAAAGGCTATTTCAGATGCAAAACTTTGGCATGCACATTTTGGTCATCTGAATTTTGCCAGTTTGCTGCGTTTGCAGAAATCTGATATGGTTGCTTCTTTGCCGCCTCTTGAAGCACCTGTCAAACATGTTTGTGAAGGTTGTATTTTGGGTAAGATGCAGCGTTCTAAGTTTCCAAAGATGGTTCAGTTCGGGCCACATGCAGGTTGCAGCTTGTGCGTAGTGATGTTTGTGGGCCCATGCAAACTCCGTCCTTGGGCAATTACCTGTACTTTGTGACTTTCATTGATGATTACTCCAGGCATGCATGGGTATTTCCGCTTAAAGCGAAGTCCGAAGTTTTTATGTGCTTCAAACAATTTCTGGCTATGGCTGAAAATGTCTCAAAATGTACTATGGGCACCCTCCGTTCCGATCGAGGGGGGGAGTATATGTCTCATGAATTTAATGCATTTCTGGCTAGTCGTGGGATAAAACACCAATGTACATTGCCTTATACACCTCAGCAAAATGGTGTTGCTGAGAGAAAAAACAGGTCACTTACGGAAATGGCACGATGTATGGTCAAAAGTCAAGCTTTGCCGCATTCTTTTTGGCTTGAGACCATCATGTGTGCCACTTATGTACTTAACAGGTGTCCTACGAAAGCTTTGCAGTCTATTACTCCATATGAAGCATGGCATGATAGAAAGCCTTCTATTGAGCACATGCGTGTTTTTGGTTGTTTGGCATATGCTTTGGTGCCACAAGTGCAGCGCAAAAAATTGGATGATAAGGTTGTCAAATGTATTTTTGTTGGTTACAGTGCTGAAAGCATAGGTTACAGGTTGTATCATCCACAAACAAAACGTATTCTGGTTTCTCGGGATGTAGTGTTTGTGGAAGATTTTGTTCAGCCCTTGTTGTCATGTACTAGAGACAGTAATGTAAGCTCACAGGACATTTATGACACTTTGTTGCCTCTTTTCAGTGGTGGAAATACGAATGTAAGTTCCAATGAGGCAAATATACAGTCTATGGGGGTTTTTGAAAATGTTTTAGATCAGCCTATTACTGATGCAGATGTACATGATGTACTTGATAAGGAAAGGGCTGAAAATGAGCAAGCTAGAGGTATGGCAAAATGGCTGGTGCACACTTTGTGTGACAGTAAATTGGAGGCACCTTTGTCTAGTCATACTCGTTCAGGCTCTCGCCATGCACCTTATGCATTAGATTGTTATGCTTTGGCTGTGTCTAGTTTACATGATGTTGAGGAGCCTCTGTCTTTTGATGAAGCACAGAATTCACAAAATTGGATGGCTGCCATGCAATCAGAATATGATGCACTTATAGAAAATGACACATGGACTTTATGTGATTTGCCTCCTCGCAAAAGGCCATTGGTACGAAGTGGGTTTACAAGTTGAAACGCAAGCCGGATTGTGAGATCGATCGCCATAAGGCTCGACTTGTTGCAAAGGGTTATGCATAGCAAAAAGGCATTGATTATGAAGAAACTTTTGCTCCCACTTGTCGTATGACTACTGTGTGTTTTCTATGTGCATTGGCAGCTCATTTTGGTTGGGATGTACATCAATCAGACATTGTTACTGCTTTCTTGAATGGTGACATATTTGAGGAAGTTTATGTAACGCAGTCTCGCGGTTTTGTCATAAAAGGACAAGAGGACAAAGTGTGCAGATGTAAGAAGGCTTTGTATGGGTTGAAGCAATCTCCTCGTGCTTGGTATGAGAAGCTGACACTCATTTGGTTAAATGAGGCTTTCGTAACAGTCCAACAGAAAGCACATTGTATGTAAAGCATGAGGGTGATGTACTTCTCATTGTGGTTCTTTATGTTGATGATTTGTTGATCATTGGACCAAATGAGAGACATATTGTTGAATTCAAGTGTGATTTGAATGCTACTTTCAAGATGAAAGATTTGGGGCTGTTGCATCATTACTTGGGTATACAGTTTAAGCAGTGTGATGGTGGTATTGCCTTATGTCAGAAAAGTTACATAGAGACATTGCTATGTAAGTTTGGACTTGAGGATTGCAAACCTATTGCCACTCCCATGGAAACAGGTTTGAAGTTGAGTCTACATGATGTTGGCAATCCTGCTGATGTCACTCTTTACCAAACTGGTGTTGGCTGCCTCATTTATGTATGCAACACGAGGCGGGATATTCAATTTGTAGTCTCACAGGTTAGCAGATTTATGCATAGACCAGGGTCTAAGCATTGGCAGGCTGTCAAGAGGATTTTCCGCTACCTTAGTGGCACTTTACATCTTGGCTTGTTTTATCCCAAGGGGGGATCATTTCCGCCGGACTTACATGCTTTTTCGGACTTGGGCTGGTTGTTTTGACACACGAGTGTCCACAAGTGGTTTTTGTTTCATTCTTGGCAGTTCATGTATATCATGGTTGAGCAAGAAGCAACCTATTGTGGCCACTTCGAGTTGTGAGGCTGAGTACAGGGCAATCTTCACAGCTACGGTTGAGTGTGTATGGCTCAAACGCCTTATGGCTGATTTGGGTGTTGGACATGACACTACCAACACTATCTACAGTGACACTCAGAGTGCATTGGCAATTGCGAGGAACCCAGTTTTTCATGCTCGCACAAAGCACATTGAGGTGCATTACCACTATGTCAGGGAGAGGCTCTCAGCAAGAGAGATCAGCTTGGCTTATGTGCCAACATAGGACAACCTTGCAGATCTTTTCACAAAGGCATTGTCTCGTGAGAAGCTTGAAGCTTTCTGCAAAGCTTTGGGCTTACTCCCCTTTGTGGACTGATCATGTCCTCAGGGCATGGCACTTCCCTTTACTCATGTGCCAGCTCTCGTTCACCGCATCACTCCAAGGGGGATTTGTTACCTTATACATGTGGTAGTGATGTGTGTGAACACACTAGGACCACCGGGGCATTTTTTCCCTCTTTAGGAGGTTTTTTCCCCCGTGCATTGTATATACACCCATCACTCTAGGGCTATCTATCTTTCGATTGCACACTAAGTAACACACTCTCTATTGTGTGCCTTGAGCTTCCTTCGTCTTCTCCAAGCTGTGGGTGTCTCTCTGCAACCCTAATTCCAACATGTGTGCGTGTGAGTGAGTGAGAGAGAGAGAGAGACTACAAATAAACATATCATCAAGGAGAAAATTTCAAACAAAATAAGAGCTTTTGATTTACAGCGTGAAAATTTTAGAGGTTAGGTTACTTTATTGTCAAAAAGGCTCTGGAATGTACTACACACCACTCTTAATCATGCTATTTCAACAGAATCCAGATATTTAACTAGAGCTCTATACACTTCTTTTGAAAACCCAATTCAAGTAAATTATGTAGTAACAAATCATTCCAAGCTTTTCCTTGAAGAGTATGAGCTTAATGTTGGCGAAGAAACGTAGATCAAACAATTGGTGTCTATCTCTTCGTTAGTGCATGTCCCTCATTTAGTGTAATTTTTCTCAATGACTTTCCATGTCCATGGCCACCTTCACTCAGTAGGTGGTAAATATTCTTCAAAGGATTTAAGAACAAAAGTTTTTACACTTGAAAAAATGTTCACAAATTTGTGAGCCATCTTCTTTTGCTACAAAAAATACAATATTAGTGTTCAAAGCTTATAATTGTTAAGAGAGAAAGGGACTTATGATCACCATGACCACTCACACAACATGTAAACTTAAATACTCAAAAAATTAAATTTTATAAACACAATACCTACACTACAACTACTCATAATCATACAGAACTAAAAAATAAATAAAAAACAAAATACTAAAAAAAATAAAAATTTGCAATACCACAAGGTATAAAAAGATTCATGAACTCAATGTTTGCAATGACTCATATTGCTCTCTAAAGTTGAGCGGTTGAAAATAGTGCCAATATACCTCATCAATAAATTTTACAAATAGTTTCAAAACTTTGAACTCTTCATTTGAAATGTAAATTATAAAGCTCTCATCATTTTGATTTACTCAATATTTGTGACATTTAATAGAGTGAAATACTTAAACATCATAATTTTTGCACCACCCACGCGCATCTTCTCCATATAGGATGTGCCTCGGCTGTCTCAGCTGCTTGATCATGTAGCAGTCTTTCTTTTACTTCTAGGAGTTCAAATTTGCTCAGCAAGTAGAGAAGAGATTTTTGATGCCAATTATTGTCAATTTTCTTCGGCGTCAATTGATCCACATTCATGGAATGGAAGATACGCTCTTCCGACTCCATCGCATCTTTTCAAAGTTTCTCAGTTTCTTCCAATATGTTGCCCTTTAGGGCCTTCTCTACCTGAGCTCTAAGGGGCCTGCTTCCATCTCTATGGAAGCTATCTCTGGGAGAGAGGAGGGCTCTCATGTATCTTCCATGCATTGTAGGAATCACAGTGCCTCTGTATCTTTGTCATCGGCTGCTCTAGTGTGTTTGCTTTCATCTTACCTTTGTTCAAGTCTTTGGCCTTTTGCAGATCTTCCTTAAGTTGTGATATCCCCTTGAGTTAGGCCTCCTCTTTTTTCATAAATCTTAGTGAGAGCTCGCGTCTCTGTAATTGCTTGAGTTTAAGCTCCATGTCTACGTCCTTGTTTCTTTTCTCTAGAGCCTGGTATGCGGCATCAATCCCTTATAGTGCGAGAATGGTGGGGTTAGATTGCATTTGATCTAGAATCCATGACTATGCCTAATTTTTGGACTCTGCTCAAGCTAGTTGTGTATTGGCTATGTTTAATTGTACCTACAATGTGTGAACATGTGTGCTTGTATCTTGCAAAGCGGTCTTTACTTCATTCAATCTTTTTTCCCGCTCTTTGCTTGTCGTAGAGAGTGGATCCAAAATTGTAGCTAAATTTGACGTCTCTTTTTGTTGGCTTTTATTTGTCTCATGTAATCCTTGGATTTCTACTGCGGTCTTATCATGCACGTTAATAAACTCTTTAATAAAGGCATTTTCCACTTCAACCTTGTATTAATGTAATGGAGTGTGATTTGTTGATTGTGGAGGTGGCTCTATCTTGCATATACTTCAACCTCCATATTTTCCATAATCTTGTGGACATACTCTGTACTTTCTATGTCTTTGAGAGGAGTCATTTGTGATGTGCTGGCCTCCTCTCTACATCTATGTCATTTTCCCCTTTGATCATCTTCGTCTCAAGGATCTTCTTAATCTCTGGGAACTTCTTCTGGTAGATTGATTTCTTTGGGGGAAGCTACTAGAGAATCCTCTTCATTGATTTGTGAGAGTCACACAAATTGTGTAGCATACCTGGAAGATTTTGCAGTGTGTACATAAAGGGGCTCCATAGGCCCAGGAAGTTGTTGCCTCCTTTGATGGTCATCTTCGTCTCCAAGATCTTCTTGATCTTTAGGAACTCCTTGAACTAGATTCCTTTCTTTGGGGGAAGCAACTGGAAAATCCTCTTAATTGATTTGTGAAAGTTGCACAAATTGTGTGCATACTAAAAAGATTTGGTGGTGTGTGCCTAAAGTGGCTCCACAAGTGAGGAAGTTGTTGCCTCCTCTGATGGTGGTACTATAAAAATACCCTTAGTGTTTACTTCTTATTTGCAATCATCTCTTCAATACTTTTCTTCTCCTAGGTAGCATCTTCTTCTTTGACAATTTCTCCACCCCTTGGGAGTATCTTCTTCTTTGGCTTGTTCTTAGCAGTGTCCTAATGTGCCTCTTAGATATGCATTTCTTCTTCTTCTTCATAGAGGTGAGCAAGCCACGCTTGGAGATCATCATGTTTCTTGAACATCAGATACGCTACTCGTAGCTTTTGGGCTTAGCTTGCCAAAACTCCTCAAAATCTCCTTACAAACCCCTTTTGAGCTCAAAGGCTTTGCATTCTCATTATAGGTGGGCTGCCCTTTGTGATGGTTCTTCCATTGTTATTGGTGGTGGCACTTTGTCCCTCTTTTGGTCCCATTCTTCCACTTTTTGTGTCACAAAGTGATGATGTTACATGGCCTAAAGGGCAGAGGCCGAACATAAGGGGCATAACCCCTAGTGAAAGAAGCAGAAGAAGAAGTTGTTCCAACCTTGCAGGTTCCTACTAAGGGGCCTAGAGGAAGTTAGGAATTGGAATCCTAACCAGCCCGCCCAGCTTATAGACCCTGGATGAGGAGCCTAAAACCCATAAAAATAAAGCTAGGACCCAAATTGTGTAAAAGTGATGGACTGGCTCGTGTTTTGCGAAGGTGACCCGTGGCATCTATACAGATTTTGTAAATTATGGCACATTTTACGGTATCCCTTTAGGCGCTTGGCTTTTGACTCATATGATGTGAAGATTTTCATCTAATTGCTTTTGCCTAGGCTCTTTATACGGGTGCCAAGGCCTCATCTCTTGTGTAGTTTTTGTGGGGTGAGGATCCAGAGAGTCTAGGATGCAAGAGAGGGAAGGAGAGAAGGGGGAAGGAGAAGGAGACACAGTCATGGTGGAGCTTATGAGAGGAAGTATACTCTCAACTCCTTATTGATTCCATTATAACCAAATAATGAGAATGGGCAGGCGTCTGACCAAACCGTCCGTGGGCCACTGGCCTGAAACCTAACAATCTCCCACTTGAAGGCCAACATGGTCCAAGTGGCTTAAGAAATGTAGGGGCTATTATGTACAACTGTACAATCATGAAGCATGATCATACCTTCACCCTACGCTCAGCATCTCTATGCAATGTGCAAACCGCTCTGAGGCTAAGCTCTTCGTTAGAGCATCCGATGGGTTTTCATCCTTGTAAACATTGGCTAACTCAATGCATTTTCTAGCCAAAATATCCCGTACCACATGATACCTGACCTCTATGTGTTTTGACTTGGAGGGAAACACGGGGTTCTTTGCTAATGCAATCGCACTCTGACTGTTGCAATGTAGCATAGGAATTTGGTGTATACCAAGGTCTCCCACTAGACGAGATAACCACACAGCTTCCTTACTGGAACTGGAAACTACAACATACTCCACCTCAATGGTGGAAGACGAAGTGCAATTTTGGAGACATGATCTCCAAGTGACGACCACTCCAGTGAACAAGAAAACGTAGCTAGATGTGGATCGCCTAGTGTCCACACAACCCGCATAATCCAAATCAGTGTATCCAACTATGGATGCATCACTATTCCCAAAGCATAAGCACTTGTTGGTTGAATCCTTGATGCATCTCAAGATGTGCTTCATTGCTTCCCAATGCATGGAAAACATGAGAATACCAACTGCCAAAGATTACGGCACCTTTGCCATCTCTGCCTTTTTAGCATCTGATTTGAGACAAACATGCTTGCTAAGTTTTTTGTTTGTAGCCATTGGGGCACTCAATGCTTTCCCCCCTTGCATATTAAAACACCACATGACCTTGTGAATATACTCTTCCTGTTAGAGTTCAAGTATACCACGTTTATGATCTCTCTTTATGCGCATACCAAGAAAATGATGTGCATCACCCAAATCTTTCATAGCAAGCTGCTTGCGTAAGGCATCCTTGAGAAGTACAGTCTCACCTTTTGACTTCTTGGCTATGAGCATATCATTCACATACAAAATCAGAATGATGAGGGAACCATCGTTCAACCTCCTTGTGTACAAGCAGTGATCCTCTTGGCTTTCTACGTAACCCTGGGACTGAATGTACGTATCGAACTTGATGTACCATTACCTTGAGCCTTGCTTTATTCCTTATAAAGACTTCTTGAGTCGACACACTAGTTCTACCCGTGTTGGCTTCTCAGGCTTTATCACAAAACCTTCTGGCTATTTCATGTAGACATCCTCTTCAAGATCCCCCATGAAGAAATGATGTCTTCACATCCATTTGGACCAATTCCATGTCCCCGAGGGCTACTAGATCAAGCACAAGATGCAGTGTAGTCATCTTGACCACGAGAGAAAATCTTTCATCAAAATCCTTGCATGTCGTTTGCTTGAACCCTTTAGCAACCAATCTAGCCTTATACTTAGGCTTGGGATCGTATGTGGTATACTTCTTCTTGTACGCCCATTTGCATGGCAATGTCTGTTTACCCGTAGGTAACTCTGTCAATTCCCAAGTTTCATGTGCTAAGATCGAGTTAGATTGCATAGCCTCTTCCCACTTCACACTATCGTCCATTTGCATGGCCTCTTTGTAGCAAGTGGGGTCACCGTAGTCAATGACTAGCAAATAGTCCAATCCTTGCTCAAAACGCTCTGGTGCACAAGATGTATGAGTGGATCTCCAAAGTGCATGACTGCTGGATTCTGCTTTCTCTAAGCAACATGTGTGTGGGTACTAGTGGAAGGTGCATCACTAGCATGCCCAACATTGTGTGTAAATGGTGGTGAGGCAACATCCTCAAACTGTACTCTGTGATACTCAATGTCTTTCACTGGCTTTCTATGCATCTTAGACTTGTTGAATATCACATGTGAGCTACGTATAACCTTATAAGATTTCGGGTGCCAGAGATGATATCCCATCTCTCTGTCTACAATGAAGATGCACTTGTGCGATTTGGGGTCCAGCTTTTTTCTAAGCGCTTTTGGCACATGTGAGAATGCATCACACTCAAACACATGTAATAAGTTATAATTGGGATTTTTGCCCGTCCACATCTCCTGCGGAACCTTGTACTTTAGTGGTGTACCAGGTGACCAATTGATCAAATAAGCAGCTGTCATAACAGCTTCTCCCAAAAATTCTTGAGGTAAGTTGGCCATAGACATGGCCATAGACAACATAGAAGTGACCCATTCCTGAATGATTATATTCATCAGTCGCACTGTTTTGGGTGGTCGTGTAAGGCGTGGTAAACTGTCTTCTAATGCTTCGTTTACTGCAAAAGTCCTTGAACTCGGAGGAGATGTACTCGCCTCCATTGTCACTTTGCAAAGCTTTAAGCTTTCGACCCAATTGGTTCTCTACCAAGGCTAAGGACTTCTAAAAGATAGTAAAGACATCACTCTTTTGATTCAACAAATAAACCCACACCTTTCTAGTAGAGTCATCTATGAATGTCAAGAAGTATATTGCTCCCCCTAGAGACTTGACTAGCATAGGTCCACATAAGTCGCTATGAACAAGATCTAGAGGAAATGCTCACATAAAGAGAAGTTAGAGTAATCTAACATAGGGATATAACCAGAATGTTGCAAGACTTTCATTCCCTTTAGACTCATGTGACCTAGCCGGCTATGCCACAACTCTGTCGAAGCAGCTCAACTACACAAATATAATTCTCTTTCACGGAAGAGACATAAAGTGAGTACAATGAGATAGACTTCTGGCCATTAAGAATGACTTGATTTTCCTTCTTGATAATCCAAGAACCATGAGCAAATATGGTAGTGTAACCCGAATCATCCACCTACCCCAAACTCTTTGTCAATTTGGATACACGTCTGACATTCTGCAACATAAACTCAGTGTCATTACGCATAGAAAATTGGATACTGCCCACACCGCATATATCAAGCTCATAAGAATTACCTAGCTTCATTGTGCCATGTGCGGCAGTCTATATATAAAACCACTCCTTGTGAGGAGTCACGTGAAAGCTAGCACTTGAGTCCACAATCCAATTTTGTGCATAACACTCCTCAAGAGCTAACAATGCAATAGGACTCAAATTCAATGTGAAAATCAAAACATCATTTGGCACATCAAAAATTGTCTCAATGGCTGGAGACTCAACCACATTAATCTCTTCAATTTTCATGTTGCTTTTAGGTTTGTCAGACTTTGCTTTCTCCTTGCCCTTGTCATGCTGCAATTGGCGGCACTCTTTCTTCAAGTGGTCCCTTTTTATGGTAGTAGTAACACTCAATATTTCTCATGTCTGCCACGAGTCTTGCTATGACCTTGCCTGCGATCCTGAGAACGAAGGCGGCTACGACACACTACCTTTGTTTGTCACGATTTCCAGTAGCCACATACGCATCACCATGCCCACTCGCATCAAGAGATTGATGTCAAATCTCCTCAGTGAGCAACACACTAGCAACATCACTAAAAACTAGCTTTCCATTAGGCGCAGAATTGCTTATAAATGTTTGAAAGTATCCCATGACGATGGTAGCAAACATAGCAAGAAAATGGCCTTCATTTCATCATCAAAATTGAGACCTTTTGAAGTAAGCTATACATTGTTGAACTCGTTCAAGTGCAAACTAACATTACTTCCCTCTTTCATGTTCATGCACATAAGTTTCTTCATCAAGAAAACCTTGTTCGAGGCATTGTTGCCATCCCATGCTCCATACATAGCATTCCACAAATCTTTGGCATTGGTCTTATCCATTATGGTAAAGTAAATGGATTCACCATGGTGCAGGCGAATGGCCGCCATAGCATGCTCATTCAAGTCTTCCCATTGATCATCAATGTACACATTCTCTCTTCTTTCACGCAAGGGTGCTATCAAGCCTGTGTTGATCAAAACATCTTGCATACGCTATTGCCAAATAGCAAAGTTTGTGCAATCAAACTTTTTGATGTAGTACTCTTTTCTTTTGGAAGCACTACTTGCATCCATGGCTCCAGAGAATGTGGTGAAAAACTTTATGGAAAATTTCCTAGGATAATTTTGAAAGAGTTTCCCCTATAACGAGAGCAGAAACTCAAAACAAATGTAGTGGAATCACTACCTAAGAACAATAAAATGTGCCAAGAATGCATAAAATGGACTCATGGGAAAAATCCGGCAGAGTCTCCTCCGTACGAGGAGCAAACTCTTAAACCCAACATGACAAAAGTAAGCATATAAACTTCTCAAAACAATCATTGGGCATAAATTTCTCAAAACCAACTGCCATGTGACCGCCAACTCGGCATCAAAGCAAAAAAGTCCGATCAGATACATATCCTATGGCGAGGGTACCATAAGAGGGGAACTCCAACAACCTTTATCACTGAAGGTATCTCAACATTGGAGAACATCTTAGCTTGACAAGGAAAATCTCATTCAACGACCCTCCATAGGCTAAGTAGACTCAAAAAAAATTGACTATCCATAGTCTCAGAAAGGGCTTTTCGGGTTTAAATGACCGAGAAATTCCAAAATAGTCAAAAGATGGCTCCACATGAAGTACAATAGGCAGTAACCACAACTCAACGTACATGAGTGATTGCGCACGAACAGGCACCAAGAACTACTGTGTGTAGTAAAAAGGATCCTTGCGGGGATATCTGCTCTCAAAAAGAGCTCAATAGCACTATGCGTGCTCAAACAAACATGCATCTATCAACGCATGGTTAGCTGCAGAGAAACAATCGCCAAAATGACTGTCAAAAGTGCCTATGAAAGCACTGTGCATGTAAGCGTATGAAAACCTAGAGAAAATTGTGTATGTGGGCTTGAAAGCCCCCTGTAAACTTGTGTGTCGGTGTACTGGGAACGTCAATGCAAATTTCCGCCGCTAGATGGAAATGTACTCGATGCGGTTGCCGAGCGTCACTCCTCTATAACAGAGGTACCTCCCCCGTGCATGCGTCGATGTCGAAAGGTGAATGTTACCTTTCACCGCTGGATAGAAGTACTCTAGCTGAATAGCCGCCAAGCCGGTGTCAAAATGACTCTAATGTTGAGAATCGATGCCAGAGTCTAGCCAAGAGCCGATCTGTGCCAAATGTTGATGCAGAGTGTTGAATACCGATGCAGAGCACCGAGAAAGCAAGTGTGCTCTCGCTTTCACTCTGTACGCCGATGTCGGTGCCGATGTAAGGAAATAACTGCCTCCAAAAGACAGAAGGTCCAGGGTGAGAAAAAACCGAGCTTACTCACCCATGCGTGCATGTGTGCGAGTCCACGCACTCTCTCTCTGTGCGACCCAGAGAACTCTTGGGTTCTCTCTCTTTCTCTATTGAGCTCAAGTTCCAAATCTTGTGAGGGTGAGCGTGAGCACCCCTTACACACAAAACTTTTTGATTTTTTTTTTCTTTTACTGTGTCCGTGTCGAAATGCCAGGCTCTGCAGTCGTTGTTCGAGTTGACGACTTTGTGTGTGTGCGTGTGTGTGTGTGTGTGTGTACTCGGCCATAAGCACACCTTCTTGGATTGCCTGCTGATTCACCTTGATTTGCCTTAGTACTACCTGAACCTGCTCAGTTTCCTGCAAATCATTGCTCGATTTTGTTGTTCCCACAACTTACCTGCTCAGATCTTGACTTTTCTATTCTCAAGTGTGTGTGCTCACACCAAGCATACTGCCAAGCTTTCAAGATTCCCTACTCGACTTCAAATCTTCCCAATGCTCTATTCAACCCTGATTCTACAGAGCTTCAAAAGCTCTAAGATTTCATCTCGCCTTTGTTGGAATTAGGGTTGCAGAGAAACACACACAGCTTGGAGAAGACGAAGGAAGCTCAAGGCACACAATAGAGAGTGTGTTACTTAGTGTGCAATCGAAAGATAGATAGCCCTAGAGTGATGGGCGTATATACAATGCACGGGGGAAAAAACCTCCTATAGAGGGAAAAAATGACCTGGCGGTCCTAGCGTGTTCACACACATCACTACCACATGTATATGGTATCAAATCCCCCCTGGAGTGATGCGGTGAACGAGAGCTGGCACATGAGTAAAGGGAAGTGCCATGCCTTGAGGACAAGATCAGTCCACAAAGGGGAGTAAGCACAAAGCTTTGCGGAAAGCTTCAATCTTCTCAGGAGACAATGCCTTTGTGAAAAGATCTGCAAGGTTGTCCTGTGGTGGCACATAAGCCAAGCTGATCTCTCCTGTTGAGAGCCTCTCCCTGACATAGTGGTAATGCACCTCAATGTGCTCTGTGCGAGCATGAAAAACTGGGTTCCTCGCAATTGCCAATGCGCTTTGACTGTCAGTGTAGATAATGTTGGCAGTGTCTTGTCCAACACCCAAATCAGCCATAAGGCGTCTGAGCCATACACACTCAACCGTAGCTGTGAAGACTGCCTTGTACTCAGCTTCACAACTCGAAGTGGCCACAGTAGGTTGCTTCTTGCTCAACCATGATATACATGAACTGCCAAGCATGAAACAAAAACCACTTGTGGACACTCGCGTGTCAAAACAACCAGCCCAATTTGAGTCCGAAAAAGCATGTAAGTCTGGCGGTAATGATCCCCCCTTGACATAAAACAAGCCAAGATGTAAAGTGCCACTAAGCGTCATTGTTGAACTATGTAGGAGACGGTTATTCTGGTTTATATGGCTACACTAAGCATTTGGCGGCCAAAAGTGATATTCTTAAGCTTGAGAGAGACCTTGCACACAAAGAAAACTTTTGCTTGAAGCAAACTGTGACAGAGTGCACTCAACAACTGAAAGGCAAGGACAAAAGCATCACGCAGCTCACGCAAGATCTCAGAGAAAAAAATACTGTCTTGGGTCCTCGGTTAAGAGAACGACGCTTACGAGACATTGAATAGCTGAAGGTTGGTTCTGGGGGTTTGAAGAAGAGGGTTAAAGCAATCAAGTAAGATTATCATTCAAGCAGGTTTAATTCATCTTTACATTTGTAGTTTTATATCTTACTTTTCATATTTATGCTTAGATCGTTGTTACATCCTCAGTCAAATATTGACAGCAACACACCAACTTTTTGAATTCCTTATGGTCTCATACTGAAACGCAAAGATGTCGCTGGACTTTTGGACGATAAGCGCTACTGCAAGATTGTTGCTAAGCAACTTGACACTCTTTTGAAACAGAATCAACTCCAAACACATGATGTTCAATCAATTCTGGATGAAGCCGGAATATCCAACAAAGGTTATTCTGCAATTTTTAGGTATGTCTGGTGTTTGAATCAATTGTCTTCACCTGTCAAATCAAATGTCTGCAATTTTTAGTTATATTGGATATGTGTAGCATTTGAAAACTTGGAAATAGTCCATTTACTTAATTTTTTGTTTACAGAACTATGCAGCAACAAAGTAAGAAGTTCAATCTCAAGCACACGTTGCTGCCAAATCCTTTCTCCATTCGAAAGACAAGACTGGAGGTCACAACTAGGAAGTGCTTCGGACATTGGGCACTCCTTTTCACATTGAAGCAATGTACAGATCGCCATCAGCAGAGGAAGTGGTCTATGAAAAATACAGTAAAATATTTTATGATTTAGTAGCTTTGCAGACATATATTGTTCAATTGTTCAAAGTTTCTCAAGAGGAATGCAATGGAGTCTTGAAGTTTGTGCTTAAACTAGATGAGTGCGAGCTAGTGAAAGAGACAAAGGTTGAGCGTGTCACAATAACACTTATGAATAGAGCATTAGATGAAAGCATTGCTTTAGACGACCCTAGAAACTTTAACGTGCAATCCAAAAACAATATTTTTTTATTAGCCACATTCAAGGTTTGATATCAACAAGTTTTTGTTTAAAAAAATGGTTAGACATGTTTCATTTGATTGGTTTGGTTTTCTGATTTCAGGCGCCTGCAGAGAATTTCGATATTCTTAACTGGGTTTTCCATCAAACAAGTATTCCTGAAGTCATAAGCGAACAGAGAAATGGAAAGACACTCGATGTATTAGGCATGGGTTCATACACAGTAGAGTGGAATATGGCTGGAGATCTCAAAACCCTAAAGTGTATGTACAACATCTCAAAAGGAGCAACAAGTAAAAGCCCTTGTTTGTATTGCATGGGAGGAGTCATTGGTCTTGACAAAAGAAATTGGAGGAGAGCACCGGACAGGCACTTGCGGGACCTTAACTTCCGCCCAGTGTTGGATATTCCACTATCCAGAGTACATATTTGCACGATGCATGCACTCTGCAGAATGATTGAGAAACTTATGTTTCTGTACATTTGTTTTTCTTGGACCACTCGGCTAGCATCAGCAAAACAAAGGGCTATATTATCATTGGAAACAGTTTTCTCAAATATGGGCTTGCATGGAGGACATGTGAAAATAGAGCAGGATGAGAAGAGGACTAAGAATGGTCGAGATGTGCCAAAGAAGTTGTCTATTGGCGGTGTGAAAGCCCGTCTCTTCTTGTCGATGCCAACAAGTGGCAGACAACGCAAAAGCCAAAGTGCTTAGGAAAGGTTGACATTGAGATACAACCGGTGGAGAAACTTACACAATGCAGTGGTTGACCACGCAGACAATGGTGCAGCAAGGACTCGCAAAGCGAACGTGTGGAAAAGTTTATGGAATCCAAGTTTTGTGAGCTCAATACTTGGAGAGATACTGACTATACATTGTTTCAAGACGCTCTGGAGACCTTCCACAGGTCTTTCATAGCTGCATGGACAAATCAACACATAACTCATTACATGGTATATTACTTTATTTGATAAAATTGTGATTATATATTTACATATAAATAATAGGTTGGTTTTTTTTTGCAGCATATCATATGCAGCCACATGCCTTGGTTTGCTAGGCAGTATGGTAGCTTGGCTATATGGTCTACACAAGGTATGGAGAAAACTCACTACCAAGCCCGTACTGGCTATTTCAACCACACTCATCATGGAGGTGGTGCAAGCAAAGCCAACAGTTTGGAGGAACTACATCAATGGACTTATCGAAAACTTATGCATAGAACACACCGAAAGGAATGTGTCAAAGACAATCAGATTGGCCAAGCAATGAGATTAGCAAGCAAACGACGGAAGAAGGAAATATGGGAGGCATCTTCTGCGGCATCGTGACATGCAGAGTGGCGACTTAAAAAAGAACGCATTGGAAAAACTTGGACAACTCTGACCCAAGTTGTTTGAGACTTCCTAAAGATAGCGCATTGTAACACAACATAACTTTTTGTGCCAAGAGAAGACAACCAGTCACAAAAGTGAGAAACATAATGGACTCATTGTTTTGATAGAAAATGTACTATTTTTTGGCATCGACAATATACATTGGAGCTTCTCTATTCTTCATCTTCGTCAGGAAAAGTTACAAAATATTCTGGCCTTTTTGCCTGATGTGTGTTATTGTCTTCTTCTTGCCTTGGTCTTTTGCAACCTAGTCCTGCAGGTTCGGTTGTCGACAGTACATTTGTCTCCACCTCCACAACCACAAGAGACATTTCTTCAGTAGGCAGATGCGCAATTGGTTGTTTATTGCAAAACATAGCATGCTTGTCATACTCTAGTAATTGCGCAGGGTCAGTGATTCCGCATGCCAAACCATATGCTGCTTGGGTCAAAAAATAGCGACTACGCAAACCATACATTCCTGGCCCTTGGCCAAACATATACAATGCGGCCTTTTTTTCTAAAAGCATTATTTTATCTGCGTTCCACCTAATGACGGCCCCTCCTAAATATCTTGAAAGTGTCTTCAACGTCATCAAGGGTAGCTCTGCATTGTCATTGGAGAAGGACGAATGGAAGACCAAAAAACTCGGATACTTAAGATTCTTTAAGTATTGGTCGAGAGAGGAATTCTTCCCTAAATCACCCATGCCTCGTCCACGAGGGCGATGAATGAAGGTATCATCATAGACCACCAACTGCAACAAATTAAAGTTATGAAATGAGATAAGTAGAAACCAAAAAAGTAAGGCAAATAAAAAAAGATTACCTTCTGGTTTTCATCTTCCTCAAGTAAGTCCTCATTCCATACGTTGATGCCGCCCTGACCTCCAGTGGGCGCATTGGAAGTTGAGGCCAAAGATGATGAAGAAGTGCTTGCCTTACCCATTTCTTCAATCCCTAGCTTTTTATGCACTTCCATGAATTCCTTTTCTATTGGAAGCGTGCGCTCATACCTAGCAACATCATTGTAAATCATCACAAGTGCACTTGCGGGGTCAACGAACTCATCGTCATTTACATGGGCATCTATAACAGAATACTTGTCGTGCTCAGGGTCAATGATAGCATCATCCTCTTCGAGATTCTGTGCCACAATGGCAAGGCAATAGTCCTCTCGAAGGTCAAAAAGCTCCATAATGTCGTTAAGCATGACATACTGCAAATCACCAATAGGTATGGTAGGTAGAACACTAGTAAGCAAAGCACCCTCTTGAAGATGGACTCCCTCTGAAACCTGCAAGTCAAGGCTTCCCCGAGACTTGGGCTCTTGACCCTCCCTTGTTTGATCCTCTAACGAGGCCTCTGCAGCATCATCATGCTCATCCAAAATCAAATGCAAATATAAAAATAAAACCTGCATAATATTCAGCCACTCGACACTTGCGGTTATGAAGTATACACTTGTAGTCTATTATCCGCAAGTGCACTGGCAGCTTAAGGCAACTCCTAGAAAATATGTGTTTCTTGGAGGAGTCTGAATTGATATCCTTCATGTGAACAAAACAAACTCCTTGTATCTCGACAATGCCACCAGACGTTTGTTGCTGGTAGGTCTGCTCAAAACCTGATAGGTAATGTTGCGCGGAGACAATCCACTCATGCAAAGAAAAATCTGGATTGAACATCGGCCTGATCTCTGTCTCGTGCTGCTGAAGCCCAATGCGGTATAGAAAATGAGATAGTTGTCTTGGGGGGCATCCTCAAAGCAAGGCACTTCCTCCTCTGCTTCAACATTGAAGGGGTCCATAATAGAAATTCAAAAGCGAAGATAGACGAGAGAGCACAACATCCAAACAAAGGGCAAATGGGGGAGCAAGTCATATTTATAGGACTCTCGAGGACAATGATGACATCGATTGACGTGCATCATGGGGCTGGCGTGCATCATGTAGTCGCCGTGATGATTACGCCACGTGTCAGCCACCGTGGAACGGTTGCGCCACAACGCAAAACTGGTGCCACCACACCAGAAAAGCACCGCTATCGCATTGTGGCGCGATAAAAAAGGGGTCGTGCCACAACGCCATACGGCCAGTCCAGAGTACTCAGGTCCACCTTCTCGTGTTGTGCCACGATGTATTTTTTGTCACGCCACGCGTACATCATGCAGTTGCCGTGATGATTACGCCACGTGTCAGTCATCGTGGAAGGGTCGCGCCACAACGCGAAACTGGTGCTGTCGCTCCACAAAAGCACCGCTATCGCGTTTTGGCGCGACAGCTTGTTGTCGTGTTAGAACGCGATACGACCAGTGCAGAGTACTCTGGTCCGCCTCCTCCCGTTGTGCCGCAACATATCGTTGTTGCTAGGGCAACCCGTTGGGGCACCACCAATATCGCTTGAGTCTGGATGTGCCACGTGGCACGTAATCATTTTGCTCGCACGCTTCCCGTCATACCTCACAATGTCATGATTAGTGCAGCCGCCTCTTCTCATTATACTTATTCCGGTAATATAAACACCCCCCCCCCCCCCCCCCCCCCCCCTTTTTTTTCTCATTGTTTTTTTCGAAGTGTCTCTAGTCACTCTGCCTTTTTACCCACATCCAGATTTCCATATTTCCTCGCATTCTCCTCGTTTAGGTCATGGCCCGCACAAAGCAAACAGCAAGGAAGGTTTATCTTGGCCAGTCGAGTGCGCAAGGCCAGGCTAGCTCGTCTATAGTGCAACCGTCAACATCGCAGGTGATTCCGGGCAAGACCATGCCGCAGTTAACGGGCAACAATGCGAAGAAGAAGATACGAGCAGAATAGGAGCGTTCTACTCGAACTTCGTAAACTCCAAAAGCACATTTCATTGGCAATACCTAAACTGCCATTCCAAAGAGTTGTTCGCGAGATTTGCGAGCAACACAACCTGAATTTCCGGTGGTCTCGAAGTGCAATGGGGTGCTTGCACGAGGCCGCCGAGGAGTTTTTTGTAGAGCTTTTCCAGGATAGCTACATTCTCTCGGCCCACGCCCATAGGACAACATTGATGCCGCGAGACATCAACACACTTCGCCTTCTCAGGTTCAGGTATGACAAAACAATACCGCCTGCCGGTATTTCAGACCGAAAGATGGACAATATTCTTAGAATACCACCTATTGACAAGGTCAAAGTTCATGAAGTGTCTACACAAATGCATCGATACAACACCCGTCTCAACACCGAGCGGGACACAACAGAAGATGATAGTGAGAGATTGGAGCAGTTACGTCTTGAGATGATGGAGGAACAAATGGCAGATGCCATCAGCGACGCCAATGCTGATGATTTGTCATTGCTGTTTTCCTATTTCCATGTTGGCCTTCCTGTGTGGGGACGCATTCTGTATTTTCCTTATCACCCCCACGAGATTGCAATTTTACAGAATCGGACGAGGGAACTCACAGACTCAATCATCAATTGCTTGCTTTGGTGCGTGCTATTCTTTTTTTCACAATAAATTCTTTTAATATATTCAATTTTGTATGACACGAATTTCTTTACAGTTTTGTAGTTTCAATTTTTCCTTGGAATATGCAAGATGATGTCGCCGTCCTTGACTCGAACCTCTCGGTCATTTTGACGGCCGAGGATACATCTTTAGTGGAAGTAGTTGACTGGTTCCAGTCAGTGAACATGGATACGGCTAAAATTTTTGTTCTGGCTTATCATGAAGGGTACACAATGTTTTCAATAGTGAAATCATTTTATCTTGAACTCTAATTTGTTGTGATGATATATGTTTTGCTTATGTTTATTTATAACAGATCTCATTGGAGTCTTGTTCTCTTACACCTTGAACGAAACCGGTGCTACCTTGTTAATTCATCCCATGGATTTCATGGTGAAGTACGTAGGTAAGAGGTTTTGTATTTTGTTCGACATCGCATAGAATTTTGTTAAAAGTCACTTATGAAATTTAATTGTATTTTGCGCAGATCTGTTCGGAAGCTTGTGTCTGCTCTTGTAGCTTTAACGCAAGAGTAGATATATGAGAATCTTACTATTATTAGTTGCAAAGTCCCTAAGAAGGACGATGCCTACTCTTGTGGATGGAGGGTCTTACTCAATGCAGAAATTTTGTTAGGGGTCATGCTTGATGGAAGTCGTAGAAGTGTAAGCATTTGACACTCGTTTACAGATTTGTATCTTAATAAGTTAGTAGCTATGTTAATAAACATGACGTTCTTAACGTAGGTAAGAAATTTGGCAGATTATTCAAAGGTTGATGTTTCTTCGTTTAGAAACAGAATGATTGAAAACTTGATCAATTACGCGACCATGCGTCCAGACGGAGCACGTGATGCTTTTATCCTGCCAGCACCAAGGCCCACGCCTAGGCCTCCGCCGACAAGATACCCCGTGTTTGCCACACCAACACAAGCACATATCAATATCTCCCCAGATGCCTCCCCAACCCAAGCTCCCACCAGCTCTCGTCGTGAAGAAACAGAACCCTCAAACCCCCCACCCAACACCTCTCCTACTCATGAAGTAGCTCCAGAGCCCCCAAACCCCCCACCCAGCAACTCTCCTACTCATGAAGCAGCTCCAGAGCCCCCAAACCCCCAAGCCACCGCCTCTCCTCAACCTCAACCAATAGCCCCCACATCACCGCACGCACAAGATTAGAAAGAGATTATGAAATGTACTTTTGAAAAATTGATTACAAGCAGTGGATCGAAATTAGATTTTTGTTTTGATTATGTTTACAAAATGTTGTGTATAGCTTTCCAAAAAAATGGGAGAGTGAGGATCCAATGGTGTTTGGTAATGTAGAGAGCTGCCTTTGTCAAGTAATCTTTGAGAATAGTATTTGAATCATTGTGTACAGTTAGTTCACTATTTCAAGTCTGTCGCTGGTAATCTGTGCACAAAGAGTCGTTTTTTCTTGTCTGTGAGGTACCTGCAATGCAACGTACGCGATAAGACATTGGGATACATGAGCATGATAGAAACATCAACGTATAAAAGTAATACATGTAGCTTAGTACCTTTCGCATGTTACACTTGAAAACAAATTTTGAAGGCAAATTGAAATCGGACTCATTTAACAGATCCTCTCGAACCTGTCTTAAAGTGACATTTGATCTAATCACAACAACTGTAAGCAAATAATTTGAAAACCATATCTCGATGGACATCAAGGGAATAAAAGCATTGTCACTTAAATCTTGATCCATAGCTACCAACTGACCATTCACTCGATGCCACCTCATGTAGTAGAAAGAAACTGTAAAATTCTGTGATGCTATCATACACTTGCACACAACCGAGCGCTTGTCAACTTTGCACAAAATGCCTTTAGAATCACTGACATCCCAATTATCATCTAAAAAATCAAGGCAAGTTTGGGATTTGCAGATGAACATGGTTTCTGTTGTTCTAACCTCCTCATCGTGGAAGAAATCTATAAAGACATGTAATGGCATAAATAGACTGACTCGTACTTGCCTGCTTGCGACCAAACATTGCCTACTTGCAATGTTTGGTTGCAAACACTTCAAAATTTCCTGATGAAGCTTGAGTTTAAAACACTCAGAGGTTTCTGAAGTTGGAACTGGCCACTTTGGGGAATCTTGTTGGGGAAAAGGGAAAGGTTTCAAAGTGCCAAATCCATGGACAGAGCAAGGGGCATTGTAAAAGTAGTCGTAAAAGAAAACTCCCCTCTCTGCGAGAGCTCTTCTCACACTAGTTCTGTACATAAGTTCTCCCACCGAAGCATGAAAAGCATCAAAAATACCAATCATGCACTCAACTGGTTGCCAGTTTTCTTTGTTAGAAGGATAAATATCTGCAAAAACAAAAGATAAGAGAATGGTCACAAGAAATAGTCAACAAAATAACTTGAAGGATCTTTAAAGACTTTTTAGCAATATAGTAGTCACACAGTTTGGTCTATGAGCAGGAAACCCCAAAGGTGAATGTTGTAGTCGTAGTTCGGAGTGCATATATGCATGCTCAATGAGCACCTCTTTCACTGTCTTTCCCGTTTGAGACAAGCGAAAATCTTTCACATGTCCTTTGTAGCTGTTGATGAATTCATTTGACAAGAAATAGTCAACAAAATAACTTGAAGGATCTTTAAAGACTTTTTAGCAATATAGTAGTCACACAGTTTGGTCTATGAGCAGGAAACCCCAAAGGTGAATGTTGTAGTCGTAGTTCGGAGTGCATATATGCATGCTCAATGAGCACCTCTTTCACTGTCTTTCCCGTTTGAGACAAGCGAAAATCTTTCACACATCCTTTGTAGCTGTTGATGAATTCATTTGACATCCATTTTCTTCTTCTTGTTTGAAGCAGAACCCAACTACCAATGGTGACTGTGGTAGACATCCAGCGACCATGGTCTAAGTCAAAGTTGTTGAATAGTTCCATAGATTTAACAGAGGCGGATGGTCGTTGTGGTCGTCTTCCTTCCATCTCTGCTTCTATTAGCTACGAAGTGACACTACGCAAAAACGATAAAAGAAAAGAGGCTCATTCGTTTACACAAGAAGTAGTAGCTTGAAAAGTGTTCATCAAAAGGTGTGCCTCATTGAATGTGAGCTATGGCACATTCGGCGTTCGTCGCCCATGGCAAGGGAATAATTTGCACAAATCGCGTCGTATCTTCTTATTCAGTTCTTTTTAACAGAAAAAACTCTTTTTTGAAAACGCACAAATTTGAGATAAAAATCAAATAATTGGAGCTACCGTTGTGGTGACTCAAACTCTGTTGGTCGAACATCATTCTCTCTCTAACGCCAAAAAGTCCTTTGTTGAGTCCAAACTTTTCCTAATGCAAAAGCTTGGAGAAGATGATAAGCTTTCCATTAAAGCTTGGAGAAGGAAATAGTCCTCTTTACTTCACACATGAGCTTGTGTGAGTGATAATGCCTTGCAAAAATCAGCCCCCTCTCTCTCTTGGTCGACCCCTCTTGCTTTTCACATGTTGGCATCCTATTGGCCGCTGCAAAGCTTAGCCAATGACAATTAAGAAACATAAGTAATAGCCTTGTGACATGTGTCCCCCTTTCCCCTTTTGTGAGAGCCTTAGGTATTTAAATAATGCAACTAAACTCTCATTGGACCTCTTAGTCTTCTGGCCGATAGGAATCAGGCAAGCCATTGGCCTACTGAATGCTCATTGGACCCTTGGGAGACTGTCCAATAGTCTTCTAGAGAGCTTAATTTCTATTGGTTCTTTTATCACGTGTTTTTAAATGAATTAAACTAAATTTACTCCAACCTAATTCTCATTGGTCCACCTCTATGGCCATCCAATAGGATTTGAATGCACCTTGGGGGCAACTAGGCTAGGGAGCTGACATGTGTCCACTATGCCCTTTGTGTAGAGGGGGCTAGCAAGAGTGTGTGTGTGTTTCTCTCTCATCCCCTACATAAAAGGCTTGCCCCCTCAAGGATAGGGATGTTGAGTCTTCCCATAAGCATCCAATTTACCCTAAGCTTGATACTCAAGCCAAATGAGCAATTTGAAAGCAAGGAAAAACATATCTAGTGCTTGTAAACTAACTTTTTGCTCAAATTGAAACCCCTCAAGACTCTTTAGACGATGAATTTCTCTCATAATTTGAACATTGTTTCATGCATGATTGCCTCCTAGAATACCACCATCATGCACGGAAGACCATAAAATTGATATTATTCTGGGTAGTGAATCTCCCTCCAGAGCACCGTACTGTGTAAACCCAATCTCACATAGAGAAATACAAAATCAAATCACAAATTTACTTGGCCGGGCCTTATTAGAACTATTAGTTTACCATACGAAGCTCCAATACTTCTTGTTAAGAAGAAAATTGGAATCTTTTGTATGTGCATTAAGTACAAGGCTCTAGACAAGATCACCATTGTTCAGAATATATTTCCTATTTCTAAAGCTGATGATCTGCTAGACAAACTCAAACGGGCAAACATCTTTAGCAAAATAGACCTTAAATCAGGGTATTACCAAGTTAAGCTGTTTGAAGAAGATGTCGGCAAAATTGAATTCAGAACACAAACAGGGCACTATGAATTCCTTGTCATGCCATTTGGTCTGACAAATGCACCAACTACCTTCACTCATATGATGAACCAAATTTTCATTGGCCATCAAGACCTTGGTATTGTATTTTTTGATGATATTCTTATGTTTAGCAAATCTAAGCAAGAACATAGGGAGCATTTAACACGTGTCTTCCCCTTCTATCACAAAACCATCTATACTTGAATCCCGAAGAGAGTTCATTTTTTCAATCTGAAATAGAGTATTTGGGACACATTGTATTGGGTGAGGAAACATACGTAGACCTCAAGAAAATCCCTTCAAGACTAGCTAGTGCAATGAAGATAGAAGCTTCATGTACTAAGAAAAACACTTATCAAACACAACATCAATTCTCTCGGGTCTCAAACCCAAGACCTCACACACCTTCAAAGATGGTGAGAGCTAGCGGGGTATGAGAGTAGATTGAGAGGAAGAAGGAGTAGTCTTACGAGAAAGATGTACATCTCCTCACATAATCACTCATATCAGCATAGCTTAGCTTAGTAATTAGCATGGTAGAGGAGATGAGCATGCATTGAAGCTTGGCTCTTGGTTGGATTTGCATCACAAAGCCAAGAGTTGTTGGTGTAGGCCTCCCTTCTCACAATCTTGGAGTAGGTGGTAAGCTTTCCATTAAAGCTTGAGAAGGAGAGAGAGTCTTCGTGTGTGTGTGACAATGCCTTGCAAAAATCAGCCCCCTCTCTCTCTTGGTCGACCCCTCTTGCTATTTGCTCATGCTCCACTCTCATTGGACCTCCCTAGGGCTAGCCAATGATAATGAAGCAGTATAAGTGATAGCCTTGTGACATGTGTCCCCCTTTTCCCTATTTTGAGAGCTTTATGTAATTAATAAATGCAACTAAACTCTCATTGGACCCCTTTTCCTCCTGGCCAATAGGAATCAGGCAAGCCATTGGGCTGCTGAATGCTCATTGGACCCCTTGGGAGACTGTCCAATAGTCTTCTAGAGAGCTTAATTCTCATTGGTTGTTTTACTAAGTGTTTTTAAATTAATTAAACTAGATTTACTCTAACCTAATTCTCATTGGTCCACCTCCAAGGCCATCCAATAGGAATTGGGTACACTTTGTGGGCATCTGGGCTAGGGAGCTGACATGTGTCCCTCATTCCCTTTGTGTAAAGGGAGCTTGTGTGTGTGTGTGTGTGTGTGTGTGTGTACACTCCATTGAAGGTTCGATGAGGCCTAAACAGCTTCTCCATCAAGCGATTGAATGTGGTTGGTGCATTGGTCAAGCCAAAAGGCATGGAAATGTATTCGTAAAGACCAAATGTGGTGCGAAATGCGGTCTTTACAATGTCTTGATCAACTATCCTTATTTGATGATAGCCACTTTTTAGGTCAATCCTATTGAAGTAGGTCGATCCTTGTAGCTTATCAAATAGGTCTTCTACCCGTGGAATGGGAAACCTATTCTTGATAGTGATCCTATTTAGTGCTCTATAGTCGACACACATACGATATGTGTCGTCTTTCTTTTGCACTAATAGCACAGGTGAGAAAAATGGAGATGAGCTAGGCCTAACCATGCCCTTCTCAACTAACTCATGCACTTGCCGCATAATCTCCCCTTGTTGATCTTGAGAAACTCTATAAGGAGGTTTGTTAGGCAGTGAACTTCCTGGAAGAAGTTCAATTGCATGGTCATCATTACCTCGTTTAGGAGGTAGCTCACAAGCGATGTCGTCAATAAAAACATCTTGAAACCCCTTGAGAAAATTGGATAACTCTAATTCCTTTTGGTTGCTTTTATTTTCTTTTGATAAAGCATTAGGCTCATTTTGAGAATCTTTAACAAAAATCATGTACACGGAAATAGAGCTCTTTATTGACTTGTTGAAAGCTGGTGTATGTACAATGGGGATAGTGTTACCCATTTCCTTAGCATCTATATACATGTCTTTTTCCCTGAACTTAAAGGAGATTCTCCTTTCAGGGAATTTAACATTGGCAGCTAGGCGATCAAACCATGGTGCCCCTAGGATTACATCCTCATGCTTGAGAGGAGAGATAAAGAAGTCCTCTTTGTCCACATAGCTTTGGACATGAAGCCTCAATTTCCCGATTAAGGGAGTGATTGAAGCTTCTTACCCCTTGAAAGCACTGTTTGCGCGCGTAGGACATCTCCCATCTCATAGGCTTGTATGCCTAGCTTGGTGGCCAACTCTATAGATATAAAATTGTGAGTAGAACCAGGGTCAAAGAGAATAAAAGCTTCATGTTCGCTTACCTTTCCCCAAGCATGGCATAGAGGAGATCCTTTCTGGTGAGTTTGGTGATTCTCCTTCTCTTGGATTTCAACCAAGGTAGCTCTAGGAGGATCATGGCGGGTATTCTTTTGGGGACAAGCGCGGTACGCATGCCCTTGTTCGCTGCACTTGAAACACCCGTTATCCTTGCGATAATGCTCAAGCTCTTCAAGAGAGAGTTTGTCTTTACCTTTGTAAACTCCCTTCTCTTTATGTTAAGGCGGTTACGCCGCTAGCGGAAGCTAAATAGCGAGAACTCAACCAACAACAGAATTTGTCAGACGAGGACGGAGCTTGACCCGCAGGCGCATGGAAACAACTAGGTGGGTGTCAAATCACCTACTCGACCTTCTAATGACAATCACTACTAAGGAAATCAAATCTAAGTTCTAGAATACGCAAGTGACTGAAATCCGTACTACGAACGAATGCTATACGAAACAAGATCTAGAATCATTGAATCGATCTCAAACTCAAGGGGAAGTCTATACACTAGGTAAGAACAACACCCTAAAGACTTGAACTGCAAAATCAACCTATAACCACCCCGTGCGGTAAACGCGTATGAAGACAGGCCGAAAAATACAGGTGACCGAAACTTGACCCCGATGGTACCAATGTGTAGCTCTACTCGTTGTGGTTCTATAGATATGCTGCATGCTCTATTCCGACACACGAGTTGGAAGAAAACTCACACCGAAGCTCGTAGGAACTTACCACACATAGAAGCCGATAGCGCGCACTCTTGGTATCTGTGCGTAGCTCTCGCCGTTGCTAACACAATGGCGGTGTCGCTTCTCCAATGGCGGCTCCGTAGCTAGCGTAGCAAGTAGATAAGACTCTCTCTCTCTCTCTCTCTCAGACACAGTCACGGCGCTCAAAAACTCACTTTGATTAAAAACTGAATCCCCTTAGGTTACAAAAACTTTGGCTTATATACCTCAGCCTTGGAGGTGAGAACATCTCTAACTAATTACATCAGCAAGTGAAATTACTTCGGGATTACAAGCTGGAAACTTAATTGAGTCCCGTTACTTAATGAATGGCTCAATTCAAAATCAATGTCGGAAAGACATTTATTACAATCAATGGTTACAAAAATGATGAGTGTGAGCAAAAATGTGGGTGTGATCCTCTGCTAGCTCAACACTCCCCCCCTCCGCGTTCATGTCGTCCCTGACATGACCTTTATGTTTGGTCAATAAAGTCCTGTTGTCTTGAGCATCTGCAAATGTGATTCGTATCGCAGGTTGCCGATGGTCAAGGTTGGGCCGAATATTTTGCTTTCGTGGGTGAAAAAGCCGGTGTAGAAAGCTTCTTCGAATGTTTGCATGTGGAAGCTAGGCAAAAACATAATCCTTTGGTATAGGAGGTGCAACACTTTTGGAGAAGGCTGCAATGAAAGGTCATACATCATATCAGTCACTGTGTCGGCCGTCGATAGTAAACTCGAGGTCGTGGCTTTATCTGGCGCGAACACTTCAATGCAAGCTAAGAGAGTCCTGCAAATTTTCTTGAGCATCTGACACGAAAGGTCAGGAGAGCCAGTAAAGATCTTGATGGTGCCCGTTAGGGTTTTCACCATGTAGGCTTTACCTATTCTCTCTCCTGCCTTTGGTCCTGGCATCCTTGGGTAATTAAGCCAATTTGGCTTCTTTTCTGCAATCCTGCCATGCTCTTTCCAGCTTCTGACTCTTGGCACCGGGCAGAAGGTTGCATCCTCCCGAATCTCCTTTGGTGCCTCTACCAAGTAGATGAGGTAGGCTGGGTATTTGTTCAGCCAACCTTTCCTCCATCTAGGCTGCGAATCTACAATCTTCTTTGATCGTTCCTCTTTTGTGATGTCGCCTTCGTAAAGAGCGACATACTGCTCCTCCTCTATTCTCTTTTTCGTTTTATCACTTCAAACTTCATCAAAGGGAAAGGCAGGCTGGGTTGCATCCACTCTTCATGGAGCACTTTTGTGTCTAATCCCTGAAGTCTAATGGAGATTAGGAGTCTCCTCTCCCATTCCATTTCCGCCTTGGCACTCTCCTCTGTTGACTTTTCTATTTGGTCATGGAGCCTTTGTTCTTCTTCTTCAGAGATTCCTGAAGTTGAGGCCACCTCTTGAACTAGGGCTGGATCTTCAATTGTGGTTGCCTCTCCAGTTTCTGGTCGCTCTATGGCTTCTCCACCTGATCCTTCTTGTGGTGTCTCTGTCTCTCTTCTTTGTTGCTCTTGTAGATCTTGGAGCTGTTTGCGGAGGGTCTCATTCTCTGTTCTTAGTGTTTGATTTTCTAAAGTGAGCCTCTCCTCTGCTGCCAATGATCCCTCCGCAATGTGAAACCTTTGCACTTGCTCTAATCTTAGCTCTCTTTGTAAGCTTCAGACCTGGTCTTTCAGAGCTGGTACAAGAGCTCCCTCTTGTTCGGTTCCTGCTCTGCTAGCTCTAGGGGTAGTCCCGAGTCTAGTGATTGTTCTTTCTTGGAGCTCGACTCTTTCCCTTAGCTCAATGAGCTCATCTTTAGCCGCCTCCAAGTCGTCTTCCATCCGCTCCCTTGCTTCCTGTGCACTTGTTACTTCTCTTGAAGCCTCGGCTAGCTGGAGTATCAAGCCATCTCTCTCGTTTTCCGCATCGTAGAGTGATGCTTTATGACTTTCAGATTCAGTCATAGCATCCTCTAACTTCCTCTGCAACTTGGCTTCCCTTTGTTTGGCTGTCTCAATCTCCACTTCCTTTGCCTTGGCTCGTTCTTTGATCTTGTTGAGCAGTTCATGCACCATGTGCATTTCTTTTTCATCTTCATCTGTTAATTCTAAAGCTTTTTCTGCCACCACCTCCACTGGCTTCGGCTCTTCTAGTACGTTCTGCTCGTCCAGTTTCTCTTCACTCTCTTTTGTACTCTTTATTTTTTCCTCTGTCCCTCTCCGATCATCTTGTTTTTGTAGGTGGATCCCATAGACCGCCTCAAGGGCCTCTTCTTCAGTGTACCCTATCGCTACCAGATCCTCATAATCGTTTTTCTTTTGCTGAATCGGATCTATCTCCTTTTCCTTGGTCCCGGCCTCCGGCTTTTCCATACCAGCCGTGTCCATCTCTACTGTGGTCTCTTCCACAATGATTTCCGTCTTCTTCGGGCTTGGTACATCAGTAAAGGAGGGCTGATTGTCCTCAGTCATCTTGGCTTTCCCTTTGTTTGCTTGCCCGTCTTTCTCTTGAGGTTCAGTAGACTCATCTACTTTCTTCTTCCCCTTGTCGTCCTTTTTCAGCTCAGCTTTTAAAAGCTGTACTTCCTCTTCAGTGTATGGCTCGACAGGTTGCTGCTCCAGTATAGCCTCTGACTCCTCATAAGCTCTAATATATTGATCATATTGATCAACATGTGGCCTGGCTGAGCTAGTTCCGACGACTTTAGTGGGGTCTGGCACCCACTTTTCTTCAAAGCCCCCCTTTAGAGCTCTTTCCGCTCTAAACTGCTCCACCAGTCTTTCCATTCTTGCCGCTTTCTGACTTTTGGTTTGCTTGGGAGCAACCTTCTTCTTTGCTTTCTTCATAAGCGGCTCATCCACATTCTTTTCACGTTCTGAAACTATTTCTAGTTTCCTGCGTGCTCTTGTGGACGCCCTCTTGGATACTATTTCAGGTTCTGAAACTATTTCTGAAACTATTTCTAGTTTTCTGCGTGCTCTTGTGGACGCCCTCTTGGATACTTCAGGCTGTTCTTCCTCCTCATCGGCTTCTCTAAGCCACTCATTCTGGGAGGGAGCCTTTGGCCATTGATCTCTGGCTCCAATAGCTTCATAAGCTATTCTTGTCAGAACTTCAGCTCCTCCTATATACTTTGGCTTCTCGTTGTGCATGGCAATTACTTGCTCGTGGATGTGTTGAGCGTAATTCACCTCCTTTGGCATATTGCTCTTCAATGCCCATGTGATGGTAGTTGCAATGGCATGGGGTGGTGTCGTATACTTTTGCGGTCATTTACTGCAAATATGGAGAAACTGGTTGTACAGTCGGCAAAGGGTTGCCGCTCTTTGGTCTGCCATATCTCCATAGGTTGCATTCTGTTTCTTGGACCCATAAACCTCTATAGCCTCCCTTTTTTCCCTGACAGACCTCCCTTTGTTGTGCAGCTTCAATGCATCTGCAATGAGCTGTGGAGTGATCTGTACCTCTACTTTCTCTCCATCTATTGCTGTCAATGTGGCTTTCCCATCCTTCTGAATGGAGGTTGCCAACTCATACACTCTTCTTGTATCTACACCTGATGGTCTCGAGGTGAAGAATCTGTGCAAGTCTGCCCTTTCCAGGTACCTGCTGATGTTCTCTGACCTGCTATAATCCACCAATTCTTGTGGGATCATCGGTATATCCACCGCTTGCCCTTGAGGATCTCTGAAAGTCCCCTGGTAGATCTTTATTCCCTCTTGTTCCAGTACTGCTTCCTCCACCCAAGTTTTGGTTGGCTTGAGGGTTTCTGCTGGAATGTCAAAGGGTTCTGCTTCTGCAAGAGCATCTTTGATTGTCGGTCTTTTTCTCTTTGTTGCTAATGACTTGGTGGAATCCATGGATCCTGTAACTCCAATTTCAGAAGTTAGCGTCTTTTTAGTACTGAAAGCCGAAATGAAGCTTTTAACTATTCAAATGACTTGAAAATTGAAACATGAGCTATTCAGGGCCTAAGGATGCAGGGTAGGTGAAAAAATATGCAAACTGGGCTCAAAATCATGCTGGAGACATCATACGCGTATGATGTCTTTTGTGTCAAAATGACTTCATATTGGTTGTGCTTGTAGCTGATAGTGTATACATGAGTATCATATGCTTGGATTTGAGTTTGGATACCATTTGGTCAAGTTTTGGCTAGTTTAGTCTAGTTCCGGCTCTTAGCAAAATTTTGAAAGGGATTTGGATTTTATGATCCAAATTGGACAAAACTTGGTGGTTCACCTTCAAATGGCATGTAGATCACTTCTGTTTGGTGGTTGAAGCCCTGGGGTGCCAAAATCACATAGTGAGACATCATACGTGTATGATGTCTTTTAGTGTATTTTTGGACCAAATTTCTCTATAAGCTTGGATTTGGCTTTAGATAGGCTTATTCAGTGGATTTATGAAGTTTGGATAGATTTTGAGCTAAAAATGGCTCTGGAGACATCATACGCGTATGATGTCTTTTTCATCAATTTTTCATGGGATTGGTTTTGTGGACTCCCCATGTACTAGTGAAGGACTATATCTACTCAAATCTTGGTTTGGACTTGAGTATGTTGGATTTGGGCTAAAATAGGCTTTGGATGAAGGATTTTCTCTCAATTGGGCTAATGGGGTGATCCACTTGACCAAATGGTTCCAAACTTCATATGTAGCATGTATTAGATATATATAATGGATGTAAGATGTCAAATGAGCAGTTTTGGCTCTGTAAGTGTAAATAGACATCATACGCGTATGATGTCTTTTGTGTCAAAATGGTGCTTTTTGGTTCCAGATAGCTTGTAGATGTGTTAATCAACAATCCTACAAAGTTTCAATGAGTTTGGAGTTATTTTGACAAAATTAGGACCAAAAATCAATTTTATGGCCTACTTTGCGTCTTTTTAATTTTCCTTGGGTTTTCTAACTCCAATTCTCATGATACTTGGTTCATAGGATGTGATTAACATGTGGAATGAGGCTATGCACTCAAATGTTGAAATGGATGTGAAAATCATGCTGTGAGACATCATACGCGTATGATGTCTTTTCTTGAAATGTTGGTTTTTTTGTGCAAAGAATGCTTTGTGCTAGTGCCCTAAGCCCTGATAACTAGTTTTCAACTTAAAAAGTCATCAGTTTAGCTAAAAAGCCCCCTTATAGGCATTTCAGTCTCCGAAGTCGTCTTTTTGCCTTGGAGTTGAATTTCTTCAACTTTTCTTCTCGAGAGTTGCATTTCCAGCTCATTGGATATGTTGTGAAGCCACCTATTTGGTTGAACTTGACTTTGGCTCCCCGTTCTCCATCTTTCTCCATTTGGTTGCCTGAAAGCGTCTTTTTCACCATCGGTAAGTGAATCAGCTTTCTTTTGGGTTTTGCTTGCAACATAAGTCATCCATGTATATTTGAAGCTGCTTGTGAAGTTTCATGTCATTTGGTCGTCAATTTTAGCCGTTATGCCAAAATGACGCTTTGTGTGTCCGCAGCCGAATCGGTTGTTCCGATCTACTTTTGGTGATCCAAACCTGGAGATACTCCATGGTTGCATTGCCCTCGATGTTGTTAAGCTTCCTGAGAAGTTTTGTGTCGTTTCGACAACTTTTTCCTGTTTGCCTCTTGCAGGCTCTGTCGACCTAGGGTTTTTCAAGTCGTTCTTTCTCGAGCTTTGAGTGTTAGAAACCCATCTTCTATGCTAGGGTAACCCACCTCTAAGTTCTTGCAAGGTTTGGTTAGGCGGTTGTGCCCCTACCTAGCGTTCTTTCCCATTCCCCGTCTGCTCTTGTTTCTTGGTTTTGGTCAGTTTTCGCGACAAAAGTTAACGATAAGCATCAAAAGCTTATGGCAACGAGTCTACCTCTCATGTCTGGTGTCCTCTGAGCTCTCGTAGCAGTCGTAGAAGGCGGTAGAAGGTCGGATGCTCCTGTGTGTTCTTTGCTCTCTCCAAGAAGGTAATAGTGGAAATGAGCTTGAAAGTGATGTGAAAAATACTTAACTTCGGACTTCCCGGATCACTTGTTACCAAATTTGACATGTGCTCCTATCTCGTCGTGAAATGCATTTTAGGATTTGAAATTTCTCAATTTGGACTCCGTTTGACCTGTTTCTGAGAAATCTGTCCACTTTGCCAAAATTCTGTCATTTCGGGCTTTCCGTAACTTTTTCAGAATTGTACCCAATTTTTACCATGGGTTGCCCTTGTCATTAGGACCATCACCGTCTATTCTTTTCTTTTTTCCGATCTCATTTCACCTGCTTTTTTATTTTTCTTTTACTTTTATTAAGAAAATCATAAAAAATAAAGGAAAATAGCAAATTGAAGCCAAAAAATTCCAAACATACACAATAAATAGCTGGTAACCCTGTGTATATGAATATACAATTATTTGTGATTTATGGACTTGGATTACCACTTTTTTCCACTTTTTAGCTCCGAAAACACTCTTATTTAGTGATATTTACACGTCTAGAGACCCAAATTCATCATTTGATCTCTTCTTGTTGCAAAACAAGGTATATAAGGGCATAAATATTATCAATATCCGCAATCAAACATAAAAATTGCAAAATCATGTAAGACACTGCCCTTGTAATATAATTTTTGTTTTTCGTTGTTTTTGGCGCTTGTAGCTGCTTTGTAACTCCTGTATACCTGTATACCTCCCCCCCCCCCTAGTCTGAGTCCTCCCGGACGACTATGAAGTGTCTGTGGGCGAAGCATTGTAGTTGTTTTGGTCATAAGTTCCCAATGCAATTGCAGAGCGATGATACAACAGTCTTTCCAGTAAAGCTGCTCTTTGTTTGATTGAAGGATTGGTGGTCGGGTTTTGGATTGGTTTTGGCACTTCGGTAGTAGAATCAGTAGATGGATTCTTCTTCACTTTGTTGTTCTTCTTTACAATCCAAATCTGCTTCCGCTTCACTTGTGCTTGCCATAAACTCTTTGCGACCCAAACCTGCTTTGTCCTTTGTGTTGATTTCCTCGGCTTGAAATACCTAGGAGTTTCCGTTGATTGTGCTGAAGGGAGTTCCTGTTTACAAATCTTTGGGATCCAAATTTGCTTGCTATGGCTTTGTGCCGTCATGAATTTCTTTGGAATCCAAATTTGTTTCACTGTCCTTGATTGTCTGGAATCACTCTGTTGTCTGGTATTGAAGACTCTGTTTCCCACCTTTGTTTTCTCTGGCACAACCTTTTTTGGTCTCCATACCAACTTTGACTCCGTTTTTTCCCAAGGTTGAGCTGTTATATTATTGCTTGTCTTCCTTATCCAATGTTGAGAATTCCTCGTCGAAGAGCAATCCAGTTGTATAGAAACTTTTGGTTGCCATTGCTTCTTCTTTTTCTCTGGTTGTTGTTTACCTTTGTCTTTGGATTCGTCCTTTGGAGTTGGCTCTGCTCCTTTGGTGAACTTAACTGATTGACTTTCACCTTCGTATTTGATAAGCACTGATTTAGAACTCCAGTCAATCAATGCATTGTATTGTTTCTGCCATGGTTGTCCTAGCAATAATGGTTGTTGTGTAGCTTGGTCTTCAACCACATAAAACATATGAGGATACACATACTGGTTAATCTGTATATGTAAAACTGTGCATCCGACAGTTTTGATTGAATTCTCAGAGTAACTCTTTAACTCTTGCTTGGCAGTTTGTAGTTTAGTGTCATTTGTCAATTGTCTATACAAACTGAGTGAAAGTAGGTTAGCTTGAGCTCCTGAATCCAATAGTGCTCTGGCTTTGATTTGGTTGGTTCCTACTTTGCATTCAATGATGGGTTCTTCTTTGTCATTATCCATTTCTATTATACTGACTGCGTTTATTCGTATTGCTCCTTCATTGCACTGTTTCTGACGCAGTAGTCTTCTTTTCTCCATTCTTTCCTTCGCCTCGGCTTGCGCTTCCTCCACAATCTTTTTCTTTTTCTGGAGACGCAGCTCTTCTTGATGTATTTTGAGAAGCATGTCTTGGGTTAGCGGCAAAAGATACTTTTTCACTCTGCATCCACTAATCCAATTGGGCATTTCTTCTCCGTCTAATGTAGCAAGCTTGACGGCTCCACTTGGTGATAGATCTTTAATCACCAGAGGTCCCATCCCTCGCTTTTTAAGCTTCTTAGCATGTTGTTTTAGAGTGTAAACTAGGACATAATCCCCAACCTTAAACTCTTTAGTCCGCACATGCTTATCAAAAAATTCCTTTTGTCGCCTTTTTTGAGCGTAGATAGAAGCTACTGCTTTTAGGCGAAGCTCATCTAGCTTTTCCAGGTCATCTATTCTATCAGAAAGCTCGTGCCCTGTCCACTCTAGATCCTTAGCCACCCTTAAGGTTGAAATCAAGAATTCTATTGGTAAGATAGCATTTAGCCCAAAAACCATGTTATATGGGGTCGTTCCTATTGATGTTTTATATGCTACCCTATATGCCCATAATGTTGAATGCAACTTCTGGTCCCAGTCAGTTCTCGACTCAGATACAATCTTCGTGAGGACCGTGCATATGGTTTTGTTTGTTGCTCAGCTTGTCCGTTTGCTTGTGGATGATACGGGGCTGATTTCCTATGGATTACCATGAATTCATCTAGAAGGATCTCTATCACTCATTTATAAAATGTGTGCCTCGATCACTCACAATTTCTATTGGCAATCCATATCGTACAAAGACGTATTCATATAGAAATTGTGCCGTGGTCCTGGCATCTGCTTTTTGAGTTGCCTTTGCTTCGACCCACTTTGTTAGATAGTCTGTAGCCACAATGATGTATTGTGCATGAGTCTTATATGCAGGAGATGAAATGGGTCCGACATAATCAATCCCCCATTTTGCAAAAGCTCTTGCCCCCATCATTGGTCTAAGCGGCATATCATCTCGTTTAAGTGGTACTTTGGTCCGCTGACAGTCATCGCACCGTCTAACGTATTCCTCAGCGTCCATATGTAATGTTGGCCACCATATTCCTGAAGCTAAGACAAGTTTTGCTGTCTTATCACCTGAGAAATGGCCTCCACCTACTCCTCCATGAGCTTGCTCTAGGATTATCACATATTCAGACTCTGATGCGCAAATCCTAAGCTGGTTGTCTTTACCTCTCTTATAGAGTTGATCTCCTATTAAAGCGTAATCTCTAGCTTCTGTCTCTATAGATTTCTGACGAGCTTTTGACGTTCCTTCTGGGAAAGTTCTATTTGTGAGATATTCAACAATATGCTGACTCCATTCTGGAGCGATCATTATCTGATATAATGTCGAATACTCTGTTGGCGGTTTCGATGAACATATAATACATACAGTGACATATTCATGTACGCTTTCTTTCATTCCTGGCCAATAGACTCCCAATTGTAACAAATTCCTATATGTGTTCTTTCTTGAACAATGAAATGCACATTCCTGAACATGTGCTTCGCGCAGATATATATTATATTCCTCAGGATTGATGCATAGTCGTAAAACATGATCATTTTCCAATTGATACAACCTTCCTGCAACCAATTGAAGATTCTTGGATTGCTGAATAGCAATATGTTTCTGGTTGTATTCTCTTCTATCGAACTCTCCTCCATAGGTTAATAGGTTAACGACATTTTGAGACCACTTCGGTATCATTTCTATGTTGAACAAGTACGCGTCTGGCATGTCGTCATCTACTCCTATAGGGTCTTCTCCATTCGTCAATCGCGAAAGATGATCAGCTCTAAGATGTGTTTTTCCTTTCTTTACTACTACCGTGAAGTCGAATTCCAGTAAGATAATGAACCATCTCACTATTCTCCCGGTATTGCATGGTTTATTCACTAGGTAGAGCAAGGCTTGGTGATCCGTAAAAAACACAAACTTGTTGGCTAGAAGATAATGCCGAAATTTCTTCACAGCATATATCATTCCTAATCCCTCTCGCTCTGTTGTGGTGTAATTCTTCTCTGCATTGTTGAGCTGTCGACTGGCGTAACAGATAGGAAAATCCATGTTTCCTTCTTCTGGCTGAGCCAGAATGCATCCTATTGCATATGCCGAAGCATCTATATGCACATGGAATATCTTCTCCCAATCTGGTGATTTCAAGACTGGAGCAGTAATGAGTGCCTCTTTCAATTTCTTGAATGATTCCTCACACTCCTCTGTCCATTCAAAGTTCACTATTAGCCTGTAAAGTGGTTGGCCTATTATAGCGTACATGTAAATGAATCGTCTATAATATCCGCAATGTCCCATAAAGCTCTGTACTTGTTTCGCATTGGTTGGTCTAGGCATATCCACTATAACTTTTATCTTCTCTAAATCCGTGGATATTCCGTTTTGTGAGACAATATGTCCCAGAATTCTGCCCTGTCGGACCATAAACACACATTTCTCAGGATTGAGACAAATGCGATATGTCCTACATTTCTCAAATACTTTTCTTAGGTGTTCTAGATGCTCATCTCTCAGAAGAGAATGTACACATAAGTCATCCATGTATATTTCTAGAAACAACCTTAAGTATTCTTTGAAAGCATGCGTCATCAGCCTCTGGAAGGTTGCGGGAGCATTGGTTAGACCAAAAGGCATAACCCGATAAGCATAAATTCCCCACTCCGTTGCAAAAGCTGTTTTATGTTGATCTTCCAGTGCTATGGCTAGCTGGTTATATCCTGAAAAACCATCAAGAAAAGAGTATGCTGTTTTCCCTGATACACGCTCTAGAACATGATCAGTTATCGGCAGGGGATAATTGTCCCTGATTGTTGCAGCATTCACTTTCTTTAAGTTGACACACACTCGGAGTTTTCCGTTCTTCTTGGGTACCACCACAATTGGAGATACCCAATCGGTGTGTTCAATCTCGTATATGAATTCAGCTTCCATTAGCTTATCTATCTCTTCTTTGATTCGCTTAGCAAACGTATCATTATATGTGTATGGTCTCTGTCTGCTAGGCTTTGCGTCTTGTTTCAGTGGGATTGTGTGTTGGCATATCGATGGGTCAACTCCCTTTAAGTCCTTATAAGACCATGCAAACACATCCCTATACTCTCTGAGAAGACTCAAAAGTCTCTCTTCCTCGCCTGGAGACAAATCCGTGGCTATGTACACCGGTCTAGGTGGCTCACCTGGAGCTGCTAAATCAACTTTTTTTGCATCCTCCGGTCCGTCATAAGATTCGTTCTCCTTTCTCTCTCGAATAGGTGGGGTTAATACCACCTTCCTATCCTCTATTGTGAATTTCCTATAGTGAGAGGGAACATCCATGTTTTCCTTGATTTTGGCGTTTTCGTCCTCTCCACTCTCAATTTTTGTCGTCCAAACTTCTTTCAGAGTTTTCTTGAGCTCTCTGTACTTGTTTCTACGTTCTAGCTTGGACTCCGTGTGTTCTCTGTTGCGCTTGTTCTTTTCTGACTTTTCAGTTTCAGTTTTCGTTCCATTCCTTTGAACTTGATTTCTTGAGCCTCTTTTATTTTTTCGTAAGCTCTTTTGATCATTGCCTCTCATTCTTCCAGAAACCTTGTCCTTAACACAATCTTCCGCCTTTACTAGCATTAGGAATTGATTTTTTCCTCTTATTCTAGGCATCGGATTGATTCTAACCCCCTTTGTTTTTCTCTTTGCTCTATAGCGTTTCTGGCGTTGTTTAGTTTGGTTCGGAAAATCATAAAATCGGACATCCGTTATAGTTTCTTCGTTTCCGCTTGAATTGTCCGTTAACTCGTTGTCTGCTTCATTTCCCCACTCTGGATGGTTGGGAATGTCGTGAAACACCTCCTCTTCATCTTCCTTTTCTAGTGTATCGTTCTTTTCAGTTTCTTTTTCGAGTACAGTTCTCAACATGAAGTACGGAACCACATCGTACCCGTCCTTGTCGCAAAATTTCGTTGTGGGACCATCCGGAATTGCACAAACATCTAGGGTTGCTAGAATATGTGTCCATTCTAATGGTTCAAGCGTGTCCTCTGGAAAGGGTTCTCCTATATAAGTTTCGTCTTCGATAGCCCTTTCTAAAACACATTCTTCTCGTTTCAGACTTCCACATTTCGAAGCTCCACACATCCATAACTCCTTGGGTTTACCTAACCAAGCTGGAAATTCGGATCCCGCCAAAGTAGCTAAATCAAACTCCTCTACCGGTGTTCGGTTCACATCTTTGTAGCTATGGTCTTTCAGGTTCACACGTGTAGTGGTTTCCATATTTCTCAGGTATATGTGATCGTAGCCCCAATCCTGGACCATTTTCAACTGTCTCATGAATGGTCTTCCCAGTATGATATCATAGTTATTCTCCTTGCCAAAATCGACAATAGCAAAAGTATGTTCGTATTCAATGCCGCAAGATGTCACTACAACTTTCTCTAATAACCCCATAGGTTTCTCCATGTGTCCATCTGCTAATTGGAGTTTCAACCTAGTCTTCCTTATTGCTGGTTTCCCCCATTTTTTCCAGATTTCTTTTGTAGCAATGGCTACCCCAGCTCCGCTGTCTAGTATTGCCATCGTGTTCACTCCTTGGAATTCAAATGGTAAGGTTGTATTCCCCTCTTCACCTTCGCAATACTCTCCGACCTTGTTTAAGGGTACAGGCTTAGCATTCTTTTGTGGTTTATTCAGCTCTTGTATACCCTCTTGCAGTCTCGATGTTGGGTCTTTTACCCCAAATTTCTCCAAGCATTTTCCTACAGTGGTCCACATATGTGGTCTTAGCCTCAAAAGCTCAGCTATAGTGATAGTGCATGTCACTGGTGTTGACAAGATCTCTATCAATCCCTGCAACTCCATGACTTTTTCTGATAAGATTCTTCGTGAGGGAAGTGCTCTAATCTCGGATTTTGCTTCATACTCTCCTAAGTATGAAGGTAAGGTATTCAGTGAATGAGGTTTGCTCTCCATTGTTCTAACAGAGCCCCCATCTCCCCAGTAAGATTGCAGATCCAAGTCCACTTGAGATCCTGCCTCAAATTCCACTATGGGAGGATTCCTGATGTCCTTTTCCCAATTTGTCTGATTAGCTTGGCAACTTAGCTCGTTTGCAAAGTTTGCCTCTCTCACTTGTTTCCAAAATTCATTGTAATCCTCATCTCTTCCGTAAGACCTCTGTATGACTGGATGAAAACTCTCTATCTCCTGATCGGTTGTGTTCAACACTATGCGGTCATCCTTGTGTGTATTTTCAGGCTTTTGTGCACTGGGAGCCTTTTCAGCTACCCGTGAAATGATAGTCTCTTGCTGAATTGGGTTTTCCGTTCCACAATTCATTGTTTCTCTTGGTGGTTCTAATAAGGCTTGTGCAGTTTCGATCATTCTCTGGCACATTTCAAGTCTCTGCTTTTCCAATTCCGCGTTTGGGTATGTCATCCACCTCTGTTCTTGTGTTTGGTTGTTCTTTAACCTAGCTTCGTAAGCTCTCATCAGTGCGTCCAATGGTTCGCGTACTTTGTCGACTAGCACTGATCCCCCTGAGCTTAAGCTCGTTGTTTCTTTGATACTCTTTTGTTTCGTTCTTTTCGGGCTCATCTCTCGTTTCCCGTTTTGACTCTCAAGTTTTTCTAATCTATCTTTAGTTCGCTTTAGTTCCTTAGCTAGAATAGCGTCTTCACGTTCTTTTCTCAACTTCATGCGTGCTTTTCTAGCTTTCCATGTGTTTCTCTGACTCCTCGGTCCTTGACTAACCACTTCAGTCGCTAACTTTCCATTCTCAGGTTCTCTAGTGGTTTTCTTAGCTTGAGCTCTAGTAACAACTTGCGTTGGTATCAGAGTTTCATTTTTAGACCCACTGCTGGTAGGAATAGTTTCTAGCATATTCAATGTCGTCTTTTGCACTTTGTTTGGATTCTTTGAACAATCCTCAATGAAGTGAGTAACCCCACACTCAGTGCAATAAGCGTTAATTCTAATGATTTCTGTATGTGGACAAACATTCATTAGATGGTCACCTCCACACTTGTAACAGGGTCCTAGTGCTGGTCTTGGTCCCATTTGATTCGTCCTTTGTGGATAGGATGGTCTTTGTCCTGTTAACCCTCCATGAGCTATGAACATCAATGTTCTTGCGTCCAAATTGTATCTCTCTTCATCAGAAGCACTTGTAATTGTTGGTATTCCAACATTCCCAATCATGCCCCATGGTTCTGGTTGTTTGGGTTCTTCTGGTGGGTAATACACAGTTGGAGACATGTGTGCACCAGATTCTTCATAAAAGGCTTGAACAGGCACTAAGGCTTGTTCTTCCTGATTCTCTAAGGTTGGTGCATATCTAATGCCCACTGGTCTTGCTCCTGGTAAAGGCGGTTGTTGTCCCAATACTGGTTGCGGTCTTTCTATCCCCATAGGTCCTGGTACATTTCCCGTTGGGTATCGAGGTACTGGATGTACTTGAGGTGGTGCTAATTGAGCAGGAGGTGCATACTGTCGCTCCCTTACATACCCTTTGTTGTAATAGCACTCCTCTGTTGGATGGTTTGTCCATTTTTGTTCAATAGCACACCATTTCAGTGTTTTTGACAATGGTTTTTGGTATGGTGCCATCCTTTTTAGAGCATCTTCTATCATTTGCTCTACATTTGGCATGGTTGTTGTTTGAACATTCTTTTTAGTGGTAGTCTCGCTCACTACGGAGGAGGAGCTACTGGATGCAAAATCTGTATCCGCTGACACCTCTCCATAAACCGTACAGTTATCCACTAAGTACAATGCTTCTCTCGTTACTTGCTCGAAACTTGTACAAGCTTTCAAGTGCAAGTCCTTCTTGAGAGTGTCGTTCCTCAGTCCCTCAATAAAGAGAACAGATAGTCTGTCATCTTGTGGTCGTTCACGTACTGGACATCTCTCAATGTATTGTTTGAAGCGAAGTGAAGCTTCCTTCACTTTTTCGTGTTCTCTCTGTTTAAAAGCATATATTTGTGAGACCGTATTGTGCTTAATCCCTCGTTTTGAGAATTCCTCAGCAAACTCTCTTAGCAAATGGTCAATGTCATGGAATCCCCCTATGTTCAGTGGTTGAAACCATGTCAATGCCGTACCTTCTAGAGTAAGACCAAATCCCTCGTATTGTGTATGGAAATCTGTTATCTGCTCAGCTCTTAAGACTTGCTTAAAGAGTGACACATGTGCATACGGATCTCCTGAACCACCATACTTCTTTGGCATACACTTCGCTACTTGAGATGGTCTCATACGTCTATGGTCTGCTACCAATCTCATTGCTCCTGTGTCCCGGCTAAAGCTTTCTCTAGCATCATGGACTTCATGGGTTACCCTTGTCGGTTCCCCTGCCCTGAATCTAGTACTAGGAGGTAAATGTGATGGTTCCGCTTCGAACCTTGGACCTGGAGTGGTATACGTGGGGATTGGAACTGCACTACCTCGATTCGTATCCATTGACTCTCTGGAATGTAATGATCCCATTGGTCCGGGCTTCGAGTACTGAGGTTGACTGAAAGAGTCAGCAGCGTGAGTTCTTTGTCCTCCTGTTGTCATTGAGTTTTGCACTCCATTTGTTGGTGCTGGTCTTTGTGAGCTAGAAGTAACATAATACTGATGTAGTGGTCCCCCAAAGTATGTATATCCTTCTAATTCTTTCTTGCCCATTGTTGAGTATTGCCTGCCATACTTGTCGTAAGCGGCAATTTTCACTTCCGATCCCTCTGTGTAGGTAAAGACATAAAGTCTTTTTTGGTCTGTCAACTCTCCGGTGTAGGGTTCTTCACATCTATAATAGAGATCCTGCTCCCCATTATTATATTTGTATAGCCCCACATAGATGTTATCAGTGTTGATCCTTGTAGTTTCATTCTCTCTTCTTAACCTCGCATCAGGGAAGTTCATTATTGGTGCCTTCTCCTCAAGTTCTTCATCTACTTTGGCTTTGGTGCCCATCAATCCCCATTTGTCCACAATGTTAGGGTTTAGGACTACCAAGTACATGGTACCCTCGTCATCTAGATATCTATCTCCGCTATAGCTCACAGGCACGAAGTCCTTGAACTCACTAGGTCTCTCTTCTATCTTTACACAATAGCGGTCCATTCCATCTTTGTAGATCTTGGCACCTTGCTCATTGTCGTACTGATATTTTATGAACAATAGCTTCATTGTGGCGGAAGGGTTTGATGATCCTGCTGCCATATTTTCTCTGTTGTTCAGGTTCAAGTGTTCCAAGTGTTCAGTGAAAATCTCGTAAGATCTCTCCGAAGAAGTATCAGAGACACTTCCTTCAAAGATCGGCTCTAATGGTTGCACCCAACTTTGGTTTACACTTCCCTCGGTTGATATGACACTTGCTGGTTCCCCTTGTTTTGGTTGGTTATTCTGGAGGTTCCTGCCCGATCTCAAATTCATAAATTCCCCTAAAGGACTTTAACTTTTTCGTCTCGGCAATTTGTTTTCCCCAAGTTTTTGTGGTCAGAATTCATCCGAACTGATTGATACTTGGTCAATTGTTTAATCTTGTCAGTTGGACAACTTTTGTTTCATCAAGTGAGAATTTTGTTGCAGTTATGCTGAAAAAGACATTACACGCGTATGATGTCTTTTTTCACAGATTTAGACTATTTTGGTTATGCTCACTCTCAGTAGCCCCCTTATGCTCTGTCCACTCACAAAATTTAGTTTGAACTCTGTTTGAGCAAGTTATGGCTAATTTAGGCTTTTCTTGGCAATTTTCCGCTTTTGACTTGTTTTTTGGGTCAATTGTGATCCAAATGGGATGAAACTTGAAATATAACCTCTAGACAGCTATTACAATGGATCTGTGTTAGCAAAGTATCAAAATATGTCCAAAATTAGGTCAAAGACATCATACGCGTATGATGTCTTTTTCATCAATTTGGGTCAAAACTTGATATTTATGCTTCCTACAGTGTTTGTAACAATTTTGTCAGGTCAGATATAAAAAATAAACAGTGGATGTGCCAAAAGACATTATACGCGTATGATGTCTTTTTTCACAGATTTTGACTATTCTTGGTTTTAAGCCTTTTCCAATGTTTATAATTGAGTTTCAAGTGTTTTTGTCAGGTTTGAATGTAAAAACAAGATCTGAATCCAAAATTTTCTCTTCTTTGCGTTTTTGGGACTCCGACTTGTCTTTTTGGGTTTCTTTGAGTGTTAATGCTCTTGTTTTAAGTTGAAATTAGGGTATAACCCCCCTTTTGAACACTCTGGTAAAGTCAAAATTTTTGTTTTGGTCTCTGTTTGGTCATTTAGACATCATACGCGTATGATGTCTAAAGTTGTAGATTTCCAATTTTTTGGCACAGAATCCTTCCTAAAGCTTTCTCAAGTGCTCAGCAACTCCCAGATACACAGAAATTTTCTCTGACTTTTGTTTATTGCAAGTTTCACTACTAACTCGACGGTTTAGTGATCTAACATGCAATCAACCATATCAAGCAAATACTCCAATGATTATTAGCTCTAGATCAGGATCAAATGAAGTCCTACCTAAGCTATTCCTAATCATAAAATGGGTTTGGTAATTGTGACTTTAAAGATATCCACTGTCACTCACGGACTAGCAAATTCTTCTTCTATCAACAACTACTCAACACCAACAAAACAACAAACAAATCTAAGCTAAACTAAAAATACTGTCAACACGGAAGACCCAGGAATACCCCACTTCCTAGTATCTCTCGAGATCTTCGGAGTCCACCACTCCTAGATCTTTTCTAACTAAAGTATACAAAGTAGTTTATACGACTCACCTCGTAGGATTAGTCTAAGGTCACCTACTTAGGGCTCTCGTCCCCGGCAGCGGCGCCAAATGTTAAGGTGGTTACGCCGCTAGCGGAAGCTAAATAGCGAGAACTCAACCAACAACAGAATTTGTTAGACGAGGATGGAGCTTGACCCGCAGGCGCATGGAAACAACTAGGTGGGTGTCAAATCACCTACTCGACCTTCTAATGACAATCACTACTAAGGAAATCAAATCTAAGTTCTAGAATACGCAAGTGACTGAAATCCGTACTACGAACGAATGCTATACAAAACAAGATCTAGAATCATTGAATCGATCTCAAACTCAAGGGGAAGTCTATACACTAGGTAAGAACAACACCCTAAAGACTTGAATTGCAAAATCAACCTATAACCACCCCGTGCGGTAAACGCGTATGAAGACAGGCCGAAAAATACAGGTGACCGAAACTTGACCCCGATGGTACCAATGTGTAGCTCTACTTGTTGTGGTTCTATAGATATGCTGCATGCTCTATTCCGACACACGAGTTGGAAGAAAACTCACACCGAAGCTCGTAGGAACTTACCACACATAGAAGCCGATAGCGCGCACTCTTGGTATCTGTGCGTAGCTCTCGCCGTTGCTAACACAATGGCGGTGTTGCTTCTCCAATGGCGGCTCCGTAGCTAGCGTAGCAAGTAGATAAGACTCTCTCTCTCTCTCTCAGACACAGTCACGGCGCTCAAAAACTCACTTTGATTAAAAACTGAATCCCCTTAGGTTACAAAAACTTTGGCTTATATACCTCAGCCTTGGAGGTGAGAACATCTCTAACTAATTACATCAGCAAGTGAAATTACTTCGGGATTACAAGCTGGAAACTTAATTGAGTCCCGTTACTTAATGAATGGCTCAATTCAAAATCAATGTCGGAAAGACATTTATTACAATCAATGGTTACAAAAATGATGAGTGTGAGCAAAAATGTGGGTGTGATCCTCTGCTGGCTCAACACTTTAGCTTTGTTGGAGTTGCCCTTAGGAGACTTTTGGACATTGTCCTTCCCCTTAGGCTCGTTGGAACCCTTGTTTTCCGTGGGCTTATTATTTCTTTTAGCCCCCGTTTGGAAATTGATTCGAGACACCACCATAGTATGGTGTATTACCGCCGATATGGTACGTGGCCTTTGGGAGTTGACATACTCCACCATTTTTTCGGTTAAGCCCACACAAAATTGTTGCTTTTGCTCTCCAAAATCCAGCTTTTTGAAGACAATGGCTTTGAGTTGCAGGTCCCAAAACTTGTCTACATATTTGTGGATGGATTCATAAGGAGAGAGCTTTCAGCTTCGCCATTCGGTGAGTACTTTGTCTTTGGCATCGGTGGACAAAAACTGCTTCATAATGGAAGCTCTTAAAGCTTTCCAGGTATGTGGAGCTTTCTAGTTGGCTCGTAGGCTAGACCACCATTGCCTGGTGGACTTTTGAAAGTGCATAGCTACATGGCGTAGCTTAGAGGACTCCGTGAAGCCCTCATCTCCGAACGCCGCATCAAATTGTTGGATAAAGGCCAAGACTTTGTCTGTAGCACCAAAGGTGCCATCATAGTTAAGGAAAGAGATGCTCTCCCCTCCCTCTTTGAACTTCTTCAGCTTGGATGACCTCTTCCATGCGGCATAGGATTTCCTATGGCCTCTTCTTTTTGATGGTTCAAAGGTTGCACCATCACTTCTTCAGAAGGTGAAGAATTTGAGGAAGGTGGAGAAGAGGGTGACCTCTTTCTCGCCTTTTTCTTGTCTTGATCTTCATCGTCTTCACCATCACTTTCATAAGAGGAAGAGGATGAAGAAGATGGAGAAGAGGGTGTCCTCTTTCTCGCCTTTTTCTTCTCTTGCTTTTTGTCATCCCTCTTTGAATTATGGTGTGGAGAAGGGGTGATGGTCTTCTCCGTTTAGGAGGCGATGGAGAGCGTTTAGCCCGCCGTCTTGGTGGAGCCATCTCCGCTAAGGTGGCAGGAGACTCACTTCTTTCTCGTTCCTTCGGTGGAGGCTCTTGAGTTCTCCTTTGGGAAGGAGATGCATCATCAAGAAGTAAATTCTTGAGCCCTTCGTATGGATTCTCTTCTTCTTCCCGGATCGGAGAGAGACCTCTTTTGGAAGTCTCACAAGGAGGCTTCCTAGGTGTTCTCTCGTCATGGTGGTGAGCTTGGAGAATCCCATGAGCACGGAGTTGCCATTGCACTTCACTTTGGAGAGATGGATTGCCCATGGCTTGTTGAAGCCTAGAAACAAGATAATTAACAAGCATCGGGGCATCATGAGTAGCTTGCTCATTAGCAAAATCAAAGTTATCAACATTAATTTCACTCTCTTTACTATTGTCAGCCATTCTAACAAATTTTAGGTGTAAACGTTTTAGGTGTACTTTGGCACTTCAAGCCTAGTTGCTACTCCTCTTTACCCCTTTAGAAAAAGCACTCAAGCTGTTGTACCCGTGGCTCGAATACCATTAATTGCAAGGAATAGAAGAGAGGGTTGTTCAACACCAAAATAGCACTGGCTCCTGTCAAGCTTCTAATAGCTCAACAGTGGTCAAGCCCCGTAGGACTCCACTATTAAGACCATAGCTCTCGACGGTGATGCCCCGTTAGCTGCACGAAGGCAGGTGCATTGCAAGGCTGAAAAATCCCTATTCTACTTACTCACAGGCAATTAATAATACCAACCATTTATAGCTAGCTTGAGGACCTCCCTTCTTGAGCAAGAAAAGAGAAACCTTGTTCTCTGATACCAATGTAACATTTAATGGCCTAAAAACTTGTGTGTAGCGGAAATTAGCATGAACATAGTGGGCATTTCATTAGAATAGATTTCTAATGAGAATTACAAGAGTGCTTGGGTGGAGAGAGCAACAAAAAGCATAACACCTAGTCAGATAGCATGAACAATACTTTCAAAAGAGAGAGAAATTAAGCTATTGACAATAGTTGAGGACCGGATTTACATGGAGCCAGTCCCCCCTCCAAAAGGCTTTGGATTATGGTTTCTCCCATCAAGAGAGACATTGTACAATACAATTCTTTGTGTTCCTTCAAGACTAGCTAGTGCAATGAAGATGAAAGCTTGATGCACTAAGCAAAACACTTATCAAACACAACATCAATTCTCTCCGGTCTCAGACCCAAGACCTCACACACCTTCGAAGATGGTGAGAGCTAGCCGGGTATGAGAGTAGATTGAGAGGAAGGAGTAGTCTTACGAGAAAGATGTACATCTCCTCACATAATCACTCATATTAGCATAGCTTAGCTTAGTAATTAGCATGGTAGAGGAGATGAGCATGCATTGAAGCTTGGCTCTTGGTTGGATTTGCATCACAAAGCCAAGAGTTGTTGGTGTAGGCCTCCCTTCTCACAAGCTTGGAGTAGGTGGTAAGCTTTCCATTAAAGCTTGAGAAGGAGAGAGAGCCTTCGTGTGTGTGTGATAAAGACTTGCAAAAATCAGCCCCCTCTCTCTCTTGGTCGACCCCTCTTGCTATTTGCTCATGCTCCACTCTCATTGGACCTCCCTAGGGCTAGCCAATGATAATTAAGCAGTATAAGTGATAGCCTTGTGACATGTGTCCCCCTTTCCCCTTTTGTGAGAGCTTTATGTAATTAATAAATGCAACTAAACTCTCATTGGACCCCTTTTCCTCCTGGCCAATAGGAATCAGGCAAGCCATTGGGCTGCTGAATGCTCATTGGACCCCTTGGGAGACTGTCCAATAGTCTTCTAGAGAGCTTAATTCTCATTGGTTGTTTTACTAAGTGTTTTTAAATTAATTAAACTAGATTTACTCTAGCCTAATTCTCATTGGTCCACCTCCAAGGCCATCCAATAGGAATTGGGTACACCTTGTGGGCATCTGGGCTAGGGAGCTGACATGTGTCCTTCATTCCCTTTGTGTAAAGGGAGCTTGTGTGTGTGTGTGTGTGTGAGTTTCTCTCTCATCCCTACTCCCAAGGCTCGCCCCCTCCTATGTAGGGATTGATAAAGACTTTTGGGACACACACAAAGCATCCAATTCCCCCCATGCTTGACCTTTGGACACGACCTTTGAATTTTGGAACCTTAGCATTTTGGAAGTCTTAATGGGCTGAACCTTAGGGTCTTTTAAGCCCATTGTTTCACATGGATCTTTTGCAGATGCCCCCCCCCTTTGGATCCCTATTTTCCTCCTTTGGATCCCTACTGTGGCCGGTCTGCTAGCTTAACCAATATTTTAGCTTTTTCTCCCCTGGCACTTCCCATATTAAATGATCAGTTTAACATGAGAAAGTCATTTAGGAGAATTGGATATTGATTATTATGACATGTGTGGTGTCATAGCCTAGGTGTGTGTACTTGGCATTTGGGAGAAATGGTGAGAGGTTGATAGGTAAGTGTGAGAAAATTGGAATTGTAGAGCAAATGTTCTCCTCTTCTACTCCCAACAAAATTTGTTGTGATCAATGATGTATTATTTTTCTTAGGATTACCTTCAAACTAGCATATTCACAATGAATTTCACATTAGTCTATTACGACCTTCGAGGATCCCTACCTACACATAATATATATGAGGATCCACCTACACTCATAGATCAAGAAGAGCAACTCATCCTTGACTAATTAGTTGATCATGAGACCACCACCACACGCAATGACACAATTTACAGCCATTATCTTTATCTTTTAAGGGCTACCCTAGAGAAGATGCTAAGTGGATGCTTGTAATTTTTTTATGTGAAACTTTTAGATCTTCTTGACACTTTCCATCACTCACATTCTATTAAGCAACTAAGGACAATTGCTATACCTGGTGGGAGGGATGTTACCAGTTTGGGCACCCTCTTGTTGTATGTGGTTAGCATTACAATTGGGATAGCTAGCATGTAATGGTTAGTGCTGCCTTTCTATTTTTACGAGCAATAAGATTGATCTTGTGTAGATTGGAATCCTGGGAATTGAGGAGAAGGTGCAAAGTAATCTATCTTGGCCATATTTTATTTGCACACAGTGTTTTAGATATTTTGCCAATAAGGTCTCATTATATAGCTAGTGAGAAATCACCTTGTAAAGGGTCATGCAAGAAGTGCTAGCCACCACTCATGGAGTAACGTGTAAAGAGGGGCCTCAAATACTTGACACCTAAAATAGGTTTCATAATAAAGTTAAATACTCAACTCCACAAAGAGGTGCCATGGAGTTTAAGGGCTAGAATTTTGGGCCATTGTTGTGCAAGATTCTCCTCTCTCACTCTTATGATAAGTGTTTGTGCAGAAATCATCTCTACATCTCCTCTCTTACATGCTTTCATTATCTAGTCTATTTTATGTGTGTGTGCATGGTGTCTTTATCTAGATTGTATGCTTTCACTATCTAGTCTATTTTATGTGTGTGTGTGTGTGTGTGTGTGCGTGCGCGCGTACATGTTGTCTTTGTCTAGATTGTATCTACTGGGGTTTTGGGAGAGATGGTGAAAGGTTGATGGTTATGTGTATGAGTAAAGGGTTTTAGCTTCCGTCTCCTGAAATTCCATATCTTGTGACCAGAGTGGGGGTTGCACAAATTTACAAATACATGCTCTTACTCAATGGCACCATTTTCTACTCGAGCAGATTTTACACCGATCACCAAAGTTTGAGATACTTCTTGTCGAAGAAGCAACTTCGCGATAAGCAAATGATATGGGCAAACATTTTGTCATAGTTTCATTTTGAGTTCATCCATGTTAAGGAAAAGAAGAACTTGGTGGCATTTGCATTGTCTCTAAAGCCACAAATACACTACTATTTTGATGATCCACCATCAAAATTTTGAGGATATGTAGCTGACAGGCATCCTCCTAGCTGACCACGCCTTGCCCGTCTCTAAAATTTTGATGTAATCTATATCATTTTTCCCAAAAATCCTTGTAAAAGAGACATTATAATTTTTGAGCCGAATGCTATAAATTCTGAGATGTATTTTTGTCATGAGCCTAAAAGCCTTGTAAGATGGCTATTGGCCATATGAAAAGCCCTAGGTATAAAGCTCAAAGACCTTAGTTTGAAAAAAAAATTGTAACATTATCAAAAAGTTTGAAGAGCTTTTTTGGACGTACAATTGTGAGTGGCTACTCATCAACAACTTGTATTTGATTTTTCTCTTCATCTGGTGATCAAAATTCTATCCCAAGAATTGCATTGTGTTCCTTGTCTTTGGCTCTTTCATTAAAATATAATCATTCTAAATTTTGCTATGATTTATGGCTACCTATTTATGAGCTAAATCTACATAATTTAGTACCAAAATGCACTTTTTTGACATTTTGACCATAGAGAAATGTTTCTAGACCATAGGGGGACCTATCTGGATTGTTATGTGTCAGCTTTTAGGACTTGGACCATGATGGATAGGGATTTTGGTACCTTATTAGGAGACCTCCAGACTTTGTAGATTAGTGCTCCAAACTTTGTAGATTAGTGCCCTTAGGCCTATTATAGCTTCTCCTAAAGTTTCATTGCAATCTGAGATCATAATTTGGTCGACAAAATGGCATGGTGGCTTAGAGCGATGAGATAGGACATAGGCTGGTTTTCCAGATTAGAGAGTGATGGTTTGCTGGTTTTGTTGATAGCTTAGTTCACTAGGTTCACTTCTTGTCGTTGACACTCTCGAAGAGGCTCCATGCTCCATCTGGGTCACTTTTGTGAGTATTGACATTATGTTAGTGCCAAATAGTTATGCTACAAACATCCGATCACCAACGACCCAATAACATTGGCGCCATTGTCGAGGAAACAATCCTTAGGTGGTGTTTGACCTAGTCATATTCATAGCCTTCTTTTCTAGTGATTTTGTTACCCATCCCGTTTACACCTTAGTAGTGAAGCAGCTAGACACGAGGTTTAGTGCTTGGTAGAGGCTAGAAATTGAGGACTTGCTAGATCTACTCTTGATAGACAAAGAGAGTTGTGAGTGAGAAACAAAAAACATTTCATTCTTTACTTTTCTTGATGCTTTGAAAGTACTGTTTGATATCCCATTTTGTTTTCAAATTGCATTGTTTTGTCTATCTTTGTTCATATATTCATTTCAATACCTAGGAGTAGGGTGAAAAACAACTACCACCATCAAATTCAATCTAAAACATCAGGGCAAAATTGGTGAAAAACTATATTTGGGCAAAAGAGATAATAACTCTGATTTTTTTTTTTGATAGTTAGAGCATAAAAGCTGATCAAAAACCAAAAAATTGGTGCCAAAGGGTTTCAACAAACTCATAGGAAGCAAACTGAGAATATTTATCCAGTTTTGTGGAGAAACATGGATCGCGATCCATGTACTTCTGAGACGGTTTGAGCAAAAACTAGTATCATTGGACAAAGATTGCTTCCAGGGTACGTTTCCAAAATTTAGGGTCAAATTGACACCAAAATTACACTCAAGATAAGAAAATTAGATAAAACCTTTAAAAGCTTGGAAATTGACCAAAATTTGGGGTTTTTCAACTTTTAGTTATCCAAATTCAAAAAGTATTGGGAATTAGCATCTACTAGGCATAGACAACCACTTGACCAAGTTTCATGCCAAAATGAGGTCAAACATGGATTGCAATCCATGTACCTTGTCATGATTTTTGGGTGATATTTGAGCAACAAGTAGTTGAGACCATTTGATTTTTTTTTCCCAAAGGACACATTAGCGAAAAAGCTAAAAAAGTTGGCCAAAAGAGCAAAAAAACAAAAAACTAGTCAAAAACCGCAAAGCTGACACAAAAAGTCACTTTTGATTGGAAAAAAGTGATCCAAATCCAAAAAGTTTTTGGGAGTAGGCTATTGACAACATAAGTAACCAGCATGCCAAATTCGATGGATCTGATGGAACATGGATCGTGATCCATGTATCTTTTCTGAGTTTTGGGGCAGAAATTGTATCAGCATGTAGTAAAAATTAGTGTAAGAAATACTTCCAAAATCTAGGTAGCCAAAATAGTTCAAAAAGTGGGTCAAAAGGGATAAAATACCAAAAATCTAAAAACCACAAAGATAGACCTAGGTTTTGACTTTTGATTGGCTTAAACTAATTTTCAAACCACACAAAAAACATATATCTAAGGTCAAAGTACCATGGGCAAGTTGTGTTTCAAGTTTCATCACATTCTTCCATAAAGGTACATGGATTGCGATCCATGTTCCTTTGTCATAGATTGAGACCCAAATTGCACCATAGCTGGAGCTAGTCACAAGGACCCTGATGGTTTTTTCAAAATTGAATTTGGACTTGATTTGAGATCTGCAAGAAAAATTGAGTTTCTTGCCAAAAGCGCAATAAAATTTGTCGATTCCAAATTTTTGACTCTGACAGAGCGGCTATAAACTCACAACTACCAAGTGTTTTTTGTACAAATTGCAAGGGATAGAGTGCATGACTTAAGATGATTCCAATTCAAAGACTTGGGAGAAACCAAGTGGTAATAGGTTAGGGTTTTGCAATAGTGTTTTTCTTGATGTATTTGCAATCATGCATATTATATCAGATTAGAAATCGTATGATAGGAGACCATGTTAGCCACATTTCCACGGAAGAGAGTGTGAATTAGGGGCCGTTGCAAACCTTAGAGCCAATTCATGAGGAAAATCTATCTGACACTTTCTCAAAGAGATCTTACACCCACATGGATGAGGGCTTCAAAAGTGTGAGTTTCAAAGAGGGAACCAACATGGGGGTAAGTTGATCCCAACCTACACCAACCATGAAACTATTGCACTTGAAATACGAGTTTGAAAATGAACATAGTGCAAAAATTTACAAAGGTACGTTGTATGGATCGCTACTGTGTAAAGTTAGAAGAAAGACTTAGTAAATTTAAGGACATAGTGCCTATGGACTACAACAGTGATCGATACTTTGATGACGAGGGTACAATGTATCTAGTTGTGCAAAATCCCTACATTGTGGACAAATGAGGATTGATAGGAACCATGGACGAGCCTGAAGACAAGACAAAAGGGCCTCAAGGACAGAGGCCAGACATAAGGGGCCTAAACCCTACTGAAAGAAGAAGAAGAAGTTGTTCCAACTTGCACGTTCCTGCCGAGTGTCCCAAAGGGGTTAGGAATTAAAATCCAAACCTGTCCAACATATGGAACCTAACCGAGGGGCATAAAACCCTAAAAAATAAAGCTAGGACCCAAATGATGTAAAAGTGACATGTGGCAATAGCATACAGACTGTCACGTGCTTTAGAGAGATGACATGTGGTAGCTATACTGAGTTTTACAATTTGAAAGCATGTTCTAAGGGTAGCCCTTTGGGTGCTTGGCTATTGCGTCAGATTCTTTTAGAAGTGAAGCTTTTCATGTAATTTCTTTTTCCTAGGCCAAGGGCCTTTTTAAGTGTGCCAGGATTCATCTCTTGGGAAGTTTTGCTTGGGAGCATCACCAGAGAGAAGACCCTTGGATCTTGTACTTCCTGAAGCATAAAAATAAAAAAATACTAAGAAGGGGTGCTAGTGCATCTTGGCACATAAATCTATGATGCCATGTTGTCTCTCTCTCTCTCTCTCTCTCTCTCTTAGCTTTGTTATGTTTGACCTTTTGTTTTCCTTTTCATTCTCTAAGTGTGGTTGTGTGTTCTAAATATGTAGTGGCTTCCTCTTATTAAACTGCTATTGCTACAACTCTTCTTCCTGCTCTCAGAATTGTACCAGTATCTTGCCAAACTTGGTGGAGACTCTCGTTGACCTTGGTGGTGATAGTTTCTCTTTATCATCTTCTCCCATATGGATGAGTAATCATTATGTGTGGGGACTAGTGGTAGATGTTTTTCTTGCCCAATGGCATCGTATGCCAACCCCGTGGCTACTTCAGGAGCTCGAAGGTGAGTGATGGTGCTTGGCTTCTTCAACTTGGTCAATGTTGTTGTGTATACTAAGCATGGTTCATTGGTAAGTGTCCTTGCTTGCTGTATGCCTGGGTGAATGTGGTAGCAGCTATATGAGTAGGACATGTGTATCTTGTGGGCTTCTCCTTGTAACTAGTGGTAGAGTCTCAAGGCATCAACCAACCAATCTTTGCTTCAAACCTGCAACTAATGCTAATTGCTTTGTGAAAATCTTTGTGGGTGCTAAGTTTCCATGCCGCATCGTTTGTCCTCCCTTAGGCATCTTTAATGGCTCAACCACTGTATCCTATGAGAGGTTTACCTCCATAAGTGTAATGTTGCGGTAAGAGACAGTGACCGTTCCATCTTCCTTGATGACAGATAGCAACTTATAGGGTCTGTGGAAATCTCCCTCACAAGGTGATTGTTAAGAGATAGAGAAGGAGAGAGCTTGAGATTTTGCAAGTGCACATGCATGTGCGTGCATGCACATGTATGGTTCTTCTTAGAGTTGTATCTAATGATGAAGTATAGGCTACTATGGTCTGCTTGATGGTTTTTTTGAAACTATGGACACTTGGTTAAAACTAGATGTGGTGTTTAATTTGCTACAACAAGAAAGAGCAAGACAACCTTGCAAAGAGTGTTATGGTGTTATAAGGCTGAGAAATAAAAAGAAAAAAATATTTGGGGTTAAGAAAAGGGGGGGGGGGGGGGGGGGTATTAGGAAACTTGGATCGAAAGGGGTGATGGTCTTCCGATAAATATATTAATATCTATTTAAGGTCTATTACAAAATAGGGCTATAAAAAAACTTTACATGTAACTACTACCATAATTCAAAAGGATAATACACACCTTGTACCTTACGAAAACACTTTGAACATTTGTTTTAAGTTAAAAAAGTTGTAAGCTGGACATGGAACAACTGATATAGTCCATTTACACATGTAAAACACATTCAAGGCTAGCATGCTTGTTGTCTTGTTTGGATGGATGCAGGTGAGGACTCTATCCTTTCTTGGATTTTTTTTGGCTTAAAGAAAATGTATGCTCTTGACATACCAGGCTCTTGTCATCTCATGAAACATACAATGTACTTCTACATTAGAATGAGACCTCATTCTTATAGCAATGTACAAAAATAGTTCTAAGACTGAGTTATTTATGTACTAATCATTGTCACTTGTCTAAAGCCAGCTGTCCTTTGAATTGAAAAGTTCATTTATATTGTATTATTTAAGTAAAACAACTACACACAAACACACACACACACACACACACACACACACACACACACACACACACACACACACACACACACACACACACACACACACACACACACACACACACGAATGGAGGGATTTTTTTCTTTCTTCTTTAGTAACTCAAGATAAAAAGTCTAAAGCATAAAAGGAAAAGTATGACATAAGGGGAAACTAGGACAATGGTCTAGTGAGAACCACTAGTGAGTGAGCTGGGGTGGGCTGGGGTGGATAAGTGTGCCATCACTCCGATAGGTAGACCAAGTTGGTGTAGTCCAACTATAGTATCACTGGAAAAGATATGTGTATCTCCTAAGGCATAAGAGTGATTATGGCTATCATTGATAGTCATCCAAAAGTAGTACATGTTGAGCTTGACATCTCAACACTCCCCCTCAAGCTCAATTCCATCTCCTGTATGCCAAGCATTTCTTGAAATTGCTGTAGCTTTTGTGCTCCAAGGACCTTCATGAAGATATCTGCAACTTGCTTATTCGTTGTCATGTACTCAAGGTTAATGTCCCCTACCAAGACGCTCTCTCTAACAAAGTGTTAATGCACCTCAATGTGCTTTGTCATTGCATGAAACACTGGGTTTTGATCCAATTGTATGCTACTGAGGTTGTCATAGTAGATGATAATTGGCCTCTGTATCTGTACTCCAAATTTGTGAAGTAGCAATGCCCACCATGCTACCTCACATGCCACCATTGAAATACCCATGTACTCTACCTTTGTACTTGTATGTTGCTTCTTGCTGCTCCATGTGACAGGAGCACTTCCAAGTGAAAACATGAATCCGTTGGTAGACCTACGATCATATGTGCTACCAGCCCAATTGGCATCTGTGTAACCATAAACCTACAACTTAACATCAGCCCTGTAAAAGAGTGCATAATCCAAAGAGCACACACATAGTGCAATCTATGCCTCACTGCATCAAAGTGTGGTTGTCTAAGAGACTACCTAAACTGACTCACCAATCCAACTGTGTAGCTTACGTATGGACGTGCGATAGTCAAGTAAATTAATTTCCCAACCATATTCTTGTACATAGTAGCATTCTCAATCACTTGAATTGTATCATTCTCCACTTTCAAATTCTTATCTTTTGGCTTACAATCAACCATACCATAATTTTTTAGCATGTCCAAAGCATATTGTCTTTGTGATAGCATTCATGATACACCCTCTTCTGTGTGATCAATTTCAATGCCCAATAAATACTGCAAGTCTCCCAAGTCCTTCATCTCAAACTCTTGCATAAGTAGGGCATCTACACCCTCTACACCAACCAGAGGAATGGAAAAGAGCGAGATTTTTGAGTGAGCTTTTTTAGGGCTTTCCTTAAAATATTGATTTCTATGAAAATGCTTCCTTAATAGTCTATTGGAGAGAGCTTTTAGGAGGGAGGTTATTTTTTATTTTAAGCGAGCTTGAAATGACACAACAATTAGTTGACTCTCTCTCTCTCTCTCTCTCTCTCTCTCTCTCTCTCTCCCACCTCTTTTTCTTATATCACTTGGAACAATTCCCTCAACTAGATTGCCGCAAGTTGACATACCATCTCTTTCAAAACACAATGTCTACTTGCTTATTGCAACTCGCTCTATATGCAAAAAATGTTCCTACCATTGTCTCTAAAAGCTCTCAGCATCATTCCATCTACTGATAACAAACGTAATTTTCTTTGTTCAACACCATTTACTTGGAAAATAAGCAAATACAAGCCTAGAACATGGACGCAAAGTAATTTTTTGAATTTCTTGAAAATGAATTACAAAATGTAAAGTAATTTCTTAGAGGGCTATTTCTTAGAAGTCAAGTTTGTTCCCTATTCCACTGGCCATATAGTAGGCACTCTAGCCAAGCATTGAGTGATTGTGTTACAAATCTGCCATGTGTGATCCACACTATCATTGCAAAACCATATGAATTGAGCCTTTGAACCCTCACCATGAGCAATATATGTCCCACTTTCCCAAGTTATGATATCCGAAAAGGATGGTGCAATAGCACCTGTACCCGTGTCTTTTTATGTTTCTTTTGCATTTTTTTGGCTCTAGATCGCAACCACCCCTGACATTCAACTCTACTGCCCTTTGGTATACGGTGAAGTGCCCACATTTTCTTGTGGATGTCAATCTCCTCAACCACAATTCTACTCTCTTGTTCACTGCCTTCCTAATTGGCCACCCTACCAACGGCTTGGACACCTCCTTGATTATGTGGAATGTTTTGTGTTAGAAACTCGGGTCGATGTGAAGCATCATCTTCCTCATGCCCTATAGATTTTTGCTTCCCAAATACTATAATATTATCTCATTTTACTAATGGTTTTTGAAAGAGAGGTGTACCTCTGAGTTGATCCTCAATCTCTCTTGCAATAGCGACTGATTGGGTGCACATCCTTGTCTTGCATGACGAGACAAATTTTTTGCAGACAATCTAGCCCCAAGATATCTAACATCCACAAAAGAAAGCATCTTCACGCTTTGGAGCAAGGTGTTTGATAGATCAAACACGCAAGCATCATACAAGCTCAACATTTCTTTGTTTCCCTTGCCCGCTAACCAATTGGCTTGCTTCATTTTTGCTAATTTGGTGGTATAAGTGAATGACAAACCTATACTTCCTGCAACACATTTGTTTTTAGTGACAATACATGCTACCTATAACGAATTTTACCCAAAATATGGTTTGGTAATGTTTACCCCAACAATGTGTTTCCTCAAACGTGGGTATCGTACTACATGCCACCAACTTAGCCAACAATCCATTTGTGATAACTTATAATCAAACACTTTGCCAGATGCCCACCAAGATAAAAAACAATACAAGATAGTCGTTTCATCCTCACTCCTTGCGCATCACCATAATCCACACATACGCTTGTGCTCATCTTGGAAATCCTTGTGCCCATATCTATTCATGTGAATTTGTAAGATCTGCTCCCAGTGAAACAAGCATGAGCGCTCTCTTCCTCCATAACATTGCTAGGCCCTCCGTTAAACATCGTGTCAATCACTTTCCAGTTTTCGTTGACTTTGTCGGCTCATGAATCCTCTAAAATCAACTGGAAGGTGCCCGTTATCCAACAACACCGCATTCATAATCTCCTAGAACACGATTTGGACTTGCGTGTTTTCTTCTTTTATCTCACATATAGAAAATGTTTGCATTTCTTAAGCTCTCCATAGATACAAGGTTGTTCAATGCCTCAAATAAATGAGATAAGATTCATAGCTTGAGTAAGAAAGACCTACGCAGGATTATAAACATGTGCTACGATCTTTGTCCAACCCAGAACCCACCGTATGTGATCAACAAAAACCCAAATTGTTCACAAGTCTCCATTTCCATCTTGTTGCATTCTAATGACTAGCTCAATACCAGACTCGGATCCGTTGATCAACATTTTGACCACGTGGCACCTTTTATTTGGATCTATGCATTGCCCTGGAAACAACATGCCATGAAAAAATTTATACCTGCACGTGTTCTTCAACCTAAGAAGCTGAGACTTGACACCAATTCCAATCCTTGTAGAAGTTGCTTCTCTCATCATGTGCTTAAACCTGAAAATGCGGACATCATTTGATCGTTAATTTGCATGAAAGCCAAACATCCTCCTAGTTAAGATGCAACATCACCTTTGTGTATGGATCAATGGTTGCATCTCTTCCAAAATAGAGATTAGATCATTGCTATTAAGCAGTTCTCTGTTTTCTCAAACAACTATTCCCATCACCATCTACTTTGCAAGATTTAGCTGCAAATGCCTAGGACCAGTAGGTGTTTTGGACACCACACAAGACACAATCTCTCTAGTCCGTTATATTGACTATCGCAACACACCCTTTGCAACTGGGTGGTTTTGACTTCCCACATGAATGAACAAACGGTTCTAACTATTCGCTCGTAGTGAGCAAGTAATAGACAATGCAAGGGCATTCTTGAAGAAGAACTGGACTTTGTCCACAATGGAAGCACCTCAAAGTTTCATTTGTTGAGCTTAACATTCCTACGGACGAAATTGTTAACAACTTTCCAGTCCAAGATATCTCATTTGGGTGTGCGTTTATTGATCTGATTGGGCATGTACTATCTTTGCAGATAAGATGTCTACCACATTTACTTCACCTGATAATAGCAAGATACTTCATTCTAAATTGAACAGCCTTTACCCAACAATGACTGTCATAATTTTGTTCCATCCCCACCATTTTGGAAACACCCTCTGACTCATTTTTCTCAGCATTATATTCTTGTGGCACTTCCACAAGAATATAATAGCAAGCTTTGTATTTTCTCCAGCTTGTGTGAATGGGTAGGAATGTTCTTAGCTTTGTTCTCTTCTTTGATCCAAACCTCTTCCACCTAAGCTTCACATACAGGACCAAAATGAAGGTTTTTATTTGTACATTGACCAACAAATCGTTCCTTTTCTTTTGAAGAGGTGTCAAATAGCTCAACCATTGCCACATTTGAAGCTATGGGCATATCTATACCCACATTTCTAGTTGTAGCCTTGTTTGTAGCTAGCAAGAATTTTGTAGACAACCTAGAGTCCAATATAAATTGAAACTAGCCTCGCAATGTCACACCATCTTTCATTTGGGTTTGAATATCTCCCTCAAGGGTAGACAAGATAGCAAACATTTTTCTATTAATGGAACCCCCAAAAGCTCTAGGATTGACATTGGAAACCTTGCACAACAATCAAGGAAAATTGGTGAAACACAAAAAGTGTCCAAAAACAAAATTGACCTTGCATGATGAAGAGGAATGCATGGCTCAGAGAGGGTTAAGGTGTATGGCTAGATGAAGTTTGTTATCTACAAAGGTATATTTATAAAAAAATCACAATATTATTATTTGTCTGTTAACCCTCACGCACATTCCTATCACCTAAGACGGACACCGTATTATTTATTTGGTAGAGTCAGGTACCGGGCTTGTCGGTCCAATAGGAAAAGGGTAAGAGTGATCACCAATGAGAGGCGCACTCTAACTGGAACATTCAAGGGATTAGTTGGCTAAGCATGGGCGCCCAAGTGTGAATGGGGCGAGCTCATATAAAAGTCAACTAAACCTGAAATTCACTCATTCTTTCATTTGTGAAATTGAAGAGTTCTATTGCTCCATCTCCATCTTCTTCTCCTTCATCTCCTTGTGTATGTGTGTATGCGTGAGAGAGAGAGAGAGAGAGAGAGAGAGAGAGAGAGAGAGAGAGAGAGAGAGAGAGAGAGAGAGAGAGAGAGAGAGAGCGATAGAGCATTGCGACGATGGCACGGTGGCGACGAAGCGGTGAGCGCGGCGCAGCGGCGGCTCCTTCTTCTTTGCGGCGGTGAGGAATCATCCACGACAGCAAGCGTAGAGCGGTGAGTGACACACCATCACCATCTTTGAGCTTACTAGTTTAGGCTAGTTGCATGCTTGGAGCCATTTGTGGCTCACACATAGTGTATCGGCAAGTTCCCTTGCATTGACACATGCGACAGACGCATACATTTTTGGCTCCATTGCCAGGGAATTGCCTTGCACTAAGCTCAAGAGGCACTTTGTGCTTCTTCTGTGAGTCTTTGAGTTAGGAAGGAAGAGGAAGAAGAAGAAGTTAATTTCTGCAAGTTTTTATTTTCTGCATATTCTCTGTTTTCTGTCAATGCCTGCTTGCACAGTTAGCAGTTAGTGTGTTAGTAGTGAATGAGTGTTTTTTTGTCAATGGCTGCTTGCACAGTTTTTTACACAGTTAATAGATAGCTTGGTTTCTACCAATGTCTGTTTATACAGTTTTTTATTTGTTCCCATAGTTAGTGTGTTAGCTAGTGAATGAGTAAATAGTTAGCAAAGTAGGTAGATCCATTGTTCAATGTCAGTTAGTAATTAGCAGAGTAGATAAGCTTAGTTAGCAAAGTAGGTAGATCTATTGTTCAATGTCAGTTAGTAATTAGCAGAGTAGATAAGCTTAGTTAGCAGAGTAGTTAATTGTAGAAGAGGCAAAAAGTTTTGTGTGTGTGGCCCAAAAAGGCCACGGTGACTGCGCGCAAGGCGACCCAAAAAAAAAAACCCAAAAATATTTAAGCGTGAGGCGTGAGTGTGTTTTGCGAAAATTTTGGATTGAGATCATTTCCCCAAGCCCAAGCCCAAGCCCAAGCCCACCAGGCCTAGGCCTCAATCTTTAGTCTTATGATATATACTAGACTCACTCTTATATATATACCCTACCTCCACAAGAGGGAATGAGGGCATGTGGGATAAGTTCCTTAAGTCCTCCACCATCCCCTTCACACTCACCCTTTGGACTTACTAATTCTAGTCCTCTCCTCACCTAGGAAAAGACTAGTTTTAGGATTCTAAGGGCTGTACGTAACCGAACTGGAGGCTGTAAAGCACGGCATGTCCCTCTAGCCAAGACGCTCGTTTTGAGCTACCGCACACCATATTCTGTGGCTCGGTTAAAAAAGGAACCAAAAATACAAAAAAATTTGCGTTGTAAACAAAAAAAAAAACACTAGGTGAGCGGCCTCCAGAGGCACTCACCAACACCTCTAGAGTGTCGAGGTCACATGCACCTACGCTCTAGGCATGTGCTAGAGGATGAGCACATCAAGAGTGTTTCCGTTTATGCAAGCACTCATTATTCCTCTACCTTAGGCTCTAGGCCCTCAACGGGAACCCAAGGTAGTACCACTCAGGACCCGCATATAGCGTCTAGTGACTCTTCCTCTGACTATGACATCATGGAGGGTTATCCAATGCCTAATCCTGATAGCTCAAGCCAAGACATGCATGCCACGGGCCCACAGTCCGGGCCGAGCGTGCTTACCCGCTTGAAGGAAACCTTTAGTAGAGCCACTCACTCCGAACATGGAACTAACGATGTAAATGACGGGGGTGGGGAAGTAAATTCGTCATTCATGACCAACGTAGACCCTATGCACTTAGAGAATGTGCACGTGAATACTCCATTCATTGCACCCCCTGACTCTTCAGAACTATTCCCTTCTGAGGTTATATTACTTGATGGTAGAAGCCTTGCCGAAGTGCAAGAGGTTGAGCGATATATCATTGCGGCTAGGGAAAAGGAAATCGAGAGCTTACGCAAGGCGGAACAACGAAGAGAGTTTAAAGCAAAAGCTCCTATGTCAATATCTTTGCTAGGAGAGCAATCGAGTGCTTCTGAATTAGCGACCACTAAGGGTCAAACCATAGAGAGCCCCATTGCATCTCGTTCAAAGGATCCCCCTAGCACCTCAAGCTTAGATGGATCCCCGAGGGATTCGCTCTATATAAAAAATGGGATACCACCTGCGAGCGGACAACTTTGATAAAACCCCTATATACAACTCATATTGGGGAATATGACCCCCCTTTCTACGCTTATATGACAACTCAATGCAAAAAACTACCATACCCCTATCTTACATACGAATTTTAGGTCTCACACGATCTAGCTGAGTAAAACTAGTCAAAGAGCGTGTAGCATAGTGGCTGGCAATGTACTAAGGAACCACCATTTTGTTGATAACTAGATATACCCTCAATGTGTCTTAGTTTGACTTTCAAAATATGTGCCCATTCAGCCTGCACTCTAGATACTCGTCGAATTTGACCCATCTAAATCACTCAAAAGATATGGTTATAAAGTCGTGTTAGGTTCTCCGTGTAAATTTTTATCTATACAAAATCTTTATAGATTCCATCTTTCAACAAATGACTTATAATCACAAAACAAGCAATTGATACAAAGCAGTCTTAGTTCTTGCATGTATCTCTGTAGCTATTGACTCACAAGTTCGAGTGGAGAATCTTTTGGAAAGACATGATTTTGAAACACAAAAACTTCCTCTCATTTTTCCCTTTTATCACTTCTCCCCCCCCCCCAATAAATATGATACCCCCTCCCTTATTTTTAAGCTTGGGAGATAAATTATTGGGGGCCTGCCCCTAACTTATACGCTTATGTAACTTGTAAAAAAACCCCCCTCCCTTGCACTTACGTGGTGCGGTAAGTTTTTCATGGTGAACCCCCTGAGGATGGAGCGTTCCTAAATGAGAACTGGGAGTACGAAATACAAACGGAAACTCTAACTGACCTATACACACGTCACACCTATCACGTGGGTTGGTTAGCAATGTTTTTTTTTTTGGGCTAAATATCGCTAATTTGGCTAAAAGCACAATTTGAACCTAGGGTTTTGGCTATAACTAAGAGTAAAATTTTATATATTATCGCCAAAAATATGAGCATTAGGTAAGATGAATAAACTTTTATAGCCAATTTGTAATGTTTTATCTAGAGACCATATTGTAAATTAGAAACAATATGCTAAGATTTAGAAAATTACCTCTTATAAATAAAAATCATACCACAACGTATTAATCATTTTGACTTAAATAGTGTTTGAGAAGCTAATTTTTTTTCTAATGCTATTATAAGCCTTTAAAAAAATTTGACAATTTTTTCCAAAACTTATAGTTTATCGCCAAACAGTTGAGCAAAAATCTTAGGGTCTGCCCCAAAAAAAATACACTGTTGGTTAGATGTCCTACAATCCACAATGGGTGCTACTAGTGTGGTGGATCAACAACAAAGAGTTTGTGATGTTATCCATAGGGTTATTGAGCTAGAGAGATAGAACAAGGGGATCCACATGCCTTCAACGGATCTCATGAGATTCTTGGATACAGGGAAGGCTAAACAACCAGCCTTATTGCAAATGGAGACTCCCTCGGTAAGTCCGATGGATCCTCCATATGTTGTTTCGCCAGGGGTCTCAGTGCAATCTGAGCCTACAAGTGATAGCTTTACTTTTCCAAGTCTAGCTCATCTTTCTCTTGATGACACCACGGCTACCATGTCTACTCCAATGATGGGCATGCCAAGAAACACGCCATGGACCTCATTTGTTAGTAAAGCACCGCTATATTGTAGCTCAATGCCGACAAAAATACCTACAAGTGTGTACCAATCGTATACACCCATGGGTCCTCGTACTCATGTAGCCCCTATCCCTCCCATTGTTTCAACTACCTATACTCCACAACCACAACACCCAAGCTCTTATTTCCATCAGACCATACCGGCTAGCATTATCATGTCACATCCGACGTCTGCTATGCCTAGGGCCACACATATGAACTTTGGACCGCCACATGGCACAACACCATACCAAATGTGGAACCCAAGGGCTTCCTACATGCCAAGCCCAATGCCAATACCTACTCCACATGTAGTCTTTGGAGCACCTCCATCTGTGGTGCCTGCTCACTTAGGTGACTTGGCAACATTTGCTCAAGCTATCGGTTGATCTATTGCTGAGATTATGCGTAACATGCTTGATAGAGAACCTAGAAGTAAAGTAGTACAAATAGCCAAGCTCACACAAAAGTTTAGTGGAGACGGGGATGTGAGAAAGCATATCGAAGTGTTTGAACAAATATGCGATTCTCTAGGAGAACACAATGACCTGCATAAGAGTAATGCTTTAAGCCTAACCTTAAGTGGGAAGGTAGGAGATTGGTATAGAACCCTAAGGGCGGAAGGAAAAACGATTTACCCTACTCTTAGGAGACTATTCTTGAAAGAATACATACAAGAGGGAGTGCTTTGGGGTGTAGCCTCTCAGCTCTAGAAAGCCCAACAAGAGGAAGGAGAGTCGGTGAAAGACTTTATTAGTTGCTTGAAGCATTTGAATTATCGTTGTAATCCAAATGAGCGCTTCAATAATAATCAATTTCTTGATAGATTCATTAGGGGATTACGACATGAGGATATCTACAATGGCCTAGTCATTAGAGGTCTCACCACTTGGGAAGCAGTTACCACCAATGCAATCCAATTGGAGGATAATTTAATGATTCAAGGAGAAAGAGTGTCTGTTGAGCCTAAATCTATTAGCTCCTAAGCATCGGGGCATCAGCCAATGACCCTAAAGCCTATTGCTAAGGAGCCACAGAAAGCTGAGATGACTTTAGCAGATCTTACCAAGGCCATTCAAGAGATTCTTAGAGATAATCATGCTCCACAACAATCATATGTATCCAAGAAGGGAGCAACAATGGTGCTCAGTATGCTATGGACCACATAGTACCAGTGAATGCCCTACTTTAAGAGTAGAATTTAATGGGAACTGCAATTCTTGTGGGAGGTATGGTCATCAAGCTAAGGATTGCATAGTATTTAAGCGTGCGATGGCGAATAGACCAACCTTAGCATGGACAGACACACCTCGAGTGCCTGCATTGATGCCAGACCCACCTCTTGAACAAACGTCACAACACATGGTCCCTAGGGCCCAAAATGTTGTTCAAACAACACCCTTACCACCTCGAGTGCTAGGACCACAACCACCACATCTGAGAATCACTTCTGTGAATCAAGTGGGTTGTGAGTCATCTATTGCTTGTTTGGAAGGTTGTGAGGAAGATATAGACCCTAATATTGCCTATGGGATGGATGCGCTTGAAGGAAGTCCACAATACTGCATGGAGGACTATTGGGGACAAGTCAAACCTGTCTATCAAGTAGCTGCTCTTGTTGCAAGAGGCCAAAATATCAATTACACTGCTAATAGACTACCTCTTCAATGCTATGAGTATGTGGAGGTCCACATCGTGTGTCTGAGTGTCCTATTAGGCTACAAAAGAACGCCACACTAATGCAAACCAATCAAGCGAGCACGTCTACAATGCCGATACTCATGTGTAATCGATGTGGCATAGATCATTTGATTGCTCAATGTCCAAATAATCCAAATGCACCAAAAAGCATGCCATTAAACTTGATTGAGGTTATCGAGGAGCCATCACAAATTACACCTGTGGTACCAATAAACATACTCACACGATCGATGCTCCAAAAACAAAATTATATTCTTGAGGAAAGAGACATGGCATCAATTGCCCAATCTCAGAAAAAGAAGAAAATATGAAGGAAGAGATCGCAAAAAGCAGCGAAGTCAAAAACCCCAGTTCAAAGACCAACATAGGGACTGGTGACGACCCCATACATATGAACGACGTTGAAGAGGATTCTGATTCAGGTGAAACCATGGAGACCAAAACAACCACTAAGATAGAAACCAACAAGGAAGATCTTCATGAGCCACAATGGCAGGGATCCGAGATGAAGATATGAACTTATCCAAACCCTACAGAGGAGATTGAGCGAGTCAAGCAATTAAGGAGTTTGGTAGAAGATACCCAAAGGGATCTAGAACTAGCACCTAGGCAGATCCAGATTACAGACACCGTGTTCCCTACGCAACAACAACCTCACCAAGTCCATAGAACCTTAGCCATACCTAGTGTCATCCAAGAAGAAAGTGACTTAAAGTCATGGGAAAGTGGGCGTACTCACTTCTTGATGGAAAGAATGTTTACAGAGGGACTACCTAATCCTATCGAAGAGATGGAGATCCCATCTTCCCCACGTCAAGGGACTAAAGCCCAAAAGGTGCCGTTAAACATTGACAAATTGATGGATTTCATGTCTTCAGAAGTTAGAACCACCATCATGTCCAAACTATATAAAGACCCTGAGATAGTCTCAGCTCTTTGATCCTTCCTCAATGGAGAACTAAAGTTTGGGCTACCACAATTTGCACAAATGGATGGAGCTGGGGATATGCCAATAGAGGAGGAACACTTAGATCCACAACCCAACCTAGATGAGAACCTTGTGATAGAAATACCTGTTAACAAGTTGGGACAATACTTTGAGGGTGATGAATCCAATGTGACCCTACCAAACACTACTAAGGGATTAACTGTGAAGGAAATCCTTGATGGTGGCACTGGGGTTAGCATTGTGACTAAAAATTGATGGGAAACTATGGGAAGAACTCACCTTGCGACCACAACCATAGTAGTGAAGATGGCGAATGGGTCTATTGTTAAACCTATTGGGATGCTAGAAGATCTCAAGATCAAGGTCTTTGGACATAAAATAAGAATTACCTTCATTGTTATGGATTTCTCCAAGCACACTATGGCATCTTAGGACGTCCTTTCATGAGGGAAGCAAAAATGGTGCATGAATGGTCTAAAAACCATGTTTACCTGTAGTTCCAAGATTCTGTCATTCGAGTGGATCTTGTAACTGGTCGAGCACATCCCCTAGGAAACAGGTTTATAATTGATCATAGATCTGACACCACAGTTCACTCGGCCCCATTGCAGTATTGTTACACATGTAAAGCGGGCACTGATGTTGGGGAAGATTCTCCTTATATGGATGTACTACCTGGGATGACTGAGTCGGACAATGTGGATTGGGTCCACCTAGCAGCAACCATAGACACTTGGGGAAATAGGGGGACGACATGGGTAACACATGAGGGAGATGAAATGCCACCACTCGTACCCTTAAATATGCTAGAAGCAATGCATATAGCTTCTGATGACCTACAAGATGAAGGTTTGATTGGCATTGGAACCAGTAGCACCTCACAAGACTATAGCCCAAACGATTTGGGGTGAGAATCATCAATTGAAATTGACTATAAGGACTAAGAATCTGAGTTAAATCTTAGTACAAATGTGGGGACAAAGCATTCAGGGCCCAGTGGTAACTCAGAGTGTGCGTGGATCTCAAGAAGGTCAATGCCGCCACTAGGAGGGACCATTACCCCTTTCCATATTCAGAACATGTTCTTGAAAGAGTTCTAGGGAAGGAAGCTTATAGCTTTTTAGATGGGTACTCTGGCTACAATCAAATCACAATTGCATTGGAGGACCAAGCTAAAACAGCCTTTATAACCAAATTTGGAGTGTTCGCATTTCGTGTTATGGCTTTTGGCTCAACCAATGCCCCTGCTACCATTCAAAGATTAATAAACACTACTTTTAGAGAATATTTGAGGGAGTTTTGTGAAGCTTTCTTAGATGACCTTTGTGTTTATTCCTCTTGGAAAGAACATCTATCATGCTTACAAAAAGTGTTTGAGAAGTGTAGATTGTATCGCATCTCCTTAAACCCTTTCAAATGCCAATTTTGGGTTAAACATGGAGTCATCTTAGGGCATATAGTGTCCAAAAATGGGATTTCCATAGATGAGAGCAAAATTAAAGCCATTGCTGAATTGCCACCACCTACAAACTATATAGGAGTTCAAAGGTTCACGGGCCATGTTGGTTATTACCGACGGTTTACTTTAAACTTTGTCGAGATAGCTTGCCCTTTGTACAAGCTTCTTATTGAGTTCCAATGGACTGCGGAGTGTGACCATGCTTATGAGTCATTGAAAAAGACCTTGACTAGCGCTTCTATTCTACGAGTGCCCGATTGGAATGTAATTTTCCATGGGCATATTGATGCATCAAACTTTGCTATTGGGTGTGCTCTAGCTCTTCAACCATGAGAACATAAACTGGACTACCCCATTAGCTTTGCAAGTCGTCAATTGAATGATGCCGAGAGAAACTATACCACTACAGAGCGAGAAGGTTTAGGTATGATTTATGCAATGAAGAAATTTCGCTACTACCTTCTGGCCAACAAGTTTGTTTTCTATGTTGATCATCAAGCCTTGTTGTATCTAGTAAATAAACCTTGTTCCTTGAGTTTGATTTTACCATTGTGGTAAGACCTGGTAAAAGACATGTCATGGCGGATCATTTGTCTCGCATACCCAATGGTGAAGCCCCTACTGGAGTCGATGATGAGTTGCCCAATACTTCTCTATTCCTAGTCGAAACCATACCTGAATGGAGTGAGAGGATTGGGAAATTTTTAGTTAATGAAAGAGCTTCGTAAGGACATAGCTCAAAAACTGTTAAAAGAATGTGAACCTACTCTCTCATTGCAAGAACTCTCTACAGGTTAGGGAAGGCTGATATTCTTAGACATTGTGCCCGTGAGGATGAGCATTTATACATACTGCAAGAAGCCCACATGGTGTTTGAGGACAAACCGAACGGACACCCACCTGGCCGGACACGTAGCCGGACACCACATTTGTACTCTATTAGTTTTTCGAGCTAGTGTAGTAATACTCTGTGTAAATTCTAATTCCAGAGTAGCAGTCAATTCCCTGAGTTGTAATTCTATCATGACAATTGTAAAGGACCGTGTGAGCCGGCCACTGGCCATTTAGAAATCCCTAGGTATAAAGGTCAATGACCTTAATGTGAAGAGAGGCTTATTTTTAGAAGAAGAAGGGAGCTCAAAAAACGCACACTCAAGCTACGAGCTGCTCCAAACTTGTAATCGATGCAACTCATGATTTGGTAATCTGTTTTCAATTCCGGAACTTGCATTGTGTTACTCTTTCTTTGCTCTTTTCATTCTATTGTAAGCATTGTCAGTTTTGCTGTGGTTTGCGACTACGCGTCTGTGAGCTATAATTGCAGATTTGAGTGCTTAAATCATCGTTTTTAGTCGTTTTGACCGTAGGAGAGTGTTCTTAGAACATAGGATGACATTTCTAGCATGTTCTGTTGCAGTTTTCAAGACCTTTTTCATGATGGATCGTGATTTTGGTACCTTGTCGGATTGCAACCAGACTTGCTAGGATAGTGCCGCTAGGTGTCCTAGACCTCCTTCTGAAGTTTCGTTGCATTTCGAGTCCGTTCGAGTACCAAAATGGAACGATGACCTAGAGCTGTGAGAAAGGATAGAGGAAAATTTCCCTGATCATTGAGTGTTGGTTTGCTTGTTGAGCTAGTGTGTTTGCTTGTTAAGGTTCACTTCGTGAGATTGCTACACACCCGCTTCAGAGCTAGTTTGGGTACCAAAGAAAGAACAATTTGTTCCACCTAGCTCAAGAACATGGAAGTCAAATGAAGCTTCTTGCTCTTCATGTAACTCCTATATGGAAATAGAAGCTTCGATACAACCTCCACCTACCATTGTACATATCCATACAAGCAAGAAAGAGTTTGCACCTCCTATTGTAAGTTCACCACTTACAAAAATGTTAAAAATGAAATCATGGGAGAGTACCTTACCACCCTTGCATCTAGATGAAAGAAATGCATAGCGCGGTAAAAAACTATTGGTTAAAGCCTTCACCCATAACAACTTGGAACAATTGGTTTCAAAAGGTGACGACATCATTCCAAAAGGTATGATCTACCCAAGGAAGGGGGGAGTGTTTGCTGACATCCATCATTCACTTGCTTCCCTCTCAACCTTCCTCCCTGACCTCCCAATCTCCAATCTTAGGGAATGTATATATAAAGCCTTATACTCACAAAAACAAGTTAAAAAAGTAAAAGAGCAAGAGCCATAACACATAAATCATATAAACACATTATGCACAAGAACACGATCCTTGTATTATTTGCACTCTAACCATCATCTATTTTCGTGTACAGATATGGTTAGTACGCTAGAGTCATCCACTCTTGCCTTGGGTGAGAGGTACCCTCGTTACTTTTCACAAATGTTTCATATGGTCTCTTCGGTGCTTGCCGGTGAATGGGATTTGGTAGGTACGCTAGCACGTGAGAGGAATTTCGAGGAGTTAGAATGGATGATACGTCTCTTGACCACGACTGATTGATCCATACTTAGTAGAGAGCGTTTCTCCCATTGCACAAGCCTACTCTTTTGACCAAGATGACTATAGGCATCTAGTGACCTTCTTGGTAAACATGGGTGCCTGTGATGAAGAAGAAGATTTACATGACTACACGGATGGCACATATGGTCTCATGGATGATGACTTTGTTTTTCTCAACGACGAGGAAGGGTTTTAGCCTTAGAGTTTCCCCTCAATCTCTACAATATCCTATTCCCTTGACTCTCTAGGGGGAGTGCAAATATTTAGGTTAGGGTTCCTTATGTTTTTTAATTGTGTTCAATAAGTGTCGGTAAGTACATGGTGACCATATGACATGGACATAGAATTTTGGTGACCATGTGACAAGATAATGTGATTGGAGGTTTATTATGAGATGCATGTCACACTACCACTTGGAATGTAGTTTGGTTTTGAGACTCCTTGAGTTGATTTGGTGGGTTGCTATCTCTGGGCATTGCATTTTGATGTTTTGATTTGTATATTTTGTGTACATGGTTGTGACATGACATTTTGGTGATCCTGTGTGACTAGATTATTTGATTGGAGATTTATTATGTACTATGATATGCATGTCACACTATCACTTGGAATCTAGTTTGGTTTTGGGCATACTTGAGTTGACTTGGTAGGTTACTTTGACATTACGTGTGTTTTTTAGTATTCTACACTCAAAAAATTCACTCAAAACTAATTCACAGATCTTGCTTCTTTTTAAGTTACATCTAAGTCTAAGAAGAGAGTGCTTAAGCTTAGATTCCCTCAAGCATAGACATGCATATATGTAACACTTAATTGTTTGGTAAAAAAGGAATGCACAATCTAGTGTAGACTTTTCTCTTGCCACAATGACATTTTAAGATATCGCTAGTGTAATGCGAGCATTAAAAAGCTAAAAAATAAAGTTTCAATTGCAAAAGCTCGAAAATGGAAGCTTGCAAATTTGAATTCCCCTCTATCGAAATATCTCTCTACTAATTTTGAAGGAGAGGGAGAGGAAACAAATGAGCTAGAAAGAGGATGAGAGAAAGATCTTGCTTAAAGTGGGAGCTAAGTGCCCGAGAGAGAGAGAGAGAGAGAGAGAGAGAGAGAGAGAGAGAGAGCAAGGAGGAGAGGGGGGAGTGTGTGTGTGAGAGAAAGTATACTTTTTTTAATAAGATGAAAACAATACACGCAAGAAATTCACCATTCTAAGGTTCTACTCTAAATTGAAATAAAATCAACCTTTATGACAAATATAAACACAATAATATCTCTCCCTCTCTCTCATCCTCTCTCTCTCTCTCTCTCTCTCTCTCTCTCTTCCCCCCATGGAGAGAGAGAGAGAGAGAGAGAGAGAGAGAGAGAGAGAGAGAATAAAGCATTAAGAGAAGGAGAGAGAGAAAGGGAGAGAGTGAGAGAAAGTAGAAAAAATAAGAGTTATCGGAGTAATCTCAATTTTATTGTTAATTCTTAATTAACCTATGAGAGAGTGAGAGAGAGAGAGAGAGAGAGAGAGAGAGAGAGAGAGAGAGAAGGGGAGAGGGAGATAGAGAGATAGAGAGGGTGTGTGTGTGAGAGAGAGAGACAAGGAGTGATCGAGAGCTAGAGCGAGGGAAAGAGAGGGGAGGATAGACACACTTAGACAGGGAGGGATGGAGAGTCTAAGAGAGAGAGTCTTAGAAGGCATGGAGGAAGAGAGAAAGAATACAAAAAGGGGGAAGGACGGTAGCATCCTCACCGTAGGTCAAAGGTTGAGTGCTCTAAATTTCAATATATGAGGTCTTGAATATAGGCTACTACATCCATAAAGGTTAAAGGACATTAGTTTGAGAAAATCATCCACGTGATTTTTTTTTTTTTGTTTCCTCTCCCTTTCTCTAGGTCAAAGGTTGAGTGCTCTAAATTTCATTATATGAAGACCTGAATATAGGCTACTACATTATAAAGGTTAAAGGCCATATGAAGACTTGAATATAGGCTACTACATTATAAAGGTTAAAGGCCATTAGTTTGAGAAAATCATCCAAGTAATTGTTTTTTGTTTGTTTTCTCTCCCCTTCTCTTTCTCTCTTTCACTAAAACCCCCCCCCCCCCCCCCCCCCCCCCCCCCCCCCCCCCGCCTCTCTCTCTCTCTCTCTCTCTCTCTCTCACACACACACACACACACACACACATCATCCCTCTCACTCTATCTCATCTTGAATTAAGTAAACACTTAACTCATGAGAGAAGAGAGAACAATAGATGAGGAGGTAGAGAGAATGTGAGAGGGAGGGAGGGAGGGAGAAAAAGGTAGTAGGAAATGAGGATGGTACAACACAAGGGGAAATAAGTGTTATTGATAGAAAGACTTGCATATATGAATTACTCATTATAAGGTCTCTATGCAGACTTTGTTGAAGTGTATTAAGATGGCCCCTTTGAAGAAATCTAATGTTGGAGTGTACGTTGAGCTCATTTACAACGAAGAAGCAATTGGCCAAGGTCATATTGATAAGACATTGAGCATGGCTTGTCTTCACTAGAGCATACTACAATCTGGTTGCTATTTTGCTGCTGTGATTGAGGTATATGATGGCAAGGATGCTCCACTGCCTCATGTCCCCTTGACAAACAAGGAAATGACCACCCTAAAAAAGGCAAAGAAGAGTCTCATTGCATGGTCTAAAATCGATCTGGTGAGTTTTCTCACTATCTCCAATGGATATAGAACCAGAATCTTGAAGGTTTTTATATTTGTACATTGACCAAAAAATCCTTTCTTTTCTTCTGAAGAGGTGTCAGATAGCTCAACCATTGCCACATTTGAAGTTATGGGCATATCTATACCCACATTTCTAGTTGTAGCCTTGTTTGTAACTAGCAAGAATTTTGTAGACAACCTAGAGTCCAATATAAATTGAAATTGGTCCCGAAATGTCACACCATCTTTCATTTGGGTTTGAATATCTCCCTCAAGGGTAGACAAGATAGCAAGCATTTTGCTATTAATGGAACCCCCAAAATCTCTAGGATTGACCATTGGAAACCTTGCACAACAATCAAGGAATATTGGTGAAACACAAAAAGTATCCAAAAACAAACTGACCTTGCACGATGAAGAGGAATCCATGGCTCAGAGAGGGTTAAGGTGTATAGCTAGATGAAGTTTGTTATCCACAAAGGTATATTTATAAAAAATTCACGGTATTATTATCTGTTTGTGACTACTTATTTCTCTCCCTTTCTTTCTCTTTGTCAATCTATCTTTATTGGGCTTTAGTCTATTTGCCAATTTCGTTCTTCCCTCTTATATTTCTATGTCTATCACTCTCCCTCTCTCGCACTACCTATCTCTCTCGAATACTCCCTTTTTGACTCTCACCAATTCTCTCACAATATCTCTCTCGATATAGTTCCCCCTCTCACCTGTTCCCACATTGTCTCTCTTCCCATATTGTCTTAGTGCCCCCCCCCCCCCCCCCCCCCCCTCTCTCTCTCTCTCTCTCTCTCTCTCTCTCTCTCTCTCTCTTTAACTACTCCCACCACGTCTGTTTGAATCCCTTATTCATCACACTCTCTTTTCGTCTCTCCTATCCTCAATTTACTCAATTTCTCTTGCTCTCATCCTCCCTCTGATTCTCTCCTTATCTCTCTATATCTATCAAAATATCTCTCTACAAATTTTGAAGGAGAGGGAGAGGAAACAAATGGAATAGAAAGAGGATGAGAGAAAGATCTTGTTTAGAGTGGGAGCTATGCGCCCGCAAGAGAGAGAGAGAGAGAGAGAGAGAGAGAGAGAGAGAGAGAGAGAGAGAGGGGAGTGTGTGTGTGTGAGAAAGTATACTTTATTTAATAAGATGAAAACAATACACGCAACAAATTCACCATTCTAAGGTTCTACTCTAAATTGAAATAAAATCAACCTTTATGACAAATATAAACACAATAATATCTCTCCCTCTCTCTCTCTCTCTCTCTCTCTCTCTCTCTCTCTCTCTCTCCCACTTTCCCCAACCCTCTTTGAGGCTACTCATTGATGAATTGGAATGCATGGTTCTTGATTTTATGCAGCAAGAAGGCATAGAAGAGGTTAAGATCGGAAATGCAGTGCTCATGATTTTGCTTTATGCCGATGATGTAGTGCGCTTGACACATACTTAGAAGATGCACAAAAGCTTATGAGTCATTAGGCATTTGTATTATAGCTTCTGCCATTAAGAGAGACTTTGTACAATGCAATTCTTTGTGTTCCTTGGTAAAAACTCGTTGGTGCAATGAAGATGGAAGCTTCATGCACCAAACTTACACGTGATAACACATAACATCAATTCCCTCACGGTCTCAGACCCAAGACCTCACACACCTTCGAAGATGGTGAGAGCTAGCAGGGTATGAGACTAGATGTAGAGGAATAAGAAGTATTGTTACGAGAAAGAAGTATTTATCCTCACATAATCTCTCATAATAGCTTAACATAACTTAGTAATTAGCATGGTAGAGGAGATGAGCATGCATTGGAGCTTGTCTCTTGGTTGGATTTGCATCACAAGCCTAGAGTTTGTTGGTGTAGGCCTCCCTTCTCACAAGCTTGGAGTAGATGAAGAGGTTTCCATTAAAGCTTGAGAAGGAGATAGACTTTCTTTACTTCACACATGAGCTTGTGTGAGTGTGTGTTGAATAATGCCTTCACAAATCAGGCCGCTCTCTCATCTTGGTCAACCCCTATTGCAATTTACTCATGCTAGCTTCCTATTGGCCCTTGAAAAGCTTAGCCAATAGTATTTGAGCAAGCTTTTTACTCTTGTTGGCTTCTTATTGGCCTGTGAAAAGTTTAGACAATAGCATTTCAAAGGCCCAATCAATAGCCTTATGAGTGTCCATCCTTTTCGTTTTTTGTAAAATCTCACATAATTAATTTAATTATTCAAATTCCTATTGGACCTTTTTGTCTTCTAGCCAATAGGAATTAAGCAAATTTATGGGCTGCTTAATTCTCATTAGACCTTTTGACTGTCCAATAGTATTTTAGGGAGACTAATTCTTATTGGTTGTTTTTGAAGCATCTATAAAATAAAAATTAAGTTTACACTAACTCAATCCTCATTGGTCCACCTCTATGTCCATTCAATAGGAATCAGGCAAGAATTGGGTTTTCCTGCATGCTTGACATGTGTCTTATTTGCTTTGTGGAAAGGGTAAAGTGATGATTGTGTGTGTGCTTTGTCTCATCCCCAGTCATCTGTCATCTTCCCAGCTCGCCCCCTCCTTTTTCCTTTTGCTGGTTGCCCCTTTTTTGACTACTAGAGTTAGCACTTTTAGTCACTAAGCCAAGTTTCCATGGCCTATGACCTTTAGAGTTAAAAAGTTGGAACTTTGCCCTATGGAAGTCTTAATGGAGTTAAACCTAGAGGTATTTTAAAATCCATTGATGTACTTTGCTCTTTAGTAGACCATCCCCATCTGGATCCCCAATTCCCCTCTTTTGGATCCCTTGTTGAGACACGTCTGGTAGCCTTTCCAATATCCAGCCTTTGCTCCCCCTAGTATTTTCCCTATATTAAATGATTAGTTTAATATAAGAAAATCATTTGGGAAAGTAGATATTAGGTTTTTATGACATTACCTCTCTCTTGATGTCACAGTCGTCCTCGATTATGAGGTAGAGAAGATAAAGCCTAATCATTAGTCCGTTTGCTAGCGGGTAGAGGATCCCTATTTTACCCTATACATCTTTCTAGAATGGATGACTAATCCATTTGGTGCTTGAGAGACTTAACTACCACAAGCGTGTCTACTCATTAGTCTGTATCAATCTTCCATAGTAGAGTGACAAGCTCTACTTGGTGTTTGGGAGACGTCCTTGCCACAAACATGATCCTAAGCATGCATACTTCTTAACATTTGTGCACAATAAAGAAAAAGAAAGTCTTATAAGACAAAAACATTGATAATTTAAAACATATTTACATTTGCTTACTCTAGGGAATCATTGTAAGCATTGACAAGGTTTAGATTATCCTTTAATTGTATGCCTTGCATCCATCTAGCATCTAGCATCTTCAAAAGGACGATTCTTAATCTTAATAAGATACCATCGGATAATCTTACCGCCTCTCAGTACCTTATCTTCGTGTTGGATAATGGACTTGGGTTGCAGTACCTCTTCTTGGTCTTCGATCTGCGCTGAGTCTTCCATGGTTGCTTCTTGGGGTAGCTCTCCTTGGTAAAGGCTTTAACAGGCTCACATGGAAAGCATTATGTATGAGCCAGTGGTTGGGCAACTTGAGCTGATAAGCCGTCTTATTGATTGGCTTAAGAATCTAAAAGGGGCCATAGTACCTTTTTGCCAGTTTAGCATAATACTTTTGGTGTCCCGTAGGATTCTTGTGCGTCATGTGCCTTAACCGAGCCTTGGGAAATTTAAGCAGGACCCAATCATTTTCTTTAAAGGTCAGGGCTCTTCTGTGCTTGTTAGCAACAGCCTTTTTTCTTTGCTGTGAGATGGATATAGCATCTTTAATCTTTTGGAAAGATTCTTGTAGGTTGTGGCTATATTCATATGCAGTGAAGATCTTCCCATGTACCTTAAGTAGCAGGGGACTTTTTGATCTTCCCTCAATTACCTCAAAGGGGGGTTTTTCGGTGGATGTATGTACTATGTTATTGTAAGCATACTCCACTAGGGGTAAGTACTTCTCCCATTGGGACCTTTGATCTACTTCAGTGACATAAGCTTTTAGTAGATCAAGATATTTTAGGTTAGCTATCTCACTTTGGCCATCCATTTGCGGGTGATAGGCCGAAGAGAAATTTAGCCTTGTACCTAAATTCTCAAAGAGACCATTCCAAAAATTGCTGGTCATTCTAGGATCTCCGACACTATTGACATTGGTAAGCCGTGGTACTTAAAGATTTGTGATATAAAGAGGGTTGCCATTTGATGGGCCTTAATAGTCTTTTTGATGACGGGTATGAAATGCACTTGTTTGTTGAACCTGTCTACTATTGTCCATATTCCCGTATTCCCATGGATAGACTTAGGAAATCCAAAGATAAAATCCATGGATATGCTCTCCCAGGGTGAATTAGGGATTGGCAAAGGTTGAACCAAACCAGGTTGCTTCCCTCTATCAGACTTTGTTTTTTGGCAAACCACACATTTTGAAAGATACTCTTGTATGTTCACTTTCATGGTAGGCCATTAGAAGTACATTTCTATCCCTCTTAGGGTAGCTTGAATCCCTCTATGCCCCACATATGGAGGAGCATTAGATTCATACATTACTTTCTCACGTAGTGAGTTAGTAACGCATAGCCTATTACCATAGAGAAGATAACCATCTTGTAGGGTAAATGGTTCCTCTTTCTTTGCTAGTGCAAGGGCTGACATCACATCTTTAAAATTGGGATTGATAGCATATTCATCTATTATAGAAGATAGATCATTGTGAGTTGCTATGGAAACCACATTCGCTCTCGGTCGTCTTGAGAGTGCATCGGCTACTTGATATGCTTGCCAACAATGTGAGCAATATGAAAATGAAATTGCAAAAGGAACTTTGTCCACCTCATTTGTTTGTTGGAGAGCTTCATCTGCATCATGAAGTACTTTAGGCTTTGGTGATCTGTCCGCAAAATGGAAGGAGTCCCCAATAAGTAGTGCTTCCACGTGTCTAAGGCATGTAGAACTATGAGGATTTCTTTTCATATATGCCTAGAGCTTTCTGAATGGGGTCAAGCTTTTGACTTTCATAGGCTATGGCATGCCCTTCTTGGAGCAGAACAGCTCCAAGGAAATCACCACAAGAGTCACATTGGACCTCAAATGTCTTCGAGAGATCCGCTATTGTAAGCAAAGGTTGAGAGATAAGCTTCTCTTTAAGCTTTTCAAAAGCAGTATTCTCCTTGGTAGACCATGCATACTTAATGTTCTTTTTTGTTAGGTCATGCAATGGTCGTGCTATGAGTGAGAATTTTTCTATGAAGAGTCTATAGTATGCACACATACGTATAAAGCTTATTATTCATGAAGATTCTTTGGATTAGGCCATGCTTTTATTACTTCTAATTTTGATGGATCCATTTGGATGCCATCTTTAGAGAAAATATGACCTAAATACTGAATCTCTTGTAAGAAAAATTCACTTTTATTTTTATTTATGTAAAGCTTATTTGCTCGTAGAACTTAAAAAATTACCTGGAGGTGTTGTTTGTGTTCATCCAAGGAATTGGAGTAGATGACTATATCATCCAAGAACACTTGAGGCATAAAGAGCTTCTCCATCATGCGGTTGAATGTAGCTGGTGCATTGGTCAAGCCAAAAGGCATGACAATGAATTCATAGAGACCAAACGTAATGCAAAATGCGGTCTTTACAATGTCTTGATCCACTATCCTTATTTGGTGATAGCCACTTTTTAGGTCAATCCTATCAAAGTAGGTCGATCCTTGTTGCTTATCAAATAGGTCTTCTACCCACGGAACGGGAAACCTATTTTTGATAGTGATCCTATTTAGTGCTCTATAGTCGACACACATACGATATGTGCCATCTTTCTTTTGCACTAATAAAACTGGTGAACAAAATGGAGATGAAATAGGCCTAACCATTCCTTTCTCAACCAACCATGCACTTGCCGCATAATTTCCTCTTGTTGAGCTTGAGAAACTCGATAAGGAGGTTTATTGGGCGGTGAGCTTCCTGGAAGAAGCTCAATTGCATGGTCATCATCCCCTCGTTTTGGAGGCAATCCTTTCGGGATGTTGTCAATAAAAACATCTTAAACCTCATTAAGGAAATTAGATAACCCTAATTCTTTTTTATTCCCTTTATTTTTATTTGACAAAACATTAGGTTCATTTTGAGAGTCTTTTACAAATATCATGTACACGAAAATAGAGCTCTTTAGTGACTTATCAAAAGATTGCTTATGTACAAGAGGTATAGTGTTACCTAATTCGTTAGCATATATGTACATGTCTTTGTCCCTGTACTTAAAGTAAATTTGCCTTTCAAGGAACTTGATGTTGGCCGCCATGCGATCAAACCATGGTGCCCCTAGAATTACATCCTCATGCTTAAGGGAAGAGATGAAGAAATCCTCTTTGTCCACATAGTTTTGGACGTGAAGCCTCAATTTCCCAATTAAGAGAGTAAATGAGACTTATCCCTTGAAAGCACTTGTTAGCAGCAAGCTAACTTGGATACCATTTTTTGGAGCTCTCATTGTAAAAACACTTATTATTTTGATAAATCGGGAATATTGTAACTCTTATTTTTCGGATAAACTTTGTAATTAATGAGCCGGGGCTACAAGCTTCCAGATTGTATCAACCTGTCATTACCCATCTTTAGTTAGAGGTCCCAAATTATTACCACCAAAAACCTTGGCTAAGGTATAAAAGCCAACTTTTGTAAGTTATTTTCAAGTTTTGGATAATGAAATACACAGCGTGAGCTAATGCCGCTCACTTCTCTCCTTCTTGCACTTCCTACTCCCTCTCGGGTTCTCACATTGCAGTCACGTTTGTTGCATTGCAACTGCAGGTAAGAGCTCTACGAAGTCCATAGAGAAGAGCCGCCACCCTTTGATGAGAGGCACTCATGCATGAGATGGGGTTTCTTTTGGGAGAAACGACGTGGATGGAAGAGTTTCCGAAAGGGGAGTAGACTAGAGAGCAAGCGAGCAAAGAGAGGTTGAGAAAGAGCCGAGATGAGTAGAGAGAGGCCAAGTGAGAACGTGAGAGGAGGCAGTTTCTTTGACATGCACAACCGAGGAGAAAAAAAGAAATGTGGAGGTGCTCGTACTGCTATGCAGAGTAGAAGAGGTGAGGGCTAAGAACGAGAGTAGGCCATGAGTTCATGGTGTGGCGTAATTGAAAGAGAGAGAGAGAGAGAGAGAGAGAGAGAGAGAGAGAGAGAGAGAGAGAGAGAGAGAGAGAGAGAGAGAGAGAGAGAGAGAGAGAGAGAGATTTTATTATCGTCCTCGGAGGTCAAATATGACCTATGGGACCAAAGTTACATGTGATATAGTATGTGTATGTCTGATGAGTGACTCTCAATGCTCCAAAATTGTGGTGATGAGAGTTGCAATGGAGAGCCCACATTGTGGCTGGGAGAGGAAAGTGTGTAGGTCTAAGTCATGGCTGAAAATGTGAGAGAAGCAAGTTTGGATGTGATCAAAGATGAGCACTCTAGTAGTGTGTGGTGCTCAGACTCTCGAACTTGTAGTGAGAATAATGTGGACAGTCAATTTGACTCTTCTCTGTTGCCCCAATGCCCTGTCTCACATCGAAGAAAATGGGAGCTAAGCCAAATGGCTGCGATAGTGCATATCACCGACAAGGGGATATGCTCAAGCATTTAAGTGTGAGTACGGTTTCATCTTTCAGTGAAGAACATGGTTTTGTAGCTGGGGGCAATATGGGTGGTGTAATGTATGAAGCCTGACCCATCAGATTTCTCCCAAGCCGTAATACATTGGTGTTGTAGAAAATCTTCATTCACTTGGGACTTGATTGAAGCATCATGTACCATCTCCCAAACCACTTCTTTATGTCTTGCATCCATCCTGTGCTCAAGATCTTGCTTTTATGCATCTTTTGAACTTTTCTGCTTACTTCCCATGCAATTGTACAAAGTCGATGTCAGGGTTTTGACGCATCTTTATCATGTACTCTGCAACCCTTTCCATGCCCATAACCTCAATTGGAAGAGATCCCGACTCAAGAAGTAGAAGCATATATGGTGTTTGTGTCTTAACTTGGAGAACGTTTGTAAGAAAACGCTTATGGAAATTGTCAAACTCTTTCCAAGTATACTTTGAGATGCTCCCACCCCACACTTCAACTCCATAAAGAAGAACCAGTGTCACCAATGTATCAAAAAGATACTTCTTGAGAGCCCAACACTTGATGTTTCCCGCATTATACATGTTTTGAAATGCATAATACGCTATCTTTCCCATTTCAAAACGATGCATAACACATTCATGTCACTTGTGATTGGACATAACCTCAAGGCCAAGGTACTTAAATCTCTCAACAACTTCAAGTGTCTTATTGTTGTACACAATACATGGCTTCTCCTTATGGTTGGTTTTCACAAGCATAACCTTTGTTTTGGATTCATTCACAATCAGCCCACTATGCAAGCCAAAGTTCTCAAAGACAACCATAAGCTTTTTTGCATCTTCTAAAGTGCGTGCTAGAAGCACTACATCATCAACATACAACAAAAGCATGATTACTGCATTGCAAATAGTGATCTCTTCAATGTCTTCTTCTTGCATAAAGTCAAGTACCATTTGTTCCAATTGATCGATGCATAGAGCATATACATTCAGAACAAATAACACAAAAGGTTGGTAGCGATTGAACGATCCTTGTACCAGCTGTATTTTCACCCAAAGAGATTTGGTGACAATGGAGATCCTTGTTTAACCCCAATAGTGCTTACAATGTTTTTTGAAATATCTCTTCCCATGCGCAATTGACAAATCACCTTCTCATAGATGCGGGAAACCACAAGCATAAACTCACTTGGCACTTGGAGTTCTTCCATCCTTCTCCACAAATTGTTACGTGGAATCATATCAAAGGTTTCTTAAAGTCCACAAAACAACAATACAATCACTTGCGTTTCAACTGACGTTCCTCCATGAGGACACAAAAATGACAAGATGATCAATGGTGCTATGGCATCGACAAAAACCCGATTGTCCTTTTGCACGTTTGTCATTCTCTTCAGTCCAATCACTCAATTTCATCTCCATTATGCACCCAAACAACTTTTCCATAAGAGACCCAATCATTATAGTCTAGTAGTTGTTTACATTCTTTACATCCTCTCCTTTATGCAAAGGCTTAACCCAATTAATACTCCAATCATAAGGCATACCATGTTGAAGTGCAAGATTGAACATATCACACATCCACTCATGGGTAAAATCTCCCATCCATTTGATCATCTCCGGCTTGATACCTTGAAGATCTCCCACTTTGCGAGTGGCCAATTTTTCAAGCCCACCGCATACATCCTCAATAGTAAAAAAAGAGGGCACACATGGGAGTGAACCATAAAATGACATTTTTTCAGCATCGATAGCTCATATAATTGCCTACATTGTGTTTACATATCCACAAGACTCAAGTTACCAAAATTCTCAACCCGCTTGCCCCTCAAGTTTCTCCAAAATCTTTCACATGCACGTGCCTTTTCATGGACTTGAAAAATTTGTAGCTTTACTTCCCATCTTCTTCTCTTCTTTTGAATCAATGCCTTGTATGTATGCAAATGACTTTGATTGTCTTTGTCCATATTTGCATCAAGCTTTATCAAGGACTTTCAAGCATCTTGAAATTCTTTATCAAACCATCTTTTGCGTGATCTATCTTTGTTGATACCATGGAGATGCTTTATGGCAAAGCATTCTTCGGTACAAGAACAAATAAATTTCTTGAAAGCTTCCCATTTAGTTTCCAATGGTGTATCATATTGAAGCTTTGTCATCTATAACTTTTTCTCAGCCATTTCAATGTACATTGGTGCTGATTTGAAATCCATACATAGTGATAAATTCTCTTTCCTTTGCCTGAGATATCATGCTTGATTGCTTCTCCACATGAAAGGTCAATACATAAGGTTCGATGGTCAGATTTTGGGGTCCATTGACCAAACATAAAACTCTTTATGTGATACATGATGGCTTCGGAGAGTAGCATATAGTCAATCGCAATGTCCCCAGTATGTCTCCTACATGTAAATCCATTGGTTCCACTCCACAAAGATACACCATTAGCAATGAGCATACCCGTGCTATTACACATGTGTAAAAGTAACTTTCCATAGTGATCCAGCTCTTTCTCATCCATTGAAGTACGATCATACAAGTGAACTTCCTCCAACTCCCTTGAAATGTATGGCATATCAAATTGTTGAGTATCATGTTGCAATGTTTTTGTGCGAGCATTCATATCCCCAAATATAATAACATCACCTTCACCTTTCAAAATAAACAATGTCCTCTTCTAAATAAAAAAAATGGTTGATCTCTATTCATGCAAGCATAAAAGGGGGAATCATGATGAGGAACGTAGCAACCGGCTACAAAAATGGGTGCTCTTTTTGGTGTCATAATTTTCAGCCATACATAACGTTTGTACTTGTCATGTTTCACAATTGATACAAAATCTTCCAATCCTTTCTTAACCATACATGCTACCCCTCCTTGCCCCCTTCGTTGCTTGAGATTCTTTGACCAGATCAACAAATGTACATTGTAATTCTCCAAGCCGTTAATCCTTTGTGTTTCATGATTCCAAGTTTCAACAAGAAGTACAACATCGGCTTTGGTTGCTAGTTCATCAATGCCAACCCTTGCATTTCATGGGTATCCATTACAATTCTAAAAGCATATTTTCAATTGTAACTCGGTTTCATAGGCCACACATCCCTATTTGCTCGAGGTACTTGCCTCCTCCTTGGGCACATCTTCTTTGTGAGAGATCTGTTTGTTTTTCTTATTCTTTTCTTCATATGCCTTGCGACGCATATTTTGTTGCTTAATAGTGCGATCTTCACATACAAAACATTTTGTATCCCTCAAATAGATCCAAAGGATAATTGTTTGTTTGGTCTCATCCCACATGGTGCATACAATTGGCCATTCTCCCAAGCAAGGAGCTCCTTGCTTCCCCACTCTATGTGCTCTATAGACCATAACTCCGGACATGCCAAAGTGGGTTTTGAAAGAAATTCTTGATAACAATGGCAAGAGAAGGAGGTGTCTCTAACTTGTCTTTGGGAATTACACAATTAACAATGTTCTTGGAACGTCGCTCTCGTCCTTCAACTCCTCCACATCCACATTCTCAATATTCTTTGTTTGAACCATAGCTTGCATGAGTGTGGAATTAGAAACCACATTGCTACCACATACATTAGCCCAAGACTTGCCCAAGACTTGTTTGTGCATACATTTTTCATGTCGTATACATCCCGGCTCATGGTGTTGAATTTCTCCTCTTTCAATACATGGTCATGCTCAACTTTGCTCATCCGCTCCCTCAAAGCATTCAAATCCACAAGAGAGCGTTTATATTCCTTGACTTCCTCTTCAAGTTGTATCAAACATGTTGTTTGCATCTCAAGTGTCCTCTTGAGATTCCCATTCTCAACCACATGTACCCTTAGTGTGCCTTTCTCCATTGCAAGTGCTTGTAAGTCTTCGCCTTGTTTGTTTATGGTCTCTTGCAATGATACCAAGTATTGTTAAAGAATATGATGTTAAAGAATATGTCCATTGTGCTATGGGCGGCTGGACACTGACTATACTATGTTGTAAATATACTTTGGATAATAGTTCAAAAGAGAAGAAGAGAAGAGCAGCTCGTTGAATGGCTGCTGCTGCAGGGTAACGATTGTGTATGTGTGTGTCGATGTGTGTTGGTGTGTGTGCGTAGTCTTCTTTCCTACCTTCTCCATCACGTGCGCACTCTACAAAGTGGTATCAGAGCTGAGTTTAAGGAGCTACAGTCAATACACACGTTTCCGCAGCTCTGGAAAACAGCAAAAAAGAGAGGTTTTTTGGTCATAACTCTCTCACCCGAACTCAGAATACAGTGATCCAGGAATCTATCTTTATGTTTTTGGGCGTTTCGGACGCATTGGCGTACTCACATTTGCCAAAATTTACAATTTTTTGCAGCAAACAACTAGCTCACACAAGCATAGGAGATGTCCAGTTTTGCACTCGGCAGTAGATTTACAGGTTATAGGTGAAGAATTCAGCATTTACACAGGTTTTGGAGAGCGACATAGAGCTTTTGCATCATGATATTGTGTTATCGAAGATTATGTTTGGTTGTTGTGGGTCCGTTATGGACAGCCGCCTATGTAAGAAAGGTTGTGGGAAGAAGTTGAGGCGGTTATATTGTCAGATTGAGTACTTTGTGGTTATGTATGGATATGCGGTCAATGTATTTTGGAAAACTGCAGCCTTTGTGAGGGTCGAGTGAGGTTTTTTGAAGCCTTGCCTTGGGAGCTTTGGTACCTTGGCAAGGTGGATTAGGTACTGGAGCGAACCCTCTCGACTGGCCCCGCAAAAGACCTCATATGTCATTTACGACTATGGGAAGAAGGTGGATGTATGGATATGTGGTACAGGACAGCGTGTGGATTGCATTTGCATACAGGTCCATGTGGACATTCTTTAAGAGTATTTATGCATAGTACTGAGTCAGTTTGTGGCAAAGTGAGTTAGTGGATTTTTCCTTGGCAGTGAGAGATTTTCTGTCAGTGTTTATGAGCACTTTGGTTGAGATTGTCACTTGAGATATTGTCCAAATACAAACGGAACTCTGCCGAAATTTTGTCAAAATCCTTTGGAAGAAATTAAGAGAGTGAAGATGGCAGAAAGTTCAACTCAAGTCACACAGATTGTTGGAGAGAAGCTGACGAGAGAGAACTACAGCATATGGTCTTACAGGATGGAGAACTTTATCATGGGCAACAGGTGAACAAGAGTGTCCCGAGGTTGGTTTGGAACCAAATAGAGAGAATGTTGAAGCACATAAAACATGGCAAGCAGGAGTAGAAGCTTACAAGAAGTGGATCGATAACTCAAGGAAAGTGATGCATTGGATTTCACTATGCATTAGTGACTTCTTTATACCACATGTGAAGAAGGCTCAACCTCCAAAGGAAGCATGGGAGATACTAGCAAGAATGAACAGCTCCAATACAGAACCACGAAAAGTTCACTTGAAGCAAAGGTTACATTGTGTATGGCGAGGAAATAGATCCATATCAGATTATGTGACAGAGATAAAGCAAATACAGGAAGATCTTGCGAGCATTAATGTTGAAGTTCCAGATGATGACTTAGTTTCAGTGACATTGAATGGTTTGGGACCGGAATACAAGTCATTGGATACATCTATATCTGTTCGAGGACACATGCCTAATTTTGAAGAGTTAGTAAACCTTTGTTTGCAAGAAGAGGTGAAGTTAGGCAAGTCAGGTCCTTCTACATCAAATAACAATTCCAGAGATCAGGTTTTTTACTCTAGAGGTCGTGGAAACAATAGAGGTGGAAGAGGAAACTATGGTTGTGGAAACAATGCTGGAAGAGGTCAATGGAAAAACCAACAAAGTCAAAGTTACAATGATTATAGCCAAAGAGGCAGGGGGAGAGTCCAAACTCGTGGACGTGGAGGTGGACGATTTGTACATCCTCAAAGAGATGGATATTGTAACAGATGTGGCATTTATGGTCACTTTGAAAGAGAATGTTACACAAGGCTAAATCAAAATCGTGATCGTGGTGGAAGAGGCCGAGGTTATGGTAGACATGGAGGAAACTTTGTTGGATATAATTCTCATGATCAAAATATATATGACAATAGATCGAGTGGACATTTATTTCCTATGGAGCATGTTGTTGGAAGCATGGTGGAGCCACATCATACAGATGATTGGTATTTAGATAGTGGTGCCACAAATCATATGACATATCATGGTGAATGGTTTGACAGAAAAGAGAAGTTAGAAGAGGATGAGTTTGTTGCTACAGGTGAGGATACTATGCATCAAATTACACATGTTGGTTCAGTTCCATTGCTAGAAAAAGACGGGACATACAACACATTGGGAGATGTTCTATATGTGCCTTCAATCACAAAGAATTTAGCATCAGTTGAACAAATGACAGATCAAGGGTTGCAAGTCCGTTTTAATCATTATGGCTTCTTCATAGAGGAGTTTCACAAAGGCAGACCAGGCAAGATATTGGCACGTGGAAGAAAGAAAGGCCGCTTGTTCTCATTGGAAGCTGGAGATCCATGTTTACACAGTGGTATGTATGCAAACAAATTAGCCACTCAAGATGATTGGGCAGAGTTATGGCATAAGAGGATTGGTCATGTCAATTTTAGAAGACTAAAGCATATGTAATCAAATCAAATCGTACGTGGATTACCAAAGTTTGGCAGATTGAATTTTGATAATGTTTGTGAAGCTTGTCAATTTGGAAAGCAATCTCGTTTACCATTTCCAAAGAGGGGGAGAATTAGCCAAAGTCCTTTGGAAATTGTTCATTCAGATATTTGGGGACCTTGTGATCATGCTACGCCAAATGGTTGTCGATATTTTATCACATTCACGGATGATTACAGCAAAATGACATGGGTTTACTTTCTAAAGGAAAAGTCAGAGACATTTGAGGTATTCTTGGAGTTCAAAGTTATGGTTGAGAAAGAGAATGGTTGTCAAATTAAATGCCTACGTACAAATGGAGGGGGAGAGTACATGTCACACAGTTTTGATGATTACTTACGTGAACAAGGCATAAGAAGATAGATTACTTGCAGATACACACCACAACAAAATGGAGTTGCTGAGAGAAAGAATAGAGTCATAGCAGAGATTGCAAGAGCCATGATGAATAAGATGAATATGCCATTAACATATTGGGATGAAGCAATTCATACAACAGTAGACATTATGAATCGAACACCAACAGCTTTCATTCATGAAATTTCACCTTATGAGAGACTTTATGGGATCAAGCCAACAGTTTCCTACATGAAAGTTTTTGGATGTGTTTGCTATGTTCATGTGCCAAATGAAGCAAGAAAGAAGATGGAGCCAAAGGCAGTGAAGTGTATATTCTTGGGCTACCCAGTTGAAAAGAAAGGTTACAAGTGCTATGATCCTACGACAAGACAATTTTATGTCAGTAGAGATGTCAGATTTTGTGAGCATGAACCATGGTACAAACCAAAGCCAGTGATGATAGAAGATGAGTATGAAGAGCAAGAGAATGTGCGTCATGTTGTTGATAAGCCAGGACCATCAACAAGAACTATTTCAGGACCACATATGGAAGAGGAGAGTACAGGAAGTATCAACCCATGGAGTGGTCGTTTGCGAGATAAGAAGCAAGACGAGAAAGGCAAGAAGAAAGTGGTTGAAGAGAGTTCTGGAGATGAAAGCCTCGATGAAGAGCATGGTTTACCACATTTGAGGACACCTGGTTGTAAGCATATTGAGAAATATGTACCCCCATATGCAAGAGTTGAAGAGAAGAGTGCACCACAGTTGAGAAGATCAGAGAGGGTGCGTTATCCAGTTGATAGATTGACATACAACGGTTACATGCGTACACATTATGCAAAGATGGTTTCACGTGTGCAACATAAAGGGCCTACATGTTTTCAAGAGGCAATTGGAAAATCAGAATGGGAGTCAGCTATGGATGATGAGATGGATGCTCTTGTGAAGAATGACACTTGGGATTTGGTTCGCTTGCCAAGTGGAAAGAAAGCAGTTGGTTCAAAATGGGTATAAAAAGTCAAGTGCAAGTCAGATGGTAGTGTGGAAAGATACAAAGCGAGGCTTGTTGCTAAAGTTTATGCACAAACAAAAGGTCTTGATTATGATGAGACATTTAGTCCAGTTGCAAAGATGACAACAGTCAGATTGGTGCTAGCAATGGCAAGTATGTTCGGTTGGAAGTTACGGCAAATGGATGTGGATAATGCATTCTTGAATGGTGACTTGGAAGAAGAAGTTTATATGATACAGCCAGAGGGTTATCAACATCTAGAGTTTCCATATTATGTGTGTAAGTTGAAGAAAGCATTGTATGGTTTGAAGCAAGCATCTAGAGCTTGGTGTGAAAAGATAACCAGATTCTTGAAGAAGATTGGATTTAAACAGTTTATTGCTGATCACTCATTGTTTTTGAAGCATGTTGATAGAGAGATCGTCGTTATTGTTATCTATGTTGATGACTTGATTCTCGCTGGAAGTCATGATGAGCAAATTTTGCATGTCAAGAAGAGTTTGTTGAGAGAATTCAACATGAAGGACCTTGGTGAGTTGAGATATTTCTTGGGAATTGAAATTGTCAATACTTTATCAGGAATTTGGATGATACAAAGACAATATGTGTTGGATATGCTTGAGAAGTATGGAATGATAGCGTGCAAACCGGTTGATACACCTCTTGATCAAAATGTGAAGTTGTTTGATGATGGACATTACATTGAGGATGTCACTATGTACCGCAAGATGGTTGGAAGCCTTATTTACTTGACAATAACAAGGCCAGATTTGAGTTATGCAGTGGGTGTTGTGAGTCAATTCATGCAAAAGCCATGTAAAAGTCATCTTGATGCAGTGAGATGGATTATGAGATATGTGAAAACCACTGTCAGTTATGGAATGTTTTATGAAAAGAATGGGAAGCTTTGTCTTTATGGTTACAAAGATGCAGATTGGGCAGGAGATTTTATGGATAGAAGATCTACAAGTGGTTATGCATTTTCCATTGGCAATGGTATGATAAGTTGGAGTAGCAAGAAGCAATCAACTGTAGCATTATCAAGTACAGAAGCTGAATATCGTGGAGCAGATTTGGCAGCATGTGAAGAGTCATGGTTGAGAGTGCTTATGGTAGAATTTGGTTTTGACTATCTTGACAGTGTCATTATATATTGTGACAATATTAGCAACATCATGTTGGCAAAGAATCCAGTCTACCATGCTCGCTCTAAACACATTGAGGTACATTATCACTTCATTAGAGAAAAAGTTTTGGCAAATGAGATTGATTTGGTGTATGTGAAGACAAATGATCAAGTTGCGGATATATTCACAAAAGCTCTTGGAAAGGAGAAGTTTTTCTACTTTTGTGGAGCATTGGGAATCCATCATATGAAAGCTCACTCTGAGCTTGAGGGGGAGTGTTAAAGAATATGATGTTAAAGAATATGTCCATTGTGCTATGGGTGGCTGAACACTGACTATACTATGTTGTAAATATACTTTGGATAATAGTTCAAAAGAGAAGAAGAGAAGAGCAGCTCGTTGAATGTCTGCTGCTGCAGGGTAACGATTGTGTGTGTGTGTCTCAATGTGTGTTGGTGTGTGTGTGCGTAGTCTTCTTTCCTACCTTCTCCATCACCTGCGCACTCTACAAGTATGCCATGATCATGGTTTCCGATGTCGTTGGTTGGGTGGTTGTGTTGCTACCTCCACACTTAGAAGATTTTGGATCATTTTCCACAATGGTTGTGGACCTTGTTGAAGAAGAAGAACTCTTGTGAGTGTCGAAAGACATTGTATGTAAAATAAGAGATGAGAGTTAATTTTCTTGAACCTGTTCACTTCAGAAGTGCTGCTATAGAAACGCCTTCCATAACTCTAAAAATCTCTATCTCTACATTAATGTGTAGAGGGCTGTGCTCTTTGATTGAGCCTATCGATCACCCAAATTAGAGTTCAGATGAAGAAGTTATGATCAAAAGAGTGAACTGTTGCCTACTAGGTCAAAAAACGGCTGCATTTTTTGTTGAAGGGGAGAGAGAGAGAGAGAGAGAGAGAGAGAGCTTGCAGATGAGTGTATGAGATAGGGAGATGAGATGTCATTTGTATGTTGGGCATTTGTGAAGGGGTTGTAAAAATAAGAATAAGTGTGTTGCGTGTAAGCCAAGAGTAGAACCGCAGCCCTATAGGGTGTAAGCCTTGAATTGCTTGGGCTATTGACATCATTCAAATTTCTTAAAACCTTGAAGATACAAAGCTTTCTTGAAGACAAAGATATGTTTTGTTACACTATTGTAAAAGAAATTTCAATATTCATAAATTAATGATAATTTCACACTATATCTTACGCTCCTCGTCTTTCTCTCTCTTTTGAAATATGTCATCATATATTCTTTTCTCTCTCTTTGTTTTGTTGAGATTTGATATCAAAACTACATGTACATTCCATGTACCAGTGGATTTTAGTAGCACCTGCAACCCTTTTAGGCCATGGCAGTTTGGGGTTCAAGAGTTTGAGCATGATTATTGTTTGCTAGGTTTTTCTTGGTTTGGGTTTGCTCCATGGCCTAGGCCTAGAAAAATATCTATCATGAGATTCAAGGACGCCACATAATTCTTCTCTTTGTAACATCGATATAGTGTTGTTCTCTTGATTTTCTTGCATAGAGGAATAATGGTTTTCTCTTTCACATCCACAATCCTCCTCACTCCTTGGTTGCTGAAATCCTAAAGATCATGACCTAGATCCCCATTTTGAGCCTTTATGTAAGAGAATCAAAACTAACACATAAGTGATACTTGAAGGGAAAGAAAGACTCAGAATAGAGGAAGCAAAACATGTAGATATTTGGTCACATGGTTTTCTCTATCCTTTGAGTCCAATGACTAATGCCTCTCCAACATTTGTAAATCCTATTGTTTTAATTGACCTTTGTTGGTGATGGAGAGAATTGCTTGGTTGGTTATTACAAAGCTTACATGGCCAAGCTAAAATTCATGAATGTGTGGTGCATCTATAAGAAAATGAGATTGTACAGCTTTCTCGCTTACATTGTAATGACCAAAAAGCCATATTGTAGCACACATAGAATTACAAGTCCTTCTAGATGAGTTAAAATTATTACAAAATAAAGATACAAGCTTAGGTGCTTGTGTACAAAAGAAGAAAGCACAAAATATTGGAACCTTGAAGACTAGATTTGGTGGTCTTCAGAAAAGAATCCAAGCATTGAGGTAAGGATTCCAAACATTCTAATCTATTTGAACTAAACTAGTTGGCTTCTTTTGTATGTATTTGTGAGACTGAGGGGACTAGAGCATGCAACTCTCCCTCAACCATGCCTTATATAGGCCCTGCCTAACTCTTAATAGGGCCCTCTTGATTGCATGTCCATCCTGGCCCTTGGCCTGCCGCCTAGTGTTACCCTAGGCCTGACATCACTCCCCCCCTTAGAGAAGCGTTTTCATTCTCAACATTAAAGTGGTTGTATCTTCATAAGAGCACTAATGTTTTCCACAGTGGCATCCTTCAATCTGTTCATTTTATTGGAACACGATTCAATCGGAGGTTCAATGAAATCAAGAATAACATCTTGAGTTTTCCACATTGTTGTTGTCCATTTGTCTTGTGTAACTAGCCTATATTCCACATAGTGTGTAGACTTCACTTATAACTCACTTGAGTATGCTAAATGAGTTATCACAACTAAGATGTACCTTAAAGAGAACCAAGTTTCACTTTCCATGAAAGTAACTTGCTGATGTGACTTATCAGCAAAGTTTAAGTCCTTGAATTTTATTTTTTTTTGATTTTCATCAGTCCCCACCGTAACTAGTGTTCAAGGTTGAGAACTTGACTTACAAATGAAGAGACTAAACCTAGTCATAAAAATGCTTTACCTTTTGGTAAGCAAACTCCAACTAGAGAGATGCATGCTTTCTAATGGGATTTATTGGTGCTCACGTACGCGTGTCCCATATCCTTTAGCACAAGATTACACTTGCGATGTGTCTATCCCCTTTTGATACATAACAATACTGAGATGTGTTTCCACCACCATTTACAGGAAGTCTTCCAAAATGATTGGTAAACATGGATTACAATGCATTAAAACATGGTTGAGGAACAATGTTATAAGTTGTCATCTTGGGTAACTTGAAAGATCAACAAGCACACAAACCAAGCCATGACCTCTACTGGTGATTGTTAGATCTATGTCATGAATGTGCATGTTTCTCCAAATTAGCCTTTGCTAAACACTAGGGCACATAGCACCTAGTGTGCATGCATTTAGAAAAAACGGATCCAAACCTGGATATCCATGACCATACTTTACCATACTTATGGCGAATGTGATGCTCATAGAACACATGGAAGAGGAGTGTAAACAGTTCTGAAAAGAAACTAAGTACTAACTGCAATCATTTGCAAGCCTTGCTATAAATATTTGAACCATAATAGAATGTGAAACATAAGTCACTTCTACGTACAAAAAATGAAACATTTTCATTAACAACACATAGCCTTGCTATATGCATAAAAAACCACCCGTTAATGTTGTTTAGCAGCTCTTGTAACCTCAACAAGTAGTTCCGAGTATCCGACAATTTTTTGCCATTGAAATTGTTCCTGATATAGTGCTCAAAACGGTTTATGAAATGGATTTGACCAGCACCTAGGGACTTTGTCATGACACATAATTGAAATACTAGGCGCTAATGTCATTCACAGAGATCCATATTCTCCATATGTGGAATATGTCTCAGATAAGTATGTCCATAAGAAGAACGTCCTTCAAGTATGATATGTACTTGTGTGGGGAGATAACTACAAACACTCTATGACAATGTTAGCATGAAAAAAACAAGGAAAGCAAGTGCCTTTATAGCCTTGCACGAGTCACACCGTCAAAAGGAAGAGCTACTGCATCGCCAAAACCACCTGTGAGCACCTGTAAAGATTTATGAAGAACCGTTCCAGCATGAAGCACACTTGGAATTAGGAGAAACCAAGGACATAAAGATGTATCTCATCTTGAGTAGATGTCCATAGAGCATCCATAGGCTAAAAAAAGATAAATGATGAGAGAGATATGGCCACTCAAAGTCGGGGATGTACTCTCTCTTGCTCATGAGCTGTTTGGAAAGTTTTGCAGGTGTTGCAGAGAATTGCAGCCATAAAATGGAGCCTCTTTTTATCTCTTATCACCAAAGATTTTCTCTCTCTTCTTAGCCGACAAGACTCTCCTTGTAGTCTCCTTTCAATTGATCCATTTTTGGCCTTATTTGGGTAGAAAATGAGGTGTTAGTGACTTTTGACCCAAGGGAGGGGTTCTTCTGCCCCAAGAGTCCACAATCCCCCATAGCCAAGGCTTGAGAGAGCTCCTCTCTCCTTTGATACACCCCTAATGGGCACCCCATCCTCCCCTTATACCCCCCACTTTCTCCTTCCCTCTTCTCTTGTGGGATAATCTCAGTGCCACATGGAATCCTCCTCTTGCACTTCTCCAACTCCTTCTCTGCCCACAGAAGATTTCCAGCTTGACCCCTTCTCAGGACCAACTTCTTAGGAGCATAGTGCACCGCTCCGGCCACCAAATGCGACGTCGTAAAGCACGGCTTAGAGCCCATTACTTCGGCTATCTCCAGAAATTTAAAATCTTAGTATTTCTAATTTTAGATCATCAAGTTGGCTGAGTTGCCTTTGTCGCATGCATTTGCAACCACTTTCTAAGTCGAGACCGCCCACTTCAGACGTGTATAACTCACGATGTACAAGATCGATTCACAAGTTATAAAACAAGGCTGAAAATACTTATTAAATACCATGTTTTAAGGACTCAAACAACCCAAAACACTAGTACACAATAACAAAAAAACCAAACCTTTGTACAAAATTTTATATGATCACTCCCAAGACTCGAAGCACTATGTACACATATACACATGAGGCTAGTTGGCAAGCTTTTTGGCATGATCTAATGACTTTGTGCTCATCCAAGAAATGCCTGACAACGTGAGTGAGAGGGACCCTCTTTAACCTTGCTCCACACTGGCTAAACCAAACTCATTGAGTTCCTAGACTATGTTGTATCCAATGTGATGTCCCAAAGAAAACCCTATGTATAGTCGATAACTTTGTAATGCAAGAATGCATGTTGGACACTACGACCCAAAATACATTGCTCCTACATGAACTTGTCATGTCTCTTAAAGAGAAAAATGAATGAAACCGTAGAAGCTTATGCATTCTTCTTGGAAAGATAAACAAAAACATATTCAAAAAAGAAATAAAAACAAAGTGTTGGTACATACGAAGTTGGTTTGATCTAGAAGTGGTTCCAAGAAATACCAGAGGTGTAAAACAAAAAAGAAAAAAAATCAAAAGAAATCTAGAAAATGATTAAAAAATAATAAAAAAAGAGTTAAAAATAAATCAAAATAAAAAGTAAAAATAGAAAAAACATAGTAAATTCACATAAAAATAAAAAACACGTAAAAAACTTACAAAAATTTAAAAAAGAGTTTAAAAAATCACAAAAATAGAAAACTCATAAAAAATTATATAAAAAAAAAAAATTGACAGAAAAAATCACAAAAAAAGTAAAAAAATTCCATTAAAATACTGGAATTCATAGAAAAGTTAAAAAAAGTCCAAAACAGACCGTAAAAATCAAAACTTTAAAAAAAAATCATGAAAAATCATAAAAAGACAAAAAAATTTAGAAAAATCAAAATTTCACAAAAAATTAAGAAAAATAAAGAAACTTGTCGGAAGTACTAGAAAGAGCCAAAAACAGCTTAAAAAATCCAGGAAAGCAAAAAAATCACACGTCGAGCAAATAGCACAACCAGCAAATTAAAAGCCAAAAAGCAAAGCCGGAGAAGTCCACCACAAAGCGAGTAGAAATCGAGAACAGCGGTCAGGAAAAATCGAGCAAACTGTGCCAAAGCGAATCCGAATAGCCGGAGAAAGCTGAAAATGGTCAACTTGAAGCCGTGAGCGACAGACAAATTTATGCATTTGTCAAAATCAAGCTGAAATTGACCAATCACGAGGGATTGTAGATTAAGCTGTTCATGGCCCAGGTTTTCATCGAGCTAGAGTTAATCAACTCTTGTGAGATTGAAGAGCAGTCAACTGCAAAATTGCTTTGACACAAGCAGTTTTATCCAGCCAGACAAGAGAATTTCTGCTAATTAATACCAAAATCCGCTAGGAGATAGTTTTTACAGAACAAGCCAACATGGACTCAAAGCGAGCCAAGAATTCATGTATAGCAGAGCAAGCCAGTAGCAGTGGCAACACATACACAACTGCAACAGAGCAGATTTTACAGCTATATGGCTACAATGGGGATAAGGTCTTGTACACAGATTTAGAAAGCCATAGATACTTGATGAGCAGTAAAAGCATCACAGGAGTCACGATCCTATTGATCAGAGTGAAGCCAGATTCAGAAAACTCCCAGATGTTCACAAACTTCAGTGGAGCCAGGTATTGCAAGCTCAAAGATGAAGTTCAAAAAATCAACCCAAGTGGTCATCCTAAAACTTGCACAAGTCCGCAAAGCATCCATATAGTGCATATGCAATTAGGGCCATTGTACATGGATTACAGTGGTCAGATCTATAATCGAGAACCAAAAATGGAAGATCCAACAGATCAACCAATAGAAGTAAGTCTAATTGGAGAACCAAGCAAAAGACGGTACAAAGGTCAAGATGGAGCAGTCTACAGCTTGATGCTCAGTGTTTTAAAAGAAGACGCCGACAACTTGGCAAACACAGAAACAGAAGCTCCTCAGCTCGAGCTTGACATGACAGAACCAATTGAAATACCACCAGTCATGGCATACTGCTTAGATTGTGGACAAAAAGGTGGACATTTTTCTAAAGATTGTCCAAGAAATCCTGACAACAAGGATACATCACCTGCCAAGCAAGGTACAGAGCAAATTGGAAATGCAAATCTTGATGTAAGTGCGTTTAACTCGTCACTGTTAATGCAAGCAGATGATTCTGCATTACCATTAGAAGCATCACTAAAACCACTGCAAGTTCAAAATGAGCATAAAGATGCACAGGCACCCAAAAAGCTTAAAATTGATTCTTTGAACAACAAATTCTTGCATGAATTTAGTCAAGGTGTCGAGATATCATCGAAGGTTGAAAAGACTGTTACATTTGCAAATGATTCTGCATCCACTGTCACAAGTGTGTAATCATTCACGAGTCTAAGGGACACATCAAATAAAATGATGTTAGCTTTGTATGGCACCCATAATTCATATGCACACTATGTAGACCAAAAAGGGAAACTATACAAGAAAGATCAAATAGTGTTTGAATGGCCCACATACCAGCTCATAGAAGTGCGTCCAGTGATGGACCAGAAAGGATGGTTCGTTTCAGAGGAAAGAATCTATTATAGCCCATCCTCTTTAGAGCTAAAGGATATTAACCGAGTGAACCTAGAAATCTGTTCAGAGCCAAACTCTCCTCCATCGGAAATCAAACTTTGATGTTGTGACCAAACGAACATATACTTTGACCAAAACGGTCGTAGATATAGACGAGAGTCTAGCATCTATGATACCTTGGGTCTTGAAACCACAAAAGCTCATATCATAGGAGACCCATGGGATAGACACTATTAAGGCAAGGATAATGCTATCTACAGCTTGACTTGGGAAATAATTTGTCATGTTTCACGAAGATATATAGGAAGCAGTGCAAAAGGTTTACAGATGACGAATGTCAACAGTGCTACCCAAAGTATACCTTCATAGCCCAAAAGGTGAAGCTAAATTAGAGCCAAAAAATTTTGAACTCTTACAATGAAGCAGGCTATAGTGATCACCCTAGGAAGGGGGGAGTTGTAAATCCATCAAGCTCAGCTCATGTACCAGGAAATGCTACACCAATTAGAAGCCCTAGAGCTTCTAGCCAACAAACTCCTTCAAAGCAAAAACCATTGAAAGATCATATGGCTGTTGGAAGTTTCCAATTGACCCAGGTTCCATCAGAGTCTACAGACAAATGCTTCTATAAAGATCATCAATGACATAAGTTTCAGTTGATCTCCACAAGTCAAAGTCAAAAGCCGACAAATCCCATAGTGTTCAAACAGTTACATGTGACCAAGCTCACATATGCATATCAAGATGCACATGGTAACAAATATAAGCAAGGTATGACCTTGTACAAACCCCTATGGATGGTAAGACTGAAGTCAAAGACTATCTGAAGATGATGCTAAGCCTCAAGCTGCCAGAACAGGTGACAAAATAGTCAAAGTAAATGAAAACTACAGTTTAGAAATCTACACAAACGTCACCACCAAAATCTCTTTCGAAGAGATAGATTCAGCTAGAAATTACAATGGATTGTTTAAGGTCAAAGGTTACTCAAATGCAGTCATCCAATGCTCAACAATTGCAAAAAGGTGCAATATCACAGCCAATGGTGTCAACATCGATTGAAACAGGTGGTCAAAGCAAAGAAAATGCAGATAAAGTTCAACCAAAGGATGTTGCCATAGCAAAAGAAGTCAAATCAGACACAAATCTTGAGACAATAAAGTGCAATATTGTTGGTGAAAACGAAGAAATTCTATCAAGTGAAGTAAAGCTAGATTTTCAGCTAGACAAGAACCTCATGTCTTTTCGCACTTGGAAAAGATGTGGCCAACCAGAGCTGGAAGATGCTCCTGAATTTGTGAGCATATCAGGAAACAAACAAGCAGAATGCTAGAGAATCATCTCCACCACCATTGAAGTAAGTTCACAAGTCATCATAGCTAAATTCCATGTGATCACAACAATAGATATGCCAGACGACATCATAATGGGAATGCCAATGGCTCAGAAGATGTCAGAGACACACAATTCAAACATGATGGAGTCATCACAGACAACAAATAATGAAGACCAAGATAATGAAGACAACAAATAATGAAGACCAAGATTGGTCACCCGCGGCTGATAGCACAAGGTCCTCAGTTAAAACGGAGACTTATATCAAAGTAGATCTTATTGAAGATGATTCATCTCCATCAAACAGAACAAAAGGCAACCACCATAGTATTGAGCAAAGAATGCCACCAAAGCCATAAATAAAGAAGAACGAAGTTGCAGACAACCAAGAAGAAATAGGAAGTCCAAAGATCAATTACTCATTGCCGGCTGAATCAGCTGATGAAAGTTAGATTGGAAAACAAAGTCTCAAGTCACTCTCCATAGAGACACAACTAGATCAAGATGAGACCATGGCAAAATCAGGACAAACATCAAAAGGAGCAAGTGTCAGATGTAATGCTCTACTAGATAACAAAGCAAAGTACAATATGGTTGCAGACAACATTCAAAGCATTCTAGAGATTACGCAGGACAAGCCAGGTAACAGAGAATTCATGGGTAAGGCTACAAGTCAAAAAGAAATGGTTGCTACCCTTAGCATCCAAAATCATGAAGAGCACGTAAAGTTTCAAGTGAAGCCTTCAAAAGACATGCATGCAGATGTCATCCTTGGACATTAGTGGTTAGACCATGACAAGGACTACAAAGAAGATAAAATGCTAATACTCTCTTTTCTAAGAGGTAGCAAGCAACATTTACAGGTACTGCTACTGCTAGATTCAGAGTTGCAGAAGTCACAAGAATCAAAGAAAAATCTTGTAGACAAAGGTAAAGCTAAAGTGGAACTTCCATCGAAGACTGGCAAAGGAGTTGTGATAGCATATGCCTCTACATCAAAGAATCCTCATGGATCAACTTCTTCAAGCAAGAAAGGCTTTCAAAACTTCAAGTCAATTGCTGACCCAACTGAAACCTCTAAGGAGACACACAGAAAAACAAAGATATATCAACCAAAGTACTCAAGAAAGCAAAGGAAAGTCAAGCAAGTGTTTGTTTCGAGAAATTTAGTCAAAGTCAGTGATCCAGTTTGGATTAAAGACAGGAAATCAACACAGAAAAACAAACACATGGGATGGATAGCTGAAGGAGATGAAACTTTTGTACATAACCTGTACATATAATTGTGGTTTGTGAATGCTTTGGTTGTCATTTTGGTGTGGCAATTTTTAAAGTTCTGTAAATATGCTTTTGGTCAAACATAAATGTCTGACAAGGGGACTGGGCAATGATGGTACATAACAAGTTGGTATGAGCTAGAAATGGTGAGAAGAAATACTAGAGATGTACATAGGTGCACGGCCAACGGTTAAAGCAGGTACAAATGTACTCGACAAGTAAAGGATAGCAAGAATATATGTTTTAGGTGGTTTCTTAGGCCAAGAAGGCTCCAAAGTAGGCCAGTTGGGGTGGCAGATCTACGAGTTCAAAATACGATAAAGTTTTCCTAGAATGTAATGTTCAAGATGCTCTAGAATCCGGTCTACACGGCTCCTCAAAGGAAGTCCCTCTGTGAAAGATATGATTGTTTAAAAATAGAAGGCTTTGCAGATCCTCGATGGACAGGGAAGTTGGGGATAGATAACCAGAGCTAGGGCAAGAGGATACACATGAAGAGCTTAAGTTATGATGCATGCTAGTCTTTTTGCATCATCAATCGGAGCTTCAAAAGGAAATTTATGGCCATTTGAAGATTTGTGAAGGGTCGGGTGTGTGCCGACTTGCTTGCATTGGGAGACATGCCACCATGTGTTTTTTGAGCCTCACCAGATTTTGAGAAGGTGGTGTGTGATGCATGGAGTTACTAGGATTGGATTGATCGTCAATCAGATTCTCAGGTTGCAAAATACATTGAGTCAAAGTTAAGAGTTAGTGTCGAGCAAATGGCTGCAAGGGATTTTTCTCAAATTTCGGGCTCTCAGTTTGAGGCCTCGAGGAAGCCAAAATGCGAAGAGAACTGGCATGACTGGCATGATTGAAGTTAAGGAGAAGGGCTTTTGATCGAGCTTTATGGCTTATAAATTGGATTTGTGAGCAGGGGACTACGAGGCCCTCAAAATGGCATATAAGAAGTTTTTTTTGAGGTGGGCTTTGAAGCTTTAAGGGGTATCAAGGAGTGGATCCATGGTGTGATGCCATGTGGCAAGAGAAAGAGCCCACATATGGGCACGTGGGATTGAGGTGAAGTCTATATTGGCTACAACGTGCATAGCAGTTGGGGAGTGTGAATGGAGAGAGAGCTCTCCTTGGCTCATCGTGCCAACGGCCAATGGGAGGTTGTTTTGGTGGTTGGCCAAAGACGATGGTATTTCTATCGGTTGATGGTGGCACTGTGGTGGTCTTCCATGATGACATGGAAAACCTATAAGCGATGGTTCCCATGCCTAATAGGGGCCCATTTTTTAAAGTAAAGGCAAGGAAGGGTGCACTTGCGACCTCGCTAGTGTCCCCACGAGAGAGAGAGAGAGAGAGAGAGAGAGAGAGAGAGAGAGAGAGAGAGAGAGAGAGAGAGAGAGAGAGAGAGAGAGAGAGAGAGAGAGAGAGAGAGAGAGAGAGAGAGAGAGAGAGAAATGAAATGAAATGATATATTAACGTCTTCAAAAGGCCAAAATGACCTATTAGACCATCAGATACAAAGTGGTGAATCTAATACAATGTCTAAAGTACAAGTACAAAAAGTACTGAAAGTAAAAATGAAAACTGAAATGAAGTGTGAAATGTGAAAATGTAGAATAGGCCCTCAATGACAATCTGGGTGTCGTGCTAGAATGCCTCTGATCCTCTGCTGGAGTCTCCGTCGATGTAGTGTGCTCTTGTGTCTCGGTCGTGGTCGTCTCGATCTCCCGAGCTCAATCGCCTTGTCAATGAGGGTGCCTCTGGTACGAATGCGGGTACAACCCTGTGCTGGTGGTTGGTCTCTTGGCTCCCTCAATCCAAAGAAATCTGTGATCTATCTCTGCGACTGTCGTACTCCATGTCTCCCCAACAGACTATCTCTATGTCGGTGTAGCTCAAGTAGATATAAGCCAAGGCATCTCTGGTCCTGATACCTCATGAATCTATCTAGGGGTCCAAAACCCTCCCTGAATAAGCAATGGAAGCGCCCTCGTATCTCATAATACACAGTGCAGTGGCATATGTAGTGTAGCTCTGTCTCTGGCTCTCTGCCGCACAGTTGACATATCCTAGACTCTGGTGGTATCCCTCTGAATCTACCCGTCTCAATCTCCAGCTAGTGTGAGGATGTGCGAATCTGACCAATAGCACATCGCAGACCATGAGATAAATGAGTGTCCATGTAGTTCAGACGAGTCACAAACCCATCCCCTGAAAGTTGGAGAAGGTGCTCTTTGTAGAAAGCCATCTTCGTGCCCAACTCTTGTATCGGCTCTACCCATGTCCTCTTGGTGTCCAACTGTGTAAGATCCTGACGAATGAGTCTAGTGATCTCCGTCCGTGTGACTGGCAGGGAGGGTGCATCCAGGGAATACTGAAAGGGAGGCAATCTATCCATGCTGAGACCATGCCTCTGAAACCATGAGGTCATCTGTGCATACCAACATGATGCATCTCCCTGCATCGCTAACTGTCTAGAGGACTCAAGAGCTAGTCTAGTCTAGAGAGAGAGAGAGAGAGAGAGAGAGAGAGAGAGAGAGAGAGAGAGAGAGAGAGAGAGAGAGAGAGAGAGAGAGAGAGAGAGAGAGAGAGAGAGAGAGAGAGAGAGAGAGAGAGAGAGAGAGAGAGAGAGAGAGATTCCAAAGTGCTCGAAGCGGCCACTCAAATGGAGGCCGATCAAAGTGGGCAAATGGAGGCGGACAAGAGTAGCTCAAAGGGGCAGTCAAAGCCCACCAAGGGAAGAGCTCAAAGGGTAGTCCAAAGCTAGGTAAGAGAGCATCAAAGGGTAGTCCAAAGCTAGGTAAGAGAGCATCAAAGGGGGAATCCAAGTGGATTCAAAAGGGGAAAATTCCAAAGGTGGAAAAAGAGAAAAAATAATACAAAGAAAATAAATAAAAAATGGAAAAATACAAGGACCACTAGCAACATCGCTAGTGCACCCCTCTCTCAAGCAAAGCAAGGAGATTAGATGAGTCCAAGAGAGGAGCACCTTTATAAGCTTCCAAGTGGACCAATCAAGCGACAATTTCCAAAGTTGAAGACCCCTCCCAAAAAATGTCATTTTCTTAATCAAATGAGGAGCGTTTTTTAGTGTTGTTTGAAGCCTATAAAGTGGAGTTTTCTGACAAAGGAGTGCCTGTCAACCCCCTTTTTATTTTCTCTTGAAAATGGCCATTGTAATGGTAGTGAAATCATGGTAAGTGTCTTTTGATGTGCAATCAAACCACTATTGCTTAGTTTTGGTTTTGTTTCTTCTCTTTCTCCTACTCTTGTGTTACCCAATTGTGCTGACAGTGTGGATGTGTGTGCCCCCCCAAACCATCGGTGCTTTGTGTAAGAGAGTGAGATAGAGTAGTTGTGTGCATGTGCAGGGGCTGAGACAAGCTATGGTAGTGAGTGTGAGCTGTGTTGTGGTCTTGTGGGTGTGTGAGTATTGGGAAGTGAGCAGGAAGTGCTCTACTAGTGCAAAGTGAGTCTTCTAAAGGTGTTTCTGAGAGGATAGGGGTATTTTGGATACATTGAGCTATAGAGAGGCCTTTGTTTGTGTGTTGGGTGTGTTCCCCCATTCCCCTTGTCCAATGTAACCATGGGTGTTTCCTTTGCAATAATTCAAACCCCTTGGTTAAAATCTACATGATCAAACCACTTGGTTAAAATGTACATTATCAAGCCCCTTGGTTAGATTCTGCAAAGAAATTGCTCAACTAGCAGCCGCTATCAAGTGAAATCATCTTTAGAATTGAAATTATTGCTGGCCGGCTATCAAGCCTCACCATATTGATGCTAGCAAAGCAAGAACCGTAGACATAAAATGTCAAATCCATGGGACGTAGTTGATCTGACTAGTGTATGGAGACTATAAGAAATAGCTAAGTAGAAAACTTAAGTCCAATGTGCTCTTCCCTAAATTGGTGTCAAACATCAAAAGAAACTTTCCTTACGGCAAGCTTCACTAATAATTTTGTATAGCTATGATGCTCTGAATGCGATGACACTTACTACTTAGAATGTGTAGAGTATCCAACATCCCCACATGCTCAAAAGTCATTTTGGACACTCGGACAAAATTGCACCTAAGATAAACAGCCTATTTTGGGTAGGGTAGTTTCATCCTTTGAAGCACTCTATAGCTTCCTTAGGACGTGCTCTATCTATCCCTATGGTCCAAAATCAGTTTTAATGTGTGTATGGTGCATAGGAAATGAAAATAGCTCGTAGACAGCATGCCTAAAAATACAACTTCATTGCAAGAAACTTATGTAGAAAGAGAGAGCTTTCACCTAAGAGCATGTTTGTATGCTTGGATTCACAATGCCACAGGGCACGAGGGAGACACAAGCAATCCAAAGAAACAAAGACCTCACAATACTCAGCTGCAGTGTATGCTCACTTTCATTATCCAAAAACGTAGATCAAAAGTTACAAATTTGGTTTATATACCTTAGTCAAGGTTTAAATAATGGATTCCTAACTAATTCTCAATAATAAGGCTCAAAAATTGCACATAATTACAAATTTGGAAGCCCTCTGTCCCTTACACTCTTTGACAGTCAATGATAGTACAATGGCTTTGGACTTTTACAGGATTCCTCATTGATACATGAAGTTGTGATAAATCAATGAGGGTAAAATAAGAATGATGTCCTTTTTTAGCTGAGCAGCAAGCATTCGCCCCCCCCCCCCCCCCCCCAACCCTATTGTGTCATCTGCGACTTAGCTACTTCGGGTGCTAAGTAGTGGTTGGGCTTTCTGGATTTAGTGTGCTTTTCATGTTCTTCCAGGCCTTGTTGATACTTTAAGTGAAGCTCTTTATCTGTGGTGGACATGAATTGCATGGTGATTTTTTTCTCTACTCGACTATTGAGTAGCTTAAAAACCTTGCTTGAAGATTTGTGATGACAAGGCCAAAAATCTTGGATCTATAGGTGAAGAATCTCATATAGATTGCCACTTCAAAAGTTTGTATATAGTAGGATGGTAAGAAAATCACCCGGGCATAAAAGACATGGAGAACTTCCTCTCAAGGCTGGCCTGATAGATCATAGCATAATCCTTTGTTACCTTCAAGGAAGGACATCCATCTTGTATCTATTTGCTCTGCATACTGGAAGGTTTGTAAGTAGGTAAGGAGCATCTTAAAGATCTTGACCATCATGATGCATGCAAAATTTGGTATCCCATGGAACAAATGAATAGTCGAGGAAAGTATGTCCACCATATAGTCTTCAGTGGGTGTACCGGTCGGTGGTGATGGAAACCTAGGATAACTTAGCCAGGTTGCCCGCTTTTGATGGATGTTAAAGTGCGAATGCCAACTTTGGACTCTTGGTACCAGACACTACACGTGATCTTGCTTGATAATTGTTGATGCATTTGTGTATAGGATGAGATACCTGGGGTGTTAGTTTAACCAGATCTCCTACCAATTTGGATGTACCATTACAGAGTTGGCTTCAATTTCTTTGAGCAATCTTTCCTTGATTTTTAACACTTAAAACTTGATGAATGGGAAGCGGAGAGCTTGTTGATTCCATTATTCATTGATATTGGTCAATGTGGGAAGATTGACACTAATTGAATGCAGGATTCACTCTTCCCATTGTGTCCCTTCTTTCCATATGTGCTCTGTTTCCTCCTCCACTTACTTTTTTAGTGCGATTTCTTCCTCTTCAGTATGGCTTTTGGGTAGAGTGGAGTGTCTAGCTTCCTCTTGGGGAATCACTAGCTCTAGGAGATTTCCTTCTTGAGTTGTCACTTCTTCAAAATTCTCCCTCATTGATAGAGATGATTCCCAATCATTGCATAATTGGCTGCTTCAGTCTATATTTCTCTTCATCTTTGTTTACTCATATTTTTTTGGGAATATTCTTTTAGTCAGATATTCCACCAGGTATCTACTCCACTATTGAAATGCCCTTGGTGGGACTGCCTTGGAATGAGCCTCCCAACCTCCCTTTAAATAGCCCCCTGGGCCTCATTCCCTATCCACACTCACAGCCGGCCCCTTGGGCCTGGTGCTTGACCTCCGGGCTTTGCCCTTGGCCTGACATTACTCCCCCCTTGGAGAAGCGTTTTCGTCCTCAAAAACACAAGTGATAGTATCTTCATAAGAACACTGATGTTTTCCTTATTGGTATCTCTTACGCGGGCCAATTATCCTTATGCCTGATACTTGGTGCAGTGAGGAGGTTCAATGAAACCAAGAGTAACATCTTGATTTTCAACATTGTTGTCCTTTTGCAACCACTTGAATCTAAATGGTAACTCAATTTATAACTCACCTAAGTACTTTAAAGGACTAAGCACCACGAAAAGGTGTCAAAAAACATAATCAGTTTCCAGACTTCCTGAAGATACTGAAAAATGCAAGAAAACCTTGGCGCAACTTGGCATGAAGTTGTGAGCCGGATTTCAAATTTGCGTGAGTATCTTTAAAAGCTCATAGCTACTGAGGGATAGAATAGGGAGAGAATTTCCCATTCAAAATACGTTGTGCTAACGTATGCTCTTAGCAGATCCTTTAGCAAAAAATACTTGTAACTACCAATCCAACACGGGATGAATAGCAGCAGTAAGGGTGAGGTGCTTTCCCCCAACCACTTATAGACAGTCTTCCATGGCTGACAATAAAAAATGACTCAACCATTGAGTATATAGCCATATATTTGATATGGAGTGGAGACAACCAACTAGGTTGAAAGTGGGTTGGACGAGAGTAAGCTCTTAAAATTTAGACCATCCAAACCACAGACACCCATCCTGAGCCAGTACCTTGTATGGCAGGGTGTAGACTCATAATAAATTTGTAGTAAAGATTGCACTTGCAGTGCAAAAAGGTGCAAAAAGAATAAAGTCCATGAGTTTGCATGCTGCTACAAATAAATTAGTGTTAAACACTAGGGCCCATAACACCTAGTGTGCATGCATTTAACACAAACATATCCAAACCGCAATTCCATGACGAGACTTTCTACGGTACATGTGAGAAAGCCTGACAACAAAAGGACTATAACAGAATGTGACAACCCAGTCACATCTAGGTACCAACCATGAGACATTCTCATGAACGTAGCATACTTGGATATATGTAGAAGTGACCTCCTGTTAAGGTGGTTTCACAACCCTTGTAATCAGAACAAGTATGTACATAGTACCCGACAATTTTTGGCCACTGAAATTGTTCGTGATACGGTGTGCAACCAGCACGTAGGGACTTCATCGTGACACATCATTAGGAATTAGGCACCAGTGTCAGTCCCAGAGACTTATATTCACCACATGTGGAATATATCTCAAATAAGGATGGCAGAGAAAGAGACATCCAACAAGCACAAGTTGTACTTGTGTGTGGAGGGAACTATGAACACTCCGCACCGCGAGTGAGAGCGACCCTCATTATCATTGCTACACACTGGCTAAATCGAATTCCTTGAGTTCCTAGACCATGTTGTATCCCATGTGACAACATGTGCCAAATCGAACCCTACACGTGGATTCATAACAGCATAATGCAGAAAAACAATATATGGGACATAACGGCCCAAAATGATTTGTTTTGACATGCCCTTGGCATGTCTCTAAAATATTTAAGCGTACTTATACGACTTGAAAAAACCAAGCAAAACATACTAAAAAATGGAATAACACCAAATCAATAGATGAGTACTTGGAGAGTTGAACTTAATGTTCACTTACTCGTATTCAAATGCAGAGGAGCACATCACCCACCTGTGAGACATTGCACTGGAAACCCTGGGTGTTTCCTTTGAAATCCAAACCCATTGGTTATACTCGATGTAGTCAAACCCCTTTCTAAGACCCTTTGTAGAAACTGCTCAACTAGCCGGTAACCAACATAGTCAACCGTGTACAAAATGAGAGAAATAGGTAGATTTTTGAATTCTTTCCTTGAAAGTATAACGAGAATAGATCAAATTGTTATCTTCAATGCCTATGGGATGATTGAGTAAACACTCGCTGGGTCTTACCCCAAAATTGTGCTTCCATAGACACTCAGAGTGCTATAGAGGGAGCAGGATATCAACACAAGTGAAATGCCTAGCTCTTATGGAGAAGCCATGCTGTCACAATGGTTTACTGTTTCTAGACTCCATGGGAGAGATCATCTGATGTGAGTGTATGGTTATCAAAACTCAACGCGAGCGTCACACTAAAAACATGTAGTGCAAAAATGACACCCTAAACATCCGTAATGACAAGATGCTTGCTTGTCCATTAACGTCAATGTGTACTCCACTAGGTAGATTTGTTTGATCTTAAGAACAATCACCCAAAAAATGCTAGTAGTTGGGTCTTACCCGAGATGTGACAATGACTCTTAGCCAGTGTGTGTGGTTCATAGCCCTCATGGCAATTAGTGGTCCATCGACGAACTGATGAAGACTAATGTGGATGGCGTCTTGCCCAATTGCTAGGTGAGAGCTAGAGCACCTTGGCTTAGGCTGACTCATGAGCAAAACATGTATCAAAAGACTCTTAAAAAGTTTTCTTTATTCTTTGAGAGAAATAAGAAAGAGAGACACACACACACACACACAGAGAGAGAGAGAGAGAGAGAGAGAGAGAGAGAGAGAGAGAGAGAGAGAGAGAGAGAGAATGCTGGGTTGAGGAACTTTCCTTAAGTGACTACTTTGTATATGCTGTGCCCATGCTCATGTGAATCTTATGCATAGCGTGCAGCTTATCATATAAGCATGCCACAATTTTTTGCTATGACTCTCTCATCAGAGAGGTAACAGAAAAACACAAAACAAGTCATAGACTGACCCACCTACCGTGTATGTGGTTGTGATGACACCAATGTCACTTAATGATAGCATTTTGCCTTTGAGTTAAGTCCTTGATTTGGTTATTTTTAGTGTTGTTGCACGTTGATAGCAACCAAAATTATGTGAACCAATCCAGAACTTATCTTGTCCTTGACAAATTGTCTAGTGTTATAGTGGAAGCATGTTTCAGGATGTGGTAGAATTGAATCCACCTATCTAGCATGCCATGTATACATAATCTTAAGCCCGTGGCAAAAGTGATGGCCTCAAACATGAGAGTGAAAACCATAAGTGTTGTGCATAGGTTAGACTGGTAGGGATTCTGTGAGCTGAGGTTCCCTATTTTACCAGTTTCTTGAACTTGTGTGCCAATGCCCTTGATGCCAAGTCATTGGGTAGTACCTTGGCACAAGGGAGAAGCCTTGCTTCCTGTAAAATTGTCAAAGCACTTGGCTTTACACAAAAGCAGTAGTTTCTAATCAAAGGTGTAAACATGGAAAATGAACAAAACTGAATATGGTATAACCTAGTCATTCTATTGTAACCAGTTGTCTTGAGATGTCAAGGGAAAACTTGCTCAAATGCAGCTCATAGCCCTATCTTGCGCGAGAGATAATATATTTTATACAATATCGTATATCATATACACATGTATGGTATGTAATGAAATAACGTGCAATCATATTTCCAATTCCCCTGCCAAGTTTGTATGCTCATAGCATAGTCCAAATGTGGGAATCTTCAATGCAAGATGCCCAAATTGTAGCCAACACATGGTGGTACCGACGTACAAAGATCATGGCGAATGAAAATTGACCTTGTCAAGAAATTTCAATTGAAATTGGCTAGTGTCGTGTGGTGAGCATCTTTGTCGGCTTCTGGAAGCAGTGAGAAGCAGTGACAAGAAGTCGGCCATGCCAAGCTCTGTGCACCCTTCATGAAGTCGAGCCAAAGGGTGTGCCGATCTCCATGAGATTCCATGGGCATCAAAATGGAACTGCTATTGATGTGTGCAACAGATCAGGGCTGTAGGTACTCAATCCATGCTTATTTCATGTTGGCAGGTTAAGAATTGGCTCGATGCCAACAAAAATGTAATGCTTAAAACAACTGTCACAAGCCATGCTTGTGTTTGGAGTGCCTAAAGTGCACTTCCCTTGATTTTCATGCGAGGCTTGCTAGAAGGCAATGCAAGCCTTGCTTGCCCGAAATGTTATGTAAATTTCAAAGTAACAATGCAGCATGCACATTATAGGCATAATTCAGTTGCATGTGCAAGTAATGATCATTTAGGCTAGCAAAATCATGCAAATGAATGGAGATTGATAACTTGTACAACAACCTTGCTGGGAGAAGAATCACCCATCATGCTCGAATAAATTTTCCAAACAACTACAAAACAAATGCATACCTCATTACTGACTTGTGCCGACTTACCTTGCTAGCCGCATGGCCTATGCGGTAGCTCTTTCATGATCCTTGCAACACGTTTCACGTCATCACGGGAGGCAATACAACTTCTTGAAAGTGTAAACAGTGGTTGGTCTTGCCAAATATTGGCTCCTTAAATGCCACAGGACTTGCCTGTACCAGCATGGCATAGGCCTTGTTGAACATACTAAAATTGCTCCATGCTTTTCTTGTTGTGCGTATAATGCAGACAGATCTGCAAGATTCAAAGAAGTTATAATTGAAAACATTAAAGTCAACTTGCTTACCGACTCTAAAAGTGTCTTGCCCTAAGGCCAAGTATAAAAAACAGGGAGTTGCCAAGTCAACAATGGCGCACACAACAGCGCAAGAGAGAAAGAGGCTGCCCCGGCCTGTGTGGTGCTCGGCTTGTAGCATGCCAGGGTCGAGAAGTGCTCCCCTCGGCCGCGTGATCTTGTTGAAATCCTCTGCACCCGCTTTGGTGAGGGTCGAGATGTCCTCCCCTCCTTGGCTCAAGGGCACCTGCACATGGGTTTGCCTTCGTCGTCTTCGACCACCTTCCCTGCTAAGCGGCCATGCCCACCTCCAAGCTCCTCGGCCCCCTAGTTTACATGCATCTGTAAAAGTGGGGGGGGTCCATATGTAAAAGTGCCATGTGCAACAATGGGCTTAAAAGAACCTAAGGTTCAGCCCATTAAGACTTCCAAAATGCTAAAGTTCCAAAATTCAAAGGTTGTGTCCAAAGGTCAAACATTGGGGGAATTGGATGCTTTGTGTGTGTCCCAAAAGTCTTTAGCAATCCCTACATAGGAGCGGGCAAGCCTTGCAAGTAGGGGATGAGAGAGAAACTCACACACACACACACACACACACACACACACACACACACACACACACACACACACACACACACACACACACACACACACACACACACACACACACACACACACACACAAAAGCTCCCTTTACACAAAGGGAATGAGGGACACATGTCAGCTCCCTAGCCCAGATGCCCACATGGTGTACCAAATTCCTATTGGATGGCCTTGGAGGTGGATCAATGAGAATTAGGCTAGAGTAAATCTAGTTTAATTAATTTAAGAACACTTAATAAAAGAACCAATAAGAATTAAGCTCTCTAGAAGACTATTGGACAGTCTCCCAAGGGGACTAATGAGCATTCAACAGCCTAATGGCTTGCCTGATTCCTATTGGCCAGGAGGCAAAGGGGTCCAATGAGAGTTAAGTTGAGTTAAAAAATTACCTAAAGCTCTCACAAAAGGGGAAAGGGGGACACATGTCAGAAGGCTATCACTTATGCTGCTTAATTACCATTGGCTAATAAACCTGGGAAGGTCCAATAGGATGCTAGCAAGAGCAAATAGCAAGAGGGGTCGACCAAGAGAGAGAGGGGGCTGATTTTTCAAAGGCATTATCACCTACACACTCACACTAGCACACGTGTGAAGTAAAGAAGACTCTCTCTCCTTATCAAGCTTTAATGGAAAACTTATCACCTACTCCAAGCTTGTGAGAAGGGAGGTCTACACCAACAACTCTTGGCTTTGTGATGCAAATCCAACCAAGAGCCAAGCTTCAATGCATGCTCATCTCGTCTACCATTCTAATTACTAAGCTAAGCTATGCTAATATGAGTGATTATGTGAGGAGATGTACATCTTTCTTATAAGAATACTCCTTCTTCCTCTCAATCTACTCTCATACCCCGCTAGCTCTCACCATCTTTGAAGGTGTGTGAGGTCTTGGGTCTGAGACCGTGAGGGAATTGATGTTGTGTTTGATAAGCGTTTTGCTTAGTGCATGAAGTTTCCATCTTCATTGCAGTAGCTAGTATTGAAGGAACACAAGAAATTGTATTGTAAAATGTCTCTCTTGATGGGAGAAACCATAATACAAAGCCTTTTGGAGGGGGGACCGGCTCCATGCAAATCCGGTCCTCAACTGTTGTCAATTGCTTAATTTCTCTCTCTTTTGAAGTATTGTTCATGCTATCTAACTAGGTGTTATGCTTTTTAGTTGCTCTCTCAACCCAAGCACTCTTGTTATTCTCATTAGGAATCTATTCTAATGAAATGCTCACTATGTTCATGCTATTTTGCGCTACACATAAGTCACTAGGCCATTAAATGTTACATTGGTATCAGAGCACGAGGTTTCTCTTTTCTTGCTCAAGAAGGGAGGTCCTCAAGCTAGCTATAAATGGTTGGTACTATTAATTGCACGTGAGTAAGTAAAATAGGGATTTTTCAGTCTTGGAGTGCGCGTGCTTTCGTGCAGTTAATGGGGCATCACCGTCGAGAGCTATGGTCTTAATAGTGGAGTCCTACGGGGCTTTGCCTACAGCTTTTGCCTACAGCTTAACCAGTATTGAGCTATTAGAAGCTTGACATGAGCCGGTGCTGTTTTGGTGTTGAATGACCCTCTCTTCTATTCCTTGCAATTAATGGTATTCGAGCCATGGGTACAACATCTTGAGTGCTTTTTCTAAAGGGGTAAAGAGGAGTAGCAACTAGGGCTTGAAGTGCCAAAGTACACCTAAAAGTTTTACACCTAAAAGTTGTTAGAATGGGTGACAATAGTAAAGAAAGTGAAATTAATGTTGATAACTTTGATTTTGCTAATGGGCAAGCTATTAATGATGCCCCGATGCTTGTTAACTATCTTGTTTTGAGGCTTCAACAAGCCATGGGCAATCCATCCCTCCAAACTGAAGTGCAATGGCAGCTTTGTGCTCATGGGATTCTTCAAGCTCCCCACCATGACAAGAGAACACCTAGGAAGTCTCCTTGTGAGACTTCCAAAAGAGGTCTCTCTCCGATTCAGGAAGAAGAAGAGGATCCCTATGAAGGGCTCAGAAATTTTCTCCTTGATGATGCATCTCCTTCTCAAAGGAGAACTCAAGAGCCTCCACCGAAGGAATGAGAAATAAGTGAGTCTCCCGCCACCTTAGCAGACATAGGTCCATGAAGACGATGGGCTAAACGCTCTCCATCACTTCCAAAACGGAAAAGACCATCGCACACTTCTCCACACCATACATCAAAGAGGGATGACAAAAAGCAAGAGAAGAAAAAGGCAAGAAAGAGGACACCCTCTTATCCATCTTCTTCATCCTCTTCCTCTTATGAAAGCGATGGTGAAGACAATGAAGATCAAGGCAAGAAAAAGGGGAGAAATAGGTCACCCTCTTCTCCATCTTCCCCAAATTCTTCATCTTCTGAAGAAAGTGATAGTACAACCTTTGAACCATCAAAAAGAAGAGGCCATAGGAAATCCTATGTCGCATGGAAGAGGTCATCCAAGCTCAAGAAGTTCAAAGAGGGAGAATGGAGCATCTACCTACGATGGCACTTTTGGTGCTACGGAAAAAGTCTTGGCCTTTATCCAACAATTCGATGCGGCGTTCGGAGATGAGGGCTTCACAGAGTCCTCTAAGCTACACCATGTAGCTATGCGCTTTCAAAAGTCCGCCAGACAATGGTGGTCTAGCCTACGGGCCAACGGTGAAGCTCTACAAACATGGAAAGCTTTAAGAGCTTCCATTATGAAGCAATTTTTGGCCACCGATTCCAAAGACAAAGTACTCACCGAATGGCGAAGCTTAAAGCTCTCTCCCTATGAATCCATCCACATATATGTAGACAAGTTTTGGGACTTACAACTCAAAGCCACTGTCTTCAAAATTTGGTTTTTGGAGAGCAAAAGCAGCAATTTTGCACGGGCAACCGAAGAAATGGCGGAGTATGTCAACTCCCAAATGCCACGCACCATATTGGCGGTAATACATCATACTATGGTGGCCTCTCGAATCACTTTCCAAACAGGGGCTAAGAGGAATTCTAAGCCCCCTGAAAACAAGGGTTCCAATGAGCCTAAGGGGAAGGACAATGTACAAAAGTCTCGTAAGGGCAATTCCAACAAAGCTAAGGAGAAGGAAGTTCACAAAGGCAAAAATAAAATCTCTCCTAAAGAGCTTGAGTGTTATCGCAAGGATAACCGGTGTTTCAAGTGCGGCGAACAAGGGCATGCATACCGCGCTTGTCCCCAAAAGAACAACCACCATGATCCTCCTAGAGCTACCTTGGTCGAAATCCAAGAGGAGGAAACTCACCACAAAGGATCTCCTCTATGCCATGCTTGGGGAAAGGTAAGAGAACATGATGCTTTTATTCTCTTTGACCCCGGTTCTACTCATAGTTTTATATCTATAGAGTTGGCCACCAAGCTAGGCATACAAACCTACTAGATGGGAGATGTCCTACCCGCAGATGGTGCTTTCAAGGCGCAAGAAGCTTCAGTCACTCCCTTAATCGGGAAATTGAGGCTCCATGTCCAAAGCTATGTGGACAAAGAGGACTTCTTTATCTCTCCTCTCAAGCATGAGGATGTAATCCTAGGGGCACCATGGTTTGATCGCATGGCTGCTAATGTTAAATTCCCTGAAAGGAGAATCTCCTTTAAGTTCAGGGAAAAAGATATGTATATAGATGCTAAGCAAATGGGTAATACTATACCCATTGTACATACTCAAGCTTTCAACAAGTCAATAAAGAGCTCTATTTCCGTGTACATGATTTTTGTTAAAGATTCTCAAAATGAACCTAATGTTTTAGAAAAAGAAAATATACACAATCAAAAGGAATTAGAGTTATCCAATTTTCTCAAGGGGTTTCAAGATGTCTTTATTGACGACATTCCTTGTGAGCTACCTCCTAAACGAGGTAATGATGACCATGCAATTGAACTTCTTCCAGGAAGTTCACCGCCTAACAAACCTCCTTATAGAATTTCTCAAGCTCAACAAGAGGAGATTATGCGGCAAGTGCATGAGTTAGTTGAGAAGGGCATGGTTAACGGCCGAGCTCATCTCCATTTTGTTCTCCTGTGCTACTAGTGCAAAAGAAAGACGGCACATATCGTATGTGTGTCGACTATAGAGCACTAAATAGGATCACTGTCAAAAATAGGTTTCCCGTTCCACGGGTAGAAGACCGATTTGATAAGCTACAAGGCTCCACCTACTTCAGTAGGATTGACCTAAAAAGTGGCTATCATCAAATAAGGATAGTTGATCAAGATATTGTAAAGACCGCATTTTGCACAACGTTTGGTCTTTACGAATACATTGTCATGCCTTTTGGCTTGACCAATGCACCAGCCACATTAAACCGCTTGATGGAGAAGCTATTCAGACCTCACCGAACCTTTACTGGAGTGTTCTTTGATGATATCATCATCTACTCTAATTCATTAGATGAACACAAGCGACACCTCCAGGTAATATTTCAAGTTCTAAGAGAGAATAAAATTTATGTTAATCGAAAGAAAAGTGAATTTTTCTTGCAAGAGATCTAGTATTTAGGTCATATTATCTCTCAAGATTGCCTAAACCAGGAAATCTTCATGAGTTAATAAGCTCTATAGGTATGTGCACATACTATAGACGCTTCATAGAAAAGTTCTCACTAATAGCAGGACCATTACATGACCTAACAAAGAAAAACATTAGGTACACATGGTCTGCCAAGGAGAACAATGCTTTCAAAAAGCTTAAAGAAAATCCCGGATCTCTCAAAGCCATTTGAGGTCCAATGTGATGCTTGTGGTGATTGCCTTGGAGCTGTTTTGCTTCAAGAATGGCACGTCATAGGCTATGAAAGTCGAAGGCTCGACCCTATTGAGCAAGTTCTAGACATATATGAAAAGGAACTCCTGCAGTTCTAAATGCCTTAGACTCATGGAAGCACTATTTATTGGGGACTCCTTTCATTCTGCGAACGGATCACCAAAGTCTTAACTACTTCATGACGCAGACCAAGCTCTCCGACAAACAAATGAGGTGGGAAAATTTCCTTTTGCAATTTCATTTTCATATTGCTCACATTGCTGGCAAGCATAATCAAGTAGCTGATGCACTCTCAAGACGGCCGAGAGTGAATGCGGTTTCCACAACAACTCGCAATGATCTATCTTCTATGATAGATGAGTATGCTATTGATCCCGATTTTAGAGATGTGATTTCAGCCCTTGCACTAGGGAAGAAAGAGGGACCATTTACTTTACAAGATGGTTATCTTCTCTATGGCAATAGACTATGCGTTACTAGCTCACTACGTGAGAAATTAATGTATGAATCTCATGCTCCTCCTTATGCAGGGCATAGAGGGATCCAGTCTACCCTAAAGGGGATTGAAACATATATCTATTGGCCTACCATGAAATCAAACATACAAGAGTATGTTTCTAAATGTGTGGTATGCCAAAAGACGAAGTTTGATAGAGGGAAGCAACTTGGATTGCTTCAACCTTTGCCAATCCCTAATTCACCATGGGAGAGCATATCCATGGATTTTATCTTTGGATTGCCTAAGTCTATCCATGGGAATACGGGAATATGGACGATAATAGACAGGTTCAATAAACAAGCTCATTTTATACCCGTCAAAAAGACTATCAAAGCCCATCAAATGGAAACCCTCTTCATTTCACAAATCTTCAAGTACCATGGCTTGCCAATGTCCATAGTGTCGGATAGAGATCCTAGAATGACCAGTAATTTTTGGAAGGGTCTCTTTGAGAATTTAGGTACAAGGCTAAACTTCTCTTTGGCCTATCACCCGCAAACGGATGGCCAAAGTGAAATAGCTAACTTAACAATTCTCGATCTACTAAAAGCCTATGTAACGGAAGTAGATCAAAGATCCCAATGGGAGAAGTACTTACCCTTAGTGGAGTATGCCTACAATAACAATGTACATACTTCCACAGGAAAAGAAACTTTTGAGGTAATTGAGAGAAGATAAAAAAGTCCCTTGCTACTTAAGGTACACGGGAAGATCTTCGCTGCAGATGAGTATAGCCGAGACCTACAAGAATCTTTCCAAAAGATTAAGGATGCTATTTCTATCTCACAACAAAGACAAAAGTCTCCTGCTGATAAGCATAGAAGAGCCCAAGCCTTTAAAGAAAATGATTGGGTCTTACTCAAATTTCCCAAGGCTCGATTAAGGCACACGACGAGCAAGAATCCTATGGGACACCAAAAGTACTATGCTAAGTTAGCAAAAAGATACTATGGTCCCTTCCAAATTCTTAGGCCAATCAATGAGATGGCCTATCAACTCAAGTTGCCTAACCATTGGCTCATACACAATGCTTTCCATGTGAGCCTACTAAATCCTTACAAAGGAGAGCCACCTCAAGAACCAACTATTGAAGACCCACCGGAGATTGAGGACCAAGAAGAGGTGCTGCAGCCCGAGTCCATTTTCCGACATGAAGACAAGGTACTAAGAGATGGTAAGACTACAGACGATATCTTATTAAGTTTAAAAATTATCCTTTTGAAGATGCTAGATGGATGCAAGGCATACAATTAAAGGATAACCTAAACCTTGTCAATGCTTACAATGCTTCCCAAGAGTAAGCAAATGTACAAATGTTAAAAATGAGAAAAATTTTTAACCTATAAGAATCTCTTTTTCTTTATTGTGCACAAAAGAAAATGAAGTAGTATGCATGCTTAGATCAAGTTTGCGGAGACGACATCTCTCGAACACCAAGTAGCGCATGTCACTCTACTATGGAAGATGATAGGACTAATGTGCAGACATGCTTGCGGCAGCCTCAGGCTCTCAAGCGCCAAATGGACTAGTCATCCATTGTGGAATGATGTCGTAGGGTAACATAGGGATCCTCTACCCGCTAAGAAAAGGACTAATGAATATGCTTTATCTTCTCTACCCCATAGTCAAGGACGACTATGATTTCAAGAGAGAGGTAATGTCATAATAATCAATATCTAATTCTCCTAAATGATTTTCTCATGTTAAACTGATCATTTAATATGGGGCAGTGCCAGGGGAGAAAAAGCTAGAATATTGGTTAAGCTAGCAGACCAGCCCCAGTAGGGATCCAAAGGAGGGAAAATTGGGATCCAAAGGGGGGGCCATCTATAAAAGAGCCATGTGAAACAATGGGCTTAAAAGACCCTAAGGTTCAGCCCATTAAGACTTCCAAAATGCTAAGGTTCCAAAATTCAAAGGTTGTGTCCAAAGGTCAAACATTGGGGGAATTGGATGCTTTGTGTGTGTCCCAAAAGTCTTTAGCAATTCCTACATAGGAGGGGGCGAGCCTTGCAAGTAGGGGATGAGAGAGAAACTCACTCACACACACACGCACACACACACACACACACACACACACACACACACACACACACACACACACACACACACACACACACACACACACACACACACACACACACACACACACACACACACAAGCTCCCTTTACAAAAGGGAATGACGGACACATGTCAGCTCCCTAGCCCAGATGCCCACAAGGTGTACTCAAATCCTATTGGATGGCCTTGGAGGTGGAACAATGAGAATTAGGCTAGAGTAAATCTAGTTTGATTAATTTAAAAACACTTACTAAAAGAACCAATAAGAATTAAGATCTCTAGAAGACTATTGGACAGTCTCCCAAGGGAACCAATGAGCATTCAGTAGCCTAATGGCTTGCCTGATTCCTATTGGCTAGGAGGCAAAGGGGTCCAATGAGAGTTTAGTTGAAATAAATAATTACCTAAAGCTCTGAGAAAAGGGGAAAGGGAGACACATGTCAGAAGGCTATCACTTATGCTGCTTAATTACCATTGGCTAACCCTGGGAAGGTCCAATAGGATGCTAGCAAGAGCAAATAGCAAGAGGGGTCGACCAAGAGAGAGAGGGGGCTGATTTTTCAAAGGCATTATCACCTACACACTCACACTAGCACACGTGTGAAGTAAAGAAGACTCTCTCTCCTTATCAAGCTTTAATGGAAAGCTTATCACCTACTCCAAGCTTGTGAGAAGGGAGGTCTACACCAACAACTCTTGGCTTTGTGATGCAAATCCAACCAAGAGCCAAGCTTCAATGCATGCTCATCTCGTCTACCATTCTAATTACTAAGCTAAGCTATGCTAATATGAGTGATTATGTGAGGAGATGTACATCTTTCTTGTAAGAATACTCCTTCTTCCTCTCAATCTACTCTCATACCCCGCTAGCTCTCACCATCTTTGAAGGTGTGTGAGGTCTTGGGTCTGAGACCGTGAGGGAATTGATGTTGTGTTTGATAAGTGTTTTTCTTAGTGCATGAAGTTTCCATCTTCATTTCACTAGCTAGTATTGAAGGAACACAAGAAATTGTATTGTAAAATGTCTTTCTTGATGGTAGAAACCATAATACAAAGCCTTTTGGAGGGGGGACTGGATCCATGCAAATTCGGTCCTCAATTGTTGTCAATTGCTTAATTTCTCTCTCTTTTGAAGTATTGTTCATGCTATCTAACTAGGTGTTATGCTTTTTAGTTGCTCTCTCCACCCAAGCACTCTTGTTATTCTCATTAGGAATCTATTCTAATGAAATGCTCACTATGTTCATGCTATTTTCCGCTACACACAAGTTACTAGGCCATTAAATGTTACATGAACCATCTCACAATACTTCCTATATTGCACGGTTTGTTCACCAAGTAGAGCAAGGATTGATGGTCTATAAAAAAGACAAACTTGTTAGCTAATAAGTAGTGTCAAAATTTCTTGACTGAATACACCATACCAAGACCTTTTCTTTGAATGGTTGTGTAGTTCTTTCTGCTAGGTTTAGTTGTCAACTTGCATAGGAGATAGAAAAATCCATGGTTCCCTCTCCTAGCTGAGCTAAGATGCAAACAATAGCAAAACTTGAAGCATCCACATGGACATGGAACACTTTGGTCCAATCTGGAGCTTTTAATATTGGTGTTGTGGTCAAAGCTATGTCTGCATACATATAGATAAATACAATGATAACCACAATGTCCCATAAATGCCTAAAATTCTTTAACATTTGTTGGTCTTTCCATTTCAACGATCACTACCACCTTCTCCATGTCTGTGGTCGTACCATTTTTTGATACAATGTGTTCGAGAATTTTTGCCCTGTCTAACCTCAAAAACGTACTTTTTAGGATTTAAGCAAATTCTATACAGACGGCATTTCTCAAAGACACATTGTAAAATGTTCAGAACGACTCTCTCTTTTTGTGAAGTGCAGGCAAAGATCATCCATGTATACTTCTAAGAAATCCCTCATATATTCCTTAAAAGCATGGCTCATTAGCCTTTTGAATGTTGTTGATGCATTGGTCAAACCAAAATGCATGACCCAATAAGCAAAAAGTTTCCCATTCCATGGCAAAAGGCGTTTTATGTTGATCTTTAGTATCTATAGCCAATTGGTTGTAACCTGAGAACCCATCCAAGAAACTATAACCTTTCTTGCTAGCAACTCGTTCTAGCACATGGTCTATGATAGGAAGAGGATAGTTATCTTGTATAGTGGCAACATTTACCTTCTTGAGATTTACACACACTTTGAGTTTACCATTTTCTTTTGGCACCACAAAAATAGGAGATACCCGATCAGTGTGTTCTATTTCGTAGATGAATTCAGCCTCCTTGAGTTCCTTGATCTCCTCCTTGATCTTTTTGGCAAATTTCTCATTATAGGTATATGGTCTTTGGCTGCTCGTCTTAGCATCATCTCTCATAGGGATAGTGTGCTGGCACATTGCACGATCTTCCCCCTTGAGAACTTTGTAGGACCAAGCAAAGACATGCCTATACTCTTTCAATTTATGAATAAGAATTTCCTCTTTTTCTTGCGACATATTTGTATATCTATGCAGGACTTGACTCTTCTCTAGTCTCTACAAGGTCAATTTGTTTGGCATTCTCTAGCCCTTCATAGGATTTCCTAGGTTCTTTTGGTTGTCGCAAGGGTTGCTCATCAACAATGATCCTTCGATCTTACAAAGTGTATTTTTTATAATGGGATGGAACACCGATTGCTCCTAATTTGTCATTGTCTGACTCCATCTCTGTGGTCCAGACTTCTTTCAAAGTTTGGTTAGCTCCTTCTAACTTTCTTTGTGTTTAGTTTTTGTCATCAAAGGTCTTATCAAGCTTGCGCGAGTTTTGTTTTGTTGCTCTAATTTTTCCGTGTTTGGATATCTTCCCGTTATCTTGTCTTTTATGCAATCCATTGCATCTACTTCATTAAGAATTGAGTTTTGTTTTCTATGGCATTTTTTGGTGCTTTCCTTTTCAGGTTATTGTCACATTTCATATGATACCTTTGTTGGCGTCTTTGATGTTGGTTTGAAAACTAAAAAAAAAAAACTTCTCCTCCCCTAAGTAGAAGTTTTTCTCTTACGTGCTCTTTTTGTGAGTCTGATTCCTTTGTTGTAATTCTTTCTCCTTCTCGTGGCCAGATATGGTCAGGCGGGCGCCCGCCCACTTATTAGCAAATAAGGAGAGTGAGAGTGGTTGACTCTCACTAAGCTCCACCAAAGGTCCTGTGTCTATCTCTCATCCCCTTCCCCTTCTCTCCTTCCCTTGCTCTCCATAGCACCTACAATTGGTATCATAGCTCAGGAGCAGCACCCCAGCCTCGGCACATCCCCGCTCCCACCCGCGTGTGCTCAAACCCCAAGCAAGGGGAAGATGTGCAATAAATCGAGCAGAGAATAGCGAGTTGAGCTTGGCATCGAGGTGCAAGCAAGAAGAGAAATCTGCAGACAACAGTCTTGAAGGTGAGAATCAAGCAACAATGGGGGAGAGAGAGAGAGAGAGAGAGAGAGAGAGAGAGAGAGAATTGAGGATGCAATCTGGCTTCATGACAAGCAAGGAGTAATTGGCCAAGAGTAGAACCGGGGGCAGGAAAGAAGATTGTGCAAGTCGAGCAAGCCTTAAGGCTTTTAACATTGGCAGCAGCATGAGCATTTGCGACCTTGACAGCGAGTGCAATTGAGCTGCAGCAAAAGCCAGAGCGGATATCCTGTGAGCAACAGGGAAAAACGAGCCAAGAAGAGAGGGGCACAGTCCAGGGCAGCCAGGCCCGTGAGCAGCAATAGGAGCCGAGAGGGTAGACCCAAATCATGCACCACACACGCACACATTCAAGAAGGCAACAATTCAGCACCAAGCAGATCAACTGCTCTGAGTGCTGTCAGACTTGCTAGTTGACCGTGCAAACATTTTGACAGAGAATAAGAATCAATTTTTAAAAAAAAGAATCAAACTTAATGGTGTGTGTGCAAGGACTCACTCCCAAGGAGCCCTTGACAACCCCCCCAACCCTCCGACCCACGACGACTCAACCACTCACACACACCTCGACACTCTCTCAACCATCTCACCGATCTTGAGAGAGAGAGAGAGAGAGAGAGAGAGAGAGAGAGAGAGAGCAGGGATTTTTTGACCTCATCACCTCGACACCAGAGGCTTTTGTTCGACGGCAAAAGGCGACATCGGCATTGACATCATCACCACTCTCAGGCATTGAGAGAGAGTGAGTGAGAGAGCTCAGGCTCCGACACCGATAAACATCTTTGACATCAGTGATTTGCCGTTTTCAACACCAACTTCAGAGTCTTGCACCGACGCGACTCGGTTTGACACTAATTTTGGTGACACTCTTTACACGGATGGATTTTTGACATCTGACCCTTACAACGAGCATTCTCGTGGTCGAGCCTTTTCCTGCGGATGGTCGTGCTTGCCACACGCAGTGGTGAGGTGCCTCTATCGTAGAGGAGTGACACCTGACAACATCGGCACCGTTTTGACTCCGAGCACCTTTTACGGCTATTTGACTAGCACATTTCCGCCCGGTGGTGGAAATCAGCACATAGCAACACCGACACGCAGGGTTACAAGTTACATGGGGCTTTTGAGCCTATTTACACACATATTCTTCAGGTTACCAAACACTTACAGACACAACGCCTTTTGGGCAATTTTGGTAGTGATTTTGATAGTAGTTTCTTTGCGGACAAATGCATTGATAGATGCTTTTTTGTGTGAGCACATCTAGTGCTACTGAGCTTTTTTGAGACCAGATATCCCTACAGGGATCACTTTTATTGCCTGCAACAATTCTTGGCGCCTATTTGAGCGTGATCACTCATGTACATTGAATTGCAGACACTGCCCATTGTACTATGTGTGGAGCCATCTTTTGGTTAGCTTGGCAAGTTTTCTCGACCATTTTTGAGACTTGGACCGGAAGAGCTCTTTCTAAGGCTCTGGCTATCCTATTGTGTTTGCTTTAGTCTTTGAAGGATTGATAGAGTGAGTTTTTTTTTTTGTTTTGAGCTGGGGTATTCTCAAATGTTGAGATATCTTCGGTGATACAGGTAGTTGAGAGGCAGCCGGAGTTCCCCTTTACAATACCCTTGCCATAGGACATGTATCTAAATGGTTTTTTGTGCTTTTAACACCGAGTTGGTGGTTTTGCGTAGTATATGCCCATTGGTTATTTTTTGAGCAGTTTATGCATTTTTTGAGTTGAATTTTGACTCCTCATACAATGGAGACTCAGCCAATTTTTTCTCACGAGTCCATTTTATGCGTTCTTGGCACTTCTAGCTGTTCTTACACAGTGATTGTACTACATTTTGGTTTGCATTTTTGCTCCTATTCTAGGGAAACTCTGCTAAAAATGTCCTTGGAAATTTGCCATAATTTTTTTTGGCTACATTCTTTTAATCATGGCTGTGAGTAGTGCTTCCAAAAGAGAAGAGTACTACATCAAAAAGTTTGATGTCTCAAATTTTGTCATTTGGTAGTAGCGTATGCAAGATGTTTTGATCAACAAAGGCTTGATAGCACTCTTGCGTGCAAGAAAAGAGAATGCGTACACTGATGATGAGTGGGATGACTTGAATGAGCATGCTATGGTGACCATTTTCATGCACCTTGGTGAATCCATTTACTTTACCATAATGGATAAGACCAATGCCAAAGATTTATGGGATGCTCTACATTGTCACGCTTTTGGATGGCAGCGACGCCTTGAACAAGGTTTTCTTGATGAAGAAATTGATGTGCATGAACATGAAAGAAGGCAGTAATGTTAGTTCTCACTTGAACAAGTTCAACAACTTGTTTTCATAGCTTACTTCAAAAGGTCTCCATTTTGATGATAAAATGAAGGCCATTTTGTTAGCGGGTCGCCGCGACGGACGTCTGCAGCATAGCTCTTTTGTACTAACATAATGTCAATATGCAAGGAAGCGACTCGGGGTGGGGCACGGAGACTTAATGAGAGTGTCAATCTCACCAAAGTGAACTCAAGGGCTACTCGTTCTACAACAAAAGCAAATCAATGACTTCCTAGTCAGACAATCAGTATGCGTCCAATCTCAACACTCAATCACGCCTTTTCGGTATCTAAACGAATCTAGAATGTCATGAAACTTAAGGAGAGGTATCACAACACTTATGGGCTCAATCCTACCAAGTTCTGTCACCATCTGGGAAGGTACATAAATCATGATCCATCACAAAAAATGTGCAAAAAATTGAAACAAAAGTACTTGGAAAGATCTACCTTAAGCATAAAAACACTTATCCATGGTCAAAACATCAAAAAACAACCATTTTAACTACCAAATCAATGCATTTAGCTCACAAACGGTACTCGCGAACCACAACAGAATTGAAAATGATTACACTTAGATCGTAGAGCAAGAGACGAGGAACGCAATGTGCTATTTGGAATAGAATTCTGATTACCCGTTCAAGAGAAAAGATGATTACAAGTTGTAGTCACAAGAAGCCTCCACAGTGCACATTTTCTTACTTCAGCTAATGATAATCTCTTCTTCAAAACTAAGGGTTTTGACTTTAAAAGTTAAGAGGCTTTCCCATGGCCATCCGGCCTCTTACAAGGGGTAGACTCTGAGAATTAAAAAGGGTATGGTCTAATCTCATCATGATTACAACTCATCTTAGGCTGAATTATAGGTTTTTTTTCGAAAAAATAGAGTGTCCACCGGGTTTGGTGTGTATACGATTGTATGCGCCCGTATCCACGAAACATTCCCTCCTTCCTATTCATGGCACGCCCTCGTGCAAGCTGTCTCTGAGGGAGTTCACTTTAGTGCCGTCGTTCGAGCATTGCAGTGAGATTTTTGAACTTCTGTGCTCTGGCTTCGATCTCGACTTTGGTTGCCAGCTCTCTGAAGGGATTATTACTGATTGTACTTTGGTAGGTGATGTGGTAGGCTGGTAGATCTTTTGTCATTGGATTGAATATGGAAGAGTCCACTTTGAAGAAACCTGTCATGAAAGCTTCTTCAAAGGTCTGCATGTAATGAGAGGGCAGAAACATGACTCTTGCATATAATCCCATGATAACATTTTTGCTGGGGATTTCGGTCTCCATATTCCGGCAAATGCCCTGCGTCCCCTCGACAAAAACCTGCCATGGATGCTCTGCTGCTTCGATGTCTCTGAAAGCTGTAATGCACGTGATGAGCATTTTGGCAATCTTTACCAGCATCTGACAAGCAAGATCTGGGTTCTCTTTCATAATATTGATTACTCCTTTCAGAGTTTGCACCATGTAATTCTCTCATGGGGGGTTATTATTGAGCGGCTTGGTAATTACCGGGTAGTTCAACACTGCCAGCCTTTTGCTTTGCCAATAGTAATAACTGTCCGAGGATCGCCGTCTGTTGGTGGGACAATAAGTGGTCGATCTTGAGATGCTGGGGGGTGTTCTTGTAATAGGTTTCGTCAGTCGGTCTCTAATCGAACCATTTCTTTCTCTAGAGTGGTTGATTGTCGAGAATGGTTTCAATCTGAAGGGCCATAATCGGCACCTCTGTGTAGTCCCCTCTGCTATTTGGTTCAATTTCTAGGAGCATCTTTTGCTGCAATAATCAAACTTCTTGTCGCATCAATGGTAGTGCGATCATTTTGTGCCCATGATGTTTTGCTACCTCATCTGGAGTGATCATGAGGAGGGCAGCAGATTCCAACACTTTGAGTTCATATTGCATATACGCCTGTGTGAAGGGTCTTTTACTTCTGAGATCCAGCATTGAATTTCATCTTTTGCCGACTCTGAGGTGGATGTCTTGGCTGGATCTGCAGATTCCTGCGTGCCTTTTCCAGCACTTGTAGTGGGCATTTCTGTTTGATGAGTTTTGAACGCTGATTGTTTGAATCCTTCACCCTACTCAAATTCTCTTGGGTCTTGCTGATACTTTGTTTGATTTTCCTTCAGAGCCTCTACTTCCTTTCTTGCCTCAGCCAATTTCCTCTTTAAGTCTTCAATTTCCTCATCCTTGGCATGTTGTAGGGCCCTATGACCTACTGTCATGATCTGTCTGTCATATTTTTCTTGTTTTAGGGCCTCCTTTAACTCTTTGATTTCCTGGCTCAAGGAAGTAGAGCCTGCAGTCATAGTCAAAGAGGAGGGTGTCTCCTATATGCCCAGGAGTTGAGTGAGAGACCTGCTAACCACTGCATACAAGCCTTGTAGCTTCTCATTCTGTTCCTTTTCTTTCGTTAGCTCCTCCCCGAGGCGTGTCTGTTCGATCTGTAATGCAGAGTTTGCCTCATTGAATTGTTGCACTTATTTATAATAGTATGTTGCATTTTCTCGTTCTCTTTGCAACTCCGATTGCACTTGGACTTGTGCGTTCTTTAGTGCTTCGATTTGTTGCTTTAACTGCCAGGTTTCTGCTGTGCTGCTCAAGATGCCTTCTTTTTGTTATCTTCCAACTCCAGCTCCTTGAGGTTGTAAAGAGATCTTTGACATTGGAATTGCAGTTTGATTTGCTCTAAGTGACCATCAATGTCAAATGAGCTAACTATCTCCGCTCCTTCTTTTATGGCCACTTGTGTGCGTGGTGTTCTTGACCCATGCTGGTCCTTTCGGCTCTGATCCGATCGCTCAGCCACCTCAACTTGATTTTCCTTTTGTTTCAAGCCCTCTAATACATCAGAGGTTGTGGCAGGCTTTGTATGTGATTTTGTTTGTTGCTCCATTCGCTGTTCTGTCTGCTTTTTGTTGACCCTTTGCACCGACTGTCCTGCACTTTCTCCTTTCTCTTGTTCTGACCTCTCTGAAATTGTCCCAGCATCCTTGGGAGAACCGAGATCTTGATCTTGTTGGTCCTGTGTGTCGTGTTGTCCCTCTCCTTGCGAGTGACTTTTCTCCTTTTTACTCTTAACAGATTCGTCAGATGATTCTAGATCATCGACGTGTTGCTTCTTTGATTCTTCTTGTTGCCTTTGCTCCATCTTTCGCTTGAGCTCATTGTGAATTCGTTGCCGCATGGCGCTGGCAATTTCCCGTTTCTCTTTAGATTCCTTCCTCTTTTGTTGCTTGATCCTTTCCAAGGCCTCCGTTTTCCTGCGTATCCGTGGAGCATTCTTGACTTCATCGTCTTCTTTCTCGTCATCCGCTTCGGTTTCTTGGGTTTGATGCTGATCTTTCTCTTGTTGGTGGAGATTTTTCCTCAATGCCTGAGCCTCTTCCATTGTCCTCCTGGCATGAGTGATGGGGATAGCTTCTGCCACATGTGCAACCTTTTTCTGTAACCGAGTGTGTATGGGCTATCCTTCTCTTCCTCCGAAGACTGGTACTCAGAAGGAGTATCTCGTGCGTGGGATCCCTCTTCCGGCTACTCCGAGAATCTGACTTGGTTTTCTCACTGTCAAAATCCCTTAGAGGTGCACTTTGCCTTGTTTGTTTGACTCTAGGATTTGGCCTTGTAGAAGGTCTGCCACTGGTCTCATAGATCTTTTGGACCTGTGGATTAGGTCTATCTGCACTTGGGCAGGTGGTAGATTGTCGATCATGCCCAGTGATTGATAGGCTATTCGTGTGAGCATTGGTCCTCCGTTCATGTAAGCTTTACTTCTTTGACCGCCCTTTAGGTTTGCTTCCACAATCATGTCAAGAAGATAGTTGCCAAAGTCGCAACTGACCACCCTGCCTTCAGCCACTGCCTTCAGCCAAACCCATCGCCATCACCACTGCCATATGCAACAAGGGTTCAATATATCTAGGCGGCTTTTGTACCTCGAAATGCTGTCATATAAGACGCAGTGGCAGTTTCGTTTCTGAGTAGATCAGGTCTTGATATGTCAACTTGTGTCCGCGTTGCTTCAAAAAGGCTTTATCATTGTCGATTGCCTTTGTTTTCTGCAATAGATTGTGCATCCCCTACGGCAGATGGAGGGCATCATTGATGATTTCAAATGTAATTTTTACTGTAACAACTGTCCCATTCTTGTCTGTCAGAGTTGCTTCCCCATTGTATTGAATTGTACTTATGAGCTCATGAGCTCGTCTGAAATCTGTTTCCCAAGGAGGCAGTCTTAAGAAATTGTCGAGCTGTAGGCACCTCACCCTTGCTTGCACTTCTAGTTTCTGGTGCAAAGTCCACATTTCCTGGGGGAAGATGGTGTTCTTTAAAATTTCTCCATCTGCGGCTTGGAACCTTCCAATGAAAATGTTTGCCAGAATTGCTTCAAGTACTTTTCGGTGAGGTGAGATTTCTCATTTGATGAGATATCGGTTATCTCATAGGGTGCCACATTCCACTCCCTTTGTGCTTTCCTTTGAGGCATCCTGTTGCCAATATGCAAGTGAAATTAGGTTTTTAGCCATTGATCAAAATTTTCGGAAAGTATAAAGTTGACCATAAAATTAAAAAGTGAGCTTAACTCTGTCAAAACTACTCCAAATTTGACCAAGTTTCACCAGTGTACCTAGGATTACTATAGGCACAAAACTGTAATGTAACAGATGGATTTTGGCAAAAAGGAACATGGATCGCAATCCATGTTGGGAAGCATTTAAAAATTCTAACTTTGGGAACTTGTCCCTGGGCATAAGGGGATGCTACTGAGCAATTTTCTCTGGATTTAGAGCTGGAGGTACATGTATCACGATCCATGTTGGGCAATATTTTGGAAATCTGATGATACCATCTGGTAGGGTTCATCTTGATTATGACTTGGTCCAAAAAGTTTGGGATTTGGATCAATGGTTTGACACTTAGGCTGAATTTTGGAAATCATGTATAGGTTCAGAGATTTTGGCTTTTGGAAGTGGATTTTTGGGATTCAAATGGCTTGAAACTTCATGGATTGGCTTTCTTGATCATACTGAATCAGATGGCATGGATTTTGGCCAAAAGGTACATGGATCGTGATCCATGTTGGGAAGCATTTGAATACAATTCTTGTGCACATTGGTCCCTATACATTTTCCTAGTACACTGGTGAAAGTTTTTCAACTTTGGACATGTTTTTCTATAGTTTGCCCCATTTTTTAGTTTATGGCCATTATTTTTCCGTTTTGACCAAATCTGTTTCTGGCAACCACTTTTGGAGTCATGTTTTGCCTGAAATCTCTCCTTGCTTTGATTTTTGATGATTGAGGTCTGTAGTTCATAGCTTTGTGTGGTTCCTTGGCAATTTTCCCCAGACATTGAATTCTTTTGAGAAGGTAAACTGAATCTTGCAAGTTTCACCATTTTGCAAGTAAACTTTTGCTTGGTTTTGATCCCATCACCATTCTTAGGTTACCTTTGCTTGTTGATAGGCTTCGAGGAGAGTTTGAAGTTTCCCAAATTACTTTAGCAGTATTTTTTACCAAAATACCATTTTATAACTGAATGTAGCAATCTAGGTGGATTTGATGATCTGTAGAGCACTTTTTGTGATCATTGTGCAACACCGTTTCTATTTGTACATTGTCCAGCTAGTGAACCACTTTTATCCTGGTTTTGTGATCATTGTGCAACACCGTTTCTATTTGTACATTGTCCAGCTAGTGAACCACTTTTATCCTGGTTTTGGCAAAAAGGTACATGGATCGCGATCCATGTTGGGATGCTTTTTGCAAAAACAGTCATGGGGTTTTGTTCCTGAGCCTCTATTGTTGATCATGTAGAAGTTTCCTTGATTTAATTAGGCTTTTAGGAACATGGATCGTGATCCATGTTCCAACACCTTTTCCTACTGTTTTTAGCTTGGCTCATTCTGCCAGGTAGTTGGGGTCTATTGATGAACTTTTTCTTGTTTTTGATGGGTTTTGGACTCCCTCATTGGCCCTGTTAGTTTGACGATTTTGTGACCTTGTACTGCTTCGATTTGTTGTTTTGGTATTGTTGATGAAGTATGGGTCACTCACACATGCTCTTGCAAGGCTAATGATCATACTTGACAAATCTGGTGTAGTGAGATCCACTGAGGTGGTCGCAACAGGTAGACGCAATTCCAAAAACTCTATGCTCATGTGGCTCTCTCTCTCTCTCTCTCTCTCTCTCTCTCTCTCTCTCTGTGTGAATGCAAATGAGCTTCTGTTACCCTTTTTTGACTATATGATCCAAGTCTACCCGGAATGCCCCATTTATACTTACCTTCATTGCTCATATCTTGTTGGGTACATCACCTACGGTTCAAACCGTTCGTCATTCTGACACTCGATTTACAAATGGCGTTCGATCTGCAGTTTTGATCCTTCAGAAGTTGGCTCAAAATTCATCTTGTGTTGAATTTTTCCATATATGCCATGTTTGAATCCCTTGCTTTGAAGTTTTGGCGTTTGCTTTCAAAAGTCGATTTTGACTTTCCTAGCTCGACTTATCAATTTTTTGTTGATTACCTGTCATTTTTGCTTTTTTGTGAAATAAACAATGATTATTAGTTAGCCAAATATTAGCCAAAATTAGTGTCACTTCCTTATATACATGCTCTTATTCTGGTATTAGATGGTGACAGTATGGCTCATGATTATGCCAACTAAGAGTCTGTCAGGCTCTGAAAAACTTGTGTTTTTTAAGGAAACGGGAAAGAAAGGAAACAAAAAGAAAAGAAAAGAAGTAGGATGATAATAATGGTATATACAAATGATACTCCAACCGCATTTCCCCCCTTCCTAGAGTGAGTCGTCCGCGATGAGCATGTGTCAAAGTGCATGGGAATAAAGCGCGTGTCTATTGAGGCGGTCCGGGGCGGGCAACAAGAAGAGCAACCTCTAGACACCCTTCAAGGCTCCCGTGCTGCTCAATTGGGTTGGGGTTGGAAAAACAACAAACACACACACAAACCCGCAACCTAACCCTACACATATTTGGGGCACCACCTAGTTTTGGATGCGAACTAGGACGCGTAAAGAGAGAGAGAGAGAGAGAGAGAGAGAGAGAGAGAGAGAGAGAGAGAGAGAGAGAGAGAGAGAGCTCGGGCTGCTTTGAAACGTATCGGCAATGATCAAGCAAACACAATTATATATGTAAGAAAGAGAGAGAAGGGGGAGGGGGTGTTTGTTGCACTAATACCTTCTTACAAATCTGTCATGACCAATCAAAGTGATATTAGTATTTGTTCAACATAGCTTGAGTAAATTACACCACAACACATCACAAGAAAAGCCACCCCACTCACTGTCTTAAGGCCAGGGGAGTCCTCTCCACCCTGTTGCCCTCTTACAGTATGTGGGATTTATGGCTAAATTGATGACAACACTAGAGACAAGCTATCAAGAACTTAACAAAAAAAACACCAAAACACTTACACATCATTGTTGTCCATTACTTCACGTGGGAAGAGAGACAAAGTATCCAAGCTTAGTCCAAATCCACCTTCCTTGATTCAGCAAATGTTGGGCTTACACTAGTAGGAGAAATGATAGATTTCCTACTCTCAATTGAGTGATCACTCTCTCTCTTATAATGGCATAGAGTTCCCTTGCTAATCTCCTATTACAACACATGCACATGCATAAGACAATGAGCTTCCACTCAAGAGCTCCTTCTAGAGAGGTTGAGCTTGGCTTCTCAAGCTATAGCATAGTGCTCTTGCTTATGGCTCCCCCTATTACAACACATGCACATGCATAAGACAATGAGCTTCCACTCAAGAGCTCCTTCTAGAGAGGTTGAGCTTGGCTTCTCAAGCTATACATAGTGCTCTTGCTTATGGCTCCCCCCTTTTGTGCTAGCTACACCTTCCTTTTATAGCAATTTTGAAGGCTAGGGTTACTCCTCTAACCATGGTTGGGTTAGATTTTCAGCAATTTATCTAATTTCTTTTGCTTGGAATTATCAAGAAGTTGGTGGGGAAAGAGAGAAGAGAGAAATGGAGGTGATAGGACTTTTCATAGTGGGTTAGTGTTAGTAGAGTTAGTATTAAGTTACAAATGGAATTGGATATTTACAATGGGAGTATCCATGTAGGATACAAACAAGGAAGAAAAACTCTTAAGAGGTAAGAAAAGGTGGATTTCTTACAAGGTTGATGCTCCAAGTGTCTTGAGTAGGGCCGATTTTGACGCTTGTTGACGGTCCACTAGCTTTGACGGTACATTTTTTCTCCACTCTTGACCTTCCTTGAGAGACAAGGTAATTGAAGTTGAGTAATCAACCACCATGATGCTGTCTTTTAAGAGAAGAGGCTGAATTTTGTGGTTTTTTTGATAGATATGGGTAAATTGGAGGAGGAAAAATGAGACTAGGTGGTCAATTTTGGAATGGAATTGTGTGTGGGAGGTATGAGTTCACCATGGTTTCTCTTATTCTTCAAGGTTGAGGAGAAGGTGAGTAGGGTGCAGAGAGGAGGGGTGAGAGAGGTGGGGATGATGAGTGGAGAAGTGTGTGTGAAAGAGGAAAATGATAAAGTGGAAGAGAGAGTGTGGCTGCATAACATGGGAAAATTGGGGTCCACTAATAAAATCATAGCTCACAGCTCGTAGCTCAAAAAAATATGAAAAACTTTGAGGCAAAAGTTCAGCCCACAAGCTACAACTTTTGTTTGTATCACCTTTTCAAATTCGGAGAGCAAGTGAACTTTAAAAATTCAGCAAAACCGATCGTTTTTTTCCACTGTACAAGGTCCTTGTGGGGTCCTTCTTTGGATGATTCTTTTGAATACCTCCAAGAGTGAGCCCTCCATAGTGTATGTATGCATGCCACCTACCCTTGACCTTATTTGGTAGGTCTATAATTGAAGATATTGTTGAGATTATGATATAAGTGAATAGTACAACTAAGAAAATCAAATATTGAGGGGTCTAAAAAATATGTACATGTCAAATATAAATAATATAAGTGGGAAAAATACAAAGAGGTCAAAAGAAATCTCTCTCATTATGAGGCTACCATAAAAAGATAAATATTTTTGGTGTTCTAATTTTTTAGAAAAAAAAACAAAATAGATGTAGGAAGGGAAAAATCACAATAGTGAAAAAATATACACATAAATAAAACTAGTTTTTTTGGATTTTTGTTGGGGTGGAGTTACACCAAATATAAGAGAAGCTTACATGAAAATATTTCTATATGGAATAAAGAGTATGAAAAATGGTAAGAAAAAATTGTGGTAATGGTGAGGCAATGTACAGAGCATAAATAACACACACCTAGGTAGAAATATTTAAATAAATACCAAAATAATTATGAAAAAATCTTTTATTTAGGCCCTATATACAAAGAAATATTTACATATGCATGGGCCATAATATACTTATATTTTTTATTATTTTTTATTTTTTTGGCTCAACTAGCCCAATGACTAGCTAATTGAGGGTTTTTTAAGAAGATATGGGAAAAGTCCCGTGACTCACGCACGCCTATGTACAGTGAAATGGTAGGGATAGCCACAGTGTTTGGGTGATTTTGGTAGGGTGAGGTAACTCACTGTGGCAATTACAAAGAGCCGAAAAACGGCTATCATTAGCCCTCCCCCTGGATGATGGTATATTCATGTACCATCATAGAGCATCTTTTCCAAAGAGAGTGCTTCAGAGTCCTTGACGAGATCTTTATTGTTTGGCCCCTCAGAATTTTGGCTAGAGTTACACTCATGCTTTATGTAACAATACTTACATGAGACAGCGGCCTTTGGACAGATCTTTGGTAGATCCTTTGGTAGAAGGCGACTCAAATAGGGCTTCAAGCGATACCCGTTTACCTTCCTGGAGTGCTCTTTACCATTGAAGTCCATAAGCTGATAGTAACTAGAATTGAAAGCCTTCTTGACTATGTATGGCCCTTGCCATCTTGTTTCAAATTTGGCATCAAAACAATTATCGAGTCGATTGTCATACCTTAGCACCAGATCTCCTTCATTGATGCCTTTGTCCTTTAGTTTCTTGTCAAGCTTCTCCTTCGCCTGCGTAGCTTTCCTCTTGTAGCACTCGTATGCTGCTTCTCTTTTCCACTCAAGCTCAGCTAAGGTAAGAAGTCGATCCATCCATGCTTCTTGATCATCTTGTGTTGCTTTGCCATGAAGTCGCATTGTTGGAATGCTGAGCTCAATTGGTTGTAAAGCCTCTTGACCATAGACCAAGTGAAATGGTGTAAACTCCGTGGCTTCCCTATATGTGGTTCGATACGCCCACAAGGCACCATCCAAGAAGTCATCCCACAACTTTGTCTTGTTTCTCACCATCTTTCTAATGATGCCTGCAATGACACCATTAGCTTTTTCTACCAAACCATTTGATTGGGGATAGTAGGGTGTACTGTGACGATCTAGAATGCGAAGTTCTTCACAGACTTCTGTGAGCAATCCCTTTCTAAACCCTGGACCATTATCAGAAACAATCTCCAAAGGTGTGCCAAATCTACAACAAATGTGAGTGTAGACGAATTTGGTCACTGTCCTCTCATTTACCTTTGCCACACTTTGTGCTTCCACCCACCTAGTCATATAGTCTACAGCCACTAGAATGTAGAGTTTACCATTTTGTGTCCTAGGCAAAGGACCCATAGCATCAATGCCCCACTTTTCAAAGGGTCCATTTGCAAGCACAATTTGCCTTGGACCATAAATCAATCTTCTATTCCCATTTACCTGACAATTGTGACAACTTTTACACCAATGTTGGACATCCACATGCAGACTTGGCCAAACATACCCCGCAAGCAAAATCTTCTTCACAGTTAATTCTTGGGAAAAATGACCACCACATGCCTCTTCATGCAAACCTTTTAGAATGGCTGGAATTTCCGCAATAGTTGGTACTCTTCTGCACACTTTATCCTTCCCTCTGTGATAGAGGGAGCCTTCTAGGAAGACATACATGCTTGCCTTCTTCATGAGTCTCCTCTTCTGAGCTTTGGGGAAGTCTGGTGGAAACTCACCCTCCAAAATGTAGCCAATGATGGGAGCCAATGACTCCAATCCTTGGTACCTCGGTTGCTTCACAGCAGCCGCCATGATGACCTGCACTTCTTTCTCAACACATGTAACTACTTGCTGTGCAAGTAAATCGGCATCTTCATTCTGTTTCCTAGGAATATGATATAGTTGCACTTCTTCAAATTGATTACACAATCTACGAATGGCATGAACTTTTGTCCGTAAGCTTTCATTCTTGCATGCCCAAATGCCTAAAATCTGTTTAACAATGAGAAGTGCATCTCCCTTTACCATGAGGCGTTGTATCCCTTGGCCAATGCACATCTTCAAACCATGAAGTAGTGTGTCGTATTCTGCTTCATTGTTGCTAGTTGAACCTGGTAGATTGAACTTCTCTTTCATGACCACCTCTCCACTTGGGTTGAGCAACACTAGCCCTCCCCCTGCTTTTCCTGTGGCTCGACGAAAAGCTCCATCAAAGAACAAGGTAAAAGCATTAGGAATACTTTTTGGTGGTGGCAATGGTAGGGTCTTTACTTCAGGCACCTTAATCTCCTTTTCATGCATCCTATAAGTGAGAATCCCTGCCAATTGTTCACGCACACTATCTTCTACCTTGAAAGAGTATTGAAACTCTTGCAACTCCATAATCCACTTTGAGATCCTAGTACTAAGATTCATTTGAGATGACACCCAAGGGAACAAATTCTCTGCAGTGAGAATTACAAAAGGTTTTGGTAGCAGGTAGGATCTAAACTTTCTCACCGCAAACATGAGAGAAAGCATCATGAGTTCTGCTTCTGTGTAGTCTCTCTCCAAAGCATTCATGACCCTACTAGCAAAGTAGATGGGTCGCATCCTTGTACTGTGGGGATCTTGTTGTAGCAACACGGCACCAATTGTTTCCCTTCCAACACTAGAGCTAACAAAGAATGTGTACTCCCAACAAGGAGGCATGAGTGTTGGTAGCTCTGACAAAATGACTTTAATGTTACAAAAATACTCTTCAAGCTCATCAGACCATGCAAATTCTACTTGTTGTGTCAACTTTTGCAAAGGATGAAGCAACTCCGAGGCTAAGTGAATGAAGCGTGACATATACTTCACCTTTTGAATGAATGAGATGACCTCCTTAAGACTCTTGGGTGACGGTAGCTCAATAAGAGCCTTTGCCTTTGAAGGATCCACTTCAATGCCTTTGTAAGAAACTTTATGACCAAGAAAGATTACTTCATCCTCACCTATATGGCACTTATCGGGGTTGAGTTGACCTCCCATGTCGTAGAGCTTCTTTAAACCTTCTTCTACCCTTTGTAGATGCAATGATTTTGAGCTATAAATACAGAAATCATCAATGAACACCCTAATTGACTTTCCAAAGAATGCTTGAAACACCATATTCATGAAACGTTGGAATGTTGCAGGAGCATTTGTCAGACCAAATGGCATGACTCTAAAAGCATAACAACCCCAAGGAGTGATAAAGCTTGTTTTCAATTGATCCTCCAATGCAATCCCTATTTGAAAGTAACCTGAGTAACCATCGCACACAGTGTACTTCTCATGACCAGCTACCTCATTTAGTATCTCATCCTGGAATGGGAGGGGAAAGTGATCTCTTTTTGTTGCCTCATTGAGGGGATGGTAATCCACACACACCCTCCACTTGCCATTTTTCTTAGGAGTGACAACAACAGGAGAGACCCACTCTGAATTCTCCACTGGATAAATGAAACCTGCTGCTAGAAGCTTTCTTACCTCCTTGAGTAGAGCCTGCTCCTTAATGACTCCTAGCCTTCGTAGATTTTGAGCCTTAGGTGTGGCCTCTGGCTTCAACTCAATCTTGTGTTGAACAACATCTACTCCACGCACATCGGTGTAGTCTTTAGCAAAAAGCCTCAGAAATTTCCTTAGCACACATTTGAACTCCTCTCTTTCATCCTTTGTAAGTGTTGTAGACAACATACCTTCTAACATTCCTTCATCTTCCACCTTTTGGTTCTCTTGGGAACCTACCTCTTCCAAACCTCGACAAGAGGTCTCTTGGTTGCTTGGCTTAAACCTTACCCCCATGACTTCAATGGAAGACTCCTCTTCAGTAATGCTGCTACTACTTTCTTCTTCTGAAGTGCTATCGGTCCAACCTTCTTCCGTCTCACTTTGAGATGATTCTTCATGGAGCTCCTCTTGGCGTTGCTCCTTCATGTCAAAGACAACCTTCTTATGATTGTCATTCCTGCAAATTAATTTCCCACTCTCCCAATCCTGCAAAGCTTGCATTTTCATTAGCCATGGTCTTCCTAGGATAAATGGATAACCACTTCCCTTGGTCGACATAACATAAAAATCCACTGCCTTCTTAATGCCAAAGGCCTCCACAAAAACATTTTTACAAATGCCTACGCACCTAGCCTTGCTATTGTTTGCCATTTTCACTTTGATTTCAGGTGTCTCATGGATGTGCATGCCTAGTCTTTGCATGAGCCCTTCTGTCATGATGCAAATTTGTGCACCCCCATCCACTAGACCTTTCCTAACCAATCTTCCTTTTATGTAACAATCTAGCACATGTGTAATATCCTCGTTCATTTCAGCATGTGCAATTTTTACAATAGGAAAACTCTCTTTTACCTTTCTCCTAGTGCTAACTGCCTTTGTTAAATCCCTCCTAACTTGTGCGCATAATGCAAGAAACTGAGGCCATGAGATATCAGGACCCTTACCTCGCATGTCTTCCAACAGGTTGTATGGAGCCATACCATGTCCAAGAGGGAAGTCTTGGAGATTGATACGACGTCGAGTCCTCTTAGCTTCCTTGGTCTCCTTTGCCTTCTTGCCTTGTCCATGGTCACTCTGTGATGGGACACCCTCTTTCTCTTTACCTTTTCCTCGGCCACGCTTAATGCCATTGGCTTCCATGTCAAACTCATTTGAATTTGTCACCTCTACCACATGCACATTTGGATCTGGCAAAGGTGGAACTCCTTCTACCCCTTGTGGAGGTGGTCTTGGTCCATTTGGCCTTTGTAGAAGCCTTGGTTGTTGACCAGCTCCTTCTCCTGCATTCATCACTGGGTAATTCAAGTTAGGTCTCCCTGGCTCTCCACGGGGCCAAGGACAATTATACATCTCATGTCCAGACTCTCCGCAATTCCAACATTGCAAGACTCTCCTAGTTCGTGGCTCTCTCTCTTCTGCCTTCTTTGCTTGTCCCTTTGGACCTACAGCTTGTGCAAGGTGAATTGACAGGCTGCTTAAAGATTCATTTAACTTCTCAATCACTTCAGCCGTTACATGAGGAAGCTCCCTAGATGTTGATGCTTGTGACTTACCTTTGGGTCTAAGAACTTCTATTGGAACCTCTCCCCTTAAGCACTTGAGTTTCCTATACTTCTCAGCAGCCCTAGTTTCCGCTGCATCAAAAGTAGCAGGTGCACCCGCCTCAACTTTTACCTTAACGTCAGGAAAGAGTCCGGCTATGAACCTCTCCTTCTTTAAAAATTCTGCACCATCACCAGGGTTAGCAACATTTCGTATCCATAGAGCCCAAAGACGTAGAAACTCTTGCTTGTACAAGTAGTAGTCATCTAAGTCTTTTTGCTTATGAGAAACAATGTCTTGCCATAGTTTTTGAGTGTTTTGGGGATCAAAGAAGTATCTCTTAAAACGATTCAAAACTTCTGTGTAATTCCCCTTAACTTCCTCAGGCAAAGAGTCAAACCAAGTACTAGCATCTTTCCTAAGGACCACCTCAAACATTTCTACACGTTCTTGATCGGTTACTATCCTCTTGATACGGCAAGACATCTTGAAATTTGCTAAAAATAATTCTGCATCCTCTCCAGGCTCTCCAAAGAAAAGAGGATATCCAGACATTTGGCGTTGGCTCTCCATTATTATGAAAGATTACAACACGAGTTACAATAAGGGATACAATAGAGATTTAGAACCACTCGCCTGCAAATGAAGAAGTAAGAAAATACCACTCTAGGTTTTCTTCTTCAGCTATCCAAGCTTCAATAAGGTCTCGATTTGTTTGATCAAAACAAAAAGGTAGACTATTGATGAGCTCTAAGAAGGGTTGAAATTCTTCAAAGCTAAGGCGATAAACAGAAATCTCTAGAACTTCATTTTCTGGATCCAAAAGAGCAACCACGTCCCAAGTGATAAATTTCACTTGCTCTACAATTCCCAACGCACAAGCGGTTTGTATAAAAACTAGATCTTCATGCTCGTCGAAGGCCGTGAGAAAGTAGCAATTGACTAGGAGCTCCTTTCCTTCGAGTTCCACACAGTCGGAGTGAGGCAACCTTCTCACAATTTCATGAAGAACATCCTCATCAAGTCCAATCAAGTTTGCAAGATTTAAAGACTCCACTTGTGCTACAAAATTCCTGTACAAAAACTCCTTAGGATTATGGTTAAATCATTCAATAGCATAAAGAGATTTACAATGTCTCTATGAACAAAGTGTCATAGAAAGTAGAGAAGGATGAGAATTTATACAAATTTGCAATCTTCTCTATGCTCTCTTTATTAAGACAAGCTCTGAATAGCTCCCTATCTCCTTTGTTGAAAGCGAAAGCAAGACTATTAATAAGACGCAAATGAGGGAAAAATTCACCAAATGTGAGTCTATGAAGCATGAACTCTGGCCGCAAGTTTCCTGAAAAGTCTTCCTCAATGGTGAAATGCATTCACCAAACGCCAAATTTCACTCTATTTACCAATCTTAGGGCACACACTAGTTGGATGAATGCGCGGTCTTCCTTAGTGCCCAACAACAAGAGGAAAATGGAATCCACGCGTAGGACCTTCCGTCTTAACTTCACCACCCTCTTGTTATGAGGGAGACGCCTTACTACTTGCTCCTGCAACTCAATTGGTAATAGAGCTAGATCTCTAAGGATTGAACTTTCATTGCACACACATTCCCAGTTAGAACAAATGATTGTTTTTTTGTTTCTTGTAACAACTTGGACAAAGAAAAAACAAACATACACACTATTTTGCCGGGCTGCACTTCATTTTAAAATAAAATGAACACATGTACATCAAAAGAAGTGTGGTAGTTGATGAGAGGTAAAATGACAGGGTTTGGTGATGCAAGAATTTCTCCTACTCTTTGGGCACCAAACATGAACACCATACGTTGTTGAAAATGGATTTTCCTACTAATTGCAATGTTTATTCTAATGTGTGGAGTGAAATGGAAGGGGAAAACCTCTATTCCTGGGCCATTATCCATGGTCTATGCATGACCTAATGCTTAAAACAAAACAAAAATATAGACGTCCAAACTAAGGTCGTACCTAATGAGAGGCAAAATAAAAGGATTTACTGAAGCGTTTATCTCGGCCAACCTAAGAGGACCTAAAATTCTACGAATGACACGTTGAAATTGCAACTTAGTACTAACAATTATGTGTACCTTTTGCCTTGCAATGGGAATGAAGGGATCATACAAATTTTCGTGATTCATGCAAACTACTTGACTATGCTAAAGGTTGATTCTACACAAAAATACACAAGCCGTCCTCAGTGGGGGCACCAATTTGAGGCGGTCCGGGGCGGGCAACAAGAAGAGCAACCTCTAGACCACCTTCAAGGCTCCCGTGCTGCTCAATTGGGTTGGGGTTGGAAAAACAACAAACACACACACAAACCCGCAACCTAACCCTACACAAATTTGGGGCACCACCTAGTTTTGGATGCGAACTAGGACGCGTAAAGAGAGAGAGAGAGAGAGAGAGAGAGAGAGAGAGAGAGAGAGAGAGAGAGAGAGAGAGAGAGAGAGAGAGAGAGAGAGAGAGCTCGGGCTGCTTTGAAACGTATCGGCAATGATCAAGCAAACACAATTATATATGTAAGAAAGAGAGAGAAGGGGGAGGGGGTGTTTGTTGCACTAATACCTTCTTACAAATCTGTCATGACCAATCAAAGTGATATTAGTATTTGTTCAACATAGCTTGAGTAAATTACACCACAACACATCACAAGAAACTAGAGACAAGCTATCAAGAACTTAACAAAAAAAACACCAAAACACTTACACATCATTGTTGTCCATTACTTCACGTGGGAAGAGAGACAAAGTATCCAAGCTTAGTCCAAATCCACCTTCCTTGATTCAGCAAATGTTGGGCTTACACTAGTAGGAGAAATGATAGATTTCCTACTCTCAATTGAGTGATCACTCTCTCTCTTATAATGGCATAGAGTTCCCTTGCTAATCTCCTATTACAACACATGCACATGCATAAGACAATGAGCTTCCACTCAAGAGCTCCTTCTAGAGAGGTTGAGCTTGGCTTCTCAAGCTATAGCATAGTGCTCTTGCTTATGGCTCCCCCTATTACAACACATGCACATGCATAAGACAATGAGCTTCCACTCAAGAGCTCCTTCTAGAGAGGTTGAGCTTGGCTTCTCAAGCTATACATAGTGCTCTTGCTTATGGCTCCCCCCTTTTGTGCTAGCTACACCTTCCTTTTATAGCAATTTTGAAGGCTAGGGTTACTCCTCTAACCATGGTTGGGTTAGATTTTCAGCAATTTATCTAATTTCTTTTGCTTGGAATTATCAAGAAGTTGGTGGGGAAAGAGAGAAGAGAGAAATGGAGGTGATAGGACTTTTCATAGTGGGTTAGTGTTAGTAGAGTTAGTATTAATTTACAAATGGAATTGGATATTTACAATGGGAGTATCCATGTAGGATACAAAGAAGGAAGAAAAACTCTTAAGAGGTAAGAAAAGGTGGATTTCTTACAAGGTTGATGCTCCAAGTGTCTTGAGTAGGGCCAATTTTGACGCTTGTTGACGGTCCACTAGCTTTGACGGTACATTTTTTCTCCACTCTTGACCTTCCTTGAGAGACAAGGTAATTGAAGCTGAGTAATCAACCACCATGATGCTGTCTTTTAAGAGAAGAGGCTGAATTTTGTGGTTTTTTTGATAGATATGGGTAAATTGGAGGAGGAAAAATGAGACTAGGTGGTCAATTTTGGAATGGAATTGTGTGTGGGAGGTATGAGTTCACCATGGTTTCTCTTATTCTTCAAGGTTGAGGAGAAGGTGAGTAGGGTGCAGAGAGGAGGGGTGAGAGAGGTGGGGATGATGAGTGGAGAAGTGTGTGTGAAAGAGGAAAATGATAAAGTGGAAGAGAGAGTGTGGCTGCATAACATGGGAAAATTGGGGTCCACTAATAAAATCATAGCTCACAGCTCGTAGCTCAAAAAAATATGAAAAAATTTGAGGCAAAAGTTCAGCCCACGAGCTACAACTTTTGTTTGTATCACCTTTTCAAATTCGGAGAGCAAGTGAACTTTAAAAATTCAGCAAAACCGACCGTTTTTTTCCACTGCACAAGGTCCTTGTGGGGTCTTTCTTTGGATGATTCTTTTGAATACCTCCAAGAGTGAGCCCTCCATAGTGCATGTATGCATGCCACCTACCCTTGACCTTATTTGGTAGGTCTATAATTGAAGATATTGTTGAGATTATGATATAAGTGAATAGTACAACTAAGAAAATCAAATATTGAGGGGTCTAAAAAATATGTACATGTCAAATATAAATAATATAAGTGGAAAAAATGTAAAGGGGTCAAAAGAAATCTCTCTCATTATGAGGCTACCATAAAAAGATAAATATTTTTGGTGTTCTAATTTTTTAGAAAAAAAAACAAAATAATTGTACTAAGGGAAAAATCACAATAGTGAAAAAATATACACATAAATAAAACTAGTTTTTTTGGATTTTTGTTGGGGTGGAGTTACACCAAATATAAGAGAAGCTTACATGAAAATATTTCTATATGGAATAAAGAGTATGAAAAATGGTAAGAAAAAATTGTGGTAATGGTGAGGCAATGTACAGAGCATAAATAACACACACCTAGGTAGAAATATTTAAATAAATACCAAAATAATTATGAAAAAATCTTTTATTTAGGCCCTATATACAAAGAAATATTTACATACGCATGGGCCATAATATACTTATATTTTTTATTATTTTTTATTTTTTTGGCCAAACTAGCCCAATGACTAGCTAATTGAGGGTTTTTTAAGAAGATATGGGAAAAGTCCCGTGACTCACGCACGCCTATGTACAGTGAAATGGTAGGGATAGCCACAGTGTTTGGGTGATTTTGGTAGGGTGAGGTAACTCACTGTGGAAATTACAAAGAGCTGAAAAACGGCTATCATTAGCCCTCCCCCTGGATGATGGTATATTCATGTACCATCATAGAGCATCTTTTCCAAAGAGAGTGCTTCAGAGTCCTTGACGAGATCTTTATTGTTTGGCCCCTCAGAATTTTGGCTAGAGTTACACTCATGCTTTATGTAACAATACTTACATGAGACAGCGGCCTTTGGACAGATCTTTGGTAGATCCTTTGGTAGAAGGCGACTCAAATAGGGCTTCAAGCGATACCCGTTTACCTTCCTGGAGTTCTCTTTACCATTGAAGTCCATAAGCTGATAGTAACTAGAATTGAAAGCCTTCTTGACTATGTATGGCCCTTGCCATCTTGTTTCAAATTTGGCATCAAAACGATTATCGAGTCGATTGTCATACCTTAGCACCAGATCTCCTTCATTGATGCCTTTGTCCTTTAGTTTCTTGTCAAGCTTCTCCTTCGCCTGCGTAGCTTTCCTCTTGTAGCACTCGTATGCTGCTTCTCTTTTCCACTCAAGCTCAGCTAAGGTAAGAAGTCGATCCATCCATGCTTCTTGATCATCTTGTGCTGCTTTGCCATGAAGTCGCATTGTTGGAATGTTGAGCTCAATTGGTTGTAAAGCCTCTTGACCATAGACCAAGTGAAATGGTGTAAACTCCGTGGCTTCCCTATATGTGGTTCAATACGCCCACAAGGCACCATCCAAGAAGTCATCCCACAACTTTGTCTTGTTTCTCACCATCTTTCTAATGATGCCTGCAATGACACCATTAGCTTTTTCTACCAAACCATTTGATTGGGGATAGTAGGGTGTACTGTGACGATGTAGAATGCGAAGTTCTTCACAGACTTCTGTGAGCAATCCCTTTCTAAACCCTGGACCATTATCGGAAAAAATCTCCAAAGGTGTGCCAAATCTACAACAAATGTGAGTGTAGACGAAATCTACAACAAATCTACAAAGGTGTGCCAAATCTACAGCAAATGTGAGCTGCTGTATGGAGTGTTGCGAGTTCGTCTGGTGTCAGCGGAAAGATATTTCTTTAACATGCAACCACTCGTCCAATTAGGCATCTCCTTTCCCGCCAATGTTGCAAGTCTAATGGTGCCACTTTGCAATATATCATGGATCACAAAAGTCCCCATTCCTCGCTCTTTGAGTTTTTTGGAGTGCTGTTTCAGGGTGTACATGAGAACGTAATCCCCTTTCTGGAACTCCTTACCAATCACGTGTTGATCATAAAAAACTTTCATTTGCTTTTTCTCAGCATATATCCCAGCTATCACTTTAAGTCTAGTTTCATCTAACTGTTCTAGGGTGTCTAGTCTCTTCGATAGCTCATGGCCCGTCCATCCTAATTGTGTTGCCACTCTGAGGGATTTGACTAGGAATTCCAATGGTAGTATCGCATTAATTCCAAATACCAGGTTAAAGGGAGTCGTTCCAATGGAGGTTTTAAAAGCTACACAGTAAGCCCATAAGGCGGTGTGTAACTTTTGATCCCAATCATTTCTTGAATCACTGACTATTTTGGTGAGCACTGTGCATAGGATTTTGTTGGTACTCTCTGCCTGTCCATTGGCTTGCGGATGATAGGGTGCTGACTTTCGATGGACCACCATGAATTCGTCAAGGAGGGTCTCAATGACGTAGTTCACAAAGTGTGTTCCTCGATCGCTTACCATTTTGATTGGTAATCCATACCGCGTAAAGACGTTTTCAAAAAGGAACTGAGCTGTATTCCTTGCATCATTCTTTTGGGTTGCTTTGGCTTCCACCCACTTCGTCATGTAATCTATTGCTACGATGATGTATTGTGCGTGTATCCTGTATCCTGGAGGGTTGATGGGACCAACGAAGTCAATGCCCCATTTGGCAAAAGCACGTACTCCCATCATGGGCCTCAGTGGCATTTCATCTCTCCTCAGGGGTGGTTTTGTGCGTTGACATTCATCACATAGTTTGACATATGTGGTTGCATCCATGAACAGGGTCTGCCACCATATGCCTGAGTGTAGCACTAGCTTTGCCGTTTTATCAGCAGAGAAGTGTTCTCCCGGTTGTCCTGAGTGTGCTTGGTCTAGGATGACTTAATATTTGCTTTTTGTAGCACACATCCGTAATTGTTTGTCCTTTCTCCGCCTATACAGTTGGTTGGCAATGAGTAGATAGTGTTTGGCCTCTTCCTTGACAGTTTTCCTTCTTGCTTTGTCCCATTCCGCTGGAAAGGTTTTGTTTTTTAAGTATTGCATTATGTGAGCACTCCATTTAGGTGCTTGTACTACCCGAAACATTGTGGCATGTTCCACTGGGGGCTGTATTATACATCTATCACAGGATTTTACATATTTATGGACACTCTATCCGGCCTGTAGACGCCCAGTCTTTTTAACCTTTGGCCTGTCCGTGTTTCACCAGTGTGAAATCCCGTATTTTGTATATGAGCTTGTTTGAGGTAGTAGGCGGTATCTTTAGGCTGTACACATAGTCTCAGTATCCCATCCTTACCATGTTTGTACAATCGTCCTGCTAAAAGGATGAGATTTTGTGTTTGATGGATCATCGATGGTTGTCTTTCTATCTGCAAAGAGCTGATTGTGAGTAGAGGCATGACCTCTTCGCTCCATCTTGGCACCATTTCTATGTTAAACAGATATGAATCAGGAAGTTCATCATCAACACCTGCCGCAGGTGCTTCCCCATGAAATAGTCGTGAAAGATGATCTGCTCTCTGGTGTGTGGTCCCCTTTTTTACAACCACCATGAAGTCAAACTCAAGCAATAGTATAAACCAGTGAACAATTCTTCCACTGTTGCAAGGTTTATTTACTAGATATAGCAGTGATTGATGATCCACGAAGAAGACAAACTTGTTTGCTAGAAGGTAGTGTCTAAATTTCTTGACAGCATAGATCATTCCCAAACCTTCTCTTTCCATAGTGGTATAATTTCTCTCTGCGTTGTTTAGTTGCCGACTGGAGTAGCAAATGAGAAAATCCATTTTCTTCTCTCCTGGTTGGGCTAATATGCACCCAATGGCATAGGCTGATGCATCCACATAGACATGGAATATTTTGCTCCAGTTAGGGGCTTGCTCACATTCCTCCATCCATTCAAACTTAGTGATGAGGGTGTACAATGGCTTAACTATTACAACATACATATATACGAAACGTCGGTAGTATCCGCAATGCCCCATAAATGCTTGCACTTCTTTTATCTTCGTTGGCCTCGGTAGTGCAACAATTGTCTGCACCTTTTCTTGATCAGTTGAAATGCCGTTTTTGGACACTGTGGCCCAGAATTCTACCTTGTCTTACCATGAAGACACATTTTTCCGGGTTTAAGCAGATACGATACGTTCTGCATTTTTCAAAGACTTTTCCCATATGAGTGATGTGGTCACTTTGTTGATGGGAATGAACACAAAGATCATCCATGTAGATCTCCAAAAATTATCTGAGATATTCTTTCAATGCTGGGTCATTAGTCTTTGAAATGTGGCTGGGGCATTGGTCAAGCTAGGCAATTACCCTATATGCAAATATACCCCACTCTGTCGCAAAAGCTATCTTATGCTGATCTTCTGCCTTAATCGTACTAGTTGTAGTCTGAGAACCCATCCAAGAAACTATAGGCCTCTTTCCCTGCTACCCTCTCAATAACATGATCAGTTATTGGCAGTGGGTAGTTATCCCTGATGCATTTACTTGCTTGAGGTTTACACAAACACGCAGTTTTCCATTCTTTTTGGGTACCACCACAATCGGGGACACCTACTATGTATGCTCAATCTCGTAGATAAACTCGGCGTCCTTCAGTTTGTCTATTTCCTCCTTGATTTTCTTTGCAAAAGTTTCATTGTACGTGTAAGGACGTTGTCTGCATGGTCTTGCATCACTCTTAAGGGGAATCATGTGCTGACATATCTCCGGATCTATCCCCTTTATATCTTTGTATGACCATGCAAAGACATCTTTATATTGCCTGAGCGTATCGACTAGAAGTTGCTCTTCCTCTTCAGTAAGGTCCGTGGAAATATAGGCTGGTTTAGGCTCCTCTCTTGGTTCTGCTAAGTTGATGCTTTTCGTGTTTTCAGGCCCATCATATGAAGTTCTTGGTTCTTTGGGATCTCGCTTTGGTTTTTGCACCACTATCTTCCTATCCTGAATGGTATAATTCTTATAGTGGGATGGTGCATCGGATTTATCATCATTTGATTCCTCATCAGTTTCCATTTCTGTTGTCCAAACTTCCTTCAATGCTCGTTTCAAATCATTGTATTTGACTTTGTGCTCCATCTTGGAAAACTTAAACGATTTTTTGATATTTTTCTCTCTTTTTGGTTTTTGTTTTGATGTTGTTTTGATTGACTCAGGTTTCATATATCGCCCTAAAATCCTGTCCTTAAGAGGCAGTCAGTTGCTTCGACTAATCTCAAGTACTGCGTTTTGTCAGTCAATTGAGGTACTGAGTCCTCGTTGTGCTTATTTCTGTGTTTATCTCGATACCTACGTTGTCTTCGAGGGTTATGGTTTAAATCATAGTACATCACTTGGAAATTCTTTCGTTTGATGCTCTGGCTCGAGCTACTAGACACCTCGTCCTCCGCGTTATCCTCTAGCGTCTTATCAATCGAGTCTTGAAAATCTTCGTCATCGTTCGTTTGGACAAGGTTCCTGTTACCATATACATGTGGTAGTGATGTGTGTGAGCACACTAGGACCGCCGGGGCATTTTTTCCCTCTTTAGGAGGTGTTTTCCCCCGTGCATTGTATATACACCCATCACTCTAGGGCTATCCATCTTTCCATTGCACACTAAGTTACACACTCTCTATTGTGTGCCTTGAGCTTCCTTCGTCTTCTCCAAGCTGTGTGCGTTTCTCTGCAAAGCAGGTCACGTCCTCCCGGGCTTAGTCACCAGCTGCTCCAGCACACGCCTGCTCACTTTCTCCGATTTCAGTGAGCTTTGGCGAGCGTTCGCAGGTTGACAAAATTTTTGGGAGAACTCGAAGAGCTTGGTCTGCTCAAAATTTTGATTTGGGCTCATTTCGGCCTCCGTTTCCACTATAGACAGTACTGCACATGCTATTTCTTCATTTTGTGTAGAATTTTTGTCAGTGCCGTTTTTTGCATAACAGGTGCATTATAGTCTTCTACGATTTGTGCTATATAGCACAGGTTGTTCCTGCTCAGTTTCTCCTATTTTCGGGCAGTTTTCACATCAGGTGCAGCATTTACCATGGCTGACAACAACAACACAGATGTGTTGAAGATGTTTGCTGCTGAGGACAGGTTGGATGGGGACAACTACCCTATGTGGGCTTATATGATGCAACATGTTCTTGTGTCAAAGGGTGTCTGGAACATTGTGCAGGGGATTGATGTACGTCTTGGTTCTAAGGATGTAGGCGATGTTGAGGATGTTGCAGGTCTTGCTGCAAGGATTGTAGCTGTTAGAGTTGTTTTGCCTACGGCAGAACAAGCTCGTTGGGATGTTAAGGATGTGCATGCCCATGCATTGATTGCGTTGTCTGTGAAGCGCACCATTGTTCCTCACATCTGTTCAGCAAAATCTGCAAAACAGGCTTGGGATATTTTAGCAGGTCTTTATGCAAGCCTCAATGAGGCTAAAATTACTTTGCTGCGTAAAGAGCTGGAGTCGAAGATTATGCATGAGGAAGATGATATGGACACTTTCCTTGCTAGTGTCAAGGATATCAATGAGCAGCTTATTTTTGCAGGAGAAGTCATTTCAGACAGTTCCCTTGTGCAGACTGTTCTTGATGCCTTACTAGATTCCTACCAGACTTTTACTAGTATTTGGAGACTTATGACCCAAGGAAATCCTGAAGTTGTCAAGTTTGATGCATTATGCACATTGCTGTTGCAAGAGTCACTTTCTAGAAAAAACAGGACTAGGCAGCGTGAAGTTGAACAGGATTTTATTGCTTCTCAAAGAAAGGGTGGTAACAGTAATGCAGCCACTTCTAATGGTTCTGCTGCGAGTGGCAAAAATTCTGTCCCTAATGCTTCTGCTGGTAGTACTTCGTCTGGCAATTCTGGTGATAAGGGCAAAAAGAAAATACGTTACCATTATTGTAAAGCCAATGATCACTTGATCAAGTCGTGTCCTAAGTTGAAGGCCAAAGAGGCTAAGAAGAAAGAGGGTGGTTCCACTGCAAATGCTGGTTCCACTACAAATGCAGCCATTGTTGAGTCTTCTGTGAAAGGAGACTGTGTTGCTAATGTTGATGCAGAATAGGCTGTTAGTGCAGAGTGCACTTACAATCCTGCTGTCCATGATGCATGCTTGTCAGTTGCTGCAGATTCACATGTGTGGTATTTCGACAGTGGTGCTACAAAGCACATTACCTCACATCGTGAATTGTTTACCTCTCTCGAGTCTGTCCCTCATGGGAATTCAGTCACTTGTGCCAACAACGCCTCTTATCCAGTTCAGGGAGTTGGAAAGATTGTGCTCGTTGTTGCTAATGGTAGTTCCTTCACACTTGTTGATGCACTTTATGTACCTGGGATCAAGAAGAATCTCTTGTCTGTATCCGCACTTGCTAGACATGGACTTGTAGTCAAATTTGTGGATGACAGATGTCCAGTTCATGATCTCAGTTTTGGTGATGAAATTGTTGCATCTGGGCTTTTGTGCCGTGGGCAGTATAAGCTCACTTTGTATGACAAGTGTGGACAAAATTTTGCAAATGCTGTTGCAAATTCAAGGGCTATTTCAGATGCAAATTGGTCATTTGAATTTTGCCAGTTTGCTGCGTTTGCAAAAATCTGATATGGTTGCTTCTTTGCCACCTCTTGAAGCACCTGTCAAACATGTTTGTGAAGGCTGTATTTTGGGTAAGATGCAGCATTCTAAATTTCCAAAGGATGGTTCAGTTCGGGCCACATGCAGGTTGCAGCTTGTGCATAGTGATGTTTGTGGGCCCATGCAAACTCCGTCCTTGGGCATTTACCTGTACTTCGTGACTTTCATTGATGATTACTCTAGGCATGCATGGGTATTTCCGCTTAAAGCGAAGTCCGAAGTTTTTATGTGCTTCAAACAATTTCTGGCTATGGCTGAAAATGTCTCGAAATGTACTATGGGCACCCTCCGTTCCGATCAAGGGGGGGAGTATATGTCTCATGAATTTAATGCATTTCTGGCTAGTCGTGGGATAAAACACCAATGTATAGTGCCTTATACGCCTCAGAAAAATGGTGTTGCTGAGAGGAAAAACAGGTTACTGACGGAAATGGCACGATGTATGGTCAAAAGTCAAGCTTTGCCGCATTCTTTTTGGCTTGAGGCCATTATGTGTGCCACTTATGTACTTAACAGCCCTTGTTGTCATGTACTAGAGACAATAATGTAAGCTCACAGGACATTTATGACACTTTGTTGCCTCTTTTCAGTGGTGGAAATACGAATGTAAATTCCAATGAGGCAATAGAGACATTTATGTACTAGAGACAATAATGTAAGCTCACAGGACATTTATGACACTTTGTTGCCTCTTTTCAGTGGTGGAAATACGAATGTAAATTCCAATGAGGCAAATGTACAGCCTATGGGGGTTTCTGAACTGTTTTAGATCAGCCTATTACTAATGCAAATGTACATGATGTACTTGATGAGGAAAGGGCTGAAAATGAGCAGGCTAGAGGTATGCCAAAATGGCTGGTGCACACTTTGCGTGACAGTAAATTGGATGCACCTTTGTCTAGTCGTACTCGTTCAGGCTCTCGCCATGCATCTTATGCATCAGATTGTTATGATTTGGCTGTGTCTAGCTTACATGATGTTGAGGAGCCTTTGACTTTTGATGAAGCACAAAATTCAGAAAATTGGATGGCTGCCATGCAATCAGAATATGATGCACTTATAGAAAATGACACATGGACTTTATGTGATTTGCCTCTTGGCAAAAAGGCCATTGGTACTAAGTGGGTTTACAAGTTGAAACACAAGCCGGATAATGAGATTGATCGCCATAAGGCTCGACTTGTTGCAAAGGGTTATGCACAGCAAAAAGGCATAAATTATGAAGAGACTTTTGCTGCCACTTTTCGTATGACTACTGTACGTTTTCTATGTGCATTGGCAGCTCATTTTGGTTGGGATGTACATCAATCAGACATTGTTACTGCTTTCTTGAATGGTGACATATTTGAGGAAGTTTATGTAACGCAGCCTCGCGGTTTTGTCATAAAAGGACAAGAGGACAAAGTGTGCAGATGTAAGAAGGCTTTGTATGGGTTGAAGCAATCTCCTCGTGCTTGGTATGAGAAAGCTGACACTCATTTGATTAAACGAGGCTTTCGTAACAGTCCAACAGAAAGCACATTGTATGTAAAGTGTGAGGATGATGTATTTCTCATTGTGGTTCTTTATGTCGATGATCTGCTGATCACTGGACCAAATGAGAGAAATATTGCTGAATTTAAGGCTGATTTGAATGCTACTTTCAAGATGAAATATTTGGGATTGTTGCATCATTACTTGGGTATACAGTTTAAGCAGTGTGATGGTGGTATTGCCTTGTGTCAGAAAAGTTACATAGAGACATTGCTATGTAGTTCAGACGCCTTATGGCTGATTTGGGTGTTGGACAGGACACTACCAACACTATCTACACTGACAGTCAGAGCGCATTGGCAGTTGGCGAGGAACCCAGTTTTTCATGCTCGCACAAAGCACATTGAGGTGCATTACCACTATGTCAGAGAGAGGCTCTCAATAGGAGAGATCAGCTTGGCTTATGTGCCAACACAGGAAAACCTTGTAGATCTTTTCACAAAGGCATTGTCTCATGAGAAGCTTGAAGCTTTCTGCAAAGCTTTGGGATTACTCCCCTTTGTGGACTGATCCTGTCCTCAGGCCATGGCACTTCCCTTTACTCATGTGCCAGCTCTCGTTCACCGCATCCCTCCAGGGGGGATTTGTTACCATATACATGTGGTAGTGATGTGTGTGAGCACACTAGGACCGCCGGGGCATTTTTTCCCTCTTTAGGAGGTTTTTTCCCCCATGCATTGTATATACGCCCATCACTCTAGGGCTATCCATCTTTCCATTGCACACTAAGTTACACACTCTCTATTGTGTGCCTTGATCTTCCTTCGTCTTCTCCAAGCTGTGTGCGTTTCTCTGCAACCCTAATTCCAACAGTTCCTTACAGAGATTTTGTCCACTATGCGTCGGCACTCGGCCACCCCTTCCTTGTCATGTACGTCTTCCTCTGTCTTCAGAGTTAGGTGGACATTCATCATCTGGAATGGAATGATATCATACCCTTCCTCATCACAAAATTTGGTGAGGGTCACTTCGTTGACACAAACATCAAGAGTAGCTAGTATTTTTTGCCATCCAAACGGTTCGAACATCTCTTCTGGAAAAGGCTCTGGTATGTACGCTTCATCTTGTGCCGTCCTATCAAGAATGCAGTCTTCCTTTTTAGACTTCCACAATCTGAAGCTTCTCCTGTCCATTGGTGAGCTTTGTTTTGGAGCCAAGCCGGTATTCCTCCTTCCTGGTCAGTTGTGGAATGCAAGTCTTCTCCTGGGGCTCTTTATACGTCTTTATAGCTATGATCTGCGACACTAATTTTCATAGTGACATCCTTGTTCCTGAGATAGATATAGTTGTAGCCCCAATCTTGCACCATTTTGAGTTGACACATGAATGGTCTGCCCAGTATGATTTCGAAATTGCTGCTCTCATCAAAATTCATAATAGCAAAGGTGTGTTCATATGCAATTCCACAAGAGGTTACCACAATCTACTCCAAGATGCCAATAGGTCTTTCCAGGTACCCATCCGCTAGTTGAAGTTTCATTCTCATTTTTCTTAGAGCAGGTTTTTCCATTTTGTCCACATTGCTTTGGTGGCTATGGCAATTTCGGCTCCATTATCCAATATCGCTACCGATTTTACATTCTTGTACTCTACGGATAGGGTAGTATTTCCTTCTTCACCTTCACAATAGTCCCCTACCTTGTTTACTGGCACTGGCTCATGTTAGTTTGCTTCAAGGGTTGTGTCTTTAGCGTGTTTCGAGAAGCCTCGGGTGAAGGAATTACAAGCCCTATTTTTTCCAAATTTTTCGCGACCTTGTCCCAAAGATGCGGTCTAACATTCAGCAATTTTGACAAAGTCAATGTACAATGGATAGGTGATGACATTAGCTCGTGAAGAGTTTTAGTGTCCATCATCTTAGGATTGGCTTTCCATTGAGATGGAACTTTCCATACCTCCGATCGAGTTTCAGGGTTACCAATAAATGAAGGTAAAGTCTTCAACGACTCTGGTTTACTGTCTTCTGATATCGATGTGCCTGCATCTCCATACAATGATCGGATGTCATTTGGGTAGAGCTCATGCTCCAGGTGGATTTCCGGGATAGGAGCTGGAAGTGTGGCACTTCCATCTTTCCTATTCCTAATCAGTTCCCATAGCTCTTGAGGCCATTTTTTTCTACCTCCGAAATTGGTAGTGGTACTTGAGAATGCGTTCCATCTGTTGTATTGGCTACAACCCTCGTATCCAAAGGTGTTTCATCGACCAGATTAGGTTGGTTATTCGCTTCAATTCCCCTCTCATCTAACTCACAAATCTTTTCTCGTATGAGTACCTTGGTTTTTGAAGTCGTAGGAACTGATGGTTCCATAAGTGCTTGAGCAGCTTGAATGAGCTCTTTGCACATCTTTAGCCTCTCTTTCTCATAGCTTGGATGAGGGTACGTTAACCACCTATCCTATTGGGTTTGGTTAGGCTTTAACCTTTCCTCATAAGCTTTCAGAATTGCGTCCAAAGGTTCAACCACCTTGTCTACTAAGACTGACCCTCTTGATGGCAGTTTCGACAGTTTCTTTGTCTCGTTGTTTCCCTTAAGGTCTCTTTCCCTTTGAAGTTGTTCCTCTGTTTTTCGCAATTTGGTTTCCAATTCTGTTTTTTCCTTTTCTCTTTTGGCTTTCATCTTGTTTCGTTTTGCCTTCCAAGATTTTCTAGGGGTTTGGACAGACAAGTTGTCTATCTCTGTTTGGCTAGCCGGGATATTCTTTGCTACCTCATGTGCTTGAGCTCTAGTGACCGCTTTTATTGGAATGTTCCGTTCTGTTTCTGATCCACTTGAGCTTGGCACAATCCCTATTCTGTTCAAGGTTGATTTTCCTTTGTTTTTGGGATTTTTTGGTCAATGTGTAATAAGATGGTCGGTCGTGCATCCGTCACCAGAATCCAAAAAATCTCACCCGCTCTCCTTTGTTTGGACACACTCTAGCCCAGTGATCACCGCCACATTCATAGCATGGTCCTACAGGTGGTGGAGAAGCTTGTGGAGCTCCCATCATTTGTTTTGTTCTAGGAGGGTAGCCTCTAGGTTTGTAGCCCTGATTTGCCATAAACATGAGCATATTCTCATAGACCAAGTAATGATTTTTGGTTGGTTGTGCTATGTATGAGTACTCGGGAATTTCTCCCGAAATTACCCATGGATTGTGTCCCTCTGAAGCATATGCATTCCTATCAATTTCCCTTTCATAAGTATTTTTTGAATCTTCTAGGTATGAGACTACCTGGATCATACTTTGATTAGAAGGTGGTTCTATGGGTTGAGAAATCCTTACCATAGCCCTATTTTCCAAGGGTAAAGGAGGTTGATGTCCCAACACCGGTTGAGCTTTTTCCTGACCCAAGATTGCATTATTTGGCCCCACTTGCTACCTTGGAGGGAAGCATATGCATTCCTATCAATTTCCCTTTCATAAGTATTGTTTGAATCTTCTAGGTATGAGTCTACCTGGATCATACTCTGATCAGAAGGTGGTTCTATGGGTTGAGAAATCCTTACCATAGCCCTATTTTCCTGGGGTAAAGGAGGTTGATGTCCCAACATCGGTTGAGCTTTTTCCTGACCCAAGATTGCATTATTTGGACCCACTTGCTACCTTGGAGGGGGCGGAAGTGGTTGTCCCGCATGTGGTCCGTATTGTCTCTCTCTAACATAGTTCCGATTATAGAAATATTCGTGAGTTTCGTGGTTTGTCCATTTTTGTTCTGTAGCACACCATTTCAATATTTGTTGTGCATTCGCTCCTAGCCTTTGTTGAAGGTTGCACCACTGGGTTGGATGGTCACCTCCACAATATCGCATTTTTGGGTGGGCGATTGTTGTGTGTTTGGGTTCGTCCTATTTCCTTGGTTCATCCTCCTGATCACTTCCTTGATCATTCGATCAGTGTTCGACACAATTGGGTTTTGCCCTCCCAATTTTGTCATGGACTCACTCGTGGTTGAAGAGGTGCTACTATTCCCCTGATATAACGCCTCTTTCGTGACTTGCTCAAAGGTTATACAGGCTTTCAGGTGCAAGTACTTTTTGAGCGTGTCATTTTGCAGTCCCTCTATGAAGAGGATTGATAGTCTTTCATCTTGAGGTAGTTCTCGAGCAGGGATCTTTTCTATGTACTACTTGAAACGAAGCGATGCCTCCTTCACTTTTTATTTTTCCTTTTGCCTAAATGCATAGATCTGGGAGACAATGTTATGCTTGATCCCTCTTTTTGAGAATTCTTCAGCGAATTCTCGAAGAAGCTGCTCAATACTTGGGAATTCCAAGATGTTTAATGGTTGAAACCAAGTCAGGGCAGTACCTTCCAATGTCAATCCAAATCCTTCATATTGAGTGTGGAAACCAGTTACCTGTCCCACTCTCAATACTTATTTGAAGATTGAAACATGGGCATACGGATCGCGAGATCCATTATACTTTTTGGGCAAGCATTTTGCCACCTGAGATGGTCGCATATGCGTGACCTCTGCAACCATTCTAACAAATCCTGGTCCCCTTGGGATGGCTTCTCTTGGTTCGTAATCTCCTCTTGGTACGAATAGTGGTATCCTATCCGCCCTTTGTTCATCAAGTCGATCTCGTGTGATAGTCAGAGGGATTCTAGTGGTGTAAGTGAATCAGGAACAGAGCTACCCCTATGTGTGTTCATGGAAGCCCTAGTCGCCGTTGACCCTAGGGGTTTGTGTTCTTGGAGCTTGTTCATGTCCATAAGAATCCTCCATTCTGGTTCTCAAGGGGCTCTCAAGTACAGTCTCGGGTCTGATGTGAGTAGTCGTGGTTTTTTCAGCTTCCGGATTTACATAGTATTGGTGGAGTGGTCCTCCAAAATATGTATATCTCTCTAACTCCTTCTAATCCATTGGGGAGTACTTTAGGCCATACTTGTCCATTATGACCACCTGAATACTTCTATCCTCTGTGTACGTTTAAACATACAAGTTTTTCCAGTCTGTTAATTCTTTGATGCGAGGCTCGTCACATCTGTAATAGAGTGTTTGGTCTCCATTATTGAACTTATAAAGCCCCACATATGTGTTGTCCATGTTAAGGCGCTCTGTCTCATTGGTGCGTCTGAGTACCACATTTTGTTTCTCCACTTTGGGTGGTGCATCGGCCGGTTCATTATCTACTTTGTCCTTGCTGTCGGTCATTCCCCATTTATCCACAATATAAGGGTTATGAACCACTAGGTACATCATTCCCTCTCGGTCGAAATATCTATCCCCGTCATAATCAACATCTTCAAGGTATCTGAATTCGCTCGTCTTATTTTCCAACTTAACACAGTAGCGGTCCATTCCATCCTTATAGATTTTGGCTTTAAGCACATTTTCAATTGAAGCTTCAAATACAACAACTTCACATCAAATGTAGGTTGAGAAGGACCTGCACCCATCGAAGCTGTTCCCTTAGGGTTTGACTTGTTAGAATCTTCAGTCATGAGGCCGTATGATCTCTCAGACCAGTGTCAGAGAAACTCTCCTCTAAAATGGGTTCCAAAGGTGGCAGTGGTCTCTGATTCACACTTTCTTCAGTTGAGTGATTACTCCCTTGATCAAAGATGTTGTGGTTCCTATTCTGGTACAATCTTCCTGATCGCAGATTCATGAAGAATTGGTAACGAGAAAAATCCAAACCAACTTACCTCATTAAACAGTTTGAATCTCCCGTTTGTTCTTGCTTGCTGGGTAGTATCTTCTAGTACCTGCAACCTTTAAAAAATGTGCTTGATAGCTGTAAGCTTACAGATGTTCTTGTTAGTTCTTGCTTTTGTTTGACGAAACTTAGCACACACTTCCCTACACAACCTCAACAATTTTGATCCAATTTCAATTTTGAAAGAAGCACCTGGTTGCTATGGCCTAGCTCCTTGTGTGGTAAGTTTCTGTCTCTGTTCTAGCACAGAGGTACATGGATCGCGATCCATGTTGAGAAGCCAATTGAACTTTTGTTGCTATCATCAGTTTTAACATGATTAAGAGGTCTTCCAGTACCAATTTTTTTTGAAATGAATCTCATGATTGGAGGCTAAGTTGATTTTGTCACTTGCCTGAGCTTCTGTCAGTTTTGAGCTGTAGGAATGGTTTCTTGCTTCCAATTTCAACTCTGGAAGGACCACTAGGCTCTCTGTGATACTCTCAGCTATGGTACTAGTTTGGTGTCAATTTGTGTCAGGGGAACATGGATCGCGATGCCATGTTCCTTTGTGTCACAATACACTGAATTTTGTCCCATAGCTAGTCCTTGGCCTAGTGATGCTGACTATATGGTTTTTGAATGCCTTAAAGAGTTTTCGGACAAACAAATGTCAGCTTTAGGGTTTACAATGCTTCCCCCCTTGATCTGATTTTTGCCACATTTTGCCCTCTTTTTGAAATTTTCTGATAAGGGTCCTTGTGGATAAAGTTCTCCAATTGTTATCAATTCACTGCTTGTCCTTTATCAGCTCAAATTTCCAAAAAGGTAAATGGATCGTGATCCATGTTTGGCAAGATTTTGGTTTGACACTTTGTGAGCTGATCACACAAGGTATAATGATGCTATTCCCCAAGTCTTTTTGGATTTTGTCGAATTTTTCCAAGTGAGAAGCAGGGTTTTGTGTCTGTTTTGCGGTTTTTTGCAAACCACTCCTTTTTTGGTATTTTGACCGGCTTTTTTCACTTTTTTTCTATGGCTCCTTTTGGGAAAGTTGTTCAACTAGTATTCAGGAGTACTCTGGTCAAATCTCAATGTCAGATGTCTACTTGGAACATGGATCGCGATCCATGTTGAGAAGCACCTGGGCATGAAATTTGGTTCTATGGATTCCTTGCTTCTAGTTGGTCCCAATTCTCATCCCTTTTTGGATTTGGACAAATAAAAGTTCAGTTTTTCCTTGTTTTCCCTTTTTTCCAAGGTTTTGGTCTGCTCACTCCAATCTTTTGATTTTTATGACCTTCTAGCCCTCTTTTTCTCACCAAACTCATGGACCTGATGCCTGAGAGCCTGTCCTAAGCAAAGGAAATAATTTTAGCACATTTTGCCAAAAAGGTACATGGATCGCAATCCATGTTTGGCAAGATTTTTGACAAATTTTTGCATAGTCTTTTCCAACAAGTGTTTTTATCCCCTTCTTGAAAGTTTTATTGGGTTTGGTCCAGTTTTGAAGCTCTGACTATCACTTCTTCAATTTTTCCGAGTCATGGTCTTCAACACCAAAATAAGGTTTTTGATAGTTTTTTCCTCGATCCTTTTGGCCACAAATGATGGTGTGATTTGTTTCCTAACCTACTCCTATAAATGAAATGAATATGCAAACATAACTGAACTCAATAGTACAAAAATAACAACAATGTGTGTGGTGGAACATCCCTTTCCAAGCATGTGAAAAATCAAAGAACGAAATACTATCTTGTACTTCACTCACAGTTTTCTTTGCTCTTAAGGAATAGCATTGGCTAGTCTCGGACTCCAGTCTCTATTAAGCACTAAACCTACGTATAGCTGCTTCAGTATCTACGGGTACGCGGAATGGTTATCAAAAGCTTGAAGGGAGATTTTTTTTTGTTTTTTTGTACACTGAGTCACTCACCACCTAAGGATCGGTTTCCTCGAAGCGGCGCCAATGTTAGCGGGTCGCCGCGATGGACGTCTACAGCATAGCTCTTTTGTAATAACATAATTTCAATATGCAAGGAAGCGACTCGGGGTGGGGTACGATGACTTAATGAGAGTGTCAATCTCACCAAAGTGAACTCAAGGGCTACTCGTTCTACAAAAAAAGCAAATCAACCACTTCCTAGTCAGACAATCAGTATGCATCCAATCTCAACACCCAACATCATCACGCCTTTTCGATATCCAAATAAATCCGGAATGTCACGAAAATTAAGGAGAGGTATCACAACACTTATGGGCTCAATCCTACCAAGTTCTGTCACCATCTGGAAAGGTACATAAATCACGATCCATCAAAAAAAATGTGCAGAAAACTGAATCAGAAGCACTTGGAAAGATCTACCTTAAGCACAGAAACACTTATCCATGGTCAAAACATAAAAAAACAACCATTTTAACTCCCAAATCAATGCATTTAGCTCAAAAAACGGTACGTCGCGAACCACAATAGAATTGCAAATGATTACACTTAGATCATAGAGCAAGAGACAAGGAACGCAATGTGCTATTCGAAATAGAATTTTGATTATCCGTTCAGGAGAAAAGATGATTACAAGTTGTAGTCACAAGAAACCTCCACAGTGCACGTTTTCTTACTTCAGCTAATGATAATCTCTTCTTCAAAACTAAGGGTTTTGACTTTAAAAGTTAGGGGGCTTTCCCATGGCCATCCGGCCTCTTACAAGGGGTAGACTCTCAGAAATAAAAAGGATATGGTCTAATCTCATAATGATTACAACTCATCTTAGGCTGAATTACAGGGTTTTTTCCAAAAAATAGAGGGTCCACCAGGTTTGGTGTGCATACGATTGTATGCGCCTGTATCCACCAAACACATTTTCTTGTTATGTTTGCTACCATCGTCATGGGATACTTTCAACACAGCCATAAGAAATTCTACACCAATGGCAAGCTATATTTCAATAGTGTTGCTAGTGTGTTTCTCATTGAGGAGATTTGACGTCAATCTAGTGGACATGGTGATGCGTATGTGGCTAGTGGCAATCGTGACAAGCAAAGACAACGTGGTCATAGCTGCAATTGTTCACAAGATCGTAGGCAAGGTCGTAGCAAGAGTCATGACAAAGACATGCAAAATGTAGAGTGTTACTACTACCATAAAAAGGAGCACTTGAAGAAAGATTTCCTCACAATGCATCGTGATAAAGGCAAAGAGAAATCAAAGTCTGACAAACCTAAAAGAAGCGTAAAAATTGAAGATCTTAATGTGGTTGAGTCACCAACCATTGAAAAAGTTTCTGAAGTGTCGAATGATGTGTTGATGCATTGTTAGCTCATGATGAGTGCTATGCACAAAATTGGATTGTTGACTCAGGTGCTAGCTTTCATGTGACTCCTCACAAGGACACAAGGAGTGGTTTTCTATGTACACTACCATGCATGGCACGATGAAGCTAGGAAATTCTTATGAGCTAGATATATGCGTGTGGGAAGCATCAAATCTTCTATGCATAATGGAATTGAGTTTATGCTGCTGTGTAATGTCAGACATGTACCCAAATTGACAAAGAGTTTGATGTCAGTTGATGTCAGTTGGACAACTGGATGATTTCAGTTACACTACCATATTTTCTCATGGTTTATGGATTATCAAGCAGGGAAATCTGGTCATACTTAAAGGCCAAAAGTCTAGCTCATTGTACTCACTTTATGTATCTTCTATGAAATAGAATTCTATTTGTGATATCCCAGTGCTAGATTACTTTACTTCTCTTTATGTGAGCATTGTATCTATGGCAAACAAACTAGGTTGACATCAACACCTTTAAACAAGGAGTTAGGGAGTCCTCTAGGTCTTGCTCATAGCAACTTGTGTGGACCTATGCCAGTCAAGTCTCTGGGGGGAGTACTATACTTCCGAACATTCATAGATGACTCTACTAGAAAGGTGTGGGTTTATCTCTTGAAGTAGAGGAGAAACATCTTTAGTGTCTTTCATTAGTTCTTAGCATTGGTCGCTAGCCAATAAGGTAGAAAGTTTAAAGCTTTGCGTAGTGGCAATGGAGGTGAGTACATCTCCTCCGAGTTCAAGAATTTTTTCAATAAAAGAGGCATTAGAAGACATTTTACCATGCCTTACACACCCACCCAAAACAACATGGCTGAGAGGATGAATAGAACCATTCAAAAACGGGTCACTACTATGTTGTCTATGGCCAACTTACCTCAAGAATTTTGGGGAGAAGTTGTTATGATGGCTGCTTACTTGATCAATCGGTCACCTAGTACACCACAAAATTATAAGATTCTATAGGAGATGTGTATGGGAAAAGAGCCCAATTATGATAGATTATGTGTATTTGGGTGTGAGGCATTTTGCCATGTGCCAAAAGCGCTTAGACAAAAGTTGGACCCCAAATCACACAAGTGCATCTTCATTGGATATGGTGTAGATAGAGAGATGGGATATCATCTCTGGCACCCAAAATCTAAGAAAGTCATATGCAATTCATAGGTGATATTCAATGAGGCTAAGATGCATAAAAAGCCAGTGAAAGACATTGAGTAGCACAGAGTACGATTTGAGGATGTTTCCTCACTACCAGTTACACAAAATGTTGGGCATACTAGTGATGTAACTTCCACTAGTACACACATCATCTCTGGCACCCAAAATCTAAGAAAGTCATATGCAATTCATAGGTGATATTCAATGAGGCTAAGATGCATAAAAATCCAGTGAAAGACATTGAGTATCACAGAGTACGATTTGAGGATGTTTCCTCACTACCAGTTACACAAAATGTTGGGCATACTAGTGATGTAACTTCCACTAGTACACACAAACATGTTGCTCCAGAGAGAGTGGAATCCAGCAGCCAAGCACTTTGGAGATCTACTCGTACATCTCGTGTACCTGAGTGTTATGAGCCAAGATTACACTACTTACTAGTCACTGATTGCAATGGTGAACCCACTTGCTATAAAGAGTCTATCCAAATGGATGATAACGTGAAGTGGGAAGAGGCTATGCAATCTAAGTATAACTTGATTTTAGTCAACAAAACTTGGGAATTGACAGATTTACCTATAGGTAAATAGGCATTGCCATGCAAATGGGTGTACACGAAGAAGTATATCACAGATGATCCCAACCTTAGTATAAGGTCTCCACAACACCTACAGTTGCTCCTCAATCATTTCAATAAATACCATCTGGAACGGGACTATATCATAGCCTTCCTTGTCACAAAAGTGTGTTGGTGTAGATTCATTAACACACATATCCATAGTAGCCGTAACATGAGTTCACTCAAAAGGTTTAAACAAATATTCAAAGAATGGTTTAGGTATGTAATCTGCATCATTCACTTCTCTGTCTAAAATGCAGTCTTCTTGTCATAAACTACCTGATTCAAAAGCCCCACACATCTGAATTGGAATGTCTTTGTGTATCCATGATGGCAGTTTAGTCTCTGCTGAAGTTTTAGAGTCCAATCCCTGTATAGGTGTCCTCAAGACATCCTTGTAGGAGTGGTATTTCCAATTTACTCTGGTAATTGATCCTACTTGTTTTAGATAGAGATAATCATTTCTCCAATCTTGAATCAATTGTATTTGTCTCATGAACGGTCTTTCCAAGATAATTTTATAGTTGAGTTTCTTTCCAAAATCTGCAATGGCAAAAGTGTGTTGGTACTCAATTCCATAGGAGTTGACTATCACATTTTAATAAGCCCATCGGTTTCTCAATGTGTTCATCTATTAATTGCAATTTCATCCTTGTTAGCCTGATTGTCGATTGTCCCCAAGCTTCCCAAATGGATTTTGTTGCTATGGCTATACCTACCCCACTATATAAAATACCCATGGTGGTCACATTATTATATGGTACTAGAAGGGTCAGTGTTTTTCTCATTCCCCTCATAGTAGTACTATGTTCATGGGCACATAGTTGACAAGTTTAGTCTATATCTCCTCATTTTGCAATTTTTCCGGTTTTGTTTGAGATACTCCCTTTAAGCCCATCTTTTCCATGGTGGTTCACAAATATCCCCATAGATGTGGTTGTAACTTCAATAGCTTACCCTGGAATTAGATGAACAATCTTTGCATGGAGATCGGGGATTAGAGAAGTTAGTCTTAACAAAAGTTGTAACATTATGGAAGCTACCTTCATATACTTAGGTGAGAATGAAGATAAATCACTAGTTTGCAAAACGACAAAACTAAATAGGCCAAAAGAAACCTTGGATGTGGAGAATTTTTAATCCATTATGTCAACTCCAATTTAGTGCACAATCACATTTGGGTGGTCTATCTAGCCATACCTCTTCAATTGGATCCAATTTTAGAGTCAAACTCCCATCTATGGCTTCCCTACCTTGTTCCCACAGGTGGTTTGGCCAATCTTCTTCGACTATGGGCACTACGGCCCATCCTTTCTCACTATCAAGAACTATCAGTTTCGGTGATTGTGTGTCATTTTTCTCTAAAGTTTCCAACTCTCCCTTCTCTTGTGCTTTTTCTCTAATGGTCTTAGTCTCAAGTTTTGATGGTTTCCCTATGATTTCCAACTAAGGTTTTGTGTTTTTCCAACATAGATTGCGTGATCTGCACCAAGTTTTTGTACACTTCTAATTTAGATGCTTCCATATCAAGTGCTGGATAGTTTTTCCATTTGGTTTCCAATGTTTGATCGGATTTCAATCCAACTTGGAAAGCTTCCAAGGCTCTGTTGATTGGTTCATAAATTTTATCGACCAATACCGATCCTACCAATTTTGGTTTTGGTTCCTTAAACTTTGATGACAAGGTCTGCATTTTTTTTTCTCTACCTCCTTCCATCTTTTCTTTAACCCCCTTTCATATTTTTTGTCTCCTGAGTTTGTATCGTTTGCATCGTTCTTTTCTAGAGTTTTTGGAGGAATTGCTGGGTATGTCCGATCCACTTTTTTTTTCCCCCCCCTTGGCATGTGCTCTAGTCACTACTTAGACTGGAATTGTGGATTCCCCTTCTGATGAACTACTAGACACAACTTGAACTATGTTTATGGCGGTTTCCCTTTTGTTTGCTAGATTCCTAGGGAGGCAATCTTTAGGAAAGTGTCTACTTTTGCGTCCACACGCTCCACAATATGCCTCTATAGGTCTCACATTCTTATTTGGTTCAGAACAACCATTCTTTTAAAGGTCATCAGCCCCGCAGTTATGGAAATTTTTGGTTTTTGGTTTGGCCATTGGTTTAATGATAGATGGTCTAGCTCCCTGTTTTGCAATGAAGTAAACACGGGATGTATCATATGTGTTTGGTACATTAGTTTTAGAGACCGGAATTGATTGATTATACCACTCTTCTTCTACCCCCACTATTATTAAACATGTTTTAGGGTATGGTGTAATGGGTACTAGAGCCTGTTCATCCACTTTTCCCTCAAGCAACATAAACTTGATTGGTATAGCATTATTCCTTGGGAGTGGTGGATGTTGGCCTAATACTAGTTGTGGTCTCTCCATATTTATGGGTGATCTTCGCATTGGTTCCACATTTGGTGGGTATCTATACATGGGTTGTCCTTGTGACCTCATTGGTACATACTGGACATTCCCATCATATTTAGGCTTGTAGTAGCACTGGTTTGTCTCATGGTTTGTCCATTTTCTTTCAATGGTACACCATTTCAATTGCCACTGTTGTCCCATAGGTTGTCCCTGAATTGGTCCCTGTCCCAAGCCTCTCATAGACATCCTTTGCATGTTGATCATCATATCATTCATGTGTTTAAGCATATCTTTTAGAGCATTTGTAGGAGCTGCAACATCTAGTCCTACTTGTGCTATCACATTGGATGTAGTTCACTCGCTCTGTGCATCTTTAGCAATCCTCTCCTTGTTGAAGATCTCACAAATATCACTCAAGTCAACCACGTCCAGAGTGCATGCTTCCCAAGTCATGTGTTTTTTGCTATAAGAAATAGCATGCAAGTCTTTGTTTAATAGTCCCTCTAAGAATAGTGAGACAAGTCTTTCCTTGATTGGGATTTCTAGCTTTGGACATCTTTCTATATATTGCCTCACTTGATTCACACTATCTCTAATAGTTTCTCCTTATTTTTGTTTGAAACTGTAGATCTGGCCTACCATACTATGCTTAATTCCCATTTATGAGCAAGCAGCAACAAATCTAATTACCAAAGTTGGTAAATCGGTTATTGGTCCTGGAGGTATGGTTTGAAACCACGTTAAAGCTTTGCCCTCTAAAGTCATTCCAAACCCCTCAAGCTGTGTATGGAAGTCGGTTATGCGTTCAGATTTGAAACCTTGTTTGAATCTCACTAAATGGTCATATGGATCCCTTGTTCAACTGTATTTTTTGACCCATTTTTGGTAATCTATTGGTCTGACCCTACGATTGTGTTCAACACCCACTCTCTCTCTTCTAGCCAAAGTTTCTACCATTAAACCTTCAAAACAACTGTTTGGTAGTTTCTATTTCAACATATTTTTGCCTAGTGTGACTTGTGTAGGTACCTATATCTAATTTCAAGCTTGTCTAATAAGTTTCACACAATCTGGACAATTTACCAATATTTTGTCACCCTTTTTGGTCCAATTGTAAAGGTTTCCAGCTCTCTTGGAGTTTTTTACCCTTGCACAGCTCCAAACTTGTTCAAACTTGCTCAAGAGCTGTATTATGGTCTAAGTAAGCCTTGTGAGTTGAAAATTTGGCAAAACACCCCCTTTGGATGGAATTTTATCTTCGGCACGCCTAAGATAAAGTTCTACCAAAATTTGACATTTTTGCAATTTTTATTTCACAGATTGATTTTCCCACAAGTATTAGAATTTATCCACACCTTGGTTTCAAGTTTTAGCCAGCATTGAATTTACTTTTGTTTTTTTCAATGGTTAGCGGGTTTTTTTTCAGATTTGGGCTTGCCAAGGCCTTTCAGTGACCCAAATGTTTCCAAAATCAAAGGGGATGGTCTAATCAAGTTGGTATACCACCTTGCAAGTTCAGTTTCTCAGTTTCAAACCCAAAAACCCTCTGTCTATCTTAAGCGCACCAAAGATATATTTGACAATTGTTTTGGTTTTCTTCAACGCACCTTGGATCAGATGCAATCCTAATGGTTTTCTACTTACCCTACTCCTACTGAACATGAAAAAAGAGTGTAGAAAGTGGAAAATTCAACTTTCAGTCTCAAATCTCTACTTTCTACCTAGGTGATACCCTTACTGACCACTAGTTAGTCTTAAGGATCCTTCACCTAATCTGTCATACTAAACTAATGCTCCCGAGGTCCTTACCAAGTATCCCTACTCTCAAGCACCTCTCAGCCGTGATAAAGTCAAAAAATGTGTTACTCTAGCCAAAAATATAGGAAGTAATGGTATTTGAAGTGAATGATTTGGGTTTTTCTCTAGTCTAGGTTACCTTGTCCCCGGCAATGGCACAAAAATGTCGGCTGGCTACCAAGTCTCACCATATCGATGCTAGCAAAGTGAGAACCACATACATAAAATGTCAATCTGTGGGATGTAGCTGACCCAGCTAGTGTATGGAGGCTACAAGAGATACCTAATCCCTCAAAAAACCCGGGTCCAATGTGCTCTTGCCTAAATTGGTCTCAGATGTGTGTCAAACATCAAAAGCTACTTTCCTTACTGCAAGCTTCACCTTATGATTTTGTATAACTATAATGCTCGGAATGGGATGAAACTTACTCCCTATGGTCAAAAATCAGTCTAGATGTGTGTGAAGGGGATCGGGGAGCACCACAGACGGAGAGTGAGAGAGAGAAGGAGACACACACACGATGTGGGTGGGGAGACTCAATGAGTGAGCAGCCCCCTATACTCTTATGCTATGTATAAGGTATACAAGTCAGTGGGTGCCCAGACTCTGGGCGGCCGGGCAAGGCACAGGCGCCTATACCCCAACAACCTCCCACTTAAAGGCGACTGTGCCTTTAAGCAAGGGAACCTAGTCTAAAGACTACAAAAGGTGAGAGAAAACCGCTCTCAACCGATGCCCACTGGCTGGCTGTGATCGTGTGCATCCGGCTGTCCTACTCCTGTGTAAGTCCATACACCACCAGAAGTACCACACACGTACTGCAAGTATGTACGCAATACCTGCATATCTCCCTCGTGCACTATGCCATCATCAGTCAACAAACGACTGACAACCCCAACTGCAAATGCTCCCACTACAGCTGCGATATCCGGTCTCAAGATCAACATCATACATGAGACCACCGAATGCCGATGCAATGCTAGCGGGACCTGCTAGCTCTACGGAGCATGCATCAACATATATATCCCTGGCAATAGGCATCTCTGACTGACGAGGCGTGTGAGCCACATGCATCTCCAGACTGTCCGCAAAAGACGCATCAACCTGTCGTGCAACCTCAAAGCAAACCAGCTGCTCTAGGTGTCTGCTGGAAGACATATCCTGCACAACTATATCCCCATGCTCACTGTCGAGCATAGAAAGGAATGACTGCATAATCGTTGACATCTCAGCCTCCTCTGCAATCATCCACTGCAACATGACTACTCAATCTGCTGTGACTCACTAGAGCTCTCATGCTCTAACTCCGTATACATAGACTCTTGCACAACGTCCTCCTGTCGTGACTCACTAGAGCAAGACCGCTCTACCTGTCTATCCTGCATAGAAGTATCTAGCACAACTGAGTCTCTGCTTTGCTCAGTCACTAGCAAAGCATGCATGTCTGACTCTGTCACCTCTCTATGTGACTGCTCAAGTCGTGCCCCAACTGTGTGCACAACGAGCTCACTACTCTGCACTCTATGCAAAGTACCCTGCAACCCATGAGCAAAAGAGACTCGCCTGCTCTCTCGCTCTCTAGCTGGCTGCATGATCACAGAGACAACACCATCTCTCCCGTGATCCACATGCAATGGGTAACCTGTACCACTCCTGGCACCTCTCGCAATCACTAGCGAACCCAAATGCATCACAAAATCTCGCTCTCGTAGCGAAATCTGACATCCACAATCTCTAAGTTGACCAATCGAGATCAAACCCCGTCTCAGATCTGGCACATAACGCACATGACGCAGGGTAAATCTCATACCACTGAGCAAGGACAAACATACGTCTCCTACACCTTCAATGTCATACACAACACCATCAGCCATGTGCACACAACCAAGTCTCCCACTAGAAAATGTTCTAAACCACTCACGATGCGACGTGACATGGAAAGTAGCATCTGAATCTAGTAACCAATGTGAAGACAATGTGCAATCCGATATGCAATCCGTAGACATAAGATCCAAGCTAGATGTAAATGTGACATCGCCGTCACAAGCATACTCAGTAACCACCGTACTGATCTCACTAGCATCTGTCATGCCCAAATCTGCATCACGCATCTGTCGCCTCCGTTGTCTCAAACGCCTGAAACATCGACGCCTAATGTGCCCTCTATGTCCACAATGCCAACATGTCAAGTCTCTATGCCATCGAGACTTGCGTGTGGGACCAATCTCTCCCATGGACATAGAAGTGGGACTAGACTCTCCTGTAGACATGGATGTCGCGTACATAGCATGTAAACTCTGCAATAAAGCATGAGTTGTAGTCTCCTCTCTCGAGACCTGCCAGTCAACAGACTCAACCAAATGCAAACGAATCGTAGACATTGCTAACTCATCAAGATCCTCATCAAGATCCTGCCAATCATCATCACGCATAGACTTGGGCTTCGCCGATAAACCACACAAGGGTTTATCCTGCCCCAAATCCGCCAATGCAACAAGCATATGCTCCTTCCAAGCAACAAAATCTGCACCATCAAACTGTGTCAGACCATAACGCTGGAAGTCAAATGAAAAATCAACCATAATGCTCTCAAAAGATCAACCAACAATGAGTAGCAAATGTCAACCAAATCATCCCTAAACTGGCTCGAATCGCATCAACAAAAGTCTGCAAATATGGCTACAAATTAGCCCCAAAACAGCCCCAAAATTTAGCTCTTAAACAACTGCATAAACAAGTCACAAACGTGTCCCAGATCAGCCTACAACTGAGCCATACATGGACACCTGCAAAGAGGAAACAATGGCTGAAAATTCAAGACCCAAATAAGCCCTCAAACTTGCCTATAAACTTGTAAACCTATAGCTGAAACCTGCTGAAAAACCTCAAGCCATTAGTGCTCGAATCCGCACAAGAATACATCACAATACTCACTCCTGTGAGTGTGCCTGTCAAACCCGTGAGCTAATCACCAAGCCCACAATGTGCGGTATCGATGCATACATACACACAAATCTCCCACCTGCAGAGAACACCGCACGCAAATGCTGAGTGCAACCCGCAATCTCTACCTAGATCGCATAAATGATACGCATAAAACTCCTGGGAAAATTTCGCCAGAGTTTCGTCATTAAAACGGCCACAAAACCAGTAACCAAACTGACTGCACGCTCAAAACCATGAGCAACCAAAGCGCATCAAACCGCACTCCAAATGCATGCACCAATCTCCACACTTTGCATACATCATTGCAAACACCTGCAAATCTAGTACACAAATATCTGCTCTACCTGTGACTGCCAAAAAACTTGCTCGAGGCATACATTTCCGAGCTCAAAATGCAATCACATTAGTCTCCCTGATCATCAAACCACATAAGGCATACATTGTATCCTCCCACCTGTGAGGAAACTTGCAGCAAATATCACTCACATCTGAGAGCAAACCATGTGTGGAATCCTCGACACACAATAAACAACTGCTGTTGCAAAAAATTCAGCGTTCAGAATTTTAAAATTCTGATATGACGAGCGCATCCGGAGCGTGCCAAAACCCCAAGGTAGACTCCTGGATCACATGTATCCGAGTCTAGGTGTGAAAGCTATGCCAAAAACCTCCGTTTTGGCCCAAAAACGCAACATAAACTGCCAAAAGAGGGCTGAAAAAATGCAGCTCCTCAACCATAGCTCGAATGAAGTTCTTGATGGCTCGAATGGCTTCGAAAGGGGGGTAAAACGCCAGAACACCTGGTGGAAACGCTCTCGGAAAGCTGAATTTGCCGATGCCGAAGTCGAAACCCTGTTTGCACTCTTGAAAGTGCGCGCGCACGCGGACGCGATTTCGGGAATGAAACTGGCTCTCCACTGTCGTCGTGACTGTGCACACACACGCTCCCTCCGCACCTACGCTCTGATACCAATTGAAGGGGATCGGGGAGCACCACAGACGGAGAGTGAGAGAGAGAAGGAGACACACACACGATGTGGGTGGGGAGACTCAATGAGTGAGCAGCCCCCTATACACTTATGCTATGTATAAGGTATACAAGTCAGTGGGCGCCCAGACTCTGGGCGACCGGGCAAGGCACAGGCGCCTATACCCCAACAATGTGTATGGTGTGTAGGGAATGAAAATAGCTCCTAGACGGGCATGCCTAAAAACACAGCTTCATCGCAAGAAACTTACGTAGAAAGAGAGAAGAATTCCCTTGTGAGCATGTTGGTATGCTTTCATTCACAATGCAACACCGCATGAGGGATACATGAGCAATTGAATGAAACAAAGAACTCACAGCACTCAGATGCAATGCACGCTCACTTTCATTATCCAAAAACTTAAATCAAAAGTTACAAAAGTTGGCTTTTATATCTTAGCCAAGGTTTGAACAATAAAAAATAGAAATTAAAAGGTATTCCTAATGGCCTCCAAAAAAATAAAAAGGTATTCCTAATTTAAAGATTCTCTCAACAAAAACAAAAACAATGCGCTAGTCTATAGCAACATGCAACAATGGTTGCAATGACAAAGCACATAGATTTGCAATAGTATTGGCTGGACGTGAGAAGAATGTATACAACATTTAGAGAGAGAGAGAGAGAGAGAGAGAGAGAGAGAGAGGACAATTTTAAGAGAGGAAACTTCTAAAAGCAAAATGAAGAAGGAAAGAAACACAAATGGACCAATGGAAAGTCAACCACCTCTTTATATGGACACAAAGGGTCTTTTGACTTTTCACCTTTGTATGTCTTTTGACTTTCCACCTTCATGTGTCTTTTCATTTCCTAAACTCACCCTTCACTTACGCACTTAAGATGTTTCAAAAGTATTTTTATTTTTTCAAGATCGGGGAGACCTAATGGATTCCTAGCTAATTGGGCTAAATGATAAGGCTCAGAAATTGCACATAATTACTAATTTGGAAGGCCTGAGCCCCTTTATAGTCTTTGACAGTCAATGATAGTAAAATGGCCTTTAAATTTTACAGCTTTGGACTTTTACAAAATTTTCTAATTAATACAAGAAGTTGTGATACAATCAATGAGGGTAAAAATAAGAATGATGTCCTTTTGTTAGTTGATCAACTAACAATTGTCCACTACCCCTTGGGATATTGCGGACTTCTTTCCTTGAAAGTACAACTGTGCTGAGCTCAAATCATGACTTTCAACACCTATGGAGTAATTTTGTATTAGTAGGGTCATACCCATAAAAATGCCACTCTTGGGGTCATACCCTTGAAAATGCCACTCCTAGAGGTCTAATCAGTGCTGCAACTAAGCAACAACTCTTCTTCAGTTGGAATCTTAGTCATATATAAGTCGTGATAGAATCTTCTCCCTCCATGAATGAGGAGAAAGATGGCAAATACCCTCAACAAAAATAGTCATACTAAATTTTCTCAGGTTTTCATAGAAGAGACTACGTGCGTGGAGGCACTTTTCATGTATTCATGTCTAGGCCATGCTTACTTGCTACCCATAAAAAATGTCAGTGGGATTGAATGCACCTTGGACATAGAGCCAATAATGTAAAGTGCAATGATCGGAAGCCTATCTACCAGTCTCTATTCATAGACAAAGTAACTGATGGTATTGCAGAAACATATACAATGATGGGGTGGTTGTATTGCCATCGTATGTGTATGACATGCATGCATATAAGGAAAATGGATTGGTAAGCCCTTGGCTTCAATAACAGTCTCAACCTTGTGAGCTGCTAATATACATGCCTTGCACAATTATACTGGCATGGATACATCACAGTGCATATTGCTAGATGAAAACTATGAGCTTATATCCACTTAATCCCAAATATGTGTGTCATTATCCTTGATCTAAAGTCAAGTGATAGTTCCTCATCACATAAGAGAAGCCTTGCTTTGCATGAAGTCTAGCAAAGCACTTTGCGTTGCACAGTAGAGAAATATTTTTCAAAATAAAAGATTAAATCATAGGAAAAACAAGCATAACTTGAAATGTACTAACCTTGTTGGCTCTTGAAGAGCAGTTGTCATCGCTTGAAGCTGGCTTGTAATCATATATGCTGAGAAATTGAGAGCTATCAGATATACCCCACATGCATTCGTGGCTTGGGTCATATTGCCGTCCAAGAAAAAAATCAGATAGACATAGTGCCAAGTTTCCCAAAGTCCATATGCTAATAGCATATTCCAAACTTTGGAAACTTCTATGCAAGATGCCCTGAAGTGAAGCCTTGCTTTGCATAAGTTCATCAAAAAGATGAGATAGAACACATCTTGAGTGCTCATAACAAACAGGTGCTCCTGGTGACACACATATGTCAAAGCAAAAAAGAGTTGACCTTGTCAAACTTTCATAAAGAAAATTGGCCTTGCCAAAGCATACATCTTATTGAGAATCCTTAGATTACTCAATCTTGAAATAAATAGCTTAGAAAGCTTAGCTATCAAGTTCTATATTAGTGCCAATTCTTACTCGACCAAAGCAACATTTGCTTGTCAAGTTGGAATTGTAGAAAATCTTGCAAAAGTGAATAAGTTAAAATCGAAACTTAAAGGTAACATACTTACCGATTTCCAGAACCACTATCCTTGGCATTGGAAGTCGTAACATCCTAAGTAGCCCAATATGGCTCGCATCGGATTTAGTATCCACAATCATTTACAAAGCCATGCTTCTTTTATATTGGGGAGGTAATGTTCAATTGGAGCCATTTGGCCCCAAGAGTGGAATCCCTGTTCCTTACTGGAAAACACTGTGTGCTCCCTCTCCTAGAGAGGAGGTTGAATTTCCTTGAAAGGCACAATTGCTTAGTACAAAATCCATGCAAATAAATGAAAATTTTTAAGCTCCATAACAGCCTTGCAGTAACAGCAGTCAAGCCATGCTTGATAAACTTCAACATACCCCTTGGGTGGAAATCATTGCACAAGTTGAAAATCACAACCCTAAATGATAGGCTGATGATTGTATAATCAATGCAAAATTGAAATTATAACTTGAAAGTTAATACCTATTATTGTGGCGGATGTAGGTAAATTTTAGTAGTTTGTGGCAAGGTCTCTATGCTAAGAGAAAGGTTGAGAACCTTGTCAACCTTTGCTCCTTGACATTGATAATTTATTTTTCTTACCATGTATGTTGAGAGATTGGCGGTCCTTGACCTTAGGGCACCCTTAGGGTGCCCACTAATTACAAATGTAAAAATAAGCTTATTCTGGTGAAATGTGCAGATTACATAGGAAGAGAGGGATAAGAACTCGCTACACAGTCTGAACCTGGGGATGTGGTTGTATCAAAAAATCCCCCTAGGCCCAGGTAAAACTAGAGAGAGAAAGATATCCCCGTTTTGTGCTAGTTGAGAACTTGATTGGGAAGCGGATCTTCACACGCGTGACTATGCACTCTTGGAGCTCTCCACATGAAAGCTTGCTTGAGAGGGTGGTTTTCCACCAATAGTAGCATGCCAAAAAGACATGCACGACCTCATGTAAGAAAATAATCCACTTTCCTCTATAGCTTTCCCCTACCATGAGCTCTGATACCAGTGTGAGACTGAGGGGACTGGAGCACGAAACTCTCCACCCGACCATGCCCTATATAGGCCCTGCTTAACTAATAATAGGGCCCCCTTGACCGCATGTCCATCTTGGCCCTTGTCCTGCCACCCGATCTCACCCTAGGCCTAACAATATTTCTTCCTTTGTAGACATGCTATCTCTCTAGACAAAGAAAACATTGATCCTAAAGCCAATGTAGGAAATCAATTGAAGCCCTTGATAAGTATTGTCTTGAAAAGGATATAATTTATGACAAAAAGTTTAAGACTTTGGAATGAGACGTGGTGGATGGATTTATTTCAAAGAATGCAGTGTCTACTAATGAAATACATGGCACACTTGACTCCCTTGGTGTCAAAAAGAGAGGATATTCAGTTATTCAATAGTCTATCTCCTCCATATTTATGAGGAAAAGGATAAAGTCTAAGCTATTACCAATAGCAGTAGCAATTGCTTCAAAAGAGAGACTTTAGCTCAACCATGCACATAATGATTTTCTTGGATGTCCCTTTCATATTCAAGGTATTACAAAGCCCAAGTAACAATTTTATCTTATGATGAGTACAACAATATCTTCATGGACCTTGCTATGTTGCAAACTCAAATGGTAGAGTTCTATTATGTCACATTTGAAGAGGCTAGCACAGTGCTACATTTTGTTTTGAAGCTAGATGAATGTGAGATTTTTAAAGAGAAGAATCTATAGAAAATCACAATCATGTTCATGAATATAGCACTTTTAAAATGTTTCACTGATGATCCTAATACTTTAGTGTTCAATAGAAAACAAATATATGGTGACTTGGTGCTTTTGAGGTAATTCATTTTTTGCCAATTTTACAACTCTAGTGAGCTACCTTTGTACTCAGTTTCTACATTTAATTTCACATACATAAGGACTAATATTGCGGGTAAATAAAGATGACTGTGACATTTTAATTCGGATCTTCCATCAAACTCCTATTCTTAATATGATCGATAGACGAATGAATCAAGGAGAGTGTTGAATGTGCATGGGAGGGGAGACTTTCAACAAGTCCAATGTCATCTTGCAAGTGACCTCAAAATGCTAAAGTGTATGTAAATTGTGGAATGGATGCCTAGGTCTTCATGCTTGTTTTTCATGTAGTCTGCAAAGGTGATGGATCCAATGTTGTGGAGAAAGGCTCCTACTCGTCATGATGAAGACCCTAATTTCTATCCAATTCTACATATTCGACTTAGGAATGTCCACATTTGTACATTGCATATCCTTTCTAGAATTGCGGAGAAGTTAATATATCTCTACATTGGTTTTGTTTGGGAAATCAAGAAGTTAGGTGAGCATTAGGTGGCTCTACATGCCCTTGAACTAGCATTGTTAGGTATAGGTCTCCATGGGGATAACATCAAAATCCAATAGGGAAAAAAAAGAGAATGACGTGCCTTGCAACCATCCATTGGTGTGTTTAAGGCACACAAGATTTTCTTTAGACCACTATGCATAAAAGATATGAATCTCACAAAGCATGGAAGGATACATCACTCCACCTATGATAGCAAAAGCACATTGAGGTGAATATCACTTCATATGCACTCTTTTGGAAGAGGGACATCTAAAGCTATGAAAGATACACATAAGTGAAAATCCTGCAGACATGTTTGCAAAGGTAGTCAATAAGGAGAAGTTGAGCTTTTGCTCATCTTCAATCGACATTCAAGGATAATAAGCCAGGATAGAAGCAGTCGCATGTTTGGTGTGGAGGTCAATCTCCAAGTGGGAGATTGTTAAGTATGGAGCTTGATTTACCCCTTGTAATTTTTTGTATTAAAAACACACATTTGTAAGGTCCCCGTTATGAGAAGAAGCCATCGTGCGTGAAGAAAAATCACTTGTCAAAAAAGCAAAAATTCACGTTTAGTCGAAATATTATTTTTGCTGGAATATTTGGTCGGACGGCGATCGAAAAGTGGTCGGTCGGTTGGCCGAAGTTGGTGGCCAATTGCAAGGCGGACTTGTCTTCTCAAGGGCAGCCACACATGGGCACATTGAAGAGTCCAACTGTTGGAAGGATACGCCGCGACGGACATCAGCATAGCGAGAACTCACCTAACAAGATTTGTCAGCTTAGAATGAAGCTCGATCCATAGGCACGTGGAAGCAAGCATAGGGTGTCAACCTACACTCGACCGAGACTCCTAACTAATTCCTACAGAGGTCTCGACCCAATGTCTAAGTCACAGCCTTCAAGAGTGCATAAGAGGAAACTTCCTATACGCTTTCTAGAGCCGAACATCCATCAAACAATCTCAAAACACCACAGAACTTGAAGGAGACCCTACTAACACCAATAGGTCGCTCTCCCTAAGGTCTATGAACCAAAATCCCAACCCAAAACACCTGGTGCAAAATCACGTAGGATGTCTGGCCGAAATTTGCAGGTCGTCGTTTTCGAAAACTAAAGTGCCTAATGTGTAGCTCTACTCAATGCAAACGCGTGGATATGCTGCAATGCAAAATCGGACAACGTATGCTCACCGAATCACCAGATGAAGCTCGTAGATGGAGCTCGCAAAACCGGACCGTACGCACGCAGTGTAGGTATTGGCGCGCAGCTCTCGTCGGGGGCAACACGCTGCACTTCTTCGCACTCGATTTCGACCACCGGTGCACACGTAGCATCAAGGTGAAGCTCTCACTCTCTCTCGTACACAGTACGCTCACTCAAAGACTTCAAACTTTTTAAAATGACAAAAGGTTTTTCATTAAGGTCAAAAAGTGGTATAAATACCTTACAATTCTCAAACCCTAATGTTCCATCTTAACCATCTACTCAATGTAAATGTCAAAACTGGGATACAATCTGGAAACTTCTGTAAGTCCCAATATTTACAAGGTGAAATGTTGGGTTTTCTCAATAAATGAATAATTACAAAAAATGATAATCTGCTGAGCAGTCAATTTCCATAGGGTGGGTCCAGCTTCTACACTCTCCCCCTCCTTGCTCATGTCATCCCCGACATGGTTGTTGAGTTGTTCTTCATCTTATGGTTTCTCGCATCTTGAGCAGCGACTCGTATCTTGCATGTTGATCCAGTAGTGTTGGGCCGAATATGTCAGAGCTGATGGTGAAGAAGCCGGTGTAGAAAGCTTCTTCAAAGGCCTGGAGGTGATAGGATGGCAAGAACATGATCCTTTGATACAATGCATGTATCACCTCCTTGGAAGGCTGACCAGACAGATCGTATGCACATATGTAAGTATCTTGAAAGAAGAAGATACTGTCTGTCGCCTAGCCCGGTTTGAACGTCTCAAAGACTGCCAAAAGGGTTTTGCAAATCTTCCTCATCATAATGCAAGATAGGTCAGGCGAGCCAGTGAACAATTTGATGGCTCCCGTTAGGGTTTTTACCATGTATTGAACACTTATTCTCTCGCCTGCCTTCAAGCCTGGCAGCTTCGGATAGTTTAGCCAAGTAGGTTGGCTTCTTTGTAGTCGCTCCTGGGCCTTCCACGTCCGCATCCTTGGTAGAGGGCAGAAGCTTAGGTTATCTCTGATGATTTTGGGTACCTCTACCAAATGGATTAGGTACTGTGGATACTTCATCAGCCATGCCTTTCTCCACCTAGACCGGGAGTCTATCAACTTTACCCCTTCAAGCTTGGAGATATCTGCTGTGTACAGTGGCACTGTTGGCTCTTTTTTGATTCTTTTGTTGATCGTGGCGGCTTCATACTTTAGCAAAGGATATGGGAGACAAGGATGTAGCCATTCACGCCAAAGGTTGCTGGCATCTATCTTCTGAATGGTCATGGATTTAAAAACCCTCTACTCCCATTCCAAGGCTTCCTTGGCCGTTTCTTTGATTTTCAGTTCTATTTCCTTTCACAGCTTCTCTTCTTCTTCTTGTGTTAGATCTTGTGGCTCTTGAGAGGGTCCTACAAGGATTTCCTCTTGCATTAGTGTGTCGACAGGATCTGCCACATTCTCTAAATCTATGCCTTCCATGGCTGCTGGCCCTGTGCTTAACTGCTCTTCTGCCTGCTGGCCTCTCAGTTCTTCTATCTGCTTTTGGAATGTTTGTTTCTCTGTTTCAGCTTGTTCTCCCATGTTCATGAGGAGGTCGTTCAAATCGGCGTTTATCTTCTCCGCCTCCTCGAGATTTCTCATGATATTTTCTAGCTCATCTTGCATTGCCTTCTGCTCTTCTTCCATGTGGGTTTGCATGACTACTGATCCTTCTACCATCATCAGCCTTTGCTTCTTCTCTAAAGTCAACTCCTTATGGAGCTCTTTCATTTGTTCTTCATATAGCTGGCTCTTTGAAGTGGTGTGAGTCAAGCTAGTAGCTCTAACTCTGGCAGGAGATGCCCGTAGCCGCTGGATGGTTTGATCTTTAACTTTAAGCTGGTCTTTGAGCTCAATGACCTCATCCTGGCTAGCCTCCTGCTCTATTTCTGCCTTCTCTTTGGCATTCCGCATGGCCTCCACTTCCTTGGACTCCTCAGCAAGTTGTAGGGTTAGGTTATCCCTTTCCCTCTCTGCATCTGTCAATGACTTGCTGAGTTTTCTGTACTCTTCTTCGGCTCCTTGCAGTCTTTGAGCTATTGCCTGATTTTCTCTTTCCATCTCCTGGCATCTTTGCAATGAATTTTCCAGACTGGCTTGCAGCTCTGCTTCTCTCTCTATCTGCCTTTGGATTTGTTTTTGTAAAGTGTCGACTTCAAGCTTTATCTGCACTTCAGTGGATTTGAGAGTTGCCATTTCACTTTCTGAGGCCATTGATTGTGCTCTTAGCCCGGTTAGCTTGGTCATCACCACATCCCAATCATTGCTGGGTGGCTGCAGGTCCACTGTATCACTGGCCATTTCTTTAAGCTCCACTAACGGCGGCAAGCTCTGCAATTGTTCTTTGGGCCTTGTGCTTGCCAAGTCAAATGCGACTGTGGCAGCCTCTTCTTTTGAATATCCGGTAGCTAGTAGGTCTAGAAATGCGTTATACCTTGCTTCATTTGGCTCTGGCTGCTCACTTTTGGGCTTAGCCTCTTCTTTATGCTCTTGTTCTTGGCTCTGTTCTTGCCTTGACTCCTCTTGATCTTCAGTTTTGTCTTGCTCCTCTTTCTGTTGAGTTTGTGGAGGGCTACGAGGAGGTGGTGAGGGCGGTGGGCTTGACTCAGGGCTGGACGATGGAGTTGTCGGCTTTTTCTTGAAATCCCTGTCCGCCTTTGTCTTCCTCTATCTCTCTTGGCCCTCGTGCTCCTCTAGCAGTTGCCGTCGGACTTGCTCCACTTCTGCTTCTGTAAATGGTACATGTGGGATATTTTCGACCGTGGCATCCAGAATCTCAAAGTTCTTAATATAGTCTTCAAATCTGTCTCTGTGCACCCTTCGGGATGATCCCAACATTTCTTCTAGAGACGGCTTCCATAGCTCGCTCAAATCTCCTTTGAGGGCTCTTTCGGCTCTGAAACTTTTCATCAGCCGCTCTAGGCAGCCGCCTTCTGTGACTTTGTCTCTTTGACGGGCACTTGGACGCTCTCTTTCTTCCCTTTCTTCAGCTCTGGCTGCTCTTCTTGCACAGTTTCTAGCCGGCGTTTCAAACGTGTTTCCACCCTTGGTGCTTTGGGCTGTTCCTCTTCCTTATCTTCTTTGAGCTTCAGCCAGTCGTTCTGTGATGGAGGGTCGGGCCATCTTCCCTTGGCGTGCAATGCTCCATAAATAACTTTCGTGATTAGCTCACCCGACACAATGTATGTGGGGTTCTTGTTGCCCATCTTCACCAGATTGTCATGTATATAAGCTGCATAATTGATTACCTTCGGCTTGCTTTTCTGCATCACCCAGGTGAATGTTGTGGCAATTTCTCCAGGCGGCATTCTGTACTTTTGTGGCCGCTTTGTGCACATATGAAAGTATTGATTGTACAACTGACTCATGATTGCCACTTTAGGGTTGGCAATGTCTTCAAAGGTGTAGTTGCCTTTCTTTTCTATGTACACCTTTACTTCATCTCTTCTTTTGGTTACACTATCCCCTTTGTTGGAGAGGTCTAGTGCAACTGCCACTACTTTCTCCGTGATTATAATCTCCGTGTCTGGCTTGCCCTGCAGGTCCGTAACTCATGCCACTCCATCTTCCTTGATTGTCGTCACAAATTCCCATACTCTTTTTATGTCGATTCTTGTCGGCACAGCTTCAAAATAATTATGGAGATCAATCTTCTCCAAGTACTCTGCCATCTTGCTTCTGACGAACTCATTGAGCTCCCGCGGCAGCATGGGTAGCTCTATTACATTTCCTTCGGTGTCTTTGAACACGCCTTGGTAGATCTTTAGATCAATCTTTAGATCATTGGACTCTAGCAAGTCTTCTTGGATCCATGTGCTGGTCGGATTTAGAGTTCCTTCCGGGATGACAAAGGGCTATAGTCTTCCAAATAATCCTTTATGGTCATCCTCTTCTTCTTTGCCGGTGACTTTGTGGCTGCCATAGATCTTGTTGCACTCAGTAGTCCGAAGTTAGCGTTTTTTCCATATCAGCTGAGAATCTGAGTTTTAACTATCCAAATGACTTGAAAAATGAAAATAAAACTTAAAAGGAACTTGTGAAACTGTGCATGTGCTCACGATACAATTTTGGCAAAAATTTATCATCTAGACATCCTACATGTAGGATGTCTTTTTCATCAGATTTTGGTGATACTTGACATGTTGGTGGTCCTTGGCATGTACAACATGGCTATATGATTGGAATTGGGTTTGGGCATCAAAAAGTGCATTTTTGGACAGATTCAGGCTTTAGGCTCACAAATTGGGTAGAAAGTCCACAATAGGTAGCAAATGATATCCAAATGGGTTGAAAATTGATATATGGGCTCCTTGCACCATGGTAATGGCTCCCATGATGTCATTCTTTGAACATAAGTTCAAAAACATGTTGGAGACATCCTACGCATAGGATGTCTATTTCATCAAAATAGCTTGAGATTTGTTCTGTGGTCCTTGGCTATTTCATCAAAATAGCTTGAGGTTTGTTCTGTGGGTAGTCCCTGGCATGTGGAACATGGCCATGCTCTTGGATTCTGATTTGGACAAGATTTGATGTGGGTAAGACTGTGTGTAGTGTTTTTGGGCTCAAAATGTGTATCTTGGAGGTGTTGGGGGTAAAAAATGATTAAAATGGCTTTAAACTTGGTAAATGATCTCTTGAAGGTCATATAAAAAGATCTAGAATGAAAAAACATCCTCTGTAGGCCAAAAATGTCAAATATCCTACGCATAGGATGTCTACTTCCTCAATTTTTGCAAGTGACCACACAGATTTGTTGGCAATGTGCTCATGAATGTATTGTGCAAGTTTCATGTGATCTGGACAAGTTTTGGTAGGTCTATGGCCCATTATTGCCTCTATGCCCTGACTTTGAGTTTTTTCATGCATATGAGGTCAATTTTGGTCCAAATGTGATGAAACTTGGTGGCTAGCATGTAAAAGCTATTCAGAAAATGTGTGTAATGAGAGTTGTTGGGTGCTGTGCCCATAAATGGCCTTGAGACATCCTATGCGTAGGATGTCTCCTGATGATTTTCTTATGGAAACTGCTACTGGTGCCTGCCCTTAGTCTCCTTGAGTCCCTTTTAAGCCTAATTTCAACAAAAAAGTAAAATGGATAGAAAGTAACTCCCTGTGTGAATTTCAGAGCCTCCGAGTCGTTTTTCTGACTTTTGGAGTGCTTTTCAGCGATGAAATTTCTTGATGTTGGTGTCCATAGCTTCCCGATCCCTTGGGGATCCTTGCCGTATGGTTTTTTCAGACTTTGGCTTTTTCGGAGCTCCGTTTGGCAATTTGTCACTCTAGAAGCACCCGTGGTTGCGTTTACATGTCTTCAATGACTTGTGGTGGTCTACCACCATAGGACTTGGTTGTTGATGGTCTAAGAAAGCCGCTCGTGAAGTTTGGTGGCAAACAGACATGTGGTTTGGCCGCGAGAGCTATCTGACGCTTTGTGTGTCTAATGCCGTTGATGGGGGCTTTTCACAAGCCAAGCTCCCATACCCCTCTTCTCTCGTCCCCACCCCATGAAAACCCCCTCTTAGGGAGGGAGTGATAAAAAGCATTGGAAAAAGTAATAAAAAAATAAAGTATTATTATGTAAATATATAAGAAAGGTAAAATAGGCCACCTCATGCCTGCGGGGTAGCCCATCCCCACCTTGCCTCCTTTTTCTTCACTGTTGCCCCGCCGTGTGTCCCTTTTCCTCTCCTCCACTCAAAAGGTCAACCCCCTCTCTCTTCCCCTTGTCCTTTCTCCTTTCTCTCTCCTCTCAAGCTACCCCACCTCTCACCAATAATGCATTATAACTCACCAATAATGCACCCTAACTCACATGCAACTTACCCTATCTTCCAAAATAGTATACCCCACCCCCTCTTTCTCTCTCCTATCATATCCCATGACCCAAATACCCCCCTCTCTCTCTAAAGGGCTCCATGTATCTTGTCTTGTAGCTAAATAACCTCCCCCACACTCACACACACTCAGTTTCACTGAAAAAGTTGCCCACAGACCCATCCCCACCCGGTGGTTACCTGATTTTTCTTGTGTTCACACACATCTGCACACAGATTCACCTCTGAACACACTCCCCTCTCTCCCCTCTTGTAATTACTTTATTCTCCATGTCACCTCTCACTTTTTTTCATCAACCCATCTCTCTCTCTCTTAGTCTCTCTCTCATGAGACTGCTGTTCTGGCACATATACACATAGCCAGACAAGTGGGGCCCACAGTCACATGGCCTATGTAGATAATGATTTCTTCATTTCTAAATTCTAGAATTTCTCCCCCCTCCTCCCCTATATAAAGAGGGGTCACCATCACACTAAGGACACAACATCACCAAAGAACACACTATGCACTGTGTGTGCCTAGTGCACACACACACACCCACACCATCACCATCACCGCAATCACCATGCTTGTCTTGAGCATGACCTCTACACCCTTGGCTATGGAAGATGAAGGGCAACTAAATGAAGGATGATGGCCATAATCCTCGTGCGAGTCTTCGCCATCAACTCTCACCTATCCGCCATGTGCTCTACCACTCTCTCCCTTCTCATTCCCCTACCCTATGCTCCCCATTTCATCGCCTAATTCTCTAAATAAAGTTTGAGGTTTTGTGAGTATGTTTTCTTGCAATGTTTTGCCCATGTGAGGTGTGCGGAATCGCCACCTACTCTTGTGTTTTGGAGTGAGCTTGTGTATGTGTGAAGGGTGTGCGGATTCGCCATCCTTTTGTGATGCCTAAGTACTAAGCCGCTATACCCTCTCCCTCACTCTCTCTCTCTCTCTCTCTCTGTCTCACTTGATCTCATTCTATTTCCTTTTCATCATTACTCCCAAGCATCCATCTCTCTTGGATGAAAACTTTGTTATGGTGGTGTGTTGCTTGCGTCCTAGCCGCTGAAGCTAGGTGGTGCCCCCTGTTTTCTTTACCATGACAGGCTCGAGGCGCGCCATTCGGTCCCCGGTGTTTTAGAGGCCATCGGGGTTCGGGGTTCGCTTTGCTCCCGTCATTTGGTGCCCCCACTGAGGATCTTTTCGTGAAACCCTTCAGTTTACAAGACTGAAACCCTTAAACTATTGTGAATGGATGAATGGCTAGCATGATTTGCTAATTGGACGACAGAAGAAGAAGAGCTCCAAGCACAACTAGACGAACTCCGCATCTCCATCGAAGCTCGAGTGCCAGGCGTAACGGTAATCGATTTGCAGTGGGAGAGTGAACCAACACGCCAAACCCAGTGGATATACATAGGCCAAGTGCCAAGAAGAAGAAGGAGAAGGTCGAAACCATGTCCGCAACCTACAACCAACCCACAACAACAAAATGGAAGGAGCTCTACACAATAGAGAATCAACACTATTCTACTTTGAGAATCGGGTAACTCAAGTCACCGAGGTAATTATCACAGTCAGTTTTCAAGTCGCACCTGATGCTGCAGCACAGATAACGGAAGCATTGGCTCACACTCTCACTAGAGAAACTAGGGATCTACTGAGTTTGTTTCAGGAAAGAACACCACCCTCTCCCACAAGCTTGGACAGTGACTAAGCACCTCTAAGCTTCACATGAATCAGTACAACCTACCTCAAGACAGATCACACATACCAACACGTGTACGCTCAATCAAGGTAATACTGGATTTGAAGGCTCACTACCAGCACTTCATTGACACCATGCAGGGTGGGGAGCGGTTTTTGGAGGTTTCGGCATCAGATCAACCATTTGTCTTACCTTTGGTACAAGGCAATGTACCGTTTGAAGTTTTAATCTATGTCCTAGTATAAGAGGGTATACACGCCTCCTTGTAAAGAAGAAAAAAAAACTTTTGCAAGTTAAGCAGTGTGTCTTTCTAGCTCTCTCTCAGTAATCATGGCAAGTGTAGCATTTCCAACATTTAAAGGAAAGAAGGGGGAGGATTTGGTAACTGACTTCCTAGATGACTTTGAAGTAGCATGTGTAGTGAGCAACAAAGATACGGATGAATCCCGGGTTAGAATCTTTAAGCATCTCATGAAGCTAGAAGCTAGATCATGGTACAATGCACTTCCACAAGCAACCAAGGATGACTGGGAACCCTTAAAAACCGCTTTTAAGAGGCGCTTTGGGGGAGGTACCACTTCAGAAAAGTTGTGGGACAAGTTGAGAGACTTGAAGCAGGAGGGTCTTTTAGAATATGCCACCTATGAGTCCAAATTTGTGGATTTGTGGGAACGGTGGGTTGAGTCACTGGCTAGGGGGGAAGCTGCACCCGATTTCCTAAAAAAAGATCGGTTCACGTATGGCTTATGGCCGCTTCTCAAGGAGAAGGTGAAAGGTAGATTCCCGGCTACGTACGAGTTAGCCGTTGAGATTGCTCGCCTTAAAGACAAGAAGCTGCGAATGAAAGCCAAAGAAACCGAGTCAACAGAATCAGGAACATTGCGTCGACCAGCAACTACGACAACCACCATACCACCACCACTGGCTCTTGGGGTAAGAGATGACCAACAAGATATGTTGGCCCATATTACTGACCAACTGCAGAATTTGTCTGTCCACTTAATACAACAAGGGAGGAGTCAAGAAAGAGATCAAGACCCTGGAAGAGCACGACGACAAAACAGGGAGTATCATTGCTACAACTGCGGAGAAGACGGTCACGGTATGTACTACTGTCCCAAACCACAACAAAACTATAATAGAGGAGGTAGGAGGAACCAATTGTCACCCCCTAGAGAAAGAACACCCCCACCCCGAGAACCACCCCCACCAACACAAATTCTACGTCCACCCCAGACACCACTACAAGCATCCATCCCACCTCTTTCACCAGCCCCACCACCTGATCGCCCTGTAAACATCATAAGGCTAGAAGAGAAAGGAAAATCCATAGTAGTGGATCCACCCAGAGCAAAGGAGAGGGACCAGGGTAAGGAGAAGGTAACCTTTTTAGAACCACTTGAAGCCATGACTGTGAAAAGAGCTAGGAGGGAGAAAGCTACACAATTAGATGATGAGAGAAGCATGAGAGGAGAAACTAGCAAGAGGCCATCCAGGCCACGACGGAAATTGGGCATCACCGACTTCCAGCTAGGGGAAAGTTCTAATCCCTATGATCTAACATTGGATGTGGCAGAGCAAGGACCGAAGATTACATGGCCACAGCTGCTACATCTTGCACCAAAAGTAAGGCGACAATGGTTTAAAATGGTAAGTACAAGACGCTCCAAAACAAAGGTAGCCGGAGCAATTTCGGGATGCAACATGGATGACATCCTTCCAATTGTCGACGTAAACATAAAAGGAAAGAGGGTTGGAAACACCTACATTGATGGAGGTGCACAAATCTGTGTAATGAGCGAAGCTATGATGCTTCGATTAGGGCTCGAGGTTGACAGGCCTTCTCCATGCAAGGCAAAGATGGCAAACAACGCAAAAGTTAAGTGTGTGGGTGTGGTAAGTTCCGTGAAAATCAAAGCTTTCAACACTGAGGTAGAGGTAGATGTTTTTGTGATGCCTACTAAGGGGGAGGGCTATCCACTAATTTTGGGAAGGCCATGGTTGATGGCCATGAAGGCAAAATAGGACTGGGGTACTGGCCTTCTACGCATGACCGGTAAGAAAGGGGAGACAATCTACTATGACATGAGGATTGGCAAGCAGAAGCAAATGAATCTGGAAACATCGGCAGATGAAACCACTAGCGAATCTTCCAGTTCTGAGGAGGAGACCACATCCACCGACGAAAGTGACAGTTCCATTGATGTGATGGGTATCATTATGAAGGATCCACAAAGGGTAAGCACAACTGGTGATCCATCACCAAAAGGGAAACCCAATGAAGAGGAGAGCAAATCACCTGGCCTAGGAGGAAGTAGGTTGAAGGGTATGTTGTCTACGGAATTAACACTTGAGGAGAAAGATAGTTTTTTGCAAATGTTGATGGTATTTCCTAACCTGTTCATTGACAACTATGAAAGAATCACAGGCATTACAGTGGTGGAACATCATATTAAGCTGAAGAAAGGGGTAAAACCAGTTGTGCAAAAGCTACGACGACTGGGGGTCATACAAGAAAAGGCACTCTTGGCCGAGGTAAGGAAACTGCTGGAGGCGGGATTCATCTATCCTGTAGAAAACTCAGAATGGGTGTCACCCGTAGTGGTGACGCCTAAAAAGAATGGTAAGTGGAGGGTCTATGTTGACTACAAACCACTAAATGCAGCTACAAAGAGAGACCACTTTCCTCTCCCTTTCTTGGATGAAATTCTGAATGAAGTAGCGGGTTTTGAATGCTATACCGTCTGTGATGGTTATTCTGGATACTTTCAAATACGCATAGCCTTGGAAGATCAGCTAAAAACCACTTTTATCACGCCATGGGGTTGTTTTGCATACAGGGTTATGCCATTTGGTCTCACAAATGCACCTGCCACATTCCAAATATATGTCACATATGTTTTTCAACCGTTCTTTGGAACATCCATAAGAGTGTTCATTGATGATTTTTGTATATATAGCTCCCGTATTTCACATTTAGAAAAGGTAACTGAAGGTTTGGCCAGGTTGCAGAGCCTAGGTGGGCAATTAAATGTGGATAAATGCCACATTGGGGAGAGTAAATTCATTCTAATAGGCCATGAAATTTCAGCAAAAGGTATCAACGCCGACCCAAGTAAGGTGTCCGCACTCATAGCCCGCACTCATAGCCCTACCTTCACCAACAACCGCACGTCAACTGGTCTCTTTTCTACAGAAGGTGAGGTACTTAAGTAGATTCATACATCTACTATCACAACTTGTTCTACCACTGCAACAACTCACTCAAAGATCAACTTTCACTTGGGACGAGGAAAGCAAACATCACTACAACAAGGTAAAGGAGGTCTTAGCCACTCTGCCAACTATCTCACCACCTAAGTGGGATGAAAAATTCTATGTCACCTCAAGTGTTGGTGATGACTCATTGGGGGCTGTGCTACTCCAAAAGGATACGACGACATCTTTCATGAGGCCAATCTACTTCTCTAGTCGAATGATGACAGCAGGAGAGAAAGGTTTCACCCATGTGGAACACTTAGTCCTAGCTCTTAGATTTGCAACTACAAAGTTTAGGTCATATTTGCTGCCTAAGCAATTTGTGATTCTAACCACGGATGAAATATTTCCCTATGTTGTACAACACATGGATGTGTCTGCTAGAATTATTAAATGGCTAGTTCGTCTGCAAGAGTTTGACTACACGGTACAGGTAGAAAGCACGACAAGGGCAAGTTTGGGGGGACTCATGACCTACCAAGTCTTTGAAAGGAAGGAGAAGCAATCTAAGGAAGGAGAAGTCCGATTACCTCCAGTACCACCGATGGTAGAAGGAGCATACTCTCTCTACTTTGATGGAGCCTACAAGCGAGCGTCCGACAAAGCAGCTGCAGGCATAGTGGTTTTTGATGACAAAGGGACAAAGGTATTTTCGTTGGGCCAATTGTTAGATTCACATTCTAACAATGAAGCTGAGTATGCAGCACTAACCAAGGGTCTACAATGGTGCATCTCGCAAGGTGTACAACGCCTTAATGTATTTGGGGATGCTCTACTTCTGGTACGGCAAGTAAATGGAGCATGGACATGCAAGAATCCTAGTTTAAGGACTCACTTAAGTGGTGTAAAAACCTTGTTGGGTAAGTTTGAAGAAGTTCAAATACACCATATCCCAAGGGCTCAAAACCAAGAAGCAGATGCCCTAGCAAGTGAAAGGCTACAGGAAGTGGTGGTTGGAGCAATAAAGCTAAAGCTCCCTCTATTTCAAGGCACTGATGCCTTGCCTAACATCATGCATTTTTTGGAAACAGGAGAATGCCCATCAGATTTAACAAAGGGATAGAAGCAATGGCTGACGCGGAAGGCCACAAGGTATCGACTCATCAATGATGGTTTGTACTGTAAGGGTAAGGACCAAATACTCAGGAAGGTCCCTCTCTCTCAGGAAATCACGGGAGTAATTGCTAGTTGTCATGACGGGGTTTGTGGTGGTCACTTTGCCCTAGACATAACAAGTAGGAAAATCTTGCAGGCAGGCTTCATATGGCCTAGCCTCAACCGTGATGTACACCACTGGTGCAAAACGTGTAAGTTGTGTCAAAAGGCCGGCACTAGGTCACTTATGCCTGAACCACAGACACCTATTCTCTCATATGGCCCATTTGAAAAATGGGGTATCGATGCCATTGGGCCATTACCTAGGGCCAACTCAGGAAAATTCTACATTATCATGGGGGTCGACTACATGACTAGATGGGCAGAGGCTACAGCCACCACTAGAATCACAGCGGTAGAGGTAGCTAAAGTTATCTACGAGCACATATGCTGTAGGTTTGGCACACCTTTAGAGATCATCTCTGATAGAGGGCCAGGTTTCAGAGCAGACTTGGTAGGAGAATTAATGCAGAAATTGGGCATTACAAGGAGGCACTCTTCACCATATTACCCTCAATGTAATGGCCTAGTTGAAAAGGTAAATGGAATGGTTTCTAAAATTATTACCAAGCAGGTAAACAATCATCCTGGAGACTGGGATAAGTATCTACTACCAGCTTTATGGGCCTACAGAACTTCATTTCGTACATCCTTGGGATTCACACCGTATCATCTAGTATTTGGTAAGGAAGCAATCTTGCCCATTGAAGTGCAACTACAAAGTCTCAGAGTAATGGCAAGCCAGCTTCAACAGCCCAACATGCATTTGAGAGATCACATCATCAACTTGGAAAGACTGCAGCTAGACAGAGAAGAAGCAATAAATTATTATGCAGCACAAGCAGAGCATAGACGGCTTAGCTTTAATGAGCATCTCTGGAAAAAAGAATTGAAGAAAGGAATGTTGGTGCTCCGCTACGACACGCGCAAGGATAAGAAACTCCTACTCCGATGGGAAGGCCCTTTCATCATCAGAAAAAAGTATGCCAATGGAAGCTACCAGCTTATGGAGGCTGATGGAAAACTTCATAAAAGCAGGGTAAATGGTTGGCGACTTAAACTTTATTTTCTTCGATTTGATGAGAACACACCATCAGCCACCACCTCCGACGATAATGATCAAACAGATGAGCTAGAGACATGAATGTCTCTAGCCAAAAGGGGAGGGCTAATGATGGGGGCTTTTCACAAGCCAAACTCCCATACCCCTCTTCTCTCGTCCCCACCCCATGAAAACCCCCTCTTAGGGAGGGAGTGATAAAAAGCATTGGAAAAAGTAATAAAAAAATAAAGTATGATTATGTAAATATATAAGAAAGGTAAAATAGGCCACCTCATGCCTGCGGGGTAGCCCATCCCCACCTTGCCTCCTTTTTCTTCACTGTTGCCCCGCCGTGTGTCCCTTTTCCTCTCCTCCACTCAAAAGGTCAACCCCCTCTCTCTTCCCCTTGTCCTTTCTCCTTTCTCTCTCCCCTCAAGCTACCCCACCTCTCACCAATAATGCATTATAACTCACCAATAATGCACCCTAACTCACATGCAACTTACCCTATCTTCCAAAATAGTATACCCCACCCCCTCTTTCTCTCTCCTATCATATCCCATGACCCAAATACCCCCCTCTCTCTCTAAAGGGCGCCATGTCTCTTGTCTTGTAGCTAAATAACCTCCCCCACACTCACACACACTCAGTTTCACTGAAAAAGGTGCCCACAGACCCATCCCCACCCGGTGGTTACCTGATTTTTCTTGTGTTCACACACATCTGCACACAGATTCACCTCTGAACACACTCCCCTCTCTCCCCTCTTGTAATTACTTTATTCTCCATGTCACCTCTCACTTTTTTTCATCAACCCATCTCTCTCTCTTAGTCTCTCACTCATGAGACTGCTGTTCTGGCACATATACACACAGCCAGACAAGTGGGGCCCACAGTCACATGGCCTATGTAGATAATGATTTCTTCATTTCTAAATTCTAGAATTTCTCCCCCCTCCTCCCCTATATAAAGAGGGGTCACTATCACACTAAGGACACAACATCACCAAAGAACACACTATGCACTGTGTGTGCCTAGTGCACACACACACAACCACACCATCACCATCACCGCAATCACCATGCTTGTCTTGAGCATGACCTCTACACCCTTGGCTATGGAAGATGAAGGGCAATTAAATGAAGGATGATGGCCATAATCCTCGTGCGAGTCTTCGCCATCAACTCCCACCTATCCGCCATGTGCTCTACCACTCTCTCCCTTCTCATTCCCCTACCCTATGCTCCCCATTTCATCGCCTAATTCTCTAAATAAAGCTTGAGGTTTTGTGAGTATGTTTTCTTGCAATGTTTTGTCCATGTGAGGTGTGCGGAATCGCCACCTAGTCTTGTGTTTTGGAGTGAGCTTGTGTATGTGTGAAGGGTGTGCGGATTCGCCATCCTTTTGTGATGCCTAAGTACTAAGCCGCTATACCCCCTCCCTCACTCTCTCTCTCTCTCTCTCTCTCACTTGATCTCATTCCCTTTCCTTTTCATCATTACTCCCAAGCATCCATCTCTCTTGGATGAAAACTTTGTTATGGTGGTGTGTTGTTTGTGTCCTAGCCGCTGAAGCTAGGTGGTGCCCCATGTTTGCTTTACCATGACAGGCTCGAGGCGCGCCATTTGGTCCCCGGTGCTTTAGAGGCCATTGGGGTTCGGGGTTCGCTTTGCTCCCGTCACCGTTTCTGAAGTTTAGTGCCACTTCGGGTCACCTTCTGGTCATGTGGGCTACATAGAGTTGTCGAGCATGTCGAGATGCTCTTACCCATGAATTTTGGTAGCATTTGGGCACCTCTCTGCCGATTTCCCATTTGGTGGCCTCTTGCGGAATTCTAGGAATTAGGATTTTTCCCGATGGTTTTCTACTGCCTTTGGATATCCAAGACTGGTCTCCTATGCTAGGGTAAGCTGCCGATGAAGTCTCGTTGCTTTTGGGTTAGCCGTTAGGTGGCCACTTCTACTTGTAGGTCTCTACTGCCCGCTTTGTGTGTGAACCCTACGCTAGTTTTCACGACAAAACGACAAACATTCGCGAAAAGCTCAAGGTGGTGAGCCTACCTCTCATGTCTGAAGCCCGTCGGGTAGTCGTGCACGTGGTAGAATCTGCTGGAAGTTCCGTTCGCTCTAGGTGGTAGAAGCTCTCTCTCAAAGGTCAATAGTGGAAATGAGCTAAAAATGAAGTGAAAAATTCTTATAATGGGGGTCCGCGAACCACTTTTTCCGAAATTTGACATGTGCTCCCAACTTCTTGCGAGATGCGGTTTAGGCTAAAAAATTTCTTGATTTGGACTCCATTTGCCCTGTTTACAAGAAATTTGACGTTTCGGTCAAAATCTGGCCAAAACACGCTTTTCGCTCCAGTTTCATAATTGCACTCCCACTGTACCATAGATTGTCCTATAGTCACTGATCATCCCCATATTTTTTGTTTTTCATTACGCTGTTTTTCACATGCTTTTTGTATTTTTGAAGTTTTTTTTCTGAAAATTAGTAAAATTAAAAGGAAAATAGCAAATCAAACCCAGAAAATCCCCAAAAATCACAATAAATAAAAAACATCACCGCAAAACATTATATACACTCACATGTAATTTTTATGGCCGGATTTCTCTGTTTTACCAATATTTTGCCCAAAAAGTGGCTATTTTTACTTATACACACACACACACACACACACACACACACACACCTAGGGACTTGATTTGGTGTTTGGCCCCATATACCTCTAGATTCATACTGTATAAGGGCATATGTACTTGGGTTAGTCCAAAAAATTTCACAATCAAACAACAACCCTTAAAAATAGTCGAAAAACATGCCCTTTTTTTTTTGCTCTTACTACCATTGGGTCCACATTTGAGAATGCCTCCCCCCTCCTAGCCGGAGTCCTCCCGGACGACAAGGTATCGCCTCGGAGTATGTGTCGTGCATGGGTTGAAAAATTGTTCTAGTGCTTGGCCGTGTAATGTGGCCCTATAGTATGCATACTCGGTCAATGCATGGAAAAATTAATGCTGTGCAAGAGAAGGGTATAAGCAACATGCTTATTGGCATTCGCCATTGAGGTTTCCTGTTTTTCTTTGCAAGTAAGAGCTGTAACTCTATTGCTCTTTGTTTGATTGTCTTTCTTGCAAAAGTCTTATGCTTTGCCGCAACTGTTGAAATGCCTGTAGTTGCCTCCTTGGAGAGAATTTTCTTGGCGGAATTGGCCGTAGACCTTATCTCTTTTGCTTGCCATTTGTAGATTTGTTTTGCTAGTCTTTGTAGGTTTATCGCGACTTCCTTGGTTGCCTCTATTTTGTTGCTTATTGGCATCCACATAAGTTGGTTTGCCGGTTGCAAATGCAGTTGTTCTCCTTTCGATGTTGCTTGTACTGAAGGGAGTTCCTTGTGCTTCGGTTTTGGGATCCAGATGCGAGTCGTATTCGAGTTGTTGCTGAGCATTTTCTTTGGGATCCATATCTGTTTTATTCCCTTGGTTTTTGGTGGAACTATCTTCCTTGGTTGAATCCTTCCGTTGTATTGTGGTTTCTCTGCCATGTCACTTCTATCCTTCCGCACCCATACTTGTTTTTCTCGTGTTGCAAACTATGACCTGTTCACTGCGGTAGGTGACTTCTTATGCATGTAGTGAGCATGGTTGGTAGTTCCCTGTTTGCTTTTTAGTGGTACCCTTCCTTTTGGCTTTTTATCCAGTGATTACATTGCTGGCAGTTGATTATTCCGGGGTTGCGGATCAAAGGCTACCACCTATTGTTCTTGTGCATGAATATTGACCGCATTCGCATTCCAATTTATCTGCACATTGTACTCTTTTTGCCAAGGTTGTCCCAACAACATGGGGTGTTGTGTGCTTTCATCCTTCACCACATAAAACTTGTGAGGGTAAATATATTGATGTACTTGTACATGCAATATAGTCCAGCCCAATGTTTTGAACGAATGTGATGTACTGCTTTCTAGCACTTGTGGAGTAGGATGAAGTTGACCTATGGGCTTGAGCTGTTTGTATAATCCGTAAGAGATCAAATTTGCTTGAGCTCCAGAATCAAGAAATGCCGTTGATTCAGCTTGATTGCTACCCACTTTGACTGCAATTATTGGCTCCACTGTGTCTTCATCAAAATTTGTTAGTCGAATGGCATTGATTCGCAACGGTGATCCACAACTCAAAAATTTTACACTTGACACTGGGTGATTTTTAGGAAGTATGGCTAGCAAGAAGACCACTAAAGAAGAAACAAAGTGAAGTGGCTGGAAGACTTGGAACCATAATAGTTGCGTGAAGGTAACATCAAATAGGTAACAGCTTGTTGGCTAGACATAGGGTTTTTGGGGAGCATGCCACCATGATCTTCCAAGGTAAATTCAAAGATGCATAAGGGCAGATAAAGGAAAAAGGGGATCATAGAAGATCCAACCTACTGCTTAGTGCCCAAAATTCAAAGCTAGAAATCCCATGCAAAAATGAAGGATAAGAGGTCATCTTGGCTCAGTTACCCTCGACCACCACAGCCAAAGGATGGACCTGTCAATGAAGACTATATGGTGACAACCCTAAACCAACCCTAACGAGCATCATAAAACATTCAAAGGCATTTGAGAACCCCCTTATAGAATGATTGTGAAGATCTCTCAAAGATGATGCAGACATACCTTGAGACATTCCACAAAAATGAAGAGAAATGGATACCTTTCTAGAAGGCAGTAAGGGTTTATGCTACAATTTATCACAACAACACACTGAAAAGATTCTACATGGATTCTATGCTAGATTAATGTTTCTGCCATCATGCTACATGCTGACCTTTTTGAAGAATCTTTATACACAAGGTTTTCCACTTGGAGGATAGGAATCTTTGGCACTATGCTCGCCAATTTGAGGGCCAAATTTGATGGATAGTCTAGACAAGGGCTCAAAACTAGAATCATTATGGATTTTATGTTAGAGATAAACAAAGAGCAAAGAAACAGAAACAAGGAGGTTTTGGAATAGCTACAGAAGAGACTAAAAGCAAGGGCCCTGGACCACTACTTAGCACCTTGATCATCCTACCAAGGGACAGCCACGAGCTAGGAAGGGGGAAATATTAGCTAAATGCAAACATGACTAGCTGATTTAGATCATGCAACATATTTTGCAAAATTCCCATTAAGATTGATTTTGGCCTTTTAAATTTGTTGTCTAGACTTGTAATTTTTCCATATTTTTGGATGTACATGACATAAGATCTTCTTATTTAGTCGGGGCTACAAACTTCTAATTTGTAATTAATGATTACATTTCTAGCATTTAGATTTCCAAGTTGTTGAGCCATTTGGGCCAGGGACTAAATCGAGACTGGTGGCCAAGTATAAAGGTCATTTTTGTAGCCTAAAAAAAACTAGCTACTATATGATTTTTGAGCTTATGACTATTGGACTTTGTTTATCTGTTGAATTTATCTACTCATTTCTCCCTCAAAAACATTGCATGTTGATTATGAGCATGTTGCATGTTGCTGGTGGAAACTCTTATCATTGATGTAAGTCTCTCACACTATTTCTAATTTTGGTTTGTGACTCCCTCCGTCTTGTTTAGTGTCATATCTTGAGTTTTAGGTATCCATTTCACAAGGGCCATCAGTTGCAATAGGTAGAGCTTGGCATTTCTAAGCTACTACAGGATACCTTAAATGCCAATTTTGACCTACTAAAAATAGGGATAAAGGTGAGTATCATTTTTTTGATTGACTGATATTTTGTGATTCTAAGACCAGGCGATTGGTCATCCTAGTCTTGGTTATCATCCTCATAAGTTATATACCGACATAGTGCTGATCGGCCTTTATAGATTTCGGAGGTATTTTTCTAGTTTTGAACAACACACATTAATGAAGACCACATCACTTTGTAACAGATGCCTGTAATAATTCACACACATCCTTTGGTGAGAGAATCGGGTGATGGAAGGAATCTATTTCTTTTGCCCTTGCAACACTTTCCACCGCATGAGCTGAAATCTTTCCATGTCCCGATTTAAAAATGTTGATTGTTTCCCCTACAAGTGGTATCATATCCCCTACTTAAACCTCCAAAAGGACCTTGCAATTACTAGAAATTGGGCCATATATTCATGCATCATCCCTCACGTTAGTTGTCTAAGAAATTTGGACCCTACAATCTTGCATAATGGTGTCCCATTGGGCAATGTCAGCTCTTTAAGTGGTCTGGTGCCTATAATCTTTGGGTAATGATGTCCTAATGGACCATGTTAATTAGCTCTTTAAGACCCTCAATCTTCCATAATGGTGTCCCATTGGGCGGTGTGAGCTCTTTAAGTGGTCAGGAGCCTATAATCTTTGGGTAATGATGTCCTAATGGGCTATGTTAGCTCTTTAAGACCCTCAATCTTTGGGTAAGGATGTCCCATTGGGCCTATGACCACACGCCTCACTATGTTTATCGCATATGAAAGTCATGAACTAGCACCCCTCTCCAAACCAGGAGCGCTATCTCATGCTAGTTGGACCTTGCCTAAAGCAACGTCATGCATGTAGGAATGAGGGTGCAATTGCACCACATGAATGAGAATTGATCACAAGGTAACACCACGGTAACGAGGAGCATTGGAGAGTGGAAAAAAGTAGAGTGTGATTGGTGGGCCAGTGAGGTAAGAAAGTTCAAAGGGGAACTACCTTGTTGACGTTACCAAGTCATGCGAGAATGTCACGTTCTTCTTGATTAGGAGCCATTGATAACTGAGGATGCGATCAGACTCACATTGTTCATGCATTTGATAACAAGAGTGGTGGGAAAGGAGCTACATATGTATGTTAAAGATAATTGAGTCTATTTGAAGGTTTTTTACATTAAGTTCCAACTTATTTCAAATTTTGCAGGTTTTCCTAGCCTTAATTTAAAATCTAGAGATAATTTCCTATTTGATAGGTAGGGTTCATTGCTCAAAAAAACCCTTTTTTCGTAAAACTTAAGGAATCTACATATGAGAAATTTAAGGGTTGAACTGACTATATTTAAAGGTGTTTACACTAAACTCCTCTAAATTTTGAGGTAAATCTCAATTAAACTTGTGGTTGGGATAACATTAAACTAAGGTGATTTCATACGAGGTTTAGTAATCAGTTATTTGAACTGGTAACTAAGTGATAACTAAGGCTCATTCTTGGTCACACACAAAAAGGAGCATTAAATGAATAACTATGCATACCCTTTGTAACTATGCCAATTTTGGCGTAGTTGTGAGGTTCAAGGCACACTTGGGAGGTTGAATGAATAACTAAGCCTTGTGTGACCATACAAGGGCTTAGTAATTCATTTAGTGCTATGTCTAAGCATAGTTGGCTTAGTTATCTATTAATGAGTCTCGCATGATATAGCCTAACAATAAACCTAGATAGGAAGTTGAGCACGAGATCGTCTTGTGAACAACTATGCTAGGGCCCAGCTAGCAAGCAGTGCAGCTAGAAGAAAGAAGAAGAAGAGAGTTTTAACGTCGTAGGAAACTATCCCAAGAGACCTTAAAGATGTAGACCTTAAAGATCTAGAGAAAACCTAGCTTTACTCTAACCCGACATACAAATTTTAAAATTTACCTCCAAATTTTAGATTCGAAGGTGAGAAGACCTAGGAAATATAGATAGATTTGTGTTGAAATCTCCCCTAAATTTCTCATATGTATAAAAATGTAGGTTTTCCATATTTTCGGCCAGTAATAACTTCTAATAAGGCCTAGAGGGCAGTGGCGGCCTGGAGGGAGGCCCTGCCGGCGGCCGCCGTGGGCTGCAGGTTCCGACAACAGACAGCATAAAATACACGGATGTCATCGGACAATATTGGCCAATGGGGCCTGAGACACATTGTATCGTGTTACAGTCTGATTCGTGTACATTGTACATGCATGACGCAGCGTGCCCATGCTGATGCCTCCTGGCCCCTGGGCCATGGGGCATGGGCTGTGGGGCCCTGGCTTCAGAACATGTCTGACCAGTGGAGTGACCACTGACCAGTAGCCATGTGATAATCTTAAAAAATCATACGTTGCTGGGGGCCAATCATCACGTGGCTTTTGAGCTTTTCCGCCACGTTGACATGCCTTTGTATCTTGACTGCCTCTTTCACGGCTAACAGGAAATCATTGTCCCTTTCCTTTGCAGAAGCTCGCTGCTCCGCAATCCGCGACTCCGACTCGGCTAGCGGTGCTGAAATTTGAAGTCTTCCCAAGTAATCATGAGCCTCTACAGTTGCACTGCTGTCCTGCTTTTTTGGTTTTCCATCGTGGAAGTCTTCCTAAACTAATTCTTACCACCACTCACACTAGGAATATTTTACCCACAACTTGCATTTGTTATAAGCTTGGACCTACAAGCCACTAGGTTTCACACGGACCACGGGCAATCTATACTGTGAAATGGGCAGTGGTGGGTAATAGGCATTAGGCCTCCCAAAGGTTAAAAATGTTTTGGGGAGTCATTGTGAAAACAAACCATCACCTAGAGGTTTCAAACCAGGAGTTCAACTTTCATTTTGGTCTTCCAAATGGAATACCATGAGCGGTCTTCATTTTTAGCCCACTAGGCTTGTCTTTATATGGGAGAGAGCACAAAATTTGGTGACTTTGCACAACGAGAGTCGCACAGATATAGTGAGCTTGACTTTATGAGATATAGGTGGAGGTAGCACTGTAGGACTTTCACGTGGGGAACTCCTCTTAATTCGGCAAGGCCTTTTGCCGTTCAAGCTTCATACATATTCATTGTGCAATCACATTGTCACAACTAGAACTAGAAATGTGCAAGGTAAGCATCGTGGGATTTAGTTCTCTGCTGGAGAAACTATATAGCTGCTGGAGAAACTATATAGCTTCTTCAGATTTTGCAACTAAATATTATAAATTTTGACCCTACCATGATCAAGCATTAACATGTACAAAGTTTTTTAATGAAGCAGAATTGAATTAAAGTATGAGCTTTGATGGAGTCCCTTTACCGTCAAGGTCCAGGGTCGCGGGGCAGGGAATCTCGGCCACTCATCTACTGTCCATTACTGACAGTAATTTCAGCATGGGCCGTCAGATGTGAGACAAATCAGCACGCGTAATCACTCATGGCAATGATTGGCAATCATTTTATGACACCTCAGCATACGAAAAAATGGCTGCATGTACTTGCGCTGCAGGATTGCACATGCTCGTCGTCAGAGTCCAGTGCTTGGCCCCCCTCCCCTAGACATTGACGGCCAGGAAAGGTCTTTTACTAACCTTTCCCTCGTAAAAACTGCTCCCGCCATGGCTCCCGGCTCCCCGCCGGTTGCCATGGGGTCGCACTTTTTACGGGGAAAGGTCAGTAAAAGACCTTTCCTACTTACCTTTCCCTACCCCATCTTGACTCCTATGTTTAGAGCCTTGGAAGCTACTCGAAGATAGCTTGCTAAAACCATAACTAAGTCACGAGTTTAGATTGACTATCTTTATATTTAGACTTATGAGTATAAATATTGTCCTCTTTATGAGGAAACTACTCCATAGGTCCAAGATTGACTATCTTTATATTTAGACTTATGAGTATAAATATTGTCCTCTTTATGAGGAAACTACTCCATAGGTCCAAGAAACAAGATGCTGCAACAAAACAACCACCCTTTTACCATTCCTATGGACTACTACACGAGAGTCTTACAAGATGGTGAACGAGTTTTTCTGAGCGATGAAAAAAAACGAGCAAATTCTTCAATAAAGATATTTGTGAATTGGATTTTCAAAAGTGATAAGGGAAACGAGACATAATAAGTGTGATAACTCTATGATAAGTGGTCGTAGAGTATGCTAAAGACATAACTCAAGAGGCACTGCAAACCAAAAATATGAACCAAAAGAGTCTTACACATAAATGAGCTATATTAAGTGACAAGACAATGCCTTTTCAAACAATATAGTGCACCAGGGCTATAGAGTAGGAGATTTTGCAAAACAATTTATCATCAAAGCTTAGATCAACAAGAAAAATAATAGCTCATCAATGTTTATGGCAAAGGGCACTAACAACATGAGCCCAAGGACGTGCAAGCACATGCTTGGATGCTCATGCTCAAAAGAAGAGCAAAGTATCTACAACAAGAAGTACAATAGGTTGTCGCCCCTCTTGCCACCCGTCGCCATCGCCACCAATTCCTGCTTGCCTCCTGTTACACCTCCCCTCACTCGTTGAGTGCATTGCTATGAGGTATATTTCATCATCTCTCCAACCAAAAGATTCTACGAATATTTAGCTTTATTCACCCTTTTTCAAAATGTGTTTCCAACTTCCAATATTGTGGGGAACATTATTAGTGCCGATTTTATTTAAAAAACAAAAGCCATATAATGTGATGAACCTGTTGAGATGGCACGGATTGGTTTAGACAGGTTTTACAAGGGCAGAGAAGGGAAGGGGGGAGGGCAATCATCATTGATTCATTAGCCTGAAGCCATGGCTAGAGCCTATGCTGCATAAACAAGATACCACCAAAAGCCATATAGTGTGATGAGCCAGCTGAAACCAGTCCGCGCCGGTCAAACTGGTTTAGACAGGTTTCACAAGGACAGAGAAGGGAGGGGGGAGGGAAATCATCATTATCTTGAATCCATGGCCAAAGCCTACGCTGCATAAACAGGATAACTTGGGAGTGGTAATACCACCCAAATGTGTTCGCGCAACCTAGATAGTTGAGAGAGAGAGAGAGAGAGAGAGAGAGAGAGAGAGAGAGAGAGAGAGAGAGAGAGAGAGAGAGAGAGAGAGAGAGAAACTGAGAGCTCTCAACAGAAAGAAACCATAAATGACAAAATCTCTCCATGAGCATTAAACTCAACTGCAAATATGCATGCAAGGCATGGATTTAATTAATGTGATCACGTTAATAACGTTGAGTAATCAAATTTCAAAATATGTGATCACGTGAAATATTCACGCGACTTCCCTTTAATCTATAGAAATTGTACAATTTAATACTCCCACTAGGGTTTTTTTATTTCTTGATGGGCTCGATTCAAACGTTCTTATAGATTTTGGATAGGCCCATCGAGAGAAACACATAGCGCAACGGGCATTTGGTGGGTTTCCACATCACCATTTATCCACTTTTTTGTGATTACATTAATTGTGATTATGTGAATGTGATAATAAACATTGTGATCACAAGAAATTTCACGTGATTATGTAAATATTAAATCCCTGATGCAAGGTCTCTGGCTTGTGACCATGTAGTCGACTACGAAGAACAAAAACATTTGTCTTCAAGTCTCTATGGTTCTCCAACCCTTATTTCATCTTCTATTTGGTATCCAAGAGGAGGAAACTCACTACAAAGGATCTCCTCTATGCCATCCTTGGGGAAAGGTAAGAGAACATGATGCTTTTATTCTCTTTGACCCTAGTTCTACTCACAATTTCATATCCACAGAGTTGGCCACCAACCAAGCTAGGCATACAAGCTTACGATATGGGAGATGTACTACCTGCAGATGGTGCTTTCAAGGGGCAAGAAGCACTCCCTTAATCGGGAAATTGAGGCCCCATGTCCAAAGCTATGTGGACAAAGAGGAATTCTTTATCTCTCCTCTCAAGCATGAGGATGTAATCCTAGGGGCACCATGGTTTGATTGCATGGTTGCCAATGTTAAATTCCCTGAAAGAAGAATCTACTTTGGGTTCAGGGAAAAAGATATGTACATAGATGTCAAGCAAATGGGTAACACCTTACCCATTGTACATACACAACCTTTCAATAACTCAATAAAGAGCTCTATTTCCGTGTACATGATTTTTGTTAAAGATTCTCAAAATGAACCTAATGTTTTAACAAAAGAAAGTAAACACACTCACAAGGAATTAGAGTTATCCAATTTTCTCAAGGGGTTTCAAGATGTCTTTATTGGCGACATCCCTTGTGAGCTACCACCTAAACGAGGCAATGATGACCATGCAATTGAACTTCTTCCAGGAAGTAATTGAGCGCCTAATAAACCTCCTTATAGAGATTCTCAAGCTCAACAAGAGAAGATTATGCAGCAAGTGCATGAGTTAGTTGAGAAGGGCATGGTTAGGCCTAGCTCATCTCCATTTTGTTCTCTTGTACTATTAGTGCAAAAGAAAGATGGCACATATTGTATGTGTGTCGACTATAGAGCACTAAATACGATCACTATCAAGAATAGGTTTCCCGTTCCATGGGTAGAAGACCTATTTGATAAGCTACAAGGGTCCACCTACTCAGTAGGATTGACCTAAAAAGTGGCTATCATCAAATAAGGATAGTTGATCAAGACATTGTAAAGACCGCATTTCGCACTACGTTTGGTCCTTACAAATACATTGTCATGCCTTTTGGCTTGATCAAAGCACCAGCCACATTCAACCGCTTGATGGAGAAGCTATTTAGGCCTCACCGAACCTTTACTGGAGTGTTCTTTGATGATATCGTCATCTACTCTAATTCATTAGTCAAACACAAGCAACACCTCCAGGCAATATTTCAAGTTCTAAGAGAGAATAAGCTTTATGTTAATTGAAAGAAAAGTGAATTTTTCTTACAAGAGATTCAGTATTTAGGTCACATTATCTCTCAAGATGGCATCCAAATGGATCCATAAAAATTAGAGGTAATAAAAGGATGGCCTAAACCAAGGAATCTTCATGAACTAAGAAGCTTTATAGGTATGTGTGCATACTATAGACCCTTCATAGAAAAGTTCTCACTAATAGCAGGACCATTACATGACCTAACAAAGAAAAACGTTAGGTACACATGGTCTGCCAAGGAGAACAATGATTTCAAAAATGTTAAAGAAAATCTTATTACTCAACCTGTGCTTACACTACCAGATCTCTCAAAGCCATTTGAGGTCCAATGTGATGCTTGTGGTGATTGCCTTGGAGTTGTTTTGCTCCAAGAAGGGCATGTCATAGCTTATGAAAGTCGAAGGCTCGACCCTGTTGAACAAGCTCTAGGCATATATGAAAAGGAACTCCTTGCACTTCTACATGCCTTAGACTCATGGAAGCACTATTTATTGGGGACTCCTTTCATTCTGCGAAGGGATCACCAAAGTCTTAAATACTTCATGATGCAGACCAAGCTCTCTGACAAACAAATGAGGTGGGAAAATTTCCTTTCGCAATTTCATTTTCATATTGCTCACATTACTGGCAAGCATAATCAAGTAGCCGATGCACTCTCAAGACGGCTGAGAGTGAATGCGGTTTCCATAGCAACTCATAATGATCTATCTTCTATGATAGATGAGTATGCTATTGATCTCGATTTTAGAGATGTGATTTCATCCCTTGCACTAGGGAAGAAAGAGGAACCATTTACTTTACAAGATGGTTATCTTTTCTATGGCAATAGACTATGCGTTACTAACTCACTTCGTGAGACAATAATGTATGAATCTCATGCTCCTCCTTATGCGGGGCATAGAGGGATTCAGTCTACCCTAAAGGGGATTGAAACATATTTCTATTGGCCTACCATGAAAGCAAACATTCAAGAGTATGTTTCTAAATGGGTGGTATGCCAAAAGACGAAGTTTGATAGAGGGAAGCAACCTGGATTGCTTCAACCTTTGCCAATCCCTAATTCACCATGGGAGAGCATATCCATGGATTTTATCTTTGGATTGCATAAGTCTATCCATGGGAATACGGGAATATGGACGATAATAGACAGGTTCAGTAAACAAGCTCATTTTATACCTGTCAAAAAGGCTATCAAATGGCAACCCCCTTCATTTCACAAATCTTCAAGTACCATGGCTTGCCAATATCGATAGTGTCAGATAGAGATCCTAGAATGACCAGTAATTTTTGGAAGGGTCTCTTTGAGAATTTAGGGACAAGACTAAACTTCTCTTCGACCTATCACCCACAAACGGATGGCCAAAGTGAAATAGCTAACCTAAAAATTCTTGATCTACCAAAAGCCTATGTAACGGAAATAGATCAAAGATCCCAATGGGAGAAGTACTTACCCTTAGTGGAGTATGCCTACAATGACATTGTATATGCTTCCATAGGAAAAGCACCTTTTGAGGTAATTGAGGGAAGATTAAAAAGTCCCCTTCTACTTAAGGTACACAGGAAGATCTTCGTTGCATATGAGTATAACCGAGACCTACAAGAATCTTTCCAAAAGATTGAGGATGCTATCTCTATCTCACAGCAAAGGCAAAAGGATGCTGCTAACAAGCACAGAAAAGCCCAAGCCTTTAAACAAAATGAATAGGTCTTTCTCAAATTTCCCAAGGCTCGAATAAGGCACACAACCGGAGAGAATCCTACGGGACACCAAAAGTACTATGCTAAGTTAGCAAAAAGGTACTATGGTCCCTTCTAGATTTTTAGTCCAATCAATGAAATGGCCTATCAACTGAAGTTGCCGAGGCCATTGGCTCATACACAATGCTTTCAATGTGAGCCTAGTAAAGGCTTACAAAGGAGAGCCACCTCAAGAACCAACTATTGAAGACCCATCGGAGATCGAGGACCAAGAAGAGGTGCTGCAGCCCGAGTCCATTCTCCGACATGAAGACAAGGTACTAAGAGGTGGTAAGACTATCCAACGATATCTTATTAAGTGTAAGAATTATCCTTTTGAAGATGCTAGATGGATGCAAGGCATACAATTAAAGGATAACCTAAACCTTGTCAATGCTTACAATGCTTCCCAAGAGTAAGCAAATGTACAAATGTTAAAAATGAACAAAGTTTTTGTCTTATAAGACTCTCTTTTTCTTTATTGTGCACAAATATGAAGTAGTATGCATGCTTAGATCAAGTTTGCGGAGACGACGTCTCCCAAACACCAAGTAGAGCTTGTCACTCTACTATGGAAGATTGATAGGACAAATGTACAGACATGCTTGCGGCAGCTTAGTCTCTCAAGCGCCAAATGGACTAGTCATCCATTCTGGAACAATGTGGTAGGGTAACATAGGGATCCTCTACCCGCTAGGAAAAGGACTAATGAATATGCTTTATCTTCTCTACCCCATAGTCGAGGACGACTATGATTTCAAGAGAGAGGTAATGTCATAATAACTAATATCTAATTCTCCTAAATGATTTTCTCATGTTAAATTGATCATTTAATATGGGGAAGTGCCAGGGGCGAAAAAGCTAGAATATTGGTTAAGCAGGCAGACCAGCCACAATAGGGATCCAAAGGGGGGGCCATCTGCAAAAGAGCAAGGTGTAACAATGGGCTTCAAAGACCCTAAGGTTCATCCCATTAAGACTTCCAAAATGCTAAGGTCCTAAAATTCAAAGGTTGTGTCCAAAGGTCAAAAGCCTAGGGAAATTGGATGCTTTGTGTGTGTCCCAGAAAGTCTTTCACAAGCCCTACAAAGGAGGGGGCAAGCCTAAGAAGGAGGGGATGAGAGAGAAACTCACACACACACACACACACACACACACACACACACACACACACACACACACACACACACACACACACACACACACACACACACACACACACACACACAAGCTCCCTTTATACATAGGGAATGAGGGACACGTGTCAGCTCCCTAGCTCAGATGCCCACAAGGTGTACTCAAATCCTATTGGATGGCCTTAGAGGTGGACCAATGAGAATTAGGCTAGATTAAATCTAGTTTAACTAATTTAAAAACACTTAATAAAAGAATCATTAGGAATTAAGCTCTCTAGAAGACTATTGGACAGTCTCCCAAGGGGTCCAATGAGCATTCAAAAGCCCAATGGCTTGCCTGATTCCTATTGGCCAGGAGACAAAGGGGTCCAATGAGAGTTTAGTTGCATTAATTAATTAGCAAAATCTCTCACAAAAGGGAAAATCGGGACACATGTCAGAAGGCTATCACTTATGCTGATTAATTTCCATTGGCTAAGCCTGGGGAGGTCCAATAGGGTGTGAGCATGAGCAAATAGCAAGAGGGGTCGACCAAGAGAGAGAGGGGGCTGATTTTTCAAAGGCATTATCCACACACACTCACACAAACTCATGTGTGAAGCAAGAAGACTCTCTCTCTCCTTCTCAAGCTTTAATGGAAAGCTTATCACTTACTCCAAGCTTGTGAGAAGGGAGGCCTACAGCAACAACTCTGGGCTTTGTGATGCAAATCCAACCAAGAGCCAAGCTTCAATGCATTCTCATCTCCTCTACCATGCTAATTACTAAGCTAAGATATGCTACTATGAGTGATTATGTGAGGAGATGTACATCTTTCTAGTAAGACTACTCCTTATTCCTCTCAATCTACTCTCATACCCCGCTAGCTCTCACCCTCTTTGAAGGTGTGTGAGGTCTTGTGTCTGAGACCGTGAGGGAATTGATGTTGTGTTTGATAAGTGTTTTGCTTAGTGCTTGAAGTTTCCATCTTCATTGCACTAGCTAGTATTGAAGGAACACAAAGGATTGTATTGTAAAATGTCTCTCTTGATGGGAGAAACCATAATACAAAGCCTTTTGGAGGGGGTACCGGCTCCATGCAAATCCGGTCCTCAATTTGCTTAATTTCTCTCTCTTTTGAAGTATTGTTCATGATATTTAACTAGGTGTTATACTTTGTTGCTCTCTCCACCCAAGCACTCTTGTTATTCTCATTAGGAATCTATTCTAATGAAATGCTCACTATGTTCATGCTCTTTTCCGCTACACACAAGTTACTAGTCCATTAAATGTTACACTCATTGCTTATGGACCATGATGCAAAGTGATTCAATGCATATGTGGTGTTTTGTGAAAATTTAAATCAATTTCTAGACACCATATTTGTAAATGGAGATTCTATTTCTATCTCTCTCTCTCATTGCTTGACTCTCTCAATACTCATGGAAAACTGTGCACATGATTTAAATTGGTGTCATGCAATCATAAATTGATTCAATTCATGTTTTCAAAGTCATAATGATCAACAACTATTAATTTTGTATATCCAACATGGTGGTCTAAATATTAGTGTCATTTTTTCTATGATGCTTAATTACTATGCAATGGTGTCGTGTGTGATGCACATAAAACTTTTGTTGTTAAATCTTAAGTGTAATGAATATTTCTCAATGAAGACATTGTAAATGTGTTCTTGTCTGCATGAATGAACACAAAAAAATCCAAAAAAGCAAAATATTGTTTATGCTTACTGGACTAGCCTAAATGACCAAGCGAGAGTTGCTGCATGGATCTATAAGTGGGCACCAACCAATGGTAAGCAATGGAAGGACATCAATAGAGACATCACCATAGACATGGTTCAGGAAGCATGGCTGACCAAATGACCAAGTAAGCGTTGCTGTATGGATCTCTCAGTGGGCACCAACCAACATCAAGCAATGGAAGGACATCAATAGAGACGTCACCATAGACATGGTTAAGGAAGCATGGCTGGCTGTGTCTAAATTCTCCATCTGTAAGGGAAGATTGAAGTTGGAAAAATGTATTATGCCAGATATTTGCATGCACTTTGAGGCCATATACTTTGCTTGTAGAGGTAGTACCCTAACCCACGTTATTATCCCCTGTGTTTTGCAAAGATGCTATACATGCAATATGTTTTAAATGAGCAAGCAGGGCCCCCAACAAGTCCATCATGGATATCCACAGTGAGATGGTTAAAATATTATGAGAAGAGCTGAGATATACATTGGCGAATGCTGCTATGCAAATCCATGACACTGTGGAGGAGTTGCAGATGTAGCTATGTACCTTCAAATAGATGACAGGGTCTATGACACAAGTGATCTAAAGAGTTATAGAGAGACATCAAGCTTCTCATATGTGAGCTCCATGAAATGGAGGACTGGAGAAAATAGCATATGATCATGAGCATGATCAGCATCCCAACACATTGCGATCACCTTCTATTTACATAGTAGATGTTGTGGATCCTTGCCCAATTTGTGGCCACTTCTTCCACAACTCGAGTAGTCACTACAAAATAGCTTACAACTTATTTATCATTTTCCATATCTCATGGAGAACATGGTGAACAAGAAGGAGTGCCATATATGCAAGGTGTTCATTGAAAATCTTGTGTTTCAACGTTCAAAATGGAGAAAGACTATCAATGCTTAGTGGCAGCCATTGCAAGAGAAAGAGAGAAGTTATTTTGGACAACTTAAATTTATCTTTATAGATGCCACAATTGGAGTGAAAATTGAAGAACATGTCTTGTAAATTTGGCATTGACTTTCTGAATCATTGTGTATGATACTCTCATTTACAAAACTTTTGTTTGCAAAAGAGTATCATTGAGTATAATGTGTTTAATAAGCTACGAGTAACATAGAAAGTGGATAAAGTGTGTTGCAAATGTTTTGATAAGACATTAAAGACACCCAACATATAAGACGCATGCTTAATACATTATAGTGGCAACGAAACACTTGACCAGGTAGATTGAGGCAAAGGGAACACAAAAAATTGATGCTAGAACCACATCAAAATTCTTGTATGAGAACATTTTCACGCAATATGGACTTCCTATAGAGATTGTGAGCAATCAAGGCAGTCATTTTCTCAACGATATGATTGATTTTTTGCTGCATGAATTTATGTTTCTTCATTCTAAATAATCTCCAGATCATCCTCAAGCCAATGGTAAAACCAAGGGAATCAACACCCATCGCTTCCATGGAGATGCCCCATGGATGGCAAGTGTGATGCAAAGGAAATAAATGGGATTTTTCCAAGATGCGGTTAACTTGAAACTTGCATCGAGACAAAACCTTAACTTGCAAGACACTTTTTTTTCTTAAGGTCTTGTTTAAGTAGAGACTATAACTCAAATAGGAACTAACCGATTATAACTCAAATGAACCTAATCTAAATTTCAAATAGGATTAAAAACTTTACCGAGACAATTTGACGTGCATAGCCCTAGCATAACCTAGAAGTTTAAGTGTGAAATTTGTCTTACATGTTTGAAAAAAGGCCGGCGTAGGTCTTCACCTATGGGATGCAACGGGGGATGGTCCTTTCTGGCTAGGAGTGATAATGCCTGGTCTATATTTTGAACGCGGATTCATTCAATACCCTGGAATTGGAATTGGATGGGAGCGAGTCCTGACCGGGTGATGAGAATTGTGGATGCATCTGGAAATCAGCCTAGTTCGGGTAGACCTGATGCCGATTAGAATGAAGGAAGAAAAATGGATATGGGAAGGTATCAAATAAGGGACGAATATATGTTTTATATAAGAAACTCTTTTAATTGTTTGATAAAAAAAGACCTTGGAAAGCTAGGAACCTAAATAGGCTCAGCTATCCCGCAATTGTCCTCATTAGCCATGGACCTTTTCTCTGCTTCTCAAAATATTTATCTAAAAGCAACTTAAGGTAGATCAATTTTGTAAGCCTTTCCCAAAAAAGAAAAAGGAATTGGAAAGTGTGTAAATCACCTCCACACATGGTGGAGGAGACAAGATACCCGAGTCCTGGGATGAAGATAGGGATGTGCCGAGAGAAGTATATGTGATTGCTTAAAAGATAACTAATCTTTAATAATACCAAAGCCAAAAGGAAGTAAGATATTCTAAAAAAGAAAAAAGGTAGGAACGATATGAGAAATGCACACTTGCAAGGGTATGAAACAATTAAATGCTTGAAGTGTATTCATGGTTTGACATGCTTGGAATGATATTTTCCTAGTATTATAGTACTACCTTGGAATGGTGCATTTACCAAACGGTTTGGTGGGAGGGTGATTTCTGAAGGGTTAATTTTTTGGCCAAAAAGTTGAACCCAATTTTATGGTTTCCATTAAGCTACGTCAAGGACGAGGGAAAGTGGATTCCAATCTACGGAGTGGCGATCAAACTTGGGAACGATGGGATTCATGTAGTTAATTAAATACAGTCATCTTAGGGAAACACATCGATAGCTATGCTCGATTATAATCGGGGGGAAATGCGTCAGTGACCTTGAACCAAGGGTGAATTAGAGAACTTTCACAAAAGGTAGAGTTCAAATTTAGTGTATGGACTTCCATTGGAAAGTTTTGAATCAATAAGGTAATATATTTTGGGGTTAAGGTTTCCATATGATAAAAAGTGAATGTTATCACGCCCTTGAGCTGGCATCAAAGAGCAGGAGGAGTCCTATCTTGGTGTCGGTCACAAGTGAGAGAGATGTCAAGAATCGTGCTGTATCCATTTAGAGTTGGTGCAATCGGTGGTCCTTGGCATGGTCCTCACACTCTCCCTATATTGCCGACTTATTAAAAGTTATCTAATATCAACTCAAGTAAGCTTTTGATGAGTTCAACTGACACTATGTGCCATGCTCTAAAAATATAGATTGCTAAGATTTTCAACGCTTCAATGTCCCTAATTGGAAAATAAATTTTTTAGTCCGCTCTACTCCTATCAAATTTCCTTCAAGAAACTTTGATTGGAAGAAGGGCCACCTTTAAGATCTCCCAATTTCTAAGTCATGATCAAATTCTATTTGCCGATATTACCCCTAAAGCTTATAAAGCTTCACCAATTTTCTCCAAGACAAGCTCAAATTCTAGCCCAAAAATGAAATTTTAGTTCTCTAAAACTCCTATTCAAGGACCGGGTTTACATGTGAGAACCGATCCGAAATTAGGAACTCAAAGAGTTTTTTAGTGAGTCTTGTTTTACCACTTTGATGACTTTTGATTATATTTTCCGGGATTTTGTTTGGTTACGACAACATTCAAATTGAGTTCAATAAGTTTTATTTGATTTTGATGCAATTCAACATCAATTTACCATGACCTTATGGTTTTTGATTCCGTGCTCGTGGGATGTTTACGTGCTTAGGGACTTTGTGGATGGGTTTGATGCTTGCTAGAACTCGATCAGCTTGGAGACTCCAAATGAAAGCTCTAGAAAATGTAGGTTTATTCTACGGGTGAGATGTGGAATCCCGTGCTCATATATACCTATTATGAATCCAATGGACCTCTATTTTCAAGGTCAAAAGAATTGGCATTTTAGCTATAACTCCCATCCATATTACCCTACATTTTGACATTCATCTCGATTTTCCGTAGCTTTCCTTTAAAAACATGGCCAAGGAACCTCAAGCGTGGTGTGGAGGAGAAATAAGAGAGAGGGATGGTAGGTGGGAACTCACTCTTTGTGAGTAGCTCTAATTTTATTGAAAATATTTTTTTTCTCTCTCTCTTTTCAAAAAATCCAAATGCTTGTTGTAGCGTGTTGATAAGGGAGGGGAGTGGGTAGCATTGGTGTGCAAAGGGATGTGTTACTAGTGTGTGCGTGTGTGCGCGCGCGTGCTCGCACATGTGTGTGTGTGTTAAATGCTGGTTGAAAGAGGCAAAGAGGAAGAGGGATCACCATAAGCAGCCAATAGCCAGGGACAAGGAGCTGAGGGAGGTGACAATCAAAGAGGAAATGGGAGGGAATAGGGAGAAAGAAATTAAGCACTTGATTAGAGAGAGAATGGAGGGAAACGGATAGAAAGAAACTAAGTGCTCAATTAGAGAGAGAATTAAAAAGAAGAGATAGAGGGATAATAAACACCCAAGGAGGAGAGGGATACTAGAGAGAATGAATATTTTTATGCTTTTTGTATATTTTATTTTTATTTTAAAATTTACCCTAAAATGGTTCCACCATGGAAGCCCAACAATAGCATTTTTTTAGCTAAAGATAAAAGAAGCACACTTACCAAGATTGAGGTTGAAATTTGAGTCATTTGTTGGTAGCAATTACACCAACTCATGTAAAACTTTTGCGGAATTCCTTTAAGTCAAGCTCGAAGACTCGTCGTGATTTTGCAATCCTAGTTGGTTAAAACCATGAAGACCCCAAATCTCCTATGAACATGTATGTGAGAGACAAAGGATGTGCCAGTACGATCCAAGATGCTAGTGCTCGTATGGGTGTATCGATGGAAACCAGAAAAGATTTATTTCTTTTAACCTCTAAAAATGCCAAAATTAGCCCATAATTGCATGGAAAAAAATTCACCAAAAATTCCAAAAATTCAAGAAACTAAAGAAATCATTGGCAAGTGCATTCAACCACATTGGACATGTATAAGCATGTCAAAAATAGTAATTCTTATAAAAAATGCTAGTTACAATACAGTAAGCAAACCAACCTCCAAAAATAGTAAAACACTCAAAACTCAAAAAATAAACACAAAAATGCTTAGAATCAGGCCACAATCATGCAATTCAATTAGTTTTTCAAGCTCATGTATTATCACATTTTTATAAAATTATTTAGAAATTAGTGCAATAACTAGCAAAGAATTACCCAAAACTAAAAAAACATCCAAAAATTCCACACACTTAGATGAATAGTGCATCCAGATAAAATCTCTATTTTTATAGAACTTGATTCCCAATTAATTTCATCAATGTAAATAAAAACTAGGCACGATTAAAGTGACAAAATTAGCTCAAACTTCAGTGCGACTAGAGTGTGTAAATCCATATTTTCAGCACAAGCATGCATCAACTAACTAATACACATCTATTTTGAAATCACAAATCCATTCAAGCATGCACATTGATCTCTCTCTCTCTCTCTCTCTCTCTCTCTCTCTCTCTCTCTCTCACACACACACACACACACACACACACACACACACAAAAGATAAATAAAGAAAAAACACCAAGCAGGCCCGATCGTGGCCCTATATATATTTTTATGCAGCCCCACCGGGCTTCTTGGTTTTCCCGACGGGCCCGCAAGGAAAAACAGAAATTCTTGGCGGTCTTTTTGTGGGTTTCCAGGTTACCCTAATCCGGCTTGTTTGTGATCATCTTAAGTGTGATTATGTAAATGTGTCAATAAAGCCTTGTGATCACATAAATTTTTTGGTAATTATGTAAATATTAAATCCCTAATGGTGAAGGTCTAGGTTAGCATTTGTGCTAGCTTCTCAGCTAGCAAGAACATCATTTTCACTTTTTATCCCCACTTATTGTATTAAAACCTCATTTGTTAATTTAAAATCTCAAAAAGTCTAAACTTGCTGTATCACAATTGATTGCAAAAGATTTTAAAGGGGCCAGGGGCTTCCAAATTTGTAATTATTTATAGTTCCTAGCCTTATTACTGAGCCATTTAGTTAGGGTTCCATTTCTTTAACCTTGTCTAAGGTATAAAAATCAAATTTTGTAGCTTTTGACCTAAGTTTTTTGGATAATGAAAGTGAGCATATGCTTTAGTACTCTTTTGTGAGCTCTTTACTGTTTCAATATTTCGTGTCTCCCTCACGTGAAGTGGCATTGAAAATTCGAGCATACCAATGTGCTCGCAAGTGAAATCTCTTTCATTTTGCATAAGTCTCTGACGATGAAGTTGTGTTTTTAGTCGTGTCTATGTACGATCTTTCATTCTATGCAATATACACACATTAAAACTAGTTTTTGACCATAGGAGTAGATAGAGCACGTCCTAAGGAAGCTATAGAGTGCTTCGGAGGTTGAAATTGTCATGCCAAGTATATGTTGTTTATCTTCGGCATGATTTTGTCCTAGTGTCATAAATGAATCTTGAGTGCATGAGGTTGGTGAGGATACTCTGCAAATCCTAGGTAGTAAGTTTCATCACATTTGGAGCATTGTAGCTATATTAATTTGGTGTGACTACCAGCACACTTTTTGAGAGATACCCCTCCCTAGGGGTCTATGCACAAAATATACAATTTACTGTTAAGTATGGAGCTTGATTTATCCCTTGTAATTTTTTGTATTAAAAACGCACATTTGTAAGACCCCCATTATGAGGAGAATCCATCATGCGTGAAGAAAAATCACTCACCAGAAACCAAAATTTTCACGGCCCTTCATCGGAATATTCCTTTTTGTCGGAATATTATGGCCGGGCGGTGGCCAGAAAGTGGTCAAGAAACGACAGGTCGGTTGGCCTTTGGCGGGTGGCCGATGGCTGAATTCAATGGCCGGTGGCTGAATTCGAAAGCGGACTTGTCTTCTCAAGGGCTGCCACACATGGGCAGATTGGAGGGTCCAATTTGGACTTATCTACACAAGGGCGCCTACACATGGCTGCCTCTCATGAGAGAGGGCATCCCTTTTGGCCTATAAAAGGAGGCCATTTCTACACACTTTTCACAGTGTGAAGTTGATGCAACAAGGTGGGTGTGAGGTGGTGAGAGTGAAGCAAGGCGGGAGCTATATTAAGGGTATAATCCCTTTGTAACCTACTTCTTGTTTCAAGTACTAAAGCCATTGAGTGACTGCTTTCCCGTGGATGTAGCCCACGTTGGGTGAACCGAGTATATCGTGCGTACTCTCTCTCTCTCTACTCTATAATCTCTTGTGTGTGAAAATTATCTCTCTCCATTAAGTAATCTACTCAATTATCTACTTAGCTACATCATATTTCCTAGCATTTACACCTTTATACAATCAATATACATCAGAGTTGCGAAAGAATTTGCATAGGGGAGGAGTTCTCAGTACCCAACCAAGCATGGAGTTTAGGCCATGAGCCAGACTGCATCTAGAGGCAGCTAGTGGTTAGTGCTACCCCTAAATGGGTATGATAAATGAAATCATACTCAATTAAAAGAAATAACATTGTGGAGGGTGAATATATGTGTACACCGCATTGCGGGAAGAGAGAGAGAGAGACATAGAGTATATAGAGACACAAGAGAATGATAGTAAAGAATCATTAAATGCCCCATCTAAATGAAACAGACAACCATGTATTAATGCAATGACAAAATCTGGGTATGCCATAACATCAAAAAGAATTTAAAAAAATAACTAGCAGAGCAACGCACCCTATGTAGAGATCGACCGGTCCACCCATCCACTTTCGCTCTACTATGAACATAGAGAATTTCACTTCACCGGGAGCGAGCTAGAACACCTCCAACCTACCTGAGCCAGACATAGACTGAGGCTGCTTTGCCTCCCTCCATGAACCTGAGCTCTGAAAGGATCCCAAATACCAATAGGTGGTAGGAATTCAACACCAACCATACCAGTTTAGGCGACATGCCTCTTCGATGCCCTGCATCAGGTGTTTAGGCAAAGCCAAGGCAAAATCCTCGACGCTTATCTAAGGCTAAGCAACGTAGGTGATTCTAGTGTTGTAGCAATGTTGACATGAGAAACATGTGAGTCCAATCACAATAGCATCTTCCAGTTGCACAAACGATCTTTTTCAAGCAGCTAGATTGTACAGGGTCTCTACCCTTACACGTCTACCACAGACCATAAAAATCGCTTCATGATCCAATTCCAAAACATAACCCATAACCCAATCACATCACATGGGTGAGTACTCCACCCAACTCGGGGTGAGGCACAACCAATCCTGTATAACCACCTTAGAACATAACATGGCTGCAAAAATTTCGACAACATAAGCACATCCAAAAAAAAAACAAGAGCCACATCGGCTTCCACCTTAGAATTCACAGCCATAATCCATGAGGGAATCTCAGTCCTTGACCATAAATCATAATCACAATGAACCAACTCCAACACTTCGAGTTTGGCATATCCACTGCAGTCAATCGAATTCCACACACATGGCCCTTAAGACATGAGCTATTTATGCATAAAATAAGTCCAACTAGCAACTAAACATGATATAAAGATCCAATTTTGACAACATCTAATCATGCAAAGTTGATACATCATATCTGCACTTCACCCCTCTAGCACATAGGGCTAGTTTTGACCTAGAAAGTTGGAAAGCAATCATATCCATGCACATGAGTCAGCCTTATTTATCCGTGAGGTTCCATACATCATATGTTATCATTTCATCACCGCACATGATGCAAAATAGTTTCGACCCTTAGGTCGACCATAAACCATAACTTCATACATATGCAAAAAACAACATTTTTCCATTTTTGGGAGCATATATAAAATGCAAATGAAAGTGTTTAGCTTCAAACCAATGCATCAAACTCATATCCATAATATATACTAACACTCCATCACATCACTTTACCCATATGATACCCATACAACAAACGATAACACAGAAAGAAAGCCACTTTATTCATATATGTCTATGCAAAATTCTGGTTGACTAACCATATACCCTCAAATAACTTTATGGACATCTAATATTTGAAATCAACTCACCAAAATAAACCATAAATCATATATAAATAGCTCGATTTACTCATGACGTCATATGGTTCTCCCCCAAGGTAGTACCCCTACACGCCTAGGTAAACCAGGTAAAGGAATGATTAATAACTCGCATACCCAAGGTGATAACAAAGACCTAAATACATTTATCATCAAGTTTAATCAAGAATTTCAATTGGCTAAGTGGGTTTGCCCATCCGGTGAATCTATATAATGGTTCTCCAAGGAGGGGGTACAAAATTTTGACTTGTGGAGTGGGAAACAAACTGTTTCTTGACCATATCTTTTAACTCGTGCGTGATTTTCACATGATACCCAAGAGATAAAATGTTCTAAATGATGTGTTTTATCTCTCGATAAAAGAGTTCGGGCTGATTCGTAACGGTTTGTGAGTTATGACCAAAACAGTGTTCCTACCACTTACATGATGTGAAACTAAAAGCACTTTTTTATACACGCATGTGATAATAAACACATGGTGTGCATAAATTCGTGTATTAAACATGTGAAATAATCATGGGGAAACTTCATACACACTCAAAAAATCCATACATACACTCGTATACGAGAAAATAACCACCGAGAGGGTTTCTACTTGGAAAAACGACATAGAGAGAGAGAGAGAGAGAGAGAGAGAGAGAGCTGATGATGACTATGGAGTTTAGAGCTTCTCATCGTGCTTTAGTATTGATTAGGGGATGTCGAAAGGCTTCTTGATTTGCCGCAAGAGAGTGGTGATGAGAGCTACATAGAGGTTTTCACCACGAGAGCCTTCGAAGAGCGCGTACAATGTAGAACGAGAGAGGAGATAGTAAGCAAGTAGAGAGAGAGTATTCTTCTTCTTCTTCCCATAAACGAGAGAGAAGAGCTTATAAAGGTGGTGATGAAGATCTTGCACCACTTCGTGTAATAGGTACGTCTTGCCTGTGGTAGTAGACGCAACTGACGGCACTGAAAACTGAGCATTTCTTGCCAATGTAGAGCTGCCAATTTAGAGGCACTACAGCAAGCTAGAGTGATGCCCAAGGCAAGCTACTAGCACCCCCTCTCAGCCTGGATTAGTTGTAAACTTTTGAGAAAAGACTCTAGTCTTTTCTAAAAACATGGCACAGCTTTTGGCAGTCAACTCTCCCACTTACCATTCAATATCCGACCAACTAATGAAATCGTGTGACTAGACTATGCCGCACCGTGATGCCCCGACATAATTATGACTTTCCCGTACTGCCCCGACGTATTTACGATACTGCTTTATATAAAAATAATTCTCATAAAAATCCCATTTCTTCTCCCAGTGGTCATTTTTAAATCCGACAGACTAAATTAATATTTTTATGTTTAGGTCATCCTAAAAAGCACGTTGCTTTTTCAAAAACGCCAAAAAGCACGAAAAATATTTAAAAACAAAATAGCGTTAAAAACAAAAAAAGAGCAAAATTTTCTAAAACTAACCACGGGTTCTCCTTGTCCACTGAATAAGAAAGCGGACTTCCTTTTCACTAAAAAGCCCTTAAAATCATGAAAATCTAAAAATAGCGTGAAAAACGCTCGAAAAGCAGATTTTATAAAATTGAACCATAGATTTTTCGAAACTCATATGCTAAGGTCCGGCCCTGCTTTTGCAGAAAAGCACCTAAAAGCATAAAAAGCATGAAAAAACTAAAAATAGCGGATTTTTCCAAAATTGAACCAAACGTCCATTTGGCCTACTGGAACATGGAAACAACCTTGCTTTTTACTTTAGAACCTTACAATATTGTCAAACAAGAATCTTAAATCGAAACCTGACAAAACAGACATTGGAATCTATTTTTCTTATTTTTTTAAAAAGAGACCCAAAATTTGGGTATCTACACTTTTGCCATTGTAGATTTTAGGAAAAAACTTAATTATGAAATCATCTTAGGGAGACCTTTCATGAGACAAATAAAATTGATCCCAGTTTGGATAAACAAATATCTTAACTTGAAACATGTTGGGTCAATTACTCGGGTAAATTTGAAGGATCATTCTTGTAAGGATGTTTTGAGGACACCAACTCAAGAGTTGCATTTGGAAACCTCAGAGAAAACTAAACTACCATCATGGAGACATAAAGACACTCCAATTTAGAAGTGTGGATATTTTGAGTCTAGTAGTGTATGGAGAGAAGATTTCATATTAGATCGAGAGGTAAATGATGCGGAATACGTACTTGAACCCTTTCTTGAACATATGTTTGAACCATTTGAGTGGACTCAAATTTTGGCTTCTATGGATGTATGCGTTAATGAATCCTTACCCACCCACTTTTGTTATGAGGAGGGTTATGACATAGTTCCCATTCCGATAGCATCTATTGAACTGATCAAGGAGCAGCAAGTTTTATATGATCATTATTATGATTCCACAGATGAACTAGAGGATGAGATGCTCACAACGGAGGAAATGGACTCCATAAAAATAGATGTAAGGGCCAAAATACTACTCAGGGAAGGAGAAGGAAACCTTTTTGAGTTTTTAAATCAGCATCGTAGACACCAACAAAGCTGTCGGAGGAAACAAGAAAATAAAATGAAAAGGAAACAATCAAAACCAGCGATGGAGAGAAAAACTCAATTCTTGATGATGATCGATGCATTGGATCGCATCAAGGACAAAATAACTAGGAGATATCCAGTCTTGAAAAACATGGATCGATGGACCAAAACAAAACAAAACTCGAGCAAGCCTGACAAGACTAAGGGAAAATAACCTTCAATGACAAAAAACAAGCACAAAGCAAAGTATAAAGAGTTTAAATGGACCTTAAAAGAGGTATGGACTCCTAAAATGGAGTTAGACAACAACAAACTAGGAGCAGTTATTAGTGTTCCTTTGTACTACACAAAATACACTTTGTAAGATCGACGAATCATAATAGAGCAACCATTGTGCCAATCAAAAGAACTAGGAAAATCCTTTCAGGGAGGCGGTCCAATAGACCAACCTTAGCATGGACGGACACACCTTGAGGGCTTGCATTGATGCCAGCCCCACCTCTTGAACAAACGTCAAAACACATAGTCCCCAGGGCCCAAAATGTTGTTCAAACACTCGGGGGGTTCACTATGTGTAAAACTACCATATCACATGCGTTCAAGACATGTTTGTAAAACCCCTTATCTGTGAATTTTGTTAGGAATATAATTTACCATTTTCTTTTAAAATCTGTAAGTTTTTTTCAAATTTGGAAAAATAATGCCCTTCTATATATATATATATATATTTCTGTAAGTTTCAACTTTAAATACCCTTTTGTTGAACTCACGTGATAGGTTACATTTTTATTAGGTGACCTCCCTGGGTTCAAACAACACCCTTACCACCTCCAGTGCTAGGACCGCAACCACCACATCCGAGAATCACTTATGTGAATCAAGTGTCATCTATTGTTGGTTGAAAGGTTGTGAGGAAGATATAGACCCTAATATTGCCTATGGTATCGATGCACTTGAAGAAATTCCACAATACCACATGGAGGACTATTGGGGACAAGTCAAACCTGTCTATCAAGTAGCTGCTCTTGCTGCAAGAGGCCAAAATACCAATTACACTGCCAAGAGACCACCTCTTCAATGCTATGAGTGTGGAGGTCCACATCGTGTAGCCAAGTGTCGTATTAGGCTACAAAAGAATGCTCCATTAATGCAAACCAATCAAGCGAGCACGTCTACAATGCCGATACTCATGTGTAATCGATGTGGCATAGATCATTTGATTGCCCAATGTCCAAATAACCCAAATGCACCAAAGATCACGCCATCAAACTTGATTGAGGTTTCCAAGGAGCCATTATAAAGTACACCTATGGTACCAGTAAATGTACTCACACGATCGATGCTCCAAAAACAACCTTATATTCTTGACTAAAGAGACACGGCATCGATTGCCCAATCTCAAAAGAAGAAGAAAACACGAAGGAAGAGATTGCATAAAGCAACAATGTCAGACCCCAGTTCAAATACCAACATAAGAACTGGTGATGACCCCATATATATGAACAACACTGAAGAGGATTCTAATGCAGGTGAAACCATGGAGATCAAAACAACCACAAGGAAAGAAACCAACAAGGAAGATCGTCATGAGCCACAATGGCCATGACCCAAGAAGAAGATAGGAACTTACCCAAACCCTACAGAGTAGATCGAGCGAGTCAAGTAATTAAGGAGTTTGGTAGAAGAGACCCAAAGGGATCTAGAGCCAGCACTTAGGCAGATCCAGATTACAGACACAATGTTCCCTATGCAACAACAACCTCACGAAGTCCATAGACCCCTAGCCATACCTAGTGTCATCCAAGAAGAAAGTGACTTAAAGTCATGGAAAACTGGGTGTACTCACTTCTTGTTGGAGAGAATGTTACAGAGGGACTACCTAACCCTATCAAAGAAATGGAGATCCCATCTTCCCCACTTCAAGGGACTGAAGCCCAAAAGGTGCCTTTAAATACTACCAAATTGATGGATTTCATGGCTTCAAAAGTTAGAACCACCATCATCTCCAAACTATATGGAGACCCTGAGCTATTCTTAGCTCATCTAGCTTTCCTCGATGGAGAACTAAAGGTCGGGCTACCACAATTTTCACAGATGGATGGAGCTAGGGAGATGCCAATAGAGGAGGAACACTTAGATCCAGAACCCAACCTAGATGAGAACTCTACTGTAGAAATACATGTAAACAAGTTGGGACAATACTTTGAGGGTGATGAATCCAATGCGACCATACCAATCACTACCAAGGGATTAACTATGGGAATACTTGATGGTGGCGTTTGGGGTTAGCACATCCTCTAGGAAACACATTTATAATTAATCATAGATTTGACACCATAGTTCACTCGGTCCCATTGTAGTGTTGTTACACATGTAAAGTGGACACTGATGTTGGAAAAAGTTTCTCCTTATATGGTTGTTCTACCTAGGATGACTGAGTTTGACAATGTGGATTGGGCCCACCTAGCAGTAACCATAGACACTTGAGGAAATAGGGGGACGATGTAACATTTAATGGCCTAATAACTTATGTGTAGCGGAAATTAGCATGAACATAGTGGGCATTTCATTAGAATAGATTCCTAATGAGAATTACAAGAGTGATTGGGTGGAGAGAGCAACAAAAAGCATAACACCTAGTTAGATAGCATTGACAATACTTTCAAAAGAGAGAGAAATTAAGCTATTTACAACAGTTGAGGACCGGATTTTCATGGAGCCGGTCCCCCCTCCAAAAGGCTTTGTATTATGGTTTCTCCCATCAAGAGAGACATTGTACAATACAATTCTTTGTGTTTCTTCAAGACTAGCTAGTGCAATGAAGATGGAAACTTCATGCACTAAGCAAAACACTTAACAAACACAACTTGAATTATCCCCGTTCTCAGACCCAAGACCTCACACACCTTCGAAGATGGTGAGAGCTAGCAGGGTATGAGAGTAGATTGAGAGGAAGAAGGAGTATCTTACGAGAAAGATGTACATCTCCTCACATAATCACTCATATGTAGCATAGCTTAGCTTAGTAATTAGCTTGGTAGAGGATATGAGCATGCATTGAAGCTTGGCTCTTGGTTGGATTTGCATCCACATGCCAAGAGAGTGTTGATGTAGGCTTCTATCTCATAAGCTTGGAGTAGGTGATGAGTTCTCCATTAAAGCTTGAGAACAGATAGTCTTCTCTTTCTTCACACATGAGCTTGTGTGAGTGTGTGTGTGATAATGCCTTGCAAAAATCAGCCCCCTCTCTCTCTTGGGCAAGCCCTCTTGCTAATTGCTCTTGCTGAAGCCTCATTGGCCCTCCCCAAGTCAAGCCAATTACAATTAAGCAGCATAAGTGATAGCCTTCTGACATGTGTCCCCCTTTCCCCTTTTGTGAGAGATTTAGGTAATTAAATAATTAAACTAAACTCTCATTGGACCCCTTTGCCTCTTGGTCAATAGGAATCAGGCAAGCCATGGGGCTTCTGAATGCTCATTAGACCCCTTGGGAGGCTGCCCAATAGTCTTCTAGGAGACTTAATTCTCATTGGTTTCTTTTATTAAATGTTTTTAAATTAATTAAACTAGATTTACTCTAGCTTAATTCTCATTGGTCCACTTCAAGGGTCATCCAATAGAAATTGGGCACACCTTGTGGGCATCTGGCCTAGGGAGCTGACATGTGTCCCTCATTCCCTTTGTGTAAAGGGAGCCTGTGTGTGTGTGTGTCTTTCTCTCTCATCCCCTACCTTTAGGGCTCGCCCCCTCCCATGTAGGGATGTGCAAAGACTTTTAGGGCACACACAAAGCATCCAATTTTCCCTAGGGTTGACCTTTGGTCACAACCTTTGAATTTTGAAACCTTAGCATTTTGGAAGTCTTAATGGACTGAACCTTAGGGTCTTTTTAGCCCATTGTTGCACATGGCTCTTTTGCAGATGGCCCCCCCTTTGGATCCCTATTTTCCCTCCTTTGGATCCCTACTGTGGCCGGTCTGCTAGCTTAACCAATATTCTAGTTTTTTCTCCCCTGGCCTTCCCCACATTAAATGATCCGTTTAATATGAGAAAATCATTTAGGAGAATTAGATATTGATTATTATGACATTACCTCTCTCTTGAAATCATAGTCGTCCTCGACTATGGTGTAGAGAAGATAAAGCATGTTCATGAGTCCTTTTCTTAGCAGGTAGAGGATCCCTATGTTACCCTACGACATCATTCCACAATGGATGACTAGTCCATTTGGCGCTTGAGAGCCTGAGGCTACCGCAAGCATGTCTGCACATTAGTCCTATCAGTCTTCCATAGTAGAGTGACAAGCTCTACTTGGTGTTTGGGAGACGTCGTCTCCGCAAACTTGATCTAAGCATGCATACTACTTCATTTTTGTGCACAAATAAAGAAAAAGAGAGTCTTATAAGAAAAAAAAATTGTTCATTTTTAACATTTTGTACATTTGCTTACTCTTGGGAAGCATTGTAAGCATTGACAAGGTTTAGGTTATCCTTTAATTGTATGCCTTGCATCCATCTAGCATCTTCAAAAGGATAATTCTTAAACTTAATAAGATATCGTCGGATAGTCTTACCGCCTCTTAGTACCTTGTCTTCATGTCGGAGAATGGACTCGGGCTGCAACACCTCTTCTTGGTCCTCGATCTCCGGTGGGTCTTCAATAGTTGGTTCTTGAGGTGGCTCTCCTTTGTAAGGCTTTGATAGGCTCACATGAAAAGCATTGTGTATGAGCCAATGATTGGGCAACTTGAGTTGATAGGCCATCTCATTGATTGGCCTAAGAATCTGAAAGGGACCATAGTACCTTTTTCCTAGTTTAGCATAGTACTTTTGGTGACCTGTAGGATTCTTGCCCGTTGTGTGCCTTAATCGAGCCTTGGGAAACTTTAACAAGACCCAATCGTTTTCTTTAAAGGCTTGGGCTCTTCTGTGCTTGTCAGCAGTAGCCTTTTGCCTTTGCTGTGAGATAGAGATAGCATCCTTAATCTTTTGGAAAGATTCTTGTAGGTCTCGGCTATACTCATCTGCAGCGAAGATCTTCCCATGTACCTTAAGTAGCAAGGGACTTTTTGATCTTCCCTCAATTACCTCGAAAGGTGCTTTTCCCGTGGAGGTATGTACAGTGTTATTGTAAGCATACTCCACTAAGGGTAAGTACTTCTCCCATTGGGATCTTTGATCTACTTCCGTTACATAGGCTTTTAGTAGATCGAGAATGGTTAGGTTAGCTATTTCACTTTGGCCATCAGTTTGTGGATGATAGGCCGAAGAGAAGTTTAGCCTTGTTCCTAAATTCTCAAAGAGACCCTTCCTGAAATTACTGGTCATTCTAGGATCTCTATCTGACACTATGGACATGGGAAAGCCATGGTACTTGAAAATTTGTGAAATAAAGAGGGTTGCCATTTGATGGGCTTTGATAGTCTTTTTGACAGGTATAAAATGAGCTTGTTTACTAAACCTGTCTACTATCGCCCATATTCCCGTATTCCCATGGATAGACTTGGGCAATCCAAAGATAAAATCCATGGATATGCTCTCCCATGGTGAATTAGGGATTGGCAAGGGTTGAAGCAATCCAAGTTGCTTCCCTCTATCAAATTTTGTCTTTTGGCATACCACACATTTGGAAACATACTCTTGTATGTTCACTTTCATGGTAGGCCAATAGAAATATGTTTCAATTCCCTTTAAGGAAGACTGAATCCCTCTATGCCCCGCATAAGGTGGAGCATGAGATTCATACATTACTTTCTCACGTAGTGAGTTAGTAACGCATAATTTATTGCCAAAGAGAAGATAACCATCTTGTAAATTAAATGGTTCTTCTTTCTTCCCTAATGCAAGGGCTGAAATCACATCTCTAAAATCGGGATCAATAGCATACTCATCTATCATTGAAGATAGATCATTATGAGTTGCTATGGAAACCGCATTCACTCTCGGTCGTCTTGAGAGTGCATCAGCTACTTCATTATGCTTGCCAGCAATGTGAGCAATATGAAAATGAAATTGCGAAAGGAAATTTGCCCACCTCATTTGTTTGTCGGAGAGGTTGGTCTGCGTCATGAAGTACTTAAGACTTTGGTGATCCGTTCGCAGAATGAAAGGAGTCCCCAATAAATAGTGCTTCCATGAGTCTAAGGCATGTAGAACTGCAAGGAGTTCCTTTTCGTATATGCCTAGAACTTGCTCAACAGGGTCGAGCCTTCGACTTTCATAGCCTATGGCGTGCCCTTCTTGGAGCAAAACAGCTCCAAGGCAATCACCACAAGCATCGCATTGGACCTCAAATGGTTTTGAGAGATCCGGTAGTGTAAGCACAGGTTGAGAGATAAGATTTTCTTTAAGATTTTCAAAAGCATTGTTCTCCTTAGCAGACCATGTATACCTAACGCTTTTCTTTGTTAGGTCATGTAATGGTCCCGCAATTTGTGAGAACTTTTCTATGAAGCGTCTATAGTATGCACACATACCTATGAAGCTTCTTAGTTCATGAAGATTCCTTGGTTTAGGTCATCCTTTTATTACCTCTAACTTGGATGGATCCATTTGGATGCCATCTTGAGAGATAATGTGACCTAAATACTGAATCTCTTGCAAGAAAAATTCACTTTTCTTTCGATTAACATAAAGTTTATTCTCTCTTAAAACTTGAAATATTACCTGGAGGTGTTGCTTGTGTTCCTCCAATGAATTAGAGTAGATGATAATATCATCAAAGAACACTCCAGTGAAGGTTCGATGAGGCCTGAACAGCTTCTCCATCAAGCGATTGAATGTGGCTGGTGCATTGGTCAAGCCAAAAGGCATGACAATGTATTCGTAAAGACCAAATGTAGTACGAAATGCGGTCTTTACAATGTCTTGATCAACTATCCTTATTTGATGATAGCCACTTTTTAGGTCAACCCTACTGAAGTAGGTCGATCCTTGTAGCTTATCAAATAGGTATTCTACCCATGGAACGGGAAACCTATTCTTGATAGTGATCCTATTTAGTGCTCTATAGTCGACACACATATGATATGTGTCGTCTTTCTTTTGCACTAATAGCACAGGTGAGAAAAATGGAGATGAGATGAGCTTGGCCTAACCATACCCTTCTCAACTAACTCATGCACTTGCCGCATAATCTCCTCTTGTTGAGCTTGAGAAACTCTCTAAGGAGGTTTATTAGGCGGTGAACTTCCTGGAAGAAGTTCAATTGCATGGTCATCATTACCTTGTTTAGGAGGTAGCTCACAAGGGATGTCGTCAATAAAAACATCTTGAAACCCCTTGAGAAAATTGGATAACTCTAATTCCTTTTGGATGCTTTTATTTTCTTTTGCTAAAGCATTAGGTTCATTTTGAGAGTCTTTAACAAAAATCATGTACATGGAAATAGAGCTCTTTATTGACTTGTTGAAAGCTGGTGTATGTACAATGGGGATGGTGTTACCCATTTCCTTAGCATCTATATACATGTCTTTTTCCCTGAACTTAAAGGAGATTCTCCTTTCAGGAAATTTAACATCGGCAGCCAGGTGGTCAAACCATGGTGCCCCTAGGATTACATCCTCATGCTTGAGAGGAGAGATAAAGAAGTCCTCTTTGTCCACATAGCCTTGGACATGAAGCCTCAATTTCCCGATTAAGGAAGTGACTGAAGCTTCTTGCCCCTTGAAGGCACTGTCAGCGGGTAGGACATCTCCCATCTCATAGGATTGTATTCCTAGCTTGGTGGCCAACTCTATAGATATAAAATTGTGAGTAGAACCAGGTTCAAAGAGAATAAAAGCATCATGTTCTCTTACCTTTCCCCAAGCATGGCATAGAGAAGATCCTTTGTGGTGACTTTGGTGAGTCTCCTCCTCTTGGATTTCAACCAAGGAAGCTCTAGGAGGATCTTGGCGGTTGTTCTTTTGGGGACAAGCGCGGTACGCATGCCCTTGTTCGTCGCACTTGAAACACCGGTTATCCTTACGATAATGCTCAAGCTCTTCAGGAGAGAGTTTATTCTTACCTTTGTAAACTCCCTTCTCTTTAGCTTTGTTGGAGTTGCCCTTAGGAAACTTTTGGACATTGTCCTTCCCCTTAGGCTCATTGGAACCCTTGTTTTCCGGGGGCTTATTATTTCTTTTTGCCCCTGTTTGGAAATTGATTCGAGAGGCGACCATAGTGTGGTGTATTACCGCCGATATGGTACGTGGTCTTTGGGAGTTGACATACTCCGCCATTTCTTCGGTTAAGCCCGCACAAAATTGTTGCTTTTGCTCTCCAAAATCCAACTTTTTGAAGACAGTGGCTTTGAGTTGTAGGTCCCAAAACTTGTCTACATATTTGTGGATAGATTCATTGGGAGAGAGCTTTAAGCTTCGCCATTCGGTGAGTACTTTGTCTTTGGCATCGGTGGCCAAAAACTGCTTCATAATGGAAGCTCTTAAAGCTTTCCATGTTCGTGGAGCTTCACCGTTGGCTCGTAGGCTAGACCACCATTGTCTGGCGGACTTTTGAAAGTGCATAGCTACATGGCGTAGCTTAGAGGACTCCGTGAAGCCCTCATCTCCAAACGCCGCATCGAATTGTTGGATAAAGGCCAAGACTTTGTCCGTAGCACCAAAGGTACCATCTTAGGTAAGGAAAGAGATGCTCTTCCCTCCCTCTTTGAATTTCTTCAGCTTGGACAACCTCTTCCATGCGGCATAGGATTTCCTATGACCTCTTCTTTTTGATGGTTCAAAAGTTGCACCATCACTTTCTTCAGAAGGTGAAGAATTTGAAGAAGGTGGAGAAGAGGGTGACCTCTTTCTCGCCTTTTTCTTGTCCTGATCTTTCTCGTCTTCACCGTAGCTTTCATAAGAGGAACAGGATGAAGAAGATGGAGAAGAGGGTGTCCTCTTTCTCGCCTTTTTCTTCTCTTGCTTTTTATCATCCCTCTTTGAATTATGGCGTGGAGAAGAGTGTGATGGTCTTCTCCGCTTTGGTGGTGATGGAGAGCGTTTAGCCCGCCGTCTTCATGGAGCCATCTCCGCCGAGGTGGCAGGAGACTCGCTTCTTTCTCGTTCCTTCGGTGGAGGCTCTTGAGTTCTCCTTTGGGAAGGAGATGCATCATCAAGAAGTAAATTCTTGAGCCCTTCATATGGATTCTCTTCTTCTTCCCGAATCGGAGAGAGACCTCTTTTGGTAGTCTCACAAGGAGGCTTCCTAGGTGTTCTCTCGTCATGGTGATGAGCTTGGAGAATCCCGTGAGCACGGAGCTGCCGTTGCACTTCACTTTGGAGAGATGGATTTCCCATGGCTTGTTGAAGCCTAGAGACAAGATAGTTAACAAGCATTGAAGCATCATTAGTAGCTTGCTCATGAGCAAAATCAAAGTTATCAACATTAATTTCACTCTCTTTACTATTGTCAGCCATTCTAACAACTTTTAGGTGTAAACTTTTTAGGTGTACTTTGGCACTTCAAGCCCTAGTTGCTACTCCTCTTTACCCCTTTAGAAAAAGCACTCAAGCCACTGTACCCGCGGCTCGAATACCATTAATTGCAAGGAATAGAAGAGAGGGTCTTTCGACACCAAAACAGCACCGGCTCCTGTCAAGCTTCTAATAGCTCAATAGTGGTTAAGCCGTAGGAATCCACTATTAAGCCCCGTAGGAATCCACTATTAAGACCATAGCTCTCGACGGTGATGCCCCGTTAACTGCACGAAGGCAGGCGCACTGCAAGGCTGAAAAATCCCTATTCTACTTACTCACAGGCAATTAATAATACCAACCATTTGTAGCTAGCTTGAGGACCTCCCTTCTTGAGCAAGAAAAGAGAAACCTTGAGCTCTGATACCAATGTAACATTTAATGGCCTAATAACTTATGTGTAGTGGAAATTAGCATGAACATAGTGGGCATTTCATTAGAATAGATTCCTAATGAGAATGACAAGAGTGCTTGGGTGGAGAGAGCAACAAAAAGCATAACACCTAGTTAGATAGCATCGACAATACTTTCAAAAGAGAGAGAAATTAAGCTATTGACAACAGTTGAGGACCGGATTTTCATGGAGCCGGTCCCCCCTCCAAAAGGCTTTGTATTATGGTTTCTCCCATCAAGAGAGACATTGTACAATACAATTCTTTGTGTTCCTTCAAGACTAGCTAGTGCAATGAAGATGGAAACTTCATGCACTAAGCAAAACACTTAACAAACACAACTTGAATTATCCCCGTTCTCAGACCCAAGACCTCACACACCTTCGAAGATGGTGAGAGCTAGCAGGGTATGAGAGTAGATTGAGAGGAAGAAGGAGTATCTTACGAGAAAGATGTACATCTCCTCACATAATCACTCATATGTAGCATAGCTTAGCTTAGTAATTAGCTTGGTAGATGATATGAGCATGCATTGAAGCTTGGCTCTTGGTTGGATTTGCATCCACATGCCAAGAGAGTGTTGATGTAGGCTTCTATCTCACAAGCTTGGAGTAGGTGATGAGTTCTCCATTAAAGCTTAAGAAGAGATAGTCTTCTCTTTCTTCACACATGAGCTTGTGTGAGTGTGTGTGTGATAATGCCTTGCAAAAATCAGCCCCCTCTCTCTCTTGGGCAAGCCCTCTTGCTAATTGCTCTTGCTGAAGCCTCATTAGCCTTCTGACATGTGTCCCCCTTTCCCCTTTTGTGAGAGATTTAGGTAATTAAATAATTAAACTAAACTCTCATTGGACCCCTTTGCCTCCTGGCCAATAGGAATCAGGCAAGCCATGGGGCTCCTGAATGCTCATTGGACCCCTTGGGAGACTGCCCAATAGTCTTCTAGGAGACTTAATTCTCATTGGTTTCTTTTATTAAATGTTTTTAAATTAATTAAACTAGATTTACTCTAGCTTAATTCTCATTGGTCCACTTCAAGGGTCATCCAATAGAAATTGGGCACACCTTGTGGGCATCTGGCCTAGGGAGCTGACATGTGTCCCTCATTCCCTTTGTGTAAAGGGAGCCTGTGTGTGTGTGTGTGGCTTTCTCTCTCATCCCCTACCTTTAGGGCTCGCCCCCTCCCATGTAGGGATGTGCAAAGACTTTTAGGGCACACACAAAGCATCCAATTTTCCCTAGGGTTGACCTTTGGACACAACCTTTGAATTTTGGAACCTTAGCATTTTGGAAGTCTTAATGGACTGAACCTTAGGGTCTTTTTAGCCCATTGTTGCACATGGCTCTTTTGCAGATGGCCCCCCCTTTGGATCCCTATTTTCCCTCCTTTGGATCCCTACTGTGGCCGGTCTGCTAGCTTAACCAATATTCTAGCTTTTTCTCCCCTGGCCTTCCCCACATTAAATGATCAGTTTAATATGAGAAAATCATTTAGGAGAATTAGATATTGATTATTATGACAGAAGACCTGGGTAACACCTAGGGGGATGAAATGCCACAAATTGTACCCTTAAATATGATAGAAGCAATGCAAATAGTTTCTCAGGACCTACAAGATGAAGGCTTGACTGACATTGGAACCAGTAGCATCTCACAGGACTATAGCCCACAAGATTGGGAGTCAGAATCATCAATTGATATTGACTTTGAGGACAAAGAATCTCTGTTAAATCTTAATTCAAATGTGGGGACAAACCATTCAGGGCCTAGTGGTACCCTAGATGACAATCTATCCAGGAGAGCAGAAGACACAAGTAGCAATTCATCTAATGACTCTTCACTAGAGATCAGCCATAACAAAAATTAGACAAGAAGAGTAAGAGATATAAGAGGTGATGGTATCGATCAAATGCACATGCTAGATTAAATGAAAAGAAATATACCGTGGAATGGATTAATTATATAGGGGGATGTGATGCTCATCGGAAGCTGGTAGATAACTGGGGTGAATACCTTCAAAGAGTTATGTGGTGTAGGCCACAACCCATTGACATTGCATAGCTAGAGGCTACAGAGAAGCCATAGTTGAGCCGTACCGTAAGGAGACGACAAAATCAAGAGTTATCTCAACAACAATAGGAAGAAAAAGACAAATCACAATCCATAAGACAACAAGACCCCACAGACTTACACCTTGCACCTGAACATTTTAAATCCTACACCACAAGGGAACATAAGGTTGTGTATACAAAGGCTCAAAGAAACCTATGACGGAAGCAATGGAGTCTATGATGGTCTAGTGATAGTTAAGGAAATAGAGTTAGCAGACCCAAGAGAAGAGTCCAAACCTATTTTCATTGTCCAAGATCTGACAAAGACTGAGGAGTATATACTTAAAGAACTTCTCAAGGAATTCAAGGATATATTTTCTTGGACATATCATGATATGAAAGGTGTTCCACCTTTTGTGGTGCAACACACAATCCCCATGAATAGCGCGGCTAAACCAATCCAACAATGGCCCTACCCAATGAATCCTAAGTATGCAAAGATTGTTCAAGAAGAGATTGAAAATCTTGTCAAATGCGGATTCATATACCCTATTGAGCACTCAAAATGGGTGTCTCCAATAGTGATTGTGCCGAAAAATATTTGGAAGCTCAGAGTGTGTGTGGATCTCAAGAAGGTCAATGCTGCCACTAGGGGGGACCATTACCCCTTTCCATATTCAGAACATGTGCTTGAAAGGGTTGCAGGAAAGGAAGCTTATAGTTTTTTAGATGGGTACTCTGGATACAATCAAATGACAATTGCACTAGAGGACCAAGCTAAAACGGCTTTTATAACCGAATTTGGAGTGTTTGCATTTTGGGTTATGGCTTTTGGCTTAACCAATGCTCCTGCTACCTTCCAAAGAAAGATTAATAAACACCGCTTTTAGAGAATATTAATTTGAGGGAGTTTTGCGAAGCTTTCTTAGATGACCTTTGTGTTTATTCTTCTTGGAAAGAACATCTATCATGTTTACAGAAAGTGTTTGAGAAGTGCAGATTGTAGCATCTCCTTAAACCCATTCAAATGCCAATTTTGGATTAAACATGGAGTCATTTTAGGGCATATAGTGTCCAAAAATGGGATTTCCACATATGAAGGAAAAATTAAATCCATTGTTGAATTGCCACCACCTACAAACTATAAAGGAGTTCAAAGATTCATGGGCCATGTTGGTTATTACCGACGGTTTATTTTAAACTTTTCCGAGATAGCTCATCCTTTGTACAAGCTTCTTATTGAGTTCCACTGGACCACGGAGTGTGACCATGCTTATGAGTCATTGAAAAAGACCTTGACAAGTGCTCCCATTCTACGAGTGCCCAATTGGAATGTAATTTTCCATGTGCATATTGATGCATCAGACTTTGCTATTGGGTGTGTTCTATCTCAACCAAGAGAACATAATTGGACTACCCCATTAGCTTTGCAAGTCGTCAATTGAATGATGCTGAGAGAAACTACACCACTACAAAGTGGGAAGGTTTAGCTATGATTTACGCAGTGAAGAAATTTTTCTACTACCTTCTTGCCAACAAGTTTGTTTTCTATGTGGATCATCAAGCCTTGTTGTATCTAGTAAATAATCCTTGTTCCACGTCAATAATTACATGATGGTTGTTAATTCTCCTTGAGTTTGATTTTACCGTTGTGGTGAGACCTAGTAAAAGACATGTCATGGCGGATCATTGTCTCGCGTACCCAATGGTGAAGATCCTACTGGAGTCGATGATGAATTGCCCAATACTTCTTTATTTCTTGTTGAGACCATGCCTGAATGGAGTGAGAAGATTGTGAAATTTCTAGTTAATGGTTTTTCACCCAAAGAGCTTCGTAAGGATATAGCTTGAAAATTGTTAAAAGAATGTGAACCTTATTCTCTCATTATAGGAACTCTCTACAAGCTAGGGAAGGATGATATTCTTAGACATTGTTCCCGTGAGGATGAGTATTTATACATACTGCAAGAAGCCCACATGGGTATAGCTAGAGGACATTTCTCAGGCTATTGGTGGCCTACCTTATTCAAGGATGCATCACTTTTTGCAAAAGGATGTGATGAATGCCAACGTTACAAGATCACATAGCAAAAGAATAAGATGCCCTTACATCCTGTTAAAGTGACTCAACCATTTGAAAAATGGAGTTTAGACTTCGTAAGGGGGAGGCATTCTAAATGCGGACCCACATATCTAAGGCAGATTAGGAAAAGGGTAATGTTTTGAAGTGCTTGAATGTTAACCTGTAGATTTGGTAACCTAAAAATAGAATTTCATTTTGTGAGTAAGAAGAATGGGGAATATGGAATATGATAATGATGTGTGTGTATATAGTGTAAATATTGCCAAAAAAGCCAAAATATTACAATTTTCACTCTTTTTGTGTGTTTTTTGACCAAAAAAGTGATGAAAAAGGAGCAATCCACAAAAATATGGTCAAGGACTAAAATTAGTTATGTTTTTATATTTTTGGGGTTGGAATGGAATTTTTCTAATTAAATCTGGATAGTTTTGTTCATTTTTGTTAATAAAAGCTAATAAAAGTCCAAAATAATAAATATGCATGAATGCCAAAATTCGAATTCATTTCGAGACACCAAATCTTGAAGCTCAATGAAATAGCCAAAAAAATTCTTGGGAAATTCTGATCAAATTGCTCAGCGGCCACTCCGATGCACTGACTACTTTGGACAACTTTTGACAGTAAGGTCTCGAGGAATCAATTTTCAAATTTTTTTGATCCGGAGATACATTGTGAGGGCTACTTGACTCAATGGTTAGGTAAAGGATAGGGGGTGTCTAGAAAGTCCAGGTATGTAAAGTCCATTAGGCCATTTCTACCCTCATTTGCATTGTAGTCATTTTCAAAAGATCTCTAGCTAGTGGTCTTTGGCGGTCTTTTACGAGCTTCTACGCATGATCTGTTAGCTTTTACTCACTCCATCCATGAGGGGTAAGTTCCTAACTATAAAAAGAAGCATTTGTTTGCCACTTTGTCCACCACCAAGGTCATAGGGGGCACGGAAACATAGGGCAATCTAGGAGTTTTTTATAAGAACAACACGTACACCGGCCATATCGGGCATCCAAATCACACAAGATTTGAACCATTAGCTCACCTCAAGTAAATGAACATATAGGTGGAGTCAAGAGTGAAAATGCAAGAAGATTTCTTGAACTAGCGAAGATAAAGGACTCAATTTGAGACCATCTTTGACCCATTTGAAGTTGGCATCATGTAGAAGGCTTGTAGAGATCATCAAGTTATGCCAAAATGACCATATCTTCATTGCAATGTGACATTTTGCACTTACGTGCAAAATATTGACCTGTTCGACCCCTAACTCGAGAGGGACACTCTAACAAGTATATCTGACCTACACTTACCTCCTGGCAGTCAACAACCACAAGTTGGTAGCCTCAAATCAAACTCTACTTAGGTGGGGAGGAAGCAACTTCAGGGGAATCGACACCAAGTGCCAAACATGAGCAGGGCCACATTTAACCTTAACTAAACTAGTAGAAGCTAAATATGGCAAATTGGGAACAAAAGATGCTAATTCTAGAAAAACTTATCCTCAACATGCCTAGGATATTATTTCTTACTTATTGCTCTTTTTTCACATCCATTTTCATAGGCATGGTCCCCATAGCCTTCACACATCATCTATAACACTAGCTCACTCACATCATTCATGTACTTCTCTATGTTGCATTTTACTGCCGCCAAAGATATGCAAAAGGGTGCACACAAAGGACTTTTGGACCACAACTCAAGCTCAAACTTTTCACAAAGCTTAGTTAGAGCCTAGTGGAGTTACACAAGAAGCATCATGCAAAAAAGGTCAAATTCAATGCAAGTCTTCAGCAAGCTGAAGATATACCTATATATTGTACTTTTCTCACCAAATTTTTTCATGAATGTGTTCATATGGTCTATATGAATCTCCACATCAAGTCTCACCAAGTTTGTTGAATCCTAATTCCGTAAAGAAATCACAAGCTCTAATAGTGGAAAAAGTGGACACAAATTTGCCTATAACTCTCATCACAAAGCCTAAAAAGCCATACAATTTCATATACATCACCTACAGCCTATGCACAACATGTACTTTTCCTTTGGCACCACTTTTCATTCATATGCCCATGCTTGCATCTTCAACACACCAAAGATAGATTTTGCTAGATTATTTATTTTTGCATTTCAACTTGTGAATAAAGGTTGGAACAAAGCTGATAGGCACTTTCTGATGCTCTTATGGCAGGGTCTCTCTCATCAACCTCGGGAGTTGCTGTAAGTCACTCATTTCTTCACTCAAGAGACTAAATAAATTGGCCCTAGACGTCCTAAAGATGGCGGTTAAATTTAAGAATGGCTATGCTAAGCAAGAAGTATGTCTTAGCAATCTTGAAAGGAATTTTGTAAGTTTGTGAAGATGACTTTTCCCAAACATTTGTCTAACATGTTGTCTGAAGCCTTCCTATGCATCAGCGCTTGACCTTGCAGGCACCCCCCCGCCCCCCCTCTTATTTCTTCACTATATTTAAGTATTTTTCAACCCTTTGCTTAATTATAGCAAGCCTTAGTATTTTTCAACTCTTTTCTCATGGGGCAACCTTAGTAGTTGGCTTTCATGAATATTTTAGGGTGCTGCAAATTGAGACCATCACATGTTTGTTGCTATTTGTTGACCAGTATCAATATCCTCATTGAGTTTAGGTTTTATGAGGAATCTACCAAGATCCCAAAATACAAATGGATCGTCGAATGTAGACAAAAAATTTGTGTTGAGTTGACTACTTCATGCTTGTCGCATTGCCTTCTCTCTCTCTCTCTCTCTCTCTCTCTCTCTCTCTCTCATGGTGTTATCTTGAAGGCTTCTCGCAATATTGAGAATTTGACATGCATAGAAGCTTTAGGATCCTTTTAGTAGATGCAATTTTGAGGCCTTTTGTAGATAGTGTTGATGAGTAATAGGGAAGGTGCCTTTGTTTGTGCTTAAGGAGGGATGAAGATGTTAAGTATGGAGCGTGATTTACCCTTTGTAATTTTCTGTGGTAAAAGCGCACATTTGTAAGGCCCCCATTATGAGGAGAAGCCATCGTGCATGAAGGAAAATCACTCACTAGAAACCAAAATTTCCACGGACAAGAATCAGGGGCAACTTTAAAGGCCTCGGGGGCGGAGGCCCCTGAGACTTTTTTTTTCGCCGGAATATTCTTTTTCGCCGGAATATTATGGCCGGACGATGGACGGAAAGTGGTCGGAAAACAACCGGTCGGTTGGCCGGTGGCCGGGTGGCCGGTGGCCGGTAGTCAATGGCCGATGGCCGGTGGTCGGAAGTCAATGGCCGGTGGCCGGTGGTCGGAAGTCAATGGCCGGTGGCCGGTGGCCGAATTCAATGGCCGGTGGCCGAATTCAAAAGCGGACTTGTCTTCTCAAGGGCGGCCACACATGGGCGGATTGGAGGGTCCGATTTGGACTTATTCGCACAAGGGCGGCTACACATGGCTGTCTCTCATAAGAGAGGGCAGCCCTTTTGGCCTATAAAAGGAGGCCATTTCTACACACATTTCATAGCGTGAAGTTGATGCAACAAGGTGAGTGTGAGGTGGTGAGAGTGAAGCAAGGCGGGAGCTCCATTAAGGGTATAATCCCTTTGTAAATTACTTCTTGTTTTGAAGTACTAAAGCCATTGAGTGGCTGCTTTCCCGTGGACGTAGCCCACATTGGGTGAACCACGTATATCGTGTGTACTCTCTCTCTCTCTCTCTACTCTATAATCTCGTGTATGTAAATCTGTCTCTCTCCATTAAGTAATCTACTCAATTATCTATTTAGCTACGTCTTATTTCCTAACAGAAGAAATAAAACTAGAGTTTGAAGAAAATAACCCATAATATCTTTGATCCTCAAGCTAGAACCAATGAGTTTCAATGTTCTCTACTCCAACCCCCTCACAAAACTAGTAGATTTTGATCGTGTCTCTCTTGATCACCCTATCCACTTATGCATCTGTGACCGACAACAACATGTGATTCTAGTGATAATTTTATATCCATATAAATCAATATGATGATGAAGCCACCTATAGGGAGCTAAATAATGCAACTCTAGTATCCTTGTGTTAGTGAGAAAAGGGAGTCATTCTCTCTCTCTCTCTCTCTCTCTCTCTCTCTCTCTCACACACACACACACACACACACACACACACACATTCATTTTACTAGACAAATAGTATCATACACATTGCAATACAAGTAGATGAAACTACTAACCAGACTATGACACATGTCTAATCAGGTTCGATGAACGTCCACGATCTTGGACAGAGGTGAGACCCAGGTTGCACGTCTGTCATATAAAAGAACAACCACTCTTCCTCATACATAAGAAACTTGTGAACCAAAAATGGACCATAGTAAAGGGCTACCAATGCTAATGGTGTGGATTGCACCTAGGGCCATCACATCCATCCATGCACTTTACTTCCTCAATTCACCTCCTACCTTGTTTTTGGGGCAAGCTATTGGGAGGTTTTTTTTTAAACACAAAGTTTTTTTTTTTTTTTTTAATCCTATTCAAGTGAATCTAATTTTGGACTCATTAGATTAGCAAGAATTAGAGAAGATTCAACTTTATTTTGTTTTCCCAAACTCACAATATGTGGGTGAATTGTATTAAGCGCAACATAAAGTAACAAACCAACCTCAAGCTCAGTTCGAGCCACCTTGAGCTGCTGACGATTACAAGTTGATGTCTAACGCCTTTCATCAAGGCATATCATCATTGTCTTACAAGAGTATGTGAACTATTTCTCTAGGATTTACTTATCGCATGGGTGACGCTAGACGAGTCTTTTGAGTCTTGCTTGCATCCTAGCATATAGATCACCTCTTTGCTTTCTTGTATAATCTCTCTGAAGCTTGCCACGTCAACATCACCTTCAAACACACAAAGGTTCCTCACTTTCCATATATGATGATAAAAGAAGTGCCTAATAGTTTGACTGCAGATGAGTAGAGAAAGGCTTCCCAACTTCTTGCCACCAAGGAACAAATCATTCTTGAAGAATTTGATGTGCCATGTCCTTTGGACTCACTTCCATATTTTTGGTACCAGTCCTTTGATTGCGTAATGTTCCATGAATAGGTGGGCATGATCCTCACTAGCTATCATGCACCCCAAGCATTGATTTGACCCAATGCCTCTTTCCTAGATTTGTATGCCCGTCGATAAGGCACCCCACATCACCTTCCATCAAAAACTGTTCATAAATTGGGGCCACTTTGGTTTCTAGATGTTCTCCATGAATTTAGTTTAAAAGGGAAGTATCATTGGCGAGTAAAATGACTTCCTAGGTGTTGCACAATACAAGGGAGAGAAGTGGGGGCAGATAGGTGGTTGAGAACATGGTAGGCGAGAAGCATGAGATAGAAACCGACGAGGACTGGGGGGGGGGGGGGGGGGGGGGGGGGGGGATGGATCATCAAGCATGCGAGCTAGACGCAATAAAAAATGTTGTTCTTTTGGCTTATGTGTCGTCTCTGGGGAGCAGGCACTGTTTGGTGGAGTGGTTTAGGGGAGTTGATGCGATTGGATATTGCAGGTCTGAGGTTTGACCTCGATGAAAAGGGGTTTTGAGGGCGGTGTATTGTCCTTCTCAAATGAAGACCACGGGCAGAATTTCATGAAATTCAAGGTAATTTAACAAACTAGGTTGGCCAAACACTTTAATTGAACCGTATCTTTGTAAGATACTCTCTTTATCTTTCAAAGAAAAGTTAAATGATATGCACAACTGTACACATGGCTTAAATATCCTAAATTCACGCACAAAGTGCGTCTTGATGACACCTAGGAGGCACAATTCATAGAACCCCCTGTCTGGCAAAGGATGGGTTTGATGGGTTAACTAGGGAATATATATATATATTTTGTTTTAGCTCGTCGCATCACTGAACCTATGTTCGCCTTGCTCAACTAGCTTAGCTTAGATGATGCTCAGAGTGCGCAAGGTCTTGTGTTCAATACGGTGTTGTTGTTGGGAAAGAGATCATTCTCAAAGGTGTTCATTGAATAAATTGCTAAGTGGATATGGAATCTAGCAAGATTCTCCCTAATACATAGGCCCACATATTGGCTCTACTTTCAATTGTATTATGTGAAATCTTCTCAAATTCTTGGCAGTCCTTTCTTGTTCGCTTGCAACTTGGAATAAAACTTCAATGTAGCAACAAGAGTCTGTCTGGTAGCATCATTTGTTGCATTGAGTTTATGTTGCTAACCAAACCACCCCATGCTCTTTGATGTATAGGGCATGAGCCCTTAATTATTAAAAAAAACTTCCCAAGCGGTGATGAACAGGCACGCAGTTGCTGCCTGTCTTCGGGCGACACCCATTGGGCTGGCACCTTCTGCCTTTGTTGCTTGATCAAGTTAGTGTATTCCAACTTCCCCATGTGTCCACCACATACTCGCCCACGTGTCCCCTCCTCCTCGCCGGGTCATTCCGTTCTCCACAAAGAGTATCCCCTTAGATACCGACTAAACTAATAAACCCTCCCAAAAATTTGTAACCACCTTCTAGGGAAAAGGTTATCTTGCAAGTATGTAAATTATGTAGTAAGAGAGAGTGTTGTTTTAAAAAAAGAGAAACTCGGGCGCAAGCATCACTCGAAGGACTAGTCTAGGACTACTTGTGCCTTGTTGTAAGCAGACGATATACCAGGGGCAAACCTTGGCCATCGGTAGGAGTGGCTGTCCTTATAGCTGTTGTAATTATGGTTCCGACAAAACCTTGTAATTTTTTCGGCTACTTAGTATAATTCACTCACAATTGTGAGTTTTGCAAAAAAAGAAAAAAGAGAAACTCCCTCAAGATCTGCATCGGCGCAGATCCTTTGGGGGAGTTCTCTTTTTTTTGTAAACACACAATCTCTCTTTTAGCTTTTATCTTGCAAGTATGTAGTAAGAGAGAGAGAGAGAGAGAGAGTATTTTTTAAAAAAAGAAAAACTCCCCCAAAGGATTTGTGTCAGTGCAGATCCTTGGGGGGAGTTTTTCTTTTTTTAAAAGATACTCTCTCTCTCTCTCTCTCTCTCTCTCTCACACACACACACACACATCTCATCTCATCTCATCTACTACTCCCCTAATGAGAGACATACTTGGTTGACTTTGTAACCCTATTTATTAGCAACGAAGATTTCAAAGGAATCCATAATTCAAAGGGAAAAGAGGAAAACCCCTCCATTGTGCTTGACCCTTTGTAGCTCTCCCTGCCACCCTACTCTGTGCCTTTGCAAGCCTCCCCACTACCCTACTTTGTGCTTGGTCTACAGAGCAGGACGTAGGTCTAAACCATTTCCTTACAAAACAACGCATACAACGGGTGGCTATCTTGGTCTATAGAATTACATGCCCTACTCTACACCACAAGGCCCTCCCACAAAGATCCCATCATTCTCTGAGTTGCTCAATCGTAGCACTACATCCCCATCCCCTACTTCCTTTCACCTACCTCAACCACACACACACACACACTCATGGTCTTGCTATGAAAAGTTTCATTTGCATGGAAGTTGGTAGTTTTTGATGCTCTTCGTGCAAAAAGCCTCCAACAAAAGGATGACTTCTTGAAATGCTAAGCTTCCAGCTTTCTTGTGGAAATATTGTCATTTTCCTCAAGCTTCAAAGCATCAGCAATTTTGTTGTAGCCAACTCTCTCTCTAATATAAACAGGTGCTTGTCCAGAGACAAGGCACACTCAGTTTAGTCTCATCTTTTGCAACTTTTATGTTCATTTTTGGTGCTGCAAGTTGTCCTCCTCATGCTTACTCTCATCAAGTCCGCCCCTTTCTCTGCATTGATTCCCTTAATTGGTGACCTCTCTAGCTACTCAATGGACAATCTTGTGCCATATATCATCTGGCTCGTCGCTTCTTCCTCATTGCTTATCAACCTATACTCTAAGACAATGACCATCACTTTGAAAAATACAGGAAAGAATCCTCTATACCTAAGAAACGGCAACATCAGACGCAATTGCAATTGTAGGAAAAAGTCTCAAGAAGAAGCCACAATGCCATCGGTAGTTTCCCTCACTCCCCTGCCATGCAAAATCTACAAGGCTTGATGTAGGTAGCACTGAAGGGAAAGTGGACCATGCACAAGGCCATCGTGATTCAACTCAATGACCCCTTTCCCTTCAAGTAGAGAAGAATCTCTCTCTCTCTCTCTCTCTCTCTCTCTCTCTCTCTCTCTCTCTCTCTCTTCCACGTGCCAACTCCCCTGTGTTTCCCCTTCAAGACAAGGGTGGATCTCCCTTGGATTCCATCCTCCACATGTTGTATCCCTCCCTTTTCTCCCTCAAACCACACAAGCATCTAGTGAGATTCTATCTAGTGAGCCCCTTTTTTGAAATTGAGCAGGCCTACCTGGCTCCTCATTGTCAAAAACCAATTGATTAAGTTTGAGATTCATTTCAAATCTCAAATTCTAAGACAAAGTGGAAGGTCTTCTGCCGACCTACTTCATGCCCCCCCCACCATGGCATGCTTCATCATCATTTTTGCACTGCAATATCCTTCAAGCATTGCACTCCAAAGTCTAACTACTCCAGCTGCAAACATACATTAGCCTACAAAATAGGGAGGTGATTGTAGCTTCATTCTTGAGCATCATTATAGGGAAAACTCAACTACCAGTGACTAGCATCCCACCTCCGCTACATCTTTGCACGCCTCCAATGCTTCTTGCAGGCCTCGCAACCCCTTGACCCACCCCCCAAGATTCCTTCGTGTGCCTCCCTTACAGACGTGTGTGTGTGTGTGTGTGTGTGTGAGAGAGAGAGAGAGAGAGAGAGAGAGAGAGAGAGAGAGAGAGAGAGAGAGAGAGAGAGAGAGAGAGAGACGGAAATGACATTACCAATCTATGAGCACGAAGACACATGGAGATTTTCTTGTTCAATACATGAGGATGATCCAGGAGAGACAGGTATACGGGAGACCAAAGGGCCCACGTGTAGGCATCACAAGACAAAGAGGGCTCATGTAGTCTCTCTCTCTCTCTCTCTCTCTCTCCCCCCCCCCCCCCCCCCCCCCCCCCCTCCACTTGCCATATCATACTTTTTTTCTCTTTAAAGATACTTGAGAACCTACAAAGATTCCGTTTAGTAAAGCATGTCAAAAAGCACTCGTAACATACCAACTCCACTATCATACTTCTCTACACTAAGGTACCATTGGAGAGGGGGAATGGGGGAACACGCCCGGCACAAACACAAGGGCCTCTCTATAGCTCAGGGTATCCACAACACCCCTATCCTCTCGGAACACACCTTCAAAACCAAAATTCACACCAGTAGACCACCACCTGCCCAATTTCCACTGCTCACACACTCCACAAATCCACCACACAATGCACACTTGCTGCCACAGTCTGTCTCCACCCTTACACATGCTCATAGCCGCTCAATCTCACTCTCTCACACAACACACCGTCGGTCCAGGGGGGCACACACTTCCACACAGCCGGCACCGAGGGGAAACACCAGAGCGGGAGAAAGAGAAGGGGGGAAACGGAAACAACAACAAGACGGGGCAACATTGGCTCAATTGCACTTCACCAAACACGTGCACGGGCTTACAATGCCATCACCGTGGCCACTTTCACAAGAATATACAAAGGGATTTGACAGGCACACTCCTCTGTCAGAGAGATCCACTTTGCAAGCGTCAAACGGCACAAAAAAGCCCCCTCATTTGATTCAATTTTGACTTTTATGGGGGGGGGTTTCAATTTGGGAAATTGCCCTCTCACTGGTCCATCAAGTACCCTAATTTGGTATTTCTGGGAAGGGGGCACCGCCTTGCTTCATCTGCTCAATCCTTCTCTCTTTGCACTTGGGGGGGGGGGGGGGGGGGGGGGGGGCATTAGCGAGTCTGCTATTGCCCCTATGCTTCTTTATTTTTATTTTTTTTCTCATTATTTTATCACCCTTGGGACGGCCCACTTTACACTGCTCCTTTGGCTCATTTTTGACCACCCCTGTCGGCTCATCCCTGCCTTCTCTCTCTCCCTCTCTTTATTTCTCTCTTCTCCTTTGCTCCCTTTTGGTCCCGGCTCTTACCTTGCCCTTGCTTGCACATTGCCTCTACTTGGCCGGCCTCAGAGATGGCCTCTTGCCCTTTGCTTGGTCCACCTGGCCGCCCTCCAGAGCTCTCTCCTCCTTTCTCTTTGGTCCCGGCCTTGCCTTGAAGTGGGCCCACCCCCTTTCCCTTGTACTTCTAGCAGCTCTCGGACTCTCTCTCTCTCTCCTCTATGTTCACTGTCCGCGGGACCCTCCCCTTTTGCTAGCAATAGCGAGGTCGCTATTGGGGAGAGTAACCCCTTCTGTAAAAAAAGAGGGCCACAAGGGCTGTGAGAACGAGTCCCTGGCGGGCTCTGCCACGTTATCACTGTCGTAAGGAGCCGGACCACCATAGGAGGGCGCGCGCACTGCACCGCCCCTTGTCACCAAAATGCGCCATCTACTCCGCCCCACGCCACAATGAACCACCAGAGGAGCGGCCCCTGAGGGGGTCTGTCATCGCCAACGGGAGGGAGAGCTCCCTCTTTGCCTTTCTTTGATACCCATGGAGGGCACCCCTTGGCCTATATAGTCCGCATTCTGCGCTCATGTCTTTACATGTGGGGCCAATCGATGGCCACATGGAGATCATTGGTACCCTCGCCTTTGGAAATTCTTTTAAACTTCAAAAAAACCCCTTTTGAAAAAAAACTTCGGCACTCCATTTGCCATATCTGCCATCTCATGCCCGATTGGCCTATGCATCAGCCGTCAAACCCGCCGACCGAAACCCAACATTCCAATCTTCAAGCTCACATACTGACCCCGCAAGGCGAATTTAACCCGACCTCAATGAGTGCACCCCAAACCGGGAAAAAACCATCTAATTCCTCACGTTTGCCACAAACTGCTAGCTTGGGCCGCGAGCATATCTCCGTGCTCCGGACTCCGATCCATGTGCCATCGACTTGTGCTATCTCCGTATGATGCACACTATCACCGAGAACCTTGGCGAGGCCAAAAAACTGATAGATGGCGTATCCTCCAATGCGGCCAAGTGGGCTCAGACTCGCTGGGCTCAGACTCGGCCCCCGAAAAAATTTCAACGGATCATAACTTGCTATTTAGAGCTCCGATTCGCAATCCAAGAAGACAGACACGCTCCATAATTTGTGTTCTACACGTGCATCTAGTAATATCAGCCTAGGCCACCTGTCCCCAGCTACCCTGCCCGTCGAGGATCTGCAACACACTCTACCTTTAGACTTTAGTATCTTGCACACCGGGGCTCCGTTTGACGAGCCATATGGACCGGCTTCTAGAGCACATCGAACACTACACTTTAGGACATTGACTTAACATTTTGAGCACCTTCATCTACTACCCCTATTGAGCCGTCTTTGAGCCTCCTTGGCCTAAAAATCCACTTTAGACATACTTTTGCGCTATCCTTTGGCTGCCCAAGATCTTGGCACCTGCCCTAGCCTTCTCCATTGCACTTGCCTGCTGTTTCTACCTGGCATAGACCATTTCCTAGCTCGGACCAACTTTGGTTGCACCTTCATTGCCCACCCCCATATTGAACATTTATGTTAAACCACACATGGGCTTATTGCACTAAAAAAGTGCACACCAAAACAAACTCTCCGTACACTTCGAAACCACCTAGTATATGTACAAAACTGGCACCTGTAACCCATTGGCTTTGTTCATGCGGGCTGCCCAACCCCTTGCTTTACCTATCATCAACCTCCTGGGTCAAACACCTTGCATTGGTCTTCTCCATCCACCTGTAATACCCTTGAATAGTGCCACACCAAGGCACATATCCAACTGCATAGACAAAATGCCAGCATCATTCTTCTACCACTCCAAGCACTTATCGGCAAACTGCCCACTTGCAACCAAGCACCTCTGAGAACATCAAATGGAGCACCATTGTGCTCACCATCCAAAAAAATACTTGTATCATCACTGGTACCAAACAGACCTAACATATCTCACCCGCCCTCCCATCGATGTAAAGCTATATCCTCATCTAGCAGATCCTGTACCTACTCTATAGCACAATGCACAGCTACTTTTATTAGCATTCCCTTCAACCACCACTCACAAACCTCCTTAGAAAGCTTGGACATCGCCTTGGAGTCCGCATCACTTGTCATAGAGGGCACTCACTGCATAGGAAGCACCTCTATCTTTGACTTTGCACTGTCCTTCTCACCTGCCATGCACTCAATTCCAACATCGTCGAGCTCCTCTTCTTCAGCTAGCCCTTCAAGGTCGATAAGCACCGTCTGCTTGTTCGCTGCAATCACCTGCTCTTCTACCGCTGCACCATCAAGCTCTTCCAAGGAAGAGAGAAACTTGTTCTCTATCGCATCACCCTCGTCTTCTTCCACCGGCACGACTGCCTTATGCCTCTTGGCAAAACTTTGCACGTGTTGGACCACTATGGAATAATCCATCGCTACCTTCATCAACATGGCCATTAGCATGGCACCGCACACCAGCTTTATGTGCTCTTCACCACATGTAGGCCTAGACTGCTCCACTTGGTCTCCACTAAGCACTTCAGCTTGCACTTTATGTTGCTCCTTGCACACATTTACTGCCTCTCCACTCACATGTAAGAGGTCAAACTCATCATACCTGGATTGAGACGACTCGATCTCCCAACTAGTGTCTGCGTCCATAGAACTATCATCACTCGACCCAGTCTCCTCTTCGGTTTCAAGCTCCGGAATCTCCTCTAGCTTCACCGCTTCAACCTCGTCTGCAAACCACACTTTTTGGCCTTCACCCCACTTCAATGGAGCTTCTACAGCTACATTTGAACTTGGCAGCACTTCCTTTGTCCACTCTAGAACCACCTGCACTTCTTCCACAATTGGAACTGCTCTAGCCGACATCTTTGGTATAGGAACCACTCTGTCTCTCAGTAGCCAAAGAACCCTTGGTTCTTCTCCCACCTGAATTTCTCTTTGCATCACCTGTGGCTCGCGGCTACCACCACATTACACTGCCTTGGCATCACTGCATTTGGAAAACCCTGGCTAGCCTCACGCTTCTTCAAAATCTTTTTGGTCCGCCCTCTCGCTAGAGCTATCGCCTCCTCATACGACATCGAGCCATCTATCTCCACTTTATCTCGCACTTCCTCATGCAGGAAATCCATGAATTTACTCAACTTTAAAAACATAGCATTCTTTGCAGCAGTTACCTTGCTTAACTTCCCCCAAAGGGCTTCGAACTCCCACTCGAATGCTTGAAAATCACCCTCCAAGCTTTGCTTCAATCCGTCTAGTTTTTGCTTTACTTCATCCAACTGTGCATCCACAACAAATCTGCTTCGAAAAGCCACCTCCAGGGCTTTGCAATCTGGTTTTTCTTCTTCACCAAGGCCATCGACGAACCATAGCCTCGCTTTCCCATGAACCAAGAGCGCGAACACTTGTACTGCACCATCTTCTCTCGATAAACCGCTTTCTAACACGAACAACCCATAGTATTGAAGCCAAGTTTCCGCATCTTCAACCCCAGTGAAAATGGGAAATCCCACCCAAGCCATCACTAGCAGTACCTGCTCTTCAAAGGCCGCACTTTTGGCATCACCAAAATCATCGCTTTGCTTCAACTAAGAGCATCAGCATACTCCTCTGTGGGGGGCACTAGAAGATGAAGAGGGGGAATGGGGAACACGCCCAACACAGACAGAAGGGCATCTCTATAGCTCAGGGTATCCACAACACCCCTATCCTCTTGGAAAACACCTTCAAAACACAGCTTCACACCAGCAGACCACCGCCTGCCCAATTTCCATTGTTCACATACTCCACAAATCCACCACACAACGCACACCTGCTGTCATGGTCTATCTCCACCCTTACACACACTCACAGGCGCTCAATCTCACTCTCTCACACAACACACCGCAGGTCCGGGGGGGTGCACACTTCCACACAGCCGGTATCGAGGGGAAACACCAGAGCAAGAGAAAGATAAGGGGGAAGGGGAAACAACAACAAGACGGGGCAACACTGGCTCAATTGCACTTCACCAAACACGTACACGGGCTTACAATGCCATCACCATGGCCACTTTTACAAGAAAATACAAAGGGCTTTGACAGTCACACTCCTATGTCAGAGGGCTCCACTTAGCAGGCTTCAAACCGCACAAAAAGGCTCGAAAAAAAGCCCCTGATTTGATTCGATTTTGACTTTTATGTGGGGGGGGGGGGGGGGGGGGGGGTCAATTTAAGAAGTTGCCCTCTCATTGGTCCATCAAGTACCCTAATTTGGTATTTTTAAGAAGGGAGCACCGCCTTGCTTCATCTGCTCAATCCTTCTCTCTTTGCACTTGGGGGGGCATTAGCGAGGTCGCTATTGCACCTCGCTAATGCCCCCTAGGCTTTTTTTTTTCTCATTTATTTTATGAGACTTGGGAAGGTCCACTTTACACTGCTCCTTTGGCTAATTTTTTACCACCTCTGTCGGTTCATCCCTGCTCTTTCTCTCTTTTCCTTTGCTCCCTTTTGGTCCCGGCTCTTACCTTGCCCTTGCTTGCACATTGCTTCTACTTGGCCGGCCTCGAGATGGGCTCTTGCCGTTTGCTTGGGAAGACCTGGCCTCCCTCGAACTCTCTCTCCTCCTTTCTCTTTGGTCCCGGCCTTTGCGGCCTTGCCTTGAAGTGGGACCACCCCCTTGCCCTTGTACTTCTAGCAGCTCTCTCTCTCTCTATGCTCACTATCCGCGGGACTCTCCCTTTTTGCTAGCAATAGCGAGGTCGCTATTGGGGGGGTGACCCCTTCTCTAAAAAAGGAGGGCCGCAAGGGCCGCGGGAACGATTCCCTGGCGGGCTCTGCCATGTTATCACTAGGCGAGGAGCTGGACCACCACAAGCGGGGGACCACACTGCATCGCCCCTTGTCACCAAAAGGCGCCATCTACTCCACCCTGCACCGCTGTGAACCACCAAAGCAGCGCACCTAAAAGGGGTCTGCCATCACCGACGGGAGGGAGAGCTCCTTCTTTGCCTTCCGTAGATTCCCATGGAGGGTGCCCCCTTTGGCTGATATAGTCCGTATTCCGTGCTCATGTCTTTACATGTGGGGCCATTCTATGGCCACGTGGCGGTCATTGGTGCCCTTGCCTTTGGAAGTTCTTTTAAACCTTAGAAAAACCCCTTTTGAAAAAAAAACTTTGGCACTCCATTTGCCATATCTGCCATCTCCTGCCCGGTTGCCCTATGCACCGGTTGTCGAACCCGATCGAAACCCAGCATTCCAATCTTCAAGCTCACATACCGACCCCACAAGGTTAATTTAACCCGACCTCGGTCAGTGCACCCCAAACCGGGAAAAAACTATCTGCTTCCTCACGTTTGCCACAAACTGCTTTCTTGGACCGAGCATATCTCCGTGCTCCGAACTCTGATCCACGGCCGTCGACTTGTGCTATCTCCACATGATGCACACTATCACCGAGAACCCTGGCGAGTCCAAAAAACTTATAGATGGCGTATCCTCCGATGCGGCCAAGTGGGCTCAGACCCGCCGGCCCCTGGAAAAATGTCAATTGATCATAACTTGCTATTTACAGCTCCGATTCGCAATCCGAGAAGATAGACACGCTCCATAATTTGTGCTCTACACGTGCATCTAGTACCATCAGCCTGGGCCACTTGTCCCCAGATGCCCTGCCCATCGAGGATCTGCAACACACTCTACCTTTAAACTTCAGTATCTTGCACACCGCGGCTCCGTTTGACGAGCCGTCTAGACCGGCTTCTAGAGCGCATCGTACACTACAATTTAGGACATTGACTTAACATTTTGGGTACCTTCATCTGCTACCCCTACTGAGCCGTCTTTGAGCCTTCTTGGCCTAAAAAGCCACTTTAAACATACTTTTCCGCTATCCTTTGGCTGCGCAGGATCTTTGCACCTGCCCTAGCCTTCTGCACTGCACTTGCCTATTGTCTCTGCCTGGCATAGACCATTTCCTAGCTCGGACCAACTTTCGCTACCCCATCATTGCCCACTCCCTCGTTGAACATTTATGTTCAACCGCACATGGGCTTATTGCACTAAAAAACTGTACACCAAAACAAACTCTCTGTACACTGCAAAATCACGTAGTATATGTACAAAACTGGCAATTGTAACCCGCTGTCTTTGTTCATGCGGGTTGCCCAACCCCCTACTTTACCTGTCATCAAAACCTCCTGGGTCAAACACCTTGCATTGGTCTTCTCCATCCACCTGCAATACCCTTGAATAGTGCCACACCGGTGTGCGGTGCCATGCTAATGGCCATGTTGATGAAGGTAGCAATGGAGTATGCAATAGTGGTGCAGCAGGTGCAAAGTTTTGCCAAGAGGCATAACACAGTCGTGCCGGTGGAAGAAGACGAGGGTGATGCAATAGAGAACGAGTTTCTCTCCTCCTTGGTAGAGCTTGATGATGCAGCGATAGAAGAGCAGGTGATGGCAGCGAACAAGCAGACGGTGTTGATCGACCTTGAAGGGCGAGTTGAAGAAGAGGAGCTTGACGATGCTAGAATTGAGTGCATGGCAAGTGAGAAGGACAGTGCAGATTCAAAGATAGAGGTGCTTTCTATGCAGTCAGTGCCCTCTATGATAGCTGATGCGGACTCCAAGTCGGTGTCCAAGCTTTCTAAGGAGGTTTGTCAGTGGTGGTTGAAGGGAATGCTAATAAAAGCAGTTGTGCAGTGTGCTATAGAGCAGGTACAGGATCTGCTAGATGAGGATATAGCTTTATATGGATGGGAGGGTGGGTGAGATATGTTAGGTCTGTTTGGTACTAGTGATGGTACAAGTATGTTTTTGGATGGTGATCACAATGGTTCTCCATTTGATGTCCTCAGAGGTGCTTGGTTGCGAGTGGGCAGTTTTCGATAAGTGCTTGGAGTGGTAGAAGTATGATGCTGGCAGTTTGTCTATGTAGTTGGATATGTTTATCTGCTCTTCACCACATGTAGGCCTAGACTGCTCCACTAAGCACTTCAGCTTGCACTTTATGCTACTCCTTGCACACATTTACTGCCTCTCCACTCACATGTAAGAGGTCAAACTCATCATACCTGGATTGAGACGACTCGGTCTCCCAACTAGTGTCTGCGTCCATAGAACTATCATCATTTGACCCAGTCTCCTCTTCGGTTTCAAGGTTCGCAATCTCCTGTAGCTTCACTGCTTTGACCTCGTCTACAAACCGCACTTTTTGGCCTTCACCCCACTTCAATGGAGCTTCTACAGCTACATTCAAACATGGCAGCACTTCCTTTGTCCACTCTTGAACCACCTGCACTTCTTCCACAATTGGAACTGCTCTAGCCGGCATCTTCGGCATAGGAACCACTCTGTCTCTCTGTAGCCAGAGAACCCTTGGTTATTCTCCCACATGCATTTCTCTTTGCATCACCTGTGGCTCGGCTACCACCGCATTACAATGCCTTGGCATCATTGCATTTGGCAAACCATGCCTACCCTCACGGTTCTTCAAAATCTTTTTGGTCCGCCCTCTTGCTAGAGCTACCGCCTCCTCATACAACATCGAGCCATCTATCTCCACTTTATCTCACACTTCCTCATGCAAGCAATCCATGAATGTACTCAACTTTAAAAACCTGGCATTTTTTGCAGCAGTTACCTTGCTTAACTTCCTCTAAAGGGCCTCGAACTCCCACTCGAACGCTTAAAAATCATCCTCCAAACTTTGCTTCAATGCGTCCAATTTTTGCTTTACTTCATCCAGCTGCGCATCCGCAACAAATCTGCTTCGAAAAGCCACCTCCAGGGATTTGCAATCTACTTGTTCTTCTTCACCAAGGCTATCAAACAATAGCCCCGCTTTACCATGAACCAAGAGCGGGAATACCTGTACCGCACCATCTTCTCTCGAAAAACTGCTTTCTAACATGCACAACCCATAGTCTTGAAGCCAGGTTTGCACATCTTCAACCCCAGTGAAAATGGGAAATCCCACCCAAGCCATCACTAGCAGTACCTGCTCTTCAAAGGGTGCACCTTTGGCATCACCAAAATCATCTCTTTGCTTCAACTAGGAGCATCAGCATACTCCTCCATGGGGGCACCAGAAGATGGAGAGGGGGAATGGGGGAACACGCCCGACACAAACACAAGGGCCTCTCTATAGCTTAGGGTATCCACAACACCCCTATCCTCTCGGAGCTCTCGAAAAACACCTTCAAAACACAACTTCACACCAGCAGACCAGCGCCTGCCCAATTTCCACTGCTCACACACTCCACAAATCCACCACACAATGCACACCTGCTATCACGGTCTGTCTCCACCCTTACACACGATCACTGCCGCTCAATCTCACTCTCTCACACGACACACCGTCGGTCCGAGGGGGCACACACTTCCACACAACCGGTACCGAGGGGAAACACCAGAGCAGGAGAAAGAGAAGGGGGGAAGGGGAAACAACAACAAGACGGGGCAACATTGGCTCAATTGCACTTCACCAAACACGTACACGGGCTTACAATGCGATCACCATGGCCACTTTCACAAGAAAATACAAAGGGCTTTGATAGCCACGCTCCTCTGCCAGAGACCTCCACTTTGCAGAGCTTCAAATGGCACAAGAAGGCCCCGAAAAAAGCCCCTAATTTGATTCAGGTTTGACTTTTATGGGGGGGTTTTCTATTTGGAAAGTTGCCCTCTCATTGGTCCATTTGGTACCCTAATTTGGTATTTTTGGGAAGGGGGCACCGCCTTGCTTCATTTGCTCAATCCTTCTCTCTTTGCACTTGGGGGGGCATTAGCGAGGTCGCTATTGCCCCCTAGGCTTCTTTGTTTTTATTTCTTTTCTTATTATTTTATCACCCTTGGGAAGGCCCACTTTACACTGCTCCTTTGGCTCATTTTTTACCAACTCTGTCGGCTCATCCCTGCCTTCTCTCTCTTTATTTCTCTCTTCTCCTTTGCTCCGTTTTGGTCCCGGCTCTTACCTTGCCCTTGCTTGCACATTGCCTCTACTCGGCCGGCCTCGACATGGCCTCTTGCCCTTTGCTTGGTCCACCTAGCCGCCCTGGATCTCCTCCTTCCTCTTTGGTCCCGGCCTTTGCCTGGCCTTGCCTTGAACTGAGCCCACCCCCTTGTCCTTGTACTTCTAGTAGCTCTCTCTCTCTCTCTTCTCTCTCTCTCTCTCTCTCTCTCTCTCTATATATATATATATATATATATATATATATATATATATATATATATATATGCTCACTGTCTGCGGGACCCTCCCCTTTTGCTAGCAATAGCGAGGTTGCTATTGGGGGGGGGGGGGGGGGGGGGAGGGGACCCCGTCTGTAAAAAAACGAGGGCCACAAGGGCCGCGGGAACGAGTCCTTGGCAGGCTCTGCCACGTTACCACTGTTGTGAGGAGTCGGACCACCACAGGCGGGCACGCACACTGCGGTGCCTCTTGTCACCAAAATGCACCATGTGACTATGCCCCGCGCCGCGGTGAACCACCTGAGCAGTGCCCTTGAGGGGGTCCGCCATCACCAACGGGAGGGAGAGCTCCCTCTTTGCCTTTCTTCGATACCCATGGAGGGCACCCCCTTGGCCTATATAGTCTGCATTTCGCGCTCATGTCTTTACATGTGGGGCCATTCGATGGCCACATGGCGGTCATTGGTGTTGTTAAGTATGGAGCCTGATTTACCCTTGTAATTTTCTGTGGTAAAAGCGCACATTTGTAAGGCCCCCATTATGAGGAGAAGCCATCGTGCGTGAAGGAAAATCACTCACCGGAAACCAAAATTTTCACGGACAAGAATCAGGGGCAACTTTAAAGGCCTCGGGGGCGGAGGCCCCCGAGACTTTTGTTTTCGCCGGAATATTATGGCCGGACGGCGGCCAGAAAGTGGTCGGAAAACAACCGGTCGATTGGCCGGTGGCCGGTAGTCAATGGCCGATGGCCGGTGGTCGGAAGTCAATGGCCGGTGGCCGGTGGTCGGAAGTCAATGGCCGGTGGCCGGTGGCCGAATTCAAAAGCGGACTTGTCTTCTCAAGGGCGGCCACACATGGGTGGATTGGAGGGTCCGATTTGGAGTTATTCGCACAAGGGCGGCTACACATGGCTGTCTCTCATAAGAGAGGGCAGCCCTTTTGGCCTATAAAAGGAGGCCATTTCTACACACATTATATAGTGTGAAGTTGATGCAACAAGGTGAGTGTGAGGCGGTGAGAGTGAAGCAAGGCGGGAGCTCCATTAAGGGTATAATCCCTTTGTAAAAAACTTCTTGTTTTGAAGTACTAAAGCCATTGAGTGGCTGCTTTCCCGTGGACGTAGCCCACATTGGGTGAACCACGTATATCATGTGTACTCTCTCTCTCTCTCTCTCTCTCTCTCTCTCTCTCTCTCTCTACTCTATAATCTCGTGTATATAAATCTGTCTCTTTCCATTAAGTAATCTACTCAATTATCTATTTAGCTACGTCTTATTTCCTAACAGGTGCCCTCGCCTTTGAAAATTCTTTTAAACTTCAACAAAAACTCTCTCTCTCTCTCTCTTTCTCTCTCTCTCTCTCTCACACACACACACACACGCACACACACACACATATGTATTGGCACTTCCACCTCTTTTTCACCTCAAGGATATGAAAGGTGTTAATAAAGACGATCAAACAATTTTGTCCCACCCACTGACTTCCCTCTCTCTCTCTTCCCACCACTCGTGCCGACCCCAACTTTTAGGCATGGCAGGATCTCCCTTATTCCTTTTAAAAAACTCCACATCCATGTTTATTTCATGAGTTAAGAAAAAGAAAACTAAGGGTATTGCATTCTAATGGCCCCTTTTTCTCTTGAAACCCATGAAAGCATCTTCATTGATTCCCTTTGATAGAAATGAAACCAAAAATTCAGCACACTTAGTTTACTGGCTCTATTCTCTCCCCCTATTAATTTTCATGAAATATACACAGTCTCCCTCCCCTCCCAAACCTAGAAAAAGTCAAGCAAGGACCCATTTCCATGTATCTTGTTGTTCGTCTCACACCTCGTCTCACACCCGAGCCACAAGATGCAATGTTTATAGCTAGTAGCCAACACCTTGTTTGTCGTGCACCCAAGCCACAAGCTATGCCATGCACAACTCGCTTGTAACTCCACACTTTTGCCTTACTGCACAGGTGCTAGCCTTGTTCCCCATATGTCATGTCCTTCATGTGTTCGTTCCCATGTTCTTAATTTCCAAAGTGCAATTCGTATCATGGACAGCCTAACGTTTATGTCACGTTCCCTGCTCGCAGGGCCATTGTCCCCAATTCCCCCTCCTCAGTGCTCACTCTTCACCTCTTCCATAACACACCTCCTGCACTACACATCCTCTCACCTGTCCATTGGGGCTTGCAATTGTGTTCTCCCTATCGATTGGCACTCACATGAAGTACCCATTGGATGTATGCACTCAAAAAAAGAGACAAATATCTTGACACTAAAAAAAAAATGAATATCTCGATGCTTGGATATTTACAAATTTCCTGGGGGATTGACCATGGAAACTTACCACACCACGTAAGTGCAGGGGAGGGGGTTTTTTTACAAGTTACATAAGCGTGTATGTTGGAGGCAGGCCCCAATAATTTTTCTCCCTAGCTGAAAAATAAGGGAGGGGGGTATCATATTATGGCGGGGGGGGGGACTGACCCGGGATGATTGCTTGTAACGATTGGTTGATGTGCACTAGAACTCATATGAATTTAGGGAAACTTTTTTATTAGGTCACACAACAAATTTTGCATCAAGTGGGTCATAGATAAGGGCTGATTTGGAGTAGGTCAAGGGTTGATTTACACCAGCTTTGGATGGGTCCAGATTGGAGAGTAGCCAAAGTGCAGGCTGATCGGGCACATAGTTTGAAAGTGACACTAAGACACATTGAGGGTACATTTAATTATCAATAGAAGTGGTTCCTTAGTACATTGCCAGTCACTATGCTACACACTCTTTGACTATTTTTACTCCATTAGATCATGTAAGACCTAGATTTTATATGTAAGATAGAGATATGATAGTTTTCTTCAATGATTGTTGTATAAGCGTAGAAAGGGGGTTCATATTCCCTAATATGAGTCGTATATAGGGGTTTTATCAAAGTTTTTCACTCGCAGGTGGCGTCCTGTTTTGTATATAGAGTGAATCCCTCGGGACAAATTTACCTCTGGTATTAAATCCAACACTAGCACCTGATTAATTGAACAGTCCTACTCATCAAGCAAGCATATATCTAAAAAATATCCCTTTCTCTATCGACACGACAATATCTAGTAAGAGATTTTCTCTCTCTACCCCTCTCTCCATCTCCTCCACGTGCCATTTCCCCCCTTTTTCACCTCAAGGCCAAAAGGAGCGTCTCATGCAAGTCTACTTAAATATAACAAACAAAGATGTTGACCATTTATTGGTTAATTTACTCCTAAATTTAAGGCCTAGATTCCCTCTCATTCTTTTGAGTAAAGTATAAGAGTTCAGTTGCACCAAGGGGTAGCAGAGGCACATAGAGAGAGAGAGAGAGAGAGAGAGAGAGAGAGAGAGAGAGAGAGTATAGAAGAAAACTAAAGGAATGGTCTCTAGGTGGCATGTCCCCCTCTACTTCATCCTTGATGTTGAGGATGGGGCCCCAGTAATGCTGACTAGAGAAGTTGACAACTGCTACATATACGCCAACATGGGCCCATGTCATATAAATATTCCCTTGGATTTTTGTTGGCTTCAAAAATGTTTCTTGGTGTAGGTAAGACTCCCTTAAAGCTTCCCAAGGGTGGAAAACCAATGAGAGACCACCAATTGGCAGCTACATCTATTTTCACTCACAAATCAACATACTTTCCTTATTTCTAGAAAAAGGAAATAGAGCGGGCACTTGAGCTCTATCACCAACACTTCCATTTCAACACAAAGAGGCTACATTGCTACACCATCACGTAGTTGCATCTACCTTTACACATGCATGAGAGAAGGAGGGGTTGAGTGATGTTAATCATGCCCAATACGTCCATACTATCTAACACATGTCAAGAAGCAAAAACATATATCTTTTTTGGGGGCTCCAAAAGTACTTACTAGGATAGCATATCATGCTATAGACCAAGCGGATCACCTACCACCAGCCCCCGAGAAAAAATTATGGCTAGTGGGTAACATGGATGTAGAAGAAGAAGAGGTACCACCTAGATCTCCACTAGTTTCTACAAGATTAAGACAAAGAATGGTCAAAGTCTCCAAAGAATAATCAAAGAAGGAGATGTCCACTGCCTCTATGACACCTGAAAGCAACGAAGAACAAGAAGATGAAGACGAGGACGCTTTAGAGAAAAAAGAAAATGAAAAGGACAAGGCAAAGGAAGAAGAAACAATTAGCAAGAAGTGGCAATGCCCGACAATACATACCGAGAAGCTGGCACAAAGGGCGGCTAGAATTGAGAGAGAAGCAACAGCTTTTGAGCTGGAAAGAGGTCTCAAGGAAGATTTGTAGAGAAATGGAAACCCCAACCAAAGAGGGTCAAGATCCACATCAAGAATCCATTGTACCGTCACAACTATGACCCATTGGTGGGATTAGGAATCCCTCTATGAGGAAGAAGAAAATCAAAGAGAGCAGGCCAGGGCACAAACCATTGAAAATACACAACCAATGGAGGCAACATTAGAATAAGTTCCTGAAGAAAAGAAGTAAGTCACACCTACCAATGTTCCTACCAAGTAAGTCACACCCACCAATGTTCCTACCAAGTAAGTCACACCCACCAATGTTCCTACAAAGCCTAAAGAGAAGAATCCACCACAAGAGGAGCCAAGTACTCACTAGGAAGAATTTTTTGAAGATCAAATAGATGTTCTAGAGGTGTCTGAACTTCCCATATAGACTAAATGAAAATTGGTTGATCAATTGCATGTGGAGCTACCAACAGACAAGATGGCTGAACCATCACATCAACAAGAAGCAAGTATGTCCTGACAACTTGAGGACTTGGAGGATATAGATGAATATGATAGATATGCGCATAAAGCTATGAATAGAATGAAAAATGAAGCCTATGCTTGACACCAGAAGATCTATCACCTTGAGAAGCAATTAAAGCTTACATTGGCAAGACTTGAGGTAGTGCAATCTCTCAAGGAAGAGCTTAGGAAATATTAAGAGACAATCAAAACTCAAGCATCTACTTCAAAGGAGGACCAACCAAAGAATGCAATGGAGGATACGCACACTTTGCAGTTCATGAGTTTTGAAGATGCACCAACCACGGAAGCAAGTCTCCTTGAGATTGTGATTACACAAGAGGAAGCTGGCCCCTCTACATTTAAAACAACTCTGACAACAAAAGAGGAGACCTTGCTTAAAAAGCAAGTAGAAAAAGAAATAGAGCCATGTAGTAGGAGAATATCAATGAAGGATGCCATGTAGTGGCAGGAGAGGATTCTTTATTGCATCAATGTAAATCTCATTAAAATAGAGAATATTAACGAAGAGCGGCATCAACAAGCTCTCCCCTACCCACTAATCAAGTTTGAGGTGCTGCAAATTAAGGAAAGGCTACTCAAAGAGCTCGCTGCCAATTCAACAATGGTACATCCTAAATGGCACAACATCTCGTTAAACTGGCAACCAGGATATCTCATTCTCTACACCAATGAACCAATAGAAATTCAAGCAAGATTCGATGCAGTGCCTAGTCCCAAGGGTCCGCAGCTGGCAACAATAGTCCATCATTAAAAAAAAGCAACCAACCTAGTGCAATTACCCATGATTCCAACCACCACCAAATGGAAAGCCAACCAAAGATTAAATGGTGGCAAATCTCTTATCAATAATACAGTTTTTTTGTAGGATACCACATTTGGCTTACATTATTTTGGTCAAAATTTCTAAGATGATTCTCACTTGTTTACAAACATTCCATTGAGTTGAACAGAGAGATGTCACCTGGATGTCATTCCTTGAGGTAAATCATGGCCTATGCTATGACTTGTCAGAGAAACCACCAAAGGAGGTGCTCTACAGATTTTATGCCAAGGTAATGTTCTTACTCTCATACTACATGCAGAAATTCAAAGAGGTCTTCTATATGGGTTTTTTCACTTACAAAAGCATTATATTCGACCCGATCATCACCAACTTAAGAGATCACTTTGTGGGCTACTTAGCCATTAAGCACAATAACATGATTACCATGCAGTTTACGTCCACTAGAGATAAAGAATTGCGGCTCAAGTACCAACAAGGATTGGAGCATCACCTGAAGCGGACTGAAGCATGGAAGCCCGACCACCACCTAGCACCCTAGGTAGTTGTGTCGTGAATGACACATGCAAGGAGGGGGGGAATGTTAGCTGCTCAGCTAACAAGAACCTCATTATCATTTTTTATCCTCACTTAACCTCATTTATTAATTTGAAATCCGATAAAGTCCAAACTCGTTGAATCACAATTGATTGCCAAAGAGTGTAAAGGGACTAGGGGCTTCCAAAATTGTAAATATTTGTAGTTCATAGCCTTATTACTGAGACATTTAGTTAGGGTTCCGTTCTTTAAACCTTGGCTAAGGTATAAAAGAGCATACACTGCAATAATGTTCTGTGAGTTCACTATACTGTTTCAATATTTTGTATCTCCGGTCCCTCATGTGAAGTGGCATTGCAAATCTGACCATACCAACATGCTTGGAGGTGAAAGCTTTTCCATTGTGTGTAAGTCTCTTGTGATGAAGTTTTATTTTTAGTTGTGTCTATCTACAAGATGTTTTCATTCCTTAAGCGATATACATGCATCAAAACTAGTTTTCAACCATAGGAGTAGATAGAGCGTGTCCTAAGGAAGCTATAGAGTGCTTCGGAGGGTGAAACCAACCTACATTATGAAGAGGATGGGGTCTAGTAGGGTCTCTTTACTTGCCATGAGATTATGGAGTTGATTAACATTTTGACAAATAGATACATGCCATGTGTGCAAAAATGGTGGGTGTGTAAGAGAGGTGTAAGAGTGGTCAAAGGATGCACTTTTCTCTCTAAAAATGGGGTGTACAACTTTATGATTTTTGGCCTTCCATAACTTCTACGTATGATCTCTGATTTGAATGGAGATTATAGATCTACAATCTACATGGAAAACTCTTTCCAAATATATGTTACATGATAAACTTTTGCCCGCTAGAGTTTGAATTTCATTTTGGGGGGAGAATTTGAATTCAAATAAACTAGTTGTTTTGCCTATTTGAATTCAAAAGCTTTCCTTTGATTGCTTACTTAATACTAAAGGTTTGACTCCCTTAAACTGTCAAATAAAGAGGCCCTCCTAGACTCCATTCTCTTCCTAATGACCCAATATATGTTGTTTATCTTCGGCATGATTCTATCCAAGTGTCAAAAATGACTTCTGAGTACATGAGGTTGGTCAGGATACTTTGGACATTATAGGTAGTAACTTCATTGCATTTGGAGCATTGTAACTATACAAATAAGTCGTATTAGGCTTGCGGTAAAAAGGTTAGCTTTGGTGTTTGACACACCTGAGACCAATCTAAGTGAGAGCACACTAGAATTAGGTCTTTCAAGAGATTAGTTATCTCTTGTAGCCTCCATGAACTAGTCGAGTTACTAAATTACACGGATTGACATTTTATCTATGTGGTTCTCGTTGTGCTACATCAATATGGTGAGGCTCAGCAGTCGGCCAACAATTTGACAAATATCAATCAATGAGATAAGGGTTAGCAATGACTAAAGAAGCAAGGGTGTACTATAGCTTCTAATATATGATCCATCAATCATGTCTATCCAAGTGTGTGAACATGTGCGCATGTGAGTGGATGAGTATTAGAATGAAGGTCTAGGTTAGCATTAAGTTGCTTTCACTAATATAGATGGGGATAAAGTTATACAAGTCAACAGCTGGCCAACAATTCAATTTTAAAATAGGACATCACCCAAATAATTTCTTAGTGGAAAAACTTGTCTAAAGCAGGAATTGAAGCCATGGACCCACGTAGTCATCAAGGAAGCCCTGAATGTGAAGAGGAAGAAAGAGACAATGTTAGAAACTGTGTGCTAGTAGAATCCAACAAAGGTATGCTATATGATTGAAATCCTTTTGATTTCATAGATAATTGTACTGATATCTATAACAAGAGAGGATGTTCTACCCATGTAAGCCAATTGTGTACACATCTCGGCCATAGAATAAAGAGTGTGTGTGTGAGTGTATGCATGTGTTCATGCACTTGTATCTCAGTTTATGGAATGGTCAATAAGATCTACATGTGTAGATATATCATGTGGGTGTGATAGAATCTATAACAAGAGCCCTTTCTATCTAATTTTTGGCAACAATTGATTCAAGAATATAAGCATAGAAGGCAAAAAAAGAGAGATTATCATTGGGTGCCACCCGTGGTCATTTTCTAGCCACTTGTGTGGTCACCAACCTTTTAGCTAGTTCTCAATCTATATTCAACCATATCCACAATTACACAATGCTACGTAAAAGGCAAGTAGGATTTTGAATATTTTTGCCTTGTTGCATTTTTGAAAGAGCTCGCATGTCGATCCACCAAGTTTAAGGATGGCCCAATGCGGGGCAAGCTTATCATGTACTTCCAACCCTTTCCTTTGGCCACCTTTTGAGCATAATTTTGAGTTTTCCATCATAGCCTCGGCCATAATGGCCCATGTATAATCTTGCTTAGTTACTATCACCACAAACTTAGGACATTTGGCCTCCGCATGGATGCTAGAATTGAGAATGCCTAGACCACCTTGCTCCCCTCGTCTCAACTATCTCCCAGCTAGCCCATTTCCAAGGCGTAGAGTCTTTAGTGTTGTTTTTCTAGAGTAATATCCTGACAGGTTTCAAGAACTCTTTCCAGTTGCATTTGGCTAGCTTAAGAAGGCCCATTGAAGGCTATATACACGAGAATAAAGAAGTTGATGACTTTAATTTTACTCGGGAATGGAAGAAGCACATACTCCCACCTTTGCATCTTGGTCCTTACCTTCTCCATAACCCATAGGAATATTTTCTTGTGGGTCATATCCACCCCTAAAGGGGATCCCAAGTGCCAGAATATCTCCCTTTTTGACACAATCTCCTCAGTCCACAAAGATGGATCAAATGCATTGTTCTCAGAGAGAGATATCAATCCAGACTTTTGAATGTTACACTTGGACCTTGACCCAAGGGCGTATGTTTGCACAATATCTAAATCCTTCCTGATGACTTGAGGGCACATTTTGAGAAGAAGAAAAGGGAGTCATCTGCAAAGAGCTTAGCCAACAGATGTTCGTTGCTAGGAAGAGTTAGACCTTGAATCTCCTCTTTAGCAGTGCTATCTTTGAGAATTATTACTAGAGAATGGGATCCAGTGGAAAATAGAAGAGGGGCAAGAAGGAAACCCTACTTAATGGATCTTTTAACCTCAAAGTCTCCCACAATCCTTTCATTGAAAAAAAGCTCCGAATGGCTACCTGCACACAGGGTACTGACATGTTGGCACATAATCCAAGTGCCTCCATGACGTCCTCAATGACTGACCAAGTTATCCTATCATATGCCTTATCTAGATCTAGTTGTAGCAGGATACACTCTTGCTTAGTGAAAGAATCGTATTCAATACCAACCATTGCTGCCAAAATGTTATCATGTATGGATCTTCCTGTGATAAAACCATGTTCGTGAGGTGTGAGGACTTTGTCTAGGAGGGGGGGAAGCCTGAGTGCTATGGTTTTGTCTATAATTTTGTAAGAAACTGACATCATTGTTATGGGGTGCCAATGCTTGAGATGGGAGCAACATACTTGATTAGGGATATGCTTTATGAGGACCCCTCTATCAATGAGGGCTTGGTTAGCCATTTTCATGATGGGGGACTTTAAATTGTCCCAAAAGTCTTGAAGAATTAAGTAGTCAACCTATCCTAGCCAGGGGTCCTTTCTTTACCAAGAGCTTGCAATGCAAGAAAGCATTCATCCTCGGTAAATGACTTTTCTAGGGGGTTGGCTTCAGAGAGGGGAATCCTTTTTTGACGCTTCTAAGAAGAGTATTCCTGGCAAGGTCAGCCTCATAGGAGCGGTCCTTAGGCTGGGTCCTTGGACTGGCCTATAATCTATTTTAAGTGGCTAAGAATTAGTTGTGCCATTTCATCTGGATTCTTGACCTCCTTTCCATTCCTATCTGTGAGTGAGTGAACCAAGGACCCTATTCCTTTTTACTTTGAAGTGAGCCCAATTTGCCTCCTCCGTATGGAGAAAGGTTTCTCTTGATAGGATTTTGGCTTTCCTCACCTCCTCAAGTTGGTGGTCAGCTAAGTCTTCAAGCCATCTTTTGTGTTCAGTAGAAAGAACCTTCTTGCTTTTTGGTGGTTAGAAGCTCCACTTCAACTGCAAGCTGTTTCAAGTGCCCCTCAATGTACTTATTTCTTCTTGGGCCTGTAGTTTTAATTTCTTTTTGCATTTTCTTGGTGAATATGTCCCTGTCCCTAGGGCTTCCTACCTCCACATCTTTCCGAAGCTTATCTAGAGATTATGAGTGAAGGATTTTAAAGAACGGATCCTAAAGAGGTGAGCCCCAGATGAGAGTAACCCCTTTCCCCCCTAGGGGCAATGATCTTCCTATTTTGTTTTTTAAATTTGATACTGGATGGAAAGTGGTCTGAAAGACACTTGAAGTACCTACCTTTAGTTTGAACCATGGGGAAATCCAGTCAGCTTAATGAGAGCAATAGCAGCAGTGCTGTACCAACATATTGCAGGCTGGTGTATGTGAGTCCAGGCATGTTTCTCCATGGCAATTAAGGCCCATTTCTCACAAGGAAGTTGCCATACATATTAATAAAGGTATCAAACGTATTGGCCAGCTTTGGGACTACAATAGATATTGCTAGGAAATAATAGACCAACTAGCTAGTCAGTTTAACTTCAATAGGACTGAAAGTTTGCTCATCAGCAGAGCCCTAGAACAACTAAACAGGTGGTATTTGTCGGGTGGTGATTCTAGATATGAGTGGAAAGTATGGCAATGGCCAAAGAGCATACACTTTTTGAAGCCACAAACCAAGGGAGTGTACTTCTCACTTATGTATTCAAAGGACTGGTTCTCTCCACTCAGCAAATTATGGGGCAAGCAATAGTTAGAGTCAAAATAGGAAACAATTTTGAATAACATATGGCACCTGCATTGGCCTCATAGAATGAAGGTTTTTGTGTGGAAGGTGTTGTGGGGAGCCTTGTCGACTGGCGTGAAGGTTCTCACTAGGGGAATTGTTCTAGATTGCTACCTGCAATTCATATCCACTAGTGAAACCTTGCTCATCTTTTCAAGGTATTCCCAGAAGTTATTGGCCTGGCAGGAAAAATTTGCAAATGGGTTCAAAAAACTTGGAAAATTGGTTTCTATAAGAATGATCTCTTCTTGGGAGGGAAAGTTTATAAAAGTCAAATGCTTCTTATCATTACACAAGTAGTGAGATTTTGCTACTTCCAACATGTATGGAAGGCAAGGAATTGCCGCATCGTTGAGAACACCATTATAATAGCTAAATTCTCAGAGATAATCCAAAAAAGAAGAGGGGCAATCATCGCCATCAGGAAGAAACTAAAAGCTAATGAATGGAACAAGACCTTCAATAGTGCTTTGACCTAGGGTGAAGAAGCGGACTCCTCCCTTTCCTTGGGGTGGCTTCCCTGTCAGTTAGTGTAGTCATGTCCGGTGTTACTTGTCATGGCTCGTCACATGAGCATGACAAAATTTTTTGGTTGTGCTAATATAATCGGTTGTGCCAAAAAAATTTGGTTGTGCTAATATAATCAAAAAACAAGTAAGGTAAGCTGCTAGTGTTTGCCAATTGTTCATGAATTGATCTCTATGGTCATCAAGAGCATTTAGAAACAAACTCATCATGATCGTCTAGCCTGTATAGTACTCACACATACATCTTGAATTGATCTCTATGATAATCAAAAGCATTTAGAAACAAACTCATCATGATCGTCTAGCCTGTATAGTACTCACACATAATCGAACCATACATCCTAAATTGATCTCTATGGTCATCAAAAGCATTTAGAAACAAATTCATCATGATCATCTAGCTATATAGTACTCACACATAATTTTGTGTGAGAGGGAGAGCAATATCAAGAGCTTGAGCAAGTAAGTTTATTTGATAATATGTGTGTATGCAAAAGTTTGCAAAAAATGTGAGTGTAAAATTTCAGTATTGCAACAAGATTGTGTGCATACTATCATGGTGATCATATTATGAATAAGAGGTGAGCCACAGGGGCACCCACCATAGAAGTAACAATGCCCTAAGGGTGGGCACAAGAGGAACAAGTACAACTCAAAGAAGGGAAAGGGGTGGGGGGGGGGGGGGGGGGGGGGGGGTATATGTGAAGGCGTTTAGGGTTTGAGAATATTTTCCAAGATTTTAGAAAAAGAATTCATTCAAAAAATCTATACATTGGTTCCTACTTACCCACAAAATTGTTCATGTGAAAAGTTAGCTAAACTAGGGAGCTAAAGGTTATTATTTGATGGATATGGACAATGAGGAGGTCTTTGGTGGATATGGATATTGTGTAGCTACTATCAGCCCACCACTATCTCCCTTGACTCCTCAAAAACTATAAATATAGAGATAATAGCAATCCCAACACTATTATCTATGTACTTTCCAGAAGAAAGGGATAGAAAAGCTTAAGGAAACAATTCCAATCTCTCTCTCTCTCTCTCTCTCTCTCTCTCTCTCTCTCTCTCTCTCTCTCTCTCTCTCTCAGCCTAAGCCTAAGTTGCATTGTATGTTATACGGTGTACGTATCATACTCTTTAAACGGACATATTATACGACACCTATCTTTATTCGGTCGTATTATACGGTGCCACATCAACAAAACCACCATATTGTATAATTTTTTAGAATTTTGATTGAAATATAGCTCTTTATATATCATGAAAACGGACTGTTTTCCTTTCTATTGATCTCTCTTTGCCTTTTCTCATCTATAGGTGAGCTTTACAACATCAAGAAAAATATTAAAAAACCAGTCTAAATTTAGTCATATAAGTTTTATAGTAAAAATTTAGAGCTTTGGATAAAAAGTTTTTTTTAGGCTTTAGAATTTTGAGTTTAGTCTTTATCTCCTCTGTGTGAAGTATATCTTACACTGGGAGGTAAATTAAGTAAGGTAGTCAATTAATCTCTCTCTTTGTGTAGAGGTATTCTCACACGTAGAAGAGATTCAATGAAGTAGTGAATTTTGATTTCTTGCAATGTGTAGAGTTACACTTGCACTTGGAGGTAATTTAGATAGGTTTTTAAAAGATATCTTGCTTTGTGTAGAGTTTACTCACACTTGGAAGTTATTGAGGTAGATTAAGCAATTTATTGATCATGATTTAGGTGTAAAGTGAAAGCTCATGGGTAACTAATCTTTCCTTTGCAGCTTTACTCATGTCTGGGGAAAATTCTAGGGTATGGCAAATAATGAGGAATTTGGTCATACCGCTCCCGAGAAGGATCAATGAAAAAAAATCAAGCTCATGTATGACAGGCTCATCAGCATAGGGAGACACATCAGCCAAGCAATCCACAAGCTTTTGTAATGCAGGAGGTTTGAATTTAAGTACATATTCAAAGATTTGCAACTCAACAAGACATCACATAATACGTTCAGGGGGCTCCAACTTATTCATCATAAGGTGTAATGAGTCCTTTGTGGCGTATATAATGGAGTCCTGCATAGATAAATATGTGCAAAACTTCCTAGCACTCTCAGCAATAGCTAAACAAGTCCGCTCTACCCAAGTGTAGTGTGTCTCTGCATCTTAAAGCTTGCGACTATAATAGGCAACAAATGCAATTTCTTGTCATAAAGTTGGGCAATGCAACTAGATAGAACATGATGCAAGCAAGCGGAGAATAAATGAAAAGGTTTGGAATCATCTGGTGGTTTAAGAATAGGAGCCTTAGTAAATGCACTTTTAAGGGAAGAAAAGGAGGTCTCTTGAGGTGTCCCCCAAATAAAATTTTTATCAACCCTTAAAATAGTATAAAGTGGTAAAATAAGATGAGCCATATCTTTAATAAAATGGCTATAATGTTTAGCAACCCCAAGAAAGCCTCTAGCCTGTGACGAATGATAGTAGCTGTAGGAAAGGCGAGGATGGCCTCAACCTTTGTAGGACCCATAGCTATCCCATGTGCAGTAATAAGATATCCTAATAAAATGCCAAAGGAGACTCCAAACACACATTTTTGAGCATTCAATGCAATGGACTTCTCTCAACACTTTTGAAACACATAATGGAGGGCTTTAAGAAAATTCGCTCGAGTGGTCCTCACACCTATGTCATCCATAAATATTTTGAGAAAGTCTATAAGGTTTGATAAGATCAAATTGCATAAACCGAATGGCATGACATGATACACAAATGTCCCAACGATGGTGGTAAAAGTGGTTTTAAGCTTAAGTTCATCAGCTATGGCTATCATCCGGTTGTATCTCAAGAACCCATATATAAATCCATAAATCTCCCTCCTAGCTAAATCATCTAAAATCTGATCAATAAAAGGCAAAGGATAGTAGTCTTTGATTGTAGCCTTATTAAGCTGCTTATAATCAACACATATATGAAGCTACTTATTGTTCTTGGGTACAACAAAAATAGGGGAAACCCACTCATTTTTATCCCCACGAGAAAAATTAGGCTAGCTTTTAAAAGTTTTTTTATCTCCATATAAACCCCTCTCTCTATAATGCTCGGGCAATCTATGCTAACGTTGACAAACGGGAACAACACCTGGCTTAAGTGGGATGAGATGCACAACTAACTTGGGTGGGAAACCTTTCAACTCCGTATAATCCCATGCAAAAATGTCATGGTACTCCTAAAATAAACAAATAACCTCCTCCCTTAATGGTGGAGTCTAAAGAATCTCCCAAAAGCACAACTTTGTCCTCCTCCTTTATAGGAACCCTCACAATGTCTTCCTCTCTATCCAAAGGTGGAGTCCTCTTCATCCTCATCAAGGGTAATCTCAATAGCATTAGGGTAAATAAAATAAGAACTGGGTGTACAAGAAGAAGTAGAACTACGGTCATCATCAGCACCACTCTTAGTTTCTGAAGTAACCACAGGGCTTGTAATAGAAGAAGGATAAGCTGGTAGAACCACCCAAGAAAATCACAACAACTATCCTCTAGGGATATCAATAACACAATCAGTCCACCATATCCAAGGTCTCCCCAAAAGAATCTGCTACTACCCACTGATAGGCGTTTTTCGGCTCTTTGTAATTGCCACAATGAGTTACCTCACCCTACCAAAATCACCCAAACACTGTGGCTATCCCTACCATTTCACTGTACATAGGCATGCGTGAGTCACGGGACTTTTCCCATATCTTCTTCAAAAACCCTCAATTAGCTAGTCATTGGGCTAGTTGAGCCAAAAAAATAAAAAAAAATATAAAAAATAAAAAATATAAGTATATTATGGCCCATGCATATGTAAATATTTCTTTGTATATAGGGCCTAAATAAAAGATTTTTTCATAATTATTTTGGTATTTATTTAAATATTTCTACCTAGGTGTGTGTTATTTATGCTCTGTACATTGCCTCACCATTACCACAATTTTTTCTTACCATTTTTCATACTCTTTATTCCATATAGAAATATTTTCATGTAAGCTTCTCTTATATTTTGTGTAACTCCATCCCAACAAAAATCCAAAAAAACTAGTTCTATTTATGTGTATATTTTTTTCACTATTGTGATTTCTTTCTTCCTACATATATTCTCTATTACTCTCATAAATTAGACCACCAAAAATATTCATCTTTTTATGGTAGACTTATAATGAGAGAGATTTATTTTTGACCCCTTTATATTTTTCCACCTATATTATTTGACATGTACATATTTTTTAGACCCCTCAATATTTGATTTTCTTAGTTGTACTATTCACTTATATCCTAATCTCAACAATATCTTCAATTATAGACCTACCAAATAAGGTCAAGGGTAGGTGGCATGCATACATGCACTATGGAGGGCTCACTCTTGGAGGTATTCAAAAGAATCATCCAAAGAAGGACCCCACAAAGACCTTGTGCAGTGGAAAAAAACGGTCAGTTTTGCTGAATTTTTAAAGTTCACTTGCTCTCCGAATTTGAAAAGGTGATACAAACAAAAGTTGTAGCTCGTGGGCTGAACTTTTGCCTCAAATTTTTTCATATTTTTTTGAGCTACGAGCTGTGAGCTATGATTTTTTTAGTGGACCCCAGTTTTCCCATGCTATGCAGCCACACTCTCTCTTCCACTTTATCATTTTCCTCTTTCACACACACTTCTCCACTCATCATCCCCATCTTTCTCACCACCCCTCTCTGCACACTACTCACCTTCTCCTCAACCTTGAAGAATAAGAGAAACCATGGTGAACTCATACCTCTCACACACAATTCCATTCAAAAATTGACCACCTAGTCTCATTTTTCCTCCTCCAATTTACCCATATCTATAAAAAAACCACAAAATTCATCCTCTTCTCTTAAAAGACAGCATCATGGTGGTTGATTACTCAGCTTCAATGACCCTGTCTCTCAAGGAAGGTCAAGAGTGAAGAAGAAATGTACCGTCAAAGCTAGTGGACCGTCAACAAGCGTCAAAATCGGCCCTACTCAAGACACTTGGAGCATCAACCTTGTAAGAAAGCCACCTTTTCTTACCTCTTAAGAGTTTTTTTCTTCCTTATTTGTATCCTATATGGATACTCCCATTGTAAATATCCAATTCCATTTGTAAATTAATACTAACTCTACTAACACTAACCCACTATGAAAAGTCCTATCACCTCCATTTCTCTCCTCTCTCTTTCCTCACCAACTTCTTGATAATTCCAAGCAAAAGAAATTAGATAAATTGCTGAAAATCTAACCCAACCATGGTTAGAGGAGTAACCCTAGCCTTCAAAATTGCTATAAAAGGAGGGTGTAGCTAGCACAAAGGGGGAGCCATAAGCAAGAGCACTATGCTATAGCTTGAGAAGCCAAGCTCAACCTCTCTAGAAGGAGCTCTTGAGTGGAAGCTCATTGTCTTATGCATGTGCATGTGTTGTAATAGGGGATTAGCAAGGGAACTCTATGCCATTGTAAGAGAGAGAGTGATCATTTAATTGAGAGTAGGAAATCTATCATTTCTCCTACTAGTGTAAGCCCAACATTTGCTGAATCAAGGAGGGTGGATTTGGACTAAGCTTGGATACTTTGTCTCCCTCCCAACGTGAAGTAATGGACAACAATGATGCGTAAGTGTCTTGGTGTTTTTTTTTTAAGTTCTTGATAGCTTGTCTCTGGTGTTGTCATCAAGCTAGCCATAAATCCCACATACTGTAAGAGGGCGACAGGGTGGAGAGGACTCCCCTGGCCTTAAGACAGTGATTGGGGTGGCTTTTCTTGTGATGTGTTGTGGTGAAATTTACACAAGCTATGTTGAGCAAGTACTAATCTCACTTTGATTCGTCATGACAGATTTGTAAGAAGGTATTAATGCAACAAGCACCCCCTCCCCCTTTCTCTCTCTTTCTTAAATATATAGTTGTGTTTGCTTGATCATTGCCGATACATTTCAAAGCAGCCCGAGCACTATCTCTCTCTCTCTCTCTCTTGTGTTTTAGTGTGTGAGAGTGTTCCATTGGTGTTAGGGTTAGTGTAAATTCCTTGCTTGTTTGTGGGTTTCTCTAACGATTCTCCTCTTTTGCGTCCTAGTTCGCTCTTAAACTAGGTGGTGCCCCTTGTGTAGTTGGGATTTGGCTGTGGGTTTGTTGTTTTGGTTTGTGTTGTGTTGTGCCCCAGCCCCATTGAGCAGCACGGGAGCCTTGAAGGGTGTCTAGAGGCCACTCTTCTTGTTGCCCACCCCGGACCGCCTCAAATTGGTGCCCCCACTGAGGAACAGGCTTGTGTATGTTCAACCTTTAGCATAATCAAGTAGCTTGCATGAATCACGAGAATTTGTATGATCCCTTCATTCCCATTGCAAGGCAAAAGGTACACATAATTGTTAGTACTAAGTTGCAATTTCAACGTGTCATTCGTAGAATTTTAGGTCCTCTTAGGTTGGCCGAGATAAACGCTTCAGTAAATCCTTTTATTTTGCCTCTCATTAGGTACGACCTTAGTTTGGACATCTATATTTTTGTTTTGTTTTAAGCATTAGGACATGCATAGGCCATGGATAATGGCCCAGGAATAGAGGTTTTTCCCTTTCATTTTACTCCACACATTAGAATAAACGTTGCAATTAGTAGAAAGATCCATTTTCAACAACGAATGGTGTTCATGTTTGGTGCCCAAAGAGCAGGAGAAATTCTTGCATCACCAAACCCTGTCATTCTACCTCTCATCAACTACCACACTTCTTTTGATGTACATGTGTTCATTTTATTTTAAAATGAAGTGCAGCCCGGCAAAATAGTGTGTATGTTTGTTTTTTTCTTTGTCCAAGTTGTTACAAGAAACAAAAAAAAACGATCATTTGTTCTAACTGAGAATGTGTGTGCAGTGAAAGTTCAATCCTTAGAGATCTAGCTCTATTACCAATTGAGTTGCAGGAGCAAGTAGTAAGGCGTCTCCCTCATAACAAGAGGGTGGTGAAGTTAAGACGGAAGGTCCTACGCGTGGATTCCATTTTCCTCTTGTTGTTGGGCACTAAGGAAGACCGCGCATTCATCCAACTAGTGTGTGCCCTAAGATTGGTAAATAGAGTGAAATTTGGCGTTTGGCGAGTGCATTTCACCATTGAGGAAGACTCTTCAGGAAACTTGCGGCCAGAGTTCACGCTTCATAGACTCACATTTGGTGAATTTTTCCCTCATTTGCGTCTTATTAATAGTCTTCCTTTCGCTTTCAACAAAGGAGATAGGGAGCTATTTAGAGCTTGTCTTAATAAAGAGAGCATAGAGAAGATTGCAAATTTGTATAAATTCTCATCCTTCTCTACTTTCTATGACACTTTGTTCATAGAGACATTGTAAATCTCTTTATGCTTTTGAATGATTTAACCATAATCCTAAGGAGTTTTTGTCCAGGAATTTTGTAGCACAAGTGGAGTCTTTAAATCTTGCAAACTTGATTGGACTTGATGAGGATGTTCTTTATGAAATTGTGAGAAGGTTGCCTCACTCCGATTGTGTGGAACTCGAAGGAAAGGAGCTCCTAGTCAATTGCTACTTTCTCACGGCCTTCGACGAGCATGAAGATCTAGTTTTTATACAAACCGCTTGTGCGTTGGGAATTGTAGAGCAAGTGCAATTTATCACTTGGGACGTGGTTGCTCTTTTGGATCCAGAAAATGAAGTTCTAGAGATTTCTGTTTATCGCCTTAGCTTTGAAGAATTTCAACCCTTCTTAGAGCTCATCAATAGTCTACCTTTTTGTTTTGATCAAACAAATCGAGACCTTATTGAAGCTTGGATAGCTGAAGAAGAAAACCTAGAGTGGTATTTTCTCACTTCTTCATTTGCAGGCGAGTGGTTCTAAATCTCTATTGTATCCCTTATTGTAACTCGTGTTGTAATCTTTCATAATAATGGAGAGCCAACGCCAAATGTCTGGATATCCTCTTTTCTTTGGAGAGCCTGGAGAGGATGCAGAATTATTTTTAGCAAATTTCAAGATGTCTTGCCGTATCAAGAGGATAGTAACCGATCAAGAACGTGTAGAAATGTTTGAGGTGGTCCTTAGGAAAGATGCTAGTACTTGGTTTGACTCTTTGCCTGAGGAAGTTAAGGGGAATTACACAGAAGTGTTGAATCGTTTTAAGAGATACTTCTTTGATCCCCAAAAATCTCAAAAACTATGGCAAGACATTGTTTCTCATAAGCAAAAAGACTTAGATGACTACTACTTGTACAAGCAAGAGTTCCTACGTCTTTGGGCTCTATGGATACGAAATGTTGCTAACCCTGGTGATGGTGCAGAATTTCTAAAGAAGGAGAGGTTCATAGCCGGACTCTTTCCTGACCTTAAGGTAAAAGTTGAGGCGGGTGCACCTGCTACCTTTGATGCAGCTAAAACTAGGGCTGCTGAGAAATATAGGAAACTCAAGTGCTTAAGGGGGGAGGTTCCAATAGAAGGTCTTAGACCCAAAGGTAAGTCACAAGCATCAACATCTAAGGAGCTTCCTGAGGTAACGGTTGAAGTGATTGAGAAGTTAAATGAATCCTTAAGCAGCCTGTCAATTCACCTTGCACAAGCTGTAGGTCCAAAGGGACAAGCAAAGAAGTCAGAAGAGAGAGAGCCACGAGCTAGGAGAGTCTTGCAATGTTGGAATTGCGGAGAGTCTGGACATGGGATGTATAATTGTCCTTGGCCTCGTGGAGAGCCAGGGAGACCTAACTTGAATTACCCAGTGATGAATGCAGGAGAAGGAGCTGGTCAACAACCAAGGCTTCTACAAAGGCCAAATGGACCAAGACCACCTCCACAAGGGGTAGAAGGAGTTCCACCTTTGCCAGATCCAAATGTGCATGTGGTAGAGGTGACAAATTCAAATGAGGTTGACATGGAAGCCAATGGCATTAAGCGTGGCCGACGAAAAGGTAAAGAGAAAGAAGGAGTCACATCACAGAGTGACCATGGACAAGGCAAGAAGGCAAAGGAAACCAAGGAAACCAAGAGGACTCGACGTCGTATCAACCTCCAAGACTTCCCTCTTGGACATGGTATGGCTCCGTACAACTTGTTGGAAGACATGAGAGGTAAGGGTCCTGATATTTCATGGCCTCAATTTCTTGCATTATGTCCACAAGTAAGGAGGGATTTAACAAGGGCAGTTAGCACTAGGAGAAAGGTAAAAGAGAGTGTGCCTGTTGTAAAAATTGCACAAGCTGAAATGAATGAGGACATTACACCGGTGCTAGACTGTTACATCAAAGGAAGATTGGTTAGGAAAGGTCTAGTGGATGGGGGTGCACAAATTTGCATCATGACAGAGGGACTCATGCAAAGACTAGGCATGCACATCCATGAGACACCTGAAATCAAAGTGAAAATGGCAAACAATAGCAAGGCTAGGTGTGTAGGCATTTGTAAAAATGTTTTTGTGGAGGCCTTTGGCATTAAGAAGGCAGTGGATTTTTATGTTATGTCGACCAAGGGAAGTGGTTATCCATTTATCCTAGGAAGACCATGGCTAATGAAAATGCGAGCTTTGCAGGATTGGGAGAGTGGGAAATTAATTTGCAGGAATGACAATCACAAGAAGGTTGTCTTTGACATGAAGGAGCAACGCCAAGAGGAGCTCCATGAAGAATCATCTCAAAGTGAGACGGAAGAAGGTTGGACCGATAGCACTTCAGAAGAAGAAAGTAGCGGCAGCATTACTGAAGAGGAGTCTTCCATCGAAGTCATGGGGGTAAGGTTTAAGCCAAGCAACCAAGAGACCTCTTGTCAAGGCTTGGAGGAGGTAGGTCCTCAAGAGAACGAAGGTGATCAAGATGAAGGAATGTTAGAAGATGTTGTTCAACACAAGATTGAGTTGAAGCCAGAGGCCACACCTAAGGCTCAAAAGCTACGAAGGCTAGGAGTCATTAAGGAGCAGGCTCTACTCAAGGAGGTAAGGAAGCTTCTAGCAGCAGGTTTCATTTATCCAGTGGAGAATTCAGAGTGGGTCTCTCCCGTTGTTGTCACTCCTAAGAAAAACGGCAAGTGGAGGGTGTGTGTGGATTATCGTCCACTTAATGAGGCAACAAAAAGAGATCACTTTCCCCTCCCATTTCAGGATGAGATACTAAATGAAGTAGCTGGTCATGAGAAGTACATTGTGTGTGATGGCTACTCGGGTTACTTTCAAATAGGTATCGCATTGGAGGATCAATCGAAAACAACCTTTATCACTCCTTGGGGCTGTTATGCTTTTAGAGTCATGCCATTTGGCCTGACAAATGCTCCTGCAACTTTCCAACGCTTCATGAACATGGTGTTTCAAGCATTCTTTGGAAAGTCCATTAGGGTTTTTATTGATGATTTTTGCATTTATAGCTCAAAATCATTGCATCTACAAAGGGTAGAAGAAGGTTTAAAGAAGCTCTATGACATGGGAGGTCAACTCAACCCCGACAAGTGTCACATAGCTGAGGATGAAGTGATCTTGCTTGGTCACAAGGTTTCCTATAAAGGCATTGAGGTGGATCCTTCAAAGGCAAAGGCTCTTATTGAGCTACCATCACCCAAGAGTCTTAAGGAGGTCATCTCTTTCATTCAGAAGGTGAAGTATATGTCACGCTTCATTCACTTAGCCTCGGAGTTGCTTCATCCTTTGCAAAAGTTGACACAACAAGTAGAATTTGCATGGTCTGATGAGCTTGAAGAGTATTTTTGTAACATTAAAGTCATTTTGTCAGAGCTACCAACACTCATGCCTCCTTGTTGGGAGGACACATTCTTTGTTAGCTCTAGTGTTGGAAGGGAAACAATTGGTGCTGTGTTGCTACAACAAGATCCCCACAGTACAAGGATGCGACCCATCTACTTTGCTAGTAGGGTCATGAATGCTTTGGAGAGAGACTACACAGAAGCAGAACTCATGATGCTTTCTCTCATGTTTGCGGTGAGAAAGTTTAGATCCTACCTGCTACCAAAACCTTTTGTAATTCTCACTGCAGAGAATTTGTTCCCTTGGGTGTCATCTCAAATGAATCTTAGTACTAGGATCTCAAAGTGGATTATGGAGTTGCAAGAGTTTCAATACTCTTTCAAGGTAGAAGATAGTGTGCGTGCACAATTGGCAGGGATTCTCACTTATAGGGTGCATGAAAAGGAGATTAAGGTGCCTGAAGTAAAGACCCTACCATTACCACCACCAAAAAGTATTCCCAATGCTTTTACCTTGTTCTTTGATGGAGCTTTTCGACGAGCCACAGGGAAAGCAGGGGGAGGGCTAGTGTTGCTCAACCCAAGTGGAGAGGTGGTCATGAAAGAGAAGTTCAATCTACCAAGTTCAGCTAGCAACAATGAAGCAGAATATGACGCTCTACTTCATGGTTTGAAGATGTGCATTGGCCAAGGGATACAACGTCTCATGGTAAAAGGAGAAGCACTTCTCATTGTTAAACAGATTTTAGGCATTTGGGCATGCAAGAATGAAAGCTTAAGGACAAAAGTTCATGCCATTCGTAGGCTATTTAATCAATTTGAGGAGGTGCAATTATATCATATTCCTAGGAAACAAAATGAAGATGCTGATTTACTTGCACAACAAGCCGTTGCATGTGTAAATAAAGAAGTGCAGGTCATCATGGTGGCAGCAACCGTCAAGCAACCGAGATACCAGGGATTGGAGTCATTGACTCCCATTATTAGCTACATTTTGGAGGGTGAGTTTCCACAAGACTTCACGAAGTCTCAGAAGAGGAGACTCATGAAGAAGGCAAGCGTATATCTCTTCCTAGAAGGCTCCCTCTATCAAAGAGGGAGGGATCAAGTATGCAGAAGAGTACCAACTATTGAGGAAATTCCAGCCATTCTAAAAGGTTTGCATGAAGAAGCATGTGGTGGTCATTTTGCCCAAGAATTAACTGTGAAGAAGATTTTGCTTGCGGGGTATGTTTGGCCAAGTCTGCATGTGGATGTCCAACATTGGTGTAAAAGTTGTCACAATTGTCAGGTAAATGGGAATAGAAGATTGGTTTATGGTCCAAGGCAAATCGTGCTTGCAAATGGACCGTTTGAAAAGTGGGGCATTGATGCTATGGGTCCTCTGCCTAGGACAAAGAATGGTAAACTCTACATTCTGGTGGCTGTAGACTATATGACTAGGTGGGTGGAAGCACAAAGTGTGGCAAAGGTAAATGAGAAGACAGTGAGCAAATTCGTCTACACTCACATTTGTTGTAGATTTGGCACACCTTTGGAGATTGTTTCTGATAATGGTCCAGGGTTTAGAAAAGGATTGCTCACAGAAGTTTGTGAAGAGCTTCACATTCTACATCGTCATAGCACACCATACTACCCACAGTCAAATGGTTTGGTGGAGAAGGCTAATGGTGTCATTGCAGGAATCATTAGAAAGATGGTGCAAAACAAGACAAAATTATGGGATGACTTCTTGGATGGTGCCTTGTGGGCATATCGAACCACATTTAGGGAAGCCACGGAGTTCACACCATTTCACTTGGTCTATGGTCAAGAGGCTTTGCATCCTATCGAGCTCAACATTCCAACAATGCGACTTCATGGCAAAGGAGCACAAGATGATCAAGAGGTATGGATGGATCGACTTCTTACGTTAGTGGAGCTTGAGTGGAAAAGAGAAGCAGCATATGAGTGCTACAAGAGGAAAGCCACACAAGCGAAAGAAACGCACGACAAGAAACTGAAGGACAAAGGCATCAAGGAAGGAGAGCTTGTGCTAAGGTATGACAATCGACTTGACAATCGTTTTGATGCCAAGTTTGAAACAAGATGGCAAGGGCCATACATAGTCAAGAAGGCTTTCAATTCAAGTTACTATCAGCTTATGGACTTGAATGGTAAAGAGCACTCCAGGAAAGTAAACGGGTATCGCTTGAAGCCCTATTTGAGTCGCCTTCTACCAAAGGATCTACCAAAGATCTGTCCAAAGGCCGCTGTCTCATGTAAGTATTGCTACATGAAGCATGAGTGTAACTCCAGCCAAAATTCTGAGGGGCCAAACAATAAAGATCTCGTCAAGGACTCTGAAGCACTCTCTTTGGAAAAGATGCTCTATGATGGTACATGACTATACCATCATCCAAGGGGAGGGCTAATGATAGGCGTTTTTCGGCTCTTTGTAATTGCCACAATGAGTTACCTCACCCTACCAAAATCACCCAAACACTGTGGCTATCCCTACCATTTCACTGTACATAGGCGTGCGTGAGTCACGGGACTTTTCCCATATCTTCTTCAAAAACCCTCAATTAGCTAGTCATTGGGCTAGTTGAGCCAAAAAAATAAAAAAAAATAAAAAAAATAAATAATATAAGTATATTATGGCCCATGCATATGTAAATATTTCTTTGTATATAGGGCCTAAATAAAAGATTTTTTCATAATTATTTTGGTATTTATTTAAATATTTCTACCTAGGTGTGTGTTATTTATGCTCTGTACATTGCCTCACCATTACCACAATTTTTTCTTACCATTTTTCATACTCTTTATTCCATATAGAAATATTTTCATGTAAGCTTCTCTTATATTTTGTGTAACTCCATCCCAACAAAAATCCAAAAAAACTAGTTCTATTTATGTGTATATTTTTTTCACTATTGTGATTTCTTTCTTCCTACATATATTCTCTATTACTCTCATAAATTAGACCACCAAAAATATTCATCTTTTTATGGTAGACTTATAATGAGAGAGATTTATTTTTGACCCCTTTATATTTTTCCACCTATATTATTTGACATGTACATATTTTTTAGACCCCTCAATATTTGATTTTCTTAGTTGTACTATTCACTTATATCCTAATCTCAACAATATCTTCAATTATAGACCTACCAAATAAGGTCAAGGGTAGGTGGCATGCATACATGCACTATGGAGGGCTCACTCTTGGAGGTATTCAAAAGAATCATCCAAAGAAGGACCCCACAAAGACCTTGTGCAGTGGAAAAAAACGGTCAGTTTTGCTGAATTTTTAAAGTTCACTTGCTCTCCGAATTTGAAAAGGTGATACAAACAAAAGTTGTAGCTCGTGGGCTGAACTTTTGCCTCAAATTTTTTCATATTTTTTTGAGCTACGAGCTGTGAGCTATGATTTTTTTAGTGGACCCCAGTTTTCCCATGCTATGCAGCCACACTCTCTCTTCCACTTTATCATTTTCCTCTTTCACACACACTTCTCCACTCATCATCCCCATCTTTCTCACCACCCCTCTCTGCACACTACTCACCTTCTCCTCAACCTTGAAGAATAAGAGAAACCATGGTGAACTCATACCTCCCACACACAATTCCATTCAAAAATTGACCACCTAGTCTCATTTTTCCTCCTCCAATTTACCCATATCTATAAAAAAACCACAAAATTCATCCTCTTCTCTTAAAAGACAGCATCATGGTGGTTGATTACTCAGCTTCAATGACCCTGTCTCTCAAGGAAGGTCAAGAGTGGAGAAGAAATGTACCGTCAAAGCTAGTGGACCGTCAACAAGCGTCAAAATCGGCCCTACTCAAGACACTTGGAGCATCAACCTTGTAAGAAAGCCACCTTTTCTTACCTCTTAAGAGTTTTTTTCTTCCTTATTTGTATCCTATATGGATACTCCCATTGTAAATATCCAATTCCATTTGTAAATTAATACTAACTCTACTAACACTAACCCACTATGAAAAGTCCTATCACCTCCATTTCTCTCCTCTCTCTTTCCTCACCAACTTCTTGATAATTCCAAGCAAAAGAAATTAGATAAATTGCTGAAAATCTAACCCAACCATGGTTAGAGGAGTAACCCTAGCCTTCAAAATTGCTATAAAAGGAGGGTGTAGCTAGCACAAAGGGGGATCCATAAGCAAGAGCACTATGCTATAGCTTGAGAAGCCAAGCTCAACCTCTCTAGAAGGAGCTCTTGAGTGGAAGCTCATTGTCTTATGCATGTGCATGTGTTGTAATAGGGGATTAGCAAGGGAACTCTATGCCATTGTAAGAGAGAGAGTGATCATTTAATTGAGAGTAGGAAATCTATCATTTCTCCTACTAGTGTAAGCCCAACATTTGCTGAATCAAGGAGGGTGGATTTGGACTAAGCTTGGATACTTTGTCTCCCTCCCAACGTGAAGTAATGGACAACAATGATGCGTAAGTGTCTTGGTGTTTTTTTTTTAAGTTCTTGATAGCTTGTCTCTGGTGTTGTCATCAAGCTAGCCATAAATCCCACATACTGTAAGAGGGCGACAGGGTGGAGAGGACTCCCCTGGCCTTAAGACAGTGATTGGGGTGGCTTTTCTTGTGATGTGTTGTGGTGAAATTTACACAAGCTATGTTGAGCAAGTACTAATCTCACGTTGATTCGTCATGACAGATTTGTAAGAAGGTATTAATGCAACAAGCACCCCCTCCCCCTTTCTCTCTCTTTCTTAAATATATAGTTGTGTTTGTTTGATCATTGCCGATACATTTCAAAGCAGCCCGAGCACTATCTCTCTCTCTCTCTCTCTCTCGTGTTTTAGTGTGTGAGAGTGTTCCATTGGTGTTAGGGTTAGTGTAAATTCCTTGCTTGTTTGTGGGTTTCTCTAACGATTCTCCTCTTTTGCGTCCTAGTTCGCTCTTAAACTAGGTGGTGCCCCTTGTGTAGTTGGGATTTGGCTGTGGGTTTGTTGTTTTGGTTTGTGTTGTGTTGTGCCCCAGCCCCATTGAGCAGCACGGGAGCCTTGAAGGGTGTCTAGAGGCCACTCTTCTTGTTGCCCGCCCCGGACCGCCTCACCACTATGCCGCAAAACATAACAATCATTCTCCACATTTCAGCCCGCCACAGTAACGGGCAAACCCTGGATGAAACCTTCAGTAGTCATAGAACGGTGATCACACATGCGTAACCCAGTAACAAGAACCCCATTAAAAGATAACCCAAGCTTGGAAAAGGTGGTGTAACTCAAAACATTGACACCCTACCCACCATCAACTATAGTATGTGGGATCACAATCTGGTGGATCATGCACTTCACTTGGGGACACTCTCACTCAAAGAAGGGAATCAACCTTTTGAACAGTAAGAAGAATAGGACTCACCCCCTTGGAAGAACCCAAAGCTCTGCAGTACCTCCTCAAAAGGGCAGGGCTAGAATGAGAAGTGAGAAGGTATTGTGGTAGGTACATGGTAAACTCCACTCAATTAAGAGCAGCAACAAGGTCAAAAGAAGGTATAGGAGGGAATAACTTACTTGGGATAGGGTGAATACGAACATGACGAGGTTGGGGAATGTTACCATATACATGTGGTAGTGATGTGTGTGAACACACTAGGACCGCCGGGGCATTTTTTCCCTCTTTAGGAGGTTTTTTCCCCCGTGCATTTTATATACGCCCATCACTCTAGGGCTAACTATCTTTCCTTTGCACAACAAGAAACACACTCTCTATTGTGTGCCTTGAGCTTCCTTCATCTTCTCCAAGCTGTGTGTGTTTCTCTGCAACCCTAATTCCAACAATTGGTATCAGAGCAGGTCACGTCCTCCCGGGCTTAGTCGTCAGCTGCTCCAGCACACGCCTGCTCACTTTCTCCGATTTCAGTGAGCTTTGGCGAGCGTTCGCAGGTCGACAAATTTTTTGGGATAGCTCGAAGAGCTTGGTCTGCTCAGAATTTTGATTTGGGCTCATTTCGGCCTCCGTTTCCACTACAGGCAGTACTGCACAGGCTATTTCGTCATTTTGTGCAGATTTTCTGTCAGTGCCGTTTTCTGCATAACAGGTGCCTTATAGTCTTCTACGGTTTGTGCTATATAGCACAAGTTGTTCCCGCTCCATTTCTCCTATTTTCGGGCAGTTTTCACATCAGGTGCAGCATTTACCATGGCTGACAACAACAACACAGATGTGTTCAAGATGTTTGCTGCTGAGGACAGGTTGGTTGGATGGGGACAACTACCCTATGTGGGCTTATATGATGCAACATGTTCTTGTGTCAAAAGGTGTCTGGAATATTGTGCAGGGCATTGATGTACGTCCTGGTTCTGAAGATGTAGGCGATGTTGAGGATGTTGCGGGTCTTGCTGCAAGGATTGCAGCTGTTAGAGTTGTTTTGCCTACGGCAGAACAAGCTCGTTGGGATGTTAAGGATGCGTAGGCTCATGCATTGATTGCGTTGTCTGTGAAGCGCACCATTATTCCTCACATCCGTTCAGCAAAATCTGCAAAACAGGCTTGGGATATTCTAGCAGGTCTTTATGCAAGCCGCAATGAGGCTAAAATTGCTTTGCTGCGTAAAGAGCTAGAGTCGAAGATTATGCATGAGGAAGATGATATGGACACTTTCCTTGCTAGTGTCAAGGATATCAATGAGCAACTCATTTCTGCAGGTGAAGTCATTTCGGATAGTTCCCTTGTGCAGACTGTTCTTGATGCCTTACCAGATTCCTACCAGACTTTTGCTAGTACTTGGAGACTGATGACCCAAGGAAATCCTGAAGTTGTCAAGTTTGATGCATTATGCACATTGCTATTGCAAGAGTCACTTTCTAGAAAAAACAGGACTAGGCAGCGTGCAGTTGAATAGGCTTTTATTGCTTCTCAAAGAAAGGGTGGTAACAGTAATGCAGCCACTTCTTATGGTTCTGCTGTGAGTGGCAAAAATTCTGTTCCTAATGCTTCTGGTGGCAGCACTTCGTCTGGCAATTCTGGTGATAAGGGCAAAAAGAAGATGCGTTGCCATTATTGTAAAGCCAATGATCACTTGATCAAGTCGTCTCCTAAGTTGAAGGCCAAAGAGGCTAAGAAGAAAGAGGGAGGTTCCACTGCAAATGCTGGTTCCACTACAAATGCAGCCATTGTTGAGTCTTCTGTGAAAGGAGATTGTGATGCTGATGTTGATGCAGAATGGGCTTTTAGCGCAGAGTGCACTTACAATCCTGCTGTCCATGATGCATGCTTGTCAGTTGCTGCAGATTCACATGTGTGGTATTTCGACAGTGGTGCTACAAAGCACATTACCTCACATCGTGAATTGTTTACCTCTCTCGAGTCTGTCCCTCATGGGAATTCAGTCACTTGTGCCAACAACGCCTCTTATCCAGTTCAGGGAGTTGGAAAGATTGTGCTCACTGCTGCTAATGGCAGTTCCTTCACACTTGTTGATGCACTTTATGTACCTGGGATCAAGAAGAATCTCTTGTCTGTATCCGCACTTGCTAGACTTGGACTTGTAGTCAAATTTGTGGATGACAGATGTACAGTTCATGATCTCAGTTTTGGTGATGAAATTGTTGCATCTGGGCTTTTGTGCCGTGGGCTGTATAAGCTCACTTTGCATGACAAGTGTGGACAAAATTTTGCAAATGCTGTTGCAGATTCAAGGGCTATTTCAGATGCAAAACTTTGGCATGCACGTTTTGGTCATCTGAATTTTGCCAGTTTGCTGCGTTTGCAGAAATCTGATATGGTTGCTTCTTTGCCGCCTCTTGAAGCACCTGTCAAACATGTTTGTGAAGGCTGTATTCTGGGTAAAATGCAGCGTTCTAAGTTTCCAAAGGATGGTTCAGTTAGGGCCACATGCAGGTTGCAGCTTGTGCATAGTGATGTTTGTGGGCCCATGCAAACTCCGTCCTTGGGCAATTACCTGTACTTCGTGACTTTCATTGATGATTACTCCAGGCATGCATGGGTATTTCCGCTTAAAGCGAAGTCCGAAGTTTTTATGTGCTTCAAACAATTTTTGGCTATGGCTGAAAATGTCTCAAAATGTACTATGGGCACCCTCCGTTCGGATCGAGGGGGGGAGTATATGTCTCATGAATTTAATGCATTTCTGGCTAGTCGTGGGATAAAACACCAATGTACAGTGCCTTATACACCTCAGCAAAATGGTGTTGCTGAGAGGAAAAACAGGTCACTAACGGAAATGGCACGATGTATGGTCAAAAGTCAAGCTTTGCCGCATTCTTTTTGGCTTGAGGCCATCATGTGTGCCACTTATGTACTTAACAGGTGTCCTACGAAAGCTTTGCAGTCTATTACTCCATATGAAGCATGGCATGCTAGAAAACCTTCTATTGAGCACATGCGTGTTTTTGGCTGTTTGGCATATGCTTTGGTGCCACAAGTGCAGCGCAGAAAATTGGATGATAAGGCTGTCAAATGTATTTTTGTTGGTTATAGTGCTGAAAGCAAAGGTTACAGGTTGTATCATCCGCAAACAAAACGTATTCTGGTTTCACGGGATGTAGTGTTTGTGGAAGACTCTGTTCAGCCCTTGCTGTCATGTACTAGAGACAGTAATGTAAGCTCACAGGACATTTATGACACTTTGTTGCCTCTTTTCAGTGGTGGAAATACGAATGTAAGTTCCAATGAGGCAAATGTACAGCCTATGGGGGTTTCTGAAAATGTTTTAGAACAGCCTATTACTGATGCAGATGTACATGATGTACTTGATGAGGAAAGGGCTGAAAATGAGCAGGCTAGAGGTATGCCAAAATGGCTGGTGCACACTTTGCGTGACAGTAAATTGGATGCACCTTTATCTAGTCATACTCGTTCAGGCTCTTGCCATGCATCTTATGCATCAGATTGTTATGCTTTGGCTGTGTCTAGTTTACATGATGTTGAGGAGCCTCTGTCTTTTGATGAAGCACAGAATTCAGAAAATTGGATTGCTGCCATGAAATCAGAATATGATGCACTTATAGAGAATGACACATGGACTTTATGTGATTTGCCTCCTGGCAAAAAGGCCATTGGTACGAAGTGGGTTTACAAGTTGAAACGCAAGCCGGATGGTGAGATCGATCGCCATAAGGCTCGACTTGTTGCAAAGGGTTATGCACAACAAAAAGGCATAGATTATGAAGAGACTTTTGCTCCCACTTGTCGTATGACTACTGTGCGTTTTCTATGTGCATTGGCAGCTCATTTTGGTTGGGATGTACATCAATCAGACATTGTTACTGCTTTCTTGAATGGTGACATATTTGAGGAAGTTTATGTAACGCAGCCTCGCGGTTTTGTCATAAAAGGACAAGAGGACAAAGTGTGCAAATGTAAGAAGGCTTTGTATGGGTTGAAGCAATCTCCTCGTGCTTGGTATGAGAAAGCTGACACTCATTTGGTTAAACGAGGATTTCGTAACAGTCCAACAGATAGCACATTGTATGTAAAGCGTGAGGATGATGTATTTCTCATTGTGGTTCTTTATGTTGATGATTTGCTGATCACTCGACCAAATGAGAGACATATTGCTAAATTTAAGGCTGATTTGAATGCTACTTTCAAGATGAAAGATTTGGGGCTGTTGCATCATTACTTGGGTATACAGTTTAAGCAGTGTGATGGTGGTATTGCCTTGTGTCAGAAAAGTTACATAGAGACATTGCTATGTAAGTTTGGACTTGAGGATTGCAAACCTATTGCCACTCCCATGGAAACAGGTTTGAAGTTGAGTCTACATGATGCTGGCGATCCTGCTGATGTCACTCTTTACCAAACTGCTGTTGGCTGCCTCATTTATGTATGCAACACGAGGCCAGATATTCAGTTTGCAGTCTCGCAGGTCAGCAGATTTATGCATAGCCCAGGGTCTAAGCATTGGCAGGCTGTCAAGAGGATTTTCCGCTACCTTAGTGGCACTTTACATCTTGGCTTGTTTTATCCCAAGGGGGGATCATTGCCGCCAGACTTACATGCTTTTTCGGACTCAGATTGGGCTGGTTGTTTTGACACGCGAGTGTCCACAAGTGGTTTTTGTTTCATGCTTGGCAGTTCATGTATATCATGGTTGAGCAAGAAGCAACCTACTGTGGCCACTTCGAGTTGTGAGGCTGAGTACAGGGCAGTCTTCACAGCTACGGTTGAGTGTGTATGGCTCAGACGCCTTATGGCTGACTTGGGTGTTGGACAGGACACTACCAACACTATCTACACTGACAGTCAGAGCGCATTGGCAGTTGCGAGGAACCCAGTTTCTCATGCTCGCACAAAGCACATTGAGGTGCATTACCACTATGTCAGGGAGAGGCTCTCAGCAGGAGAGATCAGCTTGGCTTATGTGCCAACACAGGACAACCTTGCAGATCTTTTCACAAAGGCATTGTCTCGTGAGAAGCTTGAAGCTTTCCGCAAAGCTTTGGGCTTACTCCCCTTTGTGGACTGATCCTGTCCTCAAGGCATGGCACTTCCATTTACTCATGTGCCAGCTCTCGTTCACCGCATCACTCCAGGGGGGATTTGTTACCATATACATGTGGTAGTGATGTGTGTGAAGACACTAGGACCGCCGGGGCATTTTTTCCCTCTTTAGGAGGTTTTTTCCCCCGTGCATTGTATATACGCCCATCACTCTAGGGCTAACTATCTTTCCTTTGCACAACAAGAAACACACTCTCTATTGTGTGCCTTGAGCTTCCTTCGTCTTCTCCAAGCTGTGTGTGTTTCTCTGCAACCCTAATTCCAACAGGGAAAAGGGTCAAGACCGGTAACATCAACACGAGAGGGTGGGTGGGTAGCAACATCAGGTATAGGGTCTCTCTCCTCCTCAACAACTTTCTCTTTTCCCTTTTGTGTAATGGCATGCACACGAAATGAAATGGAATCAATCATATTAACTAATGGATTATTGATCGTGGTGGGTGCCAAACTAGAAGAAGCCATGGTTGGAGAACTAGGAGACCCTCGCTATAAAAGTGTCCAACTAGGGCCTGGAGGTCTCTCATTCCTACTACGATGGTTCATGGGACCAAGTGGTGGTATTGTAGAGTTGCTATTCATCATGTGGTGCATCTTAATATAACAGTTTTCTTGAGTATGCCCCTTACCCAAACATCTCTCATAAGTGCACATGATCGTGGGACAATCTTTTGAAAGATGGTCGGGTATGCCACAAGCTCGACACACAATCGTAGTGGGATTAATCTTAGGGCGATGAGCGGACAACAATTTTGTTGGCGCTTCAAAAAGTTCACATCTAGAGTCACAGCTTTCATGTTTTCATTTAACTGGTTCATGTAATTAGTCATCATGTATTTCAAATCCCCAATACTAGATATAATGCTCTCATAACCATCCCCACTCTTGTGATGCAGGGAAGGTGTAGTGGTAGAAGTAGATTGAGGATAAGTCACAAAAGGTTGGAGAGCCTAAGAAACTAGTACCGGGACATGTGGAGAGGTGGATGAAGAGGAAGTGTCAATAACGGGTGTAGATGCTAGGAGCAAAAGAGGTGGTTGGTGCAGCTTGGAGTTGGGGTGGGGTAACAGGTGGTAATTGCAGAGGTGGTGTCGACTATAATTGGGGTAAATAAGATGGGGCTGTTAAATATCAAATAGGAGTGGACATGGATAAAGAGTGTGGTGCTAGCCATGGGTAGTACAATGGAGATGGAGTGGACATGGATAAAGAGTGTGGTGCTAGCCATGGGTAGTACAATGGAGATGGAGCTGCTACTAGTTGTGGTTCATAAGCGTACCTGTAGGAAGTCTCCACATTAATAGTAGACGTGATAGCAGTATTTAAATCTTGTGGAGCTTAAGTCCTCGCTAAAATTTGAATACTAGGATTCAATCCCCTAAGAAATGATTCCATGATGGTAAGTGGATCAATGTTGGTAGTGGGAGTATATGGTCGAAAAAAATTTTGCACCTCGTGGCGGCTTACTCAATGCTTTAATGAGAATAATCTTGCTTGAAGGAGCATACCTGCTCAAAAAATGAGAAAAAGTTTAGAGGTTCGCAAAAAGCGGCTAAGAATTTTTCCTCAAAATTGAAAAACCTAGAAATAGAATTTGCTTATAGCTTGGAAAGTCACTTCAAAGCTTAACCCTTAAGTGTGGTGCTAAAATAAGTCATTACGTGTCCCTTCTCATTAATGTGTGACGTTAAATAAGAAATTTTAAAATTGTTTACATGAGCTGTAGGATCTTCCAAGGGAAACCATGAAATGTTGGGAGTGGGATGAGTGGTGCGTCAGGGAGAGCGAGGTTAGCTGGTAACACCAAAGGTGATTGGATTACAAACGGTTGAGACATGATGGAAATATGGACAAAAAGTGAGATACCCGACGGACTTCTCCTTGGTGGAGTTGATACTTTTGGAATCTCTTGTTGTGAAGGAGTTGCAGGGCTAGAATGCCCTCGTAATGATTTTTCCTTTTTCCTTCTATGCTACCTCTTGACTTGCTCACTCTCCCTAAGATGTCCTCGCTACTCTTTATCACTATGCATACGTCCCCTTTCAGGTAGGTTCATGTCACAGAATCTCAACTAAGTCAAGGTCCCACTGGGCATGCCACTGTCTCGTAAATATTTGGACGAGCAAGGCAAAGAGGAAAAAGACCCAAAGCCCCCCCAAGATACCCAACAATGATGGTATAGAAAATGCAATGGAAACCCCAAAACCCACTGAGATAGGTAGAATGGACCTAAAAAGAATATAGTGTGCTAGATGTCTGCTTCCAGGGAGGGCTGGAGTGGCTGAAATATGGATGAACACTCACAAACAATAAATGTAGAATGAACACGAATATAATGACAAATGATAACAGAGTGAAATAGAAAATGCTCATGAGAGTCAACACAATGAGCACAAATGTGTGTTTATACTATGATATACGAGCGTCAATTGCTTTTATAGATGGTTGCTTCAGATGTTTTTAGGAGTGAGAGAAGAGAAAACTTAGCTCCAACTGCTATGTCAAAGATCTAAATTTGATGGCGAGGCTCAGAGAAACCCTCACGACCCTCAAGGAGGATACAAAGCTTCAATTTTTAATAAATTTACATTGTGCAATGGCGATTAGTCGTATGTGGTGTTGTATGAGAGCGTGTGGCATGTTTTTTATTTATGCAATTTATTAGAGATATAACTACCTTTAGAACTGGACTCGACCGTTGCACTTCAACTTGAATTGTATTCGCACTTGTGACCTTTAAGATTATTTGCACTTTAGAATTAATGCTTCGGAGTTTGCCACTTGTAATTGTTTTCCAAAATGATGGTGCTCTCTCTCTCTCTCTCTCTCTCTCTCTCTCTCTCTCTCTCTCTCTCTCTCTCTCTCTCTCTCTCTCTCTCTCTCTCTCTCACACACACACACACACACACACACACACACTGAAGCTCATGCATGCAAGCATCCTCTCTCTCTCTCTCACTCTCACTCAAGATGCCCCGTTCATGCATGCAAGCATCCTCTCTTACTCTCTTATTCCCCTCATTCCCCTTTCCCTTTGAATGCAGCCTCTCTATCACCTTTCAATTACCCCCCTTTTTCTTTTACTCTCTCTTCCTGATTTTCGCCCAGAGATTCCCCCTCTCTTTCTTTCTCCCTCTATCTCTCGAACCCTCTCAGAGAGATTCTCAATCTCTCTTGCCTATGGGGAGCGTCCCTTAGAGGGGTCTAAAAAATCAAGAGATCTTTTGGGAAAGTTACCTATATACCCCTCTAATTTGTGGAAATTCCCAAAATACCCTTCAAATTTCAAAAATTCCCAAAATACCCTTGTATCTATTTTAGATGGATTGTTCACTATTTCCTAATCTTTACTGTTTTTTGACAATGTGTATCCATTTTTTAGTGCTTAGCATGTAATTTGTCACAAATTATCTCCAAAAAAAGACACTTATGTCTAAAAATAATGAAGCAATTCATCTCCAAAGCCTACATAACCAACTCAAATTCTAGTTTTAGTATCTTGTATTCATAGACAATCAGTTTTCTTATGAAAAGCTACAATTTTTTAAATTTTGAATAAATTTACTCTCACAACCAGGGGAATTTTGGAAAATTTGAAGTGCATTTTGGGAATTTTTGACAAAATATGAGGGGTATATTGGGAATTTTTGAAATTTGAAGGGTATTTTGGGAATTTCCACAAATTAGAGGGGTATTTTGGTAATTTTCCCTATCTATACTATATATTAAGGAGACTGGTTTTCCAGTGCCATGTGTCAAAGTTTGCTGCATCCGGTGAGTTCTGGTTTATATGAGTGAGGGGGAGAGGGGGAGAGAGAGAGAGGCCGCCGAAGGCGGTCGGCCGTCCTATTCTTTTTAAAGGAGGCTGTCTAGGTCGAATGGATTCTCTCTCCCTTTGTTCTTGATTTGCAACAGAGTGGTGCTACAGGCCGTCTTCTTGATTTGCTACACAGCAGAGGCTCGCCCTCTCTTCTCTTGTTCTCGCTTTCCCAGTAGGATTCTCCCCCTCTTTCCAATTTCACTCTATAGAGGCAAGCCTCTCCTCTCTTTTCTCATTCACAAACTACTTACGATAGCCTGGTCTCCTGCTTACCTGAGGCAAGCCTCTCCCTCTCCTCTTGGTAATGTGAAAAGGCTCGCCTCTCTCTCTATTGGACTCAACTATAGAGGCTCACCCTCTCTCTCTCTCTCTTACTACACAGAGACTTTCTCTCTCTATCTCTTTGATATGCTATGCTACAAAGAGATACTCTCTCTCTCTCTCTATTCAAGTGGAGTGCATACACGCACACAATGGCATACACAGGTGCTCTCAATGCAGTGATGCTCATAGCGTGCTCTACTAAGCAGCCAGCCCTTGCAAATAGAACCCCCTATCCCTCTTCTCCCTCACGAGTAGTCACCAACCCAATGCACCCTTTCACTTCTTTTAAATCATGCTACCCTTTTAAAAAAGCTCAATCTTAGGCTTCTGTAAATTGAGTGAAAATTTAAAAATTGACCAAAATGTGAACAACAAAAACAGTTCGGTGCTTCATGTCTGTCCATGTCATGATGACTTTGCTCATTCACAATCCCACTGCAAAACTCCTAATGCTTGGGCACTGCCAAACGGTAAACTTCTCTCGACCAAGATCAAGTGCAATAGTTTTAGGCAATCATGGCATAGGTGGTGACCAAATGGATGCAAATGAATGCAACACAAAGGAAATAAACATGCATATGAAGATAAGTTGCATGCAGTGATACGGACATAAAAAATAGCATCTGCTCCAAAAAAAAATGCAACACTACCTTAACCAATTGAAAACAAGATCATACTAAATGATATCTCCCTCGTAAATCAAAAACCCCTAATAACAAACAATCACTAGTAGGTTATGAATGTCTATCTTTGTTGCGACATCATAACACGTGGTGAGACAATCATGTACCTGTCTTCCCACATTAAACAGTGAATGTTCTAATAATCTCTTTTTTGTGGATGGTGGCAAGTACCTTATCTCACCTTTATCAATTTCTAAGGGCCTCAAATCTTTGTAGTGATGCATTTATTAGTCGTGCGTATATATAGATTGTAGGTTTTTTCAAGAAAAATACTGTGATGTTTTGTAAGCCTCAACTATTGTTCTTCAATTTCAATTGTTAAAATCTTGAGCACACTATTTTTAACACTTTATATGTAGGCTTTAATGTTAAATTATGAATTCTAATTTAAAGATATCAATTTGAATATGGTTCAATTTGAAGTGATTATAATCCCGAAGAAGAGCTCCCTCTCCTGGGAGGAAGTCAAAAAAGGCAAAGAAATCAATCTATGAGCTATTCAAGAGAATCACCTTGATGCAGCAAGCAAAAGAATGCAAGCAACTAGAGAAACCTACCTTCAGTCAAAGGAGGCCAAGAAACCAAGGTGCATTGGTGACTTTACCCAATCACAACCGATGGCAGTGAACTCGAGTAGATATTTCTACAGAAATGATGTAAATGAATGACATGTTCATGTAGACTGCTTTAATGGATTATCACCCAAGGATGTATCACGGGGGGAAGAATGGTACGAAAAGAAAGACGTGACTTTTAGTGCACAAGTTGAAGTGTTAAACTTTGACACCCGAGATGTGAACAAGTATAGGGGTAGAACTACAATTGTAGGAACCAAGAATTGGTTCATAGGACCCTTTTGTATTTATGTATCTCACTAAAAACATTATGTATCTTTTTGGTCTCCTCCGGTTATAAAAATTTATTTTGATATAACACATATGGTTTTGAGGATATAGTATTTGAGTTTAAATCTTGGTTTATCATTCTAACTAACATGAGTGATGGGGTGTGTGTGTGTAGATGACTGATCGTTTACCTCGAGGGATATGGGCGGATATACTCTCTCGCTTTATGGTGGAAGAGCATTTCCAAACTAGAGTGGAAGTGCAAAGGCTTGTCACTACCACACACAATGGGGAAGAGAAGAAATGGTTGATGTCTATGGATTTCATTGTACCTAATACTTTTCGAGCTTGGTATCGTTATGCTGTAGGGAACCTCGAGTTTAGACCACCTGAGCATAAACCCTAGCCTGTTGGGAGTATCAAGTGGATACAATCCAAGTTGGAAACAGTGATTGTTTCTACCAATTAAATATTGTACATAAATGCTTATGAGCTTACCCTAAGACCGACAAAAGAAACATGGATGGCTAGAAACATACTTCCTTTAGTAATGGCTACGGGATGCTTTGACATTGTTATGTTTAATGTATAGGGTTAGTAATGCAAAAACAACGACCGAAATTCCTATAGCCTGGTATCTTGGAACTTGTTCTTTGACTTATTTGTAAAGTCACTAATCTAAATCCTCGCAATGTAAAATTTTATACAATGCCTACAACAAACCTCAGTGCCTTGCAGATTGTGCAAACATACACAACTCACTTGGATGGGACACACCGGATGTGTTTCCAAAAGAATCCGCTTTCTTTGATGACTACTTTGGGTACAAGAAGGCAATTGTACACACCAAAATGGGGATACCTGTAATGAAAATCCCTTACTCAAGAATGGTATGACTCACACGCCAATGAAGAGATGTTCCAGCCAAAGATCACAAAGGATTATTAGAATCAACCGTCAGACATACTCAAGGAATGGGACAACTATACTCCATTGGTCACAATGGATATTACCGAGTACATTACTTCATAGCCATTAGGATTTATTAGAAGCTCTCGAGATACCTTGTAGACTTTTGGAAACCCAAAGTTTTGTGATATAGATATTGCATTAGTTTATTCGTTATTCTTCCTCCTAATTTTATCTTCAATTGTCTATTCTAATTGGTTTAAGGACTTTGAGTGGATTAGACTAAGTGTAAACTTGGTTAATATGGTGCAATAAGTTACCATGCCTCCTAGAGGAAATGCGGTTGCTGCTAACACAAACACACCTATTGTTCCTCAACACACCATCATCGATAGAGACATCGATGCTATGCTTTGCAAGTTTCAACCTGGAAATTTTAGCGGGGAAGGCAAAGATGTAGACAAAGTTCTTGAAGATTGGATTGAGTGCATAGATGACGACTTTGATTTGGCTCATTCGTAGTAAATAAAGCTATCATCGCTAAGTTCAAACTAGAGAAAACAGCCAAGCAAGACCATTGTATAGAAAACAATGTTGATCATAATGCTTCAACTTGGGATTACCTTAAAACACAGCTCAAAAAGAACTATCAAAACAAAGTTTATCATTCAAAAGGTATGAAAGAGTTTCTTGACTATACTCAAGGAACCAGAGATCTAGAATCATACTATCAACATTTCTTAACCCTTATCAAGTATGCTCTAGCAGGAATAACTCAAAAGGTCAAAGTAGCTCAATTCGTGTCAGGGTTACATAATCCAATGAAGACTTGACTCTAGAGTCTTTGTCTTACCAATTTTGTAGATGTCCTTGATGCAGGAAAACCTATCAAAATAGAGTGATCTACTATCAAAAAGAGTAAACCAGAACCTGTTCCTATTCGTGAAATCAAAAAGCCTGGTTCTGAGGAGGAACAAAGGTCTAGAAATCCACAGCAAAGAAGAGAGAACTTATTACGTATAAAATCTAGAAATGATCATTTGTGCTACACTTTTCTTGATCCTGGTCATCAGTCCAGGGATTGTCCATTTAACAATTGAAGCTTCACAGGATTGGTGGACAATTATGACATAGAAACTTCAACCCGAATTGGAATTTTGAAAACTTTAGACCAGACCATTGGCAGTTTAGAGAAACTTCAATCAGAAAAACTTTAACCAAAACCAGAGACAACCTCAAAACCAAGGGATTTTAGACAAGGCAGTCCACCTTTTGTTTGGATTGAACCACCCGTCAACAATAACAACAATGGAAATGTTAACCGTCAACCTCATCTAGGAGTAGGAGGAAATGAGAGACCTCAAGAAAGACCTCAAGTTAACAGAGCTGAAAGGGCTAGAGGTGAAGGGAATCAGGCAAACGCATATGTTCATGCTACAATTGAACATCAGGGAGTGAATGAGAAATTTTCAGTAATACCCCAGCGCAGTATCAAGGTAACCATTTACCTTATTGATTGATTCGGGGAGTACACATTCTTTCATATCTCCTAAGTGCATCAGAAACCTCATTATTCCATGAACATCCTGATACGAACCTTATAGAAGAATTAGATATGGGTAGGAAGGTTAGATCTTCTACTTGAGTGGGTAACTTGAATTTTGTTTTGGATGGTCATGATACTTCTGTAAACTTTAGAGTCTTACCCATAGGAATCTACGATGGAATCCTAGGAATGGATTGGCTTAAAGCCAATGATGCTCACATACATTGTAAAGACGCTTCATTGACTTTCAAAAATGGCCAAAGCTCTAGGATCATAGTTACTAGGAAACGGAAAAAGCAACTAGTGAACTTTACCAAACTTATGAAGAGTCATAGAAAAAATAAAATAATTTACGTAGTAAAGCTTAACCCTAAAGAGAAGAAGGTGGATTCAACTAAAACCCAAATGGATAACACAATTTGATTATGTATTTCCTGAAGATCTTTCACAATTACCACTGAAGTGTGATGTTAATCATGCAGTAGAGCTTACTCCAAGATCTCAACCAGTTGCTCATAGACCTTACAAAATGTCAGTACTTGAATTTGCAGAACTCAAGGATCAATTAACTCAACTTCTTAAACAAGGCTTCATTCGACCCAGTGTTTCTCCATGGAGTACTCCTGTCCTCTTTAATTGAAAGAAGGATGGTACTCTACATCTTTGTATTGATTATCGTGGATTGAACCAGGTAACCGTCAAGAATAAGTATGCAATACCATGGATTGATGAATTGCTTGACCGATTACATGGAGCTTTTATCTTCACAAAAATTGATCTTAAGTTAAGGTATTAGCAAATCTGAATCAAGGAGGTGGACATACCAAAGACAGGATTTCATACTCGTTTTAGACATTATGAATTTGTTGTTATGCCTTTTGGACTTATTGATGCTCTTGCAACTTTTAATCATCTTATGACCGATGTGTTTTGAGAGAATCTTGATGATTTTGTTCTTGTCTTCTTTGATGATATCCTGGTTTACTCAAGAAACAGAGAAGAACATGAATAATATGTGCGGTGAGTACTTGAACTTCTCCATAAAATCAACTTTATGCCAAACGTAGCAAATGAACCTTCTTCACTAACAAAGTGGAATATTTGGGATTATTGTATCCAAAGATGGTGTTTCTATGGATCAAAGTAAGATCGAAGCTATTATAGCTTAGCCTACACCGAAATCAGTACAAGAAGTACCTGGCCTTCTTGGTTCAACAGGATGGTATCGTACATTTATTCAAGGCTACGCTAAGATTGCATCTCCTTTGACTAATACACTTAATAAGGCTAAAGTGTTTACTTGGAATGAATGTGCCCAAGCTAGTTTTGAGAAACTCAAAGAAGCTTTGCTGAATTCTCCAATACTACAGCTTCTAGACTTCTCAAAGACATTCGTTGTACTCACTGATGCAAGTGGACAAGCAATCGGTGGCGTTCTCTCTCAAGAAGGAAAACCAGTAGCTTATAAATTTTGTAAGTTACGTATACATGAGTTAAATTATCCTACACATGATTTGGAATTATTAGCCGTTGTGCATGCTCTTAAAGTATGGCAACATTATCTTCTTGGAAGGAGATTTGAACTACATACTGACCATAAAAACCTCAAGTGGATCTACACCCAACCTGACCATAATATGCGGCAACGAAGATGGATGGAGTTGTTATGCAAATATGATTTTAGAATTGAATATAAACCTGGGAAGGAAAATCTTGTGGCCGATTCCTTAAGCAAGAAAAGTACTATAGCGGCTGTCACAACCTCTACTACTTCCTTAATTGACATTATTTAAGAAGGTATGACTAATGACCTGTATTACATAAAAATCCAATACTTGATGAACTTAAATAATCGCACAGAGAAGCAAGAAAGGTGGATAAAAAGCTTCCACATTGAAGGTGATGACATTTACTTTGGTAACCGTCTTTGTATTCCAAATCAAGGTGGAATCAAACTTCAGATATTACAGGAAGCTCATGATATACCTATAGAAGGACATCTAGGATACATCAAGACTTACTCTACTGTAAGAAAGAGTTTCTTTTGCCCAGGACTAAAGTGTGATGTGTTGAACTATGTTACAAGATGCTTAACATGTCAATGTATTAAAGCTGAATGAGTTTGATACCTCGATAAGCTTCAACCTATTGATGCTCCACAAATGAAATGGGAATACATACTCATGGATTTTACTCCAAGACTTCCTACATCTCTGGAATATGACTTTATTTTTGTGGTTGTTGATATGCTTACAAAAATAACCCATTTATTTGCAGTCCAGAAAACGTTTACGGCTAAGGATAAAGCTCAAGTCTTCATGAAAAGTGTTTTTATGTATCATGGTTTACCTCGCCGGATAATTTTTGATAGTGATGCGAAGTTCACTTCTAATTTTTGGAAAGCCTTATTCTTAGCTACAAGATAAGAATAAGCCTTATTCTTATCCTTACAGTTAGCCTTTAGTACTGCTTATCATCCTCACACTGATGGACAGACAGAAAGAACAAATCAAATCATTGAAGACATGTCAAGAGCTGATTGTATGCACGAGAAGAGTAAATGGACTAGATATTTGTATTTGGTCAAATTTACATATAATTCCTCATTCTAATTCTCAATTGGAATGTCTCCTTTCCAAGCATTGTATGGACAAGAGTATTTTACTCCACTCAAATGGACAGACACTCTCATACAAGTTCGAGCATCTAAAAAAATGTTGGATGAAATGCAACTACAAACCGATCTTATATGGTAGATATTAAGATTGCTCAAGATAGGCATAAGAGTTATGCTGACCCTAAAATGATCTATCAAACTTTTTGAAGAGGACGATATGGTATTTCTGAGAGTAAAACCCAAACATAGATCTTTATCAATGGGTAAGTGTAAGAAGCTAAGTGCTAGATATTGTGGACCTTTTGTAATGACAGAGCGGATTAATGATCAAGCTTATAGACTCTTGTTACCACCACACATAAAGGTACGTGATGTTTTTTACGTCAACTTACTCAAGAAGTATGTACCTGATCTGCAATATATTCTTGATAATTCTCTATTATCTACCTCTACTGATGGAACTTTTGAAGTATATCCCAAAGTAATACTTCAGAGCAGAACCAAGCCTCTATGTAACAGGACCATTTTTGAACACCTTGTTAAACGGTCAATGTATCCTCAAGAAGATACCACTTGGGAACGTGATGATATAATGAGATTAAATTATCCACATTTCATGTCGATGTGAGGACACCTCGAATTTTTCAAGTGTGGGAGAATGTAAGATCCCCAATTTTTGGGTCTCTTCTAAAAATAAGAAAAATAGCTTTCAATATCTATTCACCAAATTTTGACTTAAGATACTTGCTTGACAGTATTGGAAGGTTCTAAAGAAAAAAACAAAGTTTTTTCAATGTTCCAGTAGGTTAGATGAACGTTTGGTGTAGTTTTAGAAACATCCGTTATTTTTAGCTTTTTCAAGCTTTTAGGTGCTTTTTTGCAAAAATCAAGGTCGGATTCTTGATCTACGTGTTCCAGGGAAGCTATGGTCCAATTTTGGAAAATCCTTCTTTTTGAGAGCTTCTCTCTATTTATAGATTTTCATGATTTCTAGTGCTTTTTAGTGAAAAGCGAGTCCGCTTTCTTATTCTAGTGGACGAGGAGAACCCGTAGTTCAATTTGTTTTTTTTATTTATTTTTTGTTTTTTATGCTATTTGAAAAGCAATGTGCTTTTTATGATGACCTAAACATAAAATTATTGATTTTGGTCTCCATCAGATTTAAAAATGATCACCTAGAGCAAAAACGAGACCAAACGGGGAATTATTTTTATAAAATGTGGTACCATAAATACGTCAAAGCAGTACGGAAAAGTCATAATTATGTCGGGACATTATGGTGCGGCATAGTCTAGCTACTGTTTCCATTAGTTGGCCAAATACTATTCGGTTGGCCAATTTTACTGTAAAAATTGAACAGTAAGTGGGAGAGTTGACCACCAAAAGCAAAGGCTTGTTTTTAGGAAAGTTTCCAAAAGCAGGTAGCTATTCCTAGTTGCAAAACTAGCACTAAATCCAGCTTGGCACACACTCAATTCAGTTGCGGAACCTATAAATTGGCATAGAGTGCTCAGTTTTCAGTGTCGTCTGTTGGCGACTACTACCACAAGGCTATACACATCTATTATACGGAGTGGTGTAAGCTCTTCATCACTATCTCCATAAGCTCTTTTCTCTCGGAAAGAAGAAGAAGAAGAAGAAGGATACTCTCTCTCTACTTGCTTATTATCTTCTCGTTTCACAGTGTACGCGCTCTCCGAAAACTTTCGTGGCGGGCGAATACCTCTATTTATCTATCATCACCACTTTCTTGCGTCAAAGCAAGAAGCCTTTGATAGCCCCTAATCGATTCTAAAGCACGGTGAGAAGCTCTAAACTCCATACCCATCATCTTTCTCTCTATGTCGTTTTTCTGAGTGGTCACCCTCTCAGTGATTGTTTTTTCGTATACGAGTGCATGTATGGACTAACTGAGTACATATGAATTTGCCCCATGATTATTTCATCATGTTTAACATGCTAATTCACGCACATGATGTATTTATGTCATGTGCATGCATAAAAAACGCTTTTGGTCATAAATCACAAACCGTTATGAATCAGCCTGAACCCTTTACACCAGAGATAAAACATATCATTTAAAACACTTTATCTCTTTGGTGTCATGTGAAATCACGCACGAGCTAAGCGATATGGTCAAAAAACAACTTGCTGTCCACTAAACCAAATTTTTTGACTCTACGCTCCTTGGAGAACCACTATATAGATTCACTGGATGGGCACACCCTCTTAACCAATTGAGAAGCTTGATGAAACTTGATGATAAATGAATTTAGGTCTTCGTTATCACCTCTTGGAAGGTGAGTTATTAATCGTTCTATAGCCGATTTTACCTACACATATAGGGGTAAAGTGATGTGATAGAGTGATAGTGTATATTATGGAGCTGAGCTTGATTCATTGGTTTGAGGTCAAATACTTTCATTTGCATGGTTTTGCATGCTCCCAAAAATGTCAAAACTTTGTTTTTTATATATGTGTGAAGTTATGGTTTATGGTTGACCTAAATGTCTAAGCTATTTTGCATCATGTTTATGGTGTTGGAATGTTATCATATGATGTATGAGAACTTATGGATTGATGTGGATGCCTCATATCCATGGTTATGATTGCTTCCCACCTTTCTACGTCAAAACTAGCTCTATCTGCTAGGAAGGTGAAGTGCAAATGTGATGCATCAACTTTGCATGGTTGGATGTTGTCAAAATTGGATTTTTATATCATGATTAGTTGTTGGTCGGATTCTTTTTATACATGAAAGAATCACGTCTTAAGAGTCACATGTGTATGGACTCCAATTATTGCAAGGGATATTTCAAACCCCAAGTGTGGGAGTTGGTTCGGTGTGGTTGTGATTTATTGTTAAGGGCTGAGATTCCCTTATGGGTTATGATTGTGATTTTTTTTTTTGTGGAAGCCGGTGTGGCTTGTGGCTTTTTTTTTGGATTTGGTTATGCTGCCAAAATTTTTGCAGCCCTGTTATGTCCTAAAGTGGTTATGCAAGATTGGTCGTGCCTCACCTTAGTTGGGTGGAGTGGTCACCCGTGTGATGAGATTCGATTATGGTTTTTGGTCTTGGATTTGGATCATGAAGTGATCAAGATGGTTTATGGTAGACGTGTAAGGGTAGAGACCCTGTAGAGTTTAATTGTTTGGAAAAGGATTGTTTGTACATATGGAAAGTGCTATTGTGATTGGACTCACATGTTATGTTTTTCATGACATCGTCACTACAAGACTAGGATCAACTACATTGCTTAGCCTAAAGGGTCGTTGACCTGGGACTTTTTTGGATCAGGGGTGTTGCCTAAAATCTTCTTCTTTTTGTTAGGCTCATCTACACGGTTAGTGCGTTGGGGGTTGAATGACCTACATGGCTAACATGTCAGGGATTTTGCCTTGGCTTGGCCTAAACACCCGGTGTTGGGCATCGAAGAGGCATGGCACCTAAATTGGTATGGTTGGTGTTGATACTTTACCAGCTATACTGGTACTTGGGATCCTTTCAGAGCTCGGGTTCATGGACGGAGGCGAAGCGGCCTCATCTTATGTCTAGCTCAGGTAGGTTGGAGGTGTTCTTGTTCGCTCCTGGTGAAGTGAAATTCTCCTTGTCCATAGTAGAGCAGATGTGGATGGGTGGACCGGTCGATCCCTACACAGGGTCCGGTGCTCTGCTAGTTATTTTGTCATAAACTTTTTGATGTTATGGTATACCCAAATTTTGTCATTGCATTAATACAGGGTTGTCTGTTTCATTTAGTTGGGACATTTTAGATTCTTTGTTGTCATTCTCTCATGTCTCTATGCACTCTACTTCACCCTCCACTATACTCTCTCTCTCTCTCTTCCCGCAACGCAGTGTACACATATACTTACCCTCTAGAGTGTTATATTTTTCTTAATACTAGTTTGTAACCTAACAAGACAAAAAGTGTCCTTTCAAGGTTTTGGAAAAAAAATCCAAAACCATAGTAGATCCAATCAATTTGAAAAATCATTTCATGAGCTTATAATTCAAGGACTACTATATATGGAAAAAATGAGAAACTTGTAAAATTTTTCATCTCTTGGTCACAATTACAATCCTCCAAAGCTGATGGACCGATGAATCTTGCCCAAAACAGCCATTTCTTATGGTTAGTTGCATATAAATAAGAGTGGGGATTTTTGTAGGACATGCTTCAATGAGTTGGTCATCAAACATATGGTTTCTTTTGCCTCACTATTTTTTTTTTAGGAAAAAAAAGGTACAAAAAAGTTGCATTTTTGCCATTATGCGGACCTAATCGTAGTTTTTATAGTCACGCTCAATACAGATACTATATACATGTTTTCTTAGTTCCATTTGGACCTTTGGATTCAAAAGGAGCCATGGAGTATGTCAAAAGAATAATGGATCTCTTACTAAGTGGAATCTTGGGGACAATGATGAAGTGTTAAATACAGCAAACATGACAAAACTGGGTTTAGCATTATGACCTCTAGAATACCATAGAAACTACTCAATATCTAGAAAAATTTACAGTTTATGATTAGATATTGTTACTACCTACAAAAAACAAGCGATTGGCCTAAGAAACTAGCAATATTCAGAACTCTATACTTGCTACACTAAAATGTCTCGTATTCTTCAACAATCAAAAAACTCAACCATCATCATATACTATGCTATATAGCGCATTAGGTTCCCCAAAACTCAAGGAAGATTACCTTTATGTTATATATTCCATTTACACAATCAAAATTGCATTTGGATTTCAAAAAGGGCACCAAAAAAATCATAAAAGTGCTAATTTTGGCCAAAAACAGGATTATGCAATTCTTGTAAGTTGGTCATAACTTTCAATTTTAACACTTGGTTTTCCCTTGAAGAATCACAACATGTTGAGAACTATGAAGACTTATCCTCTGGCAATCTAAACCTCACAAACATGAAGTTTAGTGTGGTATAGTTTCAAGACTTCAAAAAAAGCCAGAAACAGGACCCGTTTTTCCACAGAGTTTAGGTTCAAAAATGTTGTGCAAGAGTAAGGTTATTGGTGAGATCGATAATCCAAAAAAAATGTCAAGTTTTTTCAGCTTCTAAGGCAGCTCTGTGGATATATAGCACTTAGAAATTCATTTTCATACTCTTCAAATAATTCAAGGAAAATGGTCACTTAATAGGACACAAAAGTATCCAAGGATATAAAAGTGTCCTATTACCATCCTAATGTTAAGTATGCTTTCATTCATAGCACCCATTCAAGGGTAGCACTAGCCGCTAGGTACCTCTGGATATAGTCCGCGGCTCATGGCCTAAACTCCATGCTTGGTCGGGCGCTGAGAACTCCTCCCCTATGCAAATGCTTCCGCAACTCTGATGTATATTGAAAATTGTATGAAGGTGTAAATTGTATATTTTGTGCGTAGACCCTTGGGGAGGGGTATCTCTCAGTGAGGGTAGCACAGTGGTGCTGATTGCAAGGCAGCTTGGTTGCAAAAAATGAAAAAAAAGCACACAACAAGGTTTTCAATACGATGCCAAGAGATGTAACCACAATCCAGTGTTTATTGTGCGCCATAAGTCGTACTAACTCTGTTGTGACAAATTTCAGAACTTTCATTGAAGACTCTATCTAGTATCTATGTTCCCTCCCAAATATGACTTTGAGTAGCTCTACTTCCCTCTCAAAACTTCTTCCCTTTTCCATATTTGCGCTAACCTTTCTATATATTCTAGTGCACAACATGACTACTTCTCGGAGGCCTAGCACTACCATTGACTTTGTTAGCATTTTTAACAGTTATACTACAGATGATCAAGCATGGATACCATCTGGAATAACTATCGAAAGTTGGGTTCTACTACAAACTAGGAGGAGGAAAAGGAGGCAACACAATGATTTCGTGGAGGCTTTCAAGGGACAAGTTAAAGTTTTTAAAGTGTGTGCACAAAGCAAGCGGGTGAAAGAGGTCCTCATACAACATGCTTTCCATCATGCAGCCCTAAGGTTGCAACCATCTCCTCCAAGGTTTCCACGGCATCGACCCAACTGTAAGTTATTTTGAGCATTTCACTTAGTGCATGATTATATTCGAAGGTTAAGTGGTGGATATCATCTTTGGTATTGAGGCGGTCCGGGGCGGGCAACAAGAAGAGTGGCCTCTAGACACCCTTCAAGGCTCCCGTGCTGCTCAATGGGGCTGGGGCACAACACAACAAACCAAAACAACAAACCCACAGCCAAATCCCAACTACACAAGGGGCACCACCTAGTTTAAGAGCGAACTAAGACGCAAAAGAGGAGAATCGTTAGAGCAACCCACAAACAAGCAAGGAATTTACACTAACCCTAACACCAATGGAACACTCTTACACACTAAAACACGATAAAGAGAGAGAGAGAGAGAGAGAGAGAGAGAGAGAGAGAGAGAGAGAGAGAGAGATAGTGCTCGGGCTGCTTTGAAACGTATCGGCAATGATCGAGCAAACACAACTATATATGTAAGAAAGAGAGAGAAAGGGGGAGGGGGTGCTTGTTGCATTAATACCTTCTTACGAATCTGTCATGACAAATCAAAGTGAGATTAGTATTTGTTCAACATAGCTTGCGTAAATTTCACCACAACACATCACAAGAAAAGCCACCCCAATCACTGTCTTAAGGCCAGGGGAGTCCTCTCCACCCTGTCGCCCTCTTACAGTATGTGGGATTTATGGCTAGATTGATGACAACACCAGAGACAAGCTATCAAGAACTTAACAAAAAAACACCAAGACACTTACGCATCATTGTTGTCCATTACTTCACGTTGGAAGGGAGACAAAGTATCCAAGCTTAGTCCAAATCCACCCTCCTTGATTCAGCAAATGTTGGGCTTACACTAGTAGGAGAAATGATAGATTTCCTACTCTCAATTGAATTATCACTCTCTCTCTCTTACAATGGCATAGAGTTCCCTTGCTAATCCTCTATTACAACACATGCACATGCATAAGACAATGAGCTTCCACTCAAGAGCTCTTTCTAGAGAGGTTGAGCTTGGCTTCTCAAGCTATAGCATAGTGCTCTTGCTTATGGCTCTCCCTTTGTGCTAGCTACACCCTCCTTTTATAGCAATTTTGAAGGCTAGGGTTACTCCTCTAACCATGGTTGGGTTAGATTTTCAGCAATTTATCTAATTTCTTTTGCTTGGAATTATCAAGAAGTTGGTGAGGAAAGAGAGAGGAGAGAAATGGAGGTGATAGGACTTTTCATAGTGGGTTAGTGTTAGTAGAGTTAGTATTAATTTACAAATGGAATTGGATATTTACAATGGGAGTATCCATATAGGATACAAATAAGGAAGAAAAAAACTCTTAAGAGGTAAGAAAAGGTGGCTTTCTTACAAGGTTGATGCTCCAAGTGTCTTGAGTAGGGCCGATTTTGACGCTTGTTGACGGTCCACTAGCTTTGACGGTACATTTCTTCTCCACTCTTGACCTTCCTTGAGAGACAAGGTAATTGAAGCTGAGTAATCAACCACCATGATGCTGTCTTTTAAGAGAAGAGGATGAATTTTGTGGTTTTTTTATAGATATGGGTAAATTGGAGGAGGAAAAATGAGACTAGGTGGTCAATTTTTGAATGGAATTGTGTGTGGGAGGTATGAGTTCACCATGGTTTCTCTTATTCTTCAAGGTTGAGGAGAAGGTGAGTAGTGTGCAGAGAGGAGTGGTGAGAAAGATGGGGATGATGAGTGGAGAAGTGTGTGTGAAAGAGGAAAATGATAAAGTGGAAGAGAGAGTGTGGCTGCATAGCATGGGAAAACTGGGGTCCACTAAAAAAATCATAGCTCACAGCTCGTAGCTCAAAAAAATATGAAAAAATTTGAGGCAAAAGTTCAGCCCACGAGCTACAACTTTTGTTTGTATCACCTTTTCAAATTCGGAGAGCAAGTGAACTTTAAAAATTCAGCAAAACTGACCGTTTTTTTCCACTGCACAAGGTCTTTGTGGGGTCCTTCTTTGGATGATTCTTTTGAATACCTCCAAGAGTGAGCCCTCCATAGTGCTTGTATGCATGCCACCTACCCTTGACCTTATTTGGTAGGTCTATAATTGAAGATATTGTTGAGATTAGGATATAAGTGAATAGTACAACTAAGAAAATCAAATATTGAGGGGTCTAAAAAATATGTACATGTCAAATAATATAGGTGGAATATTATAAAGGGGTCAAAAATAAATCTCTCATTATAAGTCTACCATAAAAAGATGAATATTTTTGGTGGTCTAATTTATGAGAGTAATAGAGAATATATGTAGGAAGAAAGAAATCACAATAGTGAAAAAAATATACACATAAATAGAACTAGTTTTTTTGGATTTTTGTTGGGATGGAGTTACACAAAATATAAGAGAAGCTTACATGAAAATATTTCTATATGGAATAAAGAGTATGAAAAATGGTAAGAAAAAATTGTGGTAATGGTGAGGCAATGTACAGAGCATAAATAACACACACCTAGGTAGAAATATTTAAATAAATACCAAAATAATTATGAAAAAATCTTTTATTTAGGCCCTATATACAAAGAAATATTTACATATGCATGGGCCATAATATACTTATATTTTTTATTTTTTTTATTTTTTTTTATTTTTTTGGCTCAACTAGCCCAATGACTAGCTAATTGAGGGTTTTTGAAGAAGATATGGGAAAAGTCCCGTGACTCACGCACGCCTATGTACAGTGAAATGGTAGGGATAGCCACAGTGTTTGGGTGATTTTGGTAGGGTGAGGTAACTCATTGTGGCAATTACAAAGAGCCGAAAAACGCCTATCATTAGCCCTCCCCTTGGATGATGGTATATTCATGTACCATCATAGAGCATCTTTTCCAAAGAGAGTGCTTCAGAGTCCTTGACGAGATCTTTATTGTTTGGCCCCTCAGAATTTTGGCTGGAGTTACACTCATGCTTCATGTAGCAATACTTACATGAGACAGCGGCCTTTGGACAGATCTTTGGTAGATCCTTTGGTAGAAGGCGACTCAAATAGGGCTTCAAGCGATACCCGTTTACTTTCCTGGAGTGCTCTTTACCATTCAAGTCCATAAGCTGATAGTAACTTGAATTGAAAACCTTCTTGACTATGTATGGCCCTTGCCATCTTGTTTCAAACTTGACATCAAAACGATTGTCAAGTCGATTGTCATACCTTAGCACAAGCTCTCCTTCCTTGATGCCTTTGTCCTTCAGTTTCTTGTCGTGCGTTTCTTTCGCTTGTGTGGCTTTCCTCTTGTAGCACTCATATGCTGCTTCTCTTTTCCACTCAAGCTCCACTAACGTAAGAAGTCGATCCATCCATACCTCTTGATCATCTTGTGCTCCTTTGCCATGAAGTTGCATTGTTGGAATGTTGAGCTCGATAGGCTGCAAAGCCTCTTGACCATAGACCAAGTGAAATGGTGTGAACTCCGTGGCTTCCCTAAATGTGGTTCGATATGCCCACAAGGCACCATCCAAGAAGTCATCCCATAATTTTGTCTTGTTTTGCACCATCTTTCTAATGATTCCTGCAATGACACCATTAGCCTTCTCCACCAAACCATTTGACTGTGGGTAGTATGGTGTGCTATGACGATGTAGAATGTGAAGCTCTTCACAAACTTCTGTGAGCAATCCTTTTCTAAACCCTGGACCATTATCAGAAACAATCTCCAAAGGTGTGCCAAATCTACAACAAATGTGAGTGTAGACGAATTTGCTCACTGTCTTCTCATTTACCTTTGCCACACTTTGTGCTTCCACCCACCTAGTCATATAGTCTACAGCCACCAGAATGTAGAGTTTACCATTTTTTGTCCTAGGCAGAGGACCCATAGCATCAATGCCCCACTTTTCAAACGGTCCATTTGCAAGCACGATTTGCCTTGGACCATAAACCAATCTTCTATTCCCATTTACCTGACAATTGTGACAACTTTTACACCAATGTTGGACATCCACATGCAGACTTGGCCAAACATACCCCGCAAGCAAAATCTTCTTCACAGTTAATTCTTGGGCAAAATGACCACCACATGCTTCTTCATGCAAACCTTTTAGAATGGCTGGAATTTCCTCAATAGTTGGTACTCTTCTGCATACTTGATCCCTCCCTCTTTGATAGAGGGAGCCTTCTAGGAAGAGATATACGCTTGCCTTCTTCATGAGTCTCCTCTTCTGAGACTTCGTGAAGTCTTGTGGAAACTCGCCCTCCAAAATGTAGCTAATAATGGGAGTCAATGACTCCAATCCCTGGTATCTCGGTTGCTTGACGGTTGCTGCCACCATGATGACCTGCACTTCTTTATTTACACATGCAACGGCTTGTTGTGCAAGTAAATCAGCATCTTCATTTTGTTTCCTAGGAATATGATATAATTGCACCTCCTCAAATTGATTAAATAGCCTACGAATGGCATGAACTTTTGTCCTTAAGCTTTCATTCTTGCATGCCCAAATGCCTAAAATCTGTTTAACAATGAGAAGTGCATCTCCTTTTACCATGAGACGTTGTATCCCTTGGCCAATGCACATCTTCAAACCATGAAGTAGAGCGTCATATTCTGCTTCATTGTTGCTAGCTGAACTTGGTAGATTGAACTTCTCTTTCATGACCACCTCTCCACTTGGGTTGAGCAACACTAGCCCTCCCCCTGCTTTTCCTGTGGCTCGACGAAAAGCTCCATCAAAGAACAAGGTAAAAGCATTAGGAATACTTTTTGGTGGTGGCAATGGTAGGGTCTTTACTTCAGGCACCTTAATCTCCTTTTCGTGCACCCTATAAGTGAGAATCCCTGCCAATTGTGCACGCACACTATCTTCTACCTTGAAAGAGTATTGAAACTCTTGCAACTCCATAATCCACTTTGAGATCCTAGTACTAAGATTCATTTGAGATGACACCCAAGGGAACAAATTTTCTGCAATGAGAATTACAAAAGGTTTTGGTAGCAGGTAGGATCTAAACTTTCTCACCGCAAACATGAGAGAAAGCATCATGAGTTCTGCTTCTGTGTAGTCTCTCTCCAAAGCATTCATGACCCTACTAGCAAAGTAGATGGGTCGCATCCTTGTACTGTGGGGATCTTGTTGTAGCAACACAGCACCAATTGTTTCCCTTCCAACACTAGAGCTAACAAAGAATGTGTACTCCCAACAAGGAGGCATGAGTGTTGGTAGCTCTGACAAAATGACTTTAATGTTACAAAAATACTCTTCAATCTCATCAGACCATGCAAATTCTACTTGTTGTGTTAACTTTTGCAAAGGATGAAGCAACTCCGAGGCTAAGTGAATGAAGCATGACATATACTTCACCTTCTGAATGAAAGAGATGACCTCCTTAAGACTCTTGGGTGATGGTAGCTCAATAAGAGCCTTTGCCTTTGAAGGATCCACCTCAATGCCTTTATAGGAAACCTTGTGACCAAGCAAGATCACTTCATCCTCAGCTATGTGACACTTGTCGGGGTTGAGTTGACCTCCCATGTCATAGAGCTTCTTTAAACCTTCTTCTACCCTTTGTAGATGCAATGATTTTGAGCTATAAATGCAAAAATCATCAATAAAAACCCTAATGGACTTTCCAAAGAATGCTTGAAACACCCTGTTCATGAAGCGTTGGAAAGTTGCAGGAGCATTTGTCAGGCCAAATGGCATGACTCTAAAAGCATAACAGCCCCAAGGAGTGATAAAGGTTGTTTTCAATTGATCCTCCAATGCGATACCTATTTGAAAGTAACCCGAGTAGCCATCACACACAGTGTACTTCTCATGACCAACTACTTCATTTAGTATCTCATCCTGAAATGGGAGGGGAAAGTGATCTCTTTTTGTTGCCTCATTAAGTGGACGATAATCCACACACACCCTCCACTTGCCGTTTTTCTTAGGAGTGACAACAACGGGAGAGACCCACTCTGAATTCTCCACTGGATAAATGAAACCTGCTGCTAGAAGCTTCCTTACCTCCTTGAGTAGAGCCTGCTCCTTAATGACTCCTAGCCTTCGTAGCTTTTGAGCCTTAGGTGTGGCCTCTAGCTTCAACTCAATCTTGTGTTGAACAACATCTACTCCACGCACATCGGTGTAGTCTTTAGCAAAAAGCTTCGGAAATTTCCTTAGTACACATTTGAACTCCTCTCTTTCATTCTTTGTAAGTGTTGTAGACAACATACCTTCTAACATTCCTTCATCTTCCACCTTTTGGTTCTCTTGGGAACCTACCTCTTCCAAACCTCGAGAAGAGGTCTCCTGGTTGTTTGGCTTAAACCTTACCCCCATGACTTCAATGGAGGACTCCTCTTCAGTAATGCTGCCGCTACTTTCTTCTTCTGAAGTGTTCTCAGTCCAATCTTCTTCCGTCTCACTTCGAGATGATTCTTCATGGAGCTCCTCTTGGCGTTGCTCCTTCATGTCAAAGACAACCTTCTTGTGATTGTCATTCCTGCAAATTAGCTTTCCACTCTCCCAATCCTGCAAAGCTCGCATTTTCATTAGCCATGGTCTTCCTAGGATAAATGGATAACCACTTCCCTTGGTCGACATAACATAAAAATCCACCGCTTTCTTAATGCCAAAGGCCTCTACAAAGACATTTTTACAAATCCCTACACACCTAGCCTTGCTATTGTTTGCCATCTTGACTTTGATTTCAGGTGTCTCATGGATGTGCATGCCTAGTCTTTGCATGAGTCCCTCTGTCATGATGCAAATTTGTGCACCCCCATCCACTAGACCTTTCCTAACCAATCTTCCTTTGATGTAACAGTCTAGCACCGGTGTAATGTCCTCATTCATTTCAGCTTGTGCAATTTTTACAACAGGCACACTCTCTTTTACCTTTCTCCTACTGCTAACTGCCCTTGTTAAATCCCTCCTTACTCGTGGACATAATGCAAGAAATTGAGGCCATGAAATATCAGGACCCTTACCTCTCATGTCTTCCAACAAGTTGTACGGAGCCATACCATGTCCAAGAGGGAAGTCTTGGAGGTTGATACGACGTCGAGTCCTCTTGGTTTCCTTGGTTTCCTTTGCCTTCTTGCCTTGTCCATGGTCACTCTGTGATGTGACTCCTTCTTTCTCTTTACCTTTTCGTCGGCCACGCTTAATGCCATTGGCTTCCATGTCAACCTCATTTGAATTTGTCACCTCTACCACATGCACATTTGGATCTGGCAAAGGTGGAACTCCTTCTACCCCTTGTGGAGGTGGTCTTGGTCCATTTGGCCTTTGTAGAAGCCTTGGTTGTTGACCAGCTCCTTCTCCTGCATTCATCACTGGGTAATTCAAGTTAGGTCTCCCTGGCTCTCCACGGGGCCAAGGACAATTATACATCCCATGTCCAGACTCTCCGCAATTCCAACATTGCAAGACTCTCCTAGTTCGTGGCTCTCTCTCTTCTGACTTCTTTGCTTGTCCCTTTGGACCTACAGCTTGTGCAAGGTGAATTGACAGGCTGCTTAAAGATTCATTTAGCTTCTCAATCACTTCAGCCGTTACATCAGGAAGCTCCCTAGATGTTGATGCTTGTGACTTACCTTTGGGTCTAAGAACTTCTATTGGAACCTCTCCCCTTAAGCACTTGAGTTTCCTATACTTCTCAGCAGCCCTAGTTTCCGCTGCATCAAAAGTAGCAGGTGCACCCGCCTCAACTTTTACCTTAAGGTCAGGAAAGATCCGGCTATGAACCTCTCCTTCTTTAAAAATTCTGCACCATCACCAGGGTTAGCAACATTTCGTATCCATAGAGCCCAAAGACGTAGAAACTCTTGCTTGTACAAGTAGTAGTCATCTAAGTCTTTTTGCTTATGAGAAACAATGTCTTGCCATAGTTTTTGAGAGTTTTGGGGATCAAAGAAGTATCTCTTAAAACGATTCAACACTTCTGTGTAATTCCCCTTAACTTCCTCAGGCAAAGAGTCAAACCAAGTACTAGCATCTTTCCTAAGGACCACCTCAAACATTTCTACACGTTCTTGATCGGTTACTATCCTCTTGATACGGCAAGACATCTTGAAATTTGCTAAAAATAATTCTGCATCCTCTCCAGGCTCTCCAAAGAAAAGAGGATATCCAGACATTTGGCGTTGGCTCTCCATTATTATGAAAGATTACAACACGAGTTACAATAAGGGATACAATAGAGATTTAGAACCACTCGCCTGCAAATGAAGAAGTGAGAAAATACCACTCTAGGTTTTCTTCTTCAGCTATCCAAGCTTCAATAAGGTCTCGATTTGTTTGATCAAAACAAAAAGGTAGACTATTGATGAGCTCTAAGAAGGGTTGAAATTCTTCAAAGCTAAGGCGATAAACAGAAATCTCTAGAACTTCATTTTCTGGATCCAAAAGAGCAACCACGTCCCAAGTGATAAATTGCACTTGCTCTACAATTCCCAACGCACAAGCGGTTTGTATAAAAACTAGATCTTCATGCTTGTCGAAGGCCGTGAGAAAGTAGCAATTGACTAGGAGCTCCTTTCCTTCGAGTTCCACACAGTCGGAGTGAGGCAACCTTCTCACAATTTCATAAAGAACATCCTCATCAAGTCCAATCAAGTTTGCAAGATTTAAAGACTCCACTTGTGCTACAAAATTCCTGGACAAAAACTCCTTAGGATTATGGTTAAATCATTCAAAAGCATAAAGAGATTTACAATGTCTCTATGAACAAAGTGTCATAGAAAGTAGAGAAGGATGAGAATTTATACAAATTTGCAATCTTCTCTATGCTCTCTTTATTAAGACAAGCTCTAAATAGCTCCCTATCTCCTTTGTTGAAAGCGAAAGGAAGACTATTAATAAGACGCAAATGAGGGAAAAATTCACCAAATGTGAGTCTATGAAGCGTGAACTCTGGCCGCAAGTTTCCTGAAGAGTCTTCCTCAATGGTGAAATGCACTCGCCAAACGCCAAATTTCACTCTATTTACCAATCTTAGGGCACACACTAGTTGGATGAATGCACGGTCTTCCTTAGTGCCCAACTACAAGAGGAAAATGGAATCCACGCGTAGGACCTTCCGTCTTAACTTCACCACCCTCTTGTTATGAGGGAGACGCCTTACTACTTGCTCCTGCAACTCAATTGGTAATAGAGCTAGATCTCTAAGTATTGAACTTTCACTGCACACACATTCCCAGTTAGAACAAATGATCGTTTTTTTTGTTTCTTGTAACAACTTGGACAAAGAAAAAAACAAACATACACACTATTTTGCCGGGTTGCACTTCATTTTAAAATAAAATGAACACATGTACATCAAAAGAAGTGTGGTAGTTGATGAGAGGTAGAATGACAGGGTTTGGTGATGCAAGAATTTCTCCTGCTCTTTGGGCACCAAACATGAACACCATTCGTTGTTGAAAATGGATCTTTCTACTAATTGCAACGTTTATTCTAATGTGTGGAGTAAAATGAAAGGGAAAAACCTCTATTCCTGGGCCATTATCCATGGCCTATGCATGTCCTAATGCTTAAAACAAAACAAAAATATAGACGTCCAAACTAAGGTCGTACCTAATGAGAGGCAAAATAAAAGGATTTACTGAAGCGTTTATCTCGGCCAACCTAAGAGGACCTAAAATTCTACGAATGACACGTTGAAATTGCAACTTAGTACTAACAATTATGTGTACCTTTTGCCTTGCAATGGGAATGAAGGGATCATACAAATTCTCGTGATTCATGCAAGCTACTTGATTATGCTAAAGGTTGAACATACACAAGCCTGTTCCTCCGTGGGGGCACCAATTTGAGGCGGTCCGGGGCGGGCAACAAGAAGAGTGGCCTCTAGACACCCTTCAAGGCTCCCGTGCTGCTCAATGGGGCTGGGGCACAACACAACACACACCAAAACAACAAACCCACAGCCAAATCCCAACTATACAAGGGGCACAACCTAGTTTAAGAGCGAACTAGGACGCAAAAGAGGAGAATCGTTAGAGCAACCCACAAACAAGCAAGGAATTTACACTAACCCTAACACCAATGGAACACTCTTACACACTAAAACACGATAAAGAGAGAGAGAGAGAGAGAGAGAGAGAGAGAGAGAGAGAGAGAGAGAGAGAGAGAGAGAGAGAGAGATAGTGCTCGGGCTGCTTTGAAACGTATCGGCAATGATCGAGCAAACACAACTATATATGTAAGAAAGAGAGAGAAAGGGGGAGGGGGTGCTTGTTGCATTAATACCTTCTTACGAATCTGTCATGACAAATCAAAGTGAGATTAGTATTTGTTCAACATAGCTTGCGTAAATTTCACCACAACACATCACAAGAAAAGCCACCCCAATCACTGTCTTAAGGCCAGGGGAGTCCTCTCCACCCTGTCGCCCTCTTACAGTATGTGGGATTTATGGCTAGATTGATGACAACACCAGAGACAAGCTATCAAGAACTTAACAAAAAAACACCAAGACACTTACGCATCATTGTTGTCCATTACTTCACGTTGGAAGGGAGACAAAGTATCCAAGCTTAGTCCAAATCCACCCTCCTTGATTCAGCAAATGTTGGGCTTACACTAGTAGGAGAAATGATAGATTTCCTACTCTCAATTGAATTATCACTCTCTCTCTCTTACAATGGCATAGAGTTCCCTTGCTAATCCTCTATTACAACACATGCACATGCATAAGACAATGAGCTTCCACTCAAGAGCTCTTTCTAGAGAGGTTGAGCTTGGCTTCTCAAGCTATAGCATAGTGCTCTTGCTTATGGCTCTCCCTTTGTGCTAGCTACACCCTCCTTTTATAGCAATTTTGAAGGCTAGGGTTACTCCTCTAACCATGGTTGGGTTAGATTTTCAGCAATTTATCTAATTTCTTTTGCTTGGAATTATCAAGAAGTTGGTGAGGAAAGAGAGAGGAGAGAAATGGAGGTGATAGGACTTTTCATAGTGGGTTAGTGTTAGTAGAGTTAGTATTAATTTACAAATGGAATTGGATATTTACAATGGGAGTATCCATATAGGATACAAATAAGGAAGAAAAAAACTCTTAAGAGGTAAGAAAAGGTGGCTTTCTTACAAGGTTGATGCTCCAAGTGTCTTGAGTAGGGCCGATTTTGACGCTTGTTGACGGTCCACTAGCTTTGACGGTACATTTCTTCTCCACTCTTGACCTTCCTTGAGAGACAAGGTAATTGAAGCTGAGTAATCAACCACCATGATGCTGTCTTTTAAGAGAAGAGGATGAATTTTGTGGTTTTTTTATAGATATGGGTAAATTGGAGGAGGAAAAATGAGACTAGGTGGTCAATTTTTGAATGGAATTGTGTGTGGGAGGTATGAGTTCACCATGGTTTCTCTTATTCTTCAAGGTTGAGGAGAAGGTGAGTAGTGTGCAGAGAGGAGTGGTGAGAAAGATGGGGATGATGAGTGGAGAAGTGTGTGTGAAAGAGGAAAATGATAAAGTGGAAGAGAGAGTGTGGCTGCATAGCATGGGAAAACTGGGGTCCACTAAAAAAATCATAGCTCACAGCTCGTAGCTCAAAAAAATATGAAAAAATTTGAGGCAAAAGTTCAGCCCACGAGCTACAACTTTTGTTTGTATCACCTTTTCAAATTCGGAGAGCAAGTGAACTTTAAAAATTCAGCAAAACTGACCGTTTTTTTCCACTGCACAAGGTCTTTGTGGGGTCCTTCTTTGGATGATTCTTTTGAATACCTCCAAGAGTGAGCCCTCCATAGTGCTTGTATGCATGCCACCTACCCTTGACCTTATTTGGTAGGTCTATAATTGAAGATATTGTTGAGATTAGGATATAAGTGAATAGTACAACTAAGAAAATCAAATATTGAGGGGTCTAAAAAATATGTACATGTCAAATAATATAGGTGGAAAAATATAAAGGGGTCAAAAATAAATCTCTCATTATAAGTCTACCATAAAAAGATGAATATTTTTGGTGGTCTAATTTATGAGAGTAATAGAGAATATATGTAGGAAGAAAGAAATCACAATAGTGAAAAAAATATACACATAAATAGAACTAGTTTTTTTGGATTTTTGTTGGGATGGAGTTACACAAAATATAAGAGAAGCTTACATGAAAATATTTCTATATGGAATAAAGAGTATGAAAAATGGTAAGAAAAAATTGTGGTAATGGTGAGGCAATGTACAGAGCATAAATAACACACACCTAGGTAGAAATATTTAAATAAATACCAAAATAATTATGAAAAAATCTTTTATTTAGGCCCTATATACAAAGAAATATTTACATATGCATGGGCCATAATATACTTATATTTTTTATTTTTTTATTTTTTTTTATTTTTTTGGCTCAACTAGCCCAATGACTAGCTAATTGAGGGTTTTTGAAGAAGATATGGGAAAAGTCCCGTGACTCACGCACGCCTATGTACAGTGAAATGGTAGGGATAGCCACAGTGTTTGGGTGATTTTGGTAGGGTGAGGTAACTCATTGTGGCAATTACAAAGAGCCGAAAAACGGCTATCAGTATGTATTAGATAACCAATTGAGAGCATAGTTGGGATTTTTGATGCTTTCCATGCATTTATTGGTGAGAAAATGTACAGAGGAAGACAACACAAGGAACTTGCAGATAATGGAATATTCTTTTATGATATGTCATATTTGGAACCGAGAAATTTCTTTGGTTGGGGTTGTGTAGCTCCTTTGTCACTACCATCCTTTGATAGCAAGGATTGGTCTTTGCCAGCTTCGCAAACTAGTGAAAGCTTTAGGAATAAGTTGTTTCAGGATATACAAAAGTCCCTCAAGTATTCAATTGCCACAAAAATAGTTCGGCTCGCACTATTTATGCCTCTTGAAGTGTTTGTAGATTTCTTCTTCGATGAGCAAATAAGAACTACCGCAACAATGTTCATTTGCAAGTCTGAGAGCTGTCTAGAATTTTTAGATGATAATTGGGATAGGAAACAATCACAGGGCAAAATCTGTATTTTGCAAAATAACTCCATAATTTGCAAGTTCATTATAAGCTCTCAAAATTTCATAGTGTTGTTTTACTATTTTAGATATCATCTTCTTAGTAGGCAGCTTATTCCACTCGACCAAGATACAGAGTCTAGCCTCAAGAACAAACCTTTATCGACAGCCTACTTACTGTGATGGAGACAATGTCAAGCACAACTCTTGCACAGCTCATGCTAGATCTTACATGTGAAGCTTCCACTTTTGTGGGAATTGTATGCATTCAATCTCAACAACAGAAAGGTGCTTACTAAATGGATGAATTTTGATTGTCTTTAATACATTAAGACATAGAATCTAACTTTTTCTTCTTTTCAGATTCCAAGACGCAAGGAGAAAACAACATTGTGCAAGGAGTCACTCTCAAATACACTTCACTTAATTGCTTCCACCGGAAGCTAGGTCACATACCTTGTGCATGCAATGAGCTTTGATGCCATGCAAACCATGATGTACTCTTCAAAACGACTAATACAGAGACATTTTGTGCCGCTCAAACAATGTTTAAAAAATTTCCACTTTTCATTGTTTCAAAACTTTACAAATTGTGTTGTCTATCAAGATGTATACAAGTTATTGCTCCCTTTCCCTGCTACTGGTCCCTTGTCCTCTCCCCCGATTTCTGCCACCACTGGTCCCCTATCCTCTCCCCCGATTGCTGCCACTAGTCCCTTGTCCTCTCCCCCCGTTGTTGTTGCCACTGGTCCCCTGCCCTCTCCCTCAGTTGCTGCCACCGCTCCCCTGCCCTCTTCCCCAGTTGCTGCTACTTTTGCCTCTGGGGACGCTGGTCTCGGGCACCCTTTCGCGTCGTTCAAAATCATGGGCCTTTTCCATGGCTTCCCATGCATCTTGCACCTGTGAATCTTCCCTTTGTTCTTGCTCTTGCCATTGATGTGTAGCCCATTCCTCTACTTTTGTGACGTCCGCATAATATTGATTGTAAGGTCCCCGTCCTAAAAGATCAGGGCGACTTGGAAGATAGCCTTCTTTATCCTCTAAATCCGTTGACGACACCCTACTCCGATAATGCGAAGCAAGGATACGAGCAACGAAAGAGAAGAAGACTTCCACCTATTGTGTTCGTAGTTGCAAGACCCTACGCCACAAGCCAAGTCGATGAGGTTAAAGGTTCTATAGAATTTAGATCTTACATTCTAAGAGAAGAAAATCCCTTTCACATATTAAGGATCTAAAAACAATGCCTTTTTCCCCGCGTTTAAGAGGCACGGTCGCCATCCTTAATTCCGAAATATGACAAGAGATAAATCTCTAACTAACTAAGACAAAGTGAAAAGTACTCGACTAATCGAGTCCACCCATCCTTGACCGGAAACCTGAGCCGGTCCCCACTTTCCACACCGCACTCACCCTTTTTACCACACTGTTTAACATATACAAACAATGTTCCTTATTTAGTCCCAATCACAGGTTCTTTTATACAACCCTTCAAACAATACCAAACACTACAAGAGGTTGTGTGCTCTTGTGACGCTGTTAGCGACGGAAATACACTGGGTTTTTATAACCCCCGGCGTCGCTAAAACCGTCGCTAAGAGCGTCGCTACGAGAACGTCGTTTAATGCGTCGCTATATGCGTCGCTATATAGCGACGCTCATAGCAACGCATATAGCGACGTTTACACAGAAGACTATAGCGACGCTTATAGCGACGCTACAGAGCCATAAATAGCGACGCTTATAGCGACGCCCGAGAGAATTTTTTTTGGGTGGCAGGGCATTGAATGCCCTGCCACCCATCAACCATATTGTACTTGATTCACTTTTTAAAAAAAGTGCAAAGGTAGATAATAGACCCAAAATAGTCACCCACAAGACGCATTGTTTGCAAAATTGACAATTGTACACATCATAGGCAAAATGAATTGATTGGCAAATGTAATAATGACAATTGTACAACATCATAGGCATAAAGAATTGATTGGCAAAAGGAACTGCGGTGACAAATGTAATAATATACATGGTTCAAAAAGACGTATAAAATTCGTCTCATGATACATAAGCTATGAGAAACCCTAAACTAATGCTATCTAGCTACGGCTAAACTGACGTCGTCTAGTCAGACGTCTCATCGCGTCCAAGCGGCGTATCTGTCGGATTCTGCAAAAAAAGACAATAAGACAGCTTTCAGTAAGTATAAACATATAACGACATTTATAAAACAATACAAAAAATAAAAAAGAGTAAACCCTAATACTAACCATGCCGTCGCGAGAACTGAGAATGTCCATCAGGGCGTTTAAGCCCTTCCTGCCTGCGTACTCGCGCTCGTACGGTGTGGGATCACGTCCTGTCATCGACCACTGTCAAAACATACAAAGATTTCATTATGTTATAACTAAAATGTAGAGTGCGCAGGTGATGGAGAAGGTAGAAAAGAAGACTACACACACACACCAACACACATCGAGACACACACACACAATCATTACCCTGTAGCAGCCATTCAACGAGCTGCTCTTCTCTTCTTCTTTTTTTCTTGAACTATTATCCAAAGTATATTTACAACATAGTATAGTCAGTGTCCAGCCGCCCATAGCACAATGGGCATATTCTTTAACATCATATTCTTTAACACTCCCCCTCAAGCTCAGAGTGAGCTTGCATATGATGGATTCCCAATGCTTCACGAAAGTAGCAAAACTTCTCCTTTCCAAGAGATTTTGTGAATATATCCGCAACTTGATCATTTGTCTTCACATACACCAAATCAATCTCATTTGCCAAAACTTTTTCTCTAATGAAGTGATAATGTACCTCAATGTGTTTAGTGCGAGCATGGTAGACTGGATTCTTTGCCAACATGATGCTGCTAATATTGTCACAATATATAATGACACTGTCAAGATAGTCAAAACCAAATTCTACCATAAGTACTCTCAACCATGACTCTTCACATGCTGCCAAAGCTGCTCCACGATATTCAGCTTCTGTACTTGATAATGCTACAGTTGATTGCTTCTTGCTACTCCAACTTATCATACCATTGCCAATAGAAAATGCATAACCACTTGTAGATCTTCTGTCCATAAAATCTCCTGCCCAATCTGCATCTGTGTAACCATAAAGACAAAGCTTCCCATTCTTTTCATAAAACATTCCATAACTGACAGTGGCTTTCACATATCTCATAATCCGTCTCACTGCATCAAGATGACTTTTACATGGCTTTTGTATGAATTGACTCACAACACCCACTGCATAACTCAAATCTGGCCTTGTTATTGTCAAGTAAATAAGGCTTCCAACCATCTTGCGATACATAGTGACATCCTCAATGTAATGTCCATCATCAAACAACTTCACATTTTGATCAGGAGGTGTATCAACCGGTTTTCACGCTGTCATTCCATACTTCTCAAGCATATCCAACGCGTATTGTCTTTGTATCATACAAATTCCTGATAAAGTATTGACAATTTCAATTCCCAAGAAATATCTCAACTCACCAAGGTCCTTCATGTTGAATTCTCTCAACAAACTCTTCTTGACATGCAAAATTTGCTTAGCATGACTTCCAGTGAGAATCAAGTCATCAACATAGATAACAATAACGACGATCTCTCCATCAACATGCTTCAAAAATAATGAGTGATCAGCACTAGATTGTTTAAATCCAATCTTCTTCAAGAATCTGGTTATCTTTTCACACCAAGCTCTAGATGCTTGCTTCAAACCATACAATGCTTTCTTCAACTTACACACATAATATGGAAACTCTGGATGTTGATAACCCTCTGGCTGTATCATATAAACTTCTTCTTCCAAGTCACCATTCAAGAATGCATTATCCACATCCATTTGCCGTAACTTCCAACCGAACATACTTGCCATTGCTATCACCAATCTGACTGTTGTCATCTTTGCAACTGGACTAAATGTCTCATCATAATCAAGACCTTTTGTTTGTGCATAACCTTTACCAACAAGCCTCGCTTTGTATCTTTCCACACTACCATCTGACTTGCACTTGACTTTGTATACCCATTTTGAACCAATTGCTTTCTTTCCACTTGGCAAACGAACCAAATCCCAAGTGTCATTCTTCACAAGAGCATCCATCTCATCATCCATAGCTGACTCCCATTCTGATTTTCCAATTGCCTCTTGAAAACATGTAGGCTCTTTATGTTGCACACGTGAAACCATGTATGCATAATGTGTACGCATGTAACCGTTGTATGTCAATCTATCAACTGGATAACGTACCCTCTCTGATCTTCTCAAATGTGGTGCACTCTTCTCTTCAACTCTTGCATATGGGGGTATATATTTCTCAATATGCTTACTACCAGGTGTCCTCAAATGTGGTAAATCATGCTCTTCATCGAGGCTTTCATCTCCAGAACTCTCTTCAACCACTTTCTTCTTGCCTTTCTCGTATTGCTTCTTATCTCGCAAACGACCACTCCATGGGTTGACACTTCCTGTACTCTCCTCTGCCATATGTGGTCCTGAAATAGTTCTTGTTGATGGTCCTGGCTTATCAACAACATGACGCACATTCTCTTGCTCTTCATACTCATCTTCTATCATCACTGGCTTTGGTTTATACCATGGTTCATGCTCACAAAATCTGACATCTCTACTGACATAAACTTGTCTTGTCGTAGGATCATAGCACTTGTAACCTTTCTTTTCAACTGGGTAGCCCAAGAATATACACTTCACTGCCTTTGGCTCCATCTTCTTTCTTGCTTCATTTGGTACATGAACATAGCAAACACATCCAAAAACTTTCATGTAGGAAACTGTTGGCTTGATCCCATAAAGTCTCTCATAAGGTGAAATTTCATGAATGGCAGCTGTTGGTGTTCGATTCATAATGTGTACTGCTGTATGAACTGCTTCAGCCCAATATGTTAATGGCATATTCATCTCATTCATCATGGCTCTTGCAATCTCTGCTATGACTCTATTCTTTCTCTCAGCAACTCCATTTTGTTGTGGTGTGTATCTGCAAGTAATCTGTCTTCTTATGCCTTGTTTACGTAAGTAATCATCAAAACTGTGTGACATGTACTCTCCCCCTCCATCTGTACGTAGGCATTTAATTTGACAACCATTCTCTTTCTCAACCATAACTTTGAACTCCAAAAATACTTCAAATGCCTCTGACTTTGCCTTGAGAAAGTAAACCCATGTCATTCTGCTGTAATCATCCGTAAGTGTGATAAAATATCGACAACCATTTGGTGTAGCATGATCACAAGGTCCCCAAATATCTGAATGAACAATTTCCAAAGGACTCTGGCTAATTCTCCCCCTCTTTGGAAATGGTAAACGAGATTGCTTTCCAAATTGACAAGCTTCACAAACATGATCAAAATTCAATCTGCCAAACTTTGGTAATCCACGTACAATTTGATTTGATTGCATATGCTTTAATCTTCTAAAATTGACATGACCGATTCTCTTATGCCATAAATTTGCCCAATCATCTTGAGTGGCTGATTTGTTTGCATACATACCACTGTGTAAACATGGATCTCCAGCTTCCAATGAGAACAAGCGACCTTTCTTTCTTCCACGTGCCAATATCTTGCCTGGTTTGCCGTTGTGAAACTCCTCTATGAAGCAGCCATAACGATTAAAACGGACTTGCAACCCTTGATCTGTCATCTGTCCAACTGATGCTAAATTCTTTGTGATTGAAGGCACATATAGAACATCTCCCAATGTGTTGTATGTCCCGTCTTTTTCTAGCAATGGAACTGAACCAACATGTGTAATCCGATGCATAGTATCATCACCTGTAGCGACAAACTCATCCTCTTCTAACTTCTCTTTTCTGTCAAACCATTCACCATGATATGTCATATGATTTGTGGCACCACTATCTAAATACCAATCATCTGTATGATGTGGCTCCACCATGCTTCCAACAACATGCTCCATAGGAAATAAATGTCCACTCGATCTATGGTCATATATATTTTGATCATGAGGATTGTATCCAGCAAAGTTTCCTCCATGTCTGCCATAACCTCGGCCTCTTCCACCACGATCACGATTTTGATTTAGCCTTGTGTAACATTCTCTTTCAAAGTGACCATAAATGCCACATCTGTTACAATATCCATCTCTTTGAGGATGTACAAATCGTCCACCTCCACGTCCACGAGTTCGGGCTCTCCCCCTGCCTCTTTGGCTATAATCATTGTAACTTTGACTTTGTTGGTTTTGCCATTGACCTCTTCCAACATTGTTTCCACGACCATAGTTTCCTCTTCCACCTCTATTGTTTCCACGACCTCTAGAGTAAAAAACCTGATCTCTGGAATTATTATTTGATGTAGAAGGACCTGACTTGCCTAACTTTACCTCTTCTTGCAAACAAAGGTTTACTAACTCTTCAAAATCAGGCATGTGTCCTCGAACAGATATAGATGTATCCAATGACTTGTATTCCGGTCCCAAACCATTCAATGTCACTGAAACTAAGTCATCATCTGGAACTTCAACATTAATGCTCGCAAGATCTTCCTGTATTTGCTTTATCTCTGTCACATAATCTGATATGGATCTATTTCCTCGCCATACACAATGTAACCTTTGCTTCAAGTGAACTTTTCGTGGTTCTGTATTGGAGCTGTTCATTCTTGCTAGTATCTCCCATGCTTCCTTTGGAGATTGAGCCTTCTTCACATGTGGTATAAAGAAGTCACTAATGCATAGTGAAATCCAATGCATCACTTTCCTTGAATTCTCGATCCACTTCTTGTAAGCTTCTACTCCTGCTTGCCATGTTTTATGTGCTTCAACATTCTCTCTATTTGGTTCCAAACCAACCTCGGGACACTCTTGTTCACCTGTAACATAATCCCATAAACCTTTGCCCATGATAAAGTTCTCCATCCTGTAAGACCATATGCTGTAGTTCTCTCTGGTCAGCTTCTCTCCAACAATCTGTGTGACTTGAGTTGAACTTTCTGCCATCTTCACTCTCTCAATTTCTTTCAAAGGATTTTGACAAAATTTCGGCAGAGTTTCGTTTGTATTTGGACAATATCTCAAGTGACAATCTCAACCAAAGTACTCATAAACACTGACATAAAATCTCTCACTGCCAAGGGAAAATCCACTGACTCACTTTGCCACAGACTGACTCAGTACTATGCATAAATACTCTAAAACAATGTCCACATGGACCTGTATGCAAATGCAATCCATACGCTGTCCTGTACCACATATCCATACATCCACCTTCTTCCCATAGTCGTAAACGACATATGAGGTCTTTCGCGAGGCCAGTCGGGGGTTCGCTCCAGTACCTAATCCACCTTGCCAAGGTACCAAAGCTCCCAAGGCAAGGCTTCAAAAAACCTCACTCGACCCTCACAAAGGCTGCAGTTTTCCAAAATACATTGACCGCATATCCATACATAACCACAAAGTACTCAATCTGACAATATAACCGCCTCAACTTCTTCCCACAACCTTTCTTACATAGGCGGCTGTCCATAACGGACCCACAACAACCAAACATAATCTTTGATAACACAATATCATGATGCAGAAGCTCTATGTCGCTCTCCAAAACCTGTGTAAATGCTGAATTCTTCACCTGTAACCTGTAAATCTACTGCCGAGTGCAAAACTCGACATCTTCTATGCTTGTGTGAACTGGCTGTTTGCTGTAGAAAATTGCAGATTTTGGCAAATCTGAGCATGCCAATGCGTCCGGAACGCCCAAAAACATAAAGATAGACTCCTGGATCACTGTATTCCGAGTTCGGGTGAGAGAGTTATGACCAAAAAACCTCTCTTTTTTGCTGTTTTCCAGAGCTGCGGAAACCTGTGTATTGACTGTAGCTCCTCAAACTGAGCTCTGATACCACTTTGTAGAGTGCGCAGGTGATGGAGAAGGTAGAAAAGAAGACTACACACACACACCAACACACATCGAGACACACACACACAATCATTACCCTGTAGCAGCCATTCAACGAGCTGCTCTTCTCTTCTTCTTTTTTTCTTGAACTATTATCCAAAGTATATTTACAACATAGTATAGTCAGTGTCCAGCCGCCCATAGCACAATGGGCATATTCTTTAACATCATATTCTTTAACATAAAAATCTCATAAACCCTAAACTATCGAACATGCATAAAGAGCAATGTGAAAACACTTACAAAATCGGCCTCAAATGATGCCCATCCACCGCTCCCCAAGTGGTGCGAGCTCCCTGCCTCTACTCGCGCTCTGGCTGCATCCTTTTGTTGCTTCCACTTGTCGGGATTCTCGCGCGCTGCTTTCTTCGCATTCTTCCAATCTTCTTTGGCCAGCCAATCTGGCCTGTTCCACCCATTCTTGATTGCTTTTTGCACTTCGGAACGCTTGTGTTTGCAGTATTCGCGCATTCGAATCTTCATCAGGTCTTCATTGAAGCGCTGATCCCGTGTTGGAACGGGAAACTCATCATGAAGTATGCTGATGACTCTGTTTTTTAAATCACTTGGTACTTCACTCCATTTGTTTAGTATGTAGTGTCTAAACAGCTGAGAGCAAAGACCACGCATGCGCGAGATTACCTTCTTGCCGTCATCATCCATGATGATGCCGCCGCTGATGTCGACGGAGTAAGGCAAGCCCTCTGGCCGGTGACGCGTGAACCTGGGTGTCCCGGCAGGGGTCTCTAGCGGCGTGTCGATGGGGGTACGGACGTCAGGTGTCTCCACCGGCGTCTGGGCCCCGAAGCGAGGAGTGTCGAGTGGGGTGGCTCCTGGCGGAGTAGGTAGAGGTGTGTAGCTTCTAGGAACAGTCAGCCGTGCAAAACCTGGAGTAGATGGCGATGCTGTGGCTGGTGTGGGGGCGGGCAAAGAAGGGGAGGGTAAAGAGCCTCGTCGAACACGAGGCGGTGTGGAGGCATCGGTGGCGGAATCCCCACAACAACCGCCACCGCCACCACTAGAGCGCCGGTGTCTAGACGAGTGTGAAGCTCGTCTCGTCGACGCCGAAGCTTCGGAGCGCGCCGAATGCTCCGAAAGAGAGGGAGATGCGGATGGAGTAGGAACGCGCGATGATGCGCCAGAGCGATGACGCTCCACGTACCACTGTCTCTGCTGCGGTGACAAAGAAGAAAGAAACTCCTCATCATCCATACCTGCATTAAACACACGAATATTTAAACTTAATATTGAATGAATAGAGTAGACAATGACGCAAAGAGAGAGAAATACAATGACGTAATGACGCATATAAATACAATGACGCAATGAATCGAGTGATAGAAGAGGCAAGTCGAAAACTCAGAATTTTCAATCAAAAGATGTGAGCGCGAGTAGAAAAGAGCGTTATACACCATGGAAGGTACTTAGAGAGCCAGAGCTTTTACAACACGGAGCAAAATTGTTCAAATACAATATTTGTGGCTTTAAGAGATCTCTCTCTCATCCTCGCATAACTCAGCATAACTTCCTATATCTATATAGAGCTCTCCGTTTAAACACATATCCTCTGTTTCATTTTGTAGCTCCTCTGCATGCACCCCATATAGAGTAGTAGCATCTTGATGCTCGTCTGGCACCACCGCAGCGGCTTCTGATTGAGCATCTTCTCTGATCTCCTCCATTGATGTTGTTGTGATTGGCACATGGTAGCCTTCATACGTCCTTGCACTACGAGGGGCTACCTCTATGACGTACCACCAGTTTGATGTAGACTTTGTAGGATGAAATATTACCTGCCAGAGCCACATAACTTACATGAGAGCTTTCAAGCACATAACTCGTAAAAGGGGGATGTTAACTATTTACATACTTACTTGTTCACAATGCTCGGGTAGTATGAAAGTGTCTCTTAGGTCAGTCCATTTCTTAGTAGAATCCACCTCAAGAAAACCAGACTCTCCTCTACGCACAGTAGCGTTGCGACCCTCCATGATTATCTTGAACCATTGCACGTCGAACAAGTCGACAAAAAATCCTCTGTAATCGATCCTCAAAATCTCTTGCAGCGTGCCGAAGTAAGTGAGTTCCGCCACCACAGGATCTGCATCAGAGGAACGTCGTCGACTAGACTGTTCAAATTTTGCCATGATTCCACAATCTTGAGTAAAACGCTTTTTGTCGATTCGTTCCACCCTAAAATGTCGACCTTTACACCATGCTGCTGTGTATGACTTATACTACAACGAACAAAGGTTATGAGTGGCCGTTCAAACGTTTATAAATAAAGTCACTTGCTAGTCGTACATTGCAAACTTACCTTGGTCGCGCAACCCCGAGAGTACTCCCACTCTTCTTCAGTCACTTCGTCACCGCATTGTTGTGCGCTTTTCAATTGGTTGTGCAACCATCTTAAGCTCATGAAGGTTGGTAGGCTCTCCAGAACCGCTGGATAGTGCATCGGTGGTCGTCTTCCCCGTCTCCACTCGATTCGTGCCCTTTGTCGCTCTTGCTTTGCATCCTCATATTGTGAAATCCACTTTTGCATCACTGGATTGTGAAGCATGCAAAATCGGTTGATTTTAGCCTCTAGATCTTCCGTCATCTTCTTCTCAACACCGAGATTGCACATGACAATCCCAGATATGCGCTCATCATCTATGGTTCGCCATAGCGTGTCCCGAGATTTATCAAATCCGTCTAGCCACTCTCCAATGTACACTAGGGACTCTGATACCAACCAACCTTCTGCCATGCTACCCTCCGGACGCGCCTTTTGATGCACATATCCCTTAAGCGTTTTCATGAAACGCTCTAAGAAGAACATCCATCTGCAATGAACTGTGCCAGCTATTTCCACCTCATCAACTATGTGAACAAGAAGATGCACCTGAATGGTTAGCATTGTAGTAGGAAAATGTTTCTCAAACATGCACACAAGCTCCGCAGCATTTAGTTTGGCGAATGGTATGGAGTCTACGTTGATCTCCTTTTGTGAGATCCATTGCACCAGCTTTGCAAGTTTGTAGATTGTGTTACGGATGTCGAGAGACAAACATCCCTCAATGGCAACCGGTAAAATAAACTGTAAAGTATGTGCAGCAATGATATTAAAGTCCACATTTCATGCAATGATATTAAAGTCCACTATGAACGTACCTGACACATTTTATGCCAATCGTGTGACTTCAAACCGGTAAGCTTTCCTTCTTTAGTAAAACACGTTCGGAGCGAGTGCATTACGCCAGTGGGGGTCCGCAAAGATCGAATGGTCTCTTTTACTTTGCGTTCTTGGGCTCCTGTGAAAATCCATGGTGCTTTAGGGAGTTTTATTGATCCATCAGACGCTGTTTACGGCCAATATTGCTCCATACGATCCACATTTCTAAGGTCAACTCTGGCTCCTAAAGTATCTTTCTTGCCGGTCAAATGGTCCCATAGTAGATTACCCACATTCTTGAATATGTGCATTGGATCGAGCAAGTGATTGATCATGAGTCGGGGCCAGTATGGTAACTCGTACCATAGAGATAGTCTCTTCATCCCTGGAGGCAATCCGTCATCGCACATCTCCTTCTGCTCTAACCATGCTTGTGCAGACATCCTTGGTGGCTCTCTTCCCAAAAAGCCGTCGCGTAACACATGATTCTCTGGAAGATACGCTTGATGACCTTGGTAGATTTGCTTCTTCAGTGAGGGTGCCCTACGTGCATTCAGTCTAGGTCCACATGTGACACATGCTCTGTATCCGCTTGTTTGAAGCCCTGCATGTATACACATGATAATAGATCAACTATGGGAAAAAACAAGATTTACAGTGTCTGAGTGAGGAGTGTCAATAGATCACCTGAGCATTCTGTTAGCCCGGGATAGTCATGCATGGTCCACATTAGAATGCCTCTGATCAAAGCATTCCGTCGTCCTGTGTGTCGGCTCATATCCACCACCTCTATGCCAATCCACAGTTGTTGTAGCTCTTCCAATAGTGGACGAAGATACACATCCATATTCCCCACTTTATATCGCCCTGGCACAATCAAGCTTAGCCATAGGTGCCCCTTCTTCGTAGTCAACCACGGGGGAATGTTGTAGTTGACGATGACAACGGGCCATACACTGTAAGATGTTGATCTTTGACCAAATGGATTTACGCCATCCATAGCCAGGCCTAAGCGCAAATTTCGAGCTTCCCTGGCAAAATCCGACCATGTTCCATCTATATGTTTCCACGCTACGCAATCTGCAGGAATTCGTAGCACACCATCCAAAGATTTATTCTCCTCATGCCATGATGCTAGGGCGGCCATGGACTTACATTCGAAGAAATGCTTGATGCGAGGAAGCAGAGGGAAATGTCGCAAAACCTTTTGTGGAATTTTTGTCCCGTGGAGATCTACTCGATATCTTTCGGAATCACATTTCGGACACTTCTCCATGTCTATGTATTCCCCTCTGAAAAGAATGCAGTCATTAGGACAAGCGTGGATAGAATTGTAATCCATCCCCAAGTTTCGCAAAATCTTTCTTGCTTCATCTCGGGAATCTGGCATCACATTGTCAGCTGGTAGTATGTGCTCTTTCAGCAATCTACACAACATAAAAATATGATTCAGTCGTGTAAAAATCTATCAGATCATTATACATTTAGAGTTCTATTAAAGTAAACTAATTGTAATAGATCACCTGAAAAGCGTTGTGACGCTAGTGTCACTCCATCCAAACTTTGTCTGCATGTTGAGAAGAACCAGGAGTGCTTTCAATCTAGACATACGTGCTCCATTATACAATGGCGTATCGGCTTCACTTTTCATATCATCATAGATAAGCCTTTCTGAATCCATGATCGTCTCGATCATTTCATCAATCTCGGGCTCAAACATTGCCTCGTTGGGAATGTGCTCTGCATGATCATCCCCGAGCTGTCAGAGGCTACATCTTGTGGCCTCACATATGCTGCTTGACCAAAGCGCCTGCGAACACGTCTATTGGGTTGCAAGATTGCTGCTTGTTGGCCAGCGTCAGAGTCCGACGAGTTATAATTGGCAACAACTCGATCTATAATAGATGGATCGAACTCGCCAAATTCGCGAACGTGCTGCAAAGAAACACGTCTTGTCCGTCGCACAGCATGCTTGCATTGATTACAAGGACATAAGACCCTCGTTGAGAGATAGGTGTTTCGGTTGGACGGTCCCACATCCTCGTCGCTACTCATAATGAGGATAAAAAACTTATAACCTGGACAACAAATTTAATATTCTATTGGCATTCTTCGTCTCTCTCTCTCTCTCTCTCTCTCTCTCTCTCTCTCTCTCTCTCTCTCTCTCTCTCTCTCTCTCTCTCTCTCTCTCTCTCTCTCTTTACCTCACATTCTCTAGTCATGTCCAATCCCCGCACACCTCGGTCTAGAGGTGCACGGAGATCAGAACCACCGGGTTATAATCTCGTCTTTATTGGTCAATACCTATATTTGTGGGTAGAAGAAATCTACACACCCACGTCTACATGATACTGCATGTAGTGGACAAAACCCCTTTGCCTCTTCTCTAGCTGTAGCACTTCACTTCATCTTAACATCTTTTCACAGTAGATCTTTTCACTGTTCGTCTAACTCTAAACCCTAAACCGTAAGTAATTCTTGCGTGGACTCGATCTAACGTAAATAAGCGTAAATCTAAATAAACGTAAATCTAACTAAAAATAACGCTAAATCTAATTTAACGTAAGTCTAATGACTAGAGGTTGTCTAGATGGTCATTGTGTCGGGGATGTAGTGACTCTTGCCGCCCTAAAGATCCACCTTCTTCCCTATCTTCTGAAGACATTTCACCAGTACTTTTGGATCGACGGAGCCCACCATGAGTGAAGGCAGCAATACCCTATATTCCATTGAGGGCTTTCTTCACCCGCTTCATGCAGGCATCGCAGTCTATGGAGACCTAAATCTAATCTAATATAACGTAAATCTAAATCTAGCTTAAATAAACGTAAATCTAGTTAAAAATAAACCTAAATCTAATTTAATGTAAGTCTACATATAACCTAATCTTTAACGTCTTTTAAGATAGTTTCCTACGACGTTATAACTCTCTTCTTCTTGTGTGTGTGCGCGTGTGTGGATGTGTGTGCCAATAAAAAGAGATAAATGGTATAACCTTTCTATCACCCATGCCAAGTATGATAGATTGATTATGCCATTTCCCTCTTGAATAATAGGTCTTGAGGTCAACTCCTCGTCGGCTAGATCTTTAGGTTTTTTAATTTTAATTAGTTTCCTACGACGTTAAATTAGTTTCTCTCTCTTTCTCTCTCAATGTGTGTGCGTTTTTTTGGATCGTATGCATGTTTTCTCTCTCTTTTCCTCTCTCAATGTGTGCGTTTTTTGTTTATGCATGTTCTCTCTCTCTTTTCCTCTCTCAATGCGTGCGTTTTTTGTTTATGCATGCTCTCTCTCTCTTTTTCTCTTTCAATGTGCGTGTGCATTCTTTGTTTATGTATGTGTGTGTGCGTTTTTGTTTTTGTTTGTACTCTCTCTCACACACACACACACGAGGAGAGGAAGGAGAGCCAGGTATGCTCCTTCCCTCTCCTCATTCTCATGTTCCCTTCCCCTCTTTCTCTCTCCCTCTCTCTCTCTCTCTCACACACACACATACACACACACATAGTGTTTTTGAGAGAGAGAGAGAGAGAGAGAGAGAGAGAGAGAGAGAGAGTGAGGGAGAGCGTTACCTGCTCCTTGCTTGAGGGCGCCGAAAAACTCAGATCTGAGATCTGAGTTTTTGGGCGCCCTCGGTTATTTTTTTACCCCAGCCGGCGTCGTTATAAGCGTCGCTATAAGCGTCGCTGTGTGAGCGTCGCTAATATGAAGAGCCTCTTGTAGTGAAAACAATTCAAATAAGTTCTAATGTAATAGCCCTATTACTCAACAAAAATAACTTTTCCAATTTCTCATGAGTTTGCCGCTATCCGCGAACTTTCTCTGTCTAACCAACAGAAAGGATTTATTCGCTAACCGTGAATTGCGCAACCTTCTCATCTCGCTAACCGCGAGGCATCCCGCTACCCGCGAGGCATCTTGCTAACCGCGAGGCATCCCGCTACCCACGAGGCATCTCGCTAACAGCGAGGCATCCCACTACCCGCGAGGCATTCCGCTAACCGCGAGGCATCCCGCTACCCGCGAGGCATCTTGCTAACCGCCAGGCATCCCGCTACCCGCGAGGAACAAAAGAGAACCGATAACCTCAAATTAATCTCCGCTATCCGCGGAATCATCTCGCTACCCGCGAGAACAAAATATATTCTTTCAACAATTCTTCTCATTAATGATTCATCAAACATGATCAACCAATTCTTCATATCAATCAGAACCCACTTATCAAACAATAACAATTTATTAAGCAATAACAATTCAACAAACAGTAACAATTTATCAGACAGTCCTTTCATTAATCTATGAAAACATATTCTTGTTTCATGTGATAGAATCACGTTTCTCGGATGGTTTAAGGGGTTCCCTATGCTTAGCTTCCCAAGTCAAACATGAATAGCAATGCAGAATTATAAATTTGTCTTACCGGATTTGGAGCGCGTGCAGCTAACTCCTGTACTAGAGGTTGGACGGCTTCGACTTCTTCTTCGGTTGATGCTTCCGCATGAGATACGTTCAAGGTAGACACCTTTCTTCCCACCTTCCTTGGTGGTGCAACGGCATGGGCGTCCTTAGAACTTCGTGTTACACGCTTCGGAGCCACAGCTTCAGAATGGAGAAAAGAAAAGCGCGTTTATGGAGAGAGAGAGAGAGAGAGAGAGAGAGAGAGAGAGAGAGAGAGAGAGAGAGGGTGTGTCCACAAATCGGGTGTCCACAAATCGGGTGAAGGGACGTCGAAGTTTGAAGATGGAGATGGCTTGAAGGTGAGAGGTTAAGGGAGAGAGGCTTCCTCCGGCGCGTCGTTGCAAGAGAGCTTCTGCTTCTGTAGATGTGTGTGTTCAAAGTGAGAGGAGAAGGGTCCTTTATATAGGCCCTAGGGGGTACTAAGAATACTGAGAGGTTTCAAGAATAGGAGAGGAAAAAAGCTCGCGCATCGTCGCGGCTCTATAAAAATATATATATATATATATATTTTATTATTATTATTTTATTTTATTTATTTTACTTTTTTTTTGGATACGCTCTATACTTACAAGTTCCCATTGTACTTTGAAAGAGAGAAAGAAAGAAGTATCCTAATTTTGACTCACCTCTCTTTCTTTCCTAAAAATACTATCTCTAAGCTTTTTCTCCACACATAGATTAGGTTCCCACATAAACCTATTGTTCCACATAAAGAAAAATCATAAATAAATAGATTCTGAACCGGATTTTCAATCTGATTGCTCTGATAAACTCATGATGACTCACAAAATTGAGAATCTCAATTACTTTGCAAAATAACTGAAATGACTTATATGGATAAATGTTGGGTACATTACAATTGATTTATTGCTTCTTGCATATTTCAAACGTCTTCTTGAGTCTGATTGTAGTGCTGCGTCATTTTGTTAATGCGAGCCTGTTCGAACTCCTCAGCTATCGCCCCTTCCTCTCTTGTACGTTTGTTTACCGACATTATAATATGCTGGATAGCCATTACAAAAAAATATCGCACATCGTTGGGGTGTAGTTATGTAATTGAAGTTCCTTTAGAAGCGTGATAATATGAAAGTAAGTAAAGCTGTTGCTTCTTTTAATACAAACGTTGCAGCAAACAAACAATGAAACAGCACGATTACGTATGTTTGGTACATCCAAAATTTGACTGAGGAGCAACAAGGCATTCAAACAAGTTCACCAGCCACAACTATAGTCATCAACCTGCATGGGCACGGTTACCTGTTCGTGCCGGATGGTATTCCCAAGATCATGTTCTAACAAAACATGCTCTACACAGTATACAAGTTTTTTCGTGGCACTACATACATAAACACTTGAGTCAGTAACACATTACAAAGAGACACTACTTCCAAATGTACCTAGATATGCCTTACGTTTTTACACGACCGTGAAACAACTTGCTTTGCCCGGAGTTTACGTAGTAGACAATTTTATCTTCAATGTCAAATAACAACAGACTCTAAAACCATCAAAGATGAGGAGAAAGATCCTAAATCCAACATGGTTTTTACAACGCAAGAAGAAACCACGATTGATTGTATGCAGTGACCAGAAAGCGTGCTAGATCAAAATTGACTCTGCTAAACCAGCCCATTAGAGCCAAAAAGGAAACTCCACTGTTTTGTAGCATAGGCGATATCAATGGATCTATTACGTATATTTTGTTTTGAACCTTAGTAGGCAGAAGCAAGATAGTATGCCCAACATGAATCAATGGTAGAGATTAGACTTAAGATATTTTAGCGAGCTGTCACTGCCACAAACCCATGAGTCAATACCAAGCGACTAGGGCAGCTATTGTATTCCATAAGCCACTGACTCGCTTGGTATTGACCCATATTTTAGCGATAGTGAGCCATCTAATGAAACAAGTGTGACTTATAAAAGAAAAACTTGAGATGTAACACAGCAGCGTTGACAACTGTCACGAAGAAATGGGTCAATACTAAGCGAGTGGTATCACTATGCAATTCCATAAGCCACTGATTTGCTTGGTATTGACCCATGTCTTGGTAGTGAGCCATTTAATGAACCAAGTGTGACTTATAAAGAGCTTGAGAAGTACCACAAAGCAATGTTGACGACCGCATCTGTTGCGTTGGAGTTGGAGAAACTGCGCATGTACAGGAAGTCTTGTTGATCAAGGTTGAAAATGCAAGCCTCCTCTGACCTTCTAGGCAGCAGTATCTATGCATGCAGAGGCGCTGACCTGACCAGAACTTGAAACTCCTCTTCGTTCTCTTTGTTGATTTGCTCTAAAATAATCAACTCATATGATAAAGGCTCCTCGTTGGATGGCCCTTGTGAAGCAAAGCCTTTCCCTTGCCTTTCTTGAGCTTTATCCGTGGTTGCCTCAGGCTCCTCCCTAACAGACACAGGGTCCTCCCTAACAGGCAAGGGCTCCTCCCTTACAGGCACAGGCTTTGGATCCTCCATCCCTTGCTCATTTTCCTTCATAATTGGTTCCTCCATAAATGTCTCTGTTTCTTCAATGACCACCTCAGGGTCCACCCTGGCCTGCTCATGCCCCTTATCAGCCTGCTCATGTCCCTCATCATCCTGCCCATCTGTGTCATTCCTCTGGACCCGTGATTGTGTCCTTCTGCTATTTAATCCACCCCTAGAAGGCTCTATCTATCGTGCACGAGGATGGAGAGGGGGATGTTAACAATATCCATTGTTCTCATATTATGGATAGGTACTGGCTGAAGCAGCCCATTGTAGCGGAAGTGCAGCCTCCAAAGAGCGTCAAAATCTCGCGGCATGATAGTAACGTGGTGTGCATGGGCAGCCAGTATATATCCATCGTTGAAGAATTCAACGAGGTAGTCTTCTCCAATTTCTTGTAGGCAGATAAGTGCACTGCTGGCCCATCGCATGCCAACTCTCCACTGCTCGCAAATCTCTCGCAGTACTCGCTGGAAAGGAAGACGTGGAATGGCCGGTTGCACGTGTCGTTTGATCCTTCGCAGCTCTTGCAGTACACCTTTGTGCGCCTCATATCAGTGTCTTCTTGCTTGAGCATTCAAAGAGTCACATGTTGCCCTTCTAGACATGGCCTTTGCACGAGGCATCTCTACAAATAGCATAACAGAAAACGACATGTCATTTGTTGCACAAGGGACTTAAGATTTCTAGGGTTATCACGAAGCAAAGAAGTGCACCAAATACGGCTGTATTGCCTCTACTCGCTTGGTACTGACCTCAGGAAAGGTCAGTTTCAAGCGAACATGTGCAACAAACAGAGTTCACCTTCCCTTATTCGCTTGGTATTGACCTCAGAAAAGTGTAATAGAAAACATCATTTATATTTTTTGAGGTCGGTACCAAGAAAATAGGTGCATAGAATAGAGTTTTCCTTCCCTTATTCGCTTGGTGCTGACCTCAAAAAGTGTAATAGCAAACATGACTTATATTTTTTGAGGTCAGTACCAAGCAAACAGGTGCATCAAACAGAGTTTGCCTTCACTTATTTGCTTGGTACTGACCTCAAAAAAGTGTAATAGCAAACATCATTTATATTTTCTGAGGTCAGTACCAAGCGAACAGGTGCAACAAAATACCAATGTGAAGTAGAGGAACGAGAGCTCCAGTGAACTCAAGGTGAGTCCATGCTGACATAACTGTCATGTCGTGCCCTCCCATCACCTCCCCTAGTACCACCCCCCCATGTCTACCTCTCATCAAAACGCATGGCGGTATTCCAACCCACAGCCTCACAGACCACTCATCAGCCAAAATCTAGGTCCTGCTTTTCAAGCATTTCCGTCTAGTCTATTTACCCAACAGCTTTTTCAGAACCTCCCTCAAGGTTTCGCAGAGCAACTACAGGAAGCTTGGAAAAGTGGTGATGCCTTTCCAAGGGACACTCCCATAGCACTAGCAGGCCCGCATTCGGGCCCTCCTCATGAGGTCCCCCCTTGGTACTCCCTCGATGGTAACCCCGAGCATTCTCCACCGACACAGGCCGGGAGTGGATGCTGTCAACACGGGAGTCAATCCTCGAGGTAAGCCGCTAGTAATTATGCCTGCCTCAGGTGCAGAAGAGCAGTGGAAGATATCCCACACCTTTTCCTCAACTGCCAAACCAACACCCCCATCCTTTCCCCCTTAGTCAAAACCCTTGGCCACCAATTAGGGTGGAAACAACTACTCTTAGGGGACTCACCTAGCCTCCTCTTTGACTTTTGGAATAGGTTTAGGGAAAAATTCTTATGGATTATTTGCAAGCTCAGAAATTCTTTCCTTTTTGTTTCCAATTTTCAAGCTCCTAGTTTGAAGATCTTATTTGCTAGATGCTCTCTGCAGGATGCTAACCTCAAGATGGAACAAATGAGGATCTACAGGCACAGAGTCTCAATCCTCAAAGACTCTCTGGAGCTTTATGCAAGAAGGGCTGACGACCTGCAGGGATTTCTTAGTACTAACCACAAAAAAGTATAATAGCAAACATCATTTTATATTTTCTGAGGTCAGTACCAAGCGAACAGGTGCATCGAACAAAGTTTTCATTCCCTTATTCGCTTGGTATTGACCTTAGAAAAGTGTGATAGCAACCATCATTAATAAAGACGATGGTCAGTACCAAGCGAACAGGTGCACCAAACAGGGTTTACCTTCCCTTATTCGCTTGGTACTGACCACACAAAATACAAGTGCACAAAAATGTAATAGCATACCTCTTCACTATGTGTAGAGTTCTGCGTCACTAAAGCACTACAGAACAGGAGTAAGAGGAGGATGCACAAAAAGGAGGAGCACTAGAGAGTAAGAGGAGATGCACAAAAAGGGTTGGGAGCACAAAAGAGATGGTTTGCTTATCACGTAGCGTCGACGGGGGTAGAGTTAAAATGATGGGTAGTAGAGGATACGAAAAGAGGCAGAAGAGCGCTCATCTAGGACAAGGGTATAGTTAAAATGTTTGGTGGGGGTACTGCCTCTAAACTTGGAATGCTTACCTCGGCGAGGGTGACAACTTCACTTATGTGCATGATTACACCCGATATTGTGGTTGGTAGATCATACTGCATGGAAATCTGAGCCCATTTATTACTGGTTTTCCTTGTGAGCACAACCCACGTGCCTTTTTCGAGTGACCGTTTAGAGTCAAACGTTGATCGCCCTTGTAGTCGCCATCTCCATCTCCAAGTAGAACAAACAAATCGCCGTTGCCTTTGCCTTTTTTGTGCTCTTCCCCTTGGCCACCTCTCGTGATCCTGCATTGAGCGACCTCCACTGGTTTGAGTCCTTTGCTGCCACGTCACCATCACCCTTGCCTTCACCTTTTGTTCCTCTTCCTCCTGGCCACCTTCTAGTTCTTGCTTCTTAGAGACCTGTGACATCACCATCCAACTTGGCGCCATTGGATATTGCAGAGACAGGTTCTTTCTCCCCCCAACCCCCCTCTCTCTCTCTCCCCTTCCTGTGTGTTGTTAACTGTGTGCGCACCGAAGCCACTATGTTACGGGGTTAGAGCACAATGGGAACAACACTCCAAGGGCCAAAGAGTGGTCATTAGGGTAAGATTAGAAGTCTCGCACCGCATGGTTGGAATAATTACTCCTTATGTGATCGTGCCTGAGTTGTTATTCAATGTTATGTTTGTGCATAGTGATTGAGTAGGCCTATATACCTATTACTGATAACATTAAATGATCTGTTCTAATCCACCTGTTCCGAATGGACGTGGGTACAACGAAAATTCAACTTGGGTCAGAACCAAGTGAATAGGGCCCTTTGGAGATTCTTGGGGCCCATATTCGCCTGGTTCTGACTCAAGTGACGTCACCTATTATGACATTAGCGCACGGGACAGAACCAAGCGAATAGAGACCTTGAGGGATACTCGAGGCTCAATATTTGCTTGGTTATGACACCAAATACAAACCAATTTTGAATAGTAGTTTTGGTTTGCTTTTTCTTTCAGTCACATGGGAATCATAGTCCTGGAGACAGACGTTGTGGGTACAGCGGAAATTCAACTTGGGTCAAAACCAAGCAAATAGGGCCCTTCACAGATTGTTGGTGGCCCTATTCGCTTGGTTCTGACTCAAGTGACGTCACCTATTATGACATTAGCGCTCGGGACAGAACCAAGCAAATAGAGACTTTGAGGGATACTCGAGGCTCAATATTTGCTTGGTTATGACACCAAATATAGACCAATTTTGAATAGTAGTTTTGGCTTGCTTTTTCTTTCAGTCATGGGGATCATATTCCTGGAGACAGACGTTGTGGGTACAACGTAAATTCAACTTGGGTCAGAACCAAGCGAATAGGGCCCTTCATAAATTCTTTGGGCCCCTATTCACCTAGTTCTTACTCAAGTGACGTTACCTATTTTAACATAAGCGCACGGGACAGAACCAAGCGAATAGAGACCTTGAGGGATACTCAAGGCTCAATATTTGTTTGGTTATGACACCAAATACATACCAATTTTGAATAGTAGTTTTGGCTTGCTTTATCTTTCAGTCATGGGGATCGTAGTCCCAGAGACAGTCGATGTGGGCGAGGATACATGTGAAGAAAAACTATTCACGTTCTTATACAACGCCCGTGCTCATCACCGTGCACCAGAACTATCAGGAATGTTTAATGCAGATTTTTCTATACGGAGGATTATAGATTGCTCATTTGAGTACCTACAAACCCATTGCAACAGTATGAGGCAGTCATTTGTGACAATTCCATGACAATTGATGGCATGAGATATGTGCACCCAGCCAACCTTGACCCTGACAAGAGTGCTTCAAGGAGACTGAATCGCTGTCTAGAAAAGTGTCCCTCCAATGCACCGCTTGTACAAGACAGGTGTATGAAGCACTTCAAAAAGTGTCGCTTAGTGGAATTCTACCACGGGTTTGTCTGTTACTTGTACTTGCAGACGGATGGTGAGTCAGAGACTTACCAGTCAACAACTTTTGGTAGTTGTCCATTGGCGCCGAAGGACGAGGTAGAGGATGTGGAGGTGCAGTTTGACCCAGAAGAAGAGCAGGTAGAGGTATTAAAGGAAACATTTGATGCGGGTTTGATGCGGGCTTAACTCTTGTTTCTCTTGCGGATGCAACAATAAGGTGCAAGCAAGAAAGCCCAAATAAGGAAGTGACTTTGCCTCTGAATTGCGCTCCTAGCTTTGCTATGGCCGGTGACACCCACTACGTTCTGCTCATAGATATCATGCATGAGCTTCAATTGCGAATTTTTGTGACGCAGACATGGGATTTGTGGATGATAATGGAGTGGACCAACATCTTATTGCTGACACAGCTGTCCACGACTCACCGTTTACTTCAAGGTGGCAACTGATCAAAGACACATTCAATGAAACGAAGTCCGGAGAGGCCAATTTACCAACAAATGAGCAGTTTCAATCGACAAAAAAACAATTCGGCTTGGAAAACATGGGTAGGCACGTGGCACCCAGAGCTCAGGTAATGAATAGTCAATCTATTCACTTGTGGGGAAGGTCGATGCTGGAAATGGACGAGAATCAAATGGTAATTTTTAAAGGCAATCAGATGGTATTGGAGATGGCCCAGTGATAAACTATCATGATCAATCTTTTTGTTGACAGGTGCTAGTGTATGACAATAGCTTCCTTAGAAGAGCGGGAGGGTCACGACAAGGGCTTGTCACTGGAGTACAAGGCAAGGATGCAGCGTCGTCTCACTACATCGAGCGTTTCAACCACAAAAAGGTTTGTAGAAACAATTCAAGTACTTGCCAATTGTACTCATCTCACTTACGGCCCATAAATGCTTTACTATTTTTTTGTAGATCATAATATACCACAAGGAATACTCTGAGGACAATGCAAAGTTCTCACTGTTTGCAATGAAAGTTATTACAAGATTGTGTGGTGGGCACCCCCTCCCACTAAACGCAAAAAGACTAATTCTTATTGAGAAACAATTTGCTCTATGCATCTTTGGCATTGGGTATGGGTGCCAAGCACTCAGAGCCCCCTATTTCATGTCCTACATAGCTCAGGCTCAGGCTATAGGGGTTGAAGACCCGGAGATCTTAGATCCATACAACAAGCGGTTTTTTTTAAGGGAAAGAAGACACCTGATGCCCGTGGGGATGCTGTCATTAACAAAGGGACGAGCTCATCTACAGAGCTTGCACATCGAAGAGGTACAAAGTGAGGAAGAAGGAGGTGCATCGAGGAAAATAAAAACGACGGGCTCAGGTCCCCACCTTCTCCCTCGGGTCCATCTTCTCCCGCTTCTGACTTGTGACCATCTCCACCTCGCATGGCGCTCCCCCGCATTTGAATTTCCCCAAGCCATTTGTTTCTTCTCTTTACGGATATGTTGTAAAGACCGTGTAATTTCTGAACCCTTAAGAATCTCCTTGTGCGTTGCTCTATGAATTAGTCGTCTATAAGTCCATTGGTGTAACTCTAATTGGCTATTGGCCTTATCCTTTCCTCCCCCATGTCTAGTGTGCTTAAAATAACCTATTCTTGCCATGTAGTGGGTTTTTTCCATGCCTTTTGTGGACCATATTGATAGCGAGCCGGATATCTTGGCAAAATATGGATCATGGTTGAACAATATGTGCTGCATTGAAATAAACACAGGTCAGTAGAGTACAATTTAAAATTTTGTTTTGTATACGTAGAATGCTAATCCACCATGTACTGTGTGATATGTTGCCCACCCCACCCTGTAAGGTAAGCCTTCTTCCAATCCAACAAGTTGCTTCAATGATGTGAGCTTACTTTGGTCACAAGAATGCTGCTCAACGTAGTGGAAAATTTTTTATAGTGATTTCCACACGTTCGCCTTGTGATTTTGGATTGCCCCACCACCAACATTGTCTTTAACCACTTTATGTAACTGTTTCCATTTTTTGAACAGGTTTCTCCTTTCTTCTCTATCTGAATCTTTGAGGCTAAACCCAAGAAACCTTTTGGCCTTCACGCCGCCTATCGATGCTTTCCTAGGTACCTTGTAAGGACTTTGAGACATCTTAGGGTCCTCTTCAATTTTGACATTGCCTCCTTGCAAACCAATGTGAGAACACTCCCTCTAATGCTTTGACTCTTTTTGACTCACTCTCTAGTTTTAATGTCCATGCAAAACATATGTACAAATGAACCACCTTTTCAATTATTCGACAGAGTGCATGAAGTGTATAGACGTGAACTCTACTCAGAGGAATATCAAGCACTGGCCTAAAAGATTTATCTTGAAGATGTCTGTTGGGAGCCCTATTTCATTGCACACTCTCAAGAAATTGTGCATCAGCCATGCAATATAAGCATGGATTTGCCACAATTGCTCCGTTTGTTATGTTGTACATACATTTAAGAGTCTTTAAGTCACCTGCCATGTGCCATTCCACTGTATAGTCACTAAATTCTTCCACTGAAAGAACGACTCCGTTTCTTTGTTCACTGATGATAGACGGAATTTGGGTTTGAATAAAAACCCAATCAAGCATTTCAAAATTTTCCTTATCAACCTGCAGTGAAAAACAAAAACACAAAATCAACAACCAAATAATCAATATTTTTGTTATTATAGAGAGAATGAAGTATACCTGAAATGATCCTAGAGTTAGAATGTTGTTTTCGGATTGCACACTGAAGTATCGTGGATCCTCTTTCTTTATTGATGGATCCAGAGCTCTATTCATGAGGGTAATGGTGACTCTCTCCAGCTTCTTGTCTTCAGGACCTCGCACTCATCGAGCTTCAAAACAAACTTAAGAACCCCACCGTACTCCTCTCAGCTGATGTCAAAGAAGTGAACTGCATACCTTTGCAATGATTCAAGATCAATGAAGAGGTTGTTGTTCTCTTTAAATTGTACCTCTCTGCCGCCCTTGCCTAAGAATGTTGCTTCAATATGGAATGGTGACCCAAGTTTCTCAAACATCTCATCGTTTATGTGTCGGCAAGCAGCCTTTACATGTGATGGCTTTGGCAGCAATGATCCTCTCTGTAGTTTATTTTGAGACTTTTTAGCTAATGCTTTGAAGAGTGCCCTGTATCCCATCTAACAGATGCCACTCTCATCAAGTATTGCTTGCACTTCCATTGGTTCCAACTGATTCTCGTTCATTAAGGAGGTAAGGAGCCTCCCTTTCAACTTACAAAATTTTTTCTGAGTTATCATCTCTTCAACTACTTCTTTTGGAACTGGACGGTTGTAATGCACTCCGGCATTGAAGCCTACACCGTTCGAGTTTGGGTGCAGTAAAGACCTGCCAAAAAATCACCATGCATTATGATCATGTATAGGAAAGTGTATCCATTTCTTAGTTAAGCACATTGAAGATACAAAAGCAGAAACAAAATTCGAGTTACCTTAAAGCTCGTATTCATTTTTTCACGCCACCACTACCAATCTTCATGTTCTCAATGTTGCACAAATCTCGTTTTCTTTTCCGACTACCAAGCGCAGTGTCTTTCTCTTGCAAACTTGTGATCTTCTTCTCAAGGCCTTGGATTGTCTCTTTGTTTGATGAAATCTTTTGAGAGCATGCTTCATTAAGTTTCTTCAGTTGCGTGTTCTCCATCACTAGGAAGTTTCTTTGCCTTTCCGCATTCAATTCTCTCATTTCCAAACGTTCGGTGTATCCCAATAGGCCATCCTTGCCATCTCCTGCTGTGAAATGTAAGAGGTTAGTGATATTAGCAAAGGGAGGTGGCGCATTTGTCGTAGGATCCTTTGGATAAATAGACTCATCGGTCCACAAATCAAAATGATGTTCCTTGTTTGTCCTTCTAAGTTCTTTCTCTCGGTACGTACTCTTGCAATACATCAACATGAAGATGATGTGTGTTCTTTGTTTGGGTACATGTTAAGGATGAAGGGGCTAAGGATTGCAAGTTCAAATTGGTAAAAAGAATCGTTCTCCATTCCTAGAGTTGATAGAGAAAAAGACAGACACTTGAAACTCATGAAACTCGGGTTTGCACATTAAACAATGAAAATGGATTGTCTCATACATTTTTGATGCATTATTTACAGTAAAGGTGTTGTTACTGTGCTGTCTTTTTTTACTTTTAATAACCCAGATATTCACTCATGCCTACAAGAATCTTATTTTTAATTAGGCTCAAGGTAAAGGCCCTTGGGTTTATTGCACCCCAAGTCCCCAGGATAAAGTAGATGTTAAGGCATAGTTTAGTCAAGGCTTAGGGTACATCCTTAGTATATTCTAGTTAGATTTCCTTTTGTAATTTAGTTAGGTTATATAGGTAGTAAGTCCGTTTACTTATTCAAAAATTTCAGTTAGCTCAACTAACTGATCCATCTAATTTTAACTCCAAACTTGGGGTTAAGTGTCCAATCCATAATACATTTCCTTACATTTAGGCATCACTGGCGATAGTGTCTATCTCAATGAAAGTGTAGAGAGAAAGAGAGAGAAATAAATAGAGAGAGAGAGAGAGAGAGAGAGAGAGAAAGAGATAAGTTCCAATAGATAGAGAGAAAGAGATAGAGAGAAGGAAAGAGAGAGAGAGAGAGAGAGAGAGAGTGAATGAGATACGTATTGGCTAATTCATCCAAATGGCACGCAATTCCAAGAGGGAAATGGAGCGCCAACGTGCCATACAACAACTCTCTAGTAACTAGTGAAAGAGAGAGATTTCATGTGAGACACCATAGTGATGGGGGGGGGGGAGAGAGAGAGAGAGAGAGAGAGAGAGAGAGAGAGAGAGAGAGAGAGAGAGAGAGGTAATGTTTGAATCCATGCCCACGGGGAGGTCTTACAGGTATGTAGAATTGCATCATCGCGTCATACATCCACATCTACAAGACGGGAAAAGTTATGAAAGAGAGAGAGAGAGAGAGAGAGAGAGATTTCATTATCACATCCTTGAAAGTCAAATATGACATTGGGACCAATAGAAATATATCATGTGGGGCATGTGGAGCTGGTAAGTGACTCTCAATGCCTAAGAATTGTGGAAATGTGGAAATGAGCATAGCAATAAAGAGTTCACATCGTGGTTGGAGAGGAATGTTTGTAGGGAGAGCTCATTGCTAAAAATGTGGGGAAATCAAACTCTAATATGATCAAAAGTTGAGCACTCAAGTAGGGTGTGATACTCATCTTGAAAACTTTATGGAGGCACAAAGTGCATAATGAGACTCCTCGTTGATGCCTTAATTCCCCGGGGCGATCAATTTTCAAAATACATATCATATCACATGAGTTAACATGAGACGATTATTAATTATACAAAATGTATACTTTTAAGTATACATTAGAGGGGATGGGGTTGTTTTAAATAGGCCCATAGTGTAAATATAGTTTGTATATTGAGGTATTATTAATAATCTCTTGAACACATGTGATATATGGAGCTTTTGTTAAGTGACTACCCCACACCAAATGCCATGTCTGACATGAGAGAGAGAGAGAGAGAGAGAGAGAGAGAGAGAGAGAGAGAGAGAGAGTTGGATTGTATTATCATGCACAAAAAGTGGAATTTGACCTATGGAACCATATCAAAGATGTTAGATCCTTTATGTTGTGACTCTCAATGATTCAAGATTGTGGATATGAAGATGGCAATTAAAAGTCCACGAAGTGGCTAGAGAGAAAGGTATGTAGGGGATGGACTTCACTGGAAATAACATACGCGGGGAGAGAGAGAGAGAGAGAGAGAGAGAGAGAGAGAGAGAGAGAGAGAGAGTCACATCAAGGATGGTCATGGCCTCAATCCCAAGAGACATAAAAGATCTACATTATGAGTCTTTAATTTAAGAAGTGAAATGCAAGAGTAAACATCATGCGATATCTCCATTGTAAATTAGGTGTACATTGTATATTTCTCATAAGATAGTAACAGATATAAAAGCAAGAAAAAGAAAACATTACAGATGGTGTGTTGGGTTGCATTTCAAATATTGAAGCAAATTTTATAGCAACTCCACTCTTGATCGAAGCTTGATTAGTTGTAATGGTGGTTATAAACCCCTATCTATGTAACGATAAGTATTGCAACCTATTTTGCATGCTAGGCCTTTTTCATTCACGATGTCAAAGCTAAATACATGAATCTCAATCGATGGATTGTTTGGTGGTGGTGGTGGTGGGGGGGGGGGGGGGGGGGGGGGGGGAGAGAGAGAGAGGAGAGAGAGAGACACTCTTAATAAGTGTTACCCCTATGGTGCACATGAGTGCATCAAATGATTCATAAGTTCTCCCTCCTTGATTTGCTAGTGTTACCATCATTAGTTTCATGGGGAGGCTCACTCATGTATAAGAAGAAACATTTTATGTCGACGAGAGCTAGTCTAGTCGGTTGAGCATGCAAACTCCGTGATCCGGGTCATGGGCTCGATGTGGGTGGGTGATGCTCCAAGATGCTCTCTTGTATCTGCCTGGCCGGGTATGCCCAGATCGCTTTAAAAAAAAAACATTTAATGCAATAAGAAGCATTGATTACATGATTAGTAAGCTTGTTGATTAGTGCCATATGGCAATGGCAAGAAACTTTCTTTTTTAATTTTTCTTCTAGGTCTTTGTATTAGGTGCTAACAATTTTATACCTTTCTCTTTAAAGAAAGCCATTGAATTGGGTCACACACAATCTTTCTCGTCCTCTTCCACCTTTTTTTCCTCAATCCACTGATAGCCGTTTTTCGGCTCTTTGTAATTGCCACAATGAGTTACCTCACCCTACCAAAATCACCCAAACACTGTGGCTATCCCTACCATTTCACTGTACATAGGCGTGCGTGAGTCACGGGACTTTTCCCATATCTTCTTCAAAAACCCTCAATTAGCTAGTCATTGGGCTAGTTGAGCCAAAAAAATAAAAAATATAAAATATAAAAAATATAAGTATATTATGGCCCATGCATATGTAAATATTTCTTTGTATATAGGGCCTAAATAAAAGATTTTTTCATAATTATTTTGGTATTTATTTAAATATTTCTACCTAGGTGTGTGTTATTTATGCTCTGTACATTGCCTCACCATTACCACAATTTTTTCTTACCATTTTTCATACTTTGTATTCCATATAGAAATATTTTCATGTAAGTTTCTCTTATATTTGGTGTAACTCCACCCCAACAAAAATCCAAAAAAACTAGTTTTATTTATGTGTATATTTTTTCACTATTTTGATTTTTCCCTTCCTACATCTATTTTGTTTTTTTCTAAAAAATTAGAACACCAAAAATATTTATGGTAGCCTCATAATGAGAGAGATTTCTTTTGACCCCTTTATATTTTTTCCACTTATATTATTTATATTTGACATGTACATATTTTTTAGACCCCTCAATATTTGATTTTCTTAGTTGTACTATTCACTTATATCCTAATCTCAACAATATCTTCAATTATAGACCTACCAAATAAGGTCAAGGGTAGGTGGCATGCATACATGCACTATGGAGGGCTCACTCTTGGAGGTATTCAAAAGAATCATCCAAAGAAGGACCCCACAAAGACCTTGTGCAGTGGAAAAAAACGGTCGGTTTTGCTGAATTTTTAAAGTTCACTTGCTCTCCGAATTTGAAAAGGTGATACAAACAAAAGTTGTAGCTCGTGGGCTGAACTTTTGCCTCAAATTTTTTCATATTTTTTTGAGCTACGAGCTGTGAGCTATGATTTTTTTAGTGGACCTCAGTTTTCCCATGCTATACAGCCACACTCTCTCTTCCACTTTATCATTTTCCTCTTTCACACACACTTCTCCACTCATCATCCCCACCTCTCTCACCCCTCCTCTCTGCACCCTACTCACCTTCTCTTCAACCTTGAAGAATAAGAGAAACCATGGTAAACTCACACCTCCCACACCCAATTCCATTCCAAAATTGACCACCTAGTCTCATTTTTCCTCCTCCAAATTACCCATATCTATCAAAAAAACCACAAAATTCAGCCTCTTCTCTTAAAAGACAGCATCATGGTGGTTGATTACTCAGCTTCAATTACCTTGTCTCTCAAGGAAGGTCAAGAATGGAGAAAAAATGTACCGTCAAAGCTAGTGGACCGTCAACAAGCGTCAAAATCGGCTCTACTCAAGACACTTGGAGCATCGACCTTGTAAGAAAGCCACCTTTTCTTACCTCTTAAGAGTTTTTTTCTTCCTTATTTGTATCCTACATGGATACTCCCATTGTAAATATCCAATTCCATTTGTAAATTAATACTAACTCTACTAACACTAACCCACTATGAAAAGTCCTATCACCTCCATTTCTCTCCTCTCTCTTTCCTCACCAACTTCTTGATAATTCCAAGCAAAAGAAATTAGATAAATTGCTGAAAATCTAACCCAACCATGGTTAGAGGAGTAACCCTAGCCTTCAAAATTGCTATAAAAGGAGGGTGTAGCTAGCACAAAAAGGGGGAGCCATAAGCAAGAGCACTATGCTATAGCTTGAGAAGCCAAGCTCAACCTCTCTAGAAGGAGCTCTTGAGTGGAAGCTCATTGTCTTATGCATGTGCATGTGTTGTAATAGGGGATTAGCAAGGGAACTCTATGCCATTGTAAGAGAGAGAGTGATCATTCAATTGAGAGTAGGAAATCTATCATTTCTCCTACTAGTGTAAGCCCAACATTTGCTGAATCAAGGAGGGTGGATTTGGACTAAGCTTGGATATTGTCTCCCTTCCAACGTGAAGTAATGGACAACAATGATGCGTAAGTGTCTTGGTGTTTTTTGTTAAGTTCTTGATAGCTTGTTCTCTGGTGTTGTCATCAACCTAGCCATAAATCCCACATACTGTAAGAGGGCGACAGGGTGGAGAGGACTCCCCTGGCTTTAAGACAGTGATTGGGGTGGCTTTTCTTGTGATGTGTTGTGGTGAAATTTACGCAAGCTATGTTGAACAAATACTAATTTCACTTTGATTTGTCATGACAGATTTGTAAGAAGGTATTAATGCAACAAGCACCCCCTCCCCCTTTCTCTCTCTTTCTTAAATATATAGTTGTGTTTGCTTGATCATTGCCGATACGTTTCAAAGCAGCCCGAGCACTATCTCTCTCTCTCTCTCTCTCTCGTGTTTTAGGGTGTGAGAGTATTCCATTGGTGTTAGGGTTAGTGTAAATTCCTTGCTTGTTTGTGGGTTGCTCTAACGATTCTCCTCTTTTGCGTCCTAGTTCGCTCTTAAACTAGGTGGTGCCCCTTGTGTAGTTGGGATTTGGCTGTGGGTTTGTTGTTTTGGTTTGTGTTGTGTTGTGCCCCAGCCCCATTGAGCAGCACGGGAGCCTTGAAGGGTGTTTAGAGGCCACTCTTCTTGTTGCCCGCCCCGGACCGCCTCAAATTGGTGCCCCCACGGAGGACAGGCTTGTGTATGTTTTGTGAAGGCTCAACCTTTAGCATAATCAAGTAGCTTGCATGAATCACGAGAATTTGTATGATCCCTTCATTCCCATTGCAAGGCAAAAGGTACACATAATTGTTAGTACTAAGTTGCAATTTCAACGTGTCATTCGTAGAATTTTAGGTCCTCTTAGGTTGGCCGAGATAAACGCTTCAGTAAATCCTTTTATTTTGCCTCTCATTAGGTACGACCTTAGTTTGGACGTCTATATTTTTGTTTTGTTTTAAGCATTAGGACATGCATAGGCCATGGATAATGGCCCAAGAATAGAGGTTTTTCCCTTTCATTTTACTCCACACATTAGAATAAACGTTGCAATTAGTAGAAAGATCCATTTTCAACAACGAATGGTGTTCATGTTTGGTGCCCAAAGAGCAGGAGAAATTCTTGCATCACCAAACCCTGTCATTCTACCTCTCATCAACTACCACACTTCTTTTGATGTACATGTGTTCATTTTATTTTAAAATGAAGTGCAGCCCGGCAAAATAGTGTGTATGTTTGTTTTTTCTTTGTCCAAGTTGTTACAAGAAACAAAAAAACAATCATTTGTTCTAACTGGGAATGTGTGTGCAGTGAAAGTTCAATCCTTAGAGATCTAGATCTATTACCAATTGAGTTGCAGGAGCAAGCAGTAAGGTGTCTCCCTCATAACAAGAGGGTGGTGAAGTTAAGACGGAAGGTCCTACGCGTGGATTCCATTTTCCTCTTGTTGTTGGGCACTAAGGAAGACCGCGCATTCATCCAACTAGTGTGCGCCCTAAGATTGGTAAATAGAGTGAAATTTGGCGTTTGGCGAGTGCATTTCACCATTGAGGAAGACTCTTCAGGAAACTTGCGGCCAGAGTTCACGCTTCATAGACTCACATTTGGTGAATTTTTCCCTCATTTGCGTCTTATTAATAGTCTTCCTTTCGCTTTCAACAAAGGAGATAGGGAGCTATTTAGAGCTTGTCTTAATAAAGAGAGCATAGAGAAGATTGCAAATTTGTATAAATTCTCATCCTTCTCTACTTTCTATGACACTTTGTTCATAGAGACATTGTAAATCTCTTTATGCTTTTGAATGATTTAACCATAATCCTAAGGAGTTTTTGTCCAGGAATTTTGTAGCACAAGTGGAGTCTTTAAATCTTGCAAACTTGATTGGACTTGATGAGGATGTTCTTTATGAAATTGTGAGAAGGTTGCCTCACTCCGACTGTGTGGAACTCGAAGGAAAGGAGCTCCTAGTCAATTGCTACTTTCTCACGGCCTTCGACGAGCATGAAGATCTAGTTTTTATACAAACCGCTTGTGCGTTGGGAATTGTAGAGCAAGTGCAATTTATCACTTGGGACGTGGTTGCTCTTTTGGATCCAGAAAATGAAGTTCTAGAGATTTCTGTTTATCGCCTTAGCTTTGAAGAATTTCAACCCTTCTTAGAGCTCATCAATAGTCTACCTTTTTGTTTTGATCAAACAAATCGAGACCTTATTGAAGCTTGGATAGCTGAAGAAGAAAACCTAGAGTGGTATTTTCTCACTTCTTCATTTGCAGGCGAGTGGTTCTAAATCTCTATTGTATCCCTTATTGTAACTCGTGTTGTAATCTTTCATAATAATGGAGAGCCAACGCCAAATGTCTGGATATCCTCTTTTCTTTGGAGAGCCTGGAGAGGATGCAGAATTATTTTTAGCAAATTTCAAGATGTCTTGCCATATCAAGAGGATAGTAACCGATCAAGAACGTGTAGAAATGTTTGAGGTGGTCCTTAGGAAAGATGCTAGTACTTGGTTTGACTCTTTGCCTGAGGAAGTTAAGGGGAATTACACAGAAGTGTTGAATCGTTTTAAGAGATACTTCTTTGATCCCCAAAACTCTCAAAAACTATGGCAAGACATTGTTTCTCATAAGCAAAAAGACTTAGATGACTACTACTTGTACAAGCAAGAGTTTCTACGTCTTTGGGCTCTATGGATACGAAATGTTGCTAACCCTGGTGATGGTGCAGAATTTTTAAAGAAGGAGAGGTTCATAGCCGGACTCTTTCCTGACCTTAAGGTAAAAGTTGAGGCGGGTGCACCTGCTACTTTTGATGCAGCGGAAACTAGGGCTGCTGAGAAGTATAGGAAACTCAAGTGCTTAAGGGGAGAGGTTCCAATAGAAGTTCTTAGACCCAAAGGTAAGTCACAAGCATCAACATCTAGGGAGCTTCCTGATGTAACGGCTGAAGTGATTGAGAAGCTAAACGAATCTTTAAGCAGCCTGTCAATTCACCTTGCACAAGCTGTAGGTCCAAAGGGACAAGCAAAGAAGTCAGAAGAGAGAGAGCCACGAACTAGGAGAGTCTTGCAATGTTGGAATTGCGGAGAGTCTGGACATGGGATGTATAATTGTCCTTGGCCCCGTGGAGAGCCAGGGAGACCTAACTTGAATTACCCAGTGATGAATGCAGGAGAAGGAGCTGGTCAACAACCAAGGCTTCTACAAAGGCCAAATGGACCAAGACCACCTCCACAAGGGGTAGAAGGAGTTCCACCTTTGCCAGATCCAAATGTGCATGTGGTAGAGGTGACAAATTCAAATGAGGTTGACATGGAAGCCAATGGCATTAAGCGTGGCCGACGAAAAGGTAAAGAGAAAGAAGGAGTCACATCACAGAGTGACCATGGACAAGGCAAGAAGGCAAAGGAAACCAAGGAAACCAAGAGGACTCGACGTCGTATCAACCTCCAAGACTTCCCTCTTGGACATGGTATGGCTCCGTACAACTTGTTGGAAGACATGAGAGGTAAGGGTCCTGATATTTCATGGCCTCAATTTCTTGCATTATGTCCACGAGTAAGGAGGGATTTAACAAGGGCAGTTAGCAGTAGGAGAAAGGTAAAAGAGAGTGTGCCTGTTGTAAAAATTGCACAAGCTGAAATGAATGAGGACATTACACCGGTGCTAGACTGTTACATCAAAGGAAGATTGGTTAGGAAAGGTCTAGTGGATGGGGGTGCACAAATTTGCATCATGACAGAGGGACTCATGCAAAGACTAGGCATGCACATCCATGAGACACCTGAAATCAAAGTCAAGATGGCAAACAATAGCAAGGCTAGGTGTGTAGGGATTTGTAAAAATGTCTTTGTAGAGGCCTTTGGCATTAAGAAAGCGGTGGATTTTTATGTTATGTCGACCAAGGGAAGTGGTTATCCATTTATCCTAGGAAGACCATGGCTAATGAAAATGCGAGCTTTGCAGGATTGGGAGAGTGGAAAGCTAATTTGCAGGAATGACAATCACAAGAAGGTTGTCTTTGACATGAAGGAGCAACGCCAAGAGGAGCTCCATGAAGAATCATCTCGAAGTGAGACGGAAGAAGATTGGACTGAGAACACTTCAGAAGAAGAAAGTAGCGGCAGCATTACTGAAGAGGAGTCCTCCATTGAAGTCATGGGGGTAAGGTTTAAGCCAAACAACCAGGAGACCTCTTCTCGAGGTTTGGAAGAGGTAGGTTCCCAAGAGAACCAAAAGGTGGAAGATGAAGGAATGTTAGAAGGTATGTTGTCTACAACACTTACAAAGAATGAAAGAGAGGAGTTCAAATGTGTACTAAGGAAATTTCCGAAGCTTTTTGCTAAAGACTACACCGATGTGCGTGGAGTAGATGTTGTTCAACACAAGATTGAGTTGAAGCTAGAGGCCACACCTAAGGCTCAAAAGCTACGAAGGCTAGGAGTCATTAAGGAGCAGGCTCTACTCAAGGAGGTAAGGAAGCTTCTAGCAGCAGGTTTCATTTATCCAGTGGAGAATTCAGAGTGGGTCTCTCCCGTTGTTGTCACTCCTAAGAAAAACGGCAAGTGGAGGGTGTGTGTGGATTATCGTCCACTTAATGAGGCAACAAAAAGAGATCACTTTCCCCTCCCATTTCAGGATGAGATACTAAATGAAGTAGTTGGTCATGAGAAGTACACTGTGTGTGATGGCTACTCGGGTTACTTTCAAATAGGTATCGCATTGGAGGATCAATTGAAAACAACCTTTATCACTCCTTGGGGCTGTTATGCTTTTAGAGTCATGCCATTTGGCCTGACAAATGCTCCTGCAACTTTCCAACGCTTCATGAACAGGGTGTTTCAAGCATTCTTTGGAAAGTCCATTAGGGTTTTTATTGATGATTTTTGCATTTATAGCTCAAAATCATTGCATCTACAAAGGGTAGAAGAAGGTTTAAAGAAGCTCTATGACATGGGAGGTCAACTCAACCCCGACAAGTGTCACATAGCTGAGGATGAAGTGATCTTGCTTGGTCACAAGGTTTCCTATAAAGGCATTGAGGTGGATCCTTCAAAGGCAAAGGCTCTTATTGAGCTACCATCACCCAAGAGTCTTAAGGAGGTCATCTCTTTCATTCAGAAGGTGAAGTATATGTCACGCTTCATTCACTTAGCCTCGGAGTTGCTTCATCCTTTGCAAAAGTTAACACAACAAGTAGAATTTGCATGGTCTGATGAGATTGAAGAGTATTTTTGTAACATTAAAGTCATTTTGTCAGAGCTACCAACACTCATGCCTCCTTGTTGGGAGTACACATTCTTTGTTAGCTCTAGTGTTGGAAGGGAAACAATTGGTGCTGTGTTGCTACAACAAGATCCCCACAGTACAAGGATGCGACCCATCTACTTTGCTAGTAGGGTCATGAATGCTTTGGAGAGAGACTACACAGAAGCAGAACTCATGATGCTTTCTCTCATGTTTGCGGTGAGAAAGTTTAGATCCTACCTGCTACCAAAACCTTTTGTAATTCTCACTGCAGAAAATTTGTTCCCTTGGGTGTCATCTCAAATGAATTTTAGTACAAGGATCTCAAAGTGGATTATGGAGTTGCAAGAGTTTCAATACTCTTTCAAGGTAGAAGATAGTGTGCGTGCACAATTGGCAGGGATTCTCACTTATAGGGTGCACAAAAAGGAGATTAAGGTGCCTGAAGTAAAGACCCTACCATTGCCACCACCAAAAAGTATTCCTAATGCTTTTACCTTGTTCTTTGATGGAGCTTTTCGTCGAGCCACAGGAAAAGCAGGGGGAGGGCTAGTGTTGCTCAACCCAAGTGGAGAGGTGGTCATGAAAGAGAAGTTCAATCTACCAAGTTCAGCTAGCAACAATGAAGCAGAATATGACGCTCTACTTCATGGTTTGAAGATGTGCATTGGCCAAGGGATACAACGTCTCATGGTAAAAGGAAATGCACTTCTCATTGTTAAACAGATTTTAGGCATTTGGGCATGCAAGAATGAAAGCTTAAGGACAAAAGTTCATGCCATTCGTAGGCTATTTAATCAATTTGAGGAGGTGCAATTATATCATATTCCTAGGAAACAAAATGAAGATGCTGATTTACTTGCACAACAAGCCGTTGCATGTGTAAATAAAGAAGTGCAGGTCATCATGGTGGCAGCAACCGTCAAGCAACCGAGATACCAGGGATTGGAGTCATTGACTCCCATTATTAGCTACATTTTGGAGGGTGAGTTTCCACAAGACTTCACGAAGTCTCAGAAGAGGAGACTCATGAAGAAGGCAAGCGTATATCTCTTCCTAGAAGGCTCCCTCTATCAAAGAGGGAGGGATCAAGCATGCAGAAGAGTACCAACTATTGAGGAAATTCCAGCCATTCTAAAAGGTTTGCATGAAGAAGCATGTGGTGGTCATTTTGCCCAAGAATTAACTGTGAAGAAGATTTTTCTTGCGGGGTATGTTTGGCCAAGTCTGCATGTGGATGTCCAACATTGGTGTAAAAGTTGTCACAATTGTCAGGTAAATGGGAATAGAAGATTGGTTTATGGTCCAAGGCAAATCGTGCTTGCAAATGGACCGTTTGAAAAGTGGGGCATTGATGCTATGGGTCCTCTGCCTAGGACAAAAAATGGTAAACTCTACATTCTGGTGGCTGTAGACTATATGACTAGGTGGGTGGAAGCACAAAGTGTGGCAAAGGTAAATGAGAAGACAGTGAGCAAATTCGTCTACACTCACATTTGTTGTAGATTTGGCACACCTTTGGAGATTGTTTCTGATAATGGTCCAGGGTTTAGAAAAGGATTGCTCACAGAAGTTTGTGAAGAGCTTCACATTCTACATCGTCATAGCACACCATACTACCCACAGTCAAATGGTTTGGTGGAGAAGGCTAATGGTGTCATTGCAGGAATCATTAGAAAGATGGTGCAAAACAAGACAAAATTATGGGATGACTTCTTGGATGGTGCCTTGTGGGCATATCGAACCACATTTAGGGAAGCCACGGAGTTCACACCATTTCACTTGGTCTATGGTCAAGAGGCTTTGCAGCCTATCGAGCTCAACATTCCAACAATGCGACTTCATGGCAAAGGAGCACAAGATGATCAAGAGGTATGGATGGATCGACTTCTTACGTTAGTGGAGCTTGAGTGGAAAAGAGAAGCAGCATATGAGTGCTACAAGAGGAAAGCCACACAAGCGAAAGAAACGCACGACAAGAAACTGAAGGACAAAGGCATCAAGGAAGGAGAGCTTGTGCTAAGGTATGACAATCGACTTGACAATCGTTTTGATGCCAAGTTTGAAACAAGATGGCAAGGGCCATACATAGTCAAGAAGGCTTTCAATTCAAGTTACTATCAGCTTATGGACTTGAATGGTAAAGAGCACTCCAGGAAAGTAAACGGGTATCGCTTGAAGCCCTATTTGAGTCGCCTTCTACCAAAGGATCTACCAAAGATCTGTCCAAAGGCCGCTGTCTCATGTAAGTATTGCTACATGAAGCATGAGTGTAACTCCAGCCAAAATTCTGAGGGGCCAAACAATAAAGATCTCGTCAAGGACTCTGAAGCACTCTCTTTGGAAAAGATGCTCTATGATGGTACATGAATATACCATCATCCAGGGGGAGGGCTAATGATAGCCGTTTTTCGGCTCTTTGTAATTGCCACAATGAGTTACCTCACCCTACCAAAATCACCCAAACACTGTGGCTATCCCTACCATTTCACTGTACATAGGCGTGCGTGAGTCACGGGACTTTTCCCATATCTTCTTCAAAAACCCTCAATTAGCTAGTCATTGGGCTAGTTGAGCCAAAAAACTAAAAAATATAAAATATAAAAAATATAAGTATATTATGGCCCATGCATATGTAAATATTTCTTTGTATATAGGGCCTAAATAAAAGATTTTTTCATAATTATTTTGGTATTTATTTAAATATTTCTACCTAGGTGTGTGTTATTTATGCTCTATACATTGCCTCACCATTACCACAATTTTTTCTTACCATTTTTCATACTCTGTATTCCATATAGAAATATTTTCATGTAAGCTTCTCTTATATTTGGTGTAACTCCACCCCAACAAAAATCCAAAAAAACTAGTTTTATTTATGTGTATATTTTTTCACTATTTTGATTTTTCCCTTCCTACATCTATTTTGTTTTTTTCTAAAAAATTAGAACACCAAAAATATTTATGGTAGCCTCATAATGAGAGAGATTTCTTTTGACCCCTTTATATTTTTTCCACTTATATTATTTATATTTGACATGTACATATTTTTTAGACCCCTCAATATTTGATTTTCTTAGTTGTACTATTCACTTATATCCTAATCTCAACAATATCTTCAATTATAGACCTACCAAATAAGGTCAAGGGTAGGTGGCATGCATACATGCACTATGGAGGGCTCACTCTTGGAGGTATTCAAAAGAATCATCCAAAGAAGGACCCCACAAAGACCTTGTGCAGTGGAAAAAAACGGTCGGTTTTGCTGAATTTTTAAAGTTCACTTGCTCTCCGAATTTGAAAAGGTGATACAAACAAAAGTTGTAGCTCGTGGGCTGAACTTTTGCCTCAAATTTTTTCATATTTTTTTGAGCTACGAGCTGTGAGCTATGATTTTTTTAGTGGACCTCAGTTTTCCCATGCTATGCAGCCACACTCTCTCTTCCACTTTATCATTTTCCTCTTTCACACACACTTCTCCACTCATCATCCCCACCTCTCTCACCCCTCCTCTCTGCACCCTACTCACCTTCTCTTCAACCTTGAAGAATAAGAGAAACCATGGTAAACTCACACCTCCCACACCCAATTCCATTCCAAAATTGACCACCTAGTCTCATTTTTCCTCCTCCAAATTACCCATATCTATCAAAAAAACCACAAATTTCAGCCTCTTCTCTTAAAAGACAGCATCATGGTGGTTGATTACTCAGCTTCAATTACCTTGTCTCTCAAGGAAGGTCAAGAATGGAGAAAAAATGTACCGTCAAAGCTAGTGGACCGTCAACAAGCGTCAAAATCGGCTCTACTCAAGACACTTGGAGCATCAACCTTGTAAGAAAGCCACCTTTTCTTACCTCTTAAGAGTTTTTTTCTTCCTTATTTGTATCCTACATGGATACTCCCATTGTAAATATCCAATTCCATTTGTAAATTAATACTAACTCTACTAACACTAACCCACTATGAAAAGTCCTATCACCTCCATTTCTCTCCTCTCTCTTTCCTCACCAACTTCTTGATAATTCCAAGCAAAAGAAATTAGATAAATTGCTGAAAATCTAACCCAACCATGGTTAGAGGAGTAACCCTAGCCTTCAAAATTGCTATAAAAGGAGGGTGTAGCTAGCACAAAAAGGGGGAGCCATAAGCAAGAGCACTATGCTATAGCTTGAGAAGCCAAGCTCAACCTCTCTAGAAGGAGCTCTTGAGTGGAAGCTCATTGTCTTATGCATGTGCATGTGTTGTAATAGGGGATTAGCAAGGGAACTCTATGCCATTGTAAGAGAGAGAGTGATCATTCAATTGAGAGTAGGAAATCTATCATTTCTCCTACTAGTGTAAGCCCAACATTTGCTGAATCAAGGAGGGTGGATTTGGACTAAGCTTGGATATTTTGTCTCCCTTCCAACGTGAAGTAATGGACAACAATGATGCGTAAGTGTCTTGGTGTTTTTTGTTAAGTTCTTGATAGCTTGTTCTCTGGTGTTGTCATCAACCTAGCCATAAATCCCACATACTGTAAGAGGGGCGACAGGGTGGAGAGGACTCCCCTGGCTTAAGACAGTGATTGGGGTGGCTTTTCTTGTGATGTGTTGTGGTGAAATTTATGCAAGCTATGTTGAACAAATACTAATTCACTTTGATTTGTCATGACAGATTTGTAAGAAGGTATTAATGCAACAAGCACCCCCTCCCTCCTCTTTCTTAAATATATAGTTGTGTTGCTTGATCATTGCTATAATTTTATCATTCGATACGTTTCAAAGCAGCCCGAGCACTATTCTCTCTCTCTCTCTCTCTCTCTCTCTCTCTCTCTCTCTCTCTCTCTCTCTCTCTCTCTCTCTCTCGTGTTTTAGGGTGTGAGAGTATTCCATTGGTGTTAGGGTTAGTGTAAATTCCTTGCTTGTTTGTGGGTTGCTCTAACGATTCTCCTCTTTTGCGTCCTAGTTCGCTCTTCAACTAGGTGGTGCCCCTGTGTAGTTGGGATTTGGCTGTGGGTTTGTTGTTTTGGTTTGTGTTGTGTTGTGCCCCAGCCCCATTGAACAGCACGGGAGCCTTGAAGGGTGTCTAGAGGCCACTCTTCTTGTTGCCCGCCCGGACCGCCTCAGCAGAAATCTCAAGAAAAACAGAAAAAGGCAACAAATCGTCATCATCGCGATTTGAAATTGAAGGAGAATGATTGGGTACTCTTAGTTTTGAGAAGGCACGCGTGAGAAAGAAAAAGGGAAAGGAGAGGCTTTTCCAAAGCTTAGTATGCGGTACTACGAACCTTTCCAGATCTTCGAAAAGATAAATGATGTCTCCTTCCGACTGAAGCTGCCCGAACTTAGAGGATTCACAATTCTTTTCATTTGAGTCTCCTGAAGCCTTTTCAAGGTGACGTGTCTGAAGATGGGGAGCCTCATGAGCAACCCGAAGTGGAAGAAACGCGGAGATCCTTGTTCCAAAACAGATATTGGCACATAAGGACAGAAAGATTAAGGGTAAAGTGAGAAGGCGGTTCTTGTTACATTCAAGAACTGTCCTGCATTGGATGCGAAGTGGATGGAGGAGGAGGACCTAGCATACTCCTCAGATTGTGTAAACTTTACCTTGAAGCTTTTGGTTTAGCAGAGTTATTCCAAATGGAACCCTGAATTCAGCTTGGCCGGATATCTGGTGCACTGGGTATGCACAAGAGGGGAGTTACTTCCGAAATTATATGTTTTCGAGCTATATTGTAGTTTAAATAAAGAAACCTTTTATTATGAAATTCTTCTTATAGCCTTATGTAGGCCATAGTGAACTTTCACCTTGTGTTTTTGGTGCATGGGTCCTCTATGCGCTTCTTTTGTCTAGCATATCATGCTCATTCTAGCCTCTCTTGTGGCCTCATGGCATCCCTCCAAAAGTCACCTATCTTTATTAAAAAAACAAGGAAAATCAATGCTCTAATCTTGGGGACACACTATAAAGTAGAAGGGCTCGTGAAGAGAATCAGATTGTACACTTTTGCAAAAGAGACCATTGCCCACACCAAAGTAGCAAAAAAGGACTTTTATATTAATTGGTGGGATACTCTTTCCAATCATTTGGTACCAAAACCAAAAGGGTCCGATAGAAGGTGCCCCACTCATTGCATGGCAAATTGAGTTACAATTGTATATATAAGCTTAAAAGCATGGACTATGGTTTGCTAGACAATTAAAAATACTTAAATTGACAAGTAAAACTACTTAAAATTGTATTTATAGGCTTAAAGCATGGACTATGGTTGGCTAGACAAGTGCAAGTGGGTTCAAAATGTTGTATAAAGAATTGTGTGGATGATGTCATAGTCAATTGAAATATCATGGTTCCACTTGTCAACTTTCAAGGCTTGTTCTTCACAAGCATCATTCCCATTACGAGTTATTTTGCCAACCATAGTACTTCTTGTCTAATGTGGAGATCTTGCCAACCATAGTACTTCTTGTCTAATGTGGAGATCTGCCAACCAAGTTTGCTTTCTGTCTGGCATTTTACCCATTTTGTGGTATTTTCTCTGCTTTTTCACGAGTAAAAATGTGTCGCCCTTCAAAAAATATACTGGAAAATACTTTTTTTTAATATCGATGAATTTTTTACAATTTTGATAGGCAAGGGTGCCTGTCAAAAATCAACCCTGTTGACAATGCCACTTTTTGCACTTGCAAAGTAAACCAATATCATAAGCTCCCTTCTAATTGGGTTGCTAACGTTTGCTTGAACTAAAAAAGGTTGTTGAGAGAGTTTTTTTTGTTATCAATTCAAATAACTTTTCTCAATTCAGATAGCTTTTATGGAACTCATCTAAATACTTTAAGACTTAAATTCTTTTGATATTTAGCAATGTAACAAAACCAAGGAGCTTTGTTTAAAAGCATTCAATACCTCTATTTAATATTCTTTTAGGATTAGAAGTTGGCTATAGGTTTTTTTTTTCTCACGAAAAAAAAAGGACGTCGCTTTTTTGTGATAGCTTTTATTTTTTTAAGAAACTAGGTTGTCACATCATACCTCATGCCACCTCACTTTGCATTATCTAAAGAAGGTCAGAGAGATGTTTCAACTAGAGGATCTTGTTTTTCCTTTCTATCAAGCATTTGGCCATCTTAAATCCCAACTCATTTGGTCATCTTTTCCTTTGGTCATCTTAAATCCCAACTCATTTGGTCATCTTTTCCTTTCTATCAAGCAGTGAAACGTTTTGATTTTCATAGCATTAATTAGAGCTAGAATTCCATTTTGGGTGTAGCCCATGTAGAGGGAGCTCTCAACTTGGTAAAATTTTATTTCCACATGGGTGGTTGAGGGCTCTATGTCGACACCAACCAATTTTAGCTTCAAGCCCAAAACACTAGCCATTGATTAGAATCCTCTACCTCGCAAGAACCATGATTGCATTAGTACGGTTGGAGAGGAATCAAATTAGGAATATGAGCCATATTTTTAAGAACAAGACAAATCCAAGCATGGGCAGCACTGATGGACATTTAAGTCTCTAGACAGTCCACGTATATATGAAGGAAACATTCAGAAGAGCCAAAAGACGCTCTAATTCACATGGTTCTCACCATTTGTTAGAAGCGGCTAACACAAGCTACACCGAATATGCATCAAGCAGGAGATATGCTGTGATTGTGCATAATATTTCCAACTCACTTTGTATAAGTTTTGAGCTCACTTGGAGTTCCAAAGTTGTATGTGCTAGTTAGAGGGCTCAAGCTTTAACCCATAGTAGAAGGGATTGTGGTGAAAGCCTTAAAAAGGAAGCCTTTATGCAAAGAGGCTTCATTCTTGAGTATCCACTCTTGAGAATCCACTTTTGAGAGTTCTCTCTCTCTTGAGTGTTCACTCTATGGCCTAGCTTCGAGCTTAATGTTTATGCTTAAGAGGCTACTGCTAACCATTGTAATTAGAGTAAGCTCTTCTTGATTAATCTAATTCTTATTTTCTCATTAGTCTACTTCTTCTCTACATTTCATTATGTCATGAAGTAGTATTGCACTCTCATTATTCTAGATTTAAAAGAGGTATGTACTTGCTATTAACCACTCCTATTCTTCCATAAGCGTTCGATTTGTGAGATTTAACATCACTAATTAGGTTGATTAATTTGGGTATTAATCTTGTAATTAGTGTGTGTGACCTACTGTTTTCTTGTGTATAGATAGGTTTTATGAAACTCTAGCACCATTCACCTCGTGTGTGTAGCTATTGATGAAGTGTTGTGATTGACATGTGGTAATTAGTGTCTGCTTATCATTAGTGTGCTTGGGGTTTCTAGTCTATGGTAAGTCAGACTTCGGTGGACTTGATGTGTGTAGGAGTTTTTAGATTAGTGATTAGAGAATGATTAGAGTTAGTCTTTCCATGGCTATTCTCTACTTGCATTAGAGATGTGACCTCTTGAATCCTCTATTTCTATTCATCCGATGCTCGTGCTTTCATGCCCTAGCCGGGTTGCCGATCCACGGATTTGATAATTTTGTGTGGGCGCGGTTAGGTCATGCTACAATGCCTCCCAGCATTTGGCGCCGTTCCAGGGGATCGATAACTTAAGCTAGTGAGTTTAGGATGTGTAGAATAGAGTAATTTCATTACTAACTTCTCAGTTTTTGAGTGTGTGTAACTCAATTTTGGTGTGATTTGATGATGTTTGTGCAAGAAATTGTTGCTAATGTTGAGTTATGGGTACCCCAAACCCCCAATTCCACTCCCAATTTCACTAATTTCATGCTAACCCTTACTAATTTCACTTCATTCCATGCTAATTGTACTAATTTCATGCTAATTTTGCTAATTTTTGATTAACTTTACTAACCTAACCACTAACATTTGAAGTGTAAAGTATGTTAAATCCCCTTGTAAGAGGTGGAATCATCACTCTAATCAAGTTAATTGTGCCAATTTATACCTAATTTGATGATTTGAGTATTTGATTTTTGGCCTACAAATGGTCAATTTTGGACTCCAAATGCTTGATTGAGTTTCCAATTTGAGAATTTCAATGTGTAATTGATGGATTAATTGCATAATGTTTGGCCTAAATTTGGGTGTGCATGCCTACTCAATGGCATGTGCAATCCGGTACTTGAACGAATAATTGGTATTTTTTACCAATTATGATGATTAATTTGGCTAAATAGTTAATGTGTGTGCCACAACTGGCTTTGAGAATTGAGATAGATCACTCAATTGGTACTCAATTGTGTGGAATTTTAGTGTATGCCATGCTAATGATTGAACAATGTAATGAACATGGCAATTTTGCATATTGGTGTGTGTAATTGTGACCCAAAATTCACTCATATAGTTTTGAAAACCAAAAATGACAAGCCTCAATGGGTTTGAATGATTTTGGATATTGGGAATGAGAAACTTTGGCTGCAATGATGATCACTTGGGTTTGAATCTCCCATTGAAGATTGGGTACATACTCCACCTATGTGCATTATTCCATTTAGTGCAAAATTACATTGATTTTAAGTCTTAAAATTGGAATTTTATGCATGCTTCTCCATGAAGTTGTATCCAATTGATAAATTTTGTGTAAAAACTTGCTTTGAGGCATTTTTCCTAATCAAGTGTGTGTTCAAGCAAGCATTTAATTGAAGCAAAGAAAATGGGAATCTTTTTTATCATGTGCGGCCTATTTTTGAATATGCCAAACCATGAGTTGCATTGATCGAGATTGATGGTAAAAAAATTTGCAACTGATTATCGTTATGGCGGATCCCAAATCCCCAAAACTCTTATTAGCCATGGAACAACTTCTAAGATGATTTAAGAAAAAAAAAACACACAAAGCCACTTGCAGGTCCAGACTCCCCGACCCCATTTTGTCTTGTAGCTTTGGAAACTCGCACGCGCACGTTGCACCTGGCCCACATCACCGATTATGGCGCATAAAACCCTCCACACACACAAACGGCCATTAGACCCGTCCCCTCGCTGGCTTGGCGCGCGCTCGCACCCCACAACTCACACACACAACCTTTCTCGAGCTGGAACCCTCAGTAAACACACACACACATACTACTTTTTCAAAAGCGCCAAATCAGGCATCACAACATAAACAATCTCATGGCCCTCACCAAATTAAGAAATTAAACGGTGGTCGTAATCGCGCTACACTGCTACAGTGCCAAAGCCGAGTCTTCTCACACCCACGTGTGTTCACTGGCCCACCTGCACCTGACTTTGTCGCCCATAAGCTCGTTGCTCACACACACCCATGCACTCGGTGTCCTGCCCCGGGCTCAAGCATCTGCACTTTTTCGTTTCTGCTGATCTGGAGAAGATATCTCATTGGCACCCATTCCACAATTGAAGGTTGTTGACCCTGCCTGCATGCATGGTGCAATTTTCTATGTTCCCAATTCTCGCGCTAATTGACAGCATGAAACCCCTGCCACCATGGCCACCACTCTAGTTCAACACCCTCCCAGGCTCCCATTCCCTTGGTCGTAGGCCGCCAATCCCCGAACCCCACCTCCTTCCTGCCTTACTTACCATCGCACACATTGTTGTTGTAGTCGACTTAGAAAAATGAGAATTTAAATGTAATAAGAAGCTTTGCTTTTTATTACAAGAAAAATAAAACGGGGGAAGGGGAAGTTCCCACCATTGTAAGACATGATCCTAATCTCACATCGACACTTCAAATAAAATTTTTGTGAGGTTTTTGTGCAATACCAAAGAATGAGCGTTATGTGGAACAAGCATATCTTGGCACTTAACGCCAACCAAAAATTTCCATGGTCGACATGCTTGTTCCGATGCGCCCATAAGGGGGTTTCTTTTGCGTGATTTGTAACCATCAAGCTTCATGTCCATGAGGAAATGACCAACAACACAAAATTGGGTCTTGATTACCACGAGAGAGTTAAGATACACTTCATCATCTACTTAGTCTGGTGTATTCTATGTATGCCATATTTGCTACTTGAGAGCAAAGGTGTGGACATTGATAATATGGTATGATTGCGTGACCATTTCCACGCATAAACGAAATGGGGGTGCACAAATGTTTTTAGCTTATGCATAACCTAATGCTTTGCTTTATTGAGAAAATCTCTCATTGTACTAAATGAAAAAATTCGTTTGGATATTCATATGAGCTTCATTTGAGAGCTATATTGATGATGCATACATGCTTTAGTGGAGAGTGTGCACTTAAAATTTGGATTTGACATTGACTGTGCATTTTTTGTGCTTGATATTAATGTAAAATCATTACATAGCACTAAAAAGTTGAGCTTTCGTTGGCCAAAACTAAGAATTAAGATTTGACTTAAGAATTCTTAGTGCTTTATTTGAATGCAAAAATCACTGCAAAGCACTAGCATTGATCTTGTTTGATGGTCAAGAGAGAGCACAAGTTTTGGGGTTGTGATCGATTTGTGCATTTTTTTGTGCTTACTTTGAATGACAAATGCTTTCATGCACTAACAATTGAGTTTTATTATGAAAGGTTGTGGGCAGGTGTGATTTCATTGATCCAAGAAGGGGTCATCATTGCAAAATATTGCAAAATTTGGCTAGTTAGAGCCATTCCAAATTGTTTGGATTAAAAGTTGTATACATGCTAGCTCATAGCTTTGTCAAAAGTTAATTTTTTTCATTTTAAGCTAGTGTTTACCCAACTTTTATAGGAAATTTCAAGTACATAATTTGGCTATTGAGAGCCATTCATTTTCATTTCATCAAGTTGCAGTCATCTCTAGCTCATAGATTCCTCTAAAAATTGTAAAATTTCATGTGAGCTAGTTGTTAGCCAACTTTTTGAAAAGCTTTAAATTGTAAAATTTGGCTATCGAGAGCCGCTTCAAATTCATTCAAAAGTTGCATTCAGCTCTTGGCTTATTTTAAATTCCATACTTCAAGTGAACTAGAAACTAATCTACTTTGAATCATGCATGAGAGATTGTAAAAATTGCAAAATTTACTTATGTAGAAGCATTTTTATCTCTCTCATTGTTGTTACGTATGCATAAATTTGCTATCAAAGAGCATCATGTGCTTAACCAAAGGCATTTTTCCCTTTGGTTTTTTCCCTCTGGAAAATTCGGGTATTCAAGACCCTAGCTTTAGGTTTTCATTAATGTTTTTTGTGTGCATCTGGCTTTGAATTAAAGGCCTTTGGAGCTTGTGTTTACACTTAGCTTCAAATCAGCTTCTTTTGCAAATAAAAAGATCAAGAGGCTTCTCTACAAAGGGGATGCTTGCTCAAGGATGCACAAAGAACATGAATAGGTGTAATGCTTCCATGATTTTGCTCTTTTGATTTATCTCTCCATTCTCTTGCTTGGCTTAAGTAAAATTTTGCTTCTAAGCTATGGTTCTTTCAAGTTCTTTCATGTTCGAAAGCTAAGCATCCTAAAGTTTCAACACTTTGCTTTGTGAATATTAAATCATCAAAAAATTAAGTTTTATGTGTGCTAATCATAGGTAATTGGTCTTGACCTTAGGTTAACGTAGGTTCATTTCTCATTATTCCTAAACTCTTAGTGATAGTATTAATACTCCATTCAGTTTAACATGACCTAGGGCTATGATTAGGCTTTAGTCCTTTAGTCCATTTGCCATTAGCATCTTATATTGGAAGAAATAAAGAGTGGTAAAAAATGAATCAATGAAGCAAAAAAGTGTCAAGAAAAAGTAGCAAAAATTCTACTAGACACATGAAAAGAAAATTTATATGTTATGTTGTGTCTTGTGAGGCCTAGCGGCTTATTAGCACTTGGCAGGCGAGCGGAATCACCTTGGCTCGCTTGGTCAAGGCCCTAAACCAATGCCCTGTGCTGAAAGGGGTTAGCCGTCACCTTGGTAGGCTAGTAGGCTTTTGGAACACCTTCTTGAGGGTTCAAGAAGCCAAGAGTCTCACCTAGACTTGCCTTGGGATGGTAACCTTGTATTGTGCTTTACTTTTTTCAGTAAATGACAAAAACAAAACTTCCATGAGCTTCAAAAAGCTGTGACAATGTACTAATAGATTAGAAGCTTCTTTTTTATAGCCCATAGACATGATAGACATGAACGATTTATTAAGATTGGTCACATAGTTTTTAGGCTAGTAGGTTTATGAACTTGCATTAGTCTAGGGTCATAATTGATTGCTTGTGTTTCATGCATAAAACTTTTTCAAGTGATTTAATCTTCACAATAGTATAGGTGTCTTTTTTGCTTTATGTTGTCTAGATTTTGACTATGATTCACCCATCTTTTAGAAGCAAAAAATTCACTTTGCATGATTGCTCATTGTGCTTCATGTTTTATTCATTCTTGGTGGCCTTTGATGCTCATTACTTGTTCTTATGTTTTGCAGCTCAACATTTCTTCCATGGACTTGCTTTCAACCATGTCATCGTGTTTTGCTTCACCGGCACACGAGGACGTGCACCAAATTAGGAAGGGGGGAACGTTAGCAGTGGCTAACACAGGCAACACCAAATATGCATCAAGCGGGAGACATGCTATGGTTGTGCATAATATTTCCAACTTACTTTGTATAAATCTTTGGCTCACTTGGAGTTCCAAAGTTGTATGTGCTAGCTAAAGGGCTCAAGCTTAAACCCATAGTAGAAGGGATTGTGGTGAAAGCCTTTAAAAGGAAGACTTTATGCAAGGAGGCTTCATTTTTGAGTATCCACTCTTGAGGATCCACTTTAAAGAGCTCTCTCTCTCTCTCTCTCTCTCTCTCTCTCTCTCTCTCTCTCTCTCTCTCGTGTTCACTCTATGGCCTAGCCTTGAGCTTAATTTTTCTGCTTAAGAGGCTAGTGCTAACCATTGTAATTAGAGTAAGCTCTTCTTGATTAATCTAATTCTTATTTTCTCATTAGTCTACTTCTTCTCTACATTTCATTATGTCATGAAGTAGTATTACACTCTCATTATTCTAGATTTGAGAGAGGTATGTACTTCATGCTATTAACCACTCTTATTCTTCCATAAGCATTCGATTTGTGAGATTTAGCATCACTAATTAGGTTGATTAAGTTTGGTATTAATCTTGTAACTAGTGTGTGTGCCGTATTGTTTGCATGTGTGTAGATTGGTTTTATGAAACTCTAGCACCATTCACCTCGTGTGTGTAGCTATTGATGAAGTGTCGTGATTGACATGTGGTAATTAGTGTGTGCTTATCATTAGTGTGCTTGGGGTTTCTAGTCTATGGTAAGTTAGACTTCGGTTGACATGATGTGTGTAGGAGTTGTTAGATTAGTGATTAGAGAATGATTAGAGTTAGTCTTGCCATGGATAATCTCTACTTGCATTGGAAAGGTGATCTCTTGAATCCTCTATTTCTATTTATCCGATGCTCGTGCTTCCATACCCTAGCCGGGTTGCCGATCCACGGATTTGATAATTTTGTGTGGGTTGCGATTAGGTTCTACTACAACACCTCCCAACACCATTATGCAAGAAAGGGTAAAGTAAATGTATACACGTATGCCAATGAGTCAAGGAGAAGAAGGCATAAAAATTTAGAGTCAATGACCAGACCTCATAAAGGAAAACTAAGATAGATGAGGACTACCATGTCAGACCTAATAGCTGGGAGGAAAAATTTGACCACAACCATAAGCCTAGGTGTGGGGAGAAGGAATCAGATCATCATGACAAAACCAAGTATTCAGAGAGGGAATCTCATCATTATGAGAAGATCGAACATATGGGAAAATCTAATGATCTGAAGATAGTTGTTTTGACATTTAGAGGTAGGCATCATTTTTAAGTGGGCTCACGAGAAAGAAGTTGAGAGAGTAGGAAATTTCAGCTCCCACGAGTAAATTTAACGATCTAGTGTAGAGAGCTCTGAAACTGGAACAAGCAGCCAAGAAGGAGAAGGGCCAAAATAAAAATCCATCTCAAGTTCCAATGAGTCTTCTTTAGAAGACACATCATCAAGTTCTGATTGGTCCAATGTGAAGCATTTAGAAGAAGTATCTAGAGTGAAGAAAAGAGGAGCCTAGATGCAAAAAATCGAAGAGATTTTTAGACAGATGTCTAAGACCATACCTACAATTGCAAAAGTAGAGATATGGTGCATGCAATGTAAATCCAAAGAGCATCGAAGTGATGAGTGTTTTCAGTGCACATACTAAAAGGTGTTTGTTCATCTTTGTAATGATTATCACTTTGAGGAGTGGAAAGTTGCATCCCTCATTGCATTGACCAACCCTAAGATAGTCAAGAAGGACAAGATCACTGAGAATGAAGAGAATGAATCCAATAGCAACGGTATGCTTGGAAGAGGGTGGTATCTAAATTTCTATGGTCGAGGAAGAGGAAGTAGCAATTAGAAAGTTGAAGTGCCTAAAGAGAAGATGGCATAGCCAGCAGTACTAGTAAGAGCAATCACTAGGAGATCTAGCATTGTCATTGAGGAGATACTAGAGGACCTAGTCACTTGATCAAAGTAGAGTGATCAAAGTAGAGTGAAGAGAGCCAGAAATGGGAGTAGCAAATGGTAGTCATGAAGGATAAAGGAAAGTCCAAAGAAGTGGATGAGTGGTAGCAAAAGGGTATTGTCTTCTCAAATCACATAGGATCTTGAGCAAGGGAAGCAACAGAAGCTTGAGTAATCAAGAGCCAAATCCATTCAGAAGCTTTTTCTAGTAGGTTTGATGGACAAGAGTGTATAAATCCTACGAATTGGTTCTCGTGAGAAGACTTCTGAAGACAGTTGAAATTCCAAAAACAAATTCTATTAAGAATAATTCAAAGAATGAGGTCTTACAAGTCAAGGTGGACTTAGAGTGTGTTGATGAAACGGATCTAGAAACAAAAAATGCTTGGAGAGAGCAATCTAAATTTCCACAAAAGGAACCATCAACAAGGAAGAAAAGGAAAACATAAGCATGGCACTATGAGGATAGTCAAAAGGACCTTGCTTGAGTCTGCCAATATCCTCAAGAAACAAAGATAGAAGGAATCAAAAGCGATGGTAGTGGCTTGGTTTGATATTAAAGATGACAAAGTGTCAGTGATTTAGGTAGAGTACGAAGAACGGATTGAATGGACACTGCTATCTGAAATCATTTTGGATGGAGGCATAAGAGCTAACATATTAGGCATGAATATACGACAAAAAATCAAAGTAACTAAAATTAAGATCACACCTTTCACAATAAGAATGGAAAATCAAAGAATAGTGCAAGCTAGTGGGTCAAATAGAGAATTTACAGATAAAAGTTGGATCTGAGAAGTTCAAAACAATCTTTTTAGTGACGGATGTGCAAGGTGCCTGCAACATGTTGCTAGGAATACCTTGGCTATGGAGCGCAAGGACTGTGTACTATGATGCAGGGGAGGCACTCACCATATAGAGCTAGCGCAACATAATTCAGTTCAGGATAAATAACACTAGAAGCTAAAAGATGGCAATGTGGTCTGAGGAACTGTGTAGGAAGTATGGTACTAAAAAGATAGAGAGAATTCTAGGTTCAATGAATATCTTTCCAATTGCAAAAATAGATCTAAACGTTGTGCTACTCAATCAAAAGAGGGCACAAGAAGAGAAATAACAATACCTTGAGAGTCTCATTGAATCAAACCAAGGGGAGAGACTGGTTATTTTGGATGGAGGATACAATGAATCAGACAATTGAGAAAGCATCAAACATGAATATACTTGGAGGTACCAGATTATATCACAATGAAAGAGAACACAAGTATTAAAATGTAAATTTATCAAAAGTAGATACTCAAAGCCATCTAAAGTAGCTATTAAATCAACTAGCTCAGACACACTAGACAATGAGTGTATATATGGAATTGGAACAGCGAAGGAAGTAGAATCTTCAACAAGATAGAAAAGCGATGGAGTACCCAGCTAGTTATTACCAAACAGTCAAGAGATGGAGGAGTGGAACCTAGGCACAGAGGCTAATCGAAAGGTAAAATTCTAACAAACCTCTCAAGAAGGAAATCAAAGAAAAACCTTGATAGTTTCTCAAAAATATCAAGATGTTTTTGCCTGAGAGTACACATATCTAGCAGGAGTCGACCCAAAGGTTTGTGATCATAGAATATCAATCAAACCTCATGCTAGACCAAAGAGATTGCAAAGATATAGTATGAATCTAAACTATGCTAAGAAGGTCAAAGAGGAGATTGACAACCTTTCAAAGGCGAGATTCATCACAAAGGTCGCCATTAGGATGATGCCATTTAGATTGATATATGGATCAAAGGTTGCCATACCATTGGAATTTTTTGTTCTCAGTCTCATACTTGCAATTGAACACGACATGGATTATAATCCAAATATAAAAAAGATATTGGATAATCTAATGAAGCTAGACAAGATCAGAGAAAGAGAAGTGCTAGAATAGGACATGGTTTATCAGTGAAGGAAATATTAGCGCGACCATAAGATCAAAGTTCAAGAGTTCCAAAAAGGGGATCTAATTTTGATATACCAATCTAAGTTAGGGCCAAAGAAACGCAACCCAAAAAAAGTATGGTTTGGACCGTATAAAGTTGATCAAGTGTTCTCCAATGGGGGAATTAGGCTGAAGGCTTTATCTACAATGGTGTTACCTGGTGTGTACAATGGGTCTAGAATAAATCTACATCTTTAGCACCAACCAAACCTCTAGCACAACCTACTGAACTATCAGATACATTTGATTTAAAAGATAACACACTAGACTGTTTGTGTTAAGATCTGATCCACATCAAAGCAACAAAGGGTTCCAAAATCCATATGATTTGGAGTCAATTAGACACACTTTCTAGAAGCCAGATGATCTAAAGCCCATTAGACATATGTGTAGGCTACCAGACAATCTAAATAACCAATCAAAACATCCAGTTGGCATTTGAAGTGACTAATGGTAACTGGTGGTGCATTAATGTTAGAATTTTTTTGGAAATCAAATTATGATAATTACAAGGATGGACCAATGCATGTGTTCCACATTGATAATGGTTTTTCTTTCTGCTATACATGAAAGGAATGGGGCATGCATGACTCGAATATTAGAATCACCATGAAGAGAGTATGTGACCCTAAGTTCATTTCATTTCCCTCTTCATAGACATAGCCCTTTGCACAAATACTCTTACATGCACGCATCAAGCAACAAATTGCATATATGCATGCTCTATTTCCATTTCCAAACTCCTCAACGGAGTTCTCTTTCCATCAGGAAATCAAAGACTTCCAAAGCAATGCAGGTGGTGATAGAAGTAAAGTTGTTACATTTGGTAGCAATAGAACAAATTATAGTAGAAGAGGAGCCGCAAAGTGCCATCACTTACCAAGCCATTGGCAAATACATGTTCAAAAATGAGGAGAAGCAGTATCTTGACAACTAGGGTATGGCACTCGTGCTAGAAGTAGGAAGAATACCCATAGATATCCTTGAGGGATGCACCGCTAATTTCAAAAACTTACAGGTTTTTCTCTAAAATCAATAAAAAACCCCCTTTTGTTAATATAATCCTGTAAAAATTTTGAAATTTTGGCAATTAAAAAACCCATTCATTTGAACTCACTTGGTATCTTACATGTCTAAGAGGTGAACCCCCCGAGTATACATCTCAAAGATAGATCAGGTAGTGGATAACTTCATATCACTAAAATTGGACAACATATTATTGAAATTGGACAAGCTACAAACTCTGGTTGAAAATATGAAAGGTGATTTGGAGGAATGATTTTGCTAATTTGGCACTTTTGGAGCACCTTCCGAGTGGCTAGGATGATGGAAACAAAGATGAAGATGATGAGGATGAAACTACGGAGGTTGATCTAGCATCTACTACGAGGAAGAATGATGATGATGACACAAATGCAATCAAAGCCAAGGAACTAGTCAAGCTGAACAAACAACCAATCATCCCCAGCAATCGCTTAATCAAACTCAAAAAAATCAGCCAGATCAAAAACCAAACAACCAACTTGATCAAACATTAGATAGTTCATAGACTAGAGGAACATAGAATCAATTGGCGCTAGTGAAAAAGGATAAAGGCAAATCTATTCTAATGGAAATAGATTTAGACAACAACTCGAGTTTCTCCGATCAATCTTTGAGTATGAGCAAGAAGCTTCAAAGGGAAAAGTAACTCAAGATTAATTCGACTTGTCTCAACGATGATGATGCATGTTTAGATCTAGAGAGATATAATATGTTGTATGTTGGGGCTAAGAGAATGGTAAAACAATGGAAAGCTCTCCGCCATCACAAGCGACAAGAATGTCAATTGCCTCCTCACCCCAATGTGGTTCAAGTGCTAGACCAAATTCCTGCATAGATGATTTCACAATTTAATCTTGCTGGAAGTCCACAAATAAGGAAGACAATTAGAATGAATATACAGAGTCTAGAGATTTGGATAGAAGTATTTTTAGGCAATGAACCTGCTTATAGGTGCATGAAGGATATCAAGAATAAATTCAAAGGAACTTCTAGTTTGCTAGAAGGATCTTAGATCATAGGGTATCTACTCTATTAGAGAATAATGCAGCAAAGGAAGGCTAACTAGAATGCCAATCAAGGATCAAGAGCAAGCCTTGAAATAATTGTTCCATCTAGTCAAAATTCTAGGGAAAATGATGACTTTTGAAAATGATACTTTCATGAATCACATCAAAGAAATGTCAAAGTTCCATATATTGATGTGACACCCTATGAAGTCAATATGCTGATAGAAAGAAGGGAGCAACTAGAGTAGAAGGCCATCTATCAAATTATCATGAAGGAGAATGCAACCTCTAGCACTACCTATAATGAGATGGTGTTCATGAACCCTGGTCCACTAGTTCAAATTGTTCAGAGACTTGAAGTAAAGAAGGATCCAGAAAAGTTGAAGCACAAGTCGAAGAGATTAACTCCTTATTTGAAAAAACTTTATACGACAGAATTCAAGACAAGGAAGGAGGAATGTAGATAATGGGACCAATCTCCTATAGGTTGAGGCTTTCCACTTACAAGTTGAGGCTCATAAGATGACATATGGAGACAACAATACCAAACTCTTGGAATATGTTGAATAGTCAAAACCAATTGCTGACACTTGCTAATAGGACTTGTTAATATCATTTTGGGAATTCTGCTTGATGCGTGTATCTTACTTGTGAAACTCTTGTAGCTCTTACATTTAGAAGCCTAAGAGAGCTTAGGAGCACTTAGTGTTGATCCTCATATCATTTTTTACTTTCCACTCAATCATTATGATATTATGAATCTAAACCAATTGTACTCTAAACTGTAATCTAAATCTAAACCATATTCTAAGTTGTTTTCATTCAATGTCACATAATCTGAATTGTATACTTCATTTAAGTCTACTCAATTATTTGAAGCCTGATGTCAAGTCATCTGAAGTATGAAGTCTCTCATCTGGTCATTTGAAGTTTGATTCTTTCATCTGGTTATTTGATCATCTAACCAAATTCAGTTACTCTGTCAGCAGCTGATCTAGCTCATTCCATGTTGGTAATCATGGTGGAGAGCTAAATCCTTAAAAAAATGTAGAAATTTCCTTCTCAAATATGATTTCACCTTCTCATACAAGGATCAAAAAAATCTAAAGCCGATCACATAAAATAATTATTTTCTTGAGCCTCGCTTTTATTATGGTCTTGTGATATAGTCCTAAGAATTCCATTGGACTATGCAAATCTCACACTTTTTCTGAAGGGGAGGGGAGTGGCATGGAACTTCTCTTCAACAATCGGGTGGTGCGATCGTTTCAAGTGAAGATATCAACCAATCACGGCTGCCCGATTTCCTCACTCTTGTTTTCTATTGGTTCTCTTTCTTTTGTGATTGTGCTCAAGGATAGTGTTGTGATAGGGAAGATCCAAGGAATTGATCTTCTAGAGGGCAAACAAATTTTGGCAAAGATTGTTTGCAGACAACTCTCCGCTCATCATAAAACCTAATTCCTAGATGCTAAGAAGAACCCTTGAAATTGTCCGATGATTTGCAATTGTGTTAGGCTCTGATTGCAACCTTTGAAAATCAAGATTAGTTTCACTCACTAAAATGATTCATTTGACCTATCAAATTGTTAGGGAAATAGTCTCTAGAGACAATGTGTTTGGATACCTGCGGGCGCCTCTTATTCTTGGACAAACAAAGACGCGACTAGATCATGAATAAAATCAATAGCAAGATGAGAAGGTGGGATTAGTTGCTCCTTCCCTTCCACAATAGAGTAAATGTGATTTAACTCTTTCATGATTCCCTTCATATCCTTTGTCTCACCTCTTTTTGAAGCGGCCAAGTTCCATTGGAAAGAACTTTTGAAACGCATCAAATGGTTGTTGGGAAAAATAACACAAAAGACACGACTCCATGGTATTGGGACAAATGGGATTGGGAAAAATAACACAAAAGACACGACTCCATGGTATTGGGACAAATGGGATTGGGTGGTGAGACCCAAGGACAAGGAGGCATTGGGATCCTTGACCCAATGATTCATGTAGAAGCTATGTGTGCAAAGCTAGTAGTTGCCTTTACATATAAAAGGAAAGATTGGGTGATGATGGCTTAGGATACAAGTGATAAAGTGAAGTTTTTTCCATAAGGTGGACCATGGAAGGAAATTAAGGCGTATAACAAGATTCTAGCTCCAACTTGGTCCTTTCTGGAACTAGGGAGCTACACAGGGGGGATTCTTTGCAAATGCAACAGGCGGCATTGACAGTGGAGTGGGGGGGGATAGTTCAGTACTTTAGATGCCCTATACTTAAAAACCATAACTTCAACCAGCCCTTGGGCTACACATGCATCATCATCATTACTACAAACATTTGTAACTATTGAAACTTCAAATTAGCATAACTTTTTTCTAGTAGCTCCTTTTGACAAGCTCTAGAGAGGACATAAAAATCTAGCAGTAAACTTGCTCAAAAACCACATTTTGCATACACATCTTGATCTCATTGTTTGCCCTAAAATCTAATAGCTACATAATCTTAGTAGCTTGATTTGGATTTCATCCATAGCCATATTTTACACTTACTATAGCACTGACAGCTTTAAGTTGCACCAACATCATGAAGTCTCTAGGATTTGATCCCTATATGTGATAGATGGTATACATCCTAAGAGTAGGAAACTCCTTAGAACTTCTCTTTAGCTGCAAACTGGTGGGATATTTTGAAGCCAAAAGATCAATAAAAAAAGGGTTGCCCTCTACACCTCTCTTCTTTGCCATTCGCTTTTACCCCCTTGTGACCATGCTAGAAACAAGTTCTGAGAAAGGGGATATTCAAGTTCTATCTCTCCTATGTAACAAACAACTTCTAGCCAAACTTTTTGTGGGTGATTCCCTAATTTCAAAGCCACCTCCCAAATACTAAGAATGACTCTTGAAATAGTTCAAATGTTTTCCACAGCCTCAGGCTCTAAAATGCAACATTAAGGAGTCAAGGCCAATCGTCCTTTATATAATGGAGGCTTAAAATAGTGCTAGCACATGTAATGCAAAAGGGTCTACAGGTTTTTTTGCACAAAATTCCCAACACAAGAGAAGAGGATAGTATAGCATTGAAAAAAAAACTGAACGTTGACAACAGAGAGCGTTCCAAGGAGGGTGAGTTCCTCACACAACAAAGAGGGTGAATTTCCTTGCAAAAGAGGGAGAGAAGGAAGTCAGGGTACACACCCGCTGCACCCAAACTCTCATGGCACACACTCTCTCTCTCTCAATGGCCCCATCGGATAGTGACATCTACAGGTAGAAACTTACATGCACATAGTTCATGCAACAGCAAGCTTTTGTTTTTGTGGTTCTCAGAGATGGTTATGTATGCCATATGCAGTTTATGAGGCAGTAAGTGCCTGACATATGTTTATGCAGATTTGGTTTTCAACAAGTGTTCTTTCTTTCCTTTGCGGATTTCATAGAGTTTTTTTTTATAGCCATAGCATTTTGACTTGATGTATGACATTTGTGGGTGAGAGAGTGATTCTCTGATGTTGTGCATAGCATAGTTGGCTTTGGATTACTGATCTTCACAAGGATTTTTCATTGATTTTAGCTCTCTTGCAGATTTGTCTTTTAAAAAGAAGACCATTTTCTTGGCTTGGATTTTTAATGTCAAATCAATGATATAGCCAAGATTTATTTCAAAATCAAGGGGATTTATCGAGATTTATGTCTACTTTTCACTTTGAAAAGTTGACAAAGCCATTTGGATCTTTTATTTTCAATCAAAAAATCTAAAATTGATGATAACTACATACAAGTGAACTTTGAAAGAAGTATAAAATGACAAAAAATGCTTAAAAATTTCAATTTTCTATTTGAATCTTGGAATGAAAGTGTGTTTATTTATATAAATGACTTTCATAAAGGCAAAATCAAAGAGTACTCAAAGAGATAAATGGAGCCTTGGGAGATAACTCTTAAAGTCAAGACCCCACCCTTCCAAAAATGAAATGCTTTCTTTAAGTTTTAAGCACCACTTGAGGGATACATGTCAAATACTAAGAGATTAACTACCTTTCATACTTCTCCCTATGGCTTGTTTTAATAAGCCAAAATTATGGATACATAATTCTCTTCAACAATTAACAAGGGTTCTAACTAAAAATAAATATATGAGTAGCAAATGACTTTGGTTTTGGAGTTTGTGGTTTTGGTGTCAAGGAGGGCCTCAATCCAAAAAAAAAAGGTTTTCATATAGAAGAGGTGATTTTCATAATTAATTCTATAAACTATAAAGCATATAAAGAAAATATGTTGTGTGCAATCTTCAAATGTAACAAAGTAAGCAAGAAAGAAGAAAACCCTAACCATGGAACGATGGTCATCTCTTGAGCATGATCCATCATCTCATCAATCAAAGGGAGATGTCCCCCCTTTTGCACCCTCCTTATCATGATGACCCCTCTCCTAATGCATGGCACCTCTTCCAACCTCTCCCTCATAGATCCTTAATACGAATTATCCTTGCATAAATCCCATATAATGCTTCATCTGGTGGCTGATTTGAGAGGGCATAGAAAAGCCCTTGGTTGCCTTCTAGGAAGTACATCCATGGTGCCCCTATTTGCTATGCTTGATGAAAAGTATGCATGCAAGGGAGAATCATCTTGGCTATCTTGATGAACACTATGCATGCCAAGTCTAGGATTCCCTTGAAGACTTCAATGGAATCTATCAATGTTTTCAACATATAGTCTTTATTAGTAGCCTTCCATTTTGGTGGAGAAAGCTTAGGGTAATCCAGATAGGTTGGATGTTTCTTCAAAATGATTTGATATTTGTCCCAACTCCTCACTCTTGGCATTGGGTAGATGGAGGGATCCTTCATGATCTCTTGTGGAGCTTGTGTGTATAGAATCATATACCTAGGATGCCTCTTTAACCAATACTTCCTCGACGTTGGATGTGGCTCTGCATTATCTGATGCTTGGTCCTTGAGCAATCTTTCTTTAAATTTGAGAACTTCATACTTTACCAGTAGATATTGTACATTCCATGTATCAATGATGGGTGGTAAGCTAAGCAACATTTATTGAGCGTAGGACATGCTCCTCATAGGTCATGGCTTCTTTCCATGTGTCCTTTGTCTCTCGCTCAATATTTACTTTTAAAGATTTTTTCGCATGTGCAGCACAATTTTCCATGGGATTTGTACCTTCCTCCAACTCTAGTGGTGTTGTCTCAAGGAGTGAAGTCCTCCATGCATTGCAAGAACTGCAAGGATTTAGATTCTCTAGTGATCGACACAAAGGTATCTTCTTTGGTGATAGTCTACTGCCACCTATTATAGGTCTTCTTGAAGCTTAGGAATCTATTTTTGATATTCTTCTTAAAATTGAGTGACAATTCTCTTCTTTGCATTTGCTTGAGCTTTGATTTTGTCTCCATAACTTTTCCATAGCTTGGTAAGCTATGGATCTTTAACTTTGTCTCCAGATCTTTGCTTCTTTTCTCCATAGCTTGGTAATCTAGGTCGGATCCTTGGAGAGTGAGGATGGTTGGATATGTACTTAGCTTGTATAAGAGCTCTTTTTGGTCCTTTAGTCTTGCTTAAGTTTGAGTTACCATGATTTTGGCAACATCCAGCTGCATCTATAGCCACTGAGCATATGCATTAGTGTCTAGGACCATTGTGTTCAAGTCTTGGATCTTTATCTCTTGCTCCTCACTAGCCAATGTTAGCTTATCTACAAGCATGGTTTTATCAGTGAGCTCGGCCATGTGCTTGGTGTTTGCCTCTTGTAAACTTTTGATTTCAACTTGTGACTTCTCATGGAGAGCACTGAATTCTTCCAAGAATGCATCAGTCACCTCTAGTCTCTTTGTTATGTGTTGGTTAAAGCTATTATTTTTTATACTTATTATCAACCAAGCATTCTGATCAAAAGGAGGTGGTAGGCTATCAGTCATTTCCACAACATGGTAGGCAATTATGGTGAGCAATTCAAGAGCTCCCAAGTAAGTGATTCCACTACTCTTCTTTGTACTCTTTAGGGTGTTAAGCACATAGGAGGCATGATGAATAGGCATTGGTAGCTTTGTCTTCAAGGAACCTAAGAATATTGAGGACACTACATGATTTGGACATGTGTACCTTGGTGGTCTTTTTGCTGAAAAGTGGAAGTGTTGGTGGAAGAGTCAGGTGGGGTCTTCTACATGCTTATGAATCATATCCATAAAATTTGTTGCGACAGTGTTTCTAGCAAAAACACATGTCCTCTTCTTTTCTTTAGACCACATCGACTCACCCTCTGCCAGCAACTTTAAAGCTTCTGCTACTATGTCCTTTGTGATGTTGACCTCTGTAGCTTGGCTAGTGGAGTCTGTAATCCATGTTGAGTCGTCTTCTTGGATTGATTTGAGTAGCTCATATTCACTTTGCAGGTCGACTCCATAGGGCTCCATTTAATAGAACGATAGCACGTGCAGCTTTTTGTGTGATTCTTGAACCTTTGGAGTTTGAGCCACACATATATTCCTTTTGGAAGAAACTGTAGCTCCACTACCTGGCTGTCTGCATTTCTAAACCTGACGTGAAAGATGGCATTGTGCTTTTCCAACTGGGCTTCTCTAGCCTATGTCTGCTAGCTACCCTTATGGATTCTTCCTCCAGTTAGTAGGACGTAAGTTCTTGCAGCAAGATTCATGGCATTTTTCTTTGTAGGAGCAGCTAGGGTGCTTTGCATTGATCTTGAAACCAACACACAAGGTTTGGTACATTAGGTATATTTTAGAACATATAATCGTGTGATGCCCCATTTGAGTTGAGATAAGCAAAAAAAACATTGAAACTAATAAAAGCCATAAAAGCAAAATGCAAGCACCAAAAATCATATCTTACAAAAAAATTACATATGGGAAAGTAAGCATGCTTATTATCTAGGGCATGTTTCTGGCAGTAAAAGTGAACTTTGGTTGTGCATAGGGATTGTAGGCATTGAAAATAAGTAGGATATGCTTTTTGGAAAGTTTGGATGCATAAATGCCAACTTAGGGTCATTTTGGTTGACCCTAACCTAGGGAATAGAGCATGTTTTGGCATGAAAAGTGAACTTTGGTTGTACACAAGGATTGTAATCATTGAAACTAAGTAGGATTGGCTTTTAGGAAAGTTTTGATGCATCAATGTGAGGTTAGGGTCATTTTTGGCCTAGAAGGCCTCTAAAAATGACTAACTGTTGGTGCAAATTTATAGGATGTCCAAATCCTTCCAAATTGAGGTGTGGGCCTATGATAACATGCTAAAGCTAATGGTGATAAGATTTGGCAAAAATGGGCTCAACCTAGCATTAGAGATAAAAAGTGCACTTATTACTATGATGGTTTTTTTGTAAATTTTCTACATTTTGACTTTATGTAGTAATTGACCATCATGTATTAATGCCCTAAGCGTTATTTTCCAAAAAATTGGGTTTGGAAGTATCACCTTAGGCTAAATTTTGGTATTCAACAGCATAAGTGCGTTTTTTGGAGTTAGGGACAAAGTTAAAATGATTTTTTGTAAGGCAACATGTACAAGATATCTATAATGAAAAAATGCACAGTTGGGTCATTTTTGGACCTAGAGATAATAAGCACGATTATTATCTAGCGATTATTATCTACCCTTGCAAATATTTGACAAAAATAACTTTTAGTATTTTATACTTGTCCTATAGGCCTAGCAAGTAGCCTTTAGCCCCTTTTTGAACTTGTTTTGGCTCCCTTGAGCTGTTCTTCCCACTTGGTTTTTTGACTTTGCCGGTTTTGCCCTTGACTCTTGGTGGTGGTCATTTTCTTCCGTCCTAAGCTTATGAGCATGTCCCATAAGTTGTAGGGATTGCCTACCAAATTTGGTTCTATTCAGAGTAGATTTGTGGCCATAGGTCAAAAACAACACTTTGTGGCCCTCCATGTTATTTTCTATTTCCAAAGTCTCTAAATGACATTTTTCTTCGTTCCGACTAACATACATTGTTTATAACCCCTATATGAGAGCCTCTGTAAAATCAAAAGTTAATTTTGACACTTTTGGTAAAATTAGAGCTTACTACCTATAGACCCCCTGGACCCCGGTCAAAAGGTCATTTAGGCTTGTGGGGTTGTTCTATATGTCTATATTATGGCCCCCCTTCAGGTTTGGTCAACTTTTGTGTACCGTCTTGGCAGCTACAGTCATTTTTGCATTCGCCATTTCTTGGAAGGTTTTGATAACCTAGGGTTTTTCTAAGCTACCCCATTGACATATGTGCATTCAAACATGCACGTTATAGGTTAGGAACTCACCCCTCATGTCTTGTACGATCCAATGTGACATAAAAGTTGCTAGAAGCCCGGAAGCGTGCACCAAAAGAAGAAAGAAAGTATTGAGGGCTCTTCTCCGAAAGTCATTAGTGACAATGAGACTCTATTTGGTCTACTTGGACTATACATACATGGGCTTCCCTACTCACTTTCTTTGATATGCCCAGTTAGTCCCAATAAATTGTGGAGTATAGTTTCCTTTCAAAATAAAAATCGTTTGGATTTTTGTTGCCCTGTTTTCGAAGATTTTGCAAAATCAAGCTCCGTGGGCCTCATTTAGGCCTTCCGTCATCATCGTCGGAATTGAACCAAATTTGACCTGCCTATTCATCATAACTTCTTGATACTTCTTGTCATATCTTTTGTTCATCAATCTGAATTTGTTTGCTATTTATTTCTTATTTTTAACCCTTTGTATTAGAAAAATCGAAAGAAAATTACAAATTTGATCTAAAAAAGATAAGAATTCAATCCAAAAATTATCAAAACACACATAATTACTACATTTGGCCATATTTTTTGCGGATTTCTCCTTTTTGATCACTTATTTGGCAAAAAAAAACATGAAAATAGTGAAAATTGCGGATTGCTCCATTTTGATCACTTTTTTGGCCAAAAAACACACGACAATAGTGAAAATAGCATAATTTTTTCTTTTTCGAGGATATTCACACTATGTACACACACCTAGGGGTTATCATACTACATTTTTCCAATTCTCTTTGCTTAAAAGGGAATTTTCAAGGATTTTGCATACAAAACACACGTTAACATATAAACACTTTAAACATTACCCTTTTTCTAACAGATTTTGTATGCTTGGTTTTGCATTCAAAATACCTTTCCCCCTCCTAACTGGTTTCATAGCTCGTTCTTGTGGTTTGTAGGTACTCTACTTGTACTTTGTTTCTTCCTTCGGCACCCAAAATTGCTTAGGATTTTCCTAGAGTTGAGCCTTTGGTGCCCAATATTGTTTGGTTCCTTGCATGCCTATTTTATGAGGATAGATTTTGTGTCAAGCAATTGTCATAGGTGTTGTACTAGGACATGGTTTTACTGACTTTAAAGCTCGTAGGTCTACCTTTCATTATTCTTCTTTACTATAAGCAAGTGGTACTTTTAACTGTCCACCTTTTAGTGTGAGCCCCAAGGCTTTGGCATCCCAACCTTGAATAGCTTTATATGTTCTCATTCATGGAACCTATAGTACCATTTCTTCATTCATGTAATCATATGGAATGCAAATAAACATTCTAGTACCATGTTTTTTCATTCATGTGCTCATCATGAATGCAGACAAACATGTTGGAACAAGGAAATCCGTGCGCAAAGATGTTGAGGTTGATCATTCCCAAAGTTGGAGTAAATTCTTTATAACATGCTTTCATTTTAGTTCATCAATACCCCAATGGTTGGGTAGTTTCCTTCTTGTAAGTGGAGTAACTTATTGCATTAATATTGGCACATGTATTGAGGCGGTCCGGGGCGGGCAACAAGAAGAGTGGCCTCTAGACACCCTTCAAGGCTCCCGTGCTGCTCAATGGGGCTGGGGCACAACACAACACAAACCAAAACAACAAAACCACAGCCAAATCCCAACTACACAAGGGGCACCACCTAGTTTAAGAGCGAACTAGGACGCAAAAGAGGAGAATCGTTAGAGCAACCCACAAACAAGCAAGGAATTTACACTAACCCTAACACCAATGGAATACTCTCACACCCTAAAACACGAGAGAGAGAGAGAGAGAGATAGTGCTCGGGCTGCTTTGAAACGTATCGGCAATGATCAAGCAAACACAACTATATATTTAAGAAAGAGAGAGAAAGGGGGAGGGGGTGCTTGTTGCATTAATACCTTCTTACAAATCTGTCATGACAAATCAAAGTGAAATTAGTATTTGTTCAACATAGCTTGCGTAAATTTCACCACAACACATCACAAGAAAAGCCACCCCAATCACTGTCTTAAAGCCAGGGGAGTCCTCTCCACCCTGTCGCCCTCTTACAGTATGTGGGATTTATGGCTAGGTTGATGACAACACCAGAGAACAAGCTATCAAGAACTTAACAAAAAACACCAAGACACTTACGCATCATTGTTGTCCATTACTTCACGTTGGAAGGGAGACAAAATATCCAAGCTTAGTCCAAATCCACCCTCCTTGATTCAGCAAATGTTGGGCTTACACTAGTAGGAGAAATGATAGATTTCCTACTCTCAATTGAATGATCACTCTCTCTCTTACAATGGCATAGAGTTCCCTTGCTAATCCCCTATTACAACACATGCACATGCATAAGACAATGAGCTTCCACTCAAGAGCTCCTTCTAGAGAGGTTGAGCTTGGCTTCTCAAGCTATAGCATAGTGCTCTTGCTTATGGCTCCCCCCCCTTTATGCTAGCTACACCCTCCTTTTATAGCAATTTTGAAGGCTAGGGTTACTCCTCTAACCATGGTTGGGTTAGATTTTCAGCAATTTATCTAATTTCTTTTGCTTGGAATTATCAAGAAGTTGGTGGGGAAAGAGAGAGGAGAGAAATGGAGGTGATAGGACTTTCATAGTGGGTTAGTGTTAGTAGAGTTAGTATTAATTTACAAATGGAATTGAATATTTACAATGGGAGTATCCATGTAGGATACAAATAAGGAAGAAAAACTCTTAAGAGGTAAGAAAAGGTGGATTTCTTACAAGGTTGATGCTCCAAGTGTCTTGAGTAGAGCCAACTTTGACGCTTGTTGACGGTCCACTAGCTTTGACGGTACATTTTTTCTCCACTCTTGACCTTCCTTGAGAGACAAGGTAATTGAAGCTGAGTAATCAACCACCATGATGCTGTCTTTTAAGAGAAGAGGATGAATTTTGTGGTTTTTTTATAGATATGGGTAAATCGGAGGAGGAAAAATGAGACTAGGTGGTCAATTTTTGAATGGAATTGTGTGTGGGAGGTATGAGTTCACCATGGTTTCTCTTATTCTTCAAGGTTGAGGAGAAGGTGAGTAGTGTGCAGAGAGGAGTGGTGAGAAAGATGGGGATGATGAGTGGAGAAGTGTGTGTGAAAGAGGAAAATGATAAAGTGGAAGAGAGAGTGTGGCTGCATAGCATGGGAAAATTGGGGTCCACTAAAAAAATCATAGCTCACAGCTCGTAGCTCAAAAAAATATGAAAAAATTTGAGGCAAAAGTTCAGCCCACGAGCTACAACTTTTGTTTGTATCACCTTTTCAAATTCGGAGAGCAAGTGAACTTTAAAAATTCAGCAAAACCGACCGTTTTTTTCCACTGCACAAGGTCTTTGTGGGGTCCTTCTTTGGATGATTCTTTTGAATACCTCCAAGAGTGAGCCCTCCATAGTGCATGTATGCATGCCACCTACCCTTGACCTTATTTGGTAGGTCTATAATTGAAGATATTGTTGAGATTAGGATATAAGTGAATAGTACAACTAAGAAAATCAAATATTGAGGGGTCTAAAAAATATGTACATGTCAAATATAAATAATATAGGTGGAAAAATATAAAGGGGTCAAAATAAATCTCTCTCATTATAAGTCTACCATAAAAAGATGAATATTTTTGGTGGTCTAATTTATGAGAGTAATAGAGAATATATGTAGGAAGGAAAAAATCACAATAGTGAAAAAATATACACATAAATAGAACTAGTTTTTTTGGATTTTTGTTGGGATGGAGTTACACAAAATATAAGAGAAGCTTACATGAAAATATTTCTATATGGAATAAAGAGTATGAAAAATGGTAAGAAAAAATTGTGGTAATGGTGAGGCAATGTACAGAGCATAAATAACACACACCTAGGTAGAAATATTTAAATAAATACCAAAATAATTATGAAAAAATCTTTTATTTAGGCCCTATATACAAAGAAATATTTACATATGCATGGGCCATAATATACTTATATTTTTTATTTTTTTTTATTTTTTTTTATTTTTTTGGCTCAACTAGCCCAATGACTAGCTAATTGAGGGTTTTTGAAGAAGATATGGGAAAAGTCCCGTGACTCACGCACGCCTATGTACAGTGAAATGGTAGGGATAGCCACAGTGTTTGGGTGATTTTGGTAGGGTGAGGTAACTCATTGTGGCAATTACAAAGAGCCGAAAAATGCCTATCATTAGCCCTCCCCTTGGATGGTGGTATATTCATGTACCATCATAGAGCATCTTTTCCAAAGAGAGTGCTTCAGAGTCCTTGACGAGATCTTTATTGTTTGGCCCCTCAGAATTTTGGCTGGAGTTACACTCATGCTTCATGTAGCAATACTTACATGAGACAGCGGCCTTTGGACAGATCTTTGGTAGATCCTTTGGTAGAAGGCGACTCAAATAGGGCTTCAAGCGATACCCGTTTACTTTCCTGGAGTGCTCTTTACCATTCAAGTCCATAAGCTGATAGTAACTTGAATTGAAAGCCTTCTTGACTATGTATGGCCCTTGCCATCTTGTTTCAAACTTGGCATCAAAACGATTGTCAAGTCGATTGTCATACCTTAGCACAAGCTCTCCTTCCTTGATGCCTTTGTCCTTCAGTTTCTTGTCGTGCGTTTCTTTCGCTTGTGTGGCTTTCCTCTTGTAGCACTCATATGCTGCTTCTCTTTTCCACTCAAGCTCCACTAACGTAAGAAGTCGATCCATCCATACCTCTTGATCATCTTGTGCTCCTTTGCCATGAAGTCGCATTGTTGGAATGTTGAGCTCGATAGGCTGCAAAGCCTCTTGACCATAGACCAAGTGAAATGGTGTGAACGCCGTAGCTTCCCTAAATGTGGTTCGATATGCCCACAAGGCACCATCCAAGAAGTCATCCCATAATTTTGTCTTGTTTTGCACCATCTTTCTAATGATTCCTGCAATGACACCATTAGCCTTCTCCACCAAACCATTTGACTGTGGGTAGTATGGTGTGCTATGACGATGTAGAATGTGAAGCTCTTCACAAACTTCTGTGAGCAATCCTTTTCTAAACCCTGGACCATTATCAGAAACAATCTCCAAAGGTGTGCCAAATCTACAACAAATGTGAGTGTAGACGAATTTGCTCACTGTCTTCTCATTTACCTTTGCCACACTTTGTGCTTCCACCCACCTAGTCATATAGTCTATAGCCACCAGAATGTAGAGTTTACCATTTTTTGTCCTAGGCAGAGGACCCATAGCATCAATGCCCCACTTTTCAAATGGTCCATTTGCAAGCACGATTTGCCTTGGACCATAAACCAATCTTCTATTCCCATTTACCTGACAATTGTGACAACTTTTACACCAATGTTGGACATCCACATGCAGACTTGGCCAAACATACCCCGCAAGCAAAATCTTCTTCACAGTTAATTCTTGGGCAAAATGACCACCACATGCTTCTTCATGCAAACCTTTTAGAATGGCTGGAATTTCCTCAATAGTTGGTACTCTTCTACATACTTGATCCCTCCCTCTTTGATAGAGGGAGCCTTCTAGGAAGAGATATGTGCTTGCCTTCTTCATGAGTCTCCTCTTCTGAGCCTTCGTGAAGTCTTGTGGAAACTCGCCCTCCAAAATGTAGCTAATAATGGGAGTCAATGACTCCAATCCCTGGTATCTCGGTTGCTTGACAGTTGTTGCCACCATGATGACCTGCACTTCTTTCTCAACACATGTAACTACTTGCTGTGCAAGTAAATCGGCATCTTCATTCTGTTTCCTAGGAATATGATATAATTGCACCTCCTCAAATTGATTAAATAGCCTACGGATGGCATGAACTTTTGTCCTTAAGCTTTCATTCTTGCATGCCCAAATGCCTAAAACCTGTTTAACAATGAGAAGTGCATCTCCTTTTACCATGAGACGTTGTATCCCTTGGCCAATGCACATCTTCAAACCATGAAGTAGAGTGTCATATTCTGCTTCATTGTTGCTAGCTGAACTTGGTAGATTGAACTTCTCTTTCATGACCACCTCTCCACTTGGGTTGAGCAACACTAGCCCTCCCCCTGCTTTTCCTGTGGCTCGACGAAAAGCTCCATCAAAGAACAAGGTAAAAGCATTGGGAATACTTTTTGGTGGTGGCAATGGTAGGGTCTTTACTTGAGGCACCTTAATTTCCTTCTCATGTACCCTATAAGTGAGAATCCCTGCCAATTGTGCACGCACACTATCTTCTACCTTGAAAGAGTATTGGAACTCTTGCAACTCCATAATCCACTTTGAGATCCTAGTACTAAGATTCATTTGAGATGACACCCAAGGGAACAAATTTTCTGCAGTGAGAATTACAAAAGGTTTTGGTAGTAAGTAGGATCTAAACTTTCTCACCGCAAACATGAGAGAAAGCATCATGAGTTCTGCTTCTGTGTAGTCTCTCTCCAAAGCATTCATGACCCTACTAGCAAAGTAGATGGGTCGCATCCTTGTACTGTGGGGATCTTGTTGTAGCAACACAGCACCAATTGTTTCCCTTCCAACACTAGAGCTAACAAAGAATGTGTACTCCCAACAAGGAGGCATGAGTGTTGGTAGCTCTGACAAAATGACTTTAATGTTACAAAAATACTCTTCAAGCTCATCAGACCATGCAAATTCTACTTGTTGTGTCAACTTTTGCAAAGGATGAAGCAACTCCGAGGCTAAGTGAATGAAGCGTGACATATACTTCACCTTCTGAATGAAAGAGATGACCTCCTTAAGACTCTTCGGTGATGGGAGCTCAATAAGAGCCTTTGCCTTTGAAGGATCCACCTCAATGCCTTTATAGGAAACCTTGTGACCAAGCAAGATCACTTCATCCTCAGCTATGTGACACTTGTCGGGGTTGAGTTGACCTCCCATGTCATAGAGCTTCTTTAAACCTTCTTCTACCCTTTGTAGATGCAATGATTTTGAGCTATAAATGCAAAAATCATCAATATAAACCCTAATGGACTTTCCAAAGAATGCTTGAAACACCATGTTCATCAAGCGTTGGAAAGTTGCAGGAGCATTTGTCAGGCCAAATGGCATGACTCTAAAAGCATAACAACCCCAAGGAGTGATAAAGGTTGTTTTCAATTGATCCTCCAATGCAATACCTATTTGAAAGTAACCTGAGTAACCATCGCACACAGTGTACTTCTCATGACCAGCTACCTCATTTAGTATCTCATCCTGGAATGGGAGGGGAAAGTGATCTCTTTTTGTTGCCTCATTGAGTGGACGATAATCCACACACACCCTCCACTTGCCGTTTTTCTTAGGAGTGACAACAACGGGAGAGACCCACTCTGAATTCTCCACTGGATAAATGAAACCTGCTGCTAGAAGCTTCCTTACCTCCTTGAGTAGAGCCTGCTCCTTAATGACTCCTAGCCTTCGTAGCTTTTGAGCCTTAGGTGTGGCCTCTGGCTTCAACTCAATCTTGTGTTGAACAACATCTACTCCACGCACATCGGTGTAGTCTTTAGCAAAAAGCCTCGGAAATTTCCTTAGCACACATTTGAACTCCTCTCTTTCATTCTTTGTAAGTGTTGTAGACAACATACCTTCTAACATTCCTTCATCTTCCACCTTTTGGTTCTCTTGGGAACCTACCTCTTCCAAACCTCGAGAAGAGGTCTCCTGGTTGTTTGGCTTAAACCTTACCCCCATGACTTCAATGGAGGACTCCTCTTCAGTAATGCTGCCGCTACTTTCTTCTTCTGAAGTGTTTTCAGTCCAATCTTCTTCCGTCTCACTTCGAGATGATTCTTCATGGAGCTCCTCTTGGCGTTGCTCCTTCATGTCAAAGACAACCTTCTTGTGATTGTCATTCCTGCAAATTAGCTTTCCACTCTCCCAATCCTGCAAAGCTCGCATTTTCATTAGCCATGGTCTTCCTAGGATAAATGGATAACCACTTCCCTTGGTCGACATAACATAAAAATCCACTGCCTTCTTAATGCCAAAGGCCTCCACAAAAACATTTTTACAAATGCCTACGCACCTAGCCTTGCTATTGTTTGCCATTTTCACTTTGATTTCAGGTGTCTCATGGATGTGCATGCCTAGTCTTTGCATGAGCCCCTCTGTCATGATGCAAATTTGTGCACCCCCATCCACTAGACCTTTCCTAACCAATCTTCCTTTGATGTAACAGTCTAGCACCGGTGTAATGTCCTCATTCATTTCAGCTTGTGCAATTTTTACAACAGGCACACTCTCTTTTACCTTTCTCCTACTGCTAACTGCCCTTGTTAAATCCCTCCTTACTTGTGGACATAATGCAAGAAATTGAGGCCATGAAATATCAGGACCCTTACCTCTCATGTCTTCCAACAAGTTGTACGGAGCCATACCATGTCCAAGAGGGAAGTCTTGGAGGTTGATACGACGTCGAGTCCTCTTGGTTTCCTTGGTTTCCTTTGCCTTCTTGCCTTGTCCATGGTCACTCTGTGATGTGACTCCTTCTTTCTCTTTACCTTTTCGTCGGCCACGCTTAATGCCATTGGCTTCCATGTCAACCTCATTTGAATTTGTCACCTCTACCACATGCACATTTGGATCTGGCAAAGGTGGAACTCCTTCTACCCCTTGTGGAGGTGGTCTTGGTCCATTTGGCCTTTGTAGAAGCCTTGGTTGTTGACCAGCTCCTTCTCCTGCATTCATCACTGGGTAATTCAAGTTAGGTCTCCCTGGCTCTCCACGAGGCCAAGGACAATTATACATCCCATGTCCAGACTCTCCGCAATTCCAACATTGCAAGACTCTCCTAGCTCGTGGCTCTCTCTCTTCTGACTTCTTTGCTTGTCCCTTTGGACCTACAGCTTGTGCAAGGTGAATTGACAGGCTGCTTAAAGATTCATTTAGCTTCTCAATCACTTCAGCCGTTACATCAGGAAGCTCCCTAGATGTTGATGCTTGTGACTTACCTTTGGGTCTAAGAACTTCTATTGGAACCTCTCCCCTTAAGCACTTGAGTTTCCTATACTTCTCAGCAGCCCTAGTTTCCGCTGCATCAAAAGTAGCAGGTGCACCCGCCTCAACTTTTACCTTAAGGTCAGGAAAGAGTCCGGCTATGAACCTCTCCTTCTTTAAAAATTCTGCACCATCACCAGGGTTAGCAACATTTCGTATCCATAGAGCCCAAAGACGTAGAAACTCTTGCTTGTACAAGTAGTAGTCATCTAAGTCTTTTTGCTTATGAGAAACAATGTCTTGCCATAGTTTTTGAGAGTTTTGGGGATCAAAGAAGTATCTCTTAAAACGATTCAACACTTCTGTGTAATTCCCCTTAACTTCCTCAGGCAAAGAGTCAAACCAAGTACTAGCATCTTTCCTAAGGACCACCTCAAACATTTCTACACGTTCTTGATCGGTTACTATCCTCTTGATACGGCAAGACATCTTGAAATTTGCTAAAAATAATTCTGCATCCTCTCCAGGCTCTCCAAAGAAAAGAGGATATCCAGACATTTGGCGTTGGCTCTCCATTATTATGAAAGATTACAACACGAGTTACAATAAGGGATACAATAGAGATTTAGAACCACTCGCCTGCAAATGAAGAAGTGAGAAAATACCACTCTAGGTTTTCTTCTTCAGCTATCCAAGCTTCAATAAGGTCTCGATTTGTTTGATCAAAACAAAAAGGTAGACTATTGATGAGCTCTAAGAAGGGTTGAAATTCTTCAAAGCTAAGGCGATAAACAGAAATCTCTAGAACTTCATTTTCTGGATCCAAAAGAGCAACCACGTCCCAAGTGATAAATTGCACTTGCTCTACAATTCCCAACGCACAAGCGGTTTGTATAAAAACTAGATCTTCATGCTCGTCGAAGGCCGTGAGAAAGTAGCAATTGACTAGGAGCTCCTTTCCTTCGAGTTCCACACAGTCGGAGTGAGGCAACCTTCTCACAATTTCATAAAGAACATCCTCATCAAGTCCAATCAAGTTTGCAAGATTTAAAGACTCCACTTGTGCTACAAAATTCCTGGACAAAAACTCCTTAGGATTATGGTTAAATCATTCAAAAGCATAAAGAGATTTACAATGTCTCTATGAACAAAGTGTCATAGAAAGTAGAGAAGGATGAGAATTTATACAAATTTGCAATCTTCTCTATGCTCTCTTTATTAAGACAAGCTCTAAATAGCTCCCTATCTCCTTTGTTGAAAGCGAAAGGAAGACTATTAATAAGACGCAAATGAGGGAAAAATTCACCAAATGTGAGTCTATGAAGCGTGAACTCTGGCCGCAAGTTTCCTGAAGAGTCTTCCTCAATGGTGAAATGCACTCGCCAAACGCCAAATTTCACTCTATTTACCAATCTTAGGGCACACACTAGTTGGATGAATGCACGGTCTTCCTTAGTGCCCAACAACAAGAGGAAAATGGAATCCACGCGTAGGACCTTCCGTCTTAACTTCACCACCCTCTTGTTATGAGGGAGACGCCTTACTACTTGCTCCTGCAACTCAATTGGTAATAGAGCTAGATCTCTAAGGATTGAACTTTCACTGCACACACATTCCCAGTTAGAACAAATGATCGTTTTTTTTGTTTCTTGTAACAACTTGGACAAAGAAAAAAACAAACATACACACTATTTTGCCGGGCTGCACTTCATTTTAAAATAAAATGAACACATGTACATCAAAAGAAGTGTGGTAGTTGATGAGAGGTAGAATGACAGGGTTTGGTGATGCAAGAATTTCTCCTGCTCTTTGGGCACCAAACATGAACACCATTCGTTGTTGAAAATGGATCTTTCTACTAATTGCAACGTTTATTCTAATGTGTGGAGTAAAATGAAAGGGAAAAACCTCTATTCCTGGGCCATTATCCATGGCCTATGCATGTCCTAATGCTTAAAACAAAACAAAAATATAGACGTCCAAACTAAGGTCGTACCTAATGAGAGGCAAAATAAAAGGATTTACTGAAGCGTTTATCTCGGCCAACCTAAGAGGACCTAAAATTCTACGAATGACACGTTGAAATTGCAACTTAGTACTAACAATTATGTGTACCTTTTGCCTTGCAATGGGAATGAAGGGATCATACAAATTCTCGTGATTCATGCAAGCTAGTTGATTATGCTAAAGGTTGAGCCTTCACAAAACATACACAAGCCTGTCCTCAGTGGGGGCACCAATTTGAGGCGGTCCGGGGCGGGCAACAAGAAGAGTGGCCTCTAGACACCCTTCAAGGCTCCCGTGCTGCTCAATGGGGCTGGGGCACAACACAACACAAACCAAAACAACAAAACCACAGCCAAATCCCAACTACACAAGGGGCACCACCTAGTTTAAGAGCGAACTAGGACGCAAAAGAGGAGAATCGTTAGAGCAACCCACAAACAAGCAAGGAATTTACACTAACCCTAACACCAATGGAATACTCTCACACCCTAAAACACGAGAGAGAGAGAGAGAGATAGTGCTCGGGCTGCTTTGAAACGTATCGGCAATGATCAAGCAAACACAACTATATATTTAAGAAAGAGAGAGAAAGGGGGAGGGGGTGCTTGTTGCATTAATACCTTCTTACAAATCTGTCATGACAAATCAAAGTGAAATTAGTATTTGTTCAACATAGCTTGCGTAAATTTCACCACAACACATCACAAGAAAAGCCACCCCAATCACTGTCTTAAAGCCAGGGGAGTCCTCTCCACCCTGTCGCCCTCTTACAGTATGTGGGATTTATGGCTAGGTTGATGACAACACCAGAGAACAAGCTATCAAGAACTTAACAAAAAACACCAAGACACTTACGCATCATTGTTGTCCATTACTTCACGTTGGAAGGGAGACAAAATATCCAAGCTTAGTCCAAATCCACCCTCCTTGATTCAGCAAATGTTGGGCTTACACTAGTAGGAGAAATGATAGATTTCCTACTCTCAATTGAATGATCACTCTCTCTCTTACAATGGCATAGAGTTCCCTTGCTAATCCCCTATTACAACACATGCACATGCATAAGACAATGAGCTTCCACTCAAGAGCTCCTTCTAGAGAGGTTGAGCTTGGCTTCTCAAGCTATAGCATAGTGCTCTTGCTTATGGCTCCCCCCCCTTTATGCTAGCTACACCCTCCTTTTATAGCAATTTTGAAGGCTAGGGTTACTCCTCTAACCATGGTTGGGTTAGATTTTCAGCAATTTATCTAATTTCTTTTGCTTGGAATTATCAAGAAGTTGGTGGGGAAAGAGAGAGGAGAGAAATGGAGGTGATAGGACTTTCATAGTGGGTTAGTGTTAGTAGAGTTAGTATTAATTTACAAATGGAATTGAATATTTACAATGGGAGTATCCATGTAGGATACAAATAAGGAAGAAAAACTCTTAAGAGGTAAGAAAAGGTGGATTTCTTACAAGGTTGATGCTCCAAGTGTCTTGAGTAGAGCCAACTTTGACGCTTGTTGACGGTCCACTAGCTTTGACGGTACATTTTTTCTCCACTCTTGACCTTCCTTGAGAGACAAGGTAATTGAAGCTGAGTAATCAACCACCATGATGTTGTCTTTTAAGAGAAGAGGATGAATTTTGTGGTTTTTTTATAGATATGGGTAAATCGGAGGAGGAAAAATGAGACTAGGTGGTCAATTTTTGAATGGAATTGTGTGTGGGAGGTATGAGTTCACCATGGTTTCTCTTATTCTTCAAGGTTGAGGAGAAGGTGAGTAGTGTGCAGAGAGGAGTGGTGAGAAAGATGGGGATGATGAGTGGAGAAGTGTGTGTGAAAGAGGAAAATGATAAAGTGGAAGAGAGAGTGTGGCTGCATAGCATGGGAAAATTGGGGTCCACTAAAAAAATCATAGCTCACAGCTCGTAGCTCAAAAAAATATGAAAAAATTTGAGGCAAAAGTTCAGCCCACGAGCTACAACTTTTGTTTGTATCACCTTTTCAAATTCGGAGAGCAAGTGAACTTTAAAAATTCAGCAAAACCGACCGTTTTTTTCCACTGCACAAGGTCTTTGTGGGGTCCTTCTTTGGATGATTCTTTTGAATACCTCCAAGAGTGAGCCCTCCATAGTGCATGTATGCATGCCACCTACCCTTGACCTTATTTGGTAGGTCTATAATTGAAGATATTGTTGAGATTAGGATATAAGTGAATAGTACAACTAAGAAAATCAAATATTGAGGGGTCTAAAAAATATGTACATGTCAAATATAAATAATATAGGTGGAAAAATATAAAGGGGTCAAAATAAATCTCTCTCATTATGAGTCTACCATAAAAAGATGAATATTTTTGGTGGTCTAATTTATGAGAGTAATAGAGAATATATGTAGGAAGGAAAAAATCACAATAGTGAAAAAATATACACATAAATAGAACTAGTTTTTTTGGATTTTTGTTGGGATGGAGTTACACAAAATATAAGAGAAGCTTACATGAAAATATTTCTATATGGAATAAAGAGTATGAAAAATGGTAAGAAAAAATTGTGGTAATGGTGAGGCAATGTACAGAGCATAAATAACACACACCTAGGTAGAAATATTTAAATAAATACCAAAATAATTATGAAAAAATCTTTTATTTAGGCCCTATATACAAAGAAATATTTACATATGCATGGGCCATAATATACTTATATTTTTTATTTTTTTTTATTTTTTTTTATTTTTTTGGCTCAACTAGCCCAATGACTAGCTAATTGAGGGTTTTTGAAGAAGATATGGGAAAAGTCCCGTGACTCACGCACGCCTATGTACAGTGAAATGGTAGGGATAGCCACAGTGTTTGGGTGATTTTGGTAGGGTGAGGTAACTCATTGTGGCAATTACAAAGAGCCGAAAAACGCCTATCAGTATCTACTAATGTCATCACTTTAACTCCATCCTTCAAGGTCATTGTAATCCTCATGTCAAGACCGTCCAACCGTTTATCATTTGTCTCGACCTCATCTTTTGCCAAGACCTGAAGGAAATGGACACCTGGAATCTAAAGCATATTAACTGGCATGATTTTTGGGACCAATTGCCTTGCCGCTTTTCTCTTCAGAACTTGAATGTGCACCTCCTCTTGAGCCTCTTCAATGACCTGCTGGAATCTAATCGTATGCTCTTTTGCTATATGCATTCTTTCTAAAAGATCATGGTAAGTGACAAATTATATTTTCACAAACGATATCCACTTATCTAGTTTTCCATGATTTCTACATCTAAGGTGGCTAATTTAACAACCTTGCTTGCTGAAACACTCTCAATCACAAAAGGACCGTGCCCCTTTTTCTTGAATTTTTCCAAATGGGTTGTTTCAAGAATAAACCAATACATGATCTCCTTGTTTGAAAATTCTTGTCAATAGATGAGAGTTAAAGAACTGTTTTTTTTCTCTCATTTGAGCATAGATGTGCACAATGGCTACCAACCTTTGCTTATCTAATTGTTGAAGATTTTCAAATTGTTCTGAGAGTTCATGCCCTGTCCATTCTAGGTCGCATGCAACTCTGACTGTTGGAAGTAAAAACTCCGTTGGGAGTGTACATCAATTTTGTAGCAAGATTAAAAGGATTGGCATTAATAGATATTTTGAAGAAACCCTATAAGCTCAAAGAGCTCAATGGATATTGATCTCCCAATTAGTACTTTTAGAGCTTACAAGCTTTGTATGCACATAGCTAAGAATTTTTTTTGTGCTTTACTTGGCCATTGCTTAAGGATGATAGGGTGTGCATTTGTTTTGAATAACCATAAACTTGTTCAGTAAATTTTTTATCACTTTGTTGAGGAAGTGTGTCCCTCGATCAATCTCAATCTTGATAGGAAGTCCGTGCCTCTTGAATATACATTCGTAAAAGAATGCAATTGTGGTTCATTCATCATTCTTCCTAGTGGCTCTCTCTTCCGTCCACTTGGTCATCTAATTTGTTGTCACAATAATATATTGTGCACCAGTATTTTTAATAGGTGGTACATAGGACCAACAAAGTAAATTAGCAAATACTCTTGCTCCCATCATTGGTTGTTATCCATTCTAGTTGGAATCTTAGCTCTTTGGCACGAGTCACATCTACTAAAAAAATTCTTTAGCATCTGCAAATAGAGTTGGCTACCATATACTAAGCCATCAAAATTGCTCTATCTATGGTCTCATGAGAGAAATGGCCCCCTGTTAGACTCGCATGTGCTTGTTCTAAGATAGAAATATACTCGTCTTGATTAGTACATAGTCTGAGTTGTTGGTTATTGGAAGATCATGGTTTAGTTTGTAGCTTTTGTTTTGATTTCTCTTTGGCAACATTTATTTATATCTTTAAGAAATTTTTTAGTTTGTCAAGTACTCCACAAAACATTTTCTCCACTTAGTTGTAACAAATATCTCGAATAAAGTAGCATGTGGTATGGTTACATGCCTTTTTCATTGGGAGCAATTGTCTACATAGGCATGAACATCTTGTTTCATGTTTGGCCAGTAAACCCCAAACCACGTAATTCTTTTCAAGGTTTGGTCTATTGTAAATGGATCCCAACTACTATTGTATGAGCTTGATTCAAGTAGTTATAATTCTCCTCTAGGCTTATGCACAAAAATAGAATTTTGTCTCTATTCTTTTGGTAGTCTTCCTACTAACAACTGATACATAATTGATTGCTTTATCGGGGTTTGTGGTGATATAGAAAGTGGATTTTGCGAATTTACTTGTGCTATTGTCATCAAAGTAACCACATCCTTTGACCATCTAGGAATCATCTCAATTGAGAACAGATATGCATATGGAAAATCATCATTAACTCTCTTGAGAGATTCCCCTAAGGTGATAGTTGATAAGTGATCAATTCTTTGATATGTGGTGCCCTTTTTAACAACTATCGTAAATTCAAACTCCAATAAGATGACGAACTATCTTATAAATTTTCTTGTATTGCATGGTTTATTGATGAGATAAAGTAGGGCTTGGTGGTCTACAAAGAAACCAAACTTATTTGATGATAAGTAATGCCTAGACTTCTTGACAACATAAATCATCCCAACTCCTTGTCTCTCTATCATGGTATAATTCTTTTCTATTGTGTTCAATTTATTGCTAGCATATGAGATGGAAAAATCCATGGTTCCCTCTCCCGGCTATTCTTATATGCTACCAATAGAAAAATTTGAAGCACCAACATGCACATGGGAAAATTTTATTACAATCTAGAGTCTTCAAGATAGGTGTTGAAGACAAAGCTTGCTTGAACTTTAAAATGACTCTTCACACTTGTCAATCCATATAAAATGAAGGATAAGACCATACATGTGTTTAGCAATTACTGCATACATGTAGATAAATCTTTGATAATACCCAACATGTCCCATCAATGCTTGAACTTCCCTGACATTAGTAGGTGTAGGCATTTCAATAATCACTACCACTTTCTCCATATCCATAGCAGTTCCATTTTTGGAAGCAATGTGTCTGAGAGTTTTTTTCTAACCATGAATACACATTTTTTAGTAGACCAATTTTCTCAAAGACACTCTTGATCTGCTCAAAATGGTTTGCTCGTTTTGATGAATGCACGCACAAATCATCCATATAAACTACTAAGAAATTTTGTAGGTATTTCTTGAAAGCATGGCTCATCAGCGTTTGGAAGGTTGCTAGACAATTTGTCAGCCCAAAAGTCATGACTTTGTATGCAAACATTCTCAATTTCGTGGAAATATCTATTTTGTGTTGGTCTTTAGGATCAATGGCTAGTTAATTATAGCCAAAGAATCCATCTAAGAAGCTGTAGATTCTTTTTCAGCCACTCTCTCTAGAATGTGATCAGTGATACGAAGGGGGTAATTATCTCTTATAGTTGTAGCATTCATCTTCTTGAGATTTGCACACTCTCTCAATTTTCCACTCTTCTTTGGTACCACCACCATTGGGGACACCCAATTGGTGAACTTAATTTCATAGATGGATTTTTCTTCCTTGAGTTTTTTAATCTCTTCCTTGATCTTTTTTGCAAAGGTCTCATTATAAATATAGGGTCTTTGTCTACTTGGATTGACATCATCTTGCATTGGTATAGTATGTTGATAGATGTCAAGATCTACTCCCTTGAGAGCTTTATAATACCATGCAAAATCATCCCTATATTCTTTTAAAATTTTAGGGTTCTGATGAGGGTCTTCTCTTCTTCTTGAGATAGGTCATTTTCTATATAAGCCCGTTTTGATTCTTTTTGAGGTTCCGCTAGGTCAATCTTCTTGGAATTTTTTGGCCCTTCATAGAATTTTCTCATTCCCTAGGTTGTCTCATGGGTTGCTGTCTACAATGATCCTTTGGTCCTGCAAAGTCTATTTCTTGTAATGCAATGGAACACTTATAGCTCCTTGTTTTTTCACTTCTTGATTCCATTTTGATGGTCCAAACCTCTTTCAAGATCATATGGATTTCTAGATCCACTATATTTCTTGGCCCATTTCTGAAAAGTAGCTGGTCTAAATCTTCAATTATGTTTGGCACTCGCTCTTTTGGTTGGTTATCCTCCATCTAGCCATTCAAGCTAGTTGATTAGTAGTGGTGACTTGTTTGTCCCCCTTCTAATCTTGATGTCGCCCAATCTTCCTTGATTTGTGGTGGTTTTCACACCTCTCACCCAATTCTCATCATTGAGGTGGGTTCCTTGGGCTGTTGCACTACCGTGTTGATTGGCCTTGCCGACAGAAATGATCCTTTAGGTACTCGAGCGATGCAGTGTGCCTACAAGTGCGGCAGTGTGGGCTCTAAATATGTTTGAGAGGAAAGAGAGGACAAATCCACTTTTGGTAATTTCATTACCTATTGTGTCTCGTGAGGACGATGAGAAAAGGAAAAGAGTATGCACCTTTCTCCCTGATCTTGAAAACATACATGATTTTCAAGGGTGTTAATTTCCCTAGTTTTTCATGAGCTATCGACAATAAAATCTGTTACATTATTGTCCTAACAACAACAATAAACTCTTAGTCTTGGGTTATCAATTGGTATACGCTTTAGAGTTTTAACATCAATTTGATGATGCCCGTCTAACTCTAATATTGGTGGTCCCTCTTTGGTGGTCATGTCTGGATCAATGTATCAACTTCCAGCCCTCGTTTGTCCATAGTGTCAAGATTTACAATATTTAAGTATTGCACTCCATTTTGGTCCATATAGAAGGTTTCTTGTTTGTTGGCTCTAACCTTCTCTTCGAATTCAATAGTATGGTCATCAACTCAAACCACATACTCTTCATTAGAATCCAGCTAAATATGAGCCCTATGCTTGTTGGTCTTATATATGCTTGAACTTGAGCAAGGTCCCAGTACCCGAATGAGTGGAAAAGGTAGACATCTCTAAATTGGAGTCTAAGTAAGCGTTTTGCACTTCTTCAACTATGGGCTCTAATGGCTCCCCTTGATTTACACTCTCCTCAATTGACACTTTGCTCTCAATTTCTTTGTTAAATCCTAATTTTCTAGCACACAACCTACATAAAACAATAATGCTCAGTGAAATTGAATACCTACTCTTTTGGACCAATACCAACCCGTATCATTTGTCACAATTCCCAACTAGCTTTGACTCGAGCTTATTCTCAATCAATCCTATAAAATTAAAAATCTACAAGTCATTTTATTAGCTACAAGTATGTACAATGACTCCTGTTAAAAAAAAATAGTATCAGATCTGCAAAAGTATCCAAAGGGTCAAATCACAATCTTCAATTTCTAAACACTCAGTTTCTACTAGCAAACATTGTCTAAATGACGACAAATTCTTTTTGGCTATCAATATGATAGGCCTTCTAATCTTGGCAACCATAAAATTTTAAAATTGAGCTCCCCAGATAGTATGAGATAGTAAGCATGCTTACTATCTACTGACTTAGAAAAACACCATTTTTCACTTTTGTTGGTTCCCACTTGTTAAGGGTATGTTCAATAAGCTCTCATTTAGTTTTTACAATTTTTGGGCAGGTTTAGCACAATTCACAACAAATTCAGTGTCTGGCAGTTTCACATGCAATTCAGTGGCTATCAGTGGCTATCACTTGAAATTTGACACATGCACTGTATTACTAGCCTCGGTAAAACCTCTTTTAAGAAATGATGAAACAGTTGAGTTTTCAAGGTAGGAGATGATAAAGCGATTTAAAATTTAGCGAGAAAAACTATATCATGTAACATATCTACTGAAAGAGATCGACGTGTAGATTGCAGATCTATAATCTCCTCTCAGATCGGAGATTTCATGTAGGAGTTATGGAAGGCCAAAGATCATAAATTTGTCCCCCCCCCCCCCCCCTCTCCCTCTTTTTGGGGGGAAAAGTGCATCCTTTGACCATTCCTACACCTCTCTTACACACCCACCATTCTTGCACACAGGGCTTGCACCTATTCATCAAAATGTTAATCACCTATATAATCTCATGGCAAATAAAGAGGCCCTCCTAGACCACATCCTCTTCCTAATGATGGTACCAAACCCTAAAACACAAGCCTTTGGTGATGTTAACAATGACCAATCTGAGCAACGTAAAAACAAGATTTCCAAGACAAAGCATCAATTGGTTGGCCAAAAGGGGCAAAGAAATTCCACCACCTCTCATGATGAGAAGGAGAGGTAGTTTTTCCTCTAATCAAGAAAGAATGCAACATCAAACTCTATCATACGTGTAGCAACCCCACATTAATCCCCATACATAGTACCAATGGAATTGACAACTAGCAATGGGTCCTTAAACCAACTATGTAGAGATGTTTCTAGACCACTATCCAATCTGTGCACTCACCTTGTTTTGAACCTCCTAGTCCATGACATATGCGTTCCAAATCAAGGGCTACATCTCAAGCTCCTCCAAGCATCGACGTCTATGCGAATCAATGCAAGACGTACAATCAACCTTCTCCTAGACAAGCAAGGCATATAGGGTGACATGTAAGACAATCCAATGGAGCATCAGTAAAGATGAAATGGATCAGAGAGTTCCAAGATCCATCATTATCCATAGATTGAAGCTGGGAACAACATAAGATAAAGAATTTCTTCCAAGGCTCAGTCCCAAGAAACAAACCTTGGACAATGAGCCTATCAAGCAATGTGCCACTTTACATCTCTAAATCAATAATTCCCAAACCGAGTAGAGATATAAAGCCATCATGATAGCCAAAAATCTAGATATGGATAAATCTCTAACCAGTAGTTTAGCTCTATATTATCTAGTAACACCATTCATCTAGAAATGACTTTATTTCAATACTTATACTCACAATTTCAACCATGTTTTATGTGCTAGTGGCGATATGGTGACCTTGTAACTCATATTCCCATTTGTGTGTGCTTGCACCACTTTCCTCTTAAATGACTAATTGTACACTACAATAGTGCCACCTCCCCTGCTTATCATGATCATAGCATCCAAAGGCATCAATATCTCATCATCACTATGTATTACTATTTCTTTTTTCTAAAAAATTATGCCACATTCCATACTACTTAATGAGCATGTTCATATCTTTAGTCCCTTACCATGTAGTGTCGTATAGAAAGGCTTTGATAATTTGTTCTACTGTTGAAAAGTCTGCCTTTAATAGCACATCTACATTTCTACTTTGAGATTATATGCATGGCTATGAGAGAGAGCTCCAAATAATAAAGAAGAATCGTATTCCTAAAGCTACCAATAGGCTCAACAATCCTAAGCCTCACAAAAGAACAAAATGCTATTGTCGGCACAAAGCATAGGAATGGAATTTTGGTATAGTGTGCTTCTTATAGGCATAGTTTTTGAACTTATTAAGAGGGGAGAGGTGGACTCTCCGTGTATTTATTCATCTACCCAAGGGGGCTACTGCTTTGTAGCTCAAAATGCATTTCTTGATTGCCCTCTTGAATAGTCTCAGTTGCCCTCACTGGCTCTTCTAGCCCTTCTCTGAAACTGTGACCATCTTAGCTCTATCTTGCTACCTTTCTCTTGGAGTTGTGGTCATCTTGGCTTCTTCTTTCTCTCCTACTATACCCATCCTAGCCATCCCCAGTGCTCGCCTTCAACAACTTTACAACCATTGCCCTAGAGAAGGTATAGTGTACACCCAATGCCCTCCACCTTGTAGGAGAGTAGGAGGTGCAAAAAATGTAGAATAGTGATATCTCACCATGCTCAAATAAGAGAGTATTGTAATCAATACATAAAAGAGAATTGTTCTTGTACTTGCATGTTGCAAGGTGAAATTTGCAAGGTTTTATCTTGACTTTGGTACCATTCCCGGTCATAATGCTAGCATGAAACCCACCATAGTCACATAGAGGTAAGAGAGTGTAGTCCCCAACCCCATAGTCATGAAGAGGTAAGGAGCTTATAGCCATCACCAACCATAGAGGGAAAGAGAAATGATATTGGATGATGCATAACAAGGATACCAATCATCAAGGCTAGATAATGCACAAGGCACATAACAAGGAAGTGTAAGGCTCGATTAGGCGGATAATGATAGGTTGCATTTATAATTAAATTAACACACTAATCTGAAAGGCAATGTGGGCAAGCACGAGTACAAAACAACACTGATAATAGATAGATTGATAATATGCAATTTGTACGATGAGGTGTGTGCTTATATAAGAGAACCGTGAGAAGGTAGCATCAAGCCCCATGTCCTGACACATGGAAAAGAAAATGGCACTATTAGGTGACAGGTAGTGGCATGTAAGTGGAAATTGGGTAGTCATGCAAAGCGTAGAGGTTCATTCCACTAGTGTGTGTGAGAGTAGCATCATTATAAGTGTACACATAGGTGAAGGTAGGGTTAGACCTGGCACAAAATAGCATTACTAAAGTGTACCAATACAAAGATAGATTTTCCCTAGAGTGATGGACGTATATACAAGAAGGGGGAAAAAACCTCCTAAAGAGAGAAGAAAGTGCCCCGGTGGTCCTAACTATGTTCACACACATCACTACAATAACACGTAATAGTGATAAGCTGGCAAAAAGTCTAATTTAGTTTCTAATTTTTTTAAGAAAGCCCTCCAAAAAAATTTCTATCATTCTAAAATCTTTATCACTGGCAAGTGTCTTTCGAATTTTATAATCCTTGAATTTTTGGGCAAAGAAAATTTGTGTCTTTGCCTTGATTGTTTTCAAACTGGAATGAAATGTGCTTGGTTTATATCTATCTATGATGGTCTAGATAACATAATTTCCATTCTGAGTACTTGGGATTCATTATAAAATACATGGTTATGCTTTACCAAGGTACTTGTAGTAGTAGTTGAAGTAAGCTGAGAATTTTATGGTGACTATCCTTTACCTTTTAGCAAGATACACACTCTTGAACATATTTTCCAATGCCTTAGAGCCCAAGTCAAGGACATTGAAGCTTGCAAGGGGGCACCTACTCATTGCTTGGAGATGCACGACTCAAGGATAATAGACCTCTAGAGTTCTCTACTTGTTTGGTTAGTTAAATGAGAAAAGAGAGACCGAGTTGTCCTCATAAGCAACTTTATAAGCAAGATATTGTTTCTTGTATCTTTGGCCTTCTATCTCACATCGTCTCACTATACTGCAAGCTTTTGTTCATTATCTTCACATGGTATTAAAGCCAAATTAGGTATTCATTAAGGTAGTATGAAGTGAGAGTTCTCTTTATTAAGAAAGTCATATTTATACCTTCTCTCTCAAGGTGAGTAGAGATTATCTAACTGCCTGTGCATTATTAGCCATATCCATATCTTATCTTCTTCTTTTGCCACAACATTATGGTTGCTTCTCAAATGCTTTGGGTGAATAAGTTCAAGCCATAATCTTGGAGTTGAAGGGTACTATAGGGTACTACAAGTCTACATCAAGTGGTGGCCCAAGTGGTGGCCCAAGAACACCCCAAGAAGCTTCAAAGTTGAGCGCTACAAGCAATAAGGCATTCAAAGGGCAACCACATATCGAGTGGCAATAGCAAATTCGTGAGCTGCAAGTTAAAGGGTAAAATTGATAGCATTTTGAGGCTATTTCATATGATTCAAGACACAAGGGATGACATCTAATCATTGAAGGCTCTTGCTTGCATCTTAGGGGCATCATCATCTTGCTAAGTTCCTGACTGGTGGCATCATGGCAAACTAGAAGGTGGCCAAAATCCATGTGTGTGTCGAGGTTGATTGCAAGAAGGTCATTTCAATGTTGTACTTAGTAGCACCGAGTGGCCATCATTTTTGGTAGGTGATCTGAGCCTTGTACCATAGTGGTAGGTTTGGTGTCCTATTGCACTCGCGACGGTTCCTAGCCTTAGCCACCCATAAGTCCTACACACGAACTTTTTATTATGTGTTTGCATTATTGATTACAGAGAACTCTATTGCAATAATCATAAGGCAATGTAAGCCCTATTGTTGATCTTGAGGGTCTATTCACGTTCAAGTTGTGGCAGACATTGTGAGGCAATTTATGAAACAATCTACCCTATTTTTGAAGTCTTTTTTTTGTGGTTACTTCACAAAGTTTAGTTTAACCATTAATTCATTGTTACCCAAAGTCGTTCTCACTTAAGTCGTTGTTGTTTCCTTCTTAAATCCATCAATGTAGGGGATTAGGCATTGCCAATTTATACAATAAGGCCTTCCTCATTGTATAATGGCTAAAGAAAAGTATAAGCTTCAAATCCGTAAGTTTAATGAAGATAATTTACAAGTATTGATCAAATACAAAATGATTGAGAAAGGTTATTGGCCTATCATTAAAGGAAAAGGCAAATCAACTCTCTAGATGTTGAAGACGATGAATGAGCATAAGCAATCATCATTCTTCATCTTGATGAAGCTCTCATTCATCATGTGGATGAATTAGCCATTTCCAAAATCCAAGTGGAAAGGGAGCTTAAGGGAAGAATTCTAGGATTGCATTGAGGATTGGGTTCTTTAGCTTGGAATACAAGCAAATTCATGGTTTGGGAGCTTTAATCCCACACTTGGGAGCTTTTATCCCACACAAAAAGAACTTGAGAGCCAAGCTATCCTTAATACAGGCTTCAATTTCAAATGAAGATGCCATTTCCATTCTTCTCAGAGAAGTTGGACATACCTATTTGATATTGGTGACTACACATACCTATTTGATATTGGTGACTACACTGAAGGATGTACTTAATCTTACATAGGAAGGAGTCATTCAGATAGGTCTTGATGTTGCAAGCCGTTTTTGTTTTTGAAGCGTGCATGACTTGGAGCTCTGTAGCGAGTTGCACGAGTCTCTCTCTCTCTCTCTCTCTCTCTCTCTCTCTCTCTCTCTCTCTCTCTCTATATATATATATATATATATATATATATATATATATATATATATATATATGTGTGTGTGTGTGTGTGTGTGTGTGTGTGTGTGTGTGTGTGTGTGTGTGTGCACACGCGCTGTAGTTTGCCATCCCTAACCTTTTGAAACTTCATATTCACATTTTTTGGGGACAAGATACAAAGTGGGCGCCCTATTTTGGGCACCCTTGCCCAATAAGGGAATTACCCCATGGCCATGCAAGGGCTTGAGCAAGGGGCCATGGTTGCAAGGCATGCAGGACCATGCAAGGGCATGAGAAAGGGGCCATGGTTGCTTGACATGCAAGGCCATGCAAGGGCCTGAGCAAGGGGCCATGATTGCCATTATGCAAAGCCATGGACCACCACCCAACGCAAAGGTGGGGCAAACATACAAAGCTTAAGAATATCAAGGAGCAATCTCCACTCAAACTTGATCATAAAATCAACGACTGAGCTTGTAAGGACATGGGTCCTACGGGCAAGGCCATCGGCACGGTCGGACAGTGTGTATGCTAGGGGGAGGCTATAAGATAGCACGGTGGAGACTAACACACGCATTACCACCGCCCTTTCAGTGGTATCCGAGCTATTTTTGGGGAAGGGGAAAAGCGAGTTTCATGTACATGCGACATGCTGGTTCCCTTCCATGATTCACAGACGAGGGGAACAACGACGTCTTTGTTGTGCAGCAAGAAAAATACAAGCACAAAGTTCTATGAGCAACATGCGAAGGCAAACAGTGATAACCAGCCGCTCCAACCCCACATATGCCCTTCACAGGAGGCGACCAAGGCAAACTCGATCGGCAACTCTATGGCACCGAGGCTCCATTGGTGCCGTTGGCTACACGCGTAGGAAGGCTCTCTAAACCCTTGCATGAAGGAGGGTTAAACCCACCCCATGAGAGTAAAAAGCCAACACTCTACCATCCAAGCTATTGAGCCTTGTTGTGTATAACAAAGAAAGGTAGCATAATTGTGTTGACAAGAAAGCTAGAAGGAAAAGGAAAGCTTCAAATTTCAAGGAAGTAGTTTCATCCTTCCTTTTCACTTCTTGCAGGAAGGCAAGTTTTCCTCCAAAATTCTTTTTTCTTCAAGGGGGAATCTTCACACGTGAAGAAAAGTCTTCACAAAAACGACGAGTTTTTGTGAAGAATCAACCAAGGTATTCTTACAACGAACGCAACATGAAGCACTACAATTTTCGCAAGGCGAGGTTTGGATGCAACACAAATTGTCGAGCATAAAAAACACCAAGACTTCAAGCTTTACAAGGTACAAGTTGACATTTTTTCTCTCTTTACATTAGTGTGTGTTTACCATGGCCAATGAATATATCCCACCTATGCACACTTTTGATTTTGAGCACATACATCGAAATCAGGGCACCACGGGTGTTGCTGACACTAATATGCATCACGATGATGATCTAGAAGATCATGGCCTTGTAAATATGGCTACTTTCAAGACTTTGGAAAATCGTCAAAGCGTACTTGAATGCAACCTCTCTGCACTCAATGCAAATGTTTACTGAGCTACTTGTGAAATTTATGAATTCACAGACGGCTCAAGGAGCAACAAGTGTCACGGTTCAAGGAAACCAAGCTCGCACAACTCAAGGAGTCCAAGAGACAAGTGCTTCAGAAGATGCAGAAGGTAGCAATACATTGATTAAGAATACCACCATTCCTAAGTTTCACGGGGAAGAGCGTGATCACAACAAGGATGCGGTCAATACGTTCTTACACAAATGGAGTGATATTCATAGATTGAGACACACCTCGGATATAAAGACGACTGTGGAAACAAGTATATCTCTTAAAGGCAAGGCCTATAAGTGGTGGATGACATTTCCAATAGATGCTCGTCCTCCGTCTTGGGCTGCGTTTCAAGCTTCTTTCTCCAAAGAGCTTTTGGACTCCAATGAAGAAGATAAGAATTGGCTAGCATGGGATACATGCCGCATGTCTGGCCTCTCTCTCACATAGTACCTTTAGAAGTATGGGAAAATCATATTAAAACTAGAAGGTCTAGAACAATTCCAAAAGATATGGGGTTTTAATAGGGGTCTTGACAAAGACTATCGTCTTCATGTCAAGACCCAACATCCAAAAACTTTGGAAGAAGCCATCGATCATGCTCAAAGATATGATGATGACCAAGAGAGGAAGGGAAATGTTCCCCTACTCTAAGAATAATTTTGCTAAGAGCAATGTGGCTACGAGCCAATGGAGAGGTAGATCTCCCACACGTTCCAAGAGGGATAAGAGACAATCTACCTCTCCACACCCACAAGAGGCTAAGAATCCTAAGCAATCATGAGATACTCCACATGGGTCTCTTAGCACTATTGATTTCGAGCATGCAAAGAAACACAATTTGAGTTTCAAATGTCTTTCGGACCAACATAACAAGAAGGACTGTCCTCCTTTGCAAGGCAAAGAAAAGACCATGCACATGGTAGAGGTTTTTTATATGGAAGAAATGCACAAGTGTTGTGTGCCTGCTTCAATGTGGCAACCCACCTTTGGCCCCCATGATTTAATTCGCATGCATGGCACTATTAACGGACAACATTTTTGTATTTTAGTGGATGATGATGCAACTCATAACTTCCTAAACTATAAGCTAGTCAAAAAATTGAAGCTTACACAGACTCCCTACTCCCACAAGTATGTGGTAGAGCAGATGTCTGGGAATGATAAAGAAGTATGGGACACGGTAGTTCAAAGGGGTTGAGCTTATTGTTCAAGATCATACGATGACCCTTGAGTTTCAAGTTATGAATATGGACCGTGTTGATGTAGTTTTAGGACGGGAGTGGCTACATGGTTTAGGAAACACATTGCACACTAGTTATGAACACAAATCCTTATCCTTTATGGCCAATGGTAAACATGTGCTTTTGCTTGGTGAGAAAAATATACCATGTGTACCTCTTATATGTACAACCGAGCTTTCTACTTTACAGAAAGCAGATTTAATAGATGGATTCTTTCTGTGTTATTGCTTGTGTCCAAGTCTCGTGAATTCTCAAGAGCAAAGTGCTGTGAATTCTAGTAATGATATGCAAAGTGAAATGAATTCTAATGATAATCAAGGTGTTAACAATTCTAAAGAGCAAAGTGCTCTCAATGTTAATTCTATTGAGCAACGTGCAGCTATTGTAAAACAAACAGTGGAGGAATTACAAGATTCTCCATCCCAGCATAACTCTAGTTTACTTTCTCCTTTTGCACGAGAAAAACTAACTCACTTACTCACAAAGTATAGTGATGTATTCTCAAGTGATTTACCACGGGGTTTACCCTCTACACGTGATGTGCAACATGGCATAGATGTCCTGCTAGGCACTAAACCGGTGAGTAAACCACCGTATTGTATGAGTGCTGAAGAAGCCAAGGAAGTTGAGAGTCAGTTGGATGACTACCTCGTCCATGGTTTCATTAGACCTAGCACTTCAACTTGGACATCACCATTCTATTGGTAAAAAAGAAATATGGTATTATGTGCACGTGCATCGATTATCGTGGATTAAACGCCAAACCCATCAAGAACAAGTATCCTCTGCCTCGAGTGGATGAGTTGTTTGATCAACTCCATGGGGCAAGATACTATAGAAAGATAGATCTTCGTTAAGGATACCATCAGGTGCGTATCCTTTTGCAAGATATCTCTAAAACTGCCTTTAGAACATTGTTTGGGCATTTTGAATTTTTGGTTATGCCTTTTGGTTTAACCAATGCTCCAGCTACATTTATGAAACTCACAGATAGTGTCTTCCATCCCTATCTTGGAAAATTTATTGCGGTTTTCCTTGATGACAATCTCATTTATAGTAAGACTAAAAATGAACACATAGAACACTTACGATTAGTGTTTGAACAGCTACAACTCACGCTTTGTATGCTAAGCAAAGCAAGTGCGATTTCTTCAAAATAGAGATACATTACCTCAGTCATGTGATCTCTTATTCTGGCATCAAGATGGACACTGACAAGGTTGCTGCCATTCTGCGATGGCCACATCCCAACACGGTTGAGGAGCTTCAAATATTCTTAGGCGTTGCTGGATTTTATTGACAGTATATCCGTGATTATGCCAAAATCTTTGTTCCTATGATGGATCAACTTAAAGCAAAAGGTAAGACCTTTTCTTGGGAAGAAGCCCAAAAACGCAGTTTTGAACAGCTCAAGGTAGCTGTAGTAGCCACTGCTCCCATCCTAGCAATCATTGACCCACTTAAGCCGTTTGTGGTAGAGACGATGCTAGTGATAAAGTAATTCATGCGATACTTCTCCAGGAGGGAAGACCTATAGCCTTTGAAAGTAAAAAGTTAGATAGAGATCAACTTAATTATTCTGTCTATGAGAGAGAGCTCTATGCCATTATTCACGCTTTACAAAAGTGGCAACACTATTTATATGGTGTGAGTTTGAAGTAGTTTTTGACCATGAGAGTATAAAATGGTTTACTGCTCAAACGGACTTGAAGGGCCATAAAGCTAGATGGGAAAAAATCCTTCAAGATTATGATTGTAAGCTACGATATCATAAGGGGCAATATAATGTAGTAGCGGATGCACTAAGTCGGATGCCTCATATTAATTCACTTGCTTTCACAAAAATAAAGAGTGGATTTTTGGAGTCATTACGTGGCAAGTGTGCACAAGATCAATCATATTCTAAAGTGTGGTGTGCAATTTTAAAAAGGGATCCCTCACACTCACATGTCTCTGTACAGCCAGGTCAACATGTCTCTGCACACGTAGATAAAAACTCCAACACACAGAGCTCCACCCCTACTCAGGAAGAGCTTAAGCGATGGAATTATTTTTCTATTGATGATGGCTACTTACTCCAAAAGGGTAGAGTGTGTGTGCCAAAGGACTCGGACACTAGGCGCCAAATCTTATTTGATTTTCATGATAGTCCAAGTGCTGGTCATCCAGCTATTCGTAAGACATATGCCTTAGTTCGACGGCAATTTTATTGGCCAGGCTTACATCATGATGTTCAAGAGTACGTACTAAAGTGCCAACAGTGCCAAGTAAATAAGGCAGAGTGCCTCAAGGTAGGTGGCCTTTTACATCCTTTAGAGATTCCACAAGGTAAGTGGAAGAGTATCTCTATGGACTTTGTAGTAGGACTACCTACTACAAATCGTGGCTATGATTACATAAGGGTCATTGTAGACCGTCTAACAAAGATGGGTTGCTTCATTCCCACTAAGACTACAGTTAAGACAGTGAAATTAGCACGGCTATTTGTAGAGCATATATATAGACTCTACGGTCTTCCAACTAGTGTCATTAGTGACAGAGATCGAAAGTTCGATAATCACTTTTGGAGAGCTGTGTTTCAAAAGTTGGAAACTAAACTTAATCTAAGTACGTCTGATCATCCAAAAACAGATGGTCAAATCGAAAGAGTGAATCAAGTGCTAGAAGATATGCTACGAGCATACATTAGCAAGAAGCAAAGCAATTGGGAAGACTATTTACTTATTTTGGAATTTGCTTATAATAGTTCAAAGCATGTGACTGCTGCAAGGTTTAGCCCAGTTATGCTTTTATATGGATTTCAACCTAGATCACCCGTTATGGTGGACTTGGCTAAGGAAAAGATACAACAAGCGAAGGATTTTCTCCGACACCATTTTGGCATGCTTTGAGTTGCTCGACAGAATGTTAAGCAAGCTCAAGATCGATATAAGAAGTACACAAATGAGCATTGTCATCTTGCTACTTTCGAAGAAGGAGACAAGGTTTTCCTCAAGGTTCTGGAGCATTCAGAAAGTTTGAATATGGGAAAAGTTGCTAAAATTTCACCACGCTATTGTGGACTGTGTACCATTCTCAAACGTATAATTCAAGTGGCCTATAAGTTAGCTCTTCTAGAGCACTCACGAGTTCATCGTGTTTTTCATGTTAGCCGTTTACGAAAACAGCTAGGACAGAATGATAATGTCATTGAACATGTGTGTTAGTTGACCTTATCAAACCGCCAAGCATCCCCCTCATGAGCCCGAAAAGATTTTGGATTCTCATGAGCTTCGCACCAGACATCATGTTAGATAGGTGTTGGTAAAATGGCTAGATAGACCTGAAGAAGGTTCTACATGTGAGAATGTCTCCGCACTTAAGAAATGTTTTTCTACGTTTGTTTTTGAGGATGAAAACGATTCTTCAAGGGGGGGGGGGGGGGGGGGGGGGGGGGGGGGGGTAATGTAAGGACATGGGTCCTATGGGCAAGGCCACCGGCACGACTGGACAATGTGTATGCTAGGGGGAGGCTATAAGATAGCACGGTTGGGTGGAGACTAGCACACGCATTACCACCGCCCTTTCAGAGCATGTGGAAAATTCAAAGCACATGGTTACAAGGATTTCTCAGGGAGCGAAATTTGGGGTTGGCAGTGAAATTCAAGCCAAGAATTATGGAGCTCCTTTCAAGTGAAGGAAGCATTCAAGGTTCTTGAAACTAGACATGTTGGCTTAGGTGAAGCTCACAAAGAAAAGGATTGAACAAGGTTTAATTATTTCATAAATTTTGAGTTTTCTCTTTTTGAATTTCTTAATTTTTACAAGCCTTGAGTACAAATTTTTGTAAGGGAGACTACACACGGGCTTATTCATGAGGTCATCAAGGCAAAGTCCAAAGAAGACAATAACACCCACAATTGGACAAGAAGGTTGGGGTTTTTCAAGTTTATTTGCTTATAACTCGGTCACTGACTTTTTTTTGTTCGAGAAATGGCCCGAGTTTTGACAAACAAGATTTGTCATCTTATCTAAGATCGGTTATCTAAGACGATAAAATAGTATGTGTCCTCTCTTCACTAGGTGCATGAGAAGGGAGGAGGTAATCTATGAATTGAACATCAGGTCATTTATGAGTTAGACTGATCGTTTCTATATGCATACAACAAATGCTATAATTTCATCTTAGCAATTGTGGTTACAAACAATAACTAGCTAATTTAGGTGACATATATTTTGCCCGGTTTTATAGCAGTCATGGACTAAAGTAGTCTAAGCATGTCAGGAGACTAAAAGTGGATCTCAACTTTCCAATTGTTCTCTAAGTCCAACATTAAGGATGGACGTGCAAGTATAATACGAACTACGTGTTTATGCTTATTCATTCAGCAGTTTCAGTGCAGCTTGTATCATTACCTCTAGGAGGTGATATGGTATGATTTATGAGTATGACTTCTTGGTAAACATTCAAATTGAGATTCATTCTCACTCCATATATACATTATGAGTGTGCTATTTTACTTATATCTTTGATCATATGTACGATTATAGTGGGCAGTTTATGGACTATGGTAGTCTAAGTATGTCTATTGGTTAAGAGCGAGCACAATGTGTGATTCTAGTTTTTCTTTTCAACAATTCTATTGCACTATGTCTACAAGATGGTATGGTGTATCTTGAGCAACATGAAAAAATCAAGATCAGTTTCATTACATCACGACACTATTATGTGTGTGCATTAGATGTGTATCCAGTTCATTGTTTCACCTCATTATTTCTATTTTAGATTACTAGAATGTATATACAACTACAAGCATGCATAAAAGTGCTCCTATTTTGAGTTTCTCGTATCAACATTACTATTTCAAAACATTATGAGTGTACAGTTTAAAGTTAGCTTTCATCATCCCTAGGATCATGTCTGGCTACTCAAATTTAAAGAAAAATGCAACCATCAAGGCACACAATTTTGAGCAGAGGGATGTAGGCGCGGTTCTTGTATTGCCATGATTGGACACACTACAACATTCATCAGATTGTGGAATAATTGAGACTTTGATGGTCAGATTGTAGGATAAATGGAGTCCCTAATAGGTAGTGCTTCCATGTGTCTACGGCATGTAGAACAGCTAAAAGCTCTTTCTCATAAATGCCCAAGACTTGTTCATCCGTATTGAGCCTTCCTCTCTCATATGCTATGGCATGCCCTTCTTGAAGCAAAACTGCTCCAAGGCAATCACCACAAGCATCACATTGGACCTCAAATGGCTTTGAGAGATCGGGAAGCATTAGGACTGGTTGAGAGGTGAGCTTCACCTTGAGCTTGTCAAAAGCATTTTTCTCCTTAGCAGTCCATACATACTTAACGTTCTTCTTAGTTAAGTCATGTAGTGGTCCTGCTACTTGGGAGAATTTTGCTATGAAGCGTCTATAGTATGCACACATACTATAGACGCACACATACCAATAATCTTCTTAGCTCATGTAGATTCCTTGGATTAGGCCATGCTTTTATTACCTCTAACTTCGATGGATCCATACGAATACCATCTTGAGAGATAATATGACCTAAGTATTGAATCCCTTGAATGAAAAATTCACTTTTCTTTTGGTTGAGAAAAAGCTTATTCTCCCTCAATGCTTGAAAAATCACTTGGAGATGTTGCTTATGTTCCTCCAAATACCTGGAGTAGATAATGATATCATCAAAGAACACTCCAATGAATTTACGATGAGGTCTAAAAATTTTCTCCATTAGACGATTGAACGTAGCTGGTGCATTAGTCAAGACAAAAGGCATGACTAGATATTCATAAAGACCAATGTTGTGCGAAACGCGGTCTTTAGGATATCTTCATCCACTATCCTTATTTGATGATAGCCACTTTTAAGGTTGATCCTACTGAAGTAGATAGAGCCTTGTAGCTTATCAAACAGATCTTCTACCCGAGGCACGGGAAATTTGTTTTTGATAGTGATATGGTTTAGTGCTCGATAGTCCACACACATGCGGTATGTACCATCTTTCTTTTGCACTAAAAGGACTGGAGAACAAAAGGGAGAGGAACTAGGTCTCACCATCCCTTTGTCTACCATTCCTGTACTTGCCTCATGATCTCCTCTTGTTGATCTTGTGAGACTCAAAAAGGAGGCTTGTTAGGCGGTGAGATTCCTGGAAGGAGCTCAATGTGATGGTCATCATCCCCTCGTTTTGGAGGTAAGTCCATAGGGATATCATCAATGAACACATCTTGGAATCCTTATAGAAAATTAGACAAGTCTAACACTTCTTGATTCCTACTATTTACATTTGATGAAACATTAGAATCTTTTAGAGACTCTTTGACAAAACCCATGTACGCAGAAACTGAGCTCTTTATTGACTTATCATAAGCAGGAGGATTTACAAGTGGAATAGTGCGACCACGCTCACTAGCATCTATATACATGTTCTTTCCTCTGTAGGTGAAGTAGATTCTCCTTTCAAGGAACTTCATATTGGCAGCCATGTGATCAAACCATGGCGCCCCTAGGGTAGCATCCTCATGTTGGAGAGGAGAGATGAAGAAGTCTTCTTTGTTGACATAGCTTTGGACATGAAGCCTCAACTTCCCAATGAAGGGAGTAACAGAGGCTTGCTGTCCCTTGAAAGCTGCGTCAGCCATTACCATATCTCCCATCTTGAAAGCTTGAATGCCCAACTTGGTGTCCAACTCCGTTGATATGAAGTTGTGAGTAGAGCCAGGGTCAAACAAGATGAAGGCATCATGCTCTCTTACATTTCCCCAAGCATAGGAAAGTGATGATCCTTTGCAATGAGCATCCTCTTTTGGAGCTTCGATGGTGGAAGCCCTAGGAGTTTCATTGTGAGTATTCTTCTTGGGGCAACAACGATAGCCATGTCCTTGCTCCCCACACTTTGAAACACTTATGGTCCTTGCGAAAAGATTCAAGCTCTTCAGGAAAGAGTTTGTTTTTACCTTTGTAAACTTCCTTCTCCTTGGACTGATTGTTGTTGTTGTTGTTGGAAGTGCCTTGGGAAGAATTTTGAACATTGGTTTTTCCCTTTGCATCATTTTTACCTTTGTTGTCCATGGAATTGACATTACATCTAGCCCCTTGATGGAAATTGATGCATGAAGCAACCATGTTGTGATGGATTACTTCGCTAATAGTACCAGGCCGTTGGGAGTTGATTGTATTCGGCCATCTCTTCAAGTAATCCCGCACTGAATTGTTGCCTTTGCTTGACAAAGTATATCTTTTGAAAGACAATAGCCTTCAGATGTAAATCCCAAAACTTGTCTACATACTTGTGGATAGACTCATGAGAGAGAAGCTTCAAGCTGCGCCATTCGGTAACCACTTGGTCCTTTGCATCGCTTGCAAGGAATTGCTTCATTATGGAAACTCGTAGAGTTTTCCGTGTCTTTGGGGCTTCACTATTTCCACGAAGGCTAGCCCACTATTGACGAGCTGATTTTTGAACGTGCATAGCTACATGGCGTAGCTTGGAGGACTCCGTAAAGCCCTCGTCTCCAAAGGCCGCATCAAATTGCTGGATGAAGGCCAACACTTTGTCGGTAGCACCAAAGGTGCCATCATACGTCAGAAAAGATAAACTCTTTCCCCCCTCCTTGAAATTCTTTAGCTTTTGTGACCTACGCCATGCAGCGAATGATTTGCGATGTCCTCCCCTCTTGTATTCTCTAGGAGAATAACCATATCTTTCGTCAGAAGAGGAGGAAGGTGAAGAAGAAGGAGAAGAGGGTGACCTCTTCCTAGCCCTTTTCTTCCTTTGTTTCCTCTGTTCCCTTTCGGATTGACGAGGAGAAGGACTATGTGTTGATCGTTTCCTCTTGGGAGGAGTGGGCGATTGTCTAGACCGCCGTCTTCGTGGAGCCACATCTTCAGAGGAACTTAAACTTTCATTGCTTTCTTGCTCTTTGGATTCCTCCTCTCGAATGGGAGAGAGTCGTCTTTTGGGGTCTCTTCAAGAGGCCTCCTAAGATCTCTCTCCTCTTGGAGAGGAAGGGAAATTCCATAAGCACGAAGTTGTTGAGTAACTTCGACTTGCAAAGCACGGTTGCCCATAGCTTGCTGCAACCTAGTGACGAGATAATTCACAAACATGGGAGCATCATCATTAGCACTGTCATGTGCAAAATCAAAGCTATCAATGTTCATTCTACTCTCTTGATTATTGTCAGCCATGTTAACAAAATTTATGTATGTACTTAGTGTATGCTTTGGCAATTCAAAACCTTAGTTGCCACTCCTCGTAGCCTTTGAAATCGGCTCTTAAGTATCTACACCCACGGCTCGAAGTGGTTAATTATAGAGAGTAGAGGAGTAGGTCTAACATAGCAAAGTTGCCGAGGGCTAGCTCCTTTCGGACTTCTTATGGCTCGATAATGTGAAAGCCGTAGGCAAGTCTAAAAAGATTCCATTATTAAGTCCAAAGCTCCCGAGGTGTGCACCATATCCCACATAGTGGGCTCAACAAAATCGATAATAGATCCCAGTTCCTAGATCCCAGTTCCACTTACCCTAATATAATTAACAACATCAGCCATTTATAGGCTACTTAAGGACCTCTCTTCTTAAGCAAGAAAAGAGAAACCAAATGTAGAATTGGCCTATTTAACTTGAGAGTAGTGGAAATTAATGAGAGTGCCTTTGAGAAATGACTTTGTGAGCATAGTGGGTGAACATAATTGAAGATAGCAACATAATCATAGCAATTAGTTAACTTGTCATGAACAATACTTTTGCAAGAGAGAGAATTTAGAGAACATGACAACAGTTGAGGACCGGATTTATGTGGAGCCGGTCCCCCCTCCAATAGGCATTTGTATTATGATTTCTCCCATTAAGAGAGACTTGTTACAATACAATCTTTGTGTTCCTTGTGACCTAGGTGATGCAATGAAGATGGAAAGCTTCATGCATCACAAGCATAACGTAAACTTGAAGAAAGCTTTAACTATCCCAAGCCTCAGTCCCAAGACCTCAAACACCTTCAGAGGTGGAGAGAGCTAGCAGGGAATGAGGGTAGGGAAGAGGAAGAAGAAACATTTCATAGGAGAAAGAATTAGTTCCTCACTTATCATAACTCTTCTTGCTAGATACATAATAGCATAATAATGAAGATGGAGAGATGGCAAGCTCAAGTATTGAAGCATGGCTCTTGGTTGGATTTGCACTCCATAGCCAAGAGTGTTGGTGTAGGCTCTCAATTTCTCAAGGAGCTTGGAGAAGGAGATGGAGCTCTTGCACTTTGCATAGCACACAATGAGAGTGTTTGTGAGTGTGTGTGGGTGAGTATACCCCCTAAGCAACCCCTAGCTTGCTTGGGTCGACCCCCTCTTGTAGCTCATGCTTGAAACTCATTGGACCCCTCCAGGCCTAGCCAATCACAAGCAGGAGGCATTACAAGCAGCAAGGGTAGCCTTGGGACAAGTGTCCCCCTTTCCCCTTTGAGAGAGAGGACTTGATAAATGCAAAATGAATTAATTAAACCTCCTAAATTATCATTGGACCCCTTGGGTGGCCAACCAATAGGCTTCAGGCACACCATGAGGGAAACATGAGGAGGAGCTTTGACAAGTGTCCCTTTTGCTTTCTTTGTATCATGCATGCCTTGCTTGAGTGTGTGGGTGTTCTCTCTCATCCCCCCTCTTCTAGGGCTCGCCCCCTCCTTGTAGGGATTGAATCTTGACCTTTTGACACCTCAAGCCCCTCATGCATAGGCCCAGTTCCCACCACAATCTTGGCCCTTAAGCACTGTAAGCACTATGGGAGAATGTTGTTGTTACCGCACCGCATTACCGCATAAGAGGAGAGAGAGAGAGGTTCAAGAAAGAGAGAGATTGTATGTTGCAGCCCCGCCGCTACGTTTTCCGACTTTTCCGCGAGTATTACCGCACATATAGCCGCGTAGATTACCTCAATAAAAAAAGAATCCCCGCCCCCATTCCTCTCCCACTTTTTCCTTTCTATAAATCCTATTCTATTTTGTTACTTTTCAGAAATTGGTACCCCCTTTTTGCATGGAGTGTAATCCCATTCTCATTGGGATTTTTAGTACCTCTCTTCTCTTTGCTTGCCTCATCCATTGGTACGATTCTCCTACTCTACTCATTTGTACTCCATGAGATTCTATATCAAAAAATATTTTGTTTCCACCTCAAAATCTTATGTCAACTATGCATTCATATGGAAATGGCAAGCGAACGATGATCAAAATTGTATTGTCTTGCGTTCATAAATAAATAGCCCTTTTGTACAGCATAAGTAGAGAAGACAAAATCCAAAAGATATTTATTAATTTTCATCCTCCAAGAGATCTCTACATGTGCTTACATCCATGTCCAACCCCATAGTAGCTAAATCAACAAATAAATCTATTGATTCATCCTCTACAGCCTCTCCTATTGAATCATCATCATCCTCTCCATCCTCGCCCTCCTCCTCACTATGGTTGGTTATTGGGAATGGTTGGTTCTCCTCGACCTCAACTGCATCATCGTCATTGGCGTCTTCTTGAGATGGTATGGTGGAATCTGCCAAAGTCTCTATGTTCGTATCTGCAAAGATAGATCTGCTTTGTGGTGTGACTGGAATAACATACCAAAGTCGTCTTCGATACATACAAGGCACATAAAACACCTGTAGGTCATAGAGAAAACAACAACATGAATGTAGTTTTATATGTATCATATAATGCTTTAGTGAGTTGCACATGGACTTTACCTGCTCACAACTACTAGGTTGCACCAAATTGTCGGTCTTCCCGTGATGAAATTGCCCGGAGTCTACCATATAGAGCCCATTCTCATGTCTCTTAACCTCACCCGCAAACCATCGGCAGTCAAAGAGATATTTGTGAAATGTTCTAAAATCCACTTTGATTATCCTCTCTATTGTTCCACATTCCCTCACCTCTTGTGTTGTCGTGTCAAAGTTGCCCATAACTCCACTATCGTGAGTGGTTCGACGCTCATCTATCTTGCGGGTTTGAAAATGATGTCCTTTGGACCACATAGAGTTCAATGTGAGGCATGCAAAAACCAATCAGGATAGATGAGTGAGAGAGAGAGAGAGAGAGAGAGAGAGAGAGAGAGAGAGAGAGAGAGAGAGAGAGAGAGATGACACACATACACACACACACACACCCACACTCTCACACACACACTAAACACATTGAGTATATTACCCTTGGTAGACATCCTCGCGCGTACTCCCATTCTTTAGGGCTTATTTGTTCTCCTTGTGCCTTGGCCTTGGTCATGGCATTGTGTATCCACCCAACTGGAATTAGATCAGGGTATTTGGCAAGATCTTTAGGAAAGGGAGGTGCTCGCCTACCGCCATGTGACCTCTTCCATGCTTCCCTCTCCCTTTCTCTCGTTGTACGCACCTCCACATACATATCCACCCATTTGCCCATGATGGGAGCATTGAGTTATAGACAATGGTTGTTGACTATGGCTTGAAATTCCCTATCCAAAATCAAGAGAGAACCTTTCCCACCTGGAATGTTTGCGTGTTTTTTTGGATCCTCTTCCTCTGTCTTTAAACGAGGCAATGATGGGTCTATTGTGAAAAGATAGAAACCATTAGTGATTAAAGTAATGAATAAAAAGCGTTGTGAATACAATCCAATCCTAATAAGGTTTAAGGCTTAAGATCGATGAATACCTCTGGTTGTGATCGTAGCCTTACAAAGTCTTTCAAGGTCTTTAGGAACCTCTCAAGAAAGAACATCCACCTGGAGTGAACCACACCACAAATGGCTATCTCCTCAACAAGATGGAGCAATAGGTGAACTTGGATAACAAGGATAGAACGTGGGAATGCATCCTCAATAGCACAAGTTGCTTCAATCGCTAGAAGTCGAGCTGTTGGAATGGCTGAAACTTCGATTTCTTTGGAACTCACCAACCTGTAACCAAAAAACCCTTTATAATCTTCATAGTAAAGTTAGTCTTCAAAGTAAAGTTTAGGAGGGAGGATCAAATGTGCTATACCTGAAAACTTCTTCCACCTTGAATATTGCAGCCTTTACCTTCGTGTCCGCAAATCCACTAATGCTAATTGGAAGCACAAACTATTGCACAAACAAAAAGACTTATTAGTATCCAGAACCCTAAACCACATACACACACACACATTACCTGAAAACCTTGTGCCAATCATGGAATTTGAGCCCATACAGTTGTGTGGATCCTCCTTTCTTAGTTTTAGTGAAGGCACCCTTGAGCGAACGTATATAACCCGTTGGAGTACGGATGGATGCAATGACTTGTTTCATCCGCTCTTGATCCACCCTTGATAGAATCCAAGGTGCCTTTGGAAGAACCATCTTCCCCCGAGGCCCCATGCGAGGTGTGGCCGAAGGAGGGAGCCTCCTTATGGCCCTCATGTCCTCTCTAGCCCCCAATGAATCTTTCTTGCCTACTATGTGATCCCATATAGCTTGCCCAACATTTTGGAACACATGCATTGGATCCAATAGGTGTTGGATTTTCAATGAATCCCAATAGGGTAGTGATAAGAAAATAGAGTACCTAGACATACCCCTAGGTGGATCATTGGGAGGAGGCAATGTGTTGTGATGCTCGTTCCAATGTCTTGCCCAATCGGCCATGGTCCAATGGAGTGGCTCCATCCCATTGCACGGTGGAGCATAAGATCGATGTGTGGGCGGCAAGAAGCGATGGTTATTGGGGTATATCACCTTACCAAGTAGAGCGGGTCTCTCTGTCACGAGTGAGGGTCCACAAGTTGGGCATGCACTATGTCCAGATGTTGATAGTCCTACAAAAACAAAAGACATAACCGCATGTGTCCAATGCAAAGACATTAAAGAGCGTCACAAAGTATAAGCTTACCAGAAATCTCTCCAAGCCCGGGATAATCATGCATGGTCCACATGAGAATGCACTTGATCATTGTGCGCCGATCACGAAGTGGTCTTGATACTTCAAAAACATCTATGCCGTTTCATATCTCTTGAAGCTCTTCAATCAAAGGTGCTAAATATACATCCATGTTCTTCACCTTGTGTTTTCCTAGGACTAGAAGAGAGAGCAAAATGTTCCCCTTCTTGGTTGACTCCCATGGTGGAATGTTGTAGTTCACAACAACCATTGGCCAAGTACTCCATGAGGTAGACCGATGCCCAAATGGGTTTACCCCATCACTAGCCAGACCAAGCCTCAAGTGACGAGGCTCTTCTCTAAATTCCGGCCATGTCTGCTCGATGTGTTGCCATGCCGGCGAGTCAGCCGGCACTCTCATAACCCCATCGGTGGAGCGATTTGTCATATGCCATGTAAGAAGCTCGCTTGTTCCTTTGGTGCTAAACATGTGCTTGATGCGGGGAATGAGGGGGAAATGACGAAGAACCTTGCGAGGTATTGTGGTTCCTTGCATTCCCTCTTTGTACCTTGATTCTCCACACTCGAGGCAAGCATCAAGCCCTGCATGTTCATTGCAGAATAGCACGCAATCATTGACACATGCATGTATGCGATCATAGTCCATCCCAAGCCCTGTCACCACCTGTCGTGCCTTCCTTCGATTTTCTGGAAAATGATTGCCTTTAGGCATCATCTTGCCTAATAGCCTATGACATAATTAAAGAACACTCGTTATTGCATATAACCACGAAAAAAACTCACAACTAACACTTATTACACTTAAACGTACCTCAATAGTGCATCGACCCCTGCATTTCTCCATCCAAACATTGCTTGAATATTCAAGATCTCAAGAGACGCTCGTAATATGGAGTAGGAGCATCCCTCGTAAAGAGCGGTGTGTGCTGCCTCTAGCAATGAATCTTTGGTTTTTTGGGCGGCTTCTTCACATGCACACTCAGGTTCACACTCATTCACCACCTCACGTGCAAGAAGATCCTCAACCATATTGTGCAAATGATCTTCCTTCACCTCCATGTGGGGCGGGGTGGTGGGGAGATCCTCATATGTGGTGGATGTAGGATGCACATGCGCTCGTGTGGACCCACCCACATCGGACGGCGGGTGTGACCCCCTCCCATGACTGCTTCCTGGCGCAATCGCTCTTCCGTCCTCCTCCCGCCTTCTCCCCCGATCACACTCCAATGGGGAGCGACATCAATGGATGCCAAAACCCTCGGATCGCTAGTTTCCATTTGAGCGCGTTTTCTCGGATCGTCCCATAGTCCATAATCATCCACGTGAGCCAAGAAAATACGCCAAAGCCGTGCAATCGCACGCTTACATCGCGTACATGGACATGGTAGTCGCTCGCTCAACCATCGAGTTCGTTCCGTGCCAACCGACGGACCCACATCATCCCAATCGACCTCTGCACACACGACCACACACTAAATAAAAATAAATAAAATAAGAAAAAGAAGAATCAAGAATGTTAGTACTGACATGACTGACACTCATTAAAGATAGAGGGGACTGTAAGGTAAAGAGGTGGGTACAAGAGGTCATCCAGTCGGCGTAACCCAATGTTCGGAAAAAATCATTTTTCCAAACATACAAATTTCCTCTCCTTGAGTTTGCCAAGAGGAAAATTTAGAAAATTAGGGGTATTTTTTGGGTTTTTACACTATTTTTCTCTATTTTGGGGCGGAATTTTTCCTTTTCCCCTTGCCCTCAACCAACATTTTTGAAATTGGAAACGGCACGATATTAAGCTAAGACACATTTTTCCCGAACATTGGCGTAACCTTAATGTCTCATCAGAGATTTTCGCGGTAATACACGCGGGACCAGACGCGGTAATACGCGCGGTAAAAATTCCAGCAAAGTTTTTTATATAAAGGGGGCACCTACGTGCCCCCGCGAAATTGAATGCCAAAAATTCAAAAACGAGCTCCTTCTTTGCGCGGGCCTGTTTCCCTCTCCATCTCCAAGCTCTCTCTCCTTCTCCCTCTCCATCTCCAAGCTCTATTACTCTCTTCCTCTCCATCCCCACCATATCCAAGTGATCGAGGTCACGACTGTAAGTGCTCGAACTCTCTCTCTTTCTTCTCATTCTTCTACACACACACACACACACACAAATACATACACACACACATTGTACACACACACACACGCACACACACACACACATTAATTTGTGCATAATCACACACTAATGCAAGCATTAGTGTATGCATGCATTATACACACACTAATGCTTGCATTAGTGTGTGATTGTGCACAAATTAATGTGTTTTCACACACTATTTTGTGCACAATCACACACTAATGCCCGCATTAGTGCGTGCACGTGTTACAAGCACACACTAATGCTTGCATTAGTGTGTGCTTGTGCACACACACACACACACACTAATGCACAAGATATACACACACACTAATGCTTGCATTAGTGTGTGATTGTGCACAAATTAATGTGTTTTCACACACTATTTTGTGCACAATCACACACTAATGCAAGCATTAGTGTGTTTTCACACACTAATTTGTGTACAATCACACATTAATGCAAGCATTAGTGTGTGCATGCATTAATGTGTTTCCACACACTAATTTGTGCCCAAGCACACACTAATGCAAGCATTAGTGTGTGCATGCATTACACACACTAATGCTTGCATTAGTGTGTGATTGTGCACAAATTAGTGTTTTTTCACACACTATTTTGTGCACAACCATACTAATGCCCGCATTAGTGTGTGCATGCATTAGTGTGTTTCCACACACTAATTTGTGTCCAAGCACACACTAATTAGTGCACAAGCACACACTAATGCAAGCATTAGTGTGTGCATGCGTTACAAGCACACACTAACGCTTGCATTAGTGTGCATGCGTTACAAGCATACCAAAACATACCTCCATGTGGGTGTGCGATGATGTTGATTGAGACCCCAATGGTCACTGAGAAGCCCAATGGTAGATTAAGGTCCAACACACACACACTATATTAATTTCTTTGCCACACACTAACGCACACACACAATAGATTAATTAGAAGCACACACACACACACTCTAAATGGATACAAAAAAAAAAAGCACACAAACCATTTCTTAAATAGGAGATAAAAGGAATCCTATGCAAGGACGAATCCTATGCAATAAAGAATCTCACTTTGACTAGAATCCAATGTTAATTAGGGTCCCTTTTTTGTGAAATTGTAGGATATGGCATCCTCTTCCATGCCCGGCTATCGATCCATAGAGGACTTTCTCGCCAAGGGCCTCTCTTACGAGGATGCTTGTGATGCTTACTACTCGCAGTCTTCCTCCCACCAACCACAATCCAACCACAATCCACCTTCGGCTTTCGATGGTTCCGAGATGCAATACACGACCCCGACCTCGAGAGGGCATACCGCGCCCAGGCAGAGTGGCTATCCTCGCAGCAGAGTCTTCTAGGGCGGTACACACCCGCACAGTTGGTTGCCTATGGGCTCTCACCGCTTGCGGCACTGGGCGTCGGCACTCCGATCGTGCAGAGTGTGCCTCCCACAGCGCCTCCCTCCACCTTATCCTCGACTTTCCCGTCACCCGCACCTCCCTCCACCTTGCATAAGCAGCGATCCACGCCCGCACCGTCGAGTTATCCGTCGCCTACACCACCCAACGGTTCGGGCTCGGGCCAACGCTCTTCGGGTGGCCAGCGCTCTTCTCGTATTGGTGGCTCACGCTCTCGTCGAGGTAGTGGCTCGTGCTGCTTTGGTGGTGGAGGGGGCAGTGCTGCAGATTCACCTCCTCTTACACCCCGACCTCCTCGCACATGAGGATGAGGACCGCGATGTGCCCCCCCCGGACGCTCGTGGCTACTACTATTATATACATCGAGGGGGGGAGGTGGATCTAGGTTCCTCTTTGGGGAGGACATTTCGAGGGCACCTTAACCAACTGATCCACTCGACATACCAAGATTGCTTTAAATCTTTCAAAGATCAGGACCCAAGATCAGGACCCAGCCGACTTGACGTACATTCACACGAAATTGCTCATGTGGTTCCCTAATCCAGAAGTGGAAGAGTTCTCCAGGCAGTGGCTCAAGGAGTACGTCAAGAATTTCTTGAAAAATAAGAAGTCCAGTGTGCGGAGGGCGGCAAAGCGAACATTTGAATCTAAGGGTCACAACTATCGCCTTGGAAATGTTCACGACGAGGAGTGGGAGAAAGCCCAGGGCGAGCTGGAGAACGAGAGAGCGACAGGTGCTAGGGCTCACACTCGACAGGTGGAGGCGAGGGCGCAGCAAACACCCACGCATTACGGCTCGGGCGAAAAAGCAGCATGGAAAGATAAATTTGTGAGTGCGGCGTATTTTCATTTGAATTGATTTAATTTGTGGTAATAAGGTTACGTTTGTGATATTTTTTAATTGATATATAACAAAATATTACTATGACCCGCCCAAGCCGAGAGATCCAGAGATTCAGAGAGAGCCACTCCGAATATCAGACATGGTGCTGGCTGTATGAAAACAACAAAATCAATCGCGAAGAATTTGAAAATGTATGTCGTACACTACAGCCTGTAAGTGTGAACTTTTTTTTTTAATGAGTGCATGCAGAATTATGTATCCATTTGTATTAATTAAAGGTTTTGTTGTTTTTTTCTTTTCCAGAGTCAGGGAGTTCCTTGAGAGGTCCCAGGATCCGAGTAGCTCAATCCTCCGAGTGTTTTTGGGCCCGTTTTCTTTTGGCCACAGTTGTATAGCCCCCATGTATTGCCTATTTGGGCAATTTTGTAATATCCAATATAATTAAACACTTGATTTTGGCCCAAAGTCTTCTTTTGGCCACAGTTGTATAGTCGCCATGCATCGCCTAATTGGAAAATTTTGTAATAAACAGTTTCTCCAATATAATTAAACATTTGATTTTGGCCCAAAGTTTTTGTGCAATGAAATTGTTGTTTTTTTATTTATTAAATGTATAGGAAAGAAAAAGGCAAATGACCATTTGGATGGGTCTTACCAAGGACCATCCAAATGATCATCTGCTTTTTTTAAAAAATACTCGCGTGCGCAGTAATGCTTGCGGTAGTGCTTACTGTAAAGCCCGCAGAAATAAGCGCGGAAATATAGCCGGGCCGATTACCGCGTGCATTGCTGAAGGACCATTACCGCGAGCATTGACTCCAGCATTACCGCCTCCGAGATTTTTTGACTTGAATTTTTCCTTTGTTTTTGTGCGTCTATCTGAGCGGTAATGTGCTCCAAATGTCATAGTGAAGCTTGGGCTGGGTTCTCACCTCAAGTGCAACCCTAGCATCTCAAGCATGACAAGCACCTCAAGCATCTCAAGCACGTCAATCATCAAGCACCTCAAGCACCTTAAGGTTGGGCCGGGTTCCCACCTCAAGCACCTCAAGTGTCATGCCAAGGGTAAGACTATAGGAGGGCATGGCCCTGGCCAAGGGCCGATGGATACACATGCGGTACAGGGGCTATATATAGGAGGGCCAAGGGCCTATATATAGGTCCGGTTGGGTGGTTATTGGCATGTCTATCTCCCTATGCTCTTTCAGGTACAAGTATTGCTAAACAACATTATAGATGGTTGTTTATACATATAGCAAGGCTCTGAGTGGTTAATGAAAAAGTTTCATTGTTGCCCCTAGAAGTGATTAATGTTTCATATTCTATTATGGTTCAAACATTTCAGCAAGGCTTGAAAATGATTACCACTGAAAGTATTTAGTTTCTTTTCGAAACTATTTACATTCCTCTTTACTGTGTGCTACGCACATCACACTCGCCATAAGTATTGGCAAGGATGATCATGGATATACAGTTTCGGATCTGTTTTTTGCTAAATGCATACACACTAGGTGTTATGGTTCCTAGTGTTTAGCAAAGGTTGATTTGGAACGGCATGCGTATTCCTCAAGTTGCTGCTTATGAAGCATTTTACACTCCATGTGCAGTATCTCGCTAAGTTTACTTTTCGATCCACCAATCACCAATAGAGGTCATGGCTCGGTTTGGGTCCTTGTGGATTTTTTCAAGTTAACCACGATGGTTATTCAGTCAATTGTTGATTCCTCAACAATGTTGTACGATATTCTGATCCCCGTTTACCAACCATCTGGAAAGACTGTCTGTAAACCATGGGGGAAACACCTCTCAGTACTGTCAGTTATCCAAGGGGATATGCAGATTACAAAGTGTAATCTTGTGCAAAGGATATGCAAAGTGCATATATTAGTACTAAGCAGTCCAATTAATAAGCATTTATTGCTCTACTTGGAGTTCGCTTACCAACAACTAAAGCATGTTTGCGACTAGGTTTAGTCTCTTCATGTATAAGTCAGATTCTCAACCTTGAACACTAGTTATGGTGGGGTGGTTTACTGATGAAATTTGAGAACAAGTCAAGGACTTACATTTGGCTGATGAGTTAGGTCAGCAAGTTACTTTCACAGAAAGTGAAAAGCGATACTCTTTCAGGACATCTTTGTCGTGATAACTCGTTTAGCATGCTCATGTGCGTTCTAAATGGAGTCTACACACTAGATGGTTGCAAATAGACAACAATGTGCAAAATCGAGATGTTATTCTTGATTTCATTGAACCTCCTATTGCATTGTGTTTTCAGTCAAACAAATAGCTGGATCCATGAGGGATACCACTGTGGAAAACATTAGTATTCTTAAGAAGATCCTACCACTTTTGTTTTCGCGGACGAAAACGCTTCTCCAAGGGGGGAGTAATGTCATGCCAAGGGTAGGACTATAGGAGGGCACGGCCCTGGCCAAGGGCCAATGGATACACATGCGGTACATGGGCTATATATAGGAGGGCCAAGGACCTATATATAGGTACGGTTGGGTGGTTATTGGCATGTCTATCTCCCTATACTCTTTCATCAATCTTGGGCCAGGTTCCCACCTCAAGCTCAGCCCTAGCTTACCTAAGCTCGAAGGACTTTTACACTAACTATTGGAGGCTTTCAATAAAGCTAACCCTAAGGTCTTATGCTCCATTGGTTAGCCTTGCTCTTTGATAGACCATCTCTCATATGGACCCCTTTACCATTGGCCCCGTGTTGAGATAGATCTATAAGCACGTCTCAATATCTTACCCCTTGTTCCCGTTTATTCTCCCACATTAAGTGATCAGTTTAATATGAGAAAATCATTTGGGTTGGTTAGATATTAGTTTTTATAACATTGCTTGAGGTAGACTCTATTTTTAGTTTGAGCTCCAGGTAAGGTTCCTTTTGGCTAAAGGAACAGTCTCTTAAGAGGATATTTGATTGAATCATTCAGTTCAGTTTTTACTACGAGCACATAATTGCACATGAGTACCATATCTTACAAAGAGTTATCTCAATGATGTTTTCAAGAGCAAAACTCTCCTTCAAGGAGGGAGTAATGTCACGACAAGCATAGGGCCAAAGAGGGGCACGATTGGCTAGCAATGTAAGTCAAGGGGTTTCCTAAAGGTAGGTTAAGAAGCCTATAAGAGGAGTATGGTTAAGTGAAGAAAGACATGCTTCAATTTCTTCTTCCTAAAGAAAAGCTCGTAAACAAAGTATAAGAAACTAGAGTTAGAAATGCTTCGATTTTAATATTATGGGCTTGCATCATTACAAGGAGGAAGTTGGCCGCTCCAGAAAAAACTAGTTCTTGATGGGTTGGGCTCCTTATCATTATGCCTTGTAGGGGTCCTTCATGGAGGATCTATGGTTGCGTGTTGGGGACAACCTCGACTCCAAGATAGTGAGGGCGCCCAAATTCCTAGTTCACTGTGCTTAGACCTGACGGCTGAGATCATCGTTGGCGGGGAATGCCTATTCGATCCCCTCGTGATCCGAATTACTTGCACTACAAGTTTTAGACACATTCTCACCTGCGAAAATTGAGTGAGAATATGGCCTTTGTCAGTCCGCAATAGAAAAACAGGTTTTCGCAGGTATGAATGGCGAGTTTTCCATTGCTTTTTCTATGTGAGAATAAAAAGGAGCAGTAGCGCCGGGCGCTACTGCTAAAAAAGGAGCAGTGGCGCCGGCGCTACTGGTAAAAACTAACTTTTAGCGCTTGAGAATTTTTGTGACGTGCTCACGTTTTTTACACTTTAAGGTGTGAAAGAGGGTAGAAAAAAGGCTTTTTTGTCGAAGTAACAAAAGGTCTAAAACTTGTAGTGTTGGTGTTGTGGGAATTGGGAGTCAAATGTGAGGTGAAAGCTGTCGATACTAAAACAGGGCGGAAATCTGAAGGTTTGGAAATTGGGACCTGCCCCTGGTATCGTGATGGGCGTCGGGCATCGGCCAGTGCCGCCAGTCAGATCGATTTCGGGAATGGGGCAAATGATCCAAAAGAAGGTCGTACACTTGCCCAATGCCCACCCTACCATTCATTCATTAGAGGCCCCTATGATTATTGTCCATGTCCTCTCTCTCAGGCTCTCTCTCGTGCCTCTTCTAACAGAACAACAGTATCTCCTCGTGCGCTTCCCTCCTCGGGATTTTCAGTAGAGCAACTTGCCTGCAGCTCTTCTGGCAATTGCCAAAGCGCAAGCCAGCAGGATGTCCACGCCGGAGGGTTGCCAACTCGGAAAGGCGGGGGTGTCTCTCAGAAGCCGCCATCGGAGCGTATTTTGAGAGAGAGAGAGAGAGAGAGAGAGGGAGCGAGCGAGCGAGCGAGCAAGATAGCGGCAGGTGGAAATGGAACTGGAATGACCCATTTCGGCATCAGCACGCGCAGAGGTTTTTGAGCTGCAGCTTCTTGAAAGGCAAGCACTCAGCCCCTCCCTCTTTTCCCCTTCCAAACAGACAAAACACACATATACACCCGCCCCCGCGTCAGCACCTGCCCTTGCACGTGTTCTGTGGCATGTCTGTTTTCACCCAACATCCAATGCTCTTGAGTGCTTTCAAAATGCTTAACAACGGCTGCTTTGGAGCTCTATTTTGCTACTTGCAATTTGTAAGCTGAGCTACTTGAGCTCTACTTTGCGCTTAGACTTCTTATGTAACAATTCTTGTTCTTGAGGCTCACTGTATATTGCTAGCTACATGATGATTGTTTGTATGCAGAGAATGTCATACTATGTCCCAGATTGGGATGATATGAGCCACAGTCTGACGGGATTTGATGACTCATACCCTTGTCTCAGTCGAAAAGAAGGCACACAACATCTTCAAGAGCAGAACCGACACCAGCATCATCTAAAGAATCGAGCTTCAGCTCTCGTGTATGCCTCTTACGCTCCTCCCTCAGTTTAGCAAAATAAAGTGACTCAATTCAGCCTTGTGGTTGTCGGTGCAGGCCCAATGATGATATGCTCGACACATTGACACCGGCTGGCTTGCAAAAGGTTGAAGGTACCCACTCAACTGACATGACGGTGTGCTCATCCATCCCTGCACTTGATGTACCAGTGGCAATGAACAACAGTCCTGGTGTCCCTGACGATGAAATGCTCTCTTGGTTACGGTACCCTTTGGAAGACTCAGTTGATCGAAGTTACTGCTCAGGGGTGTTTGGGGAGCTTGTTCACCCCCGTGTACAGCTTGTGAAGGATGTGTTTCTTCATCAAACCATGAAAGAACATGAGGGCGCCCATGTGCGCAACATAGGGGACTGTGTTGGGTCCGGGGTGGGCCTTCAACAGCCGACAAGCACAGTGAACACAATCATTTCACCAAGGGAAGTGATCAAATCAGATGCAGCGATGGCATTAGGTGCAGGCCGCGCTGCAGGGTTTCTCCCTCAGAATGGTTTGGAGGCCTTTGATGGGGTACGCACTCATTTGAGCCCTTGTGCTTTGTTGAAATCTATGTCTTCTCCTACTGTGGAATCCACATTACATTGTAAAAATGCTGTTCAGACTATGAGACCCGTCCCAGCAGCACCACCCTTATCCCCAGGGCTCAACTTCTCTGCTTTTTCTCGCCCTGTCGCAACAACTCTTGATAAGTTGCGGCTTGTGGGGGCTGCAAGCGGGCCCACAAATGAAGACAGAGCAAGGAAACCTATTATGATAGACTCACAGCTCCCTTGCAATCCTTCTAACAGCGATTCAACCAAAAGTATGGTGGTGAGCAGTCGATCTTCGCAACAATCCACAGAGTTTGCCTCTCAAGGAAGGACAGAAAATGTTGGGGCTGTCTATCAAACTTGGTACCCTCCGACGAGCGGACATTGTGGGTCAGTTGGCCGTGGGCATATGGAGGCAGCAGAGCTCAATAACTGTGTTTCACGTGTGTCTGTTTCAGAAAGTGTACTTGAGACAACTGAGGCAGTAGAGTTAATAGTGTCTCCATCTTGCTTATCGGGAAATAGTAGTGAGAAAGTAGCTCAAGAGGTTCTCATTCCATCTCCAAAAAAATCCTCGTCGTCAGCTCAGTTTTCTGAGGTCAGTTTGGCATTCTCATCAACTTTTTACTGAATTTTTACTCTTTTTTGCATGGCAATGCACTTCTGCACAACATAATCATGCTCTGAAATTGCATGTGCACGTGCTTTCATGTGTGGTTTTATGCATGTATGTGCATACATACACAACATGAGTGTGGAGTGCTTGTTGCCTTTGTATTATGGCACAGAATTTCATGCCAAGTGTTACCAGACACTGCATTGTATACGTTTATGTGTTTGTAATTAGATGTTTACTTAGGCATATAATATGCACCTAGGTTCTGAGCTAGGCATTGCTAGAATTATTCAGATGTGACGAGTAAGCGATTTTGTAGATCTGTTAATTTGAGTCTGCATTTTTAGTATATGCTAAAACATTGTTAAAGTTTCTGTAGCAACAAGATGCAGAGGATATTGTGCCCAATGCAAAGAAGCCACCACCAGGTCCTCGAGCTGTGAAGAGGAGCAGAGCAGCGGAGGTGCATAATGAATCAGAAAAAGTGAGTGTCTTTGTGGCGTTAACACTGTAGAGTTTAGGAGAGGCAAGCGAATTTTCCCAAGCGTTTACAGAAGCAGCATAAAGGGATATATGTATCTTTAGTAGTTTCAAGCTTGCCCGGGAAAAGCTTGAAGGACCTTGTGCTCTTATCCTGATTGCAAGGGTTTTGGCATGCTGTGACTGTAGAAACGTCGGAACAAGATCAATGTTAGGCTAAAGGCTTTGCAAAGTTTAATACCAAACTCCAACAAGGTGAACTATTTTAGCCTTTTTTGGTTTCAGAGGGAAGTCTTTTTTTAATCATCTTTTCAACACAATTTAGGTTTGTTGTGTAGACCGACAAGGCATCAGTATTGGATGAGGCCATTGAGTATACTAAAATGCTTCAGGCACAAGTGCAGGTACCTTACTACGGCGCATATAAGAGAGAGTGGACGGAGGTTAAGGATTGCTTTTGTCTATCAATCTGGCCATTTGCAGAGACTTATTCTAATCTGGAATTTTGTTTGTTTTTTTTGGGCAGTTCATGAGCATGAAAACTGGGATGTTTTTCCCAACAATGATGCCAGCTGGGATGCATTACGTGCCAATGCAACAAATGCCAACATTTGCACACCTTGGAATGGGGATGGGCATGGGTGTGGACGTGGGCTTTGGAATTCAAGTTGCAGACGCGAATGTGGCCAACTCTGGTGTAGTAGGGGTTGGGTCTACTGCTGATGCAGGTGCAGGAGCAGGTAGGTGTCTGAGCTTGCCTTCTCTTTTAGTATTAGGATGCAGAATCTGCACATTGCCTGTGCATTTGCATGCAAGAGGTTTGGATAACCAGAAATCATAGTCACATAGGATGGGAAATGGAAAGAAGACCTGGAAAGAAGACCGGTAGTGCCATCCAAGACGGAAATGGGTTTCTCTGTGCAATGGTTACGATTAGTAACAGCTTCTTACTGTTAGGGTGACTTCAGAAATGGAGTTTGCGATCCGATAGGCCCCAAAAAAGAATTTCCTTGTGACTCGCCAGAAATCCTTGTGTCATGCGCACATGTGCGACTATATATTGATTGTGTTCAGGTCTTTACAGCACTTATCCTTGGCCTTGTTTGTGGCAGGTGCTGCCATCAACATATCTCCCACATCGCACCAACCGCTGTCCAGTCATGCATATGCAGGGTCCAGACTGCTCCAAACAATTTCACCTTCACCTATTTTAGATGTCTCTGGCGGTTTGCAAACAGCCTGTACTAGCGAATCTTACAAAGTGATGCTGGCACAACAATCCCTTCAGGTTTCATCATCTGAGACCCAGAGTGACTATTGTGAAGGCAATAGAAGATTGTTATGTTTGGTTATGCATGTGCATGTGAAACACAATTGTTGCCCATGCCATTGTGCAGCGTTGAAAGGCTGAGGTCGTGTGTTTGCTTTGGTTGGGTCCATGCAATGTTGCACTCTTGGTGCGTGTGTGCATGTGAGAGAGAGAGAGAGAGAGAGAGAGAGAGAGAGAGAGAGAGAGAGAGAGAGAGAGAGAGAGAGAGAGAGAGACTTTGCTCTTGCTATGAGTATAGCTAGGCTTCATTGCGTGCTCCTTATATTCACTTCTGTAGAGAGAAGAAGTAATAGAATGGTTAGTAATGAGTGGGTAGCAGGCCATGTCCGGTCCAGGTGCTGTGGCCCTTCATTTAACACGCAATCTATTGCATTATGAAGTTTACATGATGGCCCTTCTTCTGATTCTCTGTTTTTCGTTTTGGTGCAGCCAGTGCTAATGAATGTGCAAATGAATGCTGATGCTTACAGTGCTTCGCAGCAGCAAAGACTGCTAGAGGAAAATCACATAACTAGTGCATTCTAATGAGGTTGGCTGTCTCTGTTCGTATGAATCCTGAATCAAAATCAAGTGCTCTTGCCAGAAAACAAGCTGAAGGTGCGCTTTTGCCGGTGCTGACCGCTTGTGTCCTTTTGTTCATACTTGTGGAGGCTGGCAACATCAACATATGATTTATACATCTGGTTGGACAATGACGAAAATGGTTCATTATAGTATGTAAGCCACAAGGCGCATCAAGGGCAATAGAGGCTGATGCAGACTTGTGAGTGTTCTTGCTTGTCCGAGGCTGTGCAAGGACGACAGCTCTCAGCAGCTTTCTGGAGCTGTCCATCTGAAAAGCAAAAACTGAAGATGGTTCGCAGCAAGGCCTGCTGTGAGTGATTGTTTCGGACGCTGTCCATAATGTTTGGGTGGCAAATGTTGTCTTATATGCAGAGTACCGTGCCATCCATCATTCTGATTGCTGTACCATGTCCCCTTGTAAACATATTCATGATTTTTCTTCTATTCAAGAAGGGTCCTAGAGGTTTCTTCTTGTATAGTTTCTCTATGTAGCGGCATTTTGTGCATTTAATTGGAGTCTCAAATGCAACTGTTTGAATTTAGTCGAGAATTTTTGGTCGCTGCTTTGCACACGCCAAACTCCTTCATGGAGAATACCATCAACAGCAACATCCACGAATGGAGTAGTAGTGTTGAAGAAAACGGAGAGTGTAAATGTTATCTTTTTTGGCCATTTGTAGGTGAATCATGTGTGACTGTCATTGGATTTTTGACATCTTCAGTCATTTGTAGGGTGGGATGATTCCCAAGTTTCAGAGGTCTTTAGAGGGTAAGTAAATGTTAGCCCTGGTTTAGAGCAACTGTGGTATATATGTGCTTGCTATGTCCTTTTTCTTCATCGTGACGGCTCCCACACGCATCAAGCTAAAGGTGATGACGGGCTGTTTACTGGACGGACCCTCCATGAGCCGCACCAAAGGGGACTCAAGTTAATATAACGCGAGCCTCCCAGCCTGCCCTCTCAAAGTTGTGGGATGTGGCCTCTCGGTGAAGGCTCCACCTTGAGTGTCGTGGGCACACCCATAACACTTGGTAACCTCAGCTCCTTTCTTTGATGCTATGGTGTGGATTTTGCACATAATGGTTGTTTTTTTTTTGGGGGGGGGGGGGGGGGGGGGGGGGGGGGAGGAGGGAGAGGGGCACACCGTACATAGCTCACGTAGAGAACTTGTGTTTAAACATTCTGAGGTTTATCTTCCATCAATCTCTCTCCATTGTTCACAAAAGATGATTATTAGACAATGGGGTCGTAGCCTAGTGGTTAAGGTGGATGTGTGGGTGCGTAAAGACCCAGGTATGATACCCAGCGGTGTCTTTTGAATGTATTTGCATCTCGAAAACAGAGGAAAAGGTCCCAAGCTTTTTTGAAAAGGGTTAAATGTTTTGCAACAGATGAAGAATTCTAGATATTGGGAAGGTCTGCATTTAGTAGAATGTTCTACCGGAGATGATGAAGTGAATGGTTCTCAGAACTTCTCAAGTAATATTGCTAAGCCAAACAGTTGATCGTGCATGACCAAGAGCCATAGGGTAATGGTCATTCGATGCATAGTTATCAATTACATTCTGAAATAAATGTGGCTCATGCATGGTCACATAGTGCACCAGCTGTTTGTCTTATATGCAACTATGCAAGGCCTTTTGTAACTACGCTGATTTTGGCATAGTTGCATCAGTAACCTTTTACAAATGACTATGCTTTGCGTGACCGCATCTTAATTTGCATCATCTTCTTCCCTCGTTATACTCTCTTGTTTTTCCTTAAAGTTTGCCATCTAAACCCTTATGGTAGAGCCATAAGGCGGCTTAACAGCACCGATCTCCTTGTGCTCCGGCTGCCCTACTTGAAATCTTTCCTTTGGTTGTTTTGGCCTTTTCCTTTCCCCTTTCTTCCACTTTAGTCCCAGCTGTTTTCATGGCTTTTGTGCTGTCATAGAAGCTCCATCTATTTGATAAGGGGTATAGTGAGTGATCCGTTTCCTTCTTGCATTTGTCTTCTGGTTCCTCGTAGCTGCTATAGTCATAGCTTACTTGTTTGCCTCATCGGTTTTGGTATCCACTTGCTCTAGGGTAGAGGAGCCGTTTTAGGGATGCTCAAATTGTATTTAGGGTTATTCAAATCTTCACAATTCAATTTCCTGTGATATTTTCAAATCAAAGTTTTTTTTTTTTTTTTTTGGTATTTATAGACCTACCTTTGGGTGTGAAGCCTTGAAATGTTCATTGTTTCTTTGTGAGCCATCAAGAAGATGTTACTTTAGACTTGGTTTCAGAAGTCAAATCATCACAAGGAGTACACAATTTCTACAAGCTTACTTCACTTTGCTTATAACTTTGAATAGCTCGCCTCTCTTGATAGACAAGTCAATTTGATGCATAGACTAGACCATTACTCTTGGCAATGCCAACTATGCACATATACACATTGACCAAAATCGATTTTTGATGCACGGTCACACAATGCATTGTGGGGTACTTATGCCATTCTAGAAATTGAATTTTTGATTCTTTATCAGACACAGACACTTCGAAGGAAGATGTATGACATTTGCATCATTAAATCTGGAGCTATGGCCAATTAGTTGCCTTTGTTGCAAAGCAAATGCAATGGCTTAATTGTGAAATTTTTAAAAGGCATTTGATAAGGTTACATGGTGCAAGTTGTCTTACACACCTACGTGGAGCGATGAGATGATGATTTACATTTTGCAATATATGAGCACACACCAGCTTCATACACATATCCTAAACTATGTTATGGCCCTAGTCAACTTAATTTTAGTGATGGGAATTTAATCTTAGAAGCATTTTTTGTCAAAAACCACAACATTTCAATTCAACTCACTATTTTCATCCATGGTGTAAAATCTTCTTTGATGCTTTTGTATAAATGTACTCTTCGAGTGCAATTGTAGGCCGAAATTGGTGAAAACATCGACCTTGTCTTCATGGATGGCCCATTGTTTGACCACGTAGGACTTTAGACTTTTGATGGAACCTTAACTTGTTGATAGCTCGTGGAGTCCACCCATGTGCTATGCATCCAATGTGGATGATTAACTTGTAAGTTATGGTCAAGATAGGTTTTCTCATAGCCTTTGGTGCCTTGACCATATCTTTAAATTTTCATGGACTTGCCCAGTTGTTTTGTATGGTTTGACGATGGTTTAGTCTCAGTTAATATTTTGCTATCCCTTGTGCATTCCATCAAATGAATTTTTGGTCAATTCCAACAAAATGTCACTAATTAGCTTAAGATTTTACATGATCTTGTAAGCTCTAAATGATGTTCTACTTGTGTACATTCTTTAAGGTATAAGGTTGGTTAAGCTTTATGGATGTTCGCTAGACAGTGGGTGGTCAAACAATACATGTAACATTTTTAAAGCTTTTTGCATTCTCCATGCCCTCAAACCATAACAAAGTTCCCTTGATATTTGACAATAAATCAAATGATGGTATGGTAAAAAATGATGCTCTATGATGAACTTCTTCCTATTGTGCTTCTAACTCAAATTTATAAATGAAGTTTGGTGATAGGCACTCAAGAGTATTATAAACACCTACTGAGTTGTATGTAAGTAGTCAAATTGATGATTTGCAGAGGGTGATCACATAGATTGTGTAAACATTTAGAGTTTTGGACTGTATTGTTCAACAAATAATGTCTCTAGATGCCCTTGATATGCTCTGTGTTCAATCTGACGTCCCAAGTGTAAGCAACCCAAGTTTTTGGGGTTTGCCTCTTGGATGCAATGTGTATTTATACTTAACGAAATTAGTTTAAATAACACCAAATAAGCTAAGTGAACTCACCTTCTAAAGAACCATACTCAAGATGTGTGTACGCATATGGAGGCTTGAAAGTGTTAGCATCAAGAAGGTCTCTTAGTCTCTCTCACATTCACGATGACCTAGTTCCTAATGTGATTTAGTACCATGGGTCCAATTCAATGCGCTCTTTTTTAATTGAGTGACATTAGAATTGTGCATTTTTTCTTTGCAACTCTAAAATCTTGACAATTAACATCATATAGCCCCCCCCCCCGTCCCCTCTCTCTCTCTCTACCTTTCTCTACACCATATCCAACCCATCATCTTTCCCATATTCAAACATTGACCATGAATCTTGCTAAGAGAGGTATCTATCATCTCCATGTTGAGTTGGAAAATGAATATTCTCCTCTCCAAAAAAGAAATAGTCTTTGTGAAACTCCTCTTGTTGCCATTGAAGCAATGAGATTAGAGGGAAAGAAGCACATTGACCTATGGATGGATGGTAGATTGTATCCCATAGACCCCATCACCAAGTGCACCCCACCATTTTTCCATTGATGAGATTTGTAGGAGATGGTACGGAAGGGCTATTAAGCTATACACAAAACATTGTAGCAAAGAGGGACATTCTAAAGCTAGAGAACCATTTTCTACTATAGTTATAGGATTCTCTTAATCATCAGCTTCAAGAAATTAAGGAGAAAGTAAACAACGTGCAATCACTGTTGAATACAATCAAAAGAAAGAGAATAGAGCTTGGGCTTAGACAAAGATAAAATAAGTTGAAGAATATTGAGAGTCTTAAGCGAGGAGGTTGAGGCTGCAATAGAAGAATCAAAGCAGTGAGGTGAAAATGATTGATTTTTTCAAATTGATATCTTTATCTTGCACGTTGGTATATTTGGGTGCTATAGTTTTGTTTGTGTTTACTTCAGGTCCTTAGTTTAGCCAGAATGTTCATAAGGAAACATGAGAGGTGCATCACAAGCATTTTGTGAAGTAATTCCACCTGTTCTTGCTGGCGAAGTCTCTATATCTATTGCATGGGTGCAACAAAGGAATCGAATCCTGCTAGTTGGAATAAAGCCCCATATAAACACTCTAAAGATACAAAATTTCAAGTTGTTTTAGATATTCCCCTTTCAAATGTCTAACATGTTACAACTGTGTAGAATCATTGAGAAGATTGTGCATCTTTACATGGGGCTTGCATGGAAACTATAACCTTTATTAGCCAGAGAAATTTCCAAAAAAAGTTTTGGAAGTGTATTGTGTGATATTGGACTTCATGGCGGGAATGTGGTAATTTTGATTTTGCTAATCACAACATTTTGATTCTGCTAATTTGCTTCAATACTTGCATAAGTAGCTAAAGAAATTCTCTTATTTGTGCAAGACATTATTTACAATCACTCTTTTGATTTGTAAAGAAATATGGAAGCTTGTCAATCTAGTCTACTCAAGGTATAGAGAAGTCCCACTACCAGGAAAGAACCAAGTTTTTTAAACACACTAGACATGGTGGAGGAGCTTAAAAATCTAATAGCTTGCTTGAAGTATTATAATGGTTTTACAAACAAACTTGACACAAAACAAGATCACAAGAATCCAACAAATTATTAGATAATTTTGATATTGCTACAATTATACAAAGGAGTATACAAAAAAGGAAAGATGCATGTAGTAGGTTATGTGTAAGTGAAAGGTTTTTACAATGGCTTTTACCTACAGAGAGGCAAGGTAGCAAATGAGGAATAATACAAGGATCAGTTGTGGTTGCTTGAGCCAACATCAAGCTTTTCATTTTTACCCGTCTACTTCATGCTTTTTGTAAGTCTGCAACTACTTATCTATGTCATCAAAAGAGGCAAGGACATAACTAGCCATAGTGCCATGATATGCAATTCTTGAGCCCATAAAACCTAGAGCAAGTCCAAAAACTCTAATGGCTTCTTGATTTTCAAGAAGTATGATTTTGTTCACTCTAGGTTGTATTGGATACACACCTACCACCCTTGATAGCGCCAAAACTGCAAGTATGGGAAGAGTGGTTGATTGGGAAAGCTTCCTATGGTAGATAGATATTGTCTTCTTATTCAGATTCTCAATGTAATGGCCCAAAATCTGATCTCTCTTCACATCCAAGGGCCTAGATCCCTTCCCTCTTTAGATCCAAAGGCTTAGTGTCACGGGGACGTGGCAACTGTTAACTATGTCACGAGGACGTGGCAACTGCTAACTTTAGTTGTTGGTTTCTTTCCCATGGGTTTTGTTTTATTTTTGAGACCCTCTTTTTGAAGTAGCAAACGGTCGGACATTGTATGGCCAATGTGAACGGTAGTTTCACCCGCAGACGGGAAGTGGTTGGCACTGGAATTCGTATAGTAAGAGGATGTCTAGGCTCAGAGCAAGATCATATAGGTCCCCCGTCGCACTTAGCAAGTTGGTGGATACTACCATCAAAAATATTCGACAGTTGGGCCACATTGCATTTTTGGATGAGGTCCCAATGAGGATAGATGGTCAGATGACCACAGGGAGCCCAATGGAATCATTTCCTAAAATTTAGGGAACTGCTATTTTGGGCTGCGAAATGTGTTCGCATCATTACCTCCGGTATGACTAGGGGAACACTTTACAACTCTGTCGCGAAGTTAACTGGGCGACTAGTCGGGATATTTTTAGGCGGCAACCCCGAAACGGGCAAAAGCTTGTAAATGCGCCAAGTGGTAATTTTTAATGAACTTGCCTCATGCAGAAAAAAGGCCGCTGATTTTTAAGCTGGGAGAGGCTTCATTTGGGTTTTTGTCACAGGTTAAGAGCTATGGAGTGCTTTCTTTCCCTCCTATGTACAATGTGGTGCTAGGAGTGATGCCCTGCACACTACACATCGCTCTCTCTCTCTCTCTCTCTCTCTCTCTCTCTCTCCCCTACATGTAGTTATGTGATGCCCCACAAGAGGGCTCTTCATTTGACTGATGTATAGCTGTGTTGGTTCATGCTTTTGTGCTGAGGCAAGAGCCTCCTTGAGCAGGAACAGGGGTAGCTAGCTACTACTCCAAAGCAGGCACCGGTGAGGGTCATAACCTCACCGTACAGGTGCAAATTCAATATTGTGTATGCTCAAGAAATTGACTGTTTTTTAGCCATACGAACGCGAGAACCTTTGGGAATCTTGCCCCACTGGCAGAGGACAGCTAGGGGATTGTTTGGGGCTGAAAACAGGGAAAAAACCAGTAAATACAGCAAGCCGATTTTACTATTTTTTGGCAGGAATCAGAGGGTTTATGCCAGTGCAAGTGAGATCCAGCAGGGGAATTGATGTCGCGCAAGTTTTGGTGCTGTTATGCTATCAAAATTTGGCCAAATGAAGTAGTATCTAGTGTGATATAGGTAAAGGATTTTGAGGACCTTACTTTGTAATTTTCCCTCTCAAAGAATAAAGAAATACCAAAAGGGGCACCAATTTTGGGGCCTACAGGTTGTCGGCGTCTGCTCGGGGCATTCTAGCTTCTGAGTCGTGTGTGTATTCAAGTGTTAATCCCCATTTTGCAAAGTGTTCTGTGTGTGTGTCTAAAGTAAGGAATTTCGGGTGAAAGCTAGCGCCTATCACCCTACGGGCCGGTTTCAAGGTTCCGTTGCCGAGACATCAATCACTTTTTCGTCAAAGAGTGAGCCTCGGTTGTTTTGGGTAAAGAGACAGAGTACAGGGACGTGGGATTACACTATGACCGACAAAGGGAAGGGCATTATGGAAGAGGGTTCCTCTTTAATAGACAAACAGAAGACCCCTATGGTTTTCGAGATTGGCGAGAGCTCACGGCACGTCAGTTGGTACCTCCTGTCAATGTGAATGTCCCTCGAGTAGTACAGGGCTTTATGATTGGGCAACTTGAGGATGATGCATTCAGGACTCAGTTGGTTTCCGCAGTGAATGTCTTTTTGTAACTGGTGTAGAATCCAAGGTTTATGGAGTTCTTGCAAGCGCCACTAGTGCAATAGCAAAATAGGCAACCTACACCACGTACGGAGCTTGTTGAGGCTCAAGCCCAAGTACTTCATGCGGCTCAGGAGGATAGGGAACACTCGCATGTTGCGGAGTCAGGGGCTCCAAAATAGGTTCCTCCCGTGCGTGAACAGGTGGCTGTTCCACAGGTTATGCTAGTTCAGCCCGCCACCTTTCAGAGCCCGCATGCTATCTTGAATGGACAGGGAACTGGATTCCAGGCTATGCACCTAGTTTTTCCACCACCCACGGTACATCCTAGGTATTTCGGGGGTGGATCAGTGTTCCAAGGTATGGCTGGTTATGTGCCTGGAAGTCAGCCGTACATGCCAGGAACAGTGTTTAGGGGTATGCAAGGCATCATGCCAAACCCATGTATGGTAGTATCGGCATGCAACAGGGTTTTTAGTGCAACCAGGGCTAGTTTAGGTGTTACCATATACATGTGGTAGTGATGTGTGTGAACACACTAGGACCGTCGGGGCATTTTTTCCCCCGAGCATTGTATATACGCCCATTACTCTAGGGCTATCTATCTTTCCATTGCACACTAAGTAACACACTCTCCATTGTGTGCCTCGAGCTTCCTTTGTCTTGTCCAAGCTGTGTGTGTTTCTCTGCAACCCTAATTCCAACAATTGGTATCAGAGCAGGTTGCATCCTCGGGCTTAGTCGCCACAGCTGCTCCAGCACACGCCTGCTCACTTTCTCCGATTTCAGTGAGCTTTGGCAAGCGTTCGCAGGTCGACAAAACTTTCGGGCATACTCGTAGAGCTTAGTCTGCTCAGATTTTTTATTCGGGCTCATTTCGGCCTCCGTTTCCACTAGAGGCAGTACTGCACAGGCTATTTCGTCATTTTGTGCAAAATTTCTGTCAGTGCCGTTTTCTGCATAACAGGTGCCTCATAGTCTTCTACGGTTTGTACTATATAGCACGTGTTGTTCCCGCTCCGTTTCTCCTATTTTCGGGCAATTTTCACATCAGGTGCAGCATTTACCATGGCTGACAACAACAACACAGATCTGTTCAAGATGTTTGTCCAACCTGCTGAGGACAGGTTGGATGGGGACAATTACCCTATGTGGGCTTATATGATGCAACACGTTCTTGTGTCAAAGGGCGTCTGGAATATTGTGCAGGGCATTGATGTACGTCCTAGTTCTAGGATGTAGGCGATGTTGAGGATGTTGCAGGTCTTGCTGCAAGGATTGCTGCTGTTAGAGTTGTTTTGCCTACGGCAGAACAAACTCGTTGGGATGTAAAGGATGCGCAGGCTCATGCATTGATTGTGTTGTCTGTGAAGCGCACCATTGTTCCTCACATTCATTCATCAAAATCTGCAAAACAGGCTTGGGATATTCTACCAGGTCTTTATGCAAGCCGCAATGAAGCTAAAATTGCTTTGTTGCGTAAAGAGCTGTATTTTGGGTAAGATGCAGTGTTCTAAGTTTCCAAACGATGGTTCAGTTCGGGCCACATGCAAACTCCATCCTTGGGCAATTACCTTTACTTCGTGACTTTCATTGATGATTACTCCAGGCAAGCATGGGTATTTTCGCTTAAAGCGAAGTCCGAAGTTTTTATGTGCTTCAAATAATTTCTGGCTATGGTTGAAAATGTCTCAAAATGTACTATGGGCACCCTCCGTTCCGATCGAGGGGGGGAGTATATGTCTCATGAATTTAATGCATTTCTGGCTAGTCGTGGGATAAAACACCAACGTAGAGTGCCTTATACACCTTAGCAAAATGGTGTTGCTAAGAGGAAAAACAGGTCATTGACGGAAATGGCACGATGTATGGTCAAAATTCAAGCTTTGCCGCATTCTTTTTGGCTTGAGGCCATTATGTGTGCCACTTATCTACTTAACAGGTGTCCTACAAAAGCTTGCAGTCTATTACTCCATATGAAACATGGCATGATAGAAAGCCTTCTATTGAGCACATGCGTGTTTTTGGCTGTTTGGCATATGCTTTGGTGCCACAAACACAACGCAAAAAATTGGATGATAAGGCTGTCAAATATATTTTTGTTGGTTATAGTACTGAAAGCAAAGGTTACGGGTTATATCATCCGCAAACAAAGCGTATTCTGGTTTCACGGGATGTAGTGTTTGTGGAAGATTCTGTTCAGCCCTTGTTGTCATGTACTAGAGATAGTAATGTAAGCTCACAAGACATTTATGACACTTTTTTGCCTCTTTTCAGTGGTGGAAATACAAATGTAAGTTCCAATGAGGCAAATGTATAGCCTATGGGGGTTTTTGAAAATGTTACAGATCAGCCTATTAATTACTAATGCAGATGTACATGATGTACTTGATGAGGAAAGGGCTGAAAATGAGCAGGCTAGAGATATGCAAAAATGGCTGGTGCACACTTTGCGTGATAGTAAATTGGATACACTTTTGTCTAGTCCTACTCGTTCAGGCTCTCGCCATGCATCTTATGCATCAGATTGTTATGGTTTGGTTGTGTCTAGCTTACATGATGTTGAGGAGCCTCTGTTTTTTGATGAAGCACATAATTCAAAAAATTGGATGGCTACCATGCAATCAGAATATGATGCACTTATAGAAAATGACACTTGGACTTTATGTGATTTGCCTCCTGGCAAAAAGGCCATTGGTACGAAGTGGGTTTACAAGTTGAAACGCAAGCCGGATGGTGAGATCGATCACCATAAGGCTCGACTTGTTGCAAAGGGTTATGCACAACGAAAAGGCATAGATTATGAAGAGACTTTTGCTTCCGCTTGTCGTATGACTACTGTGCATTTTCTATGTACATTGGCAGCTCATTTTGGTTGGGATGTACATCAATCATACATTGTTACTGCTTTCTTGAATGGTGACATATTTGAGGAAGTTTATGTAATGTAGCCTCGCGGTTTTGTCATAAAAGGACAAGAGGACAAAGGGTGCAGATGTAAGAAGGCTTTGTATGGGTTGAAGCAATCTCCTCGTGCTTGGTATGAGAAAGCTGACACTCATTTGGTTAAACGAGGCTTTTGTAACAGCCTAGCAGAAAGCACATTGTATGTAAAGCATGAGGGTGATGTACTTCTCATTGAGGTTCTTTATGTCGATGATTTGTTGATCACTGGACCAAATGAGAGACATATTGCTGAATTTAAGGCTGATTTGAATTCTACTCAAGATGAAAGATTTGGGGCTGTTGCATCATTACTTGGGTATACAGTTTAAGCAGTGTGATGGTGGTATTGCCTTGTGTCAGAAAAGTTACATAGAGACATTGCTATGTAAGTTTGGACTTGAGGATTGCAAACCTATTGCCACTCCCATGGAAACAGGTTTGAAGTTGAGTCTACATGATGATGGCGATCCTGCTGATGTTACTCTTTACCAAACTGCTGTTGGCTGCCTCATTTATGTATGCAACACGAGGCCAGATATTGAGTTTGCAGTCTCACAGGTTAGGAGATTTATGCATAGCCCAGGGTCTAAGCATTGGTAGGCTGTCAAGAGGATTTTCTGCTACCTTAGTGGCACTTTACATCTTGGCTTGTTTTATCCCAAGGGGGGATGATTGCCGCCAGACTTACATGCTTTTTCGGACTCAGATTGGGCTGGTTGTTTTGACACGCGAGTGTCCACAAGTGGTTTTTGTTTCATGCTTGGCAGTTCATGTATATCATGGTTGAGGAAGAAGCAACCTACTGTGGCCACTTCAACTTGTGAGACCGAGTACAGGGCAGTCTTCACAGCTACGGTTGAGTGTGGATGGCTTAGACGCCTTATGGCTGATTTGGGTGTTGGACACGACACTGCCAACACTATCTACACTTACAGTCAGAGTGCATTGGCATTTGCGAGGAACCCAGTTTTTCATGCTCGCACAAAGCACATTGAGGTGCATTACCACTATGTCAGGGAGAGGCTCTCAGCAGGAGAGATCAGCTTGGCTTATGTGCCAACACGGGACAACCTTGCATATCTTTTCACAAAGGCATTGTCTCATGAGAATCTTGAAGCTTTCCGCAAAGCTTTGGTCTTACTCCCCTTTGTGGACTGATCATGTCCTCAGGGCATGGCACTTCCCTTTACTCATGTGCCAGCTCTCATTCACCGCATCAGTCCAGGGGGGATTTGTTACCATATACATGTGGTAGTGATGTGTGTGAACACACTAGGACCGTCGGGGCATTTTTTTCCTCTTTAGGAGGTTTTTTCCCCCGAGCATTGTATATACACCCATCACTCTAGGGCTATCTATCTTTCCATTGCACACTAAGTAACACACTCTCCATTGTGTGCCTTGAGCTTCCTTTGTCTTCTCCAAGTTGTGTGTGTTTCTCTGCAACCCTAATTCCAACATTGGGGTGCCATAGGGTCATTTTGGCATGGCTGGTTATTTGGAAAACAGCCAGATAGCGCACCTCTGACGCAAAATGTGAATGGCCAAGATGTGCCGATAATGCCTACTACAGTGCCCATGTTGTAGACCATTCCTTATGACAGGGGGCACTAGAGAAGCTGAAAGCTTACAAAGAAGGTGGTGCAGGTATAAAGTTCAGTACCTTTAGTGGTTTTGAGGATAAGACAAAGGCTTTCACTTTCCTCCAACAGTTTGATACAGCTTATGCAGGAGGGAATTTTACAGAGGCCTCGAAGGTCAGGAAAGCTTCCACTTTCTTAAAGGACAATGCGCTTACTTGGTGGACGGCATTGTTAATGCAAGGACAGGCACCCGCTGCTTGGGTTTAGTTCAAGCAAATGTTTACATCTGCTTGGCTGTCAAATGAATTTGAAGCCGACATCATGACAGATTGGCACCAGCTTACTTCAGCTTCGAGCAAGAGCTTGCTGGAGTACAATAGGAGGTTTTGTAAAGATTTACTCTCAGTGACCTCCTACAGATTTGTGCCATTGACAGAGCAGATAGAGAAGTACTATTGTGGGATGCCCACAGGGCTTCACGATTACTGTACCAAGAACAGAGTGGCTACCCTTACTCAGCTAATGGAAGTTGCTAACATTGGTCTTGCCTTGCTGAAAGGAGAGGACAGTGGGTTTCCGAGCAACGAGAAAGGAGGGCAGCAAAAGAAAAATTCAGCGAAGAAGCCCTTTGTGAAACCGGCTCCTGAAGCGTCACAGGGATCAGAATAGGTCACCAAAGATAAAGATTTAGCCGAGACATTTGGAGCGCAGGCAAAGAAACAGAAAAGGAAGCCTTTTGTGCGCAGGTCGCTCGAGGAAAAGAAGGTCCTAATGGCTGAAAACAAATGCTTTATATGCGAGCAGCCTGGTCACTTTGCTACCAATTGTCCACAAAGGAAAAGACTAGCTGACTCTGATGATAAAGAGGACTAGAAAGGCAAGAAGTCTAAACCCACAGCAGGTTTGGTGCCAGACATGGTGGGTGACACGCCCAATACAAATGCCAGTGAGTTATGCAGGGCATGGGGTAAAGTTAGGGATCAAACGACACTCATCTTCTTTGATCCAGGTGCCAAAGCCAACTTTATCTCACCAGAGTTAGCTATGAAGCTAGGGATCAGAGCTGAAGAGATGGGGTACACAGCAGAGGCAGGGTTGGCATGTCCTGGCCACTCAGAGTGTGTTACTCCCATTATTGGAAAACTGCATCTGCATATTCAATCGTATGTGGACACAGAAGAGTTCTCCATCATGCCGCTGGAAGGATGTGACGCCCTGTTGGGGATCCTGTGGATGTTCCGAGTGCATGGAGTCTTCGATGCCCACAACAAAAAGATCACTGTACAGCATAGGAGCAAAATTCACTGCTTGGATGTAAAGCTTAAAGGAGAGTCAGTCCCTATTGTATCTGCTTCTGCTATCACTTTTGTAATAAAGAATCATCTTTCGGTGTAGTTGATTTTTGCACGTGATGTCTCAGATAGTGATCAGTCAAATTTATCTGTGCTAGATAAAGAAAGGTCATAATTTTTGCAAAAGTTTAGTGACTATTTTTTTGATTCATTACCGTCGCAATTGCCGTAGAGAGACCTGAGGACCATCGAATACATTTGGTGTCAGGGCGTAGCCCACCAAATAGACCTCCCTACAGGGTTAGCGCGGCGCAATAGAAAGAGATTATGGGCGAGGAGTTATTAGAGAAGGGGCTGATTCAGCCTAGTTCTTCACCCTTTTGCTCCCCAGTGCTCCTAGTGCAGAAGAAGGATGCCTCATGGCGCATGTGTATTGATTACCGTGCGTTGAATAAGAATACCATCAAGAATAGGTTTCCTATTCCTAGAATTGATGATATTCTCGATCGTTTAGAGGGTGCTGCAATTTTCAACAGGATAGACCTTAAGAGTGGGTACCATCAGATTCGTATAAGGCCAGAGGATGTGCACAAGACTACGTTTAGAAAGACATTTGGTCTTTATGAGTTTCTAGTGATGCCGTTTGAGCTAACAAATACTCCTGCCACGTTCAACAGAATGATGGACCGGATTTTCCACTCGCATCAACGATGACATGATAGTGTATTCGAAGAATGAAGAGGAGCATAGGTGTCACTTGACCATTGTGTTCGAAGAGCTGCGCAGTCATAGGTTACTTGTCAATCCTAAGAAAAGTGAATTCTTCCTCGAAGAGATCCACTTTCTTGGCCACATAGTCTCAAAGGATGGTGTTAGAATGGATCCCGCAAAGGTCGAACATGGCCAGACTTGAAGATTGTGCACGATGTCAGAAGCTTCTTGGGATTGTGTTCCTATTGTAGAAGGTTTATTAGAAATTTTGCAGAGATAGCATCGCCTCTTCACGCTTTGCAAAAGAAAGAGGTCACTTTCAGATGGACCCAAAAAGAGATTTCAGCTTTTAGTCTCTTAAAGGAAACGTTGACTTCAGATCAAGTAATTGTTTTTCCAGATCTCATGAAGTCATTTGTGGTCCAATGTGACGCATGTGGCAGTAGCATCGGAGCAGTGCTAATGCAAGATGGACAGGTAGTAGCTTATGAAAGCCGAATTTTGCAAGGGCCAGAGAGGGCTATGCAAGTCTATGAGAAAGAGCTCTTGGCCGTGATTCATGCGCTTTCTAACTGGAAGCACTACCTCTTAGGTGCTGATTTTGAACAGATCATCAAACCTTGCGATACTTCTTGACACAATCAAAGTTATCCGAAAAGCATATGCGATGGGCACACATTCTTTCCATGTTCCACTTTCAGATTATGCATGTGGAAGGTAGAGAAGAATGTTGTGGCTGATGTGTTATCAAGAAAGCCACAAATTTCAGCTATGTCAATTCCTTATCATCATGAGCTAGATGACATGAAGGAACAATATACTGCTGATGAAGATTTTGCAAGGATCTTCGAATAGTTACAAGAGGGGTAGCATCACAAGCACTACATCCTCAGAGATAGTTTTATGATGATGCATGGCAAACTTTGTGTCACTAGGCCACTGTGACATAAGGTCATGGAAGAGAGTCATTTCCCACCGTATGCAGGGCATCGTGGCATTGATGTGACAGTTAAAGCGGTAGAGACATTCTTCTATTGGCCTACCTTGAGGAGAGATGTGGATGCCTTTGTGCAAGCATGCATAGTTTGCCAAAAGGTCAAGTTTGACAGGCAGAAGGCACCAGGGTTATTACAACCACTGCCGATTCCGGATAAGCCACGAGAAAGCATTGCTATGCACTTTATCTTTGATCTTCCAAGAACGCCAACAAGGAATGATGGTATATGGACCATTATCTGTAGCAGGCCCATTTTATCCCTAACAGAAAGAAGATAAAATCTGATGTATAATGTGTTAAGTACCATGGCATGCCACAATCGATTATCAGTGATTGTGATCCTCGCATGACCAGTTTGTTTTGAGAGGATTGTTTGAGAACATGGGTACTACGCTCAAGTTATCGTCTTCGTTTCATTCACAAACTGATGGAAAGGAAGAAGAGGCTAATTCTATTGTCTTAGATTTGCTGAAATGCAATGTGTCAGATAATAAAGGTAAGTGGGAACAGTATTTGCCTGAGTATGCGTACAACAATACGGTGCATTCATCCACTGGCAAGGCGCCTTTTGAGATTGTTGAAGGTGGCAAAAGGTTCCTCCCATTTTGCATACAAAGGACAAGATCGATATGTTGAGAACATGGATGAAATGTACAAGAAAATTAAAGTTGCCTTGGAGAAGACTCAGGCAAAACAGAAAAAGGCTGTTGATCGGCACCGTCGTGAATTGCTATTATCACCTGGTGATTGGGTTATGTTAAGGTTCAAAAAGGCAAGGTTAAAGAAAATGAAGGGCAAGGAACGGCTGTTTCCTAAGCTCAGTATGCATTACTATGGGCCTTTTCAAGTGCTTGACAAGATCAACGATGTGGATTACAGGCTGAAATTGCCTGATGCATGGAAGATTCATAATGCATTTCACGTGAGTCTTCTAAGACCCTTTGTGGTGGGTGATGTGCCAGAAGATATGCCTGATGAGGATCAGTCAGAAGTTGAGGAACTTGATGAGATCCTGGTACCTGTGCTTGTTTTCACACATAAGGACAGAAAATTTAAAGGACAAGTTGTAAGACGTTATTTGGTGAAGTTCAAGAACTATCCGCCTATGGATGCAAAGTGGATGGAAGAGCATGAACTGTCAGAGTCACCAAATGTATTGTAGCTTTACCTTGAAGCCTTTGGGGCTTCAACCTACTTATGCCCCAACCCAACGTGTGCAAAGGAGGGGTAATGATGGAGCTAGTACATCAAATGTACATATGAATTCAGTGTAATAGATGGAAATGACAAAAGTATGAATGTTCCATTAAGTCGTTTGTATCTATGTGTTACAACCTTTCTTGCGGATAATTGCAATGATAAAAGAGTGTTAATAGCACAAGATCATTAGTGGCGTGTATTTATGGTATGCAATCGAGGACGTTTCCAATTTCAAGAGGGGGGTATGTCACGGGAACGTGGCAGCTGTTAACTATGTCACGAGGATGTGGCAACTGTTAACTTTAGTTGTTGGTTTCTTTCCAATCGGTTTTGTTTTATTTTTGAGACCCTCTTTTTGAAGTAGCAAATGGTCGGACATTGTATGGCCAATGTGAACGGTAGTTTCACCCCCAGACGGGAAGTGGTCGGAACTCGAATTCGTATAGTAAGAGGATGTCTAGGCTCAGAGCAAGATCATATAGGTCCCTCCCGTCGCACTTAGTAAGTTGGTGGATACTAGGAAGTGAACTCAATAAAGGCATAAAGTCAAGGTGGGACTACCAGCAGAAAATATTCGACAGTTGGGCCACATTGCATTTTTGGATGCGGTCCCAATGATAGATGGTCAGATGACCAACAGGGAGCCCAACGGAATTATTTCCTAAAATTTAGGGAACTGCTATTTTGGTCCACGAAATGTGTTCGCGTCATTACCTCTAGTATGACTAGGGGAACACTTTACAACTTTATGGCAAAGTCAACTGGGCAACCAGTCAGGAGATTTTTAGGCAGCAACCCCGAAACGGGCAAAAGCTTGATAATGCGCCAAGTGGCAATTTTTCATGAACTTGCCTCATGCAGAAAAAAGGGTGCTTATTTTTAGGCTGGGAAAGGCCTCATTTGGGTTTTTGTCTCACAGGTTAAGATCTATGGAGTGCTTTCTTTCCCTCCCATGTATAGTGTGGTGCTAGGAGTGATACTCTGCACACTACACATTGCTCTCTCTCTCCCCTACGTGCAGTTATGTGATGCCCCACAAGAGGGCTCTTCATTTGATTGATGTACAGCTGTGTGGATTCATGCTTTTGTGATGAGGCAAGAGCCTCCTTGAGCAGGAACACAGGTAGCTAGCTGCTACTCCAAAGCAGGCACCGGTGAGGGTCATAACCTCACCGTACAGGTGCAAATTCAATATTGTGTATGCTCAAGAAATTGACTGTTTTTTAGCCATACGAACGCGAGAACCTTTGGGAATCTTGCCCCACTGGCAGAGGACAGCTAGGGGATTGTTTGGGGCTGAAAACAGGGAAAAAACCAGTAAATACAGCAAGCTGATTTTACTGTTTTTTGGTAGGAATCAGAGGGTTTATGCCAGTGCAAGTGAGATCCAGCAGGGGAATTGACGTCGCGCAAGTTTTGGTACTGTTATGCTGTCAAAATTTGGCCAAATGAGGTAGTATCTAGTGTGATATAGGTAAAGGATTTTGAGGACCTTACTTTGTAATTTTCCCTCTCAAAGAATAAAGAAATACCAAAAGGGGCGCCAATTTTGTGGCCTATAGGTTGTCGGCGTATGCTCGGGGCATTCTAGCTTCCGAGCCATGTGTGTATTCAAGTGTTAATCCCCGTCGCAAGTTCTCTTTGCAAAGTGCTCTTTGTGTGTGTGTCTAAGTAAAGAATTTTGGGTGAAAGCCAATGCCTACCACCCTACGGGCAGGTTTCACTTAGATCCCTTCCCTCTTCCTAGAAACTTGTCAAGGTCCACAATATTAATATGTGAAAAAAAAAACCCTCAAATTAGTCAAAGGAAACAAGGTTTAATTGGCCTAAACTTTGTGCTTGCAAAAAAATTGTTTACCTTACGGTTTTCATCATTTTCAAAAAGGTCCTCTTTCTAGTTATCAACGAAAAAGCTCGTTTTTTTTCTCTTTGATCTCTCTTGGAACTTCTTTTCCCAAGTGATCTATCTTCAACCTTTTGTGAATTTGCTGGAACTCTGAGAGGTCCTTCCTCTTCATATCTTTGAGACAACATTTAGTACATGCTCTCCAATATGAGACTAATCAATGAGCTTTTTAGATTCCATATCAAGCAATGACAATGGACAAGTTGTGTTGTTGCCCACAAAGCCATTATCATAAAATAGCAAGGAAGTAGTCCTCTCTTAGATCAAAGATATCATGTAGTAGCAGATACTCCTTAGTGATTATTTTCTTAGTGGGCATGGTTACTATACACATCAAGGGATCAAGCTCTTCCTATGGAACTTGAATGGATACCTCAAAAAATCCGAAGATTTTAGTTGTCTCGCCCTTGTGTGGACAAACTTGTGCCCAATGGTTGTCATGTACTAGGAGGATATCCTCTAAGATTGTAGTTTTGGTTCTCTATGAACATGAGCGTGTTTCTGTCCATTGTTTACTGGTGACGGACGCAAAGCGGACCCCGAACCCCGACGGCCTCTAAAACGACGGGGGCCAAATGGCGCGCCTCGAGCCTGCAACGGTAAAGTGAACAGGGGGCACCACCTAGCTTTGAGCGACTAGGATGCAAAACCACGATGATATGAACACTGCAAGCCTAGAGAGAGAGAGAGAGAGAGAGAGAGAGAGAGAGAGAGAGAGAGAGAGAGAGAGAGAGAGAGATTTGCCAATGATGAAAACCCTCGGGGGTGTGAGGGTGAATTATTTCTGCAATATTTACAAAGTGGCATGCCGTGGTGGTAGAGAGGTAGGGAGAGGAGGTGGTGCAACCTACTTGGTGCGTTCTCTAAGACAACTCAATGATTGTGAATACTTACGACCAAGAACGTGCATACGTGTGTGCATCGACCATTGGAGTCGAGACATGGATGTGGTTCCCTTCGCATGGTGCAATTCCCAAGGCAAATCCAACACACAAGCCCCCTCCCCGTGATGGTGATAGTGCCAATCCTTCCCACTACACTCTACCAAATGCTTGGCTCCTCATGAGTCCCAACCCCCCCCCCCCGATAGTGACCTCTTAGTGTTAATTTATAGGTGTTGGCTACTTGGATTATGGTAATCCCAATGTGGTTAGGGTAAGCTTAATCGGGGAGACAAAGCAAGTGGTGGGCCCGGTGTGGTTGACCCTTGCTTTGTTTTGGGAGGTTATTAAAAGATGGGAATCTCTAGGTGGGCCTTTGTGACCATCACCTAGAGAGAGGATATTTACAAAGAGTGGAAATGTACAATGGCTTGGGTGAAAACTGAAGATAATGATGAAAATAACCTATAAATTATTGGGATGGTGTCGTGGTTGCGTATTGCCGGTGAATGGTGTGCTCCTAGTGCGTCGGTGTCGAGTGTACTTCTTTTCAGAGTCGGCCGGGACATGCCTTCGGCACATTTTCTCTTTTTGTTGTTGGCGGCACGTGCTTTGGATCCTTCTTCTTTTATTTGTTGATGTCGTAGTCGTTTCTCGTTCTTTGTATTTGTGGTGCGATGCGTATATGCGTGTGTGTGCATATATTTGTGCATGAGGGCGGGTGTGTGTGTATGTATAGGTATGTCTATGAGAAAAATGTGCGTGGGAAGGGGGGCTTTATATATATATATATATACAATATATGTATATATATAGATATATATGTATATATGTGTATATATATATACATATATATGTATATATATACATATATATACATATATATCTATATATATACATATATATCTATATATATATATATATATATATATATATATATATGTATGTATATGTATTTTTGTTTTTGTTTTTTTTGTTGATGGCGGACGGCGGATTGCCTGCTTCTGCGCAAGGCGGATGGGGGGGGGATATGGGGTAGGGGTAGAGAGAGAGAGAGAGAGAGAGTGTGTGTGTGTGTGTGTGTGTATGTAGGTATGGTGTGTGTGTATATTGCGCGCGCGCGCGCGTGTGTGTGTGTGTGTGTGTGTGTGTGTGTGGCCTGCTTCCTGCGCGAGCGCCCGAGTGGGTGTGTGTGTGTATTGCGGACTGCGCGCATAGCGCCGAAGGGAGAGTGGGGAGAGGGGGGGGGGGGTGATTGTTTGTGTGTATGGTGAGAGAGAGAGAGAGAGAGAGAGAGAGAGAGTGGTCCTATCTACTGCTACTATCCGTGGGAAGAAGAGAGAGAGAGAGAGAATTCCGCTGCTTGCGTGGCCTGAGCGCCCGGGTGAGAGAGAGAGAGAGAGTGGTCCTATCTACTACTACTATCCGTGGGAAGGAGAGAGAGAGAGAGAGAGAGAGAGAGAGAGAGAGAGAGAGAGAGAATTCCGCTGCTTGCGTGGCCTGAGCGCCCGGGTGAGAGAGAGAGAGAGAGAGTGTCCGCGGACTGAGCTGAGAGAGTTTGTGAGGGAGAGGGAGGGGTGAGGTGTGGATAAGAGAGAGAGAGAGAGAGAGAGAGAGAGAGAGAGAGAGAGAGAGAGAGAGAGGGAGAGGGAGGGGTGAGGCTTTGGAGTGGGGTAGGGGAGATGTGTGGGTGAGAGGGAGAGGGGGGGGGTTCGACTGTCTTGCATGGGAGCTTGAGGATGAGGGGGGGAAAACAAGTCAATGGGTGGGAGTGAGGGAATATATCAGCGGGCCAAGAGGGGGGGGGGGGAATGAGGCCGAGGGGAGGGTGAGGCGAGCGGGTGGGGAAGAGGGAGGAGGGGTCGGGGAGGGAATATTAGAGGGCCAAGGGGGGGGGGGGGGGGGGGGTAATGAGAGTGGGGGGAAAAATGTAAGGGTGAGTGTAAGAATACGAAGAGCAGAGGGGGGGGGTTTCCATACGGCTCACACCAAGGGAGAACGAGAGAGGGGTCGGGGAGGGAATATTTCAAAGTTTCCGCCTGGCCGGGGAGGGTAAATTGGGAGAGAGAGATATTAGGGAAGGGGTATGTAGGGAAAATGAGTGAGAGAGAGAGAGAGAGAGAGAGAGAGAGAGAGAGGGTGTTTTTATCCAATGCCCGTAGGGCGGGGGGGGGGGGGGGGAAATGAATTTTTTTTTCCTTTGATTTCCGAAAGTCGGCTATCATTAGCCCTCTCCCTTTGGCTAGAGGCATTCATGCTTCTAGCCCTTCTTCTGCTTGTTCAGCTGTAGAGTTAGAGGGTTTTCCCTCTTCTGAAATGTCTAGCACGAATTTTGTGTCAAACCTAAGAAAATACCTTTTCAGTCTCTGAATCCCGGTCCTCTATCTGATATTATCTCAAGAGGAGTGCCAAAACGGGAAACGATATGCTCAAAAATGAACTTTGTCACCTCTTGAGCTGTAATGCAGGTGGTGGCCATTTCTTCTGCCCTTCGCGTCATGTAGTCTACACCCACTATGATGTACATTTTACCTGATTGGGCCCTTGGTAAGGGACCGATTGCATCTATTCCCATTTCTCAAAAGGACCATATGAAATGATAGGGGTTTGTGGCTCGTAGGTTAACGTGTGATCACTGGCCACTTGACAAGCCTTACATGTTTTACACCAATGGTGTACATCCCTATTCAAACCAGGCCAAAAGTATCCTGCCTGTAGAATCTTCCTACTGGTGATATCTAGAGCAAAATGACCGCCGCAGACGCCGTCATAGCAACTTGAAATTATCTCTGTGATTTCACTAGAGGTTGGCACCCGCCTGAGAATTTGATCTTTGCCCTTACAATACAAGTGGTCGTTTATAAGGCGGTACCTAGTAGCCTTCCTTACCAGCCATTGTTTTTGGCCTTTAGTGTGTCCTGCTGGACATTCTCCTGTATCTAGAAAGCTGATGATATCAGGCATAGCATCACTACCTTGGAAGAGGGGTAGTTTTAATTTGATTGCTCCTACAGGAACGTCTTGTATTCTTTCTTTAGCTAGTGCATCTGCCTCTTGATTTTCTGCTCTAGGGACATGGAAGATTTTCACTGCTTCAAACTTCTTTAGAAGGTCCTTAACTTAGATAAGTTGACCAAGTAAAACCTGATTTTTGCACTCCCAGGTGCCATTTATCTGTCTTATCAAAAGCAAAGCGTCGCCGAACACATTCAGGCCGCGGTGAATTCTTTGTGAAATACATTGTTCCAACCCAAGGATTAGGGCTACGTATTCTGCTTCATTGTTGGAGTGGGAGTGTAATAATTGCCCCATGGAGAATACTCTTTCTTGCTGTTCATTGAAAATGACCATGCCTGCTACAGACTGATCCATTGTTCTCTTGTATGCTCCGCCAAATAAAAGAGAGTGAGCTCTCTCTAGCTCAGGACTTTCTATCGCTGGTGTTCCTTCCTTTGCTTCCGTGTTGACCTTCAGCTTCTTCTCATAATGGCGATGAGTGAGAATTCCCGCTAAACTAGCCCTGGTGGAGTTTTCTACTTGCATGGTGTAGTCAAACTCTTATAGTCTAATTAACCACTTTGAGATCCTATATGAGACATCCATGTGTCGCATTACATATGGGAAAACCTCCTCCATTGTCAGGATTACAAATGGTCTAGGCAGGAGATAGGAGTGGAACTTTGTGGTAGTAAACATTAGTGCCAGAACCATGTGTTCTACTTCGATAAATCCTTTTTCTGATGGGGTCATGACTTCGAATAGAGAAGTAAATAGGGCGCATGAAAGAAGTTTTGGGGTCCTTTTGCATTAACACTGCTCCTAGCGTATCATTTCCCACACTAGGGTTCACATAAAATGGCTCGTCCCACTTAGGAGGTGAAATAGTGGGAAGCTTAGCTAGGATTTGCTTCACCTCAATAAATTGCTGCTCATTCTCTTCACTCCATGAGAAGACATCCCTCTGGGTGAGTTGTTGTAGGGGAAGGACCACTTGAGATAGCAGGTGAATGAACCTGCTTAAGTATCTTACCTTCTGAAGGAAAGAAACCAGCTGCTTGGTGGTGGTGGGTGATGATAAAGATACCAGAGCCTGAATCCTGCTAGGGTCAGCCTCGATTCCTTTTGCTGAAATTACATGACCAAGGAGAGTGACTTTGCTCTCACCAATGTGACACTTGTCCACGTTGAGCTGGACACCCAAGGTTTGCAGCCTAGTTAAGCCATCATAGACTTTGCTTAAATGAAGGGCTCGTGAGCTATAGATGCAAAAATCATATATGAAAACCCGTATTGATGTTCCAAAGTAGGGTTGAAAAACAAAAGTCACATAGCGGGCGTTAGTGAGGCCAAACGGCATCACTCTGTAGGCAAAACATCCCCAAGGTGTGATGAAGGTTGTCTTCGTCTGATCCTCCTCCGCAATGCTAATCTGGAAGTATCCTAAGTAGCCATCGCATACTGTGTATCTTTCGTGACCTGCCACTTCATTGAGTATTTCATCCTGGAATGGGAGGGGAAAGTGGTCTCTCTTCGTGGCTGCATTGAGAGGTTTATAATCCACACAGACTCTCCACTTACCATTTTTTTTTTGTGTGACTAATACTGGGGAGACCCATTCTGAGTCTTCGACAGGATAGATGAAACCTGCTTGTAACAAACTTCTCACTTCCTTAAGCAATGCCTCTTGTTGGATTACTCCAAGTCTTCTGAGCTTTTGTACTACGGGTTTACTGCCTTCCTTGAGCTTTATGTGGTGTTGCACTACTGTAATTCCCATGATCTTATCATAGCCATCAATGAACAAAGTAGTGAAGTTACTTAACATGGAGACGTACTCCTTCCTTTCTTCATTGGTTAACTCATTTGAGAGCATTTTTTGTAGCTTACCTGCATCCTCCAATGACTGCATACCTGGTGATCCCTCTTGGTTTGCCGAGGTTGCTTCAGATTGTGTTAATTTGTCTGGGTTTTTAAGAATGACTCACATTACTTCGATGCTACTGTCGCTTCCGTCGGTGGTGGTCGTCTCTTCTCCTGAGGTAGATGAGTAGTCGCTGGTTGACTCGTCTTCTGAAGCCTCCAAGATCATGTTGCGCTGCTTTCCAGTCCTCATGTCATAGAATATGGACTTCCTTTTAGCATCCTTCATCTGGATCATCCCGGTGCTCTAGTCTTGTTTAGCTTCCATAGCCATGAGCCAAGGCCTTCCAAGAATGATGGGATAGCCCTCCCCTTTGTGTGGCATGATGAAGATGTCTACCTCCACTTGTGTATTGAATGCTTTTACTTTGACCGCATTTACAATGCCTACGCATTTTACTCTTACATTGTTTGCCATCTTGGCTCGGCAGGGTGCCGGCCTACTTTCCTCTAGACCTAGATGGTGCATCATCTTTTCACTCATGATGCATATTTGCGCGTCACCATCTATGTAGACGTTTTAAATCCGTTGCCATTTTATGTGAGCATCCATGGTTGGCAGGATGTCGTCGAGATCCCTCCCAGAGATAGCTCCAGCTATCCGTGGTCTTGATTTCCTAGTACTTACCATTTTCGTCCATTGCCTCCTCATTCTGGGTGCAATGTGGAGTAATTGGGGCCAAGTTATCTTCGGGCCCTGCATTAACACATCCTAAACTAAGTCATAGGGTTGTGTATACTCACCTAGTGAGAAGTCCACGATGTCTATCTTCCGCCGCGGTTTAGCTACTTGCTTGCTAGACTCGGTCTTCCCTTTCATCTTCTCTTCTCTTTGAGATGCCTCTTCGTGCCTCGCACGCTTCACTCCCATAGCATCCACTTCTTCTACCTTCGCTTTTCCTTTGTGCTTCTCTTGAGATGATTCTTCTACCTTCACCTTCCCTTTAGCCTCTAAGCTAATAACACTCACCGCTTGGTTCACAGCAGGTGGTGGGGGTAGTGGCGGAATGAGAGGTTGGGATGGTGGTTGCTGTTGTATAGGTGGTCGAAGGATTTGGACCGGTGGGATTGGTCCTGGCTGCGTAGGTGGTGGTGGTCTTGCTCTTCGCGGAGAGATCTGATTCTATCTCCTCCCTCTATTGAAATTGTGCCTCCTCGGGTGTGGGCAGTAGTACATTCCATGGCCATCTTCCCTACAGTTGTAACAGTGGTACTCTGGGTTCTGCCTTTGTTGTCCCCTTCCTTGTTCTAGGTTTTTTCCAGATGCATGCCCTTGCTGCACCAGATGCACAAATAAACTCTCTAGTTGGGTGGTGATGCGACTCAGTAGGTCTTGCTGTTCTTCTGATGCCTCCTGCGGTTGGACTCTATGATTGGCTATTGCAGCCACTGGGGTTCGTCGGGCCGATCTTGTTTCCTCTGACTCGTTTACTCTTGATTGCATTCGCAGCTTCTTATCTTTAAGGTGGGCTACTTCGACTGCCAACTCATATGTTGCAGGAAACCTTCCCTTCACCTTCTCTCTAAGCGGCGACCATAGACCAGCAATGAAACGGTCCTTCTTTAGGAAATTAGGCACTCCTTTGCCTTCCTCCAGTGTGGCAACCCATCTCTCCCATAAGTCCACAAACTTTGACTCGTAGGTGGCATACTTCAGCAGGCCTCCCTGCTTTAATTCTGTCAGCAGCTGCCATAGCTTCTCCGAGGTTGTGCCTCCACCAAACCTCTTTACAAAAGCATCCCTTAACACATCCCATGCATTCTTGGTAGCCTGAGGCAATGCATTAGACCAGGACTTGGCCTCTACTTTCATCATTAGAGGAAAAATTCTCAGTCATGAAACGTCGTCATCTTTGTTGGAGACGACACAAGCAATGTCGAAATCATCCAAAAAGTCGGTGGTGGGATCCTCTCCCTTCTTTCCACTGAACGTGGGGAAAGAAACACTTGCCATGGTGGTGACTCAAGAAATTACAAACCTTTTTTTTTCTTTTTCTTTTTTGTTTTACATCAACAGTAGCGGCTCATAGCGGCTTTTTACAGGGGTGGATGGATAGGTTAAAACAAGATAAAAATAGAGACATTAAAGGAATGATGGTAATCTAATATGGGGAGAATGATAGGGTTCGGGGAATTGAGGATTTCTCCTAGTACCGCCGCACCGAATAGGTAAACGATCTTCTGTTGGTAGAAGACTTTCCTGTCTACATAGATATTCACATGCATATGCTGCAGGAATCTGAACGGGAATGCCATCGGCCCGTTTTCCATCATGCACAGAGGGTGGAATACTTACTTATACTCTTATCGTGCCAATGTTGATGAGTCGGCACATCCACAAGAGGTCGTCGCCTTTCATGGGCTCCACCTTTCCTTCGTTGCTCAGCACGTACGGGGTGATGGTGACGCGTCTAACCACTCCCAGCCTTTTGGCTAACAGCAATTGCAGTTAATTTCCGTAATCGGCGTGTTGCATGAATTCTACTCCATTCAGTTTGCAGCTCCTCGTCTCCAGCCCACTGGGATTCTCCCGTGGGAGAGAGCTTCTTTAGGATAAGTTGTACAGGGAGAGGAGGAAGGTCCTCCACTCGCTTCCCAAAACAGCAAGAGCAGTAGCCGAACTACTCTTCTCTAGGACATGGGAATCTTCTTACCACTTCTTCTTCTGGATTGTTGAAGTGGATTGGTAGCACTCGCATGCGTCGTGCAAATCGGTAGGCGACCTTCCGCCACTTAGCTTCGGATGACTTCTTCTTTGACAAAGTGGGTACAACCCGGCTCTCTGAGCTTGAAGCACTTGCTTGGCCAGATGCTTCTCCCTTCGGGGTCATGTGTTTCCAGACTGGCTTATCTTCTCCTTGCCTTTGGCTCGAGCAGCCCCTTTAGGCCACTTTGGAGTTATATCTTTGACTGCAGTTTCTTTAGGGAAAAGAGGTCTCACCATTTGCTTCCCTTCCTTGACATGAATGATTTCTTCGCGATGAATGTCGATGTAGATGACTTCATCCCTTTCGCTGCCTTCGTTGCTGGCACTCATTGAAAGTGTGCCTAGGTTGACAACAGTGATGGCACTTCACCAATCTCCCACCTGATGCTTTCGATTTATAGTTAGAACGAGTGACACGAGATGGAGAATTTACCTCTTGAATGCTGCTGACACTGCAGCCTCGTAGTAGCACCTCGATGAAGGCGGCTAGTGCCTCCTTCGTCTCCTCTTCTTCCGTCCTCCAGTTAGAAAATTCCTTCAGCCACTCGTCCATGATTCATAGTGGGCGTCACTTTCAGCATTGTAAACTGAAGGGTCTTAGAAAAGCCCTCCTCAGTGGGGGCACCAAATGACGGGCACAAAGCGGACCCCGAACCCCGACGGCCTCTAAAACGACCGGGGCCGAATGGCGTGCCTCGAGCCTGCCACGGTAAAGTGAACAGGGGGCACCACCTAGCTTTGAGCGGCTAGGACGCAAACCACGATGATATGAACACCGCAAGCCTACACACACACACACACACACACACACACACACACACACACACACACACACACACAGAGAGAGAGAGAGAGAGAGAGAGAGAGAGAGAGAGAGAGAGAGAGAGAGATTTGCCAATGATAAAAACCCTCGGGGATGTGAGGGTGAATTATTTCTGCAATATTTACAAAGTGGCATGCTGTGGTGGTAGAGAGGTAGGGAGAGGAGGTGGTGCAACCTACTTGGTGCGTTCTCTAAGACGACTCAATGATTGTGAATACTTACGACCAAGAACGTGCATACGTGTGTGCATCGACCATTGGAGTCGAGAGATGGATGTGGTTCCCTTCGCATGGTGCAATTCCCAAGGCAAATCCAACAGACAAGCCCTCTTCCCGTGATGGTGATAGTGCCAATCCTTCCCATTACACTATACCAAATGCTTGGCTCCTCATGAATCCCCCTCCCCCCCCCCCCGATAGTGACCTCTCAGTGACAATTTATAGGTGTTGGCTGCTTGGATTACGGTAATCCCAGTGTGGTTAGGGTAAGCTTAATCGGGGAGACAAAGCAAGTGGTGGGCCCGGTGTGGTTGACCCTTGCTTTGTTTTGGGAGGTTATTAAAAGATGAGAATCTCTAGGTGGGCCTTTGTGACCATCACCTAGAGAGAGGATATTTACAATGTCTCGGGTGAAAACTGAAGATAATGATGAAAATAACCTATAAATTACTGGGACGGTGTCGTGGTTGCATGTTGCCGACGAATGGTGTGCTGCTGGTGCGTCGGTGTCGAGCGTACTTCTTTTCGGAGTCGGCCGGGGCATGCCTTCGACGCATTTTCTCTTTTTGTTGTTGGCGGCGCGTGCTTTGGATCCTTATTCTTTTATTTGTCGATGTCGTAGTCGTTTCTCCTCCTATGTTTTTATGGTGCGATGCGTATATGTGTGTGTGTGTGTATATTGGTGCATGAGGGCGGGTGTGTGTGTATGTATAGGTATGTGTGTGCTAAAAACGTGCGTGGGAAGGGGGGCTTTATATATATATATATATATATATATATATGTATGTATGTATGTATTTTTGTTTTCTTTTTCTTTTGTTGATTGCGGACGGCGGATGGCCAGCTTTTGCGCGAGGCGGGTGGGGGGGGGGGGGGGATATGGGGTAGGGGTAGAGAGAGTGTGTGTGCGGTGTGTGTGTGTGTGTCTATGTGTGTGTATGTAGGTATGGTGTGTGTGTATATTGTGTGTGTGTGTGTGTGTATGGCCTGCTGCCTGTGCGAGCGCCCGAGTGTGTGTGTGTGTGTGTGTGTGTGTGTGTGTATCGCGGACTTCGCGCACAGCGCCAAAGGGAGAGTGGGGAGAGGGGGGCGGGGGGTGATTGTTTGTGTGTATGGTGAGAGAGAGAGAGAGAGAGAGAGAGAGAGAGAGAGAGAGAGAGAGAGAGAGAGAGAGAGAGAGAGAGAGAGAGAGAGTGTGTGGTCCTATCTACTGCTGCTATCCGTGGGAAGGAGAGAGAGAGAGAGAATTCTGCTGCTTACGTGGCCTGAGCGCCCGGGTGAGAGAGAGAGAGAGAGAGAGAGAGAGAGAGAGAGAGAGAGAGAGAGAGAGAGAGAGAGAGAGAGAGAGAGTGTGTCCGCGGACTGAGCTGAGAGAGATTGTGAGGGAGAGGGAGGGGGTGAGGTGTGGATAAGAGAGAGAGAGAGAGAGAGAGAGAGAGAGAGAGAGAGAGAGAGTGAGGGAGAGGGAGGGGTGAGGCTTTGGAGTGGGGTAGGGGAGATGTGTGGGTGAGAGGGAGAGGGGGGGGGGGGTTCTACTGTCTTGCATGGGAGCTTGAGGACGAGGGGGGGGGGGGGGGGGGAACAAGTCAATGGGTGGGAGTGAGGAAATATATCAGCGGGCCAAGAGGGGGGGGAATGAGGCCGAGGGGAGGGTGAGGCGAGCGGGTGGGGAAGAGGGAGGAGGGGTCGGGGAGGGAATATTAGCGGGCCAAGGGGGGGGGGGGGGGGGGGGGGGGTAATAAGAGTGGGGGAAAAATGTAAGGGTGAGTGTAAGAATACGGAGAGCGGAGGGGGGGGTTTCCATACGGCTCACACCAAGGGAGAACGAGAGAGGGGTCGGGGAGGGAATATATCAAAGTTTTTGCCTGGCCGGGGAGGGTAAATTGGGAGAGAGAGATATTAGGGAAGGGGTATGTAGGGAAAATGAGAGAGAGAGAGAGAGAGAGAGAGAGAGAGAGAGAGAGAGAGAGAGAGAGAGAGAGAGAGAGAGAGTTTTTATCCCCTCCCTGTAGGGCGGGGGGGAGGAGGGGGGGGGGGGGGGGAATAAGCTACGGTGGGGGGTAGTGAGAGTGGGGGGGGGGGGGGGGAATGAGTTTTTTTTTTTCTTTGATTTTTGAAAGTTGGCTATCACTGGTTTCTCACTATTTGAGCCACGTAGGAAGGTTTTGTAGCCTCCTTTGCGCTTGCACTAAAAGGACAATCCATGTGGTATGGGCTACTCCCTCTAGCTCTCTCTTAAGCATTTCTATAGGCTCTTCATAATAAATAGTTGGTGGTGGCATCATTCGCTGGTGGCATCGTTCGCTGATTCATGAGTGGTTCTACCAACTATGTGTATCTAACAATAGCTCAATTTTCTTGAGATAAAGGTGATTGTTGTCCCAATACATGTTGCGGTTTGTCTCTCCCTTGTGCTATAATGTTGGGTCCTATCTGGTACCTCGGAGGTGGTGGTAATTGTTGCACCGTTGGAGGTATGTACGGACTTTCTCTCTTATAATTTCAATTGTAAAAACATTTGTATTGTGGTTGGTGTACTTTTGCTTGATTACACACCACTTCAATGCTCTTGATACAGTAGCTGCTTGAGACTGTTGTGGTCACAAGTTGGGATTCTGTCGGTAAGTTTTGTAATCACTTCCTTGACTACTTGATCAACATGTTTTGTAATTGAAGTAGGGGCACTACGTTTCATAGATGACTCACTACTGGTTGAGGAGGTACTACTGGTGGTCTGTATGCTTTATCACCTCTCCATACGTATTGCATTGGTCCACTAGATACAACCATTCTCTAGTGACTTGCTCAAATGTGGTGCATGTCTTTAAGTGAAAATCCTTCTTGAGAGTTTCATTTCTCAAGCTCTCTATGAAGAAAACTAATAGTCGTTTATTTTGAAATAACTCTCGCACATGACACCTCTCTATATATTGTTTGAATTGAAGCAAAGCAAAGCTTCCTTCACCTTTTTGTTCTCTTTTTGCTTAAAAGTATAGACTTGGAAAATCGTATTGTACTTGATTCCCCTTTTGGAGAATTCCTCGGAAAACTCTCGCAAGAGGTTATCGATGTTTAGGAGACCTCCGCTGCTCAGCGGAGGTCCGGCTGAAACTAAGTCAATAATGTTCCTTCCAAGGTAAAGCCAAATCTTTCGTACTGAATGTGGAAATTTGCAACTTTTTCAACTCCTAAGACTTTCTTAAGAGTGAAACATGTGCGTATGGATCCCCCAATCCATTGTATTTTTTGGCAACACATTTGGCCACTTGAGATGGTCACATTCTTTGTGTTTTTGCTACCATTCTCATAATTCTAGGCTCCCCTAATACATCTCTCGCTTCATATCCACTAATAGGTGCTCTGGTGAAATCTCGATCAATCTCTCTCTCATTAGGTCTTGCATCTCTAGCTTTAGTCCAGGTATCTAGAACCCTCATAGTCTCAATTGTGTCTTGAGCCTCACTGCCCTGATGCGTGGTCATTGGAACCCTCAAACCTAAGATTCCCATTGGTCTAGGTACTAAAAAATGTGGCCGAATAAATGAATCTTCCACTCTAGTTCTCATCGGACTCGCTTTGGTAGTTTTTGGCCTCATTTCAAAGACAGCTGGTGTATCTATATGAGGAGTGATGTAGTACTGATTGAGAGTTCCTCCAAAGTACATATATCTCTCCATCCCCTTGCGATCTACAATAGAGTACCATCATCCATACTTATCAAGCATTACCACTTGGGTATCTTTACCTTCCTTGTATGTGAAAACATATAAGCATTTCTACTCCATTAATTTCCCAATGTTGGGCTCATCAAACTTATGGTGAAGAATTTGCTCTCCATCGTCATACTTGTACAAACCCACATGTGTATTGTCACTGTTGATTTGAGTTGCCGTATTTACTTGTCTACGCTTCGCATTAGGAATGTCCAACTTTGGGGACTTTTCTTCAAGCTTGACATCAACCTTATCTTTGGTGCCTACTAATCCCACTTTTCCAAAATATATGGAGATTGCACAACTAAATACATGGTTCCCTCATCATCAAAGTGTCAATCTTCGCTATAGTCCACAGGAACTATGCCCTTCAACTCAATAGGTCTCTCTTCTAGTTTCACGCAATAGCGATCCATACCATCCTTGTAAATTTTAGCACCCTATTCATTTTCAAATTGAAATTTCAATTGCAAAATTTCATGGTTGGTGCTGGTTGGGGTAGTCCCACTCCCATGGTTGTTTCTTCCTTGAAGCTCACACTCTTGAATCCTTCAGCTATATAGGTATATGATCTCTCTGAAGAAGTATCAAAAAGACTTTCCTCTAAGATCGGCTCTAAGGTTGGCAACGGTCCTTGATTGACAGTCTCTCCTATTGAGATATTGGTCTCTAGAAGTCGGGTTTCTACATGATATAATCTACTTGATTGCAAATACATCAAAAAAGAACTCTTGCAAAACCATGACATGTTACCTTTTATGATGCATCCGTATCCTCCAACTAAAATCACTTTGAGCTGCACACTCTAGCTCTAGCAATTTGTACAAAAAACACTTGGTGGCTATGAGTTCTTAAATCAGCAAAATTTTATCGCACTTTTGGCAAAAACTCTTCTTTTGCTTGTAAGCTCCACAATACAAATCCAAATTCAATTTTGAAAAGATCACTATGCTCCTAGGACTAGTGCTAACAATGATATGAGTCTGAGCTCAATCTGTGACAAAGAAACATGGATCGCGATCCGTGTATCTTTGTGTCAGATTTCACTAAAAAATTATGCACAGCTTCCTCTCAATCCACTGATCCTTGCTATATGGTTTTTATGTGATTTGGATCAATTAGGTCACCCAAAAGTCAAACCTAGGTCTGTCTGGTAATTTTTGGACTTGCATTGTTTTTGCCTCTTATTCACCCTCGTTTTGAATTTTTTTTGCTACCTTGATTTTCAAAGTTTTATTTGCAATGGTCTCTGCTACAAGTTTGTATGGTCTCTATCCAAAAAATAAAAAAAGGTTTATGGATTGTGATCCATGTTCCATCAGATCTGGACCCCAATTTTTTCTTGATGATTACTTGCAGTTTCAGCAGTCTACTCCACCACTTAGTCTACTCCACCACTTAGTTTTAGATTCAAAAAACTTTTTGTCACTCAAAGGAAATTTTTTGTGTATGCCCTACAATTTTTGACTAGCTACTACTTTTTTGATGATTTGGTCAAACTTTTTGTAATTTTTGCTATGGTGTCCTTTGCAAAAGTTGTTCCAATTGTTGTCTGCTATGTACTCCTCAAATGCGAGCCTCAGATGGTCAAAAGGTACATGGATTGCGATCCATGTTTGATAGCATTCTGGCATGAAACTTAGTCAGCAAAATATTTAGACATGCAGAGGCCAATCCTCACCCCTTTTTGGATTTGAATCTTTGAAAGTTAAAAATCCCTAAATTTTGGTCAAATTCCAAGATTTTTGTGCTTTTTGTTCAATTTCTTGATTTTGAGTGTGTTTCCAGTGTCAATTTTTCTCCAAAATTGTATATTCAGTGACTAGGAACCACCCAAGACCCATTGATATCAGTTTTTATTCAAACAATCAAAGAGGTACATGGATCGTGATCCGTGTTCCTCCATCAAACTGGATAAAACTTTCTTGATTTCTTCTATTGGGTTTGGTTATCCCCTTTTTCCACAATTTTTTTGTTTTGATCAACTTTTAAGCTCTAACCATCAAATTTCCCAATCTTTAGAGTTATGGTTGCCAAAATATGGTTCTCCACAAATTTTCCCTGACTTTTCAGCCCATTTTGATGATAAAGGTTTCTACTTATCCTACTCCTATGTGTTGAAATGAATCTACAAAAATATACAAGCAGTGCAAAATTGAAAGTGAAATGGATAATCAAACAATACTTTCAAAGCATTGAGAAAAATGAAAAATGAAATTCTTTTTGTATCTTACTCACAACTCCATATGCCTCTTAAGAGTAGATCTAGCGAGTCCTCAACTTCTAGCCTCTACCCAAGCACCAAACCCCATGTCTAGCTGCTTGAATGCTCAGGTGTAAACGGAATAGATATCAAAATCTAAAGAAAAGAAAGCTACAGCTACAACTAGGTCACTCACGACCTAAGGATCACTATCCCTAGCAACAGCACCAATGCAAGTAGCTCGTCACAATTGGACGTCTATAGCATAGTTGTCTGGCAGCACTATTATAATGTCAATACTCAAGGAAGCGAATCGGATGGGGCACAAAGACTCTAAGGGTTTCAACCCCAAGAAGTGAGCCTACAAACAAGAACCAGAAAATCTATCACTCCCTACTCACGCAATCTGACTTTGTCCTAGCTCGCCGCTCTCGGTTCTCACGCCATTTCAACACTCAAACAAAGTCAAAATGAATGAAACTCTAGGAAGAGGTCTAAGAGGTCTAGGGACACTATCCTGTCAAGTCTGGTTGCAATCCAAAAAAGTACCAAAATCACAATACATCATGATCAAGGTCCTAAAAATTACAATGAAGCTATCCAAAAGGTTGTCCTATGGTCTAGGAACATTGTCCTGTGGTCGGAATGTCAAAAAACAACCATTTACATACTCAAAACAATAGATTTAGCTTGCAAACACGTCCAATTTGGATTACCAGAGATTGAGAAAAACCGATTACAAGTTTCTTGAGAGTAGTCACTCTCAGTAGTACGCTTCAAACTCTCCAAAACTTTAGATAAAGATACAAAGGTTATGTTGAAACTCAAAAATTTGAGTTTTATACCTAGGGCTCTTTTGGTTAGTGGCTAGCTTACAAGGCTCAAATCTTATAGTTAGTCATTACAACCTAGATTTTACAGAAGTTGGGCTTAATAATCACTTGGCTAAAAAATCATAGTTTCCTTATTCACAAAGATTTTCTAGGAAAGATGAGAGGAGTACAAAATTGATGGCTTTATGAAGAGGTGGCCGATTAGGAGGGTGCTCAACTAGTTTATCTACCAAAAACATTACTCCAAGATGCCATTAGAAAAAGGTTCATAACCCTTGAGAGTGACATGGAAAGTATGTTTGTAAGCTTGTGATTGAAAAGATTGCATTTTTTCTTTTTTTAAGTCTTATTCCAATAGAGGAAGAGATCCAAGCCCCTACAACAATTGTAACGACATAGATATTGAAGAAACACTTGAAGATTTCAAAGAAGAAACAGGGAAGCTCCAAAGCAAACAAATTTTGGATGTCGCACCGTTCAAGGCAAGGAATATCACCAAGGTGTGTCCTTGTACTTTTGTGTCTTGTATGTCAACGTCTCATTTGGAAATCCTGAAAGTGATGCTTGATTTTGGGTAGAGTCTCCTTGTTTTTAGTTGAGTGTGGTGTTTCTGCACTTCGATATGACAACACCAATTTTGCACATCCGCAACTGAACAAGAAAACGAAGTACCTGCTTGGTTGCAAAGCAAAGTGCATATTTGGATGTGGGGGGCATCAAAGTATGGGAGTCTTAGAAAGGAAGATTGCATCCTAGAACGTTTAGAAGATGACGATTACATTAAGGAACCATTTCCAGAAGATTCGTTTGAACCCTTTGGATGAGATCAAATACTAAAAACTCTTGATGTCTACGTAAACAAGGTAAACACTACCAAAATTGCGACAAAGATGGCTATTTCATAACTCCCTTATTTACGATAAAGGTGTTGAAGGAAGCTAATGAAGTTTGTGAATGTGAAAGAAGAAAAGGTGAGACAGATGGCTACTTCTTGGAACATGATACCAAAGTGAAAATGAAGGAAGTAGAGCAACCACAAGAACTTGACATACCTGAAGAATCAACAAAAGTTGTTTCAAAGAAGAGGACTCCAAAACAAGAACTAAAGCAAATGAAGAGAAAGAGTTTCCAAGTTTGGCATCAAAAGTTCAAAAAACTCAAGATCAAGATAAGGACAAGAATGCGACAAAAGATCGAGTTCTCCAACAATAATCAAATTCTGCATATGTGGAGAAATAGGACTTAAAATCACATGTTCAGTAGTGATAGATCTAGAAGAAAAAAGGAAGCTAATGACTTATGGAACGCGGATCATGACGGGAAAGCCGCCAATTAAAGAGCTAAATGAAATAGTGTACACAAGTTCAAAAATGTCAATTCCTAGCTTCAGCATGGCAGAAGCCGTACTCAAGTTGAATACTGAGGAGTACAAGGATACTTTCTACATAATTGACTCCCATCACATCAAGGAGAGTCTAGTCCTGACAGAAAGCTAGAGGAACATCTTCTTTCAACAACAACCAAAAGATACAACAATGACAACAGTAAGACCCCATGAAGCTTCTCAAATCCATGCAAATAAGAAATTGTCAACCGTCGTGAAAAGGTAACGCTAAGGTAAATATTGAAGAACATCAACCTTGCAAGATGACTTTACGTTCAACAAGATTCTACCAAAAGGCAAGCAATGACAATTAAGACCCAACAGAAGCCAATTGCAACAAAGGATTCTACAATCTATAGATGGATATCTTGTCATCTTCTCCAAAATCAAGGCTTCTACAATGGAAATCATCAAATCTGGCTATCAAAGCCTAGTGTCCATCAATTCATTGAGCAAAAGAAACAAATGTGAAAGATGGTCATACAAGGACCAACTCTTCACATATGTGTCTACATCCATGAACAAGGTCAGCCAACAAATTCCTGCAATAAGAATTTCTTTCATAGTTTTATGTGCATAAAAATACATGTATGTTTGTCTAGCATGAGCTTGCTCAAGAATTCAAATGTATTCATCTTTTGTGGTGCACATTTGCAAGTGATTTTCCTTTCCTCTCTTGTAGAGGTGGTACTCAATCAACATGTAGCTTTTTGCTTTGGCGTGTGGCTTTCATTCTCAATTTACTCAATCCCTCCAATAAGACTCCTTTGGTCAGGTTATCCACAATGTTTGAACTCCACTTAGGTGCAACCACAATTTTGAACAAAGTTGCATGTTCTACAGGTACCTCATTTGCACAAATAACACATGAACTAATATAGTCATAAACATTGTTGTGCATTCTGGGCTAGTGGAATGAGCTAAACACTTATGACAGCTATTTCAAGTTGGTAGTTAAGAGTTAGTTCATATTAGATCATGACTTTAGATCAGACAAGACTGGAATGAAATGTAAAGATTATAATTGAAATATAGAATAAACTAGAAAATGATATTGAACATTAAAATTGGAGACCGGAACTGGTATGTATTCAAGTCAATTTAAACAAATACAACAAGATAAGCCAAGTCTACTTTGGGCTTGATTACAGTTACAAGAGTGTGCAAGGCTTCAAGATACAAAGTAGTGATAGTGAAGTGTATTTTATGTAGTGTGCAGAGTCCCCAAAAATTGAGTATCGGGCCCTATTTATAGCCCTTAGATTGGGTTCTAACTTATTGTACACTATATCAATTACCGTAGTTCCTAGCTCTAGTAGTTACGAACCGAGTCGACTCAATTGTCCATCTGAATCTTCATTTGGAGGCTGTTCCCACCACCATTCACATTTCCTTCCCTTCTTTCTTTGAATTTTGGAGTATTTCCAAAATTTCAATGGAGTAAGATCAGTTAAGGGGTATCAGCCCACGTGGCTTTTCTTATTATTTGGGGGCTTCTTCTTTGGGGCTATGTAAGAAGCTGCTTGGTTTTGTTTTTGGATGAGATGATGCAGGGATTTCTATTCAAGGCGGTCTTTGCATGTCATTTTTATTTGGCTGCCGGAGAGTTAATTTTCAAAAGTAAAGAAGAGTATCAAGGCCACAATAAGAGACGACTATCCCTTACCCATCATAGATCATGTCTTCATGGTAAGACAAGGGAAGATTTTGGGGCACATTGTGTCTAAAAATGGCATTTCCACGTATCTTGAGAAGGTACAAGTCATTGTTTCTCTTCCAAGACCCACAAAAATTAGAGATGTACGAGCCTTTTGGGCCATTGCGCCTATTACCAAAGGTTTATCTATATTTATGCAATCATTGCAAAACCTCTCTATGCTCTCATCACAAAGTTTGAGTGGATGAAAGAGCTGCACAACAAGGAGAACATGAAGATATCAATGTGCACATAAATAGGTTTGAAGCTTGTTGGAGAAAGATCGTAAAGAGACTTGAAGAGAATCAAATGCCTCCTGACTTCTTGAAGAAAGAAAGGTTTTTGGTTCTCTTACATCAAAGCATTAGAGATAAGGTGGAGCTCAAGGACCCAGGGACCTACAATGAGGCAGTAAAGGTTGCTAGAGAGCAATAAGGAAAGAAGGTGAGAAGGCATCAGATGGCAAATAGGGAAAGAGAAGAAAATGTACATCAAAGGGATGGTTATGTATCAATGAATAATGTGGTTGAGCCTTTGTCTTTGGATATGCATGCTGAAAGGGAAATCCATGTAGAAGCTCCAAGAGTGGACAATAGAGGACATGAATCTTTTCACCAAGACATTCAAAGATTGGCAGAGCAAATAGGAAACCTCAACCTTGCTATGCAAGCTATCTAACAAGTAGTAAGAAGACCTCAAGGAGAACAGAGGTGATAATGTGATGTGGTACAATTGTGGGGAGAGAGGGCATATATCGCCCAATTGCAATCAACCAAGGAGAGATCCAGGAGGTATATATCCTATCATACAAATACAAATAGTTAATGAGGGCAATGTCAATGAAAATGTGGACCCACTTCAAGGCCAAGGACATGCACAACAACAGGGACAAAATCAAGCTCAAGCACCTCCACAATTTAATGTAGGAATTTTGGCAGCAGTTCAGGAGGGAGATGAAAATGATGAGGTTGATGTCTTTGCAAATAAGAGAACAAGGGCACAAAAATTAGGGAGTGAATGCCTTTTCAAAGAGGAAAGAGCAAGGACAAATCCAAGGAGAGATGTAGATAAAGGCAAGGCACCTATGGAAGAGGCTGAAAGTAGTAAGCAAGCAAAGGTAAGGGCAAGGAGAAGGAAGATAGGCATGGATGATTTTTAGCTTGGGAAGGGTCAATCAGCATACAATCTCTTAGAAGACTTGAAGAACAAGAGGGCTGACATATCATATGGGCAACTCTTGCATTTGAGTTCAAGTATGGGAAGGCACTGTCATAAACTAGCTAGTGTTAGAAGGGTGAAGGTAAAGACGCGTGATGCACATGTAGTGCAGCTTCACAAAGTTACTGATGTTTTGCCTATGGTTGATGCTTGGATACATGGAAGGAGGGCGAATAAGGCGTACATGGATGGTGGAGCCCAAGTGTGCGTTATGACAGAGGAAACAATGCAACAATTGGGATTGCAGCTCACAGGCAAATTGTTCAGTGTGAAGATGGCAAATAGTAGTAGAGTGAAATGCTTGGGAGTCATTCACGATGACTTGGAGCTTAATGTTTTGGGTCAAAGGGCTGTCATGGACATTCATGTGATGCCTGCAAATCTTGGGGCATATCCAGTTATATTGGGTAGACCTGGGTAGACCTGGGTTGATTTCTATGAGATCATGGATGTTGGATATTGATGATGAACCATCTATGCATCAAGATTTATCGCCATCCACTTATGCCATGTGTGACAATTCTTCTAGTGCATCCTCTACATGTACTAATGATGAGGTTTATGATCAAAGTCTTCTTGATCTTGATGTAGAAATTTGTGGGATACATGTATATGATGAAAATTGTGATAAAAGAGATGTTATGAGATCAGAAAATGACCAGGGGCTGATCATGAGCCGAATGTACCAAAAGCTGAATTAATGGATATGCTTGCAGGTGACCTGATTAGTCAAGAGAGAGAAGCATATGATGCATTGTTTGATAAGTATCCCAAGTTCTTTGCCAAAGATTATTCTCAAATTAGGGGAACAAAGAGTGTTATTCATGAAATAAAGCTTAAAGAAGGTGCAAAGCCTGTTGCTCAAAAGCTAAGGAGATTGGGCACAATTCAACAAAAGGTATTGGAGATGGAGGTGAGTAAGCTTTTGCAAGCTGGTTTTATCTACCTTGTGGATGATGCAGAATGGGTTTCCCCTATGGTTATAGTTCCAAAAAAAGGAAATAAATGGAGAATATGTGTGGACTATAAGCCATTGAATGCGGCAACAAAGAGGCATCACTATCCCCTTCCCTTTCAAGATGATATTTTGGACAATGTTGCAGAGGTCATGAGAGATATACGGTATGTGATGGGTTTAGTGGGTATTTTCAAATTGGGATTTCATATGAAGATCAAAAGAAGACCAGATTTTTGACCCCATGGGGAGTGTTTTGCTATAGGGTTATGCCCTTTGGCTTAATGAATTCTTATGCAAGCTTCCAAAGTTGGATGGACAAAGTATTGGGGCCTTATCTTGGAAGCTTTGTAAAAGTTTTTATGGATGATTTTTGTGTTTACAGTGATAGAATGATTCATGTGCAAAAGATTGATATGGTGTTTAAAAGGATTGATGATGATGCGGGTCAACTCAATCCTTTGAAATGTAAAATTGCAAGAACTAGAGTGATACTTCTTGGCCATGAGGTAAGTGAGAATGGGATAGCTCCACATCCTGCAAAAGTGGAATGTTTGCTTATGATGGAGAGTCCTAAAAGTACAAAGGAATTGATGAGTTTTGTATAAAAGCTAAGGTACTTGTCAAGGTCTTTTTGTATGCTTGCTGAATATGTGCACCCTTTGTAGGAAGGAACACAAAAAGACCCTTTTCTTTGGACTGGGCATGAGAAAATAGCTTTTGAGGACATCAAGGAAGAGCTATCTACACTACCTTTGATGATTCCTCTTTGTTGGGATGAAATGTTTTATGTGAGCTTGAGTGTGGGTGAGCATGCTATTGGTGTGGTATTGATGCAAAAAGGGAAAAAACAATCTTATATGAGGCCGGTTTACTACATAAGCAAGGTGAAGAATGAGGTACAAAAATCTTGGCATGAAATAGAGAAATTGGTTTGGGCATTGGTATATGAAACAAAAAGGCTGAAATCTTATCTTATTTGTAAGCCTTTTGTGGTGTTGACATCATGTAGTTTATTGCCTCATGCACTAAGGTATCGTGGGGATAGTCGTAAATTACAAAAGTGGATACTTAGCTTGCAACAATTTGACATGAAATTTACTAAGGAGGACAGTGTGAGCAAATATGGTGTATATGCTCCATTTTAAAGAGATTCATGCAAAGAATGAATTGAAGAAAGATTTGGAAAAGAAGATAGTACCAAGTCCAACTATGCATGCGGAGCTTCAGAATGTAAAGGGTACCTTATACTTTGATGGGGTTTTCAAGAGGAGCATTAATAAGTGCACTATTGGTTATATATTGTGGATAAAGATGGCATTGAATACTGGTTTGGAAGCCAAGAAGTGGATGTAAAGACTAATAATGAGGCTAAGTATGCAAGCCTCTATTTGGGCTTGGAAGAATGTGTCAAAAGGCATGTAAGGAGGATTTTAGTCAAAGGTGATGCTATGTTGATTGTGCGGCAAGTTCAAGGTACATGGAAGGTAAATCAATAAGGCATGAAGGGATGGTTTTTCAAAGCGAGGAAGTTGTTAAAGTCTTTTACTTCCTTTCAAATATGGCATGTACCCCAAAATATGAATGTAAGGGCTCATGAGTTAGCAAAACAGGTGTTCACAAAGGATATGCATGCAGTGATAATTAGAGATCCAAGGTATCTTGGAAGGGAATCACTCCATGAGGAAAAATATGTGTTGCAAACGGGTTTTGCAAGAAAGGGATTGGCTTCTCAACAAAGGCATGAAATCACACGAAGAGCTATGAGGTACGTCTTGGTTTGAGAACAAATGTATCACAAGGGGGCTGATGGTGTTATAAGAAGAGTTCTCTACCATGATGAAATTTTTGATTGCTTAAAAGCATGTCATGAGGAAGGATGTGGAGGCCATTTTGGAGTGGAAATTACAAGAAGGAAAGTATTGAATGCTCAACTTATGTGGCCAAGTATGAAAAGGGATGTTGTGCATTGGTGTAGAAGCTGTCATGAGTGCCAAATATCAAAAGAGAAAGTTGATGCCCGAGCCTTTGAGACATATTGTAAGCTATGAACCTTTTGAGAAGTGGGGTGTGGATGTAATTGGTTCTCTTCCAAGCACTAGAAATGGGAAGCACTACATACTTAGTTCAGTGGATTATATGACAAGATGGCCAGAAGCAAAGGCTAGTAGAGGGGCTAGAAGCAAAGATGTATGCAACTTTACCTTTGATTGCATATGTTGTAGATTTGTTATGCCATTGGAGCTTGTAAGTGATCAAGCAAAAGAGTTTAGAAATGATCTTATCATTGAAGTGGTGGAGAAATTGGAAATCAAACATAGGTATGCTACTCCTTATCATCCACAATGCAATGGGTTGGTGGAGGCATTCAATGGAGTTTTACAGAAGATATTGTTCAAGCTTGTGGAAGAGCATCCAAAAGATTGGGATATGTATATAGAGAGGGCATTGTGGGTATGTAGAGTGACTCAAAAATCATCCACGGGGTTCACTTCATTTCATTTGGTTTATGGAGAAGAGTAGTGTGTTATGCCGGTTAATGTGATGCTTCCTTCATTGGAGTTCATTTTGAAGCATAGTTTGGTTGAGGAGGAGCATGTTAAGGAGAGACTGGCATCTATGCATAGCCTCTTGTTGGATAGAGAAAGTGCCATTAGATACTATGAAGACTTGGGAAGAACAAGGGCTGATGTATTCAATGAAAAGATAAAGGCAAAAGGGCTATGTGAAAGCATGTTGGTTATGAGGTATAATAGTGCTTTGGACAATACCTTTCAAACAAAGTTCAAGGCAAAGTGGGAAGGTCCTTTTGTGGTGCATAAGTTGTATGATAATGGAAGCTGTCACCTCAAGGACTTGGATGGAAATATGCATAAGGGAAGAGTCAATGGGATCCGTCTCAGGCCTTATGTGACAAGAATCATGTGATGAAGCAAGAAATGCATATGGAACACTTGAAAGTGTTCCATGCTTGTTGGGGGGACAATATGTGATGTGTTTTGGCGGAATGGTTTGGGGCACCCCAAAGCCTTTGAGATATTTTTCTTAATGCTTTTGGGGGCCTTAGATGTAAATGAATCATGCTTGTACAAAGTGTACAAAGGCGGTGTGTGCCAACTGTCTCTACGCACGCGAGCCAGTTGTGCTGGGTACATAGTTTTGCTATTTTTGTACATAGAAGTGTTAAGAATTCAAAGTATGAGTAAGTGCTTTAAAACTATGACTAAAAACTGAACTTTTATCAGCTTGGGGTCATGAGTGAAGAAGGATATTAGGTTGTGAAGAAGAAACTATGTGTTGTTGCAGCCTGCGGTGAAGGGTGGGGGTTTTGGTGTAGAGGTGCCCCTCTTGCCTTGCGAGAGCTGGTGTGGTGAGTTGAGAGTGTGTATCTCCTCAATGAGCTGATGAAATTGGGTTCTTATCTCTACATATTGACCTCTCTTCATCTTGGTTTGAGGTATGGCAACCATGGTGTGTGTGGTTCCCTTTGGTGTAGCTAGTCGAGGTAGACTATGCGCTGCAATTCCTTCCTTGTACATACGCAAAAGGGCAAGTTTTTCCCCAATTTTTCAAGAATTTTCTTGAGTTTTTTTGCTGAACTTTGTGGGTTTTTAAAGTGAGCTTGATTTGGATGGGTTTTGGTCAAGCTATGTGTATATATGGGAGCGCCTATGGAGTCTCTACTAGCACATGGAAGGGCGTTCGAAAAGAAGTGAAGCTCTTGGTTTTATAAGGAAACGTGAAGAGATTTCCATTATTTTTCTTTACTTTTTTCCTTTGGTTTTCTTGATTCTCTTGCTTCCTTTAGTGCATCCAAGTATAGTGGGAGTTGTAGCGGTGTAGAGGGAAGCTAGTCGAAGCTAGCCGAGGCTGAGTGTGAGTGAGTGAGTGTGAGTGAGGCTGTCAAAATTTGTGAGAGAAGATCAACCCATATTATCTTGAGAGAGCTATACTCTTCATCCTATTTTCTTGGTGTTGGTTTGAGGTGTTGTAGAGGCCAGGCCCTCAATCCTTCACAATGTGTAGATTGTAGATCTATGATCTCCACTCAAATCCATGATCATATGTTGGAGTTATGGAAGGCCAAAATCATAAAACTTTCCACCTCCTTTTTGGGGAGAAAAGTGCATCCTTTGACCACTCTTACACACCCACCATTCTTGTACACATGGCATATACCTATTCGTCAAAATATTGATCACCTCCATAAGCTCATGGCAAATAAAGAGGCCCTCCTACACCCCATCCTCTTCCTAATGTGAGAAATGATGCAGGTCAAGTGCTTGATAATGCTACCATGTACATGAAGATTGTGGGTAGCTTGATCTACTTGACTATCTTACATTCAGTCTTGAGTTACATAGCTGGATTGGTGAGTCAATTTATGCAATCTCCTAGGAAACCACACTTGGATGCAGTGAGGTGTACTTTGCGCTATGTGAGTGCTACTTTGGATTATGCACTCTTTTATAGGGCTGACATAGAGTTGCAGCTCTATGGCTACACAGACGTCTCATGGCGTGCTATATATCAATAGAAAGAGCTTGAAGAGCAGATTCTAATTGTCAAATCTCCGCCAAGTTTAGAGTTGATTTGCAAAAATTTTACCACACGCCCATTTTGGACATGAGAGAGGAAGTCAAACTCCTTATAAGGCCCCTTTATGAGTCCAAATTTTCCCTAATGCCAAATAAAATATGTATGGGTGATAGTAAAGCTAGACATATGCTTTTAGAATATTCTGACTCCCAAAGTCCCAACGAGTTTCAATTGTGAAAAAAGGTGTGTGACCCATTACCACCTACAAAGATAACGAAGCAGCCCTAGGAATTAAGCGTGCTCGTGTGTGGCAGTCTGTAGATGATATTTTTTATTTGCTTGAAAAGGCAAAGCTAACCTGTATTAAGATATCCACCTTAAAGTTTGTAATCAATAGTTTCACAACACAAATGGTGAATGTCTAGGAGGCTCCGCAAAATCATTCTTGGAGAACTCTGTATGAGCAACTCTAAGAATTATGGCCCCAGGTGGCTCAAGTAATAGTGCCAAAGCAAGCTATCCCTACCCATGGACACGTTGCACGAACCTCCAGTACGCATTGCGAACTTATCAACATGATATGCCATCTGCAAAGCATTTTAATTGAATTTAACACTTGTAGTAAGGAATAATAGACAATCTACCAGGTTAAGATTTGTTTACCTCAGTTTCTTTATCCTTCTCTTCAAGATTTTTTTTTGTAAGATCGATGCTAGGTCAATCATCTCTATCAATTGCAATCAGTGGTTTGTGTGGATGAAATGCCTTTTTGGTACGCTTTCGTAGAAAGAGGCACATGATTGGGTTTCCACAAATGTACTTGCTACTGTTTGCACCAACTTCTATTCGTTTTCATTGGGGAGGAAAGAGAGGCTTGTTGGGAGATCTTGGTCTTCAAAGTCAATTTGAAAACTGACCTTATCTTCCTTTCCACTGGGTTTCTTCATGCCCACGTAGATGGCTAGCACTGCAAGCGACTCATCTTCTCTGAGTCTTAATGTTTTGGCAATGTCGTCAAGGAACAAAAAGGGACGATCATCCACCATCACCGCATGCAAAGTGAGAATTTGGAGGTCTAGACCTCTTCCAGCACCTCATATCCCTCTATCATTCGATCTTCCTCCTCAGTGGAGCTGGGATCTTGCAAAAGGACGAGTGTCATAGATGCTTCAGTCTGCTCATCAATCTCTTTGATAACTTCATTTAATTCCTCCACAATGGTCATAGGTGGTCTTTGGTTGACCTTTTCCTTTAATTTTCCCTCATCCATGCCCTCAAGCACAAGTAAGACCAAAACCAAGACCAAAACCATGTCCCAAGAAATGAATTGGGTGCCTATGCACCCCATGCCCAAATCTATGAGATCATCTTCATCCTTTGTCCTGTAGTCCTGTTCCGTGAGGCCTTTGATAAACCTCGACAAGAGAAACCGAAAGTTTTTGTCGACCGCATAGAGATGCTTCAGGGAATCCACTGGAAACCACGCCGTGTCGGATCCCTCAAAGATTCTTCCATGTGTTGTGCCATGTAGTCAAGAAAGCTTTCGAATGCCTCTGCATGAAGGGTGTCAGTGGCCTGCATGTCAATTGTCCCCTCGAACACACTGAGTAGTTCATGTGCTTGATCTGCAGGTCCTACATTTTCTAATTGTTTGAGAAGTGCATCAGTAGACGTTGCCATGGGTTCATTCGCAAAGAAGATGCGAAGAGAGCTTAGAGCTAGAGTTTTGTGAATGTGAGAAATTAAGTTTAAAACCTAGAAAGTCACTTTTATACCCAAAGTCATTTTTTAAAAAGCACTTAAAATTAGTGTCAAAATAACTTAAAACTATAATAAATCATGCGACAAAGCATTGAAAGATACCAACATTGAAAACATTTGTGCTCCACATCAAAGAAATTGCACGTTTCAATCGAAAACTTCAACAAGTTGAGAATAAACAAGTGTGCGTCGAAACGAGATTCAAAACACCGTATGTATTAATGGGAGTAAAATCCCTGTCAGTCACAAGCTTTTAAAAAAATATATTGTGGAAACGTAACGTTCTCACACAGAAAGCTCTTCTCTTTTCTGGAGCGAACAACCTTTTCATTGATTACAAAGAGATATTGCTTGGGCAAGGTATACTTGAGATTAAAATACTCACAAAGGTGACTGAGGTGCCAGTCATTGTTCACTATAATGTGGTGCAGTGCATCATCGTGGAGGCAACCTCAGAGTTTAGTGCCTCCCATTCTCCCATCGTCAGCTTCCATCTTCTGTAGGGAAAGACCATCAACAAGCTTTGCTTCGCAATATGGTATTTGAACGTCACATTGTCAGCAACTACAGAGCACTTGATTCTATCTCCGTGGTGGTTGACCACCTTAGTTTCCCATCCAGCTACAAGAAATCCGTTGATCACACTTCCCCCTTTGCAAGTCCACATTGTTGGTGTCCTGTGAACACTCTGAGGTCAAAATATAAACACAAACACATGAAGAGACATAAACCATGTTACCATTGCTTTGTGGGAACCATAGGTGCACTTCATTGATGCTTGCACATCCACCTCGATTCTCCTTTTGGTTGCTGCAATCAAGGCACTGTCTGGCTTAGGCCATCCCAAACTCTCCAAGGTTGGCGAGTGAACCGGAGAGAGATTACCATATCCATTTTGCCTAGGTATGACATAAGTATGATTATTAAAAAAAATGTCATGTCAGGCAAGCTCAGAGGATGGACAAACAACATAGATCAACTTGCTAAGCTCAGTGTGGATGGCCTCAAAAATTCCTATGAAGGACTCTATTGGCTCCCACTCTACAAAATCGGATGGAAAAACATCTGCAAACATGAACAGGCAATGAAAATCTCACAGTCATCAAAAGCAACACAAAAGGCAAAAATACTAAATAGACGGCCAAAAAACTTAAAAGAGGAGTAAAATTACAATTTGCAGGAAACCTGGATGGAGCCACTGCTGTCTCTAGCTTCAGTTGTTGTGAAGCAACAAATGCATGTTGCATCTTTGCAAGCCTCCTGCCATCTTGTGTTTGCTTGAGCTCCATGATTCTTCTCTTCCAATGGTGTGCTTGAAAAGACATGTGTCTCCTTGAGACCTTGTTCACCTCTTGAGCTGGGTTGCATTGTCACCCACATCATATGTTTTAACTCCATCATCACCCAATATCTATTGTCGTCTTGTACATTCTTGCATGAAATGGAGTCAATGACACTCCTAGGTTGTTGGACGGATACGCCGCGATGGACGTCAGCATAGCAAGAACTCACCTAACATATAATTGTCAACTGAGGACGGAGCTCGACCCGTAGGTGCGTGGAAGCAAGCAAAGGGTGTCAACCTCTACTCGACCGACTAATGACTACTTCCTACAGAGATATCAAATCTACATGCCATCGGTTCTGTGAATGTGAGAGTCTCCTATGATGCTACCGCAAGCCAAAAGCCCATTAGACGTTCTCGAAACGTTATGAAACTTGAGGGATATCCTATCAACACCAATAGGCCACTCTCCCTAAGGTCCGTGACCAAAAAAACCTACCCAATACCCTCCGTGCAGAAAACGCGTAGGATGTCTGGCCGTTTTTTGCAAGTCAAAGTTTTCAAAAACTAAAGTGCCTAATGTGTAGCTCTACTCGCTCTGATCGCGTGGATATGCTGAAATGCAAAAACGGACAACAGTTACTCACCGAAACTCCAAAAGTAGCTCGCAGGTGAATCTGCCAAAACACAGACGAACGCGCGTGATGTAAGCATCAACGTGTAGCTCTCCTCGTGGGCAACACACTGCTGCTCTCCGTTTGCGATTCCAACCACCGTAGCTCCTGTAGCACACACACACACACACTCTCTCTCACTCTCTCGCAGTCTCCCAACGACACAGAAGATCAGATTATTAGAAGTCTCTTTACAAAGCTTTAGGTTTTGGCTTATATACTAACCCTTAGAAAACCTAATGTCCGACCAAAATGACCCTAGGATTCTATAGAGCTTAATTACAACACCGTGAGCTGGCTTTGCTCATCCAACAAGCATCTGTGACCTAAATACAATTGCCGACTTAAAATATGAAGTTCCTGTAAACATTACAAAAGTGATCGTAATGGCTCAAAATAATAATAACGGGATATTCGATGATGTCCATGAGCTTGTATCTTCACATTACAGCATCCATCTTCGTCTTCATCACTTCATCAACATCTTATTTGGAATCTTTAGAGAATCTTTGAGGAATCTTTATGGAATCTTTGTGGAAGCGTTGTTGAAAGGTTGACCTTTCAACACTCTCCCCCTCCGAAGTCTTGTCGTCCCCGACAAGACCCTATGTCTGCAGTGGCCTTGACGAGTGCTTCATGTTTTAGTGTTGGTTGAAGCTTTTGTTGTTGCAGTTGCTTCTACCAGATGCTTTGTATGTTGTAGAGTTACCTTTTTCTTGTACATGTAGTGTAGTTGAAGCCATAGCTCTCCCCCTACGATTGGTTGTTGTAGCGTGAATAGGTTGAGTGAGGTTTGTTGTTGCAGCAAGTCTTTACCGTGGCAACTCTGTATTGCTTGTTCTTTGGCTGCATCTTGCATGTGTACCTGTAATCTTGAAGCCTTTTTGAATTGTTTTTGGGCCGCTCCCCTTGGATCCTATAGTTGATGAGCATGTAGTTGTTTGGGGATGTGGTTGGTCTGCTTTTCTGTGTTTTAATAAGAAAAATAGTAAAAATAAAATGTGGCGTATATTACAAAATGAAGGTCTTGGATACTTGGATAAGACTAAAGGGAAAAACCCAGTGGGAAAAAAATGCCTTTAGTCACAATTAAATGTGAGGCTATATGTACTTATGTATTGATGTAACCGAGCTTTGCTGAGTTAAAGTACTTATGGTCGTATGGCTACTATTATTGACTTGATATCTATTGGATAAGTGTTAGTAGCTTGAAGTCAGAGTCGTTGTTGTTGAGCAAATGCTTATGAAACCTGTTACCGCTTCGTCATCGTCATTTTGTTGTGTAAGTGCATGGGTGGAACACAAATCATGTCAAACGCAAATGTCCAATGATGGGACGTTGTATATGCTTGCACAAATAGATGCATGGGAAACAATATGCGGTGCGAGAAGAGTTTGAATGGGTGCTTCCAGGAGTGAACATAGCTAGAGAAGCAAAAATGTATTTGACTTCAAGAGCTGCCGTTACTCATAAGAAGGGTTTTTGTCGACGAGGTTTTTTCCACTCTCCTCACTGTGTTCATGTGCGTGAGTGTTTTCTGGACTACTCTGCCACTCCACCGTTTAAAATAGCTAACTTCGACTCTTATGCTCACCTATCCAGCATGAGCGACTCAATTTTACAATATGCTCAACTCTTCCAGCTTGAGCTATAATCTAAATATCGAGACTCATAGACCACAAAAAATATTAAGACATGAAGCTTGGGTCTGACGCTTGCTCATTTAGTGGCTCAGCTGCCCAACTCTTGACTCTTATGCCATGATTTTTATGGCGACTTGACTTACTCTCAGGAGCTTTCGACCAAGAATAGGTTTTTGAGGTTTCCTGCTCCTTCTCCATTAAGCTCTCTAGAGAGGATATACTTTCCTCTCAAGATTTGCAACATTATCTTCCCCATTAAGACAACAAGCAAGTGGAGCAGTATAGCAGTAAGTGGCAGCCTTCACTTTTGTGTACCATCAAGATTCTTGCTCTTTATACATCTTAGAACATGGATGTGCAATGTCTAATGATAAGTGTTTGTCTACAGGTTGTGCCACTATTCCCCATGGAATCATCAGGTACTCGATGACCTATGTTGAAAGGTCAACCTTTCAACAACGCTTCCACAAAGATTCCATAAATATTCCTCAAAGATTCTCTAAAGATTCCAAATAAAGATGCTGATGAAGTGATGAAGACAAAGATGGATGCTGTAATGTGAAGATACAAGCTCATGGACATCATCGAATATCCCGTTATTATTATTTTGAGCGATTACGACCACTTTTGTAATGTTTACGGGAACTTCATATTTAAGTCGGCAATTGTATTTCGGCCACAGATGCTTGTTGGATGAGCAAAGCCAGCTCACAGTGTTGTAATTAAGATCTATAGAAGCCTAGGGTCATTTTGGTCGGACATTAGGTTTTCTAAGGCTTAGTATATAAGCCAAAACCTAAAGCTTTGTAAAGAGACTTCTAATAATCTGATCTTCTGTGTCATTGGGAGACTGCAAGAGAGTGAGAGAGAGAGTGTGTGTGTGCTACAGGATCTACGGTGGTCGGACTTTGGCAGATTCACCTGCGAGCTACTTTTGGAGTTTAGGTGAGTAATTGTTGTCCGTTTTTGCATTTCAGCATATCCACGTGATCAGAGCGAGTAGAGCTACACATTAGGCACTTTAGTTTGCGGAAACGTTGACCTGCAAAACCGGCCAGACATCCTACTCATTTTTTGCACGGAGGGTATTAGGTAGGTTTTTTTGGTCACGGACCTTAGGGAGAGTGGCCTATTGGTGTTGATAGGATACCCCTCAAGTTTCGTAACGTTTCGAGAACGTCTAATGGGCTTTTGGCTTGCAGTAGCATCATAGGAGACTCTCACATTCACAGAACCGATGGCATGTAGATTTGATATCTCTGTAGGAAGTAGTCATTAGTCGGTCGAGTAGAGGTTGACACCCTTTGCTTGCTTCCACGCGCTTGTGGCTCGAGCTCCATCCTCAATTGACAATTATATGTTAGGTGAGTTCTCGCTATGCTGACGTCCGTCGCGGCGTATCCGTCCAACATTGACACCGTTGCCAGGGACGAGGACGCTAAGTAGGTGACCGAGACTAGTCCTTGAGGATAGAGGTCCCTCTAGCTTGCCAGAGTATATTCATTCTTTTAGATAGGATCGGAGAGTGGTGGACTCTTTTGGTCTTAGGGGGAGTTAGGGAGCATGTGTCTGGCCTAGATCCTTCGACTTAGGTAGTATTAGGTAGGAGAGTAGGAGTTGGAGTGGTAGATGTGGTGGTAGGTTGACTTGAGACTCCGTGTGAGACCAGGAAGCAACCAAGACATCAAAATCACCATCTCACATTGATGAGTAGGAGTAGGGTAAGTAGGATATCTTGATTGTTGATCTAGAGTACTTTATGCATGTCTTATTTGCTGATTAGTCTCATCAGAGAAGTGGAAAACGCTAAGTAGGAAAGACGGTAAATTGTGTTTGGAAGCTGATTTGAAGTCCAAAAGTTTTTGTGATTAGCTGAGAGCTCTACAGAGCATAGGGAATACTACTGCCAGAAAAAAATTGCATTTTAAGACAGTAGACAGCGTAGGATGTCTCTAGGGCACTTTTGGCAGGGAATTTGGGAAAAGTGAGGTTATCAGTGGGTTTAGAGGGTAGGTTTACCCTAGTAACATATTGACTTTAGTGTTTTTCCCTATTTTTGTTGACCAAAAGACAAAAGGCGGAGTCAAAAAACGTAAAATTTCAGAAAAGGCTTAAATTGAGTGATTTTTGTATGTTTTTGCAATTGTGAAGCATACTTGCACTTGCTGAGAGCATAAGGAAGCATCAGGGACACTTCAGTCTGAAAAAATAAGCAATAGACATCCTACGCGTAGGATGTCTACAGGGTGATCTGGGCACTTTTTGGAAAATCTGAGGTTACCAGTGTGTTTAGAAGGTAGGTTCTACCCTATTTTCACATGGAAAGTGGAAATTTGACCAAATTTTGACAGATCAAAGCCAAAAGACGAGAATTGCGAGACATCCCACCCAAATTGTGTCCAAGGCCTAATTTTGAAACCAAACCATAAGATGACTCCAAAGGCATGTTCTAAATGTTGTATTGAGTGCATGTGATAAATTTCATCTCGTCAGTGAAAGGAAGATTGAACAGACTTTAGCTTTTTTTACTGAAAAAGGCAAGAATAGCTAGTTTTGGGGTCTTTTGACATCCAAACTCAAATCTAAGCATACCAGTGGGTTGTTGAAGACTAGGGGAATCTTTGGTCCAAGTTTGGGTTCATTCTGAGCAAAAAGACATCCTACGCGTAGGATGTCTCCTGCATGATTTTGAGACCAAAATTCTATTGTGACCATACCATGCTGTCATATAGCCTTACCATTGGGTTGTTGAGCCCTAGGAGAATCTTGGGATCAAGTTTGGACAAAATCTGAGCACTTAGACATCCTACGCGTAGTATGTCTCCAGCTTGATTTAGGAGTCCAAACCAACCTATGAGCACACAACTGTGATTAACACATCAAGGAGAAGCTGGGGTGAAAATTTCAAGTCATTCTGAGCAAAAAGACATCCTACGCGTAGGATGTCTCAAGGCCATTTTTAGGTCCAAATGAAATTCTGATCATACCATTGTGTTGCTGGACTTAAGGGGAGTCTCTGGACCAAATTTTGTTAAATTCTGAGCATATAGACATCCTATGCGTAGGATGTCTCCAGGCCAGTTTTAGGGTCCAACTGTAATTTTGACCATACAAGAGTGTTCACAATGTCATAGAGATCCCAAATCTTCTTTCAAAAATGAATTTGGACTCATTTTGACCATTCTAAACTGCAATTCACTGTTTTGGCCATAACTTTCACAAACAGTATCGGATCGGAAAAGTTTTTATATCAAAACGTAGCCTGAGAGCGACACTACAGATCTTAGAGCAGAACTTGAACTAAATGGATGATATGGCAACCATTTAGTTCAACTTTGAAAAAAACATCGTTTAAGGCCTCAAAATGCATCCGGAAGTCAGGTGTGTCTAAAATCGACAGTTCGAAAGAATTGTGAGAAAACGGGCACGGTTTTGAACATAGTTTTGACTTTTCCCTAGGAGAGGGGCTAGTGAGCCTTAAGCGAGGTCATCGACTAGAGTCGACCCAGGCTCTAGAACAGACCGCTCAAATCGACCTAGAGCAGACTCGAGTGCATGTGAGATTTTCATCATCACGAAAGCTGAAATTTGAAACCAGGTTTGGTCTCTAGAGCTTCTAATTGACCGTCAAAGACTGCTAAGTTAGCAGATTGAAATTATCTTTTGGAAAAAACCATTGGTCACCTGCTGGAAGGTGCTCAAGGAACAAGTGTGGCCGTCAAAGGTACATCAAGAATTTTTGCATTCATTGAGAAAAAGTTTGCCAGTAGCAAAGCCCAATTCAGAAAACTCAGAGATTAAGGCATCCACAAAAGCTGAAGGACCTCAAGCGAAAAAGACCGACACAAGGGTACTAATAATTTTTATTAGCATTGAGGCAAGAAATTAGAGCTATCATTGAATAGGTACAACAAGGGAGTCAAGACGAAAGCAATGGCGTCTCAAAGGAATCAGGCTAGCCGAGACGAAGCTTGAAGTACATCCACAGAAATAACAAGCAAACAAATTTGGATCTATCTGATTGGCCAGTACAAAGGACTGCCATGCTATGAGGATGTCAATCGGACTTTGTACATCAAGACAAAGAAAGATACAGAGGAAACTAGGACATCTCAATATGTGGAAGTTGAAACAACGAAGAATGTACTACACCCACATCTAGATTTCATGGAAGACTGTCTGGGATCAATTTACATGAGGCACGGAAAATACATCGACAATGAGATAGAAATGTTGTACAAAGATCAACTTACAGATATCTACACATATCTTCCAAGTAGTTTTCTGTACAAAGCACAAGATGGAAAACGGAAAATTGGTACCCTCTATGGAGACGAAGACGGTCGATACTACAAGGCTGTCACAAGTCATGAAGTTCCTATAGAAAACAATCATTATTTTGCAGCAGAATTGTTTGGCTCAAGAGGAGAAGACTACATGTCTAAAGGTGGTAATGTATACCATCTCGTCATGGGTTTACCTCTAACTACGCACCTGGAAGAATTGACACCTACAGTTGTCAATGTAGAAATGAGTGACACACCACATGACACACAACAAGGCACAACACAAGACATCACATGGAAAGACACGCCACAAGTCTCGTGCACCGCACCAACACAAGACAAAGCACAAACACACCAAATTGCACAAACAGGGAATACGTCGGAAGTATCCGCTATGAAGATAGCACAACTTCAAAAAGAACTAGCTCGGTCTCAAGAGCTACTTAACAAAGCACAAGAAGTCATATCATCAAGCATTAAACAGATGCCAACATCAGATATGGAACCCTCTCAGATGGGGGGAGTTCAAACACAACAAAAAGACCCTTTATATTCAAGAATGGGATTAAGAAGTCTAGTTTTACAAGAAGTAGTGTCCTTGTCAGGAGTCCAAGTGGAATTTCAAGAAGCATTGGAAGATGCTGAGCCGGAGGAGAAACCACTGGAAATTCACAATGCCCAATGTAGAAGGTCAGGTCAAGATGTCATTGTGGTCGACAAATACGATAGGCACTATGAAATAGCCGATGTGAAAAATATGGATGAGTTTAGCAATTGTGGGAAACCTGTAAGTCACATTGAACCCCGTCCAAAAGCACCATCAAGGGAAACGGAAAACAAAAATTTGGTTCGATCTTCACCCTCGGTGCAGAACTCGCCAAAATCAACTCGGAAACATAGCCCTAAGGCTATGCAGAAGCCCTAAATCAAAGACCATATACTGATGGAAGAATTAGCATTACAACTGCTAGAAAGCATGGATAGTGATTTGATCTTGTATGCAAGCAATAATGGAAGCTATTTTCAGCTTCTCAAGGACAAGACGATGAAGGATAAAGAGACAAAGCCAGTGGATACACCTAAGTCAGTCGTAATCTACAGGTTCATGCATGAAAAGAAGAGGTCATATCTGTATAGAGATACCACAGGAAACCATTATCAGCAGTATTATGGAGAGCTGCCTCGTCCAAAGGGTGCACATGTTGAGATAACAACATATTGCGACCAATGTGCCATTGGTCATTTAGTGAAGGACTGCCCAACAAAGCTCTACATGTAAAAGAAGAAGCAACAAACCAAAAGCAAAGTTCAGACAGTGACAACAAGGGAACAGAAGAAAGAATCCCCAACAAGATCTCCAGAGAAGAAGCAGATCTTATCGCAGAGCACAAAAGATAGGCTCAATACACAGTTGCTTGAAGTCAAGGGTGTCAACGACATTATCATAGAGAATCAGGCTTTCAAAAAAGATCAATTGAATCAGCTGATTCAAGATCGTTTAAGGAACCTCAGTGAGGACAAGTCAAAGCATCCACAAGAGGTGATGAAGATGAAGCTCGCAGTTCAAGGTTTGAGAGCAAAAGAAGCCAAGATTCTGACGATAGTGAGCCAACACAAGAAGAGGTGGCAGAGGTAACAAAAAATCTTAGTGCCACGTCACAAGTGGAAGAGATGCAAATAGAATCAATGGATGAAGCTGAAAGTCTACCAAATAAATTCTCTACTGTGGATTGGTGATTGAACAAATCAAAGAGTATGAGAAGCTAAAAGAAGATGTAACTGAAGACATAGAATGCACAGAATAATATGAAATGACTGAGTCCAAGATTGACTACCAAGGACAAGCAATACAGGATATGAATGAATATTTTCGAGAAGAGATGTTAAGTATGGAGCCTGATTTACCCTTGTAATTTTCTGTGGTAAAAGCGCACATTTGTAAGGCCCCATTATGAGGAGAAGCCATCGTGCGTGAAGGAAAATCACTCACCGGAAACCAAAATTTTCACGGACAAGAATCAGGGGTAACTTTAAAGGCCTCGGGGGCGGAGGCCCCCGAGACTTTTTTTTTCGCCGGAATATTCTTTTTCGCCGGAATATTATGGCCGGCGGACGGCGGCCGGAAAGTGGTCGGAAGTCAATGGCCGGTGGCCGAATTCAAAAGCGGACTTGTCTTCTCAAGGGCAGCCACACATGGGCGGATTGGAGGGTCCGATTTGTACTTATTCGCACAAGGGCGGCTACACATGGCTCTCTCTCATAAGAGAGGGCAGCCCTTTTTGGCCTATAAAAAGAGGCCATTTCTACACACATTTCATAGTGTGAAGTTGATGCAACAAGGTGAGTGTGAGGTGGTGAGAGTGAAGCAAGGCGGGAGCTCCATTAAGGGTATAATCCCTTTGTAAACTACTTCTTGTTTTGAAGTACTAAAGCCATTGAGTGGCTGCTTTCCCGTGGACGTAGCCCACATTGGGTGAACCACGTATATCGTGTGTACTCTCTCTCTCTCTCTCTACTCTATAATCTCGTGTATGTAAATCTGTCTCTCTCCATTAAGTAATCTACTCAATTATCTATTTAGCTACGTCTTATTTCCTAACAAGAGACTCTACAAAAACCCATGGAACAATGGAAACCAAAGGCCAGGGTGACCATTGCATCAGAAGAAGAGAGTCAACCTCAACATCTTGCTACACAAGCTTCAAAACATTTCCAAGAAGAAAAGTCACCATTGCATTAATGACCTTCAAGTGTTAGAAGAAGTAAACACTGATAGAGAGCTTCTGAAATCAAGAATCAAGGTGTCACAATCAGAAACTAGCAATGAACACCAACAAGCTGCTACAGGAGAAGATAGTAAGCACTTGGGACATGCTACAACCAGTCAAATGACAAAGAAGTTCAACATACAAGAGGATGACAAAGCCTTCAAGGCACAAAAGTCTAAGAAAAGTATCGAAAGCAACGAGGACATCAGTTACTTGGCAGCCAACAAGAAGATTAAATTCTTGTTGGATGTGCATGAGAAACTGAAATTCAATTTTACAGCAGAGATAGATTGCACTGCCATGACTAATGTCATGTCTTATGGACTGAGGTTACTTCTAGGTAAGCCAGAACTGTATGAAATTCAGGTACAGGTTTCTATATCACATGGAATAGCTGTCACAAGATTAGAGATTGCAGAAGCTACCCTTAAACTACGATCAAAGGTAATCAAAGACAAATTCCTAGTGGTGGATTCCTCCAAAATGAGTACACATTTGATTTTGTCCAAGCTATGGTCAAAAACACTTGAAGAAGAATTTGAATATTCAATGATGGTCATCACGACTAGCTCTCAAGAAAGCGAGCCTACTACCGCTCCAAGATTATCGGCTGCTGACAAAGGCAAAGCCAAAATGAGCCCACAAATGTCCTACCAACAGAAGCAGCCCCTTAAATCAGAGTCTTCAATCCAACCCAGAAAAGTTCAAGATAGAGCTTCTATATCAACTGACCACATGCTTCCACATGAAAGGCAGACTCCAAAGAAAACCTTTCAACCGAAATACCCTACACTGTGAGATCACCCCGCCAAAGGTTTTCAAAGGTCTACATTAAAGCTGAAGAAATAAAGATCAAGGACCAAATACGGGTAAATGATCCTAGCCAATTGACGAAAGATAAACACATGGGATGGATAGCCTCCCACTACAGCTTAGCAAAGCAAGGCTATTATGAGGGTCAAAAGAAACTTTGGTTACCAAAACCACAGACCTCGGCTTATGTGGTGGATAAAGGTTTCAAAAAGCGTCCCCAAAAGCAACAAAGCTCATATTTATATCACCAAAGGAGACCAACCAACAAGGCTTGCCAGAGGTACGCAAGAAATTTCAAATCCAGCAAGCCTTCATACCAACATAAAACTTCATCGATAAATACCCCCAAAAATGGCACTCTTGTACATCTCAATCCCACATCAAAAACATCATGGGAAGTGCCATCTACAATTCTTCAAGCACAAGGTTACTATCAAGGAAATTGGAGAATCTGGCTACCAAAGATGCCAGGTAAACATTCTTCAAGCAAACGACTTCAGCTTGAAAATAATCGCAATTTCACGGAAGGCAAAATCAAGGACAATGTCACAGTCAAGACAAAGGATAGCTTCAAAGACACGCTAATCACACGATGTAGATAAAAATGGGTGCCAAAAGAACAACAAATAACTAAGAAGATTGAAATCATCTCTAGCTCTCAAGAAATGTCAAGACATGATAGACAAAGTGTTCCGGAGAATGGAGTGAGCCAATCTTCTCAACCAAGGGACCAACAACAACAAAAAGAAATTTTGACAACAAAGGTCACCCAGGTATGGAAAAAGAAACCAATATTGCCAGTATGGTCCTTTACAAATCCTCTCTTCGAGGATGGGAGCCATGAGCAATGTGTAGGCGATGTCATCCAAACCACCCATGCTTCTAACCTACCACCATTGCTCAACACTACAAATTGAGACCATTGCCATGAGCCAAAGTATCATATGTTGTGGATATGATACTTTCTCATGAGGCTTCTCATTTTCTTCATTGTCTAGATTTCATCATCTCTCTACTTTTGTTTAAGGCAAGAGTCCACTTTGATATTATTGTATCTTACATTGGGATAGTTGTGGATGCCTTAAAATGATGGTGCATCAAGAACTTGTTTGCTACATTTTACCAAGACCATGTTGCATCCTTTTTTTTGTTCTCCGTGCCCTTTCACATTACCTTGTTGCCAGTGGGGCATGTTGTATGGCTCAAAATGACTCATTCATTTTTTTTGTCATACTCTTGATTTCATTCCACCCTCATGTTAAGTGTAGTTGAGAAAAACTAAACTTTCTAGGCCAACTGTTACCATATACATGTGGTAATGATGTGTGTGAACACATTAGGACCGCCGGGGCATTTTTTCCCTCTTTAGGAGGTTTTTTCCCCCATGCATTGTATATACGTCCATCACTCTAGGGCTATCCATCTTTCCATTTCACACTAAGTAACACACTCTCTATTGTGTGCCTTGAGCTTCCTTCATCTTCTCCAAGCTGTGTGTGTTTCTCTGCAACCCTCATTCCAACAATTGGTATCAGAGCAGGTCACGTCCTCCCGAGCTTAGTCGCGAGCTACTCCAGCACACGCCTGCTCACTTTCTCTGATTTCAGTGAGCTTTGGCGAGCGTTCGTAGCTCAGAATTTTGATTTGGGCTCATTTCGGCCTCCGTTTCCACTACAGGCAGTACTGCACAAGTTATTTCGTCATTTTGTGCAGAATTTCTGTCAGTGCTGTTTTCTGCATAATAGGTGTCTTACAGTCTTCTACGGTTTGTGCTATATAGCACAGGTTGTTCCCGCTCCGTTTATCCTATTTTCGAGCAGTTCTCACATCAAGTGCAGCATTTACCATGGCTGACAACAACAACACAGATGTGTTCAAGATGTTTGCTGTTGAGGACAGGTTGGATGAGGAAGATGATATGGACACTTTCCTTGCTAGTGTCAAGGATATCAATGAGCAACTTATTTCTGCAGGTGAAGTCATTTCAGACAGTTCCCTTGTGCAGACGATTCTTGACGCCTTACCAGATTCCTACCAGACATTTGCTAGTACTTGGAGACTGATGACCCAAGGAAATCCTGAAGTTGTCAAGTTTGATGCATTATGCACATTGCTGTTGCAAGAGTCACTTTCTAGAAAAAACATGACTAGGCAGCGTGCAGTTGAACATGCTTTTATTGCTTCTCAAAGAAAGGATGGTAATAGTAATGCACCAATTCTTATGGTTCTGCTGCGAGTGGCAACAATTATGTTCCTAATGCATCTGCTGGCAGTACTTCGTCTGGAAATTCTAGTGATAAGGGCAAAAAGAAGATGCGTTGCCATTATTGTAAAGCCAATGATCACTTGATCAAGTCGTCTCCTAAGTTGAAGGCCAAAGAGGCTAAGAAGAAAGAGGGTGGTTCCATTGCAAATGCTGGTTTCACTACAAATACAGCCATTGTTGAGTCTTCTGTGAAAGGAGACTGTGTTCCTGATGTTGATGCAGAATGGGCTTTTAGCGCAGAGTGCACTTACAATCCTGTTGTCCATGATGCATGCTTGTCAGTTGCTGCAGATTCACGTGTGGTACTTCGACAGTGGTGCTACAAAGCACATTACCTCACATTGTGAATTGTTTACCTCTCTCGAGTTTGTCCCTCATGGGAATTCAGTCACTTGTGCCAACAACGCCTCTTATCCAGTTCAGGGAGTTGGAAAGATTGTGCTTACTGCTGCTAATGGCAGTTCTTTCACACTTGTTGATGCACTTTATGGACCTGGGATCAAGAAGAATCTCTTGTCTGTATCCGCACTTGCTAGACTTGGACTTGTAGTCATATTTGTGGATGACAGATGTACAGTTCATGATCTCAGTTTTGGTGATGAAATTGTTGCATCTGGCCTTTTGTGCCGTGGGCTGTATAACCTCACTTTGTATGACAAGTGTGGACAAAATTTTGCAAATGCTGTTGCATATTCAAGGGCTATTTCAGATGCAAAACTTTGGCATGCACGTTTTGGTCATCTGAATTTTGCCAGTTTGCTGCGTTTGCAGAAATCTGATATGGTTGCTTCTTTGCCGCCTCTTGAAGCACCTGTCAAACATGTTTGTGAAGGCTGTATTTTGGGTAAGATGCAGCGTTCTAAGTTTCCAAAGGATGGTTCCGTTCGGGCCACATGCAGGTTGCAGCTTGTGCATAGTGATGTTTGTGGGGCCATGCAAACTCCGTCCTTGGGCAATTACCTGTACTTCGTGACTTTCATTGATGATTACTCTTGGCATGCATGGGTATTTCCGCTTAAAGCGAAGTCCGAAGTTTTTATGTGCTTCAAACAATTTCTAGCTATGGCTGAAAATGTCTCAAAATGTACTATGGGCACCATCCGTTCCGATCGAGGGGGGGAGTGTATGTCTCATGAATTTAATGCATTTCTGGCTAGTCGTGGGATAAAACACCAATGTAAGTGCCTTACACACCTCAGCAAAATGGTGTTGCTAAGAGGAAAAACAGGTCACTGACGGAAATGGCATGATGTATGGTCAAAAGTCAAGCTTTACCGCATTCTTTTTGGCTTGACGCCATCATGTGTGCCACTTATGTACTTAACAGGTGTCCTACGAAAGCTTTGCAGTCTATTACTCCATATGAAGCATGGCATGATAGAAAGCCTTCTATTGAGCACATGCGTGTTTTTGGCTGTTTGGCATATGCTTTGGTGCCACAAGTGCAGCGCAGAAAATTGGATGATAAGGCTGTCAAATGTATTTTTGTTGGTTATAGTGCTGAAAGCAAAGGTTACAGGTTGTATCATCCGCAAAAAAAAACGTATTCTGGTTTCTCGGGATGTAGTGTTTGTGGAAGATTCTGTTCAGCCCTTGCTGTCATGTACTAGAGATAGCAATGTAAGCTCACAGGACATTTATGACACTTTGTTGCCTCTTTTCAGTGGTGGAAATACGAATGTAAGTTCCAATGAGGCAAATGTACAGCCTATGGGGGTTTCTGAAAATGTTTTAGATCAGCCTATTACTGATGCAGATGTACATGATGTACTTGATGAGGAAAGGGCTGAAAATGAGCAGGCTAGAGGTATGCCAAAATGGCTGGTGCACACTTTGCGTGACAGTAAATTGGATGCACCTTTGTCTAGTCATACTTGTTCAGGATCTCGCCATGCATCTTATGCATCATATTGTTATGCTTTGGCTGTGTCTATTTTACATGATGTTGAGGAGCCTCTGTCTTTTGATAAAGCACAGAATTCAGAAAATTGGATGGCTGCCATGCAATCAGAATATGATGCACTTATAGAAAATGACACATGGACTTTATGTGATTTGCCTCCTGGCAAAAAGGCCATTGGTACAAAGTGGGTTTACAAGTTGAAACGCAAACCGGATGGTGAGATCGATCGCCATAAGGCTCGACTTGTTGCAAAGGGTTATGCACAGCAAAAAGGCATAGATTATGAAGAGGCTTTTGCTCCCACTTGTCGTATGACTACTGTGCGTTTTCTATGTGCATTGACAGCTCATTTTGGTTGGGATGTACATCAATCAGACATTGTTACTTCTTTCTTGAATGGTGACATATTTGAGGAAGTTTATGTAACGCAGCCTCGCGGTTTTGTCATAAAAGGACAAGAGGACAAAGTGTGCAAATGTAACAAGGCTTTGTATGGGTTGAAGCAATCTCCTCGTGCTTGGTATGATAAAGCTGACACTCATTTGGTCAAACAAGGCTTTCGTAACAGTCCAACAGAAAGCACATTGTATGTAAAGCGTGAGGGTGATGTACTTCTCATTGTGGTTCTTTATGTTGATGATTTGCTGATCACTGGACCAAATGAGAGACATATTGCTGAATTTAAGGCTGATTTGAATGCTACTTTCAAGATGAAAGATTTGGGGCTGTTGCATCATTATTTGGGTATATAGTTTAAGTAGTGTGATGGTGGTATTGCCTTGTGTCAGAAAAGTTACATAGAGACATTGCTATGTAAGTTTGGACTTGAGGATTGAAAACCTATTGCCACTCCCATGGAAACAGGTTTGAAGTTGAGTCTACATGATGATGGCGATCCTGCTGATGTCACTCTTTACCAAACTGTTGTTGGCTGCCTCATTTATGTATGCAACACGAGATTTAGTTTGCAGTCTCAGGTCAGCAGATTTATGCATAGCCCAGGGTCTAAGCATTGGCAGGCTGTCAAGAGGATTTTCCGCTACCTTAGTGGCACTTTACACCTTGGCTTGTTTTGTCCCAAGGGGGGATCATTTCCGCCAAACTTACATGCTTTTTCGAACTCAGATTGGGCTGGTTGTTTTGACACGTGAGTGTCCACAAGTGGTTTTTGTTTCATGCTTGGCAGTTCATGTATATCATGGTTGAGCAATAAGCAACCTACTGTGGCCACTTCGAGTTGTGAGGCTGAGTACAGGGCAGTCTTCACAGCTACGGTTGAGTGTGTATGGCTCAGACGCCTTATGGCTGATTTGGGTGTTGGACAAGACACTGCCAACACTATCTACACTGACAGTCAGAGCGCATTGGCAGTTGCGAGGAACCCATTTTTTCATGCTCGCACAAAGCACATTGAGGTGCATTACCACTATGTCAGGGAGAGGCTCTCAACAGGAGAGATCAGCTTGGCTTATGTGCCAACACAGGAAAACCTTGCAGATCTTTTCACAAAGGCATTGTCTCGTGAGAAGCTTGAAGCTTTCCACAAATCTTTGGGCTTACTCCCCTTTGTGGACTGATACTGTCCTCAGGGCATGGCACTTCCCTTTACTCATGTGCCAGCTCTCGTTCACCGCATCAGTCCAGGGGGGATTTGTTACCATACATGTGGTAGTGATGTGTGTGAACACATTAGGACCGCCGGGGGATTTTTTCCCTCTTTAGGAGGTTTTTTCCCCCGTGCATTGTATATACGCCCATCACTCTAGGGCTATCCATCTTTCCATTGCACACTAAGTAACACACTCTCTATTGTGTGCCTCGAGCTTCCTTCGTCTTCTCCAAGCTGTGTGTGTTTCTCTGCAACCCTAATTCCAACACCAACATCCGCTTTCTTATTTTGGATGGGTACATTGTACCTTGGATGATGACCAAAATCATCTTCAATATCAATTACTATACGTTTCTTTCTTTTATGTTGGGCTGTCAAAAGGGATTGGCCCCTGATATATGGGTGCCCTTGTAATGATTTTTTTCACCATCCTCCCTAGTATTGCTAGATGGATGAATTGATAGAGTTTGTAAACACCAACTACCAAACAAGATACCGATGAGGTCCTCGTAGATTGCAACCTGCACATCACTATAGAACTTGAAAATAACAACAAGGCAACAAATAATAGATAAAAGATTGCAACGTTGCATATAAATGGTTGAACCTTTAGATATTGTTACAAAATTGCTATGGAGGAACAAACCAAAGAGAACTCAGATATATAAGATTTGGATGATGTTGTGTAGAGAAGAAAGGGAGGAAATTCTAATTAGAATCCTTTGAATTCAAATGGTTACTCATGGTTGTGCTAGAGAGAAAATTGCTATTGCACATAGGTAAAATAGGGTCTCCCATTGCTGTAAGCTGGAGGTAGAGATAAAGAAGCATGAGGGAGAGAGAGACAGAGAGAGAGAGAGAGAGAGAGAGAGAGAGAGAGAGAGAGAGAGAGAAAGGGAGGGAGAGAGAAATACAAGGGGGAGAGAAAGAGAGATGGGGGGTAGGAGAGAGAGAGAGAGAGAGAGAGAGAGAGAGAGAGAGAGAGAGAGAGAGAGAGAGAGAGAGAGAGAAATGATGAAGGAAGAGAGAGTGCAAAAGAGTGAGCAAATACGCAACCTTAGGACATTTCCTCTTTCTGTCAGATCTAGGCAGAAAAGAATGTCCCTCCAATGACTGGGAGAGGAAAGTTACTTTGATATGTGTGTGTGTGTGTGTGTGTGTGTGTGTGTGTGTGTGTGTGTGTGTGTGTGAGAGAGAGAGAGAGAGAGAGCAGAGAGCAGAGAGAGAATGTGGAAAATCCACTTTATTGCTAGATGGAGGGTTGAAAAGTGATTCTTTTAATAACCTTAAAGTGAAAGAGACTGGTTTCAATGTAAGAGAAAATATAGAAATAGATTTTTTTAAAAGCCCAGCATAGGCCTTTTTCCCCACTCTTCACAACTTGAGCGAATGTTGCTCAAGCCTTAACTATTTTCTTAAACTTCCATATAAAGAGGCCCTCCTATATCACATTCACTTCCTAATCACTATGGGAAGAGTCTCTTGAAAATACAAGGAACTACACGTGTGTTTGTGGAGGAGCTAGCTCTCTCTCTCTCTCTCTCTCTCTCTCTCTCTCTCACACACACACACACACACACACACACACACATAAAATGGTTTTTACTCTCGGCAGGATCTTTATTAATAACTCAAATTCCCATCTCGTGAAAGATTTTTCTATTGCCAAGAGTAAGAGATCTACATAGCTTTGGCTTGTGCAAGCTTTATAGGTTTATATTAGAGTGACTTAGATGGGGTTGGACCGGTTTGTATCGAATTCAAAGCTATCTATTTGATTGTTAATATTTTTTCATTGGGAGTGTGCATTTAGATTGTATATAGACCAATACTAAGTTTACAACCAATCTACACTATTTGGGTGTATGAAATTCATCAATTCTAATTGACTATTGGCTTCTACCCATATCTATCTCTCTCTAATGAGTCTTAAATCATTATTATCATCTGTGCTTGGCTATTTAAGTAAAGCTATTTATTACTTTATTTCTTAATCTACCTCCTTTGTTTCTTCTCCTCTCTTAAATGTCTCATAGCCAAAGGCTCAGTGCCTTCCTGCTCTCCCCTAGAGAACAGTGCACTTCATCATCTTTTTGTTAAAATCAACATAAAGCATTCTGATCGAGCATGTATAAAGTGAAAATAAGAGCCAATGAGCACTTGAGGATGCCACGGTAGAATGTAATTAGTTCTAGGTCTACCCGCTAAATTCCTACCAAATCATGAGCCTATCAATCTTAGATGAACTTGATAGTGCATAAGGGGATTGGGAAATTCAATCTAAACTGGATAGTTGACCAAGGTAAAGGTCAAATAAAGTCTTTAGACCACGTGAAGAGACTCAAATACAATAATTTGATTAGCCATTTTCCAATGCTAAGAATCTTGAAATCCATTTTAGGAGTGCCAAAAAAAGTTAATGATTCTTAGGGAGAGCTTGAACAGTCTCTAATGTTGCATCTAGACAATCCATTGGTTCTTAATCAGGGATTTCATTCACATCTTCATGTGAACTGTGAAGTGGTAATAACTCGGAGTGTTGAAAAAATCAAATTCACATTGACTTGTTGAAATTGAGAGTTCATGTATACAATCCCTCCAAGTTTTCAAAGAGGTGCCTAGTATGGAGGGGCCTATATAAAAAGTGGCCCATCCTCTTAGACACCCCTTTTGGAAAACGCTTTAGAGTCCTCACTAGAGCTAAACCTTGAGGTTTATCCTTGAGATTTATCCTTAAGACACCCCTTTTGCAAAACGCTTTAGAGTCCTCACTAGAGCTAAACCTTGAGGTTTATCCTTGAGATTTATGATGTAAATATTTTGCATCTTTTTTTCCCCATAAGAACGTTCACGTATAGTTACCTCTCCTGGGTGTCTATATATCTCGAAGCAGGTTTGGGTAGGAAGCTTTCTTGCGGAGGGTTTAGGTAGTGCAAGTCCTTGGGAATCATTTCTATTGTTGGAATGAAGTGCTCCTCATCACTACACCACCGTACTTGTATTTTACGACTAGTTACCTCCCCTGTGTGTCTATCCTCCTAGAAATAGGTTTTGGTAGGAAGCATCCTTGTGGAGGGTTTAGGTGGTGCAAGTGCTTGGGGCTCATTTCTTTTGTTGTAATGGAGGGTGGTGAGGAAAGAGAGAGAGAGAGAGAGAGAGAGAGAGAGAGAGAGAATGAAGGAAGAGAGAGTGCAAAAGAGTGAGCAAATATGCAACCTTAAGACATCTCTTCTTTTTGTCAGATCTAGGCAGAAAAGAATGTCCCTTCAATGAATGGGAGAGGGAAATTACTTTGATATGCAAGGGAGAGAGAGAGAGAGAGAGTGCGGAGAGAGAATGTGGAAAATCTACTTTTTTGCTAGGTGGAGGGTTGAAAAGTGATTTCTTTAATAACCTTAAAGTGAAAGAGACTGGTTTCATGTAAGACAAAATATAAAAATAGATTTTTTGAAAAGCCCAGCATAGGCCTTTTTCCCCACTCTTTACAGCTTGGCTGAATGTGGCTTAAGCCTTAATTATTTTCTTAAAGTTCCAAATAAAGAGGCCCTTCTATATCACATTCACTTCCTAATCACTATGGGAAGAGTCTCTTGACAATAGAAGGAACTCCATGTGTGCTTGTGGAGGAGCTCTCTCTCTCTCTCTCTCTCTCTCTCTCTCTCACACACACACACACACACACACACACACACACAATATTCTTTTTTACTCTCGGCAGGATCTTTATTAATAACTCAAATTCTCATCCTGAAAGATTTTTCTATTGCCAAGAGTAAGAAATCTACATAGCTTTGTCTTGTGCAAGCTTTATAGGTTTATATTAGAGTGTCCGGGATTGGACCGGTTTGGATTGGATTCAAAGCTATCTATTTGATTGTTAATATTTTTTCATTGGGACTCTGCATTTGGATTGTATATAGGCCAATACTAAGTTTACAGCCAATCTACAATAATTGGGTGTATGAAATTCATCAATTCTAATTGATTGTTGGCTTCTACCCATATCTATCTCTCTCTCATGAGTCTTAAATCATTATTATCATCTGTGCTTGGCTATTTAAGTAAAGCTATTTATTACTTTATTTCTTAGTCTATCTCCTTTGTTTCTTCTCCTCTCTTAAATGTCTCATAGCCAAAGGCTCACTGCCTTCCGGCTCTCCCCTACAGAATAGTGCACTTCATCATCTTTTTGTTAAACTCAACACAAAGCGTTCTGATCGAACATGTATAAAGTTAAAATTAAAGCCAATGAGCACTTGAGGATGCCACAGTAGAATGTAATTAGTTCTGGGTCTACCCCCTAGAACCCTATCAAATCATGAGCTTATCAATCTTAGATGAACTTGATAGTGCATAAGGGGATTGGGAAATTCAATTTAGATTGGATAGCTGACCAAGGTAGAGGTCAAATTAAAGTCTTTAGACCACCTGAAGAGACTCAAGTACGATAATTTAATTACTCATTTCCAAATGCTATGAATCTTGAAATCCATTTTAGGAGTGCCAAAAAAAGTTATTGGTTCTTAGGGAGAGCTTGAACAGTCTCTAATGTTGCATCTAGACAATCCCATTGGTTCTTAATCAGGGATTTCATTCACATCTTCACGTGAAGTGTGAAGTGGTAATAACTCATGTTTTTAACACCCCATGGGAGTGTTGATAAAATCAAATTCACATTGACTTGTTGAAATTGAGAGTTCCTGTTTACATTCCATCCAAGTTTTCAAAGAGGTGCCGAGTTTGGAGGGGCCTATCTAAAAAATGGCCCATCCTCTTAGACACCCCTTTTGGAAAACGGTTTAGAGTCCTCACTAGAGCTAAACCTTGAGGTTTATCGTTGAGATTTATCATGTAAATATTTTGCGTCTTTTTTTTTCCCTATAAGAACGCTCACGTATAGTTACCTCCCCTGGGTATCCATCTGTCTAGAAGCAGGTTTGGGTAGGAAACATTCTTGCAGAGGGTTTAGGTAGTGCAAGTGCTTGGGACTCATTTCTATTGTTGGAATGGAGCACTCCTCATCACTACACCACCGTACTTGTATTTTACGACTAGTTACCTCCCCTGGGTGTCTATCCTCCTGGAAATAGGTTTTGGTAGGAAGCATCCTTGTGGAGGGTTTAGGTGGTGCAAGTGCTTGGGGCTCATTTCTGCTGTTGTAATGGAGTGCTCCTTATCATTACTCCAGTTTTACTCTTTTTTCTTCTTCTTTTTTGCCTACATATCACTTTTGTTGGGGTATTGATGTTTCTCGAAGGGACCTTGATGCTGCCCAAAGGGCTCAAAGGTCCAAGGTTGTATCTCGGAGGGCCTCGGAGGGCCAGAGCTATTTCTTGACGGGAAAAAAATGACCAAACCATCTTGTAGCCTTAGGTCACATGGTCATTTTCTCTTAATGTGAAGAGTTGTGAATTGAGAATTTTGTTAATTAACTTGTGATCATAGGAAGAAACACATGATTACATGAATATGATATCCTTGTTCTTAATCTAGCCATGAAGAACATCAACAAGGGACCTAGGACCAACTAAAAAACCAATTGAAGAACTATCCTCTAAGTCCCTCTGGATCTTGTTTATTTGAGAAGCAAGGAAAGGGCCTTCCATCTGTGTTCTAGTGCTTCTCCCAAACGTTCCTTTACCTTCCCAGAAGTGAAGGTTTTGGGGTGATAGATGGGCTGGTTCAAGGAACATGAGCAATTAGTGATGCCGCATTCTTCTACATTCCTGTTGCAATTGTATAGGTTTCACCATGGTGGCGACCGCAATGGAAGGCTTTTGATGCTTGAACTTTGCGGGAAATTCCTGATGGTAGTACCGCAATGACATCTTGGTATAAGGCATTCTTAGAGAAGAGCATGTGATACTAGGTCACGGAGTGATAGCTCCATACTAAGGATCTATGAGGGAGAGGATGGGAGGGGTTCCATGTATTGAGGGAGAATTATCATGAGAGAGAGAGAGAGAGAGAGAGAGTTTTTTTTTTTTTTTTTGGGGGGGGGGGGGGGCATGACCCTTCCAGAGGGGGATCATGCTTGAGAGATTTCCATAGCTATAGTGGTCATCACTATATGGTGAGGGTTTCCTCCTTCCTTATTCACTCTTTATTGCACTTCCTTGAAGCATGGCTAGAATGACCTCTTCGCATAGGGAATCCTCAGAGAAAAACACTCGATACTGGGTCACGGAGTAATTGCTCCATACTAAGGATCTATGACGGAGAGGATGGAAGTGGTGACATGCATTAAGGGAGGGGTTATCATGTGAAGGAGAATGCAAGGTGGTAGGAAGGTTCAAGAGACATCTTTCTTCCCCCAAAGGGATAGGCGATCGCGCTCAAGAGTTGCCATGTGGCTAGGGTTTTCTCCTTCCTTTCTCACTTCTGTTATGTTTGATTGGTTGCAACATGTTATCTTCATATACTTTGCAATTTAAAACAAGTGAAAGGGTCACAACGGCTTTCAAAAACAATAAGAAAGTGATAAGATATAAACTGTATCAGTGTTTGGGAAAGGATTGCATCAACTTAGTCTTGAGCCGATTGAAAATCGAGACTAACTAGCTGCAAACCATGGTAAACGAAAGAAAAACGGACAAAATATATGAGAAAGTCGTCCAAACATTTTGCAAATCTCAAAAATTTTGCAAGTATTTCCGATTTTTTTTCTTTGTGAGGAGAAAACTCGATCAATAGCAGCTGCTTAGTAAAAGAGACTTTCTTGAATGTTAACACTACTTGGAATCAAGCTATAAAATGCAAAAAATATAAAGCCATGTGAAGTTGTGAAATGAAATGTGAAATAAAAAGAACTAATTGATATGTGTGTGTAGAATTTATTAGAATAATGCAAGGTGAAACTTCACTTTAGCATTCTAAGACAATAGAATGCAAAAAAACATATGTGTGTGTGTAAAATTTACTAAAATTATGTAAGGTGAAACTTCACTTTAGCATTCTATTGTTTAAAGACATGATCTCAAATAAAAGATAAGTCTCCACCATGCATGCACTGGAAACTATGAAAGTCCTCCTAACCCAACACAACCCCAACACTAAAGGTTTCTTTTAGAAAGCCAAAAACAAAATGAAAATTACCTATTCTAAGGTAAATCTAATTATTTTGAATTGAGGACAGCCCCTAACGTCGCACCCACCCTAAAAACAAATTCATTTGTATATGTAATTGTTGAAAATAGTTGCTGATTGACCATTCTGGTGCACATTGAGTTTTTTTATTTGAAAGTTGAAGGTCTCCACTCCCATCTATACATCTATCTCTTTGATTTGAAAGTTAAAAGTCTTGAAACCACTCCCATTGAAACCACTCTCAATCTATACATGACTTTCTAAAACAAGCTCTAGCCTTCTCCTTTAGGAAAAGAGTTACGTCTAAATTTGGAATTGTTTAACTTGTTTTAGTTTGTCTATTGGTCAATTGGTCATTAGTCACTTCCTTCATTTCAAAGATTTACATGGCTTGATTTCTCTTTCGTTTTATTGTTTAAAATGCAAAAGTGAAATCTCACCTTTTTGTTTTCTCCTTACAAATTTTGATAAGGTTGCTGACGTGACCCTCTCTCTCTCTCTCTCTCTCTCTCTCTCAACAGCCAAAAAATGGCTTCAATTTTAGTAATATGCGAAAAATGAGGACCATGTATACAAAGAGGACAAGAAAAAAAGATTCCTCTACAATAATGACACCAAAAATGTAGTAAATTGTCATAATTCTATGGCCAAAAAGGGGACCAAAAAAGGGGACTTTTGTAGTTGGGGCATCAAATGTGGTGTATGGGCTAGCGGTTGCAAGTGAGGAACACGGAATATAGGGCTTGCTCATGGAACAAATGAGTACCAAAGAGTTGTTGTGCCATTGGCACATGTTGGGGCATAGCATGAAAGGGTAGTTGTACATTGCAAAAGTGATGTGGCATCATTAGGACAATTGCACCCCTTGCTAACCAAATGCTTGTAGATCAAGATGCACGTGGGGTCAAACTACGTATGGATGGTTTTTATCAGATTTTGGCACTTCAACGCAAAAGAGACATAGAGACGCCCATACTGACAAAAATACATTGGCTTGGAAATTGCTCCATCATTGATAATGCATCGATATCTATGCTAAAAACATTTTGTCACCGTTTCACCTACTATCTACTTGGCTATGAGCATCACTATAGCCTTTCTTTAATTAGCGATGCATATGCTAATGGTCTAGAATTATAGTTGTCATCTCTGTTGGGCTAGCTATAATTATGGTTATACGGGGACATCTATTGCGATGACCAAAACCATAAATATCGATAGGTGTCTTGACGACCAGAGGAATTAAAGAAAAAATGGATGGCATAGCCTCTTTGCTATGCTATCTAGCCAACTTGAAGTGGTTAACCTCTCTTGCCAAGCTACCCACCAACATGGTGTACATTCTTCTTGCACAATGCTTCAGAAGCGTAAAGTTCATAGTAAACGAAACTTGAAAGTGCTATGGTAGTAATTCATGGCAGCAATCTTGGTAGATACCATTTTGCTCCACAATCTACCCATGTAGGTGCATACCAATCAAAAAGTCTCTCGGAAAGTATCGAACTCGCACAGAGTTGTCGTTGACTCTATTATTATTGCCATAGAAATAACCAACTGGCCCCGTGGGTTTCGATGCCCACTGTGTACTATTTTTTTATGTAAAGAAAGATGCAGTGCACTATCCCCTCTCATTTTTCCTTCATGGCATCTACAAGATTTGGATCAAAAGGTTCTCTCAAAATCTTGGCGAGATACCTAGCTTTAGCTAGAAAAATTGGTTACATGAGAATACATAATCAGATCCTTCATAATGGACTGCGGGTTGCATACTCTACTGACTTGGTCTGCACCCTCCCCACTCCAACTATGCACCCTTCTTTTCCTCTACCCTACCTCATGTTGCCTCATGCACCATTCTTTTCATGTGCTCTGCCTCATGCTACCTCATCTTGATTGGGCACATGCAACAAGGTAGATCCTACACAAAGGGAAAGGGGGGGGGGGGGGGGGTTACATCTGCTAGTTTCAAGCTACAATGTACCCATGCATGGAAGAGAGAGAGAGATGTCATGGTCGATTTCATTGACAAGGTGCAACACATATGGAATCTACTTAGATTGTAATCAAAAAAATATTTTCAAAAATGCCTTCAAGGTGGAAGGCAAAAACAACATAAATTTTGACACCGTACATGATATTCATCGATCCACTTGTGTGCGCGCGCGCACGTGTGTGTGTGTGTGTGTGTGTGTGTGTGTGTGTTTTGGTGGGGCCTTAGCGTTGCTTTACTCTTTTGGCTTGGCTAAAATTTTTTTGCTATAATTTCCAATTGAAAAAAATTGATCGGATGCAAGAGAGCTAAGACTATAGGAAGCAAAGAAGTAAGACTCCAATTTAGAGTGACTTAAAGCCCAATCCTTCCAAGTTTGTAAATTTTTTACTTGCTAATCAGTAGGCCTCATACATTCTTCACTTGTTATATACTCGCCTGCATTATGATTATGAATCCCAAAAAAATATGAACATAAAACTTGACTATCTCATTGATTTGACCTTGCCGAGTGAAAATCTTATGTGCTTAGACTTGTGACGAGTGACAATAATCAAAGATCGTGATGATATGTCAAGCCATGTTGAAGAAAGCGGAGAAAGATTGTTGGTTTTCTTTTTTGGATTAGTGGAGGAGTCCTTGGTAAAGCGTTGGTTTTTTGGTGTAATTGGTGTAATTGCGGACCATTGGATAAAGCTTGCATATTAGTGCCACATGGCAAAAAAAATCTTTTTTAATGTTTCTTCTGCTTCTTTGTGAGAGATGTTGGCATTTGTGTACCTCTCTCTCTCTCTCTTTTAAGAGAACCATGAAATATTGATTTAGTCATTATTTTTTATGCTTTTGAAATATATTGTAATATGAACAACTCATTGTTACACTTGTTTCGAAAAAGTGTACTACTCTATTACGACAAAACAAAAATGCTAGTGTCACTTTGTCGTTTTTCCTCTCACAAAGAACCTTTCATTATTAAATTCCTCTCGATAGCATTATGTAGGTCATAGTGAACTTTCACGTTGTTTATAAAAAGATTGATCGTCCCATTATAGTAACTAAAGTCATGATCACATGTACACTACCTTTTCATACTTTCTACAATCACTTTCTTGGACTACATAAGGATACATACGGAGTCCTTAGTAAAGCGTTGTATTTTTGGTGCAATTGTGGATCATTGGATAAAGTTGCGGATTAGTGTCTCATGGCAAAAAAAGTTTCTTCTTAATTATTTTTTCTACATCATTGTAAGAAATGTTGACATTTGTGTACCTTTCTCTTTAAAAAGGGCCATTGAATATTGGGTCACACACAATCTTTCTCGTCCTTTTTCACTTTTTTTTTTCTCAATTTGTTATAATGCTTCCAAGTGGTTTTTCAAACATTATTTTTTATGGTTTTTAGTTTAAATAGAATATTGTTATAATTTTTTGACAAAACATAACATTTTATTGTGATAACAAATATTTTAAAAAATTAGTGTCACTTTCTTGTTTTCACTCACAAAGAAATCTATCATTATGAAATTCTTCTAATAGCCTTATATAGGCCATAGTGAACTTTCACATTGTTTAAAGTTTGTTTGTTCAAACTCACAATTGTGAGTGGATGTATTGTATTTTCCAAATTAAATGTACAAAGCAACCTCAAGCTCGTGATGAAGCTTGAGGGATTTCATAATACATCAATAAGTTACCTCGCCTCAACAAGATACAAACAACTACCCATATTCTCATGAGCACTATTCAGTCAGTATGGCATTGATGGTCCTATAGCACTCGTTCGAGTCCTTCCTTTACCCAATAGAGACAAGCAATTCCCTGCTTTCTTAAACAATCTAGGTGAAGCTAGTTGTTGAGAGAACATTCTCAAACACCCAATATTTCTTGGCCTTCCAAACTTGCTTGAACAAAATTGGTTACTCTTGGGCCATCTCTAGGGTTCTTGTGTCCGACAAGTGTGCACTGCAATGAAACAAAATGTTAGTAGCAAGCTAAATCGGATGACATTTTTTGGAGCTTTTATTGTAAAAACACTTATTATTTTGATGAATCGAGAATATTCTAACTCTTGCTTTCCAGATAAACAATGTAATTGATGAGCCACGGCTACAAGCTTCCAGATTGTATCAACCTGTCTTTAGTTAGAGCTCTTAGATTATTAGTTTTGACCACAAAAACCTTGGCTAATGTATAAAAGCCAATTTTTGTAAGTATTTTAAAAGTTTCGGATAATAGAAACACAGTGTGAGCTAACGGCGTTCACTTCTCTCCTTTGCGCGCTTCCTACTCCCTTCCCGATTGTCACATTGCAGTTCCATCTGTTACGTTGCAACCGCAGGTAAGAGCTCTACGCATTGACGTTAGCATTTCATGATATTCCGTAGCTTTTAGCGTCGCCGAGACCCGTGGTCTAATTTCATCATAAGTAGAAATTTAAGCTTCAAAATCATAAACTAAGTATAGGTGGGATATTGGGGCACCATTGCTAAGTATTTAGATGCATTCTGGGTCAAAAACGACTACGTCAAAAACTCACTGCTGTTAATAATCGTGATTTTTGCACTTGACCTAAAATGAGATTTGAGACCATAAGCATGTGTGTGCTTAGGTCTTATAACATGTCCTAGAAGTTTCATAACGTTTGGATGTCGTTTGATGCTGTAACGGTTGTGATTTGTTTGTCGATGAGCAACTAGCTTTTGGTGATTTCTATCATTTGAGTGTAGCTTGAGTTAGATGCAAGTTGTTTGTTGTTTCCAAGAGATTGACAACCTCTTGTAGCCTCTATGCACTAGTCAAGTCAACTTCTAGATTGAAAGTTATATTTGTGGTTCTCGACATGTCTGCAATAAGATAAGAGTGAGGTTAGACACCCGTTCCACATTTTGCGCCGTTGTCGGGGATCGAAGACCTAAACTAGGAAAAAATACATGCGTCTTGTGAAGTTATCCTTTAACTTCCTCTAGGATCACCTAGAGTCAAAACTTTCTTTTTAAAATCTCATAGCTTAAGTCGTCTTTGCTGTGTAGAGGTAGCTTGGAAGTAGGTTGTACTTGCTAAGTACCTTCTAGAAAACCATAAAAAACAAGAAAATGAGTGTTTGTGGACACTTTCCACAACCCATTGCAATAGAACTTAGGAGTAGAATAAGTAGAATCCAAGGTGGGATTTCAAAACATTGCTCTATCCAAAAGAATCAATTGTGAGTTGTTTATGTGAAGTTTCAGAATTTTAGATTTATGGCTACAAATAGCACCAGAAGATTGTCCACCATTGAATCCAACTAGAGAGTATGCTTTAAAAGTTGTATGAACCAGTGGGTAAGCTTAAGGACCCAATTGACGTCAAATTTCAAAAGTTTGAAAAAACTCATATTATTTACTTTTTCTTGACATTTTAAGCCAAGACTTGACTCAGAGGCTTAACATACATCATAAAAAGAATGTCCACTAAAAAGTGGAAAAAAGTGCTCAGTTTAGGCCAAAAGTAAATAATCGTGATTATTTATTTTCAGCTATGCATATGTATAGACCTCTTTTGTAAAGGCCCATAGAATTTGGATCACCAAATTGACCAAAAACTTGGTAAAAACTGAAATTTGTACTGATTGTCAAGAACTTGAGTGTAAATTGAAAAAATTTTGTTCAAAAAACTCAGTGAAACTTGACTCATAGGCTTATATTGATGTGTTAAACAAGTGTACATGCTCAGTTGACCAAAAAGATGCAAAAAATTGTCAGAAGTAAATAATCACAATTATTTACTTTTGTCCCATTTTCTAACTTTTTTAACCAACCCAGCAATCTACTGGTATGTTAGATTAAGCCCACAAACCAAATTTGATAAGATTTGGATCATTGGAGTGAAAATTGTGGCCAAATTTGCAAAGGAGTTTGCAGACACAAAACTGTTGACCATTTGAACAAGAATTATCCAAACTTGATGAAACTTGGCCAGGGAGCTTACGTTGAGCTGCTTAACCAATCTGTGTCAAGATTGTGGTAAAAGATTGCATAAAAGTAGTAGGAGTAAATAATTACGATTATTTATATCTGCTATAAAATTGGAAATTTTTGCACATTTGAATATACCACAAGGTCAAGCATATCAAGTAGACCACACAAATAAAATTTGGTGAAATTTGGATCACAAAAAGTGAAATTTAAGCCAGACTCTCAAAAACTGAGTTTGCGGACACGAAACAGTTGATAACTTGAACAAATTTTGTTCAAACTTAGTGAAACTTGTCCAGAGACCTTAACAAGTTGAATACTTGGAAAATCAAGCCAAAAAGTATAAAAATTTGAGAAAAGTGTGTGATTATTTACTTCTAATACACAGAGACACCATTTGGAACCTTTGAGCTTGTACAGTGTTAGACCAACATAATACAGGGCCACCGGTCAATTTTGGTTTCAATTAGATCTAAATTGGTACATGTTCACTCAGTTTTCAGGTTCCAAATTAGTCCTTTGGCTTTATGCAAAAGCAGAATTTGAAATTCTCAATTGCTGACTCACCTAGCTCAATCGAAGAGATACACATAGATCAATCACCATAGTTAGCAAAAATTGTATAATCTTTGTGAAAGAATAGCTAACTTGATTAAAACTGATAAGGAATCAGGTTGCACACAAGGAATTGAAAGCTTGACAGAAGTTGCAATCAAGACAAGTGGAAGAAGTTGACAACAAGTCAATTCGACGGTAAGTACTCTATCCAGGACTTCACAAGTCTATATGAACCTTAGATATGGTCGTATACTAGCAAACCAAGGCATATTTGGAGAGACCGCTAGTAGAGTATCCACCGAAGAGAGTGTGAATCAAGACAACCACTTGGACACTATCTTTGAAGAAGTCTCAGATAATTTTTTCAAATCAACATCTAAAATGTCGTCCTATTCGATTCATTCAGAAACCAGAATGAGAGTGCGGTATGTTACCATATACATGTGGTAGTGATGTATGTGAACACACTAGGACCGCCGGGGCATTTTTTCCCTCTTTAGGAGGTTTTTTCCCCCGTGCATTGTATATACACCCATCACTCTAGGGGTATCCATCTTTCCATTGCACACTAAGTAACACACTCTCTATTGTGTGCCTTGAGCTTCCTTCGTCTTCTCCAAGCTGTGTGTGTTTCTCTGCAATCCTAATTCCAACAATTGGTATCAGAGCAAGTTGTGTCCTCCCGGGCTTAGTCGCCAGATTTGGGCTCATTTCGGCCTCCGTTTCCACTACAGGCAAGGTCTGCACAGGCAATTTCATCATTTTGTGCAGAATTTCTGTCAGTGTGGTTTTCTGCATAACAGGTGACTTATAGTCTTCTACGGTTTGTGCTATATAGCACGTGTTGTTCTTGCTCCGTTTCTCCTCTTTTCGGGCAGTTTTCACATCAAGTGCAGCATTTACCATGGCTGACAACAACAACACAGATGTGTTCAATATGTTTGCTCCTGAGGGCAGGTTGGATGGGGACAACTACCCTATGTGGGCTTATATGATGCAACATGTGCTTGTGTCAAAGGGGGTCTGGAACATTGTGTAGGGCATTGATGTACGTCCTGGTTCTGAGGATGTAGGTGATGTTGAGGATGTTGCAAGTCTTGCTGCAAGGATTGCAGCTGTTAGAGTTGTTTTGCCTACGGCAGAACAAGCTCGTTGGGATGTTAAGGATGCGCAAGCTCATGCATTAATTGCGTTGTTTGTGAAGCGCACCATTGTTTCTCACATCCGTTCAGCAAAATCTGCAAAACAGGCTTGGGATATTTTGGCTGGTCTTTATGCAAGTCGCGATGAGGCTAAAATTGCTTTGTTGCGTAAAGAGTTGGAGTCGAAGATTATGCATGAGGAAGATGATATGGACACTTTCCTTGCTAGTGTCAAGGATATCAATGAGCAACTTATTTTTGCAGGTGAAGTCATTTCAGACAGTTCCCTTGTGCAGACTGTTCTTGATGCCTTACAAGATTCTTACCAGACTTTTGCTAGTACTTGGAGACTTATGACCCAAGGAAATCCAAAAGTTGTCAAGTTTGATGCATTATGCACATTGCTATTGCAAGAGCCACTTTCTAGAAAAAACAAGACTAGGCAGTGTGCAGTTGAAGAGGCTTTTATTGCTTCTCAAAGAAAGGGTGGTAACAGTAATGCAGCCACTTCTTATGGTTCTACTGCGAGTGGCAAAAATTATGTTCCTAATGCTTCTTCTGGCAGCAATTCTTCTGGAAATTCCGGTGACAAGGGCAAAAAGAAGATGCGTTGCCATTATTGTAAAGCCAATGATCACTTGATCAAGTCGTCTCCTAAGTTGAAGGCCAAAGAGGCTAAGAAGAAAGAGGGTGGTTCCACTGCAAATGCTGGTTTCACTACAAATGCAGCCATTGTTGAGTCTTCTGTGAAAGGAGACTGTGTTCCTGATGTTGATGCAGAATGGGCTTTTAGCGCAGAGTGCACTTACAACCCTGTTGTCCATGATGCATGCTTGTCAGTTGCTACAGATTCACATGTGTGGTATTTCGACAGTGGTGCTACAAAGCACATTACCTCACATCATGAATTGTTTACCTCTCTCGAGTTTGTCCCTCATGGGAATTCAGTCACTTGTGCCAACAACACCTCTTATCCAGTTCAGGGAGTTGGAAAGATTGTGCTCACTACTGCTAATGGCAGCTCCTTCACACTTGTTGATTCACTTTATGTACCTGGGATCAAGAAGAATCTCTTGTCTGTATCCGCACTTGCTAGACTTGGACTTGTAGTCATATTTGTGGATGACAGATGTACAGTTCATGATCTCAGTTTTGGTGATGAAATTGTTGCATCTGGCCTTTTGTGCCGTGGGCTGTATAACCTCACTTTGTATGACAAGTGTGGACAAAATTTTGCAAATGCTGTTGCATATTCAAGGGCTATTTTAGATGCAAAACTTTGGCATGCACATTTTGGTCATCTGAATTTTGCCAATTTACTACGTTTGCAGAAATCTGATATGATTGCTTCTTTGCCGCCTCTTGCAGCACCTGTCAAACATGTTTGTGAAGGTTGTATTCTGGGTATAATGCAGCGTTCTAAGTTTCCAAAGGATGGTTCAGTTAGGGCCACATGCAGGTTACAGATTGTGCATAGTGATGTTTGTGGGCCCATGCAAACTCCGTCCTTGGACAATTACCTGTACTTCGTGACTTTGATTGATGATTACTCCAGGCATGCGTGGGTATTTCCGCTTAAACCGAAGTCCGAAGTTTTTATGTGCTTCAAACAATTTCTGGCTATCGCTGCTGGCTATGGCTGAAAATGTCTCGAAATGTACTATGGGCACCCTCCGTTTCGATCGAGGGGGGGATTATATGTCTCATGAATTTAATGCATTTCTGGCTAGTCGTGGGATAAAACACCAATGTACAGTGCCTTATATACCTCAACAAAATGGTGTTGCTGAGAGGAAAAATAGGTCACTGACGGAAATGGCACGATGTATGGTCAAAAGTCAAGCTTTGCCGCATTCTTTTTGGCTTGAGGCCATCATGTGTGCCACTTATGTACTTAACAGGTGTCCTACGAAAGCTTTGCAGTCTATTACTCCATATGAAGCATGGCATGATAGAAAGCCTTCTATTGAGCACATTCGTGTTTTTGGCTGTTTGGCATATGCTTTGGTGCCACAAGTGCAGCGCAAAAAAATTGGATGATAAGGCTGTCAAATGTATTTTTGTTGGTTATAGTGCTGAAAGCAAAGGTTACAGGTTGTATCATCCGCAAAAAAAAAACGTATTCTGGTTTCTCGGGATGTAGTGTTTGTGGAAGATTCTGTTCAGCCCTTGCTGTCATGTACTAGAGATAGCAATGTAAGCTCACAGGACATTTATGACACTTTGTTGCCTCTTTTCAGTGGTGGAAATACGAATGTAAGTTCCAATGAGGCAAATGTACAGCCTATGGGGGTTTCTGAAAATGTTTTAGATCAGCCTATTACTGATGCAGATGTACATGATGTACTTGATGAGGAAAGGGCTGAAAATGAGCAGGCTAGAGGTATGCCAAAATGGCTGGTGCACACTTTGCGTGACAGTAAATTGGATGCACCTTTGTCTAGTCATACTTGTTCAGGATCTCGCCATGCATCTTATGCATCATATTGTTATGCTTTGGCTGTGTCTATTTTACATGATGTTGAGGAGCCTCTGTCTTTTGATAAAGCACAGAATTCAGAAAATTGGATGGCTGCCATGCAATCAGAATATGATGCACTTATAGAAAATGACACATGGACTTTATGTGATTTTCCCACTGGCAAAAAGGCCATTGGTACGAATCGGGTTTACAAGTTGAAACGCAAGCCGGATAGTGAGATTGATTGTCATAAGGCTCGACTTGTTGCAAAGGGTTATGCACAGCAAAAAGGCATAGATTATGAAGAGACTTTTGCTCCCACTTGTCGTATGACTACTGTGCATTTTCTATGTGCATTGGCAGCTCATTTTGGTTGGGATGTACATCAATCAGACATTGTTACTTCTTTCTTGAATGGTGACATATTTGAGGAAGTTTATGTAACGTAGCCTCGCGGTTTTGTCATAAAAGAACAAGAGGACAAAGTGTGCAAATGTAACAAGGCTTTGTATGGGTTGAAGCAATCTCCTCGTGCTTGGTATGATAAAGCTGACACTCATTTGGTCAAACAAGGCTTTCGTAACAGTCCAACAGAAAGCACATTGTATGTAAAGCGTGAGGATGATGTACTTCTCATTGTAGTTCTTTATGTTGATGATTTGCTGATCACTGGACCAAATGAGAGACATATTGCTGAATTTAAGGTTGATTTGAATGCTACTTTCAAGATGAAAGATTTGGGGTTGTGGCATCATTACTTGGGTATACAGTTTAAGCAGTGTGATGGTGGTATTGCCTTGTGTCAGAAAAGATACATAGAGACATTGCTATGTAAGTTTGGACTTGAGGATTGAAAACCTATTGCCACTCCCATGGAAACAGGTTTGAAGTTGAGTCTACATGATGATGGCGATCCTGTTGATGTCACTCTTTACCAAACTGTTGTTGGCTGCCTCATTTATGTATGCAACATGAGATTTAGTTTGCAGTCTCATGTATATCATGTTTGAGCAAGAAGCAACCTACTGTGGCCACTTCAAGTGGTGAGGCTGAGTACAGGGCAGTCTTCACAGCTACGGTTGACTGTGTATGGGTCATACGCCTTATGGATGATTTGGGTGTTGGATAGGACACTGCCAACACTATCTACACTGACAGTCAGAGCGCATTGGCAGTTGCGAGGAACCCAATTTTTCATGCTCGCACAAAGCACATTGAGGTGCATTACCACTATGTCAGGGAGAGGCTCTCAACAGGAGAGATCAGCTTGGCTTATGTGCCAACACAGGACAACCTTGCAGATCTTTTCACAAAGGCATTGTCTCATGAGAAGCCTGAAGCTTTCCGCAAAGCTTTGGGCTTACTCCCCTTTGTGGACTGATCATGTCCTTAGGGCATGGCACTTCCCTTTACTCATGTGCCAGCTCTCGTTCACCGCATCACTCCAGGGGGGATTTGTTACCATATACATGTGGTAGTGATGTGTGTGAACACACTAGGACTGCCGGGGCATTTTTTCCCCTTTAGGAGGTTTTTTCCCCCGTGCATTGTATATACGCCCATCACTCTAGGGCTATCCATCTTTCCATTGCACATTAAGTAACACACTCTCTATTGTGTGCCTTGAGCTTCCTTCGTCTTCTCCAAGTTGTGTGCGTTTCTCTGCAACCCTAATTCCAACACGGTATAAGCACATACTCACCTTGTATAAGACTAATTGCCATGGAGCTCAGGTTTACTTGGATCCTAATGAAGAGTATGATATTCGCATTAATGACCATGACATAGAGTTTGAAGAGGAAATCAGGGCAAACAAACAAGGAAAAATGTACATGGATAAAAACGGAACTCAGTATGTACAAGTAGAAAACCCTGATGTGATAGACAAATGGAGGTTAGAAGTAAATACCATAATTCCATATATGGCAGCAAAAGAAGGACCACCGACTTTAAAATTTGAGGGATACGATCAAGTTGATTTGAAGCCTTTGAATGGCTTAGTACGGATAATCCTAGGATCGGAGTATACTGTTGGGAGGATAGAAATGTCAAAGATCTTCTATGTACTTCTCATGCCAAATTAGGACAGTTAACACCCATGAAGATCGTCTATATCTTCAAAATCAAAGACAAGGGATCAGTAGATCTACCAACCTACCTATTTAGGGATTGTTATAACAATAACTTTGTTATGATGAGTCCTGAGGAGGTGGAACAAACCAAATACCAAGGGTACTCCATAAGGGATTGGATATTGGGCCAAGGACCATAAACTATTCTAAGAGATGAACTCTGCGAGAGATCTTTTGAGAGTAATGTTGAAAAACTCAAAACTACCTCATCACGAAGAAAACCGGGTGACACTGAAGCCAGTACAAGGCTACATGAGTCACTATTTCCAACAAGCTGATTTGAAGGACTCGGAATAGGACCAACTGTCAGGAGATCGGGAGTTGAACCAAATAGATGTGTCAGACCAGTTGATTTTCAAAAATGGGTCAAAAATACAGTGGGTCTGGGGATCCATATGACCACTTAGCAAGCTTTAAACAAGTGCTAAGAGCAAAACGCATATTTGCTTTCTAAACTCAATTCGAGGGATTTGGAATGACATTAGAAGAAAAAGCACTGACATGGTTCCAAAACATTCCACCAAGGTCAATCATGGACTTAAATACATCAGCTCAAGGATTTGTAGCTGCTTGTTCCAAAACGAGGATCAAATACAATATTGTAGCTCAAATCTATAGCTTCAAACAAAAACAAGGCGAGCCTGTTAGGGATTGTGCAACTAGAATGAAACAATACATTACAAGATGCCCATAACTAGAGATACCTGCAGAAGAAATATTAGTATCATTGTTTCTAGAGGGACTGCTAAACAAAGAACTTCATGCTATACCGTATAACAAGAAACATATGGTCCTAAAAGAGTGTGTGTCAGATGCTATTGACTTAGGAGACAATTGTGATATTTTCAATGAAGAAGATGTCCCTAAGGATAACCAAAGTGAGAAATCAGCATCCACCAAACCAGCACAAGTGGGAACTGTTGCTGCAGCACCGCTTACAGCCATAAAAGACATTCTCAAAAGGATGAATGAAATGATGAATAACATGCAAAAAGCACCCATGAGGGGACCAGGACAAGGTATACTCAACAGAGACAACCAAATTGGTCACAAAAATGGTGTGAAATCGAGGGTAAATGGACCAACCATGAGAACAAGGAGTGCTATTATCGACCAAAGTATGATGGGAATGTTCAATATGTGCCTATGAGGCTACAAGGACAACCCATGTATAGATATAAGCCTAATATGGCCCTAGCTCAAAGACCACCGATGGGTATGGAAAGACCTCAACTCGTGTTGGGTAAACAACCTCCATATCGTAGACATAATGCGGTGCCTGTAAAATACATGCATTCAAAAGGAGTCATAGATGAATAAGCACTAGTGCCTGTTACACCCTATGGTGAGCCTAGTCCCCATCTACAGTAATAGTAGAAGGAGATTGGTATAATTCACATCCACCCCCAATGAAAGAACCTGTGACTTATACTACATCAGAGCTTGCACTGATGTACTATGTAGACCTGTGATGGTAAGACCCATGATTAAGCCAAGGGCTAGAAACTGTCATAACTGTGGTACAGATGATCATTAGAAAAATGAATGCCCAGAGCCTGACAAGAAAATTAAGCCAGTTGAAGCTGTTTGTATGCAATGTTGCAAAAAGAAAGGACACTTCCCTGAAGATTGTCCAAAAAATCCTTTAAACAAGGGTAAAACAGTAGTGAACGTAGTCCAAGTGATACTAGTAGCTCATCTGAGAGTGAACCTATTGTTCCAAAAAAGGTAATCACCAGAGCCCAAGCTATGAAAAAGAAACATAACTCCTTTGATGATTCATAGAATACTAAAATTTCCTCTCAAAAGACCAAGAGAAGCAGAAGTAAAAGGTATAAGATGAGAAAATAGAAACAAAGGGTTGAAATCGAGGAGAAATCCAAGAAACTATTGCAGGAAAAAGTGAAAGAAACTGGAAGTGAAATCAAGGAAACCACAATGATATCTGGAGGATCAATTTTGGTAGACAAAACTTTTGAGCCTATCAATGCAGCCTTGGAAACTTACCAAGCGGGACTTACAGCAGGCCAAAACATGAAAAACAAATGGAAAAACTATCCTTCTCCAGATATGGAAACAGCTAAGCTTGAAGCTTATCAAAATTTGGTGAGAATTACTCAAGAGATGCTGGAAAAACAAAAACCCAAGCTTGAGAGCATGGCAAAACCTGAGGAGCTTGTGGTAGGAACCAGTAAAGAGAAATTCAAAGTGGTGGTAGAACCCCACCTTGAAACTAAAGAGCCAAAACTTATAGTGCCTAACAGTGAAGATGCCTTAGATGGAATTCCATTCGTAGAAGAAGACTGGCCAAGACACTTATGGAAAAAAGTTAAAGAGATTAATGATGGGAGCCTAACTCTAAAGTCAGCTCCTATAGAGGAATTTTGGCTAGACAATCTACCACCTGATATGGACATGGATATACAATCCTTGTATGGGGATTGCAGCTCTGAAGCTTTAGGAATGTCTAAACGAATGGCTCTGAAAACACTACCCTCTTACTTGGAAGATAACGAAGATGAATCTATAGTGTGTAAAACCACTCAGATAAAAAGAACGGAACAGACCCTAGAGGTAGACAACATCGATTCAATCATGTGTACACCCATTCAATGCACTCTTACTTTAGGAGGACTGTTAAAAATCAGACCATATTTATGGAATGATCTACAGAAAACCCTAGAGAAGGTGGGGATAACAGGGCTAATCATGAAAAATTTGGAAAAATTGAAACACGAAATGGATAACAAAGAGATTAGATCAGCTCCAATGAAAAAAGTTGGAGAATACTATGAAGGAGAAGAAGGAAACACAACCCTTCCAGTGAGATATAATGATATAGAAACCATGGCAATAATGGATAGTGGGGCAAGCATAGCCATAGCCACAAAATCAGTATGGCAATCATGGGGAAAACCAGCCATTAGACAAACTCAAATGAATTGCAATTGGTTGATGGACACATCAAAAGACCCTTAGGACTGCTTGAAAAAGTAATAGTTAATTCCTATGGGATTGATTATCAACACAATTTTGCAATAGTGGAATTTGGAAAGAAACTCAAATATGAAATCATCTTGGGAAGACCTTTCATGCGACAAGTACAACTCATCCAAGATTGGGGAAACAATTATCTATACTTAAAGCAAGTGGGATCAATAAGAATGGTTAATCTATGATCACACTTATAGAGATGTCATGAAAACTAAGTCTCTTAGGCTAAAACTAAGCTTCCATCTTGGTTGAACAAAGACACACCTATTTGGATGTGCGGAGCCTCAGAAAACGGGAGCTTAAAACGAAAAGAATGTAGCTTAGAAAGGGATTTCACAGATGAAGCCTATGTACCTGAATCCTTTCCAGAGCATTTGTTTGAGCCATTTGAGTGGACTCAAATTTTAGCAACCATAGATGTATGTGTAAATATGTCTATGCCTACTCAATTTTGCCATGAGGATGGGTATGACATAATTCCCATACAAATGATCTCAACCCTTCACATTGAAGACGAAATTCAAGAATCCAAGGACTTTATGAAATCGCAATAAGTCTTTTTAGACCTCTACTATGATGCAACAGATGAGTTAGAAGAACATTCATCTACCTCAGATGATTCAGGGTCAGAAAAAGAACATGTGAGAGCTAAACTACTCATGAAAGGAGGGGTGGAAAAGTTTTTTGATTTTTTGAACCAGAAACCAAGAAGACAGAAACGGTACAGAAGAAAAAGAGACACGGAAACTTGAAATCTAGACCTATGCCATCAGTCTCCAATAGGACACAGTTTCTGATGCAGATAGATACGCATGATTGTGTCAAGGAAAAAATCACCGGTAGATATCCTTTAAGCGAAAAGCAGGAAATATAAAAAAAATTGAGAAAAACAAGAAAGGAAACTCAAGCAAAACCTAAATACAAGGACAAGGATTCAACCATGACACAAGTTGAATAGACAAAAAAGTATCATGAGTTGAAGAAAGCTCTAAAGGAGATATATACCACTGAAATGGAAACCACTGAGGAGGAAGGTAAAAATGTAATGACTGTTCGCTCCCATTACAAGAAATATATTCTCCAAGACCGAAAAATCATAATCGAACAACCTGTCAGGGAACTAAGAAAACAAGGTGAATCCTACAAAGGACCTGAAAAGGCAATCAACTTTTTGGTTGACCCCAAAGATAGGCATAAAATTGCCTTTGCGACTGAATGGGGTATTTTTGCCTATCGGGTTATGTCTTTTGGGTTAACTAATGCTCCTACCACCTTTCAAAGATTGATGATCCATGCTTTTAAAGAATACCTTTGGATTTATTGAAAGTATATATACATTATTTATGCTTACATTAATCAATCCGGGCTCATCATTTTGAACACCTCAAAAAGGTATTCAAAAAATGTCAACTTTATAGGATTTGCTTAAATCCTAAAAAGTGCACATTTATGAGTAGACAAGGGAAAATTCTTGGACATATAGTGTCTAAAAATGGCATAGCTAATGATATGGATAAAATTCATGTTATTGTTGATTTGCCTAGATCGAAACAATCAAAGGGACTCAAGCTTTCATGGGACATTGTGGATATTACAGACGATTCATTTACATGTAGCTATAATTACAAAACACATGTACAGCTTGATTACACTCTTTGAATGGACGGATGAGTGTGTGAAGAATCCTTCATGAAGCTTAAGCAAGCTCTCACTTCAGCTCCAATATTGAAAGCATCAGATTGGAATAAGATATTCCACATAAATGTAGATGCTTCCAATTTTGCCGTTGGGTGTATTCTAGCTTAACCAGGAGACGGAAAAATTGATTTTCCTATTTCTTATGCTAGTAGACAGTTGAATATGGTAGAGAAAAACTATACAACCACAAAAAGAAAAGGATTAGGAATGATCTATGCCATAAAAAAGTACATACATTACCTATTAGCTAACAAATTTGTGTTCTCTATGGACCACCAACCCTTATTGTACTTGGTCAACAAGCCATGCAACATAGGAAGAATAGTGACATGGTTCATCATTCTTTGGAATTTGATTTCACTATAGTTGTGAAAAAGGGCACCGCTCACCAAAGAGCAGATCATTTATCAAGGATTATTCTAGGAGAACCACCCAAGGAAGTAAACGATGACCTACCGGATGCATATCTATTCTCTGTGGAACTGATACGTCGATGGTCGAAAAATATGGTATCATTGATGACCATAGCTCAAGTGGATTTTCAAATATCACTTCCTATTGCAATCGAATTAATTGAGCAATCGGCTATGTATCAATTACTAGCTGGAAGGCTATACAAAAAAAATCAAGATGGAATATTGCTTTTGTGTATTAGTCCTGAGGAGAAAAATCAATACCTAAGTCAAGCACATAGTACCATAGTAGGACTTCACTTTGCGAAAGACCAAACTATGCGATGGATCTTGAGACTTGGAGTATTTTGGCCAATTATGAGGAGTGATGTTCACTCATTTGTTAAAAAATGTCCTCAATGCCAGAAACAAGCACCCATACCTCATGTGACATTGTTCCAATTATCACTTGTTCCTAAGTGGAGTAACTATCTAGTTGCTTACTTATCAAGAAGAATATTTCCTGAGGATATGAGTAAAGTCGTCAAAGAGCAATTGAAACTAAAGCAAGAGACTATGCTCTTATTGGAAACCAATTATATAGAAGAGGAAGGATCAACATCTATGTCTTTGTGCAAATGAAGATGCATATATGAAGGAGTACGAGCGGAAGTGCGACGCGAGAGAGAGTGCGAGAAGAAGAGCACGACGATATGGTGAAATCGCTCTACTGTAATGTGTAGAGCATAGTGAGTTCTTATTAGGTTTTAACAAAAGAATATGTGTACATACCTGGCGGCCCGCCCACTTACCTGGGCGACCATATTGGGCTTTATACCCCAACAACCTCCCACTTAAAGTCCAATGTGGTACTTTAAGTGTGAGAGAAGCTACTATACAAGCTAATATACAAGAGATGTAGAGAAGTGATGTACTACCCTACACCTAACTGCTTGCGAAAATGCGCAAAGCTCTCTGAGGGAAGTCCTTTTGTAAGTAGATCAGCAGGATTTTCTGTGGTGTGAACTTTGACAAGCTGAAGTTGCTTATCCTCGAGCATTTCTCTGATGAAATGATACTTCACATCCACATGCTTTGTCTTTGAGTGATAAACTGGATTGCGAGCCAATTGTATAGCACTTTGACTATCACAATATAACACAGGCATCTCTTCTTTGATTCCCAAATCTGTTACTAGTCGATTAAGCCAAATTGATTCTTTGCATGCCTCTGATGCTGCAACATATTCAGCCTCTGTAGTAGACTGAGTAACACAATCTTGTAATCTAGAACGCCATGATACTGCTCCACCAGCCAATGTAAAGACATACCCTGACGTAGACCTTCGGTTGTCTAAGTCACCTGCATAATATGAGTCTGTAAAACCCTTTACACTTAGCTCCTGACTCCCATAGCATATACGCATACTCTTTGTAGGTTTCAGGTATCTCAATATTCCTTTCACTGCCTCCCAATGTTTCTTGCCTGGGTTTGACATGTATCGACTTACTACTCCCACTGCAAATGCAATGTCTGGGCGAGTAGCAATCATTGCATACATCAAACTACCCACTGGAGACGCATATGGAATCTTATCCATTTCAGCATGTTCTTCCTCAGACACAGGACAATCTTGTTTGCTAAGTTTCACATATGGTGGCAATGGAACACTCAATGCCTTTGCCTTCTCCATATTGAAACGTTGCAAAACCTTGTCAATATACTCTGTTTGAGATAACCAAATCAACTTCTTTGATCTGTCTCTCTCAATGTGCATACCAAGTATATGACTTGCCTCACCCATGTCTTTCATGTCAAACGATTTTGCCATCTTTGACTTCAAAGCTGAAATTTCTTCCAAGTGCTTGCCAGCAATCAACATGTCATCCACATACAAAATAAGGATCAGCCAACTGCCATCCTTAGCCTTCTTTGTATATAGACAGTGATCGAACTCACTACGTTTGTAGCCTTGAGAAAGCATAAACTTGTGGAATTTATGGTACCATGCCCTCGGTGATTGTTTTAAGCCATAAAGACTCTTTAACAACTGGCATACCCAATCTTCCTTGCCTTTCTCAACAAACCCTTCTGGGTTCTGCATGTAAATTTCCACATCTAAATCACCATGCAAGAACGCTGTCTTGACATCCATTTGGTGCAACACCAAATCTAATATGGCAACCAATGCAAGAAAGCATCTCAATGTAGTCATCTTGACCACCGGAGAGAAGACTTCATCAAAGTCAATGCCTTGTTCTTGCTTAAAGCCCTTGGCAACAAGCCTTGCTTTGTACTTTGGCTGACTATCATCAGCGGTGATCTTATACCTGTAAACCCATTTACAGGGTAGAGCCTTTTTGCCTCGTGGTAATTTAACTAGCTTCCATATCTGGTTTTTATGCAGAGCTGTCATCTCTGACTGCATGGCCAATTGCCAATTCTCGGAGTCCTTCATTTGCACTGCTTCCTTGTAACATGAAGGCTCATTGCAATCAGTCAACATGACATAGTTCATAGATGGAACAAACCTATCAGGAGGTCACGTGACACGTCCAGATCTACGCACAAAAGGTGGCTCAGGCTCAGCCACAACCTGTGGTTCCACTCTATCCTGTCCTTGCTCCTCTTGAGCCCTGACATTTTGTCTTGCACGTGCAGGTCCATCTTCTTGGAAGACAACTCTTCTAATCTCCTCAACCCTCTCTGGTTTAGAATGATATTTGGATTCATTAAAGTGAACATCATTGCTGTGGACAACCTTTCTGCATTCGGGATCCCAAAGTCTGTACCCCATCTCACCAGAATTACCATAGCCTAGAAAGATGCACTTTCTACTCTTTGGCTCAAGTTTGTTCCTAAATTCCTTTGGAACGTGAGTATATGCCTCACAGCCAAAGACTCTGAGATGCTTGTATGAGGGCATTTTGCCTGACCATACCATCTCTGGCACTGAATCCTTCTACATAACCTTGCTAGGAGATCTATTTACAAGATGAACAGCTGTTGATACAGCTTCAACCCAAAACCCTTTTGGCAGATGTGCATTAGACAACATACTTCTGACCTTCTCTTGTATGGTCCTATTCATCCTCTCAGCAACACCATTTTGAGGAGGATTGTAAGGAGCAGTAAGTTCACGTTTTATACCTTTTGACTCACAAAAGTCTTGAAAGGCCTTTGAAACATACTCTCCACCATTGTCAGTGCGTAAGCATTTAAGCTTCTTGCCACTCTGATTCTCCACAAGTGTCACAAACGTTTTGAAAACACTAAACGCTTCATCCTTGTGCTTGAGAAAGTAAACCCATACTTTCCTCGAGTAATCATCTATAAATGTCATAAAGTAAGAAGCTCCCCCTAGAGATAGGTTAGGCATAGGTCCACACAAATCTCTATGAACAAGTGCCAACTGTGTATCTCTTCTACTGCTTCTATGCTTATGTGGCTGCTGTGTTTGCTTACCATACAGACAATGTTCACAGAATTCAAAATCATTAAATGAAAAACCAGGCAAATAACCAGAACGAGACAAGATTTCCATTCCCTTCTTGGACATATGTCCTAACCGGCTATGCCACAAAGAAACGTTCGGCTGCTCGGTTACATTGATTACATTTTTAGAGACATTTGATACATAAATCATGTAAAGTCCTCCAGACTTTACTCCATGTGCTACTGTCATAGAACCCTTGGATATCTTCCACATGTTCTGTCCAAAAGTGGTGACGTAGCCAACATCATCAAGTAAACTTGTGCTGATCAAGCTCTTTGTAATTGCGGGAACATGTCTCACATTCTTCAGCGTGAAAGAAGAGCCATTCTGAAACTTCAATTGAACATCTCCAACACCTAAGATCTCACATGTCTGCCCATTGCCTAGCTGAACATGATCTTTAGTGGTCACATAAGAGGTAAACCACTCCTTGTTTGGAGACACATGAAGTGATGCCCCTGAGTCTATAATCCAGTCACTCAGTGCATTTCCATCAGATGCTGTAAGAAGAGCTGAGTCCATTGTATTCTTCAAGTAGATGTCTCCTGACCCTAGACTGTCATCCTCTGCAACAGTGTTTGTCACATTTATTTCTTGAATCTTCACTGAGGACTTGTTCTTCTCACTATGGTCTTCAACTTTCTCTTTGCCTTTTTCTGCTTTCCATTCTCTGCAGTCTCTTTTCATGTGACCCTTCTTGCCACAATGGTAGCATTCTATGTCACTCTTGCCTTTAGCACTGCGGGACTTGCTACGAGACTGATTCCTCTTTCCACCTTTGTACTTTTCTTTGGTCCTTCCCCTGACAACTAAGGCTGTTCCTTTGCCTTTGTCCATTGTCTTTCTATTGGTTTCTTCAGTAAGCAGACTTCCTTCTACACCTGCTATGTTCAAACCATCTGGAGGTGCAGAATTACTCAAAGCTATGTGAAAAGTGTCCCAACTTTCCGGCAATGTGATCAACAGGAACACAGCTCTAACAGGTTCATCAAACTTGACACCTTGAGCTGACAACTGACTGTAGATTGTGTTGAATTCATTCAGATGATTGGACATAGGTGTCCCTTCTTTCATTTTCAAGTCAACAAGCTTCTTAAGCCAGTATACCTGTGAAGATGCACTCTGCTTCTCATAAAGATCACTCAGCTTTAACCATGCTTGATAAGCCGACATCTCGTCTGCTACATTGAAGTAAACGCTTTCTGCCAAAGTCAGCATAATGGTAGAAAGTGTCAATTCATCCATTTCTCTCCATTCATCTTCGTCCATATCTTCTGGTTTTATCCCCTTGAGCTTTATAGGTTTTATCTGCTTCTTTTGTACCAACACGTGCCAAATCTACTTCTTCCACAATGGGAAATTGGTTCCATCCAGCTTCTTGATATTGTAAAGAGCAGTGTCCTGTGATCCAGCCATAGCTACGCTTCACAGTAGTTTACTTTCCTGGGAAAAATTCGGCAGAGTTTCCCCTGTAAACTGACCTCTGAACCAATATCAACCTGTCAAATGAACCAAGAAAGCTTCAGATTCTGCATAAATTTCGGCAGAGTCTCCTTTGCAAAATGGCTCTGGTGTACTCAAAAACAGACCAAAAAATAGCTCAAAAAACACTGTCTCTCTGACACTGTAAGCTGCGGGTAAACCTGTACTGTCTCTGACTATCCTGTCACTGTCCTGTAAGCATAGACTGCAATAATGCCTCAACGGCAGTAAAGCAAAGATGCAATCCCAGCTGTCTAACTCACAGTCAATACATCCTAGCTGCCTATCTACGGGTGCTCGAGGGATCGCTCCAAGACCTGTATCACCGAAAGGATCTCAACATTCGAGAATCCCCCAGCTCAATAAAACCTCACTCGACCCTCAACAAAGGCTGCAGTAAATCTGACAGTACATAGACTTCCCACAAAGTCATACATCCACAAATTTCCCACTGTATGTTGTAACCGCTGTGGCAGTTGTTTGTTGCGTGACTCACAGCCAGGAAACCCTCAACAGACATACATCATCTCTGACAATATATCCCATGTGGAAGTACCTACAATGTCAGGATGAAATCTGGAATATCAAGCAGCAAACACAAGCTACCTGATGAACTAGTGGATGTCGCCTACAGTCTGTGTGTAGATGCGCCCGTGTCGTATGTGACATGCCTCCAAGAACTGTGAGCCGTCCTTCGATGTGTAGACAGCCACAAATCAACACTCTGGGAGTGTCGATATCCTCAGCACCTGCAGTCGTAGGCCGAAACACCCAAATTTGCAGAGTCAGATCTGCACCCGTCGAGACCACGTAGTCGAAAATGGCCTGCGCAGACCTTTGTCGAAGCCGAACGGTGGTCGAGATGACCTCAGAATGAAATTCTGAGAACACCAGGGCCTTCGGGCTCTCCCACAAGATTTGGGGCCGTGTCTTCGCCTGTCGAATTTCACTCCAATCTGAGCTGGTGACTCTAGCCTCCTGCAGTGCTGCCCCGAGCCTCGATCTGAGCTCTGATACCAGTTGAAGGAGTACAAGCGGAAGTCCGACGCGAGAGAGAGTGCGAGAAGAAGAGCACGACGATATGGTGAAATCGCTCTACTGTAATGTGTAGAGCATAGTGAGTTCTTATTAGGTTTTAACAAAAGAATATGTGTACATACCTGGCGGCCCGCCCACTTACCTGGGCGACCACATTGGGCTTTATACCCCAACAATATATTCCCATTATAGAACAAGCACATGCTGAATTAGCTGGAGGTCACTTTTCTAGTGAAACCACCGCAAGAGAAATCTTAATGGCAGGCATATGGTGGCCAACACTTTTTGCAGATACCAAGAATATGTTCAAAGGTGTGATGCATGTCAACGAGCTAAAATGCCAACCCGAGTAGATAGCATGTCTTTAAGACCAATGATGGGGGCTAGAGCTTTTGAAAAATGGGGTATATGCTTTGTTGGGCCAATACATCCACCTACTTATAGAACCCAAGCTCAATATATCATTGTAGCTACTACGGACTATTTGTCCAAGTGGGCAGAGGCTAAAGCAACGCAAAAGAATGATGCCAGAACCACAGCCGCATTCCTGTATGAGAATGTGTTCACAAAATATGGACTGCCAATAGAAATTGTCAGTGATAGAGGAACTCATTTCCTTAATGAGGTAATTGAGTATCTGCTTAATGGATTTATGGTCATCCATAACAAATCGGCTCCCTATCACCCACAAGCAAATGGACAAGCTGAGCATATGAATAAAATTCTTAGCTCGGTACTGACTAAAGTGGTTAGTTCAGGATGGACAAATTGGAAAATGAATCTCCATGCCGCTCTATGGACTTATAGAGTTTCATTCAAGACAACTATAGATGCTACAACCTTTAACCTTGTTTATGTTCTTGATGCCATACTGCAGATAGAATTTCTATTGCCAACACTAAGGGTAGCTAAGGATCTTGAGTGGAATGAATATGAATTGTCAGAGAGGCTTGACGATTTAGAAAATCTTGATGAGCAAAGGCTAGCAGTTGTAGCTCACATCTATGCACAAAAGCGGAAACAAAAATAGTTTTTTGATTTCCATCTAGTTTACAAAAATCTTCAAAAAAGGGGACTTAGTTTTAGTCTATTCCCTTAAGCAACACATTCCCAAGTTTAAGAAAAAGGGAAACAAACCTTTTATCATTGAAGATGTATCTCCAAGTGGAGCAAATAAGCTATCCACTCTAGATGGTGAACCAATGGCTAATTGGATTAGTGGATGCTGTTTAAAGAAGTACAATTTACTGATAACCAATGAATCGCTAGAAAAGATGCATACAACAAAGCAAAGAAAAATAAAACGATAGCAGGTTATTGATGAAGCCCAAGAGGAAGCAGGTTATTGATGAAGCCCAAGAGGAAGCTCACCTTTGAGTACTCAAAAGGAGAGTTGCTCTCAAAAATTCAACAAACACCTACTCCCATCAACACTCTAGAACTAGATGAACGACTTTGGGAATAATTGAAAGATGCAGTATCAACAGATGATGAATGGTTAGATGGAATGGACCTTCGCATCAAAGTACAGCTGAACAATCATAGCACAAATGCATTGGTCGATACAGGAGCTCGGGTAAATGAAGTCAATTATTCCACGCACAAGAAAGCAACAAGTCAGACTTTGACAGCAGGAATATTGACTATTAAGGGATGCAACAAGAACCCAACACCGACACTAGGAGTAGTCAACTTCAATGTGATAGTACATGGATGTTCATTCCCTCATCAGTTTGTATGCTTATCAGATGAACACATGAATAAACAATGATTCTTGGAATCTCATGGATGCGGACGTACAAGGCAGTACCAAATTGGGATACCAATCAGCTCAAGCTATCACCTAAAGGCGGACAACTCTTTGTTCCAATTTCACCAAGCAAAGAGGAATGGAAAGGAGGTTATCAGTAGATCAAACCACAAAGAAATCAATCATCTCCATCCTATAGACAAGAAAATGCTACAAGTAGCATGCAAGGAGTCAGGCAAATTTGGGTACCAAAAGCACAGCTTAAGGACAAGCCGATTCAAATATGGGTGCCCAAAACATCATCTACTGTACCAAAGACGGTTCCAAGGTTCAAAACACAAAGAGGAGTATCTTCGAGCAAGGAACCTAAAACAAGATGGATTTGGAGAAAAAAGGAGCACTTATGCCTCCGCAAACTGTAAAACCGATGAAGCAGTTGAGGGTTAAGTCTCAAAACACTCAACCACAACAGTTCATCAATAAAAAACCAAGATACCAATGGCCGATAAAATCTCAACAATCATTATTATTGATAGAAACAGCTTAGGAAACCATCATGCCAAAGCATCCAGATGGTACAATAAAGCAAAGAGCAGGCAAGCTACAAGACTTGCTCTTTAGGAAACAGCAGCAGCAGGAAACCTCGACCCAGAAACCCTTGAGTTAATTACTCAAGACCCAACTCTTGTACAGCATAATGGTTTGAAATGCATTGATCTTTAAAGCAAGGTAGAGCCAACCAAGGCTATGCATAGACACGATTGTTCAACCCATGCACACAGTCGTCCCGGAGTACGCCATCTAGGAGGGGTGGAAGGGAACTAAGTAATTAAGGGCAATGTTTGCAGAAAGAGGAAAAATTTTGATGTTAATGTGTGATTTTTGAAAAATTACCTAATAATGCCCTTTCAAAATCATCAACAGGGGTAATATTACTGATAACATCTCTCTGATGAGTGTAAATAGTGTATATACTATCAAAAAATCATCAAAAAATGGTCTTTTTTTGTTATTTTCATCATTTTTGTTGATATTGGGACTTAAAAATGGATAAATCCACCAAAAAACAATAAAGCATTGTTGTTCAATGGATTTTCTTAATTATTGATTTTTCACTTTGCTTTTTTAGCGCATTTTCTTATTTTCTTTGATATTTATAATAAACATGTCAAAAATTAATAATAAATAGTAAATGAGCTCAGATGGAGAAACTAAAGATACACTGATGATCAGAAGGACAAGACGGACAGGCACAAGAAATTTCAATCAAATCGACAGATGGAAGCGGGAAGCCTAAATTAGGTTGCCAAGGCCTACTTTCGCAAATGCTTGTAGAATGAGCTAACGAAATCCGATGAAGAAATTTTCGAGTCTAACATAGACTTCACGGCCTAGAAGGGCTAACAAGGGAATTTGGGGAAAATTAGTTTGGGAAATACGAGTATAGATATCCAAGGTAGCCCAAAATCACCTCATTTCGACTAGTCACTCTTGGAGGAGAGAGCTCTCGACCTTCTTTGCGTGCGATTCCCGAAGTCCACAGTCGCCCTTTTGCAGTACCATCTCACACGAGACATGAGAGGTAAGTTCTAAGCTTATCAATGATCAATTCTATATGTCCCGGCATCAAGTCTAGGCTCAAAAAAGAACCTAGAAACCAACAGTGCACGAAGTCCTACGACCAAAAATTAACCATAGCAGCCTATCAGCTCAAACAAATTCAACAAGACTTGAACTGTAGCATGCCCCCATATAATAGAACACTTCTATATCACTAGATGACCATTCGGCAGCGATCGAGGGGGTCCCAAGTAGAAAATCTAGGTTTTTGCTAGATGCCAGAATTGGATTCTGACTCCACAGGCAGCTTATAGACTGGGTCTATACACAATGTACATGGATGGTTTCATGAAAATAGTCAAGGCAAGCTCTCAAAAAGCAGAAAACATCTTGAAGGCTATAAAGCGTCAAATTTGACATATGAAGTCAAATTGACTCCAAATGAGCCAAAAGTGGATGGGTAGCATCAGGACTATGTAGCGGACAAGTCCATAGCTTCAAAAGTGACTAATCAATTCCACACGCCATCTAGTCACAAAAATCGATGATTTCAGAGTCGACAAAGCATGAAATGATACCGACACGACAAAACTTTATCAAATTCATTTTAGGACTTGTTTTAGATGTATTGAATATGTCTAGGTCATCAAATTGTCAAGTCTTGCAAAAAAATTGACTGCTGTATATAATTGTGATTATTTACTTTTGTGCTTACCACACTAAATGGCACGAAGAAAGAAGGCAAAATCACATATCTGGGCGCCCCTGAAGTGCTGACAAGAATAGCATATCATGCTATTGGAATGGCCGATAATTTGCTGCCAGTCCCGGATCAGAACACATGGATTGTATCCGGCAACCTTATCCAAGAACCATGCGTTCATCAACAAGGGTACATAAGTCGGACAAAGAATCTGCCAAAAGCTCCCACGAAGCTCATAGCAGTGAGAGCTCGGACAACGAGGAAAGGCGGGCAAGAATTGAAGAAATGAAACAAGAAAGTAGTAGCCACACATCAGGAAGAACCTCAGCAAAAGAAGGCGAGGTTTGAAAGAAAAAATCAGACTTATGAAAGGAGCCGCCAAGCTGCAGGTGAGGACCTTGAAACATGGGTTCCAAGAGATGTAAGGGGACCTAGAGTCAAGAACCCTGCAAGAAAAAGAGCAGGCATTTTCTTGAACGCATGTATACAGAGGCAGAAGCCTTAAAGTTGAAGGAAGCTCAAGAAGTTGAAAGGTAAGCAAAGGAGGAAGCAGCCGAACAACAAAGACAAGCAGAGGCTACTGAACAAGGTGAGTCACATCACGACCTGGGGGAGATGTCTCCAGAACCCACTTCACCACAGCGGAGCAAGAAGACCACCCAATGCCAAGCCCAAAACCTTCACCAACATCTAAACCCAATGAGGGCGAGGAAGCCAAGGAAAAAGAGCCTGGACAGCAGGAACAGGCAGCACAAGTTTTGAACAGCCAAAAGAAATAGAACAAACTGAGGTAGAACCTTCTATGACCACCCAACCGGAAACAGTTGAGGCAACTACTAAGCCTCAAGAAGCAAAAGCAGAACCCCCGTCGCAACCACAAGCAGCCACCATAGCACCACCCAAGGAGCCACAACCTGAAACGACCAAAAGCTCTAGACAGACTCAGGTAGAGCCAGAAGATTGGGAAACAAACGACGAAGTCATCATGCAGGTTAATGCATATGCCGAGCAGATGCAATTGATGATAAAAAAAAATGCTAACAGCAGCACTTAGCCACCGCAATGCTAAGGCTAGGGAACTTGAGCTAGTCATTGATGCTCTACAAGGGGAGTTAGATGACAGGATGAACATAATTTCAGATCTACAAAGACGGATCAAAGAGCTGAAAGATGAAGCAGAACAACACCAGGTTGCAAAAGACATGCAACAGAAAGAAATGGAAGAGCTGGGAGAGCTTCTAACCAAGTTATCAGACGCCTGGAGTAGCAAAGATCAACAGCTGACAGAAGTAACCAATGAGCTTCTAACCACTACTCTGTCAGTACAAAAGATCCAAGTGCAGCTCAATGTAGCAAATGCTTCTTTGTAGTACTCTGAGCAAAGGATCAATAATCAGGCAGCCTTTTTGAGACAAATAATAGAAAATCTTGTTGTCGCTTCGATGAAACGTACAGATGAAGTCTATAAGACTTTGGAAAAGAGAAACAAAAATCTCAAGCTAGAGCTGAAGCTAGAGCAATCACAAAGATGAGACCTTGCATTGATGCGGGTCCAAAGAGAAGAGCAACTGCTGCTTTCTATTACTTGATACATTTTCATAGAGCATACTTCCACAACTTCATTTTCAAGATGCAAACTAGATTCCATTATAGAATCTAGCTCACCCATAGTATCTACAAAAGAAACTTCTTCACACAAACCCAAAACATTTTCAGTAGGCTCTAGCAACCCACTCTCTTTCATGCCTATTTGTACATTATATACATATTGCCTCTCACATCTCTTCAAATCTTCAAGTTTTTTAAAACATCCTAATCCATTTCTTGTTACCAAGGAGCCCGTTGAGAAAGTTTCACCTATTTTTGGATCAGGCAATGCCCTTTTTGTTTTTGTACCACTGCAATCCCGCTTTATAATGGTACTTGGCCTAAACCCATCATTTCCCTATGTTCATGAAATTCTTTGCTCACCTTTGGTAGAGGATGATCTCTGAGGTTGTCACGATTTTTTTCATGGTTTACACAAACTATGAGAAATTTAACATCGTGTTTATCATCTTTGCTTCGTATCCTAGCTTAAGCTGAACCATCATCCATTACCTTTGTTTCCATTCAAACTCCTACAATGTAGGGATGTCCAAGGATAAGATGATATGAAGATGTGTCATGTATAAAGAATTTTTGTTCAAACTTTACATCACCTACTGTCACCTTTACACTTGGACATGCTGCATAGAATTCACCTAATGAATTGTTTGCCACTCTTACCATCCAACCATGTTTTGTGTCCATTGACCATTTACATTTGTTGTAAAAACGTTTTGACATTATATTTATTTCAGAACCATGGTTAATTAAGGCAATGAATGGTTCTTCAAGATCACCTACCTTGACCAATGTCTCTATAGTAGTCCTTGCCCAATGGCTTCTAGAACAGTATCTCCTAGAAATACTTTGAGATTATTTCCCAGCATCATCAAATTTAACTTGCCTTACATTCCAAGAAGACTGGTAGCATCCCACCATAGCTTCATCACCTTCTTTAGCAAGCCCATGTACTCCTTGTGTCTTCACAGTATCGCCTTTAGCTTCTGGGTGAATAGACTCTCCAAGTGTTTGCTTCTTTCTCTTGATGATGTCGATAATTTCTTCATGGAATTCACCTTGGCTATGCCAAGCACCTACCCAAAGTAAACTCAGCCTTGCTATTCAGAATCCTCTCTTCTAGAACTTTCTTCAAGTCTGTAGTAGCAAGCTCAATGTCAAATTGTAGTTTGTAAGCTGGTCCTTTTGTTGGCTCCTTTTTCTTCCCTGTTGTAGATTCCTCCATGGTTACTTCTAGTGAAGGTGCCTCTTGTGTTGGTGGTGCTCACAAAGGTGTTGCATCATTCCTCCCTCCACTTCTTGTATCTCTTTTTGAAGGCCCTTCATCACCATTTTCACGTCTACCGTTTTCTTCTACAATGTCTTTAGGATTTGGTAGTTTGTAATGTAGGCATGCATAGACATTGAATCCACTAGATCAATCCACCCTGTTTCGAGACGTATGCAATCACCTACTTTATGTACAATCTCTTTTGTAAGATTTTATTTTTAAGCTAATTCCATGACATTTGGCCAAACCTACCATAATGATCACTCACCTCTTCATCACTAAGATGCTCAATTTTTACTCCATAAGTAGCTGCCTCAACTGAACATGTGGCATGGTTAGCTGCAATATGTTCAACTAAGGTTCCCTCCTTCCCAAAGTTAGTTCTCAACGGTAGACCTGCCTCTCTTAAGTGGATTTTTCCATCCTTTACAAAGAAAACATCTTGTATCAAAGCATCACTAAAACTATCACAATCCCTTCTTACATGGTCTATACTATCACACCAGATACATCTATTAACAAACCCTTCTTTGGGTTGTTGTCTTTGCCTAGGAAGCGGCCCTGATGGTTGGCCTTTTTCTTCAAGCTTTGCAAGCTTCACCTTCAAGTCACGCACTCCCTTCACAAGCTCATCTAGCATGGACTCATCAAACTTAGGAGCTATAAAAGTAGGCTTTACCATTTTGTTAAAAGTTGAGGTGGGAGGACTTGTAGTGCTTACTACCATCTTGTCCCTTCTTCTTTGTTGTTTGGCAAGCAGTGAGAAAGCACCTTCAACCTCATTCTAGTCGGTCTTTAGTCCTTGCTTAGCATCTTTATCTTCAAGAAGAAGCTCCAAATTTTCTTGAAACTCTTTACCTACATCTTGTAAGAAAATATATGTCTTCGCTGCATCTAGTGTGGCCTTTTCTGTCCTGGTGAGTTGTGCATAGTGCCGCCCAAATTCCCTAAGTAGCTCTGTTATTGATAATCCTTGCTTTGGCTTGACTACCCATTCTAAGAATGTCCTTTTGGTCACTCTCTCAGAGTCCTCTATGAAATATTCCTCCTTTGAAGCTACTTTGAGTTCTTCCCAGTTTCTCCCATGCACATCTTTAATTTCCCTAACATGTTCCCTAACTTCTGGAGCAACAACTAGCTCAAAGCATTGAATCAACTCACCTTTTGACACGCAATACAACTCCATCTCCTTCACATACTCATGAAAATACTCGATTATATCTTTGCCATTGAACTGATCGATTTTATTGACGACTGCTTATATGGATTTGGTTACTAAAATCTCCCTTCTTTTAGTGGCATGTTTTTGTTGCATGAGCATTGCAAATGCTTGAAAAATTTTCATTGTTGCTGGGTTAAAATGCATACCATGTTGCTCCACATGATCACCCATGGTTACCCACAAACTCTCATCTTGGAAGATTTGCATCGGGTTCAGCAAAAATATGTCAAGAAATTTGTAGACTTGCCAAGAAAGCACCGGGCTTTTGGCTATGAGATTTTGTGAGAGAACTCCAAAAACTATATGAAGGAGTTATACCATAGATGCCATGTTTGAAAGGAATTGCAATCAAAGAATCCCCACTCTTTCTCTCTTGCACTCACACACACAAAGAAAGAACACAAACGAGCATATCAAAATAACACAAAGATGAAAACATCAAGGTTATGGTCATATCGTATCATGGATAATATGAAAGGGTTGTTAGGTGAGATAATGGCGTTCAATCTTTGCGGATCAAACAGGCTACAAATTGTTCTTTGGAACTGTAGTTTAGTGCTTACTAATAACTATGATATAAATGTTTTGTCTAGTAATTGGGGTTAATTGTGTGTACAAATCCTCTTCGTTCATAGCAAGATAACTACACTTATATCAAAAGACAATTTATAGTTTAGAAGGGGTAGTATGATGGGATCCAATGAAAAAATTATTTGATAATCCTTTCTGAGACAAAGAGAAACACTTTATGCTGTTGAAAGTGTATTTTATGGCTAATCCATACATTAATTGTAATAGATCGCACAGAGTGGAAGCGATAGAAATTTACATAACGTGGATTATTTGTCTAGGATAACTCTTGTATGTGAAAAATGTAGATGTAAAGAGAAGAGACGTTTCGCTCCCAAGCCCTATTCTTGCATGTATGCAATAAAGATACTTCAAGGATAGATGTACATGTAGAGGGGAGAGATGTAAACTAGTATTTCTTCACAAGAAGGTTGTTCATAGAGCATTGTTGCTTGAATGCCTTCCAGAGAAACAATTAGGACACAACAGAGATGGAGATAGGAGTAGAGGTAGAAGTAGTAGAAGACATGGAGGTATAGGTTGGGCTTGGAGATGAAAAAACAAAAATAAATCAACAAAATAACAAATCAAAAAACACCTTACTTATCAACCCCTTCAAGAGCATTTGCCAATTTGATGAAGACGGCAAGAGACAGAATGTTTCGGCCTTGATTGATTGGAGTTGATGTTTACAAGGATACTTTCAAGTTTAGCTAGCCTTTCTCAAAGGCACGTGTAGGGCTAAAGGCTAATTTGGCATGAATCCTCTCACTCCTTCTTGAATGATTTTCAAAGAAAAAGAGGGTCATTTTTATAGGTGAAGGTGAATCTTAATTAGAGTGGAATTAAGTGCCAATTGCAATTAACCTTTTCAAAGCTGATGGTATAGTGATGATAAAGCCTTCTCCCCACCACCTTGGTTTTTTGCATCATGCCCAAGTGATGACTAGGTCTAAAAGATGCCCCTAGCCATGTAGGTGGTTACCTTAGCTAGGATCCAAGTAGGTGATAATTGCTAATAAGTGATAATGTACAAGGGTAGAAAAAGTTAGTAGTACTAATTTTGAGTGTGTGTGTGTGTGTGTGTGTGAGTGTTTTAGAGCCATCAGTGGCCCATTTAAGCCCCTTGGATCATACTTTTTGGTCATAGGGCCGTTTTTTGGTACTAAAAATAGAGGAGAGAGAAATGGTCACCTTAAAAAAAGTAGGAGAGAGAGTCAAATTCGAAATCTTCTTTGGACTCTTGTGGAGAGGACTTATGTGTCTTCCCCTAGGTCCCATAGCCCTTCCTTTTGCATGTAGTCCACACCTCCACAGGGCTTATTAGGCCCCATTTCCTTGAGTCATCACCCACTTGTCCATTGAACAATGTTTTCAATGTCTTGTAGCCCTTCCACCTCGGCAAATATCATCCTTTCATATTCCCATTATTCAAAGGTGAGGACAAGTGTGTCTCCTCTTCCTCTTAAGTTTTCTTTGAATCATAGAGATGGCCCTTTAAGCCTTGTCCACTTCTTCCAGAGTAGATTCTTCTTCTTCTAGGTATATAAAAAAAATCCTACTAGAGATATTCAAAAAGAATTATGAGAAAATTATGAAAAACATATAAAAGGTATTTATATTAAGAATTACATTAGCTATAGGATCTATCTAGAGTATGAGATATTAATGAAATTGTAGAATGAAAGCATCAACGCTTTTTATTCACTAGCAAAAGTAAAAATATGTTACCCTTCAGATAAATACTAGGATACAGTAGAAAGCCTATACTTATACTTAGAAGTGCATATGTACATTATGGAAAATATTCTCATGCATTAATCTCTTAGCACTCGTTCCCACTATGTACGTGTCACAGCACAACGACGGTATCTTTGGTGGCTCTATCAAGTCAACCAAAATCTTTGGGGAAAGGATGTTCTCCAACCCATAAATTGGTTTCTTATGTTTAGTAATGTAGAAGACAAGGTCAACTTGAGAACTTTCTGGTAACTCAAGTTTAAATGCTATGTCCCCAATCTCCTTAAGGACTTTAAAGGGACCACAGTATCTAATATAAATTTTGTCACACTTTCACGTTTTCATGGTTTTTGACTTCGCAAAAACCTTTAGGAATACAAAGGCACCTTTTACAAAGGTAACTTTTGTTACCATAAACATGTGGTAGTGATGTGTGTGAACACACTAGGACCGCCGGGGCATTTTTTCCCTCTTCAGGAAGTTTTTTCCCCGTGCATTGTATATACGCCCATCACTCTAGGGCTATCTATCTTTCCATTGCACACTAAGTAATACACTCTCTATTGTTTGCCTTGAGCTTCCTTCGTCTTCTCGAAGCTTTGTGTGTTTTTTTGCAACCCTATTTCCAACAATTGGTATCAGAGCAGGTTGTGTCCTCCCGGGCTTAGTCGCCAGCTGCTCCAGTACACGCCTGCTCACTTTCTCCGATTTCAGTGAGCTTTCGCGAGCATTTGCAGGTCGATAAATACTTTGGAAGAACTCGTAGAGCTTGGTCTGCTTAGATTTTCGATTTGGGCTCATTTCGGCCTCCGTTTCCACTACAGGCAGTACTGCACAAGCTATTTCTTCGTTTTGTGTAGAATGCCAGTTTGCTGCATTTGCAGAAATCTGACATGGTTGCCTCTTTGCCACCTCTTGAAGCACTTGTCAAACATGTTTGTGAAAGCTGTATTTTGGGTAAGATGTGATGAGCGCGTGTAGCGCGTACGGAGTGTGTGCAAGAGAGGGGAAGAAGAGAAATGGGGAAGGGGAAGATGCACAGGCAGCCACTGTGTGGGTTAGTGGAGAAGAAAGAGAAGACTCAACTCTACCTCTTTTTCTCCCTATATTGATTAGGTGAGAATCAAGTGTACAGGAGTGGTTTCCCACGGCCACCTGGCCTACACCCCAACAACCTCCCACTTGAAGGTCATGGTGGCCAATAGTGGCATTAGTATAGTTAGTCTAGACAAAACTGATGAAGCATTGCCGAGGCTTCATCCTACACCATAAGTTCTATACAATGTGTAAATCGCTCCGAGGCTACTCGCTCCGAGGCTAGGCTCTTTGTGAGAGCATCTACCGGGTTGTCGTCAGTGTGAACCTTGACAAGCTCGATACGCTTGCCAGCCAATGCATCTCGTATGACATGGTATCTGACCTCTATGTGTTTCGACTTTGAGTGAAACACTGGATTCTTTGCCAAAGCAATGGCACTCTGACTATCACAATGTAGTACTGGAACCTCGTGAATGCCCAAATCTCCCACTAGACGAGCCAACCATATGGATTCCTTGCTGGCGTCAGACGCAGCAACATATTCTGCCTCAGTGGTAGATGAAGACGTGCAATCTTGTAGACACGATCTCCAAGAGATAGCTGCTCCAACAAACATGAACACATAGCCAGATGTGGATCTTCTACGATCCACGCAACCCGCATAATCCGCATCCGTGTAACCTACAATAGATGCATCACTGTTTCCGAAGCGTAAACACTTGCTAGCTATACCTTTCAAATATCTGAGGATTTTCTTCACTGCTTCCCAATGCTTCTTGCCAGGGTTTTCCATGTACCTACTAACCACTCCCACTGCATGTGCAATGTCTAGTCTTGTGGCTACCATAGCGTACATCAAGCTGCCAACTGCTGAAGAATATGGTACTTTCACCATTTCCTCTTTCTCGGCCACTGTCTTCGGAGAGTCTTCCTTGCTAAGTTGGAGTATGCTTGCATTGGGGTACTCAATGACTTCCCCCCCTGCATACTAAAATGTTGCAAGACTTTGTGAATGTACTTTTCTTGAGATAATTCCAGAATTCCACGTTGCCTGTCTCTCTTGATGTGCATACCAAGAAAGTGATTGGCATCTCCCAAATCCTTCATGGAAAATTGAGTGCTTAGCATCTTTTTCAACTGATTTATTTCATCAATTGATTTGCCTACGATAAGCATATCATCTACATACAAGATCAAGATGATTAAAGAACCATCGTTCAACCTTTTTGTGTATAAGCAGTGATCCTCTTGACTTCTAATTTAACCCTGAGACTGCATGAATTTGTCGAATTTTTGATACCATTGCCTTGAACCTTGCTTGAGGCCATAGACTGCCTTTTTCAGTCTACAAACCAATTCTGTCCTCGCGGGGTTTTGGGTTTCACATACGAAGCCCTCTGGTTGTTTCATGTAGACATCTTCATCTAGATCCCCGTGAAGAAATGCTGTGTTCACATCCATTTGGACAAGTTCCATGTCCTGGATAGCAACCAAGCCAAGCACGGTGCGAAGTGTAGTCATCTTTACTACTGGAGAGAAAATCTCATCAAAATCCACACCTTTTTGCTGCTTGAAACCCTTGGCAACTAGACGAGCCTTGTATCTAGGCTCGGGATCTTCCGTTGTATACTTCTTTTTGTATACCCACTTGCAAGGTAAAGCATTTTTGCTTTTTGGTAATTCAACCAAATCCCATGTCTCATTAGCCACAATCGAATTCTATTCTGATTGCATAGCCTGCTCCCACTTAACGCTATCCTCCATTTGTATAGCTTCTTTGTAGCAGGTTGGCTCTCCACTGTCAGTGACCAAAATGTGGTGTATACCCGGCTCAAGCCGCTCGGGCGCACGTGATACTCTCTTAGAGCGTCTCAGTGCCTGACTGCTGGACTCCGCTCTCTCCGGAGCAATAGTAGTATCTTGCACTTGAGGAGTGGGTGCAACACTACTGAACTGAGTTGGTTTGGAGGCTACATCCTCAAAACGAACACGTCTGTACTCAACATCTTTGATGGGCTTCTTGTGCATTTTTGATTCATTGAAAATCACATGTGAGCTACGAATGACTTTGTTTGATTCTGGGTGCCAGAGACGATATCCCATCTCTCCGTTTGCACCATAGCTAATAAAGATGCATTTGTGTGATCTGGGATCTAACTTCCGACGAAGTTCTTTGGGCACATGTGCATATGCTTCACATCCAAATACACGTAAATGCTCATAGCTTGGCCTTTTGCCAGTCCATAATTCCTCTGGAATTTTGAAATTTAAAGGAGAACTAGGTGACCTGTTGATGATGTGCACTGCTGTCAGAACAGCTTCCCCCCAAAATTCGGGAGTAAGCTTCTCTATAGACATCATAGAGACAACTCGCTCTTGAATCGTACGATTCATTCTTTCAGCTATCCCATTTTGTGCAGGTGTGTATGGAGCAGTAAACTGCCGCCAAATGCCTCTTCTATTGCAAAAATCCTTGAACTCTGTGGAGACGTATTCTCCACCATTGTCCATGCGAAAAACTTTAAGCTTTGTTCCTGATTGGTTCTCAACCATGGCAAGGAATTTTTGGAATGTCGAAAAAACTTCTTCCTGACGCTTAAGGAGATACACCCACACCTTTTTGGTAGAATCATCTATGAACATGAGAAACTAGTTCGCCTCCCCTAGAGTTTTATGTGGCATTGGACCACACAAATCACTGTGCACCAAGTCTAGAGGTTCTCCTAGTTTCTTATTCAATGGCGAAGATGTCAATCTAGTCTGTTTGCCATACAGACAATGCTCACACAATGGAAAGTCCGTGTAATCTAACACAGGTAAGTAACCAAAACGCTGAAGTGTTTTCATTCCCTTTTGGCTAATATGCCCTAGCCGGCTATGCCACAACTCAGGAGACGGCAGCTCGGCAACATAGATAGAGTGTTCGTCGACACTCGAAACAAACAAAGAGTACAGGGATCCGTTTTTATTGCCTTTCATCATGATAAGGTTGTTCTTGCGGATCATCCAAGAACGATTACCAAAAACTGTAGTGTAGCCAATGTCATCCAATTGCCCTATAGAAAGCAAGCTTTTCGTAAGCTTGGGCACATGTCTGACATTCTGTAGCACAAAAGTAGTGCCATTATGCATCTGAAGTTTCACATCACCAATGCCAATAATGTCAAGCTCATAGGAATACCAAGCTTGACAATTCCATGCATGGATGCATAAGAGGAAAACCACTCTCTATGCGGTGTGACATGAAAACTTGCACCAGAATCAAGGATCCAATTCTGTGCATAACCCTCATCCTGTGCAACCAAAGCATCTGGAGTTAGATCTGAAGTGAAAATGAGAACATCTGAGGCATCTGTTGTCGCCTCGGCATGAATCTCTGTGGGCATAATGAGCATCACTGGAGGAGGAGCATCCTCTACTGCAGTGGTAGGCATGGGAGACTCAACAATGTTGAGCTCCTCAATTTTTACTGTACTTTTGCCTTGCCAGAATTATCCTTTTGCATGTTTTTCTGATCTCTTAGGAAACTGCGACAATCCTTTTTGTAATGACCCTTCTTGTGGCAATAGTAACACTCGACATTTTTGGCATTGCGGTCTCTACTTTGGTTCCTGTGTCTGCTAGGACTACGAGGATTCCGCTCTCTACTTTTGCTTTTGTATTTGTTCCTGTCACGGCCTCTTGGCTTTGTTGAACTGCCAGCCATATATGCATCTCCATGACTAGCATTATCGAGAGATTTACGACGAATCTCTTCAGTGAGCAACGCATCTGTGACAGCATTGAATTCTAACTTGCCATTCGGAGTTGAATTGCTAATGGCTGTGCAAAAGATATCCCATGAACTGGGTAGAGAGCATAATAAGAAGATAGACTTGATTTCATCGTCAAACTCCTTAAAGCCTTGAGATGTCAGCTGACTGAACAAGGAGTTGAACTCATTTAAATGACTGGAAACTGTGCTACCTTCTTTCATGTTGAGCTTCATAAGATTTTTCATGAGAAAAACTTTGTTGGATGCACTTTTGCTCTCCCATGCTGAACATAAGCTATCCCAAAGTTCCTTGGTTGTTTTCTTCCCTATGATAGTGAAGAAGACTGATTCGGCTAGATGTAGACGTATCGTAGCCATGGCTTTTGCATCCAAAATCTCCCATTGAGCTTGTGTATAATCATCATCCTCTGCGCGCTCTTTCAAAGGTTCTGAGAGGCCTTTGTTTATCAAAACATCTTTCATGCGCTCTTTCCACATGGTGAAGTTGCTGCCATCGAACTTTCGAATGAAATACTCCTCCTTTTCTGAAGAAGAAGCCATTGCTGATAAGAGGGTTTGAGAGGTGCCAAACTATGGCGAGAAGCTGTAGAAATTTGGGCAGAGTAACCTTTGTAGTGGAAGTAAGATCTCAACCGAAATAGACTCAAAAGTGCCAACAATGGAAGTCACGACTCGCGGGAAGTAAATCCGGTAGAGTTTCCTTTGTATGAGGAGTCAAAACTCAACTCAAAATGCATATAAATGTGCCAACTGCACTAATTGGGCATCTGTTGCACAAAACAACTGCTATGTGAGTGCCAACTCGGTGTCAAAAGCATAAATAACCGTCCAGATACATATCCTATGGCGAGGGTACCGAAAAGGGGAACTCCAGCTACCTGTAACACCGAAAGTGTCTCAACATTCGAGCACACCCCAGCTCAAAGAAAACCTCACGCTATCGACCCTCCAAAAGGCTAATGCAGACACAAATGGACTAGCCACAGTCTCAGAAAGGGCTCTTCCGGTCCGAGTCTCAGAACGGCCGAGAAAAACTGCCAAAATAGCCAAAAATGGCTCCACACGAAGTACAGTGGGTAGTGTCCGCAACTCAACATACATGAGTAAAATCGCGCTCAAACAGGCGCCAAGAACTGCTGTATGCAGTGAAAGTGATCCCTGCGGGGATATCTGCTCTCAAAAGAGCTCAGTAGCACTAGGTGTGCTCACAACAAAATGCATCTGTCAACGCATGTGTCCGCAGAGAATCTGCTGTCAAAATGACTGCCAAATCGTCAAAGCACTGTGTCTGGTAATCTGGAGAATGTGTGAGTGAATGGGCTGAAAAACCCCCTGTAGCCTGTAACCTGCGTGTCGGTGTCGCTATGTGCCGATTTCTGCCGCCGGGCAGAAATATGCTAGTCAAATAGCCGCCAAAGGTATCGTATCCGTAAACTGTGTAGTACATGGCGATCGGTGCGCTCGGGGCCGATGCCGGGTGTCACTTCTCCATGATAGAGGTACCTCACCCGTGCACGTCGCAAGCACGGTCGTCGATTGCGGGAACGCGCTCGTGTGGGGAAGCGCCCGGTGTGGGTCGGATGTCGAAAATCCGCCGCAATGAGGAGTGTCGAGCCGGTGCGCATGAGCGGTGTCAATGTCGATGTCGCCTTCCGCCGCCGAGCAGAAGTGGCTAGCCAAATAGCCGTAAAACGCCAATGCTCGAGCGGTCAATACCGAGTCGGATCGGTATCGATTGCAGATTTTGCTCGATCTACGAAGATTGCCTCAAATTTGTCGGACTCGGTCGCTTGTGCTCGCTTGCAAGCACGGTGTCAAGCTCTCTATCTGTCTCTCTCACTCTCTCTCAAGCTATTGTCTCCAAGGTGGCTGAAAAGAGTGCTTCTTGTCGCTGTCAGCTGTGTTTCAAGCGGGATCAAGGAGTCCGGGCGGGGGGGGGGTCGTGGACTTAACTACGAGGTGATTAGGGGAGGTTGGTTGAGGTCTCGCATGGGAGAGAGCCCTTGCACACAAAGAAGTTTTATGGCTTTTTTAATAAAAATCAATTTCTCACTCAAATCTGACGAGCTGCAGGGGGTTATGGGTGTGTGTGTGTGTGTGTGTGTGTGTGTGTGTGTGTGTGTGTGTGTGTGTGTGTGTGTGTGTGTGTGTGTGTGTGTGTGTGTGTGTGTGTGTGTGTGTGTGTGTGTGTGTGTGTGTGTGTGTGTACCACCACCATCACAAGCTCGCTGCCTTGCGGCACTGTGTGTGTGTGTGTGGACGTCTTGCTCTGCCCTGGTCAGTGCTGCCTGAATACACACACATAGGCTCCTCTGCTCACGGCATTGCTGCCTAAATTACTGCATTGCTTGGCCTCGACTGCTTGCACAATGCTGTTGTTCCTAGCTTGTTTGCCCAACTTCACCTACTCATGGCCCGAGATCACTTGCAAGCCTTCTCCTGCTCTATTTTACCCGGTTGCAGCTCTCTCAAGCCTTGTTTTCTTGAGTCACTGTGTGTGTGTGTGGCTACTGCAATCCAAATCCCCCCAATTGTGCTCAATTGCCCGAGTTTCCTACTTCAATCCCCCCAAGATCTGTCGACCTACCTGCTCACGGCTCTTATTGCCCAATACAGGCTCTGCCCAAAATCCCATGCTTGGATTTGCACCAGTCTCCTACACACAATGAGTGTGTGTGTGTGTGTGTGTGTGTGTGTGTGTGTGTGTGTGTGTGTGTGTGTGTGTGTGTGTGTGTGTGTGTGTGTGTGTGTGTGTGTGTGTGTGTGTGTGTGTTCAACACAACCACACAACCAATTCCCTCCTTTTCTCAGCTGCCTTCAACTTGCTTTTGAATGCCTTCAAAAGATGCTCGTAATGCTAGAGCGTTGCCAAATGTACTTGCTCCTGCTGCTTGAATTCAATCCCTTGCTGGAAAGGAACCCCTGCCTTGGCTGCATACCCCAATGTTGCGACTACAACCGAATCAGGTGTCGCAATCACAACATCACACTCTACTGGAGCCTCCTCTACCAAGATCTTGCCAAAGATGTGCAAATTGTAAATCTTGAGCTTCACCCCAAAGTCTCTGATCTTCTGAGATGGCTCGATTCTTCAATCCCTTGCAAGCTTCTCTGCTCTCGCCTCTGTCCACTCTTTGGTCTCCTCGCTACTACTGCCTGATTGCAATGCCAATTCCATGGCTGGGGGATTTAATTTTCCTGCAGAGTCTTGCGAAGCTCCCCAAATCCCAATAGGGGTTGCTGCATGCGCGATGAGCCGAGGCTCGGGGTCGGATACCCTGAGCTCTGATACCAATTGATGAGCATGTGTAGCGCGTACGGAGTGTGTGCAAGAGAGGGGAAGAAGAGAAATGGGGAAGGGGGAGATGCACAGGCAGCCACTGTGTGGGTTAGTGGAGAAGAAAGAGAAGAATCAACTCTACCTCATTTTCTCCCTATATTGATTAGGTGAGAATCAAGTGTACAGGAGTGGTTTCCCACGGCCACCTAGCCTGCACCCCAACAAGATGCAGCGTTCTAAGTTTCCAAAGGGAAGTTCAGTTCGGGCCACATGTAGGTTGCAACTTGTGCATGGTGATGTTTGTGGGCCCATGCAAACTCCATCCTTGGGCAATTACCTGTACTTCGTGACTTTCATTGATGATTACTCCAGGCATGCATGGGTATTCCCGCTTAAAGCGAAGTCCGAAGTTCTTATGTGCTTCAAACAATTTCTGGCTATGGCTGAAAATGTCTCGAAATGTACTATGGGCACCCTCCATTCCGATCAAGGGGGGGAGTATATGTCTCATGAGTTTAATGTATTTCTTGCTAGTTGTGGGATAAACACCAATGTACAGTGCCTTATACGCCTCAGCAAAATGGTGTTGCTAAGAGGAAAAACAGGTCACTGACGGAAATGCACGATGTATGGTCAAAAGTCAAGCTTTGCTTCATTCTTTTTGGCTGGAGGCCATCATGTGTGCCACTTATGTACTTAACAGGTCTCCTACGAATGCTTTGCAATCTGTTACTCCATATGAAGCATGGCATGATAGAAAGCCTTGTATTGAGCACATGCGTGTTTTTGGCTGTTTGGCATATGCTTTGGTGCCACAAGTGCAGCGCAAAAAATTGGATGATAAGGCTGTCAAATGTATTTTTGTTGGTTATAGTGCTGAAAGCAAAGGTTATAGGTTGTATCATCCGCAAAAAAAATGTATTCTGGTTTCACGGGATGTAGTGTTTGTGGAGGATTCTGTTCAGCCCTTACTGTCATGTACTAGAGACAGTAATGTAAGCTCATTGGACATTTATGACACTTTTTTGCCTCTTTTCAGTGGTGGAAATACGAATGTAAGTTCCAATGAGGCAAATGTACAGCCTATGGGGGTTTCTGAAAATGTTCTAGATCAGCCTATTATTGATGTAGATGTACATGATGTACTTGATGAGGAAGGCTGAAAATGAGCAAGCTAGAGGTATGCCAAAATGGCTGGTGCACACTTTGCGTGACAGTAAATTGGATGCACCTTTGTCTAGTCGTACTCGTTCAGGCTCTCGCCATGCATCTTATGCATCAGATTGTTATGCTTTGGCTGTGTCTAGCTTACATGATGTTGAGGAGCCTCTGTCTTTTGATGAAGCACAGAATTCAGAAAATTGGATGGCTGCCATGCAATCAGAATATGATGCACTTATAGAAAATGACACATGGACTTTATGTGATTTGCCTCCTGGCAAAAAGGCCATTGGTACGAAGTGGGTTTACAAGTTAAAACGCAAACCGGATGGTGAGATCGATCGCCATAAGGCTCGACTTGTTGCAATGGGTTATGCACAGCAAAAAGGCATTGATTATGAAGAGACTTTTCCTCCCACTTGTCGTATGACTCCTGTGCGTTTTCTATGTGCATTGGCAGCTCATTTTGGTTGGGATGTACATCAATCACACATTGTTACTGCTTTCTTGAATGGCGACATATTTGAGGAAGTTTATGTGACGCAGCCTCGCGGTTTTGTCATAAAAGGACAAGAGGACAAAGTGTGAAAATGTAACAAGGCTTTGTATGGGCTGAAGCAATCTCCTCGTGCTTGGTATGAGAAAGCTGACACTCATTTGGTTAAACGAGGCTTTCGTAATAGTCCAACAGAAAGCACATTGTATGTAAAGCGTGAAGATGATGTATTTCTCATTGTGGTTCTTTATGTCGATGATTTGCTAATCACTGGACCAAATGAGAGACATATTGCTGAATTTACGGCTGATTTGAATGCTACTTTCAAGATGAAAGATATGGGACTGTTGCATCATTACTTGGGTATACAGTTTAAGTAGTGTGATGGTGGTATTGCCTTGTGTCAAAATAGTTACATAGAGACATTGCTATGTAAGTTTGGACTTGAGGATTGCAAACCTATTGCCACTCCCATGGAAACAGGTTTGAAGTTGAGTCTACATGATGCTGGCGATGCTGCTGATGTCACTCTTTACCAAACTGCTGTTGGCTGCCTCATTTATGTGTGCGACACGAGGCCAGATATTCAGTTTGCACTCTCACAGATCAACAGATTTATGCATAGCCCAGGGTCTAAGCATTGGCAGGCTGTCAAGAGGATTTTCCGCTACCTTAGTGGCACTTTACATCTTGGCTTGTTTTATCCCAAGGGGGATCATTGCCGCCAGACTTACATGCTTTTTCGGACTCAGATTGGGCTGGTTGTTTTGACATGCGAGTGTCCACGAATTGTTTTTGTTTCATGCTTGGCAGTTCATGTATATCATGGTTGAGCAAGAAGCAACCTATTGTGGCAACTTTGAGTTGTGAGGCTGAGTACAGGGCAGTCTTCACAGCTATGGTTGAGTGTGTATGGCTCAGACGCCTTATGGCTGATTTGGGTGTTGGACAGGACACTGCCAACACTATCTACACTGACAGTCAGAGCGCATTGGCAGTTGCGAGGAACCCAGTTTTTCATGCTCGCACAAAGCACATTGAGGTGCATTACCACTATGTCAGGGAGAGGCTCTCAACAGCAGAGATCAGCTTGGCTTATGTGCCAACACAAGACAACCTTGCAGATCTTTTCACAAAGGCATTGTCTTGTGAGAAGCTTGAAGCTTTCCACAAAGCTTTGGGCTTACTCCCCTTTGTGGACCGATCATGTCCTTAGGGCATGGCACTTCCCTTTACTCATGTGCCAGCTCTCGCTCACCGCATCACTCCAGGGGGGATTTGTTACCATATACATGTGGTAGTGATGTGTGTGAACACACTAGGACCGCCGGGGCATTTTTTCCCTCTTTAGGAGGTTTTTTCCCCGTGCATTGTATATACGCCCATCACTCTAGGGCTATCTATCTTTCCATTGCACACTAAGTAATACACTCTCTATTGTGTGCCTTGAGCTTCCTTCGTCTTCTCAAAGCTGTGTGTGTTTCTGTGCAACCCTAATTCCAACAAATTTTCTTTGTCCTTTATCAATATACGCTTTAGGATAATCATGTGCACTATGAATGGTTTCCTTTCATGTCTTCATCATATCTTCAAGGATATCCTTGAAAAATTGAATCTTCTCCTTCTATAGGCCTACAGCCATAGGAGATATCAGCCAAAAAACATATCTCAACATGAATGGTGTAAATCCAATTGCAGAATGTTTGGAACTCTTGTAATTATATTTCATGGCAATAAACTTTGCCATTTTAATTAATCTTTCCACTACCATCCACACTGAGTTATTACCTCAGTTATGCTTGGATAATTGAGTAATGAAGTCCATGGAAATGATTTTTTATTTCCCTTGAGGAATCTCCAAAAGATAGATTACTCCCGCAACCTTGAGAAGCTCATGTTTATTAACCTGACACTTATGGCATTGCAGCACATAACTCTAGACATCCTAAATAAACTTTGTCATTAAAATTTTCTTTTAACTAGTGCATAGGTCTTCTGAATCTCAGGATGACCTGCACTTGGACTATCGTGACTTTATTTAAGAATGTGACTCAAAAGCCCATTGAGCTTTTCCCTTCAATTCATTGTGACTTGAAATCCATTTCAGACTTTTATGGTCCATTCGGACCTCAAAAGTGACACCATATAAATAGTGTCTCCACTTTTTAAGTGCATGTATTTTTGCTAGTAACTCTCTCTCTTAGGCCACGTAGTTGTGTTGGGGTCGATCTAGCTTTATACTTTCAAAGGTGATCGGGCGTCCCCTTCGCATAAGTACGGCCTCAATGCGCTCATTACTTGTGTCTGTCTTCAAGACAAACAACTCGTTTGTATCAATAGTCGATATAGGTATAGTTGCTATAACGTCCTTAATCTTTTCAAAGCTTTTTTGTTGGGATTCCCCCCAACTTATACTTTTACCTTTTGACCTCAACTAGTCTGTCGACGGGACTACGATCTTTGCGTACTCCTTCACATATTGTCAGTATAACCCCAACATACTAAGAAAAATTTATAATTCCTCAAGATTTCTTGGTGTTGGCCATCTAGAATAGATTCCACTTTCTCAAGTTCCAGCTATGTTCCCTTTTCAGACATAATGTGACTTAGATAATGAATCTTGGTCACATTCGCTTTTCTTCGCAAAAAGTTCATGTTTTCTCAATAACTCAAACACTAGACGCAAATGTTCTAAGTGTTCTTTTTTAGATTTATTGTAGATTAGTATATCAAGAAAACTACTATGAATTTTCCTAAGTACGAACGTAAAATACTATCTATAAGCATCATAAATGTTGTTGAAGTATTGGTTAGCTCAAATAGCAAAACCAAAAACTCAAAAAGTCCAAAACGGGTCCTAAATGGTACATTTGCAACATCTAATTCTAACCTAATGATAAGCAGATTTTAGGTCTATCTTTGAAAAATACCTTGACCCAAAAAATTGATCAAACAACTCATCCATACATGACATTGGATACTTGTTTTTAATTGTTATCTGATTAAGAGCTCTATAATCTACTCACACCTGCATAGATACATCTAAGTTCTTTACCAAAAGTATAGGTGATGCCCACAAACTAGAACTAGGCCTAATAAACCCTTTGTTCAAGTATTATGTCAATTGTTTTTCCACTTCATGTGCCTCAGAGTGGCTTAATCTATAAGCAAGTTTACTTATAGGTTTTGAGCCCGGTACAACATAAATCACATGGGCTACTTCCCGAGATGACGGCAAGCCATCCACTAAATCAACAAGAAATACATCATGAAACTCTTCTAGTAAATTCATGAAAGCATCTACTCAAATTTTCTTACGGGTCTCTTTTGCCTTGGATGTTTTCGTTATAAGATTGTATGCATGCCAAACAGGGTTCTCAAACATTGGGTCTCGTCCAAGGCCATCTTTTTAATTGTCTATGAAAACATCACTTACAATTTCAATTGCAAAAATATGTTTAGCTTCATTTACAACAAAAGAATTCAAAAGAGAGTAACAAGAAAATACCTTTGATGTTTGGTTTGTGCAGGCTTCTCTGTGTGGCTCTATGGATTAAATGAGAGGGGTAGAGGGGACACTACGCTCCCTTGCGGGGTGATGACCCTACCACCAGCTCGAACAACATGTTATGCAAATAACACCAAACTAGACTAGGGCCTAGGATATATAGCCACTCCTGGCCTAGGTATACGTCTACTCTAGCCAAGTGTATGACCTGAAAGTCAAGGGAACCCTCATAGTCCTACATGGCTAATGAAACTCCCAAGGCTATGGTATTCCATATCATCTTATCATAACTGTTGACCAACCCAACATTATACAGGTCTCGATCAACCTTAACTAACGAGTAGTTTAAGAGATTATGGCTAGCTCCATCGTCTATAAAGACAGTAACTCTACGGCCACCTATGGTGTCATACATGCACACCATTTCATTAGGACCTATGCTAGGCTACCACATAGCTGGTGTCACTAAACAAGCGTGATGCTCATCATAATGGCACAAAGTCACCTAACTCTCCGGAACTGAGAGGAAGCCTCTGCACCGTATGCAACTTCCTTGAAGATTTACTATGTCTCTTGGGCTCATTGCCATTAGTGCTATCATTTTTGTTCAAACACTTGGACTTGGTGTGCCCTACCTCATTCTAGCTAAAGCATCAAGTTTCCTTTCACACTTTAACATAATTCTCTTTTTTTGGATTTTGGACTTTCTTCTTTTTGAATAGTTAGTCCAATGACTACCCTGATTCCCCTAGTTTGTCCTCTCCCTTTTTCTCTTTATTCCCATCCCTACCTGATCCATCTTGTGCTCCATGATGCTAGATGTCATCATAAATTTGTGCAAATTTGATTACCTTGGATAAGTTTTTTTGTTGAAGAGGCTCAAGGTACTGAAGATAATCATACGTGAGGCCTCTCTTGAAGCCCAGCAGTGTCTAGAATGCATCAATCCCATTCAACTTGAGTACTATTTCTCTGTAGTTAGGGACGTGTTCTCCATTGAGCACTTATCCCATAACCCCCACTTTCTCTCTTATTTGTTGCGTGGCAAAAATTCCTTTTGAACATCATTTTGAACTCTACCCAAGTGGCAGGGCGAGTAGCATCCACCACTTGTACGCCTTACCAGTCAACAAGAAGCTAGCCTCTACGGCGGGCGGCACATAGGCCGCTTTTGTAGCGCATAAATGTCCAACCACTTTGCTAGGAACATATTCATTGATTTTTTTCTCCTCACCTCCAAAGCTAGGTAATTTAAAATATTTGAGTAGGGAGGAGGTTGTCTCTACGGACGACCACATAGGCACATCGGCCTGAACTCCCATGACCATAGGAGAGGCTACACTCACGCATGCCACAAGAGCTCTCCTACTACGGGAAAGAGGAGAGCCCATCGAAGTGGTTGTTGATGCATTTAGGCATGTGGAGATACTCTATAACATCATGACTACATCAGCTTGGACTTTCTCTGAGGTGATCAATTTTGTGTTAAAATATTTAAACATCCTCCTAGAGAGCTTCATCTCCGTCAGGACATCAGAGTCATCACCATCGTCATCCAAGAGGTCCTCATCATCGACCTTGGTGGCTCGGCCTCCATAAAGTCTGGCTCATCATCCAGTGGAGGGTCATCAGGGTTGGCAGCCTCTACGGGTGCACCACATCTAAGAACAGGGTCTATGGACATGCGAGGCATTTGCGGGTCACATGACGTGACTTGCGAGATCTCTCCAAAATGGGAAAAAACCTAGCATCTACGATAAGATAATTCAATCAAGGTTAAGCCCGCAATCGATGAGATAAACCCCAAAAAATCTAGAGAACTAGAGGGTGGCAGGGACACTACGATGGGTAGATTTTTTTGTTTTTTTAGGAATTTAAATGCAAGGAAAACAAGTAATGGATATTTGCAAAGACAAACGCTAACAAATGAGCAGTAAAGGAAAAATACTCATCTCCCTCTCTTTTGAGAATCGTATTATATCCGTTGTAGGAGTGTGTTCTACCAAGAGCTTCTTCTTTGCCGCAAAACTCCATTGTTTGTACGTGTGAAACGCTCCTTGTTTGAGCTTGAACTCTTAAAGCTTTTGCATTGATTAGTTCTTTGTGAATACAGAGAACAAAGAGAGAGATGTGGCAAAGCGTGGCAACGACGGCCATGGGCATCCAGTGGTGGCGGCGGTGAGCGATGGCAACGGTGCCAACAATTGATGAATGGTGGTAGCGTCTAAAAAGCAGCAACGGCGGTGTCCAAGAGGCAGCAGCAGCAATGGTACTGCAACAGGGCGCCCACCGTAGTCGAATGGGCACATCGCCAAGGGAAGTGACGGGTAGTGCGTAACGATAGGTAGCACAAGGGCACCAACGACAGTGCAAGGCGAGCGAGAGGAGGGAGAGCAAGAGAGTGCGGGTATGCGACGGTGAGAGAGGGTGTGTGTGTGTGTGTGTGTGTGTGTGTGTGTGAGAGAGAGAGAGAGAGAGAGAGAGAGAGAGAGAGAGAGAGCACTCAAAGAGAATGTGTGAGAGAAATTTTTCTCTTCGTAGCCATGGCGGACTCTCCGTGTGTCATGTATCTCTTGCAAAGCCTTATCCACACCCCCACTTAATCCAATCAGATCAAGGGGGGGTATATTTCTTGCAGAGCTTTATCCACACCTCCCCTTAATCCAATAAGATTAAGGCTTATGTGGGTCTATTCACGCTTGATGATCCAATCCAACCAAAGCTCTGATACCAATGTTAGAATGCTATAATGTTGCTATGGGCAAACCTGCCTGTGAGAGGATAAGGTAGTCAACTCTCCACCCAGCCATCGAGAGAATGAGGATTGCCCCCTCATTCTCGGACTATATATAGGTGTGTTGGCTGCCATCCCCATTGGTCCAACCACCCAGGCACTACGGCTTGGTGGTCTCCCCTTGAATTCCGTTCTTACGGCTCTACAACCAAAGGGCAGTCGATCCCGTCAGACCCATTATAGGCTACATGACAACTAGCTACAAGTCCTTGCCTTAGTCAACATGAGCAAGATAGAGAGAGTGCATACAATATCTATCCAAGCTCCTTTTACCTCTAGCTCTTTTGCTAATTTGATAATCCCTCATCATAAAGAGAATTAAGTTTTTAAAATTTTTGCTGCTCACGAGCTTAGTTTCGAGTCTAACTTTAAAAATCTCAAAAATATAAATGTGATCATTATTTTTAACTTTTTCAACATTAAATATCTCCAACTATTAAATCTACCTAAAGAGTCACTCTCATTGAATAGAAATCATTTACAATTCAATGTGAAGAGCTATACAAGAAGTTATGGAAAGGATTTAAAATCGGATGGCTACCTTATTCAATCCTTTTAGTGCTCATGTTTCCATACAAAACGGGGATGGACATTAGACAAAACGACTATGGAGAATATAACCCCGGTCCCTAGACCAAGGAGTCCCTTTGTGAACTTCAAAGTCTTCCTTTTATAGTATGATGTCAAAAGTATATCCTGCCAAAATCCTCGGATATCAAAGATTATTTTACATTCGTCATCAAGGGACTTATGTTTTGCAAAATTTATGCCTTAGCCTAGTATTGTATAATTGTTATGACCTTTGCATTATGCTAAGCATATGGAAAATTTCCAATAAACAGTCCCAAGCCACTCAAAAAAAAGAGAAATGCTTCCTTTCACAGGCATAAGTGAAAGTTTGTGACATGGTTGGTCCTAATGTTCTTGGATCCTTTTAATTTTTATGAAGCCTAAGGTTTTGCATCATGTGAATGTTGAACCATGGTCTTTTCTCAAAGATGTTTCCTTCAGTATCTTACAAGCCATCCCATCTATAATTCAGGAGTGCATTGTAGGCTAAGAATGGCATGTTCTCAAAGACAATCTCCTATAGCGTATTAGAAGTCGCCACGTGCATATATCTAAGGATGCATTATAGGCATCTTAAGAATGAGAGGGGAGAGAAAGCTCGTCTAATTCATGGGAGTCTCATAAAGCGAGAAAGCCCCTTCACAAAAATGGTGGAAGAATTGGCTTTTGTTGCATTGACACTTGGTAGTGTTGATTGCTTGTATGTGTGGTATTGGTGCTTGATTGCACAAATAGTAGCAAACCTAGAGCTCATACTCTCTCGAATGTTTTATATGCATGTGGTGATTAATGTACGATTAGATGTGCATCCTATCTAAATGCATCAAAGCTCGCTATGGTAATGATTCCTCGGTGAAGTTGAAAGTGCTCTCTAGCACGGGACTTAGATGCCCTTACTAGCATAATAACTCTTTCACTATGATTGAGTGAGACTTGAAACCTCTAGCATTGCTTGATTATAAGGCAACAAAGGTGCACACTTAGTCCTCAACATCGTTAAAGGTACCTTTTCCATGCTCTTATCAACATTAAGTGACTCCTCCAGTGATATCTTGCAATATGGAAAACGCATGATAAATTGGTACATTTAAAGTTGGAGGTATTGATTGTTTGCATTCACCAATTCTTGCATGCCACAACTACAAAATAAAGAAGCCACACAAACATTTCACATACATAGCTTGACAATAGATTCCTTATAGTATTGCTTTTTTATTAAGAATATACAATTCCTAAGGAAGATTAATAAGCACACCACGCTAGGATACATATCCACAAAGGAAGCATTCTTGTGTCCAGATGTCACCAAATATATGCACCATGTGACAGTATGTGAAAGAAGAGAGCTTGTATGTGAAAGGAAAGAACTTGTATGGAACCTTTTGTACCTAGCACGAACAAACAAAGCAAAGCTAGTAGAACATTGTTCCCGGAGTGTGCACAACAAAGCTCATCATTTAAGCAATTTGCTAAGCTAAGATGCACTTCAGATTTGAGCTAACAACGTTAAGTTGTTAGCTTGCACTGTTATCCAAGGCAACTGAAGAGGAAAGGGCTCATCTTTTTCTCTTGATTGCAAGGTCCTTATACTCCTTTAATTTGCTTTTTAATCAACCTCAATGAAATTGGGCAAGTGCCTAATAAGTTACACTCAAGCTGAAAGAGTTGAGGTACTTAACTAACTGTGTTCCTTACGCCGGTATAGGTGATCATTAGAGTCACTTGTTTGGCCGTTCAATAAATGATGCTAGTTCGGTCAAGGCATGCATCTTGTTAGTGTCTCCACTCTTTATTATACTTAAAGAAGACATAGACCTTCTCTTTCACTTCCAACGAAGAAGTCAAGGAACATGCTTTGGCACTTATCACGGTATCTTTACTCATTGATTTTGAAGACCTTGGACATCCCATGTCACTGGCACCCCATATCTCAATTGTGATTATGGTGTACAGAAAGGATATAGTGTGTGGCACTCATCCTTCCACGTAAGCTTCTAGGCATCATTCTCGTTATATTGTGCTATCTTGCAGTGTATTACCTTCCATTATCACCTATGATTTATCTATAGTAGAGGGTTTAAGCCATATCTTTCCTTTCTTGGCATGTAATTGAGAATGGAGAATACAAAATATGCAATAGGGAGAATTAAAGTGAAACGAAATGTACTATAAACGTCTACAAAAGGACAAAAGGGGAGAAAGATGAAATGAAATGTGTCTTCAAAAGGCCGACAGCTAATGAGATGTACACTCCAAAAAGTACACAATGCTGATCATCCCATGAACTCTCTCATGGGTCTTTCCAATATGGCTTCAATGTCCTCCATAGTCAGCTTTGTAGCCTCAGATGTGGTCCTCGTCTACAATATGAAAATCCTCGCATCGATGGACGTCATGAGTGGCCAAGCTGGATGACTCAATAAAGAAGGATGCCCTAAGGGTGTGATTGAGTAACCTCTACTGGGCCATCCCGTGTAGTCCCTTTATAAAAAGAAGTGATCTGTCTCTGTATGGATCCTCTACTCCTAAGGGTAGTCTCTCTAAATCTAGATGGATCTCCAGCAAAAGGAGACCTAGGCATCTCTAATCATAATAATCCGCAGTGCTAGATAAGGGGCTAGAACCCTCTCAAAATAAGCAATCAAGCCACATGTCGATGTCATACTATGTTGTGCACTAGCAAATATAATGCTCCTCCGTCTCTAGCTCTCTCTGGCAAATCTCTCCTCGAGGGTATATCTCTATATCGGCCAGTCCCTTATCTCTAACTGGTGAGATGAGATGTGCACCTTACTCGTATACTTGGGGCATGAGCTAAACCCATCATCTGTGGAGTGGAGAAGATGGTCTCAATAAAAAGCCATCTTCCTCCCCAACTCATGTGATGGAGACAAACCAAGTCCTCGCATCAAACTCAATGAGATCAACCATGATAATACTGCTAATCCTTGAATGTCAAGGTGAGGGATGGCGCATCCACGGAATACTAAAAAGGGGGCAACCTATCCATATTAAATCCATGTAGCTCAAACCAAGATGATATGCGTGCAAACTCACATGAAGTATCTCCCTCAGATGCCAAACATCGCAATGATTCAAGCGTTACTCCTACATATCTCTCACATGGGAGCTCTCAAGTGCCATGAATGAAAGACGATGATCAAATAAGAGCCTCCACTACAATCATTGGTGCACTATCTCAGCTCTAATAATCTCATGTGACCATGAGGCTTTCGCTCGGATCAGCATGGAGATCATGGATTCAAGTGGTCTCTCCATAGATCTCCATCCATCATATGTGCACCCTAACCTACTATGATGATCCAAGCTAGGCTCCCATAGCTCCACCGCATGGCTATTTGACACGTTGGTCGCTTCTAGTAATCCAAGCTAGGCCCCAATAGTTGCACTCAAATAGCCACGGCTTGGTGCAAGGCTCTTGAAACTGCATAAGTGAACATATCCTCTCCAAACATCCTCATGTTGCATATCCCCTCGTCAATCTCGCCTCTACTACCTCTCTCATAGAGAAAGTAGTCTACATACTCCACTATCTCATAAAAATAGAAGCTATATGTAAACCACAATACCATCAGTGTAAAACAATAGTACCAAACAATTGTGCCCCTGATTCTGAGTCAAAAATCTCATCAATATAACAAAGTGAGCATCCCTCCCTACTTAACCCCAATAGTAGAGTGAACAAACTCCCAAAGACTTTGTTGTCCATGTGCAATCTATCAATGCACCATCTTTATTGTGAAGAAAGAAGTGGGAGGACTGCTCTGATGGGTCTCACAATGGTAGCCGCTCTACTATTGTACATAGAGAGGATACATATTGTGTCCATGTCTCTGTCGAAATAATAACTAGGAGGGTGAGTGCTCTCTAAATGGTCGCCAAGCCTCCCTAGAGTCCTCGCTCGAGCATTTCACAAATATCTCAAGTTGAGCTAAGAAAGTTCTCTTCTTTCACTGTATAAGGCGTCAGAAGTGTATACCGGTTGCAAGAGAACAGGTTGTGAAAGCGTTAGGCTTGCAATCAATATCACCGGAAACCCCGATTAAAAAAGGTCAAAGCTTAACATCTTGTAAGAGATCAAGATGTCCCTTACAAAGCTTTTACAGAAGCACTAAACATGCAGTCTTGAAAAGTAGTAGGGACTCACCACTCCTGAGGTGATTCGACGGTGTATCAACTCAGACCCACACAAGGGATAAAGTGTATACAAGCTGCTCTTTTGTTCCAAACATTGAAATTGAATAGCTGTGACTTGGAGCACCAATGAACACGACAGAGTTTTGCTCAGAAGGACATTAAAGAGAAGGCCACAATGCAAAAAGGCCAAACACAGGGCATCTGCATGTGTTCACGCACTATAAAAGTCTAGATGTTTGAAATAAGCACCCATGAATGGCTTGTTTTCGCCAATTCCACAATGCCTGCCCAACAAAATGGTATGAAGCTATCATACTTCTCTATGCCTCCGATTTACGTCCCCGACCCCTCCCTCTTCCTCTCCCACCACTTTTCTTGGGCTCCCCTCCATCTCCTTTACTACTAGCACCCCTCCCTCCACCACTTCTGCCTCGGCCACGGCCTCGGCCACGTCCCCTCCCTCCGGATCCTTTCCCACCATCTTCACTTTCATCACTGGCCTCACTATCATCACCATCAGCTTCATCATGGTCACTTTCATCACTTTCAGCCTCCTCAGTTTTTCCCCTAGGCTTCTTTTCAGCAGGCTCCTGAGGGTTCTTCCTGGGTCGACCTCGACGCTTCTTCTCTCCATTTTGTGAACTGCCGAGGGCTGTAGTATCACCTTCAGCCTCCTCTTTCTGGATTTTTGATTTCTTACTGCTCACCTTTTCACTAGCCTCTTCATTGCCCTTCACAGGCTCTATCAGGAAAAACAAACACTCAAGACTTATGCCAGTCAAGATCTCACGACCCCTTTTGCAAGATCAGTCACCCTTACCTGACGCTGCTACATTGCCTTCAAACACAGTAAGCTGCAGCAAGCCACAACACAATCATTACTTGATCTTGCTTAGCAGAGAAATACAACCCAAATTTACAAATGTTATATTAAAAAGCTACCAAAAAAGCACAATCTAACCTTCTCAATCTGATCTTCGACTCCCTTCGGATCCACTACTACAACAGAGTGCCCAACACCACATGCAACACTAACCAGAAAATGAAAAAATCTTGTAAATATTGACAAATTCACTTTAATAGAAAGACGAAATACAGTAGACTAACCAAAACTTAATCTATGTTAGCTACGAAATCGCCCTGCCAAAACACAATCAATTGTCTATTCTGAGCGAGTTAGCCCTGCGGTCCATTATCAAGAGACACACAAACACACACACCTCCCCCCCCCCCCAGGTATGGCCTCACGAGTTATTGTACGGCTTGCCAAAACGGTTGGCGGTCAGGGCCAAGCCCGGAAGAGCTGCTAGGAGTGTCCGGTGTCCACATGCCGAAGCCGATGTTCACAGGGGTGAAGAGCGACCCGCCCTTCGTCTCACAAGCCTTCAGAGGCACTCAATTGTGACTCAACTATATTTGATCCTTATAATGTGCAGCATTAGTGCAAAAAATTCTTTTAAATACAGTAAATGACAATAAGAGCACTTTCAACACACTTCTCCTACTTGGCGCCACTCAGTCAGCCAACATACCCTCCTAAGCTAATACGACAAATGATGGCACTTTGACAACTAGTTAAGAAGACCTCCGTACCTCATTAAGTTCTAAGGCCAGCCCTTAGGCTTGGACACCCCAAGTCGGGAATCCCAATATTTGATAGCAATTAGCCAACTATTGATGTGGTTTAGAATGATTTGCAAAAGCAAATCACTATTAGAAGCCCGCTTATTTACTTTGATGTGTTGATTTTTGCCTTGTGAGTGTACATTGAGGTTGCGGCTAAGGATGGTGCGAGATCCATGGTACAGTGTTCAAACTGTAATCATGACTTGAAAATGGAAACAAATAATTCCTTCTCCTGTGGTGTGTGTGTGTGTGTGTGTGTGTGTGTGTGTGTGTGTGTGTGTGTGTGTGTGTGTGTGTGTGTATTTTCCCTAGATATCGCTCGGTTTTTGTGTTTGCTCGGTAAATCTTGCTCGGTGCTTGGTAGGACTCCCTGGAATCATCTTTGGATGGCCAAGGCAAATACTCTAGATATTTGTTGCGAGAAATCCTGGGATGTTTTTCTACCCGCCTAAGCAGCAAATCGAGCGATTTTGTTGTAGACTTCCCAAAGAGATACAAGATTATTGCATATTACAGAAATTTGACTCTATACAGTAATTGATGGGACATGCTAAGCAAGGGTTTGCTATGCATTCAGGTAACTTGACTTATCCAACAGATCAACTTTCGACAAGTGATGACAGAAGAAGAGGAAAGAAAGATGCACGTCCCCGATTGACAGAGGAACAAAAAGACGAATACCTCCAAAGAGGGAGGTGTTTTAACTATAGAGAACAAGGACATATAACCGTGCGGTGCCCCAAAAGGCCACAAGAATGAGAACGATCGACAAACTGAAATAGAACTGGGCGAGAAGATACTCGCCCTAGAACAGATATTAGATAGGAAACTGAAAGAGATACTGAGGTGCTAACACTACTCTGCTTTATGACTTTATGAATGAACAACTTTGAAAAGGGAATTCTCGAAGATGACTCTGATTTATGTGAAATTATTTTTAGTTTTTTTAAAATCTTGTTATTTATGTACAAATAACAAATGACGAATTTGCATATGAATGCAATTGGAAGCAATAACGGCTCCATAATGAACCCGGTCACGATTCAAGACAAGAATCGTGAATTTTGAATGATGACGATGACTAATGATCAATGATGAATGAGATAATTGGATACTATGGTGACCGCATCAAGAGTTCCCGACGGATAAGATGGCTACATAGAGATAAGATGACTAGACTTAATGATTGAAACACTCTAATCAGTATGAACTAAGTGTGTGATTGCGAATTGGAATTCCCAGAAATGAAACTGATTTTATGTACTCACTCATGTGATTGTGTTTGAGAGCAGGATTGGAAGATGAAATGACTGTAGCATTTCGATCTTGAGAATCTATGGACATGATCGCAATAAGAATTAGTTAATCCGACATTAGCGAGGTCCAAGTGGATCTAGATGCGATTACTAAACACGTTGCTAGGAATCATGGTCCTTCTAGCTCTTCAGACTCGAGCGAAGAAGACAGGAAAAGCAAAAAGCGAAGCAAGAAACAAAGCTTCGGAAAGGGCAAGAAAATGGCAAAGAAGGCTACATCTCGCCCAGAGACTGACAGTTCTACTGAGGACTCGTCTACAGACAGCTCAGATTCCGATGACGGAAAGTTTTATGCGAACAAGAAGAATTTTTACAAAGCCAACCAGTATGACTTTCTCGAAGATGAAAGCAAGAAAGTCCGAGAGTTTAAGGAAGGTGGCCACTCGATCAAGTTTGATACTTTTTCAGGATACTCAAATGCTTCGAAGGCTTTGTCTTTTATACAGCAGTTTGACATCGCTTTCGCGGGAGGACGCTATTCAGAGCACTCCAAGATTCAGAGAGCTGCCTCTTACTTTAAGGGGAATGCTCGTACTTGGTGGTCCACGCTTCTTTTAAACAACAGTGCGCCAGTTAAATGGCTGAAATTTAAGAAGCTTTTTATTTCTTCTTGGTTGACGCAAGAATATGAACTAGATGTACGAGTTGCTTGGAACCATCTTCGGATGACCAAGAAAGATACAATCAATGCTTATTGTGAAAGATTCTGGAGCTCTTTTCTACCCGCCTCTTCATTCAAGAAGATCTCGTTCAGAGAACAGATTGAGCGGCTTACCTTGGGTCTACCTACAGAGATCCGAAATCACTGCTTGGAACAGAAGTCAGCTTCTCTTAAGGAGTTGATGAGTCATGCGAAGCGGGGCTTTGCCATTCACTCTGGCAGTCTGACCTACCCCACAAATGAGGCCATGACACAACGAGCCGAACAGACTTCTGGGAATAAAGGTAGAATGAAAAAGAGCAACCCAGTCAAAAAAAAGGATGCACGACCCAAGCTTACTACGGAGGAGAGAGCTCGCTTCATCAGAGAGGGGAAGTGCTTTGGATGCGAGATACATGGACATATTTCCGCAAAGTGCCATGATAAGGCACAGAAAGAACAGAATGATAAAGACGATGACAGGTCTGAGAGTTCGAGAACAGCTGAGGAATGTGGCAGAAAAGGCAGATAGAAAAGCAGAACTGGTACCACATGGCGTGGGACCTGCACCGAATGTAATGAATGAAAGTATAAACTTTGCCGTTTTCGGGGCAAAGTGAAGGATCAGGAAGCTCTTTTAAAGGAGCCAAGGCCAACTTCTTTTCACTTGGAATTGGCGGCTCAATTTGGAACTACGCCCGACAGACTGACGCCAGAGGCGGAGGTAGTTCGACTGGCACCCGGATGGGATGTTGCCATTACACCGAGCATTGGCAAACTTCGTTTGCAATAACAGGGGTGTTCAGGGCACGCGAGTGACGTTCTACTCAGGATCCCTTGGTACCACAAGAACTACGCCGTGGTTGACTACCGGGCCGAGAAAGCGACTTTGATAAATGAAGGGCTTAGAGATTGTACTTGATGAACTTCAGTTTTCTTACTCATTCTTTTGGGAGAACTGAACGTTGGATAAAGGTTGAATATCTTTTGACCTGATCAAAAGAACGCCAAGATTTTTCTTTTTTCTCCACACTCATGCCGATTGCTTTTCAGAGGGCCTGAAGATCAAACCATTGATCTGATACCTGGAAGCACACCACCGAATCGACCACCTTATCGTGTGAGCCGAGTATAGAATGAAAAGATTATGAACGCAGTGAAAGACCTCTTGGAAAAGGATATTGTCCAGCCTAGTACTTCACCGTATTGCTCTCCAATGTTGTTGGTTTTGAAGAAAGACGGATCTTGGAGAATGTGCATCGATTATAGCGCTCTCAACAAAATCACCATCAAGAACAGATTTCCGATTCCTAGGATCGATGATATACTTGACAGGTTACAGGGATCCTCGTGCTTTAGCAGGATTGTCTTGAAGAGTGGATATCATCAGATCAGGATAGCGCCAGGAGATGTCTACAAGAGAGCTTTTCGGACGACTTTTGGGTTATTTGAGTTTTTGGTGATGCCTTTTGGCTTAACCAATGCTCCTGCGAAATTTAACCGGATGACGGACAGGATTTTTCGAGAGTACACGCTATTTGTTGGCACTTTCTTTGACGACATCATTGTTTTCTCCAAGAATGAGGCAGAACACAGAGATCATCTGCTTCAAGTCTTTCAAGCATTACGAGATCACACGCTAGTGATTAATGCAAAGAAAAGTGAATTTTTCCTACCAGAGATACATTTTTTGGGACACATTGTGTCAACAGCAGGAGTGCAAATGAACCCGGCCAAGATAGAGACTATCCGTGATTGGCCCGATTTGAGGAATGTCCATGAAGTTAGAAGCTTCTTGGGACTGTGTTCGTACTACAGGCGGTTCATACGAAAGTTTGCAGAGGTTGCTTCCCCTTTGCATACCTTGACACAGAAAGGAGTACCTTTTTTCGTGGGGACCCACAGAGGTGACTGCCTTTCGGACATTGAAAGAGAAATTGACTACGGAACCTATTTTGACTTTGCCAGACTTGCAGAAGTCATTTGAAGTATATTGTGATGCTTGTGGTCGTAGTCTGGGTGCGATCTTGATGCAAGAAGGCCATGTCATAGCTTACGAGAGCCGTTTGTTCTCTAGGCCGGAGATGACAGCACAAATATATGGGAAAGAGCTTTTGGCGGTTATCCACGCTCTTACTCAGTGGCGGCATTACCTACTCGGAGTGGATTTTACTGTCTTTACAGACCATCAGAGTTTGCGCTACTTCTTGTCACAGAAGAAGCTTTCGGAAAAGCAGATGCGGTGGGTGAACATCTTGTAACAGTTCCACTTCCAGATTGTCCATGTGCAGGGACAGAAGAATGTGGTGGAAGATGCTTTGTCTCGAAAGCCGTTGGTTCTGGCTATTTCCGCGATACATCATAGGAGCTTCGAGGATATGGTCGATCAGTGTGCCACATATACAAATTCTGCATATATTTTCACACGGATACGGGATGGGGAGACAGTAGCTCGATACTCCGTTCGAGAAGGCTACTTGATGAAAAAGACTATGTTGTGTGTTACACAGCCGTTGAGGGAAAAGGTTATGACTGATTGCCACTGTCCACCTTTTACAGGTCACCGCGGCATTGCTACCACCATGAAAGGGGTAGAGAGAGATTTCTTTTGGCGGAGACTGAAGAAGGATGTGAAAGAGTTTGTGCGCAGTTGCTTGGTATGCCAGAAGGTCAAGTTTGACAGGCATAAGGCACAGGGATTGTTACAGCCTCTACCCATACCCACCCGCCCGTGGGAAAATATTGAAATGGATTTCATTTTTTTTTTTCTCCCGAGAATACAGAATGATCACGATGATTTTCATATTACATGGCACGCCTGAGACGATTGTCTCCGACAGAGACCCCAGATTTATGAGTTTGTTTTGGAACGCAATTCGGGAGAACATTGGCACGCGGTTGCAGTTCTCGTCATCGTTCCACTTGCAGACTGACGAGCAATTTGAGATTGCCAATTCAATGATTTTAGATTTATTGAAGTCTTGTATCTCGGATCAGAAGACTCAATGGGAAAAGAACTTACCTTTGGTGGAATTTGCCTACAATAACACGATACAATTTTCGACGGGGAAGACGCCATGTGAGATTGTTGAAAGTGCTGCGAAGGTTCCATCCTTCCTGAGCACGAAAGATTAGATATTTGAAGCGGATGAATATTCGCGAGATTTGGATACGGCTTTTGCCAAGGTTCGCGAGACTTTGCAGGAGTCTCAAGAACGACAGAAAAAGGCAGCGGATCGCCATCGTCGCAACTTGAAACTGAAGGAGGATGATTGGGTGCTCTTACTTTTGAGAAGGCACGCCTAAGAAAGAAAAAGGGAAAGGAGAGGCTTTTTCCAAAGCTTAGTATGTGATACTACGGACCTTTCCAGATTACTGAAAAGATAAATGATGTCTCCTTCCGATTGAAACTGCCAGATACTTGGAGGATTCACAATGTATTACATGTGAGTCTCTTGAACCCTGTTAAGGGTGATGTGCTTGATGATGGGGAGTCTGATGAGCAACCCGCAGTGGAAGAAAACGAGGAGATCCTTGTTCCTGAACAGATTTTGACAGATAATGATACGAAGAAAGGTAAAGTCTGAAGGCGGTTCTTGGTTTAGTTCAAGAACTTTCATGCATTTGATTCGATGTGGATGGAGGAGGAGGACCTAGCAAACACTCCTCGGATTGTGAAACTTTACCTCGATGCTTTGGTTTAGCATAGTCTACTCCAAACGGAACCCAGAATTCAGCTTGGCCGGATATCTGGTGCAGTGGGATGCACAAGAGGAGAGTTACTCCACTCCTTTGTCAACAGATGCCTCGATTTTGATACTAAAGTCACTGATGTCTCTTTGAGCTTCAGGGTTCTTGAGAGCTGAAAGTATTCTGCTGCATGACTTTATGAAATGGAATTCCTGATTATGATATTGATTTGTTCTTGACTTCTTGTGAGTGCAGGAACTGATAGCCGAAATGACTGCAGCATTTTGGTCTGATTGATCTCGAATAGACATGGTTGCAATAGGGGTTAGTCAATCGGACATCGATGAGGTCCCGATTGGACCTAGATGTGATTGGTAGCTACATTGCCGATAAATCATGATCTAAGATCTAAATGAATGTTGAATGTCATGTGATGTGACTGTCGATTTTGTACATGTGCTAGATGTGTGTTCCTAGTACGTAGGTACTAACAGTCAGTGTCCGCTAAGACAGTTTATGGCTTTTGTCGGTTTTGCAGGCGTAATCGCGGTCGATGACAATGCTTTCAAGAGGGGAGTATGTCACAAAGTGATGACGTGGCGGACAGCAGAAACCCTAATTTCTGCCAAAAACCCTAAAATTCCTGCAAATCCTAATTTTTGCCAAAAACCCTAATTTCCGAAAATCGCGGAGGCTAAAAAAAATAATAATAATATTTTTTATTTTTATTTTTTTGGAAAATGATGAGCGACGCGAATTTTGCTTTTGTTTTTTTTTGTTAAAAAAAAGAGAAAAGACTCTCTAAGAGAGAGAGAGAGAGAGAGAGAGAGAGAGAGAGAGAGAGAGAGAGAGAGAGAGAGAGAATTGATGCTTTTGATTTTAAAAGCTTTTGGGGCTCTGCTTTTGGGCATCCCTTGTAATCTTTAAATTAGTGGTGAGGGCCTTATTTCTCAGGGCCTCTAGACGCAGAGTCTGAGAGTGAAACCCTAACCGCTCTTTTGTACTTTCATGATTGATTAATATAAAAAGAAATACCGAAAGGGCCGCCAGTCTTTGGGGCCAATATCTCTAGGCACGGAACTCCGCCGGGCCAGTGCAAATCTATTGTGATCTGTGAATTGTTTTGAAGTGGTTATTCGGTGCTGCGCGGTTGATTCTTGACTTGGAGTCTCCAAGTCTGTTACACTTTAAATATGAGGCCATGGCCTCATTCTCTAGCATGCTTCTTGGAGAAGATACAGAGTCTGGAGTACCGGCTTGTACTGTGTTGATGCAATATAAAGAAATACTGAAAGGGACGCCAAGGTTTGAGGCCAATACTCTTTGGGGTGGAATTTCACCACTCCGTGTCGCATGTCGTCTCTCTCTCTCTCTCAGATCAATTTTTATTGAAGTGCTAAAAGCCTGTTCAGTCTATTCTTTTCTATTGGCACGTGGTGCCCGTCTTGTGACATATTCTCTCAGTCTGCTGACCAGCAACTGAGTAGAGAGAACCATCAGTCTTCGTACTTTGCTCGAGCATTAATATAAAAATAAATACTGAAAGGAGCGCCAAATTTTGGGACCAATACCTCTGGGCACGGAACTATGTTGGGCCGTGCCGAATCTATTTTTAAAGTGTAAAAAAGTTGTAAACTGTTTTAAGTGATTCTCTCGTGTGTTGTGCCACATTTTCGACTTCGGGTGTCCAAGTCTGTAACAAAAAGATGTCAGTAAAGTCAACATCTGTGGCGTATTGAACTACCATATCCTCGAAGCTTCGATGACGTATCGTGGAAATAGCCAAAACCAAGTCATGTAACACATCCAGCCCTATCTGTCCGTGGACAAGCTACAACATGATCAGGGTTCAGTCAGTCCAGTCAAGTCTAGATTAGCAGTGATCGGGCACTTTTGTGAGTCTATTCGTAGACCGTGCATGCCCAGTCACTTAGCATAGATGCATATCCTCTGGTTGCACACAGCATGATCATCAGTATTCCCATCAGAATCCATCAGATTCCATCAGGGAAATTTTCCGGTGCATTTAGCCTATTTTCCCTATTTTTGGTATTTTTCACTTATTATTTTTAAGTGACTTTCCAACAAAAGTAGGTAGGGCAATTTTGCTAAGTTTTTATATAAGCAAACCCAAGTTAGCACTAATTGGCGGAAGAGGCAGCAGGAGCACATGCTCAACGGGTACCTTCTCAATAGAACCCCAGCAGAACCCAAGGACTCTAGCGTTTTTGCTCCTCAATAGTTTGGCTAGCGTATTTGGACCAGACACCGCAGATCAGCCAGCGTTTTGCATTTGCAGAGCCACGACGACAAGACCACAGTAGATCAACCTAGCGTTTTTGCATTTGCAGAACTTCGACGACAGAAACATTATTTTCAGCCCTAGCGTTTTTGCATCTGCCAGCAACCTCAGCGTTTTGCAGATCTATCGCGACAAAATCAGCCCTAGGACCAGCGTGTTCAGTTTTTAGCAATTAGACTTCGCAGATCAATTCCCGAACCTCGCAGATCTCACCTTCCCGCAGCAGTTCCTCGCCGCACGGTCAGTTTCCGCAAGGTTTACAGTTTCAGCCCGGAAAACGCAGATTTCAGCATCTGCGTTTTCAGCGCGTCGTCGTCGCATCGTCGGCATCGACATAGAGTCAGAATTCAGCAGATAGAACATTTGCAGATCTCAGCCCTTAGCGTTTTTGGACAGCAATAGAAAGATTGCAAATTCCAGCCCTTAGGTCAACTTCGTCTTCACCGTCGTCATCGTCGACATAGCCTAGACTTGCATCAATCTCATGCATACCATTTGTACCAGATTGTGCAATCAATAAGTAGACCACTCTCGCTGACGAGAGTGGGGCCTGTTTTACAACGTATCTAGTGTCGTATCTCTCTTCTCTCTCTATCTCTCAGTCTCATACACTTGCACGCACAGTGTCCATTCACTTTGTTTGTGATCATAGCACTTCCCATTAAGAACGGAAGTCTCTCCCTTCCATAAGAACTAAAAGGAACCTTGAGCACAGTTCGAAGCACTCATCTTGAGCAAAGCGCAAACAAGCATTCCGCTGCACCTAACATTGGTATCAGAGCTTTCGCAGTGTTTTGTATCACTCAAGGAAAGGACCACAAGAATCACAAGAATTTAATTTTTTTTGCTTGTTGCGGTCGCACGAACCCAAGTTCCCATTAAGAACGGAAGTCTCTCCCTTCCATAAGAACTAAAAGGAACCTTGAGCACAGTTCGAAGCACTCATCTTGAGCAAAGCGCAAACAATCATTCCGCTGCACCTAACATTGGTATCAGAGCTTTCGCAGTGTTTTGTATCACTCAAGGAAAGGACCACAAGAATCACAAGAATTTAATTTTTTTTGCTTGTTGCGGTCGCACGAACCCAAGTTCGCTTGGGCGTGTCAATTCCTAATCGTATTTTTTGAAGAGTGACAGGAATCCCAAGAAAGAAGGGCTTGTCCAGCCTCCCCTTGTGTCTCTTTTCACTCATTGAGAGCGGACCGTGCCCTTAGCGGCCGGCCAATCGACGTGAGGTGGAAAAAAGCAACCTTGGTGTGAGCGCAAGGCCGCCCACGGGTGCACCCGCGAAAAAGAGGAGAACTCGGGTGAAGAGAAGATCCTTCTCAAACACGGTTTGCAAGTGAAAGAAAACCTCAAGAACCTCAAGGACCAAGATCCCCAAGAACCCAAGTTCCTCGTGAACTTAAAAACCCAAAAACCCACAAGAACTCATGACTTCAGAATGGTCATCACTCGAAGCGGATTGGATACTTCGCTTGGAGGTGATGAGCATGAGAGAGGTGAAGAAGAATTTTCCCCACCAGGAGGTTTTTCTAACCCTTCCCCATCTACGACAAAGATTGCACTAACTCCTATGGAGGAGTTGAAGCAGTTGTCTATGGAAAGAAAGTTAGAACGCGAACAAAGAAAAGCACAAAGAGAAGCAAAAAGAAAGGCCTACAATGAAGACATGGCAACTATAGAGCGTAAGTACGACTTGCAAGAAAAAGAAAGTCAAGCAAGATTTGATCGCGAGAACAAAGCAATAGTGCAAGAGATGTTGCGACTCTTTTCTCAAATGCAAGCACAGATTCAACAAGATATTCGGGAAAAGGAGACTCTCTTAGTCTCTTCTTCTCCAAAGCATGACACACAAGATTTGCATGATTGTGTGAAGCATGATGATGATTTGATTGACAATGACTTGCATGATGTTTTGATTGACAATGATAAGCACAATGATTTGCATGATGATAAGCATGATGATTTGGATGACAAAGATAAGCATGATGATTTGGATGATATTGCTAAGCATGATGATTGGATGCCAATGACAAGCATGATGATTTGCATGATCAAGATGTGATTTCTCACAAGCATGATGATTTGCCTGATCAAGATGCGATTTCTCACGAGCATGAGGATTTGCATGAAGATGATGTGATTGTTCACAAGGATGATGTGTTAGTGGATGCTTTTTCTAGCGAAGCTAACCTCGTTGTGACTCGATCAATCATGAAGAACCGATCTTGGCTTTCGAGTCGAGGTCCAAAGAACCTCCACAAGACGATTCGATCATTCAAGAAGAAGCGATCTTGGCTCTTGAGCCTAGGTCCAAAGAACCCTCACAAGAAGTATTATGTGTTCGCATGACTGATACGCACGCATTGTACGAATGTTTCATTCGTGATCGTTTCCTGTATTTTAGTCAGCATCTTTATGTGATCCCTTTTACTAGGCATGACATATAGTATGTTGAGCACGTTTCACTCGTGAATGAGCACGAATATATGCGGATTTTTCATGAAAAGCTAAAAAGTATGTATGTAAGGAAGTCACATTCCATGTCTCTTCCTTGGCATGACACAGTTGTAGACAGAGCACATGAAAGTGTGAGCACCAAGCATGGGCATTTCCATTGTGTTTTGCCACAGTTGATTGCTCTAGATCATAAGAGAAAGATTCGATCTCATTATTTGCATATGTTTGCTAAACGGGTTGTCACTCCGTCTCTATGTTCATCTACATTGCATACACAGTCTTTAGCGAAGACAAGATTTTTTCCACTCGCTTTACATGGAATAGGTATGTTCATGGTTTTGTGTTGGAAGTGGTTTCAAGAATTTTCAGCCATGGAGATTCTTGAAGACGAAAGAAGCATGACTCTAGACGAAGTTGAAGCAAGGAAGGAGATTCAAAAGACTTTGTGTCGCTTTAGGCACGGCCCAAAGAAGCAAGCGTTGCAGACCTTTATGAAGTTCAAGTACCGCACGACCCACACATCAGAGTGGGCCGGCGAGGAGTCCCTTCGAGGATTCCGGATGTTGTTGGCGATCTCCCTCGATGCCATACAGTTCGGTACCAGTACCTCACTTTGAAAAGGAGGGGATGTCACGTGACACATCCAGCCTTGTGTGTCCGTGGACAAGCTACAGCATGATCAAGGTTCAGTCAGTCCAGTCAAGTCTAGATTAGCAGTGATCTGGCACTTTTGTGAGTCTATTCGTAGATCGTGCATGCCCAGTCACTTAGCATAGATGCATATCCTCTGGTTGCACACAGCATGATCATCAATATTCCCATCAAAATCCATCAGATTCCATCAGGAGAATTTTCCAGTGCATTTAGCCTATTTTTCCTATTTTTGGTATTTTTCACTTATTATTTTTAAGTGACTTTCCAACAAAAGTAGGTAGGGCAATTTTGCTAAGTTTTTATATAAGCAAACCCAAGTTAGCACTAATTGGCAGAAGAGGCAGCAGGAGCACATGCTCAACAGGCACGTTCTCAACAGAACCCTAGCAGAACCCAAGGACTCTAGCGTTTTTGCTCCTCAGTAGTTTGGCTAGCGTTTTTGGACCAGACACCGTAGATCAACCAACGTTTTGCATTTACAGAGCCACGGCGACAAGACCACAACAGATCAGCCTAGCGGTTTTCCATTTGCAGAACTTCGACGACAGAAACATTATTTTCAGCCCTAGCGTTTTTGCATCTGCCAGCAACCTCAGCGTTTTGCAGATCTATCGCGACAAAATCGGTCCTAGGACCAGCGTGTTCAGTTTTTAGCAATTAGACTTCGCAGATCAAGTCCCGAACCTCGCAGATCTCACCTTCCCGCAGCAGTTCCTCGCCGCACGATCAGTTTCCGCAAGGTTTACAGTTTCAGCCCGGAAAACGCAGATTTCAGCATCTGCGTTTTCAGCGCGTCGTCGTCGCATCGTCGTCATCGACATCGTCATCGACATAGAGTCAAAATTCAACATATAGAAGATTTGCAGATTTCAGCCCTTAGCGTTTTTTGGACAGCAGTAGAAAGATTGCAGATTCCAGCCCTTAGGTCGACTTCGTCTTCACCGTCGTCATCGTTGACATAGCCTAGACTTGCATCAGTCTCATGCATACCATTTGTACCAGATTGTGCAATCAATAAGTAGACCACTCTCACCGACGAGAGTGGGGCCTTCGGAGGAGGGTTTTACAATGTATCTCGTGTCGTATCTCTCTTCTCTCTCTATCTCTCAGTCTCATACACTTGCACGCACAGTGTCCATTCACTTTGTTTGTGATCATAGCACTTCCCATTAAGAACGGAAGGCTCTCCCTTCCATAAGAACTAAAAGGAACCTTGAGCACAATTCGGAGCACTCATCTTGAGCAAAGCGCAAACAATCATTCCGCTGCACCTAACATTTCGAGACAATGCATCTACCACCAAGTTCTTATGTCCTTGAACATAGACTATGTGGAAGTGGAATTGTGACAAGATGTTAGCCCACCGCATCTGCTTTTCCGAGAGCTGCTTCTGTACAAGAAGTAGCGTAAACTCTGATGATCTGAGAAGACGGTAAAATCACCTCCCAGTAGATAGTGTCGCCACTGCATAAGAGCATGGATAACTGTAAATAGCTCTTTCTCGCAAATCTTTGCAACCAACTCCAGACGTAAAAACATCCCATTCTCGTAAGCAATGACATGGCCTTCTTGCATCAAAACTGCTCCCAGACTACGACCACAAGCATCCCAATAAACTTCAAATGGCTTTTGCAAGTCTGGCAAGGCCAACACTGGTCCCGTAGTCAACTTTTCTTTGAAAGTCTGAAAAGTGGTAATCTATGTCAGTCCCCAAGTGAAAGGAATCCCTTTCTGAGTGAGTAAATGCAAAGGAGAAGCTATCTCTGCAAATTTCCAAATGAACCGCTGATAATAAAAGCACAAGCCCAAAAAGCTTCAAACTTCATGAACATTCTTAAAATCAGGCCAATCACAACTAGTCTCAATTTTGGCACGGTCCATCTTTACCCCTTCCGCTGAGACGATGTGTCCCAAGAAATGTATCTCATGCAACAATCTTTTTCGTGTTTTTAACCAATTTATGCTTCCACAATGCTTGAAAGGCCCGCAACATGTGGTGTCTGTGTTCTGCTTCATTCTTGGAGAAAACAATGATGTCGTCAAAGAAAGTGCCCACAAATGATCGGCACTCTAAAAATCCTATCCATCATTCGATTGAATGTCACTAGAGCATTTATAAGGCCAAATGGCATAACCAAATATTCGTAGAAATCAAAAGTTGTCCTGAAAGCTGTCTTATAGACGTCTCCATGAGCAATTCGGATCTCATGATATCCACTCTTTAGATCAATTCTACTAAAACAAGAGGACCTTGGAAGTCTGTCGAGTATATCATCGATCCTTGGAATTGGGAATTTGTTCTTGACGGTGATTTTAATAAGAGCTTTTTAGTCAATGCCCATTCTCCAAGATCCATCTTTCTTTAGTATTAGCAACACCAGTGTACAGAAAGGTGAAGTGCTAGGTTGGATGAGACCCTTTTCAAGAAGTTCTTCTACCTGGTTCATTATCTCTTCATTTTGGGCTCGACTAACTTGATAAGGTGCTCGGTTCAGTGGTGTACTATTAGGAATCAAATCAATCGTGTGATCCTCAGGACGAGAAGGTGGTAACTCGCTTGGTAGACCTTCAAAGAAACAGTCAACATGTGCGTGTAGAAATTCTTGTCGTACCTTTTTTAAATCAAATATATTTGACCTTTGTTCATCATTCAATTCCTTCAAGAAGATGAATAAACAAAAAGACTGACTTTTATTAATTTGGAAATGGCCGAAGCCGATACAAGTGGGACGGACTCGCGCTCAGCTTTACATCAAGTACAATCTCTCTACCCTTCTCATTCTTCAAAGTCGCTTTCCTAGCCCTATAATCGACCATGGCACTGTTCTTGTGGAACCAAGGGATTCCTAGGAGGACGTCACACCCTTCCAAAGGCATGACATATAAGTCTTCGTGCCCTAAATACCCCTGACAATGCAAACGAAGTTTGCCAATGACAATTGTAATGGCAATATCCCGTCAGGGTGCCGCTAGAACAACCTCTGCATGTGGCCCCATTTGGTCGAGCGTAATTCCAAGTCAACCCGCCAATTCGGCTGAAATAAAGTTGGCCTTGGCTTCTCCGTCAAAGAAGATGAGGGCTTCTTGATCTCGTATTTTGCCCAATGTGCAACAAAGTTTTGTGCTTTCATCCATCTGATCTAGGTCGGTCCCCACAGAATCTAGTACCAGTCCTGCTTTCATCTTTCCTTTTCTTCCGCGTTCTTCGATTGCTCTGGAACTCTCTAGCCTATCTTCTGATTGTCCATTGGGTGCCTTTTTGGGGCACTATGCGGATATATGTCCTTGTTCCCAACAGTCAAGACACTTCCTCGCTTTGAGGTACTCGACTTTCTGTTCCTTTGTCAGTCAAGAACGAGTATCCTTCTTTTTCTGAAACTTCCCTTTTCTTCAATTGTCAGTTTTCGAGTTTTCTCCAATCCTTGGTGTCAACAATTGATCAGTTGGATAAGTCAAGTTACCCAAATGCATAGCAAACCCTTCCGTAGCATGTCCCATCAGTGGCTATATGGACTCGGACTTCTCGTAAGCAGTAATCTCAAATCTCTTTGGGAAGTCCACACCAAAATCGCTCGATTTGCTGCTTAAAACTGATCTTTTTAAAAGAAGAGACAAGTAGAAAAGCATCCCATAATCTCTCGCAATATAGATGTCACGTGACACATCCAACCCTATGTGTCCGTGGACAAGCTACAGCACGACAAGGGTTCCGTCAGTCCAGTCAGTCTAGATTTTAAAGTGATCTAGCACTTTTGTGAGTCTATTCGTAGACCGTGCATATCCAGACACTTAGTGTAGATGCATATCCTATGGTTGCACACAACATGATCATAAGCATTCCCATCAGAATCCTTCAGGGGAATTTTCCAGTGCATTTAGCCTATTTTTCCTATTTTTGACATTTTTCACTTATTATTTTTAAGTGACTTTTGTTGGAAAGTAGGTTGGGCAAATTGAGTAAGTTTGTATATAAGCAAACCTAGACTAGTGTCACAAGACGGGCACCACGTGCCAATAGAAAAGAACAGACTGAACAGACTTTTAGCACTTCAATAACAACTGAACTGAAAGAGAGAGAGAGAGAGAGAGAGAGAGAGAGAGAGAGAGACGACACGCAATACGGAGTGGCGGAATTCCACCCCAAAGAGTATTGGCCCCAAACCTTGGCGCCCCTTTCGGTATTTCTTTATATTGCATCATCAAAGTACAAGCCGGTACTCCAGACTCTGCAACTTCTCCAGGAAGCATGCCAGAGAATGAGCCCTAGCCTCATATTTAAAGGCCCTTGGCCTGAAAAGCAGTTTATATGAAAAGCTTTCAAACTCAAAAGCTTCTCGTCCAAAAAACATAAAAAGTTTTCAAAAACTTCTCGTCCAAAAAGCAATGCCAAAAGCTGCCAGCGCAATTTACGGAAATCCGTATAGCCTGCCACGTCATCAGCCAGTGCAAAACGCGAAAATCCGTACAGCTTGCCACGTCATCATGTCAACACAATTTTCGGAATTTGTCTGCTGCCTTAGGGTTAGGGTTTCCAGAATTAGGGTTTCTAGCAGAAATTACGGTTTGTAGGTTTTAGGGTTAGGGTTTCAGCAATTAGGGTTTCAGCAATTAGGGTTTTCAGAATTAGGGTTTCTGGCAGAAATTAGGGTTAGGGTTTTCTGCACTCGAACAACCACGTCCTCACTCTGTGACACTTCTTCTACTGCTTGTTCTTCTTAGGGTTTAGGCCCCTCGGCCGACATCTATAAGTTGGCTCCATTCTTTAGGCTTCGACACGTCAGCAGTTTGTTACATCTCCCCTTCTTGAAGAGAGTAATCGTCCGCGATTACAACATATCTGCAAAACAACTCAAGTTAGCTCAAAAATTTCCGAGGGACATTCCGAGGGACAATCAGTTTGCTCTTTTTATTAAGGAGTTAGCTTCTCCTTTCTGCTCTTTTGATCAAGGAGTTAGCTGCTCCTATCGGCTGTTTTGATCAAGGAGTTAACTTCTCCTTTCGTCCAGAAAGGAACTCTTGATATTCCGGCGTAGTAAAATTAGCCATCACACCCAGACCGTACTGATCTTCCACGGGTGTCTTGATGCACTAAAATTACATACCCAGGCAATCTCATCCAATTAAGAATATTCAATGGTTGGCACATCACAATGCAACACAAATGCTCACATATGCATGTTACAAGACATAGAAACATAAAGCCGCCGATGAACACTCCTCCCGCATAACCTAACAAGGTCCGGGCCGGGAGATATTCAACGACTCCCTCATCACTCCTCCCGCATAACCTAGAAAGGTCCGGGCCGGGAGATATAGAGGCCTTTTACAACCAAACGCCCCCCAGACCGCAGCCTGCGTCGTTTGGAGGTGCTGAGAGTAACCACTGCTAAGACTTCTTAATACTCCTCCCACATAACCATCCAGGTCCGGACCGGGAGTCACAACAACAATTATTTTACAAGCATACAACCAAACGCTCCCCAGGCATCGGCCTGCGTCGTACGGAGGTTTAAACAATACCAAAACAGTATTTACCACTTCTCCACCCGGGAGTAAAATCACCAATCATTCAAACCAGTATCAAACCAGAGTCAAACAATTCAAATCGGCACCAAAACAGGTTCAAAACAGATACGTCCCATTTCAAACAAATTCCAAACAGGATCACCAAACAAGCTCAAACAAAACTCAAACTTAAAAAGCAATCTCGACATCAGTCGAGCTCAAAGAGTCGACTGACTTTACATCCTGAAACCTGCACCAAAAATTAGGGTTAGGTTTCTTCCATAAGGTCGTAGCCGAGCACAGCATGGTCCATCAGCTCTTGGACAAACAGTGTTTCTTTGGCGGCGATGGTAGTCCCAAGATAGCAATCGCACTCGGTCTCCAAGTTCATCTGCTCGTGAAGAGACATCTACTGGGAGATGTCGAGAAACTTCAACTTATAATCTGCTAGGGTTTCCATGGCAAGCATTTCAGGATACCCCACTCTGCTAGAACTTGCACTCCGAAGGAAGATGTCAGAAACCATATAACTTCGGGCAAATATTTTCTTGAAAGCTTGCCAAGTACTTGGAGTATGCTGCTTGGTAGTTGTAGACATCAACATCTGCATGACACTGCTTCTGAGAAAAAAAACAGTGACTTGAAACAAATCTGGATCCTTCTCTTGCAAGTGATCTTAATTGGCTTATGCCCTGTAAGACACTGCGGTGAAGACGGGAGCGCGCCTGATGCGCGATGAAGTAAGGGTGGGAGTGGCTAATAAGTCCGGGTTGAAGGGCGCAGATATCCTCGAATAAAGCTCTGTCTGCTCTTTAATAAGTCCGGGTTGCAGGGCGAAGATATCCTCGAATAAAGCTCTCTATGCTCTTTAATAAGTCCGGGTTGAAGAGTGAAGATATCCTCGAATAAAGCTCTGTTTGCTCTTTTGTAGGACCGGTATGCTTTCAAAAAAGCACACGCCTGATGCTCTAATACCACTGTCACAAGACGGGAAGCACGTGCCAATAGAAAAGAACAGACTGAACAAACTTTTAGCACTTCAATAACAACTGAACTGAAAGAGAGAGAGAGACGACACGCGACACGGAGTGGCGGAATTCCACCCCAAAGAGTATTGGCCCCAAACCTTGGCGCCCCTTTCGGTATTTCTTTATATTGCATCATCAAAGTACAAGCCGGTACTCCAGACTCTGCACCTTCTCCAAGAAGCATGCCAGAGAATGAGCCCTAGCCTCATATTTCAAAGCCTTTGGCCTGCAAAGCTTTCAAACTCAAAAGCTTCTCGTCCAAAAAACATAAAAAGTTTTCAAAAACTTCTGGTCCAAAAAGCAATGCCAAAAGCTGCCAACGCAAATTACGGAAATCCGTACAACCTGCCACGTCATCAGCCATTGCAAAACGCGGAAATCCGTACAGCCTACCACGTCATCATGTCATCGCAATTTTCGGAATTTGTCTACTGCCTTAGGGTTAGGGTTTCCAGAATTAGGGTTTCTAGCAAAAATTAGGGCTTGCAGGTTTTAGGGTTAGGGTTTCCAGAATTAGGGTTTCAGCAATTAGGGTTTTTGCAATTAGGGTTTTCAGAATTAGGGTTTCTACAATTAGGGTTTCTGGCAGAAATTAGGGTTAGGGTTTTCTGCACTCGGACAACCACGTCCTCACTCTGTGACACTTCTTCTTCTACTTGTTCTTCTTAGGGTTTAGGCCCCTCGGCCGGCATCTGTAAGTTGGCTCCATTCTTTAGGCTTTGACACGTCAGCAGTTTGTTACAACTAGCACTAATCGGCAAAAGAGACAGCACGAGCTCCAACGCTCAACAGGCAACTTCTCATGCAAGAACCTTGGTGGCCGTTTTCTCCTCCAAGCAAAGACCCTCTCTCCCCTAGCGTTTTCCATCAAGTATCATCGCCAGCAGATTTGCAACCCTAGCGTTTTGGAGCCCAGATCGCCATCCCAATATCTGGCGTTTTCAGTCCTATCATCATCGCTTGGAAGTACACAACATCCAGTGTTTTTCAGCTTACTTGATCGCCCCCAAAACAACAAATTTCAACATGCTTGATCGCCCCCAAAACAGCAGATAAGCACCCAAGGAATTCAGCCCTAAGACCAACAGACCATTTTAGCCTCTAGCGTTTTTGGGACAACAACAAGGTGACCTCAGATTTCAGCCTTCAGCGTTTTTGGACAGCAATACCAAAGTTGCAGAATTCAGCCTTTAGATCGGTTTCGCCATCTCCGTCATTGTCATCGATCTAGCCTAGACTTGCATCAATCACATGCATTCAGTTTGTACCAGTTTGTGCAATCAATAGTAGACCACTCTCGCCGACGAATGTGGGGCCTTCGAAGGAGGATTTTACGTCTCTGGTGACGTATTCTCTTCTCTCTCTATCTCTCAGTCTAATACACTAGCATGCACAGTGTCCATTCACTTTGTTTGTAATCATTGCACTCTCTCATTAAGAACAGAAGGCTCTCCCTTCCATAAGAACAACAGGAACCTTGAGCACAGTTCGGAGCACTCATCTTGAGCAAGGTTCAAACATTCATTCCGTTGCACCTTACATTGGTATCATAGCTTTGGCAGTGTTCTGTATCACTCAAGGAAAGAACCACAAGAATCACAAGGGTTCCGTCAGTCCAGTCAGTCTAGATTTTGAAGTGATCTAGCACTTTTGTGACTCTATTCGTAGACCGTGCATGTCCAAACACTTCATGTAGATGCATATCCTTTGGTTGCACACAACATGATCATAAGTATTCCGATCAGAATCCTTCAAGGGAATTTTCCAATGCATTTAGCCTATTTTCCCTATTTTTGACATTTTTCACTTATTATTTTTAAGTGACTTTTGTTGGAAAGTAGGTAGGGCAAATTGAGTAAGTTTGTATATAAGCAAACCTAGACTAGCACTAATTGGCAGAAGAGGCAGCAGGAGCTCCAAGGCTCAACAAGTAACTTCTCATGCAAGAACCTTGGTGGCGGTTTTCTCCTCCAAGCAAAGACCCTCTCTCCCCTAGCGTTTTCCATCAAGTATCATCGCCAGCAGATTTGCAACCCTAGCGTTTTGGAGCCCAGATCGCCATCCCAATCATCTGGCGTTTTCAGTTCTATCATCATCGCTTGGAAGTCCACAACATCCAGTGTTTTTCAGCTTACTTGATCGCCCCCAAAACAACAAATTTCAACATGCTTGATCACCCCCAAAACAGCAACCTTCAACATGCTTGATCGCCCCCAAAACAGCAGATAAGCACCCAAGGAATTCAGCCCTAAGACCAACAGACCATTTTAGCCTCTAGCGTTTTTGGGACAACAACAAGGTGATCTCAGATTTCAGCCTTCAGCGTTTTTGGACAGCAGTACCAAAGTTGCAGAATTCAGCCTTTAGATCGGTCTCGCCATCTCCGTCATTGTCACCGATCTAGCCTAGACTTGCATCAATCACATGCATTCAGTTTGTACCAGTTTGTGCAATCAATAGTAGACCACTCTCGCCGACGAATGTGGGGCCTTCGAAGGAGGATTTTATGTCTCTGGTGACGTATTCTCTTCTCTCTCTATCTCTCAATCTAATACACTAGCACGCACAGTGTCCATTCACTTTGTTTGTAATCATTGCACTCTCTCATTAAGAACAGAAGGCTCTCCCTTCCATAAGAACAACAGGAACCTTGAGCACAGTTCGGAGCACTCATCTTGAGCAAGGTTCAAACATTCATTCCGCTGCACCTTACATTGGTATCACAGCTTTGGCAGTGTTCTGTATTAGAGCTTTGGCAGAAGAGGCAGCAGGAGCTCCAATGCTCAACAAGTAACTTCTCATGCAAGAACCTTGGTGGCGGTTTTCTCCTCCAAGCAAAGACCCTCTCTCCCCTAGCGTTTTCCATCAAGTACCATCGCCAACAAATTTGCAGCCCTAGCATTTTGGAGCCCACATCGCCATCCCAATCATCTGGCATTTTCAGCCCTATCATCATCATCGCCTGGAAGTCCACAACATCCAGCGTTTTTCAGCTTGCTTGATCACCCCCAAAACAGTAAATTTCAGCATGCTTGATCGCCCCCAAAACAGCAGATAAGCACCCAAGGAATTCAGCCCTAAGACCAACAGACCATTTCAGCCTCAAGCGTTTTTGGGACAGCAGCAAGGTGACCTCAGATTTCAGCCCTCAACGTTTTTGGACAGCAGTACCAAAGTAGCCGAATTCAGCCTTTAGATCGGTCTCGCCATCTCCGTCGTCGTCGTCGTCGTCGATCTAGCCTAGACTTGCATCAGTCACATGCATTCAGTTTGTACCAATTTGTGCAATCAATAGTAGACCACTCTCGCCGATGAGAGTGGGGCCTTCGGAGGAGGGTTTTACGTCTCTGGCGTCGTATTCTCTTCTCTCTCTATCTATCAGTCTAATACACTTGCAAGCACAGTGTCCATTCACTTGGTTTGTAATCATTGCACTCTCATTAAGAACGGAAGGCTCTCCCTTCCATAAAAAACAAAAGGAACCTTGAGCACAGTTCGAAGCACTCATCTTGAGCAAGGTTCAAACATTCATTCCGCTGCACCTTACAATAGATCCAAAGTGTCTCCCTCGGTCATCCGAAGATGATTCCAAGCTGTAATCACATCACGTTTCTACTCATGAGTAGGCCAAGAGGAAATAAAAAGTCGCTTGAATTTTAGCCACTTTGTCAATGCTTCTTTTCATAGCAAAAGAGTGGACAACCATGTCCGTGCATTTCCTTTCAAATAAGATGTTGCCCTCATTATCTTTGAGTGATCTGAGTAGCACCCTCCAAAAAAAGCTGTGTCAAATTGTTGAATAAAAGAAAGGGCCGTGTGAGCATCCCGAAAACCTCAAATTTTAGTGCTTGTCCACTCTCCTCAAATTCTTTGGTCTTCTTGCTCTTATCCTTAAGAAAGTCGATTGGCTCGATAAAAATGCTTCCTCTTTGAATAAAACATCTGGTCATCAGAGTCTGAACTCTCAATAGAGCATGAATCCTCCTCGAAACTGTCGAAAGATTTCCAAGATCTTCAATGGGATCTGCTCTTCTTAGCCTTCTTCTTGTTCTTTCCATGTCTCTGAGTCTTTCTTCGTTTCCGGCTCTTCCCGTCCTCATCACTTGAATCAGAGGAGCTGTCTGGACTGTTAAAAAAAGGTGAGGATTAACTGGAAACACCCTCAAAATGTATGCGCTTCATTTTTTTCGTGCACTAGCAAAAGAAGACTGACTACCCAAATAACCAGGGTAGTCTGCTCCTCGGTTGCATCTCTTTGAATGCTTCGTGGCCCCCAAGAGATGAGGGTGAATCGATGGCCGTACCTATCTCATCAATAGGGTGCTAGGTCAAAAATTTCGCATATTGGGGATCCTTCGAATATTGGAGCATTTGCTTACACAAGCATCGACCTACTCTTCACGCTGCATCTCCATTCATTCATACTTTGTAGGCCGTGGTGGCTCGTACTCTTTGTTTGGTCGTCCAATAGAATTTTTTGAGCTTTCATCCGATCCAAAATTGTCAAGTGGGTTTGTCTGATTCTTGCGAGGTTCGTCACTACTTGGACACCCCAAGTCAAGAATCTGGCACAACACACCAGAGAATCACTTAAAAATACTTCACAAACTTTATCACAATTCACTTGAGTCGACAAGGCCCGGCATAGTTCCGTGCCCAGAGGTATTGGCCCCAAATTCTGGCACCCCTTTCGGTATTTATCTTATATTAATGCTTTTGCAAATTTACAAAGTCCGAGGGTCCTCTCTGCTCGGCTGCTCGTCAGCAAACTGAGTGGAAGAGCGGCCCTAGGTTCATACTTAAAGGCCCATGGCCTCTCAAAAGCAATACATCAAAAGCTTCAAACTCAAAAGCTACTGGCCCAAAAGCTGCCAACAAAAAACACGGAAATCCGTACGCTATGCCACATCAGCACCTGTTAGCGCAATTTGTGGAAATCCGTACGGCCTGCCACGTCAGCATGTCAGCGTGTTTTCTGGGCGTCCGTGCAGTTGTCCACATCATCAGTTGGGACTGCCACCTCATCAGTTTGTGACAATTTCTCATCTAACCTTTCGTAACCAAATTTTTTTGCTCAAGATAATACCTACACTCACAGTAATTCCAGAATCCTTTGCATATGCTATCACTTCATTCCGGAGATCATCCCAAGTCCCTGCTTCATCAAAAACACTCTTCACCAACTAAAAACTATTTTAGAGATTCACAATCTATTCTTTCACCTCCTTCTCAGTAAGGGATACTTTGTGTAACATGCTTGAAACGTTCGACTACTGTCACAACGGAGTGCGTTAACAAATACATAATTGAGACAGCAAAGGGAGACTTGACGCCAAATGGAGCACAATCCCAACCCTTCCTTCCTAAATCTGCTTGCTCGATGGCAAGGATATTTGAATAGAAAAGGCTCTTGCTTATGCTCGCTAGACAGCCACTACTCTAGGTTCGTGAGACAACCCGAGGCCTTCACCCAAACACCATTTGAATTTTTGAGCGCTTCCTGCCTTCAATTAGGGAGACAATCTGAGCAGAGCTTGACATGTGAAGCCTCTACTGTATCCCAAAAGAGGAAATTTAAATAAACAGCAAGATAAATTGCATTTTTAACTGGAAAAACGTTATTCGTCAACCCTTTCCAGTTTCAAATTAAGCTCCAAACGCATATCTGCTTTGAATTCTTTCTCTGCTTTGTTCCAAGGTTGAGTGGAATCTTCTTGAAGAGAGAATCCCTGTTAACAGCCCCGTCCATTATCTCTGTATATTGGTTATTTCTCTATATAGCTAGAATGTGTACGTGAATATAACTCTCAGATGTGTGCATTGGATTCTCAGTCCAATTTTGTGGACCAACAGAGATGACATTATTTTGAATGGGTAATCAGATGAATGACTCGAGCATGGTAGACGGTCTCTCGTAGACCATGCTAATGCTCCTCTGTTATTGGCTCCCTCTTACAAAGCTGACATGTTTGGACCTCTTTCTCACTCATCTGCCTCTCTATCCTTAAGCGATGCAATAAGGCACAGATCTGACCAATATATGTACAACATCTTTGTGCTTAGTACCCATGCGTCGGATGATCAAGCCATCTATGGAGAGCTGAAGAAAGTAACTCTGGTACTGACGCTACGGCAAGAACCAAGCGTCAAGAATGTAAAGCACAGGTGCATGGAAAAGAACACTGTTAAGGGAGGTGCCTATGTGAGCTCCCGCACCTGGGGCATCCAATAAAATTGCCACATGGTCTCTGCAGCATAGTATCAGACTCCACCATGTTCAAAAATCGCATCTGATCCAGGGTTAGCTCAGTTGCAACACGGAGCACACAGAACCAGGAAATCAAGAGCTCGATCCATCGCCATAGCAGATGAAAAGCATGGCACCAGTGGGGCAAATAGGAGTCAAACCTGGCAAGGCCAGGTCAGGGCCTAGTGGCATGCGGGCTAGGTTAAAACACATTATGATTAAGAAAGGAAGCCAGTGCAGCAAAGAAAGGTGAGAGAAAGAGAAACCGAACCCAAAGCAGCAAAAAGATCAATACCAGATCGATAAATAAACGCTCAATACACACATAAGAACAGGGGCATAGAGAGGTAGGAAGCTCTGTAAACGCTTCAGCTAGCTTTGAGGGAGAATCAACAAATGCCAACTGGAGAATGTGATAAATACAGGCTGGTCATTGGCAGGTCAGCCAAACAGGCCATCTCCCATAACAACTCACACAAAACAAACTCAGCGCAGTGGTAAAAATGAAGGCAATGAATAACTTGTAATTGAAACGTCAGTACAGCCCCTGAGCTCTTCTAATCTGTGTAGAAATGGCAAACACCCAAATTCCTGTGCACTACTGACAAACTTCAAAAATCAGCAAAAGGCATCTTGAAGGAGAGCCTTTGACACAAGTACATACAAGATCTACTCTCTACAAGAACCGTGAAATTTACAACTATTCAAGCCGAAGCAACAATCCTGGAGGCTTGTTAACCAAAAGAAAACAAAATAAGCCCTCCTGAGAAAACTTCTGACATATTTTTTGTTATGTCCCAGGTCAGCAAAACCGACACAACAAAGAAGGCCATGAACATGAATCCAAAAATGCACCAATACAATTCCTAATCAGTGTATAGGGTGTGTTGATTTCAAGTAGGATGCACATACCTCAGGACATCCATGCCCTCCAAGATGTCTACTTTCTTAGGACTTGCTGATGACCTGGTAAACAAGATTTTGTATTTAATGCACATTCGATTGAAAAAAAAAATGACTTCATCGAACCATAATGTGAAATATAAGTCAATCACAGAACTACTGCACAATATTTGACAAACAATTATCGATTGAGAGCTCTAATCAATACACTGCACCAAGGATCCTACTTGAAAATCCATAATATCTGATGGAGTAAGGAACTCTTTTGATATCAGAAAACTTACTTTGGTCCTGTGGGGCCATAGCCTAGTTCGCCATACAAGGCCGTTCCCCAGCTTATGCAAGACTTCTCTGCACCTACAAATGTACTCTTGTCACCACAATCGATGCAATGAATGGCCCACCCACTGCATTTCAGTGTCAGCCTCAGTCAATACCCAGAAAGATATATAAAGAAATTAATGGCTCGCATGGAACTGCAAAATCTTGTCACAAAGGTAAAATCTTAGTTATCCAGCAGATAAGTACCCCATATCATAAACTGGTTTGGGATACATCCAGTTGTCACCGGTTGTCTTCACCCTTCCCCACATGTACAATTGCCCACCTGCAGCAGTGCAGGCAGAAAATGCAGAGCCAGCTGCTACAACTGCTGTTGGAGGTAGTAGATTGTGGCGCTGAAACTGATCTACAACCCTGGGAGCAAACTCGTCCTTCTGTTCCCTGTGCCCCAATCTAGACAGCATCGAACAAAACTCAATTTCTCTGTGACAATCCACTCACAAAAACTCTGCTAAAAGTAGACACCTACTCCACAAAGGATGCTTGTATACCTTCCATAGCCCCCATACCCCCACCTGCAACCCACCACCAGAGCATCATCAATGTAAAAGCTACGAGATAACCTCGTAATTTACACATAACGCGTTAAAGCATAGAGACACATACGTGTAAACATTGCCAATTGAGTCCACAGCAACTGTACAAGTAAAACACCACACCCACACTTATAACTTTAAGCTCTTAGTTCTGACAGTGAATGCAAAACTTTTAACACCAAAAGAAGCCATAGCACCAACCAGTGTGATTATTTCCACAAGCAATTTTCACCACAGTTTTCTCCGTCAACGATGCTATTGCTTTTGGCCTGGGCTGAGCTTCAAACATAATCTTTACCGAGCTCTCTTTGGCATTGTACTGTCAGATTAAAAACTCTTTGAGACCGAAAGACAAGTTCTCATATGAACTATTGCTCCTCATTGAATTTTGCATCTTCAGTCTCAGCACAATGCAAAAATTCAAGGTATTATGTTGCCAGCAAGATTTAGTCAAGGTTGTTGCAGTCTTACTCCTACAAGTTGGTTTTGCAATTATCTGACTCACCTGGTGATCAGTCCCGTGCCCAAGTTGACCATACTGGGGTAAACCTGCAGTTCTGCATTGATAAAAACATAATCAATCCTCCCGAGGCACAAGGAGAACAAAATATGGCACAGCATCAGTAGAAATAATAAATACTCCTGAGACTGTGGCACCATGTAACCATGATAATGCATCATACAAGATAGTTGCCCCAGGTATGGATGAGAGCCAGACTGTAAATTCTGAGCCACAAGCTACATGTGTCGCTTTTGAAACCAAAGACTTGACAGGTGCACTCTCTAATTCTGTGAGATTTCAGCAAACAATTATCATGCATTAAGAGTTATTCTTAAGCTTGCTCTCTTGAACAGAATAAAGAAAAAATATGGAAAGGTAGTATTTTGCTTTCAAAATACCATTCTTGATAGAGCCAGACCCAAGCTGCCCATGTTTATTGCACCCAAAAGCCAATGAGTCACCCTCATCTGTTAAAACCACAGAAAACTGCTTTCCAGCACCGGCTTTAATTACTTTGTACCTGCATACAACACCACGCAGAAATTCACAGAAGCCTATAAAAACAACATTTTAAAACCTTAAATTGTCAGATCAACTAGTTTTCACAATTTCTGAACTGTAAAACTTACTTGGTCAAAGATGATACCACTGTTGGTAAGTCTCGGGTGACCTGATCGCCTACACCCAATTGCCCTCTCTGCTTGTTTCAAGGCCATACTTAGGATCTCAAATAATTGCAATGAAAAGATAACAACCTTTCGAGGGGATGTTTCACATCTGCTTACCTCATTCCTACCCCATGTGAAACATCGTCCACTAGCATCCACTGCAACACAATGGCATGAAGCTGCACAGACATCCACCATCCTGAGTTGCAAGCACACTAGCTAGGCCAATAAAAAATAGAAGGAAAACAAACGATTTCTAGGGCCCACAAGGTCATAATCGCCTTCACAAGTTGGGATCAAAAAAGCACCCACATCATATGGATGTGACTCATGCATTTGGGAGGGGGACGCTAAACTAAACATATCACAGCTAAGACATTTTAATATATAGCCATCTAAAGCAAGGAGATATCTTCTTTGACATCCTGGAAAATGTAACCATACACAGCTAGAGAACATTCTTATTAGGCATCCTGGAAAAAATCTGCATTCATATGCATAAATTAAAGTAACGGCATAAAGAACGCAACGAATGATTTAGCAAGACAAACAATGCAAAATGTTTCTAGACAAGGCATATTAGGACAGAATTAGATACACATCCTTGGACTTTAATAAAAGCAGAAAATGTCACGGGGACGTGGCAACTGTTAACTATGTCACGAGGACGTGGCAACTGCTAACTTTAGTTGTTGGTTTCTTTCCAAGGCGTTTTGTTTTATTTTTGAGACCCTCTTCTTGAAGTAGCAAACGGTCGGACATTGCATGGCCAATGTAAACGGTAGTTTCACCCGCAGATGGGTAGTGGTCAGCACTGGAATTCGTATGGTAAGAGGATGTCTAGGCTCATAGAAAGATCATATAGGTCCCCCCGTCGCACTTAGTAAGTATACTAGGAAGTGAACTCAATAAAGGCCTAGAGTCAAGGTCTGACTACCAACAGAAAAGTATCCGACAGCTGGGCCACATTGCATTTTTGGATGCGGTCCCAATGAGGATAGATGGTGAGACGACCAGTGAGCATCTCCTAAAATTTAGGGAACTGCTATTTTGGGCCGAGAAATGTGTTCGCGTCAATACCTCCGGTATGACTAGGAGAACATTTTACAACTTTGCCGCGAAGTCAATTGGGCGATCAATTAGGATATTTTTAAGCAGCGAATCCGAAACGGGAAAATGCTTGTAAATGTGCCAAGTGGCACTTTTTCATGCACTTGCCTCATGCAAAAAAATGAGGCACTGATTTTTAAGTGGGAGGAGGCCTCTTTTGCATTCTGTCACACAGGTTAAGAGCTATGGAGTGCTTCCTTTCCCTCTTATGTATAGTGCGGTGCCAAGAGTGATTCCCTGCACGCTACGCACTGCTCTCTCTCCCCCCTACAAGCAGTATGGTATGCCCCACTAGTGGGCTTTTCATTTGACCAATGTACAGTTATGTGGGTTCATGCGCGATTGCCGAGGCAAGAGCCTCTTGCACAGGTACTGGATTAGCTAACGGCTAATCCCCCGTAGGTACAGGTGAATTCAGAGAGGTTTCACGCCAGAAATCTTGTCCGATTCAAAGGGCAAGTAGCCCTACAGGTGCGGGAGATCGAGGTCTTGCTACAGATGCGACCGGCACGCGAAACGGAGCCCAAAACAGGGAATTACAGCCTGCTGTGTATTTTTGCAGGTTTAGGGTTTCGGACCTAAACGGACCCTAATACCCCCAGGAGGTTCGGGGACGCGAGGGGACCGTTGTACAGGTGATTTGGCGCATTTTCGAGGCAGAAAATAGAGAATTCAGAGTGCTGCAGATTCTCGCCAGGTTTTGCAAAGTGTCTGTATGCGTCGGGAAAGTCACCTATTGCGTGGGGATACTGACTGTGAAGCGTCCTAGTACAGTTATGCTACCAAAATCGGCCCAGAACAAGTGTTTCTTAGCCTAGATTGTGCGGGGCAGCTTGTAGGAGATCACAGGTTTATTCCCTCTGTTAAAGAATAAAGAAATACCGAAAGGGGCGCCAATTTTGGGGCCTACAGGTTGTCGGCGTCTGCTCAAAGCATTCTAGCTCCCAAGCGGTGTGTGTACTTAAGTGTTAATCCCCGTTACACGTTACCTTTGCAAAGTGCTTTGTGTCTAGAGTAAAGAATTTCGGGTGAAAGCCAACGCCTACCGCCCTACGGGCCAGTTTCATGGTTCCATGGCCGGGATATCAATCACTTTTTCCTTAAAGAGTGAGCCTCGGTTGTTTTGGGTATAGACACAGACTAGAGGAACGCGGGATTACACTATGGCAGACAAGGAGAAGGGCGTTATGGAAGAGGGTTCCTCTTCAATGGACATGCAAGAGATCCCTATGCTTTTCGAGATTGGCGAGAGCTCACGGCCACGTCAGTCAGTACCTCCTGTCAACGTGAATGTCCCTCCAGTAGTACACGGCTTTATGACTGGGCAACTTGAGGATGATGCGTTCAAGACTCAGTTAGTTGCCGCGGTGAATGTCTTTTCGCAGCTAGTGCAGAATCCAAGGTTTATGGAGTTCTTGCAAGCGCCACCAATGCAACAGCAAAATAGGCAACCTACGCCGCGTAGGAGCTTGTTGATGCTCAAGCCCAAGTACTTCATGCGACTCGGGAGGATAGGGAACACTCGCATGTTGCGGAGTCAGGGGCTCCAAAATAGGTTCCTCCTGTGCTTGAACAAGTGGCTAGAACGCCTATTCCATAGGTTATGCCAGTTCAGTCCGCCACCTATAAGAGCCAGCATGCTGTCTTGAATGGACAAGGAACTGGATACCAGGCTATGCAATGTTTATCCACCACCCATGGTACATCCTGGGTATTTCGAGGGTGGATCAGTGTTTTAAAGTATGACTGGTTATGCGCCTGGAAATCAGCCGTACATGCCAGGAACAGTGTTCGGGGGTATGCAAGGCATCATGCCAAACCCCATGTATGGTAGTATCGGCATGCAGCAAGGTTTTCACTGCAACCAAGGCTAGTTTAAGGTGCCACAGGGTCATTTTGGCATGGCTGGTTTTTCTCGACAGCACCCAGATATTGCACCTCTGACACAAAATGTGACTGGCCAAGATGTGCCGATCATGCCTACTACAGTGCCCATGTTGCAGACCATCTCTTATGACAACTTGGGGACACTAGAGAAGCCGAAGGCTTACAAAGAAGGTGGTGCAGCTGTAAAGTTCAATACTTTCAGTGGCTTTGAAGATAAAGCAAAGGCTCTTACCTTCCTCCAGCAGTTTGATACAGCTTATGCGGGAGGGAATTTTACAGAGGCCTCGAAGGTCAAGAAAGCTGCCACTTTCTTAAAGGAGAATGCGCTTACATGGTGGACGACATTGTTAATGCAAGGAAAGGCACCCGCCACTTGGGTTTACTTCAACCAAATGTTTGCATCTGCTTGGCTGTCAAATGAACTTGAAGCCGACGTCATAACAAATTGTGTCACAAACGGAAGCGCATTGTTGGGGTATAAAGCCCAATGTGGTCGCCCAGGTAAGTGGGCGGGCCGCCAAGTATGTACACATATTCTTTTGTAAAAACCTAATAAGAAATCACTATGCTCTACACATTACAGTAGAGCGAGTTCACCATATCGTCGTGCTCTTCTTCTCGCACTCTCTCTCGCGTCGCACTTCTGCTCGTACTCATTCAACTGGTATCAGAGCTCAGATCGAGGCTCGGGACAGCACTGCAGGAGGCTAGAGTCACCAACTCAAATTGGAGTGAAATTCGACAGGCGAAGACACGGCCCCAAATCTCGTGGGAAGGCCGAAGGGCTTGGTGTTGTCAGAATTTCATTCTGAGGTCATCTCGGCCACCGTTCGTCTTCGACAAAGGTCTGCGCAAGCCATTTTCGACTACGTGGTCTCGACGGGTACAGATCCGACTCTGCAAATTTGGGGTTTTCGGCCTACGACTGCAGGTGCTGAGGATATCGACACTCCCAGAGTGCTGATTTGTGATTGTCTACACATCAAAGGACGGCTCACAGTTCTTGGAGGCGTGTCACATACGACACGGGCGCATCTACACACAGACTGTAGGCGACATCCACTAGTTCATCAGGTAGCTTGTGTTTGCTGCTTGATATTCCAGATTTCATCCTGACATTGCAGGTACTTCCACATGGGATGTATTGTCAGAGATGATGTATGTCTGTTGAGGGTTTGCTGGCTGTGAGTCACGCAGCAAACAACCGCCGCAGCGGTTACAGCATACAGTGAGAAATTTGTGGATGTATGACTTTGTGGGAAGTCTATGTACTGTCAGATTTACTGTAGCCTTTGTTCAGGGTCGAGTGAGGTTTTATTGAGCTGGGGGATTCTCGAATGTTGAGATCCTTTCGGTGATACAGGTCTTGGAGCGATCCCTCGAGCACCCTTAGATAGGCAGCTAGGATGTATTGACTGTGAGTTAGACAGTTGGGATTGCATCTTTGCTTTACTGCCGTTGAGGCATTGTCGCAGTCTATGCTTATAGGACAGTGACAGGACAGTGAGAGACAGTACAGGTGCAGGATCGGTTTACCCGCAGCTTACAGTGTCAGAAAGACAGTGTTTTTTAAGCTGTTTTTTGATCTGTTTTTAGTACACCAGAGCCATTTTACAAAGGAGACTCTGCCAAAATTTCTGCAGAATCTGAAGCTTTCTTGGTTCATTTGACAGGTTGATATTGGTTCATAGGTCAGTTTACAGGGAAAACTCTACCGAATTTTTCCCAGAAAAGTAAACTACTATGAAGCGTAGGTATGGCTGGATCACAGGACACTGCTCTTTACAATATCAAGAAGCTGGATAAACCAATTTCCCATTTTGGAAGAAGCAGATTTGGCACGTGTTGGTACAAAAGAAGCAGATAAAACCTATAAAGCTCAAGGGGATAAAACCAAAAGATATGGACGAAGATGAATGGAGCGAAATGGATGAATTGGCACTTTCTACCATTATGCTGACTTTGGCAGAAAGCGTTTACTTCAATGTAGCACACGAGATGTCGTCTTATCAAGCATGGTTAAAGCTGAGTGATCTTTATGAGAAGCAGAGTGCAGCTTCACAGGTATACTGGCTTAAAAAGCTTGTTGACTTGAAGATGAAAGAAGGGACACCTATGTCCAATCATCTGAATGAATTCAACACAATCTACAGTCAGTTGTCAGCTCAAGGTGTCAAGTTTGATGAACCTGTTAGAGCTATGTTCCTGTTGATCACATTGCCGGAAAGTTGGGACACTTTTCGCACAGCTTTGAGTAATTTTGCACCTCCAGATGGTTTGAACATAGCAGGTGTAGAAGGGAGTCTGCTTACTGAAGAAACCAATAGAAAGACAATGGACAAAGGCAAAGGAACAGCCTTAGTTGTCAAGGGAAGGACCAAAGAAAAGTACAAAGGTGGAAAGAGGAATCAGTCTCATAGCAAGTCCCGCAGTGCTAAAGGCAAGAGTGACATAGAATGCTACCATTGTGGCAAGAAGGGTCACATGAAAAGAGACTGCAGAGAATGGAAAGCAGAAAAAGGCAAAGAGAAAGCTGAAGACCATGGTGAGAAGAACAAGTCCTCAGTGAAGATTCAAGAAATAAATGTGACAAACACTGTTGCAGAGGATGACAGTCTAGTGTCAGGAGACATCTACTTCTTGAAGAATACAATGGACTCAGCTCTTCTTACAGCATCTGATGGAAATGCACTGAGTGACTGGATTATAGACTCAGGGGCATCACTTCATGTGTCTCCAAACAAGGAGTGGTTTACCTCTTATGTCACCACTAAAGATTATGTTCGGCTAGGCAATGGGCAGACATGTGAGATCTTAGGTGTTGGAGATGTTCAATTGAAGTTTCAGAATGGCTCTTCTTTCACGCTGAAGAATGTGAGACATGTTCCCGCAATTACAAAGAGCTTGATCAGCACAGGTTTACTTGATGATGCTGGCTACGTCACCACTTTTGGACAGAACATGTAGAAGATATCCAAGGGTTCTATGACAGTAGCACATGGAGTAAAGTCTTGAGGACTTTACATGATTTATGTATCAAATGTCTCTAAAAATGTAATCAATGTAACCGAGCAGCTGAACGTTTCTTTGTGGCATAGCCCGTTAGGACATATGTCCAAGAAGGGAATGGAAATCTTGTCTCGTTTTGGTTATTTGCCTGGCTTTTCATTTAATGATTTTGAATTCTGTGAACATTGTATGTATGGTAAGCAAACACAGCAGCCACATAAGCATAGAAGCAATAGAAGAGATGCACAGTTGGCACTTGTTCATAGTGATTTGTGTGGACCTATGCCTAACCTATCTCTAGGAGGAGCTTCTTACTTTATGACATTTATAGATGATTACTCGAGGAAAGTATGGGTTTACTTTCTCAAGCAAGAGGATGAAGCGTTTAATGTTTTCAAAACGTTTGTGACACTTGTGGAGAATCAGAGTGGCAAGAAGCTTAAATGCTTACGCACTGACAATGGTGGAGAGTATGTTTCAAAGGCCTTTCAAGACTTTTGTGAGTCAAAAGGTATAAAACGTGAACTTACTGCTCCTTACAATCCTCCTCAAAATGGTGTTGCTGAGAGGATGAATAGGACCATACAAGAGAAGGTCAGAAGTATGTTGTCTAATGCACAGCTGCCAAATGGGTTTTGGGCTGAAGCCTTATCAACAGCTGTTCATCTTGTAAATAGATCTCCTAGCAAGGTTTTGAAGAAGGATTCAGTGCCAGAGATGGTATGGTCAGGCAAAATGTCCTCATACAAGCATCTCAAAGTCTTTGGCTGTGAGGCATATACTCACGTTCCAAAGGAATTTAGGAACAAACTTGAGCCAAAGAGTAGAAAGTGCATCTTTCTAGGCTATGGTAATTCTGGTGAGATGGGGTACAGACTTTGGGATCCCGAATCTAGAAAGGTTGTCCGCAGCAATGATATTCACTTTAATGAATCCAAATATCATTCTAAACCAGAGCGGGTTGAGGAGATTAGAAGAGTTGTCTTCCAAGAAGATGGACCTGCACGTGCAAGACAAAATGTCAGGGCTCAAGAAGAGCAAGGACAGGATAGAGTGGAACCACAGGTTGTGGCTGAGCCTAAGCCACCTATTGTGCGTAGATCTGGACGTGTCACGCGACCTCCTGATAGGTTTGTTCCATCTATGAACTATGTCATGTTGACTGATTGCAATGAGTCTTCATATTACAAGGAAGCAGTGCAAATGAAGGACTCCGGGAATTGGCAATTGGCCATGCAGTCAGAGATGACAGCTCTGCATAAAAACCAGACATGGAAGCTAGTTAAATTACCACGGGGCAAAAAGGCTCTACCTTGTAAATGGGTTTACAGGTATAAGATCACCGCTCATGATAGTCAGCCAAAGTACAAAGCAAGGCTTGTTGCCAAGGGCTTTAAGCAAGAACAAGGCATTGACTTTGATGAAGTCTTCTCTCCGGTGGTCAAGATGACTACATTGAGATGCTTTCTTGCATTGGTTGCCATATTAGATTTGGTGTTGCACCAAATGGATGTCAAGACAGCGTTCTTGCATGGTGATTTAGATGTGGAAATTTACATGCAACAGCCAGAAGGATTTGTTGAGAAAGGCAAGGAAGATTGGGCATGCCAGTTGTTAAAGAGTCTTTATGGCTTAAAACAATCACCGAGGGCATGGTACCATAAATTCCACAAGTTTATGCTTTCTCAAGGCTACAAACGTAGTGAGTTCGATCACTGTCTATATACAAAGAAGGCTAAGGATGGCAGTTGGCTGATCCTTATTTTGTATGTGGATGACATGTTGATTGTTGGCAAGCACTTGGAAGAAATTTCAGCTTTGAAGTCAAAGATGGCAAAATCGTTTGACATGAAAGACATGGGTGAGGCAAGTCATATACTTGGTATGCGCATTGAGAGAGACCGATCAAAGAAGTTGATTTGGTTATCTCAAACAGAGTATATTGACAAGGTTTTGCAACGTTTCAATATGGAGAAGGGAAAGGCACTGAGTGTTCCATTGCCACCATATGTGAGACTTAGCAAACAAGATTGTCCTGTGTCTGAGGAAGAACAGGCTGAAATGGATAAGATTCCATATGCGTCTGCAGTGGGTAGTTTGATGTATGCAATGATTGCTACTCGCCCAGACATTGCATTTGCAGTGGGAGTAGTAAGTCGATACATGTCAAACCTAGGCAAGAAACATTGGGAGGCAGTGAAAGGAATATTGAGATACCTGAAAGCTACAAAGAGTATGCGTATATGCTATGGGAGTCAGGAGCTAAGTGTGAAGGGTTTTACAGACTCAGATTATGCAGGTGACTTAGACAACCGAAGGTCTACGTCAAGGTATGTCTTTACATTGGCTGGTGGAGCAGTATCATGGCGTTCTAGATTACAAGATTGTGTTACTCAGTCTACTACAGAGGCTGAATATGTTGCAGCATCAGAGGCATGCAAAGAATCAATTTGGCTTAATCGACTAGTAACAGATTTGGGAATCAAAGAAGAGATGCGTGTGTTATATTGTGATAGTCAAAGTGCTATACAATTGGCTCGCAATCCAGTTTATCACTCAAAGACAAAGCATGGGGATGTGAAGTTTCATTTCATTAGGGAAATGCTCGAGGATAAGCAACTTCAGCTTGTCAAAGTTCACACCACAGAAAATCCTGCTGATCCACTTACAAAAGGACTTCCCTCAGAGAGCTTTGCGCATTTTCGCAAGCAGATAGGTGTAGGGTAGTACATCACTTCTCTACATCTCTTATATATTAGCTTGTATAGTAGCTTCTCTCACACTTAAAGTACCACATTGGACTTTAAGTGGGAGGTTGTTGGGGTATAAAGCCCAATGTGGTCGCCCAGGTAAGTGGGCGGGCCGCCAGGTATGTACACATATTCTTTTGTAAAAACCTAATAAGAACTCACTATGCTCTACACATTACAGTAGAGCGAGTTCACCATATCGTCGTGCTCTTCTTCTCGCACTCTCTCTCCATCGCACTTCCGCTCGTACTCCTTCATTACTTAGTGTGCAAAGGAAAGATAGATAGCCCTAGAGTGATGGGCGTATATACAATGCTCGGGGGAAAAAACCTCCTAAAGAGGGAAAAAATGTCCCGGTGGTCCTAGTGTGTTCACACACATCACTACCACATGTATATGGTAACAGAACAAGCACTAGCGCTTGTTACACCCTATGTTGAGCCTAGTCCATCTACAGTAATGGTAGAAGGAGATTGGTATAATGCACATCCACCACCAATGGAAGAACCTGTGACATATGCTCCACCAGAGCTTGCACCAATGTATTATGTGGCTAATCAAGGTGTTAGATCTCCTATGATAAGACCCATGATTAAGTAGAACGGAAAACTGCCATAACTGTGGTGCAGATGATCATTGGAAAAATGAATGCCCAGAGCAGCTTGACAAAAACCTTAAGCCAATTGAAGCTTATTGCATACAATGTTGCAAAAAGGGAGGACACTTCCCGTAAGATTGTTCTAAAAATCCTTTAAACAAGGGTAAAACAATAGTGAATGTAGTCCAAGTGATCCCTAGTAGCTCATTTCAGAGTGAACCGATTGTTCCAATCAAGGTAATCACTAGAGCCCAGGCTAAGAAAAAGAAACATAACTCCTCTGATGATTCTAAGAATACAAAAATTGCCTCTCAAAAGACCAAAAGAAGTAGAAGCAAAAGGTATGAGATGAGAAAGCAGAAACAAAGGGCTGAAATTGAGGAGAAAGCAAAGAAGCTCTTCCAGGAAAAGGTGAAAGAAACTGGAAGTGAAATCAAAGAAACAACCGTGAAATCTAGAGGATCAATTTTGATTGATAAAATTTTTGAGCCTATTAATGCAATCTTGGAAGCCTACCAAGCAAGACTTAAAGCAGGCCAAAACATGGAAAACAAATGGAGAAACTATCCTTCTCCAGACATGGAAGCAATCAAGCTTGAAGCTTATCAAAATTTGGTAAGAATCATGCAAGAAATGCTGGAAAAACAAAAACCCAAGCTCAAAAGTATGGAAAAACCTGAGGAGATTGTGGTAAGAGACAATCAAGAAAATCCAAAGTGGTGGTAGAATCCCACTTTGAACCAAAAGAGCCATAATTTATTATGCCAGGCAGCGAAGGAAGAGTGGCCACGACACTTATGGTAAAAAGTGGGCAGGCCGCCAGGTATGTACACATATTCTTTTGTAAAAACCTAATAAGAACTCACTATGCTCTACACATTACAGTAGAGCGAGTTCACCATATCGTCGTGCTCTTCTTCTCGCACTCTCTCTCGCGTCGCACTTCCGCTCGTACTCCTTCACGCATAACAATATAAAATATACTCGGATAAATAGAATTTATCACTTAATACTGAAGCCAAAGGATATAGAGAGAAATAAAAAGAGAGAGAAAGAGAGAGAGAGAGTGAGAAGATCGACACAGTACTGGGGACTAGAAGATAGGCTGGTCCCCCCCCTTATAGAGAATCCTTTATTATGGAGAATCTTTTTACAAGCACAAGAACCGGAGAAAACCCCTCCGTTCTAAATCTCTGACTCAATGGTCGTTCCTTCCCTTACAGGGAACTAATCACTTCCCCTTTCCGGGAACTTAGGAGAGAACTCCTTCTCATCTTATCACTTCCCTTATTGGGAACTCATCACCTTCCCTCGCGGGAACTCATTACCTTCCCTTGCGGGAAACTCATATCTTTCCCTTACGGGAACTTTTGTCTTTCCCTTTACGGGAACTCATGTCTTTCCCCTTCGGGAACTTAGGAGACAAGCTTCTTACTTATGATTCCTGCAGCACTAAAACACAAGATTCTTATCATAATCAAAGCCGAAAATCATTACCTTTCAAACTCATTCATCCGTTCACTTCCCTTGCTGGGAACTATGTCATCAGATCACTTCCCTTTCCGGGAGATCACTTCCCTTTCCGGGAAATCAATGATTTACTTCCCTTACCGGAAACTCAGGAGATAACTCCTTATCAACAATTCACTTCCCTTACCGAGAGTTTATCACTTCCCTTTGCTTTATCTCCTTATCACCAATTCACTTCCCTTACCGGAAGTTTATCACTTCCCTTTGTTGGGAACTCGGTGATTCACTTCCCTTACCTGGAACTCGAGCATCAGTCCTGCATCATTAAAACACAAGGACTTCATCACAGACAATGCTGAAATTCATTACCTGTCACCTCTCGGAGGTGGAGAAGGTTTTTTTGTCGCGATAGATCTCTTTTGGGACACTTTCTTCGCAATAAAAGCTTGCTGAATTTTCAGGACAGCAAGATACAAGTGTGAGAATTCCTTCCGGCAGCACAGTGCCAACGTCAAGAGTGCTCTACGTGAGAGAGGGCAGCGTGGGATTCTTCTTCTGCGGGTTCTGGCCTGCAGAAAGTGTGAGCGCTGGCTGGTTTCTGCTCTTCTCCTACGAGTTCTACCTCCCCACATATGAGAGCGCTGGCTGTTTTATAAGCCCTGCAGGTCGGCCAGAATAGGGAGGGTCGACTGCTTTTCAGCCAAAATAGTAGGCGCTGGCCTTTTCTTGCAGATTTAGGAGGCGCTGGCCTTTTCTGTTTTTAAGAGAACGTCCTGCAGCAATTTTTAGTACTTGGCTGCCCACTTATTAAGTGGGCGGCCGGTCACTTAATAAACTTATTAAAAGTTAGTCTGTTCACTTAAAATTGACTGGCCGGTCAATGTGAACCTGTTTAAACTCAGTTTAAACCTTATAAACTTATTCCAATGCTTGCGCTTATTCCTTCCAAGCGTCCCAGACATATTCCTAAGCATTCTCTCGCAGAAAAACATCCGCTTCTCGTCTTGCTTTTTACCAAAGCTCTCTGAACCCATCTTTATTCTTGTGCTTGCGTCTTTACACGTATTCCTCTTTCTAGTTCGGATTTCCTCTCGACTATGGATATCCCCTTTCCGATGCACCCGTCACCCACCTTGTGACGCATCAGGAATACCCATCACCTAGTCCTTTCCTACCGAACTTACGGTACAATCCCCTTCACGATGCTCTACGTCACCCACTTCCCGGATGGTCGGATACTTCTTCCCGATGCTCCTTGTCACCCATCCGATGTGACGCATCAAAAATACCCGTTCTTGGTGGCCTTACAGATATTCCCGTTCACAGTGCTCCCGTCATTACTTTGAATGACGCACTAGGAATACTCTGTACTCGGATGTCTCCAGTGAGAAAAACCCTCTCACTTAAAATTCCAATAATTCATTTAGAATTATTTTTCCTAGTGTTCCAAGCCAGAAAACCCTCTCACTTTTAAATCCAATAATTCAATTAGAATTATTTTTATGTCAGATAAAGCCAATTTAGCAACAGATTGGCACCAGCTTACTTCAGCTTCGTGCAAGAGCTTCTTGGAGTACAATAGGAGGTTTTGTAAAGCGTTACTCTCAGTGACCTCCTACAGATTTGTGCCATTGACAGAGCAGATAGAGAAGTATTGTTGTGGGTTGCCTAAAGGACTTCGCGATTACTGTACAAAGAACAGAGTGGCTACCCTCACTAAGCTTATGGAAGTTGCGAACAATGGTCTTGCCTTGTTGAAAGGAGAGGACAGTGGATTTCCAAGCAGCGACAAAGGAGGGCAACAAAAGAAAAATTCAACGAAGAAGCCCTTTGTAAAAACGGCTCCTAATGCGTCACAAGGGTCAGAAAAGGCCACCAAAGATAAGGATTCAGCCGGGACTTCTGGAGAGCAGGCAAAGAAACAGAAAAGGAAGCCTTTTCTGCGCAAGTCGCTCGAGGAAAAGAAGGTCCTAATTGGCTGAGAACAAATGCTTTATATGCGAGCAGCCTGGTCACCTTTCTATCAATTGTCCACAAAGGAAAAGGCCAGCTGACTCGACTCAGAGGATCAAGAAGACCAGAAAGGCAAGAAGCCTAAACCCACGGCAGGTTTAGTGTCAGACATGGTGGGTGACAGGCCCAGCACAAATGCGAGTGAGTTATGCAGGGCATGGGGTAAAGTTAGGGATCAGACGACACTCATCTTCTTTGATCCAAGTGCCAAAGGCAACTTTATCTCACCAGAGTTAGCTATGAAGCTGGGCATCAAAGCTCAAAAGATGGGGTACACAGCAGAGGCAGGGTTGGCATGTCCTGGCCACTCAGAGTGTGTTACTCCCATCATTGGAAAACTGCGTCTGCATATTCAATCGTAAATTTTGATTTTCAGATTCAACTTTACCAAAATCAAAGGTCTAATCTGCAACCTGTAAACTGAGTGTATCTCTTTATTTTCCTATTTCTTTGAAGGAATAATAAAATTAAACATGTTTTCACAAAGAACTTCTCAGTAGGCATTTGATACATGTTTTTGTTGTGTGTAGTCATGAGCTGAGGTGCTTTGAATGTCAGACGTCACAAAAATTAGCATTAATTAGAGTTCTACATCATGCCGCTGGAAGGTTGTGAGGCCTTGTTGGGGATTCCGTGGATGTTCCGAGTGCATGGAGTCTTGGATGCCTACAACAAAAAGATCACTGTACAGCATAGGGGCAAAACTCACATCTTGGATGTAAAGCTTAAAGGAGAGTCAGTCCCTATTGTATTTGCTTCTGCTATCACTTCTGTAATAAAGAATCATCTTTCTATGTACTTGATTTTTGCACATGATGACCAGTCAAATTTATCTGTGTTAGATAAAGAAAGGTCAGCATTTTTGCAAAATTTTAGTGACTGTTTTTCTGATTCATTACCGTCGCAATTGCCGCCAGAGAGACCTGAGGACCATCGGATAGATTTGGTGCCAGGGTGTAGCCCACCAAATAGACCTCCCTACAAGGTTAGTGCGGCGCAGCAGAAAGAGATTATGGGCCAGGTTGAGGAGTTATTAGAGAAGGGGCTGATTCAGCCTAGTTCTTCACCCTTTTGCTCCCCAGTGCTCCTAGTGCAGAAGAAGGATGGCTCATGGCGCATGTGTATTGATTACCGTGCGTTGAATAAGAATACCATCCAGAATAGGTTTCCTATTCCTAGAATTGATGATATGCTCGATCGTTTACAAGGTGCTGCAATTTTCAAGAGGATAGACCTTAAGAGTGGGTACCATTAGATTCGTACAAGGCCAGAGGATGTGCACAAGACTGCGTTTAGAACGACATTTGGTCTTTATGAGTTTCTAGTGATGCTGTTTGGGCTAACAAATGCTCCTGCCACGTTCAACAGAATGATGGACCGGATTTTCCGCTCGCATCAACAGTTTGTTGGGACGTTCTTCGATGACATGATAGTGTATTCGAAGAATGAAGAGGAGCATAGGCGTCACCTGACCATTGTGTTCGAAGAGCTGCGCAATCACAGGTTACTTGTCAATCCTAAGAAAAGTGACTTCTTCCTCGAAGAGATCCACTTTCTGGGCCACATAGTCTCAAAGGATGGTGTTAGAATGGATCCCGCAAAGGTCGAAGCTATCAAGACATGGCCAGACTTGAAAACTGTGCACGAAGTCAGAAGCTTCTTGGGATTGTGTTCCTACTATAGAAGGTTTATCATAAATTTTGCAGAGATAGCATCGCCTCTTCATGCTTTGCAAAAGAAAGAGGTCACTTTCAAATGGACCCAAAAAGAGATTTCAGCTTTTAGTCTCTTAAAGGAAAAGTTGACTTCAGATCCAGTTATTGTTTTGCCAAATCTCGGGAAGTCATTTGTGGTCCAGTGTGATGCATGTGGCAGTAGCATCGGAGCAATGCTAATGCAAGACGGACGCGTAGTAGCTTATGAAAGCCGAATTTTGCAAGGGCCAGAGAGGACTATGCAAGTCTATGAGAAAGAGCTCTTGGCCGTGATTCATGCGCTTTCTAGTTGGAAGCACTACCTCTTCGGTGTGATTTTGTTGTCCAAACAGATCATCAGACCTTGCGATACTTCTTGACACAGTTAAAATTATCCGAAAAGCATATGCGATGGGCAAACATTCTTTGCATGTTCCACTTCCAGATTATGCATGTGGAAGGCAAGAAGAATGTTGTCGTTGATGCGTTATCAAGGAAGCCACAAATATCAGTTGTGTCAATTCCTTATCTCATGAGTTAGATGACATGAAGGAACAGTATACAGCTAATGAAGATTTTGCAAGGATCTTAAAACAGTTACAGGGGCAACATCACGAGCACTACCTCCTCAGAGATGGTTTTATGATAATGCATGGCAGACTTTGTGTCACTAGGCCATTGCGACATAAGGTCATGGAAGAGAGTCATGTCCCACCGTATGTAGGGCATCGTGGCATGATGCAATAGTTAAAGCGGTAGAGACATTCTTCTATTGGACTACCTTGAGGAGAGATGTGGATGCCTTTGTGCAAGCATCTATAGTTTGCCAAAAGGTCAAGTTTAACATGCAAAAGGCACCAAGATTGTTACAACCACTACCGATTCCGGATAAGCCATGGGAAAGCATTGCTATGGACTTTATCTTTGATCTTCCAAGGACGCCAACAGGGAATGATGGTATATGAGTGTCACCAGCGTGTGACTACTATCTATCCTTTTTGCTGATTTCTTTCTTATTATTGATTTACTTTCACTTTTTGGAAATACCCCTCAGGAAATCTAATTGCCCTGCATTGCATAGCTAGTGTGGAACTGTCCAGAGGGAGTCCAGGCCTGAGGGCAAGAGAGCACTAAGGTTGGACAAGGACTATGGTTAGCCAAAGTGGGGTCATTGACTAGCCAAAGTGGAATCCTTTGCTACAGAGGCTACATTTCAGTTCTGGATGTGGCCGCAGTGTACAAAGAGGGTCGGATGACCTAGAAAGATACAATGGCAGCATCTCCTAAAATTTAGGGAACTGCTATTTTGGGACCTGAAAATGTGTTTGCGTCATTACCTTTGGAATGACAAGGGGAACATTTCCTTACTCTGCCATGAAGTCAACTGGGCAACCGGTTGGGAGATTTTCAGGCGGCAACCCCGAAACGGGAAAATGCTTGTAAATGTGCCAAGTGGCACATTCTGGTGCAGTTTCCAATGCAAGAAGAAGTTGGCGCTGAATTTGAAGGGAAGAAGGGCTCATTTGCTGATTTTTGTCACGGGTTAAGAGCTATGGAGTGCTTGCTTTCCCTCTTATGCACAGTGCGGTGCCAGGAGTGATGCCCTGCACGCTACGCACTGCCCTCTCTCTCCCCTATGGCAGTATGTTATGCCCCACTAGTGGGCTCTTCATTTGACCAATGTACAGTTGTGTGGGTTCATGCACGATTGCCGAGGCAAGAGCCTCTTGCACAGGTATTGGATTAGCTAGCGGCTAATCCCCCCGCAGGTACAGGTGAATTCGGAGAGGTTTCACGCAATAAATCTCGTCCGATTCAAAGGGCAAGTAGCCCTACAGGTGCCGGAGCTCGAGGACTTGCTAAGGATGCGACCGGCATGCGAAACGGAGCCCAAAACAGTAAATTACAGCCTGCTGTGTATTTTTGCAGGTTTAGGGTTTTGTCCCTAAACGGACCCTAATACCCCCAGGAGGTTCGGGGACGCAAGGGGACCGCTGTACAGGTGATCTGGCGCATTTTCAGGGCTGAAAACAGAGAATTCAGCGTGCTGCAGATTCTCGCCAAGTTTTGCAAAGTGCCCGTATGCGTCGGGAAGGTCAGTCAATGCGTGGGAATACTGACTGTGAAGGGTTCTAGTACAGTTATGCTGCCGAAACTAGGCCAGAACAGTCAAAATTCAACCAAGGTTGTGCGGGGCAGCTTGGAAAGAACCACAGCGTTTATTCCCTCTTTTGAACAATAAAGAAATACCGAAAGGGGCGCCTAAGTTAGGGGCCAATCTGGTGTCGGTCTTTTCATACAGGTGCATTCTAGCATCTGTATCCCACTCCCCTCTCTTGTGTCACTATAGCGCAGGTATAATAGACGACTAATAATGGGTGAAAGCTAAATCAAGGTTTGAAGTAAAGTCTACCGCCCTTTTTGGATTGAACAGGCTAGTTTCATGGTTCCATCGACGGGATTAAATCACTTTTTCCCATAGAAGTGAGCCTTGGTCAGTTTGGGCTTGAAGACACAGGGGATCATAGACCAGACACAGGAAATTGCAATTATGGCTGAGAGACCAGATGATGTGACTGAAGAGGTTTCCTCTTCACAGGGTCAACAGACACATGAAGTGGGTGAGTCCTCAAGACCACCACAGACAGATGATGATATATTCAGGAACCCCAGTTGGTTACTGCTGTGGCTATGTTCACACAAGTAATGCAGAACCCGAGGTTTTTAGCCTTTCTGTAACCTCCTGTTCCGTCTCAGCAAGTTGGGTCACTGGATCATATTCAAAAGCCTGTTAAGGCTCGAGTACAGGTGATTCATACCGCACAATCAATGGAAACACCTGTACACTTGACGGAGAACATGTAGTCTCCACAACCTGTGACTAAGGTGCAAGAACAGGTGGCTGAGATGTTAGTCTTTCAAGCTGTACCAGTTCAGCCCGCCACCTTTCAGCAGCCTATAGCTGGTTCTAATGGGCAGGGAAGCAACCTACAGGCTATGCAACAGGTCTTCCCACCACCTTCAGTACACCCTGGCTATTTTCGAGGTGGATCGGTATTCCAGAGCATGGCTGGTCATGCACCTGGAAATCAGTTTTACACGCCAGGAACAATGTTTGGGGGTGCTCAAACGATGATGCCTAACTCCATGTACAGTGTCATGGGTATGCAACCAGGGTTTTAGAGCACTCAGGGCCAATTTGGGATGCCACAGGCAAATTTTGGTATGGCTGGAATTACAAATCAGCAGCCAAATATGGCATTTCCAAGTCAAGTTAATAGCGGCCAAGGAACACAGATGAACCCTAATAGTGTTCCCATGTTTCAGTCACTTCCATATGACAATTTAACGCCGTTGGAGAGGCCAACTCCGTACAAAGAAGGTGGCAAAGGTGTGTCTTTCACGACCTTTACAGGGTTTGATGACAGGAAGAAGGCCCTCTCATTCCTCTAGCAGTTTGATAAGGCCTATGCAGGGGGAAACTTTACAGAGGCTTCAAAGGTCCGCAAGGCAGCCACTTTCTTGACAAGGAATGCAGGACAGTGGTGGACAACTTTATTGCTTCAAGGGCAAGCTCCGTCCACATGGATTTACTTCAAGCAGATTTTTGCAGCAGCATGGTTATCTGATGACTCCGAAGCAGATGTCATGACAGAATGGCACCAGCTTAATGCTGCCACTTGCAAGAATCTGGATGATTACAATCGGAAGTTTTGGAAAGCTCTACTTCCAGTAACTTCCTATAGGTTTGTGCCATTGACAGAACAGATTGAAAAATACTGTTGTGGCCTACCTAAGGGATTGAGAAAGTATTGTACGAAGACAAAAGTCACTACTTTGACGCAGCTCATCGAGGTAGCAAACACTGGCAATGGTTTGCTCAAGGGAGAAGATTGTGAATTTAACACTGGCGTCAAGGCAGGATCAGGCAAGAAAAATTCAGACAAGAAGCACGTTCCCAATGAGGCTCCTAAAGGGACTCAGGAGTCAGCCAACGCAGGGAAAGATAAAGCTACGGCTGAATCAGAAAAGGGACCAGCAAAGAAATGGAAAAGACGTTTTCCTCGCAAGTCAGAAGAGCAAAAGAAGGTCTTGAGGACAGAGAACAAATGCTTTATATGTGAGCAGCCTGGCCACATTGCTTACAATTGTCCTACAAAGAAAAGGCCAGCTGATTCTGAAGACAAGGAGGACAGGAAAGGAAAGAATCCCATGGCTGGTCTAGTGCCAGATATGGTGGGCGACAAGCCAAACTCAAATGCAAGTGAGCTTTGCAGAGCATGGGAAAAGGTCAGGGATCAAACAGTGCTTATCTTCTTTGATCCAGGTGCCAAAGCCAACTTCATTTCCCCAGAATTGGCTTCGAAGTTGGGAATCAGACCTGAAGAGATGGGGTATACAGCAGAGGCAAGTTTGGCATGTCCTGACCATACAGAGGCTGTGACACCCATCATTGGAAAGTTGCGCCTACATATCCAGTCCTATGTAGATGCTGAAGAATTTTACATCATGCCAGTGGACGGATGTGATGTGTTGTTAGGTATTCCTTGGTTGTTTCGTGTACAGGGAATCATGGATGCCTACAACAAAAAGATCATTGTACAGAGCAAGGGAAAGACTCACATTCTGGATGTAAAGCTTAAAGGGGAGTCTATTCCCACTGTATCAGCTTCTGCTATTACTTCTGTAATGAAAAAGCATCTTTCTGCGTACTTGGTTTTTGCACGTGAAGTGTCAGATTGTGATGAATCAAATTTATCTGTGCTAGATAAAGAAAGGTCAATGTTTTTACAACAGTATAGTGACTGTTTTTCTGATTTATTACCGTCTCCATTACCGCCAGAAAGACCCGAGGACCATGCGATAGATTTGGTGCCAGGTAGTAGCCCACCAAATAAGCCTCCGTACAGGGTTAGTGCGGCTCAACAGAAAGAGATAATGGGCCAAGTACAGGAGCTGTTAGAAAAGGGGCTGATTCAGCCCAGTTCATCTCCATTATGTTCCCCAGTGTTGTTGGTGCAGAAAAAGGATGGCTCATGGCGTATGTGCATCGACTACCGTGCACTGAACAAGAATACCATCAAGAATAGGTTCCCTATACCTAGAATTGATGATATTATGGACAAATTAGAAGGAGCAGCTATGTTTAGCACGATAGATCTAAAGAGTGGGTACCATCAGATCCGCATTAGACCAGAGGATGTGCATAAGACTGCTTTTAGAACAACGTTTGGCCTTTACGAATTTTTAGTGATGCCCTTTGGTCTCACAAATGCTCCTGCTACGTTCAATAGGATGATGGACAGAATTTTCCGTCCACACCAACAGTTTGTTGGTACATTCTTTGATGACATGATAGTCTACTCAAAGAATGAAGAGGAGCATAGGCATCACTTGGCCATTGTGTTCAAACAGCTACGCAGTCATAGGTTGCTCATCAATGCAAAGAAAAGTGAATTTTTTCTGGAAGAGATTCATTTTCTGGGACACATTGTCTCAAAGGATGGTGTCAGAATGGATCCTACAAAAGTTGAAGCGATCAAGTCATGGCCAGATTTGAAGACGGTGCATGATGTCCGAAGCTTCTTGGGACTATGCTCCTATTACAGAAGGTTTAACCGAAATTTCGCTAAGATTGCTTCACCTTTACATGCTCTTCAAAAGAAGGCAGTCACCTTTAGATGGACACAGAAAGAGATTTCAGCTATTAATCTCTTAAAGGAAAAGATGACTTCAGATCCAGTCATTGTGTTGCCAGATCTTAGGAAGTCATTTGTGGTCCAGTGCGACGCCTATGGTAGTAGCATTGGTGCAGTGCTAATGCAAGATGGCAGGGTAGTAGCCTATGAGAGCAGAATTTTGCAAGGGCCAAAGATGACCATGCAGGTCTATGAGAAAGCAGGTCTATGAGAAAGAGTTACTGGCTGTGATTCATGCGCTCTTAAGTTGGAAACACTACCTGCTAGGTGCAGATTTCGTTGTCCAAACGGACCATCAGACCTTGCGATACTTCTTGACACAGACAAAGTTATCTGAGAAGCATATGCGATGGGCAAATATCTTGTCCATGTTCCATTGTCAGATTGTGCATGTGGAAGGCAAGAAGAACGTTGTGGCTGATGCCTTGTCAAGGAAGCCACAAATTTCAGATGTGTCTATTGCTTATCATGAACTTGATCATATGAGAGAACAGTATGAAAATGATGAAGATTTTGCAAGGGTCTTCGAGCAGCTAATGCATGGACGACGTCATGAACAATATCTTCTTAAAGATGGGTTCATGATGATTCATGGCAGATTGTGTGTCACAAAGCCATTGCGACGCAAAGTTATGGAAGAGAGTCATGTCCCATCGTATGCAGGGCATCGTGGCATCGATGCTACAGTTAAAGCGGTTGAGACATTCTTCTATTGGCCTACATTGAGAAGGGATGTGGATGCCTTTGTGCGAGAATGCCTAATTTGCCAGAAGGTCAAGTTTGACAGGCAAAAGGCACCAGGGTTATTGCAACCACTATCTATTCCAGATAAACCATGGGAAAGTATTGCTATGGATTTTATCTTTGGTCTTCCGAGAACGCAGACAGGAAACGATGGTATTTGGACCATTATTTGCAGATTCAGCAAACAGGCTCATTTTATTCCTGTCAGGAAGAAGATAAAGCCAGATCAGATGACACGTTTGTTTATGAGCAATATTTTCAAGTATCATGGCATGCCACAGTCGATTGTTAGCGACCGTGATCCACGCATGACAAGTTTGTTTTGGAGAGGCTTGTTTGAGAATATGGGCACCACGCTCAAATTCTCTTCGTCATTTCATCCTCAAACAGATGGGCAGTCAGAAGAGGCAAATTCTACTGTCCTAGATCTGCTAAAGTGTTATGTGTCAGAGCATAAAGGAAAGTGGGAGCAGTATTTGCCATTGGTGGAGTATGCATACAACAATACTGTGCATTCATCAACTAGCAAGGCACCTTTTGAGATAGTTGAAGGTGGCAAGAAAGTTCCTCCCATACTGCATACAAAGGACAAGATATTCGAAGCAGACAAGTACGTTCAGGACATGGATGAAATGTACAAGAAGGTCAAAGTGGCCTTAGAAAAGACTCGGGCAAAGCAAAAGAAAGCAGTTGATCGTCACCGTCGTGAAGTGGTATATTCACTTGGTGATTGGGTGCTTTTACGCTTTGAAAAGGCAAGGTTAAAGAAGATGAAGGGCAAGGAAAGACTGTTTCCAAAGCTCAGCATGCGTTACTATGGGCCTTTTCAAGTGTGCGACATAATCAGTGATGTTGCATATAGGCTGAAATTGCCTGACAGTTGGAAGATTCATAATGCGTTTCATGTGAGTCTTCTCAGACCCTATGTGGGTGATGTGCCAGAAGATATGCCAGTTGAAGATCAACCGGAAGTCGAGGAACTTGACGAGATCTTGGTCCCTGAACAAGTTTTGGTACACAAAGAAAGGAAAGTGAAAGGCAAGGTTGCTAGGCGTTACTTGGTAAAGTTCAGAAACTATCCACCAATGGATGCTAAGTGGATGGAAGAAGGTGAACTTGTAGAGTCACCAACTGTGTTATCACTTTACCTTGAAGCCTTCGGTTTGCAACCTACCTTGACCCCTTGAGTTTCAGAGCTACATGGATTGCCAGTGTGACAATGGCTTTTGAAACAAATGATGTACATGGTATTTAAAGTGAGCTCAAATGAAATACCTGTTACATGAATGTTAGAGCTGTACAGATTGTTAGTTTGGAAATTGCTCTTATGGAATGTCCAAAAGTTTGGTTAGTGCTATAGAAGTGAGTATTTCTTGTCAGTTTGTCAAGGATACAGTAGTTGCTTCTATTAAAGAGTACATGTGTAACTGCATTCTTAAACTGTCGGTTTGGGTATGCTCGAAAGTGTTACGGGATCCAACGTGTACTATAAGACAGTGTCAAAATGTGCAGCTACCATTTTGTCATTGGAAAGTTAGTGACTCAAAGCAATGGCAGAGTGCGCAGCTACCACTATGTCATTGAGACAGGGTTCACACGCAGACAATACATGAGTCGACGAGGTGTTGAATACACCAGGGTTGACAATGAGCATGTATGTGTCGTACAGGTGTCGACAAGTATTGAATACACCAGTGTTGACTAGGAGCATGTACGACATAGATGCAAACGAGGACGTTTGAGATTTCAAGAGGGGGGTATGTCACCAACGTGTGACTACTATCTATCCTTTTTGCTGATTTCTTTCTTATTATTGATTTACTTTCACTTTTTGGAAACACCCCTTGGGAAATCTAACTGCCCTGCATTGCATAGCTAGTGTGGAACTGTCCAAAGGGAGTCCAGGCCTGAGGGCAAGAGAGCACTAAGGTTGGACAAGGACTATGGTTAGCCAAAGTGGGGTCATTGACTAGCCAAAGTGGAATCCTTTGCTACAGAGGCTACATTTCAGTTCTGGATGTGGCCGCAGTGTACAAAGAGGGTCGGATGACCTAGAAAGATACAATGGCAGCATCTCCTAAAATTTAGGGAACTGCTATTTTGGGACCTGAAAATGTATTTGCGTCATTACCTTTGGAATGACAAGGGGAACATTTCCTTACTCTGCCATGAAGTCAACTGGGCAACCGGTTGGGAGATTTTTAGGCGACAACCCCGAAACGGGAAAATGCTTGTAAATGTGCCAAGTGGCACATTCTGGTGCAGTTTCCAATGCAAGAAGGAGTTGGCACTGAATTTGAAGGGAAGAAGGGCTCATTTGCTGATTTTTGTCACGGGTTAAGAGCTATGGAGTGCTTGCTTTCCCTCTTATGCACAGTGCGGTGCCAGGAGTGATGCCCTGCACGCTACGCACTGCCCTCTCTCTCCCCTATGGCAGTATGTTATGCCCCACTAGTGGGCTCTTCATTTGACCAATGTACAGTTGTGTGGGTTCATGCACGATTGCCGAGGCAAGAGCCTCTTGCACAGGTATTGGATTAGCTAGCGGCTAATCCCCCCGCAGGTACAGGTGAATTCGGAGAGGTTTCACGCAATAAATCTCGTCCGATTCAAAGGGCAAGTAGCCCTACAGGTGCCGGAGCTCGAGGACTTGCTAAGGATGCGACCGGCAGTAAATTACAGCCTGCTGTGTATTTTTGCAGGTTTAGGGTTTTGTCCCTAAACGGACCCTAATACCCCCAGGAGGTTCGGGGACGCAAGGGGACCGCTGTACAGGTGATCTGGCGCATTTTCAGGGCTGAAAACAGAGAATTCAGCGTGCTGCAGATTCTCGCCAGGTTTTGCAAAGTGCCCGTATGCGTCGGGAAGGTCAGTCAATGCGTGGGAATACTGACTGTGAAGGGTTCTAGTACAGTTATGCTGCCGAAATCAGGCCAGAACAGTCAAAATTCAACCAAGGTTGTGCGGGGCAGCTTGGAAAGAACCACAACGTTTATTCCCTCTTTTGAACAATAAAGAAATACCGAAAGGGGCGCCTAAGTTAGGGGCCAATCTGGTGTCGGTCTTTTCATACAGGTGCATTCTAGCATCTCTATCCCACTCCCCTCTCTTGTGTCACTATAGCGCAGGTATAATAGACGACTAATAATGGGTGAAAGCTAAATCAAGGTTTGAAGTAAAGTCTACCGCCCTTTTTGGATTGAACAGGCCGGTTTCAATGAGACCATTATCTGCAGGTTCAACAAGTAGGCCCATTTTATCCCTGTCAATAAGAAGATAAAATCTGATCAGATGGCACGCTTGTTCATGTACAATGTGTTTTAAGTACCATGGTATGCCACAATCGATTATCAGTGATCGTGATCCTCGCATGACCAGTTTGTTATAGAGAGGATTGTTTGAGAACATGGGCACTACACTCAAGTTCTCGTCTTCGTTTCATCCACAAACTAATGGATAGTCAGAAGAGGCTAATTGTACTGTCTTAGATCTGTTGAAATGCTATGTGTCAGATAATAAGGGCAAGTGGAAACAGTATTTGCCTATGCTTGAGTATGCGTACAATAATACGGTGCATTCGTCTACAAGCAAAACACCTTTTGAAATTGTTGAAGGCGGCAAAAAGGTTCCTCCCATTTTGCACACAAAGGACAAAATCTTTGAGGCAGATCGATATGTTGAGAACATGGATGAGATGTATAAGAAGATTAAAGTTGCCTCAGGCAAAGCAGAAAAAGGCTACTGATCGTCACCATCGTGAATTGCTGTTATCACTGGTGATTGGGTTCTGTTAAGGTTCGAAAAGGCAAGGTTAAAGAAGATGAAGGGCAAGGAACGACTGTTTCCTAAGCTCAGCATGCGTTACTATGGGCCTTTTCAAGTGCTTGACAAGATCAACGATGTGGCTTACAAGCTGAAATTGCCTGATGCGTGGAAGATTCATAATGCGTTTCACGTGAGTCTTCTAAGACCCTTCGTGGGTAATGTGCCAGAAGATATGCAAGATGAGGATCAGCCAGAAGTTGAGAAACTTGATGAGATCCTGGTACCTGAGCAAGTTTTGGCACATAAGGACAGAAAAGTTAAAGGACAAGTTGGAAGACGCTATTTGGTGAAGTTCAAGAACTATCCACCTATGGATGCAAAGTGGATGGAAGAGCATGAATCGTCAGAGTCACCAAATGTATTGCAGCTTTACCTTGAAGCCTTTGGGTTACAGCCTACTTATGCCCCAACCCAACGTGTGCAAAGGAGGGGTAATGATAGAGCTAGTACATCAAATGTACATATGAATCAGTGTAATGACAAAAGTATGAAGGCCTCATTAAGTCATTTGTATCTATGTGTTATGACCTTTCTTGCGGATACATGCGATGATAAAAGAGTGTTGCTAGCACAAGATCATCAGTGGCGTGTATTTATGGTATGCAATCGAGGACGTTTGCGATTTCAAGAGGGGGGTATGTCACGGGGACGTGGCAACTGTTAACTTTGTCACGAGGACGTGGCAACTGCTAACTTTAGTTGTTGGTTTCTTTCCAAGGCGTTTTGTTCTATTTTCGAGACCCTCTTCTTGAAGTAGCAAACGGTCGGACATTGCATGGCCAATGTGAACGGTAGTTTCACCCGCAGATGGTAGTGGTCGGCACTGGAATTCGTATGGTAAGAGGATGTCTAGGTTCAGAGCAAGATCATATAGGTCCCCCCGTCGCACTTAGTAAGTATACTAGGAAGTGAACTCAATAAAGGCCTAAAGTCAAGGTGTGACTACCAACAGAAAAGTATCCGACAGTTGGGCCACATTGCATTTTTGGATGCGGTCCCAATGAGGATAGATGGTCAGAAGACCAGTGGGAGCCCAACGGAAGCATCTCCTAAAATTTAGGGAACTTCTATTTCGGGCCGAAAGATGTGTTTGCGTCATTACCTCCAGTATGACTAGGAGAACAGTTTACAACTCTGCCGCGAAGTCAATTGGGCGATCAGTTGAGATATTTTTAAGCGGCGAACCCGAAACGGGAAAATGCTTGTAAATGCGCCGAGTGGCAATTTTTCACGAGCTTGCCTCATGCGAAAAAATGGGCATTGATTTTTAAGCTGGGAGGAGGCCTCTTTTGCATTCTGTCTCACAGGTTAAGAGCTATGGAGTGCTTCCTTTCCCTCTTATGTATAGTGCGGTGCCAGGAGTGATGCCATGCACGCTACGCACTACTCTCTCTCTCCCCTACGAGCAATATGTTATGCCCCACTAGTGGGCTTTTCATTTGACCAATGTACAGTTATGTGGGTTCATGCGGGGTTTCTGAGGAAGAGCCTCTTGCACAGGTACTGGATTAGCTAGCAGCTAATCCCCCGCAGGTACAGGTGAATTCAGAGAGGTTTCATGCCAAAAATCTTGTCTGATTCAAAGGGCAAGTAGCTCTACAGGTGCAGGAGCTCGAGGTCTTGCTACAGATGCGACCGGCACACGAAACGGAGCCCAAAACAGGGAATTACAGCCTGCTGTGTATTTTTACAGGTTTAGGGTTTCGGCCCTAAACCTGTAAAAATGTTTACAGGTTTAGGGCCCTACGAGCAATATGTTATGCCCCACTAGTGGGCTTTTCATTTGAGCAATGTACAGTTATGTGGGTTCATGCGGGGTTTCTAAGGAAGAGCCTCTTGCACAGGTACTGGATTAGCTAGCAGCTAATCCCCCGCAGGTACAGGTGAATTCAGAGAGGTTTCATGCCAGAAATCTTGTCCGATTCAAAGGGCAAGTAGCTCTACAGGTGCAGGAGCTCGAGGTCTTGCTACAGATGCGACCGGCACGCGAAACGGAGCCCAAAACAGGGAATTACAGCCTGCTGTGTATTTTTACAGGTTTAGGGTTTCGGCCCTAAACGGACCCTTCTACCCCCAGGAGGTTCAGGGACGCGAGGGGACCGCTGTATAGGTGAACTGGCGCATTTTCGGGGCAAAAAACAGAGAATTCAGCGTGCTGCAGATTTTCGTCAGGTTTTGCAAAGTGTCCGTATGCGTCAGGAAAGTCACCTATTGCGTGGGGATACTGACTGTGAAGCGTCCTAGCACAGTTATGCTGCCGAAATCGGGCCAGAACAGGTGTTTCTAAGCCTAGATTGTGCGGGGCAGCTTGTAGGTGATCACACGTTTTATTCCCTCTATTAAAGAATAAAGAAATACCGAAAGGGACGCCAATTTTGGGGCCTACAGGTTGTCGGCGTCTGCTCGGAGCATTCTAGCTCCCGAGCAGTGTGTGTACTTAAGTGTTAATCCCCGTTACACGTTACCTTTGCAAAGTGCTGTGTGTGTGTGTGTCTAAAGTAAAGAATTTCGGGTGAAAGGCAACGCCTACCGCCCTACGGGCCAGTTTTAGAAAACACAACTACTCACAAGGACTTCATGTTCACAAACAGCAACGAGTGTTTCAAAATAAGACACTCCAACAATAATACAGGATGTACTTAAGATGTTGATAAAAGATTGGCCCTGATATTTCAAGTCATAACATTACGCGGAAAAGATACACAAAGCTTCTTTGTGATAACCACATAAAACTACTTAGCAAATCCATCTATGCCCAATCTTTAGATAGTGAGCTTTGCAACCATTACCCTCACCCATTACTCCACTCTGCCCCCAATCACTGTACCCCTTTGCCCCTTTTATCATCGCTGATGATCGTACTTGACTGCTCCACCCTTCTGCCCCACCCAACTACGAGCCCACTCTCACTTCGCACCCCTACAACCCCCAACCATTAATGAAGAACTACAAGTATCCCCATCATCATCGTCGAGCCATTCGTAGGACAGGTGTAGACGGATGTATAAAGGCTAGATCCAAACCCCATCCACTGCCAGAAAGAATCCTCCCAAGTGTATTCCTGATCCGCCAAGGGCCTACATGTAACCTCGCAAGAGGTGTCCTCTTTGGTCACCAAGACACAGCAAAAAGGAAGAGGATTGCCTAGCCGCATGTGGAAGGGGAAACTAGGAAGCGAAATCCACAACATAAAGGCGAAGTCGCCATGGTGGCATGGCGGGCTGCCTCATCCATGACCGAGGAAATGTCGGTAGCTGCCAATCAGCCCATAAACCACAATTTTGGTGGCAGGTGAGTTCGATTATGTGTTTTCATTGGCCCTCGCCCTCGCTTGCCACATTATTTTGCTATTCTAATTTTGCAAAGTAGGTGTGCGCTCTCAGCGAAGGTGAGAGGAGATCTTTTTGTAGATGGTTTATCACATTGCAACGAAGATAAAAACACAGGCGACAGTACCCATTCCTCTGAGGTTGAAAAATCCGCTCACTTTCAGAATCATGCCATAGTATTGGCCCCTCCACCTTATGCCTCTGCTACTACATCATGTAATGTCTGTGTCAATATAGCAATAAGCTCCTCTAGAGGTCGCATTAGCTCCTCAGTGCATAGGCGCATGAAAATCCGTCTATGTATACAGAGTCCATCTCCCATGTGAAGGTGTAGGGAGTAGGGGCTGCTGCTCGCGGCTTGTGTGCTACACTAAACTGGAAAGAGATGATCATCGACAAAAGGGCATGATCCACTGTCACATCACCAGGTCTCACCCCAACCATGAGATCCTAGATTCTAGGGATGAAGCTCGATCGTGCCATGACATAGTCCACCTGTGTTGGCTCCATGTCTGAGTAGAAAGCATGTAAAACCTCCCGCATCCGGAAATCTCTGTAGGCCATTCAAGATGGCTAGTCCATGTGCAATCTCCATGTCTATCGAGTGTCGTTCATACTCAGTATGTTCCACATCCTGTGATAGCCTAGACAAGCCCATCTCTGCAACATCTAGCTCTCTCAGCATCTCCTCTGAAGTATTATTAAAAATTGTCTAGTGATGGACAATCCTAGCATTGAAGTCCCCTAGAATGATAACGTCACCATCTCTAGAGAACTCCCATATGTCATCATCCAAAATAGAAAATGGAGACTGTCCTCTGGGTGGTGCATATACTGATGTACTCGGGGGAAAGTAGAAAATAGCAATGTAAAGCCCTGCCTGTCTCTGCTCTCAATCCCACCCACATGAACCTAGCTTGTTGATCCCTACGGGCAAATATGTATCAACGGCTGCAACTCCTCCCTGAATAACTTTGCCACTCCTCCTGAGCCCCGCCCTCTATGCTCTGATCGTGTCTCCTATCTGCAAGTTGTCTCTCATTTGTATCCATCGATGTGAGGCATAGAATGTCCAGGGGCCTGATGTGTCTCAGTGTAGAAGATGATGTCTCTCCCAATAAAAGTATCCTCAAAAGCACCCACATCAAGGCACATAGATCCATTACAATTCCCAGTAGCAACTTTTAGTGTGGTCCCATAAGTCTCGCACCGTCATGGGGAGCATCGCTCCAATATTACCACTCTTCCATCTCGATAAAAGGCAATCTTACCTTTTTCCCTTGCCGCTCTACTCTCTGGCATTATCTCCTGCATATGAACGATTTGCAAGAGGGTAAGATCATCATCGAGAAAGATGCATGTCTTCTTACAAGTTGGCCTCTTCTTCAAAAAGTCCTTCGCTTCCATGGATGGAAAACGAAGGATGAGTGCCCTTTCTTTCGAGGTTTCTCATTGCTTCCATTTTTCTTGTTGCCCACTCTCCAAGCTCTTATGTGCATCGGTTCATCAACCCCCATCAAAGTCATGAGCTCTTTTACCTCTTCGTCCACATTGTCTTTGTCTTTAAGGCCGCACATGTAAAGCGCGCACACGTCTTCTTTGCTCCTCTTCTAGTGTCAAGTTAATAATGGTGGGCGTGGACGTTGTTTCCTTGCCTTTTCCTTGCTTTGCAACTTGAATCATTCCTCGGTCTCATTTTCCTTCTGTTGAGTTTTTGTAATAACATCCACCCAAGAAGTCGTCATTTCTTTGTGCTACTCTTCCCCCTCTTTGATGGCCCGCACTTGCTCCTTAATCGTGTTGAGATCCTCTATTACTGAGGGTTGCAATTCTCCCTCTTAAAGAGTCTTTCGTGATCGTATCTCGGCGAGATCCTTCTTGAGTGATGCAATCTCTTCATCTTGGGATGTCACACGATCTTCCAACTTAGTTATCTTGCTTTCCTGGACAAACACCTGTTCTTCTAGCATCTTTATTGTGCCCAGTAGGTTTTGGTTGATCTTGTTAATGGTTTCGGTCATTTCTTCTTTGCACTTTTGAACGGCAACCTCGAAGGGGTCGGTCTTGTCATTTTGCTTCCTCATGCTTAATGGCCGCAAAAAACGAGAGGGTATGAGAAATTCTGGTACTAGAGACATGACTACACTATACGCAAAGGCGTTTCCACATTATATATACATATTCTCCCACATCAAGCATACATGTCAAACATACATTTTGCATACAATTTTCCCCCTTGCAATTTCTGCAATCTGAAAATTTCCTGAAATTTCTGTGAGTTTTCTGAATTTCCTACAGGTCTCTGATTTCTGCAATTTCTGCAATCTGAAAATTCTGAATTTTCTGAATTCTACGAGTCTCTGAAAATCTGTAAAACTGAAAACCTGCTGGATGTGTGTGCGTGTTTAGGTGTGTGTGTGTGAGGAAGGTTGCTGGGGACAGCTCTGCAACAGAGAGCACAACACATAGGTTGGCGCGGGCTGCGCTGTTCGGCAGTTGCAACCAATGATGGCGTTGTATAGGGCAGTCTTGCACAGGTTTCAGTCCTAGCAGCGTGCAAGGGTTTGATTTCCAACAGCACGCAGATTGTGAAGTTCAGCTACGTGCAGGTGTGGCAAGCCCAGCAGTGCACAGGTGATGCAGCTCTAGCAGCACACTGATGGTAGGGAGCAGCACTTGCGCTTTAGATAGCAGCGCACATGTACAACAGATTCACGGGAAGAGAGAGAGAGAGAGAGAGAGAGAGAGAGAGAGAGAGAGAGAGAAATGAAATGAAATGAAATGAAATGTTATATTAACGTCTTCAAGAGGCCAAAATGACCTATGAGACCAAAAAGTTACAATTGGTGAATCTGATACCATGTCTGAGTACGGAAATTACAAAGTTACAAAGAACTAACACTAAGACACTTAAAAACCCTTTTGAGGGAGGGGGGGTTTGTGGGTTCAGATGAAATCTCTCATCGGTCGTCGTCGGATCGCATCGACCTCCTCCATGGTCAGTACTCTTGTTGGGCGTCTTGCATGTCGAGCTAGAGTGATCTGTATCTTCTGTTGCAGCCTTCGTTGGTAGTGGGAGACCCCCCTAGGTCGTGGACGTCTCGATCTGCCAAGCTCAGTGACTCGGTCAAGTAGTGTACCTCTAGTATGAGTAGGTTATGAGATCTGCTGTAATGACTGCTCCGTTGGCTCTCCTCTGGCTAGTGTAAACAAATCTATGATTCGTCTCTGAGGCTGTCTTTTCCCTGATGTCCTCAGGGAGCTCTCCCTAAGTCTACGCAGCTCTAGCAAGAACAATCCGAGACACCTCTGATCCTTGTATCTCATGACTCTAGAAAAAGGTCCGAACCCTTCTCTGAATAGGCAATGAAAGCGGCCGCGTATTTCATAGTATGTCGGACATTGACATGTGTAGTGCAACTCTGTCTCTAGCTCTAAGTTACATAGGTGACATATCCAGGCTTTTGCCGGTACCCTTCGAAATTGGCCAGTCTTGATCTGGAGCTGATGTGAGGATGTGCGTATTTGTCCAATAGCGCATCTTATCCCATGAGATAAGTGTGTATCCATGTATGCAAGCCTAGTTACAAAGCCGTCCTCCGTGAGTTGGAGAAGATGTTCTCTGCAGAAGGCCATCTTCGTGCCCAACTACTATGTTGGCTGTATCCATGTGCTCCTAGTATTTAGCTGAATCAGATCCTGACGTATGAGTCTGGTGATCTCTGTCTGCGTGAGAGACAGGGAGGGTGCATCCAAGGAGTATTGAAGCGGAGGTAATCTATCCATGTTGAGACCATGCGACTGAAACCATGATGTCATCTGTCCATACCAGCATGCTGTATCGCCTTGTAGAGCTAGTTGTCGAGATGACTCCAAGGCAAGCCAAGCGTATCTGTCCCTCGAAAGATCCCATAGACTGTGCATAAAGGATACTGATCGCGTCAATGCCTCCACCACGAGGGGGGGGTCAGCTAGCTCGGCTCAAATAATCTCATGTGGTATTGAGGCCTTAGCCCGAATTATCCGAGCGATCATAGAGACCAGAGGCCTCTCCATACATCTCCATCCATCTGTGTTGCTACATCTCCCATGGTGGTCTACTGAGGGTCCCCATACCTGAACTCCATAGAGCATAGCTGGAGTCACCAGAGTGTCAAAAAGCCAAAGCTTTGTTCGCGGTTCCTGAAACCGAACCTACGAACACATCCTCTCCAATCCGCCCAAAGCTGCATATGCTCTTGTCAATCTAGTCTCTGATGCGCTCCTTAGTGAAAACACAGGTCCACCGAAGACTACCCCAAGATAAGTACTTAGTATATGCATGTGTACTCCACAGTCTTCGGGCCATACATAAATGTGGGTGCCGACCTCCTGACCCACTGTGGTGTGGTGTTAAACACCATAACCTTGGTTTTTCCGAGATTGACAGACAATCCACTGTCACGAGCAAATGTATGCAAAGCATCTAAATGACGCTGCATCCCCTCTAAAGAGTCGGAAATCAGCACCATATCATCAGCGTATAGTAACAACGGAATCCATGTCCCTGCTAGCTCAGCCTCGCTGTCCCCCTGACGCTCTACATAGTCCGAAAACTCATCCACATATATCCCAAAAAGAGTAGAGGATAGGGAGCATCCCTGCTTTACTCCAATAGTGGAGTGGACCATGTCAGACATTCCCTCAGTGGTACGTACCCGCCCCATCACTGTCTTGTATAGAGCCAGAATACCCCATATCAGCTCTATAGGCACACCCATGTCCTATAGTCTGCGTATAAGTCTAGCTCTCGGCACTGTGTCAAAAGCTTTGCGGAAATCCACAAAGCTACAATAGATCCTCTTACCATGGTGTCTACCCTCCTCAATGATAGCTCTGAGTGTCAGAATCTGGTCAAGAGTGGAGAAACCTCTCCTGAAACCTGCTTGCCTTGGTGCTCTTATGCCCTCTCGCTCTGCCCATCTACTCAGCTCCTGCTCAGGAACGGATGCATACAACCTAGCTAATGTGTGGCCAACCATGATGGTGCGATAATTCGCAGGAATCATGGAATCTCCCGACTTGAAAATAGGCACAATCGTAGACAAACTCCAAGTCTCCGGGAAGCCTTCATACATGGCTCGATTAAACATCATAGCCAGGAGATCTGCAAGCATATCTCTGGCGTAGATAAAGTGCTCTGCTACCAGACCATCATGATCATGTGCTCTCCTTGTCTTCATCTTGTCAATGGCTTTCCTTATCCTCTCGGCGGTAAAGAAAGAACATGTCTCCGAGCATGTCTCTGGTGGGTCCGGCAGAGGTGGTTGCCCTGATGCTGTGTAGAGAGATGTGGCATATTCTCCCCATGTCTCACTGGAGGTGACCGTTGGTGGTGGTGAATGCTCGTGGAATAGCCTCCATGCATCGCTTGAGTCCTGACTTATAAATAGCTGATAAAAATCCCGCTCTAGCTGAGATAGATGGGCCCTTTTCTTTCGTCGTACTAGGTGGCGAAAGATAATCCGTGACTGTCTATGTGTGGTAATACCCATGAGCACTTCCCTCTGTAATTTGATCCTCGTCTCTCTACACTCCTCATCGTACCAACTATTTTGGGGCATGCTCCCGGATCGTATCCGTGTGGGCTGGCTATGGGAGTATGCCTCTGTTGCAGCATTATGGAGCCTCTCTGTCAGTATTTGAGTGAGTTCATCTAGTGGCCTTCCCAACTCCTGGGTGCATAGTTGACTGTATATCTCATCCATATACACAGAATCCGTCTCCCTCATGAAGGTGTACTGAGTGTGTGTGGGGACCTCTCCTACTGGAGTTGTGCTGAACTGAAAGGTCAGGGTGAAAGACACGATAGCATGATCAACTGATCAACTGCTACTCCAACTGGCCTAGTGCCCACCATGAAATCCTGAAAGAATGGAATGAGACCTGGCTGGGCCATGACATAATCCACTGTGCTGGCACCATGTCGGTGTGGAAAGCAAGTAAAACCTCCAACTGTCAGAAAGCTTTGTAGGCCATTCACAATGGCCAGTCTGTGTGCGGTTCCCATATCTATCAAGTATTTGCCATATTCGGTGTATTCCTAGTCTTGTGATAGTCTAGATAGACCCATCTCTGTGACGTCCAGCTCCAAAAGCATCTCTTCGGAAGTATCATAAAATATTGTCTGGTGGTTGGCAATCCTTGCATTGAAATCCCCTAGTATGATAATGTCACTATCCTTGGAGAACTCCCATATGTCATTATCCAAAGGGGGATTGTCCTCTAGGTGATGCATACATTGACGTACTAGGAGGAAAGTAACAAATAGCAATGTAGAGGTATCTGCCCGTCTCTGCCCTGAGCCTCACCCACATGTACCTAGCCTATTCATCCTTGCGTGCTATATATATCAGTGGCTGCACTTCCTCCTTGAATAAGACTGCCACTCCCCCTGAGCCCCTTCCTCGATGCTCCGATCTGGTCTCCTGTCTGCAGGCTGTCTCCCATCTATATCAGCTCACCTGTGGCATGGAGTGTCCAGGTGCTTGATGCGTCTCACAGTAGAAAATGATCTCTCCCCGTGAAGCTATCCTCAAAGGCCCCTACATCAAGACGGAGTGACCCATTACAATTCCAAGTTGCCATCTTTAGTGTAGTCCCAAAGGTCTCGCACCGTCATGCTGGGCGTCGCTCCAATATCACCACCTTTCCATCCCAATAAAAAGCAATCTTCCCCTTTTCCCTTGCTGCTCTTATTTCCGGCATTACTTCTTGCATATGAGCAATCTGCGAGAGGGTGAGGTCATCTTCAAGAAAGATGTCAGTCTTCTTTAGAGTGGTCTCTTCTTCAAGAAGTCTTTCTTCGCTTCCATGGAGGGGAAGCGGAGAATGAGTGCCCTTTCCACTTCAAACAAACCACGACCTAGCAGCTAGAGCGCTACCAAGCCATTGTCCACCTTTTACAAGCCACCGCAACATAGATACCACCTTGAAGGGTCTGGAGCGTTACTTCTATTGGCCGTGGCTTAAAAAGGATGTGGATGACTTTGTTCGCAGTTGTTTAGTATGCTAAAAGGTCAAGTTTTGACAAGCATGAGGCACACGGACTCTTACAGCCTTTACCCGTTCCCAACCACCCTTGGGAAAGCATTGCGATGGATTTCATCTTTGATCTCCCCAAAGACTCAAAGTGGGCATGATGGCATTTGGATAGTCATCGACAGATTCAATAAACAGGCCCACTTCATTCCGTAAAGAAGAGAGTTAAGCCCGATCATTTGGTGAAACTGTTTGTCTCACAGATTTCCGAATATATGGCATGCTTTAGTCCATTGCTTTGGATAGAGATCCCCGGTTTACTAGGTTGTTTTGGAGGGCAATCTAGGAGAACATTGGCACGCAATTGCAGTTCTCATCCCTGTTCCACCCGCAGACAGATGGGCAATTTGAGATAGCCAATTCAATAGAATTGGATTTGTTGAAGTCTTCTATTTCGAATCAGAAGACTTAATGGGAAAAGTATTTGCCCTTGGTGAAGTTTGCCTACAACAACACACAAGGAAGGCGCCGTTTGAAGTATTCGAGGGTGCTAAGAAGGTTCCTCAATTTCTAAGCACCAAAGACTAGATTTTTTTGAAGCAAATTTTTTGGGAAAAAAACAATCTAGAAGGCATGGAAGGCCATCTAGCCGTTTAAAGGAGCAGAGTTCGTCCTCTTTTGGCTGTGAACAGATCAACAAGAGTTCAAGACAGGGAGTCACGCCATCAGATTTAAGACGTTTTTAGACTACCAAGACACCCATCAAGCCCTTGAGTTTGTACAACAGTTTGACGTCACCTTCTCTGGAGAACGGTTCTCAGAACATTCCAAGGTGTGAAAGGAGGCATCTTACTTGAAAGGAATTGTACCGACATGGTCTACTCTGTTGTTACGCAGAGAAGCACCTGCGACGTGACTAAATGAATATGCAACAGATATCATCACGACTTAGCATCACTTGAAAATGACTGAGGACGATACATTGGATGACTCCTGCCAAAGGTTTTGTGATACTTATTTGCCAGTGTCTTCATTTCAGAATGTTACTTTGAAAGACTAGATTGAGCGGTTTTGTTGTGGTTTCCCAAAAGAGATTCGAGACTATTGTCTGAACCAGAAGTCTGTCTCTATTCTGAGACTTATGCAACATGCTAAGGAACGATTTGGACTGCATGCATGCTCATTGACTTATCTTGCAAACAGGATAGTATCCACCTCAACAAGGCAAAAGCCCGCTAGATTGAAAAGAATGAATCGAAGGAACCAGATGCAAGTTCATCATTGGATTCCAAAGAAAGGGAACCATATGATAATGTGTCTTAGGGTTCCAATGATTAAGACTGACGTGCCAATGGACAGGAGACGCGAAAGGACGCTACTCAGAGGTCCCATGGCCATGGAAAGAAATAAAAAAGGGAATCAGCTAGTAGATCAAAGAATTCCCCAAACCCAAGAAAAGAATTTTGGATACTGCTTTTGCCAAGGTGCGAGGAGTTTCAAGCACGGCATAAGAGGGCACCCAACAAGATTCGACGCGACTTGCATCTGAAGGAAGATGATTGGGTGGTGCTCTTACGGTTTGAGAAGGCACGCCTGAGGAAACAAAAAGATTCACAATGCTTTTCATGTGAGTCTGTTGAAAAATTTCAAGGGTGAGGTGCCAATCGATAGAAAGCCTCAGGAGCAACCTGAAGGGGAAGAGAGCGAGGAGATACTCGTTTTGGAACAACTACTGGCTCATCACAAAAGGAAAGAGAAAGGTAAAGTAAACACCAATTCTTAGTTCGTAGTCAAGAACTATCTGGCATTGAATGCGAAGTGGATGGAGGAAGAGGACCTAGCAAATACCCCTCAGATTTGAAACTTTACCTTGACGTTTTTGGTCTAGCTTTGGCAGCCCATCAGTATCCTTGAAATCCAATTGAAAATCACTGACTTTATTCTTTCTAGGTAATTTGTGACAAAGGAGCGGAGTAACTCCTCTCTTGTGCAGTCCCGCTTGCACCAGATTCAACTTGCTAATCTCCGGTAACTCTTGGAATAAACAGTATTTTGTTGGATGACTTTATGAATGAAGTACTTTGACATGGGAATTCCCGGAACTGATTCTGATTGATGAACACTCTAACATGTGGTTGTGTTTGGGTGCAGGACTAAAAGACAAAATGACTGCAACATTTCGGTCTTGAAAATCTCTATAAACATGATCACAATAAGGATTAGTTAACCCGACATTAGTGAGGTCCGAGATTGATCTAGATGCGATTACTAAATACGTTGCTGGCAGTCATGGTTTGAGATTTGGAATGAATTGATTTGATCTATCATGTGATGTCATGTGAAGTGATGTGATTGTCGTCTTTGTACAAGTGCTAGATGTGTCCTGTCTAGTGCGCCGGTACTTAGAGTCAGTGTCTATTGAATTGGTTTATGGCCTCTGTCTATTTTGCAGGCATAATCGAGGGCGATCACGATTCTTTCAAGACTGATGATGTGGCAACCCGTACGGACACCAAGCCACGTGGCAACAATCCGGAATCCCGCAAAACGCGTTGACAAGCTGATGTGGCAGATTGTACCGATTTTTGTGTTTCACGCTGGCTGCTGACATGGCAAGGCTTTACGAAATTTTGTTTTTTGCGTTAGCTGCTTTTTGGCAGTTTTTGGAGCCAATGGCTTTTGGGATCCCTTTCTTTTGAGTTTAACTGCTTTTGGGGCTCTGCTTGTGGCATCCCTTTATAAGAATAAAAGGAACCCAAGGGCCTTACTCTACAAGCCATCTGGACGCAGAGCCTGAGAGTCAAGGGCCCACGCGAGTTGTACTTTGCAATGATTAAAGAAAAAGAAATACCGAAAGGGACGCGAGTCATTGGGGCCAATCTCTTTGGGCACGGAACTACGCTAGGCCGTGTCGACCCTCTCTCTATTAAAGTTCAGTGATTATGAAATTGTTGTTCGTGTGTTGCTATTGATTTCTCGCTTGGAGTGTCCAAGCTTGTTACAGACAACAACACCCTATAGGCCCCAAAGACTAGCACCCCTTTCGATATTTCTTTATTCTTATTGCGAATAGACGATCCGAACACTTTCACCTAACTCTCACCAAGCTGTCCAAACCTGCCCATGGCTGTAACTGCAGGTTTTTTACCCAATTTTGCCAACGTAACAACACAAAAACCTTTGTAGGTCAAAAGTACACGTCAAGGACACTTTCCCTTGTGGTTTGGAAGCCTCCTAGTGAGCTGCAGGTCAATTTCAGCATGCTAATTCCCTGTTTCGACACTCTCAGGTGCCCAAAGCCTTGTTTAAGCATCTGAAGGCTTTCCCGAAGCTCCCATGGCAATGTCCTCCACTTTAGGTGTGAAAACCTAAACCTGCGGAAAAACACAGCAGGCTGTAATTTTCTGTTTTAAATTGTTTTAGGCGGAGCGAACATGTTTATGCGTGTCTCAGGTGCTCCCGCACGCAATGGGACAGTTCCCCTTTGAAATGGACGAGTTTTCACGCGAGAAAACTCTCCATTTTCGCAATCCTTTGCGATGGAACTGTGCCTATTTGTGGGGGATTAGCTATTAACTAATCCGGTTCCTATGCAGAAGGCTCTTGCCTTAGCAAACGTGCATAAAACCTCAGAACAGTACATGATCTAAGAAGCCCAACTAGTGGGGCATTACCATATATGCAAAGGGGAGAGAGAGATGCACGAGAGAAAATCATCGCGCTACATAGAGCAAGGGAGAAGGCAAGCTTTCCATTAAAAATGCGATCACCTGCACCCACTACTCACACACACACACTGTAGTCTCACAATGAAGTAAATCAGCCCCTTCTCTCAATTTGGACACCCCCTCTTCATGCAGATTTGGCAAGATCATTTGGAGCAGCCAAGTGTCCCTTATGCCTCTTTTGAGTTAATTTTGTCACAAATTGATGACATGGCAGTGCCACCCAGACACAAATGCACGACAATCTGATGACTTGGCAAACAGTATGAATGTCTGCAAATGGTGCTGACAGGATGTACGGTTTGCTGACATGGCAACTGTACGAACAGCCTTGAAACGCATTGACTGTTGACGTGGCAGCCTATACGGAATCCCGCTTTTTCCACTCATTGCTGACGTGGTAGAACTGTACAGAATTCCGCAATTTGCGCTGATGCTTTTTGCTGGCAGATTTTTGACCGATTGATTTTGGGGTTAATGCTTTTGAGTTTACCTGATTTTGGGGCTCTGTTGTTGGCATCCCTTGTAAGTTTATAAGGAGCCCAAGGGCCTCACTTTTTAGAGCATCTGGATGCAAAGTCTTAAGAGTTGAGGAGCCAGGAGAGTTGTACTTTGCTCAAAGATTAATACAAAAAGAAATACCGAAAGGGGCGCCAGTCTTTGGGGCCAATCTTTCTTGACACGGAACTACGTCGGGCCGTGTCGACTCATTAATTGTGAAGTGATTTAAGTGAATATCTATTGTGTTGCGACAGAACTTAGACTTGGGCTGCCCAAGTTTGTTTTGTTACAGTGGTATCAAAGCACGACCGATTTCTCTTCTATCGGGAAATCCGATTCTTCTTCTTGCGAAATCAGACGACTCCATCTACCACCCTGAAGCGGGAGGCAATACGGGAAATTCAAGTGATTTAGCGGAGAATGAGTACGGACCACCTCGGCCCTCACTATGAACTCATGGAGATGCAATGCCAACAGCAGGTTGAGGAGTGCGGGAAGCAGACGCTTCAGTTTGCCACACATCCCCAGTATGAAAAATTTTTGACCCAGCAGTCGATGGATGAAGTGTATACCCAATGGCAAAATGCCATCAAGACACCAATCAAACCAGCAATCAAAAAACCTCCTACTACGAGGATGTTTACTGAAGAAGAACTCCATGATGTGGTCGAGACCCAAATCAATCACCTTCTAGATACGAAGAAGCCATCAAAAAAACCATTGAAGAAGCAATTGAAGAAGCATGTGCGTTTCGAAGGACTACCCAGTTCTTCTTCCGACAATCCTTCTAGCTCTTCCTCTTCCGACTCGAGTGAGGAGGACAAAAAAGGCAAGAAGCGAAGCAAGAAACAAAGTTTTGGGAAAGAACAAGAAAAAGGCAAAGAAGATCATATTCCGACCAGTTTCGGATAGTTCTATGGAGGAGTCATCCTCTAAAAGTTCGGACTCTGACGATCACATGTTTTATGCAAAGAAGAAACACTTTTATAGAGCCAACAAGTACGATATCCTCAAAGACAAGAACAAAAAGACAAAGGAATTTAAAGAGGGTCGACAATCAGTGAAATTGAATCCTTTTCTGGGATTCTGAGATGCTCCAAAGGCTTTGGCTTTCATTCAGCAATTCGATATAGCCTCCTCCGGCGGGCATTACTCAGAGCACTCCAAGATCAAGAGGGCAACATCGTTTTTAAAGGGAAATGCACGAACATGGTGGTCCACTCTTCTTCTAAGGAAAGAAGCCCCGACCAAGGTCCAAGTGGTTGAAGTTCAAACGGCTCTTTATTTCTTCTTGGTTGACCCAGGAGTACGAATGAGATGTGAGAACCTCTTCAGATGACCAAGGGTGACACTTTAGACGCATATTGTGAAAGGTTTTGGGATTCTTTTCTACCGACCTCTTCGTTTAAAAAGGTCACTTTCAAAGAACAAATTGAGCGGTTTTGCTACGAACTCCCTACAAAGATCCGAGATTACTGCCTTGAATATACAACAACTGATGGGACATGCTAAGCAACGATTCTCGATACATTCAGGTAACTTGACCTACCCCACTGATGAAGTTTTGACTGAAAGGACCAGACAGACCTCGACATACGACAATAGAAAGAAGAAGAATTCCCAAAAAAAGAAGGATGCACGACCCCGTTTGACTGCAAAACAGAGAAACGATTATCTCAAAGAGGGAAAGTGTTTTGGTCGCAAGAAAGAGGGGAAGTGTTTTGGTTACGGGGAAAGAGGGCACATCTCCTCAAGGTGCCCCAAAAAGACTCAACGACAAACTGAAGAAAGGCCTGAGAGTTCTAGAGCAACGAAAGAATGTGGCAGAAAGGCAAGATGAAAGCAGGACTGGTACCAGATTGCATGGGAACTGACCCAAGCTAGATGGATGAAAGTACGGAACTTTGTCGGGCATAGGGCAAAGTAAAAGATCAGAAAGCCCTCATTTTCTTTGATGGAGTATCCAAGGCCAGCTTCATTTCACCTGAATTGGCAGCTCGATTCGAGATTACACTCGACGAGATGGGGCCACCGACGAAGACAATTCTAGCGGAGCACGGACAGGATGTGGCCATTACACTTATCAATGGCAAACTTAGTTTGCATTGTCAGAGGTATTTAGGGCGCGAGGACTTTTACATCATGCCTTTGGAAGGGTGTGACATCATCCTAGAAATCCCTTCGTACCAACACCATGGTCGGCTTTCGGGCCAAGAAAGAGACTTTGACCAATGAGAAGGGCAAGAAAATTGTACTTGATGTAAAATTGAAGGGTGAGTCCATCCCTATTGTATCGGCTTCGGCCATTTTGAAACTAATAAAATCCAGTGTTTTGTTTACTCAATCTATTTGAAAGAATTGATTGATGAACAACGAACTAACATGTTTGAATAGGACAAAGAACGACAAGAATTTCTACACACATGCTGACTGTTTCTCAAAAGACCTACCAAGCGAGTTACCTCTATCTCGTCCTAAGGACCACACTATTGATCTAATCCCTAAAACCACACCACCAAACCGTCCACCTTACCGTGTTAGCTGAGCCTAGAATGAAGAAATCATGAACCAAGTGAAGGACCTTCTTGAAAAGGGTCTCATCCAGCCTAGTACTTCACCTTACTGTTCTCCAATTTTGCTAATATTAAAGAAAGACGGATCTTGGAGAATGTGCATTGACTATAGAGCTCTCAATAAAATCACCATCAAGAACAAATTCCCGATTCCAAGGATCGATGATATTCTTAACAGACTTCAGGGATCCTCTTGTTTCAGCAAGATTGATTTGAAAAGCGGATATCATCATATCAAAATTGCTCCGAGAGATGTCTACAAGACAGCCTTTCGGACAAGCTTTGGTTTATACAAATTTTTGGTGATGCCTTTTGGACTTACCAATGCTCCAACAACTTTCAATCGAATGATGGATAGGATTTTCCGAGAGCATTGATCTTTTGTGGGCACTTTCTTTGATGATAATATAGTTTTCTTTAAGAATGAAGCAGAGTACCGACCAGACTGCGCTCATCTCTAACAGATTTCTTGATTGACTGAATCTCGTTACTATCATATCCACACCACCCCTTAGGTGAACAAGACAGAAATGTTGTAGTCATTTCATCTTTCAAACACTTTCTTTGATGATAATATAGTTTTCTTTAAGAATGAAGCAGAGCACCGACCAGACTGCGCTCATCTCTAACGGATGTCCTGATTGACTAAATCTCGTTACTATCATATCCACACCACCCCTTAAGTGAACAAGACAGAAATGTTGTAGTCATTTCATCTTTCAAACATGCGCTTAGACAATAAACACATAAGAGAGCACATAGCAAATTCATTTTAGGAATTTCTATGTCAAGGTACTTCTTTACATAAAGTCATTCAACAAGAATATTGTCAGTCCATCAGTATCCTTGAAATCTCAAGCAGAAATCAATGTCTTTATTCCATTGAGGTAACTTTGACAAAGGAGCGGGGCAATTGCTACAGGTTTTCAGGCATTGCACGATCATGGATTGGTTATTAATGCCAAAAAGAGCGAGTTTTTCTTTGCCGGAGATACATTTCTTGGGACACATCGTCTCAACAGCAAAAGTACAAATGGACCCGGCCAAAATTGAGACTATCCGCGATTGGCCTGGCTTGAGAATGTTCCTGAAGTTAGAAGCTTTTTGGGCTTGTGTTCTTACTATCGATGGCTCATTTTCTCGTGGGGACCGACAGAGGTGACTGCTTTTCAGACACTTCAAGAAAAATTGACTACTTGACCGATATTGGCTTTGCCAGACTTGCAAAAGCCATTCAAAGTTTATTCTGACGCTTGTGGTTGTAGTTTGGAAGCCGTCTTAATGCAAGAAGGCCATGTGATTGCTTATGAAAGCAGAATGTTTCCAAGGCCATAATTGGTAGCCTAGACTTATGAGAAAGAGCTATTAGCAGTGATCCATGCTCTTACACAGTGGCGACATTATCTACTCGGAGCCGACTTCACAGTTTTATTGATCATTAGTCTGTGCTACTTCTTGTCACAGAAGCAGCTTTCGGAAAAGTAGATGCGGTGGGCTAACATCTTGTCACAGTTTCACTTGCAGATTGTTCATGTTTAGAGACAAAAAAAAATTGGTGGCAGATGCATTGTCTCGAAAGCCCCTCGTCTTGGCTATTTCAGGGATCCATCATAGAAGCTTTGAGGATATGGTTGACCAGTACGCCACAGATCTGGACTTTACCGATGTTTTTACTCGGATACAGAATGGGGAGATAGTTCCAGGATATTCTATAAGGGATGGCTACTTGAAGACGAAAACGATGTTATGTGTCACACAACCTTTGAGGGAAAAGGTCTTGACAGAGTGCCATTGTCCACCGTTTACAGGTCACCGCAGCTCCACACCACCTTGATAGGTGTGGAGCATTATTTCTTTTGGCCGAGACTCAAGAAGGATGTGGACAACTTTGTTCGCAGTTCTTTAGTATGCCAAAAGGTCAAGTTTGATAGGCATAAGGCACAAGGATTACTACAACCTTTACCCATTCCCACCCACCCTTGGGAAAGCATTGCAATATATTTCATCTTTGATTCTCCCGAAGACACAGAGTGGTCACGATGGCATTTGGACTGTCATTGACAGATTTAGCAAGCAAGCTCACTTTATTCCAGTGAAGAAAACAGTCAAGCCGGACCATTTAGCGAGGCTGTTCATGTCTAAGACAATAGTCTCTGACAAAGATCCTCAATTCAAGAGTTTGTTTTGGAGGGCTATTTGGAAGAACATTGGCACACGGTTGCAGTTCTCGTCATCTTTCCACCCACATATAGATGGGCAATATGAGATCGCAAATTCAATTGTTTTGGATTTGTTGAAGTCTCTCTGATCAGAAGACTCAACGGGAATTTTTTTTGCCTTTGATGACAGTAACACAATTCACTCTTCGATAGGGAAAGCGCCATTTGAAATGATTGAAGGTGCTCAGAAGGTTCCTTCCTTTCTCAGCACTAAAGACAAGATTTTTGAAGCTGACCAGTACACGAGGGACTTGGACACTACTTTTGGCAAGGTCAACGAGGCTTTAGAGAAGACTCACGTACGACATAAGAAGGCAGCAGATCGACATCGACGCGACTTGAAATTAAAGGAAGACGATTGGGTGCTCTATGTTTTGAAAAGGCACGCCTAAGAAAACAAAAGAGAAAGGAGCTGCTTTTTCCAAAGCTTAGCGTGAGGTATTATGGCCCTTTCCAAATTAAAGAAAAGATAAATGACGTCTCCTTTCGACTCAAGCTGCTAGATACTTGGAAGATTCACAATGCACTCCATGTGAGTCTCTTGAAAGCTTTTAAAGGAGGGGTGTCAATTGATGGGGAGCCAAATGAGCAACCCGAAGTGGAAGAGAGCGAGGAGATACTATAGCCCTTTTCAAATTAAAGAAAAGATAACTACCGTCTCCTTTCGACTCAAGCTGCCAGATACTTGGAAGATTCACAATGCATTCCATGTGAGTCTCTTGAAACCTTTTAAAGGAGAGGTGTCAGTTGATGGGGAGCCAAATGAGCAACCCGAAGTGGAAGAGAGCGAGGAGATACTCGTTCTCGAACAGATTGGCACAAGGAAAGAAAAATGAAAAGTAAAGTGATTCGGCGGTTCTTAGTTAAATTCAAGAACTATCCAGCATTTAATGCGACGTGGACGGAGGAGGAGAACCTAGTAGATACTCCTCAGATTTTGGAACTTTACCTTGAATCATTCGGTTTAGCTGCGTCTACTCCGAGAGATCCCATTGATCAGCAAGGTTGAATCTGGTGCAGAGGGATTGCACAAGAGGGGAGTCACTCCGCTTCTTTGTCACAAATTACGTGGATTGAATAGAGTATCCTTTTGGGTTTCAAGGATACTGCTGTGCTGACAATATTTTGTTGTATGACTTTATGAAATGGAATTCCCGAAGTTGAACATGAATGATTTGTACTCTCTCATGTGACTTGTTTGAGTGCAGGAACTAAAAGATGAAATGACTGCAACATTTCGGTCTTATAAATCTCTATAGATATGATCGCAATAAGGATTAGTTAATCCGACATCAATGAGTTCGATCTAGATGCGGTTACTAAATACGCTGATGATAGTCATGGTCTGAGATTTGGAATGAATTTTCCTATGATTGATTTGTCATGTGATGTCCAGTGATGTCATGTGTAGTGATGTGACTGTCATCTTTGTACAAGTGCTAGATGTGTTGTGTCTAGTGCGCCGGTACTTAGAGTCAGTGTCCGCTAAAATGGTTTATGGCCTTTGTCTGTTTGCAAGCGTAATCAAGGGCGATTACGATTCTTTCAAGAGGGGAGTATGTCACAAATTGATGACATGGCAATGCCACCCGGACACAAACGCACGATAGTCTCATGACGTGGCAAACAGTACGGACGTCCACAAATGGTGTTGACAAGCTGTACAGCTCACTGACGTGGTAGTTGTACGAACGCTCTTAAAACGCACCGACTATTGACATGGCAGTCTGTACGGAATCCCGCTTCTTCCGCTCACTGCTGACTTGGCAAAACTGTACGAAATTTCGCAAATTGCATTGATGCTTTTTGTTGGTAGATTTTTGACCGATTGATTTTGGGGTTAATGCTTTTGAGTTTACCTGCTTTTGGGGCTCTGCTTTTGGCATCCCTTGTAAGTTTATAAGGAGCCTAAGGGCCTCACTTCTAGAAGCATCTAGACGCAAAGTCTGAGAGCTGGAACCCGCAGGAGTTGTACTTTGCTCAAAGATTAGTACAAATAGAAATACTGAAAAGGACGCCAGTCTTTGGGGCCAATCTCTCTTGGCACGGAACTACACCGGGCCATGTCGACTCATTAGTTGTGAAGTGATTTAAGTGAATCTCTATTGTGTCACAATAGAACTTAGACTTGGGGTGCCCAAGTTTGTTACAAATTTCCTAGTACCTACCAACTTATAAGTGTCACGAGGACCTAACCGACTTTGAACTTAGCCTAGATATCCTTTTACTGCTCGGATTCCAGTGCCGACTAGCCCGACCATCTCGTGGCAACCTGCCCTTCCCGACTGCGGGTGAAACTCTCCAAAAAGAGTTTGTGACTTCAAAAAGAGTGTCGAAAAAATTAAATAAAAATCAAGGGAACAAAACCAACAACTAAGGTAAGTGGTTGCCACAGCCTCGTGACAGGCAAGGTGTCACAAACGGGAGCGCATAACAATATAAAATATACTCGGATAAATAGGATTTATCACTTAATACTGAAGCCAAAGGATATAGAGAGAAATAAATAGAGAGAGAGAGAGTGAGAAGATCGATACAATATTGGGGACCAGAAGATGGGCTGGTCCCCCGCCCCTTAAAGAGTATTCTTTATTAGGGAGAATCTTTTTACAAGCACAAGAACCGGAGAAAACCCCTCCGTTCTAAATCTTTGACTCGATGGTCGTTCCTTCCGGTAAGGGAAATCCGAGAGACAAACTCTCAATCCTTTTTCCGTCTGTACTCGGAGTTGAGACTCCGCAGACAATTTCCGGAATTCCCAAGCGTAGGCCGAAGCCTTCTTGCTTCTCCTTCGCGATGAAGTACCTGCAAACACACACGCAAACACACGACAACAATTCGTATGGCGAATCCACAATAGGTACCTGTCGCTCTTGCGTGAGAAAAGCGACTTCCGTGCTTCGTAGTCTCGCGATCTCTCGCGTCTTCTAGCGGCAGAGTCTTCTCTTGCTGGCGTTGGCAACCTCCCTTCAGTGAGGGCATGTGGTGCTTTTATAGCTCCTTCACCACGCCACGAATAGCTGCTCGCGGAGAGATCACGACCGTTTTTTTTTTTTTCTTTTTTTTTCTGTTCTATCGAAATAGGGAGAGAGAATTCGCTGGCTGGTTTTGTTGCTCTATTTTCTAAGTGGCTGCCCACTTATTAAGTGGACGGCCGGCATATTTTTAAAATTGGTCTAAACCTGCCCAAAAACTCAATAAAACCTTATAAGTTAAAAACAATGCTTTCACAGCACTTCCCAGGCGTCCCTGGATGCAACCACATGCACGAATGCAATGCAAACATAGATTCCTCGCGGGAAAGCGTCTGCTCTTCCCGAAAAACTCGTTAAAATATTCCGCTTTTTAAGAAAAGCTTCTCCGAAACCATCTTTATTCTTGTGCTTGCGTCTTTACGCGTATTCCTCTTTCCAGTTCAGATTTCCTCTCGACTATGGATATCCCCTTTCTGATGCACCCATCACCCACCTTGTGACGCATCAGGAATACCCATCACCTAGTCCTTTCCTACAGAACTTACGGTACAATCCCCTTCACGATGCTCTATGTCACCCATCCTATGACGCATCAGAGATGTCCGTTCCCGGATGGTCGGATACTTCTTCCCGATGTGACGCATCAGAAGTACCCGTTCTTGGTGGCCTTACATATATTCCCGTTCACAGTGCTCCCGTCATTACTTTGAATGACGCACTAGGAATACTCTGTACTCGGATGTCTCCAGTGAGAAAAACCCTCCCTTAAAATTCCAATAATTCATTTAGAATTAGTTTCTTGGTGTTCCAAGCGAGAAAACCCTCTCACTTATAAATCTAATAATTCATTTAGAACTAGTTTTCTGTCAGATAAAGCCAATTTAGCAACATCCCTCTCACTTATAAACAGTTGTCCTCAATTGTAGAGGTCCAACTGAACTGCCGGGGAAAAACCGGAAAATTTCAAATCTTGCTCAATGGTGAGTTGAGCCGGTCCTTTCTCAAAAGAGAACTTAGAAATTAAATTAAACAAAAATTCGATAATTCAATACTTACCTTACCAATTCATGTCCTTCCTCTAGTACCTCGAGGATATCCTTCACCAGTCATAAACTTACGAGCCATGTAAGAACTCGTCATTCGCGTCTTTCCGAGAATCTGTTAACTCAATTCCACCTTCTCAATCCCAAGAAGAATCATCCTCCTAAAAATAAATTTAGGTCTATGTCCTTGCGCATAACCTTGCGCTATTAGTCCTGAGAATATTAAACCTCGTGTCCTCCCACATAGGGAATGCCCAAATCATAAGAGTATTAATCTTGATGTCTTCCTTCACAAACAAAGTGTGTGATCACCTTAAAGAAGGTTCTTGTTTCGGGCCGTCGCTCAACGTAGGCGGACGGTTCCAATCCGAAGATTCCTTGTGCACAGGGCACTTCCTTCCAATCTTTTCCTCCTTGCAAGCATCAATGACGCCTTGTAAAATCTCAGGCAGATAGGATTCTAACCATAGCATTTTCTGACGTTATTCAAACCTAGTTCACAATAGAGCGAACCCTCTTTGATTCTCAGGGAAGTTCTCCTTTATGTAATTCTTACCATTTTGAAACAATTGGCAAATTATATTCTTACGAACAGAATAGTTCGAATTTATTCCAACAGCGAGTAAATGCTACTCGACCTGCTCATGGAGAAACATATACCGCAACCAAAAGTTGCTACTCTAATGGTAAAAGCACATAGCGTACTCAATGATCAACGACCATCAAAAAACCTCTTCTCCGTAGAGAAACTCAAATAGAGATTCCCGTGTCGGAATATGCTTGCGCACAAAAAGGCGCTCAAGAGAGTATAACAAACTCTCGTCTAGTTCCTTGGCATAGGTCTACATCTTCGTGTGTTATCCATGTACCCAAAGGTGTACATAAGTTTCAGTGAGCCTGGGAAATTACCTTCCCTTCGTAAGATCCTTAGAGCAAAGACGCTCAACCTGACGATCTCTTGGCTCAATCTTAGAGCAAAAGCCGCTCATCAAATAATCTAGGATTTCAATCCTTGGATTCCTCGAGCACAAGCCGTAGTCGTCGCTTGTTCCTTCCCTTGTAAAGAGAGCGTTCATTCACTTGTGCGAAAAGCACTACCATATCTTCCCTTACCGGGTAGGGGGTGTGGGCTTAAAGAGTATTCAAGCTTAATGAAAGCTTTTCTTTGCTTGAAAGCTGAAAATGGTTCCTTCATAATTTCCTACCCACAGTAGCAGGTAATCTGTTCGAGAATTATCGGATACCAGATCAATAGTTGACCTTCCGGCTAGTTAAGCAAACCAATTCATCTCAAAAAACAATGTTTCAATTTGATCTTGCTCTCATAAACACTCGAGAGTGAGTAGTCCTGGTCAGACATAACCATACCTCGTGCAAAAGAGCAAGCAAGCACCATGCACTTTATGATTTCCTCAAAGATGTATATTTGATCAAAGACCTGCCCTCTCACTTAAAGTTTGAGGGTCAAAAACTCAGGAGTTAGATTGAATTCCCTTACTCCAAACTTTCTATGTTCAATGTACCCTGTCCCACCACGGGGATTGGATTCTATGTACACTAAGGTGTACACTTTCAGCTTTGTATTGCTGACTCCACCATCTGCTGCAAAGTATCTTGCAGATGCATTTACAAAATTCGGGCAAAAGTCCTTTGTTGAATTTGTTCATCTTTCCTTCCTCAGAGAGGATCAAGAATGGAGCTACCTTGGCAAGAGTGAACCACTACTTGCTTTGACTCGCTCGTGTTCCTATTGGGCAAAACAATCCCAATCTTCTTGAATGCCTTCCTCAAAGCGTAGAGGAGAAAAAATTTGTTTGAAAATTTAGCCTTGAATTGAATCCCAGTTTTGTTGTAAGTTCCTTGCAAAGCTTTGGTATACCACCAAGTACTTGCAATCCCCCTTGACGTGTTTGGTCACATGCCTCACCTTCGACGCTTTTCAAAAATTGCCGTTTGCAAAGGCAACTTCAAACTGTCGAATGAAAGCGATAGCTTTCGGAACATCTTTCCTTCCGTCAATAGTATGAAACTTGACCGGAATGTTCTAAGGTCTAAAGACCTTCTTCATATCCTGCCCGGAATGACGGGATTTCTTGGCTGTGGTTCTGGATTGATGTTCATGGATATTTTCTGGATTCTGAAGGATCTTGAGCATTCCGCTCCTTGGATTCTATAGGTTCTTGAGCATCACGCTCTTGTCGCCTTCTCAGAGAATCCCAAGTCTTGTGTCAACTTCTTGCAGAGAGAAAATTTTTCCCAACTCTACGAGCTTTTCCTGCAGGACTTAGGTTTCCGTCTGCTTACTTCTCTCTTGGCTTGTCATGGCTTCTTCCCGTATCTTCCCAGAGTCATCCTCCTTTACAGAGAAAGAGAGGAGACCATGCTCTAATACCATTGTCACAAACAGGAGCGCATAACAATATAAAATATACTCGGATAAATAGGATTTATCACTTAATACTGAAGCCAAAGGATATAGAGAGAAATAAATAGAGAGAGAGAGAGAAGATCGACACAGTACTGGGGACCAGAAGATGGGCTGGTCCCCCCCCTTAAAGAGTATTCTTTATTAGGGAGAATCTTTTTTACAAGCACAAGAACCGGAGAAAACCCCTCCGTTCTAAATCTTTGACTCGATGGTCGTTCCTTCCCGTAAGGGAAATCCGAGAGACAAGCTCTCAATCCTTTTTCCGTCTGTACTCGGAGCTAAGACTCCGCAGACAATTTCCGAATTCTGTTTCCGGAATTCCCAAGCGTAGGCCGAAGCCTTCTCACTTCTCCTTCGCGATGAAGTACCTGCAAACACACACGCAAACACACGACAACAATTCGTACGGCGAATCCACAATAGGTACCTGTCGCTCTTGCGCGAGAAAAGCGACTTCCGTGCTTCATAGTCTCGCGATCTCTCGTGTCTTCTTGCGATAGAGTCTTCTCTTGCTAGCGCTGGCAACCTCCCTTCCGTGAGGGCATGTGGTGCTTTTATAGCTCCTTCACCACGGCACCAATAGCTGCTCGCAGAGAGATCACGGCCCATTTTTCTTTTTTCTTTTTTTTCTTTTTTTTTCTTTTTTTTTTGTTCTACTCGAAATAGGGAGAGAGAATTCGCTGGCTAGTTTTGTTGCTTTATTTTCTAAGTGGTTGCCCACTTATTAAGTGGACGGCCAGCATATTTTTAAAATTGGTCTAAACCTGCCCAAAAACTCAATAAAACCTTATAAGTTAAATACAATGCTTTCACAGCACTTCCCAGGCGTCCCTGGATGCAACCACATGCACGAATGCAATGCAAACATAGATTCCTCGCGGGAAAGCGTCTGCTCTTCCCGAAAAACTCGTTAAAATATTCCGCTTTTTAAGAAAAGCTTCTCGGAACCCATCTTTATTCTTGTGCTTGCGTCTTTACGCGTATTCCTCTTTCCAGTTCGGATTTCCTCTCGACTATGGATATCCCCTTTCTGATGCACCCGTCACCCACCTTGTGACGCATCAGGAATACCCATCACCTAGTCCTTTCCTACCGAACTTACGGTACAATCCTCTTCACGATACTCTATGTCACCCATCCTATGACGCATCAGAGATGTCCGTTCCTGGATGGTCGGATACTTCTTCCCGATGCTCCTTGTCACCCATCCGATGTGACACATCAGAAGTACCCGTTCTTGGTGGCCTTACAGATATTCCCGTTCACAGTGCTCCCGTCATTACTTTGAATGACGCACTAGGAATACTCTGTACTCGGATGTCTCCAGTGAGAAAAACCCTCACTTAAAATTCCAATAATTCATTTAGAATTAGTTTCTTGGTGCTCCAAGCGAGAAAACCCTCACTTATAAATCCAATAATTCATTTAGAACTATTTTTCTGTCAGATAACCCCCCTTAGTAAATTGTCCTACCCAAGACTTTGATAAATAAGTAAAATAAATGCCTAAAACCAAATATTGGAATCATTCACTTGAGATGCTATAACTTTAACACCTCTCTGCAGCTCATAGTGGACATATGTAGGAAGACCAAGTCGATGAAGAACCTACCATGGACACACCTTCCACAGGATACACCTCGTTTATGCAACCATTTTGTCACAAACTGCTAATGTGTCGAGCCACTGAAGAACAGAGCCAACCTGCAGATCTCGACCGAGGAGCCTAAACCCTAAGAAGAAGAAGAAGCAGAAGCAGAAGCAGCAAAAGAAGTTTTACCGACTTGCAAAGTCTTGCCGAGGGGCCTAATTTTAAAGAGGAGTTCCCGCTAAATTATGGGACCCAAGCCCAAGTGACCTAAAGGCATTTCAAAAAAGTAGGATCACGGGCATGTCGCACACACAATCTCTTGCAAAGCAGTTGATGACGTGGCAGTTGTACAGAACCACCGCAATTTGCATTGACATGCTGACATGGCAAACAATACGGAACTCCACGTTTTATACTACAGATGTTGACGTGGCAATTGTACCAATTTCCGCAATTGGCGCTGGCTGCTTTTGAGTTTGATTGCTTTTCATGTACTGTTTTTAGAGGCCAAGGGCCTTTAAATATGACCCATGGGCTCTCACTCTGGCAATCTACCCGCAGGAAATGCAAAGCAGAGCCATGGGAATCGTACTGAGTTCAAGCAATATAAAGAAATACCGAAAGGGGCGTCAACGTTTGGGGCCGATGCTCTCTTGGGGTGGAACTACGCCACTCTCGTCTCATGTCGTGCATCTCTTTCAGTTCAGGTGTTATTTGAAGTGCTTACAGTTGTTCAGTATGTTCTTTTCCGTTGACACGCAGTGCCCGTCCACGTGACACATTTACCGTAGAAGAATGCTATCTTGAGCACCGTTTGCCTCATAAAATAATGAATTGTAGACCACATTACGTCCAGGAATCCCCATTCATGAGCTGTGAGCACATCACGTCCAAACTTTCATAGATAATGAACTTTACAACACATCATGTCCATAATCCCGCAGACAACAATGGATTGGTGCGCACATCCCTAGTGATTTTATACGTCGCATTGGTTCCTTGCCAAATGCATGTGCCTTGAACTCCGACCCACGAGTTCAAACACCAATAACTTGAATTCCAACACATGGGTCCAAATCATTTGTAGGGAGTTTTGTTTGCCCCTCTGCCGCTCACATGCCTCTCTTTAGCTAAAGCTAGTTGCAACAACCGCCACCTGACTAGAAATCTAGCGTTGTGGCCACTGTGGCCACCACAACTGTTAATCCCTAAAGGGATCCATCGTGCATGCATGACATGATGCAAGCCAAACTCACACCTAGACACACTTAGTGAGAGGAAATCAGGCTCACCTCCCAGCCACACAACCAATACGGGCTCAACCCCGAGCCTGGAAGCTTGCAGCCAAATGGGCTAGCCTCTATTACAAGGGTTGATGTCCCATATCACCAAGCCCACACCGATACGGGTATGCGGGTAGAGCTGCCAAGGGCCTAGAGTCCTATTGTGGTGATCACACAAGATGTCTCTCAAATGAGACACAAGTCCTGATTATACGACTTCATAACCTAAGGACCAAGTTCACACTCGCCGGACATACTACAGACATCCATTCTGATGTCTGGGGACGTAACACTTCCCCCCTTATTTTTAATCATTGTCCTCGACAATATTCTCGGTTATAAAGCAGAGAAAGCGATTCCTTAACGATATGACTGACTCCCAAGTGGCTTGGGAATCAAAGACTTGCATGACTTGCGGACCCTTTGGTCCAAAATTGTTTCGTGTTCAAGTGGAACATAACAGGTGATATCTTGCAAGTTTGGGACTTCCTCAAAAGAAATCACTAGGTCATCTTGCCCCAAGCGTTCTTTAAGATGGCTCACGTGGAGCACGGCATGAACAGCAATGCCTTGAGGCAAGTACAGCTTGTAAGAAACCCCACTTATCTTCTTTGTGATCTGAAACGGACCACAAATAGCGAGAAGATAATTCGAGCATGGACCAATTCGGATCGTTTCGAAATCCTTTGATACCTTAAGGTACACCCATATACCCTCCTAAAGTTCGCGGGGTTGTCGATGCTGATTAATGTAAAAAGTGGTGCGATCTTGTGCCGTCTTTATGCTCTCTTTTGCGATCTGGAGCATTTCTCGCATATTGCGCAAGAAATCAGCTACGGATCGCATCTTGATCGCCTTGAATCCGGTGGCAATTGGTGGTGGTGTCACGTGACACATCCAACCCTATGTGTCCGTGGACAAGCTACAGCATGACCAGGGTTCAGTTCAATCAAGTCAGTCTAGAATAGGAAGTGATATGGCACTTTTGTGAGTCTGTTCGCAAACCGTGCATGTCCGGACACTTAGAATAGATGCATATCCTCTGGTTGCACACAGCATGATCATCAGATTTCCATTAGAACCCATCACAAGCATTTTTACAATGCATAGACCTATTTTCCCTATTTTTGACATTTTTCACTTATTATTTTTAAGTGACTTTTGTTGGAAACTAGGTAGGGCAATTTTGCTAAGTTTGTATATATAGAAACCTAGCGCTAGCACTTTCTGGGAGAAGAGGCCAGCAGGAGCACTTGCTCAACAAGCACCTTCTCAACAGAACCCTCCACAGCAACCTAGCGTTTTTGGAGCAGGAGGACTTGGCGTTTTCTTCAACAACAACCTAGCGTTTTCAACAAGATAGACCAGCCTTGGCGTTTTTGCATTGGCAACAGCCTGGCGACAGCAAGAAGCAGCAGACTCCCCAGCGTTAGCAGATTTCCACCGCAAGGACAAAGATCAGCCCTAGAGTTTTTGCATCTGCAAGACACATCATATACCTAGATGAATCCAGGATAACCCCAGACTCACCCAACCTAGTGTTTTTGCATCTGCAAGACACGTCAACGTTTTTGGAGATCTTCGCGACAGAATCAACCCATAGACCAGCGTTTTCAGTTTTCAGCAGTTAGAACCTACAATAGAACCCCCAAACCTCACAAATCTCACCTTCCCGCAACAAATCCCCCCCGCACGGTCAAATTCCGCAAAGTTTGCAATTTCAGCCCGGAAAACGCAGATTTCAGCATCTGCGTTTTCAGCGCGTTGTCGTGGTACCGTCGTCACCGACATAGAGTCAGAATTCAGCAGATAAAGGTTTGTAGATTTCAGCCCTTAGCATTTTCAGATCTCAGCCCGTCTCGTCGTCGTCCTCATCGTCGGCAAGTCCAAGCATTGTAGAGATTTGTGCAATCATAAGTAGAGCACTCTCGCCATAGAAAGTGGGGCCTTCGGAGGAGGGTTTGACAACATTCTAGTGTCGTATTCTCTTCTCTCTCTATCTCTCAATTTCAGACCTTCATTCACAATGTTCATCCACTTTGTTTGTGTCCATTGCACTCTCTCACTAAAGGAACAGAAGGCTCTCCCTTCCGTAAGTAAAAGGAATCCTTGAGCACAATTCGGAGCACTCATCTTGAGCAAAGTTCAACATTCACTTCCGCTGCACCTTACAAGTGTCAACTCATAATCGTACATAAGCATAAACCGGCTATAACCAATAGCCAAGTGCTTTGTACTGTTATAAGCAAACTCACTCTGCGAGAGATAGAGATTGACGTGGGGAGACATATGCTCGTAGCATGTCCTCCATGGTTCGATTTGTGCGTCCGATCTGTCTATCAGTTTCAAGATGATCCGAGGACAACAAGCACAAACGCGTCTCCAATTTCTAGAAGACTGTTTACCAGAAATTGCATGTGACTTTTGAATCACGATCACTCACAATTTCGTGGGCAAACCATACAATTTGTATAAATGTTCCACAAAGAGTTGAGCTAACTTGTGGCTCTTCACGGTGGAACATGTAGGGATAATTTGTATAAATGTTCCACAAAGAGTTGAGCTAACTTGTAGCTCTTCACGGTGGAACATGTAGGGATAAATTGCGCCATCTTTGTGATTCAATTGACAAAGACCCAAATGGCATTGTGATCACGGTTGGTTCGGGGTAATCCAACTACAAAATCCATACAAATGCTTGTCCATTTGCTATCAGGAATTTGTAAACTATATAAATAAACCAACGCGTTTTTGATATTCAGCTTTTTTGAGCTGACATTGCGCGCATTCCCCCACATACTTTTCAACAAAAGCTTTCATGTGCGTTTTTATAAACTATATAAATAAACCAACGCGTTTTTGATATTCAGCTTTTTTGAGCTGACATTGCGCGCATTCCCCCACATACTTTTCAACAAAAGCTTTCATGTGCTGCTAATAGAAATACCAGCCAACCAAGGCCAAAGTACGGTGTATGCTGTCCTACACTTGGTGCATCATGACACTCGAACAAAATTTGCTTGCAGATATCCTCATCGACAAGCACACACTTTCCCTTGCTTGAAAAGTAATCCATCACGAATGGAATACTTCTCCGCTACCTTCTCTCCATAGCCAACCAAGGGGCGTCCACATAGCCATAGCTGTCTGGGAGCTCTTGGACTCGTTGCCAAATTGCACCAAAGTGACGATCGTTTTGGCAACACCTTTGAGAGAAAGATAGAAATCATTCGAAATTTTAACAAATGAGAGAGTATTTACCTTAGAGATCCTACTAAGGGCATCGCCTACCATATTGGTAGCACCCTTACAGTAGCATATCTCGAAATCGAACTCTTGCGTGAGTTTTGCCCACCTTGCCTTTCGACCACCACGAAGGTCAGACTCATCACAGAGATATTTTCAAAGAATGGCGATCCGTCCATACCACGAAGTGGGCACCAAAGAGGTAATGGTGCCACACCTTCAAAGCATGAATGACTGCCAACAACTCCTCCTGTGTGAAATAACGAGTTTGCACCTCTGTGAGCTTGCGACTTTCGAATGCTACACGTCGCCCATCTTGGTATAGGACAACGCCAATTGCATAGTCATTCCACCACAAAAGGTTTGTTCACATCCATGATCTGCAACACTGATGCAGGAGTAACAAGTCGCTTCAGTGTTTGGAAACATTGACCGAGCTCATCAGTCCATCGACCAAACGGACTAACACTATGCTTTTTGCTTTGGACACCCTTTAACGAACAATTAAAGGGTTCTGCAGTTAGAGCATAGTCTTTAATAAATTTTCAAAAGAAGCCGATAAAACCCAAAAAGGATTTCACTTGCCTAATCGTGCGAAGAATGGGCCAATCCAACACAACACGAATCTTTTTCGAGTCAATGTGAATGCCATCGACCGAGATGACATGACCCAAATAAACCACTTTGCTTCGCATACAACTTTTCTTGTCATAAAATACGCAAGACGAGACGAAGATGTTGCACATGCTGTTGGAGTGTTTTACTCTAAATTACAAACGAAACACATCATTCATCATCTGTTGGAAAGTGGCAGGAGCGTTGGTTAACCCAAAGGGTAAAACCAAAAACTAGTAATGTCCATACAATGTACGAAACGCGATTTGTAGAACATCACGTAAATGTATCTGTATCTGATAATACCCAAACTATAGGTCGATCTTGGTAAAATAACGAGCACCCGAGAGTCGATCCATAAGGGCATCCATGCGAGGGAATGGATACTTACTCTTGACGGTGACATTATTGAGACCTTTGTAATCTACGCAACAGTGTATTCCCCCATCCTTTTTGGCGAGAAGAACAAGAGCGCCCCACGAAGACTTACTAGGTTCAATAAAACCCTTCCCAAGATAGGCTTGAAGCTACCTAGCTATCTCATCCTCCTCTTTCACGATGAACCTATAAGGTTGCCGAGGGACGGCATGGCTACCGAGCAAAAGCTCTATCTTGTGATCAAGATAAGGCCCACGAGACGAAGGCCCACGAGACGGTGGAAAGCCCATCTAGTAAATCCAATGGAATACGTCTACAAATTCAACCAAAACGGAATCCAAATAACGTTTAATTGTTACATCCTGATTAGGCAAAGACTCAAAAGTTTCTGATGCAAAAATATCACTTGAAAGAAAAGAATGACAATGAGATGAAAAATTAACAGCAAAATTTTTGACTAAACAAACTACAAGTTGTACATCGGGATCATGAGACAACACATTGAATTCATTAGCTGAAAGCAAATTTCCATCATAATCTGCGGTCGAGCAAGAAGGAGATCCCTCGACCACAAGGTAGACGACACCAAGCTCAAAGAAAGCTGTATGCCATGCATAATTGATAGAGAGAGAGGTTGTCTTATCATAGAACCATGGCATGGCTAAAATAACATCTACATGTTCAAGACCCATGATGTAGAAGTTCAAGACTTCATGGTAACGTTGGATTCGGAGGTCAAGTCGCGACACAACCTCGATCCATTGATCGCTCCTACGCTCCGCATAACAGACCACATGCGGATGGTCTACGGGTGACGTGTCAAGCTTAAGTGCATGTACCACACGAGAAGAAATAAAATTATGAGTAGAGTTGTTGTCAAATAAGACTGTCATGGCATGGCCATTGATCTCTGCTTTAATGCGGAGAAGGTCATGCGAGCCAAACACAGCCTTATTAATGCGACAACCAAGGCAACTATGTGCATTAACATGAGAAATCTTTGAATCAAAAGAAATCAAAGTACCTGGATTGTCGATGGCGTTCATCGAAGTAGTCGTTTGTGCTCCGGTAGACTGCTTCTTTTGCCTGGGACGCGCCTTATCGCCGGCCGGTCTGGCGATAGTCAAAACAAAGATTTTTATTTTGATCCGCCATACGAGCTGCCTTTGGTTTGCCGTCATTCTTGGATTTCTTCCACGGAGGGTCCGATGAAAAAATTGTGGCCGCTGAAGCATTCGAGCGCTTGAATTTGGACGTGGAGGGACCACGACGAGGAGTCTCCCCATCCGTCGGGCCACCTCCAGAAGCCGCCAAGGTATTATCATAAGTCTTGGCATACTTATAGATATCCTCAATTGATGTGATTGAATTGCATAAAACCTCATTTTGATATGCTAGCGGTAAGCTGAAAAGGTACATCATTTGCACGATGACCATAGGGTCATCAAGAGCCTTCGCTTTATGGAGAAGATCCTTGAAGGCTTGTGCGTAAGCGTCTAGAGTTTGCTTTCCCATTTGCACCAAAAAAGCTTCTTGCACTCGATTCTATCGACCCACACAAAGCGGGCACGAAAGATAGGTTGAAAATCTGCTCCAAGTTGTGGGTTGCGGTCGTAACGCAACCCACCAAGAGTAGGCCTTCCCTTTTAGCATGAATTAAAGCTTCCCAAGACGTTGGGTGTCATTAAAACAATGCATATCAAAGAAGGCGGTCCATTTCGCCAACCACGAGTCTATAACGGTCTCTTCACACTCTTCATTTCCCCTTTGAAGGGGTCGAGATAGAGCTGAAGAGACAAAGCACCCATGGTGACAAGCAAAAACAGAACCTGCGTAGAGCACAACTCCACGAGTTGCCATTGCATCTCTACTAACTGCTGCTGCATTAAAGCGACTAGAGATGTGTCGGAGAAGGAGGACGGGAAAGAACCCTTGAGACGAAGCCCGTGCATGAGTGTGGAATCGGGAGGAGAAAGAGGAGTCTCCTCCATAGGTTGATGCGTGCTAGCGGCGCCATTCTCGTGCAAAGAAGCGTCATGTCACGCCATGGCGCTTAGAGGATAACAGAACACGAGAGTATGTAGTAGGAGTTTGCTTGGGAAAAACGCCCAAGATGTAAGGACGAGGGAATAGAGAAAGCGTAGGAGATGGGTGACTTAAATATTGTCTTTCACGCGTGAGATGAGACTGCGGTGACGTGTCACGCCCCCGCTCGCCAACATGATTATATAAGAAAGCAGAGAGGGGGGCTAACCACGGCAAAGATAATATGTGGTTCTTTGGGGGTTTTACACCCAAATGGATAGGCGGTTTGTTTAAATAAAGAGCCCTTGAAGCTTAAGTAAAGGTTTGGGCAAGCACTCACTTTAAAGAAGTGACCACTTAGTGGGAAAGGGTTTAAAAACCCTTTTTATAAAAAAAAAGGCGAGGAGGAGGTGCCGTCTAAGGAAAAATTGAAGCCGCACTTTGACAAGCTCTAACCAATCGCGTGCAAACAGCCGAGGCTGGTGCCGCCTCAACCATCCACAATGGTGCCCCTCTGCACCGCCTCTACATGACCGCCTTGACGCACTGCCCTGATGCATCGCCTCAGTATGCCGCCCTCCTAGGCCGCCTCTGCATAACCGCCTTGTCCTGCACAACGTGGCTGGCCCGTGCAACTGTGTAGGCTGTACCTACAAGTAGTGTTTTGGTCTACGTTGGAGGTGCATATGCTGATTGCCATGGGCAGCTTGCTACTGCCTTGGCTTGGGGTGTTGCCTGAACGGTAGTGTTACAGAAGAAGACAGATACAACAGTGAGCAAGACCATGGAATACCATGCGTCAAGCCCTAGAAGAAAACAAAATTTCTCACTTCCCTCATAACAATACATACTCCGAAGCAATAAAATCTCACACCAAGACTTTCTACGGAGGGTGCTGCTAGGTCCTCGGAGTGTGACTGCCATTGGCAAATCAACATTCCACACACAAAAATCAGTGGAAAAAAAGATCGCCACATTCCCACCACCGGCTAGCATGTGCCCCCTGTGCCCTCCTCTTTCGCTAGTAGCGTCCCATACCACCCTATACAAGAGTTGGGAGAGCCTAGCAAGCTGGGCCATCACGGCCCCGTGAGCTCTAGTGGTTTTGTGCACATCGCCATGTCGTGCATACTAGCAAGAAGAAGCTTTGATGCCAATGTTAATCCCTAGACGGATCCATCCTGCACCCGTGACATGACGCAAGCCAAACTCAGTGCTCACACCTAGACACACGTAGTGAGTGAACATCAAGCTCATTTCCTAGCCATAGAGCCAATACGGGCTCACCCTCGAGCTTGAGAGTTTGCAGCCAAACGGGCTAGCCTCTGCCACAAGAGTTGGTGTCCCATACCACCAAGCCTACACCAATACCGGTGTGCCGGTAGAGCTACGAAGGGCCTAGAGTCCAAGTGTGGTGGTCATACAAGATGTCTCGCAAATGAGATCCAAGTCCTATTTATAGGACTTCATAACCTAAGGACCAAGTTCACACTGGCCAGACATATTGCATGCCCCCATCCTAATGTTTGGGGACGTAACAACCACGTGCGCCATGCCAATCTCCTCAGTCAAATCTTTATCACCGTTATCTCTACCAAGCTTGCCTTTGCCTTTGTCCTCTTGTGAGTTCCAGCTTTTACCTTTAGCTTCGCATTCTCGAGCCAAACAAAGTGTCTTCTTGCATTTATAACAAGGACTCTTTAAACCTCGTGGGTACCAAGGTAGCTAACTGAGCACTTGTCTTGCCGTCCTCGTCAAGCTTTGCCTTTGCCTCTATCCTCTAGCGAACTTGTGCATTTGCTTTTGGCTTCACAACCCCGAGCCAAACAAGTTGACAGTTTCCTTGAAAACTTCATCTATGCATAGGTTGCTAGATCGACATTGGTCAATCCACTTTCCATAGCCGATAGTTGGTGTTGTTCATTCGAGGCGAAAGCTTCGCGCAAAAGCCCGTTATCTTTGCCTTTGTAATTGATGCATAGTTGCCATGGAGTTTCGAAACGTTTCGTTTGAAACGAGTTTCAAAAGTTTCGAAATGGTTTCGTCCGTAGAAGAAACGCCAAAACAGAAGTTTCATGCAAGCTGAGATCTGCTACATTCATGACATTGAGGATTTCATGACCGAAACAAAGTACGAGAGGCTTCAAGGTTTACATGTAACATGAGCCTTGACTTTACCTTTGAAACATCCAAACTCATACAGAAACGTTTCTGAAACATTTCATACGTTTCATGAGTGAAGAAACGCATTTCTTGGCAACTGTGAATTGATGTCAAGGACGTACCTTAACGGAGGCCATGCCTTTGCCGAGGCCATACCTATGTCTGGACAGAGGACCCCCCAACCCCCCTTGGGTAACGTTTCAACATGTTGTCCCTAGAGGGTGGGAATGACCAATTGCACCGTCACCACCGTTTTCAAGTTACTTAGCATACAATAGACATTTCAATATGCACATGAAAGTAGGCTCTTGAGCTACACCGTTTCAAAAAACATATCAGAGCTTTGGCGTGTGCTTTTCTAAAAGCATATCAATCCCTCAAGAGTCAAGAGCAAAAAAAGCAAGATGGCGCTTCCAAAATCTACATTAAAAAAAAATCCCTTTTTTCGAGAGAAACCCGTACCTACATGAACCTACATATGGAAGCTATGGAGTTGGATGAAGAAGAAACGACAAGAGAAGGAGGAGGTGAAGGAGAAGTAGTTCGTTTTTGCCCTAAAAAGCACAAAAAACGTGCTTTTTGACGTGTTGCAAAGGCCTCTAAAAAACTCTTCAACGGTTGAGAATTGAGATATGCAACAAAAGTCAAAGTTGATCCTCCCAACGAGCCCTACGCCTTGTCTCAAGAGGATCTTGATTTTGAAAATTTTAAAAATTAGGGTTTTCAACAGCAAATTAGGGTTTTTGAAGATAATTTCAACATATGTAAAATTACTATTTTTGGAAGCTCTTGTTGTTTGTGTGCTAATAATAGGTTTTAGGAGCGAGGAATAAGCATTTCGGAGCATAGAGTTGGGCATCCATTCTATTGATAACGAGGAGAACCATCTGTTTGAAATTTTGCTTGAGAAGTGATTGTTTGAAATGGATTTTATCGGTTTTGAACTTGTATTGGTGCCGATTTGAGATTGCTTGATTTTGGTTTTCATGCTCGTTCCAATGCTTCTAGGAAAATTTTTGGCTACTCATGGCTCGAGCTTTCCTAAGAGGAGTATTCAAGAGGAAATTGTTATTGAAATGTTATGGTTTACTAATGGCTCAAGCTTTCCTGGGAGGAATATTGCAAAGATAATTGGTGCATGATAATGTTTGAATATCTTCGACTTGAGCTTTCTTGGAAGGAGTGTGCATGTTAATGTAGATCCTCTAAACAGCACAGGCTACAGTCTGGGGAATGTTTAGTTGTACGAGACACCAATAATTTTGCTACACCACAATATCAAGACCTTCGATATGGAATAAGAAAACTGAATGACCCTTGGATTGACCGTCGGATGTTTTTGAAGCACATGCTTTTAGAACTAACGCTTTTCATGTGAGATGTTTTTGAATACGCTGAGGGCCTTTATACATGTTGTGTGGGCTCTCTCTCTCTGGTATTGTGCCGCGAGGAGGAGTAAAGCAAAGTTCCTATAGCTTTTACTTTGTGGAAGCAATATAAAGACATACCGAAAGGGGCGCCAAGGTTTGGGCCCAATGCCTTCTAGGAGAGGAACTCTGCCAATCTCTCTCTCTCTCTCTCTCTCTCTCTCTCTCTCTCTCTCTCTCTCTCTCTCTCTCTCTTCACTTGTTTTGAAGTACTAAAAGTCTGTTCCAGTTTCTTCTTTTCAGTTGGCATGTGATGCATCCCATTACAACCAACTTGAGGTCATGGCCAAGGGGCCTAAACCCTTATGAAAAGAAGGGCTTCAAAACTTGCTGACGTGGTTGATCCCTAACAACACACTAAGCATGCTGACATGGCATCTGTACAACCACCCCACAAATTGCTAAAATATGCTGACAAGGAAACAACATACAAACTTGCAGATTTGACGCCAACCTTTAGAGTCAATAGCTTTTGGGTACCAATGCTTTTGAAACTTGATGCTTTTAGGGCTCTTTTTTTGGGGATCTGCTTTTGGACATCCCTTGTACTATTTATAAGGATCCTTTGGGCCACTCTTTCGAAGAGCGTTTGGACGCAAAGTCTACAAGAGCGGTCTAAGAGAGCTGGACCCTCAAAGTTGATCAGCAATCTCTAAAGAAATACCAAAAGGCGTGCCAATCTTTGGGATTAGTGCATATGGGAACAGAACACACTCTCTCTCTCTCTCTCTCTCTCTCTCTCTCTCTCTCTCTCTCTCTCTCTCTCTCTCTCTCTCTCTCTCTCTCTCTCTCTCTCTCTCCCCCCCCCCCAAGTTTAGTTCACTTAGTTGCAATTTATGTTCGTGTGATTTCTCGCTTAAAGTGTCCAAGCTTGTAACACTATTAGATTCATCCTTTCTAACGATTCATGTAAGCATGCCATCGACCATCCCCACTAGACCGTACACTCACAAAGCATGTATTCCAACAAATCAAAACTTAGTTCACACTAAACACTAAGGTGCATACAGTCAATCTAGTCATCTCGTCTATTTCAAAGCTATTGATGCACCTAGATCACTTTTAAGCTATCTCATCCTTTCGGGACTCTTGATGTATCCAGCCATCTCATCCACATAGATCTCTTGATGCACCACGATCACATTCATGACTCATTTACCCATCACATCGATATTTCACCGATCTCTAGCAGATATCAAGATGCACTAAATTTATCATATCAATCATCAGACAAAATGTTGCAGACATTTCATCTTTTCAACATATACTCTAACAATACACAAATAAAGAGCACATATAAACAAATTCATGTTAGAGTTATCTCTCTAGATACGCGCAATGAGTTCCAATTTCTCCCAAGATCAGGTGACACAGAGTGAGGGTTGTTTTGTGGTTGTGCTCGGCCGGAGTGAGATAGTTTTCTCATGTCGGGACTTATTTAGCCATGTAAGGCCCATGTTTTATCCAAGCCTCTCGTATTTTTTTCCCTGGGCACTGATACCCTTTTCCTGGCCTTGTTGCCCTTGTTACCCTTTCCCCATGCTATTGCCCTATTTTATTACGAGCAAACCGTCTCTCCTCTAGACCGCTTCTACCACTCAAAGACCACGTCTACACGCAATCAAAACGACCCCCCCAAATCTGAAATTTATTGCAGTCGGTAGACAACCTCTCCATACTTGCAGAACTCGCACTAGATCCTCCAAAACTCACACCGAAAGCAATGGAACCACGCCTGAATAATGATAAACAAGAAGCTTTCTCCTCTCCCAAACCACCAAAAACGCTCCAAAACACAACACAAAACTCGCTCCCGGACCGGATCTAACACCCCAACTATGATACCACCATGATACAAACCTGCATTATAATAAACAACAAACTTCTCCTCTCCAAAAGCTCCATAAAAGCTTCAAAACACGCTCCAAGGTCGGATCTAACACTAAAGCTATGATACCATGCCAAAAGAGGCAATTGAAGATGGACAGGTATTGCTAAAAACAACAACAAAAGGTGCACAACCTCTCGTCTCTGATGATGGAGAGCAACAACCTCCAAATGTGGAGCCTCCATGAGCAACCTCATGGTGGGGATCTCAATCTACAAAACGTTGCAAGAGGACGGCTTACTTAGGGTTGGAGAGGGCACAAGAAGCGGGCAACATGTAAGAAAAACAAGAGGCAAAGAGATCTTGCAAAACATTGGGAGAGAAAAAACGTAAAGAAAACGCTAGCAGACGTGGGACTAAGAGAGTGACCCAAAATGTTGGCTTTGTACTGATATGCAATTGGATGATGCAAAAGGTGGACACCCCCCCTCCCTATAGCACACTACATGACACTACCACCAATATAGGGTGGGTGGGAAAAATTTTAAAACAATGTGGGATTCGACCAAAAATGAGAAAACTAGCTCACATAGGTAGGGCACAACCACAAGACAACTCTTGGGAAACACTCAAGCACTAGCAGGCTAGCTGGTCCACTAAGACCAACCGAGAGAGAGATGGCAAACTCTAACAAAGATCTATGTCCAAGCTTATAAAAGTCCAAAAGCATCTTTGTACAACTGTGTCAGACAGTCGCTTAAGCTACACTACTAGAGGTGGCAACCTGACTTTCTTGCATTGATAATGCCTGGGGTTCTAATTGCCTTACTAGCATAGTTGCCACAGAGTTTCGAAACGTTTCGTTTGAAACGAGTTTCAAAAGTTATGAAACGGTTTCGTCCGAGAAAGAAACGCCAAAATAGAAGTTTCGTGCAAGCTGAGATCTATGTTTCAAGCATTACCTTACAATTAGACATGAAAAAGAGGGAGAATAGGACTAACTTTCATCATTAGAAGCAAGAAAGAAGCTACATTCATGACATTGAGGATTTCATGACCGAAACAAAGTACAAGAGGCTTCAAGGTTTATATATAACATGACCATCCCATGCTAACACTATTCCTTCAAGTGTACAGTCAGTAAGATATGCTAGAAAAACCAGATGCTTTATATGCACAAGCAGTCCCAAGGCTCAAAAAAATCTCACAGTACAGTAGTCGAGATTACGCAGTGGCTACTTTCTGAGCCGATTATATGCAGGTAAAAAGAATCCATTATTTTGCTCAAGTGCTTTAGGCAAAACAAAAAATACACAGTGTAAAGCTCAGACGACTTCATTCCTCTCTTACCATGCAAGGTATTGCAACACTACTTGAACAAAATCCTAAGCTTAGTAAGGTACCTGTGTTACTTGAGCTGCGAGCTCCATGTTGGCAAGATCAGACAGCAGTGAAAAAAACACAAAGAAAGGCCTACTCCAGGGCTAAGTGAGGGCCAGAGTGTTCCCTCACCTCATTATAAATAGGAAGTCATGCACGCTCCCAGAGTCGTCAGTTTTGAATGCAGTCGGCCGCCCTCAACTTCTCAAGCTTGTAGGCGCCATAGCCTGGGAAGGTAATCGAGAGTGGACAGGAGGCCGCCTACCCCATGGAATGATTTCATTTTCACGCTTTGGTCTAAGCGGGGGCCAAGTCCCCAGTTATCATTATTATGCACCCAAGGCGGGGGGGGGCGGGGGGGGGGGGGGGGGGGGGGGGGGGATATAAAATTTACCTTTGAAAAGTCCAAACTCATACAGAAATGTTTCTGAAACGTTTTGTACGTTCATTGAGTGAAGAAACGCATTTCTTGGCAAATGTGCTTACTAGCATGTCAAAAAGTGAAAAAACGTACACTTTGCTTGATCATAGAGTGCCAAATCGTGATGTATGTAAAAACAGCTATTGACTGGCATTCTAAGAAAATAGGAGAATTAGAGGGAAACTTCAACTCAGAAAAAGGCAAAGAGTGAAGGTTACATATGTTTATGAGCCATGTCAAGATTTGAAGTTCAAGGGTGACTATCAGAGTACGTGAATAGAAAGGCAAACGTACCAGAACCAGAAGCAACATATACAATGGGAACACCCATAAGAGGTCGGAGACGAGATGGCGAAGGCAAGGCTGCGCCAATGCTGTCATTCGGGGTCTTGCGACCAATGTGATCCCACGCCGTGCTGCCACAGAGCAAAAGCTCACCTCCCTTCACCTCCTCCTCTGATGTAGGCTCACCAGCCATAGTAAAGGCTCTCAAGATTCTCTGCAGCAAGAGGAAGTTTCCCAAAAAGGTTACACAAGCACGTCTTGAGGAAAATCAGAACGAGACGAGCAAAGCTTACCCTCCTGAGGTTTTCGTTGCTACAAACAGTGGCTCTTTCTAAGGAGAAATCGCGAACCTCGGGGGTTCTCAGAGGACGGCCACGGCACGAAATGTTTTGCGTCTCGATAAATTTTCCTCTACCTGCAACAGCAGTACTTAAATCTTTGTTGCTGAAGTTTGAACATTATGTTTCAGACTGTGGGCTTTTAAAACCCAATGGTTTTGAAAGAAGCGGGAAGCAATGCATTAAGCCCTAGATTTGGAAATTGGCACAAAGCTTGGGTGCCAAAAGCCCTAGATTTGGAAATTGGCACAAAGCTTGGGTTGTTGGCACTGCCTGCTTGACAGAGTGATATAGGCGTGGTGCCTATGAAATGCTTTTAGAAGCTATTTTAAGATGCTTCTTTTGAGCGTTCCTTTTAGCGATGCTTGATTCTTGTAATAAAATGCGTTGGTGTAAGTAGCAGTGCTTTTGCGCAAGGAAGGGACCTGCAGAAGATTCTCTCTCTCTCTCTCTCTCTCTCTCTCTCTCTCTCTCTCTCTCTCTCTCTCTCTCTCTCTCTCTCTCTCTCTCTCTCTCTCTCTCAGATAGCAGGTAGTGCCACCGTCCGCGCGATAGTGAACAGCCCTTGTCTACACTTGCACCGGCGCTAAGGGGCATACATCGATGCATGAGGCCGCCAAACTTTTGGACGCCTCCTACCCCCGATCGAAAGCAAAAAGTAGCATCCCAAGGTCGAAACTATGGGCCCCCTTGCTAACAATTGCAAGTTCAACCAACAGGTTGTCATGCTAAACATGGAAGGACATTTTGTAGCAATGCAAAAATAATAGTCAGGATGTATGTAAGGGCCTCCCCTCATTTTCAAATGAGGATAGCCATGGTGTAAACAAGCTTGCCCAAAAAGCAAACCTTAGCATCATATTTACTTTTCCTTATAAGAAGATACATTTTTTTCTTCTTTTGTGAAAATTTGTTGTCGATAATTAAAGGGAGCATCAAAATCTTTTCTTTTATCTTGGAATGTTTGTTATTATTGGCAAACAAAATGTCCCTTCTATGACTACAAAATGAATCAAAACTTGTCTAGACACGCATTTCTTTGTGAATGAAGATACATTTGATCGTGTAAGCTTTCTCTTCCACTTAACATGTTTCATTTTGATAAATTGGCATTGTGTGAGGATTGAGGTGGGCATTGCAGTTCTGACATGCAAGGCCATGTGTTGGAGCTAAAGTAGTGAACATTGAATGGAAGCTTTCAAATTCACTTTTCTATGCAGCATATCTACAATCAATTCTAAAGAAATGTGGGAGCTTGGTAATTTGGTCAACCAAGGTATAGAGAAGTCTCACTACCAAGTAAGAACCAAGTTTTTCAAGCACGCTAGACGTGGGGGAGAGGCACAAGAAGCTGATAGCTTGCTTGAAGTATTACAATGGTTATATAGACATGTATGGCACTAAATAAGATCACAAGAATCCTAAAAACTGTCAAAGAATTCACATATTTTTATAGTAATACAAAGGAATAAACAAAAAAGGCAAAGATGCATACAATAATCATCTGCAAGTGAAAGGTTTTTACAATGGATTGCAACCAAGGAGAGACAAGGCACTAAGTGGGGAACATTACAAGGTTCAATTTCGGTTGCTTGAGCCAACATATCGCCTTTCAATGTTAGCTTCACCTGTTTCAATCTTCCTCTCCACTTCAAAAACTCGTATTTCTTGTAACCTTGCAATTGCTTGCTACATCGCTAATAGAGGCAAGAACATAGGATGCCATAGTATGCACTTCTAGATCCCATAAACCTTAGACATAGTCTAAATACTATGAAGTTTGGAAGTTTATGAAGTGTTCAAGGTTGCATGGTTCACCTCGAGTGCAAAAATAGCCCATAAATCTTAGACATAGTCTAAATACTATGAAGTTTGGAAGTTGATGAAGTGTCCAAGGTTGCATGCTTCACCCCGGGAGCAAAAATAGCACACCCAAATAATTTCCCATCCTATCTAACTTTGTGATATTTTCGTGCAAGATGGAAACCTTGCAATGAAGAGAATTCAACAAAACCACACCATGCATCCTCAACATCATGGTGGTTAGAAAAAAAGGCTGAAATTTTGAGGAAAAAACATCACTTGCAAGACCTTGGGTCTTTATATAGTACCACTCACACGCCCCTCAAAATTCAAGCGCAACATGCAAATCACGTTCCCAACGATTATATTTTTCTTGCAAATAATTTCCTAGGGACTGGACCAAACCTATATAGAGGGAGGGACCTATCAAAATTCACATATCAACCTCTTGCATTCGTCCAAAGCCTTCTACCCTCACCTACCTTCATTTTACCATTGCCTACATACTTCGGTAAAAATTCTTGCCTCAATCTTAGCAATTTTTTAAATGGAAAACCTCTCAAAACTAAGAGTGTGAATCAAAATGAGAGCAAAGCTAAGGACAAAAAGGAGACAAAGGATGCAAAGCAAGAGGGCCTAAAGAAGCCTCCACCAGTAAAGCAACCACCAAGGAAGGTACCAAAAGTGAAAGGTCTAATGATTCAAAGGTCACAATCAAGCCATTTTTTTGAAAAGAGGAGGCTCTCTCAAAGGGTGACTTGCTTGAGGGAGATCAAAGGAGTTGGCTACTCCTTCAAATTGTTATCATGAAAAGGATCTCGACATTGAAGAATCCCCCAGCTCAATAAAACCTCACTTTAACCATCCAAAGGCTCAACAAACAATGTGGACTATAGTCAAGCTCAATCAACAATGGATGTCTTTCAAACCAAGGCTCCACAAATGTTCCTATAAATGCAATATCCACAAGACAATTTGTATAAGCGTGCACCAAAGAATGCAAGCAATATACCAAAAGAGCACACAACACTCAACATTGCACACTATACACATAGTAAACACATAACTCCCACAAAATAATATAGACAGATGCAAATCCACGTACCAAATTGGTGTGTGAAACCTGCTTCAAACTCCAAAGACTGCAATAGAATGAACCCGCCACTTGTCCTTGTAAAAACCTATGACATATGGCTGGAAAAACCTACGAAGATCTCCAAAAAATTATGTCACCAATGCCTTTGGAGCATGTCAAAACCCTTAGTTAGACTCTAAGATTATATATTTCAAAGTATGTGTGAGAGATCAGGTATGCACAGAATGCACTCAAAAAACAAAAAATGAGTTGCACTATCTATTTCTACCTGCTTCTTCTTTGCTCAAATCTATAAAAAAAAAACCTGGAGTTCTTTGAAATATTATATTTCATCTTTGACCTTCAAATTTACGCACCCAACTTTGAGCACCCATCGTGCTTGCAAAAGTACATCATACTCACACAATGCGAGAAACAAAAAATCTAAAATATTTTGTTTGCAATCCTTCCAAGCAAGGTAACAACAAAAGGGTGAGGAATTTGCAAAGTTTCCCCTCCAATGTTGTAGACCACGTCAAAAATGGAGGGGTAGAAATCTTAGATCTGCAATCTATAAGGGTAAAATTTACCTTCAAAATAGTGTTGCTCTGCATCTTCACCTACAATTATCTTCCACAGTCTTTTTTGAGATTCCACAAGAGCTTAAATCACTCTCAAGTAAGCTCACAAGCTCCCATTCCATTCTCACAAGGCTTCCAATCTTGCTTGATCCCTCTCCACGACCCAGCCAAGAATTGCGGCTCTGATACCAATTGAAGCGTGTGTGGGAGTAGGGGGCACACATGCAGTGCATGCAATGGAGAGGTGGGAGATACACAGTGTGGGTAGATTCCAGTAGTGAGAAATCTCTCACTAACTCCTTATTTTACCCTAAGCATGGTTACAAATGGATAGAACTCTCACTTGCATCCATGTAACAAAATAATCAAGCGATGACTTTGGATTATGTTTAATAGGCGTCACTAAGCCTATCAATTGTTATCCATGTCAAACTTAAAAATACCTAGACTAACCACTATGCTAAGCAGTACAAATCTTTTGTGATCTAAAGTATTAGGTATAAAACATTCTTTATTTAATAAGTCATCAACAGGCAGTGACTCCCTCCTTGTGAACAATGAGGTTCCAACATTCGTTTAAAAGTATTCTTGGCATTTTATTTTATTTTATAGACCCACACAAACATATTGCATCAGTAAAAAAGCTAGACACATCTAGCTGTCAAAACGCACAACACTCATTTTCTTGTCTAAGGAAAACATAGCCCTTTTGTCCAAAATTTGTGAGTTCAGAATTCTTCAAGTCAAACGATACACATGTATGTATGACATTATGTTTGTGTGTGTTTTTGGGTGTGCATGCCACCATTGCATGGGTGTTACACGAATGTTATATATTTGTAGGACAATGTGTGTGTGTGTGTGTGTGTATGTGTGTGTGTGTGTTTTTGTTTGTGTTGATGTACTAAACTAATACATATACACAAAAATACATAAAAGTTCAAAAGGTAGCTGGCTTTAGACGAAGGATATAGATTAGCACAAAAATGACTCAATCTTAGATTCATTTTTGTACATAAAAATGAGAATGAAATATCATTCTAATGCTTTTGTACAAGAGATAGTCGAGATACATTTGTTCTCAAGTAGAGGAAGCCAAGTTCTTCAGTGACGAACAACAGCTAAGCCAAAAAAGTCCTAAGTAAAGATAGAATTCTCACCCGCATCCATATAAACAAGACAAAATCTTTCATCTTGAGATTGGAATTCAATTCAACCTTGAATTGAACAATGCGTGTCTCGTTTGGACCAATAATCAGCAAGTCATCTCCATACAAAACAATGTTGAGAAATACATCACCCTCATGCTTAACATACAAAGTGCTCTCAATTGTGGACTATTACAAAATCCTTGCTTAACCAAATGAGTGTTAGCTTTCTCATACCAAGCACGAGGAGACTGCTTCTATCCATACAAAGGTTTCTTGCATTTGCACAATTTCTTTTCTTGTCCTTTCTTGACAAAATTGTGAGGTTGCGTTACATACACTTTCTCAAATGTATCACCATTCAAGAAAGAAATTTCATCCAAAATGAGCTGCCAATGTAGGTAGAAAACAAACAGTAGTCATATGACAAGTGGGAGCAAAAGTGTCTTCACAGTCAATGCCTTTCTATTGTGCAAAACCATTTTGCCTCTCTTTATAGTCTAGCCTTATGGCAATCATCCGGCTTACACTTCAACTTGTAAGCACACTTCGTACTAGTGGCCCTTTTGCAAGAGGCAAATCACATAAAGTCTAGGTGTCATCCTTTGTAAGTGCATCATATTTTAATTGCATGGAAGCCATCCAATTTTGTGAATTATATGTTTCATCAAAAGAATGAGGTTCCTCTTTATCATATAAACTAGAAATAGACAAAGCATAACAATTCAACGCATAAGATGCATGGTGAGAACCTGAGCAAGTACGACTAGACAAAAGTGCATCCAATTTATTGTCATGCAAGGATGGAGTTTGCATAGGCCCACAAACATCATTATACACAAGTTGCATGCCTGGATGTAGCCCTTACGGAACCATCCTTTGGAAATTTTGAACGTTGCATCTTACCCAAAATGCAGTTTCACAAACATGCTTAGAAGGTGCTTCAATAGGTGGCAAAGAAGAAACCATAGTAGATTTCTACAAACGCAGCAAACTGAAAAAATTCATATGTCCAAAATGTGCATGCCAAAGTCTAGCATCTAAACCTGCTTTTGAATCCACAACTGCATTTGCAAAAGTCTGCCCACACTTGTTATACAAGGTGAGCTTATACATCCCATGACACAAATTCCAAATGCAACAATTTCACCACAGAAATTGAGATCATGGACTGTACATTTGTCATCCAAAAATCTGTTGATAATAAGACCAAGTCTTACAAGTGTAGATATAGAGAAAGATTCTTTTTTACCCCTGGTACATAAAGTGTAGCAACAAGCGTGTGAGAACTGTCAAGTGTGTGAGAACTGTCATTCACAGCAGTTGGCACAAATTTTCCAACTCCCTTGACCAAGTAAGAGGCATTCACTATGATGTACAAAAATGAATCAAAGACCGAGTTATTTTTATGTTAATCATTGTCCCTTGTCTAAAGCCGGCTGTCTTTTGAAATATTATGGTCTTTTGTGTATAAGTATAAGTCTAAAAACATCAATACACAAAGCAAGAGAAAATAATTTTGGTAGACCAAAATTGAAATTTGATGACAAGTGTCCAACAAACAAAGGTAAACCTAATGTTTAATCCAATGGTGATAACAACAACAAAAACATATAAGGCTCCAAAACCAATGGTGCAACACTCAACTTGATTAAAGATATTGCTCCAATAGACAACAAAATTGAAGCTTACTATGGCAAGTAGTATGGTCTTGACTGTGATGAGGACCCACCATTCAAAATGATTAAAGAAAATGTTTATAAACCTCTATTGAGGACCCAAAAAGGTTATAAAAGTTTTCTTTTTGTGCTACTTGGTCTCACAAATACCCTAGGCGGTTGCTTTTCTAAATGTGTATCATATCACGTGAGTTGACCAGGTACTTTTATGTATACATTAATAATATCTTGAACACACATGATATGGGGAGCTTTTGTTACTGCCTCAAGAAAAATGCAATTTCTACTTTCACATGCATGATAGACATAATTTTTTTTACCATCAAGACTTTTCTTTGTGTTTCCTGATGATATATTGGTGTTTAGTAAGTCTAAAGTAGAACATAAATAATATTTAAAGCACGTGTTTAACTCACTTAAACAAAATCAATTTTATTTGAATCCAGAGAAGAGTAATTTAGCCTATGTACGCATAACAAAAAATGGACCATTGTCGTTCACGCATTAAATATTTGAAAGCATTATTGGATGGTTTTCTAGTTCACTATCAAAAAATTTCAATAAAGCATTGATTATTTATTATTTAAGACTTTGATTAATGATAAAACTTATTAATTGGGCAGCTATTATTTAAGGTTTTCAACCTACCTTGTTAGTACCAATCTACTATCAAAATTGGACGGTTTTCCAATTCACTATCAAAATTGGTCAATAAACATCGATTATTTATTGTCTAAGCTTTTGATTCATGATAGACATAACAAGTGGACAAGTATTATTCAACGTAACATACCCTTGAGTACCAATGTAGGAAAGAGAAGGTTGTAATTGATGCTTTAAGTAGAAGGCCTTATATTACTAATGTATTAACTATTGAGGGTACATCTTTAGAAATTAGGGTGGATAGTTCGATGAAGCATTCATGGTGTGTGTGTGTGTTTGTGCCCGCGTATGTGTAATGAAGAAGAGAGAGTAGCACAATGTAAACTTGAAATGCTCTTGTGAACTAAGCTTAGAATGAGTGAATATAAGTTGAATATATAGGCTCATTTGGAGCTTATGTCATGGGATAGGTAAGCCATGATTACATTATTATGTACGCCATTTGTCTTAGGTGTAAAGTGTCATAGGGAATCACATGGATAATCATATGGGTTTATGACACTTGGGCATTGTCATTAATATCAATTTCTAGCCTTCTAAAAGTATTTTCCAACTTAAATTGACCAATGACGTCTAGGGAAACTAAGAAGAGAACAAGTGAACGGACCAACCCGGTCAAGGATTGGGACCAAAAGGGAAAAGTCCATAAAAGAGTCAGGGTAATTGCTAACTTATTATCTCAGTCATAGGTACATGTCAAAGAAGGATAATTGTATCTCGGGCAGCCTTGATCAAAAGGTACATGACAAAGGAGACGACGAAGAGAAATTATAGGAGTCTAAAAATAGAAAGTGATTGTGCTAAGCTCAAGTCGTTTAAATGACTCTTTAGACTCTAAGTATAAAGTATGGGAAGCATTAGAGTGAAATTCTAACTTGCCACAAAAATTCTAAATTTAGCAAGTTTTGGAAGCAACTTGGCGGCACCTCCAAAAGTTTTGCATAGGAGGTGAAAGTTTTGAATCCCAAAGGGTGAGCTTTAATTTTTAAAAGATTATCCTAATTTAGCAGGTAGATTGTAGCCCTCGGTCAGCTTCATAAGCCTCCAAGGTTTGTGCAAAGGTCTTGCACCCAAGCTAATTAATAAAATGGTAAGTTTATTAGTTTTATCCAAGGTAGCACATCCTTGCTTTGTGTGAACTTAAACAAGTGTCTGTGAGTATATGTGGTGTCTCCACTTACCAATATGAGTCTCAAGGGGGGCGGGGGCGGGGAGTTCTAGCATGTTCTAGCATGCAAGGCAAGAGTGACAAGTGTTGGAACATGCTTGAGTTGCATTAGCAAGTGTTCTCACCTCATTGGTCAAGCATGAAGCATTCTAATTCAAGCCTAGGTGCACACTTGCATAGCTATATAAGACATGGATCGTTGCATTTTTGAGGCTCTTGCTTCTCTCACACTCTCTGTGAAGTGCCCAAGATCGGCAAAGCAAGCTCTCTCTCTCTCTCTCTCTCTCTCTCTCTCTCTCTCTCTCTCTCTCATGGGAGCTCTAGAGACATACTCTATGCTCAAGCTCTTGGCTATGGATGGAAATCCAAGCCAATGAAAGTTCTTCTTCCATCTCTACTATTCTATTACTAAGCTATGCTAAGAGCTTGACCATGAGCAAGTGTACATGGAATATCAATTCTCTTGCTTGACAAATACATATCTCCACCTCCATCTTCCTCTTTCCCCGCAGTTCCTTTCTCCCCGCCGGGGTGTTTAGGGTTAGGAAGGAGGGTTATAACATGGAATCTTGAAGACACCATCTTATTGATTCAAGAAAGGCTCCACAAGAGCACAAACATGTATTGTAACAAAGCCCTCTTTTGAGAGGATTATAATACAATTCCTTTTGGAGTGGGACTGGCTCCAAGCAAATCCGGTCCTCATCTTGTCAATTTTAATTGGTTATTGTCTTTGAATCATGTGTATAGTTAAAGTGTTTTAATGTGTATTTGTGTAAAGAAATCAGTCCGGCACAACCTATGTTCTCTTTTTCACTGAATCTAAAAGTAAGCGTTAGATTCTTTGACATTGGTATCAGAGCCAAGGTTTCTCTTTTTCTTGCCTAAGAAGAGAGGTCCTTGAGTAATCTATGAAAGGTTGGAATTGTTCATTGGAACAGGGTAAGTGGGGTTGGAATTTATTAACTTGGTTGGTATGCCTGTTTATAGGGTACGGGGGACACCATCGAGAACTATGGTCTTAATTATGGACTCTTTCAAGACTTTCCCTCATGACTTTACCATTATTGAGCTATTAGAAATATCGTTAGGACCCAATGCCAACCTTGCACTATTAAACCCACTCCACTGTTGGGCTTGTGGGAGAGAGAAAGAGCTCCCATGGAGGCTTGAATTGTTGAATAGCCATGGTTATTGAGTGTGTAGAGGTAGAGAGAGAGAGAGAGAGAGAGAGAGAGAGAGAGAGAGAGAGAGAGAGAGAGTCAACTTCTAAAAATGGGAGCATTTACATAAACTTGGAATAAAAATTTCTTATTAGCATGACTTCATATACAAAAGAAGGGTACATATACAAAAGGTTTGACAACTCGCATTTCCAAGTGGCTTTTAAAGTAGCCAAACACACACATATATAATGTGTCACTTCAAAGCTTGCACTATGTGTAGAAGGAGTTCCCATGCCCACCATTCAATCCTCTCCTTGGGCATGTAATACATAATGAAGACCCATTTATCCACACAGGATGACGCTATCCACTAAGGATGACAAGAACTATCCACACATGATGACAAATAATACCTCCCTTTGAACTAGAGAAGGTAGAAATGGATCTTCAAAGTACATCTATAACAAAACAAACCTCCCCTTCTTCCCTTGCTTCTTCTTCTTCAACTACTTGAACGACTCCTTTCATTGGCTTCTTGCATTTATTGTTGTTGCTGTTACCTTGATCCTTTGAATATCACCTAGAAGGAGGATGCCCCTTCTTACTGCATTGCTATAGAGTTTATTGATATAACAATACTTAGCTACATGTCCATTTTACCACAATCATAACACTTTTGAATGTTGGAAGATGATGTAAAGTCTATGGACGATTCGCGTCCCCTTGCCAAAAAAGCTATGTTTGTCGGTGTAGATGAAATTTTATGCTTCTTTTCCTCTGCTTGAAGTGAGCTTACACAGCTTGAAGTGCTGGAGTTGGCTAATTTATTCAAGAATAGTGACTATATGGTCATAGCTGGAAGGAGTGCACTAAGGAGTAATGCAACTTTGTCGTCTTCTTCTACTTTGCATTGGATGTAGGTCAATTGCGTGATCATGCTTTTAAGCCTATTGACCAAACTGACTATGTCTTTCCCCTCGAGCATAGTGAGTTTGTAAAGTTGCCTTTTTAGGCTAACCTTACTCCGTTTGGCTCTAGCTCTGGAATTCTTCTCCAAGAGTGCAATAATTATGATGCTAAGTACAGTAGATGCCCTAGTTTGTGTGCCTTCGTGATCAATGAGAGGTGTTTTTACTACACCCCATATTGTTTTCTTCATTACATAATCCCTTAGCTTAGTTTTCCAGGTATGGAAGCCCTCCCCACAATTTTTTTTAATTCATTTTTCTTCCATGATGCAAGTGCTCATGAAAAATTCCAGGGACTTGGTCTTACCAATACTCTATGGCAGTGTCTTGCCCAATTTTACAAAGAAAATATTGCAGGTGCGAGCTTAATAATCTCGATTGTGAAGTTACTCTTCATGAATAAGAATCATGGAGCACCTCTTCACATGAAAGGATTAAATTATTTTTTTCCGCTTTGAGAAAGAAAAATGTTGGAAAGCTTGATCGAGAATGACTTTGCCAAATTTTTACCTGCTTAAAACTTGAAAATTGATGGCCCCAAACATAAAGACCCATTGATTTGAGACATGTGTATGTGTGGAGAGCTGACAGAATGCCAAGCTGATGATAGAGTCGGAGGATGGGGTGTGCATCCACCCTTAGTCTCATTAAAAAAAACTAATTCTGTGTCCAACACTGTTGAAGGCTGTCATGTTTGGGCTCTATCAAAGAACTAGCTGTGAAGGACTGTCGATTGTGTGTGTGTGTTTGTGCATGTGCATGCGTGTGTGTGTGTGAATTGTGTGTGTGTCTGTGCATGTGCATGCGTGTGTGTGTCTGTGCATGTGCATGCGTGCGTGCGTGTGTGTGTGTGTGTGTGTGTGTGTGTGTGTGTGTGTGTGTGGTATACTCTACACCACACAATGGCTCTATAGCATGCAGTTGAAGGGGCTGAGTACCATTCAAATTTTCTCACTCCATTGATTGACTCCGGCTCTTCAGTTCGCTGCCTGTTCTCAGCTTGTGCTGCTACCCGATTCCAATTGTGATGTTGTGATGCTTTGTTGCCCGACTTTGGTTTTGATTTTCCCACCCGTGCTCATGTTGCCCGATTTAGTTGATGCTCTTGATTCTCCTTGATCTACTCGATTCTAATATGCTCAAATTTCCCCTGCCTTTGCTCACGTAACAGAGCTACTTGGCCAACACACACCTTGCCTTGTTGATTTACTTTGCAACCTCCTTAGTCCTCAATTATTTCCTGCATTGCTGAGATCTACCAAATGATTTGATTTCCTGTTTGATCTTGCTTAACAAGCTGCTTGTTTTCTCCTGCAGCTTCAAAAGCAAAAGCTTCAAAGATCTCGAAGCGGAGCTGCGCACGATGGGGGAAGCGGGGAGCGGTAAGCCCAACTATGATACCAATTGTTGGGGTTTGTGGGAGAGAGAAAGTGATCTCATGGAGGCTTGAATTATTAAATAGCCATGGTTAGTGAGTGTGTGGAGAGAGAGAGAGAGAGAGAGAGAGAGAGAGAGAGAGAGAGAGAGAGAACTCTTGAAAAGGGAAGCTAATACATAAACTTGGAATAAAACTTTCTTATTAGCGTGACTTCATGTACAAAAGAGGGTTATATATACAAAAGTTTTGATAGCCAATATCCAACATCTCTAATCTCCAAGTGGCTTTCAAAGTAGCCAAACACACAAATGTATTATGTGTCACTTCAAAGCTTGCACTATGTGTAGAAGGAGTTCCCATGCCCACCTTTCATCCACTACTCTTTGCAATTACCAATATTCTAAACCACGGGTGTAGTTACTTGAGTGCTAATTTTCAAGCGATAAGAGGAGTGGTTGTTAAGGTAAAGGCGCTCCAATTTTTTCCTGGGCCGAACGTTCGGTGTCCGACTGCCCATCCACATGTGTACATATCCTTATTCTTCATATACACGAGAATAAGGAGCACCTCACAAGAGTTTACTTCCTGAGGTTACTCCACCCACACCGGTCTCTTGCTTCTCCCCTTCCCTGCATGCACTACATTGTACATGCACTCATGCATCCATGCACACACGCACTCATAAGTGGTATCAAAGCTTTGGCGACGTGCATGCGATGGCTTCCTGGCGAGACGAAAGCGACGGAGCTCGGCTATGGCGGCTTGAGCTCGTTGGAGGTGGATACAGCTTGACGACGTCAGATATCAGCTTAGGCATGTATATTCAGCTTGTACAGAGCTTGTGTAGCAAGCCACTATTGAATTTTGTAGGGAAAGAGCAGGAACAAGACGTGTTGCAACTCGTTTTTGATGTTTTTGGCTCTCAAAACAGTGCTTTTTGCATATCTCCGCCACACGGAGTCGGATGGATATGATCCAGGAGTCTAGGTTGGGGTTTTGACACATTAAAAATGCAATGGTGATGTCCATTTTCTGAAATTATGATCACAATTAGAGAAGGTGCAACAACAACAAGTTTTATGCTGCGTTTTTGGGCCAAAAACGGATGTTTTTGACATATCTCACAGACCCAGACTCGGATATATGTGATCCAGGAGTCTACCCTAGGGTTTTGGCATGTTTAGGCGTGCTAGTCATATTAGAATTTTGAAATTCTGAGCACTGAATTTTATGCAGTAACCTGTCAACAATCTTGACATATCGAGGTTTTGTAGTTTGACTCCTACATTGTAGAGAGTGATGCGGTTTGCATCTTTGGCTATGTATGGAACATTGTGGTGCTATTTGAGAGAAAATTACCTTGTTTTTGTGTATGCAAGTGATGCTTTTGGATGTGACTTTCGGATATTTACACATTTGGATGCGATTTTATGCGCATTGTATGACTGCGTGGGGCATTCAGAGAGCAAATTTTTTCACAGCTTGTGCAATTTCATGCTATGTACGCATTTGTGGATTCAGCTTGAGCTCGACATAGCTTGTAGGTAGTAGGTTCCCAGGCTTACATGTGTTTTTGAACAGGTATACGTCCATAGAGACACTCGTCAAGAGTGAGCCAGTTTGCTAGGCTTTTGGTAGCATATGTAGACCATTTTGTGGGTCTGTTTATTGAGACACTTAGTGTCTATCTTTATGCAATTTGGTGAGATTTTTTGAGTTTTTGCTTAGCTTTCAGGGGAAACTTTGTCGGATTTTTCCAAGATTCTCGCCATGGTTTATGCGTATTCACAGTTTACTCTCTAATGGTTTAGTGGTCGAGTTGACTCCCACTCTGGCAATTATCTGTAGTTTCTTGGCTTGCGGTTTGTGTTGAGTTTTGGCTCATTTTGCAAAGGAAACTCTATCCATTTTTCCTTGTCTTCTTGCCATAACAGTTTGCAATGTTATGCCATATTGTACAGTGGTCGATATATTCCCACTTTGATAGTGATCGAGTGTTCACTCCCACTTTTGATAGGTTTTGTTAGTTTGGACACAGTTTGGTGTTCTTGTACCCACTCTCGCAGGAGTGAGGATTTGTGTATGCTTGTGTGGCTACAGTACATGCAGTCTCATAGGTTTCAGATGTTGCAGGCATTTTCTCTTGTGGGATGCGTTTTGAGCTAGTTTTCTCTCTACTTGAGTATTCGGTTATGCGCTTTACGCTAAGTTGAGCAGTTTGTCCCCGGTTGTTTTGCTTGTAGAGTTTGCAAATTATGGAGCTAATTTTAGGCATATGTGAGCGTCAGTTTTGATGCATTTGACCACAATAAGTCCTTACAAAATGGGAACTGACAAGATGAGACATTTGCACCAAACAAGTAATTATCAAAGTTAATAGTCATTGATATCCAAATAATTTGTACAAAATGCCAATTGTAGGGAACAATTAATACAAACTATCAACAACACTAGTAATAGTGTAAGACTCTAACTAAGAAGTAGGATTCAGCTTGGCAATAGATGGAAATTCCTTATTGAACTTCGTGGCATAGAAATTTCTTTCAATCCTTATCAGAATGTGCAAGCATCTCCAAAAGCAGCATCAAAATGTTGGATGAAGGCCAATACTTTGTGAGTTGCTCCGAAGGCTCCATCATAGGTAAGAAAGTTGATGGTCTTTACTCGCTCTTTGAATCTCTTCAACTTACATAACCTCTTCCATGCCTCATAGCTCCTCCGTTTACCCCTTCTCTTCTCTCCCTTGGGTGGCAAGTCTCTGTCCTCCATGTCAAAAGATGGTGATGATGATGAAGAGGAAAAGGAGGAAGAAGGCAAGATGGTGACCGCATCCTTCGTTTCCTCTTACTTAGATTTCTCTCTCCCTTCTTTGGATTAACATGGGAGGGATTACTTGATGACTTCCCTTTTTTTGTTTTGGGAGAAGTAGGTGACCATCGTGCCGGCCATCTTCTTGGGGCAGCATCACTTTTTGAGGTAGGTGGAGGTCTCAATAGGAGGTTTCGCATACGGTTTTGCCATTGCTTCTTGTAACTTGTCAACAAGGTAGTTGACAACTCTACAACCATCATCAAAAGCTATACCATGATTCAAATCTAAGTTATCAATATTAATTATATTCTCTTGATTATGTTGATCCATGATTAAATTTTCTTTTATGTATATGCTAACTCTTTCCTTGGCACTTCCAAAACTTTGGCTACCATAGTGAGTGCACGTGTGCGTGCGTGCATGTGCAGTATGGTGCGTGTGAGGAAGGGGAGAAGCAAGAGACCGGTGTGGATGGAGCAACCTCAAGAATTAAACTCTCGTGAGTGAGGTGCTCCTTATTCTCATGTATATGAAAAATAAGGGTATGTACACATGTACAAGAAACTAGGTGAGCGACTCTCTCAACCTACACCCATTGGCTCACTTTGTTGATCTACACGCAGTCGTATCGACTCTAGTGGTCGGCTAGTGTGCGTACCCACACTAGAGCCTACATGTAAATAATGCAGACAAATCTGTAAGGTCTACAAAGCTCCACAATGCATCATGCTAGTGTCAGTCACCGTACGACTAAATATCCCTACTGCAAATGATCCCACTGCAGTTGCTAGATTGGAGCTCGACACAAGTTGAACATTAGATGCCCAAACACTGACAAAATCTATGAAAACTTGGCTGTACTTACCTCCCCTGTGCTATCTGGAATCACTACATCATTAGGACTATCCATCACGTATGGATGTGTCAACTCCAACGCTGCGGAACCTACGTCCCTCTCACCCATAGTTAAAATTGTGCATCTTGGTATCAACTCATCAGCCTCTAGCATGAGCATATCAAAGAGCTCCATGTCTGCCAGCTCTGTTTGTGTCTCTAGCGAGCAGTCCTGCTCTACCTTTTCTTGCACAAACTCTAACAGCACCTGCCGTGTCTCACTAGAGCACTGCCGCTCTATCTCTATCTCTATCTCTATCTCTACAGAGTCTACTGGCACATCCTGCACAACTAAATGCTCTGTCTCGTGAGCATGGTGGCGCTCACCCGCAAAAGAGACATGTCTCATTTCTCACTCAAAGCATGCTAGCAACAAAATTAATACTACTCCGTCTTGAACCTCAGACACATGCATAGGATATACTAGGCCGCTGCGAGTTCCTTTGGCAATCACTAGTGAACCGCAATGCATCTAAAAGACTGCTCTCTAAGCAGTATCCGACAACGAAAAGCTGCCAACTTTCTCACTTAGATCAAGTTCTATCTCAGCTGAGGAATATAGCACACATGCCATAGCATGTATGATGCACCACTAGGCAAAGACAAATAAACGTCTCCTGCACCCTCTATGTCAAACGCTAAACCATCAACCAAGTGCACACAGCCAAGTCTCCTACTAAAAAAAGTGCTGAACCAGTCATGATGCAGTGTGACATGGAAAGCAACATCACTATCTAGTAACCACTATGGAGAAATTGTGTTATCCATAGACAAATCTGCAAGAGATACACTTGAGGCAAGAATGACATCACCGTCATTAGCATAGACTGCCATTGGAACTACCTCTCTAACCTATGTCAAAGCCGTATCTGCACTATGCATACATCTCCGCTGCTGTCTCATACATCTGAAGCAACGACGTCTAATGTGCCCTATGTGACCACAATGCCAACAACGCAAGTATTGGCAAGAATGAGACCGCTGTCTCTCAAAAGTCATTGTAGTGGAGTCTACACTGTCATGCATATCTGCAACCATAAGTGAATGGCTAAGAACTAAAGTATGGCAAGAACTCTGGGAAAAATTTGGCAGAATCTCCCCTGTAAACTAAGCAAAACCTCAAGTACAATCTCAACCATAAACCATGCCAAAGTGGCAAAAAATTGGGAGGTGACTCGACCACTGCACAATCATCAAAAGCATGATCGGATGGAAAAAGGTGAGCCAATTTCATGCCCTCAATATTGTATGCTGAAAAAAAAGAAACTGCTATCATACCACAATCTTCTCATGTCCTTGGTTCATAACACTGTAAATAGTTCAAGCCAATTTCCAAAAATCACCCATCCACACTTACAATGTGCAATACATATAGAAATATGGATAAGGATACATGCTCCTCTTTCTCACTTCTTATGAGCAAGAACAAGCAAAAGAAGGAAAAGAGAAAAGGGGATGAGAAGAATACCATGGAGGAGGAGAAGGTAGAGGAGAAAGTAGAAGAGCAGGTAGAGGTATACTTTTGAGCTAGTTTTCATCATCTTAACTTTTAGGCTCATTAGGTGTAGAAGATGGCATGGATTATTCTTTGGGCTTGATATGCTAATTTCAACAAAATTAAATGGGACTAATCGTACAAAGACATGTCCAAGGGCTACCATAATTGCAATAGAAATTGAAAGACTTTATGGGGGTTATACTTGACTTGGAGACACTTAAATTATAAAAATGGAAGCCTTTGGTTAAATTTATTTGTATTTCTTTAGTTTATAATCAAAATGTTTGATTTTACATGGGGTTTATAGCTATACAAAATGTTGGTTTTCAAAAAGGGATATTGTAAATTCTTTACAAAATGCTATGTGCTCTTTATAAAATGTTCCACCTCATATCTCTTTTTGAGTTGCTCTGCAACCTGCTCGCGCAAAGTTTCTAGAAAGGAAGCCTAAAATTACCACAATGAGTGCCTTCTGTGATCTCCTAATCTCCCTAGAGCATATCACTCTTTGAAAAAAAATTCTCTTCTCTATAAGAGACTTAAGTGGGGATCTTCATAAGGTCCAAAAACCCTAGGATTGTCTCGTAGATCGCCTCTTTTGACACCAAGAGAGGGAAAAACGTCAAAAAAGCCCCTAAAATAGATGCATCCTCCTTGTGCAAATTTACTGTGGCTAGGATTGACTCCTAAATTGCCTCTTTTGGACGCATGGAGAGGGAAAAATGTCAAAAAAGCCCTCTTTTGCACAAATTTAGCTAGGATCAACTCCTAAATCTCCTCTTTTGGACACTCAAAGAGGGGAAAACGTGAAAAAAGCCCCTGAAAAAGACGTGTCCTCCTTGCGTTAGCCACTTTGCTTACACTAAATTTGTGCAAGGAGGAAACATCTTTTCCAAGGGATTTTTTAATGTTTCTCTCCCTCCGAGTGTCCAAAAGAGGCGATCGGGAGTCGATTCTAGGGTTTTTGGGCTCTCCAAATGTACTACTGGGGTCAAAACCACTATAATTTGAGTTAAAAAGTCAAATTTTGTGTGTGATTATTTTAGGGGCCTCCTTGGCAAAAAATAGACTAATGGGAGGCTAGTCCAACTACTTGATTTTCGCACAAGGGGGACACATGTATTACAAGTTCATAGAAAAGAGTGAGTGTCCTCCTTGCGTGAAAATTGAGTAGTCGAAAGCTACTTGAACTACTCATTTTTCGTGCAAGGTGGACGCATGTCTTTGAAATTGATCAAAAGAAGTTGATAATGAAAGTAATATAAATTAGTATTGTGCTAAATAATAACAATTGTAGTTGTTAGGTGCCAATGTAAAAAACCCGCTATAATTCAAACTTCTGATAAAGTATGTCGACTTATACTTAGTGTTTAAAATAGGAGAAATAAATTCGAGTAGGTGCTCAAAAAAACTTGAAGCAAAATGAGTAGAAAATGTTGTTTGGGTGCACTCTCTTCTTTATATAGTAGTGCACAAATATCTATGCAAGATTTGGTTTTGCACAAAAAATTACGAGACAAAAAATTAACCATTTTGCATGGATTTGACCGTTGCGCATAAATTTTAAGGTTCATAATTGACATGCTACATATACCCCAAATTTCCTCTAAACCTCATTTTTTCTTAATCTTCTCAATTTTGTCCAACTTTTTGAGCATGATCTTCAATTCAAAATGATGCTTAGAGGATATAAGGTGCATTTTTTCCTCCATTAATTCATAGTGTGAATAAATTTATTTTCTTTATTGAACTTGTGTCCTCCCTACGCAAATTTAGCGTACTCGGATGCCTATTTGTGTAGGGAGAACACTTCTTAGAGTAGAAGGTTTTTTTTGAGTGTTTTCGGTATGTGTCCTCCTTGCATGAAAACTTTGTATACAAACGGCTCTCCATGCATTGTATTCGCATAGAAAGGACATGCTTTTCATTTAATCTATTGGTAGCAATGTGTATCTTCCATTGAATTTGTTGTCCTCCCTATGCGAATTCATTGTTCTTAGACACTCGTCCGGGCTACAAAAATCACATAGGGAGGACACTTCTTGAAGTATAATCTTTTGATCAAGTTTTTTCAAGATGTGTCCTCATTGCACAAAAACTATGTATACAGTCGGCTCTCCGTGCACTGTATTTTTGTGTAGGGAGGACACTTCCTAGAGTATAATCTTTTGATCGAGTTTTTCAAGATGTGTTCTCCCTGTACAAAAACTATGCATATGAGTGGCTCTCTTTGCATTGTATTTTTGCATAGGGAGGATACATATATTAAATACACAATCTCTTAAGGTGGACACCTTTCATATGTATCAAGTTGTGGAATATGGTGTGATGTATATGGTCGAGTGGTCTTAATATTTGAACTTTATTGTTTTTATCTTTTTACGAAAAAGGCTTCTACCAGGAAGAGTTTGAAAGGCATGGAGATTGAAGAGGTTGAAGAGACTAAGTGATGATAGATGATGGACATACTCTACCAAGTCAAGCAATTATCAAAGTTTTCCTATGTTAGTGAAATATTTTGTGTTCCCTTCCAATTGGAGGGATTTCTTGAAGATTGAATTCAACAGTTATCAAGGTTTTTCTATGTTAGGGAAATATTTAATGTTCCCATCCAATTGGAGGGATTTCTTGAAGATTGAATTTGGCAATGAAATTTTAGACTTTCAAAAAGTCCTTACCGACCTTACAAAGGAGTACAAGGTTGGAAACTTTGCATATTATTATGATATTTTCAAAGTAGAAACCTAAGTTGACAAACAACACAAGGATCAAGAAGCTGGAGTGTGGAAAAATCATATTTCTTGAAAAGAAAAAATCCATTAGAGTTTTTGACTTGCTTTGAGATTTATGGACTCAAAAAGTGCATACTATAACACTATGGCTAGTCATGTCTTTGCCTTTCTAGTGACATAGGCAAGCAGTTGCAGTTGCGGGTTACAAGAAGCAATAGTACTTGAAGTGGAGGGAAAAAATGAAAAGCATGATGTTGGATCAAGTAGTCACAATTGATCCTTGTATTATTCCCCATTTGCTTCCTTGTCTCTCTCTAGTGAAAAGCCATTGTAAAAACCTTTCGTTTGTAGATGACCTACTATATGCATCTTTCCTTTTTTGTATACTCGTTTGTATAGCTGTAGCAATGTCAAAATTTTGTAATAATTTTTTGGCTTCTTGTGATCTTGTTCTATGCCACATTTTTTTGTAAAACCACTGGAATACTTCAAGCAAGCTAATAGCTTTTTGAGCTCCTCCACCATGTCTAGTGTGTTTGAAAAACTTGGCTCTTGATTGGTAGTGGGACTTCTCAATACCTTGAGTTGACGAGATTGACACTTTTCCATATTTCTTCATGATTGTAGACAACATACTACCCAAAAAAGAGAATTCCTTTATACATTTATGCAAGTGTTGAACTAAGGAGTGTAATATGCTACTGCACAAAAAAGAGAATTTCTTTAGCCACTTATGCAAGTGTTGAAGAAATTTAGAAAAATCATAATTCGTAATTGTTACCATATAGTGTGTGAATATCTCTGATCTCCAAGCATTTTTCAACTTTCTTGAATCTATTGAGTTCTTTCTTGAAGTTGGAGAGGTCATTCTTTCCCCATTTACTTTTATCACTGTAAGAGAAGACTGCATCTAAGGCTTCCCACACTTCTGCCTTTTGGTTTCTTGCTATGCTATAAACTCCATGGTCCTTTCAACATTGTGTAGAGCCTTCCATTGGTTGTACTAGACTTTAGATGCACCCCTACCCAGTTTTCCATGGAATCCTAAGAAGGTACCGGACTTCACCCTACTAATAGAATCTCTCATAGGAATATTATTTCCATCAGATTAGTGGGGTGAAGGTCATGGCATTCACTCGACTAATAGAAGCTTTCCTGAGACTTTATTTCCACCAAATGACCTCTTGGGGTCTAATTTAATCTCCTTATTCTCCCCATGAAGTCAATACTTTTTATGGTAGTTTCTTTGGTTGATAAAGGTTGTAGTTTCCATGCAAACCCTATTTAAAGGTGCACAATCTTCTCAATGATTCTACATAATGCATCCAATGTGCACATGTGGACATTTAAAAGGAGAGTATCTAAAATAGCTTGAAAATTTGAATATTTCAAGTTTCTATTTGGGGATTTGTTCCAATTAGCAAGATTTAACTCCTTTGCTACACCCATGCAATAGATAAAAGTGATTTTGGCATTGGCACCCTTTGACTCACTGTACAAACACTTTGGTGTCTTTAGCTCTCCCTAACTCCTCCCCACCTTGTTGGGCTTTGATTATTGCAGGAACACCCAATTTAGCACATTAAATCCTCACTATCAACCTCAAAAGCATTCAGCCACCAAATGTTCTTATATCATTGCATACTAATATTTTTATGATTTTTTTGCCCCTTTGTGGTATCAAGAACTCTATTTATGAGGGTTAGTGATACCCTCCCAAGTTTTCTATCCTTCACAATTTTTGTTTCATCTAATTTGATCACAAGATGGCTTGCCCATTCACCTCAAGATGTTGAAAATTATACAAGTTTATTATTTCTCTCCGCAAATTTCTCAAGTCAAAGAGTAGGTTGTTGGAAGAGTTCAGCTTGAGGTCTTTCTTCCTACTAGGATATATGCCATTGATGTGGAAAGGCTCTTCAAGGTTTCTTTGTGAATAGTCTGGCTAAACTAAGGACTTAAGATAAACATAAACTTACAAAGACTAAACTAAGGACCTGAGGTTAACACAATTTACAAAGACTATAGCACCCAAAGATACTAACTTCCAAAACAAAAACACCAATTTGAAAAATTTACAAGTTTTACCTCATTGTTTTGTTAATTCTACTGCAACCTCCACCTTCTCGCTTAAGACTCTCAATATTCTGCAACTTCCTTTGTCTTTGTCTAAGCCCAAGCTCTCTTATCTTTCTTCTGGCTATATTCAACAATGACTACAAGTTCTTTACATTCTCCTTGATTTCTTAAAGTTGATGATTAGGAGAAATCCTTGAATTGTTGTAGCAAATGGTTCTCTTGGAATATTTTGATTGCAACATTTGTACAAAGTGGAGGAGAGGAGCAAGCATCGGGTCTTTTCCACCAGATGGGTTGTGAAGGTTGTAAAGCGAACAATATTACTTTTAATCCATCCTAACTGCATGTAGCCATGGAGGTTTGATTGATTTGGGGAAGTGTCTCTACTGTTTCATGATCATTGATAGTGACATCCCACATGATATGGATTTTCATACATACATATTAGACTTGAGTCATGGTGGTCTTTGAGAAGAGTTCTTTTGCATGGCTATGCTTGCTTGGTGCGTGCAAAGTTCATGGTGATGTGGGTCGTGGGTGCAAGGTTGCATACCAATGCATGGAACATGACCCAAATAATCCAGCTATATACATGTTTTTGTCAAACATTTTTACCTCTCCAGGTGAGTAACTTGGTGAAGGGAGCCATCATCTCCTCATAGGCCTCCCTTTGTTCCTGTGTGCTTGTGGTGATCTTATTGATAGCTTCCTACACGGTGTGCTCCGCAGGTAAGCCAATTTATGGTTTTCTTCTTGTAGAGCTCCAAAATAAATTATCTTTGTTTGGAATCTTAAAGTGGTGTTGAGCTCCTTCACCCTCGTCTTCAACCCTTCCGCATGCAAAGACTAAGTAGTTTTTCCCATTCAAGTTTCAACAATTAGGTGGTAAGTAAGATACACATACCAAAGTAAGAGATTTCTTCAATGAGTGTTGGGTTGATAAAAAAAATGCATCATAGTTTTCTTATCAATACTACTCTGCAAAGCTTGCACCACCTTCATGTTTTTGTTTTGAAGAAGGGAGGGGTTTCTATTTGAATTTTGGGAAAAAGCCCCTAAGTTTCTTAAGAAAAAGGGGCTACTTTGTTACCTTGTAGCATGTAACTATATGGAATACCCTTTGAACACACATGATAAAGATGAGTTTTGATAGGGTCCCCCCCCCCCCCCCCCCCCCCCCCCCCCCCCCCCCCCATTCTTCATAAGATACCCTTAAGTTTCACTTGCCTTGTATGAAAGCCATAGCCATCATCTTTTTGTCTATTGAGTTTTTCTCCATGTGTGTAAGAGGTTGGTCGCAAGTGGTATGTGTGTGAGAAGAAGCCATACCAAAGGACTAGATCCTACTCCTTTACAAAGAAGGGATGTTTATGTCATCACCATAAATCATAAGTATGACACACATAGCTAATGATGGATGGGCTAGATGATAGAGGTAATTAGATTTTCCTAAGAACTCAATTTTCTTTGAAATTTTAATACTAGGACCAATAAGTAAAACAAGGGAGTGAAGTTGAGTTACCTCCAATGCTGCCAAGCATTTTAATTGCATGTCCAAGACTCTCCAACTTTGTTTTCAGGAGACTTTGTCATTGTGTTTGTAGAGAGAGAAAGAAATGCACAAAAAGCTGCAATAAGAACTAAGTGAGCTCACCTCTCTTCCCCTTTATATTATATCTCGCAAAGTCACCTCTAAAGATTTGCAAGAAGATCCATCAACCAACTTCATAAACATGAAGGGGCGGCTCTGGTTTGCTTACAAAGAGAGAGTAAACCAAGGGTGATTCATTATGATGAAAAAGCATCCTCCCTCCTTTTTCCAATAGCTTGTCCAGTAGGTCACCAAAAGTAGTTCACTTATCACAAGTATTTTTTTTAATCAAGTTAGTTGTTATTAGGTTTCCAAAGCAGATTTTCTGTATGGACTTAGGTGTATATATACCTAACACCAAAGCAGATTTGGTGTTAGGTATATATGCATTTAGCACATATGCACATATGTGTGTGTGTGTGTGTGTATGAGAGAGAGAGAGAGAGAGAGAGAGAGAGAGAGAGAGAGAGAGAGAGAGAGAGAGAGAGAGAGAGAGAGAGAGAGAGAGAGAGAGAGAGAGAGAGAGAGAGAGAGAGAGAGGACTCAAGGTTGAAAGGACGCACACATAGCTTGGAGAAGGTGAAGAAGCTCAAGGCACGCAACTGAGAGTATATTTCTTAATGTGCAAAATGAAAGATAAGATAGCCCTATAGTGATGGGCGTATATACAATGCATGGGGGGAAAAACCTCCTGGTGAGGGGAAAAGTGCCCCAATGATCCTAAGTGTGTGCAGAGGAAGAGAGAGATGTTGGAATCAGGGTTGCAAGGACGCACACATAGCTTGGAGAAGGTGAAGAAGCTCAAGGCACACACTTGAGAGTATATTTCTTAATGTGCAAAAAGAAAGATAAGATAGCCCTAGAGTGATGGGTGTATATACAATGCATGGGTGTAAAAACCTCCTAGTGAGGGGAAAAGTGCCCCTAAGTGTATGCACACACATCACTACCACATCTATGTTAACAATTATCTCCTAGGAGTGATGCAATGAATGAGAGCTGGCAGATAGTGTATAGGGAAGAGCCATGCCCTAAGTACAAGATAAATCCACAAAGGGAAACAAGTCCAAAGGTATGCGAAAAGATTTGAACTTCTCACGAGGCAATGCCTTTTTGCACAAATTTGCAAGGCTGTGTTGTGTCACACATAAGCCACGCCTATTCTCCTACTGAGAGTCTTTCCTTGACATATTGATTATGCACCTCAATGAGCTTTGTGTGAGCATGAAAAGAGCCATACACACTCAATTGTACCTATGAAGACTGCTCTGACGTACTCAGCCTCACAACTAGAAGTGGCCACAATGAGTTGCTTCTTGCTCAACCACAATATACATGAACTACTAAGCATGAAACAGAAACTACTTGTGGACTCTCATGTGTCATAACAACCAACTCAATTTGAGTCCCAAAAAGCATGCAAATTTGGTGTCAATGATCCCCCCTTGGGACTCAGACCATCCAAGATGTAAATTGCTATTCAAGTAGTGAAAAATCATTTGATAGCATGCCAATACTTAAACCCTAGGCTATGCATAAATCTATGTGAGTCTGCAAAGTGAATATATTCAATATTGCATACATTAATAAGGCATCCAAAGTCTGATAAAGAGTGACATCCGCAAGATCTACAACATCATGAGACTCATTTTCAAAGTTGTTTCCATTGGAGTAGCAATAGGTTTGCAACCTCAAGTTCAAACTAATATAGTAATGTCTCTATGTATTTTGCTTGACAATACCTCCATCGCATTGCTTAAACTATATGCCCAAGTAATGATGCAAAAGCCCTAAGTCTTTCATCTTGAAAGTAGCATTCAATTTACCCTTGAATTTAAAAAATGTGTCTCTCATTCGGACTTGTAATCTGCAAATCATCTACATACAAAACAACGGTGAGGTATGCATCACCGTCACATTTGACATACAAAGTGCTTTCTATTAGACTATCACAAAAGCCTTGTTTAACCAAGCAACTGTGAGCTTTCTCATACAAGGCACAAGGAGACTAATTCAACACATATAAATCTTTCTTGCATTTGTACACTTTCTTTTCTTTTCCTTTCTTAACAAAACCGTGAGGTTGCGTTACATTTACTTCCTCAAATATATCACCATTCAAGAAAACCATAACAATTCTTAATTGATGTACATTCCCTCCAAAATATGCTACCAATATACATAGAAAATAAATAGTAGTTATACTACAAGTGGGACCAAAAGTCTCTTCATAGCCAATCCCTTTTTGTTTTGCATAACCTTTTGCAACAAGTCTCACCTTACAACGATCAATCTCACCATTTGGCTTACATTTTAACTTGTAAATCTAGTTTTTATCAATGGCCTTTTGCCAAGAGGCAAATCACATAAAGTGCACACTTCATTTTCTATAAGTGCATCATATTCTCTTGACATTGCAACCATCCAATTTTTTGAATCTATGCTTCATCAAAAGAAAGAGGTTTCTTTTCATCACATAAACTAGAAACAGCCAAAGCATAACAATCTGATGCATAACAACAAGAGATAGGTGCATCCAATTTATCGTCACACAAAGTATACACCAGCATTTAGGCATAACCCTAACCTCTTCATTCTCAATCCTTTCCACATCAAGTACATTTGCATAAGTAATAGGCTGATCTATTACATTTTTAAAAACCCCCATAGACTATATATTGCCTCAGTGGAACTTACGTTCAAGTTTACACCATTACAAAGAGGCAATAGAGTGTCATAAATGTCATGTGAACCTACCTTACTGTCTCTGGTACATAATAACAAGGGATGAACAAAATCCTCCATAAATACAACACCTCGTGAAACCAAGATATGCTTTGTTTACAGATGATACAACTTGTAGTCCTTGCTTTTAGTACTGTAACCAACAAAAAATCATTTGACTCTCTTATCATCTAATTTTCTACATTGCTTTCGTGGTATCAAAGCATAAGCTAAGCAAACAGAAACACACATGTGATCAATAGATGGCTTCTTATCATGCCATGGTTGATAAGGATTCATAGACTACAAAGCTTTGGTAGGGCACCTATTCAGTACATATGAGCACATATGATAGCCTCAAGCCAAAACTGGTAGATCTTAATACTTGACCATACATCATGCCATCTTTGTAAGCAACCTTTTTTCTTTCAACGACACCATGTTTCTGAAGCCTGTATGGCACTGTACATTGCTGTTTTATCCCATGACTAGCCAAAAATGTATAAAACTCATGAGACATATACTCCCCCCTTTGATATGAACAGAAGGTTCCCATAGTACATCAAGAGACATTTTCAACCATAATAAAAAATTTCTTGAAGCACATGATCACTGTAGACTTAGCTTTAAGCAGATGAATCATGAACCCATTCATGATTGGAGTAATCATCAATGAAAGTCACAAAGTACAGTTATACAATTTGCATAGGCCCACAAACATCACTATGGACAAGTTTTAGCCTGCATGTAGTCCTTTACTGAACCATCCTTTGGAAAATTTGAACACTACATCTTACCCAAAATACAGACTTCACAAATATTCTTAGAAGAAGGTGCTTCAAGAGGTGGCAAAGAAGAAATCATATCAAATTTTTGCAAGCCAGCAAATTGGCAAAATTTAGATGTCCAAAACATGCATTCCAAATTTTTGCATTTGAAAGAGCCTTTGAATCCCACAATTGCGTTTGCAAAATTTTGCCCACACTTGCCATACAAAGTGAGCTAATAAAGCCCATGACAAAAAATCTTAGATGCAACAATTTCATCACCAGAATTGAGATCATGAATTGTCCATCTATCATCCAAAATTTTGATAACAAGAACAAGTCTTGCAAGTGTAGATATAGACAAAAAGCCCTGATACATAAAGTACATCAACAAGTATGAATTAAATTCCATTCACAATAGTTAGCACAATCTTTCCAACTACCTTGATCAGATAAGAGGCATTATTGGCACAAGTGACCGTATTTTCATGAGGGATAGCCTCAAAAGAGGTAAACAAGTCACAATACAGAGTAATGTGCTTTAGCACCACTAGCAAAGTACCAAATATGCGACTCCATAGTAACTGGCGTACATGCATCATGGATAGAAGGATCATAATCACACTCTGCACTGAATGTACATTTTGCATCTAGATCATCATCACAATCTCCATTTAAAGAAGATTCTACAATAGTTGCACTCGTAGTAGATCCATCCTCTTTCTTCTTGGCTTCTTTTGCCTTCAACTTAGGACATTACTTTATCAAGTGATCATTAGCCTTGCAATACTGGCAACGTATCTTTCTCTTTCCTTTTTCATTAAAATTCCTAGACAAATTGCACCCAGTAAAAGCACTAGACACATGTGATTTGCTACTTATAGAAGAACCAGGAGAAGTGGTTGTATTGCTGTTACCACCTCCTCTTTGAGTAACAACAAATGCTTGTTCAATTGTACGCTATTTAACCCTGTTCTTGCTTTAAAGTGACTCTTGTAATAGCAATGTACATAATGCATTAAACTTGATAGCTTGAGGGTTTCCTTGGGTCATAAGTCTCCAAGTACTAGCAAAAGTCTGGCAATGCATCTAGGCTAATTTGTACAAGTAAGAGTCTAGAAATGCATCTAGAATAATTTGTACAAGTTAGCTATCAGAAATGACCACCCACAAAAATGAGTTGCTCATTTATATCCTTGATACCAGCAAGAAAAATATCCATGTCATCTTCCTCTTGCATAATCTTAGACTCCATCTCTTTACGAAGCAATACAATTTTGCCTCATTGTGACTTGCATAAAGACCTCCCAGAGTATCCAAGCCTGTTTTGCTGAGTGAATGTGAGGATTAATAATGTACTTCATGGATAATGAAATCAATGCATGAGCATGTGCATCTCTATAATCCCAACAAGATTGCTCAATTGTAGGCCAAAAAACTCTAGCAGTAATAGGTATGCTAGCACTTGCAATATCCTCAACGGAGCTTGTATCCACAGAAAGAAAACATGCATCAATGATTGCACAACATTCTAGATTCCCTTTGAAACAAAAACATGTGTCATCATGTAAGCCCACATTGGGTAATTATCTACACCCAAGTTATCCTCAGCAACAAACATTTCGGAAACATTTGTGTTGTTGTTAGCTATGGCGGGAGTGACTGTGACTTGATGAGAAAATTAGCTTGAAAGAGGAAAACAAAGGAACGTTAACATTTTTGATATAGCCTAACCCAAAGAGAAATGTAAGAATCTTGTTCTACAAAAAATTGCATTGACAAAATGTTTGCATAAAAAATGAAAATTGTAGTGGCCAAAATATTAGTTGACTTGGTAATGATTGCCAAAGCTTGCAAAAATCTCAGAATGTGAGCAAAGGGGTGCTAGCAATAGTTCGAGGAGGACATGACCAATTGTTGGGATTACAATTTCAAGGATGCACACGTAGCTTGGAGAAGATGAAAAAACTTAAGACAGAAAACAAAGAGTATATTGCTTTGTGAACAAATATATAGATAAAATAGCCCTAGAGTAATGGGTGTGTATACAATGCACGGGGGAAAAAACCTCTTACTGAGGGAAAAATCACCCTGGAGGTCCTAAGTGTGTTCACACACATCACTACCATATATATTGTGTAGAGAGAGAGAGAGAGAGAGAGAGAGAGAGAGAGAGAGAGAGAGAGAGAGAGAGAGAGAGAGAGAGAGAGAGAGAGAGAGAGAGTCGGGGTACAACACATCCATTTTACCCCAAAAAATTCCACTTAAACACAAGTGTGATGATAAGTTGATCCACGATAGGACCTAGTAGAATATACAATGATAGGTGAGAGACTATCTCAAACTGCACCCATGGGCTCTCTTGATAAGGACGTCACTTCAAGACTGAGAAGTTCAAAAACAAGCACTACCAACATTGGAAGATGTAAATCTAATATTATCTCTAACAAAAGGATCTTAATTTGCCAATTGGGAAGCATTCCAAAGAAGCTTGCAACAATGGCAGATGAAGCTTGCAAACGTCCTTGATCAAAAGGTGTTGGTGGGAAAAGTCTGGCTTTTCTTAGTATCAATGGTGGCATTGAACGTTTAGAAGATGAAGATCATGGAGGGCTTAATAAATTCACTTGATGGCCTCCACAAGAAACAATTGGTATCACAAAATTTATTTCTCATGAGCAATTGCTCAACTTAAAAATGATTGAGAATGGTTCAGTTGCAAAGCATTTGAATGACTTCAACACCAACATAAGTCAGCTTTGATTGGTGAAAGTCAACTTCGATGATGAATTCTTAGCTCTCCTAATGCTATCGTCTTTGTCTAATAGTTGGGACAGTCTTGTGATGGCTGTAAGTAGTCCAATCTCTGGTAAAAATACTCTCAAGTTTGATAATGTTGTGGGTGTTCTCTTAAGTGAGGAAATGCGAAGGAAAAGTAGATGCAGTACTTCCTTCAAACATCAAAGAGAGATTGAAGACCAAAGGAAAGATTCAAGAACTAAAGGAATCATGATTGCTCAAGTTGTAGCAATTCACAAACAAAGTTATTTCTAAAGTGTTGAAATTGCAACAATATGGCCCACGTAAAAAAGGATTGTTGGTCCGAGAAGAAGAAGGAGTTGAAGTCTCAAGATAGTTGCACCAACGTTGAAGGACAATGTGGCAAGTAAAGTAGAGGAAGATGCTCTAATCTTTTCATTGTACAATATATCAAATTCTTGGGTGGTAGACTTTGAGGCTTCATTCCATGCAACACCCCAAAATAAGTATTTCCAAAGTTATACCAAAGGTAATTGTGGGTATGTGTACTTGGGGGATGATGAAGCTTGTGAAATTTTTGGCAAAGGTAATTTTTTTGTTAGACCTGAAAATAGAAAACATCAGAAGCTTAATGATGTTTGGTATGTTCCCTCTCTTTGAAAACTTAATCTCAACAGGTAAATTAGATGATGAATGCCATAGCATTGTATTTGGAAACAAACAATGGAATGTGTCAAAAGAATCTTTGGTGGTTACGACAATGTGGGTACACTCTACTTATATATGGTCAGTGCACAATATTCCATTTGTGCGGCAACTACAAATGTTGAGGGTGCAGTATGTTACTATTGGCTTGGGCACATGAGTGCCAAAGGAACGTAAATCCTTCAATCAAAGAAACTTGTACCAGGATTGAACAAACTAGACTTGGAGTTCTGTGAGGACTTTGTTTTTGGCAAAAAGAAAAAATCTTGAATTGGTTCAGTCTGATGTATGGGGTCCTTCTAGTACACCATTTCTTAGAGGCTCATTGTATAATGTAACATTTATAGATGATGCAACTAGGATACATGGGTTTATTCAAAGAAAAACAAATTAGATGTATTTTCTATATTTCAAATGTGGAAAGCCCTAGTATAAAATAAAGCAGGTACTAAGCTAAAATTCCTTAGATCTGACAATGGAGGAGAGTATTGCAGCCAAAAATTTGAAAGATTTTGTGCTAACAATGGAGTAGAGTATTGTAGCAACCAAGTTTTTGATAGATTTTGTGCTAGCAATGGAATTTGAAGGCAGAAGACAAAACCAGGACACCTCAACAAAATGGAGTTTTAGAAAAGATGACAAGACAAACATGGAGCGTGCAAGAACCATGAGGCTACATGCGGGTTTACCGCTTGAAGTTTGGAAAAAATAGTAAATACATTCATCTACTTGATAAACCGGTCACCCTCAACAACATTGGATGGAGGAATTCAAGAAGAGGCATGAAGTGCTAAAAAGTGAACTCTGCATTTCTCAAATTATTTGGATGTGAGGCCTTCATGCACATAGAGAGAGGTCTTAAGGTTTAAACTAGATGCAAAGTCCAAGAAAGGGTTTTGCATTTGTTATTGAGAAGTAGACATTGGGATTGTCTATGAGATCCTAAAGATAGTAAAATCTTTAGAAGTAGAGATTTTATTTCAATGAACATAATATGCACAAAGATCACTTGGAAAGAAAACCAAACAATAAATGCAAGTGATGAGCACATGGAGCTTCAGGATACTGAAGAATCAAAGAGTGCAAGTGATGAAAACTTGCAACAACCCCAACAAGATGAGGAACCTCGACCTATATTATGAAGATCTACATAAGTTAGTAGACTACTAGTTTTCTCAAAAGTAAGGTGTTGATTTTAATGAAATATTTTCTCAATGAATTCAATTAGGCTTGTTTTAAGACTTGTGACCGCTCAAGGTTTGAATCTTGAGTACATGTATGTAAATATGGCATTCTTTCATACAAGTGACTTGGAGGAGGAGATTTACATGCTTCAACCAAAGGGGTATGACAAAAAGGGTAAGGAAAAAATGATATGCACATTGAGAAAGAGCTTGTATGGTTTAACACTAGACTTGTAATGAGCCACAAAACTGGCTGAAGCCACAAAAATGGCTCACATCAGGATTCTAGTAAATGAAACATAGCTTTTATATATGACATCAAAATTTCATGAAACTTCTTAATTATGGGTTCAAGATATGAAAAAGGTTTCTAAATACACAATTTACATGAAAAGCTCAAAAATAAAAATAACTACTTTTCCAAAAGTAGTAAATTTTACAAAAAACTATACTTCATTACTTAACTTGAAGAAGCAAAAAATGTAGGTAGTCTTTGTTTATGGGTTAAAAAAGATTGGTACATCTATCACATACCTATTGAGGGATTTTACAAAGAATTTTGGGTCTCCTTAACAAGATCTGATTTAATTTCAAAAGAAAATAGAAACATTTTGTCCATCCGCACAAATTAGTTGTAGAAGATGCAATGGAAAGACACCTTTACACCCTCAATTAGCTATGTACTATTTTTTATCAACTCATATTCAATGTTGTTCATAATTTCCTGAAACCATTTTCTATTTACATAACTAACATAGTGTTGAGATTTTTTGTACAAAAGTCTCAAAAAGCCACAAATGTGACTGATTTTTTACAGGACTAGTGTTAAAGGAAGCATCAAATGGTAGATCATGGATCCAACAATGCAACTCACATCACTATGTATACACAGAGAATTTGGAGGATGGAAAATACATCATCGTAATGTTGTATGTTGATGGCATGCTAATTGCAAGTGGTAACATGCAAGATATAAGAGAGCTAAAGCAAGAATGTCTAAATCTTTTTCAATGAAAGATTTAGGTGCTGCAAAATGAATTCTTGGTGTGAAAATATCAAGGGACAGGTTGAAGAAGACATTAACTCTATCTCAAGAGGATTGCATCAAAAGGCTGAAATGAAAAATTCAAACTAGTTTCTACACCTTTGGCTAGTCTCTTTAAAATAAACAAAGATATGTGTCCAAAGACACAAAAGGAGATATTCTACATGTCTAAAGTTCCATATGCCCTAGTAAAGGTTCTCTAATGTATGCTATTGTCTAGACAAGACGAGATATTGTACATGCGATGGGAGTTGTGAGTAGATTCATGAAGAATCTAGCTAAAGAACATTTTCAAGTTGTGACATGGAATCTTCGGTATCTAAAAGAGATAACCACAAATGCTTTATGTTTTAAAGGCACTAAAGTTTGTTTGCAAGGCTATGCTGATGCACACATGGAAGATGACAAAGATATCCATAGAAGCACTACAAGCCACATCTTCGCCATTGGAGACACATCAATAACTTGGGCTTCAATGTTACAATAAATGGTCTTGCTATCTACCACGGAAGCAAAGTATGTAGCTCTTACAAAGGCTAGCAAATAAATTTTATGGCTTCACAATTTTTTTGAAGGAGCCTGGATATAAGCAAGACAATTGTGTCTTGTACAGTGATAGTAAAAGCACCATTCACCTTGCAAAGAATTTAGCCTTTCACTTAAGAAAAAAGCATATAGATATGAGGTATCACTCCATAAGTACTCTTTGGGAAGATGGATAGCTAGAGCTTGGAAAGATGCACACAAGCCAAAATCCTGTAGACATGTTGACAAAAGTGGTTTACAAGGAGAAGTTGACCTTTTGCTCATCTTCAATTAGTACTCAGGGATAAGAAGCCATGAATAAAAGCAATCATAGGTTTGGGGGAGATCAACCTTGAAGTGGAAGATTGTTAAGTATGGAGTCTAATTTACCCTTGTAATTTTTATTCTAGAAATGCACATTTGTAAGGCCCCAGTTATGAGCAAAATCCATCATTCAAGGATAAGAAACCAGAAATGAAAGCAATCGTAGGTTTGGGGGAGATCAGTCTTGAAGTGGAAGACTGTTAATTATGGAATTTGATTTATCCTTGTAATTTTTATTCTAGAAATGCACATTTGTAAGGCCCATGTTATGAGGAGAAGCCATCATGCTACACATGGACGCACTCACACATGGATGACTACCTGTCATGTGAGAGGGCAGCCCATAGAGGCTTGTTTGCATCTATAAAAGGAGGCCTCTTCTACACATACAAAAGAGAAGTGAGAAGAAGTAAGAAGTGCAAGGTAGAGAGAAAATCAAGCAACATGACCATTAAGGGTTTCTAAACCCTTTGTCAATTACTTCAAGTTTAAAGTGTAAAGCCATTGATTGGCTACTTTCTTGTAGACATACTTGGGTGAACGAAATATATTTTGTGTGTGTTCTCTCTCTTCTCTATTATATCAGTTGTGTATGTTTTCTCTCCATTAAGTATATTACTCTAGTTACTACTTTTTGTAACTTGGGTTTTCCTAACAATTTATTCGAAGCATAGATACGCGTTCACAGGTGAAAGCTCTTCTATTGATGTAAGTTTCTCACAATAATTTTTAATTTTAAGTATATTTTACATTCATTTTTTTCTCATATTGCACCAAATACATGCTTAACTTAAATTTTGAACTTAGGTAGAGCTTGCTTAAAGGAAGCTACCAAGTGCTTCGGGTGCCCGAACTGGCCGTTAAAAATACATTGATGATATTAGATGTGATTTTGTCAAGATTTTAGAACAAGGATTTGACATCACAAGGACAATTGATATGGCATGATATATTTGTGTGATAAGTTTAAATGTATTTGGAGTAGTGCAGGTATCTCAAATAATCACTTGGAGCTTGTAGGAAAGTAGACTAGTTTTTGATGTTTGATGCACACTTGTTGATATTTTGACTTTGGATTAGAAAAGTAGACCTGGAATTTCTTAGAGGATAGCCATCTCTTGTAGCTTCCTTGCACTAGTCGAGTCAGTCACATCCCACGGATTGACATATTTGTGTTTGTGGTTCCAGTTTTGCTACCACGTGATATGGTGAGGCTTGGTTGACTGACATTTTGGCACCATTTTTGGGGACGAGGCAATCTTGCAACTTAGAGTAGAGAAAAACCCAAAACAATCATGAGTAAAACCCATTATTTCCTGTATTCCTTTGTAGTAGTTGTCTTATCAATTTTGCACATTTGGAAGGCAACATACTAACTGTTAGGGTACTTGAAAGTGGGAGAAATTTTCATGGACCTTGGTAGTTGTAGTCTAATTAGGACAGGATGGTGGATGGCCTTTGAGACTTGAGTTAAGTTGGTAAGAATAATGCCAAGTTAGGAAGGTAGGATTCAAAGAAATCTTTTGTTTCATCTCCAACTTGTGCTATTCTTCCGCTTTAGTAAAAGTAGAGTAAGTAAAACATTGTCAATGTTGCATCTCTGTTAAAGAGTTTTGAAGTGGATCAAAATGTGGCAAAGTAGATAAAGGAATTCCTATTATCAAGCATACTAATATTGGATTTCTTTTTCACAATTGACTTGACCAGCACAATCCAAGCATCATCAAGAACAGGTACATGTGGAAAAATTGGAAATTGGGCACCTAAATATACCAAATGTATATTAAGCATGCCTAATATCTTGAGGAATCATTTGGGACCTATTTGGCAATTCAGAACTTGTAATTTGATTGTACCATTGAGTAGATAAAGAATAACAAGTTTGGTGTCATTTGAATCACACAAAGAAAAAATTAGAAAAACATGTTGAACCAAGTGAAATAGGGAGAACAACTCGGAATTTGGTATCCAAAAGGCAAATCTTTTCACCATTGGACCCTATAAGGGTGTATAAACCTTGGGTAACCTTAAAGGGGCAAAAAAAGTAAAATTTGGTGAAATCTATATTAGGAGCACCTAATACACAACACCATCATTGGAAGACAATTTTGTTAATTTTTGGTACCCTTGTGGATACACTAGGCATTTGAAATTTGTTGACCAAGTTCAAAAGAAATTGGAGCTATAGGTAAGAGAAACTAAAAAAAAGTTAGTGACCTTTTTAAATCTACAAAACTTGAGATAGGACCCAACCTTGGGGAACCAAATCCAGTGAAACTCAATAGAGAGGTATATATTCATCAATACAACCTAGAGAAGTCCACAAAGTAGAAAATTTATTCATATTGACAATTGTATATTAGAACTACCTAATATACACAGGTGCAAACATAGGATTTATGGAAAATTTTTGAGCTCCTTGGGAAGAATTGGTTTTAGTATTGAAAAAATCTAGCTAGCTGTACAATTGTGGAGTCACATATTGCTTGGAGTGTTGATTTGTGTAAGAGTGAGAGCACTGGGCAATAGCTAGCCGATAATTACTCTGAAGAGATATCCTTCAATCAAAGGAGTCGGTCAAAAGTTTGCAGTTAACTAAATAGTCATTGTGAATCTTAACAAAATTAGCATCTGGCAAAGTGAGGAAATCTTGGCACATTTATTGAGAGCTTCAATAGAGCCTCAATAGAAGAGAGTGTGAACCAGGGTAATAGATTGACTACTATCTTTGAAGAAGTGTAGGACACGTACTCCAATACCGGCTCAAAAATGTCTTTGATGTTTATGGGAACAACTTTGGGAATTGGGGGTCTAAACCCACCCCTAAGGTATTGTTACATCTTCATTTTCTTGAAACAAAATGATTATGGAGCATATATGCACCAAGATGCAAAAGGTAAACCTTGTGTGAGAATAGGTGACCATGAGATAGATTTTGAACAAGAAGTACAAACTAATAAATAGGGAAGATCCCACATGGATTCTAAGGGGACCATATATGTGGTAGTAGAAAACCCAAACAATGTGGATAAATGGGAAAATAATGCAAAACCTTAGACTCCAAGTGTAACAATGAGAGCTTGGGAGTCTACTGATGGGAAAATGTGGATTCAAATGAAATGTTATGGGTAAAAAATGCAAGACTAGCAACCCTCATGGAGAGAAAACTAGTGTACATTTTTTGGAAGTATGATGGAGCCGTGCCTATCTTTAGGTTTCAAGACAAATACAACAACGTGTTTACATCCATGACATAGAAAGATATAGATACGACATTGTATCAAGGGTATTTAGTGAAAAATTATAAGCCGAGACAAGGAAGGATGACTGTTTTACAATAATCCAAACACAAGCCAGTTAAATGATTTGATATCACAAGATTGGGTTAATAGAGAAACCTATGCAACACTAGACATGGACACAATAGATTATTTGATACCATGAGACTGGGTTAACATAGAAACCCATGAAATCAACATAAATACAAATGGTGACAATGGACCCAATAACAAGGAGGATAGGATCAGTACACCATAGGCAAGTGAGGCTAGTGGATCTCCTAGCATGAAAAAGTATAATGGAAACAAAGATCCCCATAATGACTTTGCTACATTTAAACAATTTCTTAGAGCTAAGAAAGTCTATGATTTTCACACGTAGTATGAAGGATTTGGTTTAATGTCAAAGGAAAATCCTTGACTTGGTTCTTGAACATAGAAAATGGAACAATCACCAATATACCCACTTTAGCTAGTGGATTTGTGGAAAGATATATAAAAAAAACGATCAAACATAATACTGGTACTCAAATTGACAGCTTTAAGAAAAAACCAAGGGAAATGATATGAGATTGTACTAGCTGATTTGAACAATATATGGCAAGATATCCAATAGTTACAATGACAAGAAAGACTAGTATCAAAATTTATGAAGGGTTTGCTCAACGAAAACTTGCATGCTAGCCTATATAGTATGAAACAAGTAACATTAGAAGCTTTCATACATGATGCAATAGATTTAGGAAACTATTGTGACATCTATTTTTCGAGTAGGAGAAGGGATCAAACACTAAGAGTGAGAAAGCCACAGTGGTTATGCCCACACAAATTGGACCTATTGTTATTACCTCTCCAATTACCAAATTGTGTTTGGAGGAAGTCTTAAAGACAATAACATAAACTCTAGTACATTTACAAAAAAAAACACCCATAAAAATGCAAGGACAGAGTGCTCTAACTAGATTCATGCATACATTTATTATCTTGTGGTTTCAATTTTAACCTTCAAGTACCTGTGAATCCTCATACAGATACTAAACTTGCAATGCCTTTCTTGGTATTTCTAATGGTAATTCATGAGCATTCATCTTACCAAAAATGATGGGTTAGGTGCACTTACATTGATAAACGCATTTCCATTTTGCTATGTGCACATCTTTGTAGTGGCTGTGTCCTCATTGTCTAGATTCTTGGGACAATCCTGTGAAAAATGTCCTCCTTTTCTTACACAATATGAGCAATATATTGTGATGGGGTGGTACTTTGATATATTCATCCATAGGAATCTTCTGTTGAGAATTGCGTGCCTCTATGCTTGCCAAATTTTTTGTGTCATCTTTAAAGATTCTTAACATAAGGCTGTAGACTGACCCCTATACTATCTTTGACTTGGTTCTTTGATAAGGCTTGCTTCAAGTGACTGATCTATTGGGTTTTCCATGTGTGGCTTCCCCAAGGCATGATCCTTGTACTCCATGTACAATGAATTTGATTGCATATATACCAATTGTATGGTTTACCGATGATCAATTTCTTCAAAATCTATTTGTACCTCATCTTTGAGTTTGCAATACCTGGCTCCATTGAAATATAAACATTTGAGAGTGTTTTGGATCTGGCTTCACTCTTTCCGGTAGGATTTTGGCTCCTATGTTGCTGTTTTTATCGCTCATTAAATATATGTGGCCTTTCTATAAATACAAAACCTTGTCTCCATTATAGCCATATAGCTATACCATCTACTCTATTGCACTTTGTCCCATGTTTTTGCTGTTATTACTGGATGACTCAAGTGCAATTGAGCTCTCTACCCGGATTGAGTCCATGTTGTGCTCATTTGTAACTTTTTTGTTATTTTTTAGTGTTTCTCGATGGAATTTTCTCCTATTCAAGGAAAAAGAACTTGGGCAAGATCATTTTTTGTAGTTGACTGCTCTTTGGATCCACAAGAGTTGAGTAACTCTAACTCATACACGTCAAAGATACCTTAAACTCTTTGAAATGATGAGATATTGGGCTCGTAATAGCTAAATCTACAAAGATCTTTAGTGTTTACCCTTTGTAACTAGTTAGGATTCAACGACAATTTTGACGGGTTTGAGGATTTTTGACCGCTCGAACGAGTTGTTGAGGTTGTTTGCCATGTTTTCCATTTGGCATGATGAATTTTGAATTAGGCTCAATGGGTTTTGGATGTTTTCACTACAGGTTAATTTCTCTCCAAAATCTGCATAGTTCCCAAAATGGTCTTTCTGAGTTTTTTGCAACATGGGTTGGAAACCGGCTCAAATTTTCAAAAAAATTATTTTGTTTTTCACTCCTTTGTCAATAGGCTTAGTTCAATTTTTGACTGACTCAAGGCTGAGCTAAGGCACATTTTTTTTTGTTTGGAATGCTCTTTGCTCAAGGATCATTGCATAGACTTTGGTGGAAATTGTACTCGACAAAGAACTAGGTTCAATGTCATCCCACCCACAATTTTGAGATTCACCTCTAATTTTAAATTTTGATGTGAGGAGCAGTAAGAGAGAGAGACAGTAGGTGGGAACCTCACCCTATTTGAGTAGTTTTTTTAAAAAATTTGATTGCTTTGCTATAGCTAGTTGACGAGGGCTGGGAGAGGATAGCACTAGCAAGGGTAGCATGAGGGTTAGTGACAATCACGAGAAGGATAGAGGGAGTCGGGTTCTACAGATCGTGTGTGTATTGGGTGGACTTTGGTTGGAGGTTGAGGTCAACCTGCCAAGAAAGCCTCTATTAAATTGCGCCCATGTGTAGGTTGTGAATGGTGGCCCTTGCACTCACTTGCAACATACGAACTTGCAAAGAAAGAGGGAGAGAGGAGAAAGAATATGGGGTGGAAACTAGTTGGCAGTGCGTAACATGACGTGGTAGAGGGGTGTGGGGCTATGGCAGGCAAGGTGGAAGTGCAAGGAGAGAGAAGAAGAAAAGCTAGAGAGAAAATGAGAGGAAAGAGAAGAAAGTAATTGTGTTGATTTTGGAGTAGAAAGAGAGAGGAGAGTATAAGTGAGATGGAAGAGAGGGTGAGGGTTGTTAAACTAATGGTGGTGATTTTGGAGAGAGAGAGAGAGAGAGAGAGAGAGAGAGAGAGAGAGAGAGAGAGAGAGAGAGAGAGAGAGAGAGAGAGAGAGAGAGAGAGAGAGAGATGCATGCTAGAGAGAGAGAAAGAGGATTGATTATTTCTTTTAAATAACATGTTTTAAAAGGTGTTTCAACCTAGCCTTGCCAAAAACATGTTTTCTAACTAAAGTAATAGGAAGCTTACCATGCCCATCTTTTGAGGTAAAACTTTATAACATTTATGGGTACTCACCAAAGCTTGTACAATTTTGTAGGTCTTCATCAAAGCAAGCTTGGAACCCATCAGGATCTTGCAACTTTAGCCGGTTCAAAGTACACACGAATTCCAAATCTTGTGCAAAATGGATGTATGCCATAGAATAGCTGCAAGTGCAGTTAAGATGTGCCTATGCCAATGTGGGTGCACATGTCAATTATTTTAATTTTAGTATTTTGAACCTTCATAAATGCAAAAAATAGCCAAAATTGCTTGGAAATAAAAAACCCCTAGAAATTTCAAAATAAACCAAAAATTGATTTAAAAATCCAAAAATCTCCATTTATTGAATTCAATCACAACGGCCACCCAAAAACATGCCAAAAATAGCAGTTTTATGAAACATCAAATCGACTCTCAAAATTAGCAAAATGCACCAAACGTGCAAGATCATGCACTATTAATTCTTTATGGAATTGTTTAGAAATTAGTACAAGAATTAGCAAAAAATTGCATAAATTACCCAAAAAATACCCAAAAATTCCACACAACTAGATGAATAGTGTATCTAAATAAAATCTTGATTTTCATAGCAACTAAATTCCAAATTAATTCCATCAATGAAAACCAAGACAAGGAAATTAACAAAACTAGGTCAAAATTGATGCAATTAGAATGTGTAAATCGCAATTTTCAGTCCAAGCATGTACCAATTAACCATTACACACACCAATCTTGCATCACAAATTCAATCAAGCATGCACATTGATCAATTTTTTACGCACAGACATGCGCACACACACTCTCTCTAATAATTGACATTTTTAAAACCAATTTGTAGACGCGCACACAGAAGTGTTACACTCAGCAAATTTACACATTATGCACACAAATGATCAACTGGTAATGTCCATACCACAAATCCACAATCGCAATTGCCAAATCCACAATTACACATTGATTAATTAGAGCACACAAAAATACAATTTAGTGCACACATACCTAAAGTTAAGCATACACACACCTAAAATTACACATGATTGATCAGAGCACACACAAATGCAATTTAGTGCACAATTTAGTGCACACACACCTAAGCGCCAATTAGACGCAAGTGTGGGAGAGAGAGAGAGAGAGAGAGAGAGAGAGAGAGAGAGAGAGAGAGAGAGAGAGAGAGAGAGAGAGAGAGAGAGATGCGTAGAGAGACATAGGGAGCAAAGCATGGCGGGAAAGAAAGAGGGACTGAGATGGAGAAAGGGGGAGAGAAAGAGGGGGAGGAAGAGGGAGAGGGAGAGAGGGGGGATAGAGAGAAAAAAGTCCACACACACACACACACACACACACACACACACACACACACACACACACACACACACACACACACAGAGAGAGAGAGAGAGAGAGAGAGAGAGAGAGAGAGAGAGAGAGAGAGAGAGAGAGAGAGAGAGAGATGCGTAGAGAGACATAGGGAGCAAAGCATGGCGGGAAAGAGAGAGGGACTGAGATGGAGAAAGGGGGAGAGAGAGGGGGAGGAAGAGGGAGAGGGAGAGAGGGGGGGATAGAGAGAAACAACTCCACACACACACACACACACACACACACACACACACACACACACACACACACACACACACACACACACACACACACACACACACACACAGGGAGAGAGAGAGAGGGAGAGAGAGAGAGATGCGTAGAGAGAGAGAGAGGGAGCAAAGAATGGCAGGAAAGAGAGAGGGACTGAGATGGAGAAAGGGGGAGAGAGAGAGGGGGAGGAAGAGGGAGAGGGAGAGAGGGGGGATAGAGAGAAAAAACTCCACACACACACACACACACACACACACACACACACACACACACACACACACACACACACACACACACACACACACACACACACACACAGAGAGAGAGAGAGAGAGAGAGAGAGAGAGAGAGAGAGAGATGGAGGGTAGAGAGTGATTGAAGGAGAGACATGGGGATAGAGATGGAGGGTAGAGATTCATTTAGAGAGCTTCAATGGTCTCATCTATTGATTGTCCTTGTTTATTATGAAGATCCATTTAAGCTCTTATTACGAGATTGATTGAGAGAGCTTCACCATTGGACTTCTATTGATCTTGGAAGAGATGAGACCATTGATCCATACACAAATGTAATTCAATTTTTGTAAGAGGAGAGTCAATCTGCATAGAATTTGATAGTAACATAGTAATTGCATTTTTAAATTTAAGCACATGATGAAAGAAGCCACTTCTAAGAGGATTGGAGTTGGGTGGAGTCTCATTTTCTTAGGTTGAAGAACACATGCATGTACATGAATTCCATGGCATGTTGTTTTTAGGGTAATGTAGACATCCAAACAAAAGAGCTCACATGTTCAAAATGTCAACCTGTGGTCCCGAGTCAAGTGTTGAGCCAATCAATAGAATGCGACAAGATGGGAATGGAGACTTGCAAAGAAGCTGGGTTCTCTTTCACCACATATGTAGGGTTGTGGGATGGTCAACAATGGCAGCACATGTGTATGATCCCGCGTAAACCTTTTCTAAGTCATTTTTTGTTCATCTACGCCATTGACCAACCATGTACTTGTGCAAATATCAAGAAATGCAAACCATTGCTATATGCGAGATGAAAGAAGAAGACACACACACAAAACATGATATGGGAAATGATGAATGTCGTGCTACTCAACAATGGACACCATCTAGCTAATTTTAGAGGATTCATGGCCAATGAGGCAAGAGAAAATTGGAGAGCAATCCACATTGTATTTAATGGTGGGCCCAACAATGTTATGGAGGATAGAGAGCATTCATGTTTGTTTCACTGGGAGTAAAGCCTGCAAATTCACTACTCAATATGTGCATAAGAATTTTCAAGGTGAGACCAAGTGTTTGTGTGAATTATGGCATTGTGCAAGAAGTGAAGATAAAGCTACTGGGTTGTATATAAATATACAAGCTTGGTGGGTATCTGGCAAAGTGGCAGACTATAATTTGTCACAAATGGATTGTTGTCTAAGTTAATGGCATGTACGGTATCCTTGTTGGAGGAAACACTTTGTTTGGGTAAACATAATCAAGCCATATTCTAAATAAAAGTCAATTAGAACTTCTTATAATGTCACTAATAAAAACTATGTTGCAAGAAGTGGAGGATATATCATTCATTCCTACAACAAACTTGGTAGAAACAAAGCACATCAATTGGTTAGCAAGTGAGGGAAATAAAAAGATGTTGAGGTTGTATGATGCATGCATGTCCGATCTATCCAATTCTTTACTTCAAAGCATGAAAATACTGGTTTTTGTAGAGGGTAGATATCATGGGGCTAGACCATATGTAAAAAAGTTGGCTCGTCATGCAGAATAAGGCGACCACCCACACCAGGAGCTATTGCAAGAGAGGTTGATGATTACATCAAAGGTGCTCCTCTATATCAACATCCAACTATTGAAGGGGACAATATTACAATATCTAGGAAGCAAAAACATATGGGGTATGCCAATTGTCAGTATAGGTGCCACAACACCATTCTTTTTGGGGATCAAAAGTTGGGATAACAGTACAAACAATGCTTATGGAAGAGGCTCAAAGGCCCAATTCACGTGGTTTTGCAATGATAGTGTGGATCACACATGGAAGATTTGTAACACAATCACATAGTGTTGAGCTAGAGTACCAAGCATATAGCCCATAGAAAATGGAACAAACTTAATAGCTAGTGAATTGATGAATTTGGAGCATGTAGGATACACAATGTGAAGAAGAGTGTAGTTACAAAAACACACAATGCACATTATCGACCAGGTATCTCATTTCAAGCCTCCAAGCAAATTGACTCAACAATTATAATGGAAGTTCAAGTTGTACAACATGTTAATACAAACATGCATGAAAAACTTGTGGTTGTAACAACTAGTTCACAGGCTTAAGGCAAGATGTCTGAAGTTCACATCGCAAGTAGTCCAATGTGTACATGTGGAGACTTTGCGGATGGAGTGGCAGAGAGAAAACCACACATGGCTTGCAAGCATATTTACTTTCTCTTTCTTAGCTACTTGTCTAGGATGTGAACCCCAACATGTTTATCCATCAAAGCAAGCTCACGAATGAGGATCTCCTTTGAGTGTTCAATTGTCATCATACTCTATACTCAAAGCTAATGAGGTCCCTATAAGTATAGTATCCCAATAACACTCAAGCCATGTGTGCTAATTTTACCTTGTAATTTCTACTTGACACATTTTGAAATAATTTATTGTAATTATGTTGTTGACTACTTGTATGTGCATAATTGTAAAGTGGAAGGTGTTGCCTAAACAAATCAAATTTGGTTTTAGTAGAGTGTGTGTGTGGGTGAGAGTGGGGGGAAGAGAGTAAGATAAAGAGAGAGCTCAAAGAGAGAGAAAGAGAGTAACATCTCAAGAGTATAGTGAGAGAGGGGCCTAAGTGATAGAGAGCAAGAGAGGAAGAGATGGGTAGCTGTTGACGGCAAACACAGAAGGAGTTTCCCTAGTTTGTTGGCGAAACACAGAATGAGTTTCCCCAGTTTGTTGTATCAGTATTTTAGAAACAGAAGGACATTTTTCTAATATTTGAGCAACAAATAGATGTGGTGGGAACAAGCCTCTAAGGAGGAATGTATATAAGTCAATTTTTGTAACCCTAAACCCAACTTTTGGATTAATCAATCGGGTTTTCACTGTGCATTGTGTCTGAGAGAGGGAGTGAGAGAGAGAGTGTGTGAGTTCTTCTCTTCCCTACGTGCGCTATGGAAGGTCCATTGCTGAAGCAACACCACCATCGTGTTAGTAACGGTGAGGGATTCCATTCAACGCCAAGAGTGTGTGATTCTGACCAGGACGCGAAGTGAGCTCCTACGAGCTTTTGGGTGAGTTTTCTTGGAAACCGGGTGTTCGTTTGGTGAGTTCTTTGCATCTATGGATTCACGAAGAGTAGGACTACGCACTAGGACAAAGTGCAATGAAAAACGGTAATCTATAATTTGTTGCCTGTCTTTATACGCGATTTCCGCAAGAGGTAGTTGGAGGTCGGATATCAAGTCACAATCCATAGGGTATTGATCTAGTGATAAGGAGAGTATATCTTGTGAGTTTCGTGATATTTTGAATGCATTTGGCCAAGATTCGGATAGCATGAGCATCACATGTCGGATTTTCGGATTGCTTTCACTAGTGCATAAGAATGCTTAGATTTGATTTCCTCGATTAGAGATTGTCTTAGAAGGTCGAGAAGGTGATTGACACCCATCTTCTTGTTTCCATGCGCCTACGGGTTAAGCTTCACCCTCGGCTGACATAAACTTGTTGGTTCTGTTCTTGCTATGCTAGCGTCCAGCATCTGAAAATAGACATCTGACAATCATTATCGCCATCTCAATTTAACTACACAAGCATGTCATAAAACCATGGTATATACAAGGGTTAATACAACACTGACTCAAACTATGTACCAGATGGACTCATACTATGTACAAGATGGACTCATGCTATATACAATGTGTAACTCTCTAAATCAACATCCTCTTCACCACTAGTGGGTCTGACAAGGGATAAAAAAATATGACATCTTTTGGTCCTCTAAATTTTGGGCCTACCCTCATGGCCCTGATCCTACCTGGGTATATTACTTTGGCTACCTGATCATATATCCACTGATTTTGTGACACTTCTACCCCATCTATAATAATGGTATGATCTGGATCTTCAGTCCCAGTGAAAAGGAAAACTTCAATGATCCGAAGTGTTTCTGTCCACTTGAGTCTTTTTAGATTGAGTGCCAACCCTTCTATTTGTCCTACATCAATCAGGAAAATTCCGCCAAACTGTGACCAACTGATTCCCCATGTAGGAGGAGGGGAAAACATTACATCTAACAATTGCATGATGCTCTTGCGAAGTACAAAGTTATTGGAGCTGCAAGCAGCCTCGAACATGATGTTGAAAATCATAAACTTTTGGTAAGCTTGGCGGATATTTTCCTGTATTGATAGGGAAATTCTCATTTCACAATATACTATAATAAAAAATGCAATATAACTTGTGCCTATTTTTTCAACTTTCACCCTCCTAAGGTCAGGACCTTATTAAACCATGCTCTGATACCACTTGTAAGGTCCCCAATCCCGCTGATAGCAAAAACGAGATGGGACCATTGACAGGTCTCTAGGCCTACTAAAGTTAGAGTCCTTAAACAAGAAAACTTTCAGGGAATTCACCCTTACCATTGACAATGGTTTAGGTTTATAGCCCTAGAAAGAGACCTAGTCCTGTCTCGTAGTGGAAACGGGACTAAATAAAAATTTATTCGGGCCCTATAATTGAAGTATCTCTGACCAGTACTGACTTGTCTCAAGACCACCTATACAGGGGTGAAAAAACGGCACCCATTCCTTATTTATAAAAACCGGGGTGGAAAAAGCCATCACCCAAAGTCCGGGCGCCCATACACCAATCGACTGCCCATACAGCCGGGCGGTTCCTCTAGGATAAACTTGAAAGTAATATCCACACACACAAACAAGCACGGGGTAAAGACTCCATGCGTGCTGAGGAAACCGACTCATCCATGATGGTATCGCCATCATTACTCATTACCTGGAGTAAAATATTTCCAAGGAATCAGAGGTGTCTTGAGACAAGTTGTCTTAAGGATGGTCAAACATTTCTTTTCTAGATCAATCAATCATAACCCAATCATTTCTTTCTTACTTACGATCATTGCTCATTGGTTTCGTAGAAGTTACCTTCCATTTACAACTAGTTTATCATTCCTAACCTTACGTATGCAATGTTAACTTAAAAATGAACTTTAAAAGATTTTAAGTGAACAAAATAGAAACCCACCTGGGACTGCTTGTCCATGTGCTGTTGGGTGGGAGCCCGTAGACTTTCCTTCGTTGGCCTATGGCTAAGCCCAGCCTCATGGTCATTAGTGGCCCTGTTTCTTTTGTTGCTAACATCCTCTTCCTCGATAAGAGGATTTCCTCTGGTTCTCTTTGGAGCCATGTCGACAGCCGTTTAATTTAATCAACTAGAGCTTAATCTCTAGTCATTTGTGCGTAGCGGTCTCTCTAGATGAGAGAGAGTGTGTCAAGGCTCCGAGTCTAATTTTTATGAAGGAAAGGGGGTATTTTTCTAGTTTTTCTGGGCCCCGGGCTGTTCTTGGCAGGTTTTGACACCCCAAGCAGGCCCCCAGCTTGAAGATGGCACCAATTGCTGCTATTTCAGTCTCTGGTAGGTTCCCCCTCAGCTCCACATTGCCCCCATACCTTCCAGAATCGATTTTGGATGATTTCTAATGATAAAAATTGGAATATTAGTTAATTCTAGAACCTTAGGATAAGAAAGTCTTTGTTAATAATTATTACTGAAATCATCCAATTTTTATTAACTAATTGAATTCCTAGTGTAACCTTTTAGGACCTGTAACTTTTCCAGTTTTTATCGAATTCTGATTCTGAAAATTACTAACCATAGTAAAGCTCTGCTTATGATTCCAAAAATATCAATATTAGCCATGATTGAATCCTTCAATAGTGGTTTTCAAGTTAATTTTACAAGCATTGTACAATTTTTAAGGTTTCGAAAACTGGAAACCTTACACTACTAGAAGTGGATGCCCGTGGTTAACATGCCCCCCTTGTAGATCTGTCCTCGGAATATAACAGTGCAGCATCAAGATCCATGATAGAAGTACCTGTGTCAGAAGAAAAACAACATTGTGAAAGCTCAAAGGCAGCATGTACATGTGTGTAATAAGTGAGATGCATACATGATATTTTAGGAAATGCAAAAACAAATTCATAAACTATAACATTTGCAACTAGAACATGCGTAGTACCTGAAGAAAATGCAATTGAGATAGGGTCTATTAGGTTGACTCTAAGAGAAGTACACAAGAGCTAGGGCTAAAGTAAGTACTAGATTGACCAACATTAATTAAAAATTGTCTACTAAAGTGTAGTTAACCCTAGGAATGCTTGTCGGGGTTTCAGGACTAGTGGTCTTGTCACTTATACCACTTAAGTGTGATCCACATAAAATACAAGGAAGTTTGTGCTATTTGCTCTTTTTTGTTGTTGTTGTTGTTGTCATAGTTGCTACAAGTAGTTGGGGACTCGAGATCTTAAATACCAGCAGCTGGGAGACTCAAGGTCTCAAATACTAGCTTGAGCATAAACTAGCCAAGAGACTCAAGTTCTCAAATACCATCTTAACACATGGACTTCCACAACACAAGTCACACTTAGGTGGAATAAACTAGAGAGAACTATATCCTCATAGCCTAAAACATTGTAACTAAAATTACTACAATTAATAGACTATTTAGAAATTAAAGTCAGCAATTAAGTGGCTTAGTTTAGCCTAAGGTCTTGATACCTACTTAAAGCCAACTAATAGACCAAATTCAAAGAGAAGAACAAGGTACTAGAAGTTTGAAACAATTATAGCATCTGAATCGGCAATGTCATAACTTCATAAATTTTATGCATTGTTAGAATTCAAATGACAAGATGCAAACATGTAAATGTGGAAGCATAGATAAAAGGAAGTAGTACACCTGATATAATGGAGAACATCTCTTGTAACATGTAAACATCCATTGTCGTTGTCCTTCAAAGGCATCCTTATATAGTCACAAATTGCACAATAGTCACCACCAAACATCCACCTTCCAGAGGCACATTAGTGTGAAAAGATACCAACACTTATTGAACACAAATAAAAAAACATAAGGAACCCGAACCTAATTATTTTCACTCCCCCTAGAGAGTCAAGGGAATAGGATATTGTAGAGATTGGGGGGGAATCCTAAGGCTAAACCCCTATCCTCGTCGTCGACAAAAACAAAGTCATCATCCGTGAGACCATATGTGCCATCCGTGTAATCATGTAAATCTTCTTCTTCATTAGAGGGACCAATGTTTACTAAGAAGGTCACTAGACGCCTAAAGTCATCTTGGTCAAAAGGGTAGGCTTGTCCAATGGGAGAAACACTCTCTACTAAGTATGGATCAGTCGTGGTCAAGAGACGTATCACCCATTCTAACTCCTCAAAATTCCTCTCACATGCTAGCGTACCTACCAAATCCCATTCATAGGCAAGCACTGGAAAGACCATGTGAAACACTTGTGAAAAGTAAGGAGGGTACCTCTCACCCAAGGCAGGAGTGGATGACTCTAGCGTACTGGTCATATTTGTACACATAGATAGATGATGGTTAGAGTGCAAATATTACAAGGGTCCTGTTCTTGTGCATAATGTGTTTTTATGATTTTGTGTTATGTATAGAACTTGTAAGTTTCCACATTATGGTTTGGTGGCTCTTGCTCTTTTACTTTTTTATCTTATTTTTGTGAGTATAAGGCTTTATTTATACATTCCCTAGGATTGAAGATTAAGAGGTCAGGGAGGAATGTTGAGAGGGAAGCAAGTGAATAATGGATGTCAGCAAACACTCCCCCCTTCCTTGGGTAGATCATACCTTTTGGAATGATGTCGTCACCTTTTGAAACCAATTGTTCCAAGTTGTTATGGGTGAAGGCTTTAACCAATAGTTTTCGACCGCCCTATGCATTTCATCTAGTTGCAAGGGTGGTAAGGTACTCTCCCATGATTTTATTTGCAACGTTGTTGTAGGTGGTGAACTTACAATGGGAGGTTGAAACTCTTCCTTGTTTGTATGGACATGTACAATGGTGGGTGGAAGTTGTGTCAAAGCTTCTATTTTTGTATAGGAACTACATGAAGAGCAAGAAGCTTCATTTGACTTCCCTGTTCCTGAGCTAGGTGGAACAAATCGTTCTTTCTTTGGTACCCGAACTAGCTCTGGATAGCTCTGGAGCAGGTATGTAGCATTCCGTGATTTTTTCCTTTTCGCGATCTTCAATTTGTTTTTGAGTCACAGGATTGGGCTCACATGGGCTAGGTGACAAGTAAGAGCATAATTCACATTTTGGCACCGAGATTTGATCATTTCCTTCATAGTAGCCTTGGGATTCCAATAGTTTTTTAGGAATCCAACGCAACATTTGTTTACATTTCTTGGGACGAGTGGGACGTCTCTTACCAGGCTCCCATCTTCTAGCACTAGCTATGGTTGCTAAAGAAGCTTTAGGGACCCACTTTTATGTTTTCTTTGTTATATTGGGATGGGTCTTGTGTGTCTCAATCTTTATTTCAACTACATCAGTTGAAGCTCTAGAGAGTTGGGCTATGGGGACATAATATGGTTCAACCTCTTGGACATGCAATGTTTTGGGTTTTATTTCCTTGAAAGGCAATATCTCAGGAACTATGGATCGAGTGGCAGGGCTAAGAGTTGGTTTCTGCATTGTGATACCCCCTGTCCCCCAATCAATAGTGCATTTGGTGGCTATCATCCACGTGCATCCTAGGTTTACATTACCCTCTATAGTTCCAACAGGCATGACCAAAAGTCTTGAGCTACAAACCCATTGTCATGACTGACAGAAGTGTGCCAGATTCCAAAAACCATAGTTTTTTCTTGTTGACACCCTTGACTTGGATAATACTTTCAGATAGAGGTGGCTTCCCTAACTGACACCACACCCCATATGATAGCAGATTATATTTAGCACCCGTGTCTAATAAGGCGTTATATAACACTTTTCCATAAGCGCTGTTTCGCTCAATAGGGTATCATAGAGGTGTGTCAGAGTGCAACCAATCCTCGTCGGTTTCAATGTGGCATGCATGTGTAACTCCAAGGTTAGCCTCTCGTTGGTGTCTTATGCGTTGTTGTTGCTCCTTAGCCTCAGCTTGAGCTTGTATCTTCTTCAATTTTGTTTGTGCCTTGGCTACCTTTTTTGATGGATGACACGTAGCTCCTCTTGGCTTAAAGGATCATAGTATCTTTTAAATTTGCTCCCATTGAGGACAATGGTTTCAACTCCATCAAGAGTCTCCACACGAATGGTTCTTTGTGGGGTGATCTCACATACTCCATATGGTCCTTTTCCTGCATAATTCAACTTTTTCTTTTCGCTACGCACTCCATACATAAGGACTTTATCACCAACATTGATATCTTTGTTCTTTAGATGACGGTCAAACCCTTTCTTCCTCCTATCTTTCTCCACAAGTGCATTTTGCACAGCTAATTACCTCTCTTCATCTAGCCTTTCAAGGAAATATAATCGCTCAACTAAGGGGTTACCATCCCAACCTTCTTGAGAAGCTACTCGAAGACTAGGAACGACAAACTTCCATGGCATAACCGCTTCTTGGCCATACACCATCTTAAACGGTGTGCACTTAATGGCAACTTTGTATGCAGAACGATAAGCCCATAAAGCTGAAGTCAACTTTAAATCCCAATTTGTACGATGAGCTTCCATCGTTTTGGTCAAGATAGAGATTAAGGTCTTGTTGGTGCTCTCAGCTTGGCCATTTGCTTGTGGATAATAAGGTTTGGACTTCTGGTGAGCTATCATAAAGTTGGTGGTGAGTTCTTGTATTACTCCATTTATAAAATGAGTACCATTGTCACTCACAATCTCAAAGGGACAACCAAATCTTGTAATAATGTTCTCAAAGAGAAACTTGGTAGTTGACCTTGCACCCAGGGCGATCACTTTTTAGAATGTTTATGATATCACATGAGTTAACCGGAGAGGATTATTAAAAGACCAAAATGTATAAAAATGTATACATACAGAGGGGGGTGGGGGTTTTTTAAATAGGCTCACAGTGTAAGTATAGTATGTATATTGGGGTATTATTAATTACCTCTTGAACGCACGTGATATAGGGGTCTTTTGATAAGTGACTGCCCCCGGACCTTGCATCAGCCTTACGTGTCACCTTGGCTTCCGCCCACTTTGTCACATAGTCAGTGGCAACGATAATATATCGAGATTGAGTGCTATGAGCTGTCGGACTAATTGGGCTACAAAGTCCAAACCCCATTTTTCAAATGGTTGAGTCACTTTAATAGGATGTAAGGGCATCCTATCCTTTTGTTGCGTGATCTTGTAATGTTGGCATTTATCACATCCTTTTGCAAAAAGTGATGCATCCTTGAATAAGGTAGGCCACCAGTAGCATGATTGCAACACCTTTCTAGCTGTTAGTTCCCCTGAGAAATTTACTGCAGCTATACCCATGTGGGCTTCTTGTAGTATGTATCAATACTCATCCTCACGGGCACAACGTCTAAAAATATCATCCTTTTCTAGCCTGTAGAGAGTTCCTGCAATATGAGAGTAAGGTTCACATTCTTTTAACAGTTTTTGAGCTATGTCCTTATGAAGCTCTTTGGGTGGAAAATCATTAACTAGAAAGTTTACAATCTTCTCACTCCATTTAGGTATGGTTTTGACTAGGAATAGAGAAGTATCGGGCAACTCATCATCGAATCCATTAGGGGCTTTACCATTGGGTATGCGAGACAAATGATCCACCATGACATGTCTTTTACCAGGTCTCACCACAATGGTAAAATCAAACTCAAGGAGATTTAACAACCATCATGTAATTATTCTTGTGGAACAAGGTTTATTTACTAGATACAACAAGGCTTGATGATCAACTTAGAAAACAAACTTGTTGGCCCGAAGCTAGTAGCAAAATTTCTTCACTGCATAAATCATACCTAAACCTTCTCGCTCTGTAGTGGTGTAGTTTCTCTCAACATCATCCAATTGAAGACTTGCAAAGCTAATGGGATAGTCTAGTTATGTTCTCCTGGTTGAGCTAGAACACACCCAATAGCAAAGTTTGATGCATCAATATGCACATGGAAAATTACATTCCAATTGGGCACTCATAGAATAGGAGTGCTAGTCAAGGTCTTTTTCAATGACTCATAAGCATGGTCACATTCCGTGGTCCAGTGGAATTCAATAAGAAGCTTGTACAAAGGACGAGCTATCTCGGCAAAGTTTAAAATCAACCGTCGGTAATAACCAACATGGCCCATGAACCTTTGAACTCCTTTATAGTTTGTAGGTGGTGGCAATTTAGAAAATGGCTTTAATTTTGCTCTCATCTGTGGAAATCCCATTTTTGGACACTATATGTCCTAAAATAACTCCATTTTTAACCCAAAACTGGCATTTGAAAGGGTTTAAGGAGATGTGATACAATCTGCACTTCTCAAACACTTTTCGTAAGCATGATAGATGTTCTTTCCAAGAGGAATAAACACAAAGGTCATCTAAGAAAGCTTCACAAAATCCCTCAAATATTCTCTAAAAGAAATGTTTATCAATCTTTGAAAGGTAGCAGGGGCATTGGTTAAGTCAAAAGCCATAACACGAAATGCGAACACTCCAAATTCGGTTATAAAGGCTATTTTAGCTTGGTCCTTCAATGCAATTCTGATTTGATTGTAGCCAGAGTACCCATCTAAAAAGCTATAAGCTTCCTTCCCTGCAACTCTTTCAAGCACATGTTCTGAATCTGGCAAGGAGTAATGGTCCCTCCTAGTGGCGGCATTTACCTTCTTGAGATCCACGCACACTCTGAGTTTCCCATTCTTTTTTGGCACAATCACTACTAGAGACACCCATTCTGAGTGCTCAATAGGGTATATGAATCCGCATTTCACAAGTTTTTCAATCTCTTCTTGAACAATCTTTGCATATTTAGGGTTCATTGGGTAGGGTCGTTGCTGAACTGGTTTAGCCATGCTATTCATGGGGATTGTGTGTTGCACCACGGAAGGTGGAACACCTTTCATACCATGATATATCCAGGAAAATATATCCCTGAATTCCTTGAGAAGTTCTTTAAGTACACACTCCTCAGTCTTTATCAGCTCTTGGGCAATGAAAACAGGTTTGGACTTTGTTCCTGGGTTGTTCCTGGGTTGTTCCTGGGTTTGCTAACTCTATTTCCTTAACTATCATTGGACCGTCATAGACTCCATTACTCCCATCGATAGGTTTCCTTTGAGCCTTTGTATACACAAACTTACATTCCTCTGTGGTATATAATTTGAAATGTTCAGGTGTAGGGTGTAAGTCTGTGGGGTCTTGTTGTTTTGTGGACTGTGATTTCACTTCCTATTCTTTTTGTTGTTGAGCTAACTCTCGATTTTGTCGTCTCCTTACGATATGGCTCAACTTTGGCTTCTCTATAGCCTCTAGTTGTGTGATGTCAATGGGTTGTGGGCTACACCACATAACGCTTTGAAGGTATTCACCCCAGTTATCTACAAACTTTCGATGAGCATCACATGCCCCTATATAATTAAGCCATTCCGCGTTAGGTTTCTTTTCATTTATTCTAGCACGTACATTTGCTCGATACTATCGCCTCTTATATCTCTTACTCTTCTTGTCTAATTTTTGATTACGGCTGATCTCTATTGAAGAGTCACTAGATGAATCACTACTTGTGTCTTTTGCTCCCTTGGATAGATTGTCATCTAGGGTACCACTGGGCCCTGAATGGTTTGTACCCACATTTACACTAAGATTTAACTCAGATTCTTCTTCCTCAGAGTCAATTTCAAATGATGATTCTGACCCCAAATCGTGTGGGCTATAGTCTTGTGAGACGCTACTGGTTCCAATGCCAGTCAAACCTTCATCTTGTAGGTCATCAGAAGCTATATGCATTGCTTCTAGCATATTTAACGGCACGAGTGGTGGCATTTCATCACCCTCAGGTGTTATCCAGGTCGTCCCCCTATTTCCTCAAGTATCTATGGTTGCTGTTAGGTGGACCCAATCCACATTGTCCGACTCAGTTATCCCAGGTAGTACATCCATATAAGAAGAATCTTCCCCAACATCAGTGTTCGCTTTACACGTTTAAAAATACTACAATGGGGCCAAGTGAACTGTGGTGTCAGATCTATGATCAATTATAAACCTGTTTCCTAGGGGATGTGCTCGACCAGTTACAAGATCCATTCAAACGAAAGAATCTTGGAACTGCAAGTAGACATGGTTTTTAGACCAGTCATGCACCATTTTTGCTTCCCTCATGAAAGGACGTCCTAAGATCATCTCCGATGCCATAGTGTGCTTGGAGAAATCCATAACAATGAATGCAAATCTTATTTTATATCCAAAGACCTTGACCTTGAGATATTCTAACATCCCAATAGGTTTAACAATAGACCCATTGGCCATCTTCACTACTATGGTGGTGGTCGCAAGTTATCACCTAGGTTGGGTTGTGGATTTAAGTGTTCCTCCCTCTATTGGCATCTCCCCAGCTCCATCTATTTGTGCAAATTGTGGTAGCCCAAACTTCAGTTCTCCATTGAGGAAGGCTTGAAGACCTGAGACTAGCTCAGGGTCTTTATATAGTTTGGACATGATGGTGGTTCTAACTTCAAAAGACATGAAATCCATCAATTTGGCAATGTTTAACGGCACCTTTTGGGATTCAATCCCTTGACGTGGGGAAGATGGGATCTCCATTTCTTTGATAGGATCAGGTAATCCCTCTGTAAACATTCTTTCCATCAAGAAGTGAGTACGCCCACTTTCCCATGACTTTAAGTCACTTTCTTCGATGACACTAGGTATGGCTAAGGGTCTATGGACTTGGTGAGGTTGTTGTTGCATAGGGAACACTGTGTCTGTAATATGGATCTACCTAGGTGCTGGTTCTAGATCCGTTTGGGTATCTTCTACCAAACTCCTTAATTCCTTGACTCGCTTGATCTCCTGTGTAGGGTTTGGATAAGTTCCTATCTTCTTCTTGGATCCTGGCCATTGTGGCTCATGAAGATCTTCCTTGTTGGTTTCTATCTTAGTGGTTGTTGTGGTCTCCATGGTTTCTCCTGAATCGAAATTCTCTTCAGTGTCGTTCATATATATGAGGTCGTCACCAGTCCCTATGCTGGTCTTTGAATTGGGGTTTGACTTCGCTTCTTTTTGCGATATCTTCCTTCGTGTTTTCTTCTTTTTTTGAGATTGGGCAATTGATGTCGTGTCTCTTTCCTCAAGAATATAATTTTATGTTTGGAGCATCGATCATGTGAGTACGTTTACTGGTACCATAGGTGTACTTTGTGATGGCTCCGCGGTAACCTCAATCAAGTTTAATGGCGTGATCTTTGGTGCATTTGGATTATTTGGACATTGGGCAATCAAATGATCTATGCCACATCAATTACACATGAGTATCGGCATTGTAGACGTGCTCGCTTGATTGGTTTGCATTAGTGTGGCATTCTTTTGTAGCCTAATAGGACACTCGGCCACACGATGTGGACCTCCACACTCATAGCATCGAAGAGGTGGTCTCTTAGTAGTGTAACTGATATTTTGGCCTCTTGTAGCAAGAGCAGCTACTTGATAGACAGGTTTGACTTGTCCCCAATAGTCCTCCATGTAGTATTGTGGACTTTCTTCAAGCGCATCCATCCCGTAGGCAATATTAGGGTCTATATCTTCCTCACAACCTTCCAAACAAGTAATAGATGACTCACAACCCACTTGATTCACCGAAGTGATTCTCGGATGTGGTGGTTGCGGTCCTAGCACTAGAGGTGGTAAGGGTGTTTTTTGAACAACATTTGGGGCCCTAGGGACCAAGTGTTGTGATGCTTGTTCAAGAGGTGGGGCCGGCATCAATGTAGGCACTTGAGGTGTGTCTGTCCATGCTAAGGTTGGTCTATTGGCAATCGCGCGCTTAAATACTATGCAACCATACCTCCCATAGGCATTGCAGTTCCCATTGAATTTTACTCTAAAATTAGGGCATTCACTGGTACTATGCGGTCGTTAGCATACTGAGCACCATTGTTGCTCCCTTCTTGGATACATATGATTGTTTTGTGGAGCATGATTGTCTCTAAGACTCTCTTGAATGGCCTTGGTGAGATTTTCTAAAGTCATCTCAAATATCTTTGGCTCCTTAGCAGTAGGCTTTAGGGTCATTGGCTAATGCCCCGATGCTTGCAAGCTAATGGATTTAGTCTCAATAGACACTCTTTCTCCTTGAATCATTAAATTATCCTCCAATTGGATCGCATTGGTGGTGACAACTTCCCAAGTGGTGATACCTCTAATAATTAGGCCATTGTAGATATCCTCATGTCGTAATTCCCTAATGAATCTATCAAGAAATTGATTATTATTGAAGCGCTCATTTGGATTACAACGAGAATTCAAATGCTTCAAGCGATTAATAAAGTCTCTCACTGACTCTCCTTCCTCTCGTTGGGCTTTCTAGAGCTGAGAGGCTACACCCCAAAGCACTCCCTCTTGTATGTATTCCTTTAAGAGCAGTCTCCTAAGAGTAGGGTAAATTGTTTTTTCTTCCACCCTTAGGGTTCTATACCAATCCCTAGCCTTCCCACTTAAGGTTAGGCTTAAAGCATTACTCTTATGTAGGTCATTGTGTTCTCCTAGAGAATCGCATATTTGTTCAAACACTTCGATATGCTTTCTCACATCCCTGTCTCCACTAAATTTTTGTGTGAGCTTGGCTACTTGTACTGCTTTACTTCTAGGTTCTCTATCAGGCTTGTTACGCATATTCTCAGCAATAGATCGATCGATAGCTTGAGCAAATGTTGCCAAGTCACCTAAGTGAGCAGGCACCATGGGTGAAGGTGCTCCGGAGACTACATGTGGAGTAGGTATTGGCATTGGGCTTGGCATGTAGGAAGCCCTTGGGTTCCACGTTTGGTACGGTGTTGTGCCATGTGGTGGCCCAAAGTTCATATGTGTGGCCCTAAGCATAGAAGACGTCGGATGTGACGTGCTAATGCTAGCCGGTATGGTCCCATGGAAATAGGAACTTGGGTGTTGTGGTTGTGGAGCATAGGTTGTTGAAACAATGGGAGGGGTAGGGGTTACATGAGTGCGATTCCCCATAGGTGCATACGATTGGTACACACTTGTAGGGGCCGTTGTCAGCATTGAGCTATCATGTAGCGGTGCTTTACTAACAAATGAGGTCCATGGTGTGTTTCTTGGCATGCCCATCATTGGGGTATGCATGGTAGCCGTGTGTCATCAAGGGAAAGATGAGCTAGACTTGGAAAAGTAAAGCTATCACTTGTGCTCAGATTGCACTGAGACCCCTGGCAAAACAACATATGGGGGATCGATCGGACTTACCGAGGGAATATCCATTTGCGTTAAGGTTGGTTGTTTAGCCTCCCCTGTATCCAAGAATTTCATGAGACCTGTTGAAGGCATATGGATCCCCTTGTTCTGTCTCTCTAGCTCAATAGCCCTATGGATGACCTCACAAACTCTTTGTTGTTGATCCTCCACGCTAGTAGCACCCGTTGTGGATTGTTTTTGACAGAATAGACATCATATACGTATGATGTCTCACTGAATTGAAAATAAACCTAAAGACTAACTTTAACCCATCTAAGTCTCCACAACATGATTACGAGAGCATCTACCTCATTTCATCCCATTTGAGCTTCATATACTCAAAACTAAGCCAAAATCCAATTTCAAGCCTGCAGGGTATTCTAGTCGATACAGCTTGCCCAAATGACATCCAAATTGAAATCCAGGTATATATTCATGAAGTACATGAGGAGAACTGTGCACATGTGAAATATCATTCGATTTTGAGCACCTAGACATTATGTGTGTATAATGTCTCACAACATCAATCTACACCCAAAAGCAATCATAACCATGTGCACTGCACCCTTAGGCCCTAATTAGCCTGTTTTTTAATTTAAAAGTTATTTGCACAACTAGAAAATTTAGGATTAGCTAACTTTCACACTTGAAATGTCTGCAGGATCTATGGAGGCCAGTAAATCACCAGCAATGAAGAAAAGAATGTCCATAAAAGACATTATTGCAGCCAGTGAACCCTACACACTGCCAGAGGAGACACTCAAGCCAGCTAAGGCCTGGGTAGACGAGGCCACATTAGAAAAGGAAGGAGTCGAAATATACCAGGCCAGTTTTTGAGACCCACAAAGCAACACAGTGGATATCCCAATGAATCCACGAGCGATGTTAGAATTGGCAAACCGAGAAGAAACCATCAAGCAGCTGGAAATAGCAGACGTCCATCACTTCTTCACAACACCACCAACAGGTGTGGATGTTCAGAGAGAATATGAGCTAGTCAACTCCATTCAAAAAGACGGCAAGGCATTGACCAAAGCCTTGGACGGCCACCAAAAGATAGAAACTTTGATCACACCTCAAACCATAGCGGATGCACTTGGGCTCCACATAAGGGAATCTCAGTTCGGGAAAGAAGAGATGAAGTAAAGGTCTACGCCCAAAAGAAGCGTAATCAAACATATGAAGACCTCATTCAAGCCGGATACACAATGGAAGAGGCTTCAACAGTCATTTATGGAACTCCTAATTTGCCATGGACTGTAAAAGAGAAATAAGAGAGACAAGAGCTCCCCACGGGCTAGGACAGAGCTGATAAACCTGAAGAGAGAAAGGTAGACCAAGAGTCACAAAGAGTAGCTCCAGAAAGATACTCCCCATGGCCTGGAGTGCCAGTGTTGGTTCACGTCCCTCAAGCACCTAAATGAAGACCATTGGTAACCCATGGCTAGTATCACCTGTAGAAGTAATGATCAGTACAAGTCATTAGCTTCCATTGGCTAGCCCTATCAATAGGCCAACAGCTAGAAACCTGGTAGCAGCAAATGAAGATGACATAAGAGCCACCTATCAAATACTGGATAGAGTCAGGATGCAGTCTCTTACCATTGCTAAAGAGAACATTATGCTACATACCAAGGATAACAACATGCAAATGGAACATGATAATCTCTCAAACTTGGTACAAGTTACCCACCTAAAGGCCAAGGAAGCATAGAAGAAGCTCAAAACTCTCACTACTACACTAAGGGAGGCTGAGAGAGAACGAGACACTCTCACACTAGAGATGGCATAGGTCTCAAGAGTAGTCAAGACTCTCTAAGAGCAAAAAGATAAGGTCAAAGATGAGTTAGAAGTAGCAAAAGATGAAGTGCTAGAGCTGAAAGAAAAATAAAAGCTCCAGGACTTGACAATCAAAAGACTGAGGGCAACACCAAGGGCAGTGAGGGCAAGTGTAGGGGTAGATACTCAAGTTATAAAAGCCTTGGAAGCACAAATCACCACCCTGCACAAGGAATTGTGGCTAGATCAAAGACAACAAATGCATATGGCAGAAGGGTCTCTAGCCTCTGAAGAAAGAATGAAAGTCGAATACCAAGCTCTCCAAAAAGAACATGAAGAACTCCAAAAGAATCTGGCAACACTACAAGATGATTGTTGAATGGTAGAAGAGGCTACTAAACAAGATACACTGGTGCAACAACAGATCACAAACTTACAAAAGGAGATAGCCAACTCAAGGACGCAGGAATCAGAACCAGGGACCAGTGAAACAAAGACAAATGCCAGAGATGAACCCATGGAAATTCTTGAGGGTGCCAAAGATATGCAGCACTAGGAAGAACAAGTGGAGATAGTGGTAGAAGAAACACAACCACTGACCACAGAGGAGGAGACACACCTCCAAATTTTGATAGAAAAGACCACAATAGAAGACCACAAGATAGCCTTGGAATGGGAATCAAGAATGCTACATTCTATAGGAGTCCAAGGGCTGGCCGCAAATGTGCTTAGGGAGGAATGGATGCAACCTAAACTCCCAGTTCCTCTCCTCAAGTATGAGGTGATAATAATAAAGAAGAGAGTTGAAGCAAAAGCTACAGAGCCAATCTACGAAGGAGATGTCAAGAATATATAGGCTGCAGTTAAAGTGGTGGACTCTCAACCAAGATGGAGAAAAGCCTGGCTCCTAAAGCACCCAAGATTTTTGAAATACTTGGTGGAGGCCCCAAAGATCATCACAGATGACCTCTTATTTTGCCCAGTCCCTCGTGTGTGCACTTGGGCAAATCATTTCAGAATCATAAAGCAACACCCAAACTGGCTTAACTACCCTTCTATGCCACCACCCAAGGAAGGAGAGAGAATATGTGTCTCTTATATGGTGAAAACTCTGAAGGGCACCATTCAGATTTTCATTGGCTCTCCAGACTTGACGTCATCATGATCAAAAAATCTGCAAAATTTGTTGGCTTCCATTGAAGTTTTTGTGCCTTCCAAAGCCACGGGATTCTACACTCCTATCAACGGGTGACATTGTCACTGCAATGACATATGATTTTCCAAAACAACCATCTCTTGACATTTATTGTATCAAAGAATCATGTTTCTTCCCAGATATCACATGCAAGCTTTTGATGAAGCTTTCTACATGGATTTCTTTACATACGATAGCAAAATATTCAGTCCAACAGTCACTTTGGGGAATATAAGGTACGAATCGTACTTAAAGCTGCTAAAACCACCAGACTTCCACTGACAATAGGACAACTTTCATGGAAGCAAGAGAGAAAGACCATTCATGTCAGGGACAACATGGACGTGGAAGGGGGGAGTGTTGACAATGAAACACAAAAGGGTTTCCCGAATTTGTTGTATCAGTATTTTAGAGACATAAGGACATTGTTGTAATATTTGAGCAGCAACAAAGAGATGTGGTGGGAACAAGCCTCTAAGGAGGAATGTATATAAGTCAATTTTTGTAACCCTACACCCAACTTTTAAATTAATCAATCAAGTTTTCACTGTGCGCTGTGTCTGAGAGAGAGAGAGTGAGTAAGAGAGAGAGCGAGAGCGTGACTTCTTCTCTTCCCTACGTGCTCTACGAAAGGTCCATTGCTAAAGCAACAACACCATCGTGTTAGTAACGGTGAGGGCTTCCATTCAATGCACAGAGTGTGTGATTTCGACTACGACACGAAGTGAGCTCCTACGAGCTTCTGGGTGAGTTTTCTTGGATACCGACTGCCCGTTTGGTGAGTTCTTTGCACCTATGGATTCATGGAGAGTAGGACTACACACTAAGACCAAGTGCAACAAAAAATGGTAATATATAATTTGCTACCTATCTTTATACGCGATTGTTGCAAGAGGTAGTTGGAGGTTGGATATCAAGTCACAGTCCATAGGGTATTGATCTAGTGATAAAGAGAGCATATCTTGTGAGTTTTGTGACATTAAGGTGTAATTTGGCCTGATTTGGATAGCATGAGCATTGTAGGTTGGATTGCTTTCACTAGTGCATAAGAACGCTTAGATTTGATTTCTTCGATTAGAGATTGTCTTAGAAGGTCAAGAAGGTGATTGACACCCATCTTCTTATTTCCGTGTGCCTACGGGTTAAGCTTCACGCTCGACCAACCTAGAGTTTTTGGTTCTGTTCTTGCTATGCTAGCGTCCGCTCCTGGCGTACCCGCCAACAGTAACAATAAGTAGGTTGAGAGCGATATTAAGAGAGAGGGGGAAATAATCTGTCGGCTACACAAAGGAGAGAGAGAGAGAGAGAGAGAGAGAGAGAGAGAGAGAGAGAGAGAGAGAGAGAGAGAGAGAGAGAGAGAGAGAGAGAGAGAGAGAGAGATCAAAGAGAGATAGAGATACCACCTCTCTTTGTGCACATAATTAACTTAAAGCTGATAGAGATAATGAGAGTGGTAGAGGGAGTGAGAGGGAGGGATACTTGAGCCATAGAGTGAAAGAAACCCTTTTTACACACTTTGTTCCCTATGACATCTCCATGAGGCACATTTGAAACAACCTTCGACATTTAGTTTGACAAGATTAACCATCTAGCGGGTTGTTGAAGCCTCTCTCTTATGTTGTACTCTGATTTACTTTTAACATTAGTATTTTCTTAAAAAAGTTGTATCGTTTGGAGTCTTTTTGGGTTTAGTATCATCGTAGAACACCACTGCTAATCTAAGGTTTTGTTTTCTTTTATGGGTGGCTGGTTGGGTATTGTTCCGGCTATTACTTTACTTAGGTTTTTTGTCAATTCTGGGAATGTCTTGGCACTCTGGGAAGGCCTTTGCACTTTGATTTCTTTGATATTTGGTGGATGGGACTCAAAAAACTAATTAGACTCTTAATATTGGATAGATCTCATCCTAGCTTTGAGCTTAGACTGTTGCATAATCATAATGACATAATATTTGACTAACCTGTACCAAGAATTTTGAGGAGGCTTCTTTTGGTAAAAGACGATCATATGTATTATTGGCTCACCTTGATAATTATTTGGTAATTAGGAAATCTAAAAGTATTTGAAGATTCTTGAAGATATGCAATATTTGGAGTGTTCTAGGTTTATTTCTCAACTTGGAATACTAAAACACTATGAAGAATATTTTGTTTTTTATATTAGAAATGATGATCCCTATGACTTGAGTTTAACATATACATCTTGTCAAGTCTTCTTGACATGAGTCTAACTGGACTAACTTAACATATATACATTATTGATTACTCATCTATTTTTATCCTAGTTATGGTTCTTGATAAACTAGGAATGCTCTGCTACAAAGGATCTAGGATATTACTTTTTCCCTCTCTAACTAGATCTGATCTGCTTGTATTGACCACATACTATTCTTAAAAATTGAGGTTTTGTGCCTTTTGATGATTCTTTATGGAACTAACTCTTGGAATTCTAGTTTATGTTGGTTTCTTGCTCTGGCATTGCTTGGACTTGAATTTTCATTTGGTCTACCATGTTTGGTCACTCTTAACACATATACTTGACCTAATCCTTACTATTTACTACTGGTTTTGATAAGGTTTTCTCACACTTTTTTTATTCTTGTGATGGGGTACTAGTTTCTTTAGCTTTTGTTAAATGAATGGAGTGTTCTCTGGCCTAATCTCATGGTATTGCTACATTGCTCAATCAGGTTTGTTTTAAGAAACTTGCATCTACCTTTGAGAAACCCCAAGTGTATGGTGGTAATACTTGGAAAATATGTTTGATCATGGCTCTACTAGATTCTCTCGCTTGACCTTGATGTGATAGCTATGATTATCACTAGGAGTTGGTTGGCTTGATTTATGTTGCTTGGGTTTTTTGTTGATATTGGTTTTATCTCACTCTAAAGATCTCTAAATTAATGTTACTTTCATGTTGTTTGTACTTTGATTTTCTGCTAGCACTAATATCTTCAAAAAATGTACAAAACTTGGATCATGGGGTTTCATTCTCAACTTGGAACACCATTTCTAAACTAAGGTTTTCTGTCCTTTTATTGATGATTGGTTGGGTGTTGATCTACAAGCTAAAAAGTGTTTTTTAAATGGTATTGCTTTGCTAAGGTTATTAGCTACTTTTGACACTCCACTTTTCTTTAAGGTTTTGGGGATGGAACTCAGACAATTGATCCCTATCTTTGATAAATGCATTTTCCTCTTCAAGTCTAGATCTTAATTGATCTTATCTTTTGCTAGGATGTCTTGTGGCAATGGATCATACTTGAACTTAGCAAAAAACTTGATGCTCACTTTATGGCAAGTTGGGATTCTATAACTCTAGAGTTTTTTAACACTATCTAGCATGTGCCTTTCCCTGCCTTTGGTAAGTTGCATCCAAAAGTTAGATTGATGGTAATAACACGTTGGTTTACTATCATCAAGCTTTTTGCCTATCACCATCATCTGATTACTACTGATCCTTTTGGATATTGTTAAAAGCTTAAAGCATAATGATATGCTGTTGGTAATGTTTGGGCTAGAGTAAGTTCACCTTTGTAACAATGATGCTCTAATATGATTGCTAGTCATTGGACCTTACTTGTTTGACTACCCATTACTAGTCATATCCCATATAATGATCCCTTGTCGAGATTGACTATGGCAAGGATAGAACTTGCTCGCTTATGAAAACCTAATAATGAATTAACAAGCTAAGAACACTGATTACTTGGATGCTCCTATCCTAAAAATTCATTTGTCTTATTGGGATTGAAATTTAAGATGCGTAAAGCATATACAAGCTAAGAATGGTTGTATGAGTAAACTAAGGGTTAAAATTTACTATTCTTTTATACATATAGGATAATAGCTAGTCTAATAGTTTTTAAGTAAGACATTGATAACAATTGATATGTTCTTTGACATCTATTACATGTAGCCAATGCTAACAAATCTATTCTCTTGTCTATATGGATGCAAGTAAGACTTCTATCTTTGCTTAAAGATGTTTAGCTTAGCTCCAGTCCACCGACCTTGGAGATAAAGGATTACTTCATCCAAGTCCTCATGTATAGGATAACCAAAATATTATTTCAGTATGATCATATTGTACAAAAGTAAGTTGAACACATAATAATTTTTTATAAACCACATTCCTAATGTCTAAAGCCAATTGAACTTTGAACAAAATGCATTGATTTGGTTGTTTTAATCTAGTGAGGGCTAGCCGCTTAAGGTTGTCGATTCTAAATCAGCTTAGGGCCACATTAGCTTGGTTGTTTTAGTCCAATTAAGGCTAGCCACCTAGGGTTATCGTCTTTCAGTTTGGACGCTTAAGACTGGCCACACAAACCATGTTGGTTGGTTGTTTCTACCCACTTAGGCTAGTTGCTTAGGGTTAGTGGCTTTTGGTTTGGCCGCTTAAGGTTGGCTATGTGAAGCCGCTTAGGGGTGGTCGTTCTAAACCAGCTTAGGGCCATGTTGCTTTGGCCATTTTAGTCTGCTTAGGGCTAGTCGCTTAGGGTTAGGGGCTTTTGGTTTGGCCTCTTAAGGTTGGCTGTGTAAATCTGCTAAGAGTTGGCACTCTAAATCAACTTAGAGCCACACTACTTTGTCCGTGTTGGTCCGGCTTAGGTTTAGTGGCTTTTTAGTTTACTAGTTTAAAGTAGTAAAAAGTTCAAACTAGCAAATGTGAGCATTTGCTAGTTTGCACTACTTACTTTCAACTAGCAAATGATGTGCTATCTAGCAAATGCATATAATTTTCTATGTAGCAAATGATTTTTTACATAACAAATGCATGTCATTTGCTATGTGGCAAATGATTTTCTATGTAGCAAGTATATATCATTCACTATGTAGCAAATGCATATCAATTGCTATGTAGAAATGTAAGGTACCTTACGATATAAGAAAAGTATAGATTTTTTAGATGCTTTACTAGTTAAGGTGCATGCACATTAGTAAGAGGGCAAACTAGTAGATGGTTTACTAAAACTACCTGGCAATGCAAAACCTTAGTTTAAACAAGTTTATACTAGACTACAAACTCACTCTTGCATCAACATGTAGTAATAATATGAACTTTGACTTATATATTGACGCATCAATAAATCCACCACCAAGGCAAAAAATATACAAGAAATAAATATATATGTGATTTGAGCATATGATGTGCACCATCTATGTTTAAAAGAATATTCTCCAAGCTCATCACTACTTAAAGTGTAACCTGTTATTCATAATATGTGTGACTCATGAGGAGCATAGATGTATAGAGGAGCATAGATGTATACAAAGTTGGATAAGAAAATTAGGGAAACAAACTAGGATATGAATAAATAATAATGTCGTACACACTATCACCTTGAAGATTAAGCTGGCAGGTACACTAATACATTTTGGTGTCTATTTCAATCATAGATTACAACATGGAAACTCACTTCTACAAAAACCTACACTTTTGTAGATTCTAACATCACTATTTTAAAGAAAACCACTATAGCAAGAGCACATTAACCATTAGAAAATATATTAAAACTTATGCGAAAAGACTTAATTGACATCACAACATTTTACTATACTAGACTTTGATGCTTACACATTGCTACTAAGGAAAAAGACTTGACAAACACATGATAACTCTACAATAGTTGCACAAAGAATTGCCACTTTCAAATGGTAAGTATTCAAAATTTTACTCAAATGCAAAATAAAAATGAACTACATATTCACATATCCAACTTGGAGCTAGATTATGTCTAAATATTTCTAGTTCATACATGCCACAAAATTGTAGCTTGTTTGTGTGACAGAGCTAGGAAGTATCATGTTCTTGTATAAAAATATCTCTTTTGGATTGATGGTCTGCCAATCAACAAGCCTCTTCACCAATTGCATAAATATGCCTTTATCAGGGGGAATTTGGTAGTCTATTTTGGGCCTTCTAAGGATTCAAGGAAAATACTTCTCCAACAAAATAGAAGCCACCCTAAAGAAGACGTTAAAAGAGATTTGTCCATACCTCTCTCTAGATATATATATATATATATATTCTTGTGCTACATTATTTGACACTCACACAAATCGACAAATTAGAGAAAGATGTAGACTCAACTCTAAAGAAGTGTGCTATCACTGTCTTTTCCCAAGAAGCCAACATAAACACAAAAAAGGGATCTTCTTGACTAGATGTGGCATCTCTATGATATGTGACAAGTGTCCTTGTCTTAAAACATTGTGTATGTATATACACTAGTCAATGGTTCATGGGCTAGCACCACATAGAGCTATGACAATGCTAGCTAATTGATTCACTTATCACACTCAATTAGAACAACATGGTAGAGAAACTTGACAATCACTACCACAAGACAAATTTTTTCTCATTCAGCATCTCCTTGAGCACTTTAACTCCGAACGATCTTAGTTATAGCCAAACATGACATTTCTTATTAATCACCTTCCACAATTCCTTCGATCATCAACAAGGCAATGTGATCCATAAACATGCATTGCAAAAATGCTACATCACTCTGAATAGTTATTTTTTTTCATGAATTCTTATTCCATGTCATTGTCTTGCATGTCCTACAGGTATTCAAGATGCAATCATATGCAAACTGTATCTAAAGGAAAATCCTCACTTTCCATTTCTTGAAACTATCTCAAAGCTTACTGGCTGCCAAGCATGACATAGTTTCTCAGTAGTTAACTGATGATGTCCCTTGCTAAGGGACATCATCACTTTCCATTCTTGAAACTATCTCAAAGCTTACTGGCTACCAAGCATGACATAGTTTCTTAGTAGTTAACTGATGATGTCCCTTGCTAAGGGCTCCAGGAGTTATGAATACCAAAGAATTGCCAAGAAAAAAAATGTTCTCATCGAACAATCCGTGATCAGCAATATTATTGTGAGTGTTTATGAACATGTTAACATATTGTGCAATGCCACAATCATACCATATTGAATATAGGAAGCTCATAAAGACTTAGCCCTCTTGTTCCAATTTTTCAAGTACGACACCAAGCACAAAATGTTTCTATTCAAAACATTATATGTAAAACATTGTGTATGTAAGCAAAATCTAAGTCTAATGAATTAAAATAACCTTTGGAAAACATTAAGAAATGTGTAAAATGTTGAAAAATGTGGCCTCTGTAGTTAGATCGTATATGTGGACAAAATTACTATCCACTCATCAACTGGGCAAAACCAGTAGAGGTCAGTGCGTGTAGCAGAAAGGCCCACATCTTCAATTGGTGATGCACATTAGTAAAACCAACAGCTTCAGATGGTTGTGCTCGTGACCAAGGAGCCTTCAACAATTGATTGATTAGCGTGCAATCATGAGGGGGGGTTGAACCATGCTTAGGGTGTTAGTTAAGGGAGATCCACATGGGTACATTATTTGGGAGGGACTCTGATTCCCGAGTAGGTACGAGCTAGCCTAAAAATGTTCCTCACAAAGTCTTAGGTTTTTTGGGCTAGGAAATGTTGCTTCAAACTTTTTGGGCTAAAAAATATTTCTCAAATTATGTTGAGTACAACTTGTATTAATATTGTTGATGATGGCTAAATATAAATGGCACAGTTTCATGCTTCGTCAATAAAGAAAAAAATTGTTGCATTCAAGTCCTAAATTGTGAGTTTCCTATCCATGCTTGACCTTTGTATCGGATACTGCTTCTTGCTAAAAAGGACTTCATTCCTAACTACTAAAAACAGGCCAAAGCTTGAATATCGTAGGGTCATATTGAGCATATCATTCAATTGGTTCATTTCAAGATGAAATATCGGTGTACAAAGTTCATCATTAAGTATTTGTGCTTGAATGAATGTGGCATACATCTCGACAAAAGGACCACCAAGCAAGACATCTTTCTCCAACAACCCCTGACTAGAAATTTCATCATGAATTCTATCAACCGAGATAATGTCTTGCATAATGTTGCATGCCTTCAAGGTGCAAGCATAGTTGATTGCATCTGGAGAAAGGAAAATAGGATAGTGCTTCCTACCTAGGCCAATCTAAGCATAACTTGCAACTAGTGCATCCCAAGATACGACATTGTGGAGAGGGAGCTCATCGTAAATTCTGCGTGCGTTTGTGAATATGACATACAAATTGATGAAAGTACCACCAATCTCATTGTGTCTGGCCGTGTTGAAAGCAAATCCAGAAAACCAGAAGCACTAGTTATAGTAAATGTTGGTAGCACATATGCCGCAATTGAAAATATCCCCTCACATAATATGCCAACACCATAGTTGTGTATCATGTTATAGACTAAAGGTCTAAGCCACTTCATAAATGAAACATAAGAATCAAAACATCTTATTCACGATCACAATTCATAGAAATCATAATTGACTACCTGAGAGAGCAAATGTGTGGTGAGGCTTCTGTGAGAGTGCGCATGCGGGAGAGTGAGAGAGGAGAAGAGAGAGAGAGAGAGAGACAATACCCATAGACACATATGAGTCGTGGGGTTTTCTTTGCATTGCCCTACCTCCCCTTGGGCACATATATATGGGGACAGGGGGGTGCCCACTTCCATACATCACATATCTCATCTGGCATTGTGTAGGTCTTCTACTTGGTAGTCAAGGAGGCTGATTGCCTCTTCTTCCCCTATAGTAGAATTTTGTGTTGTGTCTACTCTCTCTCTCTCTCTCTCTCTCTCTCTCTCTCTCTCTCTCTCTCTCTTCTTCTCTCTCACCCTTTTGCACACACGCACTCTCACAGCTTCATGACTGCCGCATAGTCATTTGTGAAGTGCTTATGGATATACAAAAGATGTCAATGAGTGAAATCTTGAAAACATCCCAAATCAAAATCTCATTAAAAACTTATGCGCTTTCAACACTAAACAATTGCCACTAACACATCTTGTTCAAATAGAGCTTGACTATTCATAAACCTTCAAGACATGAAGATAATCATTGCATTCGGAGAGAAGGCCTTCATCTCACATCTGCTAAAAAGTGTAAAGATCTTCATATCCTCTACCCATGTTGGGAATATCATGAATTCAATATCTCTCCAAATAAACACATTCCAGGTAAGAAGAAATGCTAAGTTGGAGTGATTCACCATCACTCAACTTTGTGGCTCGAGAGTGAACTTAGCCACAAATGGTGATGTTCCCAAGTATTGTTGAATTCACAGGGCTTCAAACCATGGCACCAACAAACATTCCAATACAAAAAACATTGACATCTCTCAAACCAACCATAAATGCAAAGATAAGGCCAAGCATTTTATGAGTCTTAGTGTACATGTCGGCACATGCTTCAAATTTTGACCTAAAAACCGGAAATGTTTAATTGTTTCAGTCTTTTGTTTGGTTAGCAAAAGTCTTTTTGGCAAGCTTGGTGAGAATACCCTAAACCTAAGGTCTTATAGAGAAATGTAAATTAAAGAAAAAGGAAAAATATAGTGTTGTACTTGTAACTAGCAGGAAATTCATTGAAGCCAACACTCCCAGTGACAAAAGATTGTGCTACAACAAGCGGGCACCAATTTGGAAGACTTGGAATGGGGACTCCTTGGAGAAGCAGATGGGAAACATGGAGACCCTAAACTCAAAATCCTTAGAGGAGTATATGCCTAGCTATTGGAGCACTACTTCAGCAACCTACACCAGATATCAACAGACAGGTGGGTAGAGCATCGAATAGGCGATAGCAGGCAAGCGCCCTCAAGAATCAAAGAGAACCAAGTGTCTATGGCTAGTTAGTATAATGATGGGCAACCGAACACTTGGCCTGAAACCCGTGACAATCTCCGAATTGAAGGCCAACATGGCCCAAGCGGCTATGAGTGTAAAGGTTAGTGTATACAACTATACAAAAGAGAAACATGCCCATAACTTCACCCTACACCCATCATCTCTATAATGTGCAAACCGCTCTAAGGATAGGCTCTTTGTCAGAGCATTCATTGGGTTCGTGTGGACTTTGGCTAACTCATGCGTTTGCTAGACAAAATATCATGTATTACATGATACATGACCTTGATGTATTTTGATTTGGAATGAAACACGAGTTCTTCGCTAACGCAATCGCACTCTGGTTGTCATAATATAAAACTAGAGTCTAGTTTATACCAAGGTCTCCCACTAGATGAGATAACCACATAGCTTCCTTGCTGGCAATGGAAGCTACAACATACTCATGGAGGACAAAGTGAAATTTGGGGACATGATCTCCAAGAGACCGTCGCTCCAACAAACAAGAAAACTAGGGTATCAAACTATGGATGCATCACTGTTTTCAAAGTGTAAGCACTTGCTGGCTAAACCCTTGATGTATCTCAAGATATGCTTCAATGCTTCCCAATGCTTCCTTCAAAGATTAGCCATATAGTTGTTGACCACACCCACTGCAAATGCAGTGTCTGGTCAAAATGACTAAACCAAGCACAATATGGAGTGTAGTCATTTTGACCATTAGAGAAAAGATCTCATCAAAATCTACACCTTTCTTCTGCTCTTGAATCCTTTAGCAACCAATCTAGCCTTATACTTAGAGGTTCAGGACCTTCTACTAGTAAACATTTGTCATGATAGTTTCACCCCGAAACTCCTGAGGTAAAGTGGTCGTAGACAACATCAAAGTGACTTGTTCTTGGATAGTCCTATTCATCCTTTTTGCCACACCATTTTGTAGAATTCCTTGAACTTAGAGGAGATATACTCGCCTCCATTCTCAGTTTGCAAAGCTTTAATCTTTCTTCCTGACTGGTTTTTGACCATTTCTAAGAACTCCTAAAAGACACTAGAGACTTCAGTCTTCTACTTCAAGAGATAGACCCACATCTTTCTAGTAGAGTCATCTATGAATGTTAGGAATTATAATCCCCCCCCTAGAGACTTAACAAGCATAGGTACGCATAAGTCGCTATGAACAAGATCTAGAGGGCTTCCTAACTCCTTGTCTAAAGGTGCTCAGGTCAACCTAGTATATTTTCCATAAACGCAATGCTCACATTAATAAAAATTAGAGTAATCTAACACACGGAAATAACCTGAATGTTGGAGTACCTTCATTACTTTTTGACTCATATGGCCCAGCCGGCTATGCCACAACTCTGTAGACAATAGCTCGCTTACAAAAATATAATTCTCTTTTATTGAAGAGACATAGAGTGAATACAATGAGCTACACTTCTGGCCTTTATGCACGTCCATGTTTCCTTTCTTGATGATCCAAGAACCATGTGCAAAAATGGTAGTGTAACCCAAATCCTCTAATTTCCCAACAAATTCTTTGTCAATCTGGGTACATATCTGACATTCTGTAGCATAAACTCAGTGCCATTATGCACACAAAGTCTTATGGCCCCAATACCACATATATCAAGCTCAGAAGAATTCCCCAACTTCATTGTACCATGCGTAGTAGTATATGTGGAGAACCACTCCTTATGAGGAGTCACATGAAATCTAACACTTGAGTCCATTATCCAATTTTAGGAATAGCAGTTATCAAGTGCTAACAATGCATTAGGACTCAACTTTGAGGTGAGGATCAATACATTTGATGGATTTGGCAGGAGACTCAACATTCTATCTTCTGGTAGTGCTCTAAGGTGTGTCTCACTTCACCTTTTCTTTGCCCTTTTTGTGATGTAATGCATGAAAATCCTTCTTTACATGTCCATTTTTATGGCAATGATAGCATTCAACATTCTTCATGTCTCTTCTACGACTCTTGCTATGATTGTTCTTGTGATGCTAAGAACGATTGCGGCTATGATCACACTGCCTTGGCTTGTCACAACTGCCACTAGCCATGTACACATCACCATGCCCACTCTCATCAAGATATTGGTGTCTAATCCTCAGTGAGAAACACGCTAGTAACGTCATTGAAAACAAGCTTTCCCTTGGGGCAGAGTTACTTATGGTGTATTGAACGTATCCCATGACGATGACAACAAACATAGCAAGAAGATGGCCTTCATCTCATCATCAAAGTATAGACCTTTGGAAATAGCTACAAAAAGACATTGTTGAATTAATACAAATGAGAGCTAACACGGCTACCTTCTTTCATGTTCATGCACATAAGTTTATTCATAAGAAAAACCTTGCTTGAGGCACATTTTCCATCCCACGTTGCACATAAGGCATCCATGAGTCTTTGGCATTGGTCTTATCCATTATTGTGAAGTAAATGGATTCATCAAGGTGCAGGCAGATGGTCTCCATACCATGCTCATTCAAATTTTCCCATTGATTATCAGTGTACACATTCTCTTTTCTCTCATGCAAAGATGCTATCAATTCCTTATTAATCAACATGTCTTGCATACACTGCTTCCAGATTCCAAAGTTTGTGCCATCAAACTTTTTGATGTAGCTCTTTCCTTTTTTAAGCACTACTAGCAGCCATATTTCAAGAGAATGTGACCAAAAACTTATGGAATTTTTTTTGGAAGAATTTTGACAGAGTTTTCCCTATAATAGGAGAAAAACCTCAAGACAATATGTAGCAAAATCATTGTGAGAACAACCAAATATGCCAAGAATGCATATGAGGGACTCACGAGAAAAATCCAGCAGAGACTCTGTTATTTAGAGATCAAAATCTCAAGCAAAATTGGACCAAAAATAGCACATAGACCAACGAAGTATAATCATTGGCATATGCTAGCATGAACTGCTCAAATAAACTGTCAGATAATTGCCAACTCAGCATCAAAGCACCTTTACCCGTCTATACACAACCTATGGCAAGTCCACGAAAGAAATCTCTAGCAACCTGTTACACCTCACACTGGGTAACCCCGCCCCAGTGCTCGCCTTCAAAAAACCTCATGCAACGACCCTCACAAAAGGCTATGCAGACTCAAAAACTAGCCATAGTCGTAGTGATAGGCGTTTTTCGGCTCTTTGTAATTGCCACAATGAGTTACCTCACCCTACCAAAATCACCCAAACACTGTGGCTATCCCTACCATTTCACTGTACATAGGCGTGCGTGAGTCACGGGACTTTTCCCATATCTTCTTCAAAAACCCTCAATTAGCTAGTCATTGGGCTAGTTGAGCCAAAAAAATAAAAAAAAATAAAAAAAAATAAAAAATATAAGTATATTATGGCCCATGCATATGTAAATATTTCTTTGTATATAGGGCCTAAATAAAAGATTTTTTCATAATTATTTTGGTATTTATTTAAATATTTCTACCTAGGTGTGTGTTATTTATGCTCTGTATATTGCCTCACCATTACCACAATTTTTTCTTACCATTTTTCATACTCTTTATTCCATATAGAAATATTTTCATGTAAGCTTCTCTTATATTTTGTGTAACTCCATCCCAACAAAAATCCAAAAAAACTAGTTCTATTTATGTGTATATTTTTTTCACTATTGTGATTTCTTTCTTCCTACATATATTCTCTATTACTCTCATAAATTAGACCACCAAAAATATTCATCTTTTTATGGTAGACTTATAATGAGAGAGATTTATTTTTGACCCCTTTATATTTTTCCACCTATATTATTTGACATGTACATATTTTTTAGACCCCTCAATATTTGATTTTCTTAGTTGTACTATTCACTTATATCCTAATCTCAACAATATCTTCAATTATAGACCTACCAAATAAGGTCAAGGGTAGGTGGCATGCATACATGCACTATGGAGGGCTCACTCTTGGAGGTATTCAAAAGAATCATCCAAAGAAGGACCCCACAAAGACCTTGTGCAGTGGAAAAAAACGGTCAGTTTTGCTGAATTTTTAAAGTTCACTTGCTCTCCGAATTTGAAAAGGTGATACAAACAAAAGTTGTAGCTCGTGGGCTGAACTTTTGCCTCAAATTTTTTCATATTTTTTTGAGCTACGAGCTGTGAGCTATGATGTTTTTAGTGGACCCCAGTTTTCCCATGCTATGCAGCCACACTCTCTCTTCCACTTTATCATTTTCCTCTTTCACACACACTTCTCCACTCATCATCCCCATCTCTCTCACCACTCCTCTCTGCACACTACTCACCTTCTCCTCAACCTTGAAGAATAAGAGAAACCATGGTGAACTCATACCTCCCACACACAATTCCATTCAAAAATTGACCACCTAGTCTCATTTTTCCTCCTCCGATTTACCCATATCTATAAAAAAACCACAAAATTCATCCTCTTCTCTTAAAAGACAGCATCATGGTGGTTGATTACTCAGCTTCAATTACCTTGTCTCTCAAGGAAGGTCAAGAGTGGAGAAAAAATGTACCGTCAAAGCTAGTGGACCGTCAACAAGCGTCAAAGTTGGCTCTACTCAAGACACTTGGAGCATCAACCTTGTAAGAAATCCACCTTTTCTTACCTCTTAAGAGTTTTTCTTCCTTATTTGTATCCTACATGGATACTCCCATTGTAAATATTCAATTCCATTTGTAAATTAATACTAACTCTACTAACACTAACCCACTATGAAAGTCCTATCACCTCCATTTCTCTCCTCTCTCTTTCCCCACCAACTTCTTGATAATTCCAAGCAAAAGAAATTAGATAAATTGCTGAAAATCTAACCCAACCATGGTTAGAGGAGTAACCCTAGCCTTCAAAATTGCTATAAAAGGAGGGTGTAGCTAGCATAAAGGGGGGGAGCCATAAGCAAGAGCACTATGCTATAGCTTGAGAAGCCAAGCTCAACCTCTCTAGAAGGAGCTCTTGAGTGGAAGCTCATTGTCTTATGCATGTGCATGTGTTGTAATAGGGGATTAGCAAGGGAACTCTATGCCATTGTAAGAGAGAGAGTGATCATTCAATTGAGAGTAGGAAATCTATCATTTCTCCTACTAGTGTAAGCCCAACATTTGCTGAATCAAGGAGGGTGGATTTGGACTAAGCTTGGATATTTTGTCTCCCTTCCAACGTGAAGTAATGGACAACAATGATGCGTAAGTGTCTTGGTGTTTTTTGTTAAGTTCTTGATAGCTTGTTCTCTGGTGTTGTCATCAACCTAGCCATAAATCCCACATACTGTAAGAGGGCGACAGGGTGGAGAGGACTCCCCTGGCTTTAAGACAGTGATTGGGGTGGCTTTTCTTGTGATGTGTTGTGGTGAAATTTACGCAAGCTATGTTGAACAAATACTAATTTCACTTTGATTTGTCATGATAGATTTGTAAGAAGGTATTAATGCAACAAGCACCCCCTCCCCCTTTCTCTCTCTTTCTTAAATATATAGTTGTGTTTGCTTGATCATTGCCGATACGTTTCAAAGCAGCCCGAGCACTATCTCTCTCTCTCTCTCTCTCTCTCTCTCTCTCTCTCTCGTGTTTTAGGGTGTGAGAGTATTCCATTGGTGTTAGGGTTAGTGTAAATTCCTTGCTTGTTTGTGGGTTGCTCTAACGATTCTCTTCTTTTGCGTCCTAGTTCGCTCTTAAACTAGGTGGTGCCCCTTGTGTAGTTGGGATTTGGCTGTGGGTTTGGCTGTGGGTTTGTTGTTTTGGTTTGTGTTGTGTTGTGCCCCAGCCCCATTGAGCAGCACGGGAGCCTTGAAGGGTGTCTAGAGGCCACTCTTCTTGTTGCCCGCCCCGGACCGCCTCAAATTGGTGCCCCCACTGAGGAACAGGCTTGTGTATGTTCAACCTTTAGCATAATCAAGTAGCTTGCATGAATCACGAGAATTTGTATGATCCCTTCATTCCCATTGCAAGGCAAAAGGTACACATAATTGTTAGTACTAAGTTGCAATTTCAACGTGTCATTCGTAGAATTTTAGGTCCTCTTAGGTTGGCCGAGATAAACGCTTCAGTAAATCCTTTTATTTTGCCTCTCATTAGGTACGACCTTAGTTTGGACGTCTATATTTTTGTTTTGTTTTAAGCATTAGGACATGCATAGGCCATGGATAATGGCCCAGGAATAGAGGTTTTTCCCTTTCATTTTACTCCACACATTAGAATAAACGTTGCAATTAGTAGAAAGATCCATTTTCAACAACGAATGGTGTTCATGTTTGGTGCCCAAAGAGCAGGAGAAATTCTTGCATCACCAAACCCTGTCATTCTACCTCTCATCAACTACCACACTTCTTTTGATGTACATGTGTTCATTTTATTTTAAAATGAAGTGCAGCCCGGCAAAATAGTGTGTATGTTTGTTTTTTTCTTTGTCCAAGTTGTTACAAGAAACAAAAAAAAACGATCATTTGTCCTAACTGAGAATGTGTGTGCAGTGAAAGTTCAATCCTTAGAGATCTAGCTCTATTACCAATTGAGTTGCAGGAGCAAGTAGTAAGGCGTCTCCCTCATAACAAGAGGGTGGTGAAGTTAAGACGGAAGGTCCTACGCGTGGATTCCATTTTCCTCTTGTTGTTGGGCACTAAGGAAGACCGCGCATTCATCCAACTAGTGTGTGCCCTAAGATTGGTAAATAGAGTGAAATTTGGCGTTTGGCGAGTGCATTTCACCATTGAGGAAGACTCTTCAGGAAACTTGCGGCCAGAGTTCACGCTTCATAGACTCACATTTGGTGAATTTTTCCCTCATTTGCGTCTTATTAATAGTCTTCCTTTCGCTTTCAACAAAGGAGATAGGGAGCTATTTAGAGCTTGTCTTAATAAAGAGAGCATAGAGAAGATTGCAAATTTGTATAAATTCTCATCCTTCTCTACTTTCTATGACACTTTGTTCATAGAGACATTGTAAATCTCTTTATGCTTTTGAATGATTTAACCATAATCCTAAGGAGTTTTTGTCCAGGAATTTTGTAGCACAAGTGGAGTCTTTAAATCTTGCAAACTTGATTGGACTTGATGAGGATGTTCTTTATGAAATTGTGAGAAGGTTGCCTCACTCCGATTGTGTGGAACTCGAAGGAAAGGAGCTCCTAGTCAATTGCTACTTTCTCACGGCCTTCGACGAGCATGAAGATCTAGTTTTTATACAAACCGCTTGTGCGTTGGGAATTGTAGAGCAAGTGCAATTTATCACTTGGGACGTGGTTGCTCTTTTGGATCCAGAAAATGAAGTTCTAGAGATTTCTGTTTATCGCCTTAGCTTTGAAGAATTTCAACCCTTCTTAGAGCTCATCAATAGTCTACCTTTTTGTTTTGATCAAACAAATCGAGACCTTATTGAAGCTTGGATAGCTGAAGAAGAAAACCTAGAGTGGTATTTTCTCACTTCTTCATTTGCAGGCGAGTGGTTCTAAATCTCTATTGTATCCCTTATTGTAACTCGTGTTGTAATCTTTCATAATAATGGAGAGCCAACGCCAAATGTCTGGATATCCTCTTTTCTTTGGAGAGCCTGGAGAGGATGCAGAATTATTTTTAGCAAATTTCAAGATGTCTTGCCGTATCAAGAGGATAGTAACCGATCAAGAACGTGTAGAAATGTTTGAGGTGGTCCTTAGGAAAGATGCTAGTACTTGGTTTGACTCTTTGCCTGAGGAAGTTAAGGGGAATTACACAGAAGTGTTGAATCGTTTTAAGAGATACTTCTTTGATCCCCAAAACTCTCAAAAACTATGGCAAGACATTGTTTCTCATAAGCAAAAAGACTTAGATGACTACTACTTGTACAAGCAAGAGTTTCTACGTCTTTGGGCTCTATGGATACGAAATGTTGCTAACCCTGGTGATGGTGCAGAATTTTTAAAGAAGGAGAGGTTCATAGCCGGACTCTTTCCTGACCTTAAGGTAAAAGTTGAGGCGGGTGCACCTGCTACTTTTGATGCAGCGGAAACTAGGGCTGCTGAGAAGTATAGGAAACTCAAGTGCTTAAGGGGAGAGGTTCCAATAGAAGTTCTTAGACCCAAAGGTAAGTCACAAGCATCAACATCTAGGGAGCTTCCTGATGTAACGGCTGAAGTGATTGAGAAGCTAAATGAATCTTTAAGCAGCCTGTCAATTCACCTTGCACAAGCTGTAGGTCCAAAGGGACAAGCAAAGAAGTCAGAAGAGAGAGAGCCACGAGCTAGGAGAGTCTTGCAATGTTGGAATTGCGGAGAGTCTGGACATGGGATGTATAATTGTCCTTGGCCTCGTGGAGAGCCAAGGAGACCTAACTTGAATTACCCAGTGATGAATGCAGGAGAAGGAGCTGGTCAACAACCAAGGCTTCTACAAAGGCCAAATGGACCAAGACCACCTCCACAAGGGGTAGAAGGAGTTCCACCTTTGCCAGATCCAAATGTGCATGTGGTAGAGGTGACAAATTCAAATGAGGTTGACATGGAAGCCAATGGCATTAAGCGTGGCCGACGAAAAGGTAAAGAGAAAGAAGGAGTCACATCACAGAGTGACCATGGACAAGGCAAGAAGGCAAAGGAAACCAAGGAAACCAAGAGGACTCGACGTCGTATCAACCTCCAAGACTTCCCTCTTGGACATGGTATGGCTCCGTACAACTTGTTGGAAGACATGAGAGGTAAGGGTCCTGATATTTCATGGCCTCAATTTCTTGCATTATGTCCACAAGTAAGGAGGGATTTAACAAGGGCAGTTAGCAGTAGGAGAAAGGTAAAAGAGAGTGTGCCTGTTGTAAAAATTGCACAAGCTGAAATGAATGAGGACATTACACCGGTGCTAGACTGTTACATCAAAGGAAGATTGGTTAGGAAAGGTCTAGTGGATGGGGGTGCACAAATTTGCATCATGACAGAGGGACTCATGCAAAGACTAGGCATGCACATCCATGAGACACCTGAAATCAAAGTGAAAATGGCAAACAATAGCAAGGCTAGGTGTGTAGGCATTTGTAAAAATGTTTTTGTGGAGGCCTTTGGCATTAAGAAGGCAGTGGATTTTTATGTTATGTCGACCAAGGGAAGTGGTTATCCATTTATCCTAGGAAGACCATGGCTAATGAAAATGCGAGCTTTGCAGGATTGGGAGAGTGGGAAATTAATTTGCAGGAATGACAATCACAAGAAGGTTGTCTTTGACATGAAGGAGCAACGCCAAGAGGAGCTCCATGAAGAATCATCTCAAAGTGAGACGGAAGAAGGTTGGACCGATAGCACTTCAGAAGAAGAAAGTAGCGGCAGCATTACTGAAGAGGAGTCTTCCATCGAAGTCATGGGGGTAAGGTTTAAGCCAAGCAACCAAGAGACCTCTTGTCAAGGCTTGGAGGAGGTAGGTCCTCAAGAGAACGAAGGTGATCAAGATGAAGGAATGTTGTCTACAACACTTACAAAGAATGAAAGAGAGGAGTTCAAATGTGTGCTAAGGAAATTTCCGAAGCTTTTTGCTAAAGACTACACCGATGTGCGTGGAGTAGATGTTGTTCAACACAAGATTGAGTTGAAGCCAGAGGCCACACCTAAGGCTCAAAAGCTACGAAGGCTAGGAGTCATTAAGGAGCAGGCTCTACTCAAGGAGGTAAGAAAGCTTCTAGCAGCAGGTTTCATTTATCCAGTGGAGAATTCAGAGTGGGTCTCTCCCGTTGTTGTCACTCCTAAGAAAAACGGCAAGTGGAGGGTGTGTGTGGATTATCGTTCACTCAATGAGGCAACAAAAAGAGATCACTTTCCCCTCCCATTCCAGGATGAGATACTAAATGAGGTAGCTGGTCATGAGAAGTACACTGTGTGCGATGGTTACTCAGGTTACTTTCAAATAGGTATTGCATTGGAGGATCAATTGAAAACAACCTTTATCACTCCTTGGGGTTGTTATGCTTTTAGAGTCATGCCATTTGGCCTGACAAATGCTCCTGCAACTTTCCAACGCTTCATGAACATGGTGTTTCAAGCATTCTTTGGAAAGTCCATTAGGGTTTATATTGATGATTTTTGCATTTATAGCTCAAAATCATTGCATCTACAAAGGGTAGAAGAAGGTTTAAAGAAGCTCTATGACATGGGAGGTCAACTCAACCCCGACAAGTGTCACATAGCTGAGGATGAAGTGATCTTGCTTGGTCACAAGGTTTCCTATAAAGGCATTGAGGTGGATCCTTCAAAGGCAAAGGCTCTTATTGAGCTCCCATCACCGAAGAGTCTTAAGGAGGTCATCTCTTTCATTCAGAAGGTGAAGTATATGTCACGCTTCATTCACTTAGCCTCGGAGTTGCTTCATCCTTTGCAAAAGTTGACACAACAAGTAGAATTTGCATGGTCTGATGAGATTGAAGAGTATTTTTGTAACATTAAAGTCATTTTGTCAGAGCTACCAACACTCATGCCTCCTTGTTGGGAGTACACATTCTTTGTTAGCTCTAGTGTTGGAAGGGAAACAATTGGTGCTGTGTTGCTACAACAAGATCCCCACAGTACAAGGATGCGACCCATCTACTTTGCTAGTAGGGTCATGAATGCTTTGGAGAGAGACTACACAGAAGCAGAACTCATGATGCTTTCTCTCATGTTTGCGGTGAGAAAGTTTAGATCCTACCTGCTACCAAAACCTTTTGTAATTCTCACTACAGAGAATTTGTTCCCTTGGGTGTCATCTCAAATGAATCTTAGTACTAGGATCTCAAAGTGGATTATGGAGTTGCAAGAGTTTCAATACTCTTTCAAGGTAGAAGATAGTGTGCGTGCACAATTGGCAGGGATTCTCACTTATAGGGTGCACGAAAAGGAGATTAAGGTGCCTGAAGTAAAGACCCTACCATTACCACCACCAAAAAGTATTCCCAATGCTTTTACCTTGTTCTTTGATGGAGCTTTTCGACGAGCCACAGGGAAAGCAGGGGGAGGGCTAGTGTTGCTCAACCCAAGTGGAGAGGTGGTCATGAAAGAGAAGTTCAATCTACCAAGTTCAGCTAGCAACAATGAAGCAGAATATGATGCTCTACTTCATGGTTTGAAGATGTGCATTGGCCAAGGGATACAACGTCTCATGGTAAAAGGAGATGCACTTCTCATTGTTAAACAGATTTTAGGCATTTGGGCATGCAAGAATGAAAGCTTAAGGACAAAAGTTCATGCCATTCGTAGGCTATTTAATCAATTTGAGGAGGTGCAATTATATCATATTCCTAGGAAACAAAATGAAGATGCTGATTTACTTGCACAACAAGCCGTTGCATGTGTAAATAAAGAAGTGCAAGTCATCATGGTGGCAGCAACCGTCAAGCAACCGAGATACCAGGGATTGGAGTCATTGACTCCCATTATTAGCTACATTTTGGAGGGTGAGTTTCCACAAGACTTCACGAAGTCTCAGAAGAGGAGACTCATGAAGAAGGCAAGCGTATATCTCTTCCTAGAAGGCTCCCTCTATCAAAGAGGGAGGGATCAAGTATGCAGAAGAGTACCAACTATTGAGGAAATTCCAGCCATTCTAAAAGGTTTGCATGAAGAAGCATGTGGTGGTCATTTTGCCCAAGAATTAACTGTGAAGAAGATTTTGCTTGCGGGGTATGTTTGGCCAAGTCTGCATGTGGATGTCCAACATTGGTGTAAAAGTTGTCACAATTGTCAGGTAAATGGGAATAGAAGATTGGTTTATGGTCCAAGGCAAATCGTGCTTGCAAATGGACCGTTTGAAAAGTGGGGCATTGATGCTATGGGTCCTCTGCCTAGGACAAAAATGGTAAACTCTACATTCTGTGGCTGTAGACTATATGACTAGGTGGGTGGAAGCACAAAGTGTGGCAAAGGTAAATGAGAAGACAGTGAGCAAATTCGTCTACACTCACATTTGTTGTAGATTTGGCACACCTTTGGAGATTGTTTCTGATAATGGTCCAGGGTTTAGAAAAGGATTGCTCACAGAAGTTTGTGAAGAGCTTCACATTCTACATCGTCATAGCACACCATACTACCCACAGTCAAATGGTTTGGTGGAGAAGGCTAATGGTGTCATTGCAGGAATCATTAGAAAGATGGTGCAAAACAAGACAAAATTATGGGATGACTTCTTGGATGGTGCCTTGTGGGCATATCGAACCACATTTAGGGAAGCCACGGAGTTCACACCATTTCACTTGGTCTATGGTCAAGAGGCTTTGCAGCCTATCGAGCTCAACATTCCAACAATGCGACTTCATGGCAAAGGAGCACAAGATGATCAAGAGGTATGGATGGATCGACTTCTTACGTTAGTGGAGCTTGAGTGGAAAAGAGAAGCAGCATATGAGTGCTACAAGAGGAAAGCCACACAAGCGAAAGAAACGCACGACAAGAAACTGAAGGACAAAGGCATCAAGGAAGGAGAGCTTGTGCTAAGGTATGACAATCGACTTGACAATCGTTTTGATGCCAAGTTTGAAACAAGATGGCAAGGGCCATACATAGTCAAGAAGGCTTTCAATTCAAGTTACTATCAGCTTATGGACTTGAATGGTAAAGAGCACTCCAGGAAAGTAAACGGGTATCGCTTGAAGCCCTATTTGAGTCGCCTTCTACCAAAGGATCTACCAAAGATCTGTCCAAAGGCCGCTGTCTCATGTAAGTATTGCTACATGAAGCATGAGTGTAACTCCAGCCAAAATTCTGAGGGGCCAAACAATAAAGATCTCGTCAAGGACTCTGAAGCACTCTCTTTGGAAAAGATGCTCTATGATGGTACATGAATATACCATCATCCAAGGGGAGGGCTAATGATAGGCGTTTTTCGGCTCTTTGTAATTGCCACAATGAGTTACCTCACCCTACCAAAATCACCCAAACACTGTGGCTATCCCTACCATTTCACTGTACATAGGCGTGCGTGAGTCACGGGACTTTTCCCATATCTTCTTCAAAAACCCTCAATTAGCTAGTCATTGGGCTAGTTGACCCAAAAAAAATAAAAAAATAAAAAAAAATAAAAAATATAAGTATATTATGGCCCATGCATATGTAAATATTTCTTTGTATATAGGGCCTAAATAAAAGATTTTTTCATAATTATTTTGGTATTTATTTAAATATTTCTACCTAGGTGTGTGTTATTTATGCTCTGTACATTGCCTCACCATTACCACAATTTTTTCTTACCATTTTTCATACTCTTTATTCCATATAGAAATATTTTCATGTAAGCTTCTCTTATATTTTGTGTAACTCCATCCCAACAAAAATCCAAAAAAACTAGTTCTATTTATGTGTATATTTTTTTCACTATTGTGATTTCTTTCTTCCTACATATATTCTCTATTACTTTCATAAATTAAACCACCAAAAATATTCATCTTTTTATGGTAGACTTATAATGAGAGAGATTTATTTTTGACCCCTTTATATTTTTCCACCTATATTATTTGACATGTACATATTTTTTAGACCCCTCAATATTTGATTTTCTTAGTTGTACTATTCACTTATATCCTAATCTCAACAATATCTTCAATTATAGACCTACCAAATAAGGTCAAGGGTAGGTGGCATGCATACATGCACTATGGAGGGCTCACTCTTGGAGGTATTCAAAAGAATCATCCAAAGAAGGACCCCACAAAGACCTTGTGCAGTGGAAAAAAACGGTCAGTTTTGCTGAATTTTTAAAGTTCACTTGCTCTCCGAATTTGAAAAGGTGATACAAACAAAAGTTGTAGCTCGTGGGCTGAACTTTTGTCTCAAATTTTTTCATATTTTTTTGAGCTACGAGCTGTGAGCTATGATTTTTTTAGTGGACCCCAGTTTTCCCATGCTATGCAGCCACACTCTCTCTTCCACTTTATCATTTTCCTCTTTCACACACACTTCTCCACTCATCATCCCCATCTCTCTCACCACTCCTCTCTGCACACTACTCACCTTCTCCTCAACCTTGAAGAATAAGAGAAACCATGGTGAACTCATACCTCCCACACACAATTCCATTCAAAAATTGACCACCTAGTCTCATTTTTCCTCCTCCGATTTACCCATATCTATAAAAAAACCACAAAATTCATCCTCTTCTCTTAAAAGACAGCATCATGGTGGTTGATTACTCAGCTTCAATTACCTTGTCTCTCAAGGAAGGTCAAGAGTGGAGAAAAAATGTACCGTCAAAGCTAGTGGACCGTCAACAAGCGTCAAAGTTGGCTCTACTCAAGACACTTGGAGCATCAACCTTGTAAGAAATCCACCTTTTCTTACCTCTTAAGAGTTTTTCTTCCTTATTTGTATCCTACATGGATACTCCCATTGTAAATATTCAATTCCATTTGTAAATTAATACTAACTCTACTAACACTAACCCACTATGAAAGTCCTATCACCTCCATTTCTCTCCTCTCTCTTTCCCCACCAACTTCTTGATAATTCCAAGCAAAAGAAATTAGATAAATTGCTGAAAATCTAACCCAACCATGGTTAGAGGAGTAACCCTAGCCTTCAAAATTGCTATAAAAGGAGGGTGTAGCTAGCATAAAGGGGGGGGAGCCATAAGCAAGAGCACTATGCTATAGCTTGAGAAGCCAAGCTCAACCTCTCTAGAAGGAGCTCTTGAGTGGAAGCTCATTGTCTTATGCATGTGCATGTGTTGTAATAGGGGATTAGCAAGGGAACTCTATGCCATTGTAAGAGAGAGAGTGATCATTCAATTGAGAGTAGGAAATCTATCATTTCTCCTACTAGTGTAAGCCCAACATTTGCTGAATCAAGGAGGGTGGATTTGGACTAAGCTTGGATATTTTGTCTCCCTTCCAACGTGAAGTAATGGACAACAATGATGCGTAAGTGTCTTGGTGTTTTTTGTTAAGTTCTTGATAGCTTGTTCTCTGGTGTTGTCATCAACCTAGCCATAAATCCCACATACTGTAAGAGGGCGACAGGGTGGAGAGGACTCCCCTGGCTTTAAGACAGTGATTGGGGTGGCTTTTCTTGTGATGTGTTGTGGTGAAATTTACGCAAGCTATGTTGAACAAATACTAATTTCACTTTGATTTGTCATGATAGATTTGTAAGAAGGTATTAATGCAACAAGCACCCCCTCCCCCTTTCTCTCTCTTTCTTAAATATATAGTTGTGTTTGCTTGATCATTGCCGATACGTTTCAAAGCAGCCCGAGCACTATCTCTCTCTCTCTCTCTCTCTCTCTCTCTCTCTCTCTCGTGTTTTAGGGTGTGAGAGTATTCCATTGGTGTTAGGGTTAGTGTAAATTCCTTGCTTGTTTGTGGGTTGCTCTAACGATTCTCCTCTTTTGCGTCCTAGTTCGCTCTTAAACTAGGTGGTGCCCCTTGTGTAGTTGGGATTTGGCTGTGGGTTTGGCTGTGGGTTTGTTGTTTTGGTTTGTGTTGTGTTGTGCCCCAGCCCCATTGAGCAGCACGGGAGCCTTGAAGGGTGTCTAGAGGCCACTCTTCTTGTTGCCCGCCCCGGACCGCCTCAGTAGAAAGGGCTCTTTTGAATCGAGTCTCAAAAATGGCTGAGTAACTGCTAAGAACAAGCCAAAAAATGGCTCCACAATGTCGTACCAAAAGGTAGTACCTACAACTCAACGTATATGTAACGATAATTGTTGCTAGTGTAGTAGGATATGTGCACAAACACACCAAAAGATGCAAGAAATTTGTATTGACCTCTCTCGGTGGGGAGTGAAAACCGCTCTCAAAAGAGAATAGTAGCACCACAAGTGCTAGTCACACATAGGACATAAAACTCCCACTGCAACATGAATCTGTCAAAAATAGCCAACTAGGCCAAGCATGCACTCACAGACGCCATACATTTTCCAGAACCGGTATGCCAATAGCAAATCTCTAAAAACTAAAGAGAAAGAGGCAAATCTTATAGTAGTAGACGAGCTCTATGAACCTGTCTCTACTTGTACCTATAAGCCAACATGGTTATGGCAAAACACTCTGAGAAAGTCGATCTCTGAACCACATAAGTTATACATCAATAGCACTCTTGTGTGTGTCAAGAATTGCTCGTCGTGCTACCGATGCCAAAGCCACCAAAGCCGATGCCGTTGTTGATGTGGATGACAAAAATGCTGAAGTTGATGCCAAAAACGAGAGATCTGATGCCGAGGATGCCAAAGCCAAGAGCGTGTATGTGTGAGAAGAGAAACGCTGGGCTGATTTGTACTCGTGCCATAATCAGCCCCTCTTCTCTCTTTTTGATGCCAATACTGAGAGAAAAACTCGTTGATAGCTTTCTCTCTCTACTCTCGCTTCTCTTTGTGCTTGCCAATGCCAATTGTCTCCCTTTCGCTTGTCGATGCTGAAGGTGTGTGCGTGCACGTAGGCTACACACAATCTCTGAATTGAGTGTGTGTGTGTGTGGGGGGGGGGGGGGGGTGGGGGGACAACACACACACTTCTTCTTCTTCTTGCTAGGACTCCTTCTCTCTAGTGCTCATGCTTTTCTTCTCTAAATCTCTTTCTCTCTCTCTCTAGCAGTATACAGAGACTGCAATAGCTGCCAACATTTTTGCTTCAAGTTAACTAGTGCTACCTCTTTGTAGTGCTGCAGTAGAAACTCAAAAGTTTCCAAGGCTATCTTTGCAAGAAAATCAGTGATGCCTTCTGTTTTGCAAAAAAATTCAACATTGATGTAAAGCAAAAAACTCCAGTGCTACCTCTTTGCAAAACAATGCTTGGATTTTCTTGCCCAACACTACTGTAATGCTTCAAAAATCCACTTTGTAGACTATCAAGCCCCCACTAAATCTCAATGAATAACTTTCTCTGTTAAAGCTTTCAAACCTTAGCTTGTTGAGAAGCCCGTGCACACGCTGAGAGCAGATCAAGAGGTGCTGATCTTTGATACCACTTGTGAGTGCTACACGGTAGCATATACATGCGAGTGTGGTGCAATGCAGTAGAGCAAGAGATGGTGTTTGGTGGAGCTCTTGGTGATTGCTGACCGCTCCTTATTCTTCCATATATCCAAAAAATAAGAAATGTGGTTAGTAACAATGGGCGGCCGACCACTTGGCCTGAAACCCAATAGTTAGTTTGGTTCCCATTTGGTTGAGATTAAGCCCGCAACCACTGAGAGCAAACCAAAATTACCTAGAGAACTAGAGGATGGTAAGGGCACACTACGATGGACTTTTTTTTTTTTGGGTTTAAAAGTAATGTTAAAGAAATAGGAAGATTTTGAAGTTGTATTGGATGATGCAAATGTTGAAAGAATTGAAGAAGTACAAGTTTCCTTAAGGAAGAATAAAAATAAACACAAGAAAAGTGAAAGAATTGCACATGAGAAGAGTATGTAGATACATCCTTGTTGTAAATTACATACATACACTATAAGATATACATAAATAGTTTACACCAATCAAGGATTACTAGTTTTCTTCAAAACAAAATTCAATGCTCCTATGATTGGAATTCTAGTATTAGGTCTATTTTTTAGAGCTAATAAGACTCTAATTACCTAGGCATGCAAGGTTATTGTATGCTTGAGATTTGTATACTTATATGTGATGCTCTGCTTTAAAAGGCTATACACGCGATATCAAAGAAAATTATCTGCTTGAGATTGATAACATTAGCATGTAGATGTTTGTTAACCTTCATGTTCAATTAAATAGCACTAAAAATTAGCATTAACTTGGTAATGTTAGTGTTTTAGTTGAATAACTAAATTTAGCATTTGTTTTGTCCTAGTTGGGTATCCTTAGGCCCCTATCACACAGATCTACCCAAACATGTGTGCAATTGATGTGGAAAAATGTGCAAGAGCACTCAATTGTACATATTTGTACTCAGTCAAAGTCGATAGAAACCTTTTCAACCTCAATAAAGTCAATTACACTAAGCTACACTCGATTGCAATTAGTCTAGCATAATGTAGCTATAAATTACCCTACAAGTTCATTTTACCAGCTCCTCACCTACAAGTTCACTTTAGCTTGCTTCAAAATGTAGGCATAGATGATCACATTTGAAGAGAAATGGTAGGTTTGAAATATCTGGTACGTTGTCTAGAAATCACCATTTGAAGCTCTCAAAGGTCTATGGGTCAATGTTTGCTTATAGTGCTTGAAGTTTTTAAAAGAGCTGCTTGGGAGTCGAGCATGGTTTTGGTGGGGTGGGTGGGGGGGGGGGGGGGGGGGGGGGGGGGGGGTCACCTATAATGAATTACCTATTATGTTGCTCAACAAAAGGACATTTTTAATTTCAAACACTGTCACATTTTCACGTAGAGACGGCATTTTTTGGTGAGAAAGATGAGCTTGCTACCTCCACACTGTTTGTCAAGAAAGATGAGCCTTCCACCACTGTAGAATTTGACCTAGTCAAATTCGATCTAGTCATACCATTAATATATTCCATCCACTCCTCATTCTTGGATCATGCCTCCTGAGAATAGAACTTAGATACTTCCTTATTCATGGTAGTCTTTGATTTTAAATTGGACACCTGCAAGAGCACTACAAATCATGCCATGTTTCCTCTTCTTTCACAAACGTACATACATTAAGTTCTAAGAAATTGAATGCAAGAACAAGTTGATATCAAGATGCACCTTGTTTATACAACTTGTGTTCATGTTTCATGGAAAACCGAACAAACTATGGAAATGGGTTAATTTTTCCAATTGGAAAAGGTGCTTATTGGTCGTAGATATTTCTTGTAATAGTGATGATGAATCTGCAAGCGGGTGTCCTCATGCTAGTGTTTGTTGATTTGGCTCAAACAATAGTGTTGAATCAAATATGACCAACTCAAAGGAGAAACAAGTGAGTCCACTTCCATGTTTGATGCTCATATTATCACGTCTCTCAGCTCCATCCGACTTTGCAACTGCCAACAATGTATGTAGGTAATGGTCTCAATCTATGGAGGGTGTTTGGGTAGGTATACAAGCATTATGATAATCAAATTGTTGAGACTTTGATACTTCAAAATTGGTCTTTTACAAACACTGGTCCCATATCCATTTTGTTGGTACTTAGTTGTCAAAATAAGTGCATGGTGATTAACAATGCTGCTACTAAAAACTTTTGTGGTTGTAAAAACTTAAGCAACACTATTTGGTTCAACAAGTTGTCAGATACATTTATATGACGCACACTTTGCCTTTTGGTTTTCAAGCCATTAGTTGGTTAATGTTGTCTACCATGCACGAACTCACAAAATGGAGATTAAAACTTATCATCATTATTTTGCCCTCACATGACATTGAATTATACATGCTCGCCACATGATACCTGCTCTAGAACTCCATAAGTTCCAATTCGAAAAATTTAATAGAGATAACTTTTTAGTCAGCCTGGATTCATCCAAACATCAACCAATGTGTTGCTTATCAACTCATTAATCTTTGGTTTGATTGTACACCGATGATAGTTTTTGTGAGAGGGAAATTTCAAGACAAAAATTTGTAGTATAAATCATGGTATGTTGGCACTAGCTAGTGTAGACATCTCTCTCTCTCTCTCTCTCTCTCTCTCTCTCTCTCTCTCTCTCTCTCCCAATTTCCACCAATCAAGGCATGAAAGCTTTTCTTGCTAATTGCTAATTAGCTCATGAGAGAGCCATGGCATACCTCAGCTAGGTCAATGTTGTGCAAAGCCCCAACCCTCCTTCTCTATGCATGCATTTGCTGCTCTTGGAAGCCCTAGATGGGGCTGCTGCTATCGAATGCCCAAGTTGTTGTTTTCGATGCACCTTGGATGCCCTGCTCCTGTCTATCGATGGGTGGCCTGCCTCGTCTGTCTATGGACACCCTGTTGACCCTGTTGTCACACATGTTGCTAAAGTAAGTGTCCTATTAGCTGCACCAAGGATTTTGAGTTTAGGATATCCACATTGCTCACCTAGTCCTCCAAGGAGTTTTAGTTCCAAGTCTCTTGTCTCGGTGCTTGCTTACTGTAGCACAATCTTTGCCATTGGGAGCATCGTCTTTGACGAATTGCCTTTTAGTTACAAGGTGTTAACCCTCACGCACATTCCTATCACCTACAATGGATGCTGTATTGTTTATTTGGTAGAGTCAGGTACCGGGCTTGTCGGTCCAGTAGGAAAAGGGTAAGAGTAATCGCCAATGAGAGGCGCACTCTAACTGGAACATTCAAGGGATTAGTTGGCTAAGCATGGGCGTCCAAGTGTGAATGGGGTGAGCTCATATAAAAGTAAACTAAACCTAAAATTCACTCATTCTGTCATTTGTGCAATTGAAGAGTGCTCTTGCTCCATCTCCATCTTCTTCTTCTTCACCTCTTTGTGTGTGTGTGTATGCGAGAGAGAGAGAGAGAGAGAGAGAGAGAGAGAGAGAGAGAGAGAGAGAGAGAGAGAGAGAGAGAGAGAGAGAGAGAGAGAGAGAGAGTGCGATCCAGCATTGCGACGATGGCACGGCCGTGGCGAAGCGGTTGAGCGTGGCGCAGCGGCAGGTCCTTCTTCTTCGCGGCGAGGAATCCTCCATGACAGCAAGCATAGATCGGTGAGTGACACACCATCTCCATCTTTGAGATTACTAGTTTAGGCTAGTTGCATGCTTGGAGCCATTTGTGGCTCGCACAGAGTGTATCGGCTAGTTCCTTGCATTGACACGTGCGACAGACGCGCACATTTTTGGCGCCGCTACCGGGGAATGCCATACACTAAGATTGAATGGCACTCTGTGCTTATGTTGTGGTGCAATTTCAATTGTAGGAAAGGTAGGGAAGAAAGGTGTGTGTGTTGAGAAGAAGGATGTTGTTTTTGCTACTGTGTATTTCTTTGTTAATGAAGTTTTGAAAGGTACCGTGTTTTCTCTGTGATAAGGTGTTAGTATTAAGGAAGTTAGTTCTGTGTAATGTAAAGTACAGTAAGTAGGAAGTAGATCTGTTAGAGATAATAAAGTGTGTTAGTGTGTAACAATAGGTGTATTAGTTGTAAGTAGGTAGGTAGAGTGTGTGTGTGTGCTCGAGCGCAGGCCGCGATGACCTTATCCCAAAAACAAAAACAAAATAAAATAAATAAAATAAATAAATATATATTTTTTAAAGGTAGGAGACCCAAGCCCAAGCTCACACTTAGGCTCAGGCCTCAGTCGCCCTTTAAAATTACGTATTTTAGCTTCACACGTAGCTAAAAATCAATTTTTTTGAGGACCAACGGAGCTTCAGGTGACCGAACGTTGTGCTATAAAGCACACCACGACCCTCTGAGTGATACGCTCATTTTGAGCTATCACACACTTTAATAAAAAAATCGATCATTAAAAAACATAAAAGACAAGTGAAAACAGACGCCTACAAAAGTAAGCGGTTAACCTTCGAAGTTATTCGCCGATGCTTGTAGGGTGCCAAAGGCACATGCATCTCCGCTCTGGTCATGTGCTAGAGACGGAGCAACTAGAAAGAATTTTGACTTACGCGAGTTCTCAATATCCATCTACCTTAAGTTTTGTGCCCTCGGCGGGGACCCAAGGTAGTACAAACCAAGACCCGAACATAGCAGCTAGTGACTCTTTCTCTGACTATGACGTCATGGAGGGTTTCCCAATGCCTAATCCCAATAGCTCAAGCCAAGACATGCATGCCATGGGCTTGCAGTCCGGGCCGAGCGTGCTTAGCCGCTTGAAGGAAACCTTTAGTAGAGCCACTCGCTCTGAACATGGAGCTAATGATGTAAATGAAGGGGGTGGGGAAGTAAATTCTCCATTCATGACCAACGTAGACCCTATGTCCTTATATAATGTGCACCTGAATACTTCATTCACTGCACCTCCTGACTCTTTAGAGCTATTCCCCTCCGAGGTCATATTACCCGATGGTAGAAGCCTTACCGAAGTGCAAGAGGTTGAGCGATATATCATTGCGGCTAGGGAAAAGGAAGTCGAGAGCTTACGCAAGGTGGAGCAACGAAGAGAGTTAAAAGAAAAAGCCCCTATGTCAATATCCTTCCTAAAAGAGCAATCGAGTGCTCCTGACTTAGCAACCGCTAAGGGCCAACCTCTAGAAAGCAACATTGCATTTAGCTCAAAGGACACCCCTAGCACCTCAATCCTAGATGGAGTGTTCTTAAATGAGAACTCAAAGTACGAACTAAAAATGAAAACTCTAACCAATCTATACACAGGTCACACCTATCACGTGGGTTGCTTAGATGTCCTATAATCCACAATGGGTGCTATTAGTGTGGAGGATCAACAAGAAAGAGTTTGTGAGGTCATCAATAGGGTTATTGAGCTAGAGGGAAAGAACAAGGGATCCACATGCCTTCGACGGGTCTCATGAGATTCTTGGATATAGGGAAGGCTAAACAACCAAACTTATCGCAAATGGAGACTCCCTCAGTAAGTCCGATAGATCCTCCATCTGTTGTTTAGCTCACCTTTCCCATGAGGACACCACGGCTACCATGCCTACCCCAATGATGGACATGCCGAGAAACACGCCATGGATCTCATTTGTTAGTAAAGCACCGCTACATGGTAGCTCAATGCCTGCAATAGTACCTACAAGTGTGTACCAATCGTATACACCCATGGGTCCTCGTACTCATGTAGTCCCTACCCCTCCCATTGTTTCAACAACCTATGCTCCACAACCACAACACCCAAGTTCTTATTTCCATGGGACCATACCGGCTAGCATTAGCATGTCACATCCGACGTCTACTATGCCTAGGGCCACACAGATGAACTTTGGACAGCCACATGGCACAACACCGTACCAAACGTGGAACCCAAGGGCTTCCTATGCGCCAAGACTAATGCCAATACCCACTCCACATGTAGTCTCTGGAGTGTCTTCACCCACGGTGCCTACTCACTTAGGTGACTTGGCAACATTTGCTCAAGATATTGGTCGATCCATTGCTGAGAATATGCGTAACACGCCTGATAGAGAGCCTAGAAGTAAGGCACTACAAATAGCCAAGCTCACACATAAATTTAGTGGAGACGGGGATGTGAGAAAGCATATCGAAGTGTTTGAACAAATATGCGATTCTCTAGGAGAACACAATGACCTGCATAAGAGTAATGCTTTAAGCCTAACCTTAAGTGGGAGGCACGGAATTGGTATAGAACCCTAAGGGTGGAAGAAAAAACGATTACCCTACTCTTAGGAGACTGTTCTTGAAAGAATACATACGAGAGGGAGTGCTTTGGGGTGTAGTCTCTCAGCTTTAGAAAGCCCAACGAGAGGAAGGAGAGTTGGTGAGAGACTTTATTAGTCACTTGAAGCATTTGAATTCTCGTTGTAATTCCAATGAGTCCTTCAACAATAATCAATTTCTTGATAGATTCATTAGGGGATTACGACATGAGGATATCTACAATGGCCTAATCATTAGAGGTATCACCACTTGGGAAGCAGTCACCACCAATGCGATCCAATTGGAGGATAATTTAATGATTCAAGGAGAAAGAGTGTCTGTTGAACCTAAATCTATTAGCTCGCAAGCATCGGGCATCAGCCAATGACCCTAAAGCCTATTCCTAAGGACCCAAGGATATCTGAGATGACTTTAGCAGATCTCACCAAGGCTATTCAAGAGAGTCTTAGAGACACTCGTACTCCACAAAACAATCATATGTATCCAAGAAGGGAAGCAACAATGGTGCTCAATATGCTATGGACCGCATAGTACCAGTGAATGCCCTACTTTTAGAGTAAAATTCAATGGGAATTGCAATGCTTGTGGAAGGTATGGTCATCAAGCTAAGGATTGCATAGTATTTAAGCGCGCGATGGCCAATAGACCAACCTTAGCATGGACAGACACACCTCGAGTGCCTGCATTGATGCCGGCCCCACCTCTTGAACAAACATCACAACACATGGTCCCTAGGGCCCAAAATGTTTTTCAAACAACACCCTTACCACCTCCAGTGCTAGGACCGCAACCACCACATCTGAGAATCACTTCTGTGAATCAAGTGGATTGTGAGTCATCTATTTCTTGTTTGGAAGTCTATGAGGAAGATGTAGACCCGAATATTGCCTATGGGATGGATGTGCTTGAAGAAAGTCCACAATACTACATGGAGGACTATTGGGGACAAGTGAAACCTGTAGATCAAGTAGCTGCTCTTGCGGCAAGAGGCCAAAATATCAATTACACTGCTAAGAGACCACCTCTTCAATGCTATGAGTGTGGAGGTCCACATTGTGTAGCCGAGTGTCCTATTAGGCTACAAAAGAACGCCACACTAATGCAAACCAATCAAGCGAGCACGTCTACAATGCCAATACTCATGTGTAATCGATGTGGCATAGATCATTTGATTGCCCAATGTCCAAATAATCAAAATGCACTGAAGATACGCCATTAAACTTGATTGAAGTTACCAAGGAGCATTCACAAAGTACACCTGTAGTACCAGTAAACGTACTCACACGATTCATGCTCCAAAAACAAAACTATATTCTTGAGGAAAGAGACACGACATCAATTGCCCAATCTTAGAAAAAGAAGAAAACACGAAGGAAGAGAATGAAAAAAGCAGCGAAGTCAGACCCTAGTTCAAAGACCAACATAGGGACTGGTGCCGACAACCGTACGCTGAAGAGGATTCTGATTCAGGTGAAACCATGGCAACCAAAACGACCACGAAGATAGAAACCAACAAGGAAGATCTTCATGAGCCACAATGGCCAGGATCCAAGAATAAGATAGGAACTTATCCAAACCCTACAGAGGAGATTGAGTGAGTCAAGCAATTAAGGAGTTTGGTAGAAGATACCCAAAGGGATATAGAACCAGCACCTAGGCAGAGCCAGATTACAGACACCGTGTTCCCTACGCGACAACAACCTCACCAAGTCCATAGACCCTTAGCCATACCTAGTGTCATCCAAGAAGAAAGTGACTTAAAGTCATGGGAAAGTGGGCGTACTCACTTCTTGATGGAAAGAATGTTTACAGAGGGACTACCTGATCCTATCGAAGAAATGGAGATCCCATATTTCCCACGTCAAGGGGCTGAAGTCCAAAAGGTGCCGTTCAACAGTGCCAAATTGATGGATTTCATGTCTTCAGAAGTTGGAACCACCATCATGTCCAAACTATATAAAGACCATGAGCTAGTCTCAGCTCTTTGAGCCTTACTCAATGGAGAACTAAAGTTTGGTCTACCACAATTTGCACAGATGGATGGAGCTGGGGAGATGCTAATAGAGGAGGAACACTTAGATCCACAACCCAACCTAGATGAGAACCTTGTTATAGAAATACATGTTAACAAGTTGGGACAATACTTTGAGGGTGATGAATCCAATTCGACCATACCAATCACTACTAAGGGATTAAGTGTGAAGGGAATCCTTGATGGTGGCACTGGGGTTATCATTGTGACTAAAAATTGTGGGGAAACTATGGGAAGACCTCACCTTGCGACCACAACCATAGTAGTGAAGATGGCCAATGGGTCTATTGTTGAACCTATTGGGATGCTAGAAGATCTCAAGATCAAGATCTTTGGACATAAAATAAGAATTACCTTCATTGTTATGGATTTCTCCAAACACACTATGGCATCGGAGATGATATTAGGATGTCCTTTCATGAGGGAAGCAAAAATGGTGCATGACTGGTCTAAAAACCATGTCTACCTGTAGTTCCAAGATTCTGTCATTAGAGTGGATCTTGTAACTGGTCGAGCACATCCTCTAGGAAATAGGTTTATAATTGATCATAGATCTGACACCATAGTTCACTCGGCCCCATTGCAGTATTGTTACACGTGTAAAGCAGACACTGATGTTGGGAAAGATTCTCCTTATATGGATGTACTACCTGGGATGACTCAGTCGGACAATGTGGATTGGGTCTACCTAGCAACAACCATAGACACTTGGGGAAATAGGGGGACGACCTGGGTAACACCTGAGGGGGATGAAATGCCACCACTGTACCCTTAAATATGTTAGAAGCAATGCATATAGCTTCTGACAAGACTCATCCTAATATAACGAAGAAGTGGGTCCCTAAAGCTTCTTTAGCGACCATAGCTAGTGCCAATAAACCGAAGCCTTGTAAGAAACATCCCACTCGCTCCAAGAAATGTAAGGAAACGTAGCGGTGGATTCCTAAATGACTATTGGAAGCCCAAAGCTACTATCAAGGAAATGATCAAATATGGGTGCCAAAACGTAGATTGTGTTCTTACTTGTCACCTAACCCATGTGAGCCCAATTATGTAGCTCCAAAACGAATTGAAGATTGTGGAAAGGAAAAAAATCACGAAATGCTACACACCCGCTCTAGAGCTAGTTTGGGTACCAAAGAAAGAACGATTTGTTCCACTTAGCTCAAGAACAAAGAAGTCAAATGAAGCTTCTTGCTCTTCATGCAGTTTCTATACGGAAATAGAAGCTTTGACACAACCTCCACCCACCATTATACATATCCATACAAACAAGGAAGAGTTTGCACCTCCTGTTGTAAGTTCACCACCTACAACAACGTTGAAAATAAAATCATGGGAGAGTACCTTACCACCCGTGCAACTAGATGAAACGCATAGGGTGATTGAAAACTATTGGTTAAAGCCTTCACCCATAACAACTTGGAACAATTGGTTTCAAAAGGTGACGACATATTTCCAAAAAGTATTATCTACGTAAGGAAGGGGGGAGCGTTTGCTGACATCCATCATTCACTTACTTCCCTCTCAACCTTCCTCCCTGACCTCTCAATCTCCCAATCTTAGAGAATGCATATATAAAGCCTTATACTCACAAAAAAAAATAAAAATAAAGAGCAAGAGCAATTAGCAAACGAGTGTGCACAATAAAAGTCAAAACATTGACCCAAACCTACACATTCACATCCAGTGCACTGAAACAAAAACCTATGTCATCAAACACCTTTGATCCTTATCACTCGAGTGATGGAGGGTAGGTAGGATTAGTACCAGGAGTGTTTCTGTTTTAGAGTTTACTAATTAGCAAAGTTCTTTTTTCCCACTGATGTGCCTCCTAGAGGCATTCTTTGTGTTTCCTCGTGTGTACACGAACATGTTGCAGTTGTTAGGATTTGGACCTTCATGGAATCTTTCTCTCGTTCACACTTCAAATCAAGCGCGACCATCAACACAAACATGTGTTTCTTGTCCATTAGCATCGCCCCTTATCTTTTTGCATCCATGTTTGTCTGCTTTAATTGTGATTGGTAGCGTAATATTTAACGCATTTGCTTAGTATCAAACATTAAATTCAATGTGATTTTTGTCCTAATCACTTGTCTAGGTTTAAAATTCAAGCAGTCCGACTAAGCTAGTTTGACCAAGCTAGGTGTTAGAGATCTTCTCTTAATACCATGGGGAATGCCTTCCTAATAATCTATGGTTACTTAGGTTCTTAATCCGATTTAGGCAGCATTGTGTGCAATGTACTAGGGCTTTCTAATGGGCTTAGTCCCTATTGATCTTTAGCTTATGTATTATAAAGGGAGTTTACTAGTGTGATGAGCCTGAGGAGGGTAACAGTGTTATATGACCCCCCAAAGTTACAAAATTAAAATGCTGAAAACGAACAAACAAAAAAATCAAAGTGCCACAATGTGAAATCTTAAGCTGGAAGAGAAACCTCAGCTTGATTTGGTACTCCACTCATATGTATCACCTATGGTACTAGAGCCCTAGAGATTCATAGTGTGGGCGCTTTTCCTTGAAAAGAAAAAAACCCAAGGCATACAAAATAAGCACACGCATCAAAATTGAAACAATGTGAAAAGACTTTGGGGGGTCAAAGAAAAGAAAATAAGTCAGGCAATGATTTCATGAGAAATTTCTTTTATCGTAGCTTAACTACAAGGTCTTCTAGGTATAGCCTCTAGTCAGCCCTCGGACATAAAATACTTGGCTCTCGCGATTAAACAACTTAATTGACCAGAGAAAATTGAGAAGTTTGCCAATGGTATTAATAGTCGATCTTTACTACCTTTCGATCGTTAAATTAGCGCCCAGACTTGTTTAATTTTTTATATTTACAATTGTTTATGCGTTTGATTATATTTGCAATTTAATGTTTATCGCGCTGACAAATGGGTAAAATTCTGTTACCAATCAAATTGTTTGCTTACAATTGCATATGCTTTTAAAATGTATATGAGAATGCAAATACTGTGCCAATTTTGTTTGATTTTGCAGTGTGACTGAAGAAGGCTAAGGACATTCATCTCAAATGCTCTTCCACTTCAACGAATGAGCTTCAACTCAATAGCTTTTGAGGACGGAATCTACATCAGGAAGGGGGGCATGTTAACCCTCACACACATTCCTATCACCTACAACGGACGCCGTATTATTTATTTGGTAGAGTCAGGTACCGGGCTTGTCGGTCCAATAGGAAAAGGGTAAGAGTGATCGCCGATGAGAGGTGCACTCTAACTGGAACATTCAAGAGATTAGGTAGCTAAGCATGGGCACCCAAGTGTGAATGGGGAGAGCTCATATAAAAGTCAACTAAACCTAAAATTCACTCATTCTTTCATTTGTGCAATTGAAGAGTGCTCTTGCTCCATCCCCATCTTCTTCTTCTTCACCTCTTTGTGTCTGTGTGTATGCGAGAGAGAGAGAGAGAGAGAGAGAGAGAGAGAGAGAGAGAGAGCATTGCAACGACGGAAAGGTAGCGATGAAGCGGTTAAGCACGACGCAACGGTGGCTCTGTCTTCTTCGCGACGAGAAATCCTCCACGACAACAAGCATAGAGCGATGAATGATGCACCATCGCCATCTTTGAGCTTACTAGTTTAAGCTAGTTGCGTGCTTTGAACCATTTATGGCTCGCACACAGTGTATCGATAAGTTCCTTGCATTGACATGTACGACAGACGCGCACACAAAGACATTACTAGGTCTTTTATTTTTCTTTAATTTATAGTTCTCTTAAAAAACCTTAGGTTTAAAGTATTCCCACCAAGCCTGCCAAAAAGACTTTTCCTAACCAAACAAAAGACGGATACAATTAAACTTTTATAGTTTTTAGGTCAAAATTTGAAGCATGTGTCGACATGTGCACTAAGACTCATAAAATACTTGGCCTTATCTTTGCAATTATGATTGATTTGAGGGATGTCAATGTTGTCGCTATTGAAATGGTTGTTAGTGCCATGGTTGGAAGCCACGTAAAATTGAGAATTACTTGGGAACATCACCGTCTGTGGCTCAGCTTACTCTCAAGCCACAAAGTTGGGTGATGGTGGATCACTCCAACTTAGCATTGCTTCTTGATTGGAATGTGTTCTTTTGGAAGGACGTTGAATGCAATATATTCACAACATGGGTAGAGGGTAAAAATCTCTTTATTCCGTTTAGAAGATGTGAGATGAAGGCCTTCTCTCCAAATGCAATGTTTATCTTCACATCTTGAAGCACTTCAAAAATGACTATATCGCAGTCATGGGGCCTCACCACACATTTTCTCTCTCAGGTAGTCAATTTTGAGTTCTATGAAGTCACGAACTATGTTCTTGAATAAATTGTTTTCCAATAGATGGAAAGGGAAGGTATTTCATCAAATGCGATCACTTATGCTTGCACCTTGATGGCATATGGCATTATGCAAGACATTGTCATGGTTGACATAACTCATGCTGAAATTTCTAGTCAGAGGTTGTTGGAGAAATATGTCTTGCTTTGCTGGTCCTTTTATCGATATGTATGCACATTCATGAAAGTAGAAAAACTTAATGATGAGCTTTGGAACGAACCAATCTACTAACATACTATGGCGGAAGCTTTCCTATGCCACGTGTCGAGTTCTGTGACGTGAAGGAGTGCGAAAAAAAAAATGAAGGCTGCGAATATAGCGCTGGTGGTGGCTCTGGGTAGCTTTGAAGTACGCATTGAAGTACAACCGGTGGCGGAAGGGAACCTCAGTAGCCACTACCTCATTAGCACCTCATGAACGTAGTCTTTCCCTGCTCTGCGTGAAGTATGAGAGAGAGAGAGAGAGAGAGAGAGAGAAGACGCAAGAGGCTCGAAGCCAGCTTGGTACGTTTCTCTCTGTCATGCTTTTCATGTCCAACGCTCTCGCTCTCTCTCTCTCTCTATCTCTCTCTCTCTCCCCCCCGGCGACTATGCATGGGCTGAGGGTACTCTCTCTCTCTCTCTCTCTCTCTCTCTCTCTCTCTCTCTCTCTCTCTCTCTCCCCCCCCCCCCCCCCCCCCCGACGGCTATGCATGGACTGAGGGTACTAAGCAGTCGGCAGCCAACAGATTCGAGGACGCATGACTGAGGGTACTAACAAGCAGTCGGTAGCGGAGGGACCGTAACAGATTCGACGAGGACGCATATGCATGGACTGAGATGACAAGCCCGACTGCAGCCTTCATTCGCGAGGGCGAGGAGGGGCCGTGCATGCAGCCAAGGACGAGGAGGGGGTGGCACCCGTTGCTAGGCCAAAGCCCTCTCTCTCTGAGTAGTCCTTTTTGCCTGCTTCTTTGTTGTCCAGCTGCAGCATGCTGCGTCGGCCCCCTGCCTTGCTCATGCTGTCAGCCCCATGCCTTGCTTGCTGCGTCGGCCCCCCGCCTTGCTCATGCTGTGTCAACCCGCCCCACGCCTTGCTTGCGAGCCATTAGCTTGAGCACATGAAGGCCTTCCATCCGGCCAGTGCCTCATATACAGGGGTGTGAGAGAGCCGTTGTATTGCTGGTCGACCGGTAGAACTGCCTCTGTACTGCCTTTGCTGGCCAACTCTTTCACCTCCAAGGTCACGAAGGACTGCCTCTCCCGCCATGCCTCTCTCCAAGGTCCCGAATGATTGCCTCTCTCGACACGGCTGCCGTCTTCATGTGCTCTAGTCTCCCGCCATGCCTCTCTCCAAGGTCACGAATGACTGGCTCTCCCTATTTGCCGGCTGGAGGTTGGTCTCCAGCCTCATGTGCTAAGTACAAGAGAGAGAAATGGATTGACCAGCGTGGAGATGGAGAGAGAAAAGGGCAGCCGATTGCAGCATGGACAACGTCGGTACCCTCATCCCTCTCTCTCTCTCTCTCTCTCTCTCTCTCTCTCTCTCTCTCTCTCTCTCTCTCTCTCCCTCCACAGGTCAAAGAACAAACTTGGTGGCGAGTCTTTTACCTTAGTTCAAATTGAAGACAAGTCCTCTCTCTCTCAGTCGTCCTTAATTTTGCATGGAAAACATACAATAGGGCGCATCCAAGACAGAAAGGAGTCTCACACTATGTAGCACAGTTCGGCCAGCTGCAATGGGGTTTAGAGTGTAAGGTTTCGCATTTAGGGTTTACAGAGTGCTCTAGCATGCCCTCTGTTGCTTGCATTAGCACATGATCAAAACACTAAATTGCACAGTAAATATGCGATGAGCTCCATGCATTCTCTGATCTCCAAAAATTTAGGAATGTAACTTTCTGTTAAAAGTTAAAACACTCTAAGAAAAACAATACGTCCAAGAAGACGTACCTGTATGAAGCATAGAACGCTCAAGTCTGCAAGTTAAACCATACACAAAAGAAGAACAAATAAATACAACAGTTTGTTAGGGTTTTCGAAATCCGTTGGGTGTTCAATGCCCATACCACTCACCTAAAATTCTAGACTATCATTACCCCCACTCTCTCACGCTTTTTTTATTGTAGAGATAGGCAAGGTTAACGCTGTCGTTTTTATTGTAGAGACAACAACGTGTGCAAGCTGAGGCGAGGTGTGAAGCTCAACCAGGTCGCTCATCAGGTAAATATTTTTGTCCAGTTTTAATTTTTTTTGGTTAATTTTTTATTTATTATCATTTGTTTTTTCACTCAAAGAGAGAGAGAGAGAGAGAGAGAGAGAGAGAGAGAGAGATTTTTTGGTTAATGTTTTGGTTAATGAAATGAAATGAAATCAAATATAACTAGGTTATGAAATGGAATGAATTTAAAAGACCAAAATGAAATGAAATGATTTGTTAAAATTAATGCTAGGCCAAAATGATCGAGATAGGGAGAAAGAAATGAAATAAAATGAAATGTTCTACTAATCATTACAATTAGGTCAAAAGGGCAAAATAACCTATGAGACCAAACTCTTATAAAAAATGTGAAGAGAGAGAGAGAGAGAGAGAGAGAGAGAGAGAGAGAGAGAACGAAGTCGAATGAAAAGAGATGTTATATTGACGTCTTCAAAAGGCTAAAATCAACTATGAGTCCAAACTCTTACAAGACTGTGAATCTGATACCATGTATGGGTGCTAAAAGACTAGAAAATACTACTACTACTACTAGAATCCATCCTCATTTGCACTCTAGATATCAAGAGAGTATGGCATGAAATGTTCTACTAATGTTTCCAAAAGGCCAAAATGATCTATGAGACCAATTTGTTACAAAATTGTGAATGTTTTGACCTAAATCTCGGTGCATTAGGTTATATTAACGTCTTCAAAAGGCCAAAATCAAAATTAACGTCCAGACTATTACAAAACTGTGAATCTGATACCATGTGTGGGTAAGTTAGGTTAATGTTTTGGGGTAAATTAGGTTGAGGTTAATGAAATGAAATGATTTCTTAGATTAATGCTAGGTAAATTCACGAGAGAGAAATAAATAAAATGGACCTATGCCGACCAAACTCTTACAAAAATGACAGAATGAAATGAAATGATTTGTTAAATTAATGCTAGGCCAAAATGATGGATGAGACCAATTTGTTACAAAATTGTGAATGTTTTGACCTGAACTTAGGTAAATTAGGTAAAAAGCCAAAATAACCTATGAGACCAAACTATTACAAAAAATGTGAAGATACTAGAGAGAGAGAGAGAGAGAGAGAGAGAGAGAGAGAGAGAGAGAGAGAGAGAGAGCTAGAGAACGAAGTCGAATGAAATGAGATGTTATATTGACGTCTTCAAAAGGCTAAAATCAACTATGAGTCCAAACTATTGCAAAACCATAAACCTGATACCATGTCACCATGTCTGGGTGCTAAAAGACTAGAAAATACTACTAGTACTACTAGAATCCATCCTCATTTGCACTCTAGATATTGAGAGAGTATGGCATGAAACTTGTTCTACTAACGTTTCCAAAAGGCCAAAATGATCTATGATCTAGGTAAATTAGGTTATATTAACGTCTTCAAAAGGCCAAAATCAACTATGAGTCCAAACTATTACAAAACTGTGAATCTGATACCATGTGTGGGTGCTAAAAGACTAGAACAAAAATACTACTACTACCACTCCTAGAATCCATCCTCATTTGCACTGTAGATATCGAGAGAGTATGGCTCAAATCCTCTGTTGTACTCTTTGCTATGTAGTCCCATAGCTACATAGCTCCTGTGCTTGATCGAGAGAGAAATAAAATGAAAGGAAATGGTATATTAATGTCTGGGCCAAAATGACCTATGGGACCAGAGGGTTACAATGTGTTGAATCTGATACAAAGTCAGAGTAACAAAATGAAATGACAAAATGATAAAATGATAAGATAAAAGTACTATGGGATCCTAAGCTGGTAGGCGTGAACTAAGACAAAAGCGTGCGTGCATGCACGCGCGCGCGCGCGAGAGAGAGAGAGAGAGAGAGAGAGAGAGAGAGAGAGAGAGAGAGAGAGAGAGAGAGAGAGAGAGAGAGAGAGAGAGAGGGGGGGGGGGGGGGGGGTTGGGGAGAAAACATACACAGACACACATAGAGAGATAAAGAGTTGAGAATGAACTGATTTTGAAGGGTACTTACACACATACATGCGTGCATGCTACACACCCACACACACACACACACACACACACACACACACACACACACAAAAGAGAGAGAGAGAGAGAGAGAGAGAGAGAGAGACATAGGGAGAGGTAAATGTGAGTAACAATTCCATCCAAAGATGTAGATTTTAATGTCATAGAGAGGGTTTTCAAAGATCTCGGGCAAGATTTAAATGCCTAGAGCAATTCCAATAGATTCTTGCGTAGTCTTGAAAATCAAGGCATGATACTCAAAAGGCAATCCCAAGAGAGCCTTCATACTGAACCAAGATGGTATCTTTGTCTTCACCCTAATAAGGAAGACTTTTTTAATGTCCTATCTATGGAAGTATTAAAGGATCTATCTAATGATAGGCCCTCCAAATCTGTCTATGCTATTCCAATGATAGTTAACATAATAAGTTTATCACTCTCATACGAATAGTTTCAAAAGATCCCAAGGATATTATAAGTGCCCTGTTGTAAGAAATTCAAGAGGGAATTTGGAAAATCAACATCTTCTTCTTAACAATAAGATAAAACACATGATTGTTCTATACATCATGCCGAGTTTGATAATTGTGGGAGGAGATGATGTCCCAAAGAGGCAAGGACTGATCTATTTTCCATATGATGCGAACTGAGGGTTTCTCTCTTAATGCATTTACATATGCATTACAGTGCAAAATAATCCATAGTTTGATCACCAAAAGGTGACCACATGGATAGAAGATCACATGAAACCATTATAGATTTCAGAAAGGGTTGGATAGAGAGAATAACACGTGTGATTGAAAGATCCAGTACTGCTTTTGGAACCCTACAAATTTTAGATATAGAGTGAAAGTGTGTGTGTGTGAGAGAGAGAGAGAGAGAGAGAGAGAGAGAGAGAGAGAGAGAGAGAGAGAGAGAGAGAGAGATAGAGAGAGAGAGAGGGAGATGGAGAGGGGGAAAGAGGGATGGGAAACATACCTAGAAACATACTTATTTAAAGAGACATCATTTGTAAAGTCAAGTTTTGTGGATGAAGTCCTAGAGCAACTACACTTACAATGTGTCTCTTTTTTTCTTAGGAACTTTATGGCACCTAGGGTATCTGCTGAATGTTTTGGTCATGGATTGGAAGCGATGGAGATAGTAATGGATCATATAATGATTCACTACTCTCCAGAAAAAAAAGCTGACTTCTTTCAAAGCATTGTTCGAGGTTTCTTTCCGGGTGTTACTATAGAAGAAGCTTGGAGAACCTACGACCGCACTTCCATGACTCGAGATGGGACACCCTTTCACCAGGTGTTTGTCAGAATCCAGAATGATCCCAGTCAATGGTTTCGCAACCTACGCCTTTTGTAGATTCGAGTAAAGATGGGATACTCAGATGCCCTCTACCTTGATTCTGAGTTAAGTTGTTGTTCTATATCTGAAGTTTATAGCAAAATTAATGCGCTAAAGAGCATTGTAGGATCTGATAAGATAGAGAATCATAAGGAGCCTATTTTCAAGCGTCCCAGTGCTAAACGCCCTTTTCCCATTTTCAAATGTAGATGGGGTTGATCATGTATTGAGCAAAACTTTTATCTACTGAACAAAAGTGATTCATGAGCATTTTGGTTTGTTTTCCACTTCTCATGCAATCCTTTGTTGTTTTTCACATCTAGATAGAGATGATGTATTTTTTTGATTCTAAAATAGCAAGCACTTAAAAAGTGAATATTCTACGAGGGTTACTTTTTAATTTACAAGCATTCAAACCTTCTCTTTGGTTGTCACATTTCTCTCTGCAACCACTGTAGTTTTTTGTGTACAGTAAAATGGAGATTAGTTGTGCCATCCCATTGGCTATTGCAACCAACGGCTTGATATCTTCTGGGATAGCTGTAAGTGCATCAGCGGGTGAAGAGGAGATACTGTCATCTCTTCCTACTATTCGCAATGTGCGTGCAGCAAAGAGAGAAGCTCGAAATGTCGGGAGGAATAGTGCACCTGTTAATGAACGGGAGATACTTTCATCTCTTCGTATTCGAAATGTGCGTGCGGCAAAGAGAGCAGCTCAAAATGTCGAGTGGAATTCAAAGAAGCAAATTATTGAAACCTTGCTAGAGATCAAAGCCTCCTGCAATAGGATGGAGACAATGCAAACCAATGTCTCGGATGTGGTTGAAACTTTAAGCTTTGCGTTGGAGATTGAAAGTGGGATACTATGGAAATTGCGAGAAGAGACAAAAGCATCAAACTTGCAGAGATTAGAGAGTGAGGCATACATGAGAGAGAAACTTTCCAAAGTTGAGGATTCTCAAAAGATGATATTGGCATCTATTGAGAATCTTTGAAAAGAGGCTTCGCGGAGTCAACGTGAATCAAAAGGACGAATGCAAGACAATAATCTACGACAAATCGTGCCAGGATTGAGAAGTATTGTCAATAAGCTTGGTGCTTTGACAAAGGTTCAAGGTTCAAGACTTTCAGATATCCGAGCTACCTCAAATAAATTAAGTGCTTTGGCTAGATTAGTTCGACCAAAGCAGCGTCAAGTTTCTCAACGACCTAATCCTACTAATGGTAGAAATATGTAATGTTTTGTTGTATTTTCATCAAACTGTTATTTTTAGTTGAGTCAAGCCATTGTGTCAAATGTATTTCGTCCTACTTATGATAGAAATATGTAATGCTATGTTGTATCTTCATCAAACTATACTTTTTAATTGAGTCACTATCAATGTGTCAAATGTATTTAGGTTAGAGGATATAGTTTGATGTCCCAGTTTATATTGATTTTTATTATGCATAAGGATGTTCTTTTAGTGACAAATCCAAATTATATGATATCTATTTGCACCTGATTTCATAGATGGTATCTAGACCACATATATTATCACCTGGTCATGCACGACGTAGTCGACTGTGTGATGATTCGCGAAAGGCGAGGCGCCAAATAGCACGAGAGAGAACAAGGCATTCACTACAAAGTACTATTGGAACTTTATTGGAGTGCAATGAAAGGCAAAGCATGCATGATGTACATGAAGGAAACTCTGAAGCCATGAATGTCAGGACAACAATGAACTTAGTAGAGGGAAACTATTCTAAAGTAGAAAAGCGCTGTTTGTCCATCCGCTTTGAATATCCAGCATCTCTCCTTTTACATCACAAGTCTATGGCACCAGTTCTATCCAAAAAGTGTGTGTTGCACAACTTAGGAAGCTTAGATTATGTTTGCTCCAAATGTGGAGCAAAGGCCTGGAAGGATGAAGGAAAGACTATCCAAACATTTGTGGGTAAATATTGCTGCTCTGATGGAAAAGTCCAATTACTTCCTTTGAATGAGCCACCAAATGAATTGAAAGATTTGATGAGCTCAACCACAACAAGAAGTAGACAGTTCTTACAAAACATTCGAGCATTGGCATTTGTGTCTCTTGGTGCCCATATCGATGAGACTATTAATTATGGTGGGAGAGGTGTATACACTTTTAAGGTTCATGGCTCTGTCTATCATAGTATTGGTTCTTTAGCGCCAGCCGAAGGACAAAATGAAGTCCCACGCTTTGCACAATTATATTTTTTTGATACTGATCAGGAGTTGAGCAACAGATTGCATCATGTTTCAAATTTAAATCGTAGTATTCTAGAGTGTTTACAGGTGATGATGCATATAGTAAATCCTTATGCAAATGCTCTATGATCTGCTGCTTCTTTGTCTGGAGATGCTATTGTACCCAATATGAGGATGGTTATTGCGGAGAATCGTTGTGATGGTTGGCAATATCTTGCTCCAAGGGGTTCTGAAGTTGCTGCAATTATGCCAGGACAAGGAGATGGTAGAAATATTGGCTATCGCGACATTGTACTGAATTTTCGACACGGGGGTTTGAAAAGAATCTCCAGCATGCATCGAGCTTACATGTCCTTATTTTATGTTTTATTATTTCCAAGTGGAGAGGATGGGTGGCATCTTTATTTAAAGACTACCGATGGAAAAAAATTGAGTCAAAAGCAATATTATGTCTTTCGCTTACAAATAAGAGATGATACTGTGGAGTGTCTTCTTCGAGGAGGTAGGCTATTACAACAGTATGCCGTGGATGCTTATAGTACTCTAGAGGAGTCACGGCTTTTGTGGATGCGAAATAACCAAAAAACACTCCGTGGTGAAGCGTACCAAGGATTGGTTGACATGGTTGAGGCTAGAGATGGCTTAGAGAGGGCTGAAGGTCAAAATGTTGGCCGTAGAATTGTTTTGCCTTCGTCTTTTGTTGGAGGTCCTAGATATATGTGCCAACTATTTCAAGATGCAATGGCAATTGTTCGTAGTAGGGGAAACCGAATCTCTTCATCACATTCACATGTAATCCACGATGGAAGGAAATAGATGATGCATTACTACCTGGACAAAGTGCTGTTGATCGTCTTGATCTAACTATACGAGTGTTTTATCAGAAGTTCCAAGATATGATGCATTTACTTATCAAGAAAGCCGTATTTGGGGAGGTGATTGGACATGTTTCAGTGATTGAGTTTCAGAAGAGAGGTCTTCCTCATGCACATATATTGTTGATACTTGCATCCGAATATAAACCCATAGATACATTACACTATGACAAGTTGGTTTGTGTAGAGCTCCCTGACAAGAATGTGTTTCCAGAATTATTTGATGTAGTGAGTCGTTGTAATGTTCATGGGCCATATGGTCCTTTGAACCCACGTTCTCCATGTATGGTTGATGGTAAGTGTAGATTCAAGTTTCCACGAACATTTTCTACTTCTACAAATGTAAACGAAAGTGGATATCCTGTGTATATGAGGAGAGATGATGGAAGGTTTGTTACGTCTAAAAATTACAATTTAGATAATCGTTGGGTTGTTCCTTACAGCCCTCTCTTATCACTAAGATACCAAGCCCATATTAATGTGGAGATTTGCTCAACTGTCACTGCCGTGAAATATCTTTATAAGTATGTCTACAAGGGACATGATTGAGCCACTGTTGTCCTTCAAGATGGTGAAGGAGCTACTGATGAGATCAAGAGTTATCTCAATGCACGTTATGTTTTTGCATCTGAGGCTATGTGGAGAATATTTGGCTTCGACATTCATAGTGAAAGGCCAGCTATTCAACGATTGCAAGTACACCTTCCATTGCAGAATATGGTCACATTTTAAGATGGTGATGATGTATCACATTTGCTAGATAATGAGCAAAATAGAATAACTACCTTGACAGAATGGTTTGTTGCAAATCAAAATTATCCTGAAGCAAATAGCTTCACATATACTGACTTTCCAAATGGTTGGGTATGGAATAAAAGTCGAAAGGCATGGTCTCCACGACAACAGGGTGTTTCTATTGGAAGAATGTATAATATTGTCCCTACTGCTGGTGAGGTTTATTACCTACGAATGCTTCTCAATATTTGCAAGGGATGTAAGTGTTTTGAAGACTTGCGTATGTATGATGGTTACGTCTATGATACATATAAGGAAGCATGTATAGCTAGAGGATTATTGCAAGATGATGAAGAAAGGTCAATTTGCCTCCAAGAGGCATCTTTTTTTCAAAATGGAATGTAGTTGAGATAATTGTTTGCAATCATATTAGTCTTTTGTGAGCCTCTTCATCCGGCTACTCTTTGGGACAGGTTTTGTACTGAATTTTGTGAGGACTATGTTTATGCCCTAAGGATGCGTATTTCAGATGCAAGTGTGCGATTTGATGTGGCAAAAAATCAAGCATTTCTTCATATAGAATGCTTTTTGCAACAACATGGCAAGAGGCTTTGCGATTATATGTTGCCTGCAATAGACTCAACATTGGTATCCTTAAGTGAAAATGGTGCTATGGCTGAAGAAACAATGTTCAATGTTGATGAACAGTGTAGTATAGTAGATTGTATGGAAACTTCCTTAAATGAGGATCAGCGAGATGCTTATCACCACGTGCTACAAGCTGTTGACACACATTCAGGGAAGGTATTTTTCCTAGATGGTCCTGGTGGCTCAGGAAAAACTTACTTATATAATGCACTTCTTTCATGAGTGCGAGGAAGTTGTAGAGTTGCTCTTGCATGTGCATCCTCGGGTATTGTAGCTTTGCTTTTGAGTAATGGAAGAACTGCTCATTCTAGGTTTAAGATACCTTTGGAGCTTCACTCTGAAGAAACTTGCAATATAAAGGTAAATAGTCAACTTGCAGAACTTCTAAGGAATGCAGCTTTACTTATATGGGATGAAGCTCCCATGACACATCGCTATGCGTTTGAACTAGTGGGCAGAACTTTAAGAGATATTATGCAACGAGATACTTTGTTTGGTGGAAAAGTCGTTTTGCTTGGAGGTGACTTTCGACAAATACTACCTGTTGTACCAAAAGGTAGTCGTACAGACATTGTAAATGCTTCGTTGTGTCATTCTCACATATGGAAATACACGAAGATACTGAGGCTTTCCAAAAATATGCGTATAGTTGATTGCGGTTCAAATTCACTTCAACAAAGTTTTTCCCGTTGGGTGCTTGATATTGGCAATGGGGTTATGGATGATGGAGGAGACTTAGACAGAGTCAAAATACCTTCACACATGATGCTTCCAGGAAATAGTTTTGGCAGGTCTCCTAAGCTTTATATATGGAGATTTGTGTCATTTGCAAGATCATGCAACTTTTTTCAGAGATCGAGCAATACTTTCTCCACAGAATAAAGAGGTGGATTTAATTAATGACTATGCATTGCAAAGAATGCATGGAGATTGCAAAGAGTATTTGAGTGCAGATTCAATTTGTATGTCAGAGGAAAACACACATTTGTACACAATTGAATATCTGAATAGCCTTACTCTTGGTGGTGGTTTTCCACCTCATGCTTTAGTCTTGAAAGAAAATGCTCCTATCATGTTGCTGGCAATTTGGATCCAAGACGTGGATTATGCAACGAAACTAGATTGATATGCAAGCAATTTCATCATAAGGTAATTGAGGCAGAGATAGTTACAGGATCAAATATTGGAGAGAGAGTTTTTCTTCCAAGGATTGACTTTATTATTGGAAGCCATCAGGGGCTTTCATTTGAAATGAAGCGTCGTCAATTTCCAATCAGGCTTGCTTTTGGGATGACTATCAACAAAGCACAAGGGCAAACACTTGGAATTCTTAGTCTATATCTTGAGTCTTCGATCTTCTCTCATGGACAGTTGTATGTGGCAATGTCACGTGTACGAAGTGCAGCTTCTATGAGGATTGTTGTCAATACTAAAAACACTCAAGCGGAGTGTTACTACACTCAAAACATTGTATTTAAGGAAGGATTACAACTAGCGAGCTCATAACAATAAGTTCAAATTGACATTGTGGCTCTCACTTAAAGTCAGACACACTTGATGTTAAATTTTATTCATATCTCTTAGATCAAAGTATTTCCCACAGATGGATCCTCGACGCAATCCCTCCTATGTAGTGGGTCACATCACTGAATTCATTCGAGGTATTTATCTTCTTTTTTAAATTAGTTTATTATTAACTTGACCTATTATTTTCTTGAGAAGATTGTCTTATACATTGACTTACTCTGTTGAAGATCCACCGCAATGGAGGGGAAGAGTTCCTGCTATGTTTTTGGTGATCTTATTTGATCAAACTCATATTATATTGTAAGAGTTTTTATATATGATATATTTGTAGTTTTAAGCTTTTATTGCTCTACATAATTCATGGATTCCTTTGCAGAGATCACTCCCATCGAGGTTTTATCATCGTAGGTGTTTATGAAATGCTATACTTAGGTAGAGATATGTTCTTGGATATTACCATGTTGCCTTTTCTTCGAACCACGAGCATCGTCAAATTCAAGTTAATATTTGGTTTGTGAGTGATGAGAGGCCAGTCAATGCACAACAGGTGGGGGTTGCTGGAGACCGCACTATACCATATCGATTGAGGATATTTACTCAAGTTGAAACACCACCCCGTATCTTGCAAAATGTATACAACATAGGTCCTTGGACTTATAGAATCCCTAACCTGGTCTCTCGAAGGCTACACTTTGAATGACTATTTTTTATTGTCTCTTTGTGAAGTTGTGAAATTTCAAAGTCTTTTGAATTGCTTTCATCTCTCTCTCTCTCTCTCTCTCTCTCTCTCTCTCTCTCTCTATCTTAAATCCTTCACTAAAACAAAAGAAAGAAGGACATGATTCTCTACGGCATGATCGTCAACTATACTTTTTAATCTATTTCATATTTGTTCCTCTTAAACTTCCAAATCTGTGCTGTTAGAGCAGATAAAGAATGGCACGATACATCATGGTTTCGTACACCCTCAATGATGTACCTACTTATATTAGAGGTATGTAAATGTAAAATCTTATCTTTGTTACTTAATTTTACCACGAATGAGAACTTATTGGCCTTTATTTGTATGTTTACACGTATAACATTTTTTCTAGATACTCCATTGTGGAGGGGTCCTGCACATCTGAGGATATTGTTCATATTGTCGAGGATTTTGAGATCCTTCGGTGCGTATAGCTTGAACTTGAATCCATATGACATTAAATGTGTTGTTACTTTTTATGTCTGAATGGTTGGTTGTTATTTTCATTGCAGGCTTCAATATTATTGCAGACATTCTGTCTTGGCATTATATGAAGCACGATATTTTAGAAGTGTTGTAGGTTATTATCACATAGAGTTTGATATAGATGATATGCGAATAACTGTACGAGAGTTAGGTATGCAACGCCCTCTCAATTGCAACTTTTCATACGGTCCCTATGGAGTGAATGAATGGATGTTTAGAATCTATTCTTTGGATGAATCACCTCGACGCCTGGGTCGCAGTGTTCGACATGTCGGACCTTGGATCTTGAGAGTTCCAAGTAGAGTGTGTCGTAGGCTCAACTTCTCTAGATGATCGAACACTTTGATCCATTGTTTATGCATTCTAAGTACCATATTTTTTTAGTTACTGTTGGCTTAATCAAGTGGGTTTTTATCTACTACATAGGTTAATGTGTGTGTGTGTGTGTGTGTGTCTGTGTGTGAGAGAGAGAGAGAGAGAGAGAGAGAGAGAGAGAGAGAGAGAGAGAGAGAGAGATTTGCGAATTGCTAATGTAGGTTAACATGGGTCATGATGTATTGGCTATTCTCCCAATACATATAAGGATGCTTATATATTTGAAAGTTAAGGAATAGTACATTTGTCAAGGATATGGGACATGGTGTTGGTGGCATCATTGGGTGTATTCGTATGTTGATGGGTGATATGGAAATTGTGGACGGTTAAGCATTACAATATGCAAAGTGTCACAAATATTGAGCGAAATAAAATTGATGAGACTCCTACAAGAATTACATATGGTTGATATTTATTACATCAATGTTTGTGGTTGTGATATTTAATTGCGAAAGATATATCACAATCACAAATCTTACATTTCGGATGAAGAGTTTCAAATTTTGAAACTAATTGTGAAGTTTATCAATGTGGTATATTGGAGTGATCCTCATCTGTCCAGTTATAGAGTAGAATATGAGTCGTTGTAAACAAAAAAATTGAGGTTGTTGTAAAGACTTTGAACTAATGAACCTCTTGACACTTTGGCAAGACAATTAGTAATTGAAGTGTTCGTATTGCGCTTATACTTTTTTAAAGTGTTTAAGTGGCCATGTTGATCATCTCTCTCTCTCTCTCTCTCTCTCTCTCTCTCTCATTTTAAGCTTTGAGTACTAATGTTGTCTTCTTTTCTTGCAGCCAATTAAATGGCCCACAAAATTGTGAATATTTTTCCAAGTGTAAAATTTTTTATTGTTGATGCCTTTGAAGAAAATTTGTTACCTGCTGAACGGGGATGGCAATGGGCATGGGAAGTGATTGAGAAAAACTACACTGTTTGGGGATCATATGTAGATGAAGAGTTGGACATGATTTACATCAAGTTGCTTGATCCCTATTTCTTTCCCAACATTAGGCTCATGCTCTTAAAGCAAGAGCTTGGGTTGATTCGTCATTACAAGATTTAAGAGATTTAAGAGAAGTTTGTAGAGCTCCAACGCAATATCTTGATCCTGTTGAAATAGCATGACTTAGAGTGCTATGCAGATATGTTCCAGAGCCTTTTTGGAAATAATGTAAATTGTTTTTTTTTTTTAATAGGTCTCTTCAATCATGTGCTTTTATGTGATCTCTCTCTCTCTCTCTCTCTCTCTCTCTCTCTCTCTCTCTCTCTATGCAAAATGGATTAAATGTACCAGGAGTAGTTTAAAGGGGCCAAAGACAGAAAGTGTCGATCATGTGATTGTCGATCGTGTGTGTCATTGAGAAATGTATAAAGATGCCCACACACAAACACATATAGAGTGAGGTGGTAAGAGCGAGCGAGGCCCGCCAGTAGGCGGGGCGTGCGAGCTAGTTAAATAATATGCTCAACATGGCCGTAAGCAGTCCAAGCTTTGGCCTATTTTCTTAATAGTTAGGAAATGAAGGCCTTTTTCAACTCACTAAAAGCCTAGATTCCCCCTCATCCGTCTGCGTCCCCTCACCCTCTCCCCTCAATTGCCTTGCTCTCCTTTCCTCGCAGACCCTCACCCTCTCCCCTCAATTGCCTTGCTCTCCTTTCCTCCGGCTTCACCCGCCTACGTCCCCTCAACCCCCCCCCCCCTTTCCCTCACCCACCTTCCTCTCCTTCCTCCCCCTCACCTGCCTCGTTCTACTCATGGATTCTCTTAGCCATGGTGGCGTCTTGTGCAAGCCAGAAACTACTGCATTCCCTTCACATCTATTGAAAAAAAACAAGCTAGAGAGAGAGAGAGAGAGAGAGAGAGAGAGAGAGAGAGAGAGAGAGAGAGAGAGAGAGAGAGAGAGAGAGAGAAAGTAGTGCAACAGTTTGTCGTGGGCAAGGTCACCACCTTCCCTTTCTGTCTACTGAAAGCATTAGGCGAGAGAGAGAGAGAGAGAGAGAGAGAGAGAGAGAGAGCACTTAATCGACATGCAGACATAAGAGTGAAAGAACTCCAAAAAGGTACCCAACAAAATGGGATTCATCTTTCATTCTCTATGAACTTGTACCCCCCCTTCTTGCCCTGCATTGTGCAGACGAAGACACATCTTTCTCTCTACCCCCCTTCTCATCCTGACACATCTTTCTCTCTACCCCCCTTCTCTTCCTGCCCCTGTCTTGTGTAGATTGAGACACATGTGCCCTACAGAGTTGTAGCACTACCTTGCCTTGTTCTGCCCCTGCCTTGCGCGGATATAAAGAAAGAGGCGCACTACAGGGTATGGACAAAGGCAGCAAACCGATGCCTTGAGGTGCCTCATGTAGACGCCGGGGGTGCCTCGTCACTATATGGCACGACTCTGGGTCAGAGGGGATCTAGGGCCCAAAATTGGGGGCGCAAGGTGGCTTTAATCTCAGCCGTCGGATCACGCAGCAGTGAACTAGGGATGGGTGAACTGGGGCTGAACTAAGGGTGAACTAGGGGCGGGTAAGCTAGGGGTGGGTGAACTGGGGGTGAACTAGGGGCGTCTAAACTAGGGTATGATCATGTGCCATGCCAACATGGACAGCGACGTGTGCTAGTGTGGTGGTAGGTGAACTCGGGGCTCCATTTTTGCCACGAGTTCACCCCTAGTTCACCCCGAGTGATCCGACGGTCGAGATTAAAGCCGCCTCGTGCCCCTAAATCTGGGCCCTAGATCCCCCCTGGCCAGAGCCGTGCCATATAGTGACCGGGGAGAGAGAGAGAGAGAGAGAGAGAGAGAGAGAGAGAGAGAGAAGTCATCAATTTTTCCATTTCTATCACCCAAGTGTGGTAGATTGAGTTCAACTCTCCTCGTCGGCTAGATCTTTAAGGTCTCTTGAGATAGTTTCCTACGACGTTAAAACTCTCTTCATCTTCTTTTGTGTGTGTGTGTGTGTGTGTGTGTGTGTGTGTGTGTGAGAGAGAGAGAGAGAGAGAGAGAGAGAGAGAGACGGGACAGAGGGCGCTCATTCAGAGTGGAGTTGAAAGAGAGCTTCCACATCAGCTTCTTTTTAGTGAAGTGGAGCTCACATCTTGTTTTTAATGAAAACTTTTTTTTTTCATTTCTCGTGATTGGGTAGCCCCTATTACAATTGTCGTCAACATATTTAGAAAAACATTTCCTAGCCCCAAAAATTTGAGGTAACATTCCTAGTTCAAAATTTGAAGACTTTGTGAGGAAGATTTCTGGAATGGCAGTCCCTCCCAAATAATGTACCCCTGTGACATTGCACAATATTAACATTGCACAATAATGGCTTGTGACATTGCACAATATGAGCAAGGGACATCGTCAGGTAACTACTTAGGGACCGCTGAGGAACTATGTCATGCTTCGTAACCAACAAGCTCTGAGCTAGTTTCAAGACATGGAAAGTGAGGAGTTCTCTACATCGTGCCCGCCTACGCGGCCTTGAAAATAGCCAACATTCCCACGCAGTAATGTTTGGAAAATCCGAGCCCTTTTAAAGGCCCGCTCCCACAGTCCCACCTGCAACAAAGCTCAAGCCATCGCACTTCAAGGATTTTCTCGAGCATTGATTGGGCTCCTTGGAGCTTTCAAAACCTAAAGGAGTTCAAAGCTTCTCAAGGAATCAATAATTTCTCTTGAACTTTGAAATTTTCTCTAGCTTCAAACAAAATTCTCTCACTAAATCTTTATATTTCAAAGCTTAAAATTTCTACAACTGAGCACAATTGCAACCAAGCAATGTATGTTTAAGGATATGTGCAATTGTGATGGGCTTAGACACTCGCCTTGGAGTAATTTCCAAGAGCAAAGACCAATCCAAAGCACCACAAGGTATTGGGAATTGAGGATTTTCGATTCAAGGGGAGGCAACTTAAGCATGTTTTTAGTTTTTTTTTTTCATTTTTGGCATTGCATTTGCATTCAATAAAAATACAAAATATGATCCTTGTCAAGGGGTGGAAAGCGGCACCATGCAACAAAAGCGGATAAAGGAAGAGCAAAAGGTCAAAGCAACAAAAATTTGTGAGGACAATGATAGTCACGGCATATCATTTTTTCTTCACCTCTTGCAGTTGATACATGTTGGAGATAGATTCGAGCGGATGACACGGCTTGGTCTTAGAATTGTAGACATTGGTTTGAGGGGAGTTGTTTTTCATTTTGTCTCTTGGGTTAGAGACATATAGCAGGCTCTTGGATTAGTGACTTGCAGTGGTCTCCTATATTGGAGGTCTTTTTAGCTCCTGGATTGGAGTATGTCTCTTGGATTGAGGAGGTCATATTATTGTGCTCCTAGATTGGAGTGTTACGATTCATGAGTTGTATTGTGTCATTTGTTGTAGCTCAAACCCCAAGGAGAGGGTTGTTGGGATTTGTGGGCTTTGGCCTATGCTTATGCTTCTTCGTGTTGGATCTTCTTTAGTCTACTAAAATGCATGTATGGCATTGGGCATGTGTATCCCATGTGGTAGCATGTGGCCACGTTCCACCTAGGACTGTTGACACAGTGGATGATGTATTATCTGATGAAGTCACCCATGAGGTCATCTATTGTATGCTTATATAAGAGGCATTGTACACACTTATTAAAAAAGGTTCAAGTTCAAGCATAATCTAGTTATCATTTTTAGTTCTCATTGAGTCTCTCTCTCTCTCTCTCACACACACACACACACACACACACACACACACACACACACACACACACACACACACACACACACACACACACACACCACTAATGCCACTCTCTTGCACTCCACCTTGATCCAACAAAATTGGGATAGATGGAGTGGTTTATCACGGTTGATGGTGGGCAGCTCAACCTCCGAACAAAGCAGTAGTTTCTATGGAAATGGCTAACTTGCTTGCAAGGAATCTTGTTGTGGTTGCGGCAAGAAAGATCTTTTCACATCTGGATCTCATTGCTTCGCCACTTGTAGAAGGACTCCTACACCTTGCTAGATTTCAAAAGGTGTGTTTTGAGCATGCCATCAACCTCTCCGATCTACTTCTGATGAAGTTGCCTTGTTGAGGACTGCTCATTGGTCTGGGCACTCATCATCTGCATCTCTAGGAGATGAGCATTCCATGATGTGGTCGCCTGGTAAGGACTAAGGTATGTCTGCCTAGTAACGATTGATTGTAGCCTTTGCTTTGACACATATTTAGCATTGAAATCATCCAAACTAATGAGTACAACCGTTTTGACGATGTTTTGGAGGTCAAAGAGGAAAAAGACATGCAAATCTATTGTTGTCTTGTATCTGATCTGGTCTTACATTTGTGCTCTTATATATGTCATCGCCATCATATATATACTACCATAGGATGCAAGAATGGTCTTGTATCTATAAGTATGGTGAATGACACAAGCACCCATATCAGTTGTCCGTTACCGTCGGCCTCACTGAGGTAGCTTAGTCTTGACGGATGCAACGTCATAACAAATTTGTTTGTGCTTGGCTATGGATGAGCGTATGTTGTCTTGGGAGTCCCTCAATATCAGCAGGTACAAATGGCTCCCATGCAGTGCTCGGTTTTAATTTCTTTCCCTAAAACTTGGAAAGCCTACTTATGAAATGCTAGAGGTAATTTGAATATATTTGAAGGTTTTTACACTAAATTCCTCTCATGGGATGTTAGCGAAAGAGGCCATGTGTGCAGGTGCTTTGGTCCATATCACTAGTTTGGTACGAAAACAGGACACGTAAGTGTCCTTTTTTTACAAATTTAAATTAAATGCTACTTACATTAGACATTTTATTTAAGAGAAACCCTCTTGATATTCTTAAATATGTTAGCTAGAGGGTTTTTTAAAAATATAACCTTACATTTTAGAATCAACCATGATGAAGAACTATCCTCATCAATTAGTTGACCCTTGTAAGACTGTGATTAATGGTTTTAAGAAATCGACTTTATAAGCTCAAGAAAAAATGAAGCGACCTTGTAGAAAATTTTAGGTGTCTTTTCCACAATCTTTCTATAGATAACTGAAAGTTTCATGTGCAAAAAAATTGACTTGGGAGTATATAAAATAATGGAAAGTTCTATGTGTTTGATATAGCCATTTCAAGCATATCGTTGTATACAAAGAAACATATGTTTTTGATGAATTTGTGAGTTTTAGAAAGTGATGCATTGCTTACCCTTTCCATCTAGGACTCAAGGTGGCAAATAGAAGGGCTTTGGTATGAAACAATTATTGGATTATTTTAAATATTCAAAACAACATAAGAGAGAACTTTGATATTTTCATTCTTGAACATAAGCATTCAAAACCTCAAATAATATCAAACTTTCTATTTGGATCAACTAAATGTATCAAAGTACATGATACATACACAATTGGGGTGCCCAAGACCTTGGTTTTAATGTTATTATGGAGAACTCAAGATTTTCAAGAGTTTTTTCACGATAAAATATTCAAAATAGAGTTCAAACAACGATATTTAATTGAGTTAGGGAGCCCAAAAAATACATAGTTTCTTGGTTTCAACATATAAAGTCATTTGTAGTTGTCAAATTGTGCTAGAATAGCCCCATTTCCATGAGGGGAGCTTTGAAAGACCAAAATTATGCTCTAATTCAGCACGTCCTCAAGTATGAAATTATGTCTATAACTTGTGTGTGACTTGGAAACTTGTCTTTAAAGTGCATTCCATTGTTTTGTAACACTAAGTGCTAACACTTGGCTTTTATAAACATAAAAAGGGCCATCTCTACAAAAATAATATAAGAATTTTATGATTTTTTTTGGCAAAATGCTTAAAATTTTACTAAAATTTATGACTTAGAACTTACCAGAATTCTATATACGGATTGTATTTTGACATGGAGAAAAATCGAGTGTTTTCTTTCCCTCATGACCAACCTATGGTAGAAGCAAGGTATAAAAAACTTCTTTCTAGCTTGACAAATACATTGCCAAAACTTGGAAGGAAAACAGGACACTTAAGTGTCTCAGGACACTTAAATGTCCAATTACAGAACTAGTGATGTGCATGCCAAATGTGGTGCTCTCAAAAACTCAAAAAGTTTTGGATCAGCTCCATGCCAGGATGCCATCTCTTGGGTCATGCCAAGGAAGCTCTAAGACTATTTTCACCATATGCAAAGTGAAAAGTATATCTATACTTTGAGTTAGCAAGTACTCTTCATCTTACAATTTTGTTTAGGGATTTGGTAATTTGATGGATTGTGCACATGTAATTTATCAAGTAGAGATAAATGCTTCAAATGTCATGACCTCATTAGAATGGGAGCTAGAATAATTCATTGTATCAAGCATTGTGCATCCTGTCATATAGTATATCACTACAAGAGGTACTTCACATTAGCGATGCTCACAGTGCGACGCTCAAAAGTTAAAATCCACGGCGTCGCTATTTTCTTTGTTTCATAGTGACGCCCATAGCAACGCTCATAGCGACGCCGATAGGGGTAAAAGATAAACAGAGGGCACCAAAAACTCAGATCTCATATCTAAGTTTTTGGCGCTCAAGCGAAAGAGGTAACCCGCTCTCTCTCTCTCTCTCTCTCTCTCTCTCTCTCTCTCTTCCCCGCCACACACACACACACACACACACGAGGAGAGGAAGGAGAGCTAGGTATGCTCCTTCCCTCTCCTCTCTCTCATGTTCCCTTCCCCTCTTTCTCTCTCTCTCTCTCTCTCTCTCCCTCTCCCTCTCTCTCTCACACACACATTGTGTCTTTGAGAGAGAGAGAGAGAGAGAGAGAGAGAGAGAGAGAGAGCACATGCATAAACAAAAAACACATACACACACATGCATAAACAAAGAATGCATACACACACATTGAGAGAGAGAGAGAGAGAGAGAGAGAGAGAGAGAGAGAGAGAGAGAGAGAGCACATGCATAAACAAACAAAAAACACATACACACAAACATGCATAAACAAAGAATGCATACACACACATTGAGAGAGGAAAAGAGAGAGAGAGAGAGAGAGAGAGAGAGAGAGAGAGAGAGAGAGAGAGAGGGGAGAAGATGAAAAGAGAGAGGTAAGGGGAGAAAACAAAGAGAGAGAGAGAGAGAGAGATAGATAGATAAAAAAAGTAGAGAAGATATGAAATAAAATATTATATTAAGATTTAAAGTTAGGTTATATTTAAAGTTATATTTAATTAAAATTAGGTTAGAATATTAAGATCTAAAATTATGTTAGATTATATTTAACTTATATTTAAAATTTATGCTAAATTTAAAATTAGGTTAGACTTAAGATTAAGTTAAGATTTAAATTAGATTTAAGATTAGGTTAGATCACATTTATATTTATGTTTATGTTGAATTTAAAATTATGTTAGATTTAGATTTACGTTAGATTAAGATTATGTTAGATTTCAAAATAAGTAAGATTTTAGATTAGCTAGCTAGGTTAGATTTAAGTTAGATTACAATTAGGTTTAAGATTTAAGATTGGATTAGATTTATGTTTATGTTGAGTTTAAGATTAAATTAGATTTAGATTTAAAATTAAAACAAGAATTAAAATTAACTAGATTAGATTTAGATTTAAGTTAGATTACATTCAGGTTTAGGTTAGATTTAAGATTAGATTAGATTTAAGTTTATTTTGAGTTTAAGATTAGATTAGATCTAGATTTATGTTCGATTTAAGATTAGATTAGATTTAGGTTAGATTTTAGTGCATGTCAATGAAGGCTTTGCCTCAAGAGCAAACACTAGTTACACAACAATATATATATTGCCATCAGAATCTGACACCTATTAACTCACACACTAACCATATTCAATTAGCCACGAATCACCATATGTTCAATTAGATTAGATTTAAGATGAGATTTTGGATTTTTTAATATTATAGTCTACCTTCGGGATTACGGTAAAAAAAATAGAGGTTAGGCAAACGGTGATCCCTCCCTGCCTCTCTACGGATACGACCTTAAGTTGGAAAGCTTTCAATGGCATGATACTCAGATTGGAGGCCAACATGTGATGTGCTAAGTAATCTCTCAAACAAAGATCTGCTGTGAAGAGATGTTAAGATGTTGTGAATTGCTACAGCTAGAGAAGAGGCAAAGGGGTTTTGTCCACTACATGCACTATCATGTAGACGTGGGTGTGTAGATTTCTCGTACCCACAAATAAGGCATTGACCAATAAAGACGAGATTATAACCCGATGGTTCTGATCTCCGTGCACCTCTAGACCGAGGCCCTGCGGGGATTGGACATGATTAGAGAATGTGAGGTAGTTTACAGTGTGAACAAAGAGAGAGAGAGAGAGAGAGAGAGAGAGAGAGAGAGAGAGAGAGAGAGAGAGAGAGAGAAGATACTCAGCCAAAAGCCACTGAGGTGGTGTCAGACGAGCATCAAGCTGCTACTCTCTATGGGGTGCATGGAGAGGATCTACAAAATAAAACGGAGGACATCTGCCTAAACGGAGAGCTCTATATAGATATAGGGAGTTATGATGAGCTATGCAAAGATGAGAGAGAGACCTCTTAAAGCCATAAACATTGTATTTGAACAATTTTGCTCCGTTTTATAATATATATTGTATTCACGTGGTTTTTTGTCCATTCCTGTCTATATGCTATACTTGAGAAATTTAAATAGTGAGGGAGTCACTCCAATGGACACTCCTCGCTTCGGGTCCCAGACTCCAGTGAAGACACCCCTACCGAGACACCCAGGCTCACGCCTCACAGGCGAGAGGGCTTGCCGTACTCCATCGATATCAGTGGCGGCATCATCTTGGAGGACAAAGGCAAGAGGTGATCTTGCGCATGCGCGGTCTTTGCTCTCACGTGTTTAGATACTACATACTAAACACTTGGGGTGAAGTACCAAGTGAATTAAAAGACAGTCATCAGCATGCTGCATGACGAGTTTCCCGTGTAAAGTCGGGATGAGCGCTTCAATGAAGACCTGATAAAGGTTCGAATGCGCGAATACTACAAGCACAAGCGTTCTGAAGTGTAAAAAGCAATAAAGCATCGGTGGAACAGATCAGATTGGCTGGCCAAAGAATATTGGAAGAATGCGAAGCGAGCAACGCGCGAGAATCCTGACAAGTGGGAGCAACAAAAGGAGGCAGCCAAAGCGCGAGTAGAGGCGGGGAGCTCGCACCACTTGGGGAGCGGCGGGTGGGTATCATTTGAAGCCGATTTTGTAAGTGTTCTTGCATTGCTCTTTAGGTTTGATAGTTACGTCTATTTATACTTTTAAATTCTAACATAATGGATTCTTTGTATGTTTTGAATAGTGGTCAATGAGACATGAGGACGTGACCCCACACTGTATGAGCGCGAGTACGCAGGCAGAAAGAGCTTAAACGCCTTGATGGACATTCTGAGTTCTCGCGGCGGCATGGTTAGTATTAAGGTTTACTCTTTTCTATTTGTTGTATTATTTTGTATATTATTTGTTTATACTTACAGAAAGTTTTATTTTTTTTTAATGTGGAATCCGACAGATACGCCGCTTGGACGCGATGAGACGTCTGATTAGACGACGTCAGTCTAGCCGTAGCTAGATAGCATTAGTTTCCTTTTGTCATAGCATGTATAATAAGATGACGTGTATACGTCTTTTTGTAATTATTGAAAACCATGTATATTTTCTAAATAATGACAATGGTGTTGTAACTATTACATTTACGAAGCTTAACAATCAAGTGATTTTGCCTATGATATGTACAATTGTCATTGATTTACTTTCATCAATTTATTTTTATCAGTTTTGTATCTTTATTCTGCAAACAATACTATGGATGATGGAGTTAATGGTTATATTGTCTTGTGGGCGACTACTTTGGGTCTATACCTTGCACTTTCTTTCAAAGGTGAATCTGGGCTTACTCTTGGATTCATTTAGGTTTACTCTATTATTGAAACATTCAATATGGTTGATGGGTGGCAGCGCATTGCTATAAGCGTCGCTATATAAGGCTCTGCAACGTCACTATGAGCGTCGCTATAGATAGCCTGTAATAACCGTCGCTATAAGCGTTGCTATAGGCTATGAGCGTCGCTATAGATAGCCTGTAATAACCATCGCTATAAGCGTCGCTATATAAGGCTCTACAACGTCACTATGAGCGTCGCTATAGATAGCTTGTAATAACCGTCGCTATAAGCGTTGCTATATAGCGACGACTTTAGCTACCCATATAGCGACGCTATTAGCGTCGCTACGCTATTAGCGACGGTTTTAGCGATGCCGGGGAGTATAAAAACCCAATGTATTTTCGTCGCTAAAAATGTCACAAGTGCACACAACCTCTTGTAGTGTATGTTTAACACTAGAATGGTAATAGGACACTTTTATGTCCTTGGACACTTTTGTGTCCTGTTAAGTGACCATTTTGCTTGAATTATTTGAAGAGTATGAAAATAAATTTTTAGGTGCTATATATATCCACAAAGTTGCCTTATGAGCTGAAAAAAACTTAGCATTTTTTTTTGAGTATCGATCTCACCATTAACCTTACTCTTGCACAACATTTTTGAACCTAAACTGTGTGAAAAAACGGGTCCTGTTTTTGGCTTTTTTTCAATTTTTGGCAACTAAACCACTCTAAACTTCATGTTTGTGAGGTTTAGATGGCTAGAGGTTAGGCCTTCATAGTTCTCAACATGTTTTGATGCTTGTAGGGAGAGCTAAGTGTTAAAATTGAAAGTTATGACCAATTTACAAGAATTGCATAATCCTGTTTTTTAGCCAAAATTAGCACTTTTATGATTTTTTTGGTGGCTTTCTTGATATCCAAATTTAATTTTGATTGTGTCAGTGTAATGTATAACATAAAGCTAATCTTCCTTGAGTTTTGGGGGACCTAATATGCTATATAGCATAGTATATGATGATGGTTGAGTTTTTTGATTGCTGAAGAATACGATACATTTTAGAGTAGCAAGTATAACTTTCTCAATATTGCTAGTCTCTTAGGCCACTTGTGTGTACTTTGTAGGTAGGAACCATATCTAATTATAGACTACAAACTTGGCTAGATATTGAGTAGTTTCTATGGGTTTCTAGAGGTCATAATGCTAGACCCAGTTTTTTCATGTTTGCTGTATTTAGCACTTTATCATTGCCCCCAAGGTTCCAATTGTAAGAGATCCATTATCCTTTTGACATGCTCCATGGTTCCTTTTGAATCCATAGGCCCAAAGGGAACTAAGAAAACATGTATATAGTATCTGTATTGAGCGTGACTATAGAAACTTTGATGATAGGTCCGCAGAATGGCAAAAATGCAACTTTTTTGTACCTTTTTTTTTTGCCCAAAAACAAATTAGTGAGGTAAAAGCAACCATATGTTTTGGTCACCAACCCATTGAAGTTAACAGGGCATTTTATCTCATGTCCAACAAAAATCTCCACTCTTATTTATATGCAATCAACTGTAAGAAATTGCTGTTTTGGGCAAAGTGCACTTGTCCATCAACTTTGGAGGCTTGTAGTGACCAAGGGATGAGAAAAATTACAAGTTTCTTATTTTTTCCATATGTAGTAGTTATTGAACTATAAGCTCATGAAAGGATTTTTCAAAATAAGTGGATCAACTATGGTTTTGGAAATTTTTTCCAAAACCGCGAAAGGACACTTTTATGTCCTGCTAGGTTACCATTCTAGTGTTAATCAATCATCATTATTTGTATTGATGATATTGTTTCGTGTTGTAAAAAGTAGACCACACCTCATTCATCATCACATTCTTGACGGTCATTGAATTCTGAGTCAATTCACGAGATCGATTCAAGAGTGTTGATTACAAGTAATTACACTCTTTTTTTTCTAAACTATTACTTGCATCAAATGGCTATTCCAACACTGGACGATCAACATTAATCTGGCTCTAACACTAGAGACGCATAAAGCGACGAGGGAGGGGCACGTTCTTGACAGGATTATAATTAACATGGAGCACATCGTGCCAACGCCACATCATACGTTGTATGGGTTTTTTTTTAATGGACACAATATATTGCACAAGATTTGCATGCAAATGTATCACGTTATTGTTACATAAATTTCCTCTTAGAATCTTTCAAACCAAAGACTAGTAATCAAACGCACACTTGTTTAGTTTGGAGTTATCTATCATCTGGTATTTCACAAAATTCTTGCTATTTTTCATCAATAGGTGAAAACTATATGTGTAAGCATAGGTTCAAACAAGAGATAAGAATCAAAGAGGAAAAACCCTATCTATCGAGTGCGCACCCCATTAATTAATGGTTATGAGGATACACTTCTGAAGCTAAAGGAAATTAGCTTTTGATGTGTCAAAGCATATGGGGCGCTAGAAAACTTGAGGCTGAAAAGGCTCAAGGAAGTTGAAGCCTCACTCCCACCAATTCCAGAGGAGGATCGTAAGCGTCATATGGAGCTGCTAGCAGCCAATGGAAGGCAGCAATGAATTGTTGCCACTAGTTGAGATTGTGAGGGCTGTAGAGCGACCCATCAGATGATGACAGCACAAGCTAGTCACGGGTGTACAAAAAGTACTGGAATTGACAACTCTAAGGTATAAACCTTACTGCATGGCAAGCTTTATAAGAGCCTACGAGCTCACATGCAGCTCACCAACTCCCTCTCTCGCACACACACATCAGCACGCGTGCCCGGCCCCGCCCCCTTCCCTCTTCTTCTCTCTCTCTCTCTCTCTCTCTCTCTCTCTCACACACACACACACACACACACACACACATACACACACACACACACAGGTATGAAGGCCGCCGCCATCATGCAGGCTGCAATGTTGCTGATCTTCCTTGGCCTCTCCCTGATATGCGGCGCCGCCAGCGACTCCGCGGGCCCTGTCACTGGCATTGTAGGTGACGCCACATGCGACACCAGCGATGCCGCCTCAAAGGCGGTGATGACGGCCTGCCAGGCGTTCGTGGTGGGCATGGTGCCGCTGCCCATGTTGGGCCCCGCCGCCTCGGCCTGCTGCACCGCCCTGCACAGAGTGCCGCTGCCCTGCCTCTGCTCACGTTCCTCGCCCTCCGTGCGCCAGCTCCTCAACCCACAAGCCGTCACAAACGTGCTGCAAGCTTGCGGCCTGCAACTCCCCTCCGGCACCTCCTGCGGAGGTATAAACTGTGTGTGTGTGTGTGTGTTTGGGTTTTGGGGGGGGGGGGGGAGGAGTTATATTTCTCAGGAATGAATGCACATGTCTAAGCTTTCATATAAAACACTTATACAACTACAATTCAAGATGCATTACGAATTGTAGCTGGAAGCCCATAGTTAGAACTTTCTGAGTGGCTAATGTGTTTACTTCCACTCATCCGAGTCCTTATTTTTCCCAACAAAAATAGATCATTTAATCTAGCTTTCTTCCATAAAATCTTTGAACTTGGCTGTCACATGGTTTCTTTCGAAAACTCGAAGTTCTTTTTGACTTCCAGGTTTGCTTGAGATAGCAAAAGCGGACAATTTGAATGCAAACCAGAGTGGCTTGATTCTTGTAATCTTTCCTCTTAGAATTAAGTCATTCTTGGAAAAAAAGATCTTTCAAGTCTTCTGCACCCATTTGCATACTTCACTCAAAAGACATCTCATGGTCTAGTAGTCTTTGAAAAGACGAAGAGGGTCTTCAATAGTTGAGCTGAGATCCGTGCATATCCCTCTAGCCTTTATCTTCATCCTAGTTGGTATTGCCCCCAGAGTACCTTCCAAAGGAAGAACTTCATTATGCTAGGCCATGGAGGATCACATCGGCATTCTAAAACAAAGAAAGGAAAATGATCAACAAGATCAATACTCTTAAGTCAAGCATGGTACTCTTAAGGATTCAAAACCAAGCTCATATAATCAAGATTGCACCAAGCCCAATTTGGCAAAAGTTATGTCCCTTTTTGAAACTACTTCTGCCTACCTACAATAGATTCTTGGAGGATTGGTTACCACTTGAGTCAAACAAAGTAGTTCATTGTTTGTGCTTAATTCTCGACGCTTACTGTCTCATCTTTTGATGTTTGTCAATACCAGGTTTCAAAATCGGAAATTAAAAAGAGTCCTTGGAAGTTTCGATGCAAGACATGCTTTGGATCAAAATATGGGAACGGAAAGCTTCACTGGCATTCCTTCTTTAGTGACTTTTGACCTTCTAAAGCCTAGTCTACTTTACAATGTCATGCTTGTACATCTTCATACCCCCAAAATAAGCTCTCTCTCTCTCTCTCTCTCCACATCAAAGTGAAACTATACATGCACACAATGACTCCTCTTTTGTTTTAGTTGGTATTGTAGAGCATAGTTAATAGAAGAATTAGATAGGAAGGAGGAGAAATTTAAGCATGCTCGTATGGCTAAGGGTGAGCTACGGAAGGATGGGAAGCCAGAAGAGGATATGGTGCAGTTTTTTGGCTAAGCATGGTAGGTCACTTTTATTAATGAAGGTAATACTTTTGTGCTCGTCACATTCTGAGTCGACCCCTCCTTTTGGAGGCTTATCTTGTAATTTGGAAATGATTCAAGGCTACTTCCAATCTTTCTCCTTGCCCGAAGCCACATTCCCATGCTTTTGATTAGCTCTACATATAAAATTCTTCTGATCGGGCTCTGTATACGTTGTTTGGCCTTATCGCTTCATAGTACAAGTTTTCCCCTTTCTAGGAGCTTGGCATTGTCATTCACCAATTATTAATAAAGAATATTGGAATTTTTGTCTTAGAGCCCAAAATTTCTAACTTTGCTAGCTTCATAGCTCAAGTTTTATGGAAATTTCAAGCAATCCCATAGAGATAAAATCATGATTTTAAGGCCTTACCCTTGCTTTTAAACCATACAAACACATTTGTGTGTGATCAAAGTTGTGTTTAGATTTTCAAAAAAATATTCCACTAGTATTAAGGTGTGAAGTGAAAGTACCCCGGCCTTGAATCATAGTAACCTTGTATGGTGCTTGTATTTGTGAAGAGTGAAACATTTTGTCGGCATCTAATTTTAGAGGTAACACATCTCACTCTCTGTCTTGTCCTCAAAGCAAAGCCATATACTCTATTATAGATGTCACGAACTTGGAAGAACGAGATAGTTCTTATAGCTATATATTTAGCTTTGGTATTAAATAATAACAGATTAACCAACAATAAAAATAAAGAAAGCAGACAACTAAGCCTAAAAATAATATTCATAAGGCTAACCACCTCTCAAAAGAAAAGTTCTTTAATTGTCAAAAGTATAGAACAAAAGGCATCACATTGAGGACTCCCCTGTATGCCACCTAGATCTTTGCCTAGAAACTCATGCTATTTGCACCACGTGACCCCTCAAGTTAGCAAAACATTGAGAGTTAAGTCATCACAACAGTTTGCTCTCATCAACATCCCACTAGAGTGAAGGAGCACCAACTCAGAAGTCCAACTGAAGTTGCCATAGTGAGCTCTCAAAAGCTCATATTTTATACAAGTCCTTCTTCCCTCATGTATCATCTTCATTCTAGTAGAACAACCACAATTACTGCTTCAAGGACACACACCTACTGCAAAACCCACAATATGTGGGTGAATATATTATAAAATCCAAAAAATTACATCAAGATCCGTGCTCAGCACGAGGCTCTTATCTTAAAAGAAGGTCCATTCACAAACAAAAATACTAAAGAAATAAGGTCAAATGTATGCCTAAGTCTCTTCTTCACTTCACTAATGGTTGTTTTAGAAAGCCAAAAATGTGTGTAAGGTGTTCCACCTTGAGTTTGCCCTTTTTAATAGATAAGTCAAGCATGGTGCTCTTAAGGATTCAAAACCAAGCTCATATAATCAAGATTGCACCAAGCCCATTTTGGCAAAAGTTATGTCCCTTTTTGAACTACTTATGCCTACCTACAGTAGATTCTTGGAGGATTGGTTACCACTCGAGTCAAACAAAGTAGTTCATTGTTTGTGCTTAATTCTCGACGCTTACTGTCTCATCTTTTGATGTTTGTCAATACCAGGTTTCAAAATCGAAATTTAAAAGAGTCCTTGGAAGTTTTGATGCAAGACATGCTTTGGATCAAAATATGGGAAGGGAAAGCTTCACTCGCATTCCTTCCTAGGGACTTTTGACCTTGTAAAGCCTAGTCTACTTTACAATGTCATGCTTGTACATCTTCATACCCCCAAAATAAGCTCTCTCTCTCTCTCTCTCTCTCTCTCTCACAATTGCATAACAGGTCTTGAGTTCAACTCCTCGTCGGCTAGATCTTTAAGGTCTCTTGGGATAGTTTCCTAAGATGTTAAAACTCTCTTCTTCTTCTTCTTCTCTCTCTCTCTCTCTCTCTCCACATCAAAGTGAAACTATACATGCACACAATGACTCCTCTTTTGTTTTAGTTGGTATTGTAGAGCATAGTTAATAGAAGAATCAGATAGAAGGAGGAGAAATTTAAGCATGCTCCTATGGCTAAGGGTGAGCTATGGAAGGATGGGAAGCCAAAAGAGGATATGGTGCAGTTTTTTGCCTAAGCATGGTAGGCATCCCCTAACCCTCACTTTTATTAATGAAGGTAATACTTTTGTGCTCCTCACATTCTGAGTCGACCCCTTCCTTTGGAGGCTTATCTTGTAATTTGGAAATGATTCAAGGCTACTTCCAATCTAGCTCCTTGCCCGAAGCCACATTCCCATGCTTTTGATTAGCTCTACATATAAAATTCTTTTGTGCGGGCTTTGTATACATTGTTTGGCCTTATCGCTTCATAGTACAAGTTTTCCCCTTTCTAAGGGCTTGGCATTACCATTCACCAATTATTAATAAAAAATATTGGAATTTTTGTCTTAGAGCCCAAAATTTCTAACTTTACTAGCTTCATAGCTCAAGTTTTATGGAAATTTCAAGCAATCCCATAGAGATAAAATCATGATTTTAAGGCCTTACCCTTGCTTTTAAACCATACAAACACATTTGTTTGTGTTCAAAGTTGTGTTTAGATACTAAAAAAAATATTCCACTAGTATTAAGGTGTTAAGTGAAAGTACCCCGGCCTTGAATCATAGTAACCTTGTATGGTGCTTGTATTTGTGAAGAGTGAAACATTTTGTTGGCATCTAATTTTAGAGGTAACACATCTCACTCTCTGTCTTGTCCTCAAAGCAAAGCCATATACTCTATTATAGATGTCACGAACTTGGAAGAACGAGATAGTTCTTATAGCTATATATATAGCTTTGGTATTAATAATAACAGATTAACCAACAATGAAAATAAAGAAAGCAGACAACTAAGCCTAAAAATAATATATATAAGGCTAACCACCTCTCAAAAGAAAAGTTCCTTAATTGTCAAAAGTATAGAACAAAAGGCATCACATTGAGGACTCCCTTGTATGCCACCTAGATCTTTGCCTAGAAACTCATGCTTTGCACCACGTGACCCCTCAAAGTAGCAAAACATTGAGAGTCAAGTCATCACAACAGTTTTCTCTCATCAACATCCAACTAGAGTGAAGAAGCACCAACTCAGAAGTCCAACTGAAGTTGCCATAGTGAGCTCTCAAAAGCTCATATTTTATACAAGTCCTTCCCTCATGTATGGCTCTTGATCTTCTTATCATCTTCATTCTAGTAGAACAACCACAATTACTGCTTCAAGGACACACACCTCTACTGCACATGCTTCTTGGGTAGTTCTCTAATAGAATTGGAATCAATTATGCTAAATGGCACGCGGGCACGGTCTAAACATAACTAAATGCACTAGGGGCACCGTTTAGCATTACGATAGCCACTTAGCAACTCTTTTATGTTCACTGAGTATTTCTTAAAGAGGAAACACATGTACCTTTGTTTATTTACTTTTAGTGTTCCTAGGGCATGTGAGGGAGAATTTTACACTTCAAAACCAATTCTTGAGCTACGCCAAGTGGCACATATTGAAAGAATGAGAGGGATTCACTGTGTGGGCAGAGAGAGAGAGAGAGAGAGAGAGAGAGAGAGAGAGAGAGAGAGAGAGAGAGAACCGAAGCTAAGATACAAAGGAGAGAATCAAGGACATAGACAGAAAGACAGAGACTTTTAAAGACTTAAAAATAACAAAGGTAGCCTGGCAAGAAATAGAAAGAGAGAGAAACATCAAAGAAAATGTTGATAAATGCTCATTCACCTGGAGTCTATCAAGGCATCATGAAGCAGTTGTAGTGCATCCCATCTTCCAAACCACTTCTTGATGTCTTGCATCCATCTTGAACTTCATATTTTTCTTTTGTGTGTGTGTGTGTGTGTGTGTGTGTGAGAGAGAGAGAGAGAGAGAGAGAGAGAGAGAGAGAGAGAGGCTAATTTTTGTGAGTTCTTATTTTCTAATAATAGAAGTGCAAGCAATGTTCAATCAGCTTTCGTGTAAAAATAATGTTGTAGTAGGTCCAAACCCCTTCATAGAAAACCTTCCGAAACATCTAAAGTGAAAAATTGAAGGGTAAGATTGTAACAACCCACTACATAAGTGTTAGCAGTCAGGCTTATGGAAATGTATCAAAACAAAATCATTTTATCATTTTGACATCTAATTTAGATCTCTACATTTCTAATAAAATAGGCATTGTCTTTAAGCATTTACAGATGCATGCACTTTAGGAATAATGCTAGCCACTGAACTTTGGATACTTTATCTTTCCCAATTGTCACCAAACAAATGTGTTAAACATCTAGCTTTAGAAGGATTTGACAAAAAACGACTAATGGAATTTTTCTCTTTTTTAAAAAAATAAAAAAATAAAAAAAAACTTCTTCAAATGATGATTATATTTTTCTAATCATAATCTAGTGGCCAAGTACCTCTTATTTAGGAGGGTTTGGGGTATTGTTCCCACTAAAAGAACTAAATAGACAAATAACAAAGAAAGTGTTGTTTCAGATACTTTCATTCTTTGTTTGATTTTTGGGACAAATTTCTTGCCAGTCTCTAAATAAAATACGTGTTTTTTGAAGTCACTAAAAGGAATTACCATAAGAAAATGGTTCATTGATCATTATACATAATTTCTTTTGTGCAACTAATCAAGAGGTTGCTCTTCCTTTTCATTAAATGCAGGGGCTATATTTAGGATGGGTGGTTCACCTGACTCTCGATTAGAGACGAGGGCCCAAGGGAGCCGCTCACACACACACGTGGGGGCGGAAAGGGGAAGGTTGGGGGGGGGGGATTGGTTGCTCCTTTGGATTCTTGCTTTGTCATATTGAGATATGCAAAGCATTACAGGCCAAAACAGCATTAAAAGAAAAAGTGCTGCAAAAATGACTTCATGCTGAAACACGCATTTGAGCTCCGGGCAAGTGTGCTTTTTCTTGCTTGGCATCCGCTCAACAAATCAAGGTAGCAAAGGAAGCCTATATCCGAGTGGTCTGTACAATCTACTATCAGGCCATGTATCCTCAACAACAAACCCTCTACTGACTTCAGTCCATCTGCCACATTCTTTTGGAGACCCATCACATTGCCAGCACACGGCTTGATCAATTTCACAATGGGTAGCATTCAGAGGCTCCCACACCACCTCTGCTACCATAAACCGTCGTTTTCTTGAAATGTTGGTTCTTTCAGCTTCTTCTGCAACTTTTTCTGCTACAATGAAGAACTCGTCCGAACTAAGCACCCGTTGGTTACGTATCTCATCCTCTCCGTCTATCACCACTGGAGAAAGCCATTCCAACTTTGGCACTATGTACCATTTACTGTGTTCGTGAACAGGCAGCCTCACAAAATTGGTGAAGTTACATGCACGAGTCCACCACCCCATCCAATGCTTGGGACTCACTCTAGCTGCATATCTAAGGTCACAATCCCTATTTACAGCTTTGCTGTTCAATACCTGTTGCCCCACCGCCACTTCTGGATACAATTGGCGCCAAAGTTCATATTCATAAAACAGATAGCCTTTCAGAAAAGCTCGAGGAAATATTCTTAACGCCTCACCATGCTGTCTTTCAATGGCTTTATCAGTGCATCTACCTGTAGTACCAAGACTTTCATCCAAATCAGCATTGCAACGATTAGCTGAAAATGAGCTGATTGCTTCTGCATCTGATCTTAAGCCAAAGCATTTGTACAGCAAAGATGCCGCATGTACATTCTGCGACAAAGCTAGTTGATTGATTAGCCGAGTCTTTCGATTGTACAGTGTTTCTCCCACGTGCGGGCCAAGAAAGCAGTCTAAAAACATATTTGCATGCCATCTGCTCTTGTATGGAAATCCCATGTCTGGTTGACACCCCACCTCTTCGCACTCTTGGTTTAAGCTATGCCAAGCACCATTGTTGGGGGTCTCAAACCCAAAAATCTCCCAAGGTCCAGAGTACAACAGGAACTTCACGGAAGCTTCCCAATGATTCACTTTTACTTCCTGGTGAGCCTGATACGACCTCTCTCTCTCTGTCCCAGGCTGAAAGGAGATCTCATCATGGTCAATTGCATCTTCAAATAAGAAATCAAATTCTCCAATGGTAACAGTCACTCCTTTTCCCTGTCTGAGACGCTGCATCTTTCGTAACAATTTCCTCTTTCTCTTGCCAATCTTTTCATGTTTTCCTTGTCTTTGCTCATTGATGGTCAGTGTGTCACTCAGGAAAATCTCAAGTTTCTCTGGCTCACAAGCACGCTGTGCCATGAGCTCTTGGGGATCCATGATATCCTCCATTGGATCCACCAGACTCTGCACTGATGTTTCAGAAATCCCCATCTCTGCGGTCTTCGTACTGTTTGATTCAATAAGAACATGACCCTTCTCCACTTTTATGGAAACAGCTAAATGCTTTTCTTTGCCAAATGACCCCAGCTCACCTGTTCGGCTTGTGACTTGCATAAAAGTCATCAGATTTCGGGCCTGTGAAAAGGGAGAAAACAGCAGGACATACTCTACACAGAAAGCGAAATGCTCCCCTGCAAGAAGGCCACAGAAAGTTCAATGAGATGATACAATTGAGGATAGAGGACATTCTGATAAAAAGCCCTTTTGTACTTGCATTTAAAACAAGGTTAGTCCTGTGAGAGTGACACAAGGCAGAAGTAACAGAGGTTGGGTTTTTTTTTTTTTTTTGGTTTGGGGGGGGGGGGGGGTGAGTCAGAATCCTGTGACATCAAGTTGGCCCATGTTGAGCGTTCCCTGTCACACCAGACCCTCCACGCTGCAGCTAATCCTATCGTTTCTACCCCCAACTCACACCTTTCAGCCCCGCTCGGGCCCCTTCCAGCCCAGCTTGGCTGCTTGTGCACAACAGCCTGCTGTAGCATTTCACTGCAGCCTTCGCCCACTGCCCATTACCCTCAGCCTGCATCATCAACCTCATCCCACTAGCCTGTTGGGTCTAAAGGTCCTTTGGCCACCTCTCTTGTATATTTTTTATACCCTCTTATTCTTTGGGTGTGAACCACCCCTAGGGTCACTTCAGTGACCCTCATACTTGTACCCTCATATAATAAAACATAACATTGAAAAACGTGTGAACATTATCACACGACCAATATCTGCGTCAACTTCTCTCTCTCACGCTCTCTGTCGTCTGCAACTTTGATTGGCATCGCCTGCACCACCCTTCAAACAAGTATTAGAGCAAGGTTCAAGCCTCCGCCTACGCATAGCAGGTGTTTTCCCCCTCTCTCTCTCTCTCTCAGGAGATGGGAGTACCCACAGAGCTCATTTGGGGGATCATGGCATTGTACAGATCAGTAGTTGGGCATGTACGCACCCCTGAGGGACTATCTACACCGGTTCACTCCACTATTGGGGTGAAGCAGGGTTGCCCGCTCTCTCCTACTCTATTCGGTATGTATGTAGATGAGGTTTCTGACTACATTGAGAGCTATGGTGATAGAGGTACACAGCTGGCAAGGACATGGATCCCACTTTTGTTATATGCTGATGATATTGTGTTGATCTCCGAATCTCCGGAGGAGATGCAACATCACTTGGATGCTTTGCATAGGTTTGCCCGTGAAAGTGGTTTGTCTGTCAACCTTGGTAAAACCAAGGTTATGGTGTTTAATACCACCCCACGGTGGATCAGGAGGTCAGCACCTACATTCACATATGGCCAGGAGACTGGAGTACACAGATGCTTACACTTACCTTGGAGTGGTTTTTAGCGGACCGGCATTCTCACTTAGGAGAGCAGCAGAGACCAGATTGACTAGAGCCCGTGCAGCATTGGGTAGATTGGAGAGGATGTGTTCACAGGTTCAGTTTCAGGAGCCTAGGACGAAGCTCTGGCTCTTTGACACCTTGGTGGCTTTTGCATTGCTCTATGGAGCTGAGATATGGGGACCTTCATTGGATCATCACGGGGGGTCGGGTCACACTGATGGATGGGGGAGCATGGAGAAACCTCTGATCTCTATGATCTCGCGGCTCATTAGAGCCAAGGCATCAGTACCACATGCCATTATCCGAGCAGAGCTAGCGGCCCCCCCATTAGTGGTTGAGGCGCTCATCAGATCAGTCTCCTTCATACACCGCATGTGGGAACTTCGTAGAGACAGATATGCTCGCATTGCACTTGAGTCCTCTCGACAATTAGCCATGCAAGGAGATACAGCATGTTGGTATGGGGAGATGACATCATGGTTTCAGGCGCATGGGTTCAGCATAGACAGGTTGCCACCCTTCCAGTACTCATTGGATGCACCATCTCTCACTCTTACACAGTCCGAGATCACCAGGCTCATCCGTCAAGACCTGACCCAGCTAGACACCAGGAGGACATGGATACAGCCGGCGCAGGAGCTGGGCACGAAGATGGCTTTCTACAGAGAGCATCTTCTCTAGCCTACGGAGGATGGTTTTGTGACGAGACCCAGATACATGGACACCCACTTGTCTCATGGGATAAGATGTGCTATTGGCCAATTACGCACATCTTCTCACCAGCTGCGGATTGAGACTGGGAGATACAGCGGAGTACCAGCAGAGGCTAGGACTTGCCCCTTGTGTGACATGGAGCCTGAGACAGAGTTGCACTACACATGCCGCTTCCCTGTCTACTACGAGATACGAGGCCGCTTCCATTGCTTGTTCAGAGAGGGTTTTGGACCACTCTCCAGAGTCATGGGATATGAGGATCAGAGATGCTTGGGTTTGTTCTTGCTTGAGCTGCGCAAACACAGAGATAGCCTAATGAGTGGAGAGGCTAGCCAATCTCACAGACGGATCACAGATTTCTTTAGAGCAGACACTGGACAGCCGCAGGAGCTACTACCACAGCAGAGCTCACTTTCGTCTCACACTAGAGGCACACTGATCGACCGAGCGAGTGAGCTGGGGAAATCCAGGCGCCCACGACTGCGGAGGACTACACAGCATCGACGGAGGCTTCATCAGAAGATTCGAAGCACTCTGGCCAGGCATGCACGACGCCCGGTCAGACTACTGACCATGGAGGAGATTGATGAGATCCGCCAACGCCCGATGCTAGATCTCCTGTGATTTAGCTATCCCGGCAAGCTGCCCCTTTTTCTTAGTTCACATCGACCAGTCTAGGATCCCATAGTATTTTTTGTTTTGTTTTGTTATGTTGTTAGTTAGTTTGTTACTCTGACTTTGTATCAGATCCACCACCATTGTAACTTTCTGGTCTCATAGGTCACTTTGGCCTTTTGAAGACGTTAATATAACATTTCATTTCATTTCATTGCTTCGACCTCAGCCCACAGCGTTCTCTCTCTCTCTCTCTCTCTCTCTCTCTCTCTCTCTCTCTCTCATTTCAGCCCAGAGCCTTCTCTCTCTCCTCTCACTACAGCCCATAGCTTCTCTATGAAGTTTGAGGCTGTGAGCGTCTCGCTCTTGCGATACAGTAGGGATTAGCAGGCCAAGTTGATTACAGGAGAAAGGGGGAATTCACAGGAGGCTGAAATTTCAGCATTTTTACAGCATATTAAAGCATTACAGACTGAAATTTCACTTACAGGTTGAGAAAATTTGGGATTTTGCCCAATTTGCAAAAATTTCAAAAATTAAACCGTCAAAATTTGGGGCTTTTGCTGAAATTTCTATAATTTGCAGACATTGATGAATGTATTGCGATATGTGGACAGTTTGAGTAGAGAATTTGAGTTCCATTCTTGAGTTTTTCAAGAAGTTATGGAAAAAGCAGGTTTTATATGCATCAGGAAATTTATGTGGCACACATTTATGTATTTTACATGCGGAATACTCACCATTGAGTTAATGTATTGCTGAAAATACATTTTGCAGCAGCTTTTAATCCATTTGCAGATTTGAGGTTGTTGCATATGCACTTTGGTTCTACTGCTGAAGTGGGAGTATTCATGCGAGGATTGTATGCCCTATTTGTATGCCAAAATTTCAGCCATTATTGCTGAAATTTACCCTTCTTTATTGTTGTACACTTGCGATAAAGGGCCGGTAAAGCAGTGTTGTTACTTCTTGCTCTTCTACACTGAGGATTGAGCCCATAAGAGGCTGAAATCTCAGTTTGCAGCCTGCTGTCATAAAATTACAGCAATGAAATTTTGGTTCTTTTTGCACCGAAATGGCCTCTAATGCATCTACGACTGGTGAGTCAAAGTCTCTCCTTGAAATCAAGAGGTTTGACGGCTCTGGCTTTGATTTGTGGAAGGATAGAATGTATGGAATCTTATTTCTGAAAGACTGTGATGATGCACTTTTGAAAGTGAAACCTACAGCTTTGTCAGATGATGATTGGGCTAGGCTTAATAAGAAATCTATTGCTTACATCAAGATGGTTGTGTCTGATAAGGTGCTCACAGACATTGCTTATGCTATCTGGAAGAAATTGACAGATACATATGAGAATAAAATTGTGAATCAGTAAAGAAATTTACATGAAGGCGCACAATACTTTGTGTCTTTCATTGATGATCACAGTAGAAAGACATGGGTGTATGTACTAAAGAGTAAAAATGATGTGCTTGACTCATTCAAGAAATTTCATGCATTTGTGACCACACAAAGGACTTGAGTTAAAAGCTATCAGGACGAATAATGAGGGAGAGTATGTATCACATGAGTTTAACAGCTTTTGTGAGATGCATGGCATTAAGCGGGAATTGACAAACCCTTATAATCCATCATCTAATGGTGTGAATGAAAGATATGATCACACAATTTGTGAGAGAGTGAGATGCATGTTATCCACACCTAATCTCCCTCAAGAGTTTTGGGGAGAGGCTCTTAAAATTACAGTTCATGTGCACAATCGCTCTCCGAATCGTGTGTTAGATAATGGCATCCCTGAAGAGGTTTGGTCTAGCAAACCGGCTTCATATGACCATTTACGAGTCTTTGGTTGCGATGCATTTGTGCATGTACCTGTTGATAAGAGGACCAAACTTGACATAAAATCTATCAAGAGCATCTTCATGGATATGGAGATGAGGGAGAGATGGATTACCGAGTTTGGATACCTCACTACAGGAAGATAATACGCAGCCGAGATGTAGTTTTCAACGAGGTTAAGTTGTTGAAAAATGCTACACATGTAGACATTGACAAGAAGAAGGTCAAGTTTCAGCATAATTAGTCAACCATAAAGCCACCTTTGGCTGAAAATTTGATCCCTTTTAATGCTGAAAATGAGCAGCAACCCATTGTGCAGCAGCCAGAAGAGAATGGACAACAAATAGATGCACAAAATGGGATTATACCACATGACCAACATGCTAAAAATGAATTACAGCAGCGAGGTAATGCTAAAAATCACCCGCCAATTGATGGTGTGCACATTCCGGATGATGTAGACCCATTGCCAGTCAATGCAGATCATTGGGTGAGAAGGTCTACATGTGTTAGAAGGCAACCAGAGAGGTTCCAGCCATCTATGGATTGCATTTTGTTGACTGATGAGGGGGAGCCTCTTACATTCAAAGAGGCCAAGTCTTATGAAGACAAAAGTAAGGGGGAGCTTACTATGAAATCTGAGATGGAATCACTGTATGCAAATAATACATGGGAGCTTATGTCTTTGCCCAAAGATAGGAAAACTATTCCTAACAAGTGGGTTTATAAGGTCAAATGTGTAGATGACAAACCCAAGTACAAAGCGCGTTTGGTTGCTAAGGGTTATGCACAGAAGGAAGGCGTAGACTTCCAAGAGATCTTTTCACCTGTGGTGAAGATGACTACGCTCCATGTTTTGTTTGCTTTATGTGCTATCTTGGATTTGGAGTTGGATCAAATGGATGTAGTCACTGCTTTCCTACATGGTGACTTGGATGAGGAGCTGTACATGCAACAGCCTGAGGGCTTTGTCATTCCAGAGAAAGAGCATTTGGTATGCAAACTGAAACACAGCTTGTATGAGTTGAAACAAGCCCCTAGACAATGGTACAAGAAGTTTGATACTTTTATGCTTAACCATGGGTTCAAACGCACTCATGCAGATCACTGCCTTTACACCAAAAAGGCTCTTGATGGTAGTCTTATTGTGCTAGTTCTATATGTGGATGATATGCTGATTGCAGGCAAGCACAAGGAAATTTGAATGCTTTGAAAAAGGAGCTGAATTCAGCTTTCTCAATGAAAGATTTGGGTGCAGTTGAACATATTTTGGGTATGCGCATTGCAAGGGATAGAAAGAAGCGTCTTTTATTCCTTTCTCAAGAGTCAAGACAAGTACATCAAGAAAGTGCTTGAGAGATTTGATATGGCTGATGCTAAGCCTCTTTGCGTGCCTTTACCACCACACACAATGCTTAGCAAGCATGATTGCCCAAAAGATGATGCAACTGCCCATGCTATGAAAGGTATTCCTTATGCATCAACCTAAGGTTCTTTGATGTATGCCATGGTTGCTACACGACCGGATATTGCTTATCCAGTGGGAGTTGTTAGCAGGTTTATGTCTAATCCTGGCAAACCACATTGGGAGGCAGTGAAGAGCATTTTCAGGTACTTGAAAGGTACCCAACATACATGCATATGCTGTGGAAAGGGTACATTGTCAGTGCGGGGATTCTGTGATTCAGACACGGCAAGAGATCTTGAGACTCGGAAATCTACCAGTGGTTATGTCTTCACATTGGCTGGTGGAGCTATTTCTTAGTGTTCAAGATTGCAAAAGATTGTTGCACTGAGCACTACAGAGGCTGAATATATTTCACTCACAGAAGCTTTAAAAGAAGCCATTTGGCTTGGCCATCTCGTGAGGACTTTTGGTCTTCCAGCACATGCTCCAGTGCTTGGTTGTGATAGTCAAAGTGCTATATGCCTGGCTAAGAATGCCATGTTCCATGCTCGTACCAGACACATAGATGTCCAGTACCATTTTATACGACAGGTATTGGATGATGGCCTTGTCACACTGACAAAGGTCAAAACACAGGATACCCTGCAGATGTTCTCACTAAGTGTCTTGCTAAGACACAACATAAGCATTGCTTGCACTTAGTGGGAGTTACTTAAAGGTACCACATCGGGCCTTTAAGTGGGGAGTTGTTGGGTCTAAAGGCCCTCTGGCCACCTCTCTTGTATATTTTTTTAACCCTCTTATTCTTTGGGTGTGAACCACCATACTTGTACCCTCATATAATAAAACATAACATTGAAAAGCGTGTGAACATTATCACACGACCAATATCTACGTCGACTTCTCTCTCTCACGCACTATGTCGTATGCAACTTCGATTGGCATCGCCTTCACAGCCTACTGTCATCCAGCCGGCACACCCACTTTCATTCAGCCCATATCACACAGTTATCCAGCCGCTTTCATCTTTTCCTTATCCAGCCCTCACATTTGCCTTAGTCTACATTCATACATCCTGAAGCGTGCCATAGCTTATCCCCTGCAGCCTTATCTACCCTTACACATTGCAAATTTACACAACAGTCACAGCTCAGTTTGGATTTCTTGCTGCTCAGGAAAGTTTATAGGGATTGTTGTATCTGTGTTACCATCTGTTCGACAACTATGCTGCTTTGCTTAGATCCCGAGATCATGAGATCCTTTGACCCATAAAATAAACAGATCAAACTTGATGCTGATATAAGGGCGAGTCCGTCCCTCTTGTAAATGCTTGTACCGTTTCCAAAGTAATGTAAAAAAATCGTCCCGCTTACTTGAGGGTATTATTGGTGTGGGTTAACGCTGGTGGTAATGTCTCAAAGGCCAATTTGGTTCCATTATCTGGTAAGCCGCTTTACTAGCGGGAAATTCCACTGGGTGGCCAGCACCAGCTCCTGAGTCACATTTGGTATACTCCTATCTTGGAGGAGAGTCTCTCTTCCTTGTGGACTCTGAAGGCGTGTCCACCGGAGTCAGACTCTCAGCGAATACCCTCAGCTCTATTCACAGTCCAGTGGTCACACATTGGAGGGATGTTAATAACTTAATTGGTACGCAAGGTGGTGGAAGAAAGGTTGTCGACTAGCCAGCTTTTGACCACATCAGGGCTACCTAGCTTCACATGCCCGTTCCTAGGATTTTGATAAGTCTCCTCATGGGAGAGAGGTTGCAACAGAGTTCAATTCAAGACATCAGACCAAGCTAGTTCAACTCTACCACGAAATCCCCTTGACTTTGGTATTTGTACTGATTGAGACAAGGGATGGATCTAGCTAGTCTAGGCGAGGGTCTAGCTTTCACCGTTATATTCCCTTGTTTACGGGGACTCTTCGCATCAGCACAATCGCTGCACCTATAGAGCCATTAGGGTGCCCATTGTGGCATCAGCTGCACCCATTTGTGATGTTGGGCACTCCCTGTAGCCCTCAGCCAGGCCACTCAAGGTGACTCTCTTTGATGCCCACGCCCGGCAGACCACACCTAGGCTTGCCACAGGCATTGTAAATCAGAGATATCTAGTTTTATGTTTCTAAGCAAAGTCCCTTAAACCTGAATTGAAATGCCAACTTGATTCAGACTTCAAAATAAACTCAGCCATAAAAATTCACACATACCTAGCCTTCAATTCTTTCTCACACATACCTAGCCTTCCATTATTGCTTTTTACTTCAAACCACTGCTTCACTTGATCTACGTCAAGACTAGCAAGCCAGTTTATAGAGTCTGACCAAGTCTTGATACCCCCACCAAGCACATCCGGATCAACTGTTGGAAGCTGTATAGAAATCACTCAATGATAAACTGAAATAAGAGGAAACTAAAGAACGGCATGCATGTGCAAACGTGTACCCCCAGAACGTGCACTTAATTTGAAAATACCTCCTCGGAGTCCTCTAAGATAGGAGGGCTTGAAATTACAAAGCCTATATCTCTTATGATCCTGCACAATGCATAACAAGGATTAGATAGTAATGTTTCTCAACTATCTGCTTTGAATAGTAAACAACAACAAAGAAAAACACCTCAGCATCTATAGGATATGCATAAGGACATGTGAAAAGCAAACGACTGGTGATGAATAATTCAAATTGACAACCACTTGCTAGGAGGAGGAGAATCACGCGACAAGGCCAAGAAGAAGAAGCTGAACTCAGCATCTATAGGTATCTTGTAGACGAAGATCATTGATGGTGTTTCTCCACTTGCATCTCTTCACATTGCCCTTAGTTTCGAAGGAAGGATGAACTTAAAAAGCTCCTGGTTTAGCACGTACAAGACATGAGCATTGAATGTAGCTAACGTAGGTCACTACTTCCTTCATGTCAGGCCAAAAGATCCTTGCAGAATAGGCATGCTGAGAGGTACCACTATTTACAACCCACTAATCGGCAGAGGGTCTGTCACAAACTGGTGGCGTGGCTGCTGGCTGCTGCCCACGAGACCCACACACACCCCGGAATTGTTGACGTGGCTGGCTGTGTGTCACAAGACGGGCACCACGTGCCAATAGAAAAGAACAGACTGAACAGACTTTTAGCACTTCAATAACATCTGTACTGAAAGAGAGAGACGACACGTGACACGGAGTGGCGAAATTCCACCCCAGAGAGTATTGGCCCCAAACCTTGGCCCTTTCGGTTTTTCTTTATATTGCATCAACAAAGTACAAGCCTGTACTCCAGACTTTGCACCTTCGCCAGGAACCATGCCAGAGAATGAGCCCTAACCTCATATTTAAAGGCCCTTGGCCTAAAAAGCAATAACACTGAAAAGGACCGGGAGTGAAGCCAGACACCTCGAGAGGAGATGTCGGACTAACCTCTAGGCGGGCTCTCTCTACAAGAGAGGCACTAATCAAATCATGCATACTACCTAGATCAAACAATATGACAAAACGCTGACCCTTTACATGACCATAACACTTCATGGGAGACTCATCAATGTGTGTGTCAGAGACATGAGAAGATTCAGTTTGGTTCATTAAAGTGCTTGTGGATGCTGTGGGTGCCTTAGATTCTTTAGGTGGGGCTGTCTTAGGACAAGCCTTCTTAATGTGACCCTTGACATGACATTGATAACATCTACCTTCCTTAGCATAAATTACTTGTTCTTTAGCCGTTATGTATCCTCCTACAATTCCTTGAGCAGCTTTTTCATCTGGGGTTAGCTTAGGGTTTGCAGGTGCTTTAGCTTTACCCTTAGATTCATTTTGAGAGTTCTTTTCCGAAGTATTAGAGGAGGATTGGCTAGAAGAGTTACCATTCTTACCGTTCTGAGAGGTACTTTGAGACGACTTGTTCTCCTTAGGCTTTCCCTTATTGTGCTTAATCTCCTGTGCGAGAGCATTCGCTACCGCCTTGTTGAGATCGATTGGATCAAGTACCTCAACATTTACTCGTCCAATCCATAAAGGAAGGCCTCTTTGCACTCCGCATCAGATTTGCGTAATTGAGCGCCGAGCTGCAAAACACGATTAGAGAAAGGCATAACTGGCATACCATTTTGCTTGAGACCGCGTCAATCATCCTTCAATCGTGCGAGATACTGGGGTGGCATAAACCGCACCTTGAGCTTGTCTTAGAAGTCGGCCCAATTGAAAGAAAGGGGCACACCCTCCTCGGCTTCCTCTCGGTGCGCGGTCAACTGTGCCTCTTACCATGCGTGGTACAAATTAATGGCATCACCGGCAAGGTACTTAGCTGCCGTCAAAACCTTGCTATTTCCTGTCTTCTAAGTTGCCGCAAAATAAGCATTAAATTGATGCAACCAAGAATGAATAACTATAGCATCCATCTTACCATCATACTTACTGAAAGTCAACTTCTCAGTAACGGGGTTGTTGGAGTCCGAATCTCGGCTTGCGCTACTTGATGAACCTCCAACATCTTTGGCCGGCTCGGGTTTTGAGGTGAGAACCTGTCGGACCAACTCTTGCATGCGTAGGTCTCTCTGCACCTCACGCTTTGCCTCCAAGGTCATTCGTCTTTCTTCAGCCGCCAAGCGCGCTTCATCGCGCTCACGCTCCAAAGCTGCCTTTCTTTCTGCTTTTCTTTCTTTTCGTTCCTTGTCCGCCACGTGCGCTTGTTCACGCTTACGAATCATCCGTTCCTCTGAGGATGCTTGTCTTTCTTGGCGCTTACGCTCCAAGGTAACGTGTTCTGCTTCTTGTTGCGCCATCGCCACGCGATTCGCTTCTTGTTGTTGTGCCATCATGTCCATCATCGACTTGACCAAAGCCTCCATAGGATTAGGTACAATCCGTGGCGTAGATGGGGAAGGAGGAGGGTCAGAAAAACCTCCTTGGTGGAGAGATTCTTCTTCGCTACTTTCATGCCCATCACCTTCATGCATAGTATCCATTCCGCTTCGGGTGATGACCATACAAGTCGTGGTTTCTTAAGTTCAGTAGAAACTTGGGTTCTAGTTCTTGAGGTTCTTCTTTAGCTTGCAATCTGTGTTAGAGAAGGATCTTCTCTTCACCCAGTTCTGCTCTTTTCCGCGGGTGCACCCCTTGGCGGCCTTGTGCTCACACCAAGGTTGCTTTTTCCTGCCTCACGTCGATTAGCTGACCGCTAACTGCAAGGTCCGCTCTCAATGAGTAAAAAGAGGCACAAGGGGAGGCTGGACAAGCCCTTCTTTGTTGCGTTTCCTGTTACTCTTCAAAAACACGATTAGAAATCGACACGTCCAAGAGGTCTTGGGTTAAGTGCGACCTCAACAAGCAAAAACAAATTATGTGGTTCTTGTGGTTCTTTCCTTGAGTGAAACAGAACACTGCCAAAGCTCTGATACCAATGTAAGGTGCAGCAGAAGTGAATGTTGAACTTTGCTCAAGATGAGTGCTCCGAACTGTGCTCAAGGTTCCTTTTACTTAGGGAAGGGAGAGCCTTCTGTCCTTTAACGAGAGAGTGCAAGTGATTACAAACAAAGTGGATAAATACTGTGGATGAAGGTGCTGAGATTGAGAGAGAGAGAGAGAAGAATACGACACAAGACAAGTTGTCAAACCCTCCTCCGAAGGCCCTTCTCTCGATGGCGAGAGAAGTCTATGCTATTGATTGCACAATCTGGTACAAGATGTTGATGCAAACTTTGAGAGACTATGATGCAATGTGTGGAGACGACGGTGACGACAACCGGGAATGCTATCTGTTGTTGTATATGCTGATCCGAAGGCTTCAAACGCTGACCTGCTGTGCTGTAAAAACGCTAAAGCACTGTCTTTAGAAACGCTAGCAGGTTGAAAAACGTTGGTTTGCCTTCAGAAAACACTGATTTCTGCTGTCCAAAAACGCTGCCTGCTGGTTATGAAAACACTGAAGTGTTGTTCTTGGAAAACATTGTAGCAACAAGCTGAAATCGCTGTAGTGCTTGGCTGAAAACACCAGGGAATCAGTGCTGAAAACGCCAAGGAATCAGTGCTGGAATGCTGGCTTTGCTGCTGGAAAAACGCCAGGGCTCTTTGGGGTTGGTCTTGCTTGAGAGAGAGAGAGAGAGAGAGAGAGAGAAATGAAATGAAATGTTATTAACGTCTTCAAAAGGCCAAAGTGACCTATGAGACCTAAAAGTTGAGAGAGAGAGAGAGAGAGAGAGAGAGAGAGAGATGCATGCTGCAAGGTTTCTTGCCTGTGCATTCCTGCTCTTCTGCCAAATACGCCTAGCACTAGATTTTCTTTTATACTGCCTTGCTCATTTGCCCCACTCAGTTCCCAACAAAAGTCACTTAAAAAATAATAAGTGAAAAATGCCTAAAATAGGGAAAATAGGTTTTGTGCACTGGAAATTGCTCCTGATGGATTCTGATGGTAATGCTGATGATCATGTTGTGTGCAACCATAGGATATGCATCTATTCTAAGTGCCTGGGCATGCACAGTCTGCGAACAGACTCACAAAAGTGCCAGAACACTTCCTAAGCTACTGACTGGATTGAACTGAACCCTTGTCATGAAGTAGCTTGTCCACATGCGCATAGGGTTAGATGTGCACGTGAAACGCTAAGTGCACAATCCGCTCTCAATGAGTGAAAAGAGGGGAACAAGGGGAGGTTGGACAAGCTCTTCTTTCTTGGGTTACGCATCACTCTTCAAAAACACGACTAGGAATCGACACGCCTAAGTGGACTTGGGTTACGTGCGAAAGCAACAAGCGAAAAAAAGTTCTAGTGGTTCTTTCCTTGAGTGATAAAGAACACTGCCAAAAGCTCTGATACGAATGTAAGGTGCATCGGAAGTGAATGTTGATATTGCTCAAGATGAGTGCTCCGAACTATGCTCAAGTGTTCCTTTTACTTATGGAAGGGAGAGCCTTCCGTTCCTTTACAGAGAGAATGCAATGATAACAAACAAAGTGAATGCTACTATGAATGAAGGTACTGAGACTGAGAGAAAGAGAGAGAGAAGAATACGACACCAGACGTTTCTCAAACCCTCCTCCAAGGGCCCCCCTCTCTATGGCGAGAGTCTATGCTATAGATTGCACAAATCTGGCACAATGGTCTAGATGCAATGGACTTGCTGACAATGTCGACGACAATGACGACGAGGATGGTTGAAAACTGAAAACGCTAGGGCTGAAAAGCTGAAATCTGCAAAACGTTGACCTTCTGCTGAGCACTCACACTATGTCAACGAGGATGGCAATGACGACAACTTGACGACGATGCGTTGAAAACGCAGATGCTGAAATCTGAAAACAGCGGGCTGAAACTAAATCTGCAAATGCAGAGGGCTGAAAACTGAAAATGCTTATCAATCTGCAAGTGTAGAAAACGATAGGGCTGATCTGCTGAGTTTGCAAAATGTTAGGCTGATCTGCTGATTGCAAAAATGCCAAGCTGATCTTCAAACTGGGAAAACGTCAGGCTGATCTGCTAACGCAAAAACATTGGGTCCTGTAGGCTGAAAACACTGGGTTTTCTAATTGGTCTTGCTGAGAAGATGCACTGCAAGATGCCTGAGCTCCTTCTGCTACTTCTTCTACTTCTATTGAGTGACCATTGGGTTTCTTTTATATTTCCTTAGCAATTTTCCCTACCTACTTTTCCAACAAAAGTCACTTATTAATAAATAAGTGAAAAATGTGTATTTTGGGAAAAAGGATTCTATGCTCTGTAAAATGCTCATGATGGGTACTGAATGCCATGCTGATGATTATGATGTGTGCAATCAGAGGATATGCAACTAATCTAAGTGCCTGGACATGCACGGCCTGCTCACAGGCTCACAAAGCTGCCAGAACACTTCCTAGGCTGACATGAACCCTAGATATGAGATAGCTTGTCCACATGCACTTAGGGTTAGATATGCACGTGACATTTTGCCCTTGCTGCCTTTTTCGGGTGGCCTCGGAATTGGCATCAAAGTTGGGCATTCGTGCAGAGGAGATGGATATTGCTGGTGAAGCAGGTTTGGCGTGTCCATGACATTCAGAGCCTATTACTCCCATTTTGGGGAACCTTCGTCTGCACATTCAGAGTTATGTGCATGCCGAAGAGTTTCATATTATGTCACTTGAGGGCTATGATGTGTTATTGGGTATCCCATGGTGCATACTGTGGTGGATACTTACAACAAGAAAAATTACACTTGTACATAGAGGAAAGACTCATGCCCTTGATGTAAAGCTTAAAGGCGAGTCTCTTCCAATTGTTTCTGCTTCTGCTATTTCATCTATAATAAAGAATCATCTTTCTGCGTACTTGATCTTTGCAAAGAAGTAATGAAGTTGTATCTGATTTGTCTACTTTAGATACAGATAGAACAACTTTTCTGAGTGGTTTCAGTGATTGTATTTCGGACTCATTCCTAGGGGAGGTACCTCTTGAGAGACCTGAGGATCATAGTATAGATGGCCTCCCCTTGCTCGAGCGTCCGCGACGACAACGACCAAAACCAACAAGTGGCTATGGATAGTGGATCCACCATCCAGTTACGACCTAGGCATCGGCACAGTTCTCAAGGAACCCAGCACAGAGTTATCCGGAACGCGGAACGGAAACGGCGATGGGCCTCCCTGCGGAACGGGGGAACGGCAAGGGGTCCCGAATGGGAATGGCGCGGAACGGAAGGCATAAAAAACACCCAAATAATGCAATTTTTAGCGTTATGTGTTTGAATACAAGAAGTACTAGTCCTTTGACTCTAATACCCACAAAAAACACAATTTGAAGACCATTCAGCCTTATTATGACTTGATTGCAATGTGCGGCGCCGCGGTCATAGTACGTACACAACAAACACAATGCCCATACACATAACACATGCAATTACAGATTAGAGCTCTCAAATAACTGCAAGAGTAGAAGTTAAGGAATAAGACTTGAAAGTTGAGCAATAACGTTGAGCAAAATATACTTTTCGCTTAATTTTGGCTAACAAGGCTCGCCAAGGCGCTACAAAAAAACCAAAGGTGACATATACCATAATGAGACTACAAGGGGGGCAAACCACAATACCAAAAGACCAAAGGTGACAAATACCATACAGATGCTACAAAGGAGACAAGCCGCAATACAAAAAGGTATGGATAATGGAAGTCCTAAAGTCTCGACTCTCAAGACACAAGACTCAAGAGCCACTAGCCTGAGAAGCCTCCCAATTAGTAGTAGCCGGCTGTATGTCATGCACATCCTCCCATTCCTCATCATCGAGCTCTAGACCCAGCTCGACCTCGGCCATGGACAAAGTACTTGGTGTCAGTGCCTCTATATCTCCACTTGCCTGAGGAGCCTCTTGCTCCATCTCCCACTGCGTAAAAGGATCTGTCTGTTTACTTGTACTCTTGCAAAGCATTTTCAAATTTGAGCTGACAAAGACAAGATCATTTGCCTTCTCTACTTCAAGCCGATTCCTCTTCTTGGACGCAATGTGGCTAAAGGTACTCGACAATTGCTCCAAGCATAAGGTACTAACTGACTAGCTGAGAATATGGATCGCCAATCTCTGAAGCTCAGCGTCATCATAGCCATAGTCCTCCCACCATAGCACTGAACCTATCTTCCTCTGCGATCAATTTGAGCATCTGGACTACCAAATGACCCCCGCATCTCTCTGTGCTGTCTCAATTGATCTCTATCAATGTGTCGCCCATCTCTATCTAGAACCATCTTGTTTACGATCTCTGTAAATTGGTTCATGACTTCTTTATTTGTCTCTTGCCCTACACCTTGGAACTCTGGATCCACCATGTATGCATAGTTGCCACGGAGTTTCGAAACATTTCGTTTGAAACGAGTTTCAGAAGTTTCGAAATGGTTTCGTCCGAGAAAGGAACGCCAAAACAAAAGTTTCGTGCAAACTAAAGAAATGTACGTAAGTATAAGTGGTATAAGCTGAGATCTATGTTTAAAGCATTACCTTACAATTAGACATGAAAAAGAGGGAGAATAGGACTAACTTTCATCATTAGAAGCAAGACAAAAGCTACATTCATGACATTGAGGATTTCATGACCGAAACAAAGAACAAGAAGCTTCAAGGTTTACATTCATGACATTGAGGATTTCATGACCGAAACAAAGAACAAGAAGCTTCAAGGTTTACATGTAACATGAGCCTTGACTTTACCTTTGAAACGTCCAAACTCATATAGAAACGTTTCGTACCGTTTCATGAGTGAAGAAACGCGTTTCTTGGCAACACTGCATGTATGCTACCTCGTGTAATAGAGAGGCATATGAATTCCACCTCGAGCTGCAAAGCACATGGATCTCATCATATCGCTCTGCATCCGGCTCAAGCTGTGCAAGCTGCTCAATCATGCGGTCCATTGCCTCATAAACCTTACCAATGGAAGGGTCCATGTCATCCACAACCCGAAGCAAATGAACCATCAGTTTTACTGTGCGTCTAGACTCTTGAGCTCCTTCCAGAACTTAAGATCCTCTGCCTTCTCCTTGCACAGAATCCCTGCAAACAGTCTTTGCATAGGGGGAGGTGATGAACTCGTCACTCATGAAGACCTGTCGGACCGCATTTTGACATTCAGACAGCCTGCGCACAAGGAGAAAGTTGAATGCGAAGCCGGTGTCTAAATACTTTAGAAGCACTTTGTTGCCCGACCTCTTGAGGTACTCGCACCGAATGAAGTTGTGAGTGTTGATGAAATTTACAATCTTCACTGCATCGACAATGAGTGGTGCGATCCATTTTAGCTTACCGATGTCTTTTAGAAGGTTGTTCAAGCAGTCTGCCATGCAAAAGCACATTGTCACATGCAAATAGTGGCACTCTACAAGAGCTGTTGCTACCCTGTTTGATGCCTCCCCATTTGCGACAAAGGCCATCACATGTTGCTCACTGATCGTTTCTATGGCCGTTGTCCACTATGCAACGAGGACATCGACAGACTTGCCACTCTCGGTGGCATCATGAGAGTGCACAAAGTACATCTCTCCACTCGAGTATGCAACGAGGCCATGAATAGATCTCTTCCTTGTATCGCTCCACCCGTCGGCAATGAGGGAAATGCCATGTTTTACCCAAAGCTGCTGAATATTGAGTGTTGCTTGCTCCACGATCGTCTTCTCTCGATCGAGCAGAGTGTTTTGGGAGCCTCTGAAGATGGCGGCACATAGCCTTGGGACATACTCTCCTATCCGCTGCACCATAACTTTCCAATAGTCCGACCTATTTCGATCACACATAGAAGAGGTTAGTATGATTATTCATAGTTTAAACTTTAGGGATAATGAGAGAAAAGATCGATAAAGCTTACCAAGCCGCGATAAATGGGATATGGTCGTGATAGAAGAATCGGGCCACAACGGCTGTCACAAAGTGATGACGTGGCTACGGACAGCAGAAACCCTAATTTCTGCCAGAAACCCTAAAATTCCTGCAAACCCTAATTTCTGCCAAAAACCCTAATTTTCGGAAATCGCGGAGGTGGGAAAAAAATATTCTTTTTTTTTTGGAGAAATTTTGAGCGACGCAACTCTCGGCTTTTTGCTATGATTTGGGAGAAAGAGAGAGAAAAAGAGAACTTGCTTTTTATTGACTCTCATTGAGAGAGAGAGAATCTGCTTTTGCTTTCAAGGTTTTGGGGCTCTGCTTTTGGGCATCCCTTGTAATCTTTAAATTAGAGGTGAGGGCCTCACTTCTCAGAGCATCTCGACGCAGAGTCTGAGAGTGAAACCCTAACCGCTCTCTTGTACTTTGATGATTGATTAATACAAAAAGAAATACCGAAAAGGGCGCCAGTCTTTGGGGCCAATATCTCTAGGCACGGAACTCCGCCGGGCCAGTGCAAATCTATTGTGATCTGTGAATTGTTTGAAGTGGTTATTTGGTGCTGTCGTGATTGATTCTTGACTTGGAGTGTCCAAGTCTGTTACAGTGGTATCAGAGCATGGCCGATTTCTCTTCTACGGGAAATCCGATCCCCAATTTTTTTTCCGCGGCACCTATGGCTTCACGCAAGGATCAGTCGACTCCCTCTGCATCTGGAGATGCGGGCTGGGATCACAACGAAGATTCAGACAGAGAGTATGGCCCGTATAGGCCTACTCAGGCGGAGCAAAGAGAGATGAAGCGTCGTCAATTGATTGGCGATGCAACAAAAATGATGCTCAGTTTTGCGAAGGATCCGAAATTGGCAATATATGAGCGAGACTTCTTTTCAGGAAGTGCATGCACAGTGGTAGAAAACCACTACACCACCCCCGAAATATGCTTTCAAGAAACCTTCTGATCCAAAACAATATTCAGAGAAGGAACTAGAAGAGGTGGTTGATGCACGGATTGCTTAGCTTTTTGACGCACAGAAGACAGCTAAAAAGCATGGCAAAAAGCAAAAGAAAAGCACTGACTTTCCAGGTTATTTGGGTCGTCAGTCGACTTTTGACAAGGCAAAGAAACAGAAGAAGCGTGTTCGATTTGAAGGAGTACCTAGTTCTTCTTCTTCTTCTTCTTCTTCTTCTTCTTCTGATAGTTCTTCTAGCTCCTCGGATTCGAGCGAAGAAGACAGAAAAGGTAAAAAGCGAAGCAAGAAGCAACGCTTCGGAAAGGGCAAGAGAGAGTAAAAGAAGGCTAAATCTCGCCTAGAGACTGACAGTTCTACTGAGGACTCGTCTACAGACAGCTTAATTCGGATGACGGAAACTTTTATGCGAACAAGAAGAATTTTTACAAAGCCAACCAGTATGACTTTCTTGAAGATAAAAGCAAGAAAGTCCGAGAGTTTAAGGAAGGTGGCCACTCGATCAAGTTTGATACTTTCTCAGGATACTCAGATGCTTCCAAGGCTTTGTCTTTTATACAACAGTTTGACATCGCTTTCGCAGGAGGACGCTTTTCAGAGCACTCCAAGATTCGGAGAGCTACCTCTTACTTTAAGGAGAATGCTCGTACTTGTTGGTCCACTCTTCTCTTAAACAAGACTGCGCGAGTTAAATGGCTGAAATTTAAGAAGCTTTTTATTTCTTCTTGGTTGAGCAAGAATATGAACGAGACGTACGAGCTACTTGGAACCATCTTCGGATGACCAAGAAAGATACAATCAATGCTTATTGTGAAAGATTCTAGAGCTCTTTTCTACCCACCTCTTCATTCAAGAAGATCTCGTTCAGAGAAGAGATTGAGCGGTTTACCTTGGGTCTACCTACAGAGATCCGAGATCACTGCTTGGAACAGAAGTCAGCTTCTATTCAAGAGTTGATGAGTCATGCGAAGCACGGCTTTGCCATTCACTCTGGCAGTCTGACCTACCCCATAGATGAGGCCATGACACAACGAGCCGAACAGACTTCTGGGAATGAAAGTAGAAGGAAAAAGAGCAACCCAGAGAAGAAGGATGCAATACCCAAGCTTACTCCTCAGGAGAAAGCTCGCTTCATTAGAGAGGGGAAGTGCTTTGGATGCGGGGAACATGGACATATCTCCGCGAAGTGCCCTAAAAGGGCACAGAGAGAAGAGAATGATAAGAACGACGATAGGCCTGAGAGTTCGAGAGTAGCTGAGGAACGTGGCAGAAAAGGCAGATAGAAAAGCAGAACTGGTACCACATGGCGTGGGACTTGCGCCGAATCAAATGAATGAAAGTACAAACTTTGCCGCTTTTTGGGGCAAAGTGAAGGAATAGGAAGCTCTTTTGAAGGAGCCAAGGCCAACTTCTTTTCACTTGGAATTGGCGGCTCAATTTGGAATTACGCCCGACAGACTGATGCCACAGGCGGAGGTAGTTCGACTGGCACCCGGATGGGATGTTGCCATTACACCGAGCATTGGCAAACTTCATTTGCAATGATAGGGGTGTTCAGAGCACGCTAGTGACGTTCTACTCGGAATCCCTTGGTACCACCAGAACTACGCCGTGGTTTACTACCGGGCCGAGAAAGCGACTTTGACAAATGAAGGGCTCAGAGATTGTACTTGATGAACTTCAGTTTCTTTACTCATTCTTTTGGGAGAGAACTGAACGATCGATAAAGGTTGAATATGTTTTGACCTGAACAAAAGAACGCCAAGATTTTTCTCCACACTCATGCCGATTGCTTTTTAGATGGCCTGAAGATCAGACCATTGACCTGATACCTGGAAGCACATCACCGAACCGGCCACCTTACCGTGTGAGCCGAGTACAGATTGAAAAGATTATGAACCAAGTGAAAGACCTCTTGGAAAAGGGTCTTGTCCAGCCTGGTACTTCATCGTACTGCTCTCCACTGTTGTTGGATTTGAAGAAAGGTCTTGGAGAATGTGCATTGATTATAGAGCTCTCAACAAAATCACCATCAAGAACAGATTTCCGATTCCTAGGATCGATGATATACTGGACAGGTTACAAGGATCCTCGTGCTTTAGCAGGATTGACTTGAAGAGTGGATATCATCAGATCCGAATCGCGCCGGAAGACGTCTACAAGACAGCTTTTCGGACGACGTTTGGGTTATTTGAGTTTTTTGGTGATGCCTTTTGGTTTAACAAATGCTCCTACGACATTTAACCGGATGATGGACAAGATTTTTCAAGAGCACAAGCTATTTGTTGGGACTTTCTTTGATGATATCATTGTTTTCTCCAAGAATGAGGCAGAACACAAAGATCATCTGCTTCAGAGATACACTTTTTGGGACATTTGTCTCAGCACTAGGAGTGCAAGTGCATTCGGCCAAGATAGAGACTATACGTGATTGGCCCGATTGGAAGAATGTCCATGAAGTTGGAAGCTTCTTGGGACTGTGTTCGTACTACAGGCGGTTCATACGGAAGTTTGCAGAGGTTGCTTCCCCTTTGCATATCTTGACACAGAAAGGAGTCCCTTTCTCGTGGGGATCCATAGAAGTGACTGCCTTTCAGACATTGAAAGAGAAATTGACTACGGGACCAGTTTTGACTTTGCCGGACTTGCAAAAGTCTTTGAAGTATATTGTGATGCTTGTGGTCGTAGTCTGGGTGCGGTCTTGATGCAAGAAGGCCATGTCATTGCTTACGAGAGCCGATTGTTCTCTAGGCCGGAGATGACAGCACAGATATATGAGAAAGAGCTTTTGGCAGTGATCCATGCTCTTACTCAGTGGTGGCACTACCTACTCGGAGCGGATTTTACTGTCTTTACAGACCATCAGAGTTTGCGCTACTTCTTGTCACAGAAGCAGCTTTCGGAAAAGCAGATGCGGCGGGCGAACATCTTGTCACAGTTTCACTTCCAGATTGTCCATGAGTAGGAACAGAAGAATGTGGTGGCAAAAGCTTTGTCTCGAAAGCCGTTGGATCTGGCTATTTCCGCGATACATCATAAGAGCTTCGAGGATATGGTCGATCAGTATGCCACAGATACAGATTTTGCAGATATTTTCACACGGATACGGGATGGGGAGATAGTAGCTGGATACTCCCTTCGGGAAGGCTACTTGATGAAAAAGACTATGTTGTGCGTTACACAACCGTTAAGGGAAAAGGTTATGACAAAATGCCACTGTCCACCTTTTACGAGTCACCGCGGCATTGCTACCACCATGAAGGGGGTAGAGAGATACTTCTTTGGGCCGAGACTCAAAAAGGATGTGGAAGAGTTTGTGCGCAGTTGCTTAGTATGCCAGAAGGTCAATTTTGATAGGCATAAGGCACAGGGTTGTTCAAGCCTTTACCCATACCCACCCGCCCCTGGAAAAGTATTGAAATGGATTTCATTTTTGATCTCCCGAGATCACAGAATGATCATGATGATTTTCCGATTACATGACACGTCTGAGACGATTGTCTCCGACACAGACCCCAGATTTATGAGTTTGTTTTGGATCGCAATTTGGGAGAACATTGGCACGCAATTGCAGTTCTCGTCATCGTTCCACTTGCAGACTGACGGGCAATTTGAGATTGCCAATTCAGTGATTTTAGTTTTATTGAAGTCTTGTATCTCGGATCAGAAGACTCAATGGGAAAAGAACTTACCTTTGGTAGAATTTGCCTACAATAACACGATACACTCTTCGACGGGGAAGACGCCATGTGAGATTGTTGAAAGTGCTGCGAAGGTTCCATCCTTCCTGAGCACGAAAGATTAGATATTTGAAGCAGATGAATATTCGCGAGATTTGGATACGGCTTTTGCCAAGGTTCGCGAGACTTTGCAGGAGTCTCAAGAACGACAGAAAAAGGAAACGGATCGCCATCGTCGCGACTTGAAATTGAAGAAGGATGATTGGGTGCTCTTACGTTTTGAGAAGGCACGCCTACGAAAGAAAAAAAGGGAAAGGAGAGGCTTTTTCCAAAGCTTAGTATGCGATACTACGGACCTTTCCAAATCACTGACAAATGATGTCTCCTTTTGATTCAAACTGCCAGATACTTGGAGGATTCACAATGCATTGCATGTGAGTCTCTTGAAACATGTTAAGGGTGATGTGCCTGATGGTGGGGAGCCTGATGAGCAACCCGAAGTGGAAAAAAACGAGGAGATCCTTGTTCCTGAACAGTTTTGGCACATAACGATACGAAGAAAGGTAAAGTCTGAAGGCGGTTCTTGGTTAAGTTCAAGAACTTTCCTGCATTTAATGCGAAGTGGATGGAGGAGGAGGACCTAGCAGATACTCCTCGGATTGTGAAACTTTACCTCGATGTTTTGGTTTAGCATAGTCTACTCCAAACGGAACCCAGAATTCAGCTTGGCCGGAGATCTGGTGCAGTGGGATGCACAAGAGGGGAGTCACTCCGCTCCCTTGTCAACAGATGCCTCGATTTTGATACTAAAGCCATTGATGTCTCTTTGAGCTTCAGGGATATTGACAGCTGACAGTATTCTGCTGGATGACTTTATGAATTGGAATTCCTGATAATGATACTGATTTGTTTCTTCACGTCTTTTGAGTGCAAGAACTGATAGACGAAATGACTGCAGCATTTTGGTCTACTTGATCTCGAATAGACATGGTTGCAATAGGGGTTAGTCAATCGGACATCGATGAGGTCCCGATTGGACCTAGATGTGATTGCTAGCTACATTGCCGATAAATCATGCTCTAAGATCCAAATGAATGTTGAATGTCATGTGACGTCGTGTGATGTCTGGTGATGTCCTGTGATGTCGTGTGATGTGACTGTCGATTTTGTAAATGTGCTAGATGTGTGTTCCTAGTACGTAGGTACTAACAGTCAGTGTCTGCTAAGACGGTTTATGGCTTTTGTCGGTTTTGCAGGCGTAATCGCGGTCGATTACAATGCTTTCAAGAGGGGGGTATGTCACAAAGTGATGACGTGGCTACGGACAGCAAAAACCCTAATTTCTGCCAGAAACCCTAAAATTCTTGCAAACCCTAATTTCTGCCACAAACCCTAATTTCCGGAAATCGCGGAGGTGATTTTTTTTTATTATTTTTTTTAAATTTGGGAAATTTTGAGCAACGCAAATCTCAGCTTTTTGCTATGATTTGGGAAAAAGAGAGAGAAAAAGGGAACTTGCTTTTTACTGACTCTCATTGAGAGAGAGAGAGAGAGAATCTGCTTTTGTTTTCAAGCTTTTGGGGCTCTCCTTTTGGGCATCCCTTGTAATCTTAAAAAGCTATGATTTGGGAGAAAGAGAGAGAAAAAGAGAACTTGCTTTTTACTGACTCTCATTGAAAGAGAGAGAATCTGCTTTTGTTTTCAAGCTTTTGGGGCTCTGCTTTTGGCATCCCTTGTAATCTTTAAATTAGTGGTGAGGGCCTCACTTCTCAGAGCATCTGGACGCAGAGTCTGAGAGTGAAACCCTAACTGCTCTCTTGTACTTTGATGATTGATTAATACAAAAAGAAATACCAAAAGGGGCGCCAGTCTTTGCGGCCAATATCTCTAGGCACAGAACTCCGCCGGGCCAGTGCAAATCTATTGTGATCTGTGAATTGTTTGAAGTGGTTATTTGGTGCTGTCGTGATTGATTCTTGACTTGGAGTGTCCAAATCTGTTACAACGGCATCCACCTCTTCCTTCTTCTTTGGGTCCCAAGAGGTGGCAAGGGTCCTTTGGCGACAAATCGGACCCGATGAAGATCCACCGCCACCAGCACCGGGTAGAGGGAAAATGAGGATCTTTGGGTCGATACCTTTGCGTGCGGGCTTGGATTTATGGTTGAATTGCAGATCCTTTTTCTCAAGCTCCTTCCTCTTCTTGATGCTTACGGTGGTGCAAAATCTCACCTCATGTCCTGGTACTCGAAGAAAGTGTGCCATCACTTTGTCATGTCCCCCTCTCCGCGCGTAAGAGCATAGCTTGCATGCCCATGCACGAGAACCTCCTGCTGCCGACAAGGTGCTCTCCGAGGCCACTTCATCCCACCACGACCATTCCTTCGTCCTTTGAGTGTTGCCTGCATGAACGGAGGGGGTTGTACGAGAAGAAGAGGCCATTGATTATCCGAGAAAGAGAGAGAGAGAGAGAGAGAGAGAGAGAGAGAGAGAGAGAGAGAGAGAGAGCTTGATCCTTGAGGGTTTGATAGAGAGGGCTTGAGAGAGAGGCTTGACTCCGTGAGAGCTGGAGATAGAGAGCTTGCCACAGAGGCTTCACTTCTTGAGACCAAGGGAGAGAGAGCTTGAAGCCTTGAGGGCAAGCCCAAGGGAGAGAGCTTGAGAGCTTGAGGGTAGAGCTTGAGGGCATTGGAAAGAGAGAGCCTTGAGGCTTGTTGCATTTGTGAAGGCAAGGGTGAAGGGGGAGCAATTTATAAGGGGTAACAGAAAACAAACACCCCCAAAATCTGCTCATTTCTGACCGTTTTTTATCGTTGGAGGCTACCAAAATCTGCCCATTTTGTGACCGTTTGCTGCCGTTTCGGCCGTTCCCCCCCTGCCGTTCTGATATCATCCGATCAATCGGACCGCCTTGCCATTCCGAGACGTTCTTTGCACATGTGAACGGGAAGAATGCCGTTCCAACGTTCCAGGCCTTAGGAGGGGCATTCCCTGGTAACTCTAACCCGGCAAATTGTTTGGCTTGAGATTCTGAAGTCAAAAGCAAATCCCAAGTTCGCTAGAGGACAAAGGCAAAGGTCAGCTTGACAAGGATGGCTCAGTTAGCTGCCTCAGTGCCCGTGATGTACGACCACAATTGTTATGAATGTGACTCGACGCTTTGTTTGGCTCGGAAATTTGAAGCCAAAGGCAAAAGCAGGAACTCATAGCATAGTTACCCGGAATGGGAACAGCGACGGGGAGCCCCGAGGAACGGGGGAACGGCCAAGGATCCGGAACGAGAACGGCACGGAATAGAGGCATAAAAAACACCCAAACAATGCAATTTTTAGCTCTACATGTTTGAAATTTGAATACAAGTTGTCTTAGAGTCCTTCGACTCTAATACTAAAAAAAAACTCGATTTGAAGACCCGTAGGCCATGGATGATGCGAGAGGGAGAGGGAGAGACTCGAGAGGGAGGGAGAGGGAGAGAGCTTGTCACAAAGTGATGACGTGGCTACGTACTGCAAAAACCCTAATTTTTGCCAGAAACCCTAAAATTCTTGCAAACCCTAATTCCTACCAAAAACCCTAATTTTCGGAAATCGCGGAGGTGGAAAAAAAAAATTAATTATTTTTGAGCGACGCAAAATCCCAGCTTTTGGCTTTTTGCTACGATAAGAATTGGATATGAGAGAGAGAGAGAGAGAGAGAGAGAGAGAGAGAGAGAGAGAGAGAGAGAGAGAGAGAGAGAGTTGAATTGCTTTATTTTTACTCTCATTGAGAGAGAGAGAGAATTTGCTTTTGCTTTCAAGCTTTTGGGGCTCTGCTTTTGGGCATCCCTTGTAACATTAAATATGCAGTGAGAGCCTCACTTCTCAGAGCATCTGGACACAGAGTCTGAGAGTGAAACCCTAACCGCTCTTTGTAACATTGATTTTAATACATAAAAGAAATACCAAAAGGGGCGCCATTCTTTGGGGCCAATATCTCTAGGCACGGAACTCCGCCGAGCAGTGTAAATCTATTGTGATCTATGAATTGTTTTGAAGTGGTTATTTGGTGCTGTCGCGATTGATTCTTGACTTGGAGTGTCCAAGTCTGTTACAGTGGTATCAGAGCACCGCCGATTTCTCTTCTACGGGAAATCCGATCCCCAATTTTTTTCCGCGGCACCTATGGCTTCAAGCAAGGATCAATCGACTCCCTCTGCATCTGGAGATGCGGGCAGGGATCACAACGAAGATTCCGGCGGAGAGTATGGCCCGCCTCGGCTTACTCAGGCGGAGCGGCGAGAGATGGAGCGTCGCTAGTTGATCGGCGATGCAACGAAGATGATGCTCAATTTTGCGAAGAACCCAAAATTTGCAAAATATATGAGCGAGACTTCTTTCCAAGAAGTGCATGAGCAGTGGCAGAAAACCACTAAACCCACTCTCAAGAAACCTTCTGCTCACAAGAAATATTCAGAGAAGGAATTAGAAGAGGTGATTGATGCACGGACTGCCGCCCCAGCTTTTTGACGCGCAAAAGAAAGCCAAAACGCACGGCAAAAAGCAGAAGAAAAGCACTGACTTCCCGGGATATTTGGGTCGTCAGTCAACTTTTGATAAAGCAAAGAAACAGAAGAAGCGTGTTCGATTTGAAGGAGTACCCAGTTCTTCTTCTTCTTCTTCTTCTGACAATTCTTCTGGCTCTTCGGATTCGAGCGAAGAAGGCAGAAAAGGTAAAAAGCAAAGCACGAAACAAAGCTTCAGAAAGGACAAGAAAAAGGCAAAGAAGGCTAAATCTCGCCCAAGCCTGACAGTTCTACTGAGGACTCGTCTACAGACAGCTCAGATTCTGATGATGGAAACTTCTATGCGAACAAGAAGCTCAGATTCTGATGATGGAAACTTCTATGCCAACCAGTATGACTTTCTCGAAGATAAAAGCAAGAAAGTCCGAGAGTTTAAGAAGGTGGCCACTCGATCAAGTTTAATACTTTTTCTGGATACTCAGATGCTTCGAAGGCTTTGTCTTTTATACAGCAGTTTGACATCACTTTCGCGGGAGGACGCTATTCAGAGCACTCCAAGATTCGGAGAGCTGCCTCTTACTTTAAGGGGAATGCTCGTACTTGGTGGTCCACGCTTCTTTTAAACAAGACTGCGCCAGTTAAATGGCTGAAATTTAGGAAGCTTTTTATTTCTTCTTAGTTAAATGGCTGAAATTTAAGAAGCTTTTTATTTCTTCTTGGTTGACGCAAGAATATGAACGAGATGTACGAGCTGCTTGGAACCATCTTCGGATGACCAAGAAAGATACAATCAATGCTTATTGTGAAAGATTCTGGAGCTCTTTTCTACCCGCCTCTTCATTCAAGAAGATCACGTTCAAAGAACAGATTAAGCGGTTCACCTTGGGTCTACCTACATAGATCCGAGATCACTGCTTGAAGCAGAAGTCAGCTTCTATTCAGGAGTGGATGAGTCATGCAAAGCGGGGCTTTGCCATTCACTCTGGCAATCTAACCTACCCCACAAATGAGGCCATGACACAACGAGCCGAACAGACTTCTGGGAATGAAAGTAGAAAGAAAAAGAGCAACCCAGAGAAAAAGGATGCATGACCTAAGCTTACTCCTGAGGAGAGAGCTCGCTTCATCAGAGAGGGGAAATGCTTTGGATGCGGGGAACATGGACATATCTCCGCGAAGTGCCCTAAAAAGGCACAGAAAGAACAGAATGATAAAGACGACGACAGGCCTGAGAGTTCGAGAGCAGCTGAGGAACATGGCAGAAAAGGCAGATAGAAAAGCAAAATTGGTACCACATGGCGTGGGACCTGCACCGAATATAATGAATGAAAGTACAAACTTTGCCGCTTTTGGGGCAAAGTGAAGGATCAAGAAGCTCGTTTGAAGGAGCCAAGGCCAACTTCTTTTCACTTGGAATTGGCGGCTCGATTTGGAATTACGCCCAACAGACTGACGCCACAAGCTGAGGTAGTTCGACTGGCACCCGGATGGGATGTTGCCATTACACCGAGCATTGGTAAACTTCGTTTGCAATGACAGGGGTGTTCAGGGCACGCGAGTGACGTTCTACTCAGGATCCCTTGGTACCACAAGAACTACGCAGTGGTTGACTACCGGGCCGAGAAAGCGACTTTGATAAATGAAGGGCTTAGAGATTGTACTTGATGAACTTCAGTTTCTTTACTCATTCTTTTGGGAGAGAACTGAACGATGGATAAAGGTTGAATATGTTTTGACTTGATAAAGAACGCCAAGATTTTTCTCCACAACTCATGCCGATTGCTTTTCAGAGGGCCTAAAGATCATACCATTGATCTGATACCTGGAAGCACATCACCGAACCGGCCACCTTACCGTGTGAGCCGAGCACAGAATGAAGAGATTATGAACCAAGTGAAAGACCTCTTGGAAAAGAGGTCTTGTCCAGCCTAGTACTTCACCGTATTGCTCTCCAGTGTTGTTGGTTTTGAAGAAAGACGGATCTTGGAGGATGTGCATCGATTATAGAGCTCTCAACAAAATCACCATCAAGAACAGATTTCCGATTCCTAGGATCAATGATATACTAGACAGGTTACAGGGATCCTCGTGCTTTAGCAAGATTGACTTGAAGAGTGGATATCATCAGATCTGAATCGCGCCGGGAGACGTCTACAAGAGAGCCTTTCGGACTACTTTTGGGTTATTTGAGTTTTTGGTGATGCCTTTTGGCTTAACCAATGCTCCTGCGACATTTAACCGGATGATGGACAGGATTCTTCGAGAGTACAAACTATTTGTTGGCACTTTCTTTGACGACATCATTGTTTTCACAAAGATCATCTGCTTCAGGTCTTTCAGGCAATACGAGATCACAAGTTAGTGATTAATGCAAAGAAAAGTGAATTTTTCCTACCAGAGATACACTTTTTGGGACACATTGTCTCAACAGCTGGAGTGCAAATGGACTCGGCCAAGATAGAGACTATCCGTGATTGGCCCAATTTGAATAATGTCCATGAAGTTAGAAGCTTCTTGGGACTGTGTTCGTACTACATGCTGTTCATACGAAAGTTTGCAAAGGTTGCTTCCCCTTTGCATATCTTGACACAGAAAGGAGTCTCTTTCTCGTGGGGATCCACAGAGGTTACTGCCTTTCGGACCTTGAAAGAGAAATTGACTACGGGACCAATTTTGACTTTGTCGGACTTGCAGAAGTCATTTGAAGTATATTGTGATGCTTGTGGTCGTAGTCTGGATGCGGTCTTGGTGCAAGAAGGCTATGTCATTGCTTACGAGAGCCGATTGTTCTCTAGGCCAGAGATGACAGCACAGATATGCGAGAAAGATCTTTTGGCGGTTATCCATGCTCTTACTCAGTGGCGGCATTACCTACTCGGAGCGGATTTTACTGTCTTTACAGACCATCAGAGTTTGCGCTACTTCTTGTCACAGAAGCAGCTTTCGCAAAAGCAGATGCGGTGGGCAAACATCTTGTCACAGTTTCACTTCCAGATTGTCCATGTATAGGGACAGAAGAATGTGGTGGCAAATGCTTTGTCTCGGAAGTCGTTGGTTCTGGCTATTTCCGCGATACATCATAGGAGCTTCGAGGATATGGTCGATCAGTATGCCACAGATACAGATTTTTGCAGATATTTTTCACACGGATATGGGATGGGGAGACAGTAGCTTGTCACGTGACACATCCCAACCCTATGTGTCCGTGGACAAGCTACACCACAGCAAGGTTCGGTCAGTCCAGTCAGTTTAGATTAGCAATGATCTGGCACTTTTGTGAGTCTATTCGTAGACCGTGCATGCCCAGTCACTTAGCATAGATGCATATCCTCCGGTTGAGCACAGCATGATCATCAGTATTCCCTTCAAGATCCATCAGATTCAGTCATGGGAATTTTCCAGTGCATTTAGCCTATTTTCCTATTTATTGGTTATTTTCACTTATTATTTTTAAGTGACTTTCCAACAAAAGTAGGTAGGGCAATTTTGCTAAGTTAATATATAAGCAAACCCAAGTTAGCACTTTCTGGCAGAAGAGGCAGCAGGAGCTTCCCGCTCAACAGGCAACTTCTCAGTAGTACCCCCCTCCCTCAGCACCCCCTGCAGATTACCATCGCCTAGCTCTTCCAGACCCTGGCGTTTTCAGTCTACATCAGCCATCGCCCTCACACAACAGTTCCTAGCGTTTTCCCCGCGACAACCACTCTCAGCCTGTAGCATTTTTTAGATCGCTAGCATCTGCAAGTTCAGCGTTTTCTTCAGCAAATTCAGCAACTACTAAAGCTAGTATCTGCTGCCTATTGCTGCTATTTTTAGCATGGAAAAACACCTGCTGTTCCAGTATTTTTCAGCCTAGGACATTGACCTAAAACGCAGCCTGACAAGTGCAGATCTGCAGCGTTTTCATCATCAGCATGACCCCGAATAAACGAGTCATTTTCAGCCATGAAAACAGCAAGAAAACAGTCGTTTTCAGCCACCAAGACAACCCCGAATTCAGCGATTAGAAGATCCCAGATTTCAGCCATCAAGTCGTCGTCGTCATCGGCATAGTCCAAGTTGCATCAGTCCATTGCATACGCATTGTACACCCTTGTGCAATCAAAGTAGACCACTCTCGCCAACGAGAGTGGGGCCTTCGGAGGAGGGTTTTACAACCTCTCGGTCTCGTATCTCTTCTCTCTCCTTCTCTCAGTCTCATTCACTTGCACGCACAATATCCACTCACTTTGTTCGTGATCATAGCACTCTCATAAGACGGAAGGCTCTCTCCTTCCCTAAGAACTAAAAGGAACCTTGAGAAATAAAGATCACTAATCTTGAGAAAATACAACATTCATTCCGCTGCACCTTACATTGGTATCAAATCTTTGGAAGTGTTCTGCATTACTTAAGGAAAGAACCACAAGAACCACAAGAATTTTTTTTTGCTTGTTGCGGTCGCACGAACCCAAGTTCGCTTGGGCATGTCGATTCCTAATCGTGTTTGTTGAAGAGTGACAGGAATCCCAAGAAAGAAGGGCTTGTCCAGCCTCCCCTTGTGTCTCTTTTCACTCATTGAGAGCGGACCGTGCACTTAGCGGCCGGCCAATCGACGCGAAGTGGGAAAAACCAACCTTGGTGTGAGCGCAAGGCCGCCAAGGGGTGCGCCCGCAGAAAAGGGTAGAACTCGGGTGAAGAGAAGATCCTTCTCCAACGCGATTTGCAAGCGAAAGAAAACCTCAAGAACCTCAAGAACCCAAGACCCTCAAGAATCAAGAACCTCAAGAACCTCAAGACCCTCAAGAACCCAAGTTCCTCGTGAACTTAAGAACCAAAGATCATAGTGCATGGTCGTTACCCGAAGCGGAATGGATACTTCACATATAGGTGATGAGCATGAGAGAGGCGACGAAGACTCGTCCCCACCCGGAGATGATTTCTTCAACCCTCCTCCTTCGCCATCTACGCCACCAAGTGCACCAGACCCTATGGAGGCAATGGTCAAGCAGATGATGGCCATGATGGATACACAGGAAGACAAGCGCCTTGCTTTAGAGCACGAGCGCGACGCAAGAAAAGAAAGAAAAGAACTAAGGAAGGAGGAAGCGGCAACAAGAAACGCGGCATTGGAGGCCGATTGTGCCGCTCATAGATTGGCTTTGGAGACCGAGCGTGAAGCTCGGCGAGAGCTACGCACTCAAGAATTGCTTTCCCAAGTCCTAGCCTCGAAGACCGAACCACCCAAAGATCGTGGGAGTTCGTCAAGTGGCGCAAGCTACGATGCGGATTCCAACCATCCAATCATAGAGAAGTTGACTTTCAGTAAGTATGATGGTAAGATAGATGCTACTGTTATTCATTCTTGGTTGCATCAATTTAATGCTTATTTTGCGACAACTAAGAAAACAGGCAATAGCAAAGTTTTGACGGCAGCTATGTACCTTGCCGGTGATGCCATTAATTGGTAACAGGCATGGCAAGAGGCATAGCTAGCCGCGCACCTAGAGGCAGCCGACGATTTCACGCCCCTCTCTTTTAGTTGGGTTGATTTCCAAGACAAGCTCAAGGCGCAGTTTATGCCACCTCAATACCTTGCACGATTGAAGGACGATTGGCAAGCTCTCAAGCAAAACGGTATGCCGGTTATGTCTTTCTCTAATCGTGTTTTGCAGCTCGGCACTCAATTACGCAAATCGGATGTAAAGCGCAAGGAGGCATTTCTTTACGGATTGGACGAGTATATCAAGTATGATGTTGAGGTACTCGATCCAATTGATCTCAACAAAGCGGTAGCAATTGCTCTCGCCCACGAGATGAAGCACAACAAAGGAAAGCCTAAGGAGAACAAGACTTCCACAAGTACCTCGCACACTTCTCAGAACCCTCAGAACGGTAAGAATGGTAAGAATGATAACTCTTCGAACCAATCTTCCAACAGTATCTCATCAAAGAATTCTTCCAATGAATCTAAGGGTAAGGCTAACACAATTGCTAAAACTAAGCTTACTCCATATGAAAAGGTAGCACAAGGAATTGTAGGAGAATACATCACGTCGGAAGAACAAAACACGTATTCTAAGGAAGGTCGTTGTTTTCATTGTCACATTAAGGGTCACATAAAAAGAACATGTCCTAAGCTTGAATCGAATGAATCTAAAGAACCCACAGCACCCACTACATCTGTCAATGCAATGAATGATAGCACGGGTGTGCCCAAAGTTTCTCAGGACCCTCCCATTGATGATTCTCTCATTAAATGTTATGGTCGTACGTCGGGGCACCGTTTTGTCATATTGTTTGACCCAGGTAGTATGCATGATGTGATCAGTTCCTCTCTTGTTGAGAAAGCCCGCCTCGAAGTTAGTCCGAGATCTCCTATCGAGGTCTCTGGCTTTCGTCCCGGTATGGACGCTCTCATCACGGAGGAGTGCCTTGATGTGTTGTTTGCAATTCAACAGACTGCCTTCACTAGAAGATTTGTTGTTTCTCTTCACTCAAGATGTGATATGATTTTGGGCATTCGATGGTTTCGTGATAATGACGCTCTCATGAAATTTCCGGCTAACACTATAACTCTCAATGCCAACAGTGATTCTCCTATTGTCATTCATGGAGAGGACATTGCTCCTTCTCCATCTCTCATTGCTAATATACAAGACAAGGTTGAAAGGATTCGGGATAAGGAGATTCTCTCAATCTCTTTTTCTCCACAGCATGACCCACAGGATTTGCATGATTATGAGAAGCATGATGATTTGAAGGATAATGATCTGCATGATGATTTGGATGACAATGACAAGCATGATGATTTGCATGAAAAAGATGTGATTCTTCACAAGGATGGTGTGTTAGTTGATGCTTTTTCTAGCGAAGCTAACCTCGTTGTAGATTCGATCAATCACCAAGAATCGATCTTGGCTTTCGAGTCGAGGTCCACAGATCCCCCACAAGAAGATTCGATAGATCTTGAAGGAGCGATCTTGGCTCTCGAGCCTTGGTCCAAAGAGCCCTCACAGGAAGTATTATGTGTTCACATGATTGATACGCACGCATTGTTCGAGTGTTTCATTCGTGAAGGTTTCCTGTATTTTAGTCAACATCGTTATGTGATCCCTTTTCCTAGGCATGACATATTGTATGTTGAGCACGTTTCTCTCATGGATGAACACGAATGTATGCGGATTGTTCATGACAAGCTGAAAAGTTTGTATGTAAGGAAGTCACATTCCATGTCTCTCCCTTGGCATGACAGTTTCTCAAAGAGCACATGACAGTATGAGCACCAAGCATGGGCATTTCCATTATGATTTGCCACAGTTGATTGATTTCAATCAAACAGAAAAGATTCGACCTCATTGTTTGCATGTGTTTGATGAACGGGTTGTCACTTCATCTATTTGCTCATCTACATTGCATACACAGTCTTTAGAGAAGACAAGATGTTTTTCCTTCACTTTAACATGGAATGGGTAAGTTCATGGTTTTGTGTTGGAGATGGGTTCAGGAATTTTCAGCCATGGAGATTCTTGAAGACGAAAGAAGCAGGATACTCGACAAAGTTGACGCAAGAAAGGAGATTCAAACGACTTTGAGTCGCTTTCGGCGCGGCCCAAAGAAGCAAGCGTTGCAGACCTTTATGAAGTTCAAGTACCGCATGACCCACACATCAGAGTTGGCCGGCGAAGAGTCCCTTCCAGGATTCCGGATGCTGTTGGCGATCTCCCTCGACGCCATACAGTTCGGTACCAATACCTCACTTTGAAAAGGAGGGGATGTCACGTGACACATCCCAACCCTATGTGTCTGTGGACAAGCTACACCACAGCACGGTTCAGTCAATCCAGTCAGTTTAGATCTCTTCGAAGGAGGGTTTTACAACCTCTTGGTGTCGTATCTCTTCTCTCTCCTTCTCTCAGTCTCATTCACTTGCACGCACAATATCCACTCACTTTGTTCGTGATCATAGCACTCTCATAAGACGGAAGGCTCTCTCCTTCCCTAAGAACTAAAAGGAACCTTGAGAAATAAAGATCACTAATCTTGAGAAAATACAACATTCATTCCGCTGCACCTTACATAGCTGGATACTCCCTTCGGGAAGGCTACTTGATAAAAAAGACTATATTGTGCGTTACACAGCCGTTGAGGGAAAAGGTTATGACTAAATGCCACTGTCCACCTTTTACGGGTCACCGCGGCATTGCTACCACCATGAAAGCGGTAGAGAGATACTTCTTTTGGCCGAGACTCAAAAAGGATGTGGAAGAGTTTGTGCGCAGTTGCTTAGTATGCCAGAAGGTCAAGTTTGACAGGCATAAGGCACAAGGATTGTTACAGCCTTTACCCATATCCACCCGCCCTTGAAAAAGTATTGCGATGGATTTCATTTTTGATCTCCCGCGGACACAGAGTGGTCACGATGGTATCTGGACTGTTATTGAGAGATTTAGCAAACAGGCTCATTTCATTTCAGTGGTTCTAGATTTATTGAAGTCTTATATCTCAGATCAGAAGACTCAATGGGAAAGATACTTACCTTTGGTGGAATTTGCCTATAATAACACGATACTCTTCGACGGGGAAGGCGCCATTTGAGATTGTTGAAGGTGCTGCGAAGGTTCCACCCTTCCTGAGCACGAAAGATAAGATCTTTGAAGCGGATCAATATACATGAGATTTGGATACGGCTTTTGCCAAGGTTCGCGAGACTTTGCAGAAGTCTCAAGAACGACAGAAAAAGGCAACGGGTCGCCATCGTCGCGACATGAAATTGAAGGAGGATGATTGGGTGCTCTTACGTTTTGAGAAGGCACGCCTAAGAAAGAAAAAGGGAAAGGAGAGGCTTTTTCCAAAGCTTAGTATGCGATACTACGGACCTTTCTAGATTACTGAAAATGTCTCCTTCCCATTGAAATTGCCAGATACTTGGAGGATTCACAATGCATTGCATGTGAGTCTCTTGAAACCTTTTAAAGGTGATGTGCCTGATGATGGGGAGCCTGATGAGCAACCCAAGGTGGAAGAAAACGAGGAGACTCTTGTTCCTGAACAGATTTTGGCACATAGGGATACGAAGAAAGGTAAAGTCCAAAGGCAGTTCTTGGTTAAGTTCAAGAACTATCCTACATTTGATGTGAAGTGGATGGAGGAGGAGGACCTAGCAAATACTCCTCGGATTGTGAAACTTTACCTCGATGCTTTTGGTTTAGCATAGTCTACTCCAAATGGAACCCAGAATTCAGCTTGGCCGGAGATCTGGTGCAGTGTGTTGCACAAGAGGGGAGTCACTCCGCTCCTTTGTCAACAGATGCCTTGATTTTGATACTAAAGTCACTGATGTCTCTTTGAGCTTCAGGGATACGAAGAGCTGACAGTATTTTGCTGGATGACTTTATGAAATGGAATTCCTGATAATGATACTGATTTGTTTCTTCACTTCTTTTGAGTGCAGGAACTGATAGACGAAATGACTGCAGCATTTTGGTCTGATTGATCTCGAATAGACATGGTTGCAATAGGGGTTAGTCAATCGGATATCAATGAGGTCCCGATTGGACCTAGATGTGATTGCTAGCTACATTGCCGATAAATCATGCTCTAAGATCCGAATGAATATTGAATGTCATGTGATATCCTATGATGTCTGGTGATGTCCTGCGATGTCGTGTGATGTGACTGTCGATTTGGTACATGTGCTAAACGTGTGTTCCTAGTACCTAGGTACTAATAGTCAGTGTCTGCTAAGATGGTTTATGGCTTTTGTCGGTTTTGCAGGTGTAATCGCGGTCGATTACAATGTTTTCAAGAGGAGGGTATGTCACAAAGTGATGACGTGGCTATGGACACCAAAACCCCTAATTTCTGCCAAAAACCCTAAAATTCCTGCAAGCCCTAATTTCTGCCAAAAACCCTAATTTTCGAAAATCGCGGTCCGCGGAGGTGGAAAAAAATAATAATAATTCTTTTGAGCGACGCAAAATCCAAGCTTTTGGATTTTTGCTACGAAAAGAATTGGATGAGAGAGAGTTGAATTGCTTTATTTTTACTCTCATTGAGAGAGAGAGAGAGAGAGAGAGAGAGAGAGAGAGAGAGAGAGAGAGAGAGAGAGAGAGAGATCTGCTTTTGCTTTCAAGCTTTTGGAGCTTTGCTTTTGGGCATCCCTTGTAACATTTAAATATGCGGTGAGGGCCTCACTTCTCAGAGCATCTGGACGCAGAGTCTGAGAGTGAAACCCTAACCGCTCTTTGTACTCTGACATTGATTTTAATACATAAAGAAATACCGAAAGGGGCACCAGTCTTTGGGGCCAATATCTCTAGGCACGGAACTCCGCCGGGCCAGTGTAAATCTATTGTGATCTGTGAATTGTTTTGAAGTGGTTATTTGGTGCTGTCGCGATTGATTTTTGACTTGGAGTGTCCAAGTCTGTTACAGAGCTTTTGAGAGAGAGAGAGAGAGAGAGAGAGAGAGAGAGAGGGAGAGAGAGAGAGAGAGGGAGAGAGCTTGAGAGAGTGAGGGTGTAGGGTGCAACGGAAGTGAATGTTGAACTTTGCTCAAGATGAGTGCTCCGAACTGTGCTCAAGGGTTCCTTTACTTACGGAAGGGAGAGCCTTCCGTTCCTTTAGTGACATAGTGCAATGGACACAAACAAAGTGAATAAACACTATGAATAAAGGTGCTGAGACTGAGAGATAGAGAGAGAAGAATACGACATCAGACAAGTTGTAAAACCCTCCTCCAAGGGCCCCATTCTTTATGGCGAGAGCAGACTACTATTGATTGCCCAAAACTCTACAATGCTAGGACTTGCCGATGACGTCGACGACAATGAGAATGACAACGAGGCGGGCTGAAATCTGAAAACGCTAATGGCTAAAATCTGCAAATCTTTATCTGAATTCTGACTCTACGTCAATGACGAGGGCGATGACGACGATGCAACGACGACGCGCTAAAAACACAGATGCTGAAATCTGCGTTTTCTGGGCTGAATCTGCAAACTACGCTGGAGCTGACCGGGCGGCGAGGATCTGCTACGGGAAGGTGAAATCTACGAGGTTTGGAACTTCTATTGTGATGTCTGATTGCTGAAACTGAAAATGTTGGTGCTTTTGGTGAAACTGTCGCGGAGAATCTGCAAAACGCTAAGGGCTGATCTGCAAACCAAAAACGCTTGCTATCTGATGCCAAAAACGCTATGGATCTGATGCTTCTGCTAATGCCGGGGCTGATCTGCAATGCAAAACGCCAGGACTGGTTCTGCCATGCAAAAACGCTAGGCTTGGTTCTGTTGTTCTGCTACTGCCGGGATGATTTGCTATGCAAAAATGCCAAGGCTGAGATGATGCAAAAACGCTAGGCTTACAGATGGCTGAAAACGCTAGGGTTGTTGCGGGGGGGAGACTTGTTGAAAAGGTGCCTGTTGAACGCTGTGTTCCTGCTGCCTCTTTTGCCAAAAATGCTAGCTCTAGGGTTATTTATATACTTGTTTGTCAAATTGCCCTACCCAGTTTCCCAACAAAAGTCACTTAAAAATAATAAGTGAAAATTGGCTAAAATAGAGAAAATAGGTCTATGCACTGTAAAAATGCTCCTGATGGAAATCTGATGATCATGTTGTGTGCAACCAGAGGATATGCATCTGCTCTAAGTGCCTGGACATGCATAGTCTACAAACAGACTCACAAAAGTGCCAGAACACTTCCTAAGCTGACTAAACTGAACCCATGTCATGAAGTAGCTTGTCCACGTACACATAGGGTTAGATGTGCACGTGACAGAGAGGAGGAGAGCTTGAGACTCGAGAGTCGAGAGAGCTTAAGGTTTAAGCCTCGGCATGTGGATTTGCTTGAGAAGGGAATGGGTGTGAGGGGGTGCATTTTGAGTCCTTGCACACTTTAAAAAACACCTAATGTTCACTACAAATTTGCAAAAAACTGCCCATTTCTCTCCATTTTGAGAGTTGGCCGTTTCGAGCCATTCCGGTATCAAGTGGTCACCCGGAACGGCAAAACGTTCCGGGACGTTCCGGCCTTGCAGGGGGAGAGGGAACGGCGTTCCGGCGTTCCATAGGCCTTGGAACACGTTCCCCGGTAACTATGACTCATAGGAAGACAAAGTCAAAGGCAAGCTGGACAGAGATCACGGTAATAAAGATTTGACAAAGGAGATCGGCATGGCACACGTGGCGGCGGCCACAGTGGCCTCGACATCAGATTTCTAGTCAAAGTGCAAGTGTCACCACTAGCTTCAGCCAGAGAGAGGCTTGTGAGTGGCAAAAGAGGGGCAAGAAGTCCTTCGTATAATTAATTTGGACCCATGCATTAGAGTTCAAGTTATCAGTGTTTGGGCCCGTAGGTCGGAGTTTAATGCGCATGCATCTGGCAAGGAACCAATCAGACATCTAAAACACTATAGATGAGTGCACCAATCCATTGTTGTTGGTTGAATCATAGACAGGATGTGTTCCACAGTTCATTATCTTAGAGTTTTAAATTTTGAACGTGATGTGTTCACGATTCACGAATGGGAATTCTTGGACGTATTGTGGTCTACGATTCAATTTTCTACAAAGGCAACCGATGCTCAAGATGGCATTATTTTCAGGTACAAAGTTGAGGGTAGCAAAACCGAGGTGTATTCAGTAGTCCATGGCCTTCTACTGGGGTATCCATGATAGCTTCTACATCGACTTGGTCTCACTATTGATGTCCACTATGAGCTGCAGAGAGGGTGTTAAGAGTTTAGGCATCTCAAGTGAACTGCTTAAAGTGATCCCATTATTTAGTTTGGCTTTTAGCTATTTATTTTACTTATTTGTCAAAGTTTGGGTAGGGCAATTCACTGAGGTTGCTATATAGGCAACCCTCAGTCCCCATTGTCTTCATCTGTTATCGTATTACCAAGGTTGGTTGGTTCACGATCTCTCTCTCTCTCTCTCTCTCTCTCTCTCTCTCTCTCTCTCTCTCTCTCTCTCTCTCTCTCTCTCTCTCTCTCTCTCTCCGCGCTTCTACATCGTCGACTTTGACAGAGCACTCGTCATAAAATTGAGACTCGAACTCCCCCACTAATCTTATTTAAAGACCGTTGGCATATGCTTTTACAATAGGGTGAAAGCCCAAGAACTCAAAAGTATATTGCTTTCAAAACAGACGCAAAAGCTCCCACGTTGCCACATCAACAATCTCTCACATTTTGCAATGCAAATTCTGTCGTGAATTGCGATGGGATTTGCGAGCTGCTTTTGTCACAATTGAGTCCCTAGTTTTGATGTCGACTTGGTTCAACTCTATCTCCTTATTAAGGTCCAAGTTTCTCACATGGAAATTCTTTCCAGTTGTGCTTACAAAAACCCCTCTCTCAAGGGTCACTTATGGTAAGTCTCCATCAACTTAAAAATGCTAAACACAAGGTGACTATTGTGCGGCACCAATATCGCACAAATGTAAAAATAAAGTCACTCCATAATCAAAAAATGCATCTAGTAGTCCCTTAGGAAACTTGACAAGTCCCTCCCCAAGAGATGGAGCAGCTGGAACATCAGCATCAATAACCTATGAACTACCCTACAAAGGATGATCTTTAGGTATCTTTGAGTCTTCCTTGAATCAAAAGGTTCTAGAACTAGAGTAGAAGGCTTATTGGAAAAGAAGACTGATATGGAGGATCACTAACAAAAGATAAGTTAGGAGATAAAGTAAACGATTCCGAAACAAGAACCCCCTCTAAGGTACATGCTTGTCAAAGACATCATCTCTCCTGACTATGATATCCTCCTTCACCAGACCATAAAAGCGCTAGCTTTTGGAAAAAGTGATATAGCTAGCATATATCATTTTATTAGACTTTCAAGGACAAACTTCCCCCTCTACTTCTTTGGAAATGGATTGAGGCATCGAAAGTACTGCTCCATGAACATATACCAATTTATCAAAGGTCTCAATGAGCCCTTATGGTAAAGAAAACATATCCGGGGTGAAATGATTGGAGTCATCAACCACTAACATCAAATAAAGGGCACTCTCAAGTGATGGAACTTGCATAGCTACACCAAGGTCGATGTAAACCAGCTCCAAAATCGTCAAGGCTTACCTAATAGAGTAGTCTCTCTATGTTGCTTCCTCAGATAGGAGAACTACATCATTGCGTTGGAAGTACTTCTCCGCAAGTGTTTGCCATTTATAAAGGTCTCAAAAGTCTCATCCTTATGGTAAAAAAACCATATCCAGGTGACACAATTTGAGTCATCAAAGAGCACCATGAATTAAGGCCACCACCAAGTAATGGATCCTGCGTAGGTACAATAGGTCGGTGTAAACCAACTTCAAAAACGTAGTGAAGTGCTTTCATGTAGTCTCACTATGTTGCTTCCAAGAAATTCATTGTCCTTATTTACCCCCAACATCCGGTACTTGAATATTATGAAATCTCAAAACACTCACGCAAACCATCAACTTGGACAGAACCCTTCTCTAGACTCTATGTCCCACCACTCCTCCAAATCATGAATGCCCACTTGTGTATTTCCAATGTAGATGCACACACCTGTCAGGTAGCTGCTTGAGAAAATGCCAGCGTTCAAGCCAAGTGGCGTCATATGAATCTTTGCAAGACATTCTCGTAACTGAGCTTTGAGGAGCTGCTGGTGCTGAGGAGCAGGCCCTGCCTCCCGACAGATTCTCAAAATGCGGGCGGCTGCCAGCCGTGATCATGCATTTCAGTGCAAGGGACATCCCAGAGGCCAAAAAACTTAACGTATGCCTCTCTCAAATATGACATATTGCTGTTGTGGAAGTCAAGCAACATCTTATCTTATATATATTATATATATTATACTTATATTTATATATTTATATATATGTCACTCATCCACGTGGCAGCATTTCCCTTCTTTTTTTCTCTCAGAATCTTTGCGATGTGTAGATTTAACTTGCTTACAGCCAGCTTGGCATAGCCCACACGAGGCCAGATTGCAACGTAGACTCCATGTGGATGCACTGGCAAGGCATTCGCAGCTCGAGGGAATGCAAGCACCCGCAGAGAGAGAGAGAGAGAGAGAGAGAGAGAGAGAGAGAGAGGTTACTCCCCAAAGATCGAGGGCCAATCCGCAATTTGAGGGCAAGGAACCCAAAGACCGAGAGTTAAAGAGCAGGTGAGAGAGAGGTAGAGAAAGCAGGCGGAGAGGAATTGGGGTTTTTGTAAATGCAAAGCTATGATCTGAGTGAACGGTCTCAGAGTGAATCAAAGCTATGATCTGAGTGAATGATCTAAGTGAGACCGTTCATGCTATTCTAGTACGCACTACATAGACGTGCCAATCGCGGTGCATCTAGGTGCAGCAATTGTGAGCCTCAGAGGTTGGTGCAAGCATACATTACATGCAAGTTGGTGCAAGAGTACCTGATAATGGACTCAATGGCGCGTTGCTACAGGACTCCTTGGAGTGCAGACGGCGACTTGGTTGAAGCGCACGTTCCTCGATGATAAGATGTGTCTAGCATGCTCTTGCTTAATGGTATGGCCACCCCCAATGCCACCAACGGTCTCGGCATTTGTTGCACCCTGCCCGCAAAGCCGGGTGATATTGTTTGTGGCCATCTACAAAGAGCTCGGCCACATGCTTGGCTATATTGGCACAGGTAAGTACTGGGAAGAAAATCTTGTCTGACACTAATTTGCGAGACCAACGTTGTATGTCTGTCCGCCCAACATGTGCGAGGGCCAAGTTTTCCCACACGAGCTTGCATTGTCTCGACAGCAGTCGCGGTAGACATCGTCGCCTGTAGCTACATCATCCATTTGAGCCAAATCGGGTAACCCTCGAAACGAGTTTGTGTGTGTGTGTGTGTGTGTGTGTGTGAGAGAGAGAGAGAGAGAGAGAGAGAGAGAGACGCAGGAGCCTATTTGCCTGTCCAAACCTAGGGACACATTCTTCTCCATGCACTCTCCCATCCTCATATCATCAGGGATGCAATTGAAGTGAACAGTCAAAATAGGTTCTTTTCCTATAATGTTGAATACGAAAAGACCTTAATGGGGATGCAACAATGCAGGGCGTCCTAGCATTGGATGCATTTGGGCTTTTTTTGTGGCTAACGGTGTTGTTATATATTCTAGGAGACATAACCTTTGACTACTTGAGATGCACATATTTGAAGAACATGTAGATGTTCTACATCTATTCCAAGGTATGTGCGTGCGTGCGTGGTGCGTGTGTACACACACATGTGTGTGTGTGTGTGTGTGCGCGCGCATGTGTGTGTGTGTGTGTGTGTGTGTGTGTGTGTGTGAGAGAGAGAGAGAGAGAGAGAGAGAATATAATTTTTAACAGCATAGGAATAATCCAAATGGGCATTGAAAATCTAGCAAGAAAGTTTTGAATTCAAGACTTGGTGTGTGTGTGTGTGTGTGTGTGTGTGTGTGTGTGTGTGTGTGTGTGAGAGAGAGAGAGAGAGAGAGAGAGAGAGAGAGAGAGAGAGAGACTTTCCTTGGCAACTTGGTAGCCCTCCAAAAGTGACCGTGGAGCGTGGCACTAACCAAAACATGTCTTGCTTCAAACAACTCAGGGTTGTGAGAAGCCCATCTTTGGGCGAGTCAGATTTTGATAGCATGGTGCAACAATAGCAAGCTGGTAGAAATCTGGTACGTTGTCATTGGTTGATGAGTAGGGAGACATGGGTACTTTGAATTTATTAGAATTCGTGTGAAGGATGAGTCAGTCACAACCAGTCAGCTAAAAGCACTCCATGTGATCATTGAGAGAGAGAGAAAGAGAGAGAGAGAGAGAGAGAGAGAGAGATACCTAGCAAGTCTTCAACTCAAAAGAATAGAGGAAGGGAGAAAAGAAGGTGGAGAAAGAGATAGCAAAGATCTGCTCGATGAGTCCTGATCTCAAGATCTAATATGGGAGAGATAAAGATAGAGAAGGCAAACCTATGCATTGTTATCTTTTTAGAGTGATTCCAAAGACTAGAGTTCCATTATCCTCACATGTGGATGTGTAGATACACACACACACACACACACACACACACACACATACCTCTATATGACTTCGTGTGTGTGTGTGTGTGTGTGTGTGTGTGTGTGTGTGTGTGTGTGAGTGAGAGAGAGAGAGAGAGATCCAATTGACATGCTTTTCTTGGCCGCACTCGCGCGAGTCACATACTAGTAGAGTCAAAAGAGAGATAAATGTATGTATCACTATGTATGTATGCTTTTTCACCTTCAACTTTATAAGAAAGGTGAATTGAAAGTTATCGAGGTGGGATCACTCTAAGCCTATGGCAAGAGGGGGACGAGAACGAGAGAGAGAGAGAGAGAGAGAGAGAGAGAGAGAGAGAGAGAGAGAGCGAGAGCTTTTCTTGATCTTCTTTTATGAAATTTATCAAGAGTGATGGGTTTGAGGGTAAGAGGGGCCATGCCGCCGCCAAAGGCGGCGCTGTTTTACTAGTGTAGCTAATAGGCCATTCCAAAGAGAGCCCCACAATACTCTGCATGCCAAAATCTGGTACATATTTGGTTGATATTGCTAGAAAAAAGATTTTTTTATTCGTACCTATGCAAGATAGTTGAGACGCTATGCTTGGAATATAAATACATGAGAGGATTCAATGCTAATGCATATCAAAACCCAAAGCTCTCATGCCCCTGCTTCAGTGGTTTCTTTTTGCAAACGATTAGCATGGCTTTCATTCTCGCATTGCTACAAGCTATACACAAGAAGATTTAGAAATTTTCTCATGGAGGAAAACGGAGTCTTTCCAGTGTTTTTCATACAATGCATAACATCATGAGCTTCTGCTAGAAAGGCACTGCATACCTAGCTAGGTACGATCGGGGGCAGGCAACCGCCGGCCCCTCCCACCAGGCTCGCGGTCCCCTACCCCCAATTGTACAGAGCTAGGTATGTGATGCCTCCCTCACAGAAGCTCATGATGTTGAGGTAAGTCACAATTTGGGAATTGTTGTGAGAATTTGTCCAAAACTTCTTATGATAGCGTAGAGCCTCCCCTTGCAAATTGCAAAAAATATTTGTCCTTTTTCATGCTCTCACTCTCCTTTCACACACGCCAAAGCCTTATGGTTGTGCATTAATAATACCTAAAGATGTATGCACGCACGCGTGCGCACGCGCACATACACAAATCTCCACCTTTGAGTGCTTCAAACACCTAGCTCTCACACCGTCTAAAGAGGAAGAGTCTTTGCAAATTTCGAAGGCCATACACTTGGTGGCCCTGCCCTTACACAACCAGGGAAGGAAGCTTGGTCACTACTAAAGAAACCAAAGGCTCTTCATCCTTATTGCAAAATCTACCTATAAACTATCTTATTTGTGAAAGATATTAATTTTTTCGTCTATTTGCATATGGTCCAGGATATACGGCTTATAGCTCTTCTAATGGTTTTTTTTTTTTTAAATGGCTACATATATAGTGCAAGGACACACTCTAAAGAGAAGAAAACACAAAAGGGAAAATAAGCAACACAAACACATAATGTATCAATGTATATTCGACCATCTCTTTATATATGGGCACAAGAAGTCTTTTGACTTTTCATTTGCATGGGTCTTTTCATTTCCTAAACTCTTATGCACTTAAGATGTTTTAAAACGATTTTTATTTTTTCGAGATTGGGGAGGCCTAATGGCATACATTGTAACATTATAGGGGAAGAAGTGGTAAAATCACAAGGCTTGTGAAATAACTGTGGAAGAAACATACTCTTAGTGCGCACAGAAGAAGAAGGGAAAAAAGATTATTTGCCTTGTAAATTTCACATGGAAAGTCACACTCTAGAGGGACACCTTGTGCTTAAATGGTGTTCAAGTTGCTAAGGTTGTTGTCCTTGGACATTCGAGTGCATCCTCCTCCTCGGGTGGGTCACCCAAAGAGGAGGTTCCTAGCTGGTTGCTACGAGTTCTCTCCGTCGTTCTTAGCATGTGGTGCATCAATTAGGTGGCCATGGTGATGCCTATGCGTGGCATGGTATGCGGCCCTTGCCCGAACATATAACATGGCTAATATTTGGAAGGGATAAACACCTCCCCCTGTGGGCCCTCTGGTGTGTCGAAAAAAAAAATCTTTAATTTAAGAGTCATTAGCTCAAACAAGAATGCATCAATCCTACTAAACAAGTGAAAGGGTCACGATGGCTTTCAAAAACAATAAGAAGTGATAAAATTGTTAGGTTGAGTTAAATTGGTATCAGTGTTTGGGAAAGGATTGCCTCAGCTTAGTCTTGAGCCGATTGAAAATCGAGACTAGCTAGCTTTGCAAACCATGGTAAATGGAAGAAAAACCGATGAAATATGTGAGAAAGTCGTCCAAAAATTTTGCAAATCTCAAAATTTGGTATTTTCGGTTTTCTTCTTTGCAAGGAGAAAACTCGATCAGCAAGCCGCTTAATTAAAGAGACTTTCTCGAACGTTAACACTAACTGGAATCAAGCTATAAAATGCAAGAAATGTAAAACCATGTGAGTTGTGAAATGAAAGGTGAAAAAAAAAACTAATTAATATGTGTGTGTGTATAGAATTTATTAGAATTATGCAAGGTGAAGCTTCACTTTAGCATTCTAAAACAATAGAATACAAAAAGAAAAAAATGTGTTTGTATGTGTAAAATTTACTAAAATTATGAAACGTGAAGCTTCAATTTAACATTTTAAAACTATAGAATGCAAGAAAAGTAAAGACATGTCACGATGTGAAATGAAAGGCAAGTCTCCATCATGCACTGAAAACTATGAAAGTCCCCCTAACCCAACCCAACACTAAGGGTTTCTTTTAAAAAGTCAATAAAACCAAACATGAACATTGAGAGAGAGAGAGAGAGAGAGAGAGAGAGAGGGGGGGGGGGGGGGGGGGGGGGGACTAAGATGAAATGTTATATAGAACATCTTCAAAAGACCAATATGGCCTATGAAACCAAACTGATATAATTGTGGTGGATCTAATAGAATGTCTGGATACAAAATAAAATGAAGTAAAATAAAAGCTGCAATAAACATGAGAGAGAGAGAGAGAGAGAGCTGAGAGTCTGAAGATCAGGAGCTTGTGTATGGGAAGGTGCACAATGCAATTCTAGCAGCTAGGAGACACATGAGGAAGAGAAAGAGGAAATTGTAAGGTGGCCATTTCAGACTCCATCGTCAATTAACTCATGACGGCTTGTGTTGATCAAGAACCCAAACTCATGTATATGAGCCTAGCAGGCTTGGTAGTACTGAGTACAACCTCTCTAAGCTTGTAGTCCAGCAAGACAGGGCTTGCCAAAAACAAAGAAATTAAGGGCACACTTGAAGCCCTTTCCGATATTGGACCAAAATTTGAAGCATTTGAAAGCAGCACTGCCAAATTCAAGATGTATTCATTCATTGCTGATAAGTTATGTTGTCATGATATGGATACGATAGAGTAGGCACGCCTCCCCAAGGCATTATGTTTCTGATTGCAAGGGAGCATGAGCATGCCAATAGCATAGACGGTTCATTTTCTGTCATTGATTTTTTGCAGAGAGAGAGAGAGAGAGAGAGAGAGAGAGAGAGAGAGAGAGAGAGAGAGAGAGAGATAATGAAATGAAATGAAATGTTATATTAATGTGTGTGACTCTAGAGTTTAGTGTAGGGGAACATAAACATAAAAGTAAATGAGCGCACATAGAGTCTGTAGAGATTTAAACAGGTTGGAGGCACCAAGGTTCCAGTTGCAAGGGAGCATGAGCATGCAACCAATAGGATAGCTCGTCATTGATCCACACACACACACACATACACACACACACACATAGAGAGAGAGAGAGGCCAATGTGCCCTGCAAGCTCCAACCAAAATACGCAGTAGGACTGCAAGAGTGCTCAAATCAGTCTGGGCTCGCTCTGCAAGGATGTGTGCAGGTGTGCATGCACATGTGTTGCTTTTAATACAAATATATGTTGGCAACCTGTTTAGAGAGTTGCAGTATGGAATGCAATTGAGCTTCAACAATCACAATAGTACTAGTTTTGTCGAGTCAGGTTTAACCTAAAACACTGACCTTATCTTCTCCATTGCTATGAAATGTGAGTTCCTCAAGCCTTGGCAACTGACCGCAAGCTTTCACAAGGTTTTTGTCCCTAGCCACCTACTAAAATTGTGCACTTTGGATCCCAACACTCAAAGATTAACAACTTTTCCAGCCAACTAGCTCATCACGTCTCAAATCTTCCAAGGTGAGCACAAGTAGCCACCCTACATTTATAACTCCTTCCAACCTGTCATCTTTGCAACTTCTTGTATATTTTCCAACCTCAAAACTTGGAGAACCTTAATTTTTCTCCCTTCAATGTTGCCTAGATGTAGGCTCGTGCTATGCAATCTATTTGGATGAGGGATGCTAAAATTTGATTTGTACTACTTCCATTGCACTCCAATTTTTGCATGCATACATGCAAATGATGCATTGATTGACCTACAATACACAAACATTATGCTCACAAAGCTAACATATATGTGCACGTGTGGAGCTCGTGTATTGCACCTAGTGCTGAATCCTAAGGCGTCAAACTTATCAGTTACAATAACTTATAAAGGCAACCATCGATGAATTCAAGCTCAACACCCCGTCACCCATATCTAGCAGTTTAACCTCGACACTGGCATTATCTTCTCCATTGGGGCCCACAACCCCACCAAGTAGATAAGCCTCTACTACAATGACATGGCCGACTCGCTCCTCTACTCATGCTAAAATAAAAAAAGGTACAGAGAGAAGACAGAGCCCAGAGATTATGTGCCTTCTTTGGCAGCTTGTCCCCCCCGCTTCTAGTTAAACTTCACCTCTCACGTTACTACTTTGGAGAAAAGGGGACTTGCGAGAGCCATCAGATTATGTGAAATCATTTAAAAAACATGAAATATATCTTTAGGAGCTTCGTCCATCTCATTTTTGACAACTCACGCCTTGAGAAAACCACTAAAAAGTTCTGCACTGCCAACCAAATTTTTTTTATAGACCACCACACCAGGGTGTCGAGCTGTATCATAGGACCAGGATCCAAGGCTCATCTTTCTGTACAAAACTTTGGCCAATGAAACTATGATGTAGCCGTTTGTGATGTCCATGTATATCCCCATTTGATTCCACCAAAAAGAATATGACCACTTGTTCTGTCAGAACGACGCTATCATTGCCCTACCTGGCCCACTCCGCATTCGCATTAGTTTGACTAGTTCTGACATGTTGGGCAGAAGAAGGATTGATAAGGTTGTACCAACCCATAAGGTATGGAATTGCGTAGCTGAAAGATGATATCATCACAATAAAGTCTCCTTTCATCATAGGGACTGTGAGGTGCAGGCTCACATTATCTTGCTTGTTTGCCATGTCGAATTTGAAGAAGAAGCCACTTCTGTCACTCATGGGTTCTACTTTTAAAGAATTTCTTAGCATTACTTGATAATATTTGGGGATCGTGAAAGTGTTTTCAATACTTTCAGAAGATGTGAGCGCCAGCAGAGACCCCATTTCATCAACAGATAGAGCCATCTCTATAGCCTTCCCCCTTTGGGTAGGCCAAAAAAGGGGGAAGCTAAACTACTTCCTTCGCTTACTTGCCTAAGGATAACCTTCATAGGTTCTTCAAGTTTTTTAAAACCGAAAAGGTTTGTCTCTACACCTTGGATATTTAATATTCGTCTCCGAGGGTCAGTATTTTTAGAAGCCATTGACACATCCTTGAAGGAAAAAACCATTCCCTTCCTTTCAAAGATCTATGAACGTGCTATATCAAAAGCTAGAGGGCCAAAGAATGTGACAGCCATCGTCACCAACAATGCTGCAAATTACAAAGGTGCAAGTCTTGCAATTCAAGCAAAGTATCCGGACTTAACATGGGTACCATGCGGTGCAAATACTATCAATCTGCTTTTGAAAGACGTTGGCAAACTTGACAAAATAAAGAGTACTTCATTGGAAGCAAACAATAGTAAAGTTCATTGGAGAGAATCAATTCTCATATGCTATGCTCAAAACCAAGTCGTCTAACAAGGCATTACAACTCTTTTGTGTGACTCAGCACAAGCGATGGGATGCACCCCTTGCTTCTTCCAAGTAAAGCAACTTATATAGTTGAGATTCAATAGAGGGGAGTTGTGCACTTGCCAACACACAGGACTATCCACAAAGACTTGTGGATGAACTACTAGAAGTCAGGCAAAGCTCCTAAAGCATAAAGTGGAGCCCAAGGGATGAATTAGGTTACAAAGCTCCAATGAATATTCACATTTTTTATACATTCTGGTAACCTTTGCCACTTCTTACCCTAATTTGGGATGCTATCCACTATGGATCTTAATTGTTTTTGAAGTCATTGTAACAGAACCATAATTTTGTACATCAATGATGAGAGGAAGGCAAGGGGAACCCTTGGAGTATTTGCTTTTGGTCACAAAGGCAAAATGTGGACGATTGGGGCAAAATGAACTAGCTTTGCCAACCCTAGATTTTACACCCATTGTTTTAAAAACGCTAATCGTTTTAAGGATTTCAATGCTCTTGAGCTTATTGCACTCCCATTGCATGGAAACTTGGAGCTTTCGGAGCACCAAGAAGTCACCATAGCTTTACCAGTCACCAAGACGAGCTCCAACAAGGCACCATAGCTTGCACCCTCTATTCCTTGGTATGTATTACCTTTGACTTTTTCATGCTCTCTTATGCATAGAGGTTTAGCCTTTGCAATAGAAATAAATCTTTCTCTTCTTCATTAAGGTCTCGTTAATCATGTTTATGCTTTCAATTAAAGAATTCATGAAGTTTACCTTATGCATGCCTTTTCGTGCCCATTGGGGTCATCAATAGGTTGTGCTTACAAGCGAATTAGGGTTTCATTAGTGGGGGAACCATTTAAGCAATGCTTTAAAGAGGACTTCACCCAAAGAGTGTGGTGCTACTTCCCACCACTCCCAAGTGGATAAAGCTTGATGGGAAAGCTAAGCATTGATGGGAAATACTTAGGGAGTTAGGGGAAGATAAGTGTTTCAATTGGTAAGGGGATTGAGCTTGGAAGTATGCATTGGATAGCATTCTCACTAGCTCACCAATGTAGCCAACTGCATATCCCTTGCCTATGACAACACAATCAAAGCTAAGCATCTATTTTTGAGCAGTGGATCTACACCCTTGATCGCATTTGTGGATTGTAAAAAGAAATTCAAACATTTCTCTTGTGTTACTTCAAAACTTCTTTTGAAAGGGACTCGATGAAGGGCCATTATACTCTTGCATAGAATATTTTTGTTGCTATATTTCGACAAGCTCATTGTAGCTTTTGCAAAACCGCAACTTTACGACTACATGGAGAAATTGCACAGAAGTCCAATTTTCTTGCACCTCTCTACAACCAACCTCAAACGGTTGTAAATTTCTAGGTTCTAGTGACTTCTGGTTACTTCCTTACCAAAAAGCATTGGAATTTGTGCATGTGAATATGTGACCCTTTCAACTCAACAATATGTACAAAAAATAATAATTTTTATTTTCCAACAAAGTAGTGCACTTTATATTAAGAGAAGAGAGAAGACAAATTACATCGGAGCAATCCTGTATTCCATGACTCTCATGTCCGAGACCATACCATAACCAGGGAGACTCTCCCTCTTTACAAAACATTGCCTTGATACAAAACATAATGAATTGTTGACCATATACATCATAGACAAAAGTGCGGACCATATACAACATGGATTGTAGTGCCACCCAACTACAACATACAACATAGATTACTCTTTTAGAGCATTGATCATGCCATGTATCTTTTCCATGGAGTTTCCAGCTTTGGACACAGCCTTAAACGCCTCCCGAGAGGCTTCTTGATTAGCAGCCAACATGTTCTTTATTTCCAATAGTTTTCTCTTGTTGAAGGGAAGCTCGAGGTCCTCATCATCCATTTCCATGTGAGCTTTCTCCACATCTTTGATAATCCCCTTCCTCAAATAGTAAATATTGACTTCATTGATTTCCAGTTTGAAGACCTGCAGATTAAAATCCACAAAAAGAGTTCTTAGGCTTGGAGCCTGGTAAGCCTCATTAGACACATAATTGTTTCTCAATTTCCAAATGATCCAAAAGAATTCAGCCCTCGTTTGATTCCAATAGCAGGTCAAGATACCTATGGAATCTCCTATCAGAAGTTGCTTCCAAGAGACAGTCTTTTTAAGAACATATCTTATAGGGGACATGATGACATCCGATTGGGGACAATTTATGAATAAATGAAAAATCGATTCTACATCTGCTCTGCATCGGGAGCAAATGTCGGTGGATAAGCCTGTGCTGGACGGGTTCCTAACCTCACTATCCTATCTTATTGCACATTTAGTGAGAACCACGATTAAAATGCCAATCCATGGGACGAAGCTGACTCGACTAGTGCGTAGAGGCTACAAGAGGTTGTCAATCTCTCAAAAAACAACAAACAACTCGCATCTAACTCAAGCTACACTCAAGTGACTGAAATCACCAAAAACCAATCGCTCATCGACAAACAAATCACATCTGTTACAACACCAAATGACATCCAAACGTAACGAAACTTCTAGGACATGTATATAAGACCTAAGCACACATGCTTACGGTCTCAAATTTCACTTTAGGTCAAGTGCCAAATCGCAATTATCAATAGTAGTGGGTTTTTAACCTAGTTGTTTTTGACCCAAAATGCGCCTAAATGCTTAGTAATGATGCCCCAATACCTCGCCTATGCTTACTTTTTGATTTTGAATTTACTTTTTGATTTTGAAGTGTAAATTCCTACTTATGATAAAATTAGGCCGCGGGTCGGCGACGCCAAAAGCTACGAAATATTGTGATGTGTTTACGCCAATGCGTAAAGCTCTTACCTGCGATTGCAATGCAACAAACGCGGCTCCAATGTGACAACCAAAGAGGGAGTAGGAAGTGCGAGAAGGAGAGAAGTGAGCACTGTTAGCTCACGCTGTGTATTTCATTATCCAAATCTTAATAATAACTTACAAAAATTGGCTTTTATACCTTAGCCAAGGTTTTTGGTGGTCAAACTAATAATTTGGGAGCTCTAACTAAAGATAGGTTGATACAATCTGGAAGTTTGTAGCCCCGGCATATTAATTACAAGGTTTTACCGAAAAATAGGAGTTACAATATTCTCGATTTATAAAAAATAAAATAAGAGCTCCAAAAATGGTATCCGTGTTGGCTTGCTGCTAACATTCCCCCCCTCATCACCTGTGTCGTCCCTTGACACACCTTTATGGACTGAAGTAGTCTTCGGGTTGACGGGGCTGGCGAGGCGGTCTTTAAGCACATTTAGTGCCCAGCTCTACTATGGAGTAGCCTACAAATCTTGATGTCAGGTTGCTAATTAATGGCCTAAGTATCTTCGTTTGCCAAGTGAAGAACCCTTTGTAGAACGCTTCTCAAACGCCAACATATTGTGTGAAGGTAAGAACATACACCTGGCATAGAAGCCATAGAGGACTTCTTCGGAAGGGTGGCCACTGAGATCATAGCACAAACCTTTATAACCCTCGAGGAATGACATCCACGGGGTGCCTGCTTGCTCTGGCTCATGGAATACTTTGATGCAAGTGAGCAGCATTCGGTAAATTTTATATAGCATCGCACATGATAGATCCGAAAGACTTTTGAAGAAGGACATGGCGCCCGTTAGGGTTTTCACCATGTACTCTTCGATCGGCTGTTCCTTTTTTGGAGCAGGCAATCTTGGGTAGTTCAGCCAAGTTGGTCGCTTCTTTGTTAGTGCCTCATGTGCTTGCTAGGTTCTTACTCTTGGTACGTGACAGAAATTAGTAGGATCCTTTTGAGGGCCGCAGGTGCTCTTGTGAACAGAATCAAATACCTTGAATTCTTGTTCAACCAACTCAGCCTCCACTTTGGGTTGTCTTGATCTGTGCCTTCTACCTGCATGTCTTTGTAAAGTCTCTCTTTGACTTAGAGCAACTCCACCTTTATCAAAGGGTAGGGCAGGGATTGCTGGTGCCATTGCGCATTGATTTGATTGGGAGTGAGTTGAGTAACGTTGACGGAGTGAAGAACTCTCAACTCCCAATCCATCGCTGCCTTCCACTACTCATCTACCTCTTGTGTAGTCTTTTCCTTCAGTGCATCCTCCTCTGCCGTTGACAAATGAACCATTGGTATTGTATCTGTTTCTGTTATTTGTACTTGAAATTCCTCCTCGCCACCTAGCTCTTTTGCTGGCTATGTCTCCATCTCAGCGAATGAAACTGAGGGGATCTCTATCTGTGAGACTGGTCTGAAGTTCTTGCCTCTTCTTGTGTTTCTGGCCGTGAGTGCGTCAATCACCATCTCTAATTCTTTGGCCTTTGTGCTACGGCTAAGTGCTGATGTTCTGAGTCTTTCGTCATGTCCTGCGTTTGCTTGGCATACTCGTTGACTTTCAAGATCACTTCATCGTTTGATTGCCAATCTTCATTTCTGGCTAGCTACCTAGATGTTTCTGCAGTCTCTTGTGTATCTTTTGGCTACGTCATGGTGGCTGGTTGTTGTTGCCCTTGAGGCTGTGGTGGTTGATCTTCTTCTGTTGTGTCATCCTGAGGCTTCGTGGATGCCTCAATCTTTTCTTGCTGTGTTGAGGTAGAATGTGTTTCCTCAGACTCCTTTTCTCTTGTTTGCTCAAACTTTGTGTTGTCCTTTGGTGCAGGACTCGCTGCCCTTTTTGGCTCTTTGTCTTGCTCTTTTTGTCGCTCTTGTGTAGATTCAGTTGCCTGTTGAGCAGATTCAACTGCTTCTCTTTGTTCAAGCTTTGTCTCCTTGGTAGGCTCAGGTTCTGTGGATTTACTTGCTGGTAAAGGTGGTGGGCTCAGGATGGGGTGATCATGTTATTTTGAAGCAGGTGAAGAAGGTCGTGGAGACATGTCACCTTGATCATGCTGTGCTTCTCCTTGTGCAGTTGCTTCCTATGCTTGCTTTTGCTGCTCCACCACCTCTTTAGATTTCCATTCCGCTTCTTGGGCTTCTCTCAGCTTCAAAGCTTCTACTTTCTGATACATTTTTTCTAGTAATTCTGTGGGGTCTTCGGCTTGTTTCCTGGCATGGTGCTTTGTTCTTCCCCCTTTGAGTTCAATGGGTACCCACTTTGTTGGGTCCTTGCCTTGTGCTTGGCGGTTGCATTCGTTAGAGTGCTTTTCTCTTTCAAACCTGGATTATTTTTGTATCGGTTCCTCCTGATGAGCTGCCACGGCTTTTCTTTTCATCTCCTTCGCACTCTTTTTTCCTCATTATTTGAGTATGCCGTTCTGGTGAGCTCTCAGCAGACTCTTCGTTAGACTTGTATGTTCTCTTGGTTGATCTTGTAGCTTGAGGGGAAGGTTGTGCTGACACTATCCAAGTGTTCTGATCTGGCCAGGCGCCAAGTTGTCGGCCATGCCGATAGCATGGTAGGCAATCCTGGTTAGAACCTCTGGTGCTCCCAGATATGTTATTTTTTCCTCTTTCTTGTCCCCTTCAATGTGGACAAAACATAATGTGCATGGTTAATTGGTTGCCTGGTTGTTGACTTGAGAGCTTGTGTAAATGTTGTGGCAACCGCATGATTAGGTGTCGTATACCTTAGCAGTCTCTTGGCGAGGAAGTGGAAGTGCTAGTGGTACAATCTTGCGGGCTCTTCCACTTGTTTTTGGATGAGGTCGACAAATGTGGCAACGCCGACTGTTTCCTTGGTAAAGGTTCTTGCCGTCTTTCTATCTCTTGCCCTCATTGTCATTCCTTCTATTGGCAGTCTAAGAGCTTCTGCCACTATCTCTTTTGTTATCACCACTTCGACTTTGTTCCCCTACTGGTCAAAGATTTGGGCAGTTCCATCTTCTTTGATCGTGGACAAGAGCTCATAAGCTTTTTGAAAGTCCACAACACATGGCTCTTGTTCGTAAAAATCTCTGAGCCCAAGCCTTCTGTTGGCTTCTTTGGTCTCGGGCTTTGTGGCGACATCATAGCCTTCTTTTGGTTGAAGTTGCAGTTCTACCTGATGTCCTTCTTTGCTCTTGAGTCTTCCTGTGAACACTATTGTGTTATGCTCTTCAAGCTGTTCCTTTGACAGGTAGGTCGCTTAGGCATTCTTGATTGAATCGGGGTCCAGTTGGTATGGTGGTAGCTCTTGCAGCTTCTCCTTTTGTGAGAGCTTCTTCTTGGCCCTCTCTGCGGCTTGCATGGCTCCTGTTGAGTGAATAGAGTGTCAAAGCTAGCAAATTTGACAGTTTTTCTTTGAAATGTCCTTCAATCTAAAATACTGACAAATTTGGTTCAATTTGCTTTAAATCAACTTTTGAACATGCATAGATGTATAAAAACATGTAAAGAACAAAATTATGAAGTCCAAACAAAAAATTGCAACAAAAGTAAATAATGGCGATTATTTACAGCTAAGTAATTTTTTCAACGTTTTGAAAATGTTGATATTATAGGCTTGAAGTATATACCAAATAGATACTTTGAGTGAAAAGTGGGCTCATTTGGATGCACAGGGTGAAAATGGTGTCAGATTTAGGCTTTAGGTCTCTGAAATTGTAGATGTAAAGAGATTTTGAGATTTTGAGCTCCAAATTTGTTCAAACTTGGCTTGTGGGCTTAGGACATCATGTACTTTGGATCTATGATAGCAAAGTTGCAAATTTCTCCCTTTTTGGCCAAAAAGTAAATAATTATGATTATTAACTTTTCTACCAAAATAAACATTTTTTGGTACAACTTGGTTCTTGGCATGGTCTAGACCTTGTGTATGTGATATGAGGTGATTTGGATCAAAAAATATGGCTCATAATTCAGAATTTGACTTGCAAGGACTTCTTTGCATTTTTTGGCAATTTTCCAAGTTATATTTGATCATTTTGGCTCATACTTGAAATTTGGCATGTAGTAGGTGTGTACAAGTGATAGGTGAGGTGATGATGCAATTTTCAAGCCAAAATAGTGCAAAAGTAAATAATCGCGATTATTTACAATAGTCAAGATTTTCTTGCAAAACTTGTAAATTTTGACCTACACACATTCTATACACCTAACACAAGTCCTAAATTGAATTTGGTAAATTTTGGTCTTGCCGACATCACTTTGTGCTTTGTCGACTCTGAAATCTTTGATTTTTTGTGACTACATGGCCTGTAGAGTTAGTTAGTTACTTTTGAGGCTATGGACTTTTCCGCAACATAGTCATGAAGCTACTCATCCAATTTTGGTCCATTTGGAGTCAATTTAACCTCGTATATCGAATTTGATGCTTTGTAATCTTCGAGCCGTTTTATGCTTTTCGAGGGCTTGGCTTGATCGATTTCATGAAACCAATCATATGCATTGTATATAGACCTCATAGGTAAGCTGTCTGTGGAGTCAGAATCCAATTCTGGAATTTGCCAAAAATCTAGCTTTTCTATTTGGGACCCCCTCGACTCTTGCCGAATGGTCAACTCTTGGTATAGAAGTGTCGTACTATGTTAGGGCATGCTACAATTCAAATCTCATTCGATTTGGTTGAGCTGACAGGCTGCTATGGTCGATTTTTGGTCGTAGGTCTTCGTGCACTGCTCGGATTCTAGGGTTTTTTCTAGGGGTTTAGACTAGCTCCCGACCGTACAAAATGGAGCATTGATGAGTAAAGAACTCAACCCTCATGTCTCGTGTGAGACGGCGCTGAAGACAGGTAATGTGGGCTCCGAAAAATACGCGCGAAGAGGATCAAAAGCTCTCTCTCCAAATGCAACAGGTGGAAATGAGGTGATTTTAGCATACCTTGGGTATCTATACTCGGACTTCCCGAACCAACTTTTCCCAGATTCCCTTGTTAGTCCTACTAGATCGTGAAATATATGTTACTCAAAATTTTCCCAATCGGATCCCTGTAGCTCATTCTGCAAGAATTCTGCAAAAGTAGGTCTGGCCACCTAATTTAGGCTTCCCGCTTCCATCTGCCGATTTGATTGAAATATTTTATGCTGATCCACCTTGTCTTTCTGATCACCACCATGTTGTCTTTCTGATCACCACCGTGTCTTCAATTTTTCCATCTGAGATCCGTTGCTATTTATTATTAATTTTTGACGTGTTTGTTAGAAAATTCAAAGAAAATAACAAAATGCGCTAAAAAAGCAAAGTAAAAATCTAATAATTTAAAAAAATCCATTGAAAAACACAACTTTATTGTTTTTTGTTGGATTGCTCCATTTTTAAGAGTCAATACCAAGAAAAATGATGAAAAATAACAAAAAAGGACTATTTTTAATGATTTTTTGACATTATATACACTATTTACACTCATCGAGGCAATATTATCAGTTAAATTTTCCGTATTGATGAATTCTAAGGGCATTGTTAGGTAATTTTGCAAAAAATCACACGTTAACATCAAACTTTTTTCCTCCCTCTTCAAACATTGCCCTTAATTATTTAGTACTCTTCCATCCCTCCTAGATGGCATGCTCTGGGACGACTGTGTGCATGGGTTGAACAATCGTGTCTATACATAGCCTTGGTTAGATCTACCATGCTTTGAAGATCAATGCAATTCAAACCATTATGCTATGCAAGAGTTGGGTCTTGAGTAATTAACTCAAGGGTTTCTGATGTCGAGGTTTGCTGATGCTGTCTTCCAAAGAGCAAATCTTGTAGCTTGTGTGCTCTTTGCTTGATTGTGCCATCAAGATGCTTTAGAACGCTGATTTCATGAGCTTTTGGCATCAACAATGACTGTTATTGAGCTTTTACCTGCCATTGGTATCTTGGTTTGGCTTGGTCAGAATGGTGTGGTTGAGGTTTCTGAGAGTTAACTCTCCACTGCTTGATTTATTTTCCAGTTTGCGGAGAAGATAAGTGCTCCTTTTTCTTCCAAATCCATTTCGTGTTAGGTTCCTTACTCGGAGATACTCGTCTCTATGTTTTGACCCTTGGAACCGTCTTTGGTATTGTCAATGATGGTTTGCGCACCCAGATTTGATTCGGCTTGTCCTTAAGCTGTGCTTTTGGTACCCAAATTTGCCTGACTCCTTGCATGCTACTTGTAGCATTTTCTTGTCGATAGGACGGAGAAGATAACTAAGTCCCCCTTTCTGAAGATTTTTGTAATTAGATGGGAATCAAAAAACTGTTTTTGTTTCCGCTTTTGTGCATAGATGTGAGCTACAGTAGTTAGCCTTTGCTCATCTAGCTTTTCTAAATCTTCAAGTCTTTTTGACAATTCATGTCCAGTCCACTCAAGATCCTTAGCTACCCCTAGTGCTGGCAATAGAAATTCTATTGGCAATATAGCATAAGACCATAAACAAGGTTAAAGGGTGTAGCATTTAAAGCTGTTTTGAATGAAACTCGAAAAGCCCATAGACCTGCATGAAAGTTCATTTCCCAGTCTGTCCTTCCTGAACTAGCCAGTTAGTCAATACCGAGCTAAGAATCTTATTCGTATGCTCAGCTTGTCCGTTGGCTTGTGGGTGATAGGGAGCTGATTAGTTATGGATGACCATAAATTCATTAAGCAGATACTCGATTACCTCATTAAGGAAATGAGTTCCTCTATCACTGAAAATTTCTATTGGCAGTCCATATCTTGTGAATACATACTGATATAAGAATGCGGTAGTGGTTCTGGCATCATTCTTTTGAGTTCTTTAGCCTCGGCCCACTTAGTCAAATAGTCCGTAGCTACAATGATATATTGAGCTTGGGTTTTATAAGCAGGTGGTTGTATTGGCCCAACAAAGTCTATATCCCATTTTGCAAAAGCTCTAGCTCCCATCATTGGTCTTAACGGCATGCTATCTAGTCGTGTTGGCCTTTTTACTCGTTGACAAGCATCACACCTTCAAACATATTCTTTGGCATCTGCAAAAAGTGTTGGCCACCATATGCATGCCATTAAGATTGCTCTTGCGGTGGTCTCACTAGAAAAGTGACCTCCAGCTAATCTAGCATGTGCTTGTTCTGTAATCGGAATATATTCGTCTTCATTTACACAAAGACGCAAATGTTGATTCTTACCTCTCCGATACAATTGGTTTCCCATAAGAGCATAGTCTTTTACTACTGTTTCAATTGCTCTTTGACGGCATTTACTCAGATCCTCAGGAAATGTTTGGCTTGATAAGTAAGTGACTAGATAGTTACTTCACTTAGGAACGGGTGACATTTGAAACAATGTTACATGAGATATGGGTGTCTATTTTTGACATTGAGGACAATCCTTTATAAAAGAGCAAACATCACTCCTCATAGTTGGCCAAAATACTCCAAGTCTCAAAATTCGTCGCATAGTTTGGTCTTTCGCAAAGTGAAGTCCTATTATGGTAATATGTGCTCGACTTAGGTATTGGTTTTTCTCTTCAGGATTAATGCACAAGAGCAATATTCCATCTTGGTTTCTTTTGTATAGCCTACCAGCTAGTAATTGATACATAGCCGATTGCTCAATTAATCCGATTGTAATAGGAAGTGGTATTTGTGAATCCACTTGAGCCATGGTCATCAATGATACCATATTTTCCGACCATCGATGTATCATTTCCACGGAGAACACATATGCATCTGGTAGATCATCGTCTACTCCTTTAGGTGATTCCCTTGAAACAATCCTAGACAAATGATCTGCTCTTTGATGAGTAGTGCCCTCTTTCACAACTACAGTGAAATCAAATTCCAGTTCAACTGTAGGCTAGCATAAGAAATAGGAAAATCAAATTTTCCGTCTCCTGGTTGAGCTAGTATACACCCTATGGTAAAATTGGAAGCATCTACATGTATGTGGAATATCTTATTCCAATCTGGTGTTTTCAATATCGGAACTGAATTTGAGAGCTTGCTTAAGCTTCATGAAGGATTCTTCACATGCCTCAGTCCATTCAAAGTGTGTAATAAGGCTATACATGGGTTTTACAATTATAGCGTATATGTAAATGAACCGTCTATAATATTCACAATGTCCCATGAAGGCTTGAATCCCTTCTACTGTTGTTGGTCTAGGCAAATCAGCAATAACATGAATTTTATCCATATCAGTAGCTATGCCATTTTTAGACACTATGTCCAAGAATTATTCCTTGCCTACCCATGAATGTGCACTTTTTAGGATTTAGCAAATCCTATAAAGTCTACATTTTTCAAATACCTTTTTGAGATGTTCAATAATCAGCTCGGATTGACGAATGTATGCATAGATCATCCATATATACTTCCAAGAATTTCCTAAGATATTCTTTAAAAGCATGGCTCATCAATCTTTGGAAGGTGGCGCGATAATTAGTTAACCCAAAAGGCATAACCCGATAGGCAAAAATACCCCATTCCGTTGCAAAAGTAGTTTTATGCTGATCTTTTGGGTCAACCAAAAGTTGATTATATTTTGAAAAGCCATCTAAGAAGCTGTAAGCTTCTTTCCCTGCAACTCCTTCTAAAACATGCTTAGTGATTGGAAGAGGAAAGTTGTCTCTAATGGTAGCTACATGCACTTTCTTGAGGTTGACACACATTCGTAATTTTCTATTCTTCTTGGGTACTACCACAATGGGAGAAACCCAATCGGTGTGTTCAATTTCATAAATGAATTCAGCTTCCTTTAGTTTTTCAATCTCTTCTTTGATCTTTCTGGAAAATGTTTCATTGCTTGTGTATGACCTTTGTCTACTCGGTTTCACATAATCTCTCATGGGTATGGTACGTTGACAGATTTTTGGGTCAACACCCTTGAGATCCTTGTAAGACCAAGTGAAGATATTTCGGTATTCTTTTAGTAAGATTACCAAAATCTCTTCTTCTTCTTTTGTTAGGTCATTTGCAATGTAGGCAGGCTTAGGCTCTTCTCCTGGTTCAACCAAATCTATCTTTTTCGCGTTTTCAAGCCCTTCGTATGACTCACACTGTTTTCTTAGTTCTCTAACAGGTGTTTCAACTATGATTTTCCAATCTTGGAGAGTATATTTCTTGTAATGGGATGGAACACTCATTACATCTTTACTATCCTCTTCTGTGGTTTCCATTTCAGTCATATATATCTCCTTTAGAGCTTTTTTAAACTCTTGATACTTCTTTTTCCTCTCGACTCGTATCATGGTTGACTCCTTGTCCTGTTTTTTCGGCTTTGCTTGAGTATCCTTCCTCGTTTTTCTCGATGTTTTCGACATTTCTGGATTTTCGTTTGAAGGAAACCTACCATTTATTTTGTCCTTGACACAATCATGTGCATCTATCTGCATTAGGAACTGTGTTCTACTGGAGACTGATGGCATAGGTCTAGCTTTCACGTTCCTGGTGGCCTCTTTTTCGTCTATACCATTTCTGTCTTCTCGGTTTCTGGTTAGGAAGGTCAAAAAACTTTTCCTCCCCTCCTTTCATGAGTAGCTTAGCTCTCACATGTTCTTTTTCTGACCCTAAATCTTTTGAGGTAGCTGAGTGTTCTTCTAACTCATCGGTTGCATCGTAGTAGAGGTCTGAAAAGACTTGTTGAGCTTTCATCAAGTCCTTGGGTTCCCCAATTTCATCTTCAATGGAGAGGGTTAAAATCATTTGGATGGGAATTATATCATAGCCGTCCTATTGTAAAATTGAGTAGGCATTGACGTATTCACACATACATCCATTGTCGCTAAAATTTGAGTCCACTCAAATGGCTCAAACAAATGCTCTGGAAAGGGTTCAGGTACATAGGCTTCGTCCGTGCAATCCCTTTCTAAGATACATTCTTCTCGTTTTAAGCTTCCGTTTTTTGAAGCTTCGCACATCCAAATAGGAGTGTCTTTGTTCAACCAAGCTGGAAGCTTAGTTTTAGCCGAAGAGACTGAATCAAACTCTTGTATGGACGTTTTCATGACATCTCTATATGTGTGATCTTTTAGGTTAACCCTTGTTATAGATCCCACTTGCTTCAAGTACAGATAATTGTTTTCCCAATCTTGGATGAGCTACACCTATCGCATGAAAGGTCTTCCCAATATGATTTCGTAATTAAAAGTTCTTTCCCAACGTCTACTATGGCAAAAGTGTGTTGATATTCAATCCCGCAAGAATTTACTATCACTTTTTTCAAGTGGTCCTAATGGTCTTTCAAAGTGTCCATCAGCCAATTGCAATTTCATTCAAGTTTGTCTTATGGCTTGTTGTCCCCAGGATTCCCCTACTGCTTTTGTGGCTATGACTATGCCTTCCCCACTATCCAATATTGCCATGGTTTCTATGTCATTATGTTTCACTAGAAGGGTGGTGTTTCCTTCTTCCCCTTCGTAATATTCTCCAACTTTGTTCATTGGAAGAGATTGAATCTCTTTGTTATCCATTTCGTTTTCCAATTTTCCCAAATTTTTTGCGACTAGCCCCTATCCCACCTTCTTTAGAGTTTTTTGTAGATCATTCCATAAATACGGTCTGATTTTTAACAGTTCTCCCAAAGTAAGAGTGCATTGGATGGGTGTAGACATGATTAAATGAATGTTGTCTACTTCTGGGGTCTGTTCCGCTCTTTTTACTTGAGTGGTCTTACACACTATGGATTCATCTTCGTTATCTCCCAGGTAAGAGGGTAATGTTTTCAAGGTCAATGGTTTAGACAATCCTGAAGCTTCAGATCCGCAATCCCCATACAAGGATTGTACATATTAGGAGGTAGGTTGTCTAACCAAACTTCCTCTATAGGAGCTGACTTTAGAGTTAGGCTCCCATCATTGATCTCTCTAACTTTTTACCATAAGTGTCGTGGCCACTCTTCCTTCGCTGCCTGGCATAATAAATTATGGCTCTTTTGGTTCAAAGTGGGATTCTACCACCACTTTGGATTTTCTTGATTGTCTCTTACCACAATCTCCTCAGGTTTTTCCATACTTTTGAGCTTGGGTTTTTGTTTTTCCAGCATTTCTTGCATGATTCTTACCAAATTTTGATAAGCTTCAAGCTTGACTGCTTCCATGTCTGGAGAAGGATAGTTTCTCCATTTGTTTTCCATGTTTTGGCTTGCTTTAAGTCCTGCTTGGTAGGATTCCAAGACTGCATTAATAGGCTCAAAAATTTTATCAACCAAAATTGATCCTCTAGATTTCACGGTTGTTTCTTTGATTTCACTTCCAGTTTCTTTCACCTTTTCTTGGAAGAGATTCTTTGCTTTCTCCTCAATTTCAGCCCTTTGTTTCTGCTTTCTCATCTCATACCTTTTGCTTCTGCTTCTTTTGGTCTTTTGAGAGGCAATTTTTGTATTCTTCGAATCATCAGAGGAGTTATGTTTTTTTTTCTTAGCCTGGGCTCTAGTGATTACCTTGATTGGAACAATCGGTTCACTCTCAAATGAGCTACTAGGTATCACTTGGACTACATTCACTATTGTTTTACCCTTGTTTAAAGGATTTTTAGAACAATCTTCCGGGAAGTGTCCTCCCTTTTTGCAACATTGTATGCAATAAGCTTCAATTGGCTTAAGGTTTTTGTCAAGCTGCTCTGGGCATTCATTTTTCCAATGATCATCTGCACCACAGTTATGGCAGTTTTCTGTTCTCGACTTAATCATGGGTCTTATCATAGGAGGTCTAACACCTTGATTAGCCACATAATACATTGGTGCAAGCTCTGGTGGAGCATATGTCACAGGTTCTTCCATTGGTGGTGGATGTGCATTATACCAATCTCCTTCTACCATTACTGTAGATGGACTAGGCTCAACATAGGGTGTAACAAGCGCTAGTGCTTGTTCTGTTACCATATACATGTGGTAGTGATGTGTGTGAACACACTAGGACCACCGGGGCATTTTTTCCCTCTTTAGGAGGTTTTTTCCCCCGAGCATTGTATATACGCCCATCACTGTAGGGCTATCTATCTTTCCAATGCACACTAAGTAATACACTCTCTATTGTGTGCCTTGAGCTTCCTTCGTCTTCTCCAAGCTGTGTGCGTTTCTCTGCAACCCTAATTCCAACAATTGGTATCAGAGCAGGTTGCGTCCTCTCGGGCTTAGTCGCCAGCTGCTCCAGTACACGCCTGCTCACTTTCTCTGATTTCAGTTAGCTCATATTTTCGATTTGGGCTCATTTCGGCCTCCGTTTCCACTACAGGCAGGTATGCACAGGCAATTTCGTCATTTTGTGCAGAATTTCTATCAGTGCCATTTTTTGCATAACAGGTGCCTTACAGTCTTCAACGGTTTGTGCTATATAGCACGTGTTGTTCCCGCTCCGTTTCTCCTATTTTCGGGCAGTTTTCACATCAGGTGCAACATTTACCATGGCTGACAACACCAACACAGATGTGTTCAAGATGTTTGCTGCTGAAGGCAGGTTGGATGGGGACAACTACCCTATGTGGGCTTATATGATGCAACATGTTCTTGTGTCAAAGGGCGTTTGGAACATTGTGCAGGGTATTGATGTACATCCTGTTTTTGAGGATGTAGGCGATGTTGAGGATGTTGCAGGTCTTGCTGCAAGGATTTCTGCTGTTAGAGTTGTTTTGCCTACAACAGAACAAGCTCGTTGGGATGTAAAGGATACACAGGCTCATGCATTGATTGCGTTGTCTGTGAAGCGCACCATTGTTCCTCACATCCGTTCAGCGAAATCTGCAAAACAGGCTTGGGATATTCTTGCTGGTCTTTATGCAAGTCGCAATGAGGCTAAAATTGCTTTGCTGCGTAAAGAGCTGGAATCGAAGATTATGCATGAGGAAGATGATATGGACACTTTCCTTGCTAGTGTCAAGGATATCAATGAGCAACTTATTTCTGCAGGTGAAGTTATTTCAGACAGTTCCCTTGTGCAGACTGTTCTTGATGCCTTACCAGATTCTTAACAGACTTTTGCTAGTACTTGGAGACTTATGACCCAAGGAAATCCAGAAGTTGTCAAGTTTGATGCATTATGCACATTGCTGTTGCAAGAGTCACTTTCCAAAAAAAACAGGACTAGACAGCGTGCAGTTGAACAGGCTTTTATTGCTTCTCAAAGAAAGGGTGGTAACAACAATGCAACCACTTCTTATGGTTCTGCTGCTGCGAGTGGCAAAAATTCTGTTCCTAATGCTTCTGCTGCTGGCAAAAATTCGTCTGGAAATTCTAGTGACAAGGGAAAAAAGAAGATGCGTTGCCATTATTGTAAAGCCAATGATCACTTGATCAAGTCGTGTCCTAAGTTGAAGGCCAAAGAGGCTAAGAAGAAAGAGGGTGGTTCCACTGCAAATGTTGGTTCCACTACAAATGCAGCTATTGTAGAGTCTTCTGTGAAAGGAGACTGTGTTGCTGATGTTGATGCAAATGGGCTTTTAGCGCAGAGTGCACTTACAATCCTGTTGTCCATGATGCATGCTTGTCAGTTGCTGCAGATTCACATGTGTGGTATTTCGACAGTGGTGCTACAAAGCACATTACCTCACATAGTGAATTGTTTACCTCTCTCGAGTCTGTCCCTCATGGGAATTCTGTCACTTGTGCCAACAATGCCTCTTATCCAGTTCAAGGAGTTGGAAAGATTGTGCTTACTAGTGCTAATGGCAGTTCCTTCACACTTGTTGATGCACTTTATGTACCTGGGATCAAGAAGAATCTCTTGTCTGTATCCGCACTTGCTAGACTTGGACTTGTAGTCAAATTTGTGGATGACAGATGTACAGTTCATGATCTTAGTTTTGGTGATGAAATTGTTGCATCTGGGCTTTTGTGCCACGGGCTGTATAAGCTCACTTTGTATGACAAGTGTGGACAAAATTTTGCAAATGCTGTTGCAAATTCAAGGGCTATTTCAGATGCAAAACTTTGGTATGCACGTTTTGGTCATCTGAATTTTGCCAGTTTGTTGCGTTTGCAGAAATCTGATATGGTTGCTTCTTTGCCGCCTCTTGAAGCACCTATCAAACATGTTTGTGAAGGCTGTATTTTGGGTAAGATGCAGCGTTCTAAGTTTCCAAAGGATGGTTCAGTTCGGGCCACATGCAGGTTGCAGCTTGTGCATAGTGATGTTTGTGGGCCCATGCAAACTCCGTCCTTGGGCAATTACCTGTACTTCGTGACTTTCATTGATGATTACTCCAGGAATGCATGGGTATTTCCGCTTAAAGCGAAGTCCGAAGTTTTTATGTGCTTCAAACAATTTCTGGCTATGGCTGAAAATGTCTCGAAATGTACTATGGGCACCCTCCGTTCCGATCGAGGGGGGGAGTATATGTCTCATGAATTTAATGCATTTCTGGCTAGTCGTGGGATAAAACACCAATGTACATTACCTTATACACCTCAGCAAAATGGTGTTGCTGAGAGGAAAAACAGGTCACTGACGGAAATGTCACGATGTATGGTCAAAAGTCAAGCTTTGCCGCATTCTTTTTGGCTTGAGGCCATCATGTGTGCCACTTATGTACTTAACAGGTGCCCTACAAAAGCTTTGCAATCTATTACTCCATATGAAGCATGGCATGATAGAAAGACTTCTATTGAGCACATGCGTGTTTTTGGCTGTTTGGCATATGCTTTGGTGCCACAAGTGCAGCGCAGAAAATTGGATGATAAGGCTATCAAACGTATTTTTGTTGGTTATAGTGCTGAAAGCAAAGGTTACAGGTTGTATCATCCGCAAACAAAACGTATTCTGGTTTCTTGGGATGTAGTGTTTGTGGAAGATTCTGTTCAGCCCTTGCTGTCATGTACTAGAGACAATAATGTAAGCTCACAGGACATTTATGACACTTTGTTGCCTCTTTTCAGTGGTGGAAATACGAATGCAAGTTCCAATGAGGCAAATGTATAGCCTATGGGGGTTTCTGAAAATATTTTAGATCAGCCTATTACTGATGCAGATGTACATGATGTACTTGATGAGGAAAGGGCTGAAAATGAGCAGGCTAGAGGTATGCCAAAATGGCTGGTGCACACTTTGCGTGACAGTAAATTGGATGCACCTTTGTCTAGTCGTACTCGTTCAGGCTCTCGCCATGCATCTTATGCATCAGATTGTTATGCTTTGGCTGTGTCTAGCTTACATGATGTTGATGAGCTCTGTCTTTTGATGAAGCACAGAATTCAGACAATTGGATGGCTGCCATGCAATCAGAATACAATGCACTTATAGAAAATGACACATGGACTTTATGTGATTTGCCTCCTGGCAAAAAGGCCATTGGTACGAAGTGGGTTTATAAGTTGAAACGCAAGCCGGATGGTGAGATTGATCGCCATAAGGCTCGACTTGTTACAAAGGGTTATGCACAGCAAAAAGGCATAGATTATGAAGAGACTTTTGCTCCCACTTGTCGTATGACTACTGTGCATTTTCTATGTGCATTGGCAGCTCATTTTGGTTGGGATGTACATCAATCAGACATTGTTACTGCTTTCTTGAATGGTGACATATTTGAGGAAGTTTATGTAACGCAGCCCCACGGTTTTTTCATAAAAGGACAAGAGGACAAAGTGTGCAAATGTAACAAGGCTTTGTATCCTCGTGCTTGGTATGAGAAAGTTGACACTCATTTGGTCAAACAAGGCTTTCGTAATAGTCCAATAGAAAGCACATTGTATGTAAAGCGTGAGGGTGATGTACTTCTCATTGTGGTTCTTTATGTCGATGATTTGATGATCATTGGACCAAATGAGAGACATATTGCCGAATTTAAGGCTGATTTGAATGCTACTTTCAAGATGAAAGATTTGGGGCTGTTGCATCATTACTTGGGTATACAGTTTAAGCAGTGTGATGGTGGTATTGCCTTGTGTCAGAAAAGTTACATAGAGACATTGCTATGTAAGTTTGGACTTGAGGATTGCAAACCTATTGCCACTCCCATGGAAACACGTTTGAAGTTGAGTCTACATGATGCTGGTGATCCTGCTGATGTCACTCTTTACCAAACTGCTGTTGGTTGCCTCATTTATGTATGCAACACGAGGCCGGATATTTAGTTTGCAGTCTCACAGGTCAGCAAATTTATACATAGCCCAGGGTCTAAGCATTGGCAGGCTGTCAAGAGGATTTTCCGCCACCTTAGTATCATTGCAGCCAGACTTACATGCTTTTTCGGACTCAGATTGGGCTGGTTGTTTTGAAACGCGAGTGTCCACAAGTGGTTTTTGTTTCATGCTTGGCAGTTCATGTATATCATGGTTGAGCAAGAAGCAACCTACTGTGGCCACTTCGAGTTGTGAGGCTGAGTACAGGACAGTCTTCACAACTACGGTTGAGTGTGTATGGCTCAGACGCCTTATGGCTGATTTGGGTGTTGGACAGGACACTGCCAACACTATCTACACTGACAGTCAGATCGCATTGGCAGTTGCGAAGAACCCAGTTTTTCATGCTCGCACAAAGCACATTGAGGTGCATTACCATTATGTCAGGGAGAGGCTCTCAGCAGGAGATATCAGCTTGGCTTATGTGCCAACACAGGACAACCTTGCAGATCTTTTCACAAAGGCATTGTCTCGTGAGAAGCTTGAAGCTTTCCGCAAAGCTTTGGGCTTACTCCCCTTTGTGGGCTGATCATGTCCTCATGGCATAGCACTTCCCTTTACTCATGTGCCAGCTCTCGTTCACCACATCACTTCAGGGGGGATTTGTTACCATATACATGTGGTAGTGATGTGTGTGAACACACATCCTAGTGTGTGAACACACTAGGACCGCCGGGGTATTTTTTCCCTCTTTAGGAGGTTTTTTCCCCCGAGCATTGTATATACGACCATCACTCTAGGGCTATCTATCTTTCCATTGCACACTAAGTTATACGCTCTCTATTGTGTGCCTTGAGCTTCCTTCGTCTTATCCAAGCTGTGTGCGTTTCTCTGCAACCCTAATTCCAACATGTTCATGTATGACTCCTTCTGAATGCGTGTACTTTACACGCACTATGTTATGTCCTAGATATGGATGTTGTTGACCCAACATGGGTTGAGGTCTTTCCATACCCATCGGTGGTCTTTGAGCTGGTGCCATATTATGCTGATATCTGTACATGGGTTGTCCTTGTGGCCTCATGGGCACGTATTGAACATTCCCATCATACTTTGGTCGGTAGTAGTACTCATTGGTCTCATGGTTGGTCCATTTATCCTCGGTTGCACACCATTTTTGCAGTCTAATTGGTTGTCCTTGTTGAGGTATCCCTTGCCCTAGTCCCCTCATAGGTGCTTTTTGCATGTTATTCATCATGTCATTCATTCTTTTGAGCATGTCTACTATGGCTTAAAGTGGTGCTGCAGCAGCCGTTCCCACTTGTGCTGGTTTAGTGGATGCTATTTTCTCACTTTGGTTATCCTTAGGGACATCTTCTTTGTTGAAAACATCGCAATTCTCCTAAGTCAATAGCATGTGACACACACTCTTCTAGGGTTGTATGCTTCTTGATATACAGTATAGCATGAAGTTCTTTGTTTAGCAGTCCCACTAGAAATAATGATACTAGTTGTTCTTCTGCAGGTATCTCTAAACCTGGGCATTTGGCAATGTATTGTTTCATTCGAGTTGCACAATCCCTAACAGACTCACCTCGTTTATGTTTAAAGCTGTAGATTTGAGCTACCGTATTGTGTTTGATCCCTGTTTTGGAACAAGCAGCTACAAATCTTTGAGCTAATGTATTCAAGTTCGTGATTGACCTTGGTGGAATGTTTTGGAACCATGTCAATGCTTTTCCTTCTAATGTCATTCCAAACCCCTCGAATTGAGTCTGGAAATTGAATATGCGTTTTGCTCTTAGCACTTGCTTAAAGTTTGCTAAGTGGTTGTATGGATCCCCAGATCCATTGTATTTTCTGACCCATTTTTGAAGATCAGCTTGTCTGACACGTCTATTTGGTTCAACTCCCTGTCTCCTGATAGTTGGTCCAGTTCCGAGTCCTTCAAACCAGCCTGTTGGAAATAGTGACTCATGTAGCCCTAGACTGGCCTTAGGGTCACCCGGTTTTCTTCGTGATGAGGTGGTTTCTGGTTTCTTAACATCACTCTCAGAAGATCTCTCACGGTGTTCATCTCTTGGAATAGTTTCTGATCCTTGGCCCAATATCCAATCTCTTATTGAATATCCTTGATATTTGGTTTGTTCTACCTCCTCATGAGTCATCATAACAAAGTTGTTGTTATAACAATCCCTAAATAGGTAGGTTGATAGATCTGCTGATGCCTTTTCCTTGATCTTGAAGATATAGATGATCTTCATGGGCATTAGTTGTCGTGATTTGGCATGAGAAGTCCATAGAAGATCTTTTACATTTCTATCCTCCCAACAATAGACTCCGATCCTAGGATTATCCGTACTAAGCCGTTTCAAAGGCTTCAAATCAACTTGATCGTATCCCTCAAATTCTAAAGTTGGTGGTTCTTCTTTGGCGGCCATATCTGGAATTATGGTATCTACTTCTAACCCCCATTTGTCTATCACGTCAGGGTTTTCGACTCGTAAATACTGAGTCCCGTTTCTATCCATGTAAGTTTTTCCTTGTTTATTTGCCATGATCTCCTCTTCGAACTCAATACCATGGTCATCAATGCAAATAGCATACTCTTCGTTCGGATCCAGGTAACCTGAGCTCCATGGAGATTAGTAGAATGAAAGTATATGCTTATAGCGCATTGTCGTTCCGGTTTCTGAGTGAGTCGAATAAGAAGACATTTCGGATGTTGAATCAGAAAAAGTGTCCGAGACTTCTTCAAGGATAGTGTGCAAAGAATTGCCTTGATTCACACTCTCTTCGGTGGATACTCTACTGGAGGTTTCTCCAAATATACCATAATTTCCTAGTACACGACCAGATCTAAGGTTCATAAAGACTTATGAAGCCCTGGATACAGTACTTACCTTTGGATTGACTTGTTGTCAATTTCCTCCACTTGACTGAATTGCAACTTCTGTCAAGCTACCGATTCCTTGTCTGCAACCTGATTCCTGTATCAATTTTGATCAAGTTAGCTATTCTTTCACAGAGACTGTGTAGTTTTTGCTAACTATTGTGTTTGATATATGTGTACCACTTCAATTTGCACTAATTTAGTCAGCAGTTGAGATTTTCAGACTTGATTTTGGTAAAAATCATAGGATTCATCTGCAACTTGGAACTGAGTGAACATGTACCAATTTGGATCTGATTGAACTCAAAATTGCCCGGTGGCTTTGTATTATGCTGGTGTAACACTGTACAAGTTCAAAAGTAAAAAATGGTATCTCTCTGTAGAGCAGTAGTAAATAATAGTGATTATTTACTTTTGTCATCTTTTTACACTTTTTGGCTTGGTTTGCCAAGTATACAACCTGTTAAGGTCCTTGGACAAGTTTCAACAATTTGAACAAAATCTGTTCAAGTTTATCAACTGTTTCGTGTCCACACACTCTGATTTCAAGAATCTAGCTTAAGTCTCACTTTTATGCTCCAAATTTCACCAAAATTGATTTGTGTGGTCTACTTGGTATGCTTGACCTTGTGGTATGCTCAAATATGCAACATTGTCAATTCTTGAAGCAGATGTAAATAATCGCAATTATTTACTCTAGCTATTTTTTTGCAAGTTTTTCTCCCAATCTTGACACGGATCTGTTAAGCACCTCAACTTAAGGTCTCTAGCCAAGTTTCATCAAGTTTGGACGATTTTTGGTCAAATGGTCATCAGTTTCCTGTCCGCAGACTAACTTTGCAAATTTGGTCACAATTTTCAACCCAATGATCCAAATCTTACAAAATTTGGTTTGTGGGCTTATTACAACATGGTAAAACTAGTGGTATGCTAAGTTGGTCAAAAAAATTGAAAAATGGGGCAGATGTAAATAATCACGATTATTCATATATGGTAAATTTTTGCATCTTTTTGGTCAACTGAGCATGTACACATGTCTATCACATCAATATAAGCCTATGAATTAAATTTCATCAAGTTTGGACTATTCTTTCTCCAATTTACACTCAAGTTCTTGAAAGTCAGTACAAACTTTAGTTTTTACCCAGTTTTTGCCAATTTGGTGATCCAAATCCAATGTGACTTTACGAAACTGAAAGTAAATAATCACGATTATTTACTTTAGGCTTGAAATGAACCATTTTTTGCACTTTTTTCATGGCCAGTCTTCTCATGAGTTATTTTAAGCCTAGGAATCAAGTCAAAACTTAATTTGGCCTAAAATGTCAAGAAAAAGTAAATAATTTGATTTTTTTCAAACTTTTGAAATTATTACCTCAAAGTGTCCTTGAGCTTACCCACTAGTTCATATAACTTTTAAGCTTACGTTCCAGTCGGATTGAGTGGTTTGGAGTCTTTTCGTGCTATTTCTAGCCATAGACCTGAAATTCTGCAACTTCAAATAACAACTCACAATGATTCTTTCGGAGAGAGCAATGTTATGAGATCCACCTCGGATCCTACTTACCCTACTCTTAGGTTCTCATGTAATGGGGTTGTGGAAAGTGTTCACAAACACTCGTTTTCTTATTTTTTATGGTTTTCTGAGCATTGATTTTAAGATTTGTTTCGTCTATCAATCATTCTCAAAATCTTAATCTAGCTCTACAATCCTACAATCCTACAATCCTAAAGGCACTCGACAAGTACGATTACTTTCAAGCTACCTCTACACAGCAAAAGACGACAATCTTAAGCTATGCGGTTTCTAAAAGAAAGTTTTTACTCTAGGAGATCTTAGAGAAAGTTAAAGGTTAACTTCATAAGACGCTCATGTTTTCCCCTAGTTTAGGTCTCTTCGATCCCCGGCAGCGGCAGCAAATGTGGGACGCGTGTCTAACCTCACTATCCTATCTTATTGCAGATTTAGCAAGAACCATGATTAAATTGTCAATCCATGGGACGAAGCTAACTTGACTAGTGCATAGAGGCTACAAGAGGTTGCCAATCTCTCAAAAAATGACAAACAACTCGCATCTAACTCAAGCTACACTCAAGTGACTGAAATCACCAAAAGCCAACCGCTCATCGACAAACAAATCACATCCGTTACAACATCAAATGACATCCAAACGTAACGAAACTTTTATGACATGTATATAAGACCTAATCACACATGCTTATGTCTCAAATTCCACTTTAGGTCGTGCCAAAATCGCGATTATTAACAGCAGTGGATTTTTGACCTAGTCATTTTCGACCCACCAGAATGCACCTAAATGCTTTAGCAATGATGCCCCAATACCCCGCCTATGCTTAGTTTTTGATTTTGAAGTGTAAATTCCTACTTATGATGAAATTAGGCCGCGGGTCGGTGACGCCAAAAAAGCTACGAAATATTGTGATGTGTTTACGTCAATGCATAGAGCTCTTACCCGTGGTTGCAATGCAACAAACATGACTGCAATGTGACAACCGGAGAGGGAGTAGGAAGCGCGAAAAGGAGATAAGTGAACGCCATTAGCTCATGCTGTGTATTTCATTATCCAAAACTTAATAATAACTTACAAAAATTGGCTTTTATACCTTAGCCAAGGTTTTTTTGGTGGTCAAACTAATAATTTGAGAGCTCTAACTAAAGGTAGGTAATGACAGGTTGATACAATCTGAAAGCTTGTATCTCCGGCTCATCAATTACAAGGTTTTATTGAAAAATAGGAGCTACAATATTTTTGATTTATAAAAAATAATAAGTGCTTTTACAATAAGAGCTCCAGAAAATGGTATCCGTGTTACTTTACTGCTAACAGCCTGCATTCGAACTTTTCTCCCCTGTCCAAAGGGCTTTATGGAGGATGAGCCAAAGGAGGACATATTTTTTAGGATGAATTGCCTTATCCCATAATTTCTTGAACTTGAACATCCACTGTCTCCTGTCCAGACTGATGTTCCAGCACCTGTTTAAGGTGATATGCAGCGGAGGGCTAAGGTCACTGGATCTCATCTGAGGCTGCTGAAGCTTATACCCTCCTTTCCATCCGAAGGCATTAAGAGCAGCCGATTCGTTGAGAGACAGCTTCCATAGCTCCGACCTGGGGACTATTTCCATTTTGGATCTTATGATCGTGAGTTCCCATGGCTGGAGGGGAAACTATAGTAGCAATTCCTCAATTGATTTCCACCTATGTAGCTGCCCATTCCACATAACTGCCCATGTGGATATTCCTTTCATGTGACATCGAAGTGCCGTCCTAATTTGGTTATTATAATCCGAGTTAGCGGGGGAAGAGGCCACCAAATGGAGCCATATTGTCGAACCACATTAGTAAGCTAGAACACCAGCATATTTGTTCTAGCCCTGTTCCAAGCTTCCCAAAAAGAGGTTAGCACTTCCGACCCTTTTGCCTTGATGGGGTAGAGCCCAAAGAAAATAGTAACCCAATTCAAATTCTGCCATTGCTTCGAGTTCTCCAGAGAGAATCTGGTTAGTTTTCTGAACAGAAGGAGGACCCATTCTTGGTTAGTATCCTCTAGGGCTCGGATGAGAAGTTTCACTGCAACTTTATCTATGTTTACGTTTTTTATCCCCAACCCCTGGTAGACAACATATTTGCCATCGAACTTTAGCTGCTGCTTTCTTAAACGGATCTCCCCCTCCCCCCAGAGGAATCTCCTACATTATTTACTAATGATGCCAATATGAGAGTCAGGAGGGCGCCAACAACTGAGAAAGAACAAGATGTACGCATGGAGAAAATGATAGATTACAATTACTCTGCCAGCAAGTGAGCCCTGAAAGCATTTCCATCGGTCGAGTTTGGCCCTAAACCGTTCAAGCACCCAATCACACCTTTGTTTGAGGGAGATCTTAAATCCAAACGGGATACCCAAACAGTTTGAAAATTTCACCATCAATAAATCGGTGTGCACCCTTGATTAAGAAGCCAATGAGGTAGTAGAGGAGTCCAAGAGGATCTGACTCCTATCTTGCTGTGATTGATTCTTGACCCAGAAGCAGAGCATAAATTTTCCATAGCCAACCAAAAAGCCTAAATTGAGTTATCCTCGTTGCACAACAAGGCATTTGTGTCATCTGCAAACTGTGAGAGACATTGCTGGTTGACCCTACCTGATAGAGGGATACATTTGATGACACCCTCTACCATCTTTCCTTTGACCAGGCAGTTTAATCCATCAACACTTATTGCAAAGAGAAGAGGGGCCAAGGGGCAACCCTGTCTAATTGACCTATTAAGCTCAAAGAATTCTGACATAGCTCCATTGAGGGAGACTAGAGCTCTCGCCTGACCAAACAATGTGGTTACAAACCGCATTAGCTCTTTACCAAATCCCACAAAAGACCATTCGAGGCGGTCTCAGATTTGGCCCCACAATGAAAGCAGGTGCACAATTTAGATTGTGGAGTTAGCTTAGATACATTAACAATTAAGAATGATACCGTAGAAAGAGAGAGAGAGAGAGAGAGAGAGAGAGAGAGAGGAAGAAGAAGAAGAAGATAGTTTTAACGTAGTAGGAAATGTGCAGCGGATCCATGGATGAAAGCATTGCCATGGAATGCAAGCAAGAGCAAGCGCGTCGCACAGCCGATCACTATGGCAGCCAGAAGGGAATCTTCTTCTCAAGGCAGGCTCAGGCTTGCAGACGCAGGGGGAGTCTCCTTAAGAAAGCAAGATGCGCTGGACCTTTCTTCAGGGAAGCAGCAGGCTGACAAGAAAGCTTTTGTCGAGTCTGCAGCTACACTTTTGCGCAGCTATGGCAGATTCGAAGATCTTCTGCAAGGACGGCTGCTTCATGACCTCCTTTGCAGATATGGTCTTGAATCCTCTATGTTTCTGTCGAATTGTCTTATCGACATGTATGGGAATGTGGGTTGCTTTGCTGAAGCCCAATGGATATTCGATGCAATGCTGGAACGTAACCGCTACTCTTTCAACATCATGTTGAAAGTGTTTAGCAGGCATGGCATGTCTCATGCCGCCCATGCCCTTTTCAACAATATTCCCTTTCCAGATTCATATTCATGGACTACTCTCATTAACGCCTACGGTCAAAGTGGCTCTGTGGAGGATGCAATACATCTTTTCCAGAAGATGCCACACAAAAATGTTGTTTCTTGGACCGCTATCATTGCTGTGTTTTCACAAAATGGACACGGAAAGAAAGCTTTGGACCTCTTTTGCCAAATGCAGATTCAAGGTGTCTCAGCAAACAATCTTACATTTACTTGCACCCTTGATGCATGTGCTATTACTAAGACTCTCGAGGAAGGTCAAATCATCCATGCAATTATCCTTATGGAGAGCTGCATTATTGACATGGCACTTGTCACATCGCTTATCAACATGTATGGGAAGTGTCGCAAAATACCGGATGCTAGGAAGTGTTTCACTTCTTATCCTTATGACAGTGTTGCACCTTGGACGGCTATGATATCTGCATTAGATCAACATGATTACAGCTTAGAAGCTTTGCATTTGCTATTTACAATGCAGCTCAAGGACATAAAGCCTGATAAAATCACCTTTGTGTGCGCACTTGAGGCTTGTACTAGCATGGAAAGCTTAGAAGCTGCCCAGCTGGTTCATTGTTCTATTGTTGAAGCTGGGTTTGATGAAGAATTGTACATTGAGAATGCTCTTGTTGTCGGGTATGGCTACCTTGGCAGAATGGATGAAGCACGGTTGGTCTTTAGTAGGTCGTTGCAGCGAGATGTGGTTTCTTGGACTGCCATGTTAGGGGCATTTGTACAGAGTGGGCAAGGCAAGGAAGCCCTTCTGCTCTTTGCTCAGATGCTCCTTGAAGGTGGCGAGTTAGACAAGGTAGCCTTGCTGTGTGCAGTTGATGCATGTGCCAGCTTACAAAGTCTAGAGAAAGGGTTAGAGATTCATTTGGTTATCCTCAACAGTGGCCATGGCCAGGATCTAGAGGTTGGGAATGCCCTGGTTAACATGTATGGAAAGTGTGGTTCTTTGCAGTACGCGTCACTCGTGTTTTTTGAATTGCCGAGACGAGACATATTCTCTTGGAATACTTTAATTGCAGCATTTGTACAAAGTGGAGGAGAGGAGCAAGCATTGGGTCTTTTCCACCAGATGGACTCTGAAGGTTGTAAAGCGGACAATATCACTTTTAACTCCATCTTAACTGCCTGTAGTCACGGAGGTTTGATTGATTTGGGGAAGTGTCTCTACTGTTTCATGATGATTGACGGCGGCATCCCTTATGATATGGATTGCCTTGTATGCATGGTAGATTTGCTGAGTCGTGGAGGGCTTCTTGATGAAGCAGAATATATTGTTTGCAATGTGGGCTTTGAAAAGAGTGCTTTGGCATGGCTATGCTTGCTTGGTGCCTGCAAAGTTCATGGTGATGTGGGTCGTGGGCGCAAGGCTGCATACCATTGCATGGAACAGGACCCAAATAATCCAGCTATATATGTGTTGTTGTCTAACATTTTTAACTCTCTAGGTGAGTAACTTGGTGAAGGGAGCCGTCATCTCCTCATAGGCCTCCCTTTGTTCCTGTGAGCTTGGGGTAATCTTATTGAAAGCTTCCTGCACGGTGTGCTACGCAGCAGTAAGCCGGTTTAGGGGTTAGGGTTTTCTTCTTGCAGAGCTCCGAAATTCTCTGTTTGGAATCATAAAGTGGTGTCGAGCTCCTGCACCCTCGTCTTCAACCCTTCCGCCTGCAAAGACTAAGCAGTTTTCACATTGACACACAGACCAAAGTAAGAGATATCTTCAATGAGCATTGGGTTGGTCGACGAACGCATCACAGTTCTCTTATCAATACTACTCTGCAAAGCTTGCACCCCCTTCATGTTTTTGCTGTGAACTGATTTCTTGGGAAGGGAGGGGTTTCTAATTGCATGTTGGAAAAAACCAGTTTGTGTCTTAAGAAAAAGGGGCTATTTTATTACCTCAGGGCATGTAAGTAAAGGGAATACCCTTTGAACGCACATGATAAAGATGATTTTTAATAGGTAACCCCAACCAACCTGGCTTTAGCTCCAAAACTCTTCTCCAAGATAGTCCAAGCTTGATATGTTTTAGAGGCTTCATCGATAAAATGCACATAGTTTTCATCAAGAGAATTCATATGGATGCATATTCATCTTGGCTTGGAATTGTGCTAATGCGGCCGTAGCTGTAGATGTATCTCCCTCTTGTGGTGTAGGCTCAATAACTCCCAAAGATCATTCTTCAAAAGATACCCTTAAGTGTCACTGCCCTTGTGTGAAAGCCATAGCCATCATTTTCTTGTCTATTGAGTTCTTCTCCATGTGTGCAAGAGGTTGATGGCAAGTGGTGAGGAGAAACCATACGAAAGGAATAGAACCTTGGCAAAGCAGGGATGTTTAGGTCATCACCATAAATCATAAGTATGAGACGTACATAGCTAATGATGGATGGGCTAAATGATAGAGGTAATTAGATTTTGCTAAGCACTCAATTTTCTTTGGAGTTTTAGTATTAGGACTAATAAGTGAAACCTCCAATGCTGCCAAGCATTTTAATTGCATGTCAAAAACTCTCCAACTGTGTGTGTGTGTGTGTGTGTGTGTGAGAGAGAGAGAGAGAGAGAGAGAGAGAGAGAGAGAGAGGTGCTGGAATCACGGTTGCAGGGATGCACACATAACTTGGAGAAGGTAAAGAAGCTCAAGGCACCCAACAGAGAGTATATTGCTTAATGTGCAAATAGAAAGATAAGATAGCCCTAGAGTGTGGGAGTATATACAATGCACGAGGGAAAAAACCTTCTATTGAGGAAAAAAGTGCCTCAACAGTCCTAAGTGTGTTCACACACATGACTACCACATATATGTTAACAAATCCCTCCTAGGAGTGATGCAATGAACCAGAGCCAGGAAGTGCCATGCCCTAAGTACAAGATCAATTCACAAAGGGAAGCAAGCCCAAAGCTTTGTGAAAAGCTTTGAACTTCTCACGAGGCCATGCCTTTGTGAACAGATCTGCAAGGTTGTTGTATGTCGGCACATGAGCAAAGTTGATCTTTCCTACCAAGAGCCTTTCCTTGACATAGTGATTATGTACCTCAATGTGCTTTGTTCGAGCATGAAAAGCTGGGTTCTTTGCAACTGTCAATGCGCTCTGACAGTTAATGTAGATGATATTAGCAGTGTCCTGTCCAACACCCAAATTAGCCATAAGGCGTCTAAGCTATACACACTCAACCATAGGTGTGAAGACTGCTCTGTACTCATCCTCATAACTGGAAGTGGCCATAGTAGTAGGTTGCTTCTTGCTCAACCGCGATATACATGAACTATTGAGCAATGAAAAACAACCAATTCTAAGCAAACTTATCTAGTTGTGCCCGAAGGTCTTTGTTGGATTGAAAATCTTGGGCAACAAAAGAGACCGGCTGTATGGAAAATAATAGGCTCGTCAACATCTTGCAAACCGCGTAAATGCTTGAACGTATCTCCTAAATTTCTTTCTTCTTTAAAGCAGTCAGCGAATTCTTTAAGATCTTTTAGAAGCTTCTTGTTTTTGCACTGGTAATAACTCTCCCAGTCCTCCCTGTTGCATAAAAGTGATTCATAAAACCCCGCATAAGAGGCAAATGAAGATTTAAAATTAAGATTGGATGCAGACCTTGAGTGCATAGCCTCAAGGTCATCTTTAAGCACTGTAGAAAAAGTTGGATTTGTAGTCGCTATATGCAGACAAAGAAACCAAAGAAAAGTTAAATAAAGATACGCTATTTATCATGTAAATTCTAAACTAAAAGAAGAGACTACTATAACTTCGTAAACCTGGTTGCGTGTCTGAAGAGGTCGAACTCGAATGACATGCCAACAAGTTACTCGAATGACATGCCAACAACTTGTTGGCCTGTCATTCGAGTTCGACCTCTGTAGACGCGCAACCAGGTTTACGAAGTTATAGTAGTCTCTTCTTTTAGTTTAGATTTTAGATGATAAATAGCGTATCTTTATTTAACTTTGCCTTGGTTTCTTTGTCTGCATATAGCAACTGCAAATCCAACTTTTTCTACAGTGCTTGAAGATGACCTTGAGGCTATGCACCCAAGGTTTGCATCCAATCATAATTTTACTAAGATCTTCATTTGCGTGTTATGCCTGGTTTTATGAATCACTTTTATGCAGTAGAGAGGACTGGGAGAGTTATTACTAGTGTAGAAACGGGAAGCTTCTAAAAGATCTTAAAGCGTTCGCTGACTGCTTTAAAGAAGAAAGACATTTAGGAGCTACGTTGAGGCATTTACGCGGTTTGCAAGATACTGACGAGCCTATTATGTTTGATACAAACGGTGACTCTTTTGTTGCTTAATATTTTCAATCCAACGAAGATCTTCAGGCACAACTAGATAAGTTTGCTTATTGCTGGTAAAACACAGCTCTCTCTATCATGTTTATGCTTGACAAAGGAGGCAACAATGCTTGGCATGGCCGACCATCGTTACAATTCAAGATGCCCACAGAGTAAAAAACAACCATGATCAATATCCACCACGAGTAGCACTTCAAGCTCATTAGGTCGATTGAGATGCGATTGTACATGGTGAAGCAAGGCTTCTACCCCATATAAGTCATCCTTCGTAGGCAAACCAAGCCATGGGGTGAAGGGAATTGATTGAAGACACTCCGTAAGCAAGTTAAATTTAGAGTTTTTCGTTGAACTTATTAAATCTTGCAAGAATTTTCTCCAAAGCCAGCTTGGAAAGAAAAAGTTGCTTCCATCAAGAAAGGTTTTACAGTCAAATGAATTCTAATAGCTAAGTTTCTCTTTTCAACATTGGGCAATCTAAGGTACTTTAATGCTTCTCAATAAGACTTAAGATTTGAGAAGGTCGATTCTCTATGAAAGCTCGACAAGGTTGAATTCATTTTGCATGCATATGTATGTCGACAGAAGCATCCGTTGGCTATGAGCATAAAGGCTCCGTCATGTTTTCTTTGTAAAATGTCCTTATGTGAAGCACGGATTCACTTTTAGGTATATTGCATAGAAGCTTCCAAACTTTGAAATATGCTACTACCATACAAACTTGGGGTACTTTTCAACGTGTTTGAATGTTATTTCGTTGTGTCAGTATGAACCAAGCCAAGAGGGCATGCATGGTACATATGACAACTCTCAATTTATCAATTTACATGGCTATGAGCTAGATTCAAGCAAGGACAACAGAATCAGACTAGAATTCACTCTCAAACAAGCCTTTACTTTTGATTTTTAAAAAAATGGCCCTAGAGGAGCGACCAGTGCTTCAGCAAGGCTTCTAACCCACGCCAAGATACTGCTTATTGACTTAAGATCAAGGGAAATGGCAAACATGTTTGAGGCATTGGTGAAATGCGGATATAAACTCACATTTTACGTTTGGAAGCATCAAATTGTGATGTATCCATGCTAGTACAAATTGTGCAAGGCACTGATATGGTATTGGCTCACACTGTTGAGGCCATCATTGTAGCCAAGGGATTATCACTTTCTTTCTATGATTTTTATGCATGGCATGCCAGCAAGGTGGAACTAGTATAACATCATCTACTCTGTCAAGGTTTGTTTCCAATGTTTTTTCTTGATGCTTCTCCTGCTGAAGTTGTTACAACAGTTACCCATAGTTGTAACCTTCTACTCCATAACAATTGAGGCTGGTATATTCGCTTGTGTTTGTTGAAAGAAGTTCTCAACTACCAAGGGGTAGTAGCTAAGTTCACTTTACCAAGTTGCTGACAATCACTAGTGATGGCATGATAGCTTATGCTGGTCTTGACTACCTTCTTTGCAAAATCTAACCAAGAGGTTCAGACTACCAAGGCAGCACCCAAGGTCATCAATTAAATATTGGTTTATTTTCAGTAATCTCTAATTTAGTGTTTAACAAGTCACTATTGGTGGCATGGTGGCCTATGTTGGTCTTGACTACCTTCTTTGCAAAATCTAGCCAAGGGGTAGAGACTACCAAGGCAACACCCAAGGTCTTCACTAATATCCAATTTAGTGTTTAACAAGTCAAAGAAATACTGGGCCTTTTGAGCCTAGAAATTTGGTAATGTCATTTTCAGGTTTGAAACTTGCCCTTGACCTCTGGGTAAGTATAATGTACTTTTCACCTCATAGTAAGCATATAATTTGGTTTTATTTCCTTTCTTAATATGCTTTAATTGAGCTTTACAAGTGGGATGCATATGCGGGAATACTTTTATCCCCTTTGCTCTTCATACAAATGACAAGGTCATGCGTATGAAGGTCATGAAGGAGAAAAGGATTTTGGAGTAGCATATCAGGTATCAGATCTGCAACTTGTTACTTTCTCTCTTAATTGTTCATTCAAATATAATTCAAGGATTCATTACCTATTAAAACATTTATAGGCCTACATGGTAGTGTTTTGTTTGGCACATGTTAGTCACAGGGTGTGCAACATGGTCTAGGAACTCATGGAGTTCATTTTAGCTAGTGTTTACCAAGGTTTATGAGGGTCCCTCTCACTCACATCATTGTGTGTCAATAGACTTTGCACACAAGTACATCTCATATTTGATGGAAGTATTATTTAACCTACTAACACTAGTCAAAGCTTGCAAAAAATTAAGGAGATGAACTGCTCTAATACCTATTGTGGGGATTACAATTTCAAGGGTGCACACACAACTTGGAGAAGATGAAAACCTCAAGACTCACAACAAAGAGTACATTGCTTGGTGAACAAATAGAAAGATAAAATAGCCCTAGAGTGATGTGTGTATATACAATGCACGGGGGGGAAACCTCTTGGTGAGGGAAAAATCGGCTTGGTGATCCTAAATGTGTTCACACAGATCACTAACATATATATGGTAATGAGAGAGAGAGAGAGAGAGAGAGAGAGAGAGAGAGAGAGAGAGAGAGAGAGAGAGAGAGAGAATATTAACACTAGATTGGTAACATGATACTTTTATGTCCTTGGACACTTTTATGTCCTCTTAACTTAGCAACTTCCTAGAATTAATGCTTGAGATGCCAAGGAGGTTCTAATGTGCTCTATGTCGCGATAATGTAACCACGGAAGGAACAATAGAGCTGTTCCAAAATAGCATCTTGTAGATAATAAACGCTCTTCTTCAGACCCTAAAGTATCTACATGCGCATGACTATCTCCACAACGACCTTCACTCCCGCAACATGATGCTTCACTTTGGACATAAGGGGGTCTATGCAGGCATTGTGGATTGGGGGTCATGTACAAAGACCAAAACAACGACATGCTTTCCTCCTCTCCGCAACTTGCAAATAAAAACTAGAAAGCAGATAGAAACTTGCAAATAGAAAATAGAAACTATTTGTCGTCCTCTTTAGTTGCGCTTGTAAATTATATAATTGATCTAGTTATCTTGTCTCTTTCCAACGACATGGTGATAAATATTATTTCTCTTTCTTGTAGCATGATTAAATTATCCTATCTATTTCTTTAAAGATTTGAAAGTGATAACCTATTAACTTTACGATAAAAATTTCTAATGATGACATGTTAGCTAGATTGACATATATAGAAGAAGAACTTAACCACGCTGAAGCACATGCCATCTACAAATAAGAGAGAGAGAGAGCGTTATGGCCAAGATAAAGATCTCAAAGCTATTGCGCAAATTGAAGAGGGCAAGTCTGGGCTGGAAGGCGAGCCTCTCAGGCTTAAGGAGTGTAGAAAGCTATGTCCAAGCCACTTTTTATGCCAACATTTATTTTGAATCAGCGGTAATGTCAAAGAATCATCTCCTGTAAAGCTATGAGATTTGCATCACAAAGGACGTGCACGAGTATTTCTACAAAGATTCATACGTTGAGAGAGAGAGTTAGCCAAACAATAACCAAATGGCACTCTACTTTATACAACAATTCTAAGTTTACGACATCCTTGGGAGGCGTGTAGATTGGTCAGATCGCCCCACGAATTTTGGCCTTGGGCATGGTCGAATTGCAAAGAAAGTGGAAGTAACTCATGCCAACCTGCACGCAAATGTCCCATAGTTCTGCTTCTCTAAGAATCAGAGACGCTCGTTGCATTGGCAAGCCAAGGGCAAGATCTTGCAAGCCAAGGAGAGACACCTGATATTTTGCGTGGCAGACTCCTTGAGTTTGAGATAGAGCTATCAGAGGCCCAAGCCAAGCTGCAACAGTTTGCAACACTCTACGGACCATTGCCAGATCAGGATGGTCCTTGGCAACAAGAACCTCCAGGCTCCTGCGCCTGAAAGTAATGAGTTTGACATAGATGAACTACTCAATGAGCTGACTCAATCTTTGGCTGAGCACTTCGCTCACTTTGTAATCATAGCTTGTCATTTATCCCCTCAGCTATCCATTTTTGTATTCTTGATCAAACAAATTGTATTGTATTGTATCTAACTGTAATTATGACTCTTATTGCAAAAGTAACTTGAGAGAGAGAGAGAGAGAGAGAGAGAGAGGTGTGAAAATTTTGTAGTGTAAAATGATGATGTGTCGTAATTACTTATAGGCCTTTAGTCATACATCTTCTTCTCCATCAAACACACCAATCATGTCATCTATTTCATCCATATCAGAGCATTATGAAGCTATCTCCCATTCCACTTCGTCGTCATCGTCTACTTCCGTAGCTATAGCTTCATGGGTTTGAAAGACACCATAGTGCTTTTGTGCTGCTATTGAAGCAATGTTCACTAACTTATGGATAAGTCTCATGTTGCAAAAAACATAAACCAAATCAGTAGCATCAGGTTTAGGATGAATCCGGTTTCGTTTCTTGTTATGCATAAAGTCAAAAGCCGACCAAATTCTCTCACAGATTCCACTTGATGCAGTAATAGATAGAACTCTAACAACAATGTGTTGCAGCTCCACTTTCTCCCCACCATACTCCTTCCACCATAGAGGCACACTTGTGTGTGCAATGGCATCTATATGCCATGGATCTGAGAACATGCCAATACTATTAGCATAATGACTTGCTGATGAAAAGCAGTTTTCCCATCCTCTTGTCCTAATAGTTGAGAGCACACTGTTTTGAAGTCACTCATGACTTCTTTATTGACCGCTTGTTGGTGCATTTGAAATTTAGGAACCAATACAAATGCAACACCATGCAATGGCGTATACAATTGCACCCATCACTTGTTGGCCGCTGTGATTATGGAAGCTTTGTCCTTTGCACCAAATCCAACATGCACTCTTACTTTGTGTAATGCCTTTGGCATATACCAATAGACTCGACCAAAGACAAGGAGTCTTTGTTGACTATTTGCAAAAGATCTACAAATGGTTTGGCCAGGGTGACAATTCTCTCTACATTGTGCCAAAAACTTGCAAGTTCACAAGCTGTACACATCTTGTAGCTGCCTCTTGGTAGCTAGGATACTTGCTGAGCCAAGGATCCCATCTTCTATCGCCTACCGTTTCAATCAATGCAGGCTTCACTTCTTATTGCAAGGTAGCAAGAACATAGTATGCGGTTGCAAACCTTGTCGCGTAAAATATCTGCAAAGTTTTGTTGGGTGATTTGATTCGAAAAAGAGCATACAAAAATTGATGCTCTCTAATAAATTTTACCACATGATTTGCATCCAGTAACATTTTTTTATGACGGCCGTTTTTCCAATGTCTTTTAATAGCAAATTAAGAGTATGCGCGGCACATGGAACCCAAGTAATTTCATGGTACTTAACTTGGATAACCCTTCCTGCAACCTTGTAATTGGATGCATTATCTATGACAATTGCAGTCACATTCTTTGGCCCACCTACCTTTGCTATGGTGCGCTCATATATCCTTGCAAAATAATCATTGGTCTTCTCTGTTAAAGAGGTGTCAATGGCTTCTACGAACATAGACCCTCTAGGATTGATAAGCATATTGATGAGCGGCTTCTTTTGACAATTGGTCCATCCATCCAACACTATGGTGCAACCATATGCAAAAACAAAGTCCACCACCGTGCGCTTTAGGATGGCTTTAGTACTGTCTCTCACTTTATCTAGATACTCTGTGCGCATCTTATTATAATCAGGAAGTACAAACCCTTTTTTAGCCGTGCTCACTAAAGCATCTTGAAATATGAGGTTACACATAGCATTGAATGGTATTCCGCACGCCACAAAAGCTTGTGTCCATTTCAAGTGCAGCTCAAGCAACCATTGCTTATCTATCACTTCATAGAGAGTTTGGCCATTGGATGAAGATTTACTAACTTTAGTTGAGCTAGGATTTTTTGCTGCTCACGTTGAAGCATGTCCATGAAAAGGAGTTGATTGGGGAGTATGATCATTTGCTTCCGTAGGCACATGCTCTATCCTCTCATTGGCAACAGAAGTTTCAACATCCGTTGCAGCTTGTTTGGCATTAGCACTTTTCTTTCTAGCTGCAAGAATTTGATCTGCTATGCGAGCATACTTTGTCAATCTAGCATGAATATCTCTTGGCGGAGCCGTACACTCAGAGAAATTACCAGGGACTTTAAACAAACGCTCTTTAATTTTGGTTGCATTACCACTGAACTCATGGCCGCAGGTCTTGCATTTCAGTTGAAATGTATTCTTTCCAGCACGTAGCTCATGGATGTAACTCCACTCGTGTCCTTTCACCATACTGAAAAATAAATTTAAACTGCCAAATCAACAAATCTACTTGTTAATTTTGAGGTCAAAATTAATCCAAAGCAACAAACTACACAAGTAATGCTCTATCGATCAATATAGTGATCAAAATCTGTCCACACTATCAATTAGTCTTCTACTACATTATCAATTAACAATAAACAATGATAGTCTTAGCATTCTTCAATAAACTCATGTCAATAAAATTATATAGACTACACTAAATAACTTCATCACTTCAAACAAAACATTTCAATCACATTGCACTATATTGATTCTTCTAAAGTGCAAGCTTTTGGCTTTCACACATTACGATAATCATCAATAATCTTAATCACTAATTTAAAACAATACAAACAAAACTCATCATCATGTTGCACTATATCGATTTATCTAAAGTGCAAGCTTAAAGCTTTCAGACATTACGATAATCGATAATATTGATCAAATCTTGCAATTGATTCTCATTGGAACATGAGGATTAATTGTGATTGTCAAATCTATTTGAAGTGCGAACATGGAGTTCTCACACTCCACGGTAGATCTTTGAAAGCTTATCTATCTACAATTGATGCACGTGTACGATCACACATTATGATAGACGTAGCAATCCAAATAGAGATAATGTAATATCAATGTATTTGGACATGAAATTCCTAAATTTTGATTCAAGTGAGAGCATAGTGTGATGGTTCTACATAGGACAAAAAAATTTTCTATCTATGTTCACTTTGAGGTGAGAAAGTATCAGCACGTCAAAATTGAACCTACCTAAATAAAACTGACCTCTATTCTATTATATTTTACAGACAAATAACCTCATGTGAGAGTACACTCTGCACAATGGTAATCTCTAAATTATATCACTAATTCACTTCCACATGTCAGTAAACTGAGCGCGTATTAAGTGACTCCTAAAAAATAAACACCTTGTATGAGTGAGAGTTTGAGCTCTACATAACATACAAAGCTTACATAATTTGAATTTAAAAGAAATAATCAATTAAATTTTAACAAAACATTTAATTGATTTTAATAAAAAAATGTTAAAACTTTTTTGAATTTCAATATCTTTGAATTATAAAAAAATTCATTTTTTTAGTCTACTATTGACATGGAGTACCTTTTGTGATGAATGCTAGTCTCAACAAGGCGCGTTGCCAATATATATACTTTATTTTTTGATCAAAACATTCTTTTATCGAAAAATATTTTGTCCTAAAAGTTTTTCGATCGAAAGTTTTTTCGTTCGAATTCGCTTTCGATCGAAAAACTGGGAAAAAAATACGTTGCCTGTTTTTGCTGATGTGGCACCATATAAAATGCCCGTATAATATGAGGTCAAGTAAAATACACCCGCATATGACGTATTATATGTTTCCTATATAATGTATAATGAAACTTAGTCCATTTGTGATTCATGCAATATCATCAAGTGGAGACATAAAGCTTGCTATAATAATGGGAGAAGAAATGCCCAATTGGACTAGTGGCTACAAGTTAAAGAAGTGTCATTTTCTACTAACCACTAAAAGTTTGGAGAAGATCCATGAAGCTACTAAAAGGAAGAAGCAAGACGAGGCTAATAAGGCAAAGGCTCAGGAGGAAGATAAGCTACAGATTTTAAAGTGAAAAGAACAATGAAATATCGTGCAAATTCTACCACAACAAAAAATGGCACCTCTTCAAATCAAAGCAATTCAGGTAGTGCATTGGCTTGGAGTATGGATGTACACATCAAAATACAGCTTTTAGATGGATCAACAGAGGGATCACTTGTGGACATGGGAGCAAGATCGAATGTCATCAATTATTCTATGTATATGAAGATGATACATACGCCACTATCAACAAATCAATTAGAGCTAAAGGTTGCAAATCAAGGGAAGATTGTAAGCTTAGGCCAAGTCAATCTATCAATCAATATTGATGACCATTAATGCCTACATTAGTTTCATGTAATGATAGATACAAATCTCAACGGAACAGTCGTCCTAGGGCGTGTTCCCTGGATGTGGCCATACAAAACAGTTTTGGATTGGAAAGAGGATGCTTTAAGCTTCATTCATAATGACACCTCTTATGTCACTCCAATAGCAAAAAGTGATTACTTGTTGGAAGTACAACCCACTGTTGCAAATCCACAGCAAGTGATAACACTTGCACCTATACAACATTCCAAAAAACATTTAACAAAGTAGGTATGGGTAAATAAATCAATTATGCTTAACAAACCTAAACAGATATGGATACCCCAAGCAAGAGCTCAAAAAATAGAACCAAAACAAGTCGGCGTAATACTTTTATAAAATCTCAACAAACTCAAAGTAATTATATTTGGCAGTGGCAACCAAAATGACAGTCGAAATCCATCGCAAGCCAACCCAGGTATCAATGGATTTCAAAGAAAACACAAACCCAACCCCAACCAATGCAAACAAATTGGCATTGGAGATCAAAACTACTGCTCAACACCCAACTCAGTTGTCTCCACAAACCACACAAACCAAGTGGTACGTAAATAGCAAAGAACAACTAATATCATGCCACAAGTACTTCAAAAACCCACAATCAAAGAAAGAGTGCAACATCTTCAAACACTTTTGTTTGAAAAATGTAGACTAGATTAAGCCTTGTCGATAGTGACTACCACTAAACAAACAACTCAATACCCACATCTTACATGGCATAGTGTTACCCCATGCATGTCTTCCATTGGCATAATAGGGCCACATTACAAGCCCTTGCATGGATATAATGTTATTGCCCCCACACATTGCACGACCTTTTGTTCGAGATGACTCATAATAGGAAGGGGGGAGTAGCACTCTATGGCTATTGCATGATGATGAGAATTCATGTGTATAGTGTATTTTTTGCTTAGTTTTTGTCTTTTATTTGGTTTTTACTCTTATCAAACATATTAATAAGCCATACTGATCAAATTATAGCAATCATGATGCCTAGAGTGAGAGTATGTATATATGAGTGTGAGGAATAATTTTGACTAAGTTTTGACCAAATAATAATAAATTTCTTTGATTTCTTGTTAATAAAGATTAAAACCTTGGAGGCCAAAATTGAGTTTTGAAAGCAAACACCAAATCAGCAAAGCAAGAGCTTCAAGCATGACAAATTTCAAAAGATTTGGTGCAAATCAAAATTTTGGCAAACTTCCAAATGGTGAATTCGCAAAATTAAGGGCAAACAACTACATGATGTCCAAATCACGAGTTGTCCAAGCCGTATGCGATGTTATATGAGCATTCAAGGAAAAGAAGATAAGAGTACACTTGGAGTTCCAGGTAAATCGGATACGTATATCCAAAGTAGGGAAAAATAGGGCTCATTTGCATTTGTGTGTTTGTGTGTGTGTGTGTGTGTGTGTGAGAGAGAGAGAGAGAGAGAGAGAGAGAGAGAGAGAGAGAGAGAGAACAAGCAACAAGAAAACAACCTTCAATGGACAAGTTACCTTATGGAACCAAGTGAGTTTTCCAAGCCAAATTGGAAGAGAAGCGTGAGCCTTTGGGAAAAAATTGCACCCAAGCTATCAATTTTATTGATGTTGTAGTAGATACAAAAATGATGGGAGGAGTAAAATTTACTCACACTCACTCACAAACTCAAACTAGCTCAAGCTTGTCTATGCACCAAGATGATGGTGTGTAGAGAGCTGGCTCTCTTTTCTTACAACTAAGATAGAGAGTAGAGTGTGCTATGCTCAATGTACTGTGCAATAGTGTGGAGATCAATTTTACAAAGAGGAATGGGCTCTATTTATAGGTTTTTGGGAGCGACTGAAAGCACGCTTTGGTGGTACAAAAAGGACTGTCCTTGACAACACCTTTCAAAAAGCTTTATACATGAAAAACTACCTATCATATTATATATTAGTGGATAGATCTTCTAAAGGAGAATCTAAAAACACAAGGTCCAAAGAGTTTTGACCTAAACTACAAAAATTTTACTAGTCCCCACTTTTTCATTGGTAGAAGTAAAATAGGTCCTTTTTTTGTACCACCAAACCACGCTTTCACCCGAGCCTTGATTAGGATTAGAACTAATCAATTTTATTGTCAATACAAAAGATTATGAAATATTTTTGATTTTCAATTTATGGGAGTGGGTATTCCTTATCCCTTGAGTCACATGGATGTGGGCTCAAGGGAAAGAATTATTGGGAGTGAAAGGAGAGAGAGGTGAGTAACTTGGAGGTGCCTACTTTACAAGAAGGGTTAGTCATTAGTGTTATTAGTAGGATGGGTTAAAATTACATGGCATATGCACTCAAGGTGCATTACATGATTCATAAAATGATAAAAAGTAAGAGAAGGATCAGAATATACACAATTTGATGGAAACCACAAGACGAAGAGGAAATTTCCACATATCTCCTCCAATGAATGAAGCGGTTATAGAACTCTGTCGGTGTAGTTTTTGTGACCATGGAAAAGTTGAATTTTTCATGATCAAACTCCTCCTTTTGTAGAGATTGATCTTGGTTATTTGATTTTTTTGTGAAAAGATGAAGAGGTTATGGTAATACGAGCTTGATTCTAGAGAGAGAAATTGAGCTATATCTGTGTAGAGACGATAATTTTTGAGCTATGGAGTAATGGAGAGATGGAAATGGTAAAGAAGATGAAAGAAGGCATGAAAGCTACAGGTTTTGGTGATGGAGGAGGAGGATGATTGTGTGAGTTTGTGTGGAAGTGTGGAAAAGGTAGAAAGGAACCTAGCTATAATTGAGTGTGTGAGGTAGGCAGATTGAGGTCCACAAAAAATCCAAAAACAATATGGAAATGAAGTCAAAAAATTCTAAGAAACTTTGAGCACATTTTTAAAATCACGTGTCAACTTTTTCATGTTGAAAACTTCTTTAGAATTGAATGGGAACTAGTTTTTAAAAATTTAGCAAAAACATGGGTTTTCTGCCCAAAAAAGTCATTGATTGGGTCCCTTCTTTATTTTGATTCCCTTTAACCTTCAAGAGAGTGACCCCTCATGCTTAGGAGAGTGACAAACGACTAGTAAAATATTAATATCCGCATGTGGAAAAGGGTTTTCCACAAATATATGATATGGATGTGATGAAAAGAAACAAAGAAGTGTATAAATAAATCAAGATACCCAGAGTATAATAAAAATAAAAAATAAAAAGACACAAGTGACATGATAGAGTCAAATGAGAGGACCCTCCCTTGATATTATTTGTGGGGATAAAGAGAAAGTATGTGAAATGTGAAGAGATAAGTGACGGCGGGGATAGAAGTCATTCTTATGAAATATTTAATGTGAATATTTCTCACGTGGAGAAATTTTATTTATTACATTGGATTATATACAAGAAGTATGATAAAGGGTATGGATGCATGGCATGAATTTTTGGTTTGATAAAACACACACCTGATTGCAAGTATTTATGTGATTAATTAAAGATATTTATAAAAGAAAATGAGATGTGTGAAATTTTTTTTGTACACAGTCCCTTGGATAAAACATATTATATACGCAAATAGGCCATAATATAGCTCCACTTCTTTTTTTTTGGCTCTCCTAACTAATAATAAACTAGAAAAGGATTTTAGATAAAATATGAGAAAAAATCCCTAACACACACATGCATGTACAATGAAAAGGTAGTATTAAGGTGATTTTTCTTGGGTCAAGTGGCTCACTATGGCAATTACGCAGAGCCAAACATGGCTATCAGTACTTAGCCCTCCCCCAGGATGATGGTACATTAATGTAGCATCATGAGGCACCTTTTTCAAAGAGAGTGGTTCTGAGTACTCTGTGATATCTGGTCCCTTGATATGATTTTCAATATGTGGCTTCTTATCACAGTCATGCTTCATGCAGCAAAACTTACATGAGATAGTCGCTCTTTGACAGTTATTTGGTAGATCCTTTGGTAGAAGGCGACTCAAATAGGGCTTCAAGAAATACCCGTTTACCTTCTTGGAGTTCTCTTTACCATTCAAGTCCATAAGCTGATAGTAACTTGAATTGAAAGCCTTCTTGACTATGTATGGCCCCTGTCATCTAGTTTCAAACTTGGCATCAAAACAATTATCAAGTCAATTGTCATACCTTAGCACAAGATCTCCTTCCTTGATGCCTTTGTCCTTCAGTTTCTTGTCGAGCTTTTCTTTTGCTTGTATAGCTTTCCTCTTGTAGCACTCGTAAGCGGCTTCTCTTTTCCACTCAAGTTTTACTAAGCTAAGAAGTCGATCCATCCATGCTTCTTGATTATCTTGTGCTACTTTTCCATGAAGTCACATTGTTGGAATGTTGAGCTCAATTGACTTCAAAGACTTTTGACCATACACCAAGTGAAATGGCATGAACTTTGTTTCCTCCCTATATGTGATTTGATATGCCCACAAGGCACCATCCAAGAAGTCATCCCACAACTTTGTCTTGTTTTGCACCTTCTTTCTAATGATACCTGCAATGACACCATTAGCCTTCTCCGCTAAACCATTAGACTGTGGGTAGTAGGGTGTGCTATGATGATGTAGAATGTGAAGCTCTTCACAAACTTATTTGAGTAAATCCTTCCTGAACCCTGGACCATTATCAAAAACAATTTCCAAAGGTGTGCCAAATCTACAACATATGTGAGTGTAGAAAAACTTGCTCACCATCCTCTCATTTACCTTTGCCACACTTTGTGCTTCTACCCACCTAGTCATATAGTCTACTACCACCAAAATATAGAGTTTACCATTTTTTGTTTTAGGCAGAGGACCCATAGCATCAATGCCCCACTTTTTGAAGGGTCCATTTGCAAGCACTATTTGCCTTGAACCATGCACCAACCTTCTATTTCCATTTACCCGACAATTGTGATAACTTTTACAACAATGTTGGACATCCACATGCAAGCTTGGCCCAACATACCCTGCAAGAAAAATCTTCTTCACAGCGGTTAAGTCTTGGACAAAATGACCACCACATGCCTCTTCATGCAAACCTTTTAGAATGGCTGGAATTTCCTCGCTAATTGGTATTCTTTTGCACACTTGATCCTTCCCTCTTTAATAGAGGGAGCCTTTTAGGAAGAGATAGAAACTTGCCTTCTTCATGAGTCTCCTCTTCTAAGATTTTGTGAAGCCTTGTGGAAACTCACCCTCCAACATGTAGCCAATAATGGGAGCTAATGACTCCAATCCCTGGTATCTCAATTGCTTGATAACTGTTGCCACCATGATGACCCGCACTTCTTTCTCAACACATGTAATTGCTTGTTGTGCAAGTAAATCAACATCTTCATTCTGTTTCCTAGTAATATGATACAATTTCACTTCTTCATATTGATTAAACAACCTACGAATGACATGAACCTTTGTCCTTAGGCTTTCATTCTTGCATGCCCAAATGCCTAAGATTTACTTCACAATGAGAAGTGCATCCCCCTTTACCATGAGACGTTGTATACCTTGACTAATGCAATCTTCAAACCATGAAGTAGCATGTCATACTCTGCTTCATTGTTGCTAGTTAAACCTGGTAGATGGGTCGCATGTAACAAAGCATTCATGAACCTACTAGCACAGTAGATGGGTTGCATGTAAGAATTAATACATTAGTAACTTGTGTGTAGGGGAAATTGATAACATAGTGAGCATTTCATTAAGAACCAGTTCCTAATGAGCATAGATAGAGCACTTAATTTGAGAAAGAAACCTAGCAATTTACACGTAGCTAATTTGGCATTGACAATACTTGAAAAGAGAGAGAGAAATAGAACAATTGCCAATAGTTGAGGACCAGATTTACATGGAGCCGCTCTCCCCTCCATAAAGGCTTTGTATTATAGCTTCTCCCATCAAAGGAGACTTTTGTACAACACAATTCTTGTGTTCCTTGACAAAACTCATTGGTGCAATGAAGATGGAAGCTTCATGCACCAAATTATGCTTGAAAAACACACCTAGTGTCCCTAGCCTCAGTCCCAAGACCTCACACACCTTCAAAAATGGTGAGAGCTAGCAAGGAATGAGGATAGATTGAGAGGAAGAAGAGGTATCTTACAAAAAATAAGTATTCTCCTCACATAATCACTCTAATAGCATAGCTTAGATTAGTAATTAGCATGCTAGAGGAGATGAGCATGTCATTGAAGCTTGGCTTTTGGTTGGATTTGCATTCCATAGCCAAGAGTTGTTCGACCCTCTTGATTTTTGCTCATGCTGGCCTCTCATTGGCTCCTGCAAAGCTTAGCCAATCACAAATTAGAAGTATAATTGATAGCCTTGTGACATATGTCCCCCTTTCCCCTTTTGTGAGAGCTTTAGGTAATTAAACAATTCAACTAAACTCTCATTGGACCTCTTAGTCTTTCGGCCAATAGGAATCAAGCAAGCCATTGGGCTGCTGAATGCTCATTGGACCCCTTGGTAGACTGTCCAATAGTCTTCTAGGGAGCCTAATTTCTTTTGGTTCTTTTATCAAACACTTTTAAATTGATTAAACTAATTTTACTCTAGCCTAATTCTCAATGGTCTATCTCTATGGCCATCTAATAGGATTTGAGGGGAGGTTGGGGGCAACTCGCCTAGGAGCTTGACACGTGTCCAATATTCCCTTTGTGTAAAGGGAAATCCTTGGAGTGTGTGTGTGTGTGATTATCTCTCATCCCCTACTCTCTTGGCTCGCCCCTCTTTGATAGGGATGTGGGAAGACTTTTTAGTCTTCCCATGACCATCCAATTTTCCCCTACATTGGCCTTTTGAGTAAGAAATTAGGAAACTTAGCCCATGGAAGTCTTGATGGAGCTGAACCTTAGGCCTTTAAGCCACATTGAAGCACATTGATCTTTTGCAGACTGTCCCCCTTTGGATCCTATTTTCCCTCTTTTGGATTCTTGCAGACTAGTCTAGCAGCCTTACCAATATTCTAGCTTTTACTCCCCTGGTACTTCCCCATATTAAATGATCAGTTTAACATGAGAAAATCATTTAGGAGTTTTAGATATTAGTTTTTATTACATACCTCTCTCTTGAAATCATAGTTGTCCTCGACTATGAGGTAGAGAGATAAAGCCTAGTCATTAGTCCATTTGGTAGTAGGTAGAGGATCCTTGTTTTACCCTTAGACACCGTTCTAGAATGGATGACTAGTCCATTTTGTGCTCGAGAGCCTTAGCTGCAGCAAGCATGTCTGTAGTAGAGCGACAAGCTCTACCTGGTGTTCGGGAGACATCATCTCTACAAACATGATCCTAAGCATGCATACTCATTAACATGTGTGCACAATAAAGAAAAGAGAGTGTTATAAGACAAAAAAATTTGTTCATTTATACATATTTACATTTGCTTACGCTAGGGAATCATTGTAATCATTGACAAGGTTTAGGTTATCCTTTAGTTGTATGTCTTACATCCATCTAGCATCTTTAGAAGGACAATTTTTAAACTTGATAAGATATCGTCGGATAGCTTTTCCGCCTCGTAATACCTTGTCTTCATGTCGGAGAATGGACTTGAGCTGCAACACCTCTTCTTGGTCCTCGATCTCTGGTGGGTCTTCAATGATTGCTTCTTGAGGTGGCTCTCCTTTGTAAGGCTTTAGTAGGCTCACATGAAAAGCATTGTGTATGAGCCAATGGTTGGGAAATGTAAGTTGATAGGTCAGCTCATTGATTGGCGTAAGAATTTGAAAAGGGCCATAGTACCTTTTTGCTAATTTAGCATAGTACTTTTGGTGTCCCATAGGGTTCTTGCCCGTCGTGTGCCTTAATCGAGCCTTGGGAAACTTAAGCAAGACCCAGTCATTTTGTTTAAAGGTTAGGGCTCTTTTGTGCTTATTAGTAGTAGCCTTTTGCCTTTGTTGAGAGATGGATATAGAATCCTTGATCTTTTGGAAAGATTCTTGCAAGTCTTGGCTATATTCATCGTCAACGAAGATCTTCCTATGTACCTTGAGCAACAGGGGACTTTTTGATCTTCCCTCTATCATCTCAGAAGGTGCTTTTCCCGTGGAAGTATGTATAGTGTTATTGTAGGCATACTCCACTAAAGGTAAGTACTTCTCACATTGGGACTTTTGATCTACTTCTGTGACATAAGCTTTAGTAGATAAGCAATTGTTAGGTTAGCTATTTCACTTTGGCCAATGTTTGGGGATGATAGGCCAAAGAGAAGTTTAGCCTTGTACCTAAATTCTCAAAGATACCCTTCCAAAAATTACTGGTCATTCTAGGATCTCTATCCGACAATATGGACATTGGCAAGGCATGGTACTTTAAGATTTGTGATATAAAGAGGGTTGCCATTTGATGGGCTTTGATAGTCTTTGTGATAGGTATGAAATGTGCTTGTTTGCTAAACCTGTCTACTATCATCCATATTCATGTATTCCCAAGGATAAACTTGGGCAATCCAAAGATAAAATCCATGGATATGCTCTCCCACGGTGAATTAGGAATTGGCAAAGGTTGAAGCAATCCAGGTTGCTTCCCTCTATCAAACTTCGTCTTTTGGCATACCACACATTTTGAAACATACTGTTGTATGTTTTCTTTCATGGCAGGCCAATAGAAATATGTTTCTATCCCTTTTAGGATAGATTGAATCCCTCTATGCCCCGCATAAGGAGGAGCATGAGATTCCTACATTACTTTCTCACGTAGTGAGTTAGTAATGCATAGGCTATTGCCATAGAGAAGATAACCATCTTGTAGGGTAAATGGTTCTTCTTGCTTCCCTAATGCAAGGGCTAAAATCACATCTCTAAAATTGGGATCGATAGCGTCATTATCTATCATAGAAGATAGACCATTGTGTGTTGCTATGAATACCGCATTCACTCTCGGTCGTCTTGAGAGTGCATCGGCTACTTGATTATGCTTGCCAACAATGTGAGCAATATGAAAATGAGCTTGCAAAAGGAAATTTGACCACATCATTTTTTTTTCGGCGAGCTTGGTCTGCGTCATGAAGTACTTAAGGCTTTGGTGATCCGCTTGTAGAATGAAAGGATTCCCCAGTAACTAGCGCTTCCACAAATCTAGAGCATGTAGAATGGTGTTAGGAGTTTTTTGGAGCAAGGGATTGCACATATGTATATACACATGCATGGTGCATAAAATAAAGAATTGCCCATTCTTCAAAGCCAGTGGTTACGTGGGGCTCACATGTGTACATGTAGGACAACATGTACATAGTGCATCGATTTTTACTATCACGAGTACCACTATGTTTTTCTATAATAATGAGGAGTTGGTAGCGCGTAAAATTTCTCGAGGAAGCTATCCGTGGGCCGATGCCATGAGGTAAGCACATGCGTCAGATGGCATCTAGTGGCGTCAGGAGGTCGAATGGGGTCAAGATTTACACGTGGATAAGTACGAACACAACGTGGGTGTTTTCTTGTGATAATTATGCAAGAAGGTCATCATGAGGACCATATTTTGGGGCTACTTCATGTGGTTGCAGGACCAAACCTATGGCCTTATTGAGAAAAGTTGAGGGCTAGGTGTGCGGATAGATGCAGCAGGGTGACAACTATGCACTGCGAGGCCACTTTTGGGCCTGTTCGGGGTCCGTTTGAGGTCAACTAAAAGGCCAAAGGTGCCCAAGTAATAAAGCTAAGTGTGGCAACTAAAAAAACTGAGAGAAGACTAGAAAAAATGTGGAGAGAAGAGGAAGAACAGCCGCAAGTGAGTTTCTGCTGTTTTTGGAGCTTGTTTTGGCCATAAACTGCTTACTAGGTCGGATTTGAGCTCTTTGACATTTAGACTAGGCTTTTGGGCCGTTTCAGACGCGATGGCGCTGTCCATTTTGCCGATTTCTCACTGTTTTTCTATTGTTTTGGCTGTGTAAGTTTCTCTTATGAGCGAAGTCTCTGCTCCAATTTATGATTGTATCTGGCATATTTTACCCATATTGTGTGAGCTATTTGCCCCATTGGTGTTGGTCCAAGCTCAATTGTATCTAAACATAAAAAATTTTCCTCTTTTGATCTGAGTTTTTTTTTTTTTGGTGTGTGTGTGTCTCTCTGTGTGGAGTGGGCAAATGGATAGTCTCTCTCCTGTCACTCCATCGGTGTGTTCCCAGTCTCGGCCAAGTGGGTTGTGTAAGCTGAGTGGTGCCCCCTAGTGTGTGTGTGTGTATCATCCCAAGAGTGTGTGTCGGGTGATTATAGAGGCGTTGTGTGTGTTTCCATCCCGTTCACATTCTTTTTGCGCCCCCACGGAGGATCTTCTTTGAGTATCTTCAGCTTCGAGAGTACAGATTGCAGATTGCAGATTGCAGGTTACAGGGACAGGTATAGGTACAGGTGATTCACACAGGTACATGTAGCTGGAGTAGAGTGATATACTGGCAAGTGAAGGTTACCTGCAATTGTTGCCGTGGGTATGCATCATTTGGTGCCTGTTTGAGTGCATTGTCTGTTGGTATTGTACGTTACTTATGGAAACTACCATTGTATGCCTTTGTGGAGCCATACTTGGTTTTGTTTGGCAGTCCCAACTATTTCTAAGACTTGGTCTGGAAGATAGTCATTTCTGAGACTTGACTATACGAGATTTGCATAAGCTTTTGTGAGAGGGTCGATAGAGTGAGGTTTTATTGAGCTAGGGCATTCTCAAATGTGAGATCCTTTCGGTGATACAAGTGGCTGGAGCACCCTTTTCGTGACCTCACCATAGGCTATGTACTAGTGATTCCTACTTGATGCTCGGGTTCTATTGTTGGCAGACTATGCATACATAGACAATCTATATTTTGGGTTCTTACTGCTCTACTTCTGTGGAAACTCTGCCAAAATTTTTCCAAGTTGTGATGGCTGGTTTTTTGGTCTTTTGAGCCATTTATGCTGTTATGCTGTTGAAATTCTGGCAAAATCAGAGGATAAGTCAGGTATGCCTTCTTCAGAGCTGAATGGTTAGCTTTGATGGATGATCAAAACGGACCTCAATTCACTCCTTTTCATTTAACACAAAGAATCCAAATAAATATTCATGTGTCCAAGAAGATTTTTTTCTAGTAGTGCACAATCTTTATGTTTGGGCCAAGAAGATTAAGAGAGATACTAGAATGCCCTTTGACTGTTGTAATTCTGATGATTAACTATGAAAACTCATTTGATGTGTATGTGTTTGTCCTTATCTAAAGACAAGCTCCATTGAAGTTTCTAGGGATTGATTTAGTCAAAAGTTTTGGGTTCTTGAACGTGTGCTCGAAGGGGTTCTCAAAGCATCATAACTTGGATAGCCATGGCTTTCTCTTATCCGGAATTTCATGGAAGAAGTGATGAAGATGTGAAAGACTTTTTGGAAAAAGATGGAGGTTGCCTGCATTAGCAATCAGATTCATGATCCAGCACAAATGTTACATCTTCTTCAGATTTGTTTGAAGAGTGATGCACGAGTTTGGTCCAAAGCATTTGAAGAGGAGTTGCGTGTGGCTAATCCACCTATAAGATTGAGTTGGGACAATCTAAGGCATGGATTGGAAGTGGAGTTTGTGAAGACATAAGATCTTGACAAAGTGTGGCAAGAAGTACAGGGTTTGGTGCAAAAGGAAGGTGAGCTTGAGTTTCAGCCTATGGATTCTTTGCAAGGTTGCATGCGGGGGGGTTCATCCCCATGAACTAGTGGTTTCTGTTACTCCTCAGGTTATGCCAACAGTGGTCACTACAGCAGTGCAAGATGATGGGCTAAGGCAAGACATGAGGCAAGTGGTAGATTCAATGAATAATCTCAGCCTAAACATGCTGGGTAATGTGGAAAATAATCAAGGTCGGGGAAGGTTTTCAAATCAGCCACAGGAGTTGAAGAAAAACCCAGAAATGGTGTTGGACAAAGAAATGGTAGGTTCTAGAGGCAGACACCCACGTGTTATAATTGTGGAGAGTTGGGCCATATCAGCCCGCAATGTGATAAGCCACCAAGGATGGGGGGAGACATGTATCCATTACCAAGATAGGTGCTAAATAGGTCAAATGATTATGGCATTGAAATTATGGGATAAGAAGGAACCAGTGGATTAACCTAGGAGGAAAAGGGAAAGACAAAAGTGATAAGTGTGGTCACCTTGGAGAAGGCAACAAATCTAGAGGATACATTAGTGATGCCTATTGGGAAGAGGACCACAGAGGACAATGAAGGAAGAAGTGCCCCAGGTCCTAGTAAGAAGAAGGGAAAGAGCCATGAAGGAGAGGATGTCAAGGCGAAGAGGAAAAGAAGGGCTCGTCGCAAGTTTCATGTTTCAGATTTTCCACTAGGGGATGTGCAATTAAGCTACGACTTGAAGGAGGATGACAAGCAGGAAAGCATATATTACTTTTGCGCAACTTATAGAGATGGTGCCTAAGCTAAAGCGACAGTGGAAGAGGATGGTTAACCCAATGGAGAAAGAACCAGAGAGAGGTTCAATGAAGGTGTTGGTGATGGATGAGCTATCGGACATTTGTCCAATAGTAGATGTGTGGCACAAAAGAAAAAATGTGGGACAAGGTTATGTGGATGGTGGAGCCCAAATATGTGTCATAACACACTCATGCGTTGAGAAGATGGGTCTTACAGTGACTAGGGTGTCAGGTTTTCGGATCAGATTGGCAAACCATCAAAAAGTAAAATTCTTGGGTGTTGTAAAGAGCTTAGAAGTGGAGGCATATGATGCAAAGGCAGTGGTTGATTTTCATGTGATGCCAGCGGGGTTGGGAGCATATCCTATTATACTGGGCAGACCATGGTTACGTGCAGTGGGAGCTGTTCAAGATTGGAGACGTGGTACGATTAGACTCTATGGAAAGACAGGTGCAAAGACGCTATCTAATATGAACACAAGGAAAGTATTGGAAGAGCTTTATGAAGATGAGGATGAGTCTAGTGATGAAGAATATTCCATAGTGACTGATGAGGATAGTTATAGTACTACCAGCAGTGATGGGGATGTTGATGTTGCATTTCTTTTGATGGACAAAGGAATCTAGGAGTCTGGTTTAGTTGCAATTGCAAATGAGGTTGAAGATGAAAGTGAAGGGCCTTATGAAGTGATTGAAGGGCTGATGCAAACAAGGTTGAATTGTCAAAGAAGCAGGAATTGATGACACAAATGATCAGTGGAGGCTTCTCAACTATGGATAAGGAGATATATTTGCATATACTAGCTAGTTTTCCTGATTTGTTCATTACTTCATATGAAGAGATTAGAGGTTCAAAGGAGAAGAGATGCATATAGAGCTGAAAGAAGGTGCTAAGCCAGTGCGGCAAAGGCTAAGAAGGATGGGTCAAGAGCAAATGGAAGCCTTGCGGGAAGAGGTGGACAAGTTATTGAAGGCAGGGTTCATAGTCCCAATGGAAACCACAGAATGGGTGAGTCCAATAGTAGTCAGTCCAAAGAAGGATGGGAAGTGAAGGATTTGTGTATATTTTAAACCCTTAAATGCATCCACTAAGAAGAACCCATATCCTCTCCCATTCTCATCGATCAGATCTTGGATTCAGTGGCAGCTTATGAGAGGTACAGTGTGTGTGATGGTTTTTCAGGCTATTTTCAATTGAAGATTGCTCTTAAAGACCGAACAAAGACAACTTTCATTACGCCATGGGGTTGCTATTGCTACACGGTATTGACATTTGTCAAATGTACCATCTTTCTATCGAGAGAGAGCAAATTGGGTATTAGAACCATTCATTGGTAGTTGTGTTAAAGCTTTTATGGATGACTTCTGTGTCTACAGTAGTAGGGCTGACACCATGAGAAGCTGCAGATGGTATTGGCTCGATATGATGAATGTGGAGGACAACTAAATCCAAAGAAATGTCACTTAGCACAACCAAGGGTGAATTTATTGGGCCACATGGTGTCAGAAAATGGCATTGCGGCTGATCCAGACAAGGTTAAGTCTATTATTCTTCTTCCATCACCTACGAGTACAAAGCAATTGGCAACCTTTATACAAAAAGTGAAGTACATGGTGCAGTTTATTCCATTGTCTTCACAACTCCTTTATCCATTACAGCAAAGCATGATCCATTGCAATGGGATGACAAGTGTGAAGAAGTGTTTCAAGAGGTGAAAGAGGTGTTAGGGGGGTTGTCAGCCATGCAGGCTCTTGATTGGGAGCAAGTGTTTTATGTAATCCATCAGTAGGGGATGATGCCATTGGAGCCATGCTATTGCAAAGGGGGAAGGGAAGCCATTATATGAGGCCAATGTATTGTGCAAGCCGAGTGAAGTTGGTAGCAGAAAGAAAATTCTCGGAAGTAGAGCTAGTGATGGCCAGTGTAATATTTGCTTGTCGATGATTTCTTCATTACTTGCTACCACGACCTTTTGTTTTCTTGACGAGTTATACCTTTTTGCCACAGTTAATTAATGGCACTAACATGTCAAATGTGGTCAAGAAATGGATAATTGAGCTGCAAGAGTTTGAGTTCTCTTTTTCTAGTGGAAGACAATACAAGAGCTACCCTAGCTGATTTGTTGACTTACAAGGAGAATCCCCTTTTGGTTAAGGAAGAGGTGGTGAGAAGGGTAGTTGAAGAAGTGCCACAGATCAGCAATGCACATGTTTTGTCCTTTGATGGCTCATATAGAAAGAGCCATGATGCAGCTTCAGGGGATATAGCACTTTATGATCCAAAGGGGAAGTTAGTATGCAAGAGAGGGTTCAAATTGGATGCGCATAGTAACAATGAGGTTGAATATGCTACTTTGGAAGTCGGATTACACATTTGTTTGAAGCATGGGATTAGAAGGTTGAGCATAAAAGGTGATGCCTTGTTAGTTGTGAAGCAAGTGTTGGGTGTGTGGAAGAGCAAGAACACCTCATTGAAGGAAATGTGTTTCAAAATTAAAGGCCTGTTACAAAAGTTCAAAGCATGGAGCATCAGACACATTGAACGTGCTCTAAATGGAGAGGCACATGAAGCAGTTCAAAGCATGATTGGGGAGCTATTTGTGTTGAGGAACAATTTACCTCTTTATCATGGCCGGGAAAGTTTGGCTCAAGAAGAGGAGTTTTTGCTAACAGGAATCATTCTGAAGGACATTCAGAAGTCTAAGAAGTATGGTTTTGTGCGTATAGCATACATGTACAAATTGATTGGTGATGTCTTATACATGAAAGGGGCTGATCTCGTGTTGAGACGTGTACCTTTGCGGGAGGAGCTTTATAGAGTGTTGGAAGAGAATCATGAAGGTGCATGTGGCAAACATTTTGCTCTAAAGATCACATTGCATAAGATCTTGCAAGAAGGGTATGTATGGCCTAGTTTGCACAAGGATGTTCACCATTGGTGTAGGCCTTGCAATAGGTGTCAAGCATTTGGGAAGAGAGTGTTGAAGCCAGAGTTACAAAAAACCATTATGGAGTTTGATGTGTTTGAAAAGTGGGAGATTGATGCAATAGGCCCGTTACCTATCACAAGCATGGGAAAAAGCTATATTTTGAATACAGTGGACTATCTCTCTAGATGGGCAGAGGGATATAGCAGTACAAAAAATCACTGCAAAGGATGTGGAAAAATTTGTGTACGATGAAATATGTTGCAAGTTTGGGGTGCGACTAGAGCTACTTTCAGATAAGGGGCCAGGATTTAGAGCTAAACTACTAGACTTCTTATGTGCGAAGATGAAGATTAGGCACCAGCATACCACTCCTTACTAACCCGTGTGTAATGCTTAAATGAAAAATTCAATAGTGAGTTGCTATAAAATCTTTCAAAAGTGACAGAGCACCAAGGAAAGAATTGGGATTTGGAATTACCTGGTGCATTATGGGCTTACCGTACTTCGGTGAAGACAGGTACAGGGTTTACTCCATTTCATTTGGTATATGGAAAGGAAGCACTATTGCCTATGGAAGTAGAGTTGCCTTCGGTCAAGATGTTAGAGAAGTTGCTTGGGTTGTCTAGTGATGCATTCAAAGAGAGGCTCTTACAGTTACAAGAGGTTCCACTGGATAGGATGAGTGCATTGGAACATTATGGGAAGATGCAGGATAAGGCATTGGCAAAGATAAATGAAAAGGTTAAAAGTAAGGGTATCAAGAAACATGACTTGGTTTTGCGCTACAATAATAAGCTGGACAAGACATTCCAAAAGAAGTTTCAAATTAAGTGGGAAGGCCCTTTCAAGGTAGTGGAGTGTTTTTCGAATTGTACATATCAACTGGCTAACCTGGATGGAATCCTACATAAGTCAAGGGTAAATGGATTGCGTCTTAAATTATATCATGCTAGGTTGATGATGGTGGAGCAAGATAAGCTGTCTGTAGAACAAGTAATGTCTATGAGGGATGAGGAGACCTGTGATGCAGCGACTCTCATATCTCTTTTTGCTGCTACGAATCGTGAATGATCTAGCAGGCTAGGGGATGGGCAAATTATGTTAGGAGTTTTTTGGAGCAAGGGATTACACATATGTATATACACATGCATGGTGCATAAAATAAAGAATTGCCCATTCTTCAAAGCCAGTGGTTACGTGGGGCCCACATGTGTACAGATAGGACAACATGTACATAGTGCATCAATTTTCACTATCACCACTACCACTGTGGTTTTCTATAATAATGAGGAGTTGGTAGCACGTAAAACTTCTCGAGGAAGCTATCGGTGGGCCGACGCCATGAGGTAAGCAGGTGCGTCAGATGGCATCTAGTGGTTTCAGGAGGTCGAATGGGGTCAAGATTTGCACGTGGATAAGTACGAACACAACGTGGGTGTTTTCTTGTGATAATTATGCAAGAAGGTCATCATGAGGACCATATTTTGGGGCTATTTCACATGGTTGCGCGACCAAAGCTATGGCCTTATTGAGAAAAGTTGAGGGCTAGGTGTGTGGATGGATGCAACAGGGTGACAACTATGCACTGCGAGGCCACTTTTTGGCCTGTTCGGGGTCCGTTTGAGGTCACCAAAGGTGCCCAAGTAATGAAGCTAAGTGTGGGAACTGAAAAAACTGAGAGAAGACTAGAAAAAACGTGGAGAGAAGAGGAAGAACAATTGCAAGTGAGTTTCTGCTGTTTTTGGAGCCTGTTTTGGCCATAAAATGCTCATCCGAGGTCGGATTTGAGCACTTTGACATTGTAGACTGGGGTTTTGGGTTGTTCCAGACGCAATGGCGCTGCTTATTTTGCCAAATTCCTCACTATTTTTCTGTTATTTTGGATGTGTAAGTTTCTCTTATGAGCGAAGTGTTTGCTCCAATTTGTGATTGTATCTGGCATATTTTACCCATATTGTGTGAGCTATTTTCCCCATTGGTGTTGGCCCAAGCTCAATTGTATTTAAACATCAGAAATTCTCCTCTTTTGAGATGAGTTTTTTTGTGTGTGTGTGTGTGTGTGTGTGTGTGTGTGTGTGTGTGTGTGTGTGTGTGTGTCTGTGTGGAGTGGGCAAATGGATAGTCTCTCTCCTATCACTCCATCGATGTGTTCCCAGTCTCGGCCAGGTGGGTTGTGTAAGCCGAGTGGTGCCCCCTAGTGTGTGTGTGTATCATCCCAAGAGTGTGTGTCGGGTGATTATAGAGGCATTGTGTGTGTCTATAGTATGAACACATACCTATAAAGCTTCTTAGTTTATGTAGATTCCTTGGATTATTCCATCCTTTTATTACCTCTAGCTTTGATGGATCCATTTGGATGCCATCTTGAGAGATAATGTGACCTAAATACTGAATCGCTTGTAAGAAAAATTCACTTTTCTTTTGATTAATATAAAGTTTATTTTCTCTTGTAAAATTTGAAATATTATCTAGAGGTGTTGCTTGTGTTCGTCTAATGAATTAGAGTAGATGATTATATCATCAAAGAACACCCCAGTAAAGGTTTAACGAGTCCTGAATAGCTTCTCCATCAAGCAGTTAAATGTGGCTGGTACATTGGTCAAGCCAAAAGGCATGACAATGTACTTGTAAAGACCAAACATAGTGTGAAATGCGGTCTTTACAATGTCTTGATCAACTATCCTTATTTGATGGTAGCCAATTTTTAGGTCAATCCTACTGAAGTAGGTCGACCCTTGTAGCTTATCGAATAGGTCTTCTACCCGTGGAATGGGAAACCTATTCTTGATAGTGATCCTATTTAGTGCTCTATAGTCGACACAGATAGGATATGTGTCATCTTTCTTTTGCACTAATAACACTGGTGAACAAAATGGAGATGAGCTAGGCCTAACCATGCCTTTCTCAAATAATTCATGCACTTCCCGCATAATCTCCTCTTGTTGAGCTTGGGAAACTCTATAAGGAGGTTTACTAGGCGGTGAACTTCTTGGAAGGAGTCCGATTTCATGGTTTTCATTGCCTCGTTTGGGAGGTAGTTCACAAGGGATATCATCAATAAAATACATCTTGGAACCCGTTGAGGAAATTGGATAACTCTAATTCCTTTTGATTGTTTATATTTTCTTTTGCTAAAGGATTAGGTTCGTTTTTGAGAATCTTTAACAAAAATCATATACACGGAAATAGAGCTCTTTATTGACTTGTTGAAAGCTTGCTTATGTACAAGAGGTATGGTACTACCCAACTCCTTAGCATCTATGTACATATCTTTTTCCCTGAACCTAAAGTAGATTTGCCTTTCAGGGAATTTAACATTGGAAGTCATGCGATCAAACCATGGTGCCCCTAGGATTACTTTCTTGTGCTTGAGAGGAGAGATAAAGAGAACCTCCTTGTCCACGTAGCTTTGGACATGGAGCCTCAATTTCCCAATTAAGGGAGTGAGTGAGGCTTCTTGCCCCTTAAAAGCACCATCGGCAGGTAGGACATCTCCCATCTCATAGGCTTGGATGCCTAGCTTGGTGGCCAACTCTGTGGATATGAAATTGTGAGTAGAACCAAGGTCAAGAGAATAAAAGCATCATATTCTCTTACTTTTCCCCAAGCATGGCATAGAGGAGATCCTTTGTGATGAGCATCCTCTTCTTGAATTTCAACCAAGGTAGCTCAAGGAGGATCAATACGTGTATTCTTGTGGGGGCAAGCACGATACGCATGCCCTTGCTCCTCGCACTTGAAACAATGGTTATCTTTCCAGTAACGCTCTAGCTCTTCCAGAGAGAGATTATTTTTTCCTTTATAAGGCTCCCTTCTCCTTAGCTTTGTTGTTGTTGGCGTTGCCTTTGGGGGACTTTTGGACATTTTTCTTCCCCTTAGGCTCGTTACGGTCCTTGTTTTCCATGGGCTTAAGATTTTTCTTAGCCCCTTGTTGGAAGTTGATTTGTGAAGCCACCATGGTATGGTGTATGACCACAGATATGGTGCGTGGCCTTTGGGAGTTAACATACTCCTTCATATCCTCAGCTAAACCTGCACAAAATTTTTGTTTTTGCTCTCCAAAATCCATCTTTTTTAAGACAGTGGCTTTGAGATTTAAATCCCAAAACTTGTCTACATATTTGTGAATAGATTCGTAGGGAGAGAGCTTCAAGCTTTGCCATTCGGTGAGTGCTTTGTCTTTGGCATCGGTAGCCAAAAACTGCTTCATGATGGAATCTCTTAAAGCTTTCCATGTTTGTGGAGCTTCACTATTTGCTCGTAGGCTAGACCATCATTGCCTGATGGACTTTTGAAAATGCATAGCTACATGATGTAGCTTAGAGGACTCCGTGAAGCCGTCATCTCCAAACGCCACATAGAATTGTTGGATAAAGGCCAAGACTTTATATGTAGCACCAAAGGTGCCATCATAGGTAAGGAAAGAGATGTTTTTTCCTCCCTCTTTGAACTTTTTGAGCTTGGACGACCTCTTCCAGACGGCATAGGATTTCCTTTGGCCTCTTCTTTTAGGTGGTTCAAGAGCTGCACCATCACTTTCTTGAGAAGAGGAAGAATATGAGGAGGATGGAGAAGAGGGTGACCTCTTTCTCACCTTTTTCTTCCCTTGTTCCTCCTTGTCTACACCATCACTTTCTTTAGAACAGGAAGAGGATGAAGAAGATGGAGAAGAGGGTGACCTCTTTCTTGCCATTTTCTTCTCTTGTTTTCTCTCACCTCTCTTTGAATTATGGTGTAGAGAAGTATGCAATGGTCTTCTTCGTTTAGGGGGTGTTGCCAATTAGGAAAGAAATGGACTCATTTTCGGGCCTTTCAACTCTAGTGAGAGAATGCTCCTTAGCCAATAGGAAGAAGGTTAACGTTATGTTGAAAAAACCTTTTTTCTCATTTTGAAAATGTCCATGAAAACCATTTTGGTGAAATTGTCACTATCACAAAAAAGTAAGGCGCTTGATAATGACATCTGGCACAAGCGTCGAACGCCTTTTTATGATCCGTTGTTGCTATCCTATAAAGTGAAGTACTTGTACTTGTGCATCTCACACAAGTATCAATCAACTTTTTATGAAGTACTCGCAATTTAAATTCGAACAGAATGTACTTGATTGTGATTGATAGGTACTATTTAAGACTATGAAGGAGTCAAAACCAAGCGAATAGAGGCGCTTGAGGGGTCTCTGGGACATCTATTCACTTGGTTCTGACCTTATGAAGCCCTAGGATTAAGATATAGCACTTTTTAAGCCCACAGATGCATCCGGAGCCCTAGCTAGAGACGTCAGATTTCAGCGTTTTAAAGAGCTATCCTATGGTTTTTGGACGTTCCGGATGCATCCGTGGCATTATTTTTGTATTTTGAAAACAACTCTTACGTGTTTTCTCTCATCGTGCATCACATCACTCATTAAGATTCACGGACATGGAATTTGTGTACACTTAAGTTGGGCTCTGGAAAAGTATTTTGTACGAGCATGCATTTAAGTGATTGAGAAAACTTTTACGTATGTACTATGAGAAATAGAATTCCAAAAAAAAACTTTTGCATTTTTCATAATTACCTCTCTCTATGCTTAGTTGGCGTTTCTTACAGGGCCCAAAATTGAGTCCAAGTTTCTCCTAATTCGGAGAATGTTTTGCCCGCCGTCTTTGTGGAGCCATCTCCGCCGAGGTGGCAAGGACTCACTTCTTTCTCGTTCTTTTGGTGGGGGATCTACCGTTGAGACTTGGATTCTCCTTTGGGAAGGAGATGCATCATCGAGCAGTAGTAGGTTTTGGAGCCCTTCGTACGGATCCTCTTATTCTTCCCTTATCGGAGAAAGTCTCACCGAGAGCTTTCCTAGGTACTCTCTCTTCTTGGTGGGGAGTTTGGAGAATACCATGGGTGCACAATTGCTATAGCACTTCACCTTGGAGGGATGGGTTGCACAGGGCTTGTTAAAACCTAGAAACAAGATAGTTTACAAGCATAGGGGTATCATTAGTTGCTCTTTCATTTGCAAAATCAAAGCTATCAACATTCATTTCAGTCTCTTTTCCTTTGTTAGCTGTACAAGCAAATTATAGGTGTAAACTTTTACTTTTACTTTGGCACTTCAATCCCTAGTTGCTACTCCTCTTTACCTTCAAAGATAAGCACTCATGCATCTATACCCGTGGCTTGCATATTATTAATTGCAAGGAATAGAAGAGAGGGTTCACCAGAGCCAAGATAGCACTGGTTCGTGTCAAGCTTCCAATAGCTCAATAATGGTTAAGCCATAGGCAAGCCCCATAGGATTCCATTATTAAGACCATAGCTCTCGACTGTGTCCCCGTTAACTGCATAAAGCAGGCGCGATTCAAGGATGAATCCCTATTCTAATTACTCTTTTGCAATTAGTAACACCAACCATTTGTAGCAAGCTTGAGGACTTCTCTTCTTGAGCAAGAAAAGATAAACGAATAGCTCTGATACCAATGTAACATCTAATGCACTAATAACTTGTATGTAGTGGAAATTGATAACATAGTGAGCATTTCATTAAGAACCAGTTCCTAATGAGCATAGATAGAGTACTTAATTTGAGAAAGCAACATAGCAATTTACACCTAGCTAATTTGGCATTGATAATACTTGAAAAGAGAGAGAAATAGAACAATTGATAATAGTTGAGGACCGGATTACCCCTCCATAAAGACTTTGTATTATAGCTTCTCCCATCAAAGGAGACTTTTGTACAATACAGTTCTTGTGTTCCTTGAAAAAACTCATTGGTGCAATGAAGATGGAAGCTTCATGCACCAAATTATGCTTGAAAAACACACCTAGTGTCCCTAGCCTCACTCCCAAGACCTCACACACCTTCAAAAATGGTGAGAGCTAGCAGGGAATGAGGATAGATTGAGAGGAAGAAGAGGTATCTTACAAGAAATAAGTATTCTCCTCACATAATCACTCTAATAGCATAGCTTAGCCTAGTAATTAGCATGCTAGAGGAGATAAGCATGCCATTGAAGCTTGGCTCTTGGTTGGATTTGCATTCTATAGCCAAGAGTTGTTGGTGTAGGCCTCTACTTTCCAATGCTTGAAGAAGGAGATGGAGTTCTTGCTCAATACATAACATGTGTGTGTGTGTGTGTGTAGCAAAGTGTGTAAGTCTATGCCAAGCTCTCTCTCTCTCTCTCTCTCTCTCTCTCTCTCTCTCTCTCTCTCTCTCTCTCTCTCTCTCTCTCTCTCTCTCTCGGTCGACCCCTCTTGATTTTTGCTCATCTTGGCCTCTCATTGGCTTCTGCAAAGCTTAGCCAATAAAAAATTAGAAGCATAATTGATAGCCTTGTGACATGTGTCTCCCTTTCCCCTTTTCTGAGAGTTTTAGGTAGTTAAATAATTCAACTAAACTCTCATTGGACCTCTTAGTCTTCTGGACAATAGGAATCAGGCAAGCTGTGGACTACTGAATGCTCATTGGATCCCTTGGTAGAATGTCCAATAGTCTTCTAGGGAGCCTAATTTCTATTGGTTCTTTTATCAAGAACTTTTAAATTGATTAGACTAATTTCACTCTAGCCTAATTCTCATTGGTCAACCTCTATGGCCATTTAATAGGATTTGAGGGGAGGTTGTGGGCAACTCGCCTAGGAGCCTGACATGTGTCTAGTATTCCCTTTGTGTAAAGGGGAAGCCTTGGTGTGTGTGTGTGTGTGTGTGTGTTTCTCTCTCATCCCCTACTCTCTTGGCTTACCCCCTCCTTGATAGGGATGTGGGAATACTTTTTAGTCTTCCGATGACCATCCAATTTTCCCCTACATTGGCCTTTGGACAATTGAATAAAAAATTAGGAACCTTAGCCTATGGAAGTGGAGCTAAACCTTAGGTCGTTTAAGCCCCATTGAAGAACATTGCTCTTTTGCAGACTGTCCCCCTTTGGATCCCTATTTTTCTCTCCTTGGGATCCTTGCAGAGACCGGTCTGGTACCCTTACCAATATTCTAGTTTTTACTCCCCTGGTACTTCCCCATATTAAATGATCAGTTTAACATGAGAAAATCATTTGGGAGTTTTAGATATTAGTTTTTATGATTCGCATCCTGGTAGTATGGGGATCTTGTTGTGGCAAAATAGCACCAATTGTTTCTTTTCCAACACTAGACTCCTAATAAAGAATGTGTACTTTCAACAAGGAGGCATAAGTGTTGGTAGTTCTAACTGAATGACTTTGATGTTACAAAATTATTCTTCAAGCTCATCAGACCAAACAAACTCGACTTGTCGGATCAATTCTGCAAAGGGTGAAGTAACTTTGAGGCTAAGTGAATGAAGCGTGACATATACTTCACTTTTTGAATGAATGAGATGACGTCCTTACATTAGGAAAAATTTGAACTCATTTTTGGGCCTTTTAAGAGTGCCACATCATCAAAGTTGTACAAAAGAAAGCAACCCGGTAGACCCCTCTAAATATTGCTTAGAACCCCATGATATGACCTATCATTGGAAAGTTCTTGAAAAATGGATTCTAAAGAGCCAAGGTCCGAAAAGTTTGGATGACTTCTATGAAAGTTATGCCATTTTTTTTCAATTAGCCAGGTTTTGTTACCGTTACGGTAATCTAAAATCACCTTTTTCTAGATCTACATGAAGGCAATGTTTGATACATGCATGCTATATATCAATAGATAGCATTTGAAGAGTAGATTCTAAATATCCAACCTCCGACAAGTTTGGATCTTATTTGCAAAAAATTTACCGATCCCAACTTTTTGAAAGCTATGCCACATCAACAATTCTTACAAGGCCCATTTTTGAGTCCAAACTTTTCCTAATGAAGACTCTTGGGTGATGGTAACTCAATAAGAGCCTTTGCCTTTGAAGGATCCACTTTGATGCCTTTATAAGAAACTTTGTGACCAAGCAAGATCACTTCATTCATCCTCACCTATGTGGCACCTCATTCATCCTCACCTATGTGGCACTTGTCAGGGTTGAGTTGAACTCCCATTGTCGTAGAGTTTTTTCAAACCCTCTTCTACCTTTTGTAGATGCAATGTTTTTGAGCTATAAATGCAAAAATCATCAATAAAAACCCTAATGGACTTTCCAAAGAATTCTTGAAATACCATGTTCATGAAGCATTGGAAAGTTGCAAGAGCATTTGTCAGGACAAATGGCATGACTCTAAAAGCATAACAACCCCAAGGAGTGATAAAGGTTGTTTTTTATTGATCCTCCAATGCGATACCTATTTGGAAGTAGCCTGAGAAGCCATCACAAACAATGTACTTCTCGTGACCAGCTACCTCATTTAGTATCTCATCTTGAAATGGGAGGGGAAAGTGATCTCTTTTTTTTGCCTCATTTAGTGGACGGTAATCCACAGATACCCTCCACTTGCTATTCTTCTTGGGAGTGACAACAACGAGAGATACCCACTCTCAATTCTCCACTAGATAAATGAAACCTGATGCTAGAAGCTTTCTTACCTCCTTGAGTAAAGCCTGCTCCTTGATGACTCATAGACTTTGTAGATTTTGAGCCTTAGGTGTGGCCTCTGGCTTTAGCTTGATCTTGTGTTGAACATCATCTACTCAATGCACATCAGTGTAGTTTTTAGCAAAAAGATTAGGAAACTTTCTTAGCACACATTTGAACTCCCCTCTTTCTTCCTTTGTAAGTGTGGTTGATAGCATACCTTCTAGCATCCCTTCATATTGCACACCTTGGTTCTCTTGAGGACCTACCTCCTCCACGCTTGGGCAAGAGGTTTCTTGGTTGCTTGGATTAAACCTTACCCCCATGACTTCAATGGAAGACTCCTCTTCCATAGTGCTACAACTACCTTCTTCTTTTGAAGTGCTATTAGTCCAGTCTTCCTCCATCTCACTTTGCAATGATTCTTCATGGAGATCCTCTTGATGTTGCTCCTTCATGTCAAAGACAATCTTCTTATGATTGTCATTCTTGCAACTCAGCTTTCCAATTTCCCAATCTTGCAAAGCTCGCATTTTTATTAGCCATGGTCTTCCTAGGATAAATGGGTAGCCACTTCCTTTGGTTGACATAGCATAAAAATCCACTGCCTTCTTAATGTCAAAGGCCTCCAGAAAAACCTGTTTACAAATGCCTACACACCTAGCCTTGCTATTGTTTTCCATCTTGACTTGATTTCAGGTGTCTCATGGATGTGCATGCCTAGTCTTTGCATGAGTCCCTCTGTTTCATGATGCAAATTTGTGCACCCCCATTCACTAGACCTTTCCTAACCAATCTTCCTTTGATGTAACAATCTAGCATAGATGTAATATCCTCATTCATTTTAATTTGTGCAATTTTTATAAAGGGACACTCTCTTTTACCTTTCTCCTAGTGATAATTGCCTTTGTTAAATCCCTCCTAACTTGTGTACATAATGCAACAAACTGAGGTCATGAGATATTAGGACCCTTACCTCTCATGTCTTCCAACAAGTTGTATGGAGCCATACCATGTCCAAGGGGGAAGTCTTGGAGGTTGATATGACGTCGAGTCTGCTTGGCTTCCTTGGTCTCCTTCACCTTCTTCTCTCGTCCATGGTCACTTTGTGATGTGACTCCTTCTTTCTCCTTACCTTTTTCATGGCCACGCTTGATGCCATTTGCTTCCATGTCAATCTCATTTGTGTTTGTCACCTCTACCACATGCACATTTGGATCTGGCAAAGGTGGAACTCCTTACACTCCTTGTGGAGGTGGTCTTGCTCCATTTGGCCTTTGTAGAAGACGTGGTTGTTGAGTACATCCTTCACGTGAATTCATTAATGGGTAATTCAAGTTAGGTCTCCTTGGCTCCCCACGGGGCCAAGGACAATTATACATCCCATGTCCAGACTCTCCGCAATTCCAACATTGCAAAAGTCGCCTAGGTCGTGGCTCTCGCTCTTCTGCTTTCTTTGTTTGTCCCTTGGGACCTACAACTTGTGCAAGGTATTGACAAGTTTCTTAAGGATTCATTTAAATTTTTAATTACCTCCACTGCTACCTCAAGAATCTCTCTAGATGTTGATGCTTGCAATTTTCCCTTAGATTTAGGATCCTCTATTGGAACCTCTCCCTTTAGGCACTTGAGTTTTTTATACTTCTCAATAGCCCTAGTTTCAGTTGCATCAAAGATAGCAAGTGCACCCACCTCGACTTTGATTTTGAGTGTGGGAAAGAGATTGGCTATGAACTTTTCATTCTTTAGGAACTTTGCATCATCACCAAGGCTAGCAACATTCTCCCCATACATTCTCTTCTTTATACATCTAGTAGTCATCTAAGTCTTTTTGTTTGTGAGAAACGACGTCTTGCCATAGCTTTTGAGTGTTTTGGGAGTCAAAGAAGTATCTCTTGAAATGATTAACTACTTTGTTATAGTTTCCCTTAACCTCATGAGATAGAGAGTTAAACCACGTGCTAGCATCCTTCCTTAGAACTACCTCAAACATTTCTAAGAGTTCCTCATCTCCTATCACTCTTTTTATGCGACAAGCCATTTTGAAATTTTCTAGAAATAGTTTGGCATCCTCGCCAGGCTCTCCGAAAAAGAGAGGATATCCTGACATTTGGCGTTGGGCCTCCATTGAATCAATTTCAAAGTGACAACACATTTTTTTTTTCTTTCTTAAAAAGATTTACACAATAATGTCTTCTAAATAAAAATATACACGTCAAAGTGACAACACATTTTTGTTTTTCTTTCTTAAAAAGATTTACACAATATTGTAATCTATTCTACAACAAAATAAAAATATACACGTCAAATGACCTATGATAATCAACAAGAGGTAGGATGATAGGGTTTGGTGACACAAGAACTTCTCCTACTCTTTGGGTACCAAACATGAACACCATACGTTGTTGAAAATGGATTTTTCTACTAGTTGCAATGTTTATTCTAATGTGTGGAATTAAATGAAAGGGAAAAACCTCTATTCCTAGGCCATTATCCATGGCCTATGCATGTCCTAATGCTTAAAATAACACAAAAATATAGATGTCTAACCTAATATCATACCTAATGGAGGCAAGTAAAAGGATTTACCGAAGCATTTATCTTGGCTAACCTAAGAGGACCTAAAATCCTATGAATTACATGTTGAATATGCAACTTAGTACTAACAATTATGTGTATCTTTTGCCTTGCAATGGGAATGAAAGGATCATTCAAAATCTCTTGATTCATGCACACTACTTGACTATTCTAAGGTTGAACCTACACAAAAACATACACAAGCCCTCCTCAGTGGGGGCACCAAAATTGAGGCGGTCCGGGGCGGACAACAAGAAGAGCAAACTCTAGACACCCTTCAAGGCTCCCATGCTGCTCAATGGGGTTGGGATACAACACAACGCAAACCAAAATAACCAACCCACAACCAAAACCCAACTATACAAGGGGCACCACCTAGTTTGAGAGCGAACTAGGACGCAAGAGAGGAGAATTGTAGAGCAAACCCACAATCGAGCAAGATATATACACTAACCTTTACACCAATGTTCATTTACATTTGTGTGTGTGTGTGTGTGTGTGTGTGTGTGAGAGAGAGAGAGAGAGAGAGAGAGAGAGAGAGAGAGAGAGAGAGAGAGAGAGACAACCTAGAGCATGTGCTGCTTTCTACATCCTACGAGCCACCGGGGCTATCACTCTTCACCAGATTTGATAGCTATAGTCCACATAGCTCCCTCGATATGTCTATGTGATCTGCACAGAACAAAAAATACCAAAAAGATCACACCATTCAAAATCAAATCAAAATTTGGCAAGTTTCTTAGTGCTAGTAGAAGGATCAAAAGTGATCCAAACCCAAAAAGAATTGGACAAAATACTCACAAGTTAGGTGCTTCAAGGGCATGTTCAAATCCCAATTTGGTGGTGGAATATGGATTAAGATCCATGTCCCCCTACACCGAAACCCATAAAGATTCTGGTAGGAGACTTCCCCAGCCTGCACCAATACTTAGAAAAAAAATAGTAAAAAAAGAAGTTCAATCATGGATTGCAATCCATGCCCCCCAATTGCTCAAATTTGGATCAAAATTTGTCAACAGTTAGAGCATAGCCTTGGGAGGCCACCCTAAATTTTTGTTGAAAGTGGACATCGTTTGACCGAAAAACCCCAATTTTTTTGAAACTCAAACTTCAAATGGTCATTTTGACCCAGAGTGAGTAGAATTGTGCAAAATCATATTGTTTGGTGCCCAATAACTGAAAAAACATGCCAAGAATATGCCTTATAAATTTCATATCATTTGTCTGAGCCACATGAATCAGTATCCATGTCCCCCAAATGTCAAATTACCTAGTTTTTGTCCATAGATAGTCTAGAGTATGAGGGGCATCAAGAAAGTAAGGGAAATCTACAAGTTTGGATGGAGTTCAAGAGGGTCTATCTTTAGAGAGTCCAAGCAGTAGAAAATAGAGTTCTTGTCAAAAGCTTGAAGCTTGGCATCTTAGAAGTGCTTACATGACTTGAGGAGTCAAAATGTAACCCAAAAACACTTATCAGTAGCATGAAACTTGGCACCATAGGTAGAAGGATACAACAGAGACAAATTGTGGTGCAACTTGATAGGCAAATGGACATATGGGTGTTCTTCATTATCAAAGCAACAAATTTGGAAAAACTAACACCTACTAACCACACAAGATTGCAACAAAGAGAGCTCCAAAAATCAATTTTGATCAACGTCTGGAAAATATGGCCATAAGCTCGGAAATTGGGCTAACTTAGTGAATTTTGATTGAAAATAAAAAAGTTTCATCAATGTGCACAATTAGCTATGAGGACATATTCCGCAATTCTTAGCCCATTCTATGACCAAACATGGATAGCAATCCATGTACCTATCCCAAAATTTTGAACCGGTACCTAGCCCTCATGACCCACAAGCTTCTTTCCTCCACCTCCACCCTTGCCGCTTACTACCACCAGATGTCACCCACAGCAACCTCTACCACCAACAATAAGTGGCACTTTTTTTAAGCCACCACAACCCCTCTTGCTCCTCCAAATTGCACCACCAGCTTCCACCCCCCCCCCCCCTCTCTCTCTCTCTCTCTCTCTATATATATATATATATATATATATAGATATAGCATTGAAGCCTTAAATGGTGTCAAGATGTTGCTCTTCTTGTTGCCTGCGTGTCAGACCGCCTCACTACCTATGCTGCTCAATGGGGCTAGGGCACAACACAACACAAAACAAAACAACCAACCAACAACCAAAACCCAACTACACAAGGGGCACCACCTAGTTTGAGAGCGAGCTAGGACGCAAGAGAGGAGAATTGTAGAGCACCCACAATCAAGCAAGAGATATACACTAACCCTTACATCAATGCAGCACAGTCACATACTAAAACACACACACACACACACACACACACACACACACACACACACACACACACACACACACACACACACACACACACACACACACACAGAGCGAGAGAGAGAGAGAGAGAGAGAGAGAGAGAGAGAGAGAGAGAGAGAGAGAGAGAGAGAGAGAGAGAGAGAGAGAGAGAGAGAACAATCTAGCTCCAACCTTATGATTCACACAAGAATGTCCCTAGAGCTTAGGGATTTAATTGACAACACTTAAGATTTGATTATATCACTATGCACTAGCACATTGTCTTAGGGTATGGGAGCGGGGGAGCCCTCTCACCATCCACCCTCTTACAATGGTAGCCAAAGCAGCAGCCAAATCAATGAATCACAAGTACAAGCAACAAGAAAACAACCTTCAATGAACAAGTTGCCTTATGGAACCGAGTGAGCTTGCCAAGACAAATTGGAAGAGAAGTGTGAGCCTTTGGACTTGCACCCAAGCTATAAATTTTATTGATGTTGTAGTAGATACAACAATGATGGGAGGAGTAAAATTTACTCACACTCACTCACAAACTCAAACTAGCTCAAGCTTGTCTATGCACCAAGGTGATGGTGTATAGAGAGCTGGATCTCTCTTCTTACAACTAAGATAGAGACTAGAGTGTGATATGCTCAATGTAGTGTGCCATAGTGTGGAGATCGATTTTACAAAGAGGAATGGGCTCTATTTATCGGTTTTTGGGAGCCTTGATTAGGATTAGACCTAATCAATTTTATTGTCAATACAAAAGATTATGAAATATTTATGATTTTTAAAATGGGAGTGGGTCTTTATTATCCCTTGAGTCACATGGATGTGGGCTCAAGGGGAAGAACTATTGAGAGTGAAAGGAGAGAGAGGTAAGTAACTTGGAGGTGCCTACTCTAGTAGATAGTAGAGGGTGCAATTTACAAGAAGGGATAGTCATTAGTGTTAGTAGTTTGTAGTTAGAAGGATGGGTTAAAATTACATGGCATATGCACTCATGGTGCATTACATGATTCATACAATGATAAAAAGTAAGAGAAGGATGAGAATATGCATAATTTGATGGAAACCACAAGATGGAAAGGGAATTTTGCACCTATCTCCTCCAGTGAATGAAGCGGTTGTAGAACTCTGTCGGTGTAGTTTTTGTGACCATGAAAAATTTGAATTTTTCATTATCAAACTCCTCCTTTTGTAAAGCTTTTATTTGCTGATTTTTTCTCTTTTTGTGGAAGGATGAAGAGGTTATGGTAATACGAGTTTGAATCTAGAGAGAGAAATTGAACTATATGTGTAGAGACGATAATTTTTGAGCTATGGAGTAAGGGAGAGATAAAAATGGTGAAGAAGATGAAAGAAGGCATGAAACCTGCAGGTTTTGGTGATGGAGGAGGAGGATGAGTGTGTGAGTTTGTGTGGAAGTGTGGAAAAGGTAGAAAGGAACCTAGGTCTAATTGAGTGTGTGAGGTAGGTAGATTGAGGTCCATAGAAAATCCCAAAAAAAATATCCAAATGAAGTCAAAAAATTCTAAGAAACTTTGAGCACATTCTTAAAATCACATGTCAACTTTTTCATGTTGAACACTTCTTCAGAATTGAATGGGAACTAGTTTTCAAAAAGTTAGCAAAAACATGTGTTTTCTGCCCAAAAAAGTCATTGAAAAATAAAAAATAAAAAGACACAAGTGACATGATAGAGTCAAATGAGAGGACCCTCCCTTGATATTATTTATGGGGATAAAGAAAAAGTATGTGAAATGTGAAGAGATTTGAGTGATAATAAGTGACGGTGGGGATACAAGTCATTCTTATGAAATTTTAAAATGTGAATATTTCTCACGTGGAGAAATTTTATTTATTACATTGGATTATATACAAGAAGTATGATGAAGGGTAAGGATGCATGGCATGAATTTTTGGTTTGATAAAACACACACCTAATTTCAAGTATTTATGTAAAATTTAATTAAAGGTATTTATAAAAGAAAATGAAATGCGTGAGAAAAAAATTGTACATAGGCCCTTGGATAAAAATAGATTATATATGCAAATAGGCCATAATATAGATCCACTTCTTTTTTTGGCTCTCCTAGCTAATAATAAGCTAGAAAAGGATTTTAAATAAAATGTGAGGAAAAAATCCCTAACACACACACACACACACACACACACACACACACGCCTATGTACAATAGTGAAAAGGTAGTGTTAAGGTGATTTTTCTTGGGTCAGGTGGCTCACTATGGCAATTACGAAGAGCCAAAACAAGGCTATCATTAGCACCATCTATATATAACCATCTCCATCTCTCTCCCTAATTTTCTTAGTAGGCTCTCTCTCTCCACTCAAACACACACACACACACACACACATCTCTCTCTCTCTCTCTCTCTCTCTCTCTCTCTCTCTCTCTCTCTCTCGGTCTTTCTATATGTGTGTGTGTGTGTGTATTGTGCATCTACTCCATTTATCCATTGCCATGTCTCTCCATACTTTCTTATGTGACGCCCCCCTCCCCCCCCCCCCCCCCCCCCCCCTCTCTCTCTCTTCGATTTCCTTAGTTCCCCATCTTGCATAGTTAATGTCACTATGTTATATTACTCCAGAGCTCCATCTTGCATCAAAGGGAGTAGCAGCTAATCCTAATGGGTGTGATATTGTGTACCATTCACAAAGGGATAGGCTCAAACATATAAGGATGAGTACCGTTTCCCCTTCTAGTGAAGTGTAGGGATGCATTGTAGCACGACCTAATCGCAACCCAAAAAATTGTCAATCCGTGGATCGAGTAACCCGGCTAGGGCATGGACCTAGGATGTATAGACATAGAGGATTCAATGATCCTTCTACTCATCACAGAGAGAAGCCATGGAAAGGGCTTCCTCTAATCAACAACACATTCCTACTCACTAATCACTTGCACACAATCATGTGGTTGAAATTAACCTCTCAAGTCAATCACTCTTATTCAAAAATCTTAATCACAACTACACAAGCATGCAATTAACATACCTACTCCGCATTAGTGTGTCCGCTCCGGCACAACCCCTCAATGCGACTACGTATGTACACACACTAACCACACCTTGTAGAGAGAGATGAAGAGAAGGAAGGCACCGCCCTCACGCACCATGGCCAATGGTGTGGATAGAATAGATTAACTCAAAAAAGGGATTAGAGATCTACCATCACACTAATACAATCTCACTCCACATAATCAAGCAAAGAAGACTAATAAGAAAGAAAGTGTAATTGATTATTAGAAATCAAGAGCTACATGGGCATGGAAAGACCATGAGCCTCATGACCATCCACTCTACAAAGAGGAGAACTCACCCAAGAATAACTACTCATTAAGCATAGGGCTCTTTTATAGCTTTGGGCCTCAAACCCTTCAACTATGGGATAAAGTTGAGCTCTCCAGCCTAGACTCATACAACTTTGGAACTCCTAAATGAGCCCAAGCCCTATACAATGAAAAGGAAATATTGTGCACTATAGCACATTTACAACTTGGTGCATAATTGGTGTAGCCTGTGTTAGCCGCTGCTAACATTTTCCCCTTCCCAATTTGGCACACGTCCTCGTGTGCCGGTGAAGCAAGACACGGTGACATGGTAGAAAGAAAGTCCCAGGAAGAAATGTTGAGCTGCAAAACATAAGAACAAATAATGAGCATCAAAGGCTACAAGAATGAATAAAACATGAAGCACAAATGAACAATCATGCAAAGTGATTTTTTTTTGCTTCTAAAAGATGGGTCAATCATAGTCAAAAACTAGACAACATAAAACAAAAGAAACACCTAAAATTATTGTGAAGATTAAACCACTTGAAATTTCAGTTTTATGCATGAAACACAAGCAATCAATTATGACCCTAGGCTAATGCAAGTTCATAAACCTACTAGCCTAAAAACTATGTAAACAATCTTAATAAATCATTCAAGTCTATCATGTCTATGGGCTATTATAAAGCTCTTGATCTATTAGTACATTATCAAAGCTTTTTGAAGCTCACGGAAGTTTTGTTTTTATCATTCATTGAAAAAAGTAAAGCACAGTACAAGGCTACCACCCCAAGGCAAGTCTAGGTGCAACTTTCGGCTCCTTGAACACTCAAGAAGGTATTCCAAAAGCCTACTAGCCTACCAAGGCGACGGCTAACCCCTATCAGCCCATGGCATCGGTTTAGGGCCTTGACCAAGCAAGCCAAGGTGATTCCCCTCGCCTGCCAAGAGCCAATTAGGTGCTAGGCCTCACAAGACACAACATAACATAAAAATTTGGATTTTCATGTGTCTAGTAGTATTTTTGCTACTTTTTCTTGACACTTTTTTGCTTTATTGTTTCATTTTTAGCACTTTGTTGTTGCTTCCAATTTGATATGTTAATGGCAATTGGACTAAAGGACTAAAGCCTAATCATAGCCCTAGGTTATGTAAAAAATAAATGGAGTATTAAGACTATCACTAAGAGTCTAGGGCTAATGAGAAATGAACTTACATTAATCTAAGGTCAAGGCCAATTACCTATGATTAACACACATAAAACTTAATTTTTTGATGAGTTAATTTTCACAAAGCAAAGTGTTGAAACTTTTAGTATGCCTAGCTTTTGAAGATGAAAGAACCATAGCTTAGAATCAAAATTTCACTTAAGCCAAGCATAGAGAATGGAGAAATAAACAAAAGAGCAAAATCATGGAAGGATTACACCTATTCATGCTCTTTTGAGCATTCTTGAGCAAGCATCCTTTGTGTAGACAAGTCTCCTGATCTTTTTTATTTGCAAAAGAAGCCGATTTGAAGCTAATTGTAAACATAAACTCCAAAAGCCAATTATTGAAAACCAAAAGCACACAAAAAACATTAATGAAAACCTAAAGCTAGGGTCTTCAATACCCAAATTTGCCAAAGGGAAAAAACCCTAAGGAAAGAAGTGCCTTTGGTTATGCACACGATGCTCTAAAGTAGCAAATTTATACATACACAACAACAATGAGATAGAAAAATTCTTTTACATAAGAAAATTTTGCAATTTTTACAACCTCTCTTGCATGGTTCAAAGTTGATTAATTTCTAGCTCAATGAAATATGCAAAAAACAAGCCAAGAGCTGAAAATAATGCAACTTGAACGAAATGAAGTGGCTCTTGATAGCCAAGTTTTACAATTTAAAGCTTTTCAAAAAGTTGGCTAACAACTAGCTCACATGAAATTTTACATTTTTTTAGTGCAATCTATGAGCTAGAGATGATTGCAACTTGTTTAAATGAAAATGAATGGATCTCAATAGCCAAATTTGTACTTGAAAGCTCAAAAAGTTGGTTAAACACTAGCTCAATTGAAAAAAATTAACTTTGGACCAAGCTATGATCTAGCATATATACAACTTTTAATCCAAACATTTGGAATGGCTCTAAGTAGCCAAATTTGGCAATATATTGCAATGATGACCCCTTCTTGGTTCAATGAAAATCACACACTTGCCACATCCCTTCAAAATTAAGCTCAATTTTTAGTGCTTTTAAGCATTTGAACATCCAATACAAGCACTAAAAGCATGCTCAATCACAACCCAAAATTGTAATGCTATCTTATGGCTATCAAACAAGATCAATGTTAATACTTTGCAGTGATTTGCATTCGAATAAAGCACTAAAAATGTATATCCAATGTCATTTTCAAGCATAAAATCCCAACCAAACAAGCACACTCATCATTTATCAATGTGATTCTCATGCCCACATGCATATTACAAGGAAAAAATTTCCTTTTTGCAACCAAGCTTCGAATCGAGATGGCACGAAACCAATGCATACGGCTCATATTGGTGCATTCATGTATTGAAGCTCTCAATCAAAGCACACCTGAAACCAATGTGCACTCCCTTGCTCTTAAACTAGCAGATAGGGCATATATAGGAAAGGAGAGAGAGAGGTTTAGGATGAAGTAAATTTGAACTATCTCAATTGGTTAATCACAACCGAATATGATACTTCATGTCCATTCAAAATTCTCAATTTTTAGTGCTATGCAAGAATTTTTGCATACATTCTAAGCACTAAAATGCAAAAGCAATGCTAAGTTTAAGCACAAAATCACAATCATCAACTCTTCGTCCAACCTAGCGCTCATGACCCGCATGCATACAAAGAGTTTTTCCATTGAATCAATCAAACATGCACTATCATAATGCTCAACCCAAGGCCTTTTGAGCAATTCTTTTCTTTTACTATCAAAGACGAGAATGGGAATGCTAGGCAATGAATCTCATCAGTGAAAGACGGGTAGCTCATGAATCACTTATATACAAGTGTAGAACTCATAATATAAGATATTTTAGAATTTTATTCCTCGCATAAGTGGTCAATCCGGGCTAACGTGCATGATGGCTCTGTGGTGGCCAAAGTACTTTTTTTAGCCCGTATTTGAGAATCTCCCTTTTGTTTCATTGTTTTGAACTAATTTTGTTCAAGACCAATCCTAAACAAACTCTTTGGGATCTCGTTGGACAAACAATCGTATGTTGTTTTGTACGAGCTAGGGATGGATGATTTGATTCCAAATTGGGTGAGGGTGGGAACATTCCCCAAAAAATGCCAAGATTTGCTTTGATTTTAATTTTTCTTAAATTTTTTTTGTAAAACTTTATTGCTGGCAAAATTTTGGTGGTACACAGAGGCGGCCCGAGGGAGAGTTTATGGCGATTAGTGTGGGCGCGTTGTGAGCTTTTGAAGGCACACGAAGCAAGCTCATCAGGCTGAAGCAGGTCGCATGTACATTGTGCTGTGAAGCAAGGCTTGAAAAACTGTGTGCGTGTGTGACGTGGGTCAGGAAGCCGAATTGTCATGTATAGTCTCTTGCATATTGTGGTGGTGGGTGAGCTAGGACCTGGGTGCTCTTCTTCTTTGTGATGACCCCCCATGTGTAGCAATGCGAGGCAAGGTGTGTACCGGCAGAACTGAGCATGGCGGGGTCAGCGAGATCAAGGGAACTGCAAGACACTACGAGCGGGTCAGCAGCGCCGCAAGACTTGGCGCAGGAGAGCTTCTAGCAGGAGGAGCGGGTTGTGTGGCGGGTGCTGCAACCAAGAGCACTGGGAATCATGCACGTGTGTGTGTGTGAGTGTTGCGAGCATCTAGGGTACTTGCGAGCCGCGAAAGCAGGGCGGGGTCTATACGCGTGTGTGGGTGTGTTGGGTATGATGTGAAAAACCAGGCAAGTGGATATTTGGTGTGTGTGTGTGTGAGCATGTTGAGTCAAGCCGACTCAGGCCAAGGTGGCAGTTCAGCGCCTTTACAGGCCGGGGTGCGTGTGTGTGGGGCCAGGGATAGCGAGCGAGTTTTGGTGGGCCAGCTGCAGCGTGCGTGCGTGAGTTTCCAGAGCTGTAAGACAAAACGATCGACAAGTGGCTGTGTGTGTGTGTGTGTATTTGCCAAAAGTGGTGGGGTTTGATTTATCGTGATTTGAAAGCATCCAAAGTGGAACTCCCATAAAAGAAAAAACGCCAAGGCATTAAAACAAGTGGGCATAATTTTTTTCCTTTCCTTTTTCATTATATTTTTAAGAAGAGGTTCCCGGGAGCATGCAATGGACGTTTCACAAGCCTTTTCCTCAAGAAATTTTTCAATCAAAATATATATCCTTTGCACACGGGACCGAATCGATTTTCATGCATCATCAAAAGTTATGGAAAAACATAATGCACATTCCCTCAATTTGTTTTTTCTTTAACAAGTTAATTTCGCATTAAAAAATGTAGTGTATACATTTCCTTTCGATTACCAATTCGATCTTACTTCAAGTCATTGCAACATAAGTTGCCCACGGTCATCGTGCAAAATCATACTCCCAAGATCAATTGTCATGAATCTAATTGCATGCGTGTCGACCTACCTTGGAAATTACAACCATGATCATTTGATTGCTCAATTTCAAATTGCCAAGCTAGTCATAAACCCACAAGCTTGCATGACCATACACGTAATAAAGTTCAAAATTTGCAAAATGCTATTCTCGAATTACAATCAATTAGGTTTCATTTGCAAATCCAAACTAATCATTACATCTTTAGTAGCTTATATCCAATAGCTCTAATCATTCAAATCCAATCGGATTGTCATCACATTGCTACACACTTTTCATATGGCATTCACCAATTACCATACCCCATTGGCATACATAGCAATAGTGATTCATAAAATCACTTTCAATTGTAGCAATTGAATCATCTCAAGTCAATCATACACCCCAACTTTTAGGTCTAATAATCATCATAACTGATAATTGCTTCCAATTATTCATCCAAGGACCGGATTGTATATGCCATTGAGTAGGCGCACACACCCAAATTTAGGCCAAAATTTTATGCAAAAATTATATCAATTCCTCATTGGAATGCACAAATTGCAAACTCAATCAAGCATAAATGAATGAATGCATGCTTAATTTCTCAAAAATTAGCACTAATCAAGCAATGCACACACTAAAAAATTAAGCACAAAAATTCAAATTTGGCTCAATTTGCAATGCATTTAGGCTTACACCTAATGATTGCACACACTTTTCATGAAAATTTCACAATAAAAAACCATTTAGGTGTCCCAATTGACCATCAACCATTAAAATCAAGTGGTCATGGATGGGCACACACACTCAATTTTTGCCCAATTTTTTGGCAATTAGGCTTATCCAATGTTTGAATTAGCCTCACATACTCATCATTTATATGATTGCATACTCATGTATCATCAATTCCATCACTTTATATGCATGCACACACTAGAAATTAGGTGCACACACACTTGAAATTTTTGACAATTTTTTCCCTCTTTGGTGTATGCACACACACAATGATTTTTTGCACACACATGAATTCTTGATGAGAATTAAGCATTATTTGGATACACACAAAGTTTATTAGTCACAATTTTACTATCAATTTCATTCCAAGTGTATCAAATTAAGTGCAAAGCGTAGGTCAATTTGTGTTACACACCTAGTTTTAGAAAATAACTAGCAAATTGAATCACATCGATCAATAAAAAAATTGACATAAAAAGTGAGTGCACTTACATCATAATTACACTCCAAGCAATTCCTTTGCTCAATGCAAAGTCGCATCATTGCACACACAAGTGTGTGCACCATCAAATCGGCTCCAAAATTGACCATTTGTAGGTCAAAATCAAACACTTAAATCATCAAATTAGGCATAAATTGGTACAATTAACTTGATTAGAGTGATGATTCCTCCTCTTGCAAGGGTATTTCACATACTTTACACTTAAAATGTTAGTGGTTAGGTTAGCAAGGTTAGTCACAACTAGTAGAAATTAGCATGAAATTAGTAAAATTAGCATGGAATAAGCAAAATTAGCAAGGGTTAGCATAAAATTAGTGAAATTGGGCGTTTTGGGGTATTCATAACTCAACATTAACATCAATTTCTTGCACAAAATCATCAAATTAAACCAAAAAATGAGTTACACACACTCAAAAACCAACAAAATTAGTAGTAAAATTACTCTATTCTACACATCTTAATCTCACTAGCTTAGGTTATCAATCCCCGACAAAAACGCTAACTGTAGGGATGCGTTGTAGCACGAACTAATTGCAATTGTCAATCCGTGGATCGAGCAACCCGGCCAGGGCATGGAAGCATAAGCCTAGGATGTATAGACATAGAGGATTCAAGGGATCCTTCTACTCATCATAGAGAGAAGCCATGGAAAGGTCTTTCTCTAATCAACAACACATTCCTACTCACTAATCACTTGCACACAATCATGTGGTTGAAATTAATCTTTCACGTCAATCACTCTTATTCACAACTCTTAATCACAACTACACAAGCATGCAATTAACATACCTACTCCGCATTAGTGTGTCCATTCCGGCACAACCCCTCAATGTGACTATGTATGCACACACACTAATGGCACCTTGTAGAGAGAGATGAAGAGAAGGAAGGCATTGCCCTCACATACCATGGCCAATGGTGTGGATAGAATAGATTAACTCAAAAAAGGGATTAGAGATCTACCATCACACTAGTACAATCTCACTCCACATAATCAAGCAAAGAATACAAATAAGAAAGAAAGTGTAATTGATTATTAGAAATCAAGAGCTACATGGGCATGGAACGCCCATGAGCCTCATGAACATCCACTCTACAAAGAGGAGAACTCACCCAAGAATGACTACTCATTAAGCATAGGGCTCTTTTATAGTTTTGGGCCTCAAATCCTTCAACTATGGGATAAAGTTGAGCTCTCTAGCCTAGACTCATACAACTTTGGAACTCCTAAATGAGCCCAAGCCCTATACAATGAAAAGGAAATATTGTGCACTATAGAACACCTACAACTTGGTGCATAATTGGTGTAGCTTGTGTTACCGCTGCTAACATGAAGAATATGGTTTTATAGTTGGGGGCGATATGGATGGTGTAGTGTATGAAGTGTGAGCCATTGGATTCTTCAAAAGCCAAAATATATTAGTGATTTTATATGTGTGCATGCGCGCGTGTGTGTGTGTGTGTTGTTTGTTATCTACATATATTACCCACAAACAAACATATACATGTTCAAAGACCAAGGTACCTAGATAAATACTCCTTCACAAAGTTCAAACCAGCAGCAGCCAGTCTTCCAAACACTAAAGTAACCAAAAAACTAAACCAAAGAGAGTAGCCCTCACCCACACCAATAGAAACAACACAATATTCCATTAGCATTTCCTTTGTATGCAGGTGATGCACGGGCATCCTAGTTGTTATCCATGTCACAAGGTACAACTTTTTGTGCAAGTAAAATATCATTGAAAGAGAAATTTCAAGAGACTTTGGAAGACAATTACACCATCATAAACAAAACTTTAACAGCCTATTGATGCATAGCTACATAAGAACTACCAATGATTAGCATTAGAAGTATTCATGTGCTAAAGGTTTTTATAATTAATCTCCTTATTCTTGCAAGTTCTATTAAAATGAGGCCACATAATCTTCCCTAGCTACTTTAAGGTTTGTCGAGATATGTGCCCTCTTGATAGGATCAACTATAGTACTCATCCGTGCAGTCAGTTTATACTTTGGTATATCCTGGTAACAATAGAAAAACCATTTTGGGCTTTATTAGTATCAAAATTATCATATACACACTCCTGTATTCAAGAAAAACCTTGACAGGTTATGCCATAATAGTGAGCAACACCAACAAGCATATGGCCGGATTTCAACAAATGTCCGAGAAACTCATGATCCTCAATATTCAATAGCTATACGTAATTATCATACAAGCTAAGGTATGATATAACATGATGAGACAGTAAAGAACCATCCAAAATAGTATTTGTAAGAACAAATCTCCCTTAGGCTGATTGTACAAATGTGACTCCCTCTTAATTCTTGTAGCAAAAGAGACCACGAGACAAAGAAACCCTTCAAAAAGCCAGATCATGTCTATGTACCAGACACATTAATTGTGAAAAAAGCAAGCAGATAATGTATTAAACCGGAAAATTTTAGGGAGTAATACTCCAAGAAAAAACAGCCCAGGCAGTTTCTAAAAAAACTCTTGTCAAAGAATACCTACATATCTAAGAAAACATGCATCGATTAGCCTTATAAAATACTGTAACCATATCCCATCTTCTGTCAAGAATTCATTCAAACTAGCTTAATAGGATCAATCATCTACTAAAATCAGCACCACTGGCTGGACATCTATAATTTTTTCCCAAAGGAGGTTATATTTAGAAATAAGTAAATCTATAGAGTCCTACAAAGATCAAGTAACCCAATCAACCCAGCCATGCCTTTCCACGCTATCGAGAAGTCCATAGTTAGCAGAATTTCATTAATCGTCCAAAAACCAGACCTTAAACAACATAAAAACCCATTTATGCTAAGGTATACATTATCAGACAAGAGAAACTAGTTCTAAGCTATATCTGCATAAAATAGAAGGCTCAACAACCGAGGTACTAGTAATGACCAAGAACAACCACCTATCAGTAGCATAATTGCAAGAGGTGCCCTATATAACAAGGTTAAGTGAGCCTCTTCTTTAACGCTAGGTCGAATCCCAAATGGAGAAAAGGAGTCTAATTTAAAACACATGCCAGCCCAAGTAATAGTGGCCTACAACAGCAACCAGCCAAAGGTACCCATCGGAAACTAAACAATGCAGCATAGGGGCCCAAGGTATACCTCGAAAAAAGGAAAAAAGTTAGGCAAATTTGATCAAACCAGCATATGTACGTGAAGCAAGGGAGTCCCATCACATTATCCATCATCATGCATGATATCAAATAGAACTTAGAAAAACCAGTAAGATCTTATTTCCAACCACATACCAAGCAACCCACCAGCCAAGTCCCAATAAATAGTCATAAGCCAATATAGGCTCTAGCCCCTTAAGGTAGTTATACACAACCGTAATCACTTTATCTTGAAAAAACATAACCAGACCAGAGTCGCCCAATCACACCTCAAGCATACCCATGCCATAAGCTCATAGCCATACATTTAGAAATGACATTATGATATTATTTATCAAGAAAAGAGGTATTAACTTAAAAAAATTTCCCACCAAGCCAACGACACAAAAACTTTTGTTTGTGTTTTTTAAAAGTAGGGAATAACACGCGAAGCTTAATTAACGTTTCTTCGTATCCCATATTGTTCAAATCCCTTAACAATGCTAAATCAACATCCTTTAGCATTTCATTTGTCTTTTAAAATTCATTTTAACCCAACCTTACCATGGTAGCATCATAAACAAGCTTCTTACAGATAGCAAATATAGTATTGGCAGCTTTATCAAGGCTGAATCATGAGTCAGATCATGACAATCTTGCATAATTTTTTGAGAGACCCAAGTAGTATCCATGCTGAGCCATTTAAATGGCAAAGGACTAACCTTTTGAAAAAAGACCGTCTTAAGCTTTTCAACAAGATCTTACAGGATATGTTGAACCATTTAAAGCTTTAAGGCCAAGTCAGCCAGACAGTCCAGTAGTGTGGGTGCTCTATACCACTTGAACTTTTTAAGGTCTGTTCTTTGTTTAGCATAAAGATTGCAAACCTCTTTCATGACTAGATTTAGGCAAGAAGTAACATCTTTTGTAACACAAGAAAAAATATCGTGATGCATCTGAAATCCACCAGAACTTTTGTTTGTGTTTTTTAAAAGTAGGGAACAACACGGGAAGCTTACTTGATGTTTCTTTGTATCCCATATTGTTCAAATCCCTTAGCAATGCTAAAGCCACATCCTTTAGTGTTTCATTCACCTTTTCAAATTCATTTCCACCCAACCTTACCAGTGCAGCATCATAAACAAGCTTCTTATAGATAACAAATATAGTATTGGTACCTTTATCGAGGCCGACTATAAACCAATCAACGAGTCAGATCATGGCAGTCTTGCATAATTTTTGGAGTGACCCAAGTAGTATCCACGCTGATCCATTTAACTCGTAAAGGAATAACCTTTTGAAAAAAGACCATGATAAGCTTTTCAACAAGATCTTGTAGGATCTGTTGCTCGAGGATTTAAGGCCAAGTCATCCAGATAGTCCTATAGTGTGGACAATACCATTTGAGAATTTAGAGGCTCCAGAGGTATGTTATTCAAACCCATTCCAAGTAAATCTTGAAGAGAAGAAACCTTTATAATAGCTAGGTTTGTCGTACAACATGTGCACCAAGTATACCAAAATCCCTACAGTATGAGGTAAAATTTTCACATTTACATCCCAAATTAGGTTCATGTTTCAGAAATTCATTTGAGTATACAAAACCCTGAACACCACATTTCAATCTCACAGAATGATTACTATACACCAAATCACAGCATTCAACAAAAGTTGATCTTGGTGAAATAAAAAATTCTATTGGTGAAATGACAATGAAGGAAATTTCCACTACAATCCCCAATCTTGCTTGGTAAAACGCGCCTCCCGATCATTGATGACTACCTGCACAGTCACATTTCCAGAAGATGTTTAATAGGCAACCCACGACCCCTTCCTCTTGTAAAGCTTCTAGATTTTCCTCTTCCAAAACTGGAGTCATCAAAAGCATAGAGGGTAAGAAAGGAAGTAAACGTGGAGTTAGGAGTTAGACGTGTGTTGGGTCTTTCTTGAGAAAAGGACTCATCATCTTCAAAGTTAGGCTTCAAACTGGAGTCATCAAAAGCATAGAGGGTAAGAAAGGAAGTAAACGTGGAGTTAGGAGTTAGACGTGTGTTGGGTCTTTCTTGAGAAAAGGACTCATCATCTTCAAAGTTAGGCTTCAGAAGACCCACAATCTTTTAATCCCTTTGTACGAACCATAAGTGGTAAGGAGCATCCCGGGTTCATTTTCCCGGAGCTCTTTGAGCATGTCAATCATAAACGTACAAAATTGTCTGAAGGCAATTTATGTCAAAACCAACTCCTTGGCTTGCTCATCTAACCAAGAGCAGATGAGAGTAAGAGATGGAAGGATATAGGATTTTTTGGGAATATAGATTCCAGATTGTTGATTGCATACCAAACAGCATAGTCAAACGATATAATGCAAGACTTGCAAGAAGCTTTAGGGTCAAGAAATTTGCAAGCACACTTGAGCTACGGTCTATAAATATTCCAGACTGATTTTGCATAATAATCAGCATTGTTCTTACTGAATGCCATGAGAACTTTGGTTCTCACATAAAGACTTGCATAGAGCTACATTTCTTAGAATCCAAAACACTCATGTTGAACGAGGCTTTAATTAGTTCTCCCTTGTCCAACATTGCACTCCTTTAAGTACTTTTAGCCGAGAATCCTCCATTGTAGCAGCTGGAAGATTTGCCAAAAAAACCCAGGTTTATATTGCGATAAGAGCCAGAAAACTTTTATTTGGGAGTAAACAAAGCTTGTGTTCCAACCCTAAAGATTCAACCTCCACTTGTCGTATAGGTAGAAAGAGGAAAATTCTGGAAACCTTAGGTACCAAATTCCAAAAGCAAAGTCTCACTAAGAGAACATACATATTTTTGAACTCTTTAACAGCTTCAACAGCAGTAGCATCCCTACATAAATGACTATTGGTAGGAGGGAGAATTGGAATAGTTGGCACCATGACAAAGCTAGGGCTAAGCCCACATTGATTCGTGAGAAGATTAGTTAGTTCAACACCATCCAGAGAGAACTCAGACAAGTCCTCTTTATGAGCTTTAAAGATAGTCGGGACATAAGAAATAATGTTTCTAATAACCGAGACACCCTTCTGACTGTTTTAACCAAAATAGCCAAAGTTTGACCCATTTGTCAAAGGAGACTATGTGAATCAGGGAGGTAATAGGGTTACTAGACGAGGCCACAATGAGAGTAGATGCTTCAGCATCTTGTATGCATCTAAGAGCCAAAAGAGAAGCCCTTGAAAGTGGCTCCCTTGAAAGCCCTTAAAAGCCCTTGAAAGCAGCTCCTTGAAAGAGGCATAGTTAGAAATGGCTCAAAAACTTAACTACTTGAAAGGAAATTTTATAAGAGGTAGAATCTAGGATTTTTTCTAGGCAAGAAAAGAAAACTATAAAGATAACAATGTATAAGTGAAGTATTTTGGTAGCAACCTCAACCTTCAACCGGTTAGAAAACCTTCATAAGGACCATGTGAGGCTAGCCCCTTCTAGCTCAAACTGAATGTACCACCAGAGCAACCTGGCCTAGGACAATACTGGGAGCTTGGTCCTGATCCAATAGTAAGACTAGCTCTAAGTGCAATTTGTGTGTGTTTTTGTTATTTACATGTACTACCCACAAATGAACATATACATGTTCAAAGACCAAAGTACCTATATAAATACAGGTTATTGTACAAAACAAACTTAGATAGCAAGATTTTGTACAAATGAATAACATTTGATTGGTACAAGTCACCATCCTAAATGGTAGGAATTCCTTCACAAACTTTGAATCAACATACAATCTTCCAAACACTAAAGTAACCAAAAAGCTGAACAAAAGAGAGTAGCCCTCACCTACACCCAAAGAAACAACACAACATTCTGTTAGCATGGGCATCCTAGTTGTTAGCCATGTCACAAGGTACAACTCTTTTGTGCAAGTAAACTATCATTGAACGAGAAATTTCAAGAGACTTTGAAAGACAATTACACCATCATAAACAAAACTTTAACAACCTATTGATGCATAGATACACAAGAATTGCCAATGATTAGCATTAGAAGTATTCCTGTGCAAAAGGTCTTTATAATTAGTCTCCTTATTCTTGCAAGTTCTATTAAGAAAGGCTCTCTTCCTAGTACATGCCATGTTCTTAGCCACAAATGAGGCCACATAATCTTCCCTGGCTGCTTTAAGCTTTGTCAAGATCTATGCCCTCTTCATAGGATCATTTACATTACTCATCCATGCAGTCACCTTATACTTTGATATATCCTGGTAACAATAAACAAACAAATTTGGGCTTTGCTAATATTGAAACACTCATATACACACTCCTGTATGCAAGAAAACCCTAACAGGTTCTGCCATAATAGTGAGCAACAGTAGCAAGTATATGGCCATATTTGAACAACAGTTTGAGAAACTCGTGATCTGCAATAATTAGAAGCTATTCGTAATTATCATACAAGATAAGGTATGATATAACATGTTGAGGTAGTAAAGAACCATCCAAACTAGTATTTGTAAGAACAAAAACTCCCTTAGGCTGGTCCTACAAATGTGACTCCCTCTTGTTTCTTGTAGCAAAAGAGACCAGGAGACAAAGAAACACTTCAAAAATCTAGATCATCTCTATGTACCCAAACACTTTAACAAAAAACAAGTAGATAATGCAGTAAACCAGGCAATCTTAGGGAGTAATACTCCAAGAAAAAACAGCCTAGGCAGTTTCAAAAAAACTCGTCGGAGAATACCTGCATATCTAAGAAAACATGCATAGATTAGCCTTATAAGATACTGTAACCATATCCCATCTTTTGTCAAGAATTCATCCAAAGTAGCTCAACTGGATCAGTCATCTACTAAAGTCAGCATCACCGGTTGGAATTGTGCAATTTTATCCCAAAGGAGGTTATGTTAAAAAACATGTAAATGTATAGAGTCCTGCAAAGATCAGGTAACCCTATCAAACCAGCCATGCCTTTGCACGGTATCGAGAAGTCAATAATTAGAAAAATTTCATTAATCATTTGTAAATCATACCTTAAACAACATAAAATACCATTTACGCTAAGGTATACAACATCAAACAAGAGAAACTAATGTTGAGCTATATCTGCATAAAATAGAAGGCTCAACAACCAAGGTATTAGTACTACCAAGAACAACCACCTATCAGTAGCATAATTGCAAGAGGTACCCTATACAATAAGGTTAAGTGAGCCTTCTCTTTAATACTAGGTGAAATCCCAAATGGAGCAAAGGAGTCTAATGTGAAACCCATGCCGGCCTAGGTGGAAACCAAAATAGTGGCCTACAACAGTATACCAACCAAAGGTACCCATTGAAAAGGAAACATCACATATCCGTCATGCATGATATCAAAAAGACCATAGAAAACCAGTGAGATATTATTTCCAACTATCATTGAAAGAGAAATTTCAAGAGACTTTGGTAGACAATTACACCATCATAAACAAAAGTTTAACAGCCTATTGATGCATAGTTACACAAGAATTGCCAGTGATTAGCATTAGAAGTATTCCTATGCTAAATGTCTTTATAATTAATCTCCTTATTCTTGCAAATTCTATTAACAAAGGCTTGCTTCCTAGTATACACGATGTTCTTAGCCGCAAATGAGGCCACATAATCTGCCCTAGCTTCTATAAGCTTTGTCGAGATATGTGTCCTCTTGATAGGATCAACTACATTACTCATCTGTGTAGTCAGTTTATACTTTGTATATCCTGGTAACAATAGACAAACCATTTTGGGCTTTATTAGTATCAAAACCCTCATATACACACTCTTCTATACAATAAAAACCCTAATAGGTTCTACCATAATAGTGAGAAACACTAGAAAGTATATGGAAGGATTTCAACAATAGTCTGTGGAACTCGTGATCCTCAATAATCAAAAGCTATACGTAATTATCATACAAGCTAAGGTATGATATAACATGTTGAGACAGTAAAGAACCATCCAAGTAAGAACAAAAACTCCCTTAGGCTAGTCCTACAAATGTGATCCCCTCTTACTTCTTGTAGAAAAAGAGACCAAGAGACAAAGCAAAGCTTCAAAATGCCAGGTGATGTCTATGTACTGAGACACATTTGCTGTGAAAAAAACAAGTAGATAATGTAGTAAACCATGCAATTTTAGGGAGTAATACTCCAAGAAAAAATAGCCCGAGTAGTTTCTAAAAAACTCGTTGGAGAATACCTGCAAATCTAAGAGAACATGCATAGATTAGCCGTATAAGATAGTGTAACGATACCCCATCTTCTATCAAGACTTCATCCAAACTAGCTCGACAGGATGAGTTATCTATACTAAAGTCAGCACCATTAGCAGGACATCTGCAATTTTTTTCCAAAGGAGATTTTATTCGGAAATAAGTAAATCTATAGAGTCTTGCAAAGATCACGTAACCCTATCAAACCAGCCATGCCTTTCCACGGTATAGAGAAGTCAATAGTTAGCATAATATCATTAGTCATGTGCAAACCATATCTTAAACAACATAAAAAACCATTTATGCTAAGGTATACAACATCATACAAGAGAAACTAATGCTGAATTATATCTGCATAAAATAGAAGGTTCAACAACCGGGGTATTATTACTTACCAAGAACAACCACCTATCAATAGCATAATTGCAATAGGTGCTCTATACAACAAGGTTAAGTGAGCCTTTTCTTTAACACTAGGTCGAATCCAAATGGAGAAAAGGAGTCTAATGTAAAACCCATGCCAGCCTAGGTAGAAGCCAAAATAGTGGCCTACAACAACATACCAGGCAAAGGTACCCGTCGGAAAGGAAACAATGTAGCATAGCCGCCCAAGGTATCCCTCAAAAAAAGGAAAAAACTCAGGCAAATCTGATCAAACCAGCATATGTACATGAAGCAAGGGAATCCCATCACATATCCGTCATGCACGATATCAAACAAACCTTAGAAAAACCAGTGAGATCTTATTTCCAACTACATACCAAGCCACCCACCAACCAAGTCCCAATAAACAGTCTTCAGCCAATATAGGCTCCAGCCTCTTAAGGTAGTTACACACAACCGTAATCACTTTATCTTGAAAAGACATAACCAGACCAGTGTCGCCCAACAACACCTTAAGAATACCCATGCCATAAGATCATAGCCATAGATTGTACACCGAGGATAGTTCTTGTGAGAAAGAAATTTCAAGAGGGAAATTTATATTATAAATTAGATTATGATGGCACTAGCTAGTGTGGATCTCTCTCTCTCTCTCTCTCTCTCTCTCTCTCTCTCTCTCTCTCTCTCTCTCTCTGTGGCGTGCCTCAACTAGGTCATTGTTGTGTGAAGCTCCATATGTGCTACCAACCTTCACTAACTAATGCTTCTAGTTTTCTTTTTTGCTTTCAAAAGGGTCAGCAAACACGATGAGATTGGTGGTTGTTTTTGTATGTCATATTCAAAAAGGCACGCAATATTTACGATGAGCTCCCTCTCCATGATGTTGTATCTCGGGATGAACTAGTTGCAGGTTATGCTAAGAGCTGAGAAGATTGTATGACATGGAATCTTTATCGCAAATTACTAAAACATACAACGAGTTCAATGCTGGAGTTTTCTCAATTTTCAAAAGTTTATGTGAGCAAAAAAAGAAGTAGATATATGGGCATGAGCAATCAATCTACGAGATGATAGTTCTTAATGCTAATGGCAACATCTTTGTTGATCCATACTTGGGTTATGATCCACAATTGTAACTAAAGTTGATCATGACGTTCTTTGCACTTAGAAGGAAACCTGATACAATAAGGTAAAACAATAAAATGTATATTACTTAGCTTGGCCACATAGCTACTTGTACAAGAACCACACTCCACCTACACCCCAAGTAGTCTACCATTGTGAAGGCCCATGATGAGATGGAATCTACTACCACTCTCTTAGTGAGGTTGATCCGTTGTTGTCAAAGAAATGATCATGCAACATATACAACATGCATGGATCGAAAACCTCTTTAACATCTTCTTCAGAGTGGCTTTTATTTCATTGGAGAAGTATTTCTCTTGAATCCTTAGAAGGCCCAAAACAAACCATTGAATTTTCCCTAATAAAGGCATATTCATGCGATTGGTGAAGAAGGTTGTTGATCGACTGGAAATTAATCCAAAAAAAAGCTTCGTCTACAAGAACATGATACTTCTCAGCTCTGCCGCTAACAATAAACTAGAAATATTAAGACATAAGTTAGTTTCCAAGTTGGATATGTGAATATCAGAATATTATTTTGCATTTGTGTAAAATTTTGAAACTAATAATTTGAAAGTGTCTATTATTTGTAAAAATATTGTAGAGTTATCATGTGTTTGTCAAGTCTATTTCCTAAGTAGCAATGGGTAAGAATCAAATTCTAGTACATTAGAAAGTTGTGATGTCAATTTTGGCATATGTATAAGTTTATTGTTTAATGCTTAATGTACTCTTGTTTTTTTAGTGTCTTTCTTCAAAATAGTGATGTTAGAATCTACAAGTGTAGAGTTCCATGAGTGCAAGTCTTTGCAAAAGTAAATTTCCACATTGTAATCTAGGATTGAAACACACACCAAGATGTATTTGCGTACTTGCTGGCTTAATCTTTGAGGTGCTACTATGTGTGGCATTATTATTTTCCCATATCTAGGATTGTTTCCTTAATTTTTAGATCAAACGTTTACTACAACACGTCACATAAAAATCGGCGCCTATAACAATGCAAATAAACGGCTTTTAAAATTCCAAAATGTTGATAGAAGCATCGATATAAGCATCAGAACTGTACCATTGATATGTACATTAGTATATCAAGCGTCAGTCAGTACCCATGCGCATGCCAACACCTATATCAACGCTCATACCGACCCTTATATTGATGCCAAAACTTGCATGAATATTGTGCTATTGTGAGAACACCACAATTTGCATATATTTCGATCAAACCACCAAGCATGAAATCGTACTCCCAACAAACATTGACTAGCGATCATATCATGAATTCTAATATCTATGGTTGTGTATGTGATTGCATATGTTGACCCACATGCCTTCCAGATTCCTATGTAGACGTAGTTGATTGCGTCTGGATAGAGACCTTTCCTGCGATCTTGTGGCGGCGTTCCGCACAAAAAGCTTGCATAAGGTCAATAGCCTTCAAGGTGCAAGCATAGGTGAATGCATTTGTAGAAACGCCTTTCGTTTGCATCTGCTTCATGTTGTGTGTATTATGGGGAAAGTGCACTCCAATGCTTTGCACCCACTGAAAATATCGTAGAGCTTTCTGGCCCTACTCTTGTTGCACATATCCCACAATCAGTGCATTCAAAGAGTTGACGTTCCTAGCAAGAAGCTCCTCAAGGACTTTTTGTGCTTTGTCAAGCGCACCACATGTGGCATACATATCGCCCAAGGCATTGCGAAGCACCACATGACTAAGAATATCAGTCTCAGTTTTTGTGTCCATAAGAGCATCTTGCGTAGAGCTACATGCCTTCGAGATGCACGCATAGGTGATTGCATCTGAAGAGAGGTGCAACTGGAAAGAGGCCCTCGCGTCGCATCAGCTGAAAATAGCCTAGAGCTTTCTGGCCTGCTCTCGTTTGCGGACATACCACAATCAGTGCATTCCAATTGTTGTCTTTGCCTACTGCTCCAGAGATGCCGCATGCTTTCAAAAGAAAGGTGAAGGTGAGACCATCTAGAGAGATTTCCTGCCGTTGCATGCCTTCAAAGCCACAATCTTCAAGATGCATGCATAGGTGATTCCATCTGAAGAGAGGCCCTCACTGGTTGTTTTCAAAACCAACATCCATAGGACCATTATACATCACGACCTTGCTGGCCATGGAGCCTGCACCCACAGAGCCACCTGTTATACTAGCTGCTGCAAGGCTAGGACTTACCTCTTCCACAGTGGCAAGAGAGCTTTGAGCTTGCAAGCGGCACTTAATGTGCTCTGTGGGGCAAGCAAGCAAGGAGACAGCCAAACCAGCACCGACACCGCAGACAAATTGTTGAGAGATGGTTAGGGGTGCTCCAGAAGATTTTGTGCTATTGGGAGAACACCACATTTTGTATACATATCGATCAAACCACCACCAAGCATGAAATCGTACTCCCAACAAACGTTGACTAGCAATCATATCGTGAATTCTAATATCTATGGCTGTGTACGTGATTGCATCTGTTGACCCGCATGCCTTCCAGATTTTTGTGTAGGCGTAGTTGATTGCGTCTGGATAGAGACCCTTCCTGCGATATTGGGGTGGGTTCCGCACAAGAAGCTTGCATAAGGTCAATAGCCTTCATGGTGCAAGCATAGGTGAATGCATTTGTAGAAACGCCTTCCGTTTGCATCTGCTTCATGTTGTGTGTATTATGGGAAAAGTGCATTCTAATGCTTTGCATCCACTGAAAATATCCTAGAGCTTTCTGGCCCAGCTCTTGTTGCACACATCCCACAATCAGTGCATTCAAAGAGGCGACATTCCTGGCAAGCAGCTCCTCGAGGACTTTTTGTGCTTTGTCAAGCGCACCACATCTGGCATACATATCGCCCAAGGCATTGCCAAGCACCACGTGACTAACAAGATCAAATCTCAATTGTTGTGTCCATAAGAGCATCTTGCATAGAGCTACATGCCTTCGAGATGCACGCATAGGTGATTGCATCTGAAGAGAGGTGCAACTGGAAAGAGGCCCTCGCGTCGCATCAACTGAAAACAGCCTAGAGCTTTTTGGCCTACTCTCGTTTGCGCACATACCACAATCAGTGCATTCCAATTGTTGTCTTTGCCTACTGCTCCAGAGATGCCACATGCTTTCAAAAGAAAGGTGAAGGTGAGAACATCTAGAGATATTCCTTGCCGTTGCATGCCTTCAAAGCCACAATCTTCAAGATGCATCCATAGGTGATTCCATCTGAAGAGAGGCCCTCACTGGCTGTTTTCAAAACCAACATCCATAGGACCATTATACATCACGACATTGCTGGCCATGGAGCCTGCACTCACTGGTTGTTTTCAAAACCAACATCCATAGGACCATTATACATCACGACATTACTGGCCATGGAGCCTGCACTCACTGGTTGTTTTCAAAACCAACATCCATAGGACCATTATACATCATGACATTTCTGGCCATGGAGCCTGCACCCACAGAGCCACCTGTTATACCAGTTGCTGCAAGGCTAGGACTTACCTCTGCCACAGTGGCAAGAGAGCTTTGAGCTTGCAAGCGGCACTTAATGAGCTCTGTGGGGCAAGCAAGGAAGGAGAAAGCCAAACCAGCATCGGCACCGCAGACAAATTGTTGAGAGATTAGGGGTGCTCCAGGACAGCTGCGGAGGAGGACTTCCATCTGGCCACGAGCAGTGAAGAGGACGGCATTAAAGACAGCTACAGTAGCCAAAGGGGCACCCATACCTTTGTAAAGGCCAGCAGGGCCTTCAGAGGCGAGAGTTTCCTTCACGGCATCGATGGCCCCTGTGTATTTGGGGGGGACGCCTGGGGACGGAGCGGGCTGGCTTTGGAGCTTGACTTTGATGGTGTCAAAGGGGTGGCCAACAAGGAGCTGGGCGCCTCCCCCCATGATTCCTGCTGCAAGATCTTTTGCAGCGTCGGCCATGGGGCCTTCTTCCCTCACTGCAGTTGCTGCGAGCTCTCTGCGATTGCCCCAGCGATGGAGTGGCAAACTCGCTCGCTCTCTTTTCGCTATTTTTGCCCGATCCCGTCTTTTTAGAGCTTCACAACGCTGTTTTTTTTAGAGATGAGGTGAAGCCACGTGGGCTGCTGAGTGGCCAAGAAGTGAAAATTTGCCGCTTCGCTAACGAAGTAAAGAGCGAAAAAGCAACCGCACTCCATCGACATTCTGGCATAAAACTAAGCAGTATTGTGAGTACGTATTGACAATGTAACCGTTGGAAAGGGGGAAATGGGAAAACCACCAGCACATAAACTCGATGCCTCTATATAGCTCAGTGATCTCACAGCACCCCTATCCCCTAGCAAACGCACATCACGATATGCAATCTGCAAACAGCTATTGTCCAAGCCGGATCCCGACCACCCTACATGCGCTCGACCACCTTGCCCCACATCCAAATAGAGAGCTCCCACATACTCACACACGCTCATTTTCACATAGAAAGCTCTCATGCGGCCCGAGATCTCTAAGAAGCACACTTATATCTGGCACCTTTGGGAAAAAAAAGCGAGTGATAAAAAACGATGTATACATGTCACTCAAACAACAAGCATGTAGAGATGTCACTCAAACAACAAGCATGTAGAGATTCAAGCTGATTCGATTGGCAAAATATGTACAATGATGGATATCTCCAAAAACACTCTCCCCTAATTGATGAAGCATCCTGTGAATTTATATGGCACTCCTCCTTTGTATGCTCTCGACCTTTGTTTCACTCACAGTCGGTAGCTTATAGCGCTACCCCTCATTGCACTTGGACAAGCTCTCTGGGTCGCCTCTCTTCTCTGTAGCACTCGACACCCCTCAGCCAGCCCCCTTGTGGCCTCCACTATACTGCTCGACTCCTTCTCCCTCTGGTTTCGGTCACTCACCTCCTTGTGCAGCTTTCCCTTCTCCTTATGCTTTGGCTCACGGCATCACAACCCCCCAATTGCTTTGGCTCACGGCATCACAACCCCCCAATTGTGTAGTCCCTTGCAGATGGCGACCCCTTCAGGCCCTCTGTGGCGCCCCCTTGTTGCCCTGGCTTTCCCTCTTCACTGTAGCGCTTCCTATTCAGCTCCTCTCCATCCTCTACTCCATTGCGGCGGCTACTGCGTAGCCCCCTTCTTTGGTTCCCTGTACTCGTCTCACACACACCAGCCCTTGCTGGCTATGGCGGCCTTGCAATACCAGCTCGCCACCTCAAGGCGCTCTTCCCTTGTCCATGACAGGCTCCCCCTCATCCGTCTTCCCCCCTACTGCAACTCCTCCACACCTCTGCAAGGCAGCCCTCCTCACCTGCCTTCAACTGGCTGCCTGTATCCCGTCTGCAGCCGCCCTCTCTTGCTATACAACGCTCTATCCCTCCTGCCACTCGGTGCCTTGGTGGCCCCCTTGCATGGCGCAACATGGCCCCCCTCTTCATGCAGGCCCTTTTTTTCTGTTCTCCAAGCCCCTTTGGGGTTGCAACCCGTGGCGGCCCTCCCTTCATGCAGACCCTTTTTTTCTGTTCTCCAAGCCCCTTTGGGGTTGCAACCCGTGGCGGCTCTCCCTTCATGCAGGCCCTTAGCGGCTCGTTCTCTTGCCCACGCCCTGGCTTTGCATGCACCACCAAGTGGCTTCCTCTTCCAGTCTTGGCCATGCACCACCACACAGATGGTGGCCATGCTTTTTCTGGCGCTCGTCATCTGCAGTCGACGCTTTAGCCTGTCTTCTTCAGTTTTTTTTTTTTTTAAAAACTCAAAAGTTTTTTTTTTTGACTTAGAGTGCATTCCCGCGAGCAAATAAAAAATCAGCCCCTATGAAGCCCTTCATATAGTAACCATAGTCGGATGCAATACCAACTTCATTGTTGGCAACATACTCGATTCACACTCATGAAACATATTGAGGTGACTGCCCTCGACTTCAAGAATTCAAAGAGCTTCGAAACCGTCGGAATGATGTCCTCATTTTGCAACACTATAGCATGAACTGACAGAGGTACCCATCAATATTCTCAATACCTTTGAGCCTCCCGATCAATGGTGTCGAAAGCCATTCGAGCCCTACCATCTGCCATGTCTGACATACACATCCTGGCTAGTAGTGTGTTCTGCAGACATCCCACACAAAATCCCATATCACAAACTTGATGGTACCTGCTTCCAGCATTCCTTGTCCCATTTCCAAGCTCCTTGTCCCATTTCCAAGCTTGGGATATCTATACTTGCTCCTGCCTCCTGCAATAGCAAAAACCCTCACAGCTCCTGCTAGCAGATGCTCCATCCCGATGTACCTGGCCCCTAGCACCATCAAATAGCTGCTCAAGGTCTTTGCCATTTGCCTGTAAACTGCCATGCCTGGACTTCCGGCACTTCCATAGATCAACACAATTTGGCTGTACCATCATTGCCCACCCCCTCGTTGAGCATTCATGCTCAACCATAGCATTATTTAGGTAATATAGTACTCCATAGAGAAAATGATATAACATAGCTACATAGACTGCATAAGAAAAATGATAGTATAACGGCTATATAGATAGGATGGAGATAGAGAGAAAACCATATGCTACTGCATCACCCGCCAGGGTCAAACAGAAAGCTCACAGCTTCTCCAAGGATGGCATAGAGTCCACCTGGATCGAAAACAAAACCATGGCCGTGGCCATCCACTTGTAAAGCATGTATCTTCAAGTCTTCCTTTGTACATGTAGGCCAATAGACAGGCCATCCTAATAGCTCTTCATAGCATCGAGCTTTGTCCTCGTTGAGCATTCATGCTCAACCATAGCATTATTTAGGTAATATAGTACTCCATAGAGAAAATGATATAACATAGCTACATAGACTGCATAAGAAAAATGATAGTATAACGGCTATATAGATAGGATGGAGATAGAGAGAAAACCATATGCTACTGCATCACCCGCCAGGGTCAAACAGAAAGCTCACAGCTTCTCCAAGGATGGCATAGAGTCCACCTGGATCGAAAACAAAACCATGGCCGTGGCCATCCACTTGTAAAGCATGTATCTTCAAGTCTTCCTTTGTACATGTAGGCCAATAGACAGGCCATCCTAATAGCTCTTCATAGCATCGAGCTTTGTCACCTTGCATCCACAAGCCCTCGTGCCAACCATAAACATGCTTCTGACCACTTGAAGCATTGGTACCACAAGTAGCTACCCTGTCACCTGCTAGAGAACCTTCCATATTGTAGTCTTCTGCAAAAAATCCTTGCCACTGACACAAAAACACCTGTAAATCAACCTCCAATAACATAGCTATCAATAGCATCACATAAAATAGCAAAACCCTGCCACTAGCCTCCACCTACTGCATCGCCAAGCAAACCTGATCCCTTTGCAAACATGTATCCCAACCCTCTGTAAATGGCACCAAGGCCCCCTTCTCATACTCAAGAACATGACCTGCTAGAACGACGACCTGTTCTACAAACACCTCATCACCTGTAAGGTTGGAGACACCTTCCTCGTTGCATGGAACCTCACGCTCATAGGCTGCACCTGTATCAGCTTCCATAAGAGTCATCTGCCGGAGCTAACTCTCCACGGAGACACACAAACCCTGAAACTTCACCGTGCACCTCAACATGCTCACCAAGGCAAGGTTGCCCCACCCCCTGCATAGACAAATGAACCGAACATACCTCCGCTTCTGCTTCTATCTCCTGCAAGTCATCCTCAAAAACCTGCTCTTCAATTAGATCTAATACACCATCAAACCATACCTCTTCCTCCAATAGGGACTCACCATCACACGACACAAGAGATGACTGCTCGACTGGCAGATTCACACAAGGTGTAACACTGTACTGCTCTTCGACCTTTAGTTGGCTGGCAGGCAACTCACATACATTGTTCTCCACTTCATCTACATGAAAAACATCATAAGTTTCGTACCTAGAAGACCGGGATTCAGTCTCCCACATGCTATCTGTGTCCAAAACACTGCTAGAGCTTTGAGAGCTGTCAGACTCCTCTTTTGCACTTGTCAATTCTTGGACCACTGCTGTCAGCCTCGTTGCTGGCTCTGGAAATGACACCTCTTCTTCAAGACCTTTTACCACCTCGCTCTCTTGAGGAAGCAAACTGGGTGGCACCATGAATATGTCTCTCTGCACCTTTTGAGCCCTGGTTGGCACTTCGTCTAGCTCTTCTAGCCTGGCATCAGCTTCACGTGATTTGATCACATTCATATCAACAAAAAAAGGAGCTTTTACCTCTTGATGCTCATCAATCTGCTTGGGCTTAGTTCCTCTGGCTATCGTGATTGCTGGCTGTAGCAAACCTGCCTCCATCTTCTTCATCTTTCGACTCTTTGCTTTGGCAATTCTGATGGCTTCATCATAAGTGCTTGGATCTTGATAATCGACTCTTTCACGAACATAGGGATGCAAGCATGATAGAAACCTTTCGAGCTTCAAATATCCCGCATTGGTTGCTTGGGTAGCAGTTGCCAAATCCCCCCAATAAGCCTCAAATTTATCAACAAAAGCATCAAAATTGACACTTACGTCCTGTTGCAAACCTTTGATCTTCGCATCTGCCTCCGAAGCCGACACCACTTTTCTATACCTTTGTAGAAATTGCTCTTGAAATCCGGTCCAATTTTGCTTGTGCAGATCTTCTAAGCCATCGAACCAAACTTTTTCTTTACCTCGCAGCACCAAAGGTAGAGTCTGGAGCTTTGCTTCATCACCTGGCATCTGCAAGACTGCTAGCATAAATAGCTCAAAATCGGCAAGCCAATCATCTGCATCTTCATCTCCTTTGAACACCGGACCAAACTCCTGCTTCATCTTGACTCCCGAGCACTTTGTTAGGAAGCAATCAGTGGGTCCTTAGTGGAGGCACCACAAGATGGAAAGGGGGAAATGGGAAAACCACCAACACATAAACTCGATGCCTCTATATAGCTCAGTGATCTCACAACACCCCTATTCCCTAGCAAACGTACATCACGATACGCAATCTACAAACAGCTATTGTCCAAGCCGGATCCCGACCACCCTACATGCGCTCGACCACCTCGACTTTTGACCTTCCCCACATCCAAATAGAGAGCTCCCAGATACTCGACACACGCTCATTTTCACATAGAAAGCTCTCATGCCCGAGATCTCTTAAGAAGCACACACACATATCTGCCGAGATCTCTAAGAAGCACACAATATATATCTACTCGACACACGCTCATTTTCACATAGAAAGCTCTCATGCCCGAGATCTCTAAGAAGCACACACATATATCTGCCGAGATCTCTAAGAAGCACACAATATATATCTGACACCTTTTGGGGAAAAAAAGCGAGAGTGATAAAAAACGATGTATACATGTCACTCAAACAACAAGCATGTGGAGGTTCAAGCTGATTCGATTGGCAAAATATGTACAATGATGGATATCTCCAAAAACACTCTCCCCTAATTGATGAAGCATCCTGTGAATTTATATGGCACTCCTCCTTTGTATGCTCTCGACCTTTGTTTCACTCACAGTCGGTAGCTTATAGCGCTACCCCTCATTGCACTTGGACGAGCTCTCTGGGTCGCCTCTCTTCTCTGTAGCACTCGACACCCCTCAGCCAGCCCCCTTGTGGCCTCCACTATACTGGTCGACTCCTTCTCCCTCTGGTTTCGGTCACTCACCTCCTTGTGCAGCTTTCCCTTCTCCTTATGCTTTGGCTCACGGCATCACAACCCCCCAATTGTGTAGTCCCTTGCACATGGCGACCCCTTCAGGTCCTCTGTGGCGCCCCCTTGTTGCCCTGGCTTTCCCTCTTCACTGTAGCGCTTCCTATTCAGCTCCTCTCCATCCTCTACTCCATTGCGGCGGCTACTGCGTAGCCCCCTTCTTTGGTTCCCTGTACTCGGCTCACACACACCAGCCCTTGCTGGCTATGGCGGCCTTGCAATACCAGCTCGCCACCTCAAGGCGCTCTTCCCTTGTCCATGACAGGCTCCCCCTCAGCCGTCTTCCCCCCTACTGCAACTCCTCCACACCTCTGCAAGGCGGCCCTGCTCACCTGCCTTCAACTGGCCGCCCTCTCTTGCTATACAACACTCTATCCCTCCTGCCACTCGGTACCTTGGTGGCCCCCTTGCATGGCGCAACATGGCCCCCCTCTTCATGCAGGCCCTTTTTTTCTATTCTCCAAGCCCCTTTGTGGTTGCAACCCGTGGCGGCTCTCCCTTCATGCAGGCCCTTAGCGGCTCGTTCTCTTGCCCACGCCCTGGCTTTGCATGCGCCACCAAGTGGCTTCCTCTTCCAGTCTTGGCCATGCACCACCACACAGATGGTGGCCATGCTTTTTCTGGCGCTCGTCATCTGCAGTCGACTGCTTTAGCCTGTCTTCTTGTTTTTCCTTTTTTTTAAAACTCAAAGCTTTTTGTTTTTTACTTAGAGGACATTCCCGCGAGCAAATAAACAAGCATCCGTTGTTGGAATTAGGGTTGCAGAGAAACACACACAGCTTGGAGAAGACGAAGGAAGCTCAAGGCACACAATAGAGAGTATGTTACTTAGTGTGCAATGGAAAGATAGTTAGCCCTAGAGTGATGGGCGTATATACAATGCACGGGGGGAAAAACCTCCTAAAGAGGGAAAAAATGCCCCGGCGGTCCTAGTGTGTTCACACACATCACTACCACATGTATATGGTAACAAATCCCCCCTGGAGTAATGCGGTGAACGAGAGCTGGCACATGAGTAAAGGGAAGTGCCATGCCCTGAGGACAGGATCAGTCCACAAAGGGGAGTAAGCCCAAAGCTTTGCGGAAAGCTTCAAGCTTCTCACGAGACAATGCCTTTGTGAAAAGATCTGCAAGGTTGTCCTGTGTTGGCACATAAGCCAAGCTGATCTCTCCTGCTGAGAGCCTCTCCCTGACATAGTGGTAATGCACCTCAATGTGCTTTGTGCAAGCATGAAAAACTGGGTTCCTCGCAACTGCCAATGCGCTCTGACTGTCAGTGTAGATAGTGTTGGCAGTGTCCTGTCCAACACCCAAGTCAGCCATAAGGCGTCTGAGCCATACACACTCAACCGTAGCTGTGAAGACTGCCCTGTACTCAGCTTCACAACTCGAAGTGGCCACAGTAGGTTGCTTCTTGCTCAACCATGATATACATGAACTGCCAAGCATGAAACAAAAACCACTTGTGGACACTCGCGTGTCAAAACAACTAGCCCAATCTGAGTCCGAAAAAGCATGTAAGTCTGGCGGTAATGATCCCCCCTTGGGATAAAACAAGCCAAGATGTAAAGTGCCACTAAGGTAGCGGAAAATCCTCTTGACAGCCTGCCAATGCTTAGACCCTGGGCTATGCATAAATCTGCTGACCTGCGAGACTGCAAACTGAATATCTGGCCTCGTGTTGCATACATAAATGAGGCAGCCAACAACAGTTTGGTAAAGAGTGACATCAGCAGGATCGCCAGCATCATGTAGACTCAACTTCAAACCTGTTTCCATGGGAGTGGCAATAGGTTTGCAATCCTCAAGTCCAAACTTACATAGAAATGTCTCTATGTAACTTTTCTGACACAAGGCAATACCACCATCACACTGCTTAAACTGTATACCCAAGTAATGATGCAACAGCCCCAAATCTTTCATCTTGAAAGTAGCATTCAAATCAGCCTTAAATTCAGCAATATGTCTCTCATTTGGTCCAGTGATCAACAAATCATCAACATAAAGAACCACAATGAGAAATACATCATCCTCACGCTTTACATACAATGTGCTTTCTGTTGGACTGTTACGAAAGCCTCGTTTAACCAAATGAGTGTCAGCTTTCTCATACCAAGCACGAGGAGATTGCTTCAACCCATACAAAGCCTTCTTACATTTGCACACTTTGTCCTCTTGTCCTTTTATGACAAAACCGCGAGGCTGCGTTACATAAACTTCCTCAAATATGTCACCATTCAAGAAAGTAGTAACAATGTCTGATTGATGTACATCCCAACCAAAATGAGCTACCAATGCACATAGAAAACGTACAGTAGTCATACGACAAGTGGGAGCAAAAGTCTCTTCATAATCTATGCCTTTTTGTTGTGCATAAACCTTTGCAACAAGTCGAGCCTTATGGCGATCGATCTCACCATCCGGCTTGCGTTTCAACTTGTAAACCCACTTTGTACCAATGGCCTTTTTGCCAGGAGGCAAATCACATAAAGTCCATGTGTCATTCTCTATAAGTGCATCATATTCTGATTTCATGGCAGCAATCCAATTTTATGAATTCTGTGCTTCATCAAAAGACAGAGGCTCCTCAACATCATGTAAACTAGACACAGCCAAAGCATAACAATCTGATGCATAAGATGCATGGCGAGAGCCTGAACGAGTACGACTAGATAAAGGTGCATCCAATTTACTGTCACGCAAAGTGTGCACCAGCCATTTTGGCATACCTCTAGCCTGCTCATTTTCAGCCCTTTCCTCATCAAGTACATCATGTACATCTGCATCAGTAATAGGCTGTTCTAAAACATTTTCAGAAACCCCCATAGGCTGTACATTTGCCTCATTGGAACTTACATTCGTATTTCCACCACTGAAAAGAGGCAACAAAGTGTCATAAATGTCTTGTGAGCTTACATTACTGTCTCTAGTACATGACAGCAAGGGCTGAACAGAATCTTCCACAAACACTACATCCCGTGAAACCAGAATACGTTTTGTTTGCGGATGATACAACCTGTAACCTTTGATTTCAGCACTATAACCAACAAAAATACATTTGACAGCCTTATCATCCAATTTTCTGCGCTGCACTTGTGGCACCAAAGCATATGCCAAACAGCCAAAAACACGCATGTGCTCAATAGAAGGTTTTCTATCATGCCATGCTTCATATGGAGTAATAGACTGCAAAGCTTTCGTAGGACACCTGTTAAGTACATAAGTGGCACACATGATGGCCTCAAGCCAAAAAGAATGCGGCAAAGCTTGACTTTTGACCATACATCGTGCCATTTCCGTTAGTGACCTGTTTTTCCTCTCAGCAACACCATTTTGCTGAGGTGTATAAGGCACTGTACATTGGTGTTTTATCCCACGACTAGCCAGAAATGCATTCAATTCATGAGACATATATTCCCCCCCTCGATCGGAACGGAGGGTGCCCATAGTACATTTTGAGACATTTTCAGCCATAGCCAAAAATTGTTTGAAGCACATAAAAACTTCGGACTTCGCTTTAAGCGGAAATACCCATGCATGCCTGGAGTAATCATCAATGAAAGTCACGAAGTACAGGTAATTGCCCAAGGACGGAGTTTGCATGGGCCCACAAACATCACTATGCACAAGCTGCAACCTGCATGTGGCCCTAACTGAACCATCCTTTGGAAACTTAGAACGCTGCATTTTACCCAGAATACAGCCTTCACAAACATGTTGGACAGGTGCTTCAAGAGGCGGCAAAGAAGCAACCATATCAGATTTCTGCAAACGCAGCAAACTGGCAAAATTCAGATGACCAAAACGTGCATGCCAAAGTTTTGCATCTGAAATAGCCCTTGAATCTGCAACAGCATTTGCAAAATTTTATCCACACTTGTCATACAAAGTGAGCTTATACAACCCACGGCACAAAAGCCCAGATGCAACAATTTCATCACCAAAACTGAGATCATGAACTGTACATCTGTCATCCATAAATTTGACTACAAGTCCAAGTCTAGCAAGTGCGGATACAGACAAGAGATTCTTCTTGATCCCAGGTACATAAAGTGCATCAACAAGTGTGAAGGAACTGCCATTAGCACTAGTGAGCACAATCTTTCCAACTCCGTGAACTGGATAAGAGGTGTTGTTGGCACAAGTGACTGAATTCCCATGAGGGACAGACTCGAGAGAGGTAAAAAATTCACGATGTGAGGTAATGTGCTTTGTAGCACCACTGTCGAAATACCACACATGTGAATCTGCAGCAACTGACAAGCATGCATCATGGACAGCAGGATTGTAAGTGCACTCTGCGCTAAAAGCCCATTCTGCATCAACATCAGCATCACAATCTCCTTTCACAGAAGACTCAACAATGGCTGCATTTGTAGTGGATCCAGCATTTGCAGTGGAACCACCCTCTTTCTTCTTAGCCTCTTTGGCCTTCAACTTAGGACACGACTTGATCAAGTGATCATTGGCTTTACAATAATGGCAACGCATCTTCTTTTTGCCCTTATCACCAGAATTGCCAGACGAAGTGCTGCCAGCAGAAGCATTAGGAACAGAATTTTTGCCACTCGCAGCAGAACCATAAGAAATGGCTGCATTACTGTTACCACCCTTTCTTTGAGAAGTAATAAAAGCCTGTTCAACTGCACGCTGCCTAGTCCTATTTTTTCTAGAAAGTGACTCTTGCAACAGCAATGTGCATAATGCATCAAACTTGACAACTTCAGGATTTCCTTGGGTCATCAGTCTCCAAGTACTAGCAAAAGTCTGGTAGGAATCTGGTAAGGCATCAAGAACAGTCTGCACAAGGGAACTGTCCGAAATGACTTCACCTGCAGAAATGAGTTGCTCATTGATATCCTTGACACTAGCAAGGAAAGTGTCCATATCATCTTCCTTATGCATAATCTTCGACTCTAGCTCTTTACGCAGCAAAGCAATTTTAGCCTCATTGCGGCTTGCATAAAGACCTACTAGAATATCCCAAGCCTGTTTTGCAGATTTTGCTGAACGGATGTGAGGAATAATGGTGCGCTTCACAGACAAAGCAATCAATGCATGAGCTTGCGCATCCTTAACATCCCAACGAGCTTGTTCTGCCGTAGGCAAAACAACCACTACAAGAGGTTGTGTGCTCTTGTGACGCTGTTAGCGACGGAAATACACTGGGTTTTTATAACCCCCGGCGTCGCTAAAACCGTCGCTAACAGCGTCGCTACGAGAGCATCGCTATAGGCGTCGCTATATGGCGACGCTCATAGCGACGCCTATAGCGACGCCTATAGAGACGCTCTCACAGAAGAGTATAGCGACGCATATACCGACGCTACAGAGCCATAAATAGTGACGCTTATAGCGACGCCTGAGAGAATATTTTTTTGGTGGCAGGGCATTGAATGCCCTGCCACCCATCAACCATATTGTACTTGATTCAGTTTTTTAAAAAAGTGCAAAGGTAGATAATAGACCCAAAATAGTCACCCACAAGACGCATTGTTTGCAAAATTGACAATTGTACACATCATAGGCAAACTGAATTGATTGGCAAATGTAATAATGACAATTGTACAACATCATAGGCATAAAGAATTGATTGGCAAAAGGAATTGCGGTGACAAATGTAATAATATACATGGTTCAAAAAGACGTATAAAATCCGTCTCATGATACATAAGCTACGAGAAACCCTAAACTAATGCTATCTAGCTACGGCTAAATTGACGTCGTCTAATCAGACGTCTCATCGCGTCCAAGCGGCGTATCTGTCGGATTCTGCAAAAAAAGACAATAAGACAGTTTTCAGTAAATATAAACATATAACGACATTTATAAAACAATACAAAAAATAAAAAAGAGTAAACCCTAATACTAACCATGCCGCCGGGAGAACTGAGAATGTCCATCAGGGTGTTTAAGCCCTTCCCGCCTGCGTACTCGCGCTCGTACGGTGTGGGATCACGTCCTGTCATCGACCACTGTCAAAACATACAAAGATTTCATTATGTTAGAACTAAAAAACTCATAAACCCTAAACTATCGAACATGCATAAAGAGCAATGTGAAAAGACTTACAAAATCGGCCTCAAATGATGCCCATCCACCGCTCCCCAAGTGGTGCGAGCTCCCTGCCTCTACTCGCGCTCTGGCTGCATCCTTTTGTTGCTTCCACTTGTCGGGATTCTCGCGCGCTGCTTTCTTCGCATTCTTCCAATCTTCTTTGGCCAGCCAATCTGGCCTATTCCACCCATTCTTGATTGCTTTTTGCACTTCGGAACGCTTGTGTTTGCAGTATTCGCGCATTCGAATCTTCATCAGGTCTTCATTGAAGCGCTAATCCTGTGTTGGAACGGGAAACTCATCATGAAGTATGCTGATGACTCTGTTTTTTAAATCACTTGGTACTTCACTCCATTTGTTTAGTATATAGTGTCTAAACAGCTGAGAGCAAAGACCACGCATGCGCGAGATCACCTTCTTGCCGTCATCATCCATGATGATGCCGCCGCTGATGTCGACGGAGTAAGGCAAGCCCTCTGGCCGGTGACGCGTGAACCTGGGTGTCCCGGCAGGGGTCTCTAGCGGCGTGTCGATGGGGGTACGGACGTCAGGTGTCTCCACCGGCGTCTGGGCGCCGAAGCGAGGAGTGTCGAGTGGGGTGGCTCCTGGCGGAGTAGGTAGAGGTGTGTAGCTTCTAGGAACAGTCAGCCGTGCAAAACCTGGCGTAGATGGCGATGCTGTGGCTGGTGTGGGGGCGGGCAAAGAAGGGGAGGGTAAAGAGCCTCGTCGAACACGAGGCGGTGTGGAGGCATCGGTGGCGGAATCCCCACAACAACCGCCACCGCCACCACTAGAGCGCCGGTGTCTAGACGAGTGTGACGCTCGTCTCGTCGACGCCGAAGCTTCAGAGCGCGCCGAATGCTCCGAAAGAGAGGGAGATGCGGATGGTGTAGGAACGCGCGATGATGCGCCAGAGCGATGACGCTCCACGTACCACTGTCTCTGCTGCGGTGACAAAGAAGAAAGAAACTCCTCATCATCCATACCTGCATTAAACACACGAATATTTAAACTTAATATTGAATGAATAGAGTAGACAATGACGCAAAGACCATTAAATACAATGACGTAATGACGCATATAAATACAATGACGCAATGAATCGAGTGATAAAAGAGGCAAGTCGAAAACTCAGAATTTTCAATCAAAAGATGTGAGCGCGAGTAGAAAAGAGCGTTATACACCATGGAAGCTACTTAGAGAGCCAGAGCTTTTACAGCACGGAGCAAAATTGTTCAAATACAATATTTGTGGCTTTAAGAGATCTCTCTCTCATCCTCGCATAACTGAGCATAACTTCCTATATCTATATAGAGCTCTCCGTTTAAACACATATCCTCTGTTTCATTTTGTAGCTCCTCTGCATGCACCCCATATAGAGTAGTAGCATCTTGATGCTCGTCTGGCACCACCGCAGCGGCTTCTGATTGAGCATCTTCTCTGATCTCCTCCATTGATGTCGTTGTGATTGGTACATGGTAGCCTTCATACGTCCTTGCACTAAGAGGGGCTACCTCTATGACGTACCACCAGTTTGATGTAGACTTTGTAGGATGAAATACTACCTGCCAGAGCCACATAACTTACATGAGAGCTTTCAAGCACATAACTTGTAAAAGGGGGATGTTAACGATTTATATACTTACTTGTTCACAATGCTCGGGTAGTACGAAAGTGTCTCTTAGGTCAGTCCATTTCTTAGTAGAATCCACCTCAAGAAAACCAGACTCTCCTCTACGCACAGTAGCGTTTCGACCCTCCATGATTATCTTGAACCATTGCACGTCGAACAAGTCGACAAAAAATCCTCTGTAATCGATCCTCAAAATCTCTTGCAGCGTGCCGAAGTAAGTGAGTTCCGCCACCACGGGATCTGCATCAGAGGAACGTCGTCGACTAGACTGTTTAAATTTTGCCATGATTCCACAATCTTGAGTAAAACGCTTTTTGTCGATTCGTTCCACCCTAAAATGTCGACCTTTACACCATGCTGCTGTGTATGACTTATACTACAACGAACAAAGATTATGAGTGGCCGTTCAAACGTTTATAAATAAAGTCACTTGCTAGTCGTACATTGCAAACTTACCTTGGTCGCGCAACCCCGAGAGTACTCCCACTCTTCTTCAGTCACTTCGTCACCGCATTGTTGTGCGCTTTTCAATTGGTTGTGCAACCATCTTAAGCTCATGAAGGTTGGTAGGCTCTCCAGAACCGCTGGATAGTGCATCGGTGGTCGTCTTCCCCGTCTCCACTCGATTCGTGCCCTTTGTCGCTCTTGCTTTGCATCCTCATATTGTGAAATCCACTTTTGCATCACTGGATTGTGAAGCATGCAAAATCGGTTGATTTTAGCCTCTAGATCTTCTGTCATCTTCTTCTCAACACCGAGATTGCACATGACAATCCCAGATATGCGCTCATCATCTATGGTTCGCCATAGCGTGTCCCGGGATTTATCAAATCCGTCTAGCCACTCTCCAATGTACACTAGGGACTCTGATACCAACCAACCTTCTGCCATGCTACCCTCCGGACGTGCCTTTTGACGCACATATCCCTTAAGCGTTTTCATGAAACGCTCTAAGAGGAACATCCATCTGGAATGAACTGTGCCAGCTATTTCCACCTCATCAACTATGTGAACAAGAAGATGCACCTGAATGGTTAGTATTGTAGTAGGAAAATGTTTCTCAAACATGCACACAAGCTCCGCAGCATTTAGTTTGGCGAATGGTATGGAGTCTACGTCGATCTCCTTTTGTGAGATCCATTGCACCAGCTTTGCAAGTTTGTAGATTGTGTTACGGATGTCGAGAGACAAACATCCCTCAATGGCAACCGGTAAAATAAACTGTAAAGTATGTGCAGCAATGATATTAAAGTCCACATTTTATGCAATGATATTAAAGTCCACTATGAACGTACCTGACACATTTTATGCCAATCGTGTGACTTCAAACCGGTAAGCTTTCCTTCTTTAGTAAAACACGTTCGGAGCGAGTGCATTACGCCAGTGGGGGTCCGCAAAGATCGAATGGCCTCTTTTACTTTGCGTTCTTGGGCTCCTGTGAAAATCCATGGTGCTTTAGGAAGTTTTATCGATCCATCAGACGCTGTTTGCGGCCAATATTGCTCCATAAGATCCACATTTCTAAGGTCAACTCTGGCTCCCAAAGTATCTTTCTTGCCGGTCAAATGGTCCCATAGTAGATTACCCACATTCTTGAATATGTGCATTGGATCGAGCAAGTGATTGATCACGAGTCAGGGCCAGTATGGTAACTCGTACCATAGAGATAGTCTCTTCATCCCTGGAGGCAATCCGTCATCGCACATCTCCTTCTGCTCTAACCATGCTTGTGCAGACATCCTTGGTGGCTCTCTTCCCAAAAAGCCATCGTGTAACACATGATTCTCCAGAAGATACGCTTGATGACCTTCGTAGATTTGCTTCTTCAGTGAGGGTGCCCTACGTGCATTCAGTCTAGGTCCACATGTGACACATGCTCTGTATCCGCTTGTTTGAAGCCCTGCATGTATACACATGATAATAGATCAACTATGGGGAAAAACAAGATTTACAGTGTCTGAGTGAGGAGTGTCAATAGATCACCTGAGCATTCTGTTAGCCCGGGATAGTCATGCATGGTCCACATTAGAATACCTCTGATCAAAGCATTCCGTCGTCCTGTGTGTCGGCTCATATCCACCACCTCTATGCCAATCCACAATTGTTGTAGCTCTTCCAATAGTGGACGAAGATACACATCCATATTCCCCACTTTATATCGCCCTGGCACAATCAAGCTTAGCCATAGGTGCCCCTTCTTCGTAGTCAACCACGGGGGAATGTTGTAGTTGACGATGACAACGGGCCATACACTGTAAGATGTTGATCTTTGACCAAATGGATTTACGCCATCCATAGCTAGGCCTAAGCGCAAATTTCGAGCTTCCCTGGCAAAATCCGACCATGTTCCATCTATATGTTTCCAGGCTGCGCAATCTGCAAGAATTCGTAGCACACCATCCGAAGATTTATTCTCCTCATGCCATGATGCTAGGGCGGCCATGGACTTACATTCGAAGAAATGCTTGATGCGAGGAAGCAAAGGAAAATGTCGCAAAACCTTTTGTGGAATTTTTGTCCTGTGGAGATCTACTCGATATCTTTCGGAATCACATTTCAGACACTTCTCCATGTCTGTGTATTCCCCTCTGAAAAGAATGCAGTCATTAGGACAAGCGTGGATAGAATTGTAATCCATCCCCAAGTTTCGCAAAATCTTTCTTGCTTCATCTCGGGAATCTGGCATCACATTGTCAGCTGGTAGAATGTGCTCTTTCAGCAATCTACACAACATAAAAATATGATACAGTCGTGTAAAAATCTATCAGATCATTATACATTTAGAGTTCTATTAAAGTAAACTAATTGTAATAGATCACCTGAAAAGCGTTGTGACGCTAGTGTCACTCCATCCAAACTTTGCCTGCATGTTGAGAAGAACCAGGAGTGCTTTCAATCTAGACATACGTGCTCCATTATACAATGACGTATCGGCTTCACTTTTCATATCATCATAGATAAGCCTTTCTGAATCCATGATCGTCTCGATCATTTCATCAATCTCGGGCTCAAACATTGCCTCGTTGGGAATGTGCTCTGCATGATCATCCCCCGAGATGTCAGAGGGTACATCTTGTGGCCTCACATATGCTGCTTGACCAAAGCGCCTGCGAATACGTCTATTGGGTTGCAAGATTGCTGCTTGTTGGCCAGCGTCAGAGTCCGACGAGTTATAATTGGCAACAACTCGATCTATAATAGATGGATCGAACTCGCCAAATTCGCGAACGTGCTGCAAAGAAACACGTCTTGTCCGTCGCACAGCATGCTTGCATTGATTACAAGGACATAAGACCCTCGTTGAGAGATAGGTGTTTCGGTTGGACGGTCCCACATCCTCGTCGCTACTCATAATGAGGATAAAAAACTTATAACCTGGACAACAAATTTAATATTCTATTGGCATTCTTCGTCTTATCTCTCTCTCTCTCTCTCTCTCTCTCTCTCTCTCTCTCTCTCTCTCTCTCTCTTTACCTCACATTCTCTAGTCATGTCCAATCCCCGCACACCTCGGTCTAGAGGTGCACGGAGATCAGAACCACCGGGTTATAATCTCGTCTTTATTGGTCAATACCTATATTTGTGGGTACAAGAAATCTACACACCCACGTTTACATGATACTGCATGTAGTGGACAAAATCCCTTTGCCTCTTCTCTAGCTGTAGCACTTCACTTCATCTTAACATCTTTTCACAGTAGATCTTTTCACTGTTCGTCTAACTCTAAACCCAAAACCGTAAGTAATTCTTGCGTGGACTCGATCTAACGTAAATAAGCGTAAATCTAAATAAACGTAAATCTAACTAAAAATAAAGCTAAATCTAATTTAACGTAAGTCTAATGACTAGAGGTTGTTTAGATGGTCATTGTGTCGGGGATGTAGTGACTCTTGCCGCCCTGAAGATCCACCTTCTTCCCTATCTTCTGAAGACATTTCACCAGTACTTTTGGATCGACGGAGCCCACCATGAGTGAAGACAGCAATACCCTATATTCCATTGAGGGCTTTCTTCACCCGCTTCATGCAGGCATCGCAGTCTATGGAGACCCGCATCTAATCTAATATAACGTAAATCTAAATCTAGCTTAAATAAACGTAAATCTAGTTAAAAATAAACCTAAATCTAATTTAATGTAAGTCTACATATAACCTAATCTTTAACGTCTTTTAAGATAGTTTCCTACGACGTTATAACTCTCTTCTTCCTGTGTGTGTGCGCGTGTGTGGATGTGTGTGCCAATAAAAAGAGATAAATGGTATAACCTTTCTATCACCCATGCCAAGTATGATAGATTGATTATGCCATTTCCCTCTTGAATAATAGGTCTTCAGTTCAACTCCTCGTCGGCTAGATCTTTAGGTCTTTTAATTTTAATTAGTTTCCTACGACGCTCCCTTAGTTTCTCTTTCTTTCTCTCTCAATGTGTGCGTTTTTTTGGATCGTATGCATGTTTTCTTTCTCTTTTCCTCTCTCAATGTGTGCGTTTTTTGTTTATGCATGTTCTCTCTCTCTTTTCCTCTCTCAATGCGTGCGTTTTTTGTTTATGCATGCTCTCTCTCTCTTTTTCTCTCTCAATGTGTGTGTGCATTCTTTGTTTATGTATGTGTGTGCGTTTTTGTTTTTGTTTGTACTCTCTCTCTCTCTCTCTCTCTCTCTCTCTCTCTCAAAAACACTATGTGTGTGTGTGTATGTGTGTGTGTGAGAGAGAGAGAGAGGGAGAGAGAAAGAGGGGAAGGGAACATGAGAATGAGGAGAGGGAAGGAGCATACCTGGCTCTCCTTCCTCTCCTCGTGTGTGTGTGTGTGTGTGTGTGTGTGGAGAAAAAAAGAGAGAGAGAGAGAGAGAGTGAGGGAGAGCGTTACCTGCTCTTTTCTTGAGGGCGTCGAAAAACTCAGATCTGAGATCTGAGTTTTTGGGCGCGCTCGGTTATTTTTTTTACCCCAGCTGGCGTCGCTATGAGCGTCGCTATAAGCGTCGCTATGAGCGTCGCTATGAGCGTCGCAAATTTACAAATAAATTTGCGACGCTCATAGCGACGCTTATAGCGACGCTTATAGCGACGCTTATAGCGACGCCGGGAAATTTTTTTTTGAGCGTCGTTGTGTGAGCGTCGCTAATATGAAGAGCCTCTTGTAGTGAACTCAAACAGCTGCAATCCTTGCAGCAAGACCTGCAACATCCTCAACATCGCCTACATCTTCAGAACCAGGACGTACATCAATGCCCTGCACAATGTTCCAGACACCTTTTGACACAAGAACATGTTGCATCATATAAGCCCACATAGGGTAGTTGTCCCCATCCAACCTGTCCTCAGCAGCAAACATCTTGAACACATCTGTGTTGTTGTTGTCAGCCATGGTAAATGCTGCACCTGATGTGAAAACTGCCCGAAAATAGGAGAAATGGAGCGGGAACAACTTGTGCTATATAGCACAAACCGTAGAAGACTATAAGGCACCTGTTATGCAGAAAACGGCATTGACAGAAAATCTGCACAAAATGACGAAATAGCCTGTGCAGTACTGCCTGTAGTGGAAACGGAGGCCGAAATGAGCCCAAATCAAAATTCTGAGCAGACCAAGCTCTTTTAGCTTTCCCAAAATATTTGTCGACCTGCGAACGCTCGCCAAAGCTCACTGAAATCGGAGAAAGTGAGCAGGCGTGTGCTGGAGCAGCTGGCGACTAAGCCCGGGAGGACGTGACCTGCTCTGATACCAATTGTTGGAATTAGGGTTGCAGAGAAACACACACAACTTGGAGAAGACGAAGGAAGCTCAAGGCACACAATAGAGAGTATGTTACTTAGTGTGCAATGGAAAGATAGTTAGCCCTAGAGTGATGGGCGTATATACAATGCATGGGGGAAAAAACCTCCTAAAGAGGGAAAAAATGCCCCGGCGGTCCTAGTGTGTTCACACACATCACTACCACATGTATATGGTAACATCCGTATGAAGCCCTTCATATAGTAACCATAGTCCAATGCAATACGACTTAATCGTTGGCAACATACTCGATTCGCACTCATGAAACATATTGAGGTGACTGCCCTCGACTTTCAAGAATTCAAAGAGCTTCGAAACCGTCGGAATGATGTCCTCATTTTGCAACACTACAGCATGAACTGACAGAGGTACCCATCAATCTTCTCAATACCTTTGAGCCTCCCGATCAATGGTGCCGAAAGCCATTCGAGCCCTACCATCTGCCATGTTTGACATACACATCCTGGCCAGTAGTGTGTTCTGCAGACATCCCACACAAAATCCCACATCACAATCTTGATGGTACCTGCATCCAGCATTCCTTGTCCCATTTCCAAGCTTGTGATATCTATACTTGCTCCTGCCTCCTACAATAGCAAAAACCCTCACAGCTCCTGCTAGCAGATGCTCCATCCCGATGTACCTGGCCCCTAGCACCATCAAATAGCTGCTCAAGGTCTTTGCAATTTGCTTGTAAACTGCCATGCCTCGACTTCCTACACTTCCATAGATCGACACAGTTTGGTTGTACCACCGTTATCATAACAAGATTTTAGAACCATAAACATAACAAGATTCACAAAACTATAACAATAACAAGACTCGCAAATCATAATCATACCAAGATTCCAAAACCATAACCGTAAGAATATTCCCAAACCATAAGCATAACAGGATTAGCAAATCGTAACCATAACTAGATTCTTGAACCATAACCATAACCATGACCATAACATGAGTCCAAAACCATAACCATAACCATCATAAGATTCTATAACCATAACCATAACCATAACCATAACCATAACCATAACCATAACCATAACCATAACCATAACATGATTGTAAAATCATAACCAAAGAGAAATTTCATAACCATGTCCCTAACATGATCAAAACCATAACCATAATATGATTCCAAAACCACAACCATAACCATAACATGATTACAAAACCATAACCAAAGAGCAATTCCATAACCATGAACATAATGTGACTTCAAAACCATAACAATAACCTTAAGAAAATTCCAAAACCTGGTTCCAAAACCATAACATTAACCGTAATATAATTCCAAAATTATAGCCGACGAGCAATTTCATAACCATGATCATAAAATGACTCCTATACCCATAACCTTAAGCGGATTCCAAAACTATGACCGTAAGTATAACCATAACATGATTACAAAACCATAACCAAAACCATCACAAGATTCCAAAACCATAACCATAACCATTAAAAAATCCAAAACCATAACCATAGAGCAATTCCATAACTATGACCATGATCAAAGCCATAACCATAACCATAACTATGTTTATAATTATGACCAAAACCAAAATTGAGTACACATAAATATAATTAGAACCATAATTGATGTCTAAGTGTACATGAATCACAAACATAACCAAAACTAACTATACATCAACTATACTCAAATAAAAACTATACATGAACCATACTCATCAAGGCAATGCCTTGTGAAGCTGGCACAGAAGAGCTGACATTCCATGCTTAAATCCATCCTTTTCTTCTCAACTTGTGGGAAGACGCTTCATGGAAAGTTCATGTATGATAAACACTTAAACATAAGATAAATATTATAAAAACATATGCAAAAATGTTATTGAAATAGTGTATTATACTTACAAACTCATGCCAAGGATTTGTGTAGCCTCCACTCCCAGGATGACATGATCCTATAGACTCTAGGCGTACTCTAGCTACGTCTCTCTGCTGTTGGAACTTGTCAAGATACTCCTGCATCTCTGATGCAAACCCCGCCCACTACTCTGCCTCCAGTCATGCCAGATTTGGCTGCGTCTAGATGCGTCTCTCTGCTGTTGGAACTTGTCAAGATACTCCTGCATCTCTGATGCAAACCCCGCCCACTACTCTGCCTCCAGTCATGCCAGATTTGGCTCATTATTCTTGTACCTATATCTTGACTTTGATTGACGATGTGACATTGTCACAATAGACATGCTCATGATCTAGTCATTTGAGACTGGATCATACCTATCTATTGGAATGTACGCTCTATCAATGGCCTCAATGATGTAGTCCTTCCTCTCCATATCTTGAGCATCACAATGCCCCATCACAGAGTGCCCAAATTACATCGTACAAAGCTATCAAACCCTTTATCACATGGCCTTTCTGGCTCTATCCATAATCATGCCCCATCCCACACTAGAAGAACATGGATGAGGCCTCCATCATCTCAAAGAAGAAAGAGTGCAGTCTCCGGTGTAGCTCTACCCGTCGGTGTGATTGGCACACTTGTTGTAGGTGTGGAACCACCTCTTGGTGTAACTGACGCACTCGTCACAAGAGTCGGAGTAGCTGTATCTAGTCTGGAAGGACTAGCTCTCCAAAATATATGTGCATATACACACTGCTCAAGAAAAATCTATGAGAAAATGCATCCATCTGCTTAGGTGACATGCCGGCTGGAGTAGCTGAAGAAATAAAGCTCAAAGAGTATGGGTCTACGTCATCTTCCATGGCTGCAAAAACCTATTTCAAAACATATAAACAATACGTTATCTCACTTAGCCATAAATGGACAACTTAAGCAGCACAAATCACTATCTATTCATTGCTAGAAAATAATTAATATCCATTAATCATAAGTAGACTTTACAAGAGAGCACTTAACAAAAATCACCAGTCAATCTTTCATCTTCTATGAGAGTTGATGCACCAAAGATCTCTATCTCAGTCTGAACATCTGCATCTTTGTCATCGACTCCATGGCTCTATCTCAGTATCTAATTCCTCATCTCCAATTTCAAGCATCTGCTCACCAAGAGCACCAACTTCAAGCTCAATATCCTCATCTACATCACCCACAACTTGTACATGCAGATCATGTGTCTCTTCGTCCTTAACCTCCAGTCCTTCACACACTTTTTGCTCCGTGCAACTTGGACAACAAAGATCCAACACGGTTTAGTCAAATTATGTGCATCTTTTTCATTCCATGATGGATCTATAATAAACACAACGTGTTCAAAATGCTACAAAAGTACAAATGTATCCCGATTACCTATCCACATTTGCCTAGAGTTCACTTGAACTAGTCCACTCCTATCTTTGTGCATAGTTGCATTGGGACCACAAGCAATAACCTTGAACTACTTCACATCAAGAACAAAAATATCAAACTTTCATCTTTATCTTTTCTCTATGTGCTTCCATGCAAGAGAATCAATAAGCACCCGTTGTTTGGGGATATGTGTTTGAAACGTGAGCGCGGCCTCTGGCTGTGAGATGTGTGAAAGAGAGAGAGCGAGAACAACAGATGCAAATGGCTCTGGCAATCATCGTAGTCCTCAATTAATTAGTTCAAGATCCAAGTACTCTGTAATCGATAGCCAAGGCAGGTTCTTAGCAGCACCAACACTTGGATTAATTGGTAAATAGGAGTTTAAGCTCCCTTTACAGATTAACCGGGCCATTAACGACATCGGGGCTTAATATAGCAATTAATTAATCTTCAGACTTATGACGGTGATGTAAACTCCCTCCTGTCGCTTTATTTTCTTCAACTGCACTTGGATTTTGCACACTTAAATCTACTCACTGCCTCACTCATCATGCTATTGGATTTACACTAACTTAATTGCTGAAGTTTTAACTTCCTCCTGCTCTTCAGTTGCTATCCAAAGCTTTAACCCTTGCTTGGTTGCTACACTTGTTGGGCTTGCCTTGTTCTTTCCTCTTGCTTCTTTAGGTTGAGAGAAAGACCAAGTCCGTCTTTGCCGTGGCTTGAGAGAGAGAGAGATACCGGCTCCTTTCCTTGCTTCTTTGACTCCTTGTTTAGGTCGTCCAAGCACTCCCTTGCTTAGCTCCCAGAGCGAGAGAGAAAGAGCACCTCTTCTTTTCTTCCTCTTCGACTCCTTACTCCCCTCTTCCTCCGACTCCTTGCTTGGTTTTGTCCCGGAGAGAGAGCGGCTCTGCTTCTCCAACACGAGAGCCCTACTTGCTTTGCTTTGGTTCTCAAGCACGAGAGAGAGAAAGGAAGAGCCTTGCTCCGGATCCTCCTTTTGCTTGCTTTACTAGTCGAGGATAGAAAAGAGAAAGAGAGACCGCGGCTCCTTTCCTTGCTTCTCCGAATCAAGGAAGAGAGAGAGAGGAAGAGAGAGCTTTGCTTTGATTCTCCCCTTCTTCTAACCCTCTTCAATGTTGATACCTACCTAAATTTTTCCCTTTTTACCCTATTTTTGCCTCCCCCATCAGTCACGGCGCCGTGACTGATGTGGCGCGTGAACACTTGTGCTGATGTGGCAAGCCAGACTCAGAGTTGCACAAAATCCACTGGGAGAGAGTCCGAAGGGCGCCTTTCCCTTCTTAGCCACGCTCAGCTGAGCTCTGTACTGCTCGACACAATCTCCATTTTGTGCCCTATGCTCTTCTCCTGCTGCTCGCATGCCATGGACACATTTTCCTTCCCCTTTTTATACACACTAAGCCCTATTTTTTTCTGTCTAATGGGCAGCCATCTGGCCTTGGGTATACCTTGAGTATGGGTGGCATCCGGCCTTGGGCTCGTAGAAGCACCACATTTAGCATATAAATCCACCAATGCTTGCTCTACAAAAGGAAAGGCATCTCATTTGGCATTCATAGTATCCAAGGCAATGCCTCTCATGACATCCTCCTCATAGCAATCCTTGATTAACAACATCATTGTGAATTTCATTGCCCGCATTACTTCTTTGACAGTGCCATACGCCTTTGATATACAAGTATAGGTCATTGCATTTGGAGAGTTTTCCTCTCTTTTTATCTGCTCAAAATAGCCAGCTTCTTGGCCCTGCCTTGTTGGGTATATTCCGAGATCATTTGCATTCCAAGAGACAACATTCCAGACATGAAGCTCTTCAGATACCTTATGTGCTTCCGTACAGGCACCATATTTAACTTCCAAAGCATGTGTGTCCATTAGCCGTCTGGCATGCAACTTAACTCAAGCATTGATAAGTGTGGCATCGATTTCCTATACTCTCTGATTGAAGCTTATAGTTCCCAAATGGAACACCAATCGAGCGGACCAGACAGGTACAAAACCGGCCCCCGATGAGTCTTTAACCACCAATATCTTGGTAACCGTAACTCTGATCACTGATCTGAAAAGACCAACATGCTCGACAAAGTGAGCACTTCATGCCCTTGCATTCACTTCATTTTTGTCCCCTCAACTGTAGTTTCCCAATCCGGTACGGATCTACAATTGACTCAAACTTTAAACTGCCATAGCCTTTTCATCGTAGCTCCAATCAATGAGCCGAAAAGACAAGCCGGTAGAGAACTTCAAGCATTGTAGTTCTAGATCATAAAATCCCATCTGTGCTCACTTCAGGCACACTCTTTTTTAGTATCATTAAGGCATCTGTTGGCCCTTTTTAAGCTGCATCTAGCATACATTAATCGTTAACCTTATCCTGTTAACAAGCCCTGATAATTGCTCAATAAATGTTTAGGCTTCAACAAAGCTTAGCTTGTATTTCTTTGCTCTTTTTCCCATTATGGAAGCGGAGCGGCACGACATCCACCCCCCTTTGAACCTAATCATCCTCTGGTCTGTGCCAACTGCATTTCAATTTGCATCTGTTATAGGTACCTTAAGCTCTTTGCCATCATCAAACTCACATAACTGGTAAACGTATGAAAAAGAATATAAGGCTATACACTATTATCAATATTCTAGCTTAATCATTGGGTAGTTTTCCATCAAAAAATATCAGAACCATAACTGTCGTATCTCCAAAGCATTCAATTATTGAAACCTGTTTAGTGAACCCTGCTAGACTCAAGTGCTCCAGTTAATGATGCACATGGCTTGACCATCAAGCTCACTTTAGGGAACCTGTCAAGCTCAAGTATGCCTTACTCTGTCTGCACACGGATTGGCCGTCAAATCCTTTACTTTAAGTTCTGGTAGCAGAACCAACTCAAAAGATGTAAAGATACTTCGTCAATTGTCAAAAGAAGTCAATTGGAAGCCATCCATGTAATCTTATTGAACGCATAACTAAAAATCTATTGACTTAGCATAGATCTAGGAAACAAAACCTTGTGCCATGAAACTTGCTACAACAGATACCTCGTACTCTTAAAATGTACAACTTTGAACTTTAGTAGCCCCCAGGTTCAAACAAGAAAATACAACAATTTTCAATTAGTATAGCATAAACGCAGATTAGCCCACAAATCTTCATGAAAACCGCCTGGATCATATGGCATATAAGTCAATTGCCTCGGACCATGCATATCTCTGTCACCTCCTGGGTCAAAAGTTATCTCAAAATCTCCTACATCATAGGGTAACATCAAATCCCATACAACATCAGGTATCACTAGATACTGCCATATCCACTGTGCAACTGGCTCATCCAATTGTCAATCATCAATCACAAGTAAAAGCATTGGTAGTGCACCTTCACTCTCACTAGTATTGGAATCCCAATCATGCATATTTGAATACATCAAGTCTCTGGCAAAATTCTCTTCATTAGGCTCGCAAGATGCATCAAAAAACATTTCTCTATCTTGTAGAGGCTCAAAATCAAGTAGAGCATCATCCAACAACTACATAAGTTCATCATCAGCTGCATCTGAACAAAATTTCTCATGCATGAATATAGATTGATTGGTATATTTAGCATCTGTATCTCAGAAACCTTCCAAAGCTTCATCCAATAAGCACATAAGGTCTAGGTCCACTGTTTCAGAAGGTTCCTCCATCTTGCACATCTCAGGCTACTGTAAACTAAGATTTCCACATATAATATGCATACTAAATACATCTGCTATAATCTGCTCTTCAAGTCTTTCACCCTCATCCAAATATCTTTGTACTTGTGTAGCACAAAGTTCAGCATGCACATTGTATATTTTATCTACTGCCCTATCTGTATCATCGGCACAATGAAACCAATTATATTCAACATCAAGAGATTGCACTTCACTATGCACCCCCTCTGAATTAGCATCATCAAGTTCATGATCATTCTGCCATAATGTGAGCTCTGTATCACAAAATCTTGATAAAAAAGAAGTTTGTGCCCCCTCTAAATCATCATCATCACACTCAAGACCAATTTTCCACTTTGGTAGCTCGACTTCACAACAAATTGTCAATCAAGGAGTCTGCAACCCCTCTGAATCAACATTTTGCAGATCTTCAAGCAGATACTCTTGCTTAACCAAGTCCTCAAACTGTGGTATATCCAAATTTGGCAAATCTGGTATACCCAAATCCATGGTCCTACTGCTCTCAACAGTAGCCCTGCTATTGTGACCTATAACATATGTATCATCAATCAACTCTATGGTAGAATCTGTACCAGAAAAATTTTGCTCTAATTCTAAGTCAATAGCAAAAGTATCAGTTAAAACCGAATCTTCATGCATGTCTACTTGAATATGGTTGCACTCATTCATCTGCACAATTTCTTCTTGAGATTTAGCCACTTTGTTGTTTTGATATCCTAATTTCTTTTCCTTTTGTACTGCATGTATAGGTTCTTTATAAAATTCATCTTGTGTATCCTGAACTGCATGTGTAGATTCTTTGCAAAATTCAGCATGTGTATCCTGAAGCTGTAAAGCCTCACCCTCAAAGACTTCTACATCATGCACAACATCTTCAAAACCCAACTTTTCATACACAACTTTAACTATATCTTCATCATTAGCATGTAAGAAGGTAGCATCTTGTACAATACACTCATCAATCACAGCTTCTAACTTTGATCGTACTTGTCCTCGAATATCTGCGTAGTTTGGTATACTTGAACTCTGTTCTTGATAGCTTTCATAATGATCATAAATTACCTGTACAATAGCTTCTTTGAAATATTCCCAGTCGTTGTTTCACGCTTTGATAACCTCTTGAATCTGCTCCTTCAAATCTAAACTCACTAATTGCTCAAAAGATCTGATCATTAACTCTTTTGATATCCCTCTTACCTTGGTTTCCAACTCATAGCACTCTAGGTAGCCCTCTGGATCGTATCTATCAAAGACTCGCCTCTCCACATATACCGCATCTAAGGCTGCATCCAAAGCTTCATCCATTTGATTTTTCTTCTTTACGGTCTCCATTTCAAACAGAGATCCTTGAACCAATTGAAGCATCTTTGAAAAATTTGGAATTGTTGACTTATCATCAAAATCTGGAATTGTTGACTTATCATCAAAATCGTTTGCACTTAACTCTGCAATCATCTTCACCGTCTGCTCTAAATTCTCCATCTTTACCTCACACCCGACTTGTTCTGCATCGGGTTCACCAAAGATGTCGGGGGATAGTTTCGAGGGGATATGTGTTCGAAAGGTGAGCTGGCCAGGGGCGTCTGGCTGTGAGAGGTGTGAAAGGAGAAAAGGAGAACAACATATGCAAATGGCTTTTGCCAATCACTATAGTCCTCAATTAATTAGTTCAAGCTCTAAGTACAATGTAATCGGTAGCCAAGGCGGGCTGTTAGCAGCACCAACACTTGGATTAATAGGTAAATAAGAGTTTAAGCTCCCTTCACAGATTAACCGAGCCGTTAACGACATCGAGGCTTAATAAAACGATTAATTAATCTTCACACTGGTTACGGTGATGGAAACTCCCTCCAATCGCTTTATTTGCTTCAATTGCACTTGGGTTCTGTAAACTTAAATCTGCTCGCTCCCTCACTCATCATGCTATTGGCTTTACACTGACTTAATTGTTGTTCTCAAGTTTTAACTTTCTCTTGCTCTTCAGACGCTATCCGAAGCTTTAACCCTTGCTTGGCTGCTACACTTGTTGGGCTTGCCTTGTGCTTTCCTCTTGCTTCTTTAGGTTGAGAGAAAGACCAAGTTTGTCTTTGCCGTGGCTTGAGAGAGAGAGAGAGAGAGAGAGAGAGAGAGAGAGAGAGAGAGAGAGAGAGAGAGAGAGAGAGAGAGAGAGAGAGAGAGAGAGAGAGAGAGAGAGACCGGTTCCTTTCCTTGCTTCTTTGACTCCTTGCTTAGGTCGTCCAAGCACTCCCTTGCTTAGCTCCCAGAGCAAGAGAGAAAGAGCACCTCTTCTTTTTTTCCTCTCTAACTCCTTACTCCCCTCTTCCTCTGACTCCTTGCTTGGTTTTGTCTGGGAGGGAGAGAGAGAGCGGCTTTGCTTCTCCAACAAGAGAGCCCTATTTGCTTTGCTTTGGTTCTCAAGCACGAGAGAGAGAGAGAGAGAGGAAAAGTCTTGCTCCGGATCCTCCTTTTGCTTGCTTTACTAGCCGAGGACAAAAAAGAGAAAGAGAGACCGCGGCTCCTTTCTTTGCTTCTCCGAACCGAGGACAAGAGAGAGGAAGAGAGAGCTTTGCTTTGATTCTTCCCGTCTTCTAACCCTCTTCAACATTGATGCCTCCCTAAAATTTTCCCTTTATACCCTATTTTTGCCTCCCCCATCAGTCACGGCGCGTGGCTGATGTGGCCCGTGAACACTTGCGCTGACGTGGTAGTAGGCCGAGGACTCGGAGTTGCACGAAATCCATCAAGAGAGGGTCCGAAACAATGCACCTTGCCGTGTTGTGCGCCTTTCCCTTCTTAGCTGCGCTCAATTGAGCTATGTACCGCTCTGCATGATCTCCTTTCTCTCCACCCTGTGCTCTTCTCCCGCTGCTCGCATGCCATGGCCACATTTTCCTTCCTTTTTCAGACACACTAAAGCCCTATTTTGTTTTCCAATGGGCAGCCATTTGGCCTTGGGTAGACCTTGAGTATGGGTGGCATTCGGCCTTGGGCTCATAGAGGCACCACATTTAGCATATAAATCTACCAAGGCTTGCTCCGCAAAAGGAAAGGCATCTCATTTGGCATTCACAGTATCCAAGGCAATGCCTCTCATGGCATCCTCCTCATAGCAATCCTTGATTAACAACATCATCGTGAATTTTGTTGCCCGCATTACTTCTTTGACAGTACCATACGCCTCTGATATACAAGTATAAATGATTGCATTTGGAGAGTTTTCCTCTCTTTGTATCTACTCAAAATAGCCAGCTTCCTGGCCCTGCCTTGTTGGGTATATCCTGAGATCATTTGCATTCCAAGAGACAACATTCCAGACACAAAGCTCTTCAGATACCTTATGTGCTTCCGTACAGGCACCATATTTAACTTCCAAAGCATGTGTGTCCATTAGCCGTCTGGCATGCAACTTAAATCAAGCATTGATAAGTGTGGCATCGATTTCCTGTACTCCCTGATTGAAGCTTAAAGTTCCCAAATGGCACACTGACTGAGCGGACCAATCTGGTGCGGAACCAGCCCCTAGTGAATCTTTAACAGTCAATATCTTGGTAACTGTAACTCCGATCACTGATTTGATAAGATCATCATGCTCCACAAAGTGAGCACTTCATGCATGTGCATTCACTTCATTTTTGTCCCCTCAGCTATAGTTTCCCAATCTGGTATGGATCTGGAATTGACTCAAACTTCAAACTTCCATAATGTTTTCATCGTAGCTACAATTGACGAGCCGTAAAGACAGACTGGTAGAGCACTTCAAGCATTGCAGTTCTAGATCATAAACTCCCATCTATGCTCACTTCAAGCACACTCATTTTTAGCATCATCAAGGCATCTGTTGGCCCTTTTAAGCCGCAACTAGCATACATTAATCATTAAACTTGGCCTGTTAACAAGCCTTGATCACTGATCAATAAATGTTTAGGGTTCAACAAAGCTTAGCTTGTAGTTCTTTGCTCTTTCCCATTATGGAAGAGGAGCGGCACAACATCATATCACATCATCTGTGGATCTAATTATTTGATGCCATGTCATCAAAGCTCCTATAGTCTTGCAACTGAACATGCTCTTTATTCTTGGAATGATTGAAAAGTGTCATAGAATCTTTGCAGTATAAATTTTCCTTGAGTATCCTCTCTATACCTATTTGATCCACATTTTGGACATTGTTCCAAAGTGACTTATACTTGTTTCAAAAGAGTACACAATCATTAGGACATGAATGGATTTTATTATAATCCATCCCCAAGTTCATAAGAAGCTTTTTGGTGACAGATCAGGTAGGTGACATGTGATAGCCTTTTGGTAAAATTTGCTCGTTGAGCAGTCTATCAATACCATGCACTTAAATAGTTTAAACAAGATCTTTGTGTTGAATCTAACTTAGTATGTCATATAATTACCTGAAAAGCTCAATGACAATCGTGTCGGACCATCCATAAATAGATTGCAGGTTAAGTATTGCTAAAGTTGTACAAAGAATATAAATTTTTACACCAAGTGGCATGCAAGTAAGAGTTCGCATCATGTATCCTTCCTCTTTGTCATTCCCATGCCATCGATGTGGACGGGATTATTGAGGTTGAGAAGTAGTGTTGCCTTGAATGCTTTCTCCACCTTGGATTTCAATGATGGGGTTCATGTCAAAGAAGGAATCCAACATTTTTTCCATCTCAACTTCTTAGAAAGTGGCATTGAGTGGTGGTGGGGTAGACTCCATCGGTGGCGATTCATTTGATATTCACCTCCTCTATTCAATCCATAATGAAATTGGAGAAATATCTAAAAGTGGGGGTTGACCTATTGTTTTTGACCATGAGATTGATAACACAGATCTTGTAGTAGCTACTCTGTGGAAAAAAGTCCGATCAGTGTATATATGTTGATCATATATCTTTTGTTTTTGAAAGGTTTGATACTTACATAGCACACAAGGACATGCCATCCTACCATCCATAATTAATCTAGAGATTACAAAATAAATTAACAAGTAATAGTGAGTTCAATCTGTTAGTACAATATGTAACGTTTAACACATGACAATGAAAAAACGACTAGCTATTCCTAAGAAAATTGAAACCTACCAAACCATAAGCTGCTAACACTAAGAGGTTAGCCCTAGGTGGCTTGAAATTGCCAAACCATAAGTTGCTATCCCTTTAGAGCTTCTACGTTGCCATAGTGTAAACTATTTCACATTCTCTAGCCATGCCCGATCCCCACACACCTTGGTCTAGAGGTGCACGGAGATCAGGACCATTGTGTTATAATCTTGTCTTTATTGGTCAATGCCTATATTTGTGAGTGCAACATATGTACACACCCCCATCTACATGGAAATGCATGTAGTGGACAAACCATATGTTGTGAGTGCAACATATGTACACACCCCCATCTACATGGCAATGCATGTAGTGGACAAACCCTAACACTCTAACACATTGGCATCATAAACTGACAGTCAACTATTAGCAGCCAAACCATAAGCAAACTGAAATGGCCAAACTAATGCAACCTTAACTCGGGGGTGCACTATGTAATCATGTTAATGTATAATGTGAAAAGGAGGGGTTTTGAAATGCAAAAAAAAAGGCAATTTAACAAAGATACATTAAAATAAGAGGGTTTTGTATTCAATTTTGGGAAAAAATCCTAAAATAAGGGGTCATTTTATTCATTAATACATGTTAAAAGAGGGGGTTTTTTAATACCCCGCAAATGCACACTATATAGGGCGGTACCGAACGGTGAACCCCTCGAGAATCTTAAGCTAATTTAGAGAGGCCAAACCATAATCCGCTAAAACTAAGCTGGTTTAGAGTGGCCAAACCAAAAGCCACTAACCTTAAGCATCCAAAAATAGCTAATTATTATCATCCAAACCAAAAGTCGGTATCCCTTTATATTTTCTACATTGACACAATGTAAACTACATCACATTCTCTAGCTATGCCCACTTCCCGCACACATCGGTATAAAAGTGCACGGAGATCAGGACCTCCAAGTTATAATCTCGTCTTTATTGGTCAATGCCTATACTCATGGTGGATGCAACATACATACACACCCATTTCTACATGACAATGCATGTGATGGGCAAACCCTAACATTCTTAACACATTGGCATCCTAAGCGGATAGACAACTATTAGTGGCCAAACCAAAAGCCGCTTTGGATGGCCAACTATTAGTAGCCAAACCATAAGCAGATTGGAATGGTCAAACTAATGCAACCTTAAGCCGATTTAGAGCAGCCAAACCATAATCCACTAACACTAAACCAGTTTAGAGCAACGAACAAACCAAAAGACACTAACCTTAAGCGGACAAACACAACCAATTGTTAGCATCCAAACCAAAAACCTCTATCTGTTTAGAGTTTCTACATTGAAAGAGTGTAAACTACCTCACATTCTCTATCCATGCCCAACTCCCACACACCTTGATCTAGAGGTGCACAAAGATCAGGACCTCTAGGTTATAATCTCATCTTTATTTATCAATGCCTATATTCATGGATGAAACATATATACACGCCCATTTCTACATGACAATGCATGTAGTGGGCAAACCCTAACACTCTAACCTAAAACTCCTAGCGGCCAAACCAAAAATTATGCACTTGTGCCAACCCAAAGTATTAGGACTAAGCAGATTGAAATGACCAAACTAATGCGACCCAAAGCCAATTTAGAGTGGCCAAACCAAAATCCACTAACACTAAGCTGGTTTAGAGAGGCCAAACCAAAAGCTGTTAACACTAAGCGTCCAACGCTAAGCAGCAAACACGGCCAACTATTACTACTCAAACCAAAATCCGTTATTCCTTTATAGCTAGCCAAAATGGGACTAAAATGGCTGGCCAATACGGCCCTAAGAGGTTTAGATCAGCCAACCCTAATAGCTTTACTCGGCCAACTCTTAAGAATACAAACCAAAATCTGCTACCCTAAGTTGCTAGCCCTAAGAGGATTGAAATGGCCAAACCATAAGCTGCTAACTTGAAGTGGTTAGCCCAAGCACCTTTACATAGCCAACCCTAAGCACCTTTACAAGGTCAACTCTTAGCGGCCAACCCCAAGCACCTTTACATAGCCAACCCTAAGAGCCTTTACAAGGTCAACTCTTAGCGGCCAAACCAAAAGCCACCAACCCTAAGCACCTAGCCCTAAGAGGCTAGCCCTAAGAGGATTGAAATGGCGTCACTTAATCGATTTAGAGTGGCCAACACAAAAGCCACTATCCCTAAGAAACTAGTCATAAGCAGCTAGCCCTAAGCAGATTGAAATGGTCATAAGCATCCCTAAGTGGACTGGATTGATCAAACTAATTCTTCCTAAGCTGGTTTTTAGCAACCAACCCCAAGTGTCTTTACACGGCCAACCCTAAGGGCCTTTACAAGGCCAACTCCTAATAGCCAAACCAAAATCCGTCAACCCTAAGCAGCTAGCCCTAAGTGGCTATCCCTAAGCAGATTGAAATGGCCAAACTTAACCCAATTTAGAGCGGCCAAACCAAAAGCCGCTAACCCTTAGCAATGAGCCCTAAGCAGTTAGCCCTAAGCAGATTGAAATGTCCCTAAGAGTCCATATGCCACTAACCCTAAGAAACTAACCCTAAGCGGCCCTAAGTTTGCTAACCCTAAGGAACTAGTCCTAAACAGATTGAAATGGCCCTAAGCGGCCCTAAGCTAGCCCTAAGCAGCTAGCGTTAAGTGGCCAACCCTAAGCGACTAGCTCTAACTGAATTCAAATTGCCAAAAAAATGTGATCCTAAGCCGGTTTAGAGCAGCCAACCCCAAGAATCTCTACACAGTCAACCCTAAGTATCTTTTGAAGGCCAACTCCTAGTAGACAAACCAAAAGACACTAATCCTAAGTAGCTAGCCCTAGACTAAGCGGATTGAAATGGCTAAACTTAATCCAATTTAGCATGGCCAAACTTAAGCGGATAAATCAAAAGCGGCTAGCCCTTAGCGGCTAACCTCAAGCCAATTAAAATGGCCACCCTAACGTGATTTAGAGCAGCCAAACTTAAGAGACTTTTTATGGCCGACCCTAAGCGGCTTTACACAACCCACTCTAAGCGGACAAATACAACCAACTGTTAACGGGCAAACCAAAAGCCACTAACCCTAATCTGCTAGCCCTTAATGGACTCAAACAACCAAATCAATGCGGCCATAAGTCGATTTAGGACGGCCAACTTTAACCAACTTTACATAGCCAACTCCTAACAGTCAAATTGTAAGCCATTAACCCTAAGCAGCTAGCTCTAAGGCGGCTAAAACATTCAAAACAAGAAGAACTAAAACTATAAGCCACCCCAAGCCGCTAGCTCTAAGCCGATTGAAATAATTGGCCAATCCTAAGCGGCAAGTTTTAAACGGATAAGGATGGCCCAACTTTAACACTCTATCCTAAGTTGAAAGTTCTAAACGGACTAAGATGGCCAAAACCTAACACCCTAACCTAAAATTATATCTCTAACCTAAAGCATCCTAACACTAACTTTAACATTAAGTTTATATCTGGTGACCATAAATCTTCAACATAAAACTTTGACCTACGGTTAACATAACTTAAAAGTACCACTTAAACTTCAACATAAATATTTGACATACGGCTAACATAACTTAAAACTACCTACAACTAACATAACTTAAAATAAAATTGCCTAAATAAATAGTAATAACGTATAAATGAATCTAAACAAAAAAAAATCAACAATTTTTCTTTTCTTAACTATATATTCATGTTAAAGAAATGTCAATTATTTTGTTTAAGTAAACATTTATGTCAATGTTAGAAAATGAAGAATTGAATTTATTTTTATTATAACATTTTATGAAAAACTATATATGTGTGCACGCAGTGTGTATATTTGTGTTTTCATGGCGTGTAGCGAGCAGTATCCATCATAATTCCAAGCATTGATGTCCTCACCTATATCCATTCAAACAAGATAACAAATATATTAGCCTTGAATGCGTTTTATAGGTGTCAGTGGACTATATCAGTTGTTATCCATGTCCATCTTACAATATTTTTAACTTAAAACCATTGTCCAAAGTAATCATGAATTCTAGTTTTGCCAAATGTAAAGGGTAAATTTGTTCTTTTTAAGCTCATTGTAAAACATGAGATAAAAAAGGTCATCACTCCTTTAAGATCCAAGTGCTTTATTATATTTATAGATACGGTTATTATGTACCCAGTTTTTATAAGGCCTTAAGTATCTATTCAAATACCTATAATTCTGATCAAAAGGCCACCACCCCTATCGATCCAAGTGTCTTACCCCCAATTTAGTCCCAATTTTTTTATTGAATGTCAAAAAATATAGCCGTGAACTTCCATATCATAGTTTAATCTAAGAATTTATCAAAACCAATCAAGTGAATGAGGTAACATGCCTCTAGTTTTCTCTTCTTTTAATTAGAACCCAAACTGTACACAGTAGCCTATCCCCATAAGTCGTTGAAAGGCCTGCTCAAGCCCAACATTGAAAAAAACCGCAAGATTCAGATAAAATCAACAAGGAAAAGTCAAATCAGGCTAAGTATTCAGCACAAAAATCCAAAAAACTTTGTGCGTCTGGTCGCACCACATGATAAACTTCATCTTTATCCTCCACAAGTCGCATGTGTTGAGCCCAAGATGGCATAGAATCTCCATGTTTCATTTCAATTGTCTTGAGAAGTAACCCCTCTAGATCCAAGATAAGTACTCTTTTGATGTCCTTGAAAGCAAGTGGTAGGTGATAAGGAGGTGATTCATTCCTTGGACAAGGTCTTGGAGGAGGTTGGATGGGTAATTCAATAGTTTTCTTCAATTTATGCCAGCATATAGCCAATCCATTTTTCCTATAATGGTTCTGAAATTAAAGAACAAGAACACTTAATGCAAACACAACAATAGACATGAGTTTTACATTGTCTACCCTAAGGTTTTATTAGATACCAAAATCCATCTATGATCTACTCATTAATAGAAAGAAAGTCAAATTAAAATCCTGACTCTTTTTTATGCTACACTCTCTCTTAGTCTCAATACCATGGAGGTCAACTAGACTTAAGTCAACTAATAACTACTACTTGTTGTTAAAGGTATGGTTGAAGTGCATAAGGCTTAACCAATGCTCTAGTGTAGAATGGGTATTTAGGTCTCAAGGTCTACCACTTATCCAAGCAAAGATCCATTTAGATATGGAAACCCAAATTTTCTTAATATAATGATATAGAGTGGACAAGTGGTGAATCCTGAGACCAAACCACTCATGCTACTAGGGATAATAGGTTGGACAAGTGGTGGACCTTGAATGTAAACCCCCCATGTACAAAGTATCAGGGGTTTTGGGTATTTCAATCGACTCTAGCATCTTCGAGACATGGTGGAGCTTACTTCTCTCCATGTTTCAATGGAGTCCATCTTGGATAAATGGTGGAGCATCATTCTCTCCATGTTTCAATGGAGCCTAGCTTGGACAAGTGGTGGACGTTTGTTTCTCTCTATGTTTGAACAGATTTAGCTTGGACAAGTGGTGGACCTTGGAACAAAATCCCCATGTAAAACATATCATGGACATTACAAGTGGTGAGAAAAAATACCATTCAATATATAACCTTATAGGTTGGACAAGTGGTGGACCTTAACACCCAATTATTATTAATATAATGACATAGAGTGGACAAGTGGTGAATCTTGCGACCAAACCTACTAGGAAAACTAGGTTGGACAAGTGGTGGACCTTGAATGAAAACCCCCCATGTACAAAATATCACTCATGCTACTAGGAATAATTTGGTATTAAGGTCCATGTTTCAATGGAGCCTAGCTTGGAAATGTGGTGGACCTTTGTTTCTCTCTATGTTTCAATAGAATTAGCTTGGACAAGTGGTGAACCTTGGAACAAAACCCCCATGTAAAGCATGTCATGGGCATTACAAGTGGTGAGAAAAAATACCATTCAAGGTATAACCTTATAGGCTGGACAAGTGGTGGACCTTAGCACCCAATTCCTCTTATTATAATGACATAGAGTGGAAAAGTGGTGAATTGTGAGACCAAACCTACTAGGGATAATAGGGTGGACAAATGGATGACCTTGAATGTAAATCACCCATGTACAAAATATCATGGGTTTTGCGTATTTCAATGGAGCCTAGCATCTAGGAGACATGGTGGAACTTACTTATGTCCATGTTTTAATGGAGCCTATCTAGGAGAAATGGTGGAGGTTCCTTCTCTCCATGTTTCAATGGAGCCTAGCTTGGACAATTCGTGGAATTTTGTTTCTCTCTATGTTTAAATATGGTTAGCTTGGACAAGTGGTGGATCTTGGAATGAAACTCCCATGTAAAACATATCATGGGCATTTCAAGTGGCGAGAAAGGATACCATTTAAGATATAACCTTATAGGTTGGACAAGTGGTGGACCTTAACACAATATAATGACATAGAGTGTACAAGTGGTGAATCTTGAAACCAAACCACTCATGCTACTAGGGATAATAGGTTAAACAAGTGGTGGGCCTTGAAATAAAACCCCCTAGAGTGTTTCAATGGAGCCTAGCTTGGAAACATGGTAAAGCTTGCTTCTCTCCATGTTTCAATGCAGCCTATCTTGGATAAATGGTGGAGCATCATTCTCTCCATGTTTCAATGGAGCCTAGCTTGGACAAGTGGTGGACCTTTATTTCTCTCTATGTTTGAATAGAGTTATCTTGGAAAAGTGGTGGACCTTGGAACAAAACCCCCATGTAAAACATATCATGGGCATTACAAGTGGTGAGAAAAAATACCATTTAATATATAACCTTATAGGTTGGACAAGTGGTGGACCTTAACACCCAATTATTCTTAATATAATGACATAGAGTGGATAAGTGGTGAACTTGGGACCAAACCTACTAGGGAAATAGGTTCGACAAGTGGTGGACCTTGAATGTAAACCCCCCATGTACAAAATATCACTCATGCTACTAGAAATAATTTGGCATTAAGGTCCATGTTTCAATGCAGCCTAGCTTGGAAAAGTGGTGGACCTTTGTTTCTCTCTATGTTTCAATAGATTTAGCTTGGACAAGTGGTGGACCTTGGAACAAAACCCCCATGTAAATCATGTCATGGGCATTACAAGTGGTGAGAAAAAATACCATTCAAGCTATAAAATTATAGGTTGGACAAGTGGTGGACCTTAACACCCAATTCCTCTTAATATAATGACATAGAGTGGACAAGTGGTGAATCATGAGACTAAACCTACTAGGGAAAATAGGTTGGACAAGTGGTGAACCTTGAATGTAAACCCCCCATGTACAAAATATTATGGGTATTGGGTATTTCAATGGAGCCTAGCAACTTGGAGACATGGTGGAGCTTATTTCTCTCCATGTTTCAATGGAGCCTATCTAGGAGAAACAGTGGAGGTTCCTTTTCTCCATGTTTCAATGAGCCTAGCTTGGACAAGTGGTGGACCTTTCTTTCTCTATATGTTTTAATAGAGTTTGCTTGGACAAGTGGTGGACCTTGGAATGAAACCCCCATGTAAAACATATCATGGGCATTTCAAGTGGTGAGAAAGGATACCATTTAAAATATAACCTTATAGGTTGGACAAGTGGTGGACCTTAACACATAGTTCTTCTTAATATAATGACATAGAGTGTACAAGTGGTGAATCTTGAGACCAAACCACTCATGCTACTAGGGATAATAGGTTGGACAAGTGGTGGACCTTGAATGTAAACCCCTCATGTACAAAATTATGGGTTTAGGGTATTTCAATTGAGCCTAGCTTGGAGACATGGTGGAGATTGCTTCTCTCAATGTTTCAATGGAACCTATCTCGGAGAAATGGTGGATCATCCTTCTCTCCATGTTTCAATGGATCCTACCTTGGACAAGTGGTGGACCTTTGCTTCTCTCTATGTTTCAATAGAGTTAGCTTGGACAAGTGGTGGGTGTTGGAACAAAACCCCTTTGTAAAACATAGCATGGAAATTACAAGTGATAAGGAAAAATATCATTCAAGATATAACCTTACAGGTTGGAAAAGTGGTGATGGACCTTGACAAGTGGTGAAGGATACCATTTAAGATATACCCTTATAGGTTGGACAAGTGGATAAGTGGTGAATCTTAAGACCAAACCACTCATTCTACTAGGTATAATACGTTAGAGAAGTGGTAGACCTTGAATGTAAACACCCCATGTACAAAATATCATGGTTTTAGGGTGTTTCAATGGAGCCTAGAATCTTGGAGACATGGTAGATCTTGATTCTTTCCATGTTTGAATGGCACCTATCTTGGAAAAATGATGGAGGTTACTTCTCTCCATGCTTCAATGGAGCCTAGCTTTGACAAGTGGTGAACCTTTGCTTCTCTCTATGTTTGAATAGAGTTAGCTTGGACAAGTGGTGGACCTTTGCTTCTCTCTATGTTTGAATAGAGTTAGCTTGGACAAGTGGTGGACCTTGGAATGAAACCCCCATGTAAAACATATCATGGGCATTTCAAGTGGTGAGAAAGGATACCATTTAAGATATAACCTTATAGGTTGGACAAGTGGTGGACCTTAATACATAGTTCTTCCTAATATAATGACATAGAGTGTACAAGTGGTGTATCTTGAGACCAAACCACTCGTGCTACTAGGGATAATAGGTTAGACAAGTGGTGGGCCTTGAAATAAAACCCCTCATGTACAAAATAAAATGGGTTTAGGGCATTTAAATGGAGCCTAGCTTGGAGACATGGTGGAGCTTTCTTCTCTCCATGTTTCAATGAAGCCTATCTTGGAGAAATGGTGGAGCATCCTTCTCTCCATGTTTCAATATAGCTTAGCTTGGACAAGTGGTGGATCTTTGGTTCTCTCTATGTTTCAATAGAGTTAGCTTGGACAAGTGGTAGACATTGAAACAAAACTCCCATGTAAAACATATCATGGGTAGTTCAAGTTGTGAGAAAAAAAACCATTTAAAATATAACCTTATAGGTTGGACAAGTGGTGGACCTTAACACCCAATCCTTTTTAATACAATGACATAGAGTGGACAAGTGGTGAATCTTGAGACCAAAGATATCAAGCTACTAGGGATACTAGGTTGGACAAGTGGTGGATCTTGAATGTACATCCCCTATGTACAAAATATCATGGGTTTAGGGTGTTTCAATGGAGTCTAGCATATTGGAGACATGGTGGAGCTTGCTTCGCTCCATGTTTCAAGTGGTGGACCTTCAATTATTTTCCCATACCTAATTTAGACAACCCATAAACTTTGCAACTCTAAAGGTTGGACGAGTGGTGGAGCTTTGTTTATTTCCATGTTTTAATGGATCCTAGCTTGGACAAGTGGTGGACCTTGGAAAAAAGTCCCCCCTGTACAACATAGCTGAGTTTTTTCATGTTTTAATGGAAGAGAGATTTGACAAATGGTGGAGCTTGCTTATCTCCATGTGGATTTTAGAACTAGCTTGGACAAGTGGTGGAGCTTTGCTTTTCTACTCTTCATAATACAATGATGTATAGGTTGGTTACATGGTGAATCTTAAGGCCAAACCTCCCATCTTACTAGAGATGATAGGTTGGACAAGTGTTCAACCTTCTATCATTTCTCCATGCCTATAATTAGACAATTAGTAGAACTAGCATCTTTCTATGTTGTCTAGAGCTGAGCTTGGACAAGTAGTGGACTTTGCTACTCTCTTCCCTTGGTTTATTAGTTTGAAGACTCATTATATATACTTGCTTGGATCTATATAATTACTCATTAGTTAGGTTACAAGTAGGTATGTAATTTGTTAGCCTCAAGCTTAAGGGACTTTGAATATTGAATAGTAAGAAAGTCAAGTGCTGGTTTGAAGATCTTTTGCTTATCTAAACTAGACTCTAACTCAATAATAAGTCTCTTAAGTTCCACAAATTGTCCTATCTAGGCTCCAAAAGAGTCTTAATTGGTTTGTGCTAGATTCTAACTTCCTTGATCGGGTAGAATCCTAGAAAAATGAGGCACTATAAGTTTTGCCTTAGCTCAAATGGATTTTCACTTAAACTAGACTGCAATTTGGCACTCTAGTATCTTTGTCTTGATGGAGTTTAACACTAGATACATAGTAGTGATATTTAAGCTTGATGTCTCTTCACTTGATCAAGATATGAGACCATACTTTCAAGGTCACCACTTGTCTTACCTAAAGACCAATGTGAGACATGGGAGCAAGAAAGCCATCCGATATTGTTTTAAGGACTATTACATAGACAATCAATAACTTAAGTAAAGCAAAAAGACTTGGATCTTTCACAATTAATAACTTAAGTAAAGCCAAAAAGACTTGGATCTTTGACAGTTTTTTTCAAACTAAAAAAGCACAATCTCATGCTAACAAAACTATAAATCACAATTGAAAGTTTTGAACGAGAAAAAGATCAGCAATCTTATAAGAAGGATACTTTTCATTTCATTTGATGATTACAAACTAAAAGAAAGTCTCTCAAGAAATTGATAAACAAAAAATGTAGGTGACTGCTTCATTATTTTGAGCAAACATATCAAAATCTCTATTGATTGAGCTCCATCTAGTAGTATCCTTTGTAAGATCCTGCAAGAAGGAATAAAAAGAAAGATTTGTTAGATACCATGCACATGAGTGTTCAAGTATGTGTATCAAGAATATATGACATGTCACTAGTACCTTAGGGTTGCTTTCTATCCAGCCTTAGAAGATTGTTCTCAGCTTTCACCTTATTTATATAAGCCTTTGCTGTGATTGCCTTCAAAACTCCTTTTGTGTTACAACCCAATTGCCTAGCTAAAGTGGTCAATTGTGACGCCTTCATGCTTTCAATGGGTGTAAGCTCCTTTGCTAAGATCTCTTGTATTTGGGCTCTTCTCATTTCATTGCGGTGGCTTGTGTCACTTGCATTTTCAATGATAGTTTCATCCCTGTCACCTTTTGCACGTGGTATTCTTCTTGTAAAGAACACCTTAGCTGACCAAACATCATTTTTTTGCTTCCAATACTCCATGATTTGTTTGTATTCACTATCATTTGTCACTATAGGTTGTCCATAACGATTAGAAGCAATTAAATCACGCACATCCCTTCTCTCATCAAGCTGAATCAAGTATGGCAGTAGCTCCTCCAAGAGCATATTGTCAACCATCTTCTCAACATCAAATTGTGGTGGAAAAATGCAATTGTTTTCTGGTGAAATACATCCCTTGTAAGGAGAGTCATCAATAAGCATTGTTCTTTGTGGATCACATTCAAACCCCATGGAAATTTTGGCTAGAGGCTTGAACATTGCCTCAACGTTTGGATTGTCGGGTCTAAACAATTTTTGAGTTTGAGCGGTGTAGCAAACATCTTGCGACCAAATTGCAAAGAAAGGCAACGTATCCTCATCTAAGTTGTTTAGTGCTGCAAGGATTTGATACACATTATTCCTAGTAGCTGTCGACCAAATTGCAACATTAAACCTCTGTAAAATAGTCTTCAAGAATTGGATGCAACCTGGCCTGAGTATAATATATCTTTTTGAATCCATTTGCACTGAGTTGTGGTGTGAGGATGGTTGAGGGGAACGTTTCAACAATAGACCATTTAAATCCAATATAATTGTAAGCATGGATTTCTCAACATCTACGCTACATGATGTAGTACCAATTGGCAATAGCTCGTGAGTGGACTTTTCAGTCTCTTTTGATGTATGTTGCATTTTTGAAGCATCAATTTCTTGGTTCTCATTATTGGAAGCTTGCTCAAGTTGCACAACACTAGACTTCAGTATAGAAATATCATCCATCTTGGGCACTTTAGAAACCATAGAATCTATGGATTCTATAGTTGTTGACTGAACCATAGGAGCATTATCCATCCCAGTTTGTGAATCTAAGAAAACACACACACAAATGGTATCTCAAAACCACTAGAATTTTATTCACCATATTTATATGTAGAACTCCTAGTAAGAAATTTATTTAAGGTAAAGTCGTTGTTAGAATCCTTGCAACCATTTTCAGCATTCGTACACCAAACACCACTTGTCTAAAATACAATCTACTAACTCACATTTTCCATCCTACACTTTATTAAAGATGAGTACTTAAAGTGAAAACTAAAAGCCACCCTTGTTGAGGAAACATGGATACAAGGTCCACCAAATGTCCAACCTAGACTACAAGCAAACAATTAGAGATTTGGCTTAGATTTGGATTCAAAGGCCACCACTTATTCAAGTAAGATAACTCCACTTGTTTAAGACAGTAATGTTTGAAGCCCCACCACTTGTCCAACCTAGACATTGATTAAATTTTGGTAAGATTTATCACAAATCTAGAGTAGAATCAAGATTCTATGGCCAAGGTAGTCAAATAAGTTAAACAACACACAAAGCATAAGAGCACTTTAGATTCTCGTTGAGCATAAACTAAACAATAATCAAATGTTATATTCACTTGAGATTTCATCCATGAAAAATGAAAATGATGCATGTACTTGAGATTTCCATCCATGTACAATACTTTACCATGTCAAGTAAAGTTATAGTCAGCAAACAACTCTTCTCCTGCTTCAACTTGACAAATAGTCTCAATGCATACATGGCCATATTCTTCTGACTTGATGTGTGAAGAGGTGCATTTATGCCAAGGTGGCAAATTTGGATCAAATGTATAGCGTACGTTGGGACAGAAATTTGTACTATGAGAACTATTTATATAGCCCGACACGTTTCCTTCTTCTACACAACCAATAATGTATGATTGATCTTCCTCTTCTTCTATGTTTGGATCCTCTAGAAGAGAATATTTATAAGCTCTTGGAAAAATTTTGCATATCTTTTTCCAGTCTTGAAATCTATACTTATGCCCTCCATAGTTTAGAATAGTCAAACCACTTTCCAAGGTAGTATGCACAAATAGCCCATAACCAGCTCCTTCAATACATGAAAGTCGCACTTCAAAATCCACACCGTTAATATGGAAAATTACATCTTTGGGAATAGGAAAAGTTGGTGTCCCAAAAGGATTTTCATGCCAATCATAGTGTGAAATACATCTAGTTTTTATATCACTTAACTCCTTTGTGTCTGCAAAAAGAAGAAAATATTATGCATAAAATAATGACAATATCAAAAAAAGATATCATTATTTTATAGTCCAATAGGTCTATTGTATGAAAGACTTAGAGTGCCTCTTACATGGTGCCTCCAAGGTTTCCAAAAAATAAAATCATTGGAAAAAAAAGGCCACTGTGTCTCCAATCTATTGCCCATTTGAAGCATAGAGAGAACAAAGGTCCACCACTTGTCCAAGCTAGACATGAAGCATTGACACAAGATCCAACACTTATCCAAGAACCCTATAGTATATGTGGTAACATGGGATGCATTGATGCAACAAAAGTAGTCTAGCCTCCTCATCCATCTCTTTTTTCTTGTAGCCTAGAGGGATTAGTTTCAAGGTCTATAACTAGTCAAAAACTACACATAGAACATTGATACAAGGTTCCACCACATGTGAAACCTATCATCTCTAGTAGCATGGATGGTTTGATATCAAGGTTCACTGCGTGTCCTACCTATACTCTATTGTAGCATAGAGATTCTGGTTTGGTGGTACTACACTTGTCCAAACTTGGCTTGTTGTTGATATCTGGAGGTAATCAAGGGTCCTCCACTTGTCCAAGTTAGGCATATATAACAATTGCAAGGTCCACCATGTGTACAACATTTGATTGATTATAGCATGCATGGTCTTATTTCATGGGCAACCATCTTCTCTCCAACATGTGTCCAACCTCGGCTCCATTGAAGCATGGAGAGAAGCAAGGTCCACCACTTATCAAAGCTATTATTTTCTCCCAGTGCTTTCAAAACCCATAATACGCTGTACATGGGGGGGGGGTGGGGGGGATTCTTGTTTCAAGGTCCACCACTTGGCTAAGATTGGATCCATTGAAACATAAAGAGAAGCAAGCTCTACCATTTTTCCAAGCTAGGTGCCATTGAAACATGAAAACCCCATAATATGTTGTATACGGGGGGTTTTTTCACGGTCTACCACTTGTCTAAGCTATGGTCCATTGGAACATAGAGAGAATCAAAGCTCCACCACTTTTCTAAGCTAGGATCCATTGAAACATGGAGAGAAGCAAGCTCCATTGTTTGTCTAAGCTAGGCTCCATTGGAACATGGAGAAAACAAGCTCCACCACTTGCCTATTATTGCATAGAGATTCTGGTTTGAAGGTCCACCACTTGTCCAACCTTGCCTTCATGTATGGAGATAATAAAGAGTGCAATGCTTCTCTAAGCTAGGGACATAAAAGAGTTTCAAGGTCCACTACATATACGATCTATGATGGGTTGTAGCATGGGAGGTTTCATTTTAAGGTTGACCACTTCTCCAGCTCCGCTTGTCCAACCTGAGATCCATTGAAGAATGGAGAATAAAGGTGTACCAACTCTCCAAAATAGTCAAGAAAATCTCTATAAAACCCATGAATTGTTAATATATGCTATGCTTTGGAGTTTTGTTTGAAGGTCCACTCCTTATCCAAGCTACAATCCATTGAAGCATGGAAATAAGTAAGATATATCTATAGTCCAAGATAGGATCCATTGAATCATAGAGAGAATCAAGGTCCACCACTTGTCCAAGCTATGCATGGGTAATTGATATAAGGACCACTACGTTTTCACCTATACTATGCTCTATCATGGATGGTTTCATATACCACCAATTTTCCAACCTATTTAGTAGGTTGTATTATGGGGGTTTGGTTTCAAGGTACTTCACTTGTCTAAGGTGGGTTCCATTGAACCATGGAGAGAAACAATGTCTACCACTTGTCCAAAATATGCTCCTTTAAAAAATAAAAGCAAGGTCCACCACTTGTCCAAGCTAATGTTTCTCTCCATTGAAGCATGGAGAGAAACAAGGTCTACCACCTGTCCAAAATATGCTCATTGAAACATAAAATCAAGGTCCACCACTTGTCCAAGCTAATATAACAAATGGGTGTTGGTTACAAGGTGTACCACACTTGTCTAAACTAGTCTCCATGCAAGGTCCACCACATGTCCAAGCTATATGATCTTGGTTTGAAGGTCTACCACACCTCTTGAGATTAGGATCCATGTAAGGTCCACCTTTTGTCAAGCTATGCCTTTAGTGAGTACTAAAACTAAGTAAATTGCAGTACTTAAATACCTTTCCAAGCTCATTAAGATTTTGGTCTCTCAGGCCACCACCACATGTCTAATCTATGCTCTAATTGATTACTTATGCTAGTTCTCAAAGTCCAAACATAAGCTCCCTTCTAGCAAGGTTAGTTTAAATTTAGGCTCCAACACCTGTCTAAGCTAAGTTCAATTTATGAAGCATCACCATTTAACCATGCTACGATCTAATGTATCATATCAAGGGGGTATTGATAAAAGGTCCAAAACTTATTGAGTTCAAGCTCTTAAGTAATTAAGTCTTTGTGAGTATTAAATGTTATAGTTTTAGTCTAAAGATCCACCATTCAAAAACTCAAGTAATTCATTATTTACATTCAAACCTTGAATGCTTGAGATAAAAAATACAAACTCAATCAATACTATATAAAGCAAAATCTAACATTAAGAGTATCAAATCAGTAACAAGAAACACTAACATGCACAAGAAACTCAAAACATACGTGTCTCCATTTCCAAAATGTCCTCCATTGACAGAGGATGTTGTTGTTGTTCTTCTTCTTCTCTTTGTGGAGAGCACTCCTCTGTAACAGGCACAATGTCATCTGATTGCGAAGTGGATTGTTGAAGTCCAGCCCATTTTTCTATATCTTCATGAGACTTAGCAAAGTCTAGCAGCATGGTCTCCACGTTTTTTTCCTCCTCCACACTATCAATTAAGAATATAACTTCTTTTTCTGTTGTATTCCTTCTTGTGCACCCAAGGAGCCATCACCAAAAACATCAACAAGCTTGCGGTCTTCAAAACAATATGTACGAATGTAGTGCTTGACCAAAGCTCTTTTTTTGGCCTCCAAATATTGCAAATCTGACATATCGTTATCTGCTACTTGAAGAAGAGAACAATCAATTGGCATGGGATGTTCCTCTGATCTTCTTCTCAGGTCTTCAAATGCATTGCCTTGTCCCAAGAAGGCAATAACTGTTAGGAATTGAATTGCTCCTTTGCAAGGAGCTGATGGAAAGTGATGCAATGCACCACAACAATGGTAGCTCAGATTATCTCCCATGGCGTGAAAGGCACATTGCAATTTTGTGAAGTTAGTGAAATCCACAAATGCAAGAAAGACAAATCCAGGATCTGTTGACCCTCCAGCAATAGCCAAGATCCCATCCAAAGCATTGTTAAATGTCTCCTCACTCCACTTCAAATTGCCTCCAACGTTTTTTGTCATATCTAAAACACATAAGCCAATAGGCACTTTATTATTGAAGTGGCGCATCAAGTAGAGATTGCCTTCCATTTGTAGGCTCACCACATAGATTGACCATGGCAAATCTCTAGGCTTAGTTTTCTCCTTTTGAAGGTGAATTGCCCATTGCATGTATTTTATTGCTCCATCTGGAAAAGCCATTTTCTTTGTTCCACGCGTCAAAATAGATTTGATCCATTCCTCGCATAGCATTAAAATTGTTTTATAAATAACATCATTGATGTTATACATTTTGACCACCTCCTCCCAGTCTTTACATGGTGAAGACTCATTCAAATTGTTGAAGCCTTCAAGAAGTGCATCTTGAATCAATTTGTCTTTCTTCAACTACTTGATTCGATCATACATGTCAGTTGCATCACCATCCTTTGCACTCTTTGACAATAAAATCTTCTCATCTCTAATCTCTTCTTGAATAGTCTTTACCTCTGATTCCTCAAGGCCACAAAGGTATCTAAATATAGTTGTTGGGGGTTTCTTATTCTCCTCTTCTAGCTTTTCAATGATTTCTATCCAGCAATCATAAACTAAATCAGAGTACGTGACCATGTGTGCCTGTTTAGCAATCCAACTTGCTGCTGCACTCATTCTTGCCAATCGAAGAAAAGCCTAAAAAGAAATAGAGAAATAATTAAACTATTGAGCAAGATTTGTTAATTAAACACTATCAAAAAGACAAAGTAAATAACTTACATCCCATCCGGTACGAGATGCATGTCCCTCTGCAATTCCACTTGATGCCTTTGGTGGTCGTCCTGAGAAGATCCATTGACTCCGTAAATGTCTCAATATTTGGCTGTAAGGTTACTTGACATACAATGCCTGATCCTCCTCATTTGCAATGGCAGATATAGCAGTTGCAACAAATGGAGGAGCATCCACAACAATGCGAGCCTTTCTAAATTTATACACGCTAATCAGTCTTTCAAATATATCTTTGTTGTTTTGTTCATTGTGAAGCAAAACTTTTGCAGCATAGATTGAATGCTGCCCATCAAGAATCCAATAATGATAATCTTTAATTTTTTGCTCCTCTACCTCTTCTACTGCCAAAGGAGTCCCCTTCTTTGATTTTGCATTTCGAACAGGCATCAAATATGCACATGCTGCAGGCTTGGTAATACTCCGTGAAAATCCAAATAACACACTTTCAGCGTGTTTTTTATCCATAATACGTGCATTATAGTGATCAGGAGCAAGCCAACAATTTTGAATAGGGATATCAAATTCCCTATATTGGAAAGGAAAATATTTTATGTACTTATTCATTCCACCTGTATCTTTTTCTTGTCCTCTCATGGCCTCAGCTTCTAAAACATCTGGATCCACAATTCTCATCTTTGACATTGAACCCTCTGTTGATGAGGATGCCAAAGATGCCTTGTCTACATCCAAAATGGAACTAGTTCGCTTAGCTGCTACTTTTTGCACTTTTGCTTGCTTCTTTGTGGATGGTGGTCGTGAAGCTTTCACCTTTTTTCGTTGTAGTGTGGCAATGATGGAGCTTTGAAGTTGATCTGCTGTGATGTTTGGATTTGATTCTGCAAACTTCCATCCTCGAGAAAACATTGTCTCTTCTTTGTTTCTAGACATGCGCTCCAATGCATATGCTCCTGGAGATAGTTGAAATTCTAAATTCATTGGAACTAGAATGTCAATGCATTCCACCTCCGGATGACTATCAACTACAGAGACAGATGCTTCCACAACTTGTCCAACATCTTCAAACAAGCTGTCATTCTCCTTTTTGGCAATAAATAGATGCACCTTATGAAATTGTGCACCCTCTATACCATGTATGTCCAAATACCATTTCCTAACATCATTGCAAGTATAGTCAACTGAGACAGCAACCCTTGCAACCTGTTTTTTTGGAGCCATCTTTCCTGAAACAAAAAAAACCAAATGTTATTTTAGCATATACATTTTTGTAATGAATTAAGTTTGTGTGAATACAAGGTCCACCACTTGTTCAAGTTAGATCTAAGCAGGTATACATAGTAATCTTTAAAGCTAGTAAACTAAGGGAAGGGAGAAGTAAGGTCCACCACTTGTCCAAGCTCAGCTCTAGACAACATGGAGAGATTCGAGGTCTACTAATTGTCTAATATAGGCTAACTATATTGAAACATAGAGAGAAACAAAGGTCCACCACTTGTCCGATCTAGGGTCCATTGAAACATGGAGAGAAGGATGCTCCACCATTTGTCCAAAATAGGCTCCATTGAAACATGAAGAGAAGCAATATGCACCATGTCTTCGAGATGCTAGGCTCCATTGAAATACCTTAAACCCACGATATTTTGTATATGTGGGGTTTAAATTCAAGGTCCACCACTTGTCCAACCTATTCTCCCTAGTAGCATGAGTGGTTTGGTCTCAAGATTCACCACTTTTCCACTCTATGTCATTATATTAAGAAGATCTGGGTGTTACGGTCCACCACTTGTCCAACCTATAAGGCTATATCTAAAACGGTATTATTTACCACCACTTGGAATGCACATGATAGGTTTTACATAGGAGTCTGGTTCCAAGGTTCACCACTTGTCCAAGCTAACTCTATTGAAACATAGTGTGCGCTCCTTGCCGCACTGTCGAAGCAAGGGACTTGCCGATACACCGTGTACGAGCCGCAGACGGCTCCAAGCACACAACTAGTTTAACTAGTAAGCTCAAAGAGGGCAATGGTGTGTCACTCACCGCCTTATGCTCCTGCCGTAGAGGATTCCTTGCCGCGAAGAAGAGGGAGACGCCGCTACGCCGCGCTCAACCGCCTCGCCGCCGTCGTGCCGCCGCAACGCTCGATCGCACACACACTCTCACACTCTCTCTCTCTCTCTCTCTCTCTCTCTCTCTCTCTCTCTCTCTCTCTCTCTCTCTCTGTCACGCACACACACAAGGAGATGGTGAAGGAGAAGGTGGAGATGGAGCAAGAGCAGCTTCTATTGCACAATGAGAGAATGACTCAATTTTAGGTTTAATTGGCTTTTATGTGAGCTCACCCCATTCACACTTGGGCGCCCATGCTTAGCCAACTAACCCTAGCATGTTCGTGTTAGAGTGCGCCTCTCATCGGTGATCACTCTACCTTTCCCTATTGGACCGACAAGCCCGGTGCCTGACTCTACTTAAATAAATAATACGGTTATAGTGTCCGTCGTAGGCGATAGGGTGCCCGTGAGCCACGAGGGTTAACATTGCCCCCCTTCCTGATGTAGATTCCGTCCTCGGAAGCTATTGAGTTGAAGCTTGGTATGTCCATGTTGTAGAGCATCTAGATTTGAATCTGCAAGGCAAAGTCACTGTTTTAGCAAGCTGAATTATATTGCCATAAATCATGAGGGGAATGTAAAGTACATGTGGAAATGAGTAAATGCAAGATTTATGAAATGTTAGACTGCCATTAAGGACAAATAAATTGCACTTTGAGTAAATTAATTAATCAAGAGTTTTGAGCTTATGGGTGAGTCTATCAATTAGTTAGCTATGACTAAGGTTAAAACAACTACTCTAGTACTAGCTAAGCTAAGAAGATTATCTAAATGCAAGATTCCCTAATTATGCTTTTTAGCTTTGATTAGCCAACTCGCTCTCACAACTGCAAACAAAAGCTTGAAATGTTAACTGTAGGCTCAATGGAAGTCTTTTAATTTTATTTTATTTTTTTTAATACTTTTTTACTTTGGGTCACAATCATGTGACGTGTGTGCTTATTTTGTATGTCCGGGGTTTTTTGCTTCTCAAGGAAAAGCGCCCACACGTGGAACCTCTAGGGCTCTAGTACCATAGACAATACATGTGAGTGAAGTACCAATTCAAGCCAGGATTTCTCTTCCAGCGTAAGATTTTTCATTTGTGGCACTTATGTTTTTTTTTTTTTTTGCTTCCATTTCCTTGGTATTCGCACTAGTGTTTTTTGTTGTTTGAGTGAGCAAGCCTTTCTCTGCCTAAAACATTCCTAAGGTCTCAAATACTCAGATAATTTTATTAGCTAGGCCTAGTGGTCAAGTAAATGAGTTAACCTAAAGTCACGGTCTCCTAATCTCCAGGCTCATTGATAAGATTAAACTGGAGTTCAATCAACTTAAGCAAAGACAAATTTATACATCTATAATGGCAGATAACAATCCTAACTATTGCACTCAAACAAAGAATGAAAAATCATTATTAGCAATTACACATATCCACCAACATGAATCATGGAAAGTAGTACACCTGGAGGTATGGAGTGGCTCATTTCGTTGAAGCAGATGTCCTCAGCCATGTGGATGGAGATCCATATAAGTCCTACCTAACACATCCAAAAACAGGCACTATACCTCTAGGAGGCATGTCAGTGTGAAAAATTAAAACTCCTAAAAAACAAACTCAAAACACAATCTAGACCCCTAACCTACCTATCTGTCACCCCTTTTAGAATCAAGGAAAGAGGATATTATATAAACCGAGTGGCCACTCTAAGGCTAGGCCTCTATCCTCATCATCTAGATAAATAAAATGGTTGTCCGTGAGGCCATAGTCTTCCTCGGTCTCTATTAGTTCCTCTTCATCATCCTCTTGTGAAAGCATGCTAATCAAGAACCTCGCGATGCGTGGATACTCATCTTGTGCAAAAGAATAAGCATGTGCCATTGGAGACACATTCGCTACTGGGTAGGGATCACTAGTTAGCCATAGAAGTATCAGCCATTCTAACTCCTCAAAATTTCTCTCACATGCAAGGCTCTCTATCAAATCCCATTCGCAAGAAAGTATAGGGTAGCATACGTAGAACACTTGAGGAAAAGACAAAGGGTACCTTTCATCAAAAATAGAAGTGCATGTCTCTGGTGAAGTAGCCATTTCTGACAAGATAGATAGATTTGGTTAGGCCTTTAAAACATAAGAGTTGTTTTTGTGTGTTGCTTGAATTGACACGGTGAATTTGGACTTATATGTAAGATCTGATAGGGTGCTCTCTCGTTGCTAGTCGCTCTTGCTCTTTAGTATTTTTGTTTTTTGTGAGTATAAGGCTATATATATACATTCCCTAAGATTGGAATTGAGAGGTCAGCGAGGAAGGTTGAGAGGGGAGCGAGTGAATGATTGATGTTAGCAAACACTCCCCCCTTCCTTGGGTAGATCATACCTTTTGGAATGAGGTCGTCACCTTTTGAAACCAATTGTTCCAAGTTGTTATGGGTGAAGGTTTTAACCAATATTTTTCGACCGCCCTATGCGTTTCATCTAGTTGCAAGGGTGGTAAGATACTCTCCCATGATTTTATTTGCAACGTTGTTGTAGGTGGTGAACTTACCCCGGGAGGTGCAAACTCTTTCTTGCTTGTATGGATATGTACAGTGGTAGGTGGAGGTTGTGTCGAAGCTTCTATTTGCGTATAGGAACTACATGAAGAGCAAGAAGCTTCATTCGATTTCCCTGTTCCTGAGCTAGGTGGAACAAATTGTTCTTTCTTTGGTACCCAAACTAGCTCTAGATCGGGTGTGTAACATTCCATGATTTTTTCCTTTCTGCGATTTTCAATTTGTTTTGGAGCCACAGGATTGGGTTTACATGGGCCAGGTGACAGGTAAGAGTACACTTTACGTTTGGGCACCCAGATTTGATCATTTCCTTCATAGTATCCTTGGGCTTCCAATAGTCGTTTAGGAATCCAACGCAACGTTTCTTTACATTTCTTGGAGTGAGTGGGACGGTTCTTACTAGGTTTCCATTTTTTTGCATCAACCATGCTCACTACAGAGGCTTTAGGGACCCACTTGTATGTTTTCTCTATTATATTAGGATGGTTCTTGTGTGTCTCAAGCTTTCTTTCAACTACATCAGTTGAAGTTCTAAAGAGTTGGGCTATGGGGACGTATGGTTCAACCTCCTGGATATGCAATGTCTTGGGTTTTATTTCCTTAGGCAATATCTCAGGGACTATGGCTTGAGTGGTAGGGCTAAGAGTTGGTTTTTGCGTTGTAACACCCCCAGTCCCCCAATGAATAGTGCATTTGGTGGCTATCATCCACGTGCGGCCTAGGTTTATATTACCCTCCATAGTTCCAGTAGGCATGACCAAAAAGTCTTGAGCTACAATCCCATTGTCATAACTGACAGAAGTGTGCCAGATTCCAAAAACCGTAGTTTTTTTCTTGTTGACACCCTTGACTTGGATAATACTCTCAGATAGAGGTGGCTTCCCTAACTGACACCACACCCCATAGGATAGCAGATTATATTTAGCACCCGTGTCCAATAAGGCGTTATATAGCACTTTTCCATAGGCACTATTGAACTCAATAGGGTATCGTAGAGGTGTGTCAGAGTCCAACCCATCCTCTTCGATTTCCACGTGGAATGCATTTGTGACTCCAAGGTTAGCCTCTCGTTTTTGTCTTATACGTTGTTGTCGCTCCTTAGCCTCAGCTTGAGCTTGTATCTTGTTTAACTCGGTTTGTGCTTTGGCGGCCTTCTTTTGATGAATGGCCCGTAGTTCTTCTTGGCTTAAAGGATCATAATATCTTTTGAATTTACTCCCATTGAGGAATCCAATGGTTTCAACTCCATCAAGAGTTTCCACACGAAGGGTACCTTGTGGGGTAATTTCACATACTCTATATGGTCCTTTACCAGCATATTTCAACTTTGTCTTCTCTCTACGTACTCCATACATAAGGACTTTATCACCAACTTTGATGTCCTTGTCCTTCACATGGCGATCAAACCACTTCTTTCTCCTATCCTTTTCCACAAGAGCATTTTGCACAGCCAACTGTCTCTCTTCGTCTAGTTTTTCTAAGATATACAAACGCTCGGTTAAGGGGTTACCATTCCATCCTTCTTGCGAAGCTACCCTAAGACTAGGAATGACAAACTCCCAAGGCATAACCACTTCTTGTCCATATACCATTTTGAATGGGGTACAATTAATAGCCACTTTATAAGTAGTACGATAAGCCCATAGAGCAGATGTCAAATTCAAATCCCAATCAGTGCGATGAGATTCTACCGTCTTGGTTAAAATAGAGATTAGAGTCTTGTTGGTGCTCTCGGCTTGTCCATTAGCTTGCGGGTAATAAGGTGTAGACTTATGGTGGGATATCATAAAGGTCGTGGTAAGCTCTCTTATTACCTCATTTATAAAATGGGTACCATTATCACTAATAATTTCAAAAGGGCAACCAAATCTTGTGATAATGTTCTCAAAAAGAAACTTAGTTGTTGTCCTCGCGTCAGCTTTTTGTGAAGCCTTAGCTTCAGCCCACTTTGTTACATAGTCCGTAGCAACTAGAATATATCGAGATTGAGTGTTGCGAGCTGCGGGACTAATTGGACCTACAAAGTCTAAGGCCCATTTTTCAAATGGTTGGGTTACTTTAATAGGATGTAAGGGCATTCTGTCTTTGCGCTGTGTGGTCTTGTAACGTTGGCACTCATCACACCCTTTTGTAAAAAGTGATGCATCCTTAAATAAAGTTGGCCACCAATAGCCTGATTGCAGCACCTTTCTAGCAGTCAGGTCTCCTGAAAAATGTCCTCTTGCTATGCCCATATGTGCTTCTTGCAAGATATACAAATATTCATCCTCGCGGGCACAACGCCTAAGAATATCATCCTTGCCTAATCTATACAGAGTTCCGGCAATCAAACAATAGGGTTCACATTCTTTTACTAGCCTTCGAGCAATATCCTTACGAAGTTCCTTGGGTGGAAAACCATTAACTAAAAAGTTAACAATGTTCTCACTCCATTCAGGCATAGTCTCAACTATGAATAGGGAAGTATCGGGTAATTCATCATCAACTCCTGTAGGGGCTTCACCATTGGGTATGCGAGACAAATGATCAGCCATGACGTGCCTTTTACCGGGTCTCACTACAATCATGAAATCAAACTCAAGAAGAATTAACAACCATCGTGTGATTCTTCCTGTGGAGCATGGCTTGTTTACCAGATACAGCAACGCTTGATGGTCCACATAAAATACAAACTTGTTTGCCAGAAGGTAGTAGCAAAATTTCTTTACTGCATAAACCATTGCCAAACCTTCTCGCTCTGTAGTGGTGTAGTTCCTTTCAACATCGTTCAATTGACGGCTTGCAAAGCTAATGGGATAGTCCAATTTATGTTCTCCTGGTTGAGTGAGAACACACCCAATAGCAAAGTTTGATGCATCAATATGCACATGGAAAATGACATACCAGTTAGGTGTCCTTAAAATCGGAGCACTTGCTAGTGTTTTCTTCAATTGTTCATAGGCCTGGTCACACTCTTCAGTCCATTTACATTCAACGAGAAGCTTGTACAAAGGATGTGCTATCTCAGCGAAAAATAAAATAAACCGTCGATAATAACCCACGTGTCCCATGAACCTTTGAACTCCCTTGTAATTGGTTGGTGGTGGTAACTCTAGAATCACTTTAATTTTGCTCTCATCGGTTGAGATACCATTCTTGGATACTATATGCCCTAAAATAACTCCATGCTTGACCCAAAATTGGCATTTGAACGAGTTCAATGAGATACGATATAACCTACACTTTCAAACACCTTCCGCAAACATGATAGATGTTCTTTCCAAGAAGAGTAAACACAAAGGTCGTGTAAGAAAGCTTCACAAAACTCTCTCAAATATTCTTTAAAAGCAGTGTTTATTAATCGTTGGAATGTAGAAGGGGCATTTGTTAAGCCAAAAGCCATCACACGAAATACAAACACGCCAAATTCTGTGATGAAGGCAGTTTTAGCTTGGTCCTCTAGTGCTATCGTGATTTGGTTGTAGCCTGAGTACCCATCTAGAAAGCTATAAGCTTCCTTGCTTGCAACTCTTTCGAGTACATGTTCGGAATATGGTAGGGGGTAATGGTCTCTTCTAGTAGCTGCATTAACTTTTTTGAGGTCCACGCACACCCTGAGTTTCCCGTTCTTTTTTGGCACGATAACTATTGGAGACACCCATTCAGAGTGTTCAATAGGATATATGAACTCACATTTGATAAGCTTTTCTAGTTCTTCTTGAATGATCTTTGCGTACTTAGGATTCATCGGGTAAGGTCTTTGTTGTACGGGCTTCGCAGTGCTAATCATAGGGATTGTATGTTGGACCACAGAAGGTGGAACACCTTTCATATCATGGCAAAGGTTTGGCCTTATGGTCCTAGATTTAGCCAAGTGTTCAACACATATAGGACCAAGTGCACACTGTGCCACAAAACTTGGCCACCACTTCACTTGACAAAGTTTAGGCCACATGGTCAATCCTAAGTTTCCAATGTTCTTATTATGTCACCTTTTGCCTCGTGGAAAACCTAGGCTTGTTTTCACATACTCAGGCACTTCAAGCCATAATAAATTTTCATTACTCTTCGGCAACCCTTTTGTTCAAGTCTTTGAAAAAACGTTGCTTAAGGCCACCCTAAACCATTTTCATTTAGGGGTGTCTAAAACTAGCTTTTTGGCAATTCGAGAAGAAAATGGTCAAAGTTTTATACTTAGTTTTAACCACTTGACCAATTCAAATATTGGAAAGCAAGGTCTTGTAATACTTTTCTTTGGACATCACACATTAAAACTAGGTCCCTCACTTGTCCAAGCTATGCTTTAATACAATAAAGGGCTTTTGGTTTCAAGATGCACTACTTTCCCAACCTTGATTCCATTAAAGAATCTAGATCTACTTAGACATTTAATAGCAAGGTCCTGTAGCAGTTCACATTGAACATTTTCCATGGCAGCTAGCTCCACCACTTATCTAAGCTATGCTCTAATACAGTAAGGGGGTTTTGGTTTCAAGATCCACCACTTGTCCAAACTTGATTTGGGAAGCAAGGTCCTATAATAGTTTGCTTTGGACATTCACCATTACAACTAAGTCCACGACTTCTCCAAGCTATGTTCTAATACACTAAGGACGTTTTGGTTTGAAGGAGAACCACTTGTACGACTTTTTTTTTGGAAGTAAGGTCTTTACATAGTTCACCTTGGACCTTGGACATTGGATACTACAACTAAGCCCACCACTTGTCCAAGCTATCCTCTATATATAGCCAAAGGGTTTGGGTTTCAAGATTCACCACTTTTCCAACCTTTCTTCCATTAAAGAAAGGAGGGGCATTATAACTAGGTCCACCAATTGTCCAAGATATGCTCTGATATAGAAAGGGGATTTTGGTTTCAATAATCCACCACATGTTCAACCTTGCAAGACTCAAGGGATACTTGGACAGTGGAAAGCATAGTCCTATAGTAGTTGATAGGTGGCAGTGGGTATAACAACTAGGTCCAACCTATGCTCTCATATAGCAAAGAGGCTTTGGTTTCAAGGTCCACCACTTGTCCAACCTTGCTTCCATTAAAGAAATGAGGGGCTACGTAAACATTGGCAAGCAAGGTATAAAGGTCCTAAGGTATTTCACCTTGGATATTGGGCATTATAACTAGGTCCACCACTTGTCCAAGCTATGCTCTGATATAGAAAGGGGATTTTCGTTTCAAGGTCCACCACGTGTTCAGCCTTGCAAGACTCAAGGGATACTTGGACATTGGAAAGCATAGTCCTATAGTAGTTGATAGGTGGCAGTGGGTATTACAACTAAGTTCAACCTATGCTCTCATATAGCAAAGAGGCTTTGGTTTCAAGGTCCACCACTTGTCCAACCTTACTTCCATTAAATAAATGAGGGGCTACGTAAACATTGGCAAGCAAGGTAGCAAGGTCCTAAGGTATTTCACCTTGGATATTGGGCATTATAACTAGGTCCACCACTTGTCCAAGCTATGCTCTGATATAGAAAGGGGATTTTCGTTTCAAGGTCCACCATGTGTTCAACCTTGAAAGCCTCAAGGGATACTTGGACATTGGAAAGCATAGTCCTATAGTAGTTGATAGGTGGCAGTGGGTATTACAACTAGGTCCACCACTTGTCCAACCTATGCTCTAATATAGCAAGGATGCTTTGGTTTCAAGATCCACCATAATTTCCAACCTTGCTTCCATTAATATAGCAAGGAGGATTTGGTCTCAAGGTTCACCACTTGTCCAACCTATGCAAACCTTTTCCATGTTGTAGCATGATTTTTTGTTTGAAGAGTATTTTTCTATAACTATGGATTTAACAATGTAATCTTTTTCACTTACAGGATGGACTTTGAATCTGGGGATAAAGTACATATGATACTTGACAATGAAATTGTTGGTATTGGCTGTGTGTAGAACAGATCCAGATTCCACTTGTGGTGGTACAAAGATAGGGCAAGGAAATGTCTCCATACTAGTGGAGGAATGCTTGAAGGATGTGGTCCTACCTTTTCCTACAATGGATACTTCATCTCTCCAAGGCTCATTATGGAGTGTTGTTCGATGGTCAAAGCTTCTTTTGCAATCTTTTGTATTAAATGGGAACTTAATTGATCCACAGGAAAGCTACAATGGTGATGAAGAACATGATCATTCTGATCCTCTAGTTACATATGCAATACCTATGACAAGCCCAGAATTTGAAGCAATGATTCGAGAGTCTTGGAGAAATCAGAGGGTCCTTTTAAAAGATGACACAATGATGCAAACCATGAATGAAGGGACCATCTTATATGTATTTCCACATGATTATGTCAACTTTTAGGAACTTGGTCCTGATTGTGTGGGTGTGGGTATTGAAAGAGAAAATGCAAGCATTGATGATGTGGTTGAAGTGGGTAGCATCACTTTGCTAAAGTGGCCCATCAAGCAGACAACAATGTTGAATGGGAGCCCATTACAACGATTTGTTCCTATTGATGGCATGCATGCTACATATGAGGATGTATCCAATGATGACAATGTTGGAAAAAAAATTGATGGGAGTAATGTTGTCCAGCTGTCAAGGAAGATGAGACGATAGACTTTCATGAACAGGACTCAAAAATCAAAAGCAGCACCAGCTTCGACTTTTTACCTTTCAAACAAATCAATTCAAAGGGTATCATGCATTGATTGTTGTGCACAAAAATGTTTCCAGTTTGCAGATCGTGATATGGTGACAAGGTTACGACAACAGTTTTGGGGAGAGTCTCAAAAATCATGCACTAATTATGTTTATGATGTTCTTTCTATATGTTATCAGAAAGATGAGAAGTCACGATACCAATTCAAGCTAAATGGCTCTATTGTTTGTTGTAGAGCATGGTATGAGCTACATGGAATACCAAAGACATCATTTTATCGATACAAGGAGAACTTTGAAAATGGTGTGCGCCAATATGTACATGGGAACACATGTACATTGAGAAGGGCACTTCAACATACTAGTTTAGCAAGAGCACTACTAAATGAGTTTGTGGAAAACAACTCTGAGAAGATGCCACATAGAAGTAGAACACTGCTAGATGGCTCAAGAGAGACTCAATTGGTGATTCCATCAACATACAAACAAGTGGATATTTTATGTGAAATCAACACGACACTTGACCAAATGGGCTATGAGAAAAAGCTATCCCAATCTTCTTTTGGTAGAATTTGGAACAAAGAGTACCCACATGTCACTTTAACAAAGACGAGTGAGTTCTCTAAGTGCAATATTTGTAGCTCAATCAAGGCAAGGTTAGAAGCTAAACCTTCTCTTGAAGAGAGAGCTCTTCTCTTGAGGGAGAGAGAAGTTCACATGGCACAACAAAAGAGTTGCAGAAGCCTATATTATGCATGGCGCACGTATTCAGAAACTCAACCACAAAAATATGTATGCATAATCCATGATAAGATGGATCAAAAGAAAACTGCCATTCCTAGATTACGCATTATTCCCAAGGGTGTGGATTCAGGATATAATCTGCAGGTGGCATTGATTGGCATGATCACTCATGGACATGGAGAATGTCATTACGGACACTTTGTCTTGAATGGTTTGTGGCCAGCTGATCCAAATCTTGCAATTGGCTCAATTGCTAATTGTTTACATAACCTAGAGAGGATAGATAAGAATCCTCTTGGTGATCTAGTAACAAATGGACTTCCAAGGAGCAATATTTCACTACTACATGCTTTGAACTCAAGGGATGCTTTGGACTACCATAACTTGAGTGATGGAAAAGAGCCCATTGTGCAGTCGTCAGAAATTGTAGATGAGGAATTGGGGTCAACATTTCGCAGATTTCCAGAGAACTTGTTGCTACAATTGGATAATTGTGTAGGGGAAAACAAAAATCGATACTTATTTGCCTATTTGTCAATGCTTGTTGCAAGGGGTGTTTTCAAAACCATCCAGCTGGGATTTTTAATGGTTGGGCATACACATGAGGACATAGACGCCATGTTTAGTAGGTTTTCAGAGAAGCTGAGAGTTACACAAACCTATACTTTGCCACATTTGATGGATACATTACGAAACAGCTCATCTTCATCTCCAGCTCCATTTTTTCTCACAAAGATCCCCGATTTCAAGCAATATTGTGATGGACAAGACATACTTGTTGGACATTCCAAACAGCTTCAGTTCAGGTTCTTTATGTAGGATGAGACACCAATGATGCAATATAAGGCACATGTAGGTGTATCAAGTTGGAGTGGAAGTATTCGCCTTTGGAAAACAGACACAGAAGGCAAGCCAATGTTACCACATGGAGATCCACCTCTAGTACAAATGGCGGAGTATGTCAAGGCCCACGAAGAAGTCATTTTGGGGCTAAAGAACTATATAAAATTTTGGAAAAATTTAGGGAATGGTTCAAGTATTCCGCGATATTATAGACCCGTGATAGATTATTGGAGTAAGGTAATTGAAGAGATTGGAAAAGCAATCATATCAGAGGGAGTCTTGTATGAAATGTTTTGGCCAAAAACTCAAGAATATTCTCACCTACAAAGCACTACAATGAATTCGCAACAAGGAGCAAAAAGATTCCTAGGCCTTGAAGAGTTGAACGATCATTTTTGTGGGTCTCAACGAGATAGGCCAAGGGAAGAGTTTGACCCTATGCCTGATGTGCACCAAGGTGACTTTCTTTTGCTTGTTCCGAGTGACACAGAAATCTATCCAGTGTGGCTTGCAATGGCTTTATCTGACATTGATAATGAGCCTACATCACCAAACTACAGAAAACTCTTGATTCAATATTGGGCACCTTGCGCGAGAAAAAGTGGGATGACAGATACTCAAGCTTACAGCAATTGTTGGAAGGGTTATTGGGCTGTCAACTATAAGGACCCACAAGTGTGGGAAACTGTAGATGCAATTGTTTGGTCCTGGAGACCCAACAAAGAAGGACCATTTTCTAGAATAAAGATTCCAGAAAGGCATGCTCTAAAAGCCAAAGAAGGCCTCACTCGTGCACATCAACCACACTTGGATCAAAGTTCAGATATGGTATCAAATGTGGAGTAGAATTATGTGGAGCTTCTATTGTGACTATACTAGTCAGTTTGTAAACAAAATCTTTTTTGTATCTTCCTTTGTTTTATGTAATTTATAGTTATTATTCAAATCCATGTGTTGAACATCCTCTTGACTTTTGGTGTTTATCAACACCACAATCCTATGAGATTTTCACTTTATTTACTAACCACACACCTCAATTTTTCCCACTTTAAGTGGAAAATTCCCAAATTACATGAATTTAGTCGATTTGGAGATTCCCATAATGTGAGATTTTTACCAAAATACCTAATATGGTCTTACATTAGGAAAATTTTGAACTCATTTCATCAAAGTTGTACAAAAGAAAGCAACCCGGTAGACCCCTCTAAATATTGCTTAGAACCCCATGATATGACCTATTATTGGAAAGTTCTTGAAAAATGGATTCTAAAGAACCTTGAGGTCCGAAAATTTTGGATGACTTCTATGAAAGTTATGCCATTTTTTTTCAATCAGCCAGGTTTTGTTACCGTTACAGTAATCTAAAATCACCTTTTTCTAGATCTACATGAAGGCAATGTCCGATACATGCATGCTATATATCAATAGATAGCATTTGAAGAGTAGATTCTAAATATCCAACCTCCGACAAGTTTGGATCTTATTTGCAAAAAATTTACTGATCCCCACTTTTTGAAAGCTATGCCACATCAACAATTCTTACAAGGCCCATTTTTTAGTCCAAACTTTTCCTAATGGTTGAAGACCACATTCATATCTCCATGGGATTGTTTCGCTTACCGTAGGATGCCGTTTGGATTGGTGAATGCATATGCCACCTTCCAAGATTGGATGAATAGGGTATTTGGTCTCGATACCTAGGCCGATTTATCAAGGTCTTCATGGATGATATAGGCTGTTACAGTTCAAGATTAGAGCACCTACCAAAGTTGCAATTATGCTTTCAAAGGCTTGATGAAGAAGGAGGTCAGCTGAACCCCGAGAAGTGCGCACAACCTCAAGCGTAGTTGTTGGGTCATGTTGTGTCACAAAATGGAATTGAGACTGATCCCGAGAAGGTGAAAGTTTTGGTGTTGATGGAGCGACCCTCAAATTCTCAAGATTTGGCTTTGTTTGTTCATAATCTAAAGTATCTATCACGTTTCTTTTGGATGTTGTTGCAATATATACATCCTCTTCAAAAGAGAGCTCAACAGGTGAATGGTTATGATTGGAATGGGGAAGCTCAGGAAGCTTTTGATAGGGTCAAGGAAATTTTGTGTCAGTTACCAGCAGTGTGTCCTCCCAATTGAGAGGACGACTTCTATGTCTCTATGACGGTGGGCATAGTTGCTATTGGAGCGGTTTTACTGCAAAAGGTAGGGAGAAGCTACAAGACAATATACTTCGAAAGTAGGGTGATTAGCCCAGGAGAGGCTACCTACACCGAGGCAGAGCAATGGGTGATGGCTTTGGTCTTCTCTTGCAGGAAGTTCAAGGTGCATTTAATTGTGTGCAAGTTTTTTGTGTTGACAGCAAATAATCTATTGCCAGAGGTAGTGCTACATTTGAAGCCAGGAAGAAGGATTATGAAGTGGGTGTTAGAGCTACAAGAGTTTAAGTTCAAGTTCAAGGTAGATCACACGAGTCGGTCTCACTCGGCAGACATTCTTGTCAGCAAAGAAGTCGATTTTCCGGCCTATCCAAGAGTGGTGAGAGATGAAGCTAAGGAGGAGCCTGATTTGGAGGATGCTTTTACAATGTGATTCGACAAAGCGTATCGAAGGGTAGTACATAAAGCAAGAGGAGGTGTGGTGATACACGACCCACACGGCAAATCTATATTTTCAAAGGCGTGATCTGGAGGCTGTCCACACCAATAACGAGGCGGAGTATCTCACTCTGCATGTGGGTTCAAAGCAGTGTATAGAGTTTGGCATTTCGAGGTTGGTGGTGAAAGGAGATGCATTGCTAGTCATCAAGCAACTGCTAGGCCAATGGTAGGTAAAGCGAGATTCTTTGAAGCATTGGTTCTTTTCCATCAAGAAGTTGCTAAAGTCTTTTGAATAAGTCCAATTCAAGCATGTGAGAAGAGAGCAGAACCAAGAGGCGGATTAGTTAGCAAGAAACAGCAGGTGCATGTTGCAGGTTTATATGTGGCCCTAGCCACTTATGCAGGTAGAGACTCTAAAAGAGATTGAAGGGTTTTTGAGTACAGGGTAGTTTTCAAAGAGTTTGTCCAAGTAGCAAAAGAGAAGAGTGGTGTAGAAGGCCCGCAAATTCACACTGGTAGGTGAGGATCTCATGAACTATGGACGTGACAGTGTGCTAAGAAGTGTGTTGTACAAAGAAGAGATAGGTATGGCATTGGAGCAATGCCACGAAGAAAGTGGACATCAGGGCAAAGACCAGGTTCTATTTCAAGTGCTTAGAGCAAGCTTTTGGTGGCCTTCCATGGTGAAGGACGTGCATTATTGGTGCAAGACGTGCCAGGAGTGTCACACTATAGTTGAAATACGACTGATAGCGGAGTCACAAGGTGCCATCATTGCACCAAGTGCTTTCAAGAAGTGGGGTTTGTATGCCATAGGTCCCCTCCCAAAGTCTACAAGCAATAAGAAGTATGTGGTGGTAGCCATTGACTACCTAACCAGGTGGGTCGAGGCCAAAGTTGTGAAGGAAGTAAATGCTAATGTGGTGGCTCAGTTTATGTTCGATAACATCTATTGCTGTTTTGGTTTTCCATGGGTGTTAGTTTCTGATAGGGGTCAAGGGTTTATATGAAAGCTCATGAGTGCATTAGTGGAAAAGCTAAAGATTCAGCATTGGTTTTCCTCATCCTATCACCCCCAATGCAATGGTTTAGTCACGAATGCTAATGGACAAATCATCAAAATGTTAACAAAGTACGTGTATAAGCAGGAGACTGAATGGGAAACAAATCTAGAAAAGTGTCTGTGGGCATATAGAATGTCTTATAAGGTAGCTACAAATTTCACTCCATTCAAGCTAGTCTCTGGTAAGGAGGCTGTGTTGCCGGTGCATGCACATCTACGTGCTTTAAAGGGTATGTGGTGTGTCAATGCAACTCAACAAGTAATTCTACAGGATTGGATAGCCAATTTGGAGGCTTTGCAAATGGATAGAGAGGCAGCGGCCAACTACTATGTGAAGCAGAGAGAGAAGCGGGTTGCCAAGTTCAATCAGAACCTACTAGACAAGAGGATAGAGGAAGGAGACCTGGTCATGAAGTACAAAAGCTACCTGGATTTCACATTCCAAAAGAAGCTCAAGAAGAAGTGGACAGGTCCGTATAAAGTGCAAAAGGCCTTTTCAAATGGGACCTATCAGCTGGTAAGAGCAAATGGCAAGCTTCTTAGGAACAAGGTGAATGGTGTGCGGCTCAAGTTATATTTTGAGAAGGATCTAGTGCTCGATGTGCATCAGATTGTGGTCAAGGGGGGTGGGCAACCCACTTAAAGAATGTGGTGTGCGAGAGAAGATGAAACTTTTGTACATAGCCTATACATAGAGTTACAATTTTTGTGAGTGCTTTCAATTGTCAGTTTGGTGTACCAATTTTAGAGTTCTGTACATATGCTTTTGGTCGAACATCAATGTTCAATGAGGCGGCGGGCCAATGATGGTGCAGTCAAAGTCGGTCGGAGCTGGAAAATGGTCTATGCCAAGCAAAGGCGACAGGCAGGTGCAGTGCAAAAGGCTAGAGCAGGTACCAAGGTTCTGGGGAGCCAAAGGGAACCGGGAATGTATGCTCAAGGACGCTTTTTAGGCTAAGAAAGCTCCAAGTTGGCTCAATTGGGATGGCCGATAAAGGTGTACAAAGTGATGAGTCAGTGCTCTGAAATGTAGTGCTCAATGTGTTCTAGATGCCGGTCTAGACGGCTCGTCAAATGGAGGCCCAGTACTCAAAATATTGTAGTTGAAAGTTAGAAGGTTTAGCAGATTCCGGACGGGCAAGGCAGTTGGGGATAGGTGGCTCAAGCTGATGTTAGTGGATGCATGTGTAAAGCTCATATTATGGAGCGTGCCTATTTTCTCGGATTGCCAATCGGAGTTCACGATGGCAAGTTATGGCTATTTGATGATTTTCCGGGGGCCAGGTTTGAGCCCACTTGACCGCATTGGAGGATGTGTCATCTGGCATCTTTTTGGCCTTGCTAAGATTCTTGGTGATAATGTGCATCATCTGGAGCTAGCACAAATCGACGACACGTCAATCGGATACTCGATCAACAGGATACAGCAGGACGAAGTCGGGAGCTAATGTCGAGGAAGGAGTTGGCAGGTGTTTTCTACCTTTTTTGCGGCCTCGAATCGCGGACCCGGGGAATTTGGAGTGCGATGAGTGCAAGGGAGTTCACAAACAAGAACAGGTTCCATTGACCGGGCTTTGTGGCTTGGCAGTCTGACATTGGAACAATACATGGGTGCATGGGGAAAGATGGAGGTTTTTTTATACCCTTCTGGGGGGTTTTTTGTGAGCTCGAGGGGCCATGGGGCCAAGATTGCCACGTGGACGGGATTGTCCCGCATGTGATGAGACAGGGCTCTAGGCCTCATGATATAAGGGCCACGAGTGGGCGCCCATAGAAGGTATCGAAGAGGACGAAGGGGCTTGACGGTCCGTCGGCTATGGACTTTGGTGATGAGTCCGTTTGTGGCTCTGCGCGGCGACGCACGAGGCAGTTTTGGCTGGCTAGGAACGGAGCCAGGGACCTGCACCCGTGTGAGGAGGAAGGGTAGGTGACCAGAGGTTCTTATTGGGCGGATGTAGCTTGATGACATGGCAATTCTTTAAGGCCTTGTGCCCATGCCTCAAGAGAAACTTGACAAGTGTCCCTTTTGCTTTCTTTGTACCATGCATGCCTTGTGTGAGTGTGTGGGCGTTCTCTCTTATCCCCCCTCATGTAGGGCTCGCCCCCTCCTTGTAGGGATTGAATCTTTGACTTTTTGACACCTCAACCCCTCATGCATAGGCCCAATTCCCACCACAAGCTTGGCTCATAAGCACTTTAAGCTTGGGCTGGGTTCTCACCTCAAGTGCAACCCTACCATCTCAAGCATGTCAAGCACCTCAAGCATCTCAATAATTAAGCACCTCAAGCATCTCAAGGACCTCAATCATCAAGCACCTCAAGCACCTTAGTCATCAAGCATGACAAGCAAGACAAGCACCTCGAGCTGGGTCGGGTTCCCGCACCTCAAGCTCAGCCCTAGCTTACCTAAGGTCAAAGGACTTTTACACACATTATTGGAGGTCTTCAATGAAGCTTACCCTAAGGTCTTATGCTCCATTTGTTAGCCTTTCTCTTTGATAGACCATCTCTCATCTGGGCCCCTTTACCATTGGCCCCGTGTTGAGATAGATCTATATGCACATGTCTATATCTTAACACTTGTTCCCGTTTATTCTCCCACATTAAGTGATCAATTTAATATGAGAAAATCATTTGGGTTGGTTAGATATTAGATATTAGATTTTATGACAAAGGATAATTTCCAAAGTTGAAGCCCCCCTTATAAAAGTCAAATTCTAGTCAAATTAGGGGCTTTTTTGTGTCGTTTGAAGCCTGCATAGTGGAGTTCTCTGACAGACCTATCCCTTTGTACTTTTTTCTAGAAAATGGCCATGGAGATGGCAGTGCAAACCTTTGTACATGCCTTTTGAAGTGCAATCAAGCCACTGTTGTCCCGTCTTGATGTTGTTTCCTCTTCCTCCCTTCTCTTTCTCCTGCTTTCATGTTTCCCCTCGGTGCCGGCAGTGCGGATGTGTGTGCCCCCCGGACCGACGGTGTTTTGTGTGAGAGAGTTAGACTGAGCAGCTATGTGCGTGTGTAAGGGTGGAGACATATCATGGCAGTAGGTGTGCTTTGTGTGGCGGATTTGTGGAGTGTGTGAACTGTGGAAATTGAGCAGGCGGTGGTCTGCTAGTGTAAAGTGTGTTTTATAAGGTGTTTTTTGAGAGGATAGGGGTGTTGTGGATACCCTGAGCTATAGAGAGGCCCTTGTGTTTGTGTTGGGTGTGTTCCCCCATTTCCCCTGGCCATTTTCAAGAAAAATGTACAAAGGGATAGGTCTGTCAGAGAACTCGACTTTGCAGGCTTCAAACGGCACAAAAAAGGCCCTAATTTGATTAGAAATTGACTTTTATAGGGGGGGGGCTTTAACTTTGGAAATTATCCTTTCTTTGGCCCGTCTGGCATCTTATTTTAGCATCTTTGGAGAGGGGGGAACCGCCTTGCTTCATCTGCTCTCTCTTGATTTTCTTGCACTTGGAGGGGGGGCATTAACGATGTTGCTATTGCCTCCTAGGCTTTTTATTTTTTTATTTCTTTTCTTTATTTTTTACCACTTTAGAAGGCTTATTTTGCAATGCTTCTTTGGCCTAACTTTGACCCTCTTTGTCCGACTCCCTCGAACCTTCTCTCTTTCTATTTCTTTTTCCTCTTTCATTTTTGGTCCGGCCTTGAAATGGCCCCCTTGGTCTCTTACACTGGGCGGCCCTCGGACTCTTTCTCTCTCTCTCTCTCTCTCTCTCTCTCTCTCTCTCTCTCTCTCTCTCTCTCTCTCTCTCTCTCTCTCTCTCTCTCTCTCTCTCTCTCTCTTCATCGGTTGCGGGAGTGGCCTCTTTGTCGGCTTTGGGATTCTCTCTCCCTCTTTGGCTCATTCTATTGTAGGACCCTCCCCTTGCTGAGCAATAGCAATGTCGCTATTAGGGGGGGGTGACTCATCTCCTAAAAATGGGGGGCCCCTTGAGGCGCGGGCACAAGGCCTCACACAACTACCACATCATCAGGCTACGGCCACCCAGTAAGAACTACCGGTCACCTACCCTTCCTCCTCAGGTGGGCGCGCGCCCCTGGCGCCGTCCCTCACCGGCCAAAAGTTCCTCGCGTGCCGCCGTGCAGAGCCGCAAACAGACTCATCACCAAACTCCATAGCCCGCAGAGCATCAAGCCCCTTTGTCCTCTTCGATACCTTCTATGGGCGCCCACTCGTGGCCCTTATACCATGAGGCCTAGGGCCCTGTCATCGCATGTGGGACAATTCCATCCACGTGGAAATCATTGGCCCCTTGCGCTCACAAAAAACCCCCCAAAAGGGTATAAAAAAAACCTCCATCTTGGGCCTTCTTTCCCCATGCACCCATGTACTGCTCCAATGTCAGACTGCCAAGCCGTAAAGCCCGGCCGATGGAGCCTGTTCTTGACTTTGAATTCCCCTACACTCACCGCACTTCGAATTCCCCGGGTCCGCAATTCGAGGCCGCAAAAAAGGTAAAAAACACCTACCAACTCCTTCCTCGACATTAGCTCCCAACTTCGTCCTGCTGTATCTTGTTGACCGAGTATCCGATTGATGTGTCATCAATTTGTGCTAGCTCCACATGATGCACATTATCACCGAGAACCTTAGCAAGGCCAAAAAGATGCCAGATGGCACATCCTCCAATGCGGTCAGGTGGGCTCAAACCTGGCCCCCCGAAAAACATCAAATAGCCATAACTTGCCATCCTGAGCTCCGATTGGCAATCCGAGAAAACAGGCACGCTCCATAATTTGAGCTACATGCATCCACTAACATCAGCCTGGGCCACCTGTCCCCAGCTACCATGCCCGTTGGGGATCTCCTAAACCTTTTAACTTTGAACTGCAATATCTTGAGCACCGGGCCTCCATTTGATGAGCCATCTAGACCGGCATCTAGAACACATTGAGCACTACATTTCAGAACACTGACTCAACACTTTGTACACCTTTATTGGCCATCCCAATTGAGCCAGCTTGGAGCTTTTTAAGCCTAAAAATCTACCTTGAGCATACATTCCCGCTTCCCTTTGGCTGCCCAGGACCTTGGTACCTGCCCTAGCCTTCTACATTGCACCTGCCTGCCGCCTTTTCTTGGCATAGACCATTTTCCAGCTCGGACTGACTTTGGTTGCACCAACCTACAAAGCAAAAAAACAACAACAATTGTGCCAGCATAAGTCAAAACAATTTTTGCGGCATCTACCAGTTCTAGAGAGGACATGCTAAAGCGCATGAACAATATGATGATCAACATGCAAAGGATGCCATTGAGGGGGCCAACATAGGGACCAAATCAAGGACAACCACAAAAATAATTAAAATGGTGCGCCATTGAAGGAAAATGGAAAAATCACAAGACAAACAAGTGCTACTGCAAGCCTAAATACACATGTATTGCTACCCACCAAATGTGGCACCCATGCAAAGATCACCAATGAATATAGAGAGACCATAGCCAGTAGTATATCAACAACCACCACTCCCTAGGAATAATGTTGTACCGGTCAAGTATATGCTACCCGAGGGATGGATGGATGAGCAATCTCTAGTACCTGTTACTCCATACCCTGAAACAAGCTTTGTAACAATAGGAATAGAAGAAGAGTGCTATAGCCAACCTGCTCCAGTCCCTACAGAGCCTATGTTTCATGAACCTACTGAAACAACACCTATTAACTTTATTGCAAATCAGGGGGCAAGACCACCAATGGTCAAGACAATGTGTTAGTAGCGGCTAACACAGGCCACACAGAATATGCATCAAGCGGGAGATATGCTATGGATGTCATAATATTTCCAACACACTTTGTATAAGTCTTGGGCTCACTTAGAATTCCAAAGTTGTATGAGCTAGTTAGAGGGATCAAGCTTAAACCCATAGTAGAAGGGATTATGGTGAAAGCCTTCAAAAGGAAGCCTTTATGCAAGGAGGCTTCATTCTTGAGTATCCACTCTTGAGGATCCACTTTTGAGAGCTCTCTGTCTCTTGAGTGTTCACTCTATGGCGTAGCCTTGAGCTTAATGTCTATGCTTGAGAGGCTAGTGCTAACCATTGTAATTAGAGTAAGCTCTTCTTAATCAATCTAATTCCTATTTTCTCATTAGTCTTATCTTCTTTACATTTCATTATGCCATGGAGTAGTATTACACTCTCATTAATCTAGATTTGAGAGAGGTATGTACTTCTTGCTATTAACCACTCCTATTCTTCCACAAGCATTCGATTTGTGATATTTAGCATCAGTAATTAGGTTGATTAAGTTTGGTCTTAATCTTGTAGTTAGTGTGTGTGCCCTATTGTTTGCTTGTCTGTAGACAGGTTTTATGAAACTCTAGAACCATTCACCTCGTGTGTGTAGCTATTAATGAAGTGTTGTGATTGACATGTGGTAATTAGTGTGTGATTATCATTAGTGTGCTTGGGGTTTCTAGTCTATGGTAATTCAGACTTTGGTGGACTTGATGTGCGTAGGAGTTGTTAGATTAGTGATTAGAGAATAATTAGAGTTAGTCTTGACATGGCTAATCTCTACTTGCATTGGAGAGGTGATCTCTTGAATCCTATTCATCCGATGTTCGTGCTTCCATACCCTAGCCGGGTTGCCGATCCACGGATTTGATAATTTTGTGTGGGTTGCGATTAGGTCGTGCTACAATGCCTCCCAACATTGCACCAAATCAAAATTGGTTGGATCAGTACTAGTCGATTGAATCTATGAACCAATCAATGCAGCTCTGGAGGCTTTCCAAGCTGGGTTGAAAGCAGGTCAAACTTTGAAGAATCATTGGAAAAATTATCCAGTACCAAATACAGAAGCAGCCAGATTAAAAGCTTACAAAAATCTTGTGCAGATCACACAAACCATGATGGAAAAGCAAAATCCACAACAGGAGGTTGCAAAAAAATCGGCTGAAAATGAGTCTGAAAACATGAAGGAAAGAGTTCAAGAAAAGGACGAGTTGGGGAACATGGCAAATGATAAAGCATCATAACCTAAACTATAAATTCTTGATAGTGAGGAAGGATGCCCGACGTGGTGCTGATAGTTAAAGGAGACTGGCAAAACTACCTATGGAATGGTTAGAGAAGCAAAAGATGGGAGTATAACCTTGAAATAGCTCCAATTGACAAAGTTCAATTTGAGAAATTCCAGATGGAACTGGACAAACAATCATTATATGGAGATTGGGGATCCAAGCAGTCAAGCTCTTTGAAAGTTGTAACTTTGCGGATGCTACCATCCTACTTAGGAGGGAATGAAGAGAAATCAATGGTCTTCAAAACAACCAAACTAGAAAGGCCAAGACAAACCTTGGGTGCGGCTAAGGCTACAATCCATTATGTCAACACCAGTTCAATGCACAATCACCTTGGGAGAACTACTGAGATTAAAACCACAGTTGTGGAGAGATATACAGACCACCATGGAGAAAATGGGGCTAAAAGAATCATCTCATATGGACTTGGAAAAATTGCAAAATAAGGACATACATATTAAAAAATTTAGGTCATTACCTATAAACAAAGTAGGGGACTAGTGGGAAGGGAATGAAGGAAACACTACCCTTCCAGTAACAGTACAATGATATAACTCCCATGGCTATTTTAGACATTGGTGCAGGAATCTCCATAAAGCTATTTGGGAAGCTTGGGGAAAACCTGCGATCAGGCAAACAAGAATGAAATTGCAATTGGCAGATGGACACACAGAGAAACCAATGGGCTTCCTTCAAAATGTGATAGTCACTTCCTACGGATTGACTACCAACACACTTTTGTCATTGTAGGTTTTGGAAAGAAACTCAACTATGAAATCATCTTGGGAAGACCATTTATGAGATAAATACAACTAGTTCAAGACTAGGGCAAGGATTATCTCTACCTGAAACAACTAGGGGCAATCACCCAAGTATATTGAAAGATCATTCCTACATGGATGTCTTGAAGACACCAATACAAGAATTAGACTTTGAGACTTTTGCAGAGACTAAACTACCGTCAAGGATACATAAAGACACCCCAATTTGGATGTGTGGGGCTTCTCAATCGGGGAGTTTGCAAAGGGAAGACTACAATCTAGACAAAGAGGTGAATAACATGGAATATATACCAAAACCATTCCCTGAACATTTGTTTGAACCCTTTGAACGGACTCAGATCCTGGCCACAATGGATGTATGTGTAAATGAATCAACACCTGCACAATTCTGTGATGTAGAAGGCTATGACATAATCCCTATCCAAATGATATTCATTGAGATGATTGAGGAGCAACAGGTCTTTTTGGATCACTAATATGATGCCACGGACAAATTGAAAGAAGAGACAATTACAAGTGAAGAATAGGACTTCAAAAAAGAGCATGTAAGGGCCAAAATTCTACTCCGAGGAGGGGAAGAAAGATTTCTTGAGTTTCCAAACCAACATCGGAGACGTCAACAAAGATATTTGTTGAGCCAGCAGAGGATCACACCCACATTTTTGCTCACACCCATCATTTTGTAACCATTGATTGTAATAAATGTCTTTCCGACATTAATTTTGATTTGAGCAATTCATTAAGTAACGGGACTCAATTGAGTTTCCAGCCTGTAATCCCGACGTAATTTCACCTGCTGATGTAGATAATTAGAGATGTTCTCACCTCCAAGGCTGAGGTATATAAGCCAAAGTTTTGTAACCTAAGGGGATTCAGATTATTAATCAAAGTGAGTTTTTGAGCGCCGTGACTGTGTCTGAGAGAGAGAGAGAGAGAGAGAGAGAGAGAGAGTCTTATCTACTTGCTACGCGAGCTACGGAGCCGCCATTGGAGAAGCGACACCGCCATTGTGTTAGCAACGTCGAGAGCTACGCACTGATACCAAGAGTGCGCGTTATCGGCTTCTATGTGTGGTAAGTTCCTACGAGTTTCGGTGTGAGTTTTCTTCCAACTCGTGTGTCGGAATAGAGCGTGCAGCATATCTATAGAACCACAACGAGTAGATCTACACATTAGTACCATCGGGGTCACGTTTCGGTCACCTGTATTTTTCGGCCTGTCTTCATACGCGTTTACCGCACGGAGTGGTTATAGGTTGATTTTGCAGTTCAAGTCTTTAGGGTGCTGTTCTTACCTAGTGTATAGACTTCCCCTTGAGTTTGAGATCGATTCAATGATTCTAGATCCTGTTTCGTATAGCATTCGTTCGTAGTACGGATTTCAGTCACTTGCGTATTTTAGAACTTAGATTTGATTTCCTTAGTAGTGATTGTCATTAGAAGGTTGAGTAGGTGATTTGACACCCACCTAGTTGTTTCCATGCGCCTGCGGGTCAAGCTTCGTCCTCGTCTGACAAATTCTGTTGTTGGTTGAGTTCTCGCTATTTAGCTTCCGCTAGCGGCGTAACCGCCTTAACATTTGGCGCCGCTGCCGGGGACGAGAGCCCTAAGTAGGTGACCTTAGACTAATCCTACGAGGTGAGTCGTATAAACTACTTTGTATACTTTAGTTAGAAAAGATCTAGGAGTGGTGGACTCCGAAGATCTCGAGAGATACTAGGAAGTGGGGTATTCCTAGGTCTTCCGCGTTGACAGTATTTTTAGTCTAGCTTAGATTAGATTGTTTTTTGATGGTGTTTAAGTGGTTGTTGACATAAAAAGCATTTGCTACCCCTTGTGTGGTAGTAAATCTCTTTATATTTTCAATTGCAAAAAATCCATTTTATGATTAGAAGTAGCTTAGGTAGGGCCTGATTTGATCCTGATCTAGAGCTATCGATTGGTGTTCTATTTGCTTGATGTGTTTGATTGCATGTTAGATCACTGAAAAAGTCTCTTTGGTAGTGAAATATGCAATAAACAAAGTTCAGAAAAAAAATTTGTGTAACTGATTATTGTTGAGCACTTAAAAGAGCTATTGGAAGAGTTCTGTGCTGAAAACCTGGAAATCTGCAACTTTAGACATCATACGCGTATGATGTCTTAGGACCTAAACAGAGACTAAAATTGAAAATTTGACATTGCCAGAGTGTTTAGAAGGGGGGTTTTACCCTAAGATCAACTTAAAACAAGAGCATTAACACTCAAAGAAACCCAAAAAAGACAAGTCGGAGTCCAAGAAACGCAAAGAATAGGAAATTTTGGATTCAGATCTTATTTTTACATTCAAACCTGACAAAAACACTTGAAACTCAATTATAAACATTGGAGAAGGCTTAAAACCAAAAATAGTCAAAATCTGGGACAAAAGACATCATACGCGTATAATGTCTTTTGGAACTTCCACTGCTTATTTTTGAAATCTGACCTGACAAGAGTGTTACAATCACTGTTAGAGGCATAAATATCAAGTTTGGACCCAAATTGATGAAAAAGACATCATACGCGTATGATGTCTTTGACCTAATTTTGGACATATTTTGATACTTTGCTAACCCAGATCCATTGTAATAGCTGTCTAGAGGTTATATTTCAAGTTTCATCCCATTTGGATCACAATTGACCCAGAAAACAAGTCAAAAGCAGAAAATTGCCAAGAAAAGCCTGAACTAGCCATAACTTGCTCAAACAGAGTTCAAACTGAATTTTGTGAGTGGACAAAGCATAAAGGGGCCACTGAGAGTGAGCATAACCAAAATAGTCAAAATCTATGAAAAAAGACATCATACGCGTATAATGTCTTTTTCAGCATAACTGCAACAAAATTCTCACTTGATGAAACAGAAGTTTTCCGACTGACAAGATTAAACAATTGATCAAGTATCAATCAGTTTGGATCAATTCTGACCACAAAAACTTGGGGAAAACAAATTGCCGAGACGGAAAAGTTACAGTCCTTTAGGGGAATTGATGAATTTGAGATCGGGCAGGAGTCTCCGGAATAATCAACCAAAACAAGGGGAACCAGCAAGTGCCATATCAACCGAGGGAAGTGTAAACCAAAGTTGGGTGCAACCATTAGAGCCGATCTTTGAAGGAAGTGTTTCTGATACTTCTTCGGAGAGGTCTTACGAGATTTTCACCGAAAACTTGGAACACTTGAACCTGAACAACAGAGAAAATATGGCAGCAGGATCATCAAACCCTTCCGCCACCATGAAGCTATTGTTCATAAAATACCAGTACGACAATGAGCAAGGTGCCAAGATCTACAAAGATGGAATGGACCGCTATTGTGTAAAGATAGAAGATAGACCTAGTGAGTTCAAGGACTTAGTGCCTGTGAGCTATAGCGGAGATAGATATCTAGATGACGAAGGTACCATGTACTTGGTAGTCATAAACCCTAACATTGTGGACAAGTGGGGATTGATGGGCACCAAAGCCAAAATAGACGAAGAACTCGAGGAGAAAGCACCAATAATGAACCTCCCTAATGCGAGGTTAAGAAGAGAGAATGAAACTACAAGGATCAACACTGATAACATCTATGTGGGGCTGTACAAATATAATAATGGGGAGCAAGATCTCTATTATAGATGTGAAGAACCCTACACCGGAGAGTTGACAGACAAAAAAAGACTCTATGTCTTTACCTACACAGAGGGATCGGAAGTGAAAATTGCCGCTTACGATAAGTATGGCAGGCAATACTCAACAATGGGCAAGAAAGAATTAGAAGGATATACATACTTTGGGGGACCTCTACATCAGTATTATGTTACTTCTAGCTCACATAGACCAGCACCAACAACTGGAGTGCAAAACTCAATGACAACAGGAGGACAAAGAACTCAGGTCGCTGACTCTTTCAGTCAACCTTGGGACTCGAAGCTCGGACCAATGGGATCATTACATTCCAGAGAGTCAATGGAGACGAATCGAGGTAGTGCAGTTCCAATCCCCACCTATACCACGCCAGGTCCAAGGTTTGAAGCGGAACCATCACATTTACCTCCTAGTAGTAGATTCAGGGCGGGGAACCGACAAGGGTAACCCATGAAGTCCATGATGCTAGAGAAAGCTTTAGCCGGGACACAGGAGCAATGAGATTGGTAGCAGATCATAGACGTATGAGACCATCTCAAGTAGCCAAGTGTATGCCAAAGAAGTATGGTGGTTCAGGAGATCCGTATCCACATGTGTCACTCTTTAAGCAAGTCTTAAGAGCTGAGCAGATAACAGATTTCCATACACAATACGAGGGATTTGGTCTTACTCTAGAAGGTACCGCATTGACATGGTTTCAACCAATGAACATAGGGGGATTCCATGACATTGACCATTTGCTAAGAGAGTTTGCTGAGGAATTCTCAAAACGAGGGATTAAGCACAATACGGTCTCACAAATATATGCTTTTAAACAGAGAGAACACGAAAAGGTGAAGGAAGCTTCACTTCGCTTCAAACAATACATTGAGAGATGTCCAGTACGTGAACGACCACAAGATGACAGACTATCTGTTCTCTTTATTGAGGGACTGAGGAACGACACTCTCAAGAAGGACTTGCACTTGAAAGCTTGTACAAGTTTCGAGCAAGTAACGAGAGAGGCATTGTACTTAGTGGATAACTGTACGGTTTATGGAGAGGTGTCAGCGGATACAGATTTTGCATCCAGTAGCTCCTCCTCCGTAGCGAGCGAGACTACCACTAAAAAGAATGTTCAAACAACAACCATGCCAAATGTAGAGCAAATGATAGAAGATGCTCTAAAAAGGATGGCACCATACCAAAAACCATTGCCAAAAACACTGAAATGGTGTGCTATTGAACAAAAATGGACAAATCATCCAACAGAGGAGTGCTATTACAACAAAGGGTATGTAAGGGAGCGCCAGTATGCACCTCCTGCTCAATTAGCACCACCTCAGATACATCCAGTACCTCGATAGCCAACGGGAAATGTACCAGGACCTATGGGGATAGAAAGACCTCAACCGGTATTGGGACAACAACCACATTTACCAGGAGCAAGACCAGTGGGCATTAGATATGCACCAACCTTAGAGAATCAGGAAGAACAAGCCTTAGTGCCTGTTCAAGCTTATTACGAAGAATCAGGTGCACACATGTCTCCGACAGTGTATTACCCACCAGAAGAACCAAAACAACCAGAACCATGGGGCATGATGGGGAATGTTGGAATACCAACAATTACAAGTGCTTCTGATGAAGAGAGATACAATTTGGACGCAAGAACATTGATGTTCATAGCTCATGGAGGGTTAACAGGACAAAGACCATCCTATCCACAAAGGACGAATCAAATGGGACCAAGACCAGCACTAGGACCCTGTTACAAGTGTGGAGGTGACCATCTGATGAATGTTTGCCCACATACGGAAATCATTAGAATTAACGCTTATTGCACTGAGTGTGGGGTTACTCACTTCATTGAGGATTGCTTAAAGAATCCAAACAAAGTGCAAAAGACGACATTGAATATGCTAGAAACTATTCCTACCAGCAGTGGGTCTGAAAACGAAACTCTGATACCAACGCAAGTTGTTACTAGAGCTCAAACTAAGAAAACCACTAGAGAACCTGAGAATGGAAAGTTAGCGACTGAAATGGTTAGTCAAGGACCGCGGAGTCAGAAAAACACATGGAAAGCTAGAAAAGCACGCATGAAGTTGAGAAAAGAACGTGAAGACGCTATTCTAGCTGAGGAACTAAAGCGAACTAAAGATAGACTAGAAAAACTTGAGAGTCAAAACCGAAAACGAGAGATGAGCCCGGAAAGAACGAAACAAAAGAGTATCAAAGAAACAACGAGCTTAAGCTCAGGGGGATCAGTGCTAGTCGACACAGTACACGAACCATTGGATGCACTGATGAGAGCTTACGAAGGTAGGTTAAAGAACAACCAAACACAAGAACAGAGGTGGATGACATACCCAAACGCGGAATTGGAAAAGCAGAGACTTGAAATGTGCCAGAGAATGATCGAGACTGCACAAGCCTTATTAGAACCACCAAAAGAAACAATGAATTGTGGAAAGGAAAACCCAATTCAGCAAGAGACTATCGTTTCGCGGGTAGCTGAAAAGACTCCCAGTGCACAAAAGCCTGAAAAGACACAAAAGGATGATCGCATAGTATTGAACACAACCGATTAGGAGATAGAGAGTTTTCATCCAGTCATATAGAAGAGTTACGAAAGAGATGATGATTACAATGAATTTTGGAAACAAGTGAGAGAGGCAAACTTTGCAAACGAGCTAAGTTGCCAAGCTAATCAGACAAATTGGGAAAAGGACATCAGGAATCCTCCCATAGTGGAATTTGAGGCAGGATCTCAAGTGGACTTGGATCTGCAATCTTACTGGGGAGATGGGGGCTCTGTTAGAACAATGGAGAGCAAACCTCATTCACTGAAAACTTTACCTTCATACTTAGGAGAGTATGAAGCAAAATCCGAGATTAGAGCACTTCCCTCACGGAAAATCTCATCAGAAAAAGTCATGGACTCGCAAGGATTGATAGAGATTTTGTCAACACCAGTGACATGCACTATCACTCTAGCTGAGCTTTTGAGGCTAAGACCACATATGTGGACCACTGTAGGAAAATGCTTGGAGAAATTCGGGATAAAAGATCCAACATCAGATTGCAAGAGAGCATAGAGGAGCTGAGCAAGCCACAAAAGAACGCTAAGCCTGTACCCTTAAACAAGGTCGGAGAGTATTGCGAAGGTGAAGAGGGGAATACAACCTTACCAGTTGAATTCCAAGGAGTGAACACAATGGCAATACTAGACAGCGGAGCTGGGGTAGCCATTGCTACAAAAGAAATCTGGAAAAAATGGGGGAAACCAGCAATAAGGAAGACTAGGTTGAAACTCCAATTAGCAGATGGACACATGGAGAAACCTATGGGGTTATTAGAGAAAGTTGTAGTGACTTCTTGCGGCATTGAATACGAACATACTTTCGCTATTGTCGATTTTGGCAAGGAGAATAACTATGATATCATACTGGGAAGACCATTCATGAGACAGTTGAAAATGGTCCAGGATTGGGGCTACGATCACATATACCTGAGAAATATGGAAACCACTACACGTGTGAACCTGAAAGACCATAGCTACAAAGATGTGAACCGAACACCGGTAGAGGAGTTTGATTCAGCTACTTTGGCGGGATCCGAATTTCCAGCTTGGTTAGGTAAACCCAAGGAGTTATGGATGTGTGGAGCTTCGAAATGTGGAAGTCTGAAACGAGAAGAATGTGTTTTAGAAAGGGCTATCGAAGACGAAACTTATGTAGGAGAACCCTTTCCAGAGGACACGTTTGAACCATTAGAATGGACACACATTCTAGCAACCCTAGATGTTTGTGCAATTCCGGATGGTCCCACAACGAAATTTTGCGACAAGGACGGGTACGACGTGGTTCCGTATTTCATGTTGAGAACTGTACTCAAAAAAGAAACTGAAAAGAACGATACACTGGAAAAGGAAGATGAAGAAGAGGTGTTTCACGACATTCCCAATCATCCAGAGTGGGGAAATGAAGCAGACAACGAGTCAACGGACAATTCAAGCGGAAACGAAGAAACTATAATGGATGTCCGATTTTATGATTTTCCGAACCAAACTAAACAACGCCAGAAACACTATAGAGCAAAGAAAAAAACAAAAGGGGTTAGAACCAATCCGATGCCTAGAATAAGAGGAAAAAATCAATTCCTAATGCTAGTAAAGGCTGAAGATTGTGTTAAGGATAAGATTTCTGGAAGAATGAGAGGCAGAGATCAAAAGAGCTTACGAAAAGACAAAAGAGGCTCAAGAAATCAAGTTCAAAATAATGGAACGAAAACTGAAACAGAAAAATCAGAAAAGAACAAGCGCAACAGAGAACACACGGAGTCCAAGCTAGAACGTAGAAACAAGTACAGAGAGCTCAAGAAAACTCTGAAGGAAGTTTGGACGACAGAAATTGAGAGTGGAGAGGACGAAAACGTCAAAATCAAGGAAAACATGGATGTTCCCTCTCACTATAGGAAATTCACAATAGAGGATAGGAAGGTGATATTAACCCCACCTATTCGAGAGAGGAAGGAGAACGAATCTTATGACGGACCGGAGGATGCAAAAAAATTGATTTAGCAGCTCCAGGTGAGACGCCTAGACCGGTGTACATAGCCACAGATTTGTCTCCAAGCGAGGAAGAGAGACTTTTGAGTCTTCTCAGAGAGTATAGGGATGTGTTTGCATGGTCTTATAAGGACTTAAAGGGAGTTGACCCATCGATATGCCAACACTCAATCCCACTGAAACAAGACGCAAAGCCTAGCAGACAGAGACCATACACATATAATGATACTTTTGCTAAGCGAATCAAGGAAGAGATAGATAAGCTAATGGAAGCTGAATTCATATACGAGATTGAACACACCGATTGGGTATCTCCGATTGTGGTAGTACCTAAGAAGAACGGAAAACTCCGAGTATGTGTCAACTTAAAGAAAGTGAATGCTGCAACAATCAGGGACAATTATCCCCTGCCGATAACTGATCATGTTCTAGAGCGTGTATCAGGGAAAACAGCATACTCCTTTCTTGATGGTTTTTCAGGATATAACCAGCTAGCCATAGCACTGGAAGATCAACATAAAACAGCTTTTGCAACGGAGTGGGGAATTTATGCTTATCGAGTTATGCCTTTTGGTCTAACCAATGCTCCCGCAACCTTCCAGAGGTTGATGATGCATGCTTTCAAAGCATATTTAAGAAATCTACATGGATGACTTATGTGTACATTCTCTACTGAGAGATGAGCATCTAGAACACCTAAGAAAAGTATTTGAGAAATGTAGGACATATCGCATTTGTCTCAATCCTGAGAAATGTGTGTTTATGGTCCGACAGGGCAGAATTCTGGGACATATTGTCTCACAAAACGGAATATCCACGGATTTAGAGAAGATAAAAGTTATAGTGGATATGCCTAGACCAACCAATGCGAAACAAGTACAGAGCTTTATGGGACATTGTGGATATTATAGACGATTCATTTACATGTACGCTATAATAGGCCAACCACTTTACAGGCTAATAGTGAACTTTGAATGGACAGAGGAGTGTGAGGAATCGTTCAAGAAATTGAAAGAGGCACTCATTACTGCTCCAGTCTTGAAATCACCAGATTGGGAGAAGATATTCCATGTGCATATAGATGCTTCGGCATATGCAATAGGATGCATTCTGGCTCAGCCAGAAGAAGGAAACATGGATTTTCCTATCTGTTACGCCAGTCGACAGCTCAACAATGCAGAGAAGAATTACACCACAACAGAGCGAGAAGGATTAGGAATGATCTATGCTGTGAAGAAATTTCGGCATTATCTTCTAGCCAACAAGTTTGTGTTTTTTACGGATCACCAAGCCTTGCTCTACCTAGTGAATAAACCATGCAATACCGGGAGAATAGTGAGATGGTTCATTATCTTACTGGAATTCGACTTCACGGTAGTAGTAAAGAAAGGAAAAACACATCTTAGAGCTGATCATCTTTCGCGATTGACGAATGGAGAAGACCCTATAGGAGTAGATGACGACATGCCAGACGCGTACTTGTTCAACATAGAAATGATACCTAAGTGGTCTCAAAATGTCGTTGACCTATTAACCTATGGAGGAGAGTTCGATAGAAGAGAATACAACCTGAAACATATTGCTATTCAGCAATCCAAGAATCTTCAATTGATTGCAGGAAGGTTGTATCAATTGGGAAATGATCATGTTTTACGACTATGCATCAATCCTGAGGAATATAATATATATCTGTGCGAAGCACATGTTCAGGAATGTGCATTTCATTGTTCAAGAAGGAACACATATAGGAATTTGTTACAATTGGGAGTCTATTGGCCAGGAATGAAAGAAAGCGTACATGAATATGTCACAGTATGTATTGTATGTTCATCAAAACCGCCAGCCGAGTATTCAACATTATATCAGATAATGATCGCTCCAGAATGGAGTCAGTATATTGTTGAATATCTCACAAATAGAACTTTCCCAGAAGGAACGTCAAAAGCTCGTCAGAAATCTGTAGAGACAGAAGCTAGAGATTACGCTTTAATAGGAGATCAACTCTATAAGAGAGGTAAAGACAACCAGCTTAGGATTTGCGCATCAGAGTCTGAGTATGTGATAATCCTGGAGCAAGCTCATGGAGGAGTAGGTGGAGGCCATTTCTCAGGTGATAAGACAGCAAAACTTGTCTTAGCCGCAGGAATATGGTGGCCAACATTACATATGGACGCTGAGGAATACGTTAAAAGGTGTGATGACTGTCAGCGGACCAAAGTACCACTTAAAAGAGATGATATGCCGCTTAGACCAATGATGGGGGCAAGAGCTTTTGCAAAATGGGGGATTGATTATGTCGGACCCATTTCACCTCCTGCATATAAGACTCATGCACAATACATCATTGTGGCTACAGACTATCTAACAAAGTGGGTCGAAGCAAAGGCAACTCAAAAAGCAGATGCCAGGACCACGGCACAATTTCTATATGAATACGTCTTTGTACGATATGGATTGCCAATAGAAATTGTGAGTGATCGAGGCACACATTTCATAAATGAAGTGATAGAGATCCTTCTAGATGAATTCATGGTAATCCATAGGAAATCAGCCCCGTATCATCCACAAGCAAACGGACAAGCTGAAGCAACAAACAAAACCATATGCACGGTCCTTACGAAGATTGTATCTGAGTCGAGAACTGACTGGGACCAGAAGTTGCATTCAACATTATGGGCATATAGGGTAGCATATAAAACATCAATAGGAACGACCCCATATAACATGGTTTTTGGGCTAAATGCTATCTTACCAATAGAATTCTTGATTTCAACCTTAAGGGTGGCTAAGGATCTAGAGTGGACAGGGCACGAGCTCTCTGATAGAATAGATGACCTGGAAAAGCTAGATGAGCTTCGCCTAAAAGCAGTAGCTTCCATCTACGCTCAAAAAAGACGACAAAAGGAATTTTTTGATAAGCATGTGCGGACTAAAGAGTTTAAAGTTGGGGACTATGTCCTAGTTTACACTCTGAAACAGCATGCTAAGAAGCTTAAAAAGCGAGGGATGGGACCTCTGGTGATTAAAGATCTATCACCAAGTGGAGCCGTCAAGCTTGCTACATTAGACGGAGAAGAAATGCCCAATTGGATTAGTGGATGCAGAGTGAAAAAGTATCTGTTGCCGCTAACACAAGACATGCTTCTCAAAATACATCAAGAAAAGCTGCGTGTCCAGAAAAAGAAAAAGATTGAGGAGGAAGCGCAAGCCGAGGCGAAGGAAAGAATGGAGAAAAGAAGACTACTGCGTCAGAAACAGCGCAATGAAGGAGCAATACGAATAAACGCAGTCAGTATAACAGAAATGGATAATGACAAAGAAGAACCCATCATTGAATGCAAAGTAGGAACCAACCAAATCAAAGCCAGAGCACTATTGGATTCAGGAGCTCAAGCTAACCTACTTTCACTCAGTTTGTATAGACAATTGACAAATGACACTAAACTACAAACTGCCAAGCAAGAGTTAAAGAGTTACTCTGAGAATTCAATCAAAACTGTCGGATGCACAGTTTTACATATACAGATTAACCGATATGTGTATCCTCATATGTTTTACGTGGTTGAAGACCAAGCTACACAACATCCATTATTGCTAGGACAACCATGGCAGAAGCAATACAATGCAATGATTGACTGGAGTTCTAAATCAGTGCTTATCAAATACGAAGGTGAAAGTCAATCAGTTAAGTTCACCAAAGGAGCAGAGCCAACTCCAAAGGAAGAATCCACGGACAAGGGCAAACAACAAACAGAGGAAAAGAAGAAGCAATGGCAACCAAAAGTTTCTATACAACCGGATTACTCTTCGACGAGGAATTCTCAACAGTGGATAAGGAAGACAAGCAATAATATAACAGCTCAACCTTGGAAAAAAACGGAGTCAAAGTTGGTATGGAGACCAAAAAAGGTGGTGCCAGAAAACACAAACAGAGTCTTCAATACCAGACAACAGAGTGATCCCCGACAATCAAGGACAGTGAAACAGATCTGGATTCCAAAGAAGTTCATGACGGCACAAAGCTACAGCAAGCAAATTTGGATCCCAAAGATTTGTAAAAGGAACTCCCTTCAATACAATCAACGGAAACTCCTAGGTATTTCAAGGCGAGGAAATCAACACACAGAACAAAGCAGGTTTGGGTCGCAAAGAGTTTGTGGCAAGCACAAGCAAAGCGGAAGCAGATTTGGATTGTAAAAAAGACAACAAGGTAACAAAGAATCCATCTACTGATTCTACTACCGAAGTGCCAAAACCAACCCAAAACCCGACCACCAATCCTTCAATCAAACAAAGAGCAGCTTTATTGGAAAGAATGTTGTATCGTCGCTCTACAATTGCATTGGGAACTTATGACCAAAACAACTACAATGCTTCACCCACAGACACTTCATAGTCGTCCGGGAGGACTCAGACTAGGAGGGGGGAGGTATACAGGAGCTACAAAGCAGCTACAAGCGGAAAAAACAAAGAAAAACAAAAATTATATTACAAGGGCAGTGTCTTACATGATTTTGCAATTTTTTATGTTTGATTGCGGATATTGATAATATTTATGCCCTTATATACCTTGTTTTGCAACAAGAAGAGATCAAATGATGAATTTGGGTCTCTAGATGTGTAAATATCACTAAATAAGAGTGTTTTTGGAGCTAAAAAGTGGAAAAAAGTGGTAATCCAAGTCCAGAAATCACAAAGAAGTGTATATTCATATACACAGGGTTACCAGCTATTTATCATGTATGTTTGGAATTTTTTGGCTTCAATTTGCTATTTTCCTTTATTTTTTATGATTTTCTTAATAAAAATAAAAGAAAAATAAAAAAGCAGGTGAAATGAGATCGAAAAAAAGAAAAGAATAGACGGTGATGATCCTAATGACAAGGGAAACCCAGGTAAAAATTGGGTACAATTCTGAAAAAGTTGCGGAAAGCCCGAAATGACAGAATTTTGGCAAAGTGGACAGATTTCTCAGAAACAGGTCAAACGGAGTCCAAATTGAGAAATTTCAAATCCTAAAGTGCATTTCACGACGAGATAGGAGCACATGTCAAATTTGGTAACAAGTGATCCGGGAAGCCCGAAGTTAAGTATTTTTCACTTCACTATCAAGCTCATTTCCACTATTACCTTCTTGGAGAGAGCAAAGAGCACACAGGAGCATCCGACCTTCTACCGCCTTCTACGACTGCTACGAGAGCTCAGAGGACACCAGACATGAGAGGTAGACTCGTTGCCATAAGCTTTTGATGCTTATCGTTAACTTTTGTCGCGAAAACTCACCAAAACCAAGAAACAAGAGCAGACGGGGAATGGGGAAGAACGCTAGGTAGGGGCACAACCGCCTAACCAAACTTTGCAAGAACTTAGAGGTGGGTTACCCTAGTATAGGAGATGAGTTTCTAGCACTCAAAGCTCGAGAAAGAACGACTGGAAAAACCCTAGGTCAACAGAGCCTGCAAGAGGCAAACAAAAAAAAAGTTGTCGGAACGACACAAAACTTCTCAGGAAGCTTAACAACATCGAGGTCAATGCAACCATGGAGTATCTCCGGGTTTGGATCACCAAAAGTAGGTCGGAACAACCGATTCGGCTACGGACACACAAAGCGTCATTTTGGGCATAACGGCTAAAATTGACGACCAAATGACATGAAACTTCACGAGCAGTTTCAACTATACATGGATGACTTATGTTTGCAAGCAAAACCCAAAAGAAAGCTGATTCACTTACCGATGGTGAAAAAGACGCTTTCGAGCAACCAAATGGATAAAGATGGAGAACGGGGAGCCAAAGTCAAGTCCAACCAACTGGATGGCTTCGCAACATATCCAATGAGCGGGAAATGCAACTCTCAAGAAGAAAAGTTGAAGAAATTCAACTCCAAGGCAAAAAGACGACTTCGGAGACTGAAATGCTTATAAGGGGGCTTTTTAGCTAAACTGATGACTTTTTAAGTTGAAAACTAGTTAGCAGGGCTTAGGGCACTAGCACAAAGCATTCTTTGCACAAAAAGACCAACATTTCAAGAAAAGACATCATACGCGTATGATGTCTCACAGCATGATTTTCACATTCATTTCAACATTTGAGTGCATAGCCTCATTCCACATGTTAATCACATCCTATGAACCAAGTATCATGAGAATTGGAGTTAGAAAACCCAAGGAAAACCAAAAAGACGCAAAGTAGGCCATAAAATTGATTTTTGGTCCTAATTTTGTCAAAATAACTCCAAACTCATTGAAACTTTGTAGGATTGTTGATTAACACATCTACAAGCTATCTGGAACCAAAAAGCACCATTTTGACACAAAAGACATCATACGCGTATAATGTCTATTTGCACTTACAGAGCCAAAAATGCTCATTTGTCATCATACATCCATTATATATATCTAATACATGCTACATATGAAGTTTGGAACCATTTGGTCAAGTGGATCACCCCATTAGCCCAATTAAGAGAAAATCCTTCATACAAAGCCTATTTTTGTCCCAAATCCAACATATTCAAGTCCAAACCAAGATTTGAGTATAAACAGTCCTTCACTAGCACATGGAGAGTCCACAGAACCAATCCCATGAAAAATTGATGAAAAAGACATCATACGCGTATGATGTCCCCAGAGCCATTTTTAGTCCAAATTCTACCCAAACTTGATAAATCCACTGAATAAGCCTATCTAAAGCCAAATCCAAGCTTATAGAGAAAATTGGTCCAAAAATGCACTAAAAGACATCATACGCGTATGATGTCTCACTATGTGATTTTGGCACCTCAGGGCTTCAACCACTAAACAGAAGTGTTCTACATGCCATTTGAAAGTAATCCACCAAGTTTTATCCAATTTGGATCATAAAATCCATTTCCCTTTCAAAATTTTGCCCAAGAGCCTGAATTGGACTAAACTGGCCAAAACTTGACCAAATGGGATCCAAACTCAAATCCAAGCATATGACACTCATGTATACACTATCAGCTACAAGCACAACCAATATGAAGTCATTCTGACACAAAAGACATCATACGCGTATGATGTCTCTAGCATGATTTTGAGCCCAGTTTGCATTTTTTTTCACCTACATTGCATCCTTAGGCCCTGAATAGCTCATGTTTCAATTTTCAAGTCATTTGAATAGTTAAAAGCTTCATTTCGGCTTTCAGTACTAAAAAGACGCTAACTTCTGTAATTGGAGTTACAGGATCCATGGATTCCGCTAAGTCATCGGCAACTAAGAGAAAAAGACCAACCATCAAGGATGCTCTTGCAGAGGCAGAACCTTTTGATATTCCAACAGAAACCCTCAAGCCAACCAAGACTTGGGTGGAGGAAGCAGTACTAGAAAAAGAGGGAATAAAGATCTACCAGGGGACTTTCAGAGATCCTCAGGGGCAATCGGTCGATGTACCTATGATCCCACGAGAATTAGTGGATTATAGCAGATCAGAGAACATAAGCAGATACCTGGAAAAGGCTGACTTACACAGGTTCTTCACCTCGAGACCATCAGGTGTAGACACAAGAAGAGTGTATGAGTTGGCAACATCCATTCAGAAGGATGGGAAAGCCAAGTTGACAGCCATGGATGGAGAAATAGTTGAAGTACAGATCACTCCACAGCTCATTGCAGATGCATTGAAGCTGCACAACAAAGGGAGTTCTGTCAGAGAAAGAAGGGAGGCCATAGAGGTCTATGGATCAAAGAAACAAAATACAACCTACGGAGATATGGCAGATCAACGAGCGGCAACCCTTTGCCAGTTATACAACCAGTTTTTCCATGTGTGCAGTAAAAGACCGCAGAAGTATACTACACCACCCCATGCCATTGCGACGACCATCACATGGGCACTGAAGAGCAACATGCCAAAGGAGGTGAATTATGCTCAATACATCCACGAGAAAGTAATCGCCATGCACAACCAGAAACCAAAGTACATAGGAGGAGGAGAAATCCTAACAAGAATAGCTTATGAAGCTACTGGAGCTACGGATCAAGGGCCACAGATTCCCTCCCAGAATGAGTGGCTTAGAGAAGCCGATGAGGAGGAAGAACAGCAAGAAGTATCCAAGAGGGCGTCCACAAGAGCACGCCGAAAACTAGAAATAGTTTCAGAACCTGAGGAGGCCGTGGACGAGCCGCTCAAGAAGAAAGTGAAGAAGAAGGCCGATCCCAAGCAAACCAAAAGTCAAAAAGCCGCAAGAATGGAAAGGCTGGTGGAGCAGTTTAGAGCGGAAAGAGCTCTAAAGGGGGGACTTCGAAGAAATGTGGGTGCCAGACCCCAGTAAAGTCGGAACCAGCTCAGCCAGGCCACATGTTGATCAATATATTAGAGCTTATGAGGAGTCGGAGGCCATACTGGAGCAGCAACCTGTCGAGCCTTATACTGAAGAGGAAGTGCAGCTTTTAAAGGCTGAGCTGCAAAAGGACGACAAGGGGAAGAAAAAAATAGATGACTCTACTGAACCTAAAGAGACAGTAAGGCAAGCAACCAAAGGGAAAGCCAAGGTGATTGAAGACAATCAGCCCTCTTTTACTGTTGTACCAAGCTCGAAGAAGATGGAAATTATTGTGGAGGAGACCAAAATAGAAATCGAAACAGAAGTTATGGAAAAGCCGGAGGCCGGGACCAAGGAAAAGGAGATAGATCCAGTTCAGCAAAAGAAAGATGATTATGAGGATCTAGTAGCGATCGGATACAGTGAAGAAGAGGCCCTGGAGGCAGTTTATGGGATATCCCTACGGAAACAAGATGATCGGAAAGGGACGAAAGAAAAGACAAAGGGTACAATGGAGAGTGAAGAAAAAATGGTCGAGCCGAAGCCATTGGAGGTGGTGGCAGAAAGAGCTGTCAAGTTGACAGATGAAGATGAAAAAGACATGCACATGGTGCATGAACTGCTCAGCAAGATTAAAGAAAGATCCAGAGCAAAGGAAGTAGCACTTGAGACAGCAAAACAAAAGGAAGCAGAGTTGCAGAAGAAGTTAGAGAATGCTATGACTGAATCTGAAAGTCATAAAGCATCACTCTACGACGCCGAAAACGAGAGAGACGGCTTGATACTCCAACTAGCCGAAGCTTCAAGAGAGGTAACAAGTTCACAGGAAGCAAAGGAGAAAATAGAAGATGAGCTGGAGGCAGCCAAGGATGAGCTCATTGAGCTAAGGGAAAGAGTCGAACTTCAAGAAAGGACAATCACGAGACTCAGGACCACCCCTAGAGCTAGCAGAGCAGGAACAGAACAAGAGGGAGCCCTCGTACCAGCTCTGGAAGATCAGGTCAGAAGTTTGCAAAGAGAGCTAAGGTTAGAGCAAGTGCAAAGATTGCACATGGCGGAGGGATCATTGGCTGCAGAGGAGAGGCTCACATCAGAAAACCAAACACTAAGGACAGAAAATGAGGCCCTCCGCAAACAGCTCCAAGACCTCCAAGAGCAACAAAGAAGAGAAACAGAGCCACCACAAGAAGAAGCAGGGGGAGCAGCCATAGAGCTACTTGAAACTGGAGAGGCAACCACAATTGAAGATCCAGCCCCAGTTCAAGAAGTGGCCTCGACTTCAGGAATCTCTGAAGAAGAAGAACAAAGGCTCCAGGACCAAATAGAAAAGTCAACAGAGGAAAGTGCCAAGGCGGAAATGGAATGGGAAAGGAGACTCCTCATCTCCATTAGACTTCAAGGTTTAGACACAAAAGTGCTCCATGAAGAGTGGATGCAACCCAGCCTGCCTTTCCCTCTGATGAAATTTGAAGTGATAAAGACGAAAAAGAGAATAGAGGAGGAGCAGTATGTCGCTCTTTACGAAGGCGACATCACAAAGGATGAACAATCAAAGAAGATTGTAGATTCTCAACCTAGATGGAGGAAAGGTTGGCTGAACAAATACCCAGCCTACCTCATCTACTTGGTAGAGGCTCCAAAGGAGATTCGGGAGGATGCAACCTTCTGCCCGGTGCCAAGAGTCAGAAGCTGGAAAGAGCATGGCAGGATTGCAGAAAAGAAGCCAAATTGGCTTAATTACCCAAGGATGCCAGGACCAAAGGAAGGAGAGAGAATAGGTAAAGCCTACATGGTGAAAACCCTAACGGGCACCATCAAACTCCTTACTGGCTCTCCTGACCTTTCGTGTCAGATGCTAAAGAAAATCTGCAGGACTCTCTTAGCATGCATTGAAGTGTTCGCGCCAGATAAAGCCACGACCTCGAGTCTACTATCGACGGCCGACACAGTGACGGATATGATGTATGATCTTTCATTGCAGCCATCACCAAAGGTGTTACATCTCTTATACCAAAGAATTATGTTTTTGCCTAGCTTCCACATGCAAACATTCGAAGAAGCTTTCTACACCGGCTTTTTCACTCACGAAAGCAAAATATTCGGCCCAACCTTGACCATCGGCAACCTACGCTACGAATCACATTTGCAGATGCTCAAGACGACAGGACTCTATTGACCAAGCCTAAAAGTCATGTCAGGGACGACATGAACGCGGAGGGGGGGAGTGTTGAGCCAGCAGAGGATCACACCCACATTTTTGCTCACACCCATCATTTTGTAACCATTGATTGTAATAAATGTCTTTCCGACATTAATTTTGATTTGAGCCATTCATTAAGTAACGGGACTCAATTGAGTTTCCAGCCTGTAATCCCGACGTAATTTCACCTGCTGATGTAGATAATTAGAGATGTTCTCACCTCCAAGGCTGAGGTATATAAGCCAAAGTTTTGTAACCTAAGGGGATTCAGATTATTAATCAAAGTGAGTTTTTGAGCGCCGTGACTGTGTCTGAGAGAGAGTGAGAGAGAGAGAGAGTCTTATCTACTTGCTACGCGAGCTACGGAGCCGCCATTGGAGAAGCGACACCGCCATTGTGTTAGCAACGTCGAGAGCTACGCACTGATACCAAGAGTGCGCGTTATCGGCTTCTATGTGTGGTAAGTTCCTACGAGTTTCGGTGTGAGTTTTCTTCCAACTCGTGTGTCGGAATCGAGCGTGCAGCATATCTATAGAACCACAACGAGTAGAGCTACACATTAGTACCATCGGGGTCAACTTTCGGTCACCTGTATTTTTCGGCCTGTCTTCATACGCGTTTACCGCACGGAGTGGTTATAGGTTGATTTTGCAGTTCAAGTCTTTAGGGTGCTGTTCTTACCTAGTGTATAGACTTCCCCTTGAGTTTGAGATCGATTCAATGATTCTAGATCCTGTTTCGTATAGCATTCGTTCGTAGTACGGATTTCAGTCACTTGCGTATTTTAGAACTTAGATTTGATTTCCTTAGTAGTGATTGTCATTAGAAGGTCGAGTAGGTGATTTGACACCCACCTAGTTGTTTCCATGCGCCTGCGGGTCAAGCTTCGTCCTCGTCTGACAAATTCTGTTGTTGGTTGAGTTCTCGCTATTTAGCTTCCGCTAGCGGCGTAACCGCCTTAACAATATTGCAGAAAGTGGAAAAAAAAACTTGAGGAAGAAAGTCACAAAACAACCATTGGATACCAAAGCTCAATTCTTAATGAAAGTAAATGCCGTGGATTGCATAAAAGACAAAGTAACTGGAAGATATCACGAATCGGCACTTAAAGAGCGGCAAACCCAAAGAAAACTAAAAATTTTCAAACCTGAAACAACCAAAGGGAAAGAGCCTCCAATGATAAAAATAGAGCGTAAGGCTAAATGCAAAGAGTTGAAAAGGACCTTTAAAGAGATTTGGCAACGAAAATGGAATCAGATAGTGATAAACATAGAGAGCTCAATGTTCCATCTCACAATAAAAAGTACACTTTGCAAGATCACAGGATTGTTGTCAAGCAACCATTACGACAGTCAATAGAATTGAGCAAATACTATGAAGGTCCAAAAAATGCAAAACGAATTGGCCTAGCAGAGCTTGGAGAAGAGCCAAAACCTACATACATAGCTATGGATCTGTTGCAAGAAGAAGACGAGATTCTCATAAGGATGTGAAGGAATATAGAGATGTTTTTGCATGGTCATATAGGGATCTCAAAGGAGCGGATCCTACAATATGCTAGCATACCATCCCTATGAGAGATGATGCCAAGCCAAGTCAACAAAGACCTGGATATACATATAAACCTTTGCCAAGAAAATCAAAGAAGAGATAGAAAAACTCAAGGAAGCAGAGTTTATCTATGAGATAGAACACACAAATTGGGTATCACCAATTGTTGTGGTGCCTTTAAAAAAGGGAAAACTCAAAGTGTGTGTAAATCTCAAAAAAAGTGAACTCTACCACTATATAAGATAGTTATCCTCTTCCCATGTGCTAGAACAAGTAGCGGGCAAAGAAGCTTATAGCTTTTTAGACGGCTTCTCTGGGTACAACCAACTGACAAAAGATCCCAAGGACCAACATAAAACAGCCTTTGCTACAGAATGGGGAATTTTTGCCTATAGAGTCATGCCCTTCGGTTTGACCAATGCACCAGCAACATTTCAAAGGCTGATGAGCCATACCTTCAAGGAATATCTACAAAATTTCTTAGAAGTATACATGGATGACCTCTTTGTGCACTCCACCCAACGAGAATGTCCTTTTGAGCATTTACGATGTGTCTTTGAGAAATGTCGCTTTTATAGGATTTGCCTGAACCTTGAAAAATGCATTTTTATGGCTAGAAAAGGAAAAGTTCTGGTACATATCATGTCAAAAAATGGCATATCCATAGACATGGGAAAAGTAGTAGTTATTGCTGAGATGGCTATATCAACAATAGTCAGAGGGGTTCATGCATTTATGGGACATTGTGGTTACTATTGTAAATTTATCTACATGTATGATGTGATTGCTAAGCCCATTTGTAGCCTTATCACTCATTTTGAATGGACCAACAAATATGAAGATTGATTTCAAAAGCTTAAGCAAGCTTTGACTTCAGCACCAATACTGAAAGTTCTTGATTGGGACAAGGTATTTCATGTACATGTTGATGCTTCAAGTTTTTATATAGGCTATATCTTAGCTCAATCAAGATAGGGGACCATGGATTTTCCTATCTCCTATGCTAGCCGACAATTAAACCTGGCAGAAAAGAATTATACAACCACAAAAAGAGAAGGCCTTGGTATGGTGTATTCGGTCAAGAAATTCTGACACTACTTGTTAGCCAACAAGTTTGTCTTTTCAGTAGACCATCAAGCCTTACTCTATAACAAACCCGGCAATACTAGAAGGATAGTAAGACAGTTCATGATCCTACTTGAATTTAACTTCACAAAGGTGGTTAAAAAAGGCACCACGCACCAAAGAGCAGATCATACGTCGAGACTCACAACAGGGGAAGCACCTAAGGGGGTAGACAATGATTTGTCAGATTTATATATGTTCTTTGTTGAAATGATTCTTAGATGGTCAGAACAAATTGTGACCCTAATGACCATCGTGCAAGTAGTTTCTCAAATAACAATCCTCATTACACCACAATTGATTGAGCAATCCACCTTGTATCAGTTGCTGGCTAAACGTTTGTATTAAAAAAAAAAAAAGATGGAATCTTGCTCTTGTGCATCAATCCTGAGGAGCAAGAAGCCTACTTGAGTCAAGCATATACCAAATAGTAGCACTACACTTTGCACAAGACCAAACCTTACAACGATTAACTTGGTTGGGGGTTTATTGGCCCACTATGAAGAAGGACATTAATCAATATATGAATGAGTTCTTTCATTGTAAAGTAGAACCCTCCACACACCATGACACATTATCCCACATTGCAGCCACACCATGCTGGAGCAGTTACCTGGTATAATATCTAACCAACAAAATATTTTCAAAAAACATGAGTAAAAGACAAAGGAGGCAATAGAAACAAAAGTTTCCAACTATAACTTGATTGGAAACCAGCTCTATTGACGAGGGAAAGACCAGCATTGTAGACTATGCGCAAATGAGGAGGAATATCTTCCTATTTTAGAACAAGCACATGCAGGTCTAGCAGGAGGTCACTTCTCTCATGAAACCACGGCCAAAGCTATATTGATGGCAAGTATCTGGTGGCCAACTTTATTTGCGAATGCAAAAGAGTTTGCTTGAAGATGCGATGCATGTCAAAGAGCAAAAATACTGACAAGGGTTGATAATATTCCATTGCGACCTATGATGGGAGAACGAGTCTTTGTTAAGTGGGGTATAGACTTTGTGGGACCAATCCAGCTACCAGCTTACAAAACTCAAGCACAACATATAATTGTGGTCACGGATTACTTAACCGAGTGGGTTGAAGCATGGGCCACCAGGAAGAACGATGCTAGAACCACGTTGCCTTCTTGTATAAATGTGTATTCACTAGGTATGGACTTCCTATTGAGCTTGTGAGTGGTCATGGATTGCATTCCCTTAATGAAGTGATAGAATATCTATTAGATGAGTTCATGGTAATCCATAACAAATCTGCTCCCAGCTATCATCCCCAAGTGAATGGTCAAGTAGAACATAAGAAAAAAAAATTGAGCTCTGTACTCACTAAAATTGTTAGTTCCGGTAGAACAAACTAGGAAATGCATCTTCATTTTGTCGTATGGGCTTATCAAGTTTCCTTCAAAATAGCTTTGAATACGACTCCTTTTAATTTGGTCTATGGCTTGGATGCAATCTTGCCAATGGAATTCTTATTACCCAGTCTCAAAGTTTCTACTGAGTTAGAATGGACGGAACATGAATTGTTGGAATGACTTAAAGATTTGGAATGATTGGATGAGCAATGATTAGCAACCATTTCTCACATTTATAAACAAAAATGAAAATGGAAACAGTTCTTTGACTCACAATTGCTGACCAAAATTTTCAAACCAGTAGATTCAGTCTTAGTATATTCATTGAAACAACATGTACCTAAATTCAAGAAAAAAGGACATGGTCCTTTTGTCATCGAAGATATTTCACCAAGCGGTGCAGTCAAGTTAGCTACATTAAACGGTAAAATTATGGCAAATTGGGTTAAAGGATTTCAGCTCCGTAAATATAGTCTTCCCTTGACTAATGAGCTTTTGCAAAAAATGCATGCAGCTAAGGAAGAAAACTCAAACGATAATAGGTGATAGACAAGGCTAAGGAGAGGCTCGCATTCGGATTCTGAAACAGAAAGCTGCAAGGCAACCTGTTCTACAAGCGGTATCCCTCAATACTCTCCAAGTTCATCCCATCACTAAGGATGAGGTACAAACTGATGATACGAGGGGATGGATGGTCGTGATACGCGGATTAACGTAATCATGAAGGAGGGATACAAAGTGAAAGCCTTAGGAGACACTTGAGCTAGAGCAAATGTGGTTAGTTTCTCAACTTATCTCAAGGAAACAACTCAACCACTTGAATACTATTGGGCCACTATCAAAGGCTGTACCAAACAATTCACTTCAACACTAGGAAAAATTAACTTGAATATTATCGTTCATGGATTTTCCTAACCGCATACTTTCATATGTATTGCGGATGAACACATGAATGAAGACCTAATAGTAGGGGTTCCATGGATGCAAACCTACAAAGCAGTACAAAATTGGGATGCCCAAATGGTGGAACTCACACTTAAAGGTGCACAATTAAGAATACCGTTTTCATACAGTAAGGAGGAATGGAAGGGATCTCTTGGTAATTTTCCAGTTAAGAAACAGAAGTCATCAGTCATAAATACGAGCGCTACTCCATTAAAGACTGCTTCTAGCCAGCCTATGAAAGGAGTCAAGAAAATCTGGGTACCCAAGAGCTAGCTCAAGAACCAACCTCAACAAGTATGGGTGCCAAAAAGACTGCTACATATCATTGACAACTTTAAAGAAAAAACATTACATCCACCTTCTCAACAGAAGTCACCTCTACTCAAGAGGACAGGGAGAGGGCAACCAAAGAAGAAAAGTACAGCCACAATAAAACCAAACATCCATGGAAAACAAGTTCAACAATGGGTACCGAAGACCCCACAGTAAGTCAAGCCGGCTATACTCAAGTATAACACTACAAGAGGTTGTGTGCTCTTGTGACGCTATTAGTGGAAATACATTGGGTTTTTATAACCACCAGTGTCGCTAAGACCATCGCTAACAGCATCGATAAGGGAACTTCGCTATAAGCATCACTATAATGGTCGCTATATGCGTCACTATAACCATCGCTATATAGCGACGATCATAGCGACGTTTATAGGCCATCTATAGCAACGTTTATAGCGACCATTATAGTGATGCAAAGAATCCGTTATGTTAGAATTTAAAAACCCCTAAACCCTAAACTATCAAACATAAAGAGCAATGCAAAAACACTTACAAAATCAGTCTCAAATGATGCCCACCCGCCGCTCCCCAAGTGGTGCGAGCTCCCTGCCTCTACTCGCGCTCTGGCTACCTCCTTTTGTTGCTTCCACTTGTCGGGATTCTCGCGCGCTGCTTTCTTCGCATTTTTCCAATCTTCTTTGGCCAGCCAATCTGGTCTGTTCCACCCATGCTTGAGTGCTTTTTGCACTTCGGAACGCTTGTGCTTGCAGTATTTGTGCATTTGAACCTTCATCAGGTCTTCATTGAAGCGGTCATCCCGTGTTGGAACGGGAAACTTGTCATGAATCATGCTGATGACTCTGTCTTTTAAATCACTCGGTACTTCACTCCAGGTGTTTAGTATGTAGTGTCTAAACACCTGAGAGCAAAGACCACACATGCACGAAATCACCTTCTTGCCTTCATCATCCAAGATGATGCCGCCGCTAAAGTCGACGGAGTAAGGCAAGCCCTCTCGCCGGTGACGTGTGAACCTGGGTGTCCCGGCAGGTGTCTCTAGCGGCGTGTCGATGGGGGTACGGACATCAGTTGTCTCCACTGGAGTCTGGGCCCCGAAGCGAGGAGTGTCCACTGGAGTGACTCCTGGAGGAGTAGGTAGTGGTGTGTAGCCTCTAGGAATGGCCGTCAGTCGTGCAAAACCTGGTGTTGATGGTGATGTCGTGGCTGGTTTCGGGGCGGGCAAAGAAGGGGAGGGTAAAGAGCCTCGTCGAACACGAGGCGGTGTCGAAGCATTGACGGTGGCATCCCCAGAACAACCGCCACTGCCACCACTAGAGCGTCGGTGCCTAGACAAGTGTGAAGATTGTCTCGTCGACTCCGAAGCTTTGAAGTGTGTTGAATGCTCCAAAAAATAGAGGGAGACGCGGCTGGAGTAGGAACGTGCGATGGTGCGCCAGAGCGATGATGCTCCACGTACCACTGTCTCTGCTCGGGTGACAAAGAAGAAAGAAACTGCTCATCATCCATACCTACATTAAACACACGAACATTTAAACTTAATATTGAATGAATGGAGAAGAAAACATGGACAAGTAGATAGATAGATAGAGAGAGAGAGAGGGGAGGGATTTCTGTGTAGAGAGATTTCGTTGAATTTTTGTGAATTTGTAAAAGCACTGCGCTCCGAGTGCGATGGAGTTTGAAGCTGCAATCGCGAAGGAAGTCCGTCTCTGCTCATAGATGTTGCTTGCCCCACCACTAAATCTAGTTGATCGGGTGAAAGAGACGCTAAGAAGCAGTAGTAGTGCTTCTTAGCGTCTCTTTCACCCGATAAATTAGATCTAGCGATGGGACGAGCTGCATCTATGAGCAGAGACAGATCACTCCCTTCGTGATTGCAGCTTCAGTCTCCATCGCACTCAGATCGTAGTGCTCGTCGTCCCTGCTTGTGAGAACATACCTAGAGCATATGTACCTGGAGTGGACGCAAAGACCATTAAATACAATGATGCAATGACGCATATAAACAAAAATGGACAAAAAGTCACATAAATACAATATATATTATAAAACAGAGCAAAATTGTTCAAATACAAGAAGCCACGTGAATACAAAGCTCAGCATAACTGGTAAAGAAGGGGAGAATCCTATAAGAATCCCAACCATCTCTTTCTTTTTTGACGTAGAACTTCAAGGTGCTTGTAGCTTTGGAATGTTCAAAGGCTAGCAGCAGAACGCGTTCTTCTTCTATTCAACTTGAGTGATGGAAGAGGCAAGTCAATAACTCAGAATTTTCAATTGAAAGAGAGAGAGAGAGAGAGAGAGCACGCACACAATCAAATCTTGAAGTTGAAAAACCAGGTGGTGGAGCTGCATGTACCAGGTGGTGGAGCTGCATGTGGCCATGGGATGTGAGCGCAAAATCAAAAGAGCGTTATACAACATGGAAGGTACCTAGAGAGCCAGAGCAAGTGTGTGTCTGTGTGAGAGAGAGAGAGAGAGAGAGGGGTCTAGAGTAGTTTTGATAAGGTAGCCTGCCTTCACGAGAATGGACAAAAAGCCACGTGAATACAATATATATTATAAAACGGAGCAAAATTGTTCAAATACATTATTTCTGGCTTTAAGAGGTCTCTCTCTCATCCTCGCATAGCTCAGTATAACTTCCTATATCTATATAGAGCTCTCCGTTTAGACAGATGTCCTCCGTTTCATTTTGTAGATCCTCTGCATGCACCCCATAGAGAGTAGTAGCTTGATGCTCGTCTGGCACCACCTTAGCGGCTTCTGACTGAGCATCTTCTCCGATCTCCTCCATTGACGCCGCTGTGATTGGCACATGGTAGCCTTCATACGTCTGTGCACTACGAGGGGCTACCTCCATGACGTACCACCAGTTTGATGCAGACTTTGTAGGATGAAATATCACCTGCCAAAGCCACATAACTTACATGAGAGCTTCCAAGCACATAACTTCTAAAATGAGATGTTAACTATTTACATACTTACTTGTTCACAATGCTCGAGTAGTACGAACGTGTCTCTTAGGTCAGTCCATTTCTTAGTTGAATCCACCTCAAGAAAACCAGACTCTCCTCTACATACAGTAGCGTTGCGAGCCTCCATGATTATCTTGAACCATTGCACGTCAAACAAGTCGACAAAAAATCCTCTATAATCGATCCTCAAAATCTCTTGTAGTGTGTCGAAGTAAGTGAGTTCCGCCACCACAGGATCTACATCAGAGGACCGTCGTCGACTAGACTGTTCAAATTTTGCCATGATTCCACAATCTTGAGTAAAACGCTTTTTGTCGATCCGTTCCACCCTAAAATGTCAACCTTTACACCATGCTGTTGTGTATGACTTATACTAGAACAAACAAAGATTATGAGTGGTCGTTCAAACATCTAGAAAGTCACTAGTCGTACATTGCAAACTTACCTTTGTCGCGTAACCTCGAGAGTACTCCCACTCTTCCTTAGTCACTTCTTTATCACATTGTTGTGCGTTTTTCAATTGGTTGTGTAACCATCTTAATTAAGCTCATGAATATCGGTAGGCTCTCCAGACCCGTCGGATACTGCATCGGTGGTCGTCTTCCCTGTCTCCACTCGATTCGTGCCCTTTGTTGCTCTTGCTTTGCATCCTCATATTGTGAAATCCACTTTTGCATCATTGGATTGTGAAGCATGCAAAATCGGTTGATTTTAGCCTCTAGACCTTCCGTCATCTTCTTCTCAACACCGAGATTGCACATGACAATCCCAAATATGCGCTCATCATCTATGGTTCGCCATAGCGTGTCCCGGGCTTTATCAAATCCGTCTAGCCACTCTCCAATGTACACTAGGGACTCTAATACCAACCAACCTTCTGCCATGATACCCTCTGGACGTGCCTCTGACGCACATATTCCTTGAGCTTTTTCATGAAACATTCTAAAAAGAACATCCATCTGGAATGTACTATGCCAGCTATTTCCACCTCATTAACTATGTGAACAAGAACATGCACCTGAATGGTTAGCATGGTAGTAGGAAAATGTTTCTCAAACATGCACACAATCTCCACGGCGTTTAGTTTGGCGAATGGTATGGAGTCTACGTTGATCTCCTTTTGTGAGATCCATTGCACCAACTTTGCAAGTTTGTAGATTGTGTTACGGACATCAAGAGACAAACATCCCTCAATGGCCAACGATAAAATAAACTGCAAAACACGTGCAGCAATGATATTAAAGTCCACACACGAATTTGTTACACAATTCCCACTATGATATATTCCACTATGAATATACCTGACACATTTTATGCCATTCATGTGACTTCAAACCCCGGTAAGCTTTCCTTCTTTAGTAAAACACTTTCGGAGCGAGTTCATTACGCCAGTGGGGGTCCACAAATATCAAATGGTCTCTTTTATTTTGCGTTCTTGGGCTCCTGTGAAAATCCATGGTGCTTTAGGGAGTTTTATCGATCCATCGGACGCTGTTTGCGGCCAATATTGCTCCATACGATCCACATTTCTAAGGTCAACCCTGACTCCCAAAGTATCTTTCTTGCCGGTGAGATGGTCCCATAGTAGATTACCCACATTCTTGACTATGTGCATTGGATCGAGCAAGTGATTGATCATGAGTCAGGTCCAATATGGTAAATCGTACCATAGAGATAGTCTCTTCATCCCTAGGGGCAAACCGTCATCACACATCTCCTTCTGCTTTAACCATGCTTGTGCAGACATCCTCAGTGGCTCTCTTTCCAAAAATTCGTCACGTAACACATGATTCTCTAGAAGATACGCTTGATGACCTTTGTAGATTTTCTTCTTCAATGAGGGCACCCTACATGCATTCAGTCTAGGTCCACATGTGACACATGCTCAATATCCGCTTGTTTGAAGCCTGCATGTATACACATGATAATAGATAAGCTTGAAAAAAACCAAGATTTACAGTGTTTGAGTGAGGAGTGTAAATCACCTGAGCATTCTATTAATCCGGGATAGTCATGCATGGTCCACATTAGAATGCTTCTGATCAAAGCATTCAGTCGACCTGTGTGCCGGCTCACATCCACCACTTCTTTGCCAATCCACAATTTTTGTAGCTCTTCCAATAGTGGACGAAGATACACATCCATATTCTTCACTTTATATCGCCCCGGTACAATCAAGCTTAGCCATAGGTGCCCCTTCTTCGTAGTCAACCCCACGGGAGAATGTTGTAGTTGACGATGACAATGGGCCATACACTGTAAGATGTTGATCTTTGACCAAATGGATTCACGCCATCCATAGCCATGCCTAAGCGCAAATTTTGAGCTTCCCTGGAAAAATCCAACCATGTTTCATCTATATGTTTCCACGCTGCACAATCTGCAGGAATCCGTAGCACACCGTTCAAAGATTTATTCTTCTCATGCCACGATGCTAGGGTGTCCATGGACTTACATTCAAAGAAATGCTTGATGCGAGGAAGTAGAGAAACATGTCGCAAAACATTTTGCGGAATTTTTGTTCCGTGGAGATCTACTCGATATCTCTCGGAATCACATTTCGGACACTTCTCCATGTCTATGTATTCCCCTATGAAAAGAATGCAGTCGTTAGGACAAGCGTGGATCAAATTGTAATCCATCCCCAAGTTTCGCAAAATCTTTATTGCTTCCTCTCGAGAATCTGGCATCACATTATCAGCTGGCAATATGTGCTCTTTGAGCAATCTACACAACGAAAAAAATATGGTACAATTGTGTAAAAATCTATCAGATCATCATACATCTAGATTTTTTTATTAAAGTAAACTATTGTAATAGATCACGTGAAAAGCGTTGTGATGCTAGTGTCACTCCATCCAAACTTTGCCTGCATGTTGAGAAGAACCAGGAGCGCCTTCAATCTAGACACACGTGCTCCATTATACAATGGTGTATCGTCTTCACTTTTCATATCATCATAGATAAGCCTTTCTGAATCCATGATCGTCTCGATCATTTCATCGACCTCGGGCTCAAACATTGCCTCGTTGGGAATGTGGTATGCATGATCATCCCCCGAGCTGTCAGAGGCTACATCTTGTGGCCTCACATATGCTGCTTGACCAAAGCGCCTGCGAACACGTCTATTGGGTTGCAAGATTGCTGCCTGTTGGCCAGTGTCAGAGTCTGACGAGTTATAATTGGCAACAACTCGATCTATAATAGATGGATCGAACTCCCAAATTTACGAACGTGCTGCAAAGAAATGCGTCTTGTCCGTCGCACAGCATGCTTGCATTGATTACAAGGACATAAGATCCTCGTTGCGAGATAGATGTTTCGGTTGGACGGCCCCACATCCTCGTCACTACTCATAATGAGGGTAAAAACCTTATAACCTGGACAACAAATTTAATCTTCTATTGACATTCTTCGTCTTTTATCTCTCTCTCTCTCTCTCTCTCTCTCTCTCTCTCTCTCTCTCTCTCTCTCTCTCTCTCTCTCTCTCTCTCTCTCTCTCTCTCTCTCTCTGTTCACACTATAAACTACCTCACTTCTCTAGTCATGTCTAATCCCCGCACACCCGCACAGAAGCATATGAATCTGGGAAGTAAAAAGGGAAAAAAATTGACGTAATTGTGTGTTAATGTCTAATTTTTGTTGAACCAATCAAGTGATTTCCCAGATTTCCATGTGTTGTCGTGCCCCTTGCAGCTCCTATAGTTGACAATGTGGTAATCAAAACATTTCTAGATGTAGTTAAACCTTGCTCAATAGAAGATGGTCAACCTCATCGGGAACTACATCAGCTACCAAGAAATAAACCAAGGGTTCCAACTACCATCAATGATCAAGTAGAAGCTAGATAGGGAAAAGGTAAGGCCTAAAATACAATAAAGGGTAACTTCTATCTTTGGCGCACCAAAGATGAATCACTAGCATGGCACCATTTTTTGGAACCCACTTCTACACTAGCGTAGTTTCCTTTCCCATCACAGGCACTACATCACACTGTAACATATTTTTCATGCAAAATACTCATAAAATGCACTATGCCACATTCCATAGCCATTTGTGCCCAAATCTTACTTTTAGCTTTCTAAATCAACCCAGCTTCACCCATCATCAATGATAATTTCTATAAGACCCATCAGAGCATCAGAGCATCTATGATACACAAATATGTTCACAGTGGTTACATTAAACACTTGCCCAAGTTTCATCAAGTTTGACAAATCCTCACTTGCAGGTCAATTACCAAAATTATAAATTGCAGTCAAGCGGACATATAATTGTTCATAGCTCCCATCATAAAAGTCCAAAAGCTCTCAAGATTCTTTCATATTGTCACCAGCACTTATATTTTCCATACAGTCCTTTTGACATCATTTTTGCATGCACCTACACCCATTTTCATCTTAGGCGCACCAAAGATAGACTTTGCCAAAATTGTAATTTTTAGGGCTCATTGTTGCTTATTTAGTTGTGCTACTTGGTTGTAACTTGCCAGAATGGTCTAATTTTTTAATGTGCTCATACACTGTTAGGTTCTTGTCTCATCCACCTTGGGAGCTCCAAAGAAAATGACCAAGCATTAATTTGTTGAACTCCCACCATATCAGCTAGAGGAAGACTCCTTGAGAGAGGCAAATGTCACCTGGTTGGCAAAAGACCAATTGGATAGCATCCATGTCATTGTCTACCACGGATGATTCAAGTGTGCTCATGGAATCAAAGTCATACTATAGATGCTACACCAAGGGAATCTCAGGACCTCATCAAAGAACAGGCAGTCCAACCACTTTAGGAAAAGATTGGCCTTAAGGACGACATAGAAATGGACCCTTGAGGAGTTGATTACAAAAGAGCATATGAGCTCTTACATAGTATCACAACATCACCATGTCTGATCTTAATGGCTCTCCTATCAAAGTTCACATAACAAAGGACCAAGTGGTAGAAGCACTCAAGCTTCAGAAAGGAGGAAAGGGACAGACAGTTACCAACAAGTGGTATTTTCATCAGCCGATCATCCTCCTTTTTGGAATTGAAGCAGAGGAAAATAGAGCAGGCATTGCGGCTCTATCACCAACATTTTCCCTTCACTACCAAGAGACCGCCAAGGTATACAATTCCCAATCATGTCGTTGCTTTCACCTTCACACAAGCATAAAAGAAAGAGGGGATGACAGAGGTGAACCGCGCACAATACATCTATACAACCCTCACTCATGTGAAGAATCTAGAGAACATCACATTTTTAGGAGCTCCAGAAGTGCTCACCAAAATTTCCTATCACGCTATAGGCCAAGTAGAGCATCCACCACCTGCCCTAGAAAAAAATGTATGGTTTCTCAATAAGACAGATGAGGAAACATAAGTGAAAACACATGCTCCACCACTGGAAACAAGACTACGTACTCAATCAGTCGATGTACCAGCTCAAGCACCCACATCCACGTCAGCAAAAGAAGAGGGTAATAGAGAAGAGGAAGTGCAAGAAGAGGAGGACACTCCTCTTGAAATAAAAAGGAAAGACAAAGGGAAAGCTAAAGTGGATGAAGTAAATCAAGCCAAGAAACATAGGTCGACAGTAGTTATTGAAGAACCAGCACAAAGGGCAACAAGAATTGAAAGAGAGAAGGTAGCTTTTGAGCTAGAAAGAGGGCTCAAAGGAGATTTTGAGGTAAAAAGGAAACCGTCTCCAAGAAGAGTCAAAATTCAAACTAAACACCCAATGTTCGACAAAAAGGATGACCCTTGGGTTGGCCTAGAGCATCTCTACCATAAAGAGGAATGACAACCAGAACAGGCCTAGGCACAAGAAGAAGATAGTACACATACTTAGGAGGGTTCACCCAAGGAACCAGAAAACCCTACTACAAAAGTTCCACACTTCTCTCCCACAAATACACCACCACAGCAAGGGACTACACAAGAGGAGGCCACCACTCCCATTGCTACCAATCTGAAACTTGATTCCAAACCACTCAAAGAAACTGTCAAGGAACAAGAGACTAAACCAACTAGTCCATAGTGACACCAACTCCTCAAGCCAAGCAACCAGATGAGCCAATGGCTGCGATTCAGGACACACAAATGGATCAACCAAAAGCAAGCAACACAAGAACAATGGAGAATTTAGAGGACATAGATGAATACACACAGTATGCCCACGAGGTAAAAGACAAAATGAAGGATGAAATCTATGCTTGCCACCAACATCTACATAGTGTATACAGGCGCCTACGGCTTAGTGAGGAAAGGCTAGACTTGGCCAATATATGTGTTGAGTCATACAAATAATCCATGGAATTCAAAGAACAAGAATTGATTGAACTAACTATAAAGACAGCAATAGATCTAGAAACTCTCTAGACAACAAATAAGCAACACGAGCAACAGGTCACAGAGGCCACTCTAGCTCCACAAGAATCAGAGGCTATGGTACAATGCCTATAGATTCAGCTTAACCTTGAAAACACATAGTTAACCCAGGTGAAAGCACAATTCCAAGAATAGAATGCACTTTTGAATCAGCTAAAGGATAATTCAGCAATAGCCACACTACGGGCATAGATGTTGCATATCAAACAATGGGAAAAAAGGTTAAGGACTTAGAGATAGAGCTAAAGCTTGAGCAGATGCAAAGAAGATAGTTGTCAATCAGCTTCATGTAGCAAGAAGATAACAACCAAAAGCATATTTCTCAGCTTAACAAAGAGTTAAGCAAGATTAAAGAATCTACCACTGCACATGCAACCACATCTAGAGATGAGCAAATCACTACCGAAATGCAAGGTAAGGATACCCTTCAATTCATGGATATGGAAGTGCCAACAGCAAAAGAGGACAGTCTTCCCAAGATCAAAATTTCTCAAGAAAAAGTGGAACCTTCCACTACTCCAAAAATGCCTAACTATTGAGGAGGAAGCTGTTTTTAAAAAGCAGATAGAAGAGGAGACAGAGACCATTTGGAAGGAGGCAATGCAATGGGAAGAACGCATTATACACTCAATCAATGTCAATCTACTCATGCCCTCCACAATCAATGAAACGTGGCATTAGCAAGCTCTCCCTTATCCTCTCATTAAGTTTGAAGTCCTCCAAATTAAAGAAAGACTGCTCAAGGATCCCTAGGTCAATCTTGCACTACATCACCCCAAATGGCACGAAATCTACTTAATCGGCATCCCAGCTATCTATTTTTTTTTCACAAAGGCACCATTACTAATCACACAGGATCTTGCGTAGTGCCCGGTACTGAGAGTCAAAATTTGACAACAACACCTTCTCCTCCAACAGAAAAGACGATCCTGGCTTAACTACCCCCGGTTTCCACCACCTCCAAATAACCAACCGACAAAGTCATACATGATGGAGACCCCATCTTCGACCACCAACTATTTTGGGGTATCCCAGATTTGGCATGCATTATGCTAGTAAAGATTGCAAAGATGCTCCTCACTTGTTTGCAAACCTTTCATAGGGCAGAAATAATTGCTGCATGGATGTCCTTCCTCGAAGGTACACAAGGTCTATGGTATGATCTCTCTAGCCAACCATCCGAAGAAGTCCTTTGGCATGTATTCTACACAAGGGCCAAGTTTCTCCCATCATATTATATGCAAAATTTTTAAGAAGCATTCTACATGGCTTTTTTACTTATAGATTAAAGATCTTCGGGCTTGTCACACAAACCTACTATTCAGCAATGGAGCTGCAAAATGCAACTCATGTCCATTGAAGACATGAAATCTTTGGGCTTGTCAACTATTCAGCAATGGAGTTGTAGAATGCAATCAACATGCAATTCATGTCCATTGAAGACAAAGAGCTACAAATCAAGTACCAACAAGGTCTTGAGCATCAAGCACAATGAACAGCAACGCACAAGCCCAACCACTACTTAGCACCCTAAGTAGTTGTGTCATGGATGACATAGGCAAGGAGGGGGGAATGTTAGCTACTTAGCTAACAAGAGCAAAAGAAGAGCATCAAGCAGGGTTCCACACATTTTTTCAGGCCTAATCATTGTAATCAAACCCATTTTATTATTAAAAATCATGCAAGTCCAAAGCCATTGTAATGTTATTGAGTACCTGTGAGTCTAAAGGGGCCAATAGCTTCCACGTTTGTAATTCTGTGCAGTCTCTTAACCTTACAGTGAGCTGCAATTAGCGAGGAATCCCTTTATACACCTTGGCTAAGGTATAAAAGCCAATTTTTGTAACTTTAAGACCTAAGTTTTGGATAATAATGAGTAAGCGTTGTTGTAGCAGCTCAATGACTGTCTATTGTTTCTTCAATCTCTCGTCTCTCTCACGTACGATATTGCATTGCTCTTCTGAGCATACCAATGCATTTGCAGGTGAAAGCTCTCTCTTTTAATGTAGGTTTCTTGCGATAAAGTGTACTTTTATTCGTGTCCGTCTATGAGTTGTTTTTGTTCCCTATGCACAATACATGCACTAACACTAGATTTTGACCTTAGGGATAGATAGAGCACGTCCAGAGGAAGCTATAGAGCCCGTCTAGGAACAAAACCAACAACCCTAAAATGGGCTGTTTATCTTATGCGTGATTTTGTCTACGTGTCAAAAAAACATTTGAGCACATGAGAGTGTAGAGGATACTCTACCCTAGCTAGGTATTACGTTTCATTTCATTCGGAGACCTGTAGCTACACGAATTCATCTAGATAAGGTTGTGATAGAGAAAGTAGTTTTTGGACTTTGACACATAGTTGAGACTTACTATAATCCAGAGCAACATAGACTTGGATGTTTTAAGAGATTAGCTATCTCTTGTAGCCTCCATGCACTAGTCGGGTTAGCTACGTCCCACGGATTGACATTTTATGTTTGTGGTTCTCACTTTGCTAGCATCGATATGATGAGGCTTGGTAGATGGCTGACAGTAGCTAACTCTATGTAGATTGAAATGTCCAAACCAACATGGCCCTAAGCTAGTTTAGAGTGCTAACTCTAGGCGGATTTACATAACCAACCTTAAGCAGCCAAATCAAAAGCTGCTAACCCTAAGTAGCTAGCCCTAATAGACTGGAACAACTGAACTAATGTGGTCCTCAACCAATTTAGGGTGCCAATCCTAAGTGAATTTACATGGAAAATACTAAGAGACTTTCCACGGGCAACCTGAAGCGACCAAACCAAAAGCTGCTACATTAGGAAAAATATGAACCCCAAAAGGGCCCTTTAGCTTAAGGGGTAATTAATCATGGACCAATAGGAAGAGGGTGGTGGCCACAACTATATCCTCTCAAAAGGTAGGGTAGTATGGGCATGGGGGCCTATTTGTTCCCCTCATTATAGCTTTGTCCCCTAGAAAGAGAGAGAAGGGGGAAAAGGGGGAGGGGGGGGGTTTTCCTCCATTTTCATGGGTGCCCATAAAGTAACCCTAAATTTTCAAAAAAGAAAAATCTCTAAATCTCACTTTTCACTCTCCAAAAGCTCTCCTAACCAAATACATGGTCAAAAAACTATTTTCTTTGACCAAAATCTGCATTTCTCAGCAATACCCTCTATTCTACCTCTTCTCTCTTCTCTTTCTCCTTCTACCTCCAAGCTTTCCATAGCTGCAACACATGAGGAAGCTTTCCATAGCTTCACCACTTGTCTCCCCCTTTCATCCACACCATCCCTTTGAACTACTTCTTCTCCCCTTGCTCCCCATTAGCCACTTCTCCCCCTCCCGCCAAGCTTTCCATAGCTGCACGACCTGTCTCCCCATTTCATCCACACCATCCATTTGAACTACTTCTTCTCCCCTTTGTTTCCCATTCAACCATTCCTTCTCATTTCATTCCTAAACAACCGGCCTCTCTCTCCAACACCACAAATCTTCTTCTTCTGGAGCTACCATGTCAACCCCCTCCACTTCAAGGAAGCCAAAGGATGAGATAGAGGCGGTTTGCTTGCATAACACTAGGGATTCTAATGGGGAATGCGTGTCGCAGGTGTTTTCTAAAGGATCTTGGATCTTCATGCAACTTGTAGCTATCAGGCGTCATCGAGTTTGAAACCATGGCAACCTTGACAAACATTGGAAGGGAAGACTTCTTGGTTTCAAAAACCATATAGTCAATGGCACAGTGGCCATTGTTCAACACGTGTACTCTTGGTGTTCCATGCGCTTGAGGAATGGAAGCTCAAGAGATTTCCCAATACATTGTAAGTTGTAAAACATTGTTGGTTGCTGATTGTAAAAGCTTGTTTTTTTTTTTATTTAATAGTTGTTGGTGTTTCATAGATATATTCCCATCCGACCTTGTTGAGGAACAACCAATCAAGAGTCTCACAGGAACCTTCAACGCTTTGCATGCGGACATTGGTGTTATGATGCTTCCCAACTCGCCACCTTTTGTCATAATAATCAATACCTAATTCTCCTAAATGATTTTCTCATGTTAAACTGATCATTTAATATGGGGAAGTGCCAGGGGAGAAAAAGCTAGAATATTGGTTAAGCTAGCAGACCGGCCACATTAGGGATCCAAAGGAGGGAAACTAGGGATCCAAAGGGGGGGCCGTCTGCAAAAGAGCCATGTGCAACAATGGGCTTAAAAGACCCTAAGGTTCAGCCCATTAAGACTTCCAAAATGCTAAGGTTCCAAAATTCAAAAGTTGTGTCCAAAGGTCAAGCATGGGGGGAATTGGATGCTTTGTGTGTGTCCCAAAAGTCTTTATCAATCCCTACATAGGAGGGGGCGAGCCTTGGGAGTAGGGGATGAGAGAGAAACTCACACACACATACACACAAGCTCCCTTTACACAAAGGGAATGAGGGACACATGTCAGCTCCCTAGCCCCAGATGCCCACAAGGTGTACCCAATTCCTATTGGATGGCCTTGGAGGTGGACCAATGAGAATTAGGCTAGAGTAAATCTAGTTTAATTAATTTAAAAACACTTAATAAAAGAACCAATGAGAATTAAGCTCTCTAGAACACTATTGGACAGTCTCCCAAGGGGACCAATGAGCATTCAGCAGCCCAATAACTTGCATGATTCCTATTGGCCAGGAGGCAAAGGGGTCCAATGAGAGTTTAGTTGCATTTATTAATTACATAAATCTCTCACAAAAGGGGAAAGGGGGACACATGTCAGAAGGCTATTACTTATTCTGCTTAATTATCATTGGCTAGCTCTCGGGAGGTCCAATGAGACTGTAGCATGAGCAAATAGCAAGAGGGGTCAACCAAGAGAGAGAGGGGGCTGAACTTTGCAAGGCATTATCACACACACACTCAAACAATCTCATGTGTGAAGTAAAGAAGACTCTCTCTCCTTCTCAAGCTTTAATGGAAAGCTTACCACCTACTCCAAGCTTGTGAGAAGGGAGGCCCACACTAACAACTCTTGTCTTTGTGATGCAAATCCAACCAATATCCAAGCTTCAATGCATGCTCATCTCCTCTACCATGCTAATTACTAAGCTAAGCTATGATAATATGAGTGATTATGTGAGGAGATGTACATCTTTCTCGTAAGAATACTCCTTCTTCCTCTCAATCTACTCTCATACCCCATTAGCTCTCACCACCTTCGAAGGTGTGTGAGTTCTTGGGTCTGAGACTGGAGAGAATTGATGTTGTGTTTGATAAGTGTTTTGCTTAGTGCATGAATCTTTCATCTTCATTGCACTAACTAGTCTTGAAGGAACACAAAGAATTGTATTGTACAATGTCTCTCTTGATGGGAGAAACCATAATACAAAGCCTTTCGGAGGGGGGACCAGCTCCATGTAAATCCGGTCCTCAACTGTTGTCAATAGCTTAATTTCTCTCTCTTTTGAAAGTATTGTTCATGCTATCTAACTAGGTGTTATGCTTTTTGTTTCTCTCTCCACCCAAGCACTCTTGTAATTCTCATTCGGAATCTATTCTAGTGAAATGCCCACTATGTTCATGCTAATGTCCACTACACACAAGTTTTTAGGCCATTAAATGATACATTGGTATCAGAGCACAAGGTTTCTCTGTTCTTGCTCAAGAAGGGAGGTCCTCAAGTTAGCTATAAATGGTTGGTATTATTAATTGCCTGTGAGTAAGTAGAATAGGGATTTTTCAGCCTTGCAATGCGCCTGCCTTCGTGCAGTTAAAACGGGGCATCACCATTGAGAGCTATGGTCTTAATAGTGGAGTCCTACGGAATTGCCTACGGCTTAACCACTATTGAGCTATTAGAACCTTGACAGGAGCCGGTGATGTTTTGGTGTTGAACGACCCTCTCTTCTATTCCTTGCAATTAATGGTATTTGAGCCACAGGTACAATAGCTTGAGTGCTTTTTCTAAAGGGGTAAAGAGGAGTAGCAACTAGGGCTTGAAGTGCCAAAGTACACCTAAAAGTTGTTAGAATGGCTGACAATAGTAAAGAGAGTGAAATTAATGTTGATAACTTTGATTTTGCTAATGAGCAAGTTACTAATGATGCCCCGATGCTTGTTAACTATCTTGTTTCTAGGCTTCAACAAGCCATGGGCAATCCATCTCTCCAAAGTGAAGTGCAACGGCAACTCCGGGCTCATGGGATTCTTCAAGCTCACCACCATGACGAGAGAACACCTAGGAATCCTCCTTGTGAGACTTCCAAAAGAGGTCTCTATCCGATTCAGGAAAAAGAAGATAATCCATACGAAGGGCTCAAGAATTTACTTCTTGATGATGCATCTCCTTCCCAAAGGAGAACTCAAGAGCCTCCACCGAAGGAACGAGAAAGAAGTGAGTCTCCCACCACCTCGGCGGAGATGGCTCCACAAAGACAGTGGGCTAAACGCTCTCCATCACCTCCAAAACGGAGAAGACCATCGCACCCTTCTTCACACCATAATTCAAAGAGGGATGACAAAAAGCAAGAGGGATGAAGAGGTCACCCTCTTCTCCACCTTCTTCAAATTCTTCACCTTCTGAAGAAAGTGATGGTGCAACCTTTGAACCATCAAAAAGAAGAGGCCATAGGAATCCTATGCCGCGTGTAAGAAGTCATCCAAGCTCAAGAAGTTCAAAGAGGGAGCGAATAGCATCTCTTTCCTTACTTATGATGGCACCTTTGGTGCTACGGACAAAGTCTTGGCCTTTATCCAACAATTTGATGCAGTGTTCGGAGATGAGGGCTTCACAGAGTCCTCTAAGCTACACCATGTAGCTCTGCACTTTCAAAAGTCCGTCAGGCAATGGTGGTCTAGCCTACGAGCCAACGTTGAAGCTCCACAAACATGGAAAGCTTTAAGAGCTTCCATTATGAAGCAGTTTTTGGCCACCGATGCCAAAGACAAAGTACTCACCGAATGGCGAAGCTTAAAGCTCTCTCCCTATGAATACATCCACAAATATGTAGACAAGTTTTGGGACCTACAAACAGTCTTCAAAAAGTTGGATTTTGGAGAGAAAAAGCAACAATTTTGTGCGGGCTTAACCGAAGAAATGGCGGAGTATGTCAACTCCCAAAGGCCACGTACCATGTCGGTGGTAATACACCATACTATGGTGGCCTCTCGAATCAATTTCCAAATGGGGGCTAAAAAAAATAATAAGCCCACAGAAACAAAGGGTTCCAAAGAGCCTAAGGGGAAGGACAATGTCCAAAAGTATCCTACGGGCAACTCCAACAAAGCTAAAGAGAAGGGAGTTTACAAAGGTAAAAACGAACTCTCTTCTGAAGAGCTTGAGCGTTATCACAAGGATAACCGGTGTTTCAAGTGCGGTGAACAAGGGCATGCGTACCGGCTTGTCCCCAAAAGAACATCCGCCATGATCCTCCTAGAGCTACCTTGGTTGAAATCCAAGAGGAGGAGACTCACTAAACTCACCACAAAGGAACTCCTCTATGCCATGCTTGGGGAGAGGTAAGAGAACATAATTCTTTTATTCTCTTTGACCCTGGTTCTACTCACAATTTTATATCTATAGAGTTGGCCACCAAGCTAGGAATACAAGCCTACCAGATGGGAGATGTTTTACCCGCAGACAGTGCTTTCAAGGGGCAAAAAGCTTCAGTCACTCCCTTAATCGGGAAATTGAGGCTCCATGTCCAAAGATATGTGGACAAAGATGACTTCTTTATCTCTCCTCTCAAGCATGAGGATGTAATCCTAGGGGCACCATGGTTTGATCGCCTGGCTGCCAATGTTAAATTCCTTGAAAGGAGAATCTCCTTTAAGTTCAGGGAAAAATATATGTATATAGATGCTAAGGAAATGGGTAACACTATACCCATTGTACATACACCAGCTTTCAACAATTCAATAAAGAGCTCTGTTTCCGTGTACATGATTTTTGTTAAAGATTCTCAAAATGAACCTAATGCTTTAGCAAAAGAAAATAAAATCAACCAAAAGGAAATAGAGTTATCCAATTTTCTCAAGGGGTTTCAAGATGTTTTTATTGACGACATCCCTTGTGAGCTACCTCCTAAACGAGGTAATGATGACCATGCAATTGAACTTCTTCCACGAAGTTCACCGCCTAACAAACCTCCTTATAGAGTTTCTCAAGCTCAACAAGAGGAGATTATGTGGCAAGTGCATGAGTTAGTTGAGAAGGGCATGGTTAGGCCTAGCTCATCTCCATTTTGCTCTCCTCTGCTATTAGTGCAAAAGAAAGACGGCACATATCGTATGTGTGTCGACTATATAGCACTAAATAGGATCACTATCAAGAATAGGTTTCCCGTTCCACGGGTAGAACACCTATTTGATAAGCTACAAGGATCGACCTACTTCAATAGGATTGACCTAAAAAGTGGCTATCATCAAATAAGGATAGTTGATCAAGACATTGTAAAGACCGCATTTCGCACCACGTTTGGTCTTTACAAATACATTATCATGCCTTTTGGCTTGACCAATGTACCAGCCACATTCAACCGCTTGATGGAGAAGCTATTCAGGCCTCATCGAACCTTCACTGGAGTGTTCTTTGATGATATTATCATCTACTCTAATTCATTAGACGAACACAAGCAACACCTCCAGGTAATATTTGAAGTTTTAGGAGAGAATAAACTTTATGTTAATCGAAAGAAAAGTGAATTTTTCTTGCAAGAGATTCAGTATTTAGGTTACATTATCTCTCAAGATGGCATCCAAATGGATCCATCAAAGTTATAGGTAATAAAAGGATGGCCTAAACCAAAGAATCTTCATGAACTAAGAAGCTTTATAGGTATGTGTGCATACTATAGACGCTTCATAGAAAAGTTCTCACAAATTGCGGGACCATTACATGACCTAACAAAGAAAATAGTTAGGTATACATGGTCTGCTAAGGAGAACAATGCTTTCGAAAAGCTTAAAGAAAAGCTTATCTCTCAACCTGTGCTTACACTACCGGATCTCTCAAAACCATTTGAGGTCCAATGTGATGCTTGTGGTGATTGCCTTGGAGCTGTTTTGCTTCAAGAAGGGCACACCATAGGCTATGAAAGTCGAAGGCTCGACCCTATTGAGCAAGCTCTAGGCATATATGAAAAGCAACTCCTTGCAGTTCTACATGCCTTAGACTCATGGAAGCACTATTTATTGGGGACTCCTTTCATTCTGCGAACGGATCACCAAAGTCTTAAGTACTTCATGACGCGGACCAAGCTCTCCGACAAGCAAATGAGCTGGGCAAATTTCCTTTCGCAATTTCATTTTCATATTGTTCACATTGCTGGCAAGCATAATCAAGTAGTCGATGCACTCTCAAGACGGCCGAGAGTGAATGCGGTTTCCATAGCAACTCACAATGATCTATCTTCAATGATAGATGAGTATGCTATTGATCCCGATTTTAGAGATGTGATTTCAGCCCTTGCATTAGGGAAGAAAGAGGAACCATTTACTTCACAAGATGGTTATCTTCTCTATGGAAATAGACTTTTCGTTACTAACTCACTCCGTGAGAAAGTAATGTATGAATCTCATGCTCCTCCTTATGCGGGGCATAAAGGGATTCTGTCTACCCTAAAGGGAATTGAAACATATTTCTATTGGCCTACCATGAAAGGAACATACAAGAGTATGTTTCTAAATGTGTGGTATGCCAAAAGACAAAATTTGATAGAGGGAAGCAACCTAGATTGCTTCAATCCTTGCCAATCCCTAATTCACCATGGGAGAGCATCCATGGATTTTATCTTTGGATTGCCTAAGTCTATCCATGGGAATATGGGAATATGGAGGATAGTAGACAGGTTTAGTAAACAAGCTCATTTTATACCTGTCAAAAAGACTATCAAAGCCCATCAAATGGAAACCCTCTTCATTACACAAATTTTCAAGTACCATGGCTTGCCAATGTTCATAGTGTCGGATAGAGATCCTAGAATGACCAGTATTTTTTGGAAGGCTCTCTTTGAGAATCTAGGGAAGTCTAAACTTCTCTTCGGCTTATCATCCACAAACTGATGGCCAAAGTGAAATAGCTAACCTAACAATTCTCGATCTACTAAAAGCCTATGTAACGGAAGTAGATCAAAGATCCCAATGGGAGAAGTACTTACCCTTAGTGGAGTATGCTTACAATAACACCGTACATACCTCCACAGTAAAAGCACCTTTCGAGGTAATTGAGGAAAGATCAAAAATTCCCTTGCTACTTAAGGTACATGGGAAGATCTTCGCTTCTGCAGATGAGTATAGCCGAGACCTACAAGACTCTTTTCAAAAGATTAAGGATGCTATCTCTATATCACAACAAAGGCAAAAGGCTGCTGCTGACAAGCACAGAAGAGCCCAAGCCTTTTTTTTAAATGATTGGGTCTTATTAAATTTTCCCAAGGCTCGATTAAGGCACACGACGGGCAAGAATCCTACGGGACACCAAAAGTATTATGCTAAACTAGCAAAAAGGTACTATGGTCCCTTCCAGATTCTTAGGCCAATCAATGAGATGGCCTATCAACTCAAGTTGCCCAATCATTGGCTCATACACAATGCTTTCCATGTGAGCCTATTAAAGCCTTACAAAGGAGAGCCACCTCAAGAACCAACTACTGAAGACCCACCGGAGATCGAGGACTAAGAAGAGGCCCGAGTCCATTCTCCGACATGAAGACATGGTACTAAGAGGCGGTAAGACTATCCGAGGATATCTTATTAATTTTAAAAATTATCCTTTTGAAGATGCTAGATGGATGCAAGGCATACAATTAAAGGATAACCTAAACCTTGTCAATGCTTACAATGCTTCCCAAGAGTAAGCAAATGTACAAAATGTTAAAAATGAACAAATTTTTTGTCTTATAAGATTCTCTTTTTCTTTATTGTGCACAAAAATGAAGTAGTATGCATGCTTAGATCAAGTTTGCGGAGACGACGTCTCCCAAACACCAAGTAGAGCTTGTCACTCTACTATGGAAGATTGATAGGACTAATGTGCAGACATGCTTGCGGTAGCCTCAGGCTCTCATGCGCCAAATGGACTAGTCATCCATCGTGGAATGATGTCGTAGGGTAATATAGGGATCATCTACCCGCTAAGAAAAGGACTAATGAATATGCTTTATCTTCTCTACCCCATAGTCGAGGACGACTATGATTTCAAGAGAGAGGTAATTTCATAATAATCAATATCTAATTCTCCTACATGATTTTCTCATGTTAAACTGATCATTTAATATGGGGAAGTGCCAGGGAAGAAAAAGCTAGAATATTGGTTAAGCTAGCAGACCGGCCATAATAGGGATCCAAAGGAGGGAAAATAGGGATCCAAAGGGGGGGCCGTCTGCAAAAGAGCCATGTGCAACAATGGGCTTAAAAGACCCTAAGGTTCAGCCCATTAAGACTTCCAAAATGCTAAGGTTCCAAAATGCAAAGGTTGTGTCCAAAGGTCAAGCATGGGGGGAATTGGATGCTTTGTGTGTGTCCCAAAAGTCTTTATCAATCCCTACATAGGAGGGGGCAGGCCTTGGGAGTAGGGGATGAGAGAGAAAATCACACACACACACACACACACACACACAAGCTCCCTTTACACAAAGGGAATGAGGGACACATGTCAACTTCCTAGCCCAGATGCCCACAAGGTGTACCCAATTCCTATTGGATACCCTTGGAGGTGGACCAATGAGAATTAGGCTAGAGTAAATCTAGTTTAATTAATTTAAAAACACTTAAATAAAAGAACCAATGAGAATTAATCTCTCTAGAATACTATTGGACAGTCTCCCAAGGGGATCAATGAGCATTCAGCAGCCCAATGGCTTGCCTGATTCCTATTGGACAAGAGGCAAAGGGGTCCAATGAGAGTTTAGTTGCATTTATTAATAACATAAATCTCTCACAAAAGGGGAAAGAGGGACACATGTCAGAAGGCTATCACTTATACTGCTTAATTATCATTGGCTAGCTCTAGGGAGGTCCAATGAGACTGTAGCATGAGCAAATAGCAAGAGGGGTCGACCAAGAGAGAGAGGGGGCTGATTTTTGCAAGGAATTATCACACACACACTCACACAATCTCATGTGTGAAGTAAAGAAGACTCTCTCTCCTTCTCAAGCTTTAATGGAAAGCTTACTACCTACTCCAAGCTTGTGAGAAGGGAGGCCTACACCAACAACTCTTGGCTTTGTGATGCAAATCCAACCAATATCCAAGCTTCAATGCATGCTCATCTCCTCTACCATGCTAATTACTAAGCTAAGCTATGATAATATGAGTGATTATGTGAGGAGATGTACATCTTTCTCGTAAGAATACTCCTTCTTCCTCTCAGTCTACTCTCATACCCCGCTAGCTCTCACCATCTTCGAAGGTGTGTGAGGTCTTGGGTCTGAGACTAGAGAGAATTGATGTTGTGTTTGATAAGTGTTTTGCTTAGTGCATGAAGCTTTCATCTTCATTGCACTAGCTAGTCTTGAAGGAACACAAAGAATTGTATTGTACAATGTCTCTCCTGATGGGAGAAACCATAATACAAAGCCTTTTGGAGGGGGGACCGGCTCCATGTAAATCCGGTCCTCAACTGCTATCAATAGCTTAATTTCTCTTTCTTTTGAAAGTATTGTTCATGCTATCTAACTAGGTGTTATGCTTTTTGTTGCTCTCTCCACCCAAGCACTCTTGTAATTCTCATTAGGAATCTATTCTAATGAAATGCCCACTATGTTCATGCTAATTTCTGCTACAGACAAGTTTTTAGGCCATTAAATGTTACACCTTTGATTTTGTTGCAACACAGAATCTTCTTCTACTCACACACGTATGTAGTGCCAGCCTCGAAGGATGGATATGGTAAGATCATTGTTGTTGACAAACCTTCATTACTGAGTCCGAAATGGCCACAACCCGATGCGTGTTCACTTTTCTCAGTGAAGGAGAAGATGCTTTCCGATATTTTCTCCTCATCAAAATTTGGGAAGGCTTCTAGATTAGTAGGGCTTAGTTGGTGCTGCCCCGTGCATGCTTTTGTACACTTGTTCAAGACATTTCCATTTTGTGTCACACCTACTATGTTTTGTAGCAAGAATGTCATGTGTAAAGCACTAAAACTGGTATTTGGAGATAATTGGGGAATGGTTGAGGGAGTGCACCAAGGAGATAAATACAAGTGTAAGGTGGGCGCTTTAGGTATAGGGATACGATATTTGAAAGTGCGCACTACTTTGTACCTACGTTTTCACTATGAGCGTTGGATGTGTAAGAGTGGAAAGTGGATACCCTTACAATCTAGTGTTGCTAATTTTGTGACATTTGACATGCCCGTTACTTTTTCAAATGGTGTTTCCCAGATTGTGCAAGTCAGTGAACAATGGACACTCACCAACATACGAGAACACTTGATTATCTTGGGCTACAAAGAAATCAAAGATGCTTACTTTTGTCTCAATCGACAAAAGTTCAGTTTAGTTTATATGTTGTCTACATGTGCCAATTGTTCGTCTTATTAAAAGCATTTTTGTTGTTTCAGATTGGTAGGTGGATGGCGGTAGCCATGAAAGTGCAAGAGGAGTGGAGGGTTGGCGGCGCACTATCTTTAAGTTGATCTGATAGATCAATGTAACCGACTCTAATGCCACATTGGAAAGCCTTCTATTTAATGGAAATTCAAAACCTTTTTGTCATTATAGTATCACTTTGCTGATTAAGTTTTTTAGATTTTGTTTGGGTGTTTGTGTGCGCACCCATGTGTATTTGTATGTATATCAAAGAGCTTTGGGATAGTGTCTTTTTCTGCAGCCGGGGGGGGGAGGGAGGGGGGGATTGTATATAAAGAAAGGGGAGGGGGCTTCTTATTTTTCTATCAACACTTGAGAGAGACAAGAAGAAGACACACACACACACACAACCATAGAGAGAGAGAGAGAGAGCCATGGCAGCACATGCTAGTGCATCCTCCTTCCACGTAGCAGTAGCGTCAAAAGAGACACACACCCCTTTTTCGTGGTTTCTTCTTTTCTTAGAGGACACCGAATATGTTGGACGGAGTGATCTCCATGGCTACTTTATCTGCACAGTGGACTTACAAAAAACCATGCAACTCCACAATGACACTTTTCACAACATCATAGAGTATATGCATGTGCATATGCTCGAGTATGTTGTGATCTTTGAAGACAATGCCATGTTGTGGTTGCCATGTGATCTGCTTCGCTACATCCACAAGGGCAACACAGCATTTTCAAAGAGACTAGATCTCTTTGAAGCAATTGCAGAAGAGGTGAACCACTTTCTTCAAGTGACAAAGAAAGTTGCAGACTCCTTCAAGAAGCACAAAATTGGGCAATCTTTCTTGTCCAATATTTCCACTCTCTTCTTCCTCATCAATGAGGAGCCCTCCTTGGAGGATATGGAGATCTCGCATTTGGCAGTGGGTAGGGTGTTGGCGGATCGTAAAGATCACAAGGCCGCGCCTATAGATGTCCAAAGTGAGTGAAGACTGCAAGCTGCCAAATATCCCCATGGCTTGGAGGAAGCAGTTGCAGCAAGAAAGCAGATTGATGCACCTCCGAGGTGCCTGACCCCGAGTGCCCTAACCCTGCTACGATTCTCAAAGTGGAGATTAGCCGTCTCAGCAGCATAATTATAGAAGATGAGGAGTATTTATTCTTACATGATCTTGAAAAGGCTTTTGGTGTCCGACTAGATCAGTGTCTTAGCCTCATACGCACCAAGATGGAGTTCCCCCTTGATCCTACACCAGAAGCTCTAGATGACAAGCTGCTTCGATAGGGAGACTCTGTTGTTGACACAATTGCTCTAGTGACAGTGAATATTCTCGCTGTAGAGCAGAGCAAAGTCACGGACGAGGAGTTCGTTGCCACACAAGCCAAAGTTGTTGCCAAACAAACTCCTATCCACCCCAATTCGCCTGGTTCGCAGAGCCCCCGCAAGGTTGATGACAGCAAAACCTCTATCAACTTTGAAGCCACACCAACAATGGATGATGAGGATAAGCAACAAGAGGTAATATTAAGCATCTTCTATGTTGATAATTCAACCTTTCTTCTTTGCTTTTGGTTAATTACAATTTTGCAGGATGTTTTGGACATGGACCTTTGGGCTAGCCGGAAGGGTGGAGAGCGCACGGTGTTTGGGCCTCAAGCTACCCTAGCACATTACATCGACAAACTACCAATGCAAGATGTGTGCATCATTCACAAGGATTTCTCCCCGAATGGCCATTTTATTTTGTGGGTGCTTAAGGCCGCAAATAAACTCCTATGTTTGGCCATCATCCCTCAAACCGCCCATGTAATTATTCTTGTGAAAAAATCACTGGCAATTGCCACTTTTGGCACTGGCTTCCGCGGCAAGGTCATGACACGCATAGCTCTTTGTCAAGCCCTGGGGGTTGCCAGTGCCCAAGCTATAGCTGCTTCTGTATTGACATTCATTCTACCCAACGCTATAGGACGTCGTAGAGAGGTTGCAAAGCGCCTCCTGTCAAAAGATCGTTAAGCCATATTTACAAGCGTTTAAATGAAAATTATCGCTCTTCTCCATTATCTTTGCAAAGTTCAATTCACTGTTTTGTTCATGTTCATGACAAGGCAAACTGTTTGAAAGTTGATTTTGTACATTGAAAAAAATATGTCCAAAAAATTGTATATAATATCTTTTTTTGTACTAGTTGTGCCCTGAAACTGACAAACCCTGCAATTTTCAAAGTGTCTACAAGGCAACAAGATTTGGCCCTGCAAGACTACTATCTGGCCAATTCTTGTTTTCTTCTGGACAACACAAATTTTTCAATCTGTGCAAATTTTTTTGGCAAATACAAAGCAAAATATTTACCTAATGGACATTTTCAAGTCAAACAGATAACTTATTTAGCTTTGGTTGCCAGTTGATTAGCCTTTTGTACAGCTGATTAGCATCTCACCTTCAACCATTTAGCAAAATAAATGTAAAATAAACAAGAAAATTGGACAAAAAGAGACGGATTGTATTTGTCACAAAGTGAAAATACATTGAGTTCTCAAGAAAACTTGAATCCAGTACAAGGGTTCCAAAGTATATTGATTCCAATACAAAAGTTAGTTACAAAAAAAAGGTTTTGACATCAAAGGTATTAGTCGTGCCTTAGGCTATGTGCAAGTTGCATGTCCTTGGCCATGATTGTTACACGCTTGGCATGGACAGCACATAAGAATGTGTCTATAAAGAGACTGACCAAATAAGCCTCTACAGCCTCCTGAATTGATTTGAGGGCAATTGCAGACATCCAAAGTATGTGATGTAGCTTTGTAGCACTTCTTTACATCTCCGTGCAAAAGGTGCTTTCCTAATAAGCAAGTATGATGTCTTCTGGTAATGTCGGATCTCAGCAAACACTCGACAAAATCGTCTTGTTTTTTGAGGTCGGTGTTGTGGGGACCTTTGAGCTCCTTATGGCTTTTCTCTTTGCGGCTTCCTGTAGAACTTCGACTTTCGACGGTGCTTGGGAGGTGGCTAGGGGGCATCTTCATCTGGATCATAATCCTCATCTTCACTGATACGCGCATCATTGTTGTGTTGATCAGAAGACATGGCACCCATTCCTTTGGGTAGTGACTTGCTGGCCACAGAGGGGTGACCTGGGCTAGATGGCCTCGGGCCCATTTCGCCTGGCAATGTGTTCCCGCCCACCCTATGGTTCACTGGAATGTCCTCCCCTTCTCATAGTGCATGTTCATCGGACGTGTCCGTCTCTGTTCGATCTGGGTCAGCTAGCTCTTCAGGTTGTCCATTTGCACGCATCTTCTGCTTTCTGCGTGCCTCAGTGGTCTTGGGATTCTTCTTTGCAGTTTGTTTTGTCCTTGCCATCGTGAAAGTGCATTTAAGGTCCTTTGTAGAGCTTGTGGTGTTCAGTGAGGGAAGGAGTGTTTGAGAATGGGGGGGGGGGGGGGGGGGGGGGGAGAATGGGGGGGGGGGGGGGGGGGGGGGGTTTACCTCTTTATATAGGGTGGCCATATAAGGGCGGGTTCACATGGTGGAAAAGAGCTGCTAAAATCACGAGAAAATAATCTTTTGAATTTTAAAACCACATGAAATTGGAGAACTATTCAAACACATAGAGCCAAACGTACACTTCTAAAATTGTATAAACAATCAAACAATGCAAATACTTGATTTTTTTTTAAAAAAACATCCAAATGTAGTAGATTTTTCATTCTCTTGAGATTCTAAATACAACTACTACCGCCTGACCCAAACTTTTCCAACCCTAGTCCTTGATGCTCCCCACACTGCATGCCATGCTAGACCTTGTGAGGATCTCCAGCGTTTTGAGGAACAAACATGGGCCAATCGATGGGTTTCTTTTGCCAAGCACGATGACCTTGCACGTTCAATCGACACTTTGCGTCCAAAGGTGGTGCGATAAAACTAGTTGAACATTTCCTGAAGATAGCATGAGCGCACTAAACCTCCTCCATGTCTTGTATTGAAGTAGACACCCCTGGCATGATAGTGTGACTTCTCCATACCTTGCGTGCTCCAAAGATCCAATGAACCATACATATTCATAAAGTATGCACCATGGGCATAGAGGATGTGCTGCCAAAAAGCCACAACACATCGATGATCAAAACTAAAGCATAGTACAAACCAAGTTGGAATAGCAAGCACTCACCATATAGTGTGTAATGTTCGATTCACCCCATGCAATGACGACTGCCTTTGTGAACTCCACCACCAAATTTTGGAATCAAGTCGTAGTATCTTCATCATCTTGTCGAATATCGCCCAAACATGTTGTCGGCTAAGCACAACACTTGCATTGCTATCATTGTCCATTGTATACTTGCAGAGATCCTTCCACAACTCCCATCCACCTTCAGATGTTGATGTTCTGACAGTAGCACCCTTTTCCTTGGACCGAAACCTCTTCAAAAAATGCCTTGCCTTTAGTCCACTCATGGACACTGGTTGGGCCACTTCTTGAGCGCTTGCATTGTTCTTCTGTGCAACAATGGAGGTGTTGGTCCCATGACAACCTATTGAATTTAAGAGCCCTTCCACTTTTGAGATAGTGTCAAACGACCTGTCCATAGGCTTCATTGTAAAGGCATAATCAATATGAAGTTTTAATAAATGATCAAAGATGCACATAAAAGCATGAAGTGTGCAAAAATGCATATTTTTGAGAGGGAAGTTAATTATAGGGTTCCATTCACTGTCTTTTGTGGCACAATTAGGCTCCTCTAGCATAGGACATCGTAGCACCGAATGCTCCCACACACGTGTAATTTGTGAATTGTTATCTTCCTTTGTTTCATCGACCATTGCGATCTTTCGAGCATTCCCCTTATAGCCCTTAATGCAAAATGGACAACGATACAGAGCTCCTGGCCCTTGTTTGCACCCTAGAATGCACTTTATTGTTTTCAAATCACCACCTAAGTGCCAGTCAACTTCAAACTCCCCTATGCCATCTACTTGGAGTTTTTCCCCAGCTAGCTGTGCCTTAATGACATCTGTTATCCATGGAATGTGTTCAAAAATCCAAGCAAGCACTCCATGGGTATCCTTGGGAATCTCAATAGCACCAAGCCACCAAATTTCTTTCTGGGATCCTCGTGAGGGGGAACTTTTCCCACGCGCGCCGGCGGTCCCTCCTTGCCCCTAGCGCCCCCACATGGGCTGTCCCTCATGCGGCCCGGCGGTCCACGTTCCCATTTCTAACCTAACTCCCGCTAACCTAACTTCTCACCGTGGACGGCACTTGAGGGGGACCGAGGCCCCGTTTGGTGAATTGCCCCTCTCCGCGGCCATGCTCCCCGCGGGCCGATTTGACGACTCGTGGACCCGTCGCTCCTGTGAACAAAACATGACTCCGGGAGCCCCCGAGAGACTCTATGCAAGTAAGAGCCCCGCTTGGGCCGTGGCCGGGTCCCCGGGGGTCCCGTGGACCAAAACGGCCCGGGATGCAACCGCGGGGCCGTTTCGGCATTTTGATCAGATTTTGGAACCGCGGCTCCTGGACGGGACCGACGGTGACTCCTTGAGAGGGATTTCTACCTCAAGGCCATGGGGCTTGGGTGGTTTGCCTGAGCGCCCCGAATTAAAGGACTTATAAGGGAGTAGTACTCCACTCTTGGTGAACCGTGCGCATCCTGCCGGGGTAGCCAAGAGGGGGCCGGTTGTTCAACCGGAGCCGGGGTGGCAGTCCTCACGTCCATAAAACCATTTACCCTTTCTAGGTTGGAGTTAGGTTAACCCAGTCTTCAGAGGCGCTGGAGATGCCTCCGTCCCTTTTGTAATCAACTTTTTGAATCAATACAAAGCGCCCGTCACGGGCTTGTTTCAACAATCTTGTCTCGCGCATCCCTTTGAAATACTTGCTCAACCCGTTGTGAAGTCGGCTAACTTGTGTTCAGGTGAAGGATCGGCGAATGCGCGCGGCCCCTAAGTTCCATTTACGGGCCGCTCTTCAGGGTCCCGTAACACTTGGTATCAGAGCTAGAGGGTAATATAGGGATCATCTACCCGCTAAGAAAAGGACTAATGAATATGCTTTATCTTCTCTACCCCATAGTCGAGGACGACTATGATTTCAAGAGAGAGGTAATTTCATAATAATCAATATCTAATTCTCCTACATGATTTTCTCATGTTAAACTGATCATTTAATATGGGGAAGTGCCAGGGAAGAAAAAGCTAGAATATTGGTTAAGCTAGCAGACCGGCCATAATAGGGATCCAAAGGAGGGAAAATAGGGATCCAAAGGGGGGGCCGTCTGCAAAAGAGCCATGTGCAACAATGGGCTTAAAAGACCCTAAGGTTCAGCCCATTAAGACTTCCAAAATGCTAAGGTTCCAAAATGCAAAGGTTGTGTCCAAAGGTCAAGCATGGGGGGAATTGGATGCTTTGTGTGTGTCCCAAAAGTCTTTATCAATCCCTACATAGGAGGGGGCAGGCCTTGGGAGTAGGGGATGAGAGAGAAAATCACACACACACACACACACACACAAGCTCCCTTTACACAAAGGGAATGTAGGACACATGTCAACTTCCTAGCCCAGATGCCCACAAGGTGTACCCAATTCCTATTGGATACCCTTGGAGGTGGACCAATGAGAATTAGGCTAGAGTAAATCTAGTTTAATTAATTTAAAAACACTTAAATAAAAGAACCAATGAGAATTAATCTCTCTAGAATACTATTGGACAGTCTCCCAAGGGGATCAATGAGCATTCAGCAGCCCAATGGCTTGCCTGATTCCTATTGGACAAGAGGCAAAGGGGTCCAATGAGAGTTTAGTTGCATTTATTAATAACATAAATCTCTCACAAAAGGGGAAAGAGGGACACATGTCAGAAGGCTATCACTTATACTGCTTAATTATCATTGGCTAGCTCTAGGGAGGTCCAATGAGACTGTAGCATGAGCAAATAGCAAGAGGGGTCGACCAAGAGAGAGAGGGGGCTGATTTTTGCAAGGAATTATCACACACACACTCACACAATCTCATGTGTGAAGTAAAGAAGACTCTCTCTCCTTCTCAAGCTTTAATGGAAAGCTTACCACCTACTCCAAGCTTGTGAGAAGGGAGGCCTACACCAACAACTCTTGGCTTTGTGATGCAAATCCAACCAATATCCAAGCTTCAATGCATGCTCATCTCCTCTACCATGCTAATTACTAAGCTAAGCTATGCTAATATGAGTGATTATGTGAGGAGATGTACATCTTTCTCGTAAGAATACTCCTTCTTCCTCTCAGTCTACTCTCATACCCCGCTAGCTCTCACCATCTTCGAAGGTGTGTGAGGTCTTGGGTCTGAGACTAGAGAGAATTGATGTTGTGTTTGATAAGTGTTTTGCTTAGTGCATGAAGCTTTCATCTTCATTGCACTAGCTAGTCTTGAAGGAACACAAAGAATTGTATTGTACAATGTCTCTCCTGATGGGAGAAACCATAATACAAAGCCTTTTGGAGGGGGGACCGGCTCCATGTAAATCCGGTCCTCAACTGCTATCAATAGCTTAATTTCTCTTTCTTTTGAAAGTATTGTTCATGCTATCTAACTAGGTGTTATGCTTTTTGTTGCTCTCTCCACCCAAGCACTCTTGTAATTCTCATTAGGAATCTATTCTAATGAAATGCCCACTATGTTCATGCTAATTTCTGCTACAGACAAGTTTTTAGGCCATTAAATGTTACACCTTTGATTTTGTTGCAACACAGAATCTTCTTCTACTCACACACGTATGTAGTGCCAGCCTCGAAGGATGGATATGGTAAGATCATTGTTGTTGACAAACCTTCATTACTGAGTCCGAAATGGCCACAACCCGATGCGTGTTCACTTTTCTCAGTGAAGGAGAAGATGCTTTCCGATATTTTCTCCTCATCAAAATTTGGGAAGGCTTCTAGATTAGTAGGGCTTAGTTGGTGCTGCCCCGTGCATGCTTTTGTACACTTGTTCAAGACATTTCCATTTTGTGTCACACCTACTATGTTTTGTAGCAAGAATGTCATGTGTAAAGCACTAAAACTGGTATTTGGAGATAATTGGGGAATGGTTGAGGGAGTGCACCAAGGAGATAAATACAAGTGTAAGGTGGGCGCTTTAGGTATAGGGATACGATATTTGAAAGTGCGCACTACTTTGTACCTACGTTTTCACTATGAGCGTTGGATGTGTAAGAGTGGAAAGTGGATACCCTTACAATCTAGTGTTGCTAATTTTGTGACATTTGACATGCCCGTTACTTTTTCAAATGGTGTTTCCCAGATTGTGCAAGTCAGTGAACAATGGACACTCACCAACATACGAGAACACTTGATTATCTTGGGCTACAAAGAAATCAAAGATGCTTACTTTTGTCTCAATCGACAAAAGTTTAGTTTAGTTTATATGTTGTCTACATGTGCCAATTGTTCGTCTTATTAAAAGCATTTTTGTTGTTTCAGATTGGTAGGTGGATGGCGGTAGCCATGAAAGTGCAAGAGGAGTGGAGGGTTGGCGGCGCACTATCTTTAAGTTGATCTGATAGATCAATGTAACCGACTCTAATGCCACATTGGAAAGCCTTCTATTTAATGGAAATTCAAAACCTTTTTGTCATTATAGTATCACTTTGCTGATTAAGTTTTTTAGATTTTGTTTGGGTGTTTGTGTGCGCACCCATGTGTATTTGTATGTATATCAAAGAGCTTTGGGATAGTGTCTTTTTCTGCAGCTGGGGGGGGGAGGGAGGGGGGGATTGTATATAAAGAAAGGGGAGGGGGCTTCTTATTTTTCTATCAACACTTGAGAGAGACAAGAAGAAGACACACACACACACACAACCATAGAGAGAGAGAGAGAGAGCCATGGCAGCACATGCTAGTGCATCCTCCTTCCACGTAGCAGTAGCGTCAAAAGAGACACACACCCCTTTTTCGTGGTTTCTTCTTTTCTTAGAGGACACCGAATATGTTGGACGGAGTGATCTCCATGGCTACTTTATCTGCACAGTGGACTTACAAAAAACCATGCAACTCCACAATGACACTTTTCACAACATCATAGAGTATATGCATGTGCATATGCTCGAGTATGTTGTGATGTTTGAAGACAATGCCATGCTGTGGTTGCCATGTGATCTGCTTCGCTACATCCACAAGGGCAACACAGCATTTTCAAAGAGACTAGATCTCTTTGAAGCAATTGCAGAAGAGGTGAACCACTTTCTTCAAGTGACAAAGAAAGTTGCAGACTCCTTCAAGAAGCACAAAATTGGGCAATCTTTCTTGTCCAATATTTCCACTCTCTTCTTCCTCATCAATGAGGAGCCCTCCTTGGAGGATATGGAGATCTCGCATTTGGCAGTGGGTAGGGTGTTGGCGGATCGTAAAGATCACAAGGCCGCGCCTATAGATGTCCAAAGTGAGTGAAGATTGCAAGCTGCCAAATATCCCCATGGCTTGGAGGAAGCAGTTGCAGCAAGAAAGCAGATTGATGCACCTCCGAGGTGCCTGACCCCGAGTGCCCTAACCCTGCTACGATTCTCAAAGTGGAGATTAGCCGTCTCAGCAGCATAATTATAGAAGATGAGGAGTATTTATTCTTACATGATCTTGAAAAGGCTTTTGGTGTCCGACTAGATCAGTGTCTTAGCCTCATACGCACCAAGATGGAGTTCCCCCTTGATCCTACACCAGAAGCTCTAGATGACAAGCTGCTTCGATAGGGAGACTCTGTTGTTGACACAATTGCTCTAGTGACAGTGAATATTCTCGCTGTAGAGCAGAGCAAAGTCACGGACGAGGAGTTCGTTGCCACACAAGCCAAAGTTGTTGCCAAACAAACTCCTATCCACCCCAATTCGCCTGGTTCGCAGAGCCCCCGCAAGGTTGATGACAGCAAAACCTCTATCAACTTTGAAGCCACACCAACAATGGATGATGAGGATAAGCAACAAGAGGTAATATTAAGCATCTTCTATGTTGATAATTCAACCTTTCTTCTTTGCTTTTGGTTAATTACAATTTTGCAGGATGTTTTGGACATGGACCTTTGGGCTAGCCGGAAGGGTGGAGAGCGCACGGTGTTTGGGCCTCAAGCTACCCTAGCACATTACATCGACAAACTACCAATGCAAGATGTGTGCATCATTCACAAGGATTTCTCCCCGAATGGCCATTTTATTTTGTGGGTGCTTAAGGCCGCAAATAAACTCCTATGTTTGGCCATCATCCCTCAAACCGCCCATGTAATTATTCTTGTGAAAAAATCACTGGCAATTGCCACTTTTGGCACTGGCTTCCGCGGCAAGGTCATGACACGCATAGCTCTTTGTCAAGCCCTGGGGGTTGCCAGTGCCCAAGCTATAGCTGCTTCTGTATTGACATTCATTCTACCCAACGCTATAGGACGTCGTAGAGAGGTTGCAAAGCGCCTCCTGTCAAAAGATCGTTAAGCCATATTTACAAGCGTTTAAATGAAAATTATCGCTCTTCTCCATTATCTTTGCAAAGTTCAATTCACTGTTTTGTTCATGTTCATGACAAGGCAAACTGTTTGAAAGTTGATTTTGTACATTGAAAAAAATATGTCCAAAAAATTGTATATAATATCTTTTTTTGTACTAGTTGTGCCCTGAAACTGACAAACCCTGCAATTTTCAAAGTGTCTACAAGGCAACAAGATTTGGCCCTGCAAGACTACTATCTGGCCAATTCTTGTTTTCTTCTGGACAACACAAATTTTTCAATCTGTGCAAATTTTTTTGGCAAATACAAAGCAAAATATTTACCTAATGGACATTTTCAAGTCAAACAGATAACTTATTTAGCTTTGGTTGCCAGTTGATTAGCCTTTTGTACAGCTGATTAGCATCTCACCTTCAACCATTTAGCAAAATAAATGTAAAATAAACAAGAAAATTGGACAAAAAGAGACGGATTGTATTTGTCACAAAGTGAAAATACATTGAGTTCTCAAGAAAACTTGAATCCAGTACAAGGGTTCCAAAGTATATTGATTCCAATACAAAAGTTAGTTACAAAAAAAAGGTTTTGACATCAAAGGTATTAGTCGTGCCTTAGGCTATGTGCAAGTTGCATGTCCTTGGCCATGATTGTTACACGCTTGGCATGGACAGCACATAAGAATGTGTCTATAAAGAGACTGACCAAATAAGCCTCTACAGCCTCCTGAATTGATTTGAGGGCAATTGCAGACATCCAAAGTATGTGATGTAGCTTTGTAGCACTTCTTTACATCTCCGTGCAAAAGGTGCTTTCCTAATAAGCAAGTATGATGTCTTCTGGTAATGTCGGATCTCAGCAAACACTCGACAAAATCGTCTTGTTTTTTGAGGTCGGTGTTGTGGGGACCTTTGAGCTCCTTATGGCTTTTCTCTTTGCGGCTTCCTGTAGAACTTCGACTTTCGACGGTGCTTGGGAGGTGGCTAGGGGGCATCTTCATCTGGATCATAATCCTCATCTTCACTGATACGCGCATCATTGTTGTGTTGATCAGAAGACATGGCACCCATTCCTTTGGGTAGTGACTTGCTGGCCACAGAGGGGTGACCTGGGCTAGATGGCCTCGGGCCCATTTCGCCTGGCAATGTGTTCCCGCCCACCCTATGGTTCACTGGAATGTCCTCCCCTTCTCATAGTGCATGTTCATCGGACGTGTCCGTCTCTGTTCGATCTGGGTCAGCTAGCTCTTCAGGTTGTCCATTTGCACGCATCTTCTGCTTTCTGCGTGCCTCAGTGGTCTTGGGATTCTTCTTTGCAGTTTGTTTTGTCCTTGCCATCGTGAAAGTGCATTTAAGGTCCTTTGTAGAGCTTGTGGTGTTCAGTGAGGGAAGGAGTGTTTGAGGGGGGGGGGGGGGGGGGGGGGGGGGGGGGGGGGGGGGGGGGGTTTACCTCTTTATATAGGGTGGCCATATAAGGGCGGGTTCACATGGTGGAAAAGAGCTGCTAAAATCACGAGAAAATAATCTTTTGAATTTTAAAACCACATGAAATTGGAGAACTATTCAAACACATAGAGCCAAACGTACACTTCTAAAATTGTATAAACAATCAAACAATGCAAATACTTGATTTTTTAAAAAAAAAACATCCAAATGTAGTAGATTTTTCATTCTCTTGAGATTCTAAATACAACTACTATCGCCTGACCCAAACTTTTCCAACCCTAGTCCTTGATGCTCCCCACACTGCATGCCATGCTAGACCTTGTGAGGATCTCCAGCGTTTTGAGGAACAAACATGGGCCAATCGATGGGTTTCTTTTGCCAAGCACGATGACCTTGCACGTTCAATCGACACTTTGCGTCCAAAGGTGGTGCGATAAAACCAGTTGAACATTTCCTGAAGATAGCATGAGCGCACTAAACCTCCTCCATGTCTTGTATTGAAGTAGACACCCCTGGCATGATAGTGTGACTTCTCCATACCTTGCGTGCTCCAAAGATCCAATGAACCATACATATTCATAAAGTATGCACCATGGGCATAGAGGATGTGCTGCCAAAAAGCCACAACACATCGATGATCAAAACTAAAGCATAGTACAAACCAAGTTGGAATAGCAAGCACTCACCATATAGTGTGTAATGTTCGATTCACCCCATGCAATGACGACTGCCTTTGTGAACTCCACCACCAAATTTTGGAATCAAGTCATAGTATCTTCATCATCTTGTCGAATATCGCCCAAACATGTTGTCGGCTAAGCACAACACTTGCATTGCTATCATTGTCCATTGTATACTTGCAGAGATCCTTCCACAACTCCCATCCACCTTCAGATGTTGATGTTCTGACAGTAGCACCCTTTTCCTTGGACCGAAACCTCTTCAAAAAATGCCTTGCCTTTAGTCCACTCATGGACACTGGTTGGGCCACTTCTTGAGCGCTTGCATTGTTCTTCTGTGCAACAATGGAGGTGTTGGTCCCATGACAACCTATTGAATTTAAGAGCCCTTCCACTTTTGAGATAGTGTCAAACGACCTGTCCATAGGCTTCATTGTAAAGGCATAATCAATATGAAGTTTTAATAAATGATCAAAGATGCACATAAAAGCATGAAGTGTGCAAAAATGCATATTTTTGAGAGGGAAGTTAATTATAGGGTTCCATTCACTGTCTTTTGTGGCACAATTAGGCTCCTCTAGCATAGGACATCGTAGCACCGAATGCTCCCACACACGTGTAATTTGTGAATTGTTATCTTCCTTTGTTTCATCGACCATTGCGATCTTTCGAGCATTCCCCTTATAGCCCTTAATGCAAAATGGACAACGATACAGAGCTCCTGGCCCTTGTTTGCACCCTAGAATGCACTTTATTGTTTTCAAATCACCACCTAAGTGCCAGTCAACTTCAAACTCCCCTATGCCATCTACTTGGAGTCTTTCCCCAGCTAGCTGTGCCTTAATGACATCTGTTATCCATGGAATGTGTTCAAAAATCCAAGCAAGCACTCCATGGGTATCCTTGGGAATCTCAATAGCACCAAGCCACCAAATTTCTTTCTTTGATTTCACACTGAAAGATGGTGCACAATCCTCGTTCATAGATGTACGGTTTGCATGAAATAATGCCTCGTTCATGAGAGTAATACTTATCCTTTCTAATCTTTGTTTCTTCACAATTTGACACTCGTCTAGCTTGAGCACAAACACCAACTTTGAGCCTAGCATTGAGAAATATCCAAATAACATAAGGAAAACCTTAATTTGAAAAAAAAAGACTGTAGTACTATAGGCTCACCATTAGGTGGTACACCATAAAAATGTATCATTGCCATTTGAAGTCTTCTCAAATCAACAAAAATATTATTTGACATTGAGTAAGGAAATCCCTTGTCCACCCTGTCTGCACGTGCGCTTGCATTGGTACGTTTCTTAACTCCTTTGGACTTCTTGGTTAAGGTGGATATCTCCTCTATGTGCAAATAGCCTCCTATTCAAAAGTACACGTCTTTGTTCGAGGCCTTCTTAGCAAATTGACCTTAAGTGGTATAGGAAAAACATTCTCAGTAATTCCTCTTTCCCTTAAAGCATCCTTAAGGAGACCATATAAGGCAATGTATCTCTTAGTACTAATTCCAACTTCATCACAAGCCTTTTGTACATCAACATCGATCACAAGATTTGAAAAATTTCACATCACCTCCTTTGTGATAGCATTGTTTAAATGTTCTGCATTCGGTGCTTGTAAAAGGGCTACGACATCCAATTTCTTGAGGCACAAACTTAACAAATGGATGCGATCCTCTTGGCTGTGGCCACCACACAGCTCTTGGATAAAATTTCTACAAGAATGAACAAAAACATTATTACAAAATTCCTACAATTATGGACAAAAACATTACCATAGAAACACAGATTTGAGCGTAGCAAATGTACCTTGTAGTTGTAACCCTTCTTTTTCTAGCACCACCTTCGAGGGCTAAAGTTTCTATGGCATTGAAGCTCCTCTTATGTTCCCTTGCACCTAAGGGTGTCTTTTTTAAATGCAGGATCTTATCTCAAGCTTCACAATCTTAGCATCCTTCTCTTCCACCTGTAGCTTAAGAGTTTCCACTTCCTCCTCCACATGAAAGATCCTTTTGCGCAATGTACTAGTGGTATGGGAAAGAAGTTGACAGTGATGTAAAGACCGTTGTGCATTATCAGCTCCAATAGTCAACAATCGCTTGCAGTATCCAAGAAGACCTTGCTCCCCTCTACCTACATATTGTAAGAATGAAGCAAGGCTATTGAATGTTGGGTACACATTGATGGATGGATCATTAGGGTAGAGGCAACCATGCACCCAAATGTCCACATTGGTGTGACCTGTAGCACGGCGTTGTTATGCAGTTTGCAAGTAATGATGCTTTGAGGGTGCGAAGTCCTTTGGCAACCGAACATGTAGAGAAACGGTTTTCGAACTTGACATAGGTTTGTAATGTCGCCTAGCTCCATGGCGAGGAGAATAAAGCTGGCCTCAAGAAAGAGTGGAGAGATGCAATAGAGGCACAGAGTGAAGAGCTATGGGATGGAGAGCTTCAGGAGAGCTACGGAGTGGAGAGGAGAGCTATGGAGTGGAGTGCTGCAGGAGAGCTACGGAGTGGAGAGGAGGTCCATGGAGTGGAGAGACATGGGGGGGAGAGCTGCAGCAAAGCTATGGACTGGACCTGCATCAAAGAGAGGAAAGGAGGAAGCCATGGAGTGGAGATCCATGGGGGGGAGGTTGCAGCAAAGCTATGGAGTGGACCTACAACAAAGAGAGGGAAGGATGAAGCTATGGAGTGGAGAGCCATGGGGGGAGAGCTGCAGCAAAGCTATAGATTGGACCTGCAACAAAGAGAAGGAAGGAGAAAGTGTGTGCTGAAAAGTAAGAGAGAGGAGAGGAAGGGAGAGTAGTGAGAGAGGGAAGGAGGTAGAGTGTGTGCTGAAAAGTAGGAGAGAGAAGAGACAGAGAGGAGTGAGAGAGAGAGAGAGGACTGATTTTGGAGGGAAATAAAAAAGGTGGAAAGTTTCATATTTTGTAGGTCTAGCTGTGAGATTTTGAGAGAGAAAATTGATTTTTGAGTGTATATATATAGGTTGGGGAGAAATTTTGACTAAACTGAGGTTTTTTTGATTTTTTTTGAAAAAAGTGTTTTTTTGGGTTGAGGCTATGGACGCCCTTGATAATGTGACAAAAGAAAGGGGGGGATTTGGTAGTTATTGTCATAAGGACCACCACTCTTTTGGGTAGAGAGAGAACGTACCTATCCTCCCTCCTTAGCCTCTATTTCAACCTACAAAAGCCTGACAACCTTAAGAAAAGCCTATGAGAATACCCTCATTCAATGGCCTTGTCTCCTAAACCACACACATTTTTTTAGCCTTAATCACTTAAAATTAGGAATCCTTACAAGGCCCTTTTGGGGTTCATATTTTTCCTAATGTGGTCATTTGACTCGCAATAAGACTCCAACAAAAGATGCAAATTTTCTTTTAGAAGCCTAATGCACGTCAGCTTTTCAGTAAACCGGATGTGACTAATAGGTTCTCCTAATTGCCGAGAATCACGTGCAATTGACAAAATCCCAAAATGAAGAGAGAATTATCACTTAGAAGGTTGTAGATCTAGTTGCTCAATTTTTCCATGACGCTTGCAATGTAGATATCTGCACAGAGAGTTTGACAAGACAAACACAATGGTGCCCTCAAAATTTTGATGCAACAATCGTGTGGTACAATGCGTGCAATTCAAAAACACAGTAGAAGAGAAGACACATGACGTACATAGCAAAACCTTATCTTCTCATTCCTTTATAATAATGATTTTACAAAAAAACATTACAAGGTTTCCTTTTATACCCTTGCTCTAGGTTTCATATTACAAAAGCAAGATTTTCCATAATCTCATCAATAATTACATTCTCCGCTTCACATTACATGCGGGTATAGATACAGATTGTGGGAGAAGTCAACATCACTTGAGATTACAATTGTAGTTACATGAGAGATAGAATAAATGAGAATCTCTGTTGGATCTTCCAACCCTCTTCCCTCCTATTTCATGTCGTCCTTAACATGAGTCAAAAGCGCGATTGTTGGTGGAGGTAATTAAGGTCGTCTTTTAAGGTATCTTTTGAGGTATGTGCATGATGTTTCTTGTAATCTGTCACGATATTCCCTTGCTAGATCTTTGTCTTTAGGAGAAAATGGACTCATAGTGTCAGCAAATAGTTGCTCCATTGCATGGTAGCTTACAAAACACACTCTGATGTCATCGAATTTAGGCCCAAACATTATACTATTGAGTATGAATAACCCTGTGTAGAAAGCTTCTTCAAAAATATTGATAAAGTAAGAGGACATAAACATCACGTGGGCAAAGAAGCCATCCAAAATGCGCTCATGTGGCTACTGATTGAGATCATATACTAATCCTTTGTTACCTTTTGGGAAGGACATCCACGGTGTTTTTGATATCCAGGGTTTATGGTACATGGTTATGCAAGCAATAATCATTCTACATATCTTTTTTAGCATTTGACTGGACAAATCTGGAAGACCTTCATACATTTTGACAATTGTTTGTAGAGTGTTGAGCATATAACTTTCATCCAATCTCTGCTTGTCTTTGGGTCATGGCAAGATTGGGTAGTTTAGCCAGTTGCAGTGCTACTTCTATATCTCTGTGTGTCGGATCCATGTTCACACTCTAGGCTCTGGGCAAAATGTGACATCTTTTTTAATGGTTTTAGGCACTTTGATCATGTTAATTCGATACTCTGGGTGCTTTTCTAGACATGCCAGTATCCATTTGGGTTGTCTCTCATGCAGTTGAGCTTCTAGCATCTCCTACTCTATGGAAACTTTCTTGTGGATACATTCGTACTTGATTAATGGGAAGGGGAGAGAGTGGGTATACCAGTCTTCATTATTAGTAGTGGGTCGAAGGAGCTGCAAATTGACTGAATGGAGGAGATGAATCTCTTATTCCATATATTCTATCCACCACTCTTCTTCTATACCCGCTATTCTTTCCTTCATCTTTGGAATGGCTTCTTCGGTCATTCTTTATGCTCTCTCAACCACTGTCTCATGCGCAGTTCTTTCCTCTCTTTTATTTTGAGCTGTGCTACTTTTTGGCCAGAAGCTCTTGTGTTGCTTGCTACTTCCTTTTATCTTGATCTTTACTAGTTGTGGGGTGAGTATCTTGAGATGTGGACCTTTGTTGGTGGGTTTGTTGAGATCCTTGCTATCTAGTATGTCCCTCTTTTTGCGTGTCATATTGTTGTTCTTGGTCATCATCTCCATGTTCTCTTGTATCAATGAAATCTTGTTGTCGGCACTCCATTTTTGCTAGTAGAGATTGCTATGCTTCTTATTCTTTGTAGGCATCTCAAGCAAGTATTGGGCATGATTGATGCTCACTGCCATGTCTTGGTGGTAAGCCCATGTGTGAGTTGTTGTCATGATGTGGTTTGGTGTTGTGTACCTCCCTGGCCGTTTGTTGTCTTTGTGAAAGAACTGCATAAACATGCAAGTTGGGAGATGCACTTCTCAAAATGTAATGTCTACAAAAGTGGCCACATCTCTCTTTTTCACAAACACTTCGGTCCTCTTCTCCTTCTTTCCTTTCATAATTTCTCCTTTGACAGATGACAAACCTAGGGCTTCAACCATGAGCTCTAAGGTGACCTTAACATGGACTTTATCATTGTCAAGGGTGGAAATTTCTCCTTTGATAGACGACAAACCTAGGACTTCAGCAATGAGCTATGAGGTGATCTTAACCTGGAGTTTATCATTGTCAAGGGTGGAGATTTCATCTATTCCTTCTTCTGTGATGCTGGTCTATAGCTCGTGGGCTCTTTGGATGCTGATTCCACATGGGAAAATTTGGAAATAATTAAGCAAGTATGTCTTTTTCAAATCTTCTTCAATTGACAACTTCCTCATCAAATTAAAGGCTTCTCAAGGAATCAAAGGGAAGGTTTCCATATCATTTTCCATATCCCTGTACACTGCTTCATAAACCACTCCTCCTTTGGCTCAAGTATTTATTTCTATATGTAAGTGGATGGCTCTTTGAGAGAGTCTCTAAGTAGAGTGAATGGTGGAATTTTCTCGAGCTTTTTCTTGCGACTCCATCTCTTCTTGCTGCCTTTAGCTTCTGGCTTCATAGCTCCTATGGACAATGGTCGTAATTCAAAGATTAGTCAAAGACTGAAGTGATGCCTGCTGATTTTTTCATGTAGCTCAATATTTGGTTAATGGACCACTTTGTTCAAAACTTCATGTACAAATGATGCAAAATCTCAAAAGCTGAAAAATTTTCATTTTTCATGCAAACAAAGAAAAAATCGTGCTTTTTGCTCAGACCTATGCCCTGTGAGTTTTTTAAAGTGTCGACTACATGGAATTGATGTTTACTATCTCTATAGGCTTCATTTTTTATTTGGTGAGATTTGGATAACATGTTTAGCCATAGTCTAGGTTTTAGTCTTTTGCTCGAAGTGTTTGGTACCCTGGTTGATATAGATGTGAGTTTTTTCCATTTTGGCTTCATAGGGATGTTCCCTATCCTTCCCTAGTCCTATACATGTGATTGATTCACTTCTGAATTTGCTGATAACAGTTTGCTAGAGAAAAATTCAATTTTCTCCACCTTTTTCATAGTAGATCCCTATCAATCACTAGACTTGTTAGGCTTGCTTCTTACAATTCTTAGAGATTATCCCTTCACATGTGTTGGAATTAGGGTTGCAGAGAAACACACACAGCTTGGAGAAGACGAAGGAAGCTCAAGGCACACAATAGAGAGTGTATTCCTTAGTGTGCTATGGAAAGATAGATAGCCCTAGAGTGATGGGCGTATATACAATGCACGGGGGAAAAAAACCTCCTAAAGAGGGAAAAAATGCCCCGGCGGTCCTAGTGTGTTCACACACATCACTACCACATGTATATGGTAACAAATCCCCCCTGGAGTGATGCGGTGAACGAGAGCTGGCACATGAGTAAAGGGAAGTGCCATGCCCTGAGGACAGGATCAGTCCACAAAGGGGAGTAAGCCCAAAGCTTTGCGGAAAGCTTCAAGCTTCTCACGAGACAATGCCTTTGTGAAAAGATCTGCAAGGTTGTCTTGTGTTGGCACATAAGCCAAGCTGATCTCTCCTGCTGAGAGCCTCTCCCTGACATAGTGGTAATGCACCTCAATGTGCTTTGTGCGAGCATGAAAAACTGGGTTCCTCGCAACTGCCAATGCGCTCTGACTGTCAGTGTAGATAGTGTTGGCAGTGTCCTGTCCAACACCCAAGTCAGCCATAAGGCGTCTGAGCCATACACACTCAACCGTAGCTGTGAAGACTGCCCTGTACTCAGCCTCACAACTCGAAGTGGCCACAGTAGGTTGCTTCTTGCTCAACCATGATATACATGAACTGCCAAGCATGAAACAAAAACCACTTGTGGACACTCGCGTGTCAAAACAACCAGCCCAATCTGAGTCCGAAAAAGCATGTAAGTCTGGCGGCAATGATCCCCCCTTGGGATAAAACAAGCCAAGATGTAAAGTGCCACTAAGGTAGCGGAAAATCCTCTTGACAGCCTGCCAATGCTTAGACCCTGGGCTATGCATAAATCTGCTGACCTGCGAGACTGCAAACTGAATATCTGGCCTCGTGTTGCATACATAAATGAGGCAGCCAACAGCAGTTTGGTAAAGAGTGACATCAGCAGGATCGCCAGCATCATGTAGACTCAACTTCAAACCTGTTTCCATGGGAGTGGCAATAGGTTTGCAATCCTCAAGTCCAAACTTACATAGCAATGTCTCTATGTAACTTTTCTGACACAAGGCAATACCACCATCACACTGCTTAAACTGTATACCCAAGTAATGATGCAACAACCCCAAATCTTTCATCTTGAAAGTAGCATTCAAATCAGCCTTAAATTCAGCAATATGTCTCTCATTTGGTCCAGTGATCAGCAAATCATCAACATAAAGAACCACAATGAGAAATACATCATCCTCACGCTTTACATACAATGTGCTTTCTGTTGGACTGTTACGAAAGCCTCGTTTAACCAAATGAGTGTCAGCTTTCTCATACCAAGCACGAGGAGATTGCTTCAACCCATACAAAGCCTTCTTACATTTGCACACTTTGTCCTCTTGTCCTTTTATGACAAAACCGCGAGGCTGCGTTACATAAACTTCCTCAAATATGTCACCATTCAAGAAAGCAGTAACAATGTCTGATTGATGTACATCCCAACCAAAATGAGCTGCCAATGCACATAGAAAACGCACAGTAGTCATACGACAAGTGGGAGCAAAAGTCTCTTCATAATCTATGCCTTTTTGTTGTGCATAACCTTTTGCAACAAGTCGAGCCTTATGGCGATCGATCTCACCATCCGGCTTGCGTTTCAACTTGTAAACCCACTTCGTACCAATGGCCTTTTTGCCAGGAGGCAAATCACATAAAGTCCATGTGTCATTCTCTATAAGTGCATCATATTCTGATTTCATGGCAGCAATCCAATTTTCTGAATTCTGTGCTTCATCAAAAGACAGAGGCTCCTCAACATCATGTAAACTAGACACAGCCAAAGCATAACAATCTGATGCATAAGATGCATGGCGAGAGCCTGAACGAGTACGACTAGATAAAGGTGCATCCAATTTACTGTCACGCAAAGTGTGCACCAGCCATTTTGGCATACCTCTAGCCTGTTCATTTTCAGCCCTTTCCTCATCAAGTACATCATGTACATCTGCATCAGTAATAGGCTGTTCTAAAACATTTTCAGAAACCCCCATAGGCTGTACATTTGCCTCATTGGAACTTACATTCGTATTTCCACCACTGAAAAGAGGCAACAAAGTGTCATAAATGTCCTGTGAGCTTACATTACTGTCTCTAGTACATGACAGCAAGGGTTGAACAGAATCTTCCACAAACACTACATCCCGTGAAACCAAAATACGTTTTGTTTGCGGATGATACAACCTGTAACCTTTGCTTTCAGCACTATAACCAACAAAAATACATTTGACAGCCTTATCATCCAATTTTCTGCGCTGCACTTGTGGCACCAAAGCATATGCCAAACAGCCAAAAACACGCATGTGCTCAATAGAAGGTTTTCTATCATGCCATGCTTCATATGGAGTAATAGACTGCAAAGCTTTCGTAGGACACCTGTTAAGTACATAAGTGGCACACATGATGGCCTCAAGCCAAAAAGAATGCGGCAAAGCTTGACTTTTGACCATACATCGTGCCATTTCCGTTAGTGACCTGTTTTTCCTCTCAGCAACACCATTTTGCTGAGGTGTATAAGGCACTGTACATTGGTGTTTTATCCCACGACGAGCCAGAAATGCATTAAATTCATGAGACATATACTCCCCCCCTCGATCGGAACGGAGGGTGCCCATAGTACATTTTGAGACATTTTCAGCCATAGCCAAAAATTGTTTGAAGCACATAAAAACTTCGGACTTCGCTTTAAGCGGAAATACCCACGCATGCCTGGAGTAATCATCAATGAAAGTCACGAAGTACAGGTAATTGCCCAAGGACGGAGTTTGCATGGGCCCACAAACGTCACTATGCACAAGCTGCAACCTGCATGTGGCCCTAACTGAACCATCCTTTGGAAACTTAGAACGCTGCATTTTACCCAGAATACAGCCTTCACAAACATGTTTGATAGGTGCTTCAAGAGGCGGCAAAGAAGCAACCATATCAGATTTCTGCAAACGCAGCAAACTGGCAAAATTCAGATGACCAAAACGTGCATGCCAAAGTTTTGCATCTGAAATAGCCCTTGAATCTGCAACAGCATTTGCAAAATTTTGTCCACACTTGTCATACAAAGTGAGCTTATACAGCCCACGGCACAAAAGCCCAGATGCAACAATTTCATCACCAAAACTGAGATCATGAACTGTACATCTGTCATCCACAAATTTGACTACAAGTCCAAGTCTAGCAAGTGCGGATACAGACAAGAGATTCTTCTTGATCCCAGGTACATAAAGTGCATCAACAAGTGTGAAGGAACTGCCATTAGCAGCAGTGAGCACAATCTTTCCAACTCCCTGAACTGGATAAGAGGCGTTGTTGGCACAAGTGACTGAATTCCCATGAGGGACAGACTCGAGAGAGGTAAACAATTCACGATGTGAGGTAATGTGCTTTGTAGCACCACTGTCGAAATACCACACATGTGAATCTGCAGCAACTGACAAGCATGCATCATGGACAGCAGGATTGTAAGTGCACTCTGCACTAAAAGCCCATTCTGCATCAACATCAGCATCACAATCTCCTTTCACAGAAGACTCAACAATGGCTGCATTTGTAGTGGAACCAGCATTTGCAGTGGAACCACCCTCTTTCTTCTTAGCCTCTTTGGCCTTCAACTTAGGACACGACTTGATCAAGTGATCATTGGCTTTACAATAATGGCAACGCATCTTCTTTTTGCCCTTATCACCAGAATTTCCAGACGAAGTGCTGCCAGCAGAAGCATTAGGAACAGAATTTTTGCCACTCGCAGCAGAACCATAAGAAGTGGCTGCATTACTGTTACCACCCTTTCTTTGAGAAGCAATAAAAGCCTGTTCAACTGCACGCTGCCTAGTCCTGTTTTTTCTAGAAAGTGACTCTTGCAACAGCAATGTGCATAATGCATCAAACTTGACAACTTCAGGATTTCCTTGGGTCATTAGTCTCCAAGTACTAGCAAAAGTCTGGTAGGAATCTGGTAAGGCATCAAGAACAGTCTGCACAAGGGAACTGTCAGAAATGACTTCACCTGCAGAAATGAGTTGCTCATTGATATCCTTGACACTAGCAAGGAAAGTGTCCATATCATCCTCCTCATGCATAATCTTCGACTCTAGCTCTTTACGCAGCAAAGCAATTTTAGCCTCATTGCGGCTTGCATAAAGACCTGCTAGAATATCCCAAGCCTGTTTTGCAGATTTTGCTGAACGGATGTGAGGAATAATGGTGCGCTTCACAGACAACGCAATCAATGCATGAGCCTGCGCATCCTTAACATCCCAACGAGCTTGTTCTGCTGTAGGCAAAACAACTCTAACAGCTGCAATCCTTGCAGCAAGACCTGCAACATCCTCAATATCGCCTACATCTTCAGAACCAGGACGTACATCAATGCCCTGCACAATGTTCCAGACACCTTTTGACACAAGAACGTGTTGCATCATATAAGCCCACATAGGGTAGTTGTCCCCATCCAACCTGTCCTCAGCAGCAAACATCTTGAACACATCTGTGTTGTTGTTGTCAGCCATGGTAAATGCTGCACCTGATGTGAAAACTGCCCGAAAATAGGAGAAATGGAGCGGGAACAACTTGTGCTATATAGCACAAACCGTAGAAGACTATAAGGCACCTGTTATGCAGAAAACGGCACTGACAGAAAATCTGCACAAAATGACGAAATAACCTGTGCAGTACTGCCCGTAGTGGAAACGGAGGCCGAAATGAGCCCAAATCAAAATTCTGAGCAGACCAAGCTCTTCGAGCTTTCCCAAAATATTTGTCGACCTGCGAACGCTTGCCAAAGCTCACTGAAATCGGAGAAAGTGAGCAGGCGTGTGCTGGAGCAGCTGGCGACTAAGCCCGGGAGGACGTGACCTGCTCTGATACCAATTGTTGGAATTAGGGTTGCAGAGAAACACACACAGCTTGGAGAAGACGAAGGAAGCTCAAGGCACACAATAGAGAGTGTATTCCTTAGTGTGCTATGGAAAGATAGATAGCCCTAGAGTGATGGGCGTATATACAATGCACGGGGGAAAAAAACCTCCTAAAGAGGGAAAAAATGCCCCGGCGGTCCTAGTGTGTTCACACACATCACTACCACATGTATATGGTAACAACATGCATTCTAACTTTGATTATCTGACCATGGGTTAGGTCAATTTCAGTCACTCAACTGAGTCTGAAGTTTGCCTAGAGGGTCTTGCACTATTCCAATAGTCGTGAAACCTTTGGATAGGTCTTGATTAGCTAGGGTTTTACTTATACAACTTCAATTCCCATTGTTGATTGCAAGTTGACTCTGCCAGGGAGAAAATCGCAATTTTTTCCCCACTTTGTGCATTTGGCTTCTGAACAAGGTGCAACTCGTGCAACACCTTATACTATATGTTGTACGCTAATTGATGACATTGTATTGTATTTGAAGCCACTTCCATCGGTTTGGGCTTAGTGTTAGGGCTTGTGCTTGGGAAATTTGTGTCATAAAGCATCAAAAGGCGTCCAAAATGTGAGATCTCCTTTAAGAGTGGATTTTACCCCTAGTTACCTCTAGTTAGACATATGGACCCAGTGTGCAACTCCAAAGACCAAGTGGTTTAAGGCAGTGAGCAAAAAACGCGATTTTTCCCCTACCTCACACAAAAATAAACACACACATATACACTTAATTCAAACATTTTCATGGTGGCTCATCATTGAACTCATTGCTAGGTGGACCATAGGACCACTATGTCCTCCAAAAAGATCCTCTAACTTTTGACATATAATCCCTCGGCTTTGTGTCATGCAATGCACCATTCCCCATTGTTTGTGAGTAGTCTCTTGAAGCTCCTAGAAAGTTCTTAACCTATTTCATCCTTTCACCACTGCCTTGCATTGATTTTGGAATTTTCTCAAGTTAAAAGAGATTTTCAATTGGGAACCCTTAAAATCACCTCTTCTATGCAAGTTCCTTTACCAAAGTGTATTGGCTTGATGCCCCAAAGCTATTGGTCAAGTTTGGGATGAGGCTATGGACGCCCTGATGATGTGACAAAAGAAAGGGGGGGAGGGTAGTTATTGTCATAAGGACGACCACTCTTTTGGTTAGAGAGAGAATGTACCTATCCTTCCTCCTTAGCCTCTCTTTCAACCTACAAAAAGCCTATGACAGCCTTAAAAAAAAGCCTATGAGAATACCCTCATTCAATGGCCTTGCCTCCTAAACCGCACACATTTTCAGCCTTAATCCCTTAAAATTAGGGATCCTTACAAGGCCCTTTTGGGGTTCATATTTTTCCTAATGAACCCTAAGCAGCTAGCCCTAAGGGATTTGAGCTAGAATTTGAGAGGATAATGCATTTATCAAAAATAGAGATCAATTGTCTGAGTCCCATTCCCAAAAACTCAAAGAAAATTGGAGTTTCAAGACATTCCCAAAAGCAACACATAATCTCAATAAAGAAATACCATTAAAAAAACACTTCGTAGCCTACATACCAACACCCAACTACATATCCATAAAGGGACAAAAATACTTAGTTTAGCAATGGTGTTCCAAACTAAGAGCTAAACCCCAACATAATCCAAGTTTTGTAGATTTTTTTGAAGATATACTAGTGCTTGCAGCAAATCAAAGTACAATCAACATGAAAGTAACATTAATTTAGAGATCTTTAGAGTGAGATAAAATTGCAAACCGAAGTAACATTAATCAAGCCAACCAACTCTCAATGAGAATCATAGCTACCACATAAAGGTCAAGCCAAAGAATCTAGTAGAGCCATGATAAAAGTATTACCACCATTACTTGTGAAAATTTTACCGTGCGCCCAAGTTTTTTTAGTTATGCTAACTAGCACAAAAGCATGTCACGTTAACATGCTTTTACTTAACACACCTTCAAGAATCTTCAAATACCTTTAGATTGCCTAATTACCAAATAATTATCAAGGTGGGCCATTCTCAATACATATTATCAAGCCTTTTACAAGAAGAAGCCTCCACAAAACTATTGGTATAAGTCAGTCAAATACTATGTCGTTATGATCATGCAATGTTCTAAGATCAGATCTAGGATGAAATCTATACAAATTTAAGAGTCTAATCAGTTGTCTGAGTCCCATTTACAAAATATCTAAGAAGCCAGAGTGCTAAGACATTCCCAAAAATGACAAAAAAACTAAGTTATATCTATAGAAGAAACACTTTTCATCCAGCATAACAACACCCAACCAGCAATGGTGTTCTAGGATGAGAACTAAACCCAAAAATACTCCAAGTGCGATAAATTTTTAGAAAGTACTAGCTCTAAAAGTAAATGAGAGTATAACATGAAAGTGAGCACATTAGAGTACAAAATCAATATCACGGTTGAAGCATCCAAATCAGAATTTGTATGCAAAGGAAATTAACTATCCTTGTGTTTCTCCACAAACAAGCTAGCCAGTCACTCCGAAAAAGAGTGTTAAGTCATCCAAAGTACGCCAATGTTATTCATCCCAAAATCCTTTGCATTCTTATTCATTCAAACCAACTTAATCTACAATCTTCCAACACGAAGCATAGGAGAGAACACTCCATAGTTAACGTTGCAAGGTAGTAGCAAAATGGAACCAACATTCTCTCTCTCTCTCTCTCTCTCTCTCTCTCTCTCTCTCTCTCTCTCTCTCTCTCTCTCTCTCTCTCTCTCTCTCTCTCTCTCTCTCTCTAGCAAGCAGCTACTTAAGTAAAACCAAGGAGTGAGGGATATTATATATATCCCTCACCTTTTTATAGAGCATGGTAAGGATTTGAATTGGCACCCTCCATAAGCAAGTTGTTTAGCAGCGTCACCCAACCCCATCAATAACTATAGAGTGAGATAATTATCCAAAGGAGTACCTCGTGGGATTAAAAAACAATACGTGAGTTTCATGCAGGAGTCAAGTCAAACCCAAAATGATCACTTGCAGGATGTATATATATAGCTGCATCATGCTAAGGAGATCTAGTGTTAGGAAAAGAGTCAATGGTGCATCCATCCATGCCATGGAGGAAAATACATAGGTAAGAGTAGACAAAGAAGTGTACTCAATCAGAGATCGCATGTATCCAAGCAAGCATGTACTCAATTAGAGAAAACCATATCCAAGCAAGGGCAGATATTCTACAATTAAAATACATACATGAAGAAGGAAGAACCAGTCTATGTACCAAAAGGGTGGAGTGAAGTCCATGGACAGTAATAAGACAAGATAGATGCCATTTCAAGGGTGTTCAATACAAAGGTTCACAATAAAGAGGCATCAACAATGCAGGCCTAGATATTGAGGTTGTGAGATTGATTTCATAGTCCAAGTTTCAAGTGGGAACAAGTATATTAGGGCATGTCCCTACTCTACAACCAAAAGTAAAACATTGCAAACCCCACAAAAGTACAATCCTCTTCTCTCTCTAGCATGCATCCCTCTCTCTCTCTCTCTCTCTCTCTCTCTCTCTCTCTCTCTCTCTCTCTGCGCAATTATTTTATCAACTCTCCCTCTCTTCCATCCCATGTATACTCTCCTCTCTTTCTACTCCAAAATCCACACGATTACTTTCTTCTCTTTCCTCCCATTCTCTCTCTATATTTTCTTCTTCTCTCCCCTCGCATTGTCACCTTGCCTACCATAGCCGCACACACTTCTTTGTCGAGTCATGTTGCACGCTGCCAACTAGTTTCCACCGTACATTCTTTCTCCTCCCATGCTCCCACTCTCTCTCTCTCTCTCTCTCTCTCTCTCTCTCTCTCTCTCTCTCTCTCTCTCTCTCTCTCTCTCTCTCTCTCTCTCTCTCTCTCTCTCTCTCTCTCTCTCTTCAAGTTCGCATGGTGCCATTGAGTGTCAGGGATTCCATTCTCAACCTACACATGGGCACGCTTTAATGGATGCTTCCTTGGCAAGTTGACTTCAACCTTGGACCAGGCTCCCCTTTAAGTGCCACGGGGTCCCAAACCATGGGATCAATGGTCCCAATTGAAAGGCGGTGTGGCGGTCGATATAGACCAATGATCAATTAAATCTAGACTCGGGATCCCGAGTTTAGATTTCACAAAACTAATCTCAGGAGGTCAGTCATTTGGGCCTGTGAGGGATCTAATCTCGGGATGCCCTCACTTCACCAACCGGGTTTTGAGCCCTCACCGCCGTCAGCTTGAAGGGCACACGCCTTGACCAACATGCCCGTGTGTGCCTCATTAAAAATAGATGTGATTTCACATCAATTTGAAGGTAAACTCAGGAAAACTAAACTCGAGATCCCAAGTTTAGCTTTTGTAGACCCCACCATTAAAACTAAACTCAGGATCCCGAGTTTAGTTTTTACACGCCGACGGCCATGATCTACAAATGCCCTTGATTTTGCATAAGGGCCCTTGATCCCATGGTTGGGACCCCATGGTACTTAAAGTTGAGGTTCAACCATAGTCCACCCAACACACACACGACCTACAAGACCCAACTCCCTCTATCCTTGCCACGATTGGCACTAGCATCCGGTCTATGTGTGTCGCCTTGCATTAAACATTACACACACACCCTCATACTCTATTACTCACACATCCTTGCACTCCCTCTTGGCACCCTCACGAGTGCTATCCTGTCCCCTCCCTCGTGAACCGTATGTAGCAAAGCAACCATAATTTTTTTTTAAATAATTAGATAAAACTACTCGAATAGGGTGAGGTTACCACCTACCATCTCTCTCTCTTATTGCTCTTCACATGCCACATTTGAGGTTTCCACAGCCGACAAGACCCATGCAGGAGAAAATTTAGAGGTAAATTGACCATATTTGAAGGTTTTCACACTAAAATTTTTTAAACTTTGCGAGCATTTTCACCTTCAAAATTAAAATCTAGAGGTGAATCTCAAAATTGTGGGCACAATGACATTGAACCTAAGTCTTTTGGGATCAATTGAGTACCAAAGGGAAGAACTAGCAGGCACGTCTAGCAAGAAGAAGTCAGAATCAGCAATTGCAAAAGCAGCTGGCACTTCTGTAGCTACAGCTATTGTTTGGTCTGGCACAACTCCAAAAAATGCTATATTTGCAAGAACTCCCAAAGCCGACATCTAAACAAGTTAGTACATTAGAATAGGCAATTGAGGTCACCAGACAAGGCATTGTGCAAACACCTATAGATAAGCTTCAAGCCTTACAGAAGAACAAGTTAGTGGTGGGGGACCTCATCATTGATACATAAAGGAAAATGGTAGTTCCCTATAATGTCCCAATGGTCAAACACCAAACATAAAGCAATGATGTAGACACCATCACTAATGGTTGTGTCACGCCCATACAAAGTGGGTGGAACACAATTTTCAACACCCTAAGATAGATGATGGAAGCCCAAAACTCAATGCAACATTTTGATATGGCTTGTCTGGAACAATAAATAGAGCAAGGATTTAACAAAGCACAAAGCTACAAAAAGGATGATAAAGCTCAAGGAATATCTAATTGAAGAAGAGTGTCAAAGGAATCAACACACAAAGACCATCAAAGAGATCCAACATGAAACAAAACAACTAAAGTCCAAAATTTAGCTCTAAGCGTTGAGAAATGGAGGCTCACAAAAGAGATGGTTACAAAAAAGGTATTGTTTTGATCAAAAGACAATAGCTCAAGACATGTTGAAGGAAGTCACAACGTACTGAAACAATTAGTTAAGGAAATACATCATCAACAATTGGTGGGCATAATAACCAAAGGGTACTCTAACCCTCAATTTAGAGGATTTACTGAATCTGGTGGCAACAATCAAAGATGATCTGGAGGAAAAGAGCTCCACTTGCACCAGTACCTTAAAAAATCAAGCACTCATTGAGTTATTTTTCACAAGTGTGGATCATGATGAAGATGAAGAGGAGGATGACAAAGAGTGAGAGCAGGATGCAGAGGACCTTAATGGGGGGCCATCTAACAAAAATAATGATGATGATAATGACGACCCCCGACCGATGCTCCTGGCTCCAGTCAAGGTGGAAATCAAACCGGCTAGGCACTTGACGATTCCCAAGGCCCACCTGACCAAACAACAAATACCTAAGCTCATCAAAAAAAGGAAGACCAGCAAAATTAAGGACAAGGGAAATCCCATCTTGGTAGAAATAGACTCATACCACACCTCCATTTGTTTGAAGTAGTGTGTGAGTCTAAGCAATAGTCTACGCAGAGAGAAGGCACTCCAAATGTGAACATTTCTCCATGATAACAATGTTTATTCATATCTGGAGAGATATCTTATGGTATGTGGGGGTGCCAAGCGTATGATCATCATGAGAAGAGGACTTGCAACCTTCCAAAACATCCCAATATAGTTCAGATTCTGAACATGATACCTGAATTCATGTTGACATAAGATGACCTTCTAGTGAATCCCCAAACTAAATAGTTAACTACAATGAACATTCTACCATTAGTACCAGAGTTACCTCTGTAACTCTATAGTTGGACAATCAATGGGTGCCTATAAATGGGACCCTCTATTTTCATTTTGGGGATCCAACTCGTAGGTTTTTCACAGAGCTCGATTCTATTACATGAGTCATTGGAGATCTTAGATGTCTTGTAATTCAGCATCCGCTATAACATCAATCATACTTCTAAACTCTAAACTCGTTTATGCAAACATCCAATTTCTACCTGCCTCAGTTCCTATCATCTAACTAGATATTGTTTCATTTCACTTCACTTGTTTGTCTAACTTTTGCGTATGCCAGCAATCTGAAGTCTACTTTTGTTCATTCTATTTGATTCGATGTATGGCATTTGACTCTAAAGTTATAAACCTGGAATAGCTACCAAGTGACTAGCTCATTTCAATTTGCATGACCGTAGACCCATCCAACCATTGGGGTAGACCTAGTGAGTGGGATGGGTTTAGCAATTCTACAATGCATCATAAACACCTTCAAGGGTTTGGATCAAACACCACTCTTTGTATGTCAGTTCTCTTGAGAAAAATCCTCTGCAATAAATGACCATTTAGTGGAATGGATTCACATGCTTGCTAAGCCCATTCCACCTCAAAAACGTGCAAGAGAAGTGCTTTGTTTGTTAATAAGTTAGCATGCCAGTACGGTTTGCTTGTTTTTTGACCTACAATCTAACCTTTTTCAACTACTTTTGAAGAGATCACACCTCTACAAGTTTGCACACACCCGTGGATGGACCACTTTGTTTATCTCTAGGTATGGGTACTTTGTGGGGGAAAATGCCCCATGCACATATACTAGTTTGCCTTGCAAGCTCAAACTCATGGTTAAGAAATGCCATTTGGTAATAAATTGTTGTAAAAGAAGATAGGTGTTGTCGTAGTTTTACAATGTGACTTTCAAGTGCATGACACTAATATTCAATAGCTCCTACTAGCTCCTTGGACTCTTTGGAGATTCCTCAACATCCTTCCCACCATGCTCTCCATTGAGGAGAAAAATTACCATCTACGAGCCAAAGCCCATTACCCAAAGGATCAACCAAGCTACCTGAGAGCCCTTGGTGCTCAAAGGACATCTTTTTCCAAGCTACCCTCCCAGTCCATGTGTGCAAGCGTGTGTTGCATTGGCCATTCTGGATCTGGCTCGCTAGTCACCCTTCCCACCGCCTTCTCCTTCTCTTGTCCTCGCACGCTTGGCTCAAGCCTGCTAGCAACCTCTTTGTGCTCACGGAACAGGTGGCAATGCCTTGGCCTTTTCTTCCCTTTTCCCTAGGGTCCTTGCTCCATAGGGTATCTTGTTAGATACCCTCTAATGAAATGCCATCCCAAAATTGTACCCAGCTACTTCAAGCAATACATTCTTCAATCTGGCATGTGCTCACATTGATGTGGGAAATTAAGGTGGAGTTTGACTTCCCTTTTTGGAGAAGAGGTGTTCTAACAAACATTCTACCTCTTGCTCCCAAGATCCATTTATCGATAAATTAGTCAACCACCATCTCTCTCTCTCTCTCTCTCTCTCTCTCTCTCTCTCTCTCTCTCTCTCTCTCTCTCTCTCTCTCTCTCTCTCTCTCTCTCTCTCTCTCACACACACACACACACACACAATGCACACACACATCTTTGAGGTCTCTTGGGATTGTTCCCATGATTCTAACAATTCCCTCTTCTCTTCTCTCTCCCCAGGAGAAGGACGGAGCTAGTATATTTGAACTTGGTTGCACATTGAACTACTGAAAGCTACGACAACCAATGAGGCGCCTATCACACTGGGACGGTCTTCCATGGGGATTTTCTGGGGAGGGGCAGCCTTGTCATGTCACATTGGGATAATACTAAAATGTTGGTTGTTGATTTCAGTGAACAGGTGTTGGCCAAGTGGTGTAGCGTGCACATCTCACGATGCAGGGCAGAGTTCATGATCTCTCTCTCGCGTGCTCCCGCCTTCACTTTTTCAGTTGGCCACCGCTTTGGACAAGGAGTTAGGGAGTCCTCTAGATCTCGTTCATAGCAACTTGTGCGGACCTGTGCCAGTCAACGGCACTCCATCTCAGCTTGGGCTGCTTTTGCCTGCCCAGTGTGACACGAAGCAAGAACGTCAATACATTTATAATTTAAAAAAGTCAATGGAGGCAGCTACATGCTGTCATGCGTGTCGGCCAGCTGCGAAAGGATGTATATGGGGAAGGAAAGCCGAGTGAAGAGCGCGTCGAAGAAGCACTACGCACGTCTGCAACTTCCCCAAAAGGAGAATAAAGCTCGCTATCTTTCTTCTTAGATCAGTAGTTTTGAGAGAGAGAGAGAGATGGCCGATCATCAGTCACGGGGCCTGTTCCATCACAAGAAGGAGAAAGAGGAGTTAGTAGGTGAGGGCGGCGCATGCGACTCTGCAGCTACTCATAAGCCTGTGCATGAGCAAGACTCGAAGGCGGACATGAAGAAGCACTCGCGCAACCAGCATATCGGGCAAGCAGGGGCCTTGCTTGGTGGCGCCGCTGCCTTGGTCTCTCTCTCTCTCTCTCTCTCACTCACACACACACACACACACACACACACAAAATTGACACGTTAAAATTTGTTGTGGTCTTGCAGTATGAAAGGCACCAAGCCAAGAAGGACCCGGAGAATGGTGAGAAGCACCATATAGGGCAAGCAGTTGCCGGTGCTGTAGCCATTGGCTCTGCTGCTTACGCTCATCATGAACATCACAATAAGAAGAATGCTGAGAAGGCGGCAAAACATCATCATTGACATCAACTCTCAAGTTTTGTTGAATTTCTCTCAAATTCCGTACGACACCTTGCGGCTTTTGGATCTCAGGATTTTTTATTTTCTTGTATCTTCACTTCATCTTGTGAAAAGCGTCTATTTTTGTTTCTTGGATTAATTTGCCTATTCACAATCATTTTGCTGCTTGTAAAGAGGAGCTTGAACAACAACTAGTCTTGCTTGGTGGGCATTGACATACACATATTGGCATGAAGCATCTCACACTGAAGTAAACAGCATTGGTGAATTCTTAAAAAAGAATTGCATGTGTATTTATTACACATATATGCTGATTAATTACCTCTATAGGTGTCTCTAAAATGGTCCAATTTCACGGCTTTCTCTACAATGTTTGAGCAGTGAGACAAAGGCACTGCTATTTGTCATACATGTTCAGACAGATTATGGAGTGTAGTTGGTTACTTGGTTGGTTGTGATTGTTGTTGCCTCGGCTTTTGTTGTGGAACATGAGCAGATGAGTAGAACCAATTGGTAGGTGACATGAATAGCTTATATTGGGACTTGAAAGTTGTGTCCCATAGGACTCACTATACGATAGAGGGCCAGTAAAGTGAATTATTAAATCGAACAAAGGGTTGCAGCCTAATCATTAGGCTTAAACCCTACTCCTTAACCTACTTTGGTAGTTTATTTGTAGATTGCCAATCAGCCTGGTAATATCACCGGCCATTTAGTCTCTAGACAGGGGACCCATCTTTGAGGCGTCCATCTTACTGTGAATCAAGCGTAGTCAATTTCCTCCTGTAGAACCTGAGAGAGAGAGAGAGAGAGAGAGAGAGAGAGAGAGAGAGAGAGAATCACGTGTTGTCATAGTTGGAGGGTCGATCACAAAATCTGATGCAAAACATATTTGAAGAGGAAAACGCTAGGATAAAGAAGTATCTTTGTGCTACACATGTAGCTAACTAAACTTAAGGAAGCATTGACAAACTCAAAAAATACAAAAAGCATCAACAGACTATAAAGATTAAATTGCACTATCGACCTGATAATCGTGTACTAGTGTCATCCAATTGTGCAAGCTAGAGGACAATGTTCGAGTCAAGATCCATAAAAGCAATGTGAATAGTTAAACATTTTGTCTTGCAATAAAGCATCACGGAGTGAAAATGCTAAATATACTATGCACGTCATGCAAAGTGTCATACAAAAGTATTGTGGAGAGTTTCACTATGGTCTCTCCACAAATTATAAGAAATGGAAGTCATGCCCTGCCCCATAGCACTTATGTGTTGCACCAAGCAAACGCATAGGCATGGGGAATTGGATGCAGATAATGGACCTTGTAGTGTTGTCGAGCTAGAGTCATGCTTGTGCAATTGAAATGTCCAATTTTGTGAATATATGTCATCTCTATCAAACACAAAAGATGTGTTAATACAAATACAAAAGATGCAAGATATAGATCAACTTAAGGAAAAGCACAACAAACTTTATGTTCTACATCATAGAGTCTTACGTAGTGCGAGAAGTGACCTCGCTTTGCATCCTAAAACCAACGAGGCAAAGCTTCGTAGCCCCTTCCTTGTTGGGAATTTCTTGCAATCGATGCATTTGAAGAGACGACATTCTAGACATACATGTCAACCAACATACTGCCACGTGCCTTCAAGACGAAAGTGTAGGTGATTGTATATGGAGATATGCCCTCGCATTGTATGTATTGAGGATAGTCCAAGCCTCCTTGGCTCAATCTTTTGATCATATTTCAAAAAATGACATTAGGCTTACCACATCCCTCCTCTAGCCCTAGAGGCCGTACATAACACACACAATACAACATGTACTCACATATGCAAGGATCCTTGTGGCAAATAAGGACAAGCACTTGAGCTCTACGGATATAAAGGAAGGCTAAAGGTTTGTACAGTGCAAAGGGATCAAGCAACAAGCATAGGCAAAGTAACAAAAGTGGGCAAAGGCTCACAATAGGGAATATTCTTTTGAGTTAAGATAGAGGATGGACTTGACAAGGTTGGGAGGGTCTTGTTTTTCGAGTACTCTTCCACTTACCTTCACCCTCATCGATGTTATAGCTTACGCATTTTGAGCAAGAGCCTTGGTTTTGCAAAGCTAATGGTCGGTCGGTCTCTCTCTCTCTCTCTCTCTCTCTCTCTCTCTCTCTCTCTCTCTCTCACACACACACACACACACACACACAATATATACATTACAGGCCTTGTGTTCAAGACCAGTCAGATAAATCAATTTCATCTCCTGGGATTATTCCAACTTCATGTATAGAGTAGTTAATTGTACAACAAAATTATCTTATATGACCATTATAATACACTTCTCCTAAAAGAAATAAAAAGAGACTACGGTACTAGAGCTCGAGCTGAGTTGATGGAACATTGCATGAAGAGGAGAGAGGAGGCCACCCAAGTTCAATTTTCTTGACGGCTTTCCTCCATGCCATCTCAGTTTGTTGGAATCCTCCATCATCTTACGCTCCTCCACTTTATCCTCGTTAGAGCTTCATCGAAATGGACTTAGACGTCGTGCCCAAGTTTCACTGCATGTGTTTGTGGATCGCTTAGAAACAGGACTCGCACATTGCCAAGGGCTAGTACGTCACTCCACTGGCTTCTTGTTCTCCTTTGAAACACCAGTCTTTTGGGTGTGTGGAAATTGCAATTTAAGGTCTGAAACCTCCATGCTAAAACCAGGCCAGATGGTGGGTTGGCTACAGACACTCGGACGACTTTGACGGAATGTCTATAGCTAAACGGGTCAACAACATATATAGCTATTGACCTCTTGGCGAAGATCAAACAGGCAACCAAAACATTATTGAAGTGCATGTATGGCACAATTAGGGTATTGCAGGGTTTTCCATGGCATACATGACACAAATGGCCTCTTGAAAGCTCTCCACTGCATCGCTTACAATTCTGTTTTGTCCTCGCTGTAGGTGCATTCAATTGATTTTGGAAAATGAGCTTCTGCTTTTCAACTTTGCCTTTGCCTTCTTCAACAATCAGCTTACCACTGAGGTGTAATTGGGTTGTGAAGATCTTGAACATTTTTGGTGCAGTAAGTGTTGCACCAAGCTCCTGCTTGAAAGAAATCTTCTCTTGCAAATTGCTTGCATCCTTTAATGCATGAGATGGCATCATTTGTGTAGAGAATAATCAATCCACAAGAAGGTAGACATGAGCATCATCATCCCTGGCTGTCAAATTAGGGTTCTCCTTTTGAGTCGCCTGGTTGGAAGATGCAATAGGGCTATCCCCTGGCCAACCAAAAGGTGGGACCTCCTCATAATATTTTGCGTACATCTATGAAGAGTGCTTTTTGCAAGAGCTATATTGATCAGAAGTTGGCAGTGAGGCAGGCTCCTTGCCATCTTCATTCTTGGCGTGTGCTTCTTCTTCATACCCACCAATATAGTCAGCATCATCGTCGAGTACCTGACCATCTCCAACAATATTGTCATCTTCATAGATATCTCCAGTGTCTTCGGCCCTTGCTCAATATATGCATCCTACCCACCCTGCTCCTGCTGCTGCTGGATCGACAAATTTCTATGGCAAGGAAATTTATAGCAGTTGAGCAATTCATATATAGCAGCCAAAGTGCAGAGCATGATGAAAAGCTCTTGCATGAAAAGCTCAATGTCTGATAACGATAAGTAAAATGCTCACTACTTTTTTTTTTACTTGGTGGGGATCTATGGCCACGATTGAGCCATTGTTGATTGGGGACCTATGGTCACGATTGAGCCAAGTGGCTCAATTCCCTAGCCTTATTTGAAAAAAATAACTTTGTCTCACCAAGTAAACACACATAAATCCCTTTGTGATGAAATCCTTTATCAATAGTCCTCATATATCCCACTCGCCTCTTGCGACGATGGCAGTTTATAGACAAGACAAATCACCAAACCTGATCCTCATCTCTCTCCATCTCTCCATCTCTCTCTCTCTCTCTCTCTCTCTCTCTCTCTCTCTCTCTCTCTCTCTCTCTCTCTCTCTCACACACACACACACACAGAGGATAAAAACACCGTATATGCTTAAGATATGGCAATCCCGTTCACACTTGCTCCTAAGAATTGCATCAAAAGCAAGTAGAAAATTCTAAAAGACGCACAAATGCAAAGTATTAAGTTTTGGATGGATGCAAGACATCAAGAAGTGGTTTGGAAGATCGGATAATTTTAGCACACAAGTGTATTAATCACTCAATGCACAATCTTTATGTGCATTCACATAGTCAATAAATCATGCAAACACACTAGGTTTTATGTACACACACTCAAATTAATTTATTAGACATAAATGCACCAAAAATCACGTGCACGCTCACAAAAAAATTGTGCACACACTTGCAACTTTTGTGATCAATGTCTCAATTGGAAAGGTCATTAGCTTATATTTAGGCTACATAGAAGCCTACCTATCTAAGTTTTATGTACACACACACACACACAAATTAATTTATTAGATATAAATGCACCAAAATTTACATGCACGGGTGCAAAAAAATAATGCACACACTTGCAATTTTTGTGATCAATCACTTATATGTAGGCTACATAGAAGCCTCCCTATCTAGAGAGAGCCCTTTGCATAGGAATACACAGAATGAACTATCTGGATGTAAGAAACATGAACACACAATGGAAGATAGAATCTTTATGAGCAAACAATATGATGAGAATTGAAGAGTGTGCCGGGAGTGTGCCTTGGTAATAAGTGAACCATCGTTCAATTTCCGGGTATACAAGCAGTGATTTTCTTGGATCTTTAAAATTTGAAAATCAACAGCTCAAAAACAATGCCCATAGTTAGCATTTTATTATCCTACTAAGTATGTATATACTTTGTCTCTCCTCCGAGGTGGAGTACTTCTAGATGATAGGTGATCTCCAAGATTGTGTCGTGCATGGGTGAAAAAAATGCATCTATGCATAGCCAAGTTGGGCTCTGTGCAATTTAAAGTTGGGCACACAAACGTGCCTGGTTCCTTGCATGTCTCTCCTAAATGGTTGAGTGGGTTGTCGCAATTGTCGAAATGTTTTATGTAGGGGTAATCACTCGGATAGAAGTGAATTGTATGTTTCCCTTGTGGTGTCCTAACCCTTAATAAATTATCTTCCCCGTTTAGAACTACGTCGTAAGTTTGAATCCAAGGTGTTCCAAGGATTACCTTTTCTACTAGCTTGTCATCTGGTAGGATATAAGACAGGTGTTTGCATGGGATATCCTAAATAATAACATCAGTATACACCTTCGATTTGTGTAGAAAAGGTATTGGTTGGCCATATGAAGACTCATCTTGTATGTCTCTGTTTCTTCAATGGTCATTAAAAAATAAGTGGTACAATTTATAGCATTTCCCGGGCACTTGTATGTACTAGTGCTTGCTCTTGATAACCTGTTAATGAACCAATGTGGATTATTCTATGTATCCCTTAATCTTGTATGGAATCATTAGAAAGTTAAGGCTCAATGGCTTCCATTGGTATCGGCTTTGGACACATAGATTGTTTGCACTTGAGAATTCAAAGTCGAGCTTCCTCCTTAGCTTGGTTGATCACTATCTGTTTTTTAAGCTTTTGTTCCTTAGCTACATGCGATTTTCTTGGCATCTAATTTGTTACTGGAAAATGATATTTCTTTAATCATTAAGCATTAATTCAATAGGCCATAGCATCCCCATCTAATGTGGGGAGTTTTACTACACCATTGGGAGATAGGTCTTCAATAACAAACGGGCCATTCCCCTTTTTCTTCAACTTTGGAACATGGTGTTTTAAAGAGTATACTAAACAAGGCCCCGTTTTTTAAATTCTTTAGGGAGAACTTTCAAATCAAAGAACTGTTTTTGTTCCCTTTCCTGAATTGTAGATATGAGCAATGGTCGTAGTCTTTGTTCATTAAGCTTTCCAAGTTCCTTTTACTCAAATATTTTTGCTATCAAAAGTATTGGAATTAGAAATTCCATAGGAAGTATTGCATCTAATCCAAAATCGAATCATATATTGAGTTCAAAGCAGTTTTGTAAGTAACATGATATTTTGATAATTGTCATGTGCACATCTTACCCTACGTGCATGTGGATAAGTTGATTCCTACTTATGGGATTTATGACATCCTAGGAAGTTTTTGGTACTCTTGTGAGCCTATACACACGGCATGCATGTCCAAGCACTTTAGATTAGTTGCATACCCTTTGATTGCACATGACCACCGCTAGTGTTTACTAGGTGTAGGCACTGGGAACTACTCCCATACTTTAGTCATAGTAAGCAGCCTAGTAGGTAGTTATCAACATATAAATCACCTCTCATTAGAAATTATAGTTTATCAATAAGTGTCATTTGCATTAATCATTTAGTGAAGTCATGGGGTTTAATCAAGATCCCTACTCAATCCAGCATGTCCAACATATAAAGGAGACCCCTGCATCACCATTTGGAGGATAAGTCAATGTCGTGCATGGGGAACTTTGCCCTCAAGACCTCAACACAATATCCCTAGTGTTTTTAACCCTCACCACCCGCACGACATTTTGCATCAGCAAATTCAGCCTATCAGCATTTTTACCATCAGCCAACCAACTTTTTTTCATTAGCATCCGTAATGTTAGCATATCCACCCCATTGCAACAGATCAGCCCAATGTTTTACAAAGTCGACCCTAAAGCACCATCAATTTTAGATTTTTCCATAGCACTTGCAGATCTAGTCCATTTGAAGATACAAGCTAGATCAGCCTTAGCGTTTTCCATTTTCAGCCCTTAACCTCTTGGATCCAAGCATCTACCACAAGATCCCATCAACATCTTAGCATCGATATCCATTATATTAGCATTTGTGTAATTTAAAGCAAATACCTCTCTAGAAATAGAGAGGGGGGCCATAAAAAGGGGGGGAGGGGGGACCCCATGTGGTGTTAGTCTGCTTTATCTCTCTATCACTCATAGAAACTTTACTCACATTATCATTCTCTCTTCTCTCTCTTTGTCTATTGCAAATTTGTCTCATGAAGTAAAAGGAACTTCGTGTGTATGCAATGAGCACTCATCTTGAGCTATCGCCATCAATCACTTTTGTTGCACCTAACATTGGTATGAGAGCTCTTTGGTAGTGTTCAATATCATAATTCTAGAAAAGAGCCTAAAGAACCACATAAATTTTTTTGCTTGTTTGAGATTGTATGTAACCCAAGAAAACTTGAGTGTGTTGATCTTTTTGGAAGTGTGGCGGTAACCCAAAAGAGAAGGACTTGTTAGCCTCCCCTTGATCCTCCATTCCACTCATTGAGAGAAAACCTTGCACACTGCAACATGCCAATCATTGTGAGATGGGAAAAAGAAACCTTGGTGTGAGCACAAGGCCACCAAGGGGTGCACTTGCAAGAAGGAGTTGAGTTTGGGTAAGAGTAAAAGACTTCTTAAACTAGATTGCAAGTAGCTTCAAGGATCCAGTACCACACTACCCCAAGTACCCAAGAACACCAAGTACCACATTATCCTAGTACTCAGTGCATGGTCATCACCCAAAGTGGAATGGATACTTTGCGTGAAGTTGATGAGTCTGAAGTTGGAGAAGAAGTCCCTACAATCAGAGGGCCATTTATGGCACCTCTTCTATCCCCATCATGGCCACATTTTTCATCAAACTCTATGAAGACTTTTGATGAAGTCAATGGAGATGATTCTTTAGCTAGAGGTTCAACACGTCACAATCGAAAGGAAAAGGGTGGAGATGATGTTCTAGCAAGAGGAACAACGGGCCGCATTTGAAAGGGAAATAATGGCTCTAGAGAGGGAATGCAAAGCTCAATGCTTAGCTATTAAAGAAAGGAGAGACCTATGCATGCAAGAGTTGGTCTATCAAGTTATCTCTACAAAGGGAAATCCTCCCAAAGAAGTCGGTGAGTCATCAGGTAAGCCAGGTAGAGACGATGACCCCAACAATCTTGTCACTAAAAAGTTGACTTTCAGTAAGTATACACGTTATATGAATCCAAATGTGATTTATTCTTGGCTGCATCAATTTAAGAATTACATTGCTACTAACAATAACAAGTTTTGATTGTTGCAATGTATTTGTCGAGTGATGCCTTTAATTGGTATCAAGCCTAGTAAGTGGCACATATGATCCTACACCCTCAACATGCCACAAATGGCAAGCCATTATCTTACAATTGGGTTGACTTCTAGGCTAAGCTCAAAGATCATTTTATGCCACCACAATACCTTGATCAATTGAAAGAGGATTGGCAAGCTCTCAAGCAAAATGGGACTCCGATTATGTTTTTTTCTAACTGTATTTTGTAGATTGGTGTTCAATTGTGTAATTTGCACGAGGATTGCAAGTAGGGATTTCATATATCACATAATCACGTGTAAATTCCCAATTCACAACAAGGGGATAAAATACAAGTATGTTGCTGTAGTGATGAGGAGCCCTCCAATAGAATAATAGAAATGAGTCCCAAGCATTTGCACTACTTATACCCTCCACAAGAATGCTTCCTACCCAAACCTACTTCTTGGAAGATAGACACCTAGGGGAGGTAACTAATTATAAAATACAAGTACGATGGTTTAGTGATGAGGAGCTCTCCATTCCAACAATAGAAATGATCCCCAAGCAATTGCACCATCAAAACCGTCCACGAGGATGCTTCCTACCCAAACTTGTTTCCAAGCAGATAGACACCCAATGGAGGTAACTAGTCATAAAATACAAGTATGCTAGTGTAGTGATAAGGAGCGCTCCATTCCAACAATAGAAATGAGCCCCAAGCACTTGCACCACCTAAATCTTTTGTGAGAATCCTTCCTATATAAACCTACTTCCAAGCAAGTATGCTAGTGTAGTAATGAGGAGTGCCCCATTCTAACAATAGAAATGAGCCCCAAGCGCTTGCACCACCTAAACCATTCACGAGGACGCTCTCTACCGACATTTTTTTCAAAGCAAATAGACAAGGGATGTAACTAGTCGTAAAATACAAGTACATCAGTGTAGTGATAAGGAGTGCTTTATTCCAATAATGGAAATGAGCCCCAATAACTTGCACCACCTAGTATTCCTGGACGTTCTTATTGGAGAAAAAAGATGCAAAGAAAATACATTTGATAAAGCTCAAAGATAAACCTTAAGTTTTAGCTCTAGTGAGGACTATAAAGAGCGTGCCAAAAGGGTTGTTTGAGAGAATGGGCCATTGTTTATACATGCCCCTCCAAATGTGGCACCTCTTTGAAAATTTGGAGGTAATGTCGAGCCCGTCGGGCTACTAAGGGGGTCCGATGGGAAAATCAAATATCCCGATGGGCAAACAAGAACCCTCAATTCCAGCCAGTGAATGTGAATTTGATGTTATTAACACTCCCATGGGGTGTTAATAATATGACTTATTACCACTTTACACTTCTCGTGAAGACATAAATGAATCCTTGATTGCAAGGAGGCTTTCCTCTTTGGTTTGGATAAGTACATCAGGTACGATGTGCACGTCTTCAACCATACTGACTACAATGATGCCATTAGGATTGGTCTTTTGCAAGAAATGAAGCACAACAAAGGTAATAAGCCTAAGGCACACCAGAATGGTAAGAACAGTGGTAAGAACCACAATAGCTACTCTTCTTTTTAGCCTTCCACTACACCTAAAGCACATAACTCTTCACCTAACATTCATAATAAAGGAAAGGCTAAGAATGAGGCAATCCTTTTGATCCTAATAAAATATCTACTAAAGGAAAGTAGCATGGGTGTTAATAATATGACTTATTACCACTTCACACTTCTCGGGAAGACATAAATGATTAAATCCCTGATTGCAAGGAGGCTTTCCTCTTTGGTTTGGATGAGTACATCAAGTGCGATGTGCACGTCTTTAACCCTACTGACTACAATGACACCATTAGGATTGGTATTTGCAAGAAATGAAGCACAACAAAGATAATAAGCCTAAGGTGCACCAGAATTGTAAGAACAGTGGTAAGAACCACAATAGCTACTCTTCTTTTCAGCCTTCCATTACACCTAAAGCACATAACTCTTCACCTAACATTGATAATAAAGGAAAGGCTAAAAATGAGGCAATCCTTGTGTTGATCCTAATAAAATATCTACTAAAGAAAAATAGTAGGAGGTTGGTTAACTCTTGAAGAAAGAATCGAGTATGGAAAAGAAGGAAGTTGCTTTAAGTAAAACACTAAAGGTCACATAAAAAGAATGATTGCTCAAAGGAATCACCTAAGTAAGAATCCACAGAACCCTTATCTTCTATTAGTTTCATAAATGAGCAAAGTAGTTTCCGCCAAGTTTCTAATAATCATCCTAATGAATCTTTCATTAAGTGTTATGGTCATGTGAATGGTCAGGCATTGTGATCTTGTTTGTGATTATGACATGCTACACTATGCATGATGTGATTAGTGATTCTCTTGTAAAGAGTGCACGCTTAGAAGTTATTCCAGTAGATCCCACTCTGGTTCTTGGATTTTCTCTTGGCATGTACTCTTCAATCATGCATGAATGTCCTAATGTGCAAGTCTCTGTTCAGCAAGTATGTTTTTGTTGCAAGTTTGTTGTTTCTCCTCTCTCTAGATGTGATATAATTTTTGGCATTCAATGGTTCCATGAGATTGATTCACTAGTTTATTGGAAAAATAATATGTTCACACTATCATGAGGGTGCCTCTCCCGTGGTCATTTGTGGTCACCAAAGCTTTCCTTCTATGTCACTAATCTCTCACTCTCATGTTATAAAAAATGCACTCGAGTTGCATATCTCAGTACACAGTTAAATAGTTCAAAAAATAATCATTTAGTGCATGATAAGGAACCTCTTTGTGTCATTCATTCTCTACAGCATGGGAATCATTTTTTGTATGAGAGAGACTTAATTTAGTGCATGATAAGGAACCTCTTTGTGTCATTCATTCTCTACAGCATGGGAATCATTTTTTGTATGAGAGAGACTTAATTGTTCGTTGTGATCATCTATCCCTCAAGTGGCTCCAATATATGCCTAGTGCACTTGAGTGACCATCATGTTAGATGGTCTCATTCTGTTGAGCAACTTGGTGGTTTGATTGGTTGTGTTCCTACTAAAGCTGACCCAGTGTGCAGATGCATTCAGTTGCAAAGGACAGATCTTGGGTTTTGAGCCGAGGTCAATAGTACCCATTCAAGAAGTATCTTTGATATTATGAACAATTAGTATACAAATTTTGATGGCGTCTTATATTTTTGTCACCGTCTTTGTGTGCTACCTTCCTGAAAAGCCATATTGTATAATGCACATGTTTGACTCATGAGTGGATGCAAAGACATAAATACCACTTTAGGAAAGGTAGAAAGATTGCAATTAAGGAATACACAATGTTTCACCATTGTAGATCATGCCAGTAAGTTTTGCATGCTCATTCCTTCACAGGACACAATCATAGCACAAGATATAGCACATTTGTTGATTAAGCATTGGTATTTCCTTTGTCGCTTGCCAAAGTTGATTGTTTTAGATAGAGATGTTAAGTTTAGGTCACATTTTTTTAAAGCACTCTTTGAAAAGTTTAGCACTTTGTTAGATTTTTCATTTGCATTCCGTCCACAGTCTTTTAGGAGGTCACATTTTTGGCAAGCACTCTTTGAAAAGTTTAGCACTTTGTTAGATTTTTCATTTGCATTTTTTCCACAGTCTTTTAGGATGTATAGTCCATTTTCAATCTTTAAAAAGGTAAATAATGTATATATGAAATTGAAGCTACCTAACTCATGGTCAATGCACATCATTTTCCATGTTTCTTGGTTGAAGTTGTTTTAGGATATCCCCCCTAGAGATTCTTGAAGAGGGAAAACCCAAGATCATAGACAAAAGCCAAAGTCATGGAGTCAAAGTAGATTTTCTTGCATTTCTTTCAGCATGGCTCAAAGAAGCAAGCACAACAGTCCTTTTTGAGGTTCAAGTATCATGAAACCCACAAAGCAGTGTGCCAGGACAACAAATATTTCTTCATAGATTCTTGAGTTTTTGGCGGAGTACACTGAAGCAAGCATAACAATTCTTTTTGAAAGTTCAAGTATCATGAAACCCACGAAGCAGTGTGGTACAACAAAAATTTCTTCCTAGATTCTTGAGTTTTTGGTGGAACACACAGAAGCCATGTAGCTCAGTATGCATACCTCACCTTGAAAAGGGGGGGAATGTCACATGCATATCTAACTTTATGTACATGTGGACAAGCTAACTCCTACTTCGAGGGTTTAGGAAAACCTATGAAGTGTTATGGCACCCTTGTGAGCTTGTGGAGAATGTGCACGTCCAAGCACTTTAGATTAGTTGCATAACCTTTGATTTCACATGACTACCACCAGTGTCTATTATGTGTAGGCATTGGGGAGTGTTCCCATACTTTAGTCATAATATTTAGCCTAGGTAGTTATCAGTATATGAATCACCTCTTACTATTAACTTATAGTTTATTGATAAGTGCCATCTGCATTAATCGTTTAATAAACTAGTGGGGTTTGACCCATATTCCTACTCAATCCAGTATATACAATATATAAAATAGACCCCTTGGGTCACACCACTTGTAGGATAAGTCAGTACCGTGCATGGCAACTTTGCCCTTGGGACCTCAACACCATATCCCTAGCATTTTCAACCCTCAGTACCCTTGGTGTTTTGCATCAACAAATTTATCCTATCATCATTTTTACCATCATCCAACTAGTATTTTTCCATCAGCATCCCTAGAGTTAGTAGATCCACCCCGTCATACTAGGTCAGCCTAATGTTAGCAGATTCATCCCTAAAGCACCATTGATTTCATATTTCAGCCATAGCCTCTCTGTTTAGTTGTAGATCCAATCTTGATCCAATCAACTTGCAAATCCAAGCTAGATCAGCCCTAAGGTTTTCCATTTCACTACTTAGCCTCTCACATCCAAGCATGTATTACAAGATCCCATCAACAATCTCGACATCTAGATCCATTGAATCAACATTTGTGAAATCTAAAGCAAATACCTTTCTAGAAATAGAGAGGGGGCCCCTTGGAGGAGTTTTGAGACCCCACATCTGGTGCTAGTCTTCTTTCTCTTTCTACCACTATAGAACCTTCACTCATAGTATCATTCTCTCTTCTCTCTCTTTGTTTATTGCACATCTCTCTCATGAACTAAAAGGAACCTTGTGTATGTATTGAGCACTCATCCTAAGCTATCACCATCAATCACTTCCACTACACCTAACAATAATGCAGTGTAGCTGTATTTTCCAATCAGTTAATCTGGTGCTAACAATCTTCATGAGAGCATAGCTCACAATTTTGTTGTGTGCTTTGCTTGTCTATTAGCTTGGGGGTGGTAAGGAGCTGAATTTTCATGAATCACCATGAATTCATTTAACAATTTTATTCAATTACCACATTTAGGGGATGAGTTCCTCCTATTGTGTGCATATTTTCCCCCAAAAGTCCATGATTTAAAACCAACTTAAATACAAATTATAGCATATGGCATTCGCCAGACCATAGTGGTGGAATCCATTAAATCTCAATTCATACTTTGACTATGAAAATATAAGAACTGTTCTCATTCTCAAGAAACCATGACTTGTAATATCGTTCGGTAGAACAACAACATCTCTCTCCCCCCCCCCCCCCCCCCTCTAGAATACTTTTGAGAGATCGTCTTGCCTATGTCAGACAGTAGCATTTGCAATATCGATAGGTGCAGTACCTATGTCCTATTCCCTCTCTACTACTTGTTGAGAGGGTTCCAACTCATTCAAGCGTGTAACTTCCACAAGAGCTTAACTTAGCACTTTGTGTACACTTGGATCCATAGATATTGCATCGAGCATGGCTTGTGCCCACAACAACTTAGCTTGTGCTTCATGAATCCAAACATCATCGGAAGAATCACCATGGATAATGCACATGCTGTGAAGAACTAAACAAGTGTGCACCATCTTCGAGACATTCTGCAAACGCGTATCATGCCATTTTAATAGGATTCTTAAGCGATATTTTATCATTCTAAAAGCACACTCCACTGACATTATCAAGCTAAATTTAATGTAGTTCCAATAGTAACTCTCTACAAATAGCCCTTCTTTGTTGCCTTTGAATGGTGGAAGCATCCAAAAACGTGCAAGATGCATAATCCTCAAGCAAATAATAGTTGTCTAGATATTCAGATTCATTTTTTTGACCTACATGGGTACATTAAAATACATGCCAATCGTGCATCAAGCCCTCCCACCCGATGTCATAATCCCAAACAACACAAATTGTGGTAGTTGTCATCTATAGAATGATGGAGTGGAAGCCTTTTCTATTGAAATAATCACTTGTGGAGCAATGATGGACACATGACTACCACCCAAAGAAACGATAACATAGGGGATACCTTGGATTGCCTCAAAACCCTTTATCAAGCTTCACATTCTTTCTTTAATTGGCCACTTGATAAAAAGATTATGCAATTTGTAAGTAGACATTGCATCACAGAGCTTGAGCGATAACAATCTTCTGGGCTGTGGATGCTGATATTTAATACAAGTTTACAATTATTCACAAGTTCGATTTTGAAGCGAGATGATGTAGAGCTACACATGCTCCTTTCTCAACTAGTATATAGTTGGTATCAAATCGCTTCAAATGTAGAGCAATTCGTGCAATCAAGAACTCAAAGGTGCCTCTGCTTAGCCAAAGCCTACTCTTCAACATATTGTCAAAGTAGTTGCATAATAAACACTACTCAATGAATGTGTATGTGGTCTTGAATATGCCTAGCATGCTCTATTTTCATGCCTTCTTCTCTCTATGTGAGCCACTCTTGCATGAACAACTCGAGCCATGCATAGACACAAGAAGAAAATATGATGTGCGTATTCATCGACACCATTGTGGTCGTTTGCAATCTCCAAGGATATTATGGATGTAATAATTATAGTGATAACCCTAACCATAATCACAACTTCATCCTCCATGTCCTGCAAGAGCCAACAACCATCACATTAGTTAGTGAATACTAATCATGAACTTGAGTGGTGACAATTGCATCAACTGTGTGACCATCGACCATTAAATGAACATAGACTCATAAAACATTGAATAAATATCAGCTCAGTAAAGATGAGCCATTGAATAGTAAACATCAAGGAAGTGGCGATGATTGCATCAGAAATCATTAGCTATTGATCATCGCCAGCCAGCATGTAAACATCAACTATCACTAGCCAACACATAAGCCATCAGTAATCATCATCCAATACATAAGACATTAGTCATCATTAGCTGAACTTAAGAAGAACCAACATGAGCTTATCGCCATTAATCAACAGCTCTAGTTGGTAAATATGAAATGATCGCATCCACCTAAAATGACATAAGCCAATATCAACTAAAAATGACACTGCATCAACCAGTAAACATCACATAATCCAGTAAACTAACAATGACATGACATCACTATTATCACTATAAGCATCTCATCAAGAAAATGACATGACATCAGTATTGACCAAAAAACATCAACTAAAAATGACATGACATTAACATTGACATTAATTAAAATCGCATCAATAAACATTGCATTGCATCAACAAGTAGACATCGCATCGAGCCAACACCCGTAAACATCACATCACATTAGTACCAATATATATCACATCAACTAAAATTGATAGAAGCTCTAGTAAAAAACAACCAACAATGTACTAAAACTAAACTTAGTAAATCATACGAGTGATAATCCCAATAAGCTTGAACCTTAGACGATCGCATCAACTCGATTACATAAGCAATAAACATCAGACATAAAAAAGCATTATTGATCCCAAGTTAGCAGACCAGTTGAAAAATGGATACATAATAGATTGACATGGATACTTGCAAAAGAAAATTACCTGCAATTATCATAGCATACGACTTGAAGTAGATTCAATCTTTCTTAAAACTTTTCAAATTATCCATCTGATTCAGTTTAGCAAATGCATTTATGAGAGTTCTAGAGGAGTTCCAAGCAGCTATAGCCTTGCATCTTCTGCACCTTCGTGTTCTGCATCTAATTGTCTTTGGTGATATTCCACGAACTTGGTAGTGCTTCCCATAGTCTTCAATTTTCCTATCCTTCTAATGGCGGACAATTAGATGCAGTCCGCATCTAATTGTCTTTGGTGTTTTTCCATGATATTGGCAGTGCTTTCCATATCAACAAAGCAGTCTTCAATTTTCCTATCCTTCTGATGGCGAACATCTCTAGTAGTAGTAGTAGGTAATGTTTCCTTGGCAGTCAAAGACGGTGTGCCCTCTCCTCCATGTTTTGTGGCAAGTCTGTCTGAAGGTGCAATCAACTCATGTATATCTACATCTCTAGTGCCTCCGAGTGCAGATGCATGAGAGTCACTTATCACATTCTCTTGAGTGTGCATGTACTCATCTAATATGTCAAACTGATCACACATTATACTGCATTCTTTTCCTCAAATAGAGTTGTGGCCCTTGCTTTTCTTGTAGGCGTCATAGACACGTCCCCATTTCTTCCTGCAAGCTTGGTCATCTTTGTCACAATCAAGAAACAAAGGCATGACTTGGGTTGCAACTTTAAACCAAAGATCCACCCTTGTTTTGGAGCTTTGTCAAACTCATCATGCATAGCTCCACAAATGTAGAGAACTTGCACCACCCATGCATCCTTCCAGTTCTCCCGCCCCTTCTTTTCTTTGTTGTTGTCTCTGCATGCAAGGCTTCATTGAGTCTTCTTCTTTCCTTTTGCAACATAATTCTTGTTATTTGCCTTGCTCCCCCCTTTGTAGGCACCTTGGCATCTCTTCAATCCTATGTTTGGTTGGGAATTTAATTGGCCTTCATTGTACCACATCATCTCCCATGTTGATACCCCCATCCATTGGTGTAGGTGGTTTCCTCATCTGTGGTGGCTGAGAAGGAAGAGAAGATCCACAGGAAATATGAGCCATAAGTTGTAACGGTCAAAAGGGTTTAAAGACAATATGGGATCTCCCAAAAGCAGACACAGGGAATCTACCACGTTTGGAAAAGAAAATATTAAACTTAAAAGCCATCCTTGCATTGCAAAGGACAATGCATTGGATGTATATAAACATGCAACCACACTCGAATAAGATGTGCAATGAACAGGGAGTACTACACAGCTATAGTGGTTTTAAGGATTACCCTATCAATGACCATGCTTTGATCGAATATTAAGTCAACTAAGAAATATGAAATGTAGAACTTGTACCAAAGTACCAATCTATATAATCTAAGTGTCCCTAGCAAATATATTCTTAAGAATTATGGGTTATTGCTTGACAATTATGATTAAGAATTGTTTTATTTCTAAAGTAAAAAGACCTCATATTATTGCTGTCAATATACATTGTCTATACAAATATAAATTGCAGAGAGCTTAAAACCGATTATTGTGCTTTGTAGGGGCAAATGGGTCACTAATGAATTGCGAGAAAACTATAAGGATTTCATTTTTATGGCCTTAAATATAAAGGAAGCCATGGTGCATCGAATGTATATTTAGTATTTGTGCATTATGTCATGGAGACTCCAACACCCCCCCTCCCCCCCATCCATTCTTGAAAATTGAATGTAAAGAATCGTATTCTATTAATGACTACAAGAAGAGGACGCCGTCTTACCATATGAGTTGATGCGTTGCTGGAGTCTAGATGAAGAGAGGAAGCGTTGACGGAGGATGCAATAGCTGCGCACAGACACAGGCAAAAAGATAGGGCTCCAAAACTTGAAGGGAAATATGCAAAATGTTGATGCTCGGTGATTGGTTGGGGTGCTACTGGACCAACCTTGGCTAGCCAAGACCCGTTGCCCAGCTTTTCTTGCAGCTCGGGCATGCGTTGGCATCTAACTCAGCACAACTTGCTTTTGGCTTGGGTTTTTGTCTGTAACGCTCTATTCGATGGCATGCCGCTCTTGTCTATTAGCGTTTAACTAGGGTGCCCAAAATTTGGTGTGTGTCCAACCTTAGCCTAGTGACAATTGTGATAAACGCGACGATTAATTGAAGATTTGGGCGTTTGAAATCGAGTTGCGTGGGAATCGATGGAAATGATGATGCGTCTACCAACTAGTTTGTGGGTGTCACGCAGAAGGAATGGAGGTTGCAGAAGGAGAAGACCAACAAGAAGGAGAGGAGAAAGAAGAGAGACAGAAGAGAAGGAGAGCCCTGACATACGCAAGGAGCCCAAGCGAAGCAAGCGACACCCGCCGCCACCATACGGGTGCACCCGCAGCTTCAGGTCTCTCTCTCTCTCTCTCTCTCTCTCTCTCTCTCTCTCTCTCTCTCTCTCTGTCTGTGTGTGTGTGTTCTCCCCTCGTCTTCTACGTGCTTCTTCTTTTCAAGTAATCTAACACTCCCTCAGCTTAAAGGGCTTGTCTTTTGCCCCCCGTTTCTGTGTTTTGCCTTTCATTTTGGATCTCTTCGCTGAGCACAACCATTTCCTGCTCTCCGAGCTTCAGGTCTGCTTCTTAAACTCATCATGTGTCGTTGCTTTTGGAGCTAGTACGGCCGTATAACTCTTTCTTTTTTGTGCGCACGGGTGTTTGTGTATGTGAATAGGGAGGGAGGGGACTCGGGAGGGAAGGGGTTTGGCTTTTTAAGTAAATGTCAGACATGCTACACAAACCACAGTCTGCCTCGCCCTCCCTTAGGATCATCTACTTGGTTAGCCATGCTATCTTCTTTTCTGTTCTGCAGAATGTCAACTTCTAGTAAGTACTAGTTTTATGGATGCCTTGTAAGTGCATTGTGGAAAATAGGCTTTTGATTGCTCATTATTAGCTGTGAAATTGGGTGAGAATAGCCTCCCAAAGTGCTCGGCAGCAGAATTTGTATAATTGCAAACCTTTACATTCTTCGCTTAATTGGCAATATTCTTCACTTAATTGGTGATTAATAGGGTAGGCACACACAGCGGAAGTGCCAATGGCACAGCTTCAGCATGCACGACAAGGGCATTGATTTTGTTTGCATTTGCAAGAATCTCTTTAACAATATATTTTTGTGTTTGAAAAGAACCGATAATCAAGCTGCATTTTGATGCGAATAAGCAATCACAGTAACTGCAAGCAGCAAGGTCCCCTTCTGACATGGCTGGAGAGAGAATCGTGGATTATTTTAACAAAATAGAGAAGAAGGCAAGCGGGGTGCAGCCCTCACGAGGTTTGCCAGGTCAGAACTCAACAGAACTTTTCGTATTTGGAACAGTGACCTGAAAGTATTTATGCCTTTTCATTGATATCTTATAACATCAATCAGCCTATGAAAATACACAGCACAAGGGGCAGTTAGTCGCAATGCTGGTTTTAAACGCTTGCTTACATACAAATCTTGTCCCTCGAGGAGGTCTTCTACCTGATTTTCTTGCCAATCAAGTTTAGAATCATTGTGGCTTATGTAGAGATGTTTTGTATTTGTTTCTCTAATGGTAGAACCTGCAGATTTTTGAAATTTGAATGCATAGAAAATTTGCATTATGTTTGATGGTCTTTGATCCTATGTTGTTACACAGAGGAAGAAGTGACATCTGAGCTTGACAGCCCAAGATCCCAATTAACAGGAAGTGGAATGCATACTGGTGAAATCCCTAGGTTTATACTCAAAAACGTTTTTTTACTGCTGTTAGCACTCTGGCTGAGTCTACATTTGTGTAATGTAGCTTTGGATACGGCAAGAAAGGTGCAGCTGCTCTCTTTCGGGGAAGATTCTCCGAGGAATGCCTCCATTTCAGGGAGCTCCTTGAATAGAGGTCTCTCTCTCTCTCTCTCTCTCTCTCTCTCTCTCTCTCTCTCTCTCTCTCTCTGGATAGCTTCCTAGGATGATAAAATTCTCTTCTTCTTTTCTCTCTCTCTCTCTCTCTCTCTCTCTCTCTCTCTCTCTCTCTCTCTCTCTCTCTCTCTCTCCATGTGTGTGATTGCACTTGGATGCCTGTGTTAAGAGCATGCCAAATGCCTTTCGTTTGTGAAGTAATAGTGCACGTTGACAAGCTTTTCCCTGTTTTGCAGACCTAGTAATGGCAAAGCTGAATAAAGCGAAAATTTTATCGTTGATCAAAGCATGGGAAGAAGGCATGAAGAAAAAGTCTGAAAACAGGTAAAATGCTGATGGGCATGGTCTTTTAAGATGCAATAAGTCCGCTCCAATTCAGTTCATTCTGCTCTTTAGTTGGGACTGGGATATTGAGCACCCCTGTTTGAAGAAGCTCAAGCTTGTTAAGGCGTCAGACGCATGAAGTCTTATTGACAAAAGAACAAGCTTTGAGTGCCACTTTTCACCTATAAAAGCATCTGCCTTAAATCATCAAGGCAGACGCCATGAAATGGAGGAGTCCTGTAAAGGGTTGGCTTTGGTATGCTGCTCGATTAGCTATGTGTAAACAAGGGGCTTTGCTTCAATGGGTTTCAAGCAACTTCAATCTTGGACTCTCTTAATGCAAGAGCTTTAGTGTTGCTATAGTGCCACCTGTTCTCTTGATGCTGTAGGGCAGAGCTCCGTAGTTACTTGGAATGGGAAATCGGAATGGGGAATGGGGAACAGCAACGGGCATGAAATGTGATTCCTTGTTATGGATTTGGAACGGGAAATTGGAATGGGAATGGGGAACTGAGACATGAAAATGGCCATTCCTTCCCTCAACCTTACAGGAACAATTGTGCTGTCTAAGATGAGTTGCTGAAGTGGCAATTCCGTTCCCCCTATTCTCTTGATGCTGTAGGGCAGAGTTCCCTCAACCTTACATTAAAGATTCTGTTATTTAAGATGAGTGTGCCATGACAAGGTATATAAAGGAAGAAACATGGCCCAATGCTCTTCATTACTTCTCAAAGTAACATGGCTTGATGTTCATTTTACTGTCAGCTACAACAAGAAAGTGGCCAAAATAAGTGCATGGGAGGTGGCCAAAAAAGCAAGGGCAGAGGCAACCTTAAAATCATCTGAGGTCAAAATTTCAAGTGTTGTTTTTGACAAGCAATAGAGAATTTTTGTGATGCTTACCAAGGGTACGGAAATTGATGGGCAGGAAAGAATAGAGAAGGAGAGGGCTTCTTTTATTGAGAGAACAAAGAACAAGGTTGCTTTGGTTCAGCGAGTTGCAGACGAGCAGAGAGCTCTCGCTGAAGCACATCACGGACAAGAGATTCTCAAAGCTGAAGAGATTGGTGCGAAATGCCGGGCATCTGGAACTCGACCTTGAAGGTTTGACTCCTAGTTGTGATAAACAGTTTTTCCCAAAGATGGGGCTTTTGAATGCTGCCATTTAAACCTTCAATGGCTTCTGCTTCTTATCATCTTACACTATTTGCAGTAAAGTGGTGCCCTTCATTCATTCACTATGGAGATTTAGTAGTATCCCTTTCAATTCCTTGAAACAAATCCCCATAAGTCTGAACAAGATTTGTGTAAAAGCTATGTTTACCTAATTGCGGAAGGCTTTCCAGTGGCACTAACAGTACCAGTGCTTGAAAAAACCCCAGGTTTAGTGTTATCCCGCCTACAACTTTCGAACTTTACCTCAAAATTTTATATTTGAAGGTGAGAAAACCTACAAAATCTAGTGAAATTTAGTGTAAACGCCTTTTTCGAATAAAGTCAATTTACCTCTAAAATTTCAATGAAAAAAGATGTCATTTCTCGAGCAATTTGGTTGTTATTGGCACATGTGTGTAACACTACTTAAAATACTTGGACATTGTAATGTTGGAGGATACTTAGTACTTGGTGTCTAATTTCTCATGATTATCATGAGAAGTCTTGTTATTGATGTGTTTATGTTATGATGCAAAGTACAAGGATTTTTCATAATCGCAAAAACAACAGTTTATATGGCAACAACCAATTGAATCTTTACATGATTGCAAAGGCAAGACGTGCCTAGTCATATCAAATTTACAATGCTATTTACACACCCATTAGTGTCATCCATCAATATGATCATATTTATTTACATAGTCAATATTTTTGATATGTGGCTCATATGTTTGGGATTATTGCAAAACATACTGTTACTAGGGACGATGATTGTGGGAACCGTCTCCCCTCCATTAGAATGTTTTTGAAATAAGAGAGGAAGGAGGTCCTTCACACTACATCTTTCAATAGCCACTATCTCTCACTCATCCTAAGTTTAGATAGTAATGCAAATGTCAAGATGCAAGAGTAACAGAATTTCCATTGAAGGGGTAGGAGACTCTCATGAAAGATAAGTATCAATAAGTAAAAGTGGGGAAGAGGGAGCATGCAAAGTATGTGTGGTGGAGAAGCTCACCTCTAACAAGAGGGAGCTAAAAACAAACTTTTTATTTTGAGAAAGGCAAATACGAAGCAGCAAAGAGGAGTGAAAATCTTTGAGGGGAGTTTCTTTTCGGCCTGAGTTTTGGAAGAAGAAGGAAATTTTCAAGGCCGAGCATATCAAAAATTTCTCTGCGCTCTTGGTGGTTGTGAAGAAACATAAGGAAAAAAGGAAGCTAGGGAAAAGAGCAAGATGCGGGTAGAGGAAGATTGCGCCATGTCCGTGCTCTCCCTTGTCCATAGTTCAGCTTCTATCTCTTTTGCTCTCGATCATCAAGCAGGGAAGGGAACACATGCTTGATTTGGGTTAATTTTTGTAATCAATCTAAAGTCATTAAGCAGTATAGGTTTTGGGTTTCCAAGGTGTCTTTTGTGGTCCTTCTTTATGTTGTATACACAGCAAGAGGCCTTGTGCCTTCTTGTCTCACATCTCAAACCCCTATTCCTTGACATCGCGGACATAAGTGGCTCCCAATATCATTCACGTAGCCCTATACATCTCTCTAGTGTAAAAAGATAGAGAAGGAGACTGCTTGAGCTCTTGCAAGCATGCACGCACACGTGCGCGCACACACACACACACACACACACTTGGTCACTTTACTTGGTTGTGATTGCTTCATCCGGTTACAATCTGCTAGTTGCCATTGCTCGTTTTCTTTAAAGGAACACTGTTCTATCATTACGCTTTTGATAAGTAGTTGCTTCAGCCTACTAAACTTCAGTTATTATAGTTGGCTTTGACTATGCTTGATGGAGCTGATGGTTATATTGTCTTGTGGGTGTTTACCATGAGTATTTACCTTGCACTTTCCTTAGTGGGAGAATCTGGCTCTACTATGCATGATGTAGCTGATGGGTATATTGTTTTGTGGGTGATTGCCACGACCTAAAAGGGGTATGCCTTCCTTTTGCTTCTGCCCTTGCATTTCTAACCATGTAACAATATCTCTCAATTGTTTTTGGAACAATTATCACCAAAAACAATTATCATAAGGAAAACACACACACACACACACACACACACACACACACACACACACACACACACATTACTGTCCTTCCATGGAACTCTAGTGCATAGATTCTTCACCTACTCTGACCTTACCTAAATTATCTCATATCTTTTTTAGACCTTACTAACTGCTTCAAAACATGGCAGCTTATAACTAATGCATGCTGCCATTTTTTGCCTTGATGGTTTCTTGTAAGTAGTAGCCAAGGTGCGACTACTCCCTTAGTGTTCACCTACCAATATTAACTAACCTGCATTTTCCAAAGGAAGCCCCTTTCCTTTGCTCAGATCGCGTCCTGCAACACGATTTTCTCTCCTCCCTGTAAAAAAAACGCTCCCGCTTGGCATGTTGACTGGTTCTCGACTCTCGGCCAAGGGTTGTACCTCACTTACTCTATGGTTTGGCGCTGCGGATGCACATCACTTTGTGAGTATGTTGTTGCACACTTAGTGCGAGATAGACTCGCTTGCACCCGCTTAAACTATCCATAATAGCTATGCTACTTGAGTTATTGTAGGTTCCTTACCTCTTGTTCGCAGCTACATATTGGATTTGCGGACAACTATTGTATGGCTTTTGACTTAAAAAATGAAGCTACCCTCTTCCTTCCTCATATAAATAATGTGAGGGCCTCACTTAGCCTGAATACAATTTCTGGTTTGTGTTTGAGAGTATGGTGATTCACCTTAAGAAACTTCATTGTTGAAAGTTTGAAGTGGATGGTATGAAGTTCTCCAGCTGCTCTGGAAGAGGAGTTCCAAAGATTGAGCAAGATTTCTCAAGCGAAGAAAAAATCGAGCAAAAATTTATAAAGACTTGCCAACTCTATCAATATATATATTATTATAGATTTCACTCAGCAACATGAAAATTGCTAAAGGAGTCCGTCCTAACCACACATCCATAGAGGATATCTGGATTCGTTTTTGGTTAAGACAATCTATAAATAATTGTGTAGTATGAGAATATTTATTGTAAATTTAGAACCATTATGGACATAAGAGAATGCTCTTTGTGTTATAACCATCAAAAGATCTAATGTGGTATTTTAATGGGAACTCTTATTGTGTGGAAAAAGGATATGTATAGTCTATTGAAAAGGAAATGTAAAAAAAGAAAACGATTAAAAAATAGAGATTTTAATTGTATCTATAAACTTCATGCTCCTTTTAAAAGAAGGCAAGTAAGAATGTATTTTACTAAAAAATTGTTAGTCAGATTTGTCAAAGAACATCTCTCTCTCTCTCTCTCTCTCTCTCTCTCATCAATTCTAATCCTTACACAAAGAGGCTTGAAAATTTCCATATTCTAAACAACTCTATCTATAGTACCAAACCCAAAGGTTAGAAAGCTAAATATACTGTATACAAGCTCACATTGATAGTGGCCCTTACTTTCCAAATTTCATGTTATATTCTTACTTTATGATTGTTGCTTACATTGAGCTAGCTTTTGAGTAGTTTAAAGTGAAAAAATAAGTAGAATAGTCTCAACTTTCCTAAGTTGGACAAGTTGCATAGGTGGACCCATTATTGGCATCCCAAAGCAAAAGGGCATGGGTATTGTCGTGCCCAAACTTAGAGCTACACCCATACATGCCATTTTCCTAGAAATTTTTTGTCCCTTCCCTCCATGACGTCGACATCTCTCTCTCTCTCTCTCTCTCTCTCTCTCACACACACACACACACACACACACACACACACACACACACACACACACACACACACACACACACACAACAATTTATTAGCTTCCTAGTTCCAATCAACAACTCATTCAAGCGAATTGTCGAAGCCAATGGCCAATTGCATGTAGCCGTAACTTCCTCTTAGATACACACTATATACTTGTATAAAACCACTAATTGATAATTACGGAGCTTACCAGTCTGCAGTAAAAAAAGTCTCATAATAGTTCTCCACTTCTTTGTTATGATTTTCGAGGATACAAGTGACGCAAGTCTAATATCGATATGGAGCTAGAAACGGTTTTGTTAGTTTGAAATTTTTGTCCATCTTGGTTTGTACCCTCTTGTGTCGTTGTAGATGTCAACTCTTTACACTTAAGATTTTTTTTTTTCGATGCTACACCATGAACACAGTTGGTTTTGATGTTATCTTCTATCTTGAAAACCTAACTTGATCACAGGGCATGTTATATCTTAAAACCCCTTGATTGGGCATTAAAAAGAGTCTCTTTATTGTTTAAAATCATTCCAAAAGCCCTCAAATCAGTTCGCGGCGCCGCAGACTGTTAGAGTTGGCAACTTGCAAGTACGTGCATGCATGCATGTATGTGTCGTATTATTTTATGGTGTAAGGTTAACCACGTCATCCAAGCCCAGAGAGCGTGATGTAGCAGAACAATGTACATGTATGGTTAACCTAGTCATCCACATCCAGGTAGATGGAAGTGAGCCTGATGTAGCAGAACAATGGTCAACGAGCAAGAAACAACAAAAGGAACTACACCTCATGCCAAGAGAGCTGTAAGAGTAGAGCCGGACATGACCATGAAATGTTCAGGTATAGAGACCGAGTCATACATGAAGAGAGGGAAGAACAGGGATATGTTTACCTACAACCTGGGTTTTGTCTGTACAATAACAACAATAGCAGGGTCAAGCCACTCATCAATGACGTCCATCCTTGCTCTTCTCAAGCCTTTGACAGTAGGACCTCGCAGGAATTGTAACTATCCGTACTGCATCTTTGTTTGAAGTGGGGTTCTTGAAACAACAAAGGGCCGTCTGCAAAAGAGCCAGACCAGGTATGCAAGTCTATGTGCATAAGAAAGCTCAAGGGTAAGCAACTTTGTTTATGAGTGAATAGTCTTACCCTTGAGCACGAGAAGATCATGCATACGCATCAAACTCTTTTGCGTGAGGAGGTGCATCACTAGAATCTATGGTAACGCAAGTAAGAGCTGAGTCGCACCAAAAGTTTGTGGGGAGAGTGGGGGGAGGAAGCTATCCACCTTTAGAAAATCCGATTTTCTGTGCAGGATTGTAGAAGCCCTGCTGAAGCTGCATTAACCCCTACGTTTTTCAAAAGGTTAAGCTATCATTCCAGAAAGAAATGTAGAAGCGGTTTTCTCTCCAGAACTACCCAATCAACGTGATTGCTTTTCATCGATAATTGCTCGACCTTTGTAGCTGAGGTCTTCTTTCTCTGCGAGTGTGACCAGAGGTCAGCTTTTGTTCTCTTACCCCTGCTACACCAGGGCGCGACTTGTCTCTAATGGTACTAGATATACCAGGTGTGGCTTCGAAGACGGCTCCATAGAAGCATTTTTCTTCGGAGTGTGGTGATACCCTCAAAAGGGACAAGGGCGAGTGCAACTACCCTTGTAGGGAAGTATGCTCTAATAAGGTTTTCTGTGACTGAGCTTTTTCAGATGGAAGAGTGGGACTTTGAATCTATAGCAATCCATAATAGATGGAAAAGTCCACTATATGTGGTTATCGATGCAAAGGTTGTCCCAGAAGAAATTAATGGTGAGAAGACAACTGGCCTCATGGATCTACAAATGACGACCCCATCTTTTTTTACACCGACGATTGTACTCCATGGTAGGCCTAGGTTAAAAGATGGCATTTTCAGCCTGAGACAGAACCCTTGGCTTGGCGCTCGGCAATGACTGGTTTCTTTATGGTTTGTGCGGTCCAGGGATTTCATTAATGTAATCACGATCGGGTGATTACGTCAATAACTTTAGTATTTACACAAAAAATCACGTGATCATGTTAATTGTTAACGTGACTTTGTTTCATTTTTCCCTGCGGGGTCCGTCGGGCTTTTTCATTTTTCCGGCGGGCCCGTTGGGAAAATGAAAAAGCCCAGCAAGAATAACTATATATAGTAAACAGTGTGCTAACCGTAGTCTTTTAGCTAGGCAATCTTTGGGGAGTGTATTCGAGTGTCGGGTATAGTCATCTCCTTGTGAATTGACCTAAGGTTACAAAGTCACAGGTCTTTTTTTTGGGCCGAGCGTGATTCTTAATTCGGTAACCACTTCTAAATTTTTTTAATTTGTTTACCGATATAAAGGTACGAAACCAAAACAACTGAAAACTTGGAGAATCATGCTCATTGCGAAGAAGCCATTGGTCCAAATGAGGGCTGTAATTGGTTTTAGAAGATGAGCATATGTAAATGATGAGTCGATAGTCAAGGGTCGGATGTCCTATACTAGTGTACCGGGCATATAAAGATCTTTGAAGTTTTGCATTTGAGTTGATTTACACTTGTCACTCCACAATATAAGAGCTATAATCCTTAATTGGGTTAAAATAGCTTTTATATGTTGAATTGGTTACATGTGTAGGCTATAATCCTTCACTGGGTACAAGTAATCCTCAATTGAATGATTATATTGAAGATTTATTTGCGTTAGTTCATGCATTGGTTTATACAAAGAGTGCATTATGTATTACGATAGATTATTAGTGCATGAAATGACCAGTCATATATTTTATTGCTTTCGTTTGTTTTTTTGTAGCAATTGAAATTAGATGTGTCTTATTGTTTGCAAATCAAAGTGGACATATAAATAATCATTATAACAATAATTGCATAGAAAGATTCATAGCATTGTTATAGTTATTATGCCATGCATAAACTACATTGCAATGTGTGGTTGCTCACAATATAGGTGATCGATATATGGATTGACTAACGTGCATTGAAAATCTTATATTGTGCATCATGGTTACTTTCATATTGAATGGTTTTTAAATTTTAATATATATTGAAAATAAGAAAAATATTTCAAAAACTGAACATCTGGTTCTTTTGTCTTCAGTTTTGATTTAAAAGCGATGGAGCAAAATGTGGGCACAAGTGGTACGAAGAAGCCAAAGAATAAAAAAGCTCGTGGCAAATAGTGGGATTATGCTCACAATATATGCGGCCGATATATGGAGTGGCAATGTAAATTTTATCACACAAAAAAATTGGGCGGTACACCACGTATTAGGGATCATTTTTTGGGTAGCGCTAAAAAGAGTTGTAAGAAATGTGAACATCTTCAGGCACCTGCAGCAGTTGCAAAGCGTTTGAGAGAAGAGTTCGCCAAAAAGGGTGGCAAGAGACAACACATATATAGCTCTGTGGCTTCGAGTCAAGAGTTCCTAGAGCCAAATATTAACTCTGCAGATCCTGTAGTGACGCCAACTAACCTTGGAGAACAACCTGCTAAGGAGAGGAAATTCCAAGTAGTGTTCCTTTTAAACGTTGTGACGTGTTTTGGCGGAATGGTGCGGGACACCCCAAAGCCTTTGAGATATGTTTTTTAATGCTTTTGGGGGCCTTATATGTAAATAAATCATGCTTATACAAAGTGTACAAAGGCGGTGTGTGCCAGCTGTCCCTACGCATGCGGGCCAGTTGTGCGGGGTACATAGTTTTGCTGTTTTTGTACATAGAAGTGTCGAGACTTCAAGGACTGAGTTAGTGCTTTAAAAATATGAAGAAAAAATAAACTTTTATCAACTTGGGGTCGTGAGTGAAGAGGGATATTCAGCTGTAAAGAAGAAACTATGTGTTGCTGTAGCCTGCGGCGGTGAAGGGTGGGGTTTTGGTGTAGAGGTGCCCCTCTTGCCTTGCGAGAGCCTGCTGTGGTGAGTTGAGAGTGTGTCTCTCCTCAATGGGCTGATGAAAGTGGGTGTTTAACTCTGCATATTGACCTCTCTTCATCTTGGTTTGAGGTAAGGCAGCCATGTTGTGTGTGGTTCCCTTTGGTGCAACTAGTCGAGGGTAGACTATGCACTACAATTCCTTGCTTGTACATACGCAAAAGGGCAAGGTTTTCCCCAAGATTTCCATCACTTTTTTTGATTTTTTTTGCTGAACTTTGTGGGTCTTCAAAGTGAGCTTGATTTGGATGTGTTTGGTCAAGCTATGTGTATATATGGGAGCGCTTATGGAGTCTCTACTAGCACATGGAAGGGCGTTTGAAAAGAAGTGAAGCTCTTGGTTTTATGAGGAAAAGTGTAGAGATTCCATTGTTTTCTTTACTTGTTTACTTTGGTTTTCTTGGTTACCTTGCTTCCTTTAGTGCATCCAAGTATAGTGGGAGTTGTAGCGATGTAGGAGGAAGCTAGTTGAAGCTAGTCGAGGCTGAGTGTGAGTGAGGCTATCAAAATTTGTGAGAACAGATCATCCCATATTATCTTGAGAGAGCTATACTTTTCATCCTCTTTTATTGGCGTTGGTTTGAGGTGTTGTAGAGGCAAGCCCCCTAATCCTTCACATAAACTGGTGCCTCCACTGACGAGGACAGAGTAGTGATTTGCTGCTTTGTTTGCCAGGTTGGAGTCCAATTGGGAATCAACTCTAGGACTTCCCTAATCTTGGTTTTAAGATGGTTTTGCAAGATTTTGAGCACTTGAGAAGGTATTTGGAGGCATGTGACCATGTATTTGAGATTTGTGGACAACTTGATGACTATAAAAAGGGTTTGCTCTTCTTGTTGGCTTGCCAATATAGACACTTTGAGTTCTTGAAAGTACTTCAAAAGTTGCTTATGGATGATGCTATGTATGACATATGTGGTAGTTGGGAATAGACAAAGGATGCTCTCTTGGACTTTAGCAAAGGTCTTGCAAGTGGAAAAGCACGTTATGTTCATGAATATGCATCTCTATGGGATACGGAAGACATTGTCTTTGATAGCACATGCAAAAAGGATGAACTCATGCAAATTGTGAATGTGAACTTCCAATATGAAGAAGCTCATTTGGGTAAGCCTATGGTGGAGTATGCATTGTGGAAGCTTGAGGTAGGTCTTTGTGACCAAGAGGTTAAGAGTGATAATGAAGCATCATGTGATTGTCTACATTTGGCTTGTTTGATGAGATTGATGACATTTCTAATGATGCCAAGCATAGAGATGAAGAGCATGCATCCCTTGTGAATTCTGATATGGTGGATGGTATTATGGCATTGCCTCTTATGATTGGTTTCAAGATGCAAACAAATAAGGAAGATTCTATGAGAGATGATGTTATTGTGGATAGTGAGAGACAAGGTTTTGATGATAGTTTGTCTCTAGTTATGCCAAGAAAGGATACTATGTATTGTGTCATGAGTGAGAGATGCTTTGATGTTTATGTGAAGATGATATTGAGTACCTTTAAGAAATATTGTGATGCATCCTTACCATGTGTTTATGATTGTCAAGCCAATAGCTTGTGGGAGATGAATAGCTTTGACTAGCATCGTTATGAACTTGGTAGGCAACTCATTGTATGTTCTCTCTTTTATGATGAGGTATATGATAGATATGTTGGGAGGTACCATGCCAATATAATTGATGTTGAGAATTCTCATTTTTCAAATGATGGCATGCAATGTTATGTGTTTGATAGAGGTAAGTGGGATATACTTGATTTCACAAGTGCATGGGCTTTTGCTTCAAGCGAGGTAGCTCTTGGTATATCATGTGTATGGTTGTTACATGAAGAATGGAAGTGGGTGGTGAGAGAAGCCACCCTTTTTGGATTTTATCATGAGAATTAATTCCTTCTTGGGATTCAAACTATATATAGTGACTATTTGATGCTAAAATATGCATATGGAACACTTGAAAGTATTCCATGCTTGTTGGGGGGGCAATATGTGACGTGTTTTGGCGGAATGGTGCGGGACACCCCAAAGCCTTTGAGAAATTTTTTTTAATGCTTTTGGGGGCCTTAGATGTAAATAAAGCATGCTTGTACAAAGTGTACAAATTAGGTGGTGTGTGCTAGCTGTCTCTACGCATGCGGGCCAGTTGTGCGGGGTACATAGTTTTGTTGTTTTTGTACATAGAAGTGTCAAGACTTGAAGAGGAATATTCAGCTGTGAAGAAGAAACTATGTGTTGTGCGGCAGCCTACGGTGAAGCGTGGGGGTTTTTGCGAGAGCATGGTGTGTTGAGTTGAGAGTGTGTCTCTACTCAATGGGCTGATGAAAGTGGGTGCTAGCTTTGCAGATTGACCTCTCTTCATCTTGGTTTGAGGTGTGGCAGCCATGTTGTGTGTGGTTCCCTTTGGTGCAGCTAGTCGAGGGTAGACTATGCGGTGCAAATCCTTGCTTGTACATACGCGAAAGGGCAAGGTTTTTCCCAAGTTTTCCATCACCTTTCATGAGTTTTTTTGCTGAAATTTGTGGATTCTCAAAGTGAGCTTGATTTGTGTATATATGAGAGCGCCTATTGAGTCTCTACTAGCACATGGAAGGGCGTTTGAAAAGAAGTGAAGCTCTTGGTTTTATGAGGAAAAGTGCAGAGATTTCCATTGTTTTTCTTTACTTTTTTACTTTGGTTTTCTTGGTTCCCTTGCTTCCTTTGGTGCATCCAAGTATAGTGAGAGTTGTAGCGATGTAGAGGGAAGCTAGTCAAAGCTAGTCGAGGCTGAGTGTGAGTGAGGCTGTCAAAATTTGTGAGAGAATATCAGCCCATATTATCTTGAGAGAGCTATACTCTTCATCCTCTTTTATTGGTGTTGGTTTGAGGTGTTGTAGAGGCCAGCCCCCTAATCCATCAAACGTCACAATGAAGGTGGACTTTGTCAAATGCGTCAAAAATCATTACATCAAAGCTTCCGAGTGCAGTCTCTAGAAGAAGCACAAACTGCACTCACCAAAGCAATATTCTTTACTGGAAGTGCTTTGGTCATGGTAGACAACAATCATTGAAAGGCTGCTTGGAAGAAAATCGGTGAGTTTGGTCCAAGATTTTTAGCTCCTTCTTATCACACGATAAGAAATGTTTTCTTGGACAAATGTTACATCGAAGTCAAAGAGCGTGTTGGCAAAATAATACTTGGGAATATTTCGCTTTCAGGATGTACGATTGTAAGTGATGGCTGGTCAAATGTTCAGAGAAGACCGCTGATCAATGTAATGCTGGTTTGTCCAAGGGGAGTGTCCAAGGGGAGAAACATTTATAAAGGCGATTGATAGTTCTGATGCAATTAAAAATGGTAAATACATTTTTGAGGTCTTGATTAATGTAATTAAAGAAATTGGTGCTGAACATGTCTTTCAAGTAGTCATGGACAATGCAAAGAATTGTAAAAACGCCAGTAAATTAATAAAGAAGTGCTTTCCACACATTTTTACCAATGGTTGTAATACGTACATCTTAAACTTGGTGCTGAAAGATTGGTACACTAGCGAAGAAACCACATGGTTCGCCAAAATAATTGATACAACACGTCAGGTTGTATAATTTATCTTGAAACGACAAAGAGTGCTCGATTTGACGTATAGGATGCGCATGTCAGTGATGTTGAAACTTCCTGTTGAAACTCGATTCTGCACACACTTTTATACCTTGGAATCACTTATCCATAATAAATACGCTCTGATTGACATTTAATTGCGCGGCCTTTGATGAATGGCAGCTTGAGCAGAAAGAAAAAGTAAAAGATAAAGTTAGATGTCTACGTGGCAATGTAAACAAGGTTGCTTGGTGGAGGAGTGTAATGGATGCATACCATGTAATGACCCTTATGTTCGCGATTTGCAATCTTGATCAAAGGGCACCAAACTTGGGCAAAGTGTGGATGACATGGTGGTCAGTCCAACAAAGTCTTGAAAATCCTGAAGAGCTGAAAGAGTCTGTAGTAGAGAAAGAGTGGCGATTACCATTCTCTCGCAAACATCGAAAACTTTTGGCTAAGTATTTTCATGCAAGGTGGAAGAGCGCTTATAGTCCACTCCATAGCGTTGCTTACATGCTCGGTCCACAATATTGGAATTTAGATCTGATGTCCAATACAGAGGTGGTAAGCGATTTCTATCACGTGGTCAATACGTTCTACTCCAACGTTCAGGACCAAATTGATTGCATCAAAGAAATGAGTGTATTTAGATTAAATAAAGGTCCTTTTGCGAATGATTTTATACATGTAATGGCAAAAGAGCAATGTGCATGGAAGTGGTGGATGATGAATGGTGGAGAGCATTACTCTACCTTACGTCCCCTTGCAATGAAAGTACTCACACAATGTGCAACAAACTCAAGTTCAGAGAGAAACTGGAGTATGTACAAGTATGTTCACAACACTATTTGCAACAGACTATTGGCAAGACAGAGCAAAAAAATTAGTGTATATGTTTTGCAATGAAAAGATATTGAATCACATCGAAAGTGCTGGCTACGAGGAGGAAATTCCAACCTGATTGTATGATTGTCAAAACATAGATGAAGAAGAGTTCAATGTTGGTGTATCTCAATGCACTGTAGATGAAATAGAAGAGAATTTGATAGTAGATGTGGAGGTTGAATTACAAGGAGAACCACAACACTCAGACTTAGAACGAGATAACAACTCAACAGATTCAATATAGCTTGAGAGTAGAATGAGTAAATTTCAAAAACCATTGTAAAAGACCTTGTATTCAAATGTGTTTTGAGTAATTACAATGCTTCATATTCGCGATAGTACATAGTTTGTCGATCTCAATTGTGTTGCCCTGAAGCAGCATCTTGCTCAATCAAACAGATTTCTAATTGTGCTAGGGGTATCTTGGCATGCTTGCTTGAATTTATATTCATTTGCCATGACAAATATAATATATATTCCTTGTGGAATATCTTGTGAACAGATTGCGCATTGACTACTATTTTGCATTAAACAAATAAGACAAACTAAATGATAGTAATGACCACATGTCAATGTATAATATCCACTCCATCCATCAAAATTCTTGTAGCAAACTGGGCATTGGAAAGATGAGGATGCATCTGAAGTAGACGAGGGGACCAAATCCGGATGCATGACAAGGTGGATGATGTGTGTCCCTTGTACAGGTGTTGCATTCACTCGCTGTGTTAGATTTTGAACGTCCTGACTTAAGCGGTGAATGCTTTTCTCCATCCGGACTTGTGAGGGTTGGGGTGTCTGGGTGGCTATAGAAAGCCGTGTTATTTTTGCATCTTTCTCTGCCAACTGTGTCGTGTAAATATCCTTCTCTTTTTTTAACTGTGGGTCGGTGCCTTCCACTATCAATGCCAGCTCATCTCGCGTGAAAGTGACACAACTCTCCCTTAAATCATGAGTGGCAACAATTGTCTCCTTTGATGAGAAGTCTACTGGTCGCTATTGCACAAAGTGAACATATAACATTTTTGCAAAGTATAGCACACAATCTGCATTGTGCAAGGGATGGCCATAAACCTCCAAATAAATCCTCTTAGCGTTTTCTTTGATCGCATCATGGTTGCACTTTGAAACCTTCCACCTTCCTTTCTTGATCTCTGCGTCCTCACATGGCTGTATTGTCTTGATCATGTCCTTTGTCACTTTTTTATTGATCTCTTTTCATTACATGTGGTTTGGATTTGCCCATTTTGAGAGTCGTCAAGCAGTACGCGTCGCTTGTTGTGCCGACATGCCGTGTGCCAGAGACTTCATGTGCTGAAATGCATTAACAGCCACTTGTTGTTGATCATCGGGCAGTGATTGGGTGCCAATATCTTGTTCTTCATCGGCTATTTTCTCTTAGAGCTACAGTTAACAGATAGACAAATATTCAATATCATTGGCGAATATATATTCTCACGATTCAACAGTCTCACAAATGCAGAATATAGCAACTTCTCGTTCACAGGGAAAGTGCGCGGAATCCACTAAATTAAACCATAAAGAATGAAACTAATTGAACCACAAGGCAAATTTGAAATACTGACAGTTAAATGACAAATTTGAAATGACTAAAGATAATTGACTCAATTATATGAACCACTTCAAACCAGATAATACACTTCAATAAAAAATAGAATACCCTGAACAAGACATATGTATATCATAGAAATGTTTAAATCGGATAAAATGATGGTGCAAGTTCAACAAGGGGACGTTGGACAGGGTTAGGGTCTATCTTTAAATGTTCTTTGAAAAATATCAACACGTCAGAAGCATTCCTTCTTTGTTTCCGCTCCTTTAACTTCATCCAACAATCTACTTTAATTCGAATAGTCCTCATAACATTTTTGTCCGAGTGGTGAAAAACTTCTTCTAGAAAATAAACTTTTCTGGCTGCACTCCAAAAATATGCCAGCATGTTGAATAAGTAGCCCAATGCATAAACGTCGCTTGCTTTTGTGTATGCATCTGTGTACCGTGGATTGTATAGTTTGGGAGCAATCCACGGTCGCTTAGCCATCTCGGCATTCCCTGCTCTCTGTGCATCCAAAACTGCTTCGTCCGACTATGCGCTTGGATGCAGATAATTATTTGCTACGCGTTAGCTGGTGTTATCAGCATCATACCCCAATCAATGATGGCGACGCAGGGTTTATTGGTGCGAGTAAAGTCTAACATTATGTTGAACGGGTGCAGGTCACTGTGCACTATACCAACTGAGTGGGCAGCCGCAACGCCGTCGATTAAGGCATGACAAATGGTTGGAATTTGCTCGACCACTGCTTTGATCCGCACCGTGTCTATCTCGCTTAGAGGAAGATTTGCTACAGGCAATGACCTCCAGCCATATTGTAGCTTGTGCATGTGTCGTCTGAATAATCTATGAGCGAATGGTAAGCGACACATCATGTCGCCCACGGCACCCCCATTGTAGTATGGGAAAATCGTGATCCAAGGAGCTTCTGTAGTAAACCCAATGCACCTTACAATGGAGTTCTGAAGTGTTTGCATTCCTTGCTCTGCCTGAAAGCTGTCAAATTTTGCCTCACTCCCTCCCTTCTAACATTTTTCCACATATGTAATGTGGTCTGGAAAAAATGAGATGCCTTTGATGGTGTACAATGTGCACACACCGAAGGAGCCTGCTCCAATCCTCATACCTTCTACCAAGGTTTTGTGAGGGATGCCGACAAGATGAGCGCACTTTGCATTCAAAGCCGTGCACATGATTGTGCCGGTGTTTCTGGCATCGAATCGACCTCCCAAAGCTGCTTACGCATCTTGGGCCATCGTCAATCTCTTGGGTAAGGCTGCTTGGTAGTGCGCTTTCACAAGCTTCATATTTACCTTCTGTTCTTGCCACAATTTATCCCAGAGCTCTAAATTTGACATGTCGTAGGCAGGTGGAATATCTTCCTTTAAGTCTTTGCAACATACTTTCACATTGCCCAACACTGTCCTAACCTTGTGGTGGGGGTCAAATTCTCGTATCCTTGCTGGAGGCAACAACTCGTATTGGCCTTCGAGTCGCAACCTGTGCTCTGTGTTCTCCCATATAGCGCTAGTGAGGTCTTTGATGTAAACATCGCTTTCACTAATTTGCTGTATGCGATTGGCTACACATGATGAGATTGCCAAAATACGTTCTTTATGAATGGCACGCATAATACTTTTCTTTTGATATGGTGTCATATTTACACTGGACAATAAAAAACAGTATATCAAAATACAAATTCATGGTTGCCAATGACACTAACACTCTCACACTATTTCAGGTAAACCCTTTACCACCACTTGAAGACTTTAAGAAATGTGCAAGGAAATATTGATAAAAATTGAAAACAATCTTCACTTAAAATTGCAATCTGTTACACGTGTAAAATGCAGATCAAACAAGTGGTTTATAAGAACTTAATTTAGATCAAATAATACATGTTAATAGTCTGGCACATTTCAACATATATTGAACTTTTAACTTATATTTTTCTCCGTGCGCACATACTAATTCAAACAAAGCACACACCGACTTAAAAGCTTCAAAAACATTTAAAACATTGGAAGTATACAAATTGGACTAGCAAATTGTGTTCACACACTTTTTTACATAGAATTTATGTACATGTAGCAATCAAAAAAGCGATGATAATTGATGCTCTTTAAAAAGATACAAAGAATATTTAACATGCAAATTGTGTGCATTTAGATTTTTTACAGAGAATTTATGTAAATGAAGCATTAAAAGTAGAGATAATGCTTGAGAGTCCTTTAAAAAGATAAAAAAAGAATATTTAACATGCAATTTGTGTGTAAATACTTTTTTACATATAATTTATATAAATAGAGCATTTAAAATAGCAATGATTGATGAATAAAGTATTCTTTTGAATATGATTAGCTAGTATATAATTTCAAATAGACAGTTAAAAACAACAAAATCAAAGAATTCATACATTTTGTATATGAAATACTCTTCACAGCTGCATTACGGACCAAGTATTTCATATACCTAATACTTAAAAAATTAACTGCACATGCACATACAAATTATATGACGTTCATACGGCCGGATTAACGACCTGAACACCAAATATATGCAAAAACAGATGCTTCTAACAAACGATACTCTATTAGCCGCGCTACCGATCGAGTGCTGCCTGTATCTAAGGAGAAACAATGCCTTGCATACGAACATCATATAGCCGCGTTACCGATTGATACCCATATGTTTTTTGGGAAAGGGGAAGGGAAGTTGACTTACCATAAGGATACTAGATTCGCCGCGTTACCGACGTAGTACTTAAACAGTAAGCCAATACTTACCACAAGGACACCTCTTCTTCGCGTCATCGAGGTGATGCCCCCGTGATAAGCACTGTTCCGTAGAACAACTTATACACACACTCCCATTGTGTGGTAAGGTACCTTATTACTGCCGTGAAATACGACAAAAGGCACGCTACCACACAACGCATACACACACATAACACATACCCGGATCGTGTGGTCAGGTACTCTGTTGCTTTCGCGCACTGCCATGCAGAGTACGCTTCCACACAACCCCCTCTCTCCCTCCCTCCTCTCTCCTCTCGATGTACCTGCAAAGGTGGTCGACTCTGTGTGTGTGTGTGTGTGTGTGTGTGAAGATGAAAGCAAGAAATAACACCTAGAGAGCCCGATCGGGCCCGCATATATATAATATTGCGAGCCTGCCGGGTTTTTTAGTATTCCCGGCAGGCCCGTAGGGAAAATGGAAAATCCCCACGGGCCCACCAAGGAAACTGAAAAGCCCGACGGGAATTTAGTTGGTCTACAGGTCTCCCTTAATCGGATTCTTTGTGATTATGTTTAGTGTAATCATGTAAATGTGTCAATAAGACCTTGTGATCACACAAAATTTGTCGTAATTACGTAAATATTAAATCCTAGATCAAACTTCTAGATCAAACCAACAGCTTCTTAGGCATGCTCGTATTGTTCATATCTTTGCAAGCTACCTGGAAAGAGGACCAAGCTCTGGCTAGCACGGCTAGCTGTTCTCAAAGAGAAGAGTCTGCTCAAATTCCTCATAAGTAGGAAGGTTAATCATTGCAAGCTACCATACAAAACCTTCATACTATCAAGATTGAGGGCTTTTTAGCGACGAGGGATTTGAGGGATATTTACCTCTTATCTTCTCCTTGGGGACAAGAATACATCATTCCATAAGAGCTAAGAGTTTTTGCATTTTTGTTGATCATTTTGAGAGAATTGCCTTTCTTTAGAGAGAGAGAGAGAGAGAGAGAGAGAGAGAGAGAGAGAGAGAGAGAGAGAGAGAGAGAGAGAGAGAGAGAGAGAGAGAGAGAGAGAGAGAGAGAGAGGCTTCTCAGTAAGAGAGCAATTGGAGGAGAGGCTATTATGTCGACTGAGGAGGAGAGGATAGTAAGGTTAGCCACTTTCAGAGATATTTACCTCTTACCTTCTCCTTGGGGACAAGAATACATCATTCCATAAGAGCTAAGAGTTGTTGCATTTTTGTTGATGATTTTGAGAGAATTGCCTTTCTTTGGAGAGAGAGAGAGAGAGAGAGAGAGAGAGAGAGAGAGAGAGAGAGAGAGAGGCTTCTTAGTAAGAGAGCAACTAGAGGAGAGGCTATTATGTTGATTGAGGAGGAGAGGATAGCAAGATCGATGGGCTTGGTGGGCAAAATATTCAGATTTGTCTTTTATAAGGAGAAAAATGAATCTGAAAATAGTGCTACTACGCACACAGTTTTTAGGACATCACATTCACTTACATAATGATCTTTCAACTGTCCTCTGAGCTTCCACAAGAGCATACATCACTCTCCGCTCAGCTCATAAGCTCCCATTGTATTCTCATAAAGCTTGTGAACTTTTTTTTATCTCTCCATTGCCAAGAGCGAGCGAGATATCACCTCAAACTTTCAAAGCCATTGTGCTCTCTGCGATCACCATGCGCTCTAATATCAAGTGAAGAGTGCATGTAAGGTGCACTGTGCGTGTGGGAAGGAGAGAGTACACAATGTGTGGGCAGAGCAAGACTGTACTATGAGCTGCCCCTTATTCTTTGTATATGTACACAAGAATAAGGTATCAGTGGATGGGCGCCCATAGTCTGGGCAGCCGGGCAAGGCACAGACGCCTATACCCCAACAAATGGAGCTTTAGGACCAAGGCTTACCAAAAACATTTTTCTTAACCAAAGAAAATGCTCGCACACTCACAATTTTTTTTGCTTTACAGGCCAAAAATTTCAAGCATTATTGTCAGTATTTACACTAGGATTTGTAAGATTTCATAAGTTTTCTTCAAGGAAAGCTCGTAATAAATTCACTAATGGATTCAAGGCATAAACCTCCTAATGTCTCATGAGGGTCTTGAAATTTTCTCTTTGAGTGGCTTTGCGCGGTACTTTATTTGCTTAAGAAATCTCTCTCGGTGTTTGGTAATGTTACCATATACATGTGGTAGTGATGTGTGCGAACACACTTAGGATCGTCGAGGCATTTTTTCCCTCACTAGGAGGTTTTCCCCCGTGCATTGTATATATGCCCATCACTCTAGGCCTATCTTATCTTTCCATTGCACACTAAGTAACACACTCTCCATTGTGTGCCTTGAGCTTCCTTCATATTCTCCAAGCTATGTGTGTTTTCGTGCAATCCAAATTCCAACAATTGGTATCAGAATAGGTTGCATCCTCGCAGGCTTAGTCGCCAGCAGCCCCAACACACGTCTGCTCACTTTCTTCGATTTATGTGATCTTTGGCGAGTGTCAACAGGCCAAATTTTTTTTGGGAGCGCTCGCAAATCTTAGTCTGCTCAGATTTTTGATTCGGGCTCATTATGGCCTCCGTTTCCACTACAAGCAATACTGCACATGCTATTTTGTCATTTTGTGCAAAATTTTGTCATTGTCATTTATGCACAACATGTTTCCTACAATATTCTATGATTTTTGCTATATAGAACTTATTGTTGTTGCTTCATTTATCCTCTTTTCGGGCAGTTTTCACATCAGGTATAGGCATTCACCATGGCCGACAACAACACAGATGTGTTCAAGATGTTTGCTGCTCAGGAAAGATTGGATGGGGTCAATTACCCTATGTGGTCTTACATGATGCAACATGTCCTTGTGTGACAGGGTGTTTGGAACATTGTGCAGGGCATTGATGTACGTCTTGATTCTCAGGATGTAGGCGATGCTGAGGATGTCGCAGGTTTTGGTGGCAGGATTGTTGCTACCAAAGCTGTTTTGCCTACGACTGAGCAAGCTCATTGGGATGTAAAAGATGCATAGGCTCATGCATTGATTGTGTTGTCTCTGAAGTGCACTACTACTCCCCACATTCGTTCAACAAAATCTGCAAAACACGCTTGGGATATTCTAGTTAGTCTTTATGCAAGTCACAATGAGGCAAAAATTGCATTGCTGCGCAAATAACTAGAATCAAAGATTATGCATGAGAAAGATGACATGGATACTTTCCTTTCTGTGTCAAGGATATCAATGAGCAACTTATTTCTACAGGCAAAGTCATTTTAGAAAGTTCCCTTGTGTAGACTATTCTTGATGCCTTGCCAGATTCTTACCAGACTTTTGCTAGTACTTGGAAACCTATGACCCAAGGAAATCCTGAAGTTGTCAAGTTTGATGCATTATGCACATTGCTCCTGCAAGAGTCACTTTCTAGAGAAAATAGGACTAGATAGCGTGCAATTGAAAATGTCTTTATTGCTGCTCAAAGAAAAGGTGGTAACAGTAATGTAGCCACTTCTCATGGTTCTTTTGCGAGTGATAAATCACCTATTCCTAATGCTTTTGCTGGAAACAATTCGTTTGGGAATTTTGGTAATAAGGGCAAAAAGAAGATGCATTGCCATTATTGTGAAGCTAATGATCACTTGATCAAGCAGTGTCCTAAGTTGAAGGCCAAAGAGGCTAAGAAGAAAGAGGTTGGTTCCACTACTAATGCTGGTTCCACTACAAATGCAGCTATTGTTGAGTCTTCTGTGAAAGGAGACCATGATGCTGATATTGATGCAAAATGGGCTTTAGTGTAGAGTGCACTTATGATCCTTTTGTCCATGATGCGTGTTTGTCAGCTGCTACAGATGCTCAAGTGCGGTACTCTGACAATGCCTCTCCTGGTGACTTGTTTACCTCTCTCAAGGATGTCCCTCATGGGAATTTAGTCACTTGTGCCAACAATGCCTCTTATCCTATTAAGAAAGTTGGAAAGATTGTGCTGAGGACTAATGGTAGTTCTTTCACATTTGTTGATGCACTTTATGTACTTGGGATCAAGAAGAATCTTTTGTCTATATCTCCACTTGCTAGACTTGGTCTTGTTGTGAAATTTATGGATGACAGATGTACAATTCTTGGTCTCACTTTTGATGATGAGATTGTTGCATCAAGAATTTTATGTCATCGACTGTATAAGATCATTTTGTATGACAAGAGTGTGTAGAATTTTGCAAAAGTAGTCATGGATTGTAAGGCTATTTCAGATGCAAAAGTTTGGCATGCACGTTTTGGGCATTTGAGTTTTTCCAGTTTACTGCGTTTGTAGAAATTTGATATGGTTGCTTCTTTGCCACCTCTTGAAGCACCTGCCAAACATGTTTGTGAAGGTTGTATTTTGGGTTAGATGCAACATTTGAAGTTTCTAAAGGATGGTTCAGTTAGGGCCACATGTAGGTTGCAACTTGTGCATAGCGATTTTTGTGGGACCATGCAAACTCCGTCCTTGGGCAATTACCCTTACTTCATGACTTTTCATTAATGATTACTCAAGGCATGCATGGGTGTATCTGCTTAAAGCGAAGTCTGAAGTATTTATATGCTTAGAACAATTTCTGGCTATGGTTGAAAATGTCTCAAAATGTACTATGGACACCCTCCGTTCCGATCGATGGGGGGAGTATATGTCTCATGAATTTAATGAATTTTTGGCTAGTCGTGAGATAAAACACCAATGTACAGTGCCTTATATGCCTCATCAAAATGGTGTTGCTGGGAGAAAAAATAGGCTACTTATGGAAATGGCATGATGTATAGTCAAAAGTCAAGCTTTGCTGCATTTGTTTTGGCGTGAGGCAATAATGCGTGCTACGTATGTACTTAACAAGTGCCCTACAAAATCTTTGAAGTCTATGAATCTATATGAAGCATGGCATGATAAAAAGCCTTCTATTGAGCACATGCGAGTTTTTGGCTGTTTGGCATATGCTTTGGTGCCACAAACGCATCAGAGAAAATTGGATGATAAGCCTGCCAAATGTATTTTTGTTGGTTAGAGTGCTGAAAGCAAAGGTTACAGGTTGTATCATCCTCAAACAAAGTGTATCTTGGTCTCACGAGATGTTGTATTTGTGGAAGATTCTGTTCAGTCCTTGCTCTCATGTACTAGAGACAGTAATGTAAGCTCACATGACATTTATGACATTTTGTTGCCTCTTTTTAGTGGTAGAAGTTCGAACGTAAATTCCAATGAGGAAAATGTACAGCCTACGGGTTTTTTAAAAATGTTACAAATTAGCCTATTACTGATGCAGATGTGCATGATGTACTTGATGACGAAAGGGCCGAGAATGAACAGGATAGAGGTATGCCTAAATGGATGGTTCATACTTTACATGACAACAAATTGGATGCACCTTTGTCTAGTCGTACTCGTTCATGTTCTTGCCATGCATCTTATGCATCAAATTGTTATGCTTTGGCTATGTCTGGCTTATGTGATGTTGAGGAACCTTTGTTTTTTGATGAAGCATAGAATTCAAAAAATTGGATGGTTGCCATGCAATCTGAATATGATGCACTTATAGAAAATGACACATGGACTTTATGTGAGTTGCCTCCTGGCAACAAGGACATTGGTACTAAGTGGGTTTACAAGCTGAAACACAAGCCATAGGTGAGATTGATCACTATAAGGCTCAACTTGTTGCAAAGGGTTATGCACAACATAAAGGCATAGATTATGAAGAGACTTTTGCTCCCACTTGTAGTATGACTACTGTGAATTTTGTATGTGCATTGGCAGCTCATTTTGGTTGGGATGTACATCAATCAGACATTGTTACTGCTTTCTTGAATGGTGACAAGAAGGGACAAGAGGATAAAGTGTGCAAATGTAAGAAAGTGTTTTATGGGTTAAAAAAATCTCCTTGTGCTTGGTATGAGAAGGTTGACACTCATTTGGTCAAACGAGGCTTTTGTAACAGTCCAACAGAAAGCACATTGTATGTAAAGCGTGAGGGTGATGTACTTCTCATTGTCGTTCTCTATGTGGATGATTTGATGTTCACTGGACCAAATGAGAGACATATTGCTGAATTTAAGGCTGATTTGAATACTACTTTCAAGATGAAAAATTTGGGACTGTTGCTTCATTACTTGGGTATAGAGTTTAAGCAGTGTGATGGTGGCATTGCCTTGTGTCAGACAAATTACATAGAGACATTGCTATGTAAGTTTGGACTTGAGGATTGCAAACCTATTTCCACTCCCATGGAAACCGGTTTGAAATCGAGTCTTCATGATGTTGGTGATCCTGCCAATGTCACTTTTTACCAAACTGCTATTTAATGCCTCATTTATGTATGCAACACAAGGCCAGATACTCAGTTGCAGTCTCACAGGTCAACAGATTCATGCATAGCCTAAGGTCTAAGAATTGGCAGGTTGTCAAGAGGCTTTTTTGCTAATTGAGTGGCACTTTATATCTTGGCTTGTTTTATCCCAAGGGGGGATCATTGCCGCCAAATTTACATGTTTTTTTGGACTCAAATTGGTTTGGCTATTTTGACACGCGAGTGTCCACAAGTGGTTTTTGTTTTATGCTCAGTAGTTCATGTATCTCATGGTTGAGCAAGAAGAAACCTATTGTGGCCACTTCTAGTTGTGAGGTTGAGTACATGGCAGTCTTCATAGCTATGGTTGAGTGTGTATGGCTCAGACGCCTTATGGCTGATTTGGGTGTTGGACATGACACTACCAACTCTATCTACACTGATAGTTTGAGCGCATTGGTAGTTGCGAAGAACCCAATTTTTCATGCTTGCACAAAGCACATTGAGGTGCATTACCACTATGTCAGAGAGAGGCTCTCATCCCAGGAGAGATCAGCTTGGATTATGTGCCAACACAGGACAACCTTGCAGATCTTTTCACAAAGGCATTGTCTGGTGAGAAGTTTGAAGCTTTCCGCAAAGCTTTGGGCTTACTCCCCTTTGTGGATTGATCATGTCTTCAGGGCATGGCACTTCTCTATACTCTATGTGCCATCTCTTGTTCATCGCATCACTCCCAAGCGGGATTTGTTACCATATACATGTGGTAGTGATGTGTGTGAACACACTTAGGACCGCCGTGGCATTTTTTTCCCTCACTAGAAGGCTTTTTCCCCCATGCAATGTATATACTCCTATCACTCTAGGGCTATCTTACCTTTCCAATGCACACTAGGTAATACACTCTCAGTTGTGTGCCTTGAGATTCCTTCGTCTTCTCCGAGCTGTGTGTGTTTTTGTGCAATCCTAATTCCAATAGGTAAAACTCCTATGGAACAAACTATTGCTTCCTCAAATGATGTTTCTTTTTCCACGCTTTGACTAGCTATGCTTCATGATAATTATCCAAAAACTTGTTCATTTGCCTTAATGTTTAAATAAAGTACTTTGGCATGGTGCCTAAACAGACATGGTGCCTAAACAAATAAAGTACTTTGGCATGGTGCATAAACACACATGTTTTCCTTTTATGTGCTTTTGGGGTATGCCTTGGGTGTTTTATTGACCATACATCAAAATTGGAAGTTAAATATTACACTAATGTTATTTTTTCTAGACTATGGGTGTTCCACTCATAGAAGGGATAATTGACTTCCTACTCCATGGCCTCACATGATTAGGAAGGATGAGTAAAGATCTGACTCAAAGCTAATGGAATGGTTTTAGGTTATAGTCTGTACGGGGCTTCTGGAAAAAAATAAATTTGGGCCTTCCCTTTCTCTTGTCCCACTGATAATGATAAAAGGAACTTACTTGCAAGACACTACTGGTTTCTATATTGAGCTGCTATTTGTCTTTATAGACGACTAATCCTTATGTTCACCTACTCATATTTGGGTTTTTTGTATTGAATGTCTTACTCTTGGTTCTTTTATGCATTGTCAAGCTTTTCAACTTTGAGGTTGGATTTGGCAAAACCTAAAGGTTTGAAACCCTTGGATTGTGTCTACTCCATACTATCCTTGGAACTATGGAAAACTTAAGAGATGTCCTCTTTCTTGAATTTGGCTTGACTCTATTACCTAACCTTGAAAATGGTTGCTAACATGGTTATATCTTTCATGCCTGTTTTTTTTTCTTCTGGAATCATTTTCAACACTTGGATTGACCTGTATCATTGTTTTGGAATGAGGAAATGACTTTCATAGATTTTGCTACTATGCTTTACTGATTATACTTAGATTTGCTGATTATACTCTAGTTTGTTGATTATACTCTAGTTTGGAGTTAGTTGTATGTTCACTAATGACCTAGTGACTTGTTACAATATCTTATGATTACTGGTTCTTGAAGGTGGTACTATAACTGTTGAGATAACATAATGGGTACTAACTCGGATGTATTGCTTTGCTAAGCATAAGAAGCTAGGCTTAAGATTTTGCTATTTGCCTTGCATTAGTTTCTTATCCACAATAGGTGTATTTATCTTTACATCTTGATATTTGGTAGAAAGAGAGCGTGTACTAGACTTTATTTTTTTCTAGCTCGATCTTCTCTACCAATTATTTGGGTATGTTGCATAATCTCTCACTAATGTTTACTCCTGGCTTACATAGCATGATGATGTCCTTAGACTACTTTTACTAATAATCCTAGCCAGAAATATTGATGGGTGATGGATTGCTGATTTTTGTGTTTTCTTCTAACTCCTAAGATTCTGGTCTTTAGATTGCCTAACTTGATCTTTGAACCCTACAATTATGCTAGTTGATTGATTGGCTTGGAATGTTTCCTCAATATGGTTTCTAGTAGTGCTGCTTGACTTCTCCTTGCTCATTGCTTAGACATAATTGACTATTATCTCTCAATTCTGACAAAGGGATATGGCTAGTTGTTGACCCTTAAATGCTTAGGTTGCTTTGACATTTTAGAAGTAGAAATTAAGGAATTTGGAAAAGTAATATGGATGTGAGTGCTTAGAGTGCTCATGGAATTTTTGGGAAGATGGCTTCCTGTTAGTTAAATAAAAGTCACATAGATGGGTTCCTCGCCTCTTCTAAAAAGTAGTAGAAATTGGATATGATGCTACACTCTAAATCTCTTTTGCATGAATTATGCAAGATGAATTTCGTTGATAAACATGGCCTCTCAAATCACTTTGAGGATGGATTATGGATGGTTAGACATTTTTATACTCTATAGTAATTACTTGTAAAAATAAATTGGTTAGGATAGTAGTTTAGGTTTAAAAAAATTAAGTAGGATAGGGATAACAACTGAGAGGTTCTTTGAAACTTTGAATAGGTATTCAAGGCTAACAAATATGTTGGTTTTGTTTATATGGATGCAAGTGAGAATGCTATCTTTACTTAAAATGATTTAGCTTAGCTATTGTCCCACTCTGAAGAGGATGCTCAATCTCAACCTTGATAACATCTACAACTCTAGTGCTTTATGTATGGGATCATTGGAATGATACCCCATTATTACCATATTGTACAAAAATGAATCTGATGCTGAGTACTTTTTGTAAAAATCATTTTCAATTGTCTAAACCAATTATCTTTTGAACTTTATGTTCTTTTGTGTATAAGTATTAAGTTTAAGATAACAACACACACAACCAAGAGAGTCAATAATAGACAATGGAGATGGAGACTGAAAGATGTTTCTTCTTCTTCATTGTTAAAAAAAATGATAAAGCTACAAAACATACGTGGAAAATATAACATAGTCAAAACTATTTACAAAAATCAATGTGAAACCGCTAGTTAGTGAGTTGGCAAGATGAGTGGCCATCACTCTTGGTATGTAGAACATGCCAACAAAGTTTGACTGATGATGATCCTTGTGTCCATTACCTCTAGCTTGTGATAAATGTAGGCAAGAAGTCATCCAAGCATTCCATTTGTTGAGCTTGATATCACGACCCCCCCCCCCCCCCCCCCCCCCCCCCTTCCCACACCAAAAGCTCAATGCCATTTCTCATGCTCCAAGCATATCTTAAAACTGCCTTAGTTCTTTCTCCTAGAACCTTCACAAAAATGATTGCAACCTGCTCATTTTTCATCACAAAACTAAGTCAATGTTGTTAGCCAAGACTCTATCTTTCATAAAGTGGTAATGCACGTTAATATGCTTTGTTCTAGTGTGAAATATTGGGTTCCATGCCTACTATATGCTGCTAAGGTTGTCATAAGAGATGAAAATTAACCTCTAATACTATATGCATAACTCTCAAAGTATCATCTCCAACCATGCTACCTTACATTTAGCAACACGTTTGTGTGAACACTTTATAATTAAAAAAGAAAATGTGGATTGCTTCTTGCCGCTTCATGTGATAACACTCTCAAGTACAAAAACAACGGGCATCATGTTCATAATATATATAGTGTGAAAACTGTCTTGTCGAAGAGTGCAAAAATGTGGTGTGTGTGCAGAGAGGGAGAAGGAGAAAGAGAGGGAGAGAACACACAATGTGGGTGGATCAATTCACCACAATATGTGAGATATGTGAGTGCATGTGTGCACGGATGCGTGTGTGTGGAGGAGCACAAGACGGTGTGGGTGGAGCAACCTCGAGGACTAGTGAGTGAGGTGCTCCTTATTCATTGTATACAAATAATAAGGAAGTGTACACACGTGGAACTGAATGTTCGACCCTTGGCAAAGGTGCAACGCCTTTACCCCAAAAAATTCCCACTTAAAGGTGATGCGCCGGTAAGTGAGGCCTACTAGCTAAACTACTAGTGTGTACAAGAAACTAGGTGAGACACTCTCTCAACATATGCCCACTGACTCACTCTGTCGATCAACACGCAGTTGTATTGGCTCTGGTGGTAGGTGAGTGTGCATACCCATGCTAGAATCTGCATGTAAATCCTACAAGAAACTCTGTATGGTCTGCAAAACTCCACTATGCATCATGCTAGTGTCAGCCATCACATGACACTTACAACTTCTGCAGCAAATGCTCCCACTATAGCTGCTAGTTTCAGTGTCTCATGTTTGACACTAAAAAGTCAAACATGAGACGCTCAAACACTGACAAAATTTTCACAAACTTGGCTGTACTTTCCTTTCCTATGCTATCTACAATCACTGCATCATTAGGACTACCCATCGCATATGGATGTGTCAACTCCGACACTGGAAAACCTACGTCCCTGTCACCCATAGGCAAAACTGTGCATGCTGGCACCAACTCATCAGCCTCTTACATGAGCATGTCAAAGAAATCCATGTATATCATCTCTATCTGTGCCTCTAAGGAGCATACCTGCTCTACCTCTACCTCCACAAACTTTGACAGCACATGCTTTGTCTCACTAGAGCACTGCTGCTCTATCTCTGTCTCTACAGAGTCTACTGGCACGTCATGAACAGCTGAATTCTTTATCTCATGAGCATGGTGGAGCTCACCTGCAAAAGAGACACGTCTCATCTATTGCTCAAAGCATGCTGGTAACAAAATCAAGACTATGTCGTCTCAAACCTCAGACACATGCATATGATATACCAGGCCGATGCGGGTTCCTTTGACAATCACTAATGAATCACAATGCATCTGAAAAGATTGCTCTCTAAGAAGTATATGAAAACCAAAGTATGCTAATTGTCTCACTGAGATCAAGATCTATCTTAGCTGAGGAACGTAGTATACATGTCATAGCGTGTATGACGCACCATTGGAAAAGACAAACAAACATTTCTTGCACCCTCTATGTCAAATGCCAAACCGTTGGCCAAGTGTAGACAACCAAAACCTTCATTAGAGAAGGTTCTAAACCAATCACGATGTGGTGTGACATGGAAAACTACATCCTCATCTAGCAACCAACATGGAAAAGTGTCACTTCTCAAAGACATGTAATCAGGAGCAACACTAAAGGCAAATATGACATCACCATCATTGGCATATGAAGCCATAGGTCTAGCATGTGTGAAAAACTCATGTGCGCCAAGCATAGATCTCCGCTGCTGTCTCATATGCCTGAAACAATTGTGCCTAATGTGCCTTCTGTGACCACAATGCCAACAACGTACGTATTGGAAAGAACGAGACAGCCGTCTCTCAATGTCACATGTATTTGTTGCCATAATTGAATGCCAAAATGGCAACAAAAGTGGGAGATCACTTGACCACTACACAATCATGAAAACCATGACCAATTGCATCAGAACCGGTGCTCACATATGCATAAAACAACTCCACAATCTTTGTTTGGGATCCCATCGTTGCATAGCTCCAATGACCAACAAAATTATCAATCTGGAGGGATGAGCTACACGGCTAGGGCATGGAAAAACTCACACAATTAGTGAGATAATCATGGCAACACGAATGGTTGACTATATGAGGTCATCTTCTTGGCCTATGGAGGAGCTAGGCCACAATGATGGGCAATCTCTACATCCACTTCTCTTCACTCTAATCAACCCAATCACACACACTAACAATTGCAGGACGCACACAACAATAATCCTATCATGCAACACACTAATCACGAGCACACACACATAGATCTATCAAGCAACACACTCCAATTAAACCTACATGCACACACAAGAAAAAGAGGGCAATCACACAAGTTTAGAGTGGGATTAACCACTAATTAGTTAAGATCTAACTAATCTAAGCATCATAGGCAATCATAAGAAGCATGAGAGAGGCATAGTGAAAGAGACTCATTCATACATTTTCGATCTTTAGCAGCTTTTGTTAACTGACGTCGACTCAGTTAACGTTCCTCCCTTATGATTTTAGAGCCCGTCCCCCCTGGCATTGTTGAAAAGTGTTTGTGGAGGTTGTGGAAGGTTTTTGATTGGTTGTTGATGGGCTGATCGTCTTTATTTGTCATTGAATTTGTTGATGAGGTTCAATTTGTTGCAGCATCTTCATTGGTCCAAATATGTCTGTTGTGAGAGATGATGTTGCATTTTTCCGTTGTAATAGCATAATGAGGAGGCTTCTGTTTATTTATGAAAAGTATGTACAAGGGAAGTAGAATGATGAGGTTCTAAATTAGGGTCTAATATCTGGATGACCAGAGGGAAAAAACCCAGTGGGAAAAAAGTGCCTTTGGGATACGCGCATTATTAGAGTACTTATTAGCATGGGAAATATTAATAAAGTACTCAAGGGATTATTTGCTGATAGATATGGAATTTAACAATGTGATATCCATGGAAGTTTACTGGGCCGATGCCAATTTGCCAAGGTCAGCACCAAGCGATGGGGAGCATTGGGTAGTCACCAAGCTTCCTATTCACCCAATATTGACTCCACTGCATGACTTGTTGGTTAGCATGACCATGGTTTGCCTGTTGTAGTCCACTCAAGGTGCATAGGTGGTAGGGAAAAAGAGTGTCTAATGCATATGTACAATGGTGGGTCATCCTATATATGCATACACAAAAATGCATGGAAAACAATATGCTCTGCAAGAAAGATTTTGAGGGGTTATTCAGAAAGATGGTGTAGGTTTAAAAGCATATCACATGGCCTTGTAAGTTGGCACCCCTTTAAGAATGGTTTTCATTGACAAGGATATGTGCTCTCATCTTACTATGCACTTTGCGTGAGTGTCTATGACACTCCACCAATTGTAAGTTAATAGACTTTGACTCTTATTCTCATCTCATCCGGCATGAGCAACAGGACTTAGATATGCTCAACTTTTTCAGCTTGATCATAAGCCTAATAACTACGACTCTTAGCACAGAGTTTAATATGACTTGAATCTTTGGGACTAATGCTTTGCTCATTTTATGGCTCAGCAGCCCGACTCTGACTATACCAAAGAGTGTTTTTTGCACCCTGGTGACTTACTTTTTACATTCTTGTGCTTACTACAAACATTTCTTTGAATCCTCAAAAAGATGATTAGTGAAGGACCAAGTTGGCATTGAAGGTTTCTTTTGCCAAACCTCTTTTATCTTCTTCAAATCTGCCTTCTGGTTGTCCTTCTTTGACTATGAAGACTCCATTATCTGTTTGATTCTCCAATTGGGCCTGTTGATAGGAGTCTTTGATGTTGTTGTAGGCCTTTGTTGGTTGTGGGCGTCTGGATTTTGACTCGGAGCATTGGAAGACTTCGGAATCCAAATCTCTTGATGACCTTTGTATCTCCATTGTTGACTTTGCTTCGCTCTAGGTCTTGTTGAGCTCTTGAGATCTTCATGTAGGTCTGGTGTAGCTGTAGTTGGCTTGTGGTTGACTGGTAACAAAATCTTTGTATAGCCTGTGTAGAATCCTTGTCCAAGAGGAAGATTCTTTGAGATCCGTCTTTTTTCTATATCCTCTTGAGAGTTGTGGTAGACTTTAGCATCTTTCAATGTTGTTCTATTGTATACCTGCTTCTTAGGCCCATCCTAGGATATTGTCGAATTTGATACCTTGTGGGCCCTCTTTCTTGGGAAGGGCCTGAAATTACTTCATCTGCTCTAACTTGCAGTTTTGGTACCCATATCTGTCCATTATCTCCATAGTACTCCTGTTATTTTAAGATCCATTGTGATTCTATCCATCCCATGTGCTTGTATTTTTGTGTTGATTTTCCATCCTTAATCCAAATCGGACCATTGACTTTGACTAAACTGCTCTGAACAAACACTTGCTTGACTTTCCTTTGCTTTCTTGAGTACTTTGGCTGAGATATCTTTGCTTTTGTGGGTGTCTCCTTAGAGGTTTCAGTTGGGTCAGCAATTTACTTGAAGTTTTGAAAGCATGACTTGCTTGAAGAAGCTGATCCATGAGGGTTCTTTGATGTAGAGGCATATGCTATCACACCTTCTTTGCTAATCGGTGGAAGGTCTACTTTAGCTTTACCTTTGTCCGCCAGATTTGTCTTTGATTCTTGTGACTTCTGCAGCTGTGAATCTAGCATTGATGATACCTGTAAATGTTGTTGGATACCTATTGGAGAAGAGAGTATTAGCATTGTGTCTTCTTTGTAGGCCTTGTGTTGATCTAACCACTGATGTCCAAGGATGACATCTGCATGCATTTCATTTGAAGGCTTCACCTGAAACTTCACCTAGTTCTTCATGATTTTGGATACTAAGGGTAGCAACCAACTCTTTTTGACTTGTAGCCTTACACCTGATTTCTCTATTATCTGGCTTGCCCTAAGTAATCTCTAGAATGCTCTGGATGTTGTCTGCAACCATATTGAAATTTGCTTCTTTATCCAGTAGAGCATTGTCTCTGACACTTGCTCCTTTTGTACTACTGAGAACTATAGCTATTCTCATTGTTGGCTCTATTGAAGATCTTTGTCCTGCTCTTGCCATGGTCTCATCTTGATCTAAATGTGTCTCTATGGAAGGGGGCTTGAGACTTTGTTTTTCAATCTGACTTGCATCTATTGATTTAGATGGCAATGTTTAGATCATTGGACTTCCTATTGCTTCCTAACTTTTTGTAACCCCGTTCTTCTTAACTCGTGGCTTTGGTGGTATTCTTTGCTCAATAGCTTTCGTGGTTGTTCTTTGTTTTGTTTGATCTGCACTTGCTATTGCCTGATTTGCTTTAAGCTCTTCTGGAGTTCTATTCAATGGAGATGAATCATCTTCAATAGATCTCTTTGATATCAGTCTCTATTCTAACTATGCTTGAGGACCTTGTGTTGTCATCCGCGGGTGACCAGTCTTGGTCTTCATTCTTTTTTGTCTGTGAAGACTGCATCTTCATTGAATTCTGTATCTCTAACATCTTCTGGTCCATTGGCATTCCCATTATGATGTTGTCTGGCATATCCTTTGCTGTGATCACATGGAATTGAGCTATGATGACCTGTGAACCTACTTTAATGGTGGTGGAGATGATTCCCCAGCATTTTGCTCGTTTGTCTCTAGATATGCTCACAAATCAAAGGCATCTTCCAGTTGTAGTTGGCCACATCTTTTCCAAGTGCGAAAAGACACGAGGTTCTAGTCTAGCTGAAAATCTAGCTTTACTTCACTTGATAGTTTTTCTTCATTTTCACAAAAAATGTTGCACTTGATCATCTTAGGATTCGTGTCTCAATTGACTACTTTTGCTGTGGCAGCGTCCTTTGGTTGAGCTTTATCTGCATTTTCTTTGCTTTGACCACGTGCTTCAATTGATGTTGGCTCCATTGGCTATAATATTGCACTTTTGTCTGCAATTGATGAGCATTGTCCACCTGCATCTGAGTAACCCTTGATCTTAGAAGATCCATTTTACTTTCCGACAAAATCTGTCTCTTCTGAGGAGATTTCAGTGGTGACCTTTGTGTATCTTTTTGGAATTTAGCTCCCATTCACTTTGACATAGTAAACACTCGATCATCGTCAAAATAACTGCTAGAGTGGGAGTCAACTCGAACATTAAACCGTCAAAGAGTAAACTATGAATACGCATAAACCATGTCGAGAATTTAGGAAAAATCTGGTAGAATTGAGCTAAAAATTAAAAAAACTCACCAAATACACATGAATATAGACACTCAGTGTCTCAGTAGAAAAATCCACAAATGGCACACATAGCACTGTCAAAACCTTGGCAAAAAAGCTCACTCCTGAGACCGAGTGGCTCTAAGACGTATACCTGTCCAAAAACACCTGTAAACGTGCGAACTTGCTACCAGTGAGCTATAGCTAGCTCAACTGTGCTTACATAATGCATACATGGCATGAAACTTCACAAGACCATGCCAAAAGCTCTTTGAAATGCTCCACACAATCGTACATGAGCACTGCATGTGCTGCATTATCCTCATTGAAACGATTGTGCAACATGTGAGTAAAACCTCTTGGAAACTGATACAGACTACCTCATCGGTTGGTAAGCTCGTCAATCAAAAACGCCGTCCAAGAGCTAAGCGCACTCAAGGGAAAAACATGCTCCGAAATGGGTCATTGGAGCCGAATGTGTTGGTATATGCCGTCGAAGCCAAAAACTGGAGAAATTCTCGAAGCCAAAATGCCATGGAGAGTATGTCAGAGCCCGACCACTCCGAATGGGGCTAGAGGAGAGCTATGCCGCTCTCGCTCTATCATCTCTTGTTTTGTTGAGGTCGAGAAATTGTCGTTGATGCCGTCTTCCACCGTCAGGAATTATACTAGCCAAATAGCCGCCTAATTGATGTCAAAATCGATGCACCGAGCTAGTCAACACGAAACCATAAAGGAAGATGCCAAAATGCCAAGAAAAAATTGCCAATTTTTTGTCAAAAGGATGTCAGAACGGCTAATCTCCGATGCTTAAAGCTATGCCAAGCCATAGAAATCGATGTTAAAGCCGATGTGCTGAGGCAATGCTAATCGCCGATGCTCGAAGCCGTAGAGGAGGAATGTCGAGAAAATCCTCAAATCAATGTCAAAATTAGTGTGGCGATGTTGAACCGCCTCCCACAATCAAACGAGAGCACTTCGATGCTGAGGAGAACACTAAAAAAGTTGGGTTGATGCCGGGTGATGCCCATGCTTACTCGCCAAAGTCGCGGTCATCGAAAATCACAAATTAGTGCTCTTGCTCTCTCTCTTCACTTGCTCACTCTCTCTCAAGCTCTTTCTCTCACAACTCTCTATCTTTCAAGCTCTCTCTCGCCACAGCTCTCTCTCTCTCTCTCTCTCTCTCTCTCTCTCTCTCTCTCTCTCTCTATCTCCAAGCTCGGGGTGTGTGTGAGTGTCGGTGTGTGAGAAAGGTGGGGAGTTGGGGGTCAGTAGTCGAGAACCTTATGGGATTGGACCCTTGCACACACACTCAAGCTGAGTGTTAATAAAAGAAAAACAATCTTTTACTACAAAACTGGTCAAAAAAAGGCTTGTATCTGTTGACTCTGGCCGAGTTGTAGTCTCTAACTCTATCGAAACTACAGAGCCCCAAGTTGCTCTCCAACCGCTGTCTTTGTTTGCTAGTGTTGCTGCCTGTAGCTCCTCTCACAGCCCTTTGCTTGATTTGCTCAATTTACCCATGGCCCTTTGCTTGGATACTACGAGCCCTGCGTTATTCTGCAGCTCCTACCTGATGTTTCTCAAGATCATAAAAGCTCACTAAGTGCCTTTGTGTGCGCGCATGCAACCACACACATAAGCAAGAAATTTGCTGCCTGTCAATGCTCAAATCCCGCTTTTCTCAAATCCCAAATTCTCCTAGCACTGCTCGAGAGCTGCCAATGATTTCAAGGTATCATTGCCCTTGAAACTTTTGCAATGTGCCTATTCTTCTCCTCAGCAACACCAATTTGTTGCAAGAACTACTTCACAACCTATACTTCTATCTTGGTTATTTTTAGAAGGTCATTGACCTTCCCTTCCACAATATTGATCAAGGACACAAGATTTATAAAACTCAAAATATTTTTTTGAGTATGAGGTCTTGAACTTCTTGTACACTGGCCCTTACCTTGCAAGCATGTTTTCACCTCGTCATCATCATAAATCGTGACACCAATAGATGAAAGGGACTCACATTTTTCCTTGATCTTCAAATCATAGTCATTCATTGAATCTTCAAAACATAGTCATTCATTGAATCTTCAAATCATAGTCTGAAACCTGATTGGGAATATTAGACCTCTTAGTTGTGGTAACTCATTTAGTACTCTAGTGAGTTATAAGTGGAGTTTACACATTGTGTTCAATATAGACCGATTACACAGAACGGTTGCAAGGAGACAACAATGTGGAAAATCAAGATGGTATTCTTGATTTCATTGCACCTCGTAGTGTACCATGCTATGGCCAAACGCACAGCTGGATCCATGAAGGATGTCACGATGGAAAACATTAGTGTTCTTATGAAGATATCACCACTTTTGTTTTCAAAGACAAAAATGCTTCTCTAGGGGGGAGTAATGTCAGGATTAGGGTAAGATCATGTAAGCCAAGGGCCAAGACTCACATGCGATCAAGGGGTACCATATTTAGCAGGCTATGATCCTATATCTGGTGAGGATGGGTGGAGAGTTTCATGTGCCATGTTCCTCCCAAAAATAACCTAGGCTTTGAAGGACGCATTAGCTACAACTCCTATTCTAGCTATTGTGAATCATTTGAAGCCATTTGTTTTAGAAACGGATGCCAGTAATTGTGCTATTGCAGTAGTCCTTCTGTAGAAGGGAACACCAATTGCATTTGAAAGCAAGAAGCTTGATTTAGCACATCAACATTACTTTGCTTATGAACGAGAACTCTATGCAAATAGTGTATGCTTTGAAGACATGGCGGAATTATTTGTATGGAGCTCAATTTGAGATTGTGTTTGACCATGAAAGCATAAAATGGTTTGCACAACAAACAGGCTTGAAGGGTCAAAAGGCTAGGTGAGTTTAGATTCTCCAGGAGCATGACACAAAGCTTTGACATCGTAAAGGATGGTACAACGTGGTGCTGACACTCTTAGCCGTATGCTTGAGATCAACTCTCTTCTTTTTACAAAAATTAGAAGTTGGTTTTTGGACTCTCTTAAGGGAAAATATGAGCATGATGATGCATACTCCAAAGTGTGGATCCATGTAAAAATGAGGGATCCTTCTCACTCAAATGTTGGTAGTGCATCTTTAAACTCCACACCCAATTCTCCTCTATCAAGTGATGAAATCCAGATATGGAAGAATGTTTCCATCGATAATGGGTACCTACTCCATAAAGGGAGAGTTTGTGTACCGATGGACACAGACATTTGGTGCAAATTATTTATGAATGTCATGATAGTGCAAGTGCAGGACACCTAGGCATTAAGAAGACTTATGCTATCATAAGATGACAATTTTACTGGCCAGGTTTACACGGCTATGTCTAAGACTATCTCTTGCATTGCCAGAAGTGCCAAGTTAATAAAGCAAAGTGCTTGAAGACAGGAGTTCTCTTGCATCCATTAGAGATTCCTAATGGTTGATGGGAAAGTATCTCTATGGATTTCATTGTGGGTTTACTAACCACTGTACGACGTCATGAATTGGTATGGGTGGTCATAGATCGATTCACTAAACTATGCAAGTTTGTTCCAACAAGTCAACAACTAAGACTCTAGAGTTAGCTAAATTATTTGTGGATAATCTATAAAGACTGTATGGATTGCCAAGTAATATTGTGAGTGATCGTGATCCCAAATTCAACAATCATTTTTGGAGGGCTGTGTTTAAACGATTGGGTACAAAACTCAACCTAAGTATAGCAGATCATCTTGAAACAGATGGTCAGACTCAAAGTGTCAATCAAGTGCTACCGGATATGCATCAAGGAATTGTGGAGGTCACTTGGAGGGCCTTATTGAGGAGCCAACGTAATGTAGAAATGGGAATAAATAAATCAAGAAATAGAAAAGAAAGAGAACAAACATGAGGTAAAATCTCATTATCACGGTGTTTATGGTATCCGTATGTGGGATTAGGGTCTAAAAGCAATTAAGATACTCCTACTATAATGTATCATACTCCCACCACCAAAAGCTCTTGCTCAATTAACCAAACATTCAAAACTAAAATTCCCTCAATTGTAAGCAAGTTCAAGCTTTCTTCTTCCACGGTTCAAGAAAGATCCATGGTTTCTTCTTCTTCTTCTTCCCACCCTAATAGCTCTAGGGGTTATTGTGCTCTCTCCTCATCTAGCCTCGCCATTAGTCTCCCAAGAAGGCCAAGTAGAACCATAAGCTCTATCACTCAAAGTCCATCAATATAGATAGTCAATGGAAACATCAAACAATATACAAAGGTCCTTGCGTTCTTATGCAACCAAGAATGAGGAAAATATCCTCAACAACAAATCCACTTTGTTCAACATGGAAAGCATGAGTGCTAGATTTCAAAGTGGAGGTGGGCAAGAAAACGGTTAACGAGGTTTTGGTTCATCATATCTACTGTCACTTCAATGTGATTGCTAATGGCGGAGATGTATCATTGGAATATCATCCATGATACAACTGCAAATGTGTTCTTAGCCTTCCATCTCTATTCTTCCTTTTAGAGCTTGCTGTTCTCTTACTTTTTTTATATTAAAGATGTAGAACAATATTAAAAGAGGTAGCTCTAGCTCTCTAAAGTAGTCCTAAATTCTATTCAGTTGTTAGACTAGGTGGTCTTTTACTTTTGGTTGTTGCAATTGAAAATGTCTATCCTTCATCATATGAGGAATGGGATCCAGTGGGGTGTATTATAGTTCTCATATCTGTAATCCACAATGACATTGGTCTTTTACAATATGATGGAAGAACTAGCAAGAACCTTGCAGATAAGGGAATTTTCTTCTATGAGCACTTCTACCAGCTTAACCAAAAAAATAAAAAAGATACTCTGGTTAAACTCCCTCTCCCTACCAATTGGAGCTGTATTGACTGGCCAGTCCCAATTGCCACAGTGTGTGAAGATCTCCAAAGCAAGCTGTTTAGGGATGTGCAAAGGTCCCTACCAAATTCTATGCCCACTAAATTGGTGAAAATTTCTAATTTTTGTCCTATAAGTTTATTTGTGGAACTATTTCACACCTGCCACATACATGTTGCAAAGACAATGATGGTATGTAAATCTCTAGATTCTTGCTTCTGTGACAAGCTTCTTGACAGAGGGTGGTATGTTAAAGAGGTGGAAAACATACATTGCGAGGTTTCATTGGACACTTTGGTGGCCAAGTACATGATCAACACACAGTCCCTTCTCATCTCCTTCTGGTACTAGCACTCTCAAATTGTTGCAGTGGCTGCTCTAAGTTTGTGCCTATTGACCAAGAGACGAAAGGCGCATGGAGAACAATGGTGTCATAGATGCGGAGGTATTTGACAAAGAGCTCAGCCTTGTGACAATGTTCACAATAAGAGGGCAATGCAAACTTCTGCAACTTTGGCACGATATAGTGGACAAGATCTCGGATGACGGGCCCTCACAGTTCTATTTCTTAATAGGTGGATGCAAAGTAATGCAACAAAGGGAAAAAGAGATTGTTTGTAGAGAGCTAATTGGACGAGTCCATATCGTGCCAATGTAACTTGGATGAAACACCTTCTTTAATTCAAATCTATATTCATGACTTCCATTGCAATGTTTCTTTCAATTTGAATCTTTTGTTTCAATTGTGAGATGATTCCCACCACTTGGTTACATCTTTATTCCAATAGTAAGATGAAACTGTCTAGCTATCTCTCTCCTTTTGTGAAAGTATGGGAGATTTTTGTATATTTTGAACAACATATGTAGAGTTTGATGTCTAATCTCTCTCTCTCTCTCTCTCACACACACACACACACACACACACACACACACACACACACACACACACACACACACACACACACACACACACACACACACACACACACACACACACACACACACACACACACACACTTCCATTGAACCACATTGAGAAGTACAAAGAATCATATTATTGTACATAGTTAGCATTTTTGAGAGTATTTGTAAGTATAAATTCGGAAACAATCAATGGGATGTAATACAAATTTTGGAGATAAGGGATCAAAATGTCCTCTAGATAAAAGTCATGCTCATAACCTTCAAATGAGGGTGGGGAGAGAGTGGTACCCGGTGGATTTAGCAACCCCTTGTGAGGTGTGTCATCTATCAACAAAGTGTTGATATCATCATATGGGACGAAGCTGACTCGACTAGTGCATAGAGGCTACAAGAGGTTTTCAATCTCTTGGAAAACAACAAACAACTTGCATCTAACTCAAGCTACACTCAAATGACTGAAATCACCAAAAGCTAATCGCTCATCGGCAAACAAATTACATCCGCTACACCATCAAATGACATCCAAACATTACAAAACTTCTAGGACATGTACACATGCTTATGGTCTCAAATCTCACTTTAAGTCAAGTGGAAAAATCACGATTATTAACAGCAGTGAGTTTTTGACCTAGTCGTTTTTGACCCAGAATGCATCTAAATGCTTAGTAATGATACCCCAATACCCCGCCTATACTTAGTTTCTGATTTTGAAGTGTAAATTACTACTTATGATAAGATTAGGCGGCAGGTCAGTGACGCCAAAAGCTACGGGATATCGTGAAATGCTTGCGTTAATGTGTAGAGCTCCTACCGACGGTTGCAACGCAGCAAACACGATTGCAATGTGACAACCGGGGAGGGAGTAGGAAGCGCGAGAAGAAGAGAAGTCAGCGCCGTTAGCTCACACTGTGTTTCTATTATCCAAAAACTTATGAAAAACTTACAAAAATTGGCTTTTATACCTTAGCCAATGTTTTTGGTGGTCAAAACTAATAATCTGGGACCTCTAACTAAAGATAAGTTGATACAATCTAGAAGCTTGTAGCCCCGACTCATCAATTACAAAGTTTATCCAGAAAATAGAAGTTACAATATTCTTGATTTATCAAAATAATAAATGTTTTTACAATGAGAGCCCCGAAAAATGGTATCCGAGTTAGCTTGCTGCTAACATTCGCCCCCTCTTTGCGTGTGTGATCCCTTGACACAACTTTAAGGGTTGAAATAATCTTCGGGTTGATGGATGGCGAGGTGGACTTTAAGTGCATGTAAAGCTTTCTCATATCTGATCTTTCTTTCTTTGTCTGGAACCTGCAAAAATTGCATGCTGACTTTGTTGTGAGCTTGATGATTGAGTAGCCTACGAATCTGGAGGTTAGGTTGCTGATCATTGGCCCAAAAATCTTCATTCGCCAAGTGAAGAACCCTGTATAGAACGCTTCCTCAAACGCCAACATATTGTGAGATGGCAAGAACATGCATCGGACGTAAAATCCATAAAGGACTTCTTCGGAAGGTTGGCCACTTATGTCGTAGCAAAGACCTTTATTTCCCTCGAGGAATGACATCCACGGTGCTCCTGCTTGCTCTGGCTCATGAAAAGCTTGAATGCATGTGAGTAGTATTCGGTAAATTTTATAGAGCATAGCACATGAGAGACTAGGGAGACTTTTTAAGAATTTCATGGTGCCCGTTAAGGTTTCACCATGTATTCCTCTATCGGTGTTCCCTTTTCTAGACCTAGCAATCTCGGATAATTCAGCCATGTAGGCGGCTTCTTTGTCATTGCTTCATGTGCTTGCCATGTCATTACCCTTGGTACTGGACAAAATGTCAAGTCTTTCTGAAGTGCTGCAGGTGCTCTTGTGAACATAATCAAGTATCTAGGATTCTTGTTTAGCCAACTCTTTCTCCACTTGGGGTGGACTTCCTTTGTGCCTTCTTTCTGCATGTCTTTGTATAATCCTTTCTTAACCTGTAGCAGTTATACCTTGCTCAAGGGTTACGGCAGTGATTGTTGATGCCATTGTGCATTGATTTGGTTGGGAGTGAGTTGAGTAACATTGACTGAATGGAGAACCCTCGCCTCCCAATACATTGTTGCTTTCCATTGTTCATCCGTCTCCTGGGCAACCTGCTCCTTAAGCGTGTCTTCTTCATCTTTAGACAACTGGACCATTGGCACTTGATCATATTCTGTTAGTGGTACTTGAAATTCTTCTTCTTGTCCTAGCCCTTCTACCGGCTGTGTTTCCATCTCAGTGAAAGAGACTGAGGGAATTGCAATGTGTGGTTTCTCTAATGTACCTGCTTCTTCTTGCGTTTGTTGCTGTCCGTCTTGCAGTGATTAACTCGCGCAAGCTCTGGTATCTCCTTGAGCAGCTATCCTTATCTTTGTACTTGCGTTAATGCAAGGTCTCATCGTTGTGGCTGATCTAGCTTTAGCTCTAGCGATCTTTGTTCTTCTTTTCTAAAGCTTTGTATACTTCATCTGTACCTTTGATCGAGGCAACTGCGGGATTTTCCCTTATTTGTCGCAAAAAGGTTGCCTAATCATTGATCCTTTGCTCTGAATATTGTAGCAAAGCATTCACTACGTCGAGCTGCACTTGGATCTTTTGAACTGATAGAGTTGTAGTTAAGAGGTCATTGGTAACCTCTGTTAGTTGTTCGTTTTTGGTCTTGCAGGCATCTGATAACTTCGTGAGAAGTTCACCTAATTCCTCCATTTGCTTTTGTTGTTTCTCTTTTGCTAGCTGGTGTTGTTCAGCTTCAACTCTCAGCTATTAGATTTGTCTCTTCAGATCAGTGATGACAGTCATTCTATCCTCTAGCTCTCCTTGGAGAGCATCAATAACCATCTCCAGCTCTCTAGCCTTAGCATTGTGGCTAAGTGCTGCTGTTCGCATTTTCTCTATCATCTCTTACATCTGTTTTTCATATTCATTAACTTGCAGAATAACTTTGTCATTCGTCTGTCAATCTTCATGATCTGTCGGCTGCATAGATGTTTCTGCAATCTCTATGTGTGGCTTCTTGGGTGGGGCTGTGGTTGCTTGGGTTTGCATTGGGGTTTCTACCTCTCCTTGAGGCTGTGTGGTTGCTTTGACTATTTTGTCTTCTGGAGGCTTCGTGGATGCCTCGGCCGTTTCTTGATGAGTGGTTGTAGAAGGTGTGGTTTCTGTTTCTTGTGTCTTAGGTTGCTCAAAACTGGTAGTCTCTTGTGGTTTAGGACTTGTTGCCCTTTGCGGTTCATGCCCCTTTTCTTCGGCTTGCTCTCCTTCAGTGGGTCTAAGTGTTGGTGAAGGTGGAGGTCTTGGCATGGGGTGGTCTTGTTGTTTTCGTAGAAGGTGAGGTAGGCTTAGGAGACATCTCTTCTTGGTCATGCTGTGTTTCTGCTTGTTATGTTGCCTCTGCCTGTCTTTCTTGGTCATGTTGTGTTTCTGCTTGTTCTGTTGCCTCTGCCTATCTTTCTTGCTCTACTGCCTCTTCTCTGGCTTTTCTTTCAACCTCTTGAACTTCTTTTAGTTTGAGGGCTTTTGCCTCTCTACATACATTCTTTCCAAAAAATTAGTGGGGTCCTCTGCCTCTTTCATTGCAGGGTTCTTTGTTCTAGGTCCCTTTATCTCTTTTTGTACCCACTTTTTAGGGTCTTCTCCTGCAGCTTGGCGGCTTCTTTCGTAGGTTTGTTTTTTCCTTTCAAACCTCACCTTTTTCTGTTGAGGCTCTTCTTGATGTGCAGCCAATGCTTTTCTTTTCATCTCTTCAATCCGTGTTCCTCGTTGTCTGAGCTTTCGCTGCTATGTACTTCAAGATCTCTCTCTACAGATTCTTCATCGGATTTGTAAACCCTTTTTGTTGACCTTGTGGTTTGAGGAGATGGCTATGTAGACACAATCCATGTGTTCTGATCTGGGACAAGTAGCAAATTGTCTGCCATGCTGATAACATGGTATGCTATTCTAGTTAGTACTTCAAGTGCACCCAGATACGTGATCTTGCCCTCTTTCTTGGTACCCTTCAGTGTGGATAGCACATACTGCGTGTGATCAATGGGTTGCTTGGTTGTCGACTTCAACATTTGTGTGAAGGTAATCACAACCGCATGATTGGGTGTTGTGTACCTTGGCGGTCTCTTTGCTAGAAAATGAAAGTGTTGATGATATAACTGTGTTGGTTCTTCCACTTGTTTCTAGATGAGATCAGTAAAGGTTGCTACAGCAGTCTCCTTGGTGAAGGTACCTGTTGTCTTTCTGTCTCTAGTCCTCATCATCATCCCTTCTGTTGGAAACTTGAGAGCCTCGGCCACTATTTCTTTTGTAATTACCACTTCTACCTTCTACTCTTGTTGGTCAGTAATCTGAGCTATTCCATCTTCCTTAATTGTAGACAAGAGCTCATAGGCTTTCTAGAAGTCCACACCACATGGTTCTTGGTCGTAGAATTCTCTGAGTCCGAGCCTTCTGTTAGCTTCTTTTGTGTCGGGCTTTGCTGTGACATCATAGATTTCTTTTGGTAGTAGCTGTAGCTCTACTTGATGTCCTTGTTCACTTTTAAATCTGCCTGTGAAAACTATGGTGTTGTTTTCTTCAAGCTATTCTTTGGACAGATATGTTGCCTTGGCTGTCTTTATTGAACTGGGGTCCAGTTGGTATGGTGGTAGCTCTTGCAGCTTCTCTTTTTGAGAGACCCTCTTCTTGGACTTCTCCACAACTTGCATTGCTCCTGTTAAGGGAATAGAGTACCAAAGTTAGAAAATTCCACCATTACCGCTCTGAAATGCCCTTCACTTTGAATTGCTGACAAATTGAGTCCAATTTGCTTCAAATCAATTTTTGAACATGCATAGATGCATAAAAACATGCAAAGATCAAAATCATGAAGTCTAAGCAAAAATTTGAAACAAAAGTAAATAATCGGCTTGAAATACATATCAATTATATACTCTGAGTGAAATGTGGGCTCATTTGAGTGCATAGGTTGAAAAATGGTGCCAAATTTAGGCTTTTAGTCTCTAAAACAGTAGATATATGGGAATTTCGAGATTTTGAGCTCCAAATTTGTTCAAAATTGGTTAGCGGTCTTAGGATATCATGTGCTTTCGTCCCATGAAGGCAAAGTTGCAATTTCTCCCCATCTTGGAAAAAAAGTAAATAATCGTGATTATTAATTTTTTCATCAAAAGGAACATTTTTTGGTGCAACTTGGTTCTAGGTATGATGTAGACCTTGACCCTGTGTATGTGATATGAGGTGATTTGGATAAAAAAATGTGACCGATAACTCAGAAATTGGTTTGAAAGTATTAGAAAATAAGACGTAGCTAAATAGATTTTTGAGTAGATTACTTAATGGAGAGAGATAGATTTCACACACAAGAGATTATAGAGTAGAGAGAGAGAGAGAGAGTACACACGATATACGTGGTTCACCCAATGTGGGCTACGTCCATGGGAAAGCATCCACTCAATGGCTTTAGCACTTCAAAAGAAGAAGTAGTTTACAAAGGGATTAAACCCTTGATAGAGCTCCCGCCTTGCTTCACTCTCACCACCTCACACTCACCTTGTTGCATCAACTTCACACTATGAAATGTTTGTAGAAATGGCCTCCTTTTATAGGCCAAAAGGGCTGCCCTCTCTTATGAGAGACAGCCATGTGTAGCCGCCCTTGTACGAATAAGTCCAAATCGGACCCTCCAATCTGCCCATGTGTGGCCGCCCTTGAGAAGACAAGTCGGCTTTTGAATGCGACCACCGGCCATTGAATTCGGCCACCGGCCACCGGCCATTGACTACCGGCCACCGGCCAACCAACCGGTTGTTTTCTGACCACTTTCCGGCCGCCGTCCGGAAATAATATTCCGGCGAAAAAGAAAGTCCGTGAAAATTTTGGTTTTCGGTGAGTGATTTTCCTTCACGCACGATGGCTTCTCCTCATAATGGGGGCCTTACAAATGTGCGCTTTTACCACAGAAAATTACAAGGGTAAATCAGGCTTCATACTTAACAATCTCCCACTTGGAGACTGATCTCCAAACCAAACCTGTGACTGCTTTCCATTCTGGCTTCTTATCCTTGAATGCCGATTGAAGATGAGCAAAAGCTCAACTTCTCCTTGTTGACCACCTTTGTAAACATGTCTGCAGGATTTTCACTTGTATGCACCTTTCCTAGCTTTAGCTGTCCCTCTTCCAAAAGAGTGCGTATGAAGTGATATCTCACCTCAATGTGCTTTGTCCTTGAATGAAAGGCTGAGTTCTTCGCAAGATGGATAGCGCTTTGGCTATCACTGTACAAGACACAATTGTCTTGTTTGAATCCAATCTCTTCTAAGAATTTGTGAAGCCACACAATTTCTTTGCTTGCCTCCGTCATTGCTACATACTCTGCTTCCGTGGTAGAAAGTGAAACCACTTTCTGCAGCTTTGAAGCCCAGCTTACTGCTGTGCCTCCAACCGTGAACACATAGCCAGTAGTGCTCCTTCGAGTATCTTTGTCACCTGCCATATCTGCATCAGCATACCCTTCTAGAAAAATATCAGTTCCTCCAAAATACAAAGCATTTTTTGTTGTCCCTTTTAGATACCTAAGTATCCACTTCACAGCTTGCCAATGCTCTTTACCTAGGTTGTCCATGAACCTACTCACAACTCCCACTACATGTGCAATGTCTGGCCTTGTCCAGACCATAGCATACATTAGAGAACCTACCGCTGCAGCATATGGAACTTTAGACATATAGGCTATCTCCTCTTGTGTCTTTGGACACATATCCTTCGTTAGTTTAAAATGACCAGCCAAAGGTGTAGAAACTGGTTTTGCATTTTGCATTGCAAACCTTTCTAGTACCTTCTTGATGTAATCTTCTTGAGATAGCTTTATTGTCTTCTTCGTCCTGTCCCTTGATATTTTCATACCAAGTATCCTCTTTGCAGCACCTAAATCTTTCATTGAAAAAGATTTGGACAGCTCCTCTTTTAGGTCTTTGATGTCCTGCATGTTAGCACTTGCAATCAACATGTCATCAACATACAACATTAGGATGATGAATTTCCCATCTCCCAAATTCTTCATGTAGACGCAGTGATCTGAGTTGCATCTTGTGAATCAATGATCCAACATCCATCGATCAAACTTCAAGTACCATTGTCTTGATGCTTGCTTTAAACCATACAAGCTCTTCTTTAATCTGCAAACCATTTTCTCCTTACCTTTTACTTCATACCCCTTTGGTTGAAACATGTAGATTTCCTCCTCTAAGTCACCCTGAGGGAATGCCGAATTTACATCCATTTTCTCGAGATTTAGATCATGAGCAGCCACAAGGATTAAGACAAGCCTAATTGAGTTCATTTTTACAATAGGAGAAAATATTTCATTGAAGTCAATACCTTTCTTTTGAGAAAAACCTTTTACCACAAGCCTAGACTTGTACCTTTTCTTCCGACCTTCTTCTTCCTTCAGCTTGTACACCCATTTGTTTTGAAGTGTCCGCTTACCTTTAGGCAACTCAACCAACTCCCATGTTTGGTTGCGATGTAGTGAGTCCATCTCCACTTGCATGCTCTTCGTCCATTCTTCTTTGGATTCATGTTGCATAGCTTCTTCGTATGATTCCGGCTCTCCAGAATCTGAGCTCAAGAGATGGTTGAAGGAAGGAACAAACCTTTCTGGAGGGCTACTTGCTCTTGTAGATCTTCGGGGAATAGGTTGAGGCTCCTCATTTGGTTGATGCTGTTGCACATTGTCACCATTTGCAGTCCTTGAGTCTTCACCGTCCTCAAGCTCCATGTACTCATCACCTGTTTCTTTTGTTTGTTTTCTTTCCAAGTAATCTTTGTACATATTTTGTTCCTTAAAAATTACATCCCTACTCCTTAAGATTTTACCATCTTCAGGATTCCATAGGCGATACCCAAAGTCTTCTTCTCCATAGCCAATGAAGAAACACTTTTTGGACTTTGCATCTAGCTTTGATCTTAGGCTTCTATCTATGTGCATGAAAGCCTCACACCCAAACACTTTGAGAAATGCATAATTCACCGGTTTACGTGTCCATGCCTCTTCTAGAACTCCCCCATCCAATGCCGTTGAGGGTGACCGATTGATTAAGTACACAGATGTATTACAGCTTCCGCCCAAAGCTCAAGCGATAGGCCTGCATGTAGCCGCATGCTTCGTGCTCGTTCCATGATTGTCCTGTTCATCCTTTCTGAAATCCCATTTTGTTGAGGTGTCCTTGGGGTTGTCCTTTGCCTCTAAATGCCATTGCTAGCACAAAAGCTTTCAAAAGCTTGGCTGCAATATTCGCCTCCATTGTCGGATCTGAGGCATTTAACCTTGGTACCTGTTTCATTCTCCACAAAGGCTTTCCACCTTTGAAATATGGAAAATACATCGGATTTATTCTTCATGACATAAAACCATGTTTTTCTAGTCGCATCGTCTATGAATGTTACATAGTACAATGAGCCACCGAGTGATGGTGTACTTGCAGGACCCCAAACATCAGAATGAACCAACTCAAGTTTTTAATTTTTTCTTTCATTTCTTGAATTTTGAAATTTTACCCTCTTTTGTTTACCATAAACACAATCTTCACACAACTCTAAGTCCACTTCTTTCAAACCTGGTAGAAGCTTCTTTGTTTGAAGGATTTGCATTCCTTTGGCACTCATATGCCCAAGTCGGTAGTGCCACACCGCACTGTCAACTTCTGTAGTTGTTGCACAAGCTGAAGGTTGCGTGCTAACAATACACAAGTAAAGTGTACCGACTTTTTCACCCTTGGCAACCACCAAAGATCCCTTTGAGATTTTCCACCGTTTGTTTCCGAATGCAATGTTGTGACCTTCATCATCCAATTGTCCTGTAGAGATCAAATTTTTGCAAAGAGAAGGAACATGCCTAACATCTTTAAGCTTCCATTCATTTCCGTTAGCAGTTTTGACAGAAACTGTACCTTTGCCGACAATCTCACAAGCTTCATCATCTCCCAAGTATACATACCCAAAATTACCTTTGGTGTAGTCTTGGAAATGTTGCTTGTGTGGTGTCGCATGGAATGAAGCCCGGAATCTACTATCCAGGAATTAGACACATTGTCTAATGAGAGAATTAGAGCATCTTGCTCTACTTTACCTGCCACATTGGCCTCCGATGTTGGCTTGTTGTCTTGAGACTCTGTCTCCTTCTTCTTCTTGGACCAGCAATCCTTCTTGACGTGGCCCTTCTTGCCGCAATTCCAACATTCAAGAACTGACTTTGTGCATGACTTGCTCCGCCTTGAGCGATCACGACCCTTTTGGTTTTTGAACCTCTCCTTAGGCCTTCCTCTTGTTTCCACTGATAGTGTAGCACTAGAGTTGGCCACCAAGCTAGGCATACAATCCTACAAGATGGGAGATGTCCTACCCGCAGACAGTGCCTTCAAGAGGCAAGAAGCTTCACTCACTCCCTTAATCGGGAAATTGAGGCTTCATGTCCAAGGCTATGTGGACAAAGAGGACTTCTTTATCTCTCCTCTCAAGCATGAGGATGTAATCCTAGGGGCACCATGGTTTGACCGCCTAGCTGCCGATGTTAAATTTCCTGAAAGGAAAATCTCTTTTAAGTTCAGGGAAAAAGACATGTACATAGATGCTAAGGAAATGGGTAACACTATCCCCATTGTACATACACCAGCTTTCAACAAGTCAATAAAGAGCTCTATTTCCGTGTACATGATTTTTGTTAAAGATTCTCAAAATGAACCTAATGCTTTAACAAAAGAAAATAAAAGCAACCAAAAGGAATTATATTTATCCAATTTTCTCAAGGGGTTTCAAGATGTTTTTATTGACGACATCCCTTGTGAGCTACCTCCTAAACAAGGTAATGATGACCATGCAATTGAACTTCTTCGAGGAAGTTCACCGCCTAACAAACCTCCTTATAGAGTTTCTCAAGCTCAACAAGAGGAGATTATGCGGCAAGTGCATGAGTTAGTTGAGAAGGGCATGGTTAGGCCTAGCTCATCTCCATTTTGCTCACCTGTGCTATTAGTGCAAAAGAAAGACGGCACATATCGTATGTGTGTCGACTATAGAGCACTAAATAGGATCACTATCAAGAATAGGTTTTCACGTTCCACGGGTAGAAGACCTATTTGATAAGCTACAAGGATCGACCTGCTTCAATAGGATTGACCTAAAAAGTGGCTATCATCAAATAAGGATAGTTGATCAAGACATTGTAAAGACCGCATTTTGCACCACATTTGGTCTTTACGAATACATTGTCATGCCTTTTGGCTTGACCAATGTACCAGCCACATTTAATCGCTTGATGGAGAAGCTGTTCAGGCCTCATCGAACCTTCACTGGAGTATTCTTTGATGATATTATCATCTACTCTAATTCAATAGACAAACACAAGCAACACCTCCAGGTAATATTTCAAGTTTTGAGAGAGAATAAACTTTATGTTAATTGAAAGAAAAGTGAATTTTTCTTGCAAGAGATTCAATATTTAGGTCATATTATCTCTCAAGATGTCATCCAAATGGATCCATCAAAGTTAGAGGTAATAAAAGGATGGCCTAAACCAAGGAATCTTCATGAACTAAGAAGCTTTATAGGTATGTGTGCATACTATAGACGTTTCATAGAAAAGTTCTCACACATTGCGGGACCATTACATGACCTAACAAAGAAAAGCGTTAGGTATACATGGTATGCTAAGGAGAACAATGCTTTCAAAAAGCTTAAAGAAAAGCTTATCTCTCAACCTGTGCTTACACTACGGGATCTCTCAAAACCATTTGAGGTCCAATGTGATGCTTGTGGTGATTGCCTTGGAGCTGTTTTGCTCCAAGAAGGGCACGCCATAGGCTATGAGAGTCGAAGGCTCGACCCTGTTGAGAAAGCTCTAGGCATATACGAAAAGGAAACCCTTGAAGTTCTACATGCCTTAGACTCATGGAAGCACTATTTATTGGGGACTCCTTTCATTCTGCAAACGGATCACCAAAGTCTTAAGTACTTCATGACGCAGACCAAGCTCTCCGACAAACAAATGAGGTGGGCAAATTTCCTTTCACAATTTCATTTTCATATTGCTCACATTGCTGACAAGCATAATCAAGTTGCTGATGCACTCTCAAGACGGCCGAGAGTGAATGCGGTTTCCATAGCAACTCACAATGATCTATCTTCAATGATAGATGAGTACGCTATTGATCCCGATTTTAGAGATGTGATTTCAGCCCTTGCATTAGGGAAGAAAGAAGAACCATTTACTTTACAAGATGGTTATCTTCTCTATGGAAATAGACTATGCGTTACTAACTCACTACGTGAGAAAGTAATGTATGAATCTCATGCTCCACCGTATGCGGGGCATAGAGGGATTCAGTCTACCTTAAAGGGAATTGAAACATATTTCTATTGGCCTACCATGAAAGTGAACATACAAGAGTATGTTTCTAAATGTGTGGTTTGCCAAAAGACAAAATTTGATAGAGGGAAGCAACTTGGATTGCTTCAACCCTTGCCAATTCCTAATTCACCATGGAAGAGCATATCCATGGATTTTATCTTTGGATTGCCTAAGTCTATCCATGGGAATACGGGAATATGGACGATAGTAGACAGGTTCAGTAAACAAGCTCATTTTATACCTGTCAAAAAGACTATCAAAGCCCATCAAATGGCAACCCTCTTCATTTCACAAATTTTCAAGTACCATGGCTTGCCAATGTCTATAGTGTCGGATAGAGATCCTAGAATGACCAGTAATTTTTGGACGTGTCTCTTTGAGAATTTAGGAACAAGGCTAAACTTCTCTTCGACCTATCATCCACAAACGGATGGCCAAAGTAAAATAGCTAACCTAACAATTCTCGATCTACTAAAAGCCTATGTAACGGAAGTAGATCAAAGATCCCAATGGGAGAAGTACTTACCCTTAGTGGAGTATGCTTACAATAACACTGTACATACTTCCACGGGAAAAGCACCTTTCGAGGTAATTGAGGGAAGATAAAAAAGTCCCGTGCTACTTAAGGTACATGGGAAGATCTTCGCTGCAGATGAGTATAGCCGAGACCTACAAGAATCTTTTCAAAAGATTAAGGATGCTATCTCTATCTCACTGCAAAGGAAAAAGGCTGCTGCTGACAAGCACAGAAGAGCCCAAGGCTTTAAAGAAAACGATTGGGTCTTGTTAAAGTTTCCCAAGGCTCGATTAAGACACACGACGGGCAAGAATCCTACGGGCCACCAAAAGTACTATGCTAAAATAGCAAAAAGGTACTATGGTCCCTTCCAGATTCTTAGGCCAATCAATGAGATGGCCTATCAACTCAAGTTGCCCAATAATTGGCTCATACACAATGCTTTGCATGTGTGCCTATTAAAGCCTTACAAAGGAGAGCCACCTCAAGAACCAACTATTGAAGACCCACCGGAGATCGAGGACCAAGAGGAGGTGCTGCAGCCCGAGTCCATTCTCCGACATGAAGACAAGGTATTAAGAGGCGGTAAGATTATCCGATGATATCTTATTAAGTTTAAGAATTATCCTTTTGAAGATGCGAGATGGATGCAAGGCATACAATTAAAGGATAACCTAAACCTTGTCAATGCTTACAATGCTTCCCAAGAGTAAGCAAATGTACAAAATGTTAAAAATGAACAAAGTTTTTTGTCTTATAAGACTCTCTTTTTCTTTATTGTGCACAAAAATGAAGTCGTATGCATGGTTAGATCAAGTTTGCGGAGACGACGTCTCCCAAACACCAAGTAGAGCTTGTCACTCTACTATGGAAGACTGATAGGACTAATGAGCAGACATGCTTGTGGCAGCCTCAGTCTCTCAAGCGCCAAATGGACTAGTCATCCATTGTGGAATGATGTCGTAGGGTAACATAGGAATCCTCTACCCGCTAAGAAAAGGACTCATGAATATGCTTTATCTTCTCTACACCATAGTCGAGGACGACTATGATTTCAAGAGAGAGGTAATGTCATAATAATCAATATCTAATTCTCCTAAATGATTTTCTCATGTTAAACTGATCATTTAATATGGGGAAGTGCCAAGGGAGAAAAAGCTAGAATATTGGTTAAGCTAGCAGACTGGCCACAGTAGGGATCCAAAGGAGGGAAAATAGGGATCCAAAGGGGGGGGGGGGCATCTGCAGAAGAATCATGTGCAACAATGGGCTAAAAAGACCCTAAGGTTCAGCCCATTAAGACTTCCAAAATGCTAAGGTTCCAAAATTCAAAGGTTGTGTCCAAAGGTCAACCTTAAGGGAATTGGATGCTTTGTGTGTGACCAAAAAAGTCTTTGAATATCCCTACATAGGAGGGGGCGAGCCTAGCAAGTAGGGGATGAGAGAGAAGGCCACACACACACACACAAGCTCTCTTTACACAAAGGGAATTAGGGACACATGTCAGCTCCCTAGGCCAGATGCCCACAAGGAGTACCCAATTCCTATTGGATGACCCTTGAAGTGGACCAATGAGAATTAGGCTAGAGTAAATTTAGCCTAATTAATTTTAAAACACTTAATAAAAAGAACCAATGAAAATTAAGTCTCCTAGATGATTATTGGACAACCCGTGAAGGGGTCCAATAGGAATTGAGCAGCCCAATGGGCTACTTAATTCCTATTGGTCAGAATGGGGAAAGGTCCAATGGAGATTTAATTCATTTAAATCAATTAAGATTAATTGATTAAGCTCTCACAAAAGGGGAAAGGGGAACACATGTCAAAAGGCTATCACTTATGCTGCTTAATAGCCATTGGCTTGACTTGGGGAGGTCCAATGGGGAGCCTGCAAGAGCAAATAGCAAGAGGGCTCGCCCAAGAGAGAGAGGGGGCTGTATTTTGTAAAGAATTATCACACACACACACACTCACACAATATCATGTGTGAAGGAAGAGAAGACTATCTCTTACCAAGCTTTAATGTAGAGCTCATCACCTACTCCAAGCTTGTGAGATAGAAGCCTACATCGACACACTCTTGGCTTGTGGATGCAAATCCAACCAAGAGCCAAGCTTCAATGCATGCTCATATCCTCTATCAAGATAATTACTAAGCTAAAGCTATGCTAATATGAGTGATTATGTGAGGAGATGTACATCTTTCTCGTAAGATACTCCTTCTTCCTCTCCATCTACTCTCATATCCTGCTAGCTCTCACCATCTTCGAAGGTGTGTGAGGTCTTGGGTCTGAGAACGGGGATAATTAAATTTTTGTTTACTAAGTGTTTTGCTTAGTGCATGAAGCTTTCATCTTCATTGCACTAGCTAGTCTTGAAGGAACACAAAGAATTGTATTGTACAATGTCTCTCTTGATGGGAGAAACCATAATACAAAGCCTTTTGGAGGGGGGACCGGCTCCATGCAAATCCGGTCCTCAACTGTTGTCAATAGCTTAATTTCTCTCTCTTTTGAAAGTATTGTTGATGCTATCTAACTAGGTGTTATGCTGTTTGTTGCTCTCTCCACCCAAGCACTCTTGTAATTCTCATTAGGAATCTATTCTAATGAAATGCCCACTATGTTCATGCTAATTTCCGCTACACAAGTTTTTAGGCCATTAAATGTTACATGACACACACTCTTCTAGGGTTGTATGCTTCTTGCTATAGAGTATAGCATGAAGTACTTTGTTTAGCAGTCCCTCTAGAAACAATGATACTAGAGATTCTTCTACAGGTATCTCTAGATCTGGGCATCTTGCAATGTATTGTTTTATTCGAGTTGCACAGTCCCTAACAGACTCACCTTCTTTCTGTTTTTAGCTATAGACTTGAGCTATTGTATTGTGTTTGATCCCCGTTTTGGAACAAGCAACTACAAATCCTTGAGCTAATGTATTCAAGTCCATGATTGACCTTGGTGGAATATTTTGGAACCATGTCAGTGCTTTTCCTTCTAATATCATTCCAAACCCCTTAAATTGAGTATGAAAATAAAAAATGCGTTCTTCTCTTAGCACTTGCTTAAAGCTTGCTAAGTGGTCGTATGGATCCTTAGATCCACTGTATTTTTTGACCCATTTCTGAAAATCAGCTGGTCTGACACGTCTATTTGGTTGAACTCTCGGTCTCTTGGCAGTTGGTCCTGTTATGAGTCCTTCAAACCAGTCTGTTAGAAATAGTGACTCATGTAGCCCTGGACTAGCTTTAGTGTCACTCGGTTTTCTTCATGATGAGGTGGTTTTTGGTTTCTTAACATTACTCTCAAAAGATCTCTCCCGGAGGTCATCTCTTGGAATAGTTTTTGGTCCTTGGCCCAATATCTAATCCCTTATGGAGTACCCTTGATATTTGGTTTGTTCCACCTCCTCAAGAGTCATCATAACAAAGTTACTGTTATAACAATCCCTAAACAGGTAGGTTGGTAGATTTGTTGAAGCCTTATCTTTGATTTTGAAGATATATATGATCTTCATGGGTGTTAGCTGTCCTGATTTGGCATGCGAAGTCCATAGAAGCTGTTTGACGTTTCTATCCTCCCAACAATAGACTCCAATCCTAAGATTATCCTTACTAACCTGTTTCAAAGGCTTCAAGTCAACTTGATCGTATCCTTCGAATTCTAAAGTTGGTGGTCCTTGTTTTGCTGCCATATCTAGAATTATGGTATTTACTTCTAATCCCCATTTCTCTATCCCGTTAGGGTTTTCAACTTGTAAATACTGAGTTCCGTTTCTATCCATGTACATTTTTCCTTGTTTGTTTTCCCTGATTTCCTCTTCAAACTCAATACCATGGTCATCAATGCAAATAGGATACTCTTCGTTAGGATCCAGATGAACCTGAGCTCCATGGCAATTAGTCTTATAAAAAGAGAGTATATGCTTATAACACACTGTCATTCCGGTTTTTGAGTGAGTCGAATAGGAAGACATTTTAGATGTTGAATTAGAAAAAGTGTCTGAGACTTCTTCAAAGATACTGTCCAAGTGCTCGCCTTGATTAACACTCCGTTCGGTGGATACCGTACTAGTGGTCTCTCTAAATAAGCCTTGGTTTCCTAGTATACAACCAGATCTAAGGTTCATATAGACTTGTGGAGCCCTAGATAGAGTACTTACGGTTGGATTGACTTGTCTATTTCTTCCACTTGATTTGATTGCAACTTTTGTCAAGCTTTCAAGTCCTTCTCTGCAACCTGATTCCTGTATCAATTTTGATCAAGTTAGCTATTATTTTACAAAGACTATACACTTTCTTTCAAGTCCTTCTCTGCAACCTGATTCCTGTATCAATTTTGATCAAGTTAGCTATTCTTTTACAAAGACTATACACTTTTTGCTAACTATTGTGATTGATCTTCGTGTATCACTTCAAATTGAGCTAAGTGAGTCAGCAGTTGAGACTTTTAGATTCCACTTTTGCAAAAAGCCAAAGGACTAATCTGCAACCTAGAAACTGAGTGAACATGTACTAATTTGGATCTGATTAAGCCCAAAATTGCCCGGTGGCCTTGTATTATGCTGGTCTAACACTGTACAAGTTCAAAAGTAAAAAATGGTGTCTCTGTGTAGCAGTAGCAAACAATCATGATTATCTACTTTTCTCAAATTTTTACACTTTTTGGCTTTATTTGCCAAGTATACAACCTATTAAGGTCTCTAGACAAGTTTCACTAAGTTTGGATAAAATTTGTTCAAGCTATCGCCTGTTTCGTGTCCGCAGACTTAGTTTTCAAGAATCTGGCTTAAGTCTCACTTTTGTGATCCAAATTTCACCAAAATTGATTTGTGTGGTCTACTTGATATGCTTGACCTTGTGGTATACTCAAATGTGCAAGATTATCAATTTTTGTAGCAGATGTAAATAATCGTGATTATTTACTCCAGCTACTTTTTTGCAAGTTTTTCTCCTAATCTTAACACATATCTGTTCACTATCTCAACATTAAGCTCCCTAGCCAAGTTTCATCAAGTTTTGATAATTTTTGTTCAAATGGTCATCAGTTTTGTATCTGCAGAAGACTGACTTTGCAAATTTGGCCACAATTTTCAATCCAATGGTCCAAATCTTAATAAATTTGATTTGTGGGCTTATTATCACATGGTAAAGCTGGTGGTATGTAGATTTGGTAAAAAAAGTTGAAAAATGAGCAGAAGTAAATAATTATGATTATTTACTTGTTACAAATTTTTGCATCTTTTTGATCAATTGAGCATGTACACTTGTTTATCACATCAATATAAGCCTATGAATCAAGTTTCTTTTGAGTTTGAACAAAATTTTCTCCCAATTTACACTCAAGTTTCCGAAAGTCAGTACAGACTTTAGTTTTTTTACCCAGTTTTTGGTCAAAGTGATCCAAATTCTATGGTCCTTTACACAAGTTGTTTGTACACATGCATAGAGCCTTTGGTATCAACCTTGGTTTGTTTTGAGCTGAAAGTAAATAATCATGATTATTTACTTTAGGCCTAAAATGAACACTTTTTTGAACTTTTTCACTGGACAGTCTTTTCATGAGCTATTTTAAGCCTCCGAGTCAAGTCAAAACTTAATTTAGCCTAAAATATCAAGAAAAAGTAAATAATCTGAGTTTTTGCAAACTCTTAAAATGTTTACCTCAATGTGTCTTTGAGCTTACCCACTGGTTCATACAAGTTCTAAGCATATTCTCCAATCGGATTGAGTGGTTGATAGTCTTTTCGTGCTATTTTTAGCCATAGACCTGGAATTCTGCAACTTCACATAACAACTCACAATTGATTCTTTTGGAGAGAGCAATGTTCTGAAATCCACCTCGGATTCTACTTACCCTACTCCTAGGTTCTACTGCAATGGGATTGTGGAAAGTGTCCACAAACACTCATTTTCATATTTTTAATGGTTTTTTGAGCCTTAATCTTAAGACTTGTCTCGTTCGTCAATCATTCTCAAAACCCTAATCTAATCCTATAATCCTACAATCCTAAAGGCACTTAGCAAGTACGATTACTTCCAAGCTACCTCTACACAGCAAAAGACGGCAATCTTAAGCTATACAGTTTTAAAAAGAAAGTTTCTATCCTAGGAGATCCTAGAGTAAGTTAAAGGATAACTTCACAAGACGCTCATGTTTTTTCCTAGTTTAAGTCTCTTCGATCCCTGACAACGGCGCCAAATGTGGGACGGGTGTCTAACCTCACTCCTATCTTATTGCAGACATAGCAAGAACCATAAATAAATTGTCAATCCATGGGAGGAAGCCGACTCGACTAGTGCATAGAGGCTACAAGAGGTTGTCAATCTCTTGGAAAACAAGAAAAAACTCGTATCTAACTCAAGCTACACTCAAATGAATAAAATCACCAAAAGCTAATCGCTCATCGGCAAACAAATCACATCCGTTACAACATCAAATGACATCCAAACGTAACAAAACTATTAGGACATGTATATAAGACCTAAGCACACATGCTTGTCTCAAACCTCCCTTTAGGTTATAAAAATCGTGATTATTAATAGTAGTGAGTTTTTGACCTAGTCATTTTTGACCCATAATGCATCTAAATGCTTAGCAATGATGTCCCAATACCCCGCCTACACTTAGTTTTTGATTTTTAAGTGTAAATTACTACTTATGATGAGATTAGGTCGTGGATAGGCGATGCCAAAAGCTACAAAACATCATGAAATGCTTACATCAATGCGTAGAGATCTTACCTGCAATTGCAACACAACAGACGCGATTGCAATGTGACAACCTGAGAGGGAGTAGGAAGCGCGAGAAGGAAAGAAGTAAGCACCGTTAGCTCACACTGTGTTTCTATTATCCAAAAACTTATGAAAAGCTTACAAAAATTGGCTTTTATACCTTAGCCAAGGTTTTTGGTGGTCAAAACTAATAATCTGGGAGCTCTAACTAGAGACAGGTTGATACAATCTGGAAACTTGTAGCCCCAGCTCATCAATTACAAAATTTATCAGGAAAATAGGAGTTACAATATTCCCGATTCATCAAAATAATAACTGTTTTTAAAAGTGTGTACAAGGTACCAGTGAAGTTTAGTTACATCTCTGGAAGGTTGCCATGCCAAGCCTAGGTAAAGGTAACAAAAATGTACGACTGTGTAGTAGAATTTGCATAAGAATTTTTTTGTTATGGTAAACATCTGTGAGCATTCATTCTAGACCTATGCCACATGATGGTTCACCTACTATTGTTTCCTTCTTCTACGCGTGCTTTTGGTGTCAATATTGAGAGAGAGAGAGAGAGAGAGAGAGAGAGAGAGAGAGAGAGGGAGAGAGAGAATACTTTGTTCTTGTCTTATGGCATGTATTGGCGTATTTTTTACCCGTCGAGTGTCCTTCATGCGCCGTAGAGCATAATAGGGGTAGCAAAATAGGGAGAGTGAGGGGAAGGCACTCAAATAAAATGAGATGCTCTGTGAACCTTGCTAAAATGCCAACATGACCTATGAGACCAATTGGTCACGGGGGGGGGGGGGGGGGGGGGGAGAGAGAGAGAGAGAGAGAGAGAGAGAGAGAGAGAGAGAGAGAGAGAGAGAGAGAGAGAGAGAGAGAGAGAGAGAGAGAGAGAGAGAGAGAGAGAAACAAGAGACCAACACCTTGCAATTTTTGAGAAAATTGTTACAATGTTTAATAAAAAGTCAAATGCTGGTGTTCTATGGTATGTTGCCGAACCTTCTTAGTCCCAATACTTACCAATTAGTCTATGTATTATGTTTCTGTTAGGATTAATATTTCACAGAATGAAGAGGTAGAGGATCGATCCAAAAATTATCTTTGGTCAACAGGAAGCAGAAGGGAGACCACCTTAGTTACTGAGAGGCTCCTTAAAGAGAGATGTGGACTTTGCGGACCCCAATATATATTTCTTGGAGAGGATGTTATGGGGACTGAGGAACCCCCCAATGACTCAAAAGAATTAGAACATGAAGAAGTGCCTGTAATCCTGTAGCTTCAAGTGACTAGCACCAAAAAGAGAGACATTGATCTTTCTTCTGCTTGTGAGCTAGCTACAAAATGTAAGGAGGAAGGGGTAGATGGTGTTGAAGATTTTGCAATTGTGGATGAAAGACTATTTGATTTTGTAGTATCTGAAAGAGCAGTTGAAATGTTTGACAAGGTCTCTTCTATCTTTAATGCCCCATTCATTCTTGAGACGACCTTATAGCTCAGCACAGTGATTTCCTCAAGTCTGAAAGAGACAAAGAGGCAGGGTGGTTCTTGTTGACATGGTGGTAGTGCACTTAAAGATTATGATTTCACAAGACGGTCATACAAGAAGTACCATCAATTGCGTATCATTTATAGACCCTCATGGTGTCCTATGCACGAACGAGATTGCAAGCTAATCAAAGAATCCTTTGGGTTACTTCTATTCGTAAATTCTCTATTTGCTAGTCTCTCGAAGGATCCTTCAGAGGTAATGGAGGAAGAGGATCTACCACCTGATGAACAATAGGAGGAGGAGGACATGGAGTTCAATGAGGTGCTCAAAATTGAGGAGGATATTAATCTTGAGGTGGAGGTGAAAGAGGTGGAATGAAGAAAAAATCTCTCAGTTAAAATATCTAAAATCAAACTACCTTTAGATGTGTCTGGCTTCAATGAGAAGCAAGCCACATTGATGCTACCTGGACTGCCAGAGTTCAAATTTGGTGAGAGATCATACATTTTCCTCCATGACATGCAAAGTATATTTTTTTAAAGGGAGGACTTTGCACTTTCCACGACCTCCAAATTTCAAGAGGAGAGAAGTGGATTTGTATTTGATGACAGTGATGGAAACCTCTAGTAACCCGCTAGAGTGCCTCAAACTTTGCTTTGACAAGGCAAAAAAGTATAGAGAGACACTCCCAGATGAGGCTACCTTCCAAGCTATTAGAAACAACCTCAGGCCATCAACCAATAATCAAGAAGTAGAGGACTGGTTTACGCATCCCGCACAAGGGTCGACGAGGTCATTGGACCTATGGAAGGATGACTTATATATGCAAGATGAGAGCTTCTTGGTAAACCCAACCCAACTCTCAGTGTCACTGTCTTCATCTAACTCATCCTTCTGTGTACAGTTGTAGATTACTAAAAAGAACGACTTCCTTTGTCATTAGACAAGAGAGTATCGTGGAAGGGATACAACACTAGGACAATACCTTGCCAAACTCTATGAGGCACCCATACTAGTCTTTCACAAAAGGGTCGACAAGGTCAATGGACCTATGGAAGGATGACTTATATATGCAAGATGAGAGCTTCGTGGTAAGCCCCCCCCCCCCCCCCCCCCCCCCCCACAAAAATCTCACCTGTACTAGTCTTTCACAATGGAATGTCCCAAAAGGGAAGTACTGCAACACTCCCCCTCAAGACGCTCTCATACTTCCTAGGTGGACCAATTCTACCACAAAATGCAGACAAAGTTATCCTCATCACAAAGTTTTTGCAACAGAATGTTTTGGATATTGTTCAGGGTACAGTAGTGGTCATGCAGCTTATTATTACACATACACAGCAATGGCACTCACTTTAGGGAAAAAAAACCCAAATGAACTCTTGGATTATGGTAAACATTTAATGCTCCAATACAAGGGTAATGTGACAAAAGGTATCCAGTTTCTATCATCAAGTTGAAAGAGTTGTGACTTGTATAGGATCTTTTAAATCATTAGGCATCTCTTGTACATGTGTGACCTAAAGTCAAATTCTCTTGATCCACCTATGGTTAACATATTGCATTGTCTCTCTCCACTTTCTCTGGCCTTCACAAGCATTGGAGTTGTTGAATGCTCCTACTTGTTTCCTTTTCTTTTGTTGCAAATACCTAATTGATCGTGTTGTTGCCGAATAGTCCAATACATGTTTTTGCTACATCCGGTGAAGGATTTTGCAATAAAACCACTGAAACAACTCTTTTGATGCTGTGTGTGGCTGAAATATGCACTCCTGACCATGTAATGAAACTTTTCCAAGCCCTGGGTGTTCCATATGCCTGGTTTTCATAGTTTTCAATGAAGTATGGTAAGTGATTGAAAATGATGTGTTGCAAATAAAACAAGTTGTCAAGCAATTTAAGTATCCTTTTATTCATTTTTATTTAAAGGAGTGCTTTAAAATACCACGTAATGAGTAATTTGAGTTTCAGTCCATGGTGTCTTAAATGCTTTTTTTAGTAGCTAGAGGTAGTAGCTGAAGGTTCTCCTTATTTAGTGACTACTCATCTTTGCCACACATCTAAAATAGCACATCGATGGAACACCACACTTCACCCTAGGCATTGCAAGTTGTGGGTTCCTGGTCCTTCACTGCCATATGCAGATTTTCCATTGGTAAAACTCAATTTTGTTGACATAGGTAGACTGATATATCCTTCCATGTTTGGTTGACCTCTTCTCGTCCTGCTGGATTTTGACATTGCCCCCATGGCGACCCATCTCTAACAAAACCAGTTCAAGTGTCTCTACCACGACCTTCTTTTCAGTTGAGTTCTTGATTTTCCAAACAAACCTAATGTACAGATAGACCAACTTCTCCACAATTCTACAAAGAGCATGCATTGTTTAAATGTGGACATTGACAACTTGAATATCTAGAAATAGGTGGAAATTAGGATCCTCATTGTGACAAGTAGGAGCCTTTCTCCACCATTTTGGGTCCATCATCTTTGCAGGCTCCATGAAATACAAGCATGGAGATTTTACCATGGCATCAATTCCACAATTCTACATACTCTTCAGTGTTTTAAGGTCACCTGCAAGATGCCAATGGACTTGAAATTCTTCCCTCCTATCTAGAACCAACACCTTTCCTTGATTCATTTGATTATCAATGATATCAAGGATAGGGGTTTGATGGAACACCCAATATAAAATGTCGTGGTCTTCTTTCTTTACCTTCAAGATTAAATCCTTGTGAGACGTGAAACTAAATCTAAAATTTAATCAAAATATGGCTCACCAGAGCTGAAGAGAAGATGGAAATGGATTACCTAAAAAGAACCAAGCCACCATATGTTTTTTCTAATTGAACACTGAAGTATGAAGGATCATCAATGGGGCATTTTGAAAGATACCTATTCATCAAGTTATTGTGACTCATTCTAGCTTCTTGTCTTTAAGAATCTTACACTCATCTATCTTCAAAATAAAATACAGACTGCCACAATGTCTCTTCAAATGTTACATTATAGAACTCGATTGTTCTAGTTTGCAACAAAGTTAGTCCATGAAGATATTATTGTACTCATTGTAGGTTATAGTTGTTCCTTGAGATCTATAAATACCATCAATATGAAATGGACATCCAATGAAGTATGTCTGTGCATGGTTGAGTTGAAGTCTCTCTTTCTAGACACTTGTTGATGTTGGTAGAAGTTTAGACTTTATTCCATTATTCACCAAGATGGAGAAGATAAACTGCTGAATAGCTGAGTACCCTCTCTTACTTATGCCAAGGGAGTCAAGTGTGCCCTGTATTTCACTGGCAAGCACTGCACTGTTTGTAATAAAATGGTCAACAACATCTTGCTGCAAAACCTTATACTTTTTGTCATGGATTATATCCTTTGCAAGACCACTTTATCAAAGGCTTCAACTGCTTTCTTACATTGGCCTTTGGATCTATGTTTTCTTTGTCTGGATATATAGCATGTTTACAACGAAATAAACTAGGTGAAATAAACTAGAAGGTTCACAATCCTGACCTCAATGCTTGGATTCTTTTCTTGAGACCATCAGAGCCAACCTTCAAGGTTTCAAGATTCTGTACTTTCTTCTTTCACACACGAGCATCTGAGCTTGTATCTTTTGTTTGTAAGTTCCACACTTTTTCTTGAAAGGCCTGTATTTCTTGTGTGCATTGGGTTTTTAGTCCTCACAATGCAAATTAGAAAGTCATAGAATCTCATTTGCTTGACTTCGAACTATGGCTACGATGGAGAATTGAAGCATTTTTGTAGGGTTTTTATCAGGGCAAAAGAGCACGGCAACTGTGTAATTGGCAGTGAGGCTACACCAAATCATCACACACACAAGAGCTTTGAGTTTATTTTGGTTATTTTTCAAAGATAAGCTGTCATGGCTGGAGCTTTGTTCTTTTTGAGTGTGTTTTTAGCCTCAGATCTTCTACGACTTGCTTGATTTTGCTATCGAACACGCATAGTCAGAGGCCCTGCGCTTTCCTAGCCGCACTCAGCACTTCTTGACACCGTGTAAAATGGTTTCGAGGTATATCTTCCATAGACTTGTACACGTGAGTTATGACATGCTTTACCTACATTCAACATCCACTTCTTGAACAATCTGCTCTTTAAGTGCATCTTCTTCAGCTTTAGAGAGTTGGACCATTGACACTTGTTCCTTGTCTGTGTTTGGTACTTGGAATTGAAAAATTTCTGTCTACCCTTCAGTTGGTTGTGTTTCTATCTTATCAAAGGAGATTAATGGTATCTCTAGAGTCGGCTCTTCAGATGTACCTGCCTCCTCTTGAGTTTTCACATTCCCTTCTCTTTAAGAAACCGCTCTTCGCTTTGCATGCGCATTAGGACAAGGTCCCTTCTGTTCTTGTTTCAATTTCAAAATCAAGTTCCAAATCTTTGTTTTTTCTTTCTAAAGTTTTTAAAACTTTATCAGTCCCCTTGAGTGAAGCCATTGCTGAGTTTTTCCTTATTTGCCTTAGAAATGCCACTTGGTCATTGATTCTCTGCTCTCAGTATTCCAAAGAATCATTTGCTACATGCAATTGTACCTGGAGATTTTGTATTGACTGAGTAGTGCTCATAAGTTCATTTTCCATTTCAATCAGCTGCTGCTCCTTGCTTTTACAGGCATCTGATAACTGCGTGAGGAGTTCCCCTAACTCTTCCATCTCCTTTTCTTGCTTTTCCTTGACATTTTGGTATTGTTCTGCTTCATTCTTGAGCTCTTTGATTTGGCCTTGAAGATTTTCAATGATATTAATTCTGTCTTCAAGCTCACCTTGCAGCACATCAATCACTGTTCAAGTTCTTGAGCTTTAACATTATGGCTAAGAGCTGCTATTTGCATTTTCTCAATCATCAGCTGCATCTGTTTTGCATATTCATTGACTTGAGTGATAACTTCATCCGTTGTTTCCCACTCTTCGGATTCTGCTTGAGGCTCTTTGGAAGGTCTAGCCTCATCTTTGGTTGTTTCTGGTGGCTGTTCTTGATTGGCTTCTTTCTCTTTCTTTAAACCATCTCCTTTTATTTCCCTGATTTCATCTAATTGGTTGGTTGATGTGAAGAGCTTGGACTAGGAAGAGGTTGATCCCCTTGTTTGATATTGGGTCAGAATCGTCTTGGAGACATTCCTCCCGTTCCTGCTGTGTTTCAGTTTGTTTTTCAACTTCTGTTTGTTTTGGTTGTTGAGAAGTTGACTCTTCTCTGGCTTTTCTTTGAGCTTCAGTAATGCCTCTTGTATCTTGAAGGATTCAACTTCCACATAGATCCTTTCTAGCACGTCCTTAGGATCTTCGTGGATCTTCTTCTCAAGGTTTTTGGTTCTAGGACCCTTGGATTCCATAGATCTGAAGTCTTTCCTTCAACTTGTTGACTTTGTTCATAAGCTTCCTTTTTTCTTTCAAACCTTGCCTTTTTTGTGTGGAGGTTCTTCTTGATGCACGGCCACTACCTTTCTTTTCATCTCTTCCCTACTTTCCCTTTTTTATTTATTATCAGAACTTTCTTCATTGCTATTGGCTTTAGGTGAGCTTTCAACTGGCCCTTCATCTGACTTATAATTCCCTTTTTTCTTTGGTCTTGTGGCTCATGGAGAGGGTTGAGATTTCTCTGTGATTATCCATGTGTTCTGATCTGGGGCTGGCAGAAAATTATCAGCCATCCCAATGGCATGGTATGCAATTCGGGTCAAGACTTTTGGAGCTCCTAAATATGTGACTTTTCCTTCCTTCTTTGTGCTCTTGAGTGTTGTAAGCACATACATTACATTATCTTTTGATTTTCTACTTGATGAATTCAATACTTGCATGAAGATGGTTGCAACAACATGCTTTGGGTTAGTGTACCTTGGTGGTTTCTTGGTGAGGAAGTGAAAGTGTTGGTGGTATAGGTGGGCGGGATCCTCTACTTGCTTTAACATAAGATCGGAGAAGGTGGCTGCAACTGTACTCTTTGCTCTGAGATTAAGATAATTGCGAAGGTGACTGAGATGCTAGTCATTGTTCACTGTAATGTGGTGCACTGTATCATCATGGAGACGTATTTGTAGGTCAATTGATTCTCTAGGAGCAACCTCAGAGTCTAGTGAATCCCATTATCCCATCGTCAGCTTCCATCTTCTATAGGAAAAGACAATCGACAAGATTTGCTTCGCAATATGGTATCTAAACACCACATTGTCAGCAACTACAAAGCACTTGATTCTTTCTCCCTGGTGGTTGACCACCTTAGTTTCCCATCCAGCTGCAAGAAACTTGTTGATCACACTTTCCCCTTTGCAAGTCCACATTGTTGGTGTCCTGTCACTCTGAAGTCAAAATATAAACACAAACACATGAAGATTCATAAACCATGTTACTGTGGATTTATGGGAACCATAGGTGCACTTTATTGCTACTTGCACATCAACCTCGATTCTCCTTTTGGTTGCTGCAATCAAGGCACTGTCTGGCTTATTCCATTCCAAACTCTCCAAGGTTGGCGAGTGAACCAAAGACAGATTACCATATCCATTTTGCCTAGGTGTAACATAAGTATGATTATAAAAAAATGTCACGTGAGGCAAGCTCAGAGGACTGACAACCAGCATAGGCCAACTTGCCAAGCTCAGCGTGGATGGCCTCAAAAGTTCCTGTGAAGGACTCTATTGGCTCCCACTTTACAAAATCGGATGGAAAAACATTTTTAAACATGAACAAACAACAATGGAAATCTTACAGTCATCAAAAGAAACACACAAAGAAAAAATACTAAATAGATAACCGAAAAACTCGAAAGAGGAGTAAAAATTACAATCTGCAGGAAACCTCGATGGAGCCACTACTATATCTAGCTTCAATTATAAAGCAACATACACATGTTGCACCTTCGCAAGCCTCTTGCCACCTTGTGTTTGCTTGAACTCCATAATTCTTACCTTCCAATGGAGACATGTGTCTCCTTGAGACCTTGTGTGCACCTCTTGAGCTGGGCTGCATTGTCACCCACATCATTCATTTTAACTCCATCTCACCCAATATCCATTATCGTCTTGTACATTGCTGCATGAAATGGAGTCAATGGCACTCCTAGGTCGTCAAGTACCTGATGATGCCATGGGGAATAGTGGCACAACCTGCACACAAACACTTATGATTAGACAGTGCACATCCATGTTCTCAGTTGTATAAAGAGTAAGATTCTTGATGGTACACAAAGGTGAAGGATACCACTTACTGCTATATTGCTCCACCTGCTTGTTGGCTTAATGTGGAAGATAATGTTGCAAAGCTTGAGAGGCAAGTAGATCCTCTCTAGAGAGCAGAAGGATATGCTGTAGACTTCAGCTTTAGCTAGAGGTGTTTAGTATAGCCCATGGAGAAATGGAAAACTTCAGCTTGAGGGGAATGCAGCCCTTAAGAATGCAATAAGCTTGAGGAGGGAAAGGAGGTTCAAACTTCTGTTGCAGAGCTTTTAGGAGGGAAATTGAAAGGAAGGAAAGAGAAACAAGGTGAAGTGAAGAGAAGTGAGAGATGTTACAGTAGAGAGACAGAGGGAGGGAATGATCAACACGTTTTTGAGGGACCCCCTTTTAGGAGAGAGGAGGGAGAAACTAGCAGCCACTAGAGAGAGAAAGGATTGGTTTTTACTCAACTATCTTGAGAAAAGTTTACTTTTTTGAAATTAAAAGATATTTTCTCTTTATATTTTATAAGAGAGGTTAAGTATGACCACTTACTTTTAGGCCCTGCCATAACCACCATTTTAGTCCACATGGCATCCACCCATTTGCCCCTTCCATAATCTCCTTTTTAATCCCATGGCAAATAAAGAGGCCCCCTTAGACCCCATCCCCTTCCTAATGATTGGATTGTTATCCGTTTTTCCACTTGACTTGAATTCAACTCTTGTCAAACTCCCAATTCTTTGCCTGCAACTTGGTTCCCGTGTCAGTTTTAACCAAGTTAGTTGTTTTCTCTCAAAGACTGTACAATTTTTGCTAATTATTGTGATTGGTCTGTGTATATCATTTCAATCTGAGCTAAGTGAGTCAGCAAATGAGACTTCTAGATTCTACCCTTGTAAAGAGAAAAATGACTAATCTGCAACCTGGAAACTAAGTTAACATGTATTAATTTGGATCCGATGGAGCCCAAACTTGATGAGTGACTTTGTATTATGTTTCTCTAACACTATACAAGCTCAAAAGTCCAAAATCTTGTCTCTAGGTCTTAAAAGTAAGTAATAAGATTATTTATTTTTCTTAGTTTTCTCACTTTTTAGACTTGTTTTGCCATATAGGCACCTTGTTGTAGTCTCTGGACAAGTTTCACTAAGTTTGAACAAGATTTGTCCAAGTTATCTATTAATTTTTTAGTGTCCGCAGACTCAAATTTCAAGAATCTGGCTTAAGTCTCACTTTTGTGATCCAAATTCCACCAAACTTGATATGAGTAGTCTACTCGATATGCTTGACCCTGTGGTATACTCGATTGTGCAAAAACTCTCAAATCTAGAATAGGTATAAATAAATCACTATTATTTACTTCTAGATTTTTAAAGAATTTTTTGCAAGATAATGATACAAACATGTAAAGAAACTCAACTTAAGCTCCCTAGCAAAGTTTCACAAAGTTTGGATAAATGCTACTCAATTTGTCAATAGTTTTGTGTCTGTAGACTCTCTATACAAAACTGGCCACAATTTTCACTTTACAAATGCAAATTTTACCAAATTTGATATGAGTGTTCAATACAACATGATGGAACCTGTGGTATGCTTGGTTGACCAAAAAAACTTGAAAATTGGACAAAAGTAAATAATCGCGATTATTTACATCTGTCAAATTTTAGCATATTTTGATCATCTGAGTATACACCCATGTTAAATACTTTAAACTAAGCCTCTGAGTCAAGTTTCACACAAATTGAAGCAAATTATCCAAGTCAGATACAATTTCTTGACAAATAGAATAGACTTTTGTTTTTTCCAAGTTTTTGATCTATTTTGTGATCCAAACTCTATGAGCCTTCACAAATGATGTTTGTAATTACTGATAGAGTCTCTAGTACCAACCTTGATCAATTTGAGCCAAATGTAAATAATCACAATTATTTACTTTTAGCCTAAAATGAACAACTTTTGCGAATTTTTCAATACTCAATCCTTTTGTGACATGTTTTAAGCCTCTAAGTCAAGTCAAAACTTAATTTGGCCTAATTCTCAAGAAAATGTAAATATTCTAAGTTTTTGTAAACTCTTGAAAATCTATCTCAAATGCATCCTTATGCTTACCCATTGGTTCATACAACTTTTATGAGCATAATCTCAAGCCGACTTCAGTGGTTGACAGTCTTTTGACACTGTTTCAAGCTGTAGGCCTAAAATTATAAAGACTCGCTGATGATACTTTTGGAGTGAGCAATGATTTGAGATCACCTTGGATTCTAGCTACCCTACTCCTAGGTTCTGCTGGAATTGGGTTTGGAAAGTGTCCACAAAACTTGTTTTTTATGGTTTCTTGAGCATTGATCTTAAGACTTGTCTTGTCCATCAATCATTCTCAAAATCCCAACCTAATCCTACAATCCTACAAGGTACTTAGCAAGTACAATTTACTCCCAAGCTACCTCTACACAACAAAAGACGACACTCTTAAGCTATGCGGTTTAAAAGAGAAAGTTTAACTCTAGGTGATCCTAGAGGAAGTTAAAGGACAACTACACTAGACACTCTTCAATTTCCCTAGTTTAGGTATTCTCATCCCCGATGGCAGTGCCAAACGTGGATGGGTTTCCTAACCTCACTCTTATCTTATTGCAGACATAGCGAGAACCACAAACATAATTTTAAATCCATGGGACGAAGCTGACTCGACTAGTACATGGAGGCTACAAGAGGTTGTCAATTTCTTGGAAAACAACAGACAACTCGCATCTAACACAAGCTACACTCAAATGACCTAAGTCATCAAAAGCTAGTCGCTAATTCGGCAAGCAAACCATGATCATTAATACATCATCAAACAACATCCGAATGCTATGAAACTTCTAGGACTAAGCACACATGCTTATGGTCTCAAATCTCACTTTCAATGATGGGTAAAAAATGCGATTATTAATAGTAGTGAGATTTTGACCTAATCATTTTTTACCCCGAATGCATCTAAATGCTTAGAATGATGCTCCCATACCCCGCCTATACTTACTTTGTGATTTCCTAGCTTAAATTCCTACTTATGATGAAATTAGGCTGCGGGTCAGTGATGTCAAATGCTACAATTTATCATGATATTTTTATGTCAATGCGTAGAGCTCTTACTTGTGGTTGCAACACAACAGACGAAACTGCAACAACCGACAAGGGAGATAGAAGCAGGAGAAGGAGAGAGGAGAGCATCGTAAGCTCACGCTGTGTATTTCTTATCCAAAAACTTAATAAAAACTTAATAAATTTTTCTTTTATACCTTAGCCAAGGTTTCTTAGGGCAAAAACTAATCATCTGGGAGCTCTAACCAAGGATTAACTAATACAATCTAGAAGCTTATAGCTATGGCTCATAGATTACAATATCCACTCGTCAAATAAGAGCTACAATGTTCCCGATTTATCAAAAGAATAAGCATTTCTACAATGAAGCTCCCAAAAATGCTACATGCGTTAGATCGCTGCTAACAAATATTGAAAGGGGTGCCAGTTTTTGGGGCCTATAGGGTGTCGTTGTCTACTTGGTAGCACTCTAGCTACCAGGCCGTGGTTTGTTTGAGGTGTTGATTCCAGTCACAGTTTTATTCATGAAGTTTTCCTCTATGTCGTAAAGTCAAGTAAAGTTTTTTAGTAAAGAATCCGATTCGGGTGAAAGCTAAAGACTACCACCCTACAGGCCGATTTCATGGTTCCATCATCGGGACCGAATCACTTCTTCCTTAAAGAGTGAGCCTTGGTTAGTTTGCGGCAAAGACAGAGCACATGAATTTGGAATTACACTATGGCTGACTAGACAAACGACACCAAGGAAGAGGGTTCCTCTTCACATGATAGAAAAGTTGTTCCTCCTCTAGTGTTCGAGCGTGATGAGAGTTCACGGCCACCGTTGTCTATACATTTTGTTTATTTGAATGCTCCACAAGGTCAAAGGTATATGACTGGGCAACTAGACAAGGATGCGTTCAGGACATAGTTGGTTGTCGATGTGAATGTCTTCTCTCGATTGGTGCAAAATCCTAGGTTTATGGAATTTATGAAAGCGCCACTAGTATCACAACAGACAAGGAAACTATTTCATTCTCGGGGATTTTTAGCATTGTAGAATGTTTGGTGGATACAACGGAATGTCACTTAAAAGACGGATACACACCAAACTTTGTTGTATTCAATCATTTTTCTAAAAAGAAGCTGTGTAATTTTGTTGTTGATAATTTTCAAATTGTAATATAGTATATCATTCCCTCTTAGTCTTTTTGAGCCTACAAACCATGTAAGTGGCTGAATGGCAGTGGGAAAAGGTCCCAAGTGTTTAAGGCAAAACCTTTAGTTTTGTAACACACATGATCATTATCTTGGGAATTATTGGACGTCGACTGAGAGCTTCATCGCTACTACAAATTGTAATCAATCTTTCTCCTTGTCTGGTAATTAGAGTTGGATTCCAAATAGCACATTGTGTTCCTTGTCTCTTGCTCTTTAATCTAAGTGTAATCATTCTCAATTCTGTTGTAGTTTGCGACAACTTGTCTATGAGCTAAATGCATTGATTTGAGGTCTTAAATGGTTATTTTTTTTTATGTTTTGACCTTGGAAGAGTGTTACTAAGCTTGAAGGGAACACCCCCCCCACCCCCCCCACCCCCCCCCCCCCCCCCCCACCCCCCTTCCCTTATCGGTTCATGGGTTGTACATGTGGCATTGGTCACCTTTGCAATGGTCTTGGAAATCTCATAATCTGGTTCTAAAGGTGGGGTATTGGATTGAATGGCCAAAGATGTGAAAAGATCACGCATGGCCGCACTTTCCAGCCTACAAGCCTCAACTTCGACTGCCAATTGATGTTCCTCTTGCTCCACCGCTTTCACACGCTCAAATAAATGTACGTCCTCCACTTCCATACGCTCTTGTCATCGAGCTTTGTCTTGTTGCAGCATCATCTCCATCATCATGCCCATCATAACATCCATGGGATTTGGTGGCAAAGAGGGAGGGGTAGGGGGAGGGCTCATGGGAGGATCTAAAGGTGGCACTTGCTCATCTTCTTTATTGGTGGAGGTCTCCATACCACTATGAGTCTTGACTATGCAAAATGTTTTTCTCTTGGTTCAAGAAAGGTCGACGTAGACTAATCACTTGGTTACCGACGGTGGGGCCGGTATAAGTGTTGATAAAGATGGAGGGAGACACTACTCAATTCAAAATTCAAATTTTAAATTCCGTCATGCATATCGATGCCTATAATGATGCTCATACCAACATCTATACCGACGCTTATATCGATGCCTATACCAACGCTTTTTTTATCGATGCATGTACCGATGTGTATACCGACGTCTATATCAGCGCCTTTATATACGTATGTATCGATGACCTGCTGCTTTACAATACCCAAGAGCTCATTTTTTGTGTTTTCTCTCTTCTCCACACTGCAACCGCCTCCATAGCTCCTCCCCATCTCCTCCTGCCTCCTTGCGGACCTTCATGAAGTTGCCTCTTTCGACTTCTCATCTATGATTCCACACATATGTACGCAAGAAAGTTACATTTTTTTGTTGTATTTGTGTGAGTAAATTTGTGTTTGGGTGTATGGATAATAGAATGCTTATGCTTTGTTTTTGCAGGTATTTGCTTGACCCTTCGTACTTCTCGCACACTCACATTCTTTAAATGTAAGTGCTCCTTCTTTTTATTTCATGCACACACACATACACATAAATATTTGTGTTTCTATGTGTGGGTAAAAATATTTATGCTTTGTTTTTGCAAGTATTTGCTTGACTCTGCGTACTTCTTGCACACTCACATTCTTTAAATGTGAGTGATTCTTCTTTTTGTTTCATGCACACACACATAAGCACACACATACGCATAAATATACACACATAACTACACACACATGTTAGAAGCTGGAAACACCCTACGGAAAATGACTGCTCGACAGATTATTATTTCTGTAATTATTCATTTATTGAGAAAACCCGACATTTCACCTTTGTAAATATTGGGGCTTACAGAAGTTTCCAGATTGTATCCCAGTTTTGACACTTAGATTGAGTAGATGGTTGAAATGGAACATTAGGGTTTGAGAATTGTAAGGTATTTATACCACTTTTTCACCTTAATGGAAAACCTTTTGTCATTTTAAAAAGTTTGAAGTCTATGAGTGATCGTACTGTGTACGAGAGATAGTGAGAGCTTCATCTTGACGCTACACACGCACCGGTGGTCGGAATCGAGTGCGGAGAAGTGCAACGTGTTGCCCCCAACGAGAGCTACGCGCCAATACCTACATTGTGCGCGTACGGTCCGGTTTTGCGAGCTCCATCTACCAGCTCCATCTGGTGATTCGGTGAGCATACGTTGTCCGATTTTGCATTGCAGCATATCCACGCGTCGCATTGAGTAGAGCTACACATTAGGCACTTTAGATTTTGGAAACGAAAACCTGCAAATTTCTGTCAGACATCCTACGTGATTTTGCACCAGGTGTTTTGGGTTGGGGTTTTGGTTCATAGATCTTAGGGAGAGTGACCTATTGGTGTTAGTAGGGTCTCATTCAAGTTCTGTGGCGTTTCGAGATTGTTTGATGGGTATTCTGCTCTAGAAAGCATTGAAGGAAGTTTCCTCTTATGCACTCCTGAAGGCTGTAGCTTAGACATTGGGTAGAGACCTCTGTAGGAATTAGTTAGGAGTCGGCCAAGTGTAGGTTAACGCCCTATGCTTGCTTCCATGTGCCTACGGATCGAGCTTTGTCCTTAGCTAACTAATCTTGTTAGGTGAGTTCTCGCTGTGCCCGGGGGATTCACCATGGAAAACTTATCGCACCACGTAAGTGTAGGGGAGGGGGGTTTTTTTAACAAGTTACATAAGCGTATAAGTTAGGGGTAGGCCCCCAATAATTTATCTCTTAAGCTTAAAAATAAGGGAGGGGGTATCATATTTAGGGGGGGGGGGGGGGGGGGGAGGGATTGAGAAAAGGGAAAAATGAAAGGAAGTTTTTGTGTTTCAAAATCATGCATCCCAAAAGAGTCTTCCCTCAAATATGTGAGTCAATAGCTACCAAGATACATGCAAGAACCAACATTGCTTTCTATCAATTGCATTTTTTGCTATTATAGATCATTTGATGAGGGATGAAAACTATAAAGAGTTTGTATAGATGCAAATTTACACGGAGAACCTAACACAACTTTATAACCATTGTTTTGAGTAGTTTAACACATTGAGGGTATATCTAGTGGTTCCTTAGTACATTGGTAGTCACTATGCTACACGCTCTTTGATTAGTTTTACTTAGTTAGATCATGTGACACCTAAATTTTATATGTAAGATAGGGGTATGATAGTTTTTTGCATTGCATTTCGTATAAGCGTAGAAAAGGGGGTCATATTCCCTAATATGAGTCGTATATAGGGGTTTTATCAAAGTTTTTCGCTCGTAGGTGGCGTCCCATTTTGTATATAGAGTGAATCCCCCGGGTCGCTGTGCTGACATCTGTCGCGGCGTAACCGTACAACATTGACACCGCTGTCGGGGATGAAAACCTTAGGTAGGTGACCGAGACTAGTCCTTGAGGATAGGGATTCTTTGGCTTGCCAAGAGTCTCGTTTTACATTTAGATAGGATCAAAGGGTGGAGGACTCTCTAGGTCTTAGAGGGAGTTTAGGGAGCGTGTGTCTGGCTTAGATCCTTCGACTTAGGTAGATTTAGGTAGACTAAGATAGTTTTAGGTATTAGTTGAGTTGATGAGTAGGAGTTGGAGTGGTACATTAGAGAAAATTTGGACTCACAAAAGGGCCTTATAAGGAGTTTGACTTCCTCTCTCATGTTCAAAACGGGCGTGTGGTAATTTTTTTGCAAATCAACTCTAAACTTGGTGGAGATTTGACAGTTAGAATCTACTCTTCAAGCTCTTTCTATTGATATATAGCATGCCACGAGATTCCTCATATTTTGAAAGATCCTATTTTTCTGATTCTCTAGATTCTATACGGAGTTGTCACATCACAAGAGAATAAAAAATAGATTTTTTCAGAATATGAGGAATCTCATGGCATGCTACATATCAATAGAAAGAGCTTGAAGAGTAGATTCTAACTGTCAAATCTCTGCCAAGTTAAGAGTTGATTTGCAAAAAATTTACCGCACACCCGTTTTGGACATGAGAGAGGAAGACAAACTCCTTATTAGGCCCCTTTGTGAGTCCAAATTTTCCCTAATGGAAGCGGTGAGAGGAGAACTTGAGAGTCCGGAGAGGCCGGGAAGCAACCAAAACACCATTATCACCATTTCACATGAGGAGTAGGAGTAGAGTAAGTAGGACATCGGGATTCAGGATCTAGAGCACTTCATGCATGTATACTTGCTTATTAGATTCATTACAAGGTTGTAAAAGACGCAAAAGTGTGTTTGAAGGCTGAAGTGAAGTCCAAAAGTTACTGTGAGTGTTCTTGATAGAGCTGCAGAGCATCAGGAGCAATTTTTAAGACAGGAGACATCCTACGTGTAGGATGTCTACAGGCCTACAAGCTAATCTGGTGGGAATTTTGGAATTTTGAGTTCACCAGTGTGTCCAGAAGGTAGGTTTTACCCTATTTTCACCTAGAAAGTGGAAATTTGACCATATCTTGACAAGATAAGGCCAAATAGACTAAAATTGCCAAACATCCTACCCAAATTGTGCCAAAGCATTATTTTAAGACCAAAACCATAGGATGGCTGCATGAGCATGATCTGCATGATATATTGAGTGACTCAGAGAGGTTTCATCTCATTTGAATGAGAAAATTGGGTTCTAAGCAGACTTTAGCACTTTTGGCTGAAAAAGGCTAGAACAGCTAAAATTGGGGACTTTTGAAATCCAAACCAAAATCTAAGCATACCACTGGGTTGCTGACATCAAGGGGAAGCTGTGGGTCAAGTATGGGGTCAAACAGACCAAAAAGACATCCTATGCATAGGATGTCATCTGTGTGATTTTGCACCCCAAACCTAATTTTGAGCATACCAAAGTGATCAGCACCTCAAGAGGAGTCTGTGCTTTGCATTTGAAGCTATTCTGAGCAAAAAGACATGCTACGTGTAGAATGTCTAAAGCAAGAAATTGAAGCCAGATACTGACTGTAAGCATAACAAGGTGTTGTATAGCCTGAGGCAAGCCTCCTAGTCAATTTTGGTCCAAATTGGAGTTGATTAGACTGATCAGACCAACAACAGGCTGTTAGAACAGATTTCTGATCCATTGACCAGCTTATAGGTGTCCAAATCAAAAAGTAGAAAACAGATGTGGACTCAGAACATCAAGGGGAATCCATAGTGCAAAAATCCAGGCAAAACAGAGCAGGAGACATCCTACGCGTAGGATGTCAACTGGGGCTTAGTGAAGAGAAAATTTGATTGAGCTTATACAGTGAGGTTCCATTTGACTTAATGTGAGTGCGCGGATGCGGTGCGTGTGCGGAGAGTGAGAAGGAGAGAGAGGGAGAGAGAGAGAGAGCAGGACACAGGATGTGGGGTGGAGCTCCCAAATCTCACTGTATGAGTACCATGTGAGAATGTGAATGAGAGATCCTTATTCTTTTGTATGTATAAAGGAGATAAATGTGGGCAGTCGGACACTGGCAAAGCACGGTGAGACACACCGCCTTTACCTAACATTCTCCTACTAAAGGCTGTGTGCTGATAAGTGGCGAGAAGACTAGCCTACAACTAGTATATACAAGAGGTGAGAGAAGACGACTCTCAACCTATGCCCACTGGCTCACTCCGTAACCGCTCTAGTGTAGATGCAACATGCATACCACTACCGCTAGAGCTACGATGACACTCCTGATGCAGGTATCGAGTGACGACCTGCATGGCTCTACAATGCACAATGCCAGTGTCAGTCATCGCACGACTGACAACTCCCACTGCAAATGCACCAACCGCATAAGCAAGATCAGGTCTCGAGACCAAAAGGTCAGACATGAGAGACCCAAAAGCCGACGAAACATGCACTATGTGTGCCAACCTATCCCTATCAGCAACCTCAGTGCCATATGCATCTTCATCAGGAACCACCTGACTATGCATCACCATGTCAGCATCCTCTGGCAAAGACATATCTGTTGAGAATGACTGCAAAACCAAAAAATTAGCACCACTGTAATCACACACAACTGTCTGAAGGACAGTGTCGCCCTCAAACGTATCAGATGCATCATAGAACAATGCATCGGTCTCTGGATCAACCGATGTCATCTCAACGGATGATTGACCAAGGTGTGCATCCCCAGAGATACCACTGTCTGTGGGAAGGTCACCACAAGATAGATGCACAACCTGCTGTGTCTCACAAGAGCCTGCCTTCTCTAATTGCCTAACCTCAGTAGGCACACACACAACTGTCTCACTGCTCTGCTGACACAAAGGCAAGGCAGCATGCAACCCACTAGCAAAGGAAACCCGTCTCTGCTGTCTACATGGCTGCAACAATGTCACAAAGATAGTGCCATCTCTCACGTGACTAACATGCATCGGATATGTGCTATCAACACTAGCACCTTTAGCTAAAACAAGCTGTCCACGATGCAAACTAAAACCGTGCTCATCTAGCACAACATGGCACCCACTGTCTCTCAACTGACTCACGGAAACCAAACTCCGAGTCAAACTTGGGACATGGCGAACATGCCTCAGCACTAGCATTGCTCCACTCGGCAATGACATCCGAACATCTCCTGCACCAATAATGTCATGGATTGAACCATCAGTCAAGCGCACATGTCCAAGCAAACCGCTAGCATACGAGTAAAAGTACTCGCGTCTCGGCAAGATGTGAAATGAAGCATCAGTATCTAGCGTCCACTGCGAAGGTAATGTGCCATCGCATGACATGAGAACCTCAGGAGTAAACATGGAATCAAGAACGACCTCACCGTCGTGTGTAGCCTCATACACAACATCTGCCTCCGATGTAGTCAAAGCTGAAGCATCCAACCTGTACTGACATTTGCGCTGTCGCATCCTGCGAAAACAACGCTTCTGAATGTGTCCTGTGTGTCCACAATGCCAACAAGTGTGCAGTATCCATCTCTGAGGCCTGCATCTCGCTCTAGGCGCATCTCTGGACTGTGAGGTGCCATATCTCTGACACAACAACTGCCATAAATCTCTAGTTGTACGTGCATGCATAACTATGCAATAGACTGACTCTACTAGGCTCAACATAATCGTCGACCGCGCTAGTGCATCCAAGTCCTCCCACGCACTGTCAGACATGGACTCTGGCCTCGCATCCTTGCCATGCAGTGGCAATGCTTGGCCCAAACAAGTCAATGCATCAAGCATATGCGAGCTCCACCATGCGAAATTTGACCCATCAAATCTCGTAACAAAGAGCTCAAACTCTAACGTGCATACTGCCATGTCTGGCAACCTGTACAACCAAAGAGCAGTAAAACCAATCCAAAAAAAAACTGTCGGCAACCACACAACTAAGACAGAATCAAAAAAGCAAGTGCGGAATAGCTCGATGCACAAAGTATGCAGAAGGTCTCCCACTAGAACCACAATTTGCGGGCAAAAGAGATGGATGCAAATACACGCCGCAATCCAAACTGCCACACACTATGGCAAACAATGCTCGAGATAACAAAACTCTCCCACCCGAGAGAAAACCACTGTCTCAAGCAAAGAAGGTCACCAAGAGGTCAAGCACACTAGCCTCTACAATAAGCATACATATCTGGCAAAATTTTGGCAAAGTCTCCTCTGTAACTGGAGTAAAAAACTCAACAGTAAATCGCAATGGAGACAACAACAAATGCCCAAATGGCCAATCCGGGAATGTACTCGCCCGGAATCACCTCACAAAGTCATATATAGAGCCAAACCGCTCTAGCCGGAGTATCACTCAACGGCGCTACAAATGACATACATATGTGAGTGAAAAATTGCTGCCAAAATGTGTCAATGAATGACCAATGTGCCAGATAACCATAGCATACACAACTCCTCACTCCTACGAGAGTGGGTACAAGAACACCAAACTGTGTCCAAACTGACAAAACCTATCAATGTGAGAGCCAAGTTCGATCACAAACTATGGCGAGTAATCTCCAACCACTATCCCACAAAAGCATACACAAAGCAAAAGCTCAAGACACCTGCTGTGTCGAAACCGGTATGCAAGCCAAAACACTGCAGAAGATGTCCTCAACTGCAAATGGCAACACCTGTGGGAGTACTAGACTCAACCTGTAGCCGGGAGTCAAAACTAGAAGCTCCAAATGGCCGAGCACACACAGCTCAAGACCAAAAAAGCAGAGCAAAACATGCTCGCAATGCACCACCTAAAAGGGAAAACACTGTACGCAAATCCTGAGTGCATAAGCAATCGCAATCTCGATTGCACCAACAATGCGCATAAAACTCCTGGGAAAATTTCGCAAGAGTTTTGTCAGTAAAACGGCCACAAAACCAATAACCAAACTGACTGCACGCTCAAAACCATGAGCAACCAAAGCGCATCAAACCGCACTCCAGATGCATGCACCAATCTCCACACTTTGCATACATCATTGCAAACACCTGCAAAGCTAGTACAACAATATATGCTCTATCTGTGTGACTGCCAAAAAAAAAAAAACTGCGTCTCTCAAGAGACCGCTTCGATGGTGTGTAAACGCCTCCGTACTTCATTGCCCAAGTCTACCAAAAAACCCTCAAACCACAAGCTTAACACAAGCTGCAATTGCATCTTCAACTCAGAATTTATGCACTCAACTTCAAGCATCTCCCGTGCTTCCAAAAGTGCAACAAAATCGCACACAATGCGACAATAGAAAATCTGGAATTTCTGTATACAGTCAGTCTGAGCTAAATATCAACAAAACGGTGAGGAATTTGCAAAAAGTTTCTTCTGCAAAGTTGTTGACCACGTCGAAACGAATAGGTTACCACAATAAAATTATTAGATCTATATTCTACAAGGAGCAAAACGAATCTGAAAACAGTGCTGCTGCGCATACAGTTTTAGGGCAACACCTTCACTTACACACAATCTTCCACAAGAGCATACATCACTCTCAACTGAGCTCACAAGCTCCCATTGCATTCTCACAAAGCTTCCAAGATTTCTTAATCTCTCCACCGTCAAGAGAGAGCAAGCTATCGCCTCGAAACTCTCGAAGCCGCCATGCTCTCCGTGGTCACCATAGCTTTGATACCAATTGTGAGTGCGCGGATGCAGTGCGTGTGCGGAGAGTGAGAAGGAGAGAGAGGGAGAGAGAGAGCAGGACACAGGATGTGGGGTGGAGCTCCCAAATCTCACTGTATAAGTACCATGTGAGAATGTGAGTGAGAGCTCCTTATTCTTTTGTATGTATAAAGAATAAGGAGATAAATGTGGGCAGTCGGACATTGGCAAAGCACGGTGAGGCACACCGCCTTTACCTAACACTTAAGGTTTCCAGAACTTCTTTCATAAGTGAATTTGAACCTTGTTTGATCTTTTGACGGAGCAAAGACTAAATTCACACTTTTCATGTAAATTGACCAACATCCGAGGGAAGTACAGTTCCAAATTAGCTGACTTAATCCAAAACACCAAAAGTGTATAAAATATAGTAGTGGTTGAGGTTAACTCTCTAGTTACACCAATCATTACTAAGATCACCTCTAGCGGTTAAATGCTTTGATTCAATTGCCGAAATTAAACAAATTGAGGGGGGTGGTGATACTGCTAGAGGTGATCTTAGTAATGATTGGTGTCCACCGAGGAGAGTGTAACTCAGGCAAGGCTAGATCCACTAGCACCGATTATTGAGGAGGGTCGTGATACTGACACTTCATCCAAAAAAAAATTTCTTCATGATGGGTAGTCAACATCCAGGAGGTTTCACCTATGACGGACCAATGCCAGGAGGAAGCACCCCCCTAAATCCTTTGAATGATTCCAAGTCCACTGTGATCTTCTTAGAAGGAACAAACTCGAGGGGAGCCCTAGTTTATTCTGACTATCGAGGACGCAAGTGTATTTGTATTGAAGAAAGGCTGGCTCAGAGACTGGAGATAATTCGAGTCTATGATGATGGAGATAGATTCCGAGATAAAAAGGGGAACCACTATCTGATAGTTAGTAACCCTAAGGATTACAATAGATATGGAGATAACGTGGCAAAGGGAAAAATGGTTTCAGAAACTCAAGAACCACCTCCAAACATTGATCGACCTGGAGCGATTTTTATGTATGATAAGAAAACAACCAGGGTTTCAACTTATAATGAGAATGTGGGAATTTACAAGCATGAGAGCGAGGGAATAGTCTCCTACTTTTGTTGCAAAGAACCATACCCAAACGAGTTAAGAAAAGACAAGGTTCTTTACTTATTCTCTTATGAAATTGCAATGGGGAAGGATATCGTTTTTGTTGATAGGTACGGGCGAGAATACCAATGTATTCTCCCAGAGGAGGTAGGAAAGGAAACAGTTCCAGGAGCATCAACATATGCCCCCGATGAAGTGCCAAGAGCCACCCACACCCCTAGCAAGTCGACAAATCCCTTTTCAGAAGAGTATGATGCGACCTCACATTCTACCCGATCCCAGACATTCAACAACCAAAACCAACCCGCAACCCAGCCATCATTGCAGGCATGGATTCGACAGAGTGCAACATTAGAACAGGACCAAAATCGAGATGGTTATCAAGCCGCACGAGGGCTAGGGGATTTACAACAATCACCACTCTATTCAAGGTATCAAGGAGAGAGTAAGCCAAAGACTCAAGGGTCAACAGAGCCTGGAAGACCACCCATAGAACGAGTTCTAAGAGATGAACCATCTCTGGCAAGAACTGTTAGAAAGTACGGCTTAGGAGCACCATTGGGAGAGGAACTAGCCCACTACCGAAGGGCAGAGGAGGTATATCGATTAGGACGTGGAGATCCAATGATGAGATTTGTAGACCATTGTAGAATTAGACCTTCTTAAGTGCAAAAATGGGTAAACAAGAAATACATGGGAAACAGCGATCCGAGAGATCATGTGGCAGCCTTTGTGCATGTAATTAGAGCTGAAGAGGTGTTAGACTTCCCTACCCAATTTGCAGGGTTTGGACCAACCCTAGAGGAAGACGCTGCTACTTGGTTCGACTCTGTGGAGCAAAGAGACTTTGAGTCTATGGAGGAGGTGTTTGATGAGTTTATCGAGGAATTCTCACAAAGGGGGATAGCTCATAATATAGTCTCACAAATCCATAAATTCAAACAGAAAGACGGGGAATCTGTGCGAAAGGCAGCCTTAAGACTAAAGAGATATGTTAAGTTCTACCCTATGGAAGAACTGCCAACTCAGTCCAGACTTATGCTTATATTTATCCAAGGACTAAGGAATACAAATCTCCAGAAGGACTTACATATGAAGAGGAGCATGACATTAAATGAGTTAACTAAGGAGGCTCTTTACCTTGTGGACAATTGTGCGGTCTACAAAGAGGGTGACTTCAAGGATCTTGACGATGATTCATCCTCTCATCAAAGTGGAAGAAAGTCTTCTAAGACTGCACCGAAAGGAGAAGTAGCTGTAAACCAAGAGCAGCTTGTAGAGGAAGTGCTAAAAAATATTAACTTATATGCCAAACCCCAGGCTAAATAGCCCAAATGGTGTGCTATTGAATAAAAAATGGACAAACCATGGGACGGAGGAATGTTATTATAACAAGGGATATGTGAGAGAGAGACCTTATGCTCCCCAAGCTCAGGTAGCATCTCCTCAAGCTCCATCAATGCCTAGGTATCAAGCAGGCAACCTACCAGGACTTGTAGGGGTAGAAAGACCACAATGATCAGTGTTGGGACAACAACCACCCCTACCAGGATTATGACCAGTTGGTATAAGATACACACCAATAGTAACCGAATCAGAAGAGAAGGCTTTGGTGCCTATGCATGCATTTTATGAAGATCCCAATGGATATGCGGCAAATCCTGTCTATTATCCACCAGAAGAACCCTCAATATCAGAACCATGGAGCATGATAGAAGGTACATGACCACCAAGAGCTGCGTAGCCAGCAGGAGAAGGAAGATATAGCTTGGATGAACGAACATTGTTGTTCATAGCCAACGGAGGCATGGGTGGGCAGAGACATGCATACCAACAAAGAGGAGCTCAAGGAGCACCTCAACAGCTTAAAGGACCCTGCTCTACAAGTGTGGCGGAGACCATTGGCTAAGAGACTGTCCTCATGATGAAATCATTAGAGTCAACGCATATTGCACCGAGTGTGGAGTCACTCATTTGATTCCTGATTTCCCTAAGAACCCAAGCAAAGGAGCAAAAACTACCTTGAACGTGCTAGAAGCAGTGCCTTCTAGTGGAGGGTCAGAAAAAGAAACAATAATACCTATTTAAGCAGTGACACGAGCCCAAGCCCAAAGAATGATGAATGAACCCATAACTGAAGAGCCAAAAACCGATGCCCCAAGCTCAGAAACAAAAAATCAGAGAAGCACTTGGAAAGCTAGAAAGACACGTACGAAATCCAGGAAAGAACGAGAGCAAACGGCTCTATTCAAGGAGTTAAAACACACAAAGGATAGATTAGAGTGGTTAGAGGATCTAGCTAGCCTAAGCTCACACACTACAGCAACCATAGCACCCAAGGAAATAGCAGAACCCAAAAGTGCAGGATCAGGAGGATCAGTACTGGCAGACAAGGTAAATGAGAAATTAGATGCACTTCTAAAAGCTTACGAAGCCAGACTAAAAAAGAACCAAACCCAAGAGCAAAGATGGATAACGTATCCATATGCTGAAATAGAAAAACAGAGGTTGGAAATGTGTAGAAAGATGATTGAAACAGCTCAATCTTTGATAGAAAACCCGCTTGGTAAACCTTCAAATTGGCATGGAGTACCAGCTCCAACCCCTATCAAACCAGCTTTAGAGGAATAAGTAGAAACGAAGGAAAGACTCACAAATGCTTATGAGTCTAGGGGAGAGCCTATCATAGTACCAAATACGACAGATGAGGCAAGTGACGGGTTCCAGCTTAAAACATTGGTAGAAATGGATAAGGATTGTAACGGTCTAGATGATCTATGGAAGCAAATCCGTGAGGCCAACGAAGCTAATAGGTTGAGTTACCACACGAGAAAAGAGAAAAATGAGATCTTACCTCCTATTGAAGAATTTGAGGCAAGATCACAAATGAACTTTGATATACATTCACAAGGGGGAGACCAGGGATCAATTAGTTTGGGGCACAGCCAACCAGACTCACTGAAAACTCTACCCTCTTACCTAGGAGAGTATGAAGCCAAGTATGAGGTGAGAGAAATCCCATCTCAAAGACTTTCTTCTAACAGAGTGATGGATTCACAAGGGTTGATTGAGTTATTGTCCACTCCTGTGGCATGCACAATCACATTAGCCGAACTCCTAAGGTTACGACCAAACATGTGGACCATAGTAGGCAAATGCCTAGAAAAATTTGGAGTGAAAGACCCCACCTCGAAGCTTCAGGAAGGGATCAAAAAATTGGACAGGCCTAAACTAAACACTAGGCCAGTACCTCTAAACAAGGTTGGAGAGTATTGCGAGGGAGAAGATGGAAACACCACGCTACCAGTAGAATTCCAAGGAGTAGTTTCCAAAGCTATTCTTGACAGTGGAGCAGGAGTCGCTATCACCACCAAGGAAATCTGGAAAAAATGGGGAAAACCAGCTTTGAGAGCTACCAGAATGAAATTGCAATTGGAAGATGGGTTCATGGAGAAGCCTCTAGGACTCTTAGAAAAAGTGAGTGTCACCTCGTGCGGAATCGAGTATAAGCATACATTTGCAATAGTCGATTTTGACAAAAAGAACAATTATGAGATCATTTTGGGAAGACCATTCATGAGACAATTAAAGATGGTCCAAGATTGGGGTTACGACACATATACCTCAGACATGGCGAGCCAACAACCAAAATACACCTGAAAGACCATAGTTACAAAGATGTGAACCAGACACCAGTAGAAGAGTTTGATTCAGCTACATTGGCAGGATCGGAACTCCCAGCATGGTTAGGGCAACAAAAAGAGCTATGGATGTGCGGAGCTTCACATTGTGGGAGCTTAAAAAGAGAGGATGCGTCTTAGAAAGAGCGATTGAGGACAAGGAGTATATTCCGGAACCTTTTTCTGAAGATGCCTTGGAACCTCTGGAATGGGAACACATACTAGCAACATTGGATGTCTGTACCATTACAGATAGTTTGATGACAAAATTTTGCGATAAGGATGGCTATGATGTGCTACCCTATTACATGATAAGCATTATACCATGAGAAGATGAGTTTGTAGAACCACCAGAACAAGAAGAGTTTTATAACTCCTTTGAGCATTTGGAGGTAAATAACGATGCAGATAATGAGTGTTCAGACAACTTAAGCGAGCATGGGGAGAAAACAGAGAATATCAAGTTTTATGATTTTGCCAATCAGCACCCTAGACGCCAGGAACGCTATAGGAGAAAACGAGCAGAAAGCAAAGTGAGAGAACCTGATGTCCATGATAGAAGATAAAACTCAGGTCTCAGGAAATTGTTAGCATTCTTTCCTTTGGAGGTAGGTTTGATAACATGAAAGACATATCCAAACAACAAACAATTTGACAAACAAAAAACTTCCAGTTGATTGCACGACGGCTGTATCATCTAGGATCGGACCAGATTCTACGATTATGTATAAATCCGGAGGAATTCGAGTGTTATCTTGAATAAGCACATGTCCACGATTGTGCATTTCATTGTTCAATAGTGAAAACACACTAGAGACTGAAACAGTTTGGGGTTTATTGGCCAACTATGTACGCTGACACACATGCTTATGTTAACAATTGTACTATATGTAGTGCCAAACGACCAGTGGATCACTCGACATTGTTTTCGGGTAAACATTGCACCTTTATGGAGTCAATATATCATTGATTTCTTAACCACCAGGACATTCCCTAAAAACATAACAAGAGCACGGAAAAGGGCTATAGAGCTGGAGGCTCGTGACTTTTAGTTAATTGGGAACCAACTCTATAAGCGAGGAAAGGACAATCAACTTAGAATCTGTGCAAGTGAAAGTGAATACCTGCTAATTCTAGAACACGCACATGGAGGCATAAGTGGATGCCATTTTTCAGGCAATAAGATGGCAAAAATTGTCTTAACCGCAGGAATATGGTGGCCTACATTGCATATGGATGCTGACGAGTTTGTAAAGCGTTGTGATGCATGTCAGCGCACCAAGGTGCCGATAAAGAGAGATGAGATGCCACTATGGCCAATGATGGGAGCAAGGGCATTTGCAAAATGGGGCATTGATTTTGTAGGACCTATTTCACCCCCTGCATATCGCACCCATACCCAATATATCATTGTGGCTATGGACTATCTCACGAAATGGGCGAAAGCCAAGGCGACACAAAAAGCAGATGCACGAACCACTGCACAATTTTTGTATGAGAATATTTTTGTACGATACAGTTTACCAATAGAAATTCTGAGTGACCGAGAAACACATTTTCTTAATGAAGTCATTGAATATCTACTAGAGGAATTCATGGTCATACATAGAAAATCTGCTCCATATCATCCACAGGCAAATGGACAAGCTGAGGCCACAAATAAGACATTATGCACGGTTTTGACTAAAATTGTATTAGAGTCAAGAACAGACTGGGATCAGCAGCTACACTCAACAGTATGGGCATACAGGGTAGCTTACAAAACATCGATACGAACGACACCGTACAACATGGTGTTTGACCTAAATGCTATATTACCCATAGAGTTTTTAATTCCAACTCTACGAGTAGCAAAACGCTTAGAATGGACAGGGCATGAGCTCTCTTCAAGAATATATGATCTTGAAAAGATAGATGAACTTCGCTTGAGAGCTGTCGCTTCGATCTATGCTAAAAAGAGAAGACAAAAGGAGTTTTTTGACAAGCATGTGCGCACGAAAGAGTTCAGAACTGGTGATTATGTACTTGTTTATACCTTGAAGAAGCATGCCAAGAAACTTAAAAAGCGAGGGATGGGACCCTTTGTGACTAGTGACCTATCACAAAGCGGAGCTGTCAAGCTTGCTACAGTAGCAGGTGAAGGAATGCCAAATTGGATTAGTGGGTGTGGATTAAAGAAATATCATTTACCACTAACACAGGATATGCTTCAACAAATCCATCAAGAAAAACAATGAATGAAGGAGAAACAGAGGGTACGAGAAGAAGCTCAAGCAAAAGCAAAAGAACGCATTGCAAAAAGAAGGCTTCTACGACAACAACAACAATGTGGATCACCGTTGCGAATCAATGTCATTCGACTAACGAATTTTGATGAAGACACAGTGGAGCCAAATATTACAGTAAAATGGGTAGCAATAAAGTTCAATCGACGACATTGCTTGATTCTGGAACTCAAGCAAATTTGATCTCTTACAGATTATACAAACAACTCAAGCCCATAGGTCAACTTCATCCTACTCCACAAGTGCTGAAAAGTAGTACATCACATTCACTGACAACATTGGGCTCGACTGTATTGCATATACAAGTACATCAATATATTTACCCACACAAATTTTATGTGGTTGAGGATGAGAGCACACAACATCCCATGTTGTTGGGACAACCTTGGCAAAAAGAGTACAATGTGCAGATAGATTGGAATGCGAATGCAGTCAAAATTCAGCATGCACAAGTACAACAGGTGGTAGCCTTTGCTCAACAACCCCGGAATAATCAGTTGCCAGCTATGCAATCATTGGATAAAGCACCAAAAGGCAGGGTGCTATTAAAAAGCAAACCGGGAACTGCCAACCATGCTCACTACATGCATAAAAGGTCACAGACCGCAGTGAAAATATCAAGGTTACCAACAAGAGAAAAACAAGTATGGGTGCGGAAGGATAGAAATGACATGGCACACAAACAACAATACAACAGAAGAATTCAACCGAAACAGATAGTTCAACCAAAAACCAAGGGAATAAAAACGATATGGATCCCAAAGAAAATGATAAGCAACAACTCAAATACAACTCGCATCTAGGTCCCAAAGCCGAAGCAAAAGGAACTCCCTTCAATACAAGCAACATCAGAAGGCAGACAACTGCATATGAAACCAACAAACCGATTTATGTGGATGCCCATCAGCAACAAAACAATGGCAACCACGTCAGTAGCAATAAACCTACAACGATCGGCCAAACAAAGCTACAAATGGAAAGCAAAAGAGACAAGGTCTACGGCCAATTCCACCACGAACATTATCTCCCAAGAGACAACTACATCCATATCAACAGTAGCGGCAAAGCAAGTGACTTTTGCAAGAAAGAAAATCAAACAAAAAGCAGTAGAGTTACATCTTTTAGTTGCAAAGAAAATAGTAAACCTCGACGACGAATGCCAATAAGCATCTTGCTTATACCCTTCTCTTGTACATCATTAATTTTTCCATGCATTGACCGAGTATGCATTATATAGGGCCACATTACACAGCTAAGCATTATCACAAATTTTTCAACCCATGCACGGCACATACACCGAGGCGATACCTTGTCGTCCAAGAGGACTCCGGCTAGGAGGGGGGAGGCATTATCAAATGCGGATCCAATGGCAGAAAGAGAAAAAAAAAAGAATCTATGGCAGCCGCAAAATCACCGACAAAGAAGAGGAGGATGACCATAAAAGATTACCTTGAAGAAGTAGAACCTTTCGTCATACCGGAAGGAAATCTAAAGCCAACCAGCACATGGATTCAAGAGGACTTGCTAGTGTCAAATGATCTGAAGATCTACCAAGGCGTGTTCAAAGACACTGAAGGAAATGTAATAGAGCTACCCATGCTACCTCGGGAGCTCAATGAGTTTGTCCGAAGCAAGATGGTAGAGTACCTGGAGAAGATAGATCTCCATAATTATTTTGAAGCTGTGCCGGTTGGAATTGACATAAAAAGAGTATGGGAGTTTGTGACTACAATCAAAGAAGATGGAGTGGCCAGAGTTACGGATCTGTAGGGCAAGCCAGACACTGTGATTGAAATCACAGAGAAAGTAGTGGCAGCTGCACTAGACCTCTCCAACAAAGGGGATAGTGTAACCAAAAGAAGAGATGAAGTAAAGGTGTACTCTGAAAAGAAAAACAACTACACCTTTGAAGACATTTCAAACCCCAAAGTTGCAATCATGAGCCAGCTTTACAACCAGTATTTCCACATGTGTACAAAGCAACCACAGAAGTACCGAATGACGCCTGGAGCAATTGCCACAACCTTCACTTGGGCAATGCACAAGAGCAAGCCGAAGGTGATCAACTATGCTGCTTATATACATGACAATCTGGTGAAGATGGGCAACAAGAACCCCACCTACATTGTGCTGGGTGAGCTGATCTCACGAAAGTGGTATATGGGGCATTGCACGCCAAGGGAAGATGGCCTGACCCTCCATCACAGAATGACTGGCTTAGGCTCAAGGAAGATAAGAAAGAGGAACAACCCAAAGCACCAAGAGTTGCCACAAGGTTGAAACGCTGGTTGGAGACCGTGCAAGAGGAGCAGCCATAATTGAAGAAAGGAAAGAAGGAATCTGTTCAAGTGCCGATCAAAGAGACAAAATCACAGAAGGCGGCACGGCTAGAGCGGCTAATGGAAAGTTTCAGATCCGAAAGAGCCCTCAAGGGAGATTTGAGCGAGCTATGGAAGCCGTCACTAGAATCAATGTCGGGATCATCCCGAAGGGTGCACAGAGACAGATTTGAAGATTATATCAAAAAAATTGAGATTCTGGATGCCACGGCAGAAAATATCCCAAATGTACCATTTACAGAAGCAGAAGTAAATGAAGTCCGACGGCAACTGCTAGAAGAGCAGGAAGGCCAAGAGAGAGAGAGAGAAAGACAAAGGCAGATAGGGACTTCAAGAAAAAGCTGGCAACTCCACTGTCCAGCCCTGAGTCCAGCCCACCGCCATCACCACCTCCTCGTAGCCCTCCACAAACTCAACAGAAGGAGGAGCTAGACAAATCTGAAGATCAAGAAGATTCAAGGCAAGAACAGAGACAAAATCAAGAGAAAAAAGAAGAAGCTAAGACCAAAAGTGAGCAGCCAGAGCCAAATGAAGCAAGGTATAACACGTTTCTAGATCTACTAGTTGTTGGATATTCAAAAGAAGAGGCAGCCACAGTCGCATTTGACCTGGCAAGCACATGGCCCAAAGAGCAGATGCAGAGCCTGCAGTTAGTGGAGCTAAAAGAGATGGCCACTGATACAGTGGACCTGCAGCCACCCACCAATGATTGGGATTGGTGATGACCAAGCTAACCGGGCTAAGGGCACAATCAATGGCCATAGAAATTGAGATGGCTAATCTCAAAGCCACTGAAGTGCAGATCAAGCTTGAAGTCGACACTCTACAAAAAAAAAGCCAAAGGCATATAGAGAGAGAAGCAGAGATGCAAGCCAGTCTGGCAAAGGCATTGCAAAGATGCTAGGAGATGGAAAGAGAAAATCAGGCAACAACTCAAAGACTGCAAGGAAGAAATAGAGCAGGAGGCTAGCGAGGATGAGGTCATTGAGCTCAAGGACCAGATTAAAGTTAAAGATCAAACCATTCAACGGCTACGGGCATCTCCAGCTAGAGTCAGAGCTACGAGCTCGACTCACACCACTTCAGAGAGTCAGCTTTATGAAGAACAAATGAAAAAGCTCCAAAAGGAGTTGACCTTAGAGAAAAAGCAGAGGATGATGATGGACGAGGGGTCAGTGGTCATGCAAACCCACATGGAAGAAGAGCACAAGGCAATGCAGAGTGAGCTAGAAACCATCAAGAGAAAGCTCGAGGAGGCGGAGAAGATAAACGCTGATTTGAACGACCTCCTTGTAAACATGGGAGAGCAAGTTGAAGCAGAAAAGCAGACCTTCCAAAAGCAAATAGAAGAGCTGAGAGGCCAACAGATAGAAGAGCAGTTCAGCACCGGGCCAACAGCCATGGAAGGAATAGATTTAGAGAATGTGGCAGATCCTGTGGACACACCCATGCAAGAGGAAATGCTTGTAGGACCCTCTCAAGAGCCACAAGATTTGACACAAGAAGAAGAAGAGAAGCTATGAAAGGTCATAGAAGCGGAAATCAGAGACACGGCCAAAGAAGCCTTGGAATGGGAACAAAGGGTTTTTAAATCAATGACCATTCAGAAGATAGACGCGAGCAACCTTCGGCGTGAATGGCTACAGCCCTCTCTCCCATATCCTTTGCTAAAGTACGAAGCTTCTACAATCAACAAGCGAATCAGAGAAGAGCCAACAGTGCCACTCTACACAACATACATCTCCAAGCCTGAAGGGGTAAATTTGATAGTCGACTCTCAACCTAGGTGGAGAAAGGAATGGCTGACAAAATATCCACAGTATCTAATCCATCTGGTAGAGGCACCAAAAGTCATCAGAGATAACCTAAGTTTATGTCCTCTACCAAGGATACGGACGTAGAAGGCCCTTGAGCTACTACAAAGAAGCCAACCTACTTGGCTAAACTATCTGAAGCTGTTAGGCTTGAATGCAGGCGAGAGAATAAGTATTCAATACATGGTGAAAACCCTAACGGGCACCATCAAATTGTTCACTGGATCGCCTGACCTATCTTGCATTATAATGAGAAATATTTTCAAAACACTTTTGGCAGTCTTCGAGATGTTCCAACCAAGCCAGGCGACAGACAGTATCTTCTTCTTTCAAGATACATACAGAGGTGCATACGATCTCTCTGGTCATCCTTCCAAGGAGGTGATACATGCATTGTATCAAAGGATCATGTTTTTCCCATCTTATCACCTCCAGGTCTTTGAAGAAGCTTTCTACACCGGCTTCTTCACAATGAGCACTGACATATTTGGCCCAACACTACTGGCACAACATGCAAGATATGAGTCACTACTCAAGATGCGAGAAAGCCTAAGATGAAGAAGCAGCTCAACAGCCATGTCGGGGACGACATGAGCAAGGAGGGGGGGAGTGTTAGAAGCTGGACACACCCTACGGAAAATGACTGCTCGACAGATTATTATTTCTGTAATTATTCATTTATTGAGAAAACCCGATATTTCACCTTTGTAAATGTTGGGGCTTACAGAAGTTTCCAGATTGTATCCCAGTTTTGACACTTAGATTGAGTAGATGGTTGAAATGGAACATTAGGGTTTGAGAATTGTAAGGTATTTATATCACTTTTTCACCTTAATGGGAAACCTTTTGTCATTTTAAAAAGTTTGAAGTCTGTGAGTGAGCGTATTGTGTATGAGAGAGAGTGAGAGCTTCATCTTGATGCTACGCACGCACTGGTGGTTGGAATCGAGTAGGGAGAAGTGCAACGTGTTGCCCCCAACGAGAGCTACGCGCCAATACCTACATTGTGCGCGTACGGTCCGGTTTTGCGAGCTCCATCTACGAGCTCCATCTGGTGATTCGGTGAGCATACGTTGTCCGATTTTGCATTGCAGCATATCCACGCGTTCGCATTGAGTAGTGCTACATATTAAGCACTTTAGATTTCGGAAACAAAGACCTGCAAATTTCGGCAAGACATCCTACGTGATTTTGCACAAGGTGTTTTGGGTTGGGGTTTTGGTTCATAGACCTTAGGGAGAGCGACCTATTGGTGTTAGTAAGGTCTCCTTCAAGTTTTGTGGCGTTTCGAGATTGTTTGATGGGTGTTCAACTCTAGAAAGCATTGAAGGAAGTTTCCTCTTATGCACTACTGAAGGGCTGTAGCTTCGACATTGGGTAGAGACCTCTGTAGGAATTAGTTAGGAGTCAGTCGAGTGTAGGTTGACACCATATGCTTGCTTCCACGCGCCTACGGGTCGAGCTTCGTCCTTAGCTGACAAATCTTGTTAGGTGAGTTCTCGCTATGCTGACGTCCGTCGCGGTGTAACCGTACAACAACACATAACTACACACACATAATTACTATTATGATTATGATTAACCTTTTGATGTACATATTGAAAATATTTATGGTTCTAACAATACCTTTATTGTTATGTTTAAGCTTATGGTTATGGTTTATTTTTTCTATGTCACTAACAATGGTTATTGTTTATGTTTTATTATGCTAGCAACAATGGTTATGGTTTTAATAACTCTTTTATGGTTATGCTTAGGTTTATGTTTATGCTTATGCTTATGATTATGATAGTGGCAATGGTTATGGTGTTAACAACAGTTGTGGATATGGTATTTATGTGGATATGGTATTTATATAGTTATGTCAGTGGCAATGGTTATGGTTTTGACACCCTTTTATGGTCATGCATATGGTTATGTTTATGGTTATGATAGTGGCAATGATCATGATTTTGTTTATGATTATGTCATTGGCATTGGTTAAGGTTATGTGTTGTTTATGGTTAAGGTAATCATTATGTTTAAATTTGAGGTTATGGTTTTTCTTACGGTTATCATTATGGTTATCATGGTTTTGATTATTGCAATTTCTAGTTTCGTATTTATGGTTGTTTGCTTAACACTTCTTATTTTTTGATGTTGCACCATCAATCTATATTAATGCAAAGTGCAATTACATTTGCCTTCTCCTTTCGAGTAGAGAGGTTGTACCTTTGCTACTGCAGCACATGTAGCAACAAATGGCACTACTCTCTTCTCAAAAAAAAATTGCAGGTACAAACATTGGTATGTGCATCTGTACAGGTATCTCTACAGGCATTGGTACATGCATCTGTACAGGCGTTGGTATAAGTGTTGGTATGAGCATCGATACACGTGTTTTTATGAGCGTCGGTATGGGCGTTGGTATGAGCGAGTTCGATGTGTATAGGGATGCTTATTCCGACGATGCGAGTCCAACGTGTATAGGGATGCTTATTTCGACGTATTTTAATTTTAAACCACGTTTATTTGCGTCCGTACAAAGGTCAATTTTTGCGCGACGTGTTGTAGTGACCCCTCGTTGGTGCACCCCGCATGCAATGCCTGTTATACAATTGGTTGATATTTTCTGATGCTCAAGGTGTACGATCTTACATGCAATGGTAGGCCTGCCGTTCCAAGGGAGGGAGGAGTATATACACCAAAGGGCTGCCAACCAACACAACCAAAACATGCGAGAAAGAAAACTTTTTGGGGATTACCACATTAGTGAAAATTTTTCAAAGCTCTGATACCAATGTGAGGTGAAGTGAAATTGAAATGGTGAAGATCTACACTTTACACTTCCACAAATCTTTTACTTCTTTTCCTTGCATTTGTGATTGTGTTTAGCTTGTCTGAAGGTTCCTTCTACTTTTCCCAATGAGAGAATGCAATAGAGATGTGTAGAGGGAGAGAGAAAGGGAGAGAAAAGGAGAACCACACCCGATGGGATCCCAACCAACCCTCTCAACGGCCCCCCACACCGTTTCCAATGTGATATTTGCTTTAGATTGCGTAAATGGAATGTACACAATGCAATACCTCAAGTGAAGACTCTACCAACTTGAATGATGACTGTAGCGGTGGTAACTCCTGAAGATGAGGCACCTTTGGGGCTGATTTGATGCACCTTTGGATCCTTCTTGATGTGCGGCGGATGGCCACCAAGGGGCTAATTTGCACTCCTAATTTGAGAGGAAAAAAGGGTTGAAAACAAAAAAATCAACAATGCCAATGATGGACAACAAGGGAACACTCGATCCCGGCAAGAGAATGGCCAAGGGGAGGCTCAATAGGCTACCAAAGTACCCAACCGCATCTTGAACGGGCTAGCATTAACGAATCTTGCACTTCTTCGCTCACGAGAAATGGGCTAAAAGCTGAAAATGCTAGGCTAAGCTGTAGGGAAACTAAAGCGCTAGGGCTGCAACGTGAGATCGCTGGCTGATCTACTCCCAAAACACTGACTGGATTGCAGGCTAAAGATGCTAGGGCTGATGTTGGCAAAAACGTTGGGCTGCCTTGCTCATCTAGTAGCGCTCTTCAACATGTGTTCTCTTGCTAGGCTGAGAGTTCCCTTTATAGGTGAGGAATAGGCCTTATAAATTATTAAGGCCTTGGTAGGACAAACTGTCCATTAGACCCAAGAAATAAATCAATAAAAGGATTTATTGATAAGTGCTCAAACTTGGCAAACAACTCACCATACCTTTCAAAAATACCCAAGTTCTTTAATGTGGGGTTGACATAGATGACTGCCGCTTGGGCTCCTTGATGTATATCTCTTTTATCTTGGATGTGAGGGATAAGAGGGAGAGAGGGAATACTGCTCTAGCCTCAAATGATGTCATGTGCACATGGCTTTGTGTGCCGTGTGAATATGCTTCATCAACTTCCAGAGCCAACTTTTCCCTTCTTTCTAGATAAGGATGTCTAGAAGACTAGGAGGATTAGTATCGGAAAAATTGTGAGCCTGTTCGTAGGACCTTCATGTCCGGACGAAACCATTAGATTAGTTTTTCCAGTTTTGGAACCCTCTTGCATAATGGTTTGTACACACCTTTTGAAAGATGTTATTACACTTTGGTGGGCATCTATCATGACGTGTATGTAGTTCTAGGCTAGAGGAATCTAATGATCCATTCCCCACATCGATTGGATTCCCACGTGGGCAAATGTTGAACAAGTTCACTTAGAAAGTAACCCCTTTGCCTAACTTGTTTCTCCAAGATGATTTTCCCCCTACACTTTCTCCTGAGCCACCTGAGGATCATGTCATTGACCTAGTGCACAAAGCACAACCTATAAGTTTCCATTTTGTTTATATAAGACTAATGAAGAGGAGCAAGAGTGCCAACTAGGTGAGTTGTTAAATGGGGTTTTTATACGTCCCAATGTAAATCCTTTTGCTGCTTTAATTCTGTTTTTTCATTAAAAAATATGTCTCATCACAATTATGTGTATATTATAGGTCTCTCAATAAGATGACCGTCAAGAACATGTTTCCTATGGCTCGCATTGAATATACTTTAAAATGCCTTAATGAGGCTATCATGTTTTCAAAGATCAACTTAAAGAGTGGCTACCACCAAGTAAGAATCACAAAGTGAAATATCTACAAGACCACCTTTAGGATCGAGCACGAACCTTACGAGTTCATTGTTATGTTGTTTGGTCTGATGGGTGTGCCTGGTACGTTTAATCATATGATGATGCACATCTTCATTGAATTGGTCGGTGAGAGCGTGTTTATTTTTCTTGATGACATTCTCATTTTCTCCACTTCCTAGAAACATCATGCTATAGACGTAGAGAAAGTTTTAGCTTGATTGGATGCTAACCATCTTCATATTGTAGCAAAGAAGTCAATTTTTTTTCTGACTATTGTTTGCTATTTGGGCTATATCATCTTCCCCGATAGCATTTGGCTTCATCCCGCTAAGGTGAGTGAGGTGAGAAAGTGGCCTATGCTTGAGACAACATATGATGTTTGCTCATTTTTTGGGTGTGTATCAAGCATACAATTCTTGTATTATAGACACTTTGCAAATATTGTTGCACCATTGTCTGATTTGTTAAAAGGTATGAAGACTTGGGGTCAACGTGTAATCATGACCGATGTTAAAAGGTATGAAGACTTGTGGTCAAAGCGTGACCGACGTCGCTAAGAGATTTCAAGGTGGTTCAGAACGTACTGTACATGGAGGATATGTATGTATTGTATGTTGTTATCTACAAAAAAGAAGAAATATGTACATAAAAATAAGTACTCTTGTGAAAAAGCCTCAATTTAACAAACTTTCTAGGAGATTTTCAATTAAAAACAAGATTACATGCATTAGCCTTTACATATATCTGAAGACATCTCTATTTATGTGCCCAAAAGTGTATGGAATGACTTGAAAATCCTCACAAAATCACTCGATGGCCTTATCTCCCAAAAAAAAAAATCTATTTTTTTGACTTGTACGGATCGATCCGTACGTATAGATCATACTGTACGATCGTACGATACAAAATGGATCCATACATACGTTTTGAAACAACCTTGCTAAGAGTGCTTTTAAAGCACTCAAAGTAGCAGTAATAGAGGCACTATGCCTCATCCTTGCCTCTTGGGAGGAGCCTTTTGAGGTTTGGACTAATGCTAGCAACATTGGTATAGGTGCACTGTTACAACAAAATAATTATCCAGTGGCTTTCTCTATAGTTAGTGTTGAGAAAAATTATTATGTTTATGATAAAGAATTTCTCTATCATTCATGCATTAAAGCATTAGAAGGATTTCATTCATGGGTGTGAGTTTGTTGTCCATACAGATCACCGGGCACTTAGGTGGCTTCAATCTACACATTAGAGTGATAGACAAGCACGATGGTCTCTTTTTTTTTTATAGCAATTTGGTGATATGATTGAGTATATAACTCATAAATTTAACCATGTTGCTGATACATTGAGTAGGAAAGTTCAAATTCTCTCCTTAGAAACACATTCTTTTCTCTCTTTTCAAGGTGTTGGTTTTGATGATCTCAAAAATAATTACATGGGTTCATAATTTGAAAAGAAAGGGTTACAGGCACTTAATGCACCAAGTTTGTGCACTTATGTCATTCGTGATGGTTGGTTTAAGAACCATTTGTATGTGTTATCTTCTCACAGAGCGCCAATCTTGCATGACGCACATGATGCATTAACAGGTAGTCATAGAGGTATAAATACTATATTAGATGTAAGGTTTCTAGTTTCTGAAACCTTAGAAATTGTACAAAGAATGATCAAGTTAACCTGGTTGTTAAGAAAATGTAGAATGATCCAACTATGGTAAATATTGGTATTTTTGGAATCGTAACCATGGCTTTACTATGGTTAGAATTTTTCAGAACAGAATTTCGATAAAATCTGGAGAAGTTATGGGCTCTGAAAGGTTACACTGTGAATTTAATTAGCTAAGTAAAATTGAAAGGCTTCAATAATTATTACTACTAAAGACTTTTTATCCTAAAGTTCTAGAAACTACAGATATTTCCGAAGATAATCATTAAAAGTGAGAAAAAATAGCAGAAACCGATTTTGGGAAGCTGGGGGGCTATGTGGGGTTATGATGAACTTGCCCAAGCTAATTTTAGCAGTAGGTGGCGCTAGAGGGAAGGTGGGGGCTTGCTTGAGGTGTTCAGACCTGCCAGAAACAGCTAAGGGGCCCTGAAAAACTATAAATAGATCCCCTTCAATTAGACTCGGAGTCCTGGCAAATTCTCTCTCATCTAGAGAGATCTCTATTCAGAAATCACTAGAGAGCAAAGCTATAGTTGGCTAATCCACGGTAATTAGTATTAAACCTTTTTAATTAGCAGAATTATGCTAACCTATTTACATTTTCTTAATTAATCCAATTAATTAAGAAGATTAAACTTACCTACACTCTAAAATTCTCTCCTAATTCTTAATTCTCTATTGATTAGTGAGATTAAGCTTAGGAATACTAATCTAATTAATTATTATATTATATGAGGACTGAAATTAATCATTTTAATCATATATTAATGGTAATTATAATAATTAAACTTAGATTAAGATAAGATAATTATTAGAGCTGTATTAGACTGTCAAGATGTTAGGAAAATTATCTTTTAATTTTGTGAATAATTTTTGTAGTTATTTAAGCAGAATTACACTGTTTTTAAGGGAAAATTAAAAGGGGAAAATAGCAAATTAATTTAATTTTTTTTGAGATAATTATCAAAGGTAAAACATAAGAAACCCGTGATAATTATCTTAACCACAAATAATTATTCTACCTAATTATCTCAGTAGAAAAACACTGTTTCTAAGGGAAAATTAAAGGGGAAAAATAACACATTAACCTAAAAAGATTTGATATAATTATCAGAGGTAAAATATATCTTAAGAACCCGTGATAATTATCTTAACCACAAATAATTAGTTTACCTAATTATCTCAGTAGAAAAACACTATTTTTAAGGAAAAATAAAAAGGGAAAAATAGAAAATTAATCTAAAAAGCTTTGAGATAACTATCAAAGGTAGCATACATCTTAAAAAACTGGTGATAATTATCTTAACCATAGATAATTAGTTTACCTAATTATCTCAGAAGAAAAACACAGTTTTTAAGGAAAAATAAAAGAGGGAAAATATAAAATTAATCTAAAAAGCTTTGAGATAATTATCAGAGGTAAAATTCATCTTAAAAAACCCATGAAAGTTATCTTAACCACAAATAATTATTTTATCTAATTATCTTAGCAAAAAAACACTGCTTTTAAGAGAAAATAAAAGAGGGAAATAGCAAATTAATCTAAAATGCTTTGGGATAATTAACAGAGCTTTAAACTACTGTTATAAACCCAAGATAAATAGACAATACCCAAATAATTAGTTGAGCTAATAAATTTAACTAATATTAACAGATTTTGTGTATAAATTGGACAAAGGAAATTAGTAAATGAATTAATATAATTTCTCTGTAATTACCAAAGATAGGAAACAACTTTTGGAAGTTGGGAAAATTACCTTAGTCCCAATTAATTAGTATAACAAATTACTGTCGTCCAATATTATCTAAATTAGACCATAAATCTAGAAGGAAAATTTATAAATCAATTTTATGAGTTAGCCAAAAAATTACTAGAGATATAACATATCAAAGTCCATCTAGGGTAAATATCCCATTAGTAGATAGGTAACTCATAATTTACTAAGGCCAAAATAGGGTATTTTGGAGCATAAATTAAAGGAGAAATTTAGTAAAATAGCTACGTTAATTATACGATAATAATGGGAGAATACTAATAGTACCAGGAAGCTACAGGAGAAATATCTCATCCAAATATTTAACAAGGATACCTATTTACTCCAAAAATCCTTATTTTTGGATAAAAAGAATAAAAGAGATTATTCATTTAATTCTCTAATCAATTAAGTCCTTTAAAATCTGCCAATATGGCTCCAAAAAGAACAAGAGGAAATCCTCTTTCAGATGAAGAGGATACAATCCACAAAAGGAATAGAGCAACTTGGCCTAGTCATAGGCCTACAGAGGAAAGTCTACAGGCGCCAATACAGCAGCAAATGGCTGAGCAATCAGGTGGATTTCCATTTGTTCACTTAAGTCTTTAAAATAGCTTAAAGTTTGTTTATAAATTAACATTGCATACGTAAGAACTACGAAGGATTAATGGGCCGTAAACGGAAGGTGACTTTCAAGAAACCAACGAGCAATGGTTGTAAATAAGAAAGAAATGATTGGGCTACGACTGATTGACCTAGGAAAGAAATGTTTGATCATCCTTAAGACAGCTTGTCTCAAGACACCTCTGATTCCTTGGAATATTGACTCCAAATAATGAGTAATGATGGTGACTCCGCCATGGATGAGTCGGTTTCCTCAGCGCGTGTGGAGTCTTTACCCCGTGCTTGTCTGTGCTTGTGGATATTACTTAGGATATCGAGTTTATCCTAGAGGAACTTCCCGGTTGTATGGGCAACTGGTTGGCGTATGGGCACCTGGACTTTGGGTGATGACTTTTTTTCGACCCCGGTTTTTATAAATAAGGAATGGATGCCGTTTTTTCACCCTTGTATAGGTGGTCTTGAGACAAGCCATTACTGGTTAGAGTTACTCCAGAATGACAGTACCTTGTCTTAAGTCTAAAGATGTCTGTTTGCTAAAAGAATGTTTTCGATACTGTTTGCAAGGGCTGTTTTAATGAAATTCAGTTATGAAAGATAAAAGAAATCATTATTTTAATTGTGACAAGAATGTGGTAGTAATTAAATAACAAAGCAACATGTGTGAGTGCGGGGTGGTAAGTGGGGACTGACTAAGGTTGTCAATCATGGATGGGTGGACCTGATTAGTCAGGTAACTATCCATTCTCGCGAACTGAAAGCGTCTAGAAACTTCTCCAGTTGGAAGAGGAACTAAGGAAACCTTAATCCGAATGATGGAAGTTATAGGGCCGGAAACTTTTTTTTTTAAAATTCAACAAGTTGTCCCGTTTCCACTGCGAGACAGGACTAGGTCTCCTTCTAGGACTATAAACCTAAACCATTATTAATGGTAAGTGTGAATTCCCTGGATTCTTCTTGTTTAGGGACTCAAAATTTATTATGCCTAGAGACCTGTCAAGGATCCCATCCCGCTTTTTGGTGTCGGTGGGTTTGGGCACCTCACAAGTGGTATCAGAGCATGGTTTAACAAGGTCCTCACTCTAGGAGGAAAAGTTGACAAAATAGGCACAATAAGTTATTTTGCATTTTTAATTATATTATATTTTGAGATGAGAATTTCCCTATCAATACAGGAAAATGTCCGCCAAGCTTACCGGAAGTTTATGATCTTCAAAATCATGTTCGAGGCTGCTTGCAACTCCAGTAAATTCTTATTTCACAAAAGCATCATGCAATTATTAGATGAAATGTTTTCCCCTCCTCCTACATGGGGAACCAGCTGGTCACAGTTTTTTGGCAGAATTTTCCTGATTAATGTGGGACAGATAGAAGGATCGGCACTAAATTTGAAGAGACTCAAATGGGCAGAAACACTTCGAACCATCGAAGTTTTCTTTTTCACTGGGACTGAAGATTAGGATCAGACTATTACTATAGGTGGGGTAGAAGTGTCTCAGAATCAGTGAGTATTTGATCAGGTAGCTAAAGTTATATACCTAGGTAGGATCAGACCCATGAGGGTAAGCCCTAAGTTTGGAAGACCAAAAGATGTTATATTTTTTGATCCCCTGTCAGACCCACCAATGGTGGTTAAGAAGATTTTTGTATAGAGAGTTACATCTTGTATATAGTATGAGTCCATCTTGTACATAGTATAAGTCAGTGATTGTATTAACTCTTGTATATACCATGGTTTTATGAGAATGACATGCTTTGTGTAATTCAAATGGAATGATTATAGTAATTGTTGGATTTTTGTTTTCATTCAAAGTTCCGAAAGTATATACATAGATTAGAAAAATTGCATGACAACACAAAATTACTTGTTATCACTAAAAGATCTTCATTAATTAAAAACTCAAGGTAATGCAAAAAGCCTTTACACTCCCACCCAAGAGAAGAAACTACTACTAAAATAGGTTCAACTCACAACCTTCAAGGGAGAGGGAACCAACTTAGAACGTGACCTTGGCGGTCTCTTTGCTAGAAAGTGGAAGTGTTTGTGATACAACCGTGCTGGTTCTTCCACTTGTTTCTGGATGAGATCAGCAAAGGTATCCGCAGCAGTCTCTATGGTGAAGGTACCTGTTGTCTTTCTGTCTAGCTCTCATCGTCATCCCTTCTCTCGGCAACTTGAGAGCTTCAACCACTATTTCTTTCGTAATTACCACTTCTACTTTCTGTCCTTGCTGGTCAGTAATCTGGGATGATCTGTCTTCCTTGATTGTTGACAGGAGTTCATAGGCTTTCTGAAAGTCTACACCACATGGCTCTTGGTCATAGAACTCTCTGAGTCCAAGCCTTCTATTAGCTTCTTTTGTTTCACACTTTGCCGTGACATCATGAACCTCTTTTGGCAAAAGTTGTAGTTCTACCTGATGTCCTTCTTCACTTTTAAATATGCCTATGAAAACCGTTGTGTGATTCTCCTCAAGATGTTCTTTGGATAGATATGTTGCCTTGGCTATCTTTACTCAACTGGGGTCAAGTTGGTTTGGTGGTAGCTCTTGCAGCTTCTCTTTTTGGGATACCCTCTTCTTGGCCTTTTCCGTAGCTTGCATGGCTCCTGTTAAGTGAATAGATTGCCAAAGTTAGAAAGTTTTTTGACAATTTTCCAAGTTATCATTGATTATGTTTTGTCATACTTGAAATGTGGCATGTAATAAGTGTGTGCAAGTGATAGGTGAGGTGAAAATACCATTTTCAAGCCAAAAAATTGCAAAAGTAAATAATCACGATTATTTATTGCAGTCAACTTTTTCTTGCAAAACCTGAAAATTTTGACCTAAACATATTCTATACACCTAAAACAAGTCCTAAATTGAATTTGGTAAATTTTTGTGCTGTCGGCATCACTTCGTGCATTGTCAACTCTGAAATCACCGATTTTTTGTGACTACATGGCCTGTAGAGTTGGTTAGTCACTTTTGAGGCTATGGACTTGTTTGTACATAGTCTTGAAGCAACTCATCCAGTTTTGGCCCATTTGGAGTCAGTTTGACTTCGCTTGTCAAATTTGACGCTTTGTAGCCTTCAAGCGGTTTTCTGATTTTTGAGGGCTCGCCTTGATTGATTTTATGAAACTAGCCATATACATTGTATATAGACCCAGTCTATAAGCTGTCTGTGGAGTCAGAATCCAATTCTGGCATCTGTCAAAAACCTAGCTTTTCTACTTGGGATCCCCCTCAAGTTCCAGGGATTTAATATTTACGTAACTACCAAAAAAATTGTGTGATCACAAGGTCTTGTTGACACAAACAAGCCGGTTTAGAGCAACTTGGAAACCCACAAAAAGCCCGCCGAGCTTTTGTGTTTTCTCGCCAGGCCCCGCCGGGCTTATGCATTTTTCCTACGGGACCCGCCGGGCTTTTGCAATTTCCCTACGGGCTCGTTGAGAAAACCCTAAAGCCCGACGGGCTCCAGCTTAATATCATAGAGGGCCCTAATCGGTCGGGCACGTTGGGTGTTTTTTGTTGAGCCACACACACACACACACACACACACACACACACACACACATGCGGAGAGAGAGAGAGAGAGATGACCATCTTTGTAGGTATGTCGGGAGGAGAGAGGGGGTCTCATGCAAAAAAATACATCATTCGATACACTTACAACCACAAGTAGCTCGTAGATGCGTTAGCACACGTGCTCCGGTTTGCAAGGAATGCTTGGCATTATTGTGTAGCTCTCTCCGAGCCAATTGTGATGGTGTAGTTGAATCTCCAATGCGATGAGCAAGCAAGAAGTAGTGTTAGGATGAAGCTCACACTCTCTCTCTTTCTCTCTCACACATGATCAATGACAACTTAAAACTTTGATTATGATTAAGTTCTCTTTACAAAATGACCTAGGTACCTTATATACTAAGGCTACCATAGGTTAAATCAAAATAGATTTCATGGGGTCAAATGGCTTTGTATTTACAATGTGGAAGTGACATTGCACCCCGGCTTCTACAACTAGAATAACTACTCATTATAAATGATGTTTTTAACCATAATCCGCATCATATCATACCTATCAAAAAATAAGACTTTGCTATGGACATTGAGTTATGTCGTGTTGTTGACCCATGGGTCAACACTCCCCCCCTCCACATTCATGTCCTCCCTGACATGACCTCATTGTCAATGTCAGTGCAGTCTTTGTTGCTATTTTGCTTTCTTGTGATTTATGTCCTTCACATCCAAACCGCGAGTTGCAACATCTGTTGTTGTCATTATAGGGCTATTGCTAGATCTAAATTAAAAAAGAAGCCAATCTCGTTCAGCTTGACTCTTATCATCATGGATAGATAAAGCTGCAAAATTCATCCATTGGAAGATGTCTAGTAACTTGATCACAACCTCTTTTACGTAAGCATTTCACAGTATTTCGTAGCTTTTGACATCGCCGACCGGTGGCCTAATTTTATCATAAGTAGTAATTTAAGTTTTAAAATAAAAAACAAAGCATAGGTGGGGTATTGGGGCATCATTGCTAAGCATTTAGATGCATTATGGGTCGAAAACGTCTAGGTCAAAAGCTCACTGCTGTTAATAATTGCGATTTTTGCACTTGACCTAAAGTGAGATTTAAGACCATAATCATGTGTGCTTAGGTCTTATAAACATGTCCTAGAAGTTTCGTTACGTTTGGATGTCATTTGATGCTTTAATGGATGTGCTTTGTTTGCCGATGAGCGATTAGCTTTTGGTGATTTCTGTCATTTGAGTGTAGCCTGAGCGAGTTGTTTGTTGTCTTCCAAGAGATTGAAAACCTCTTGCAGCCTCTATGCACTAGTTGAGTCAGCTTCGTCCCATGGATTGACAATTATATTCGTGGTTCTCGCTATGTCTAAGGAGTGAGGTTAATCACCCGTCCCACACAAACAATTCCATCCACTAATTGATAGCTTTGAAAGGAATTTGCCATGGCAAGAACACAAGTGAGCCATTCATGATGAGGTTAGTGATTGAGGAGGGTATGAATGTACGTGCCCCAAAAAAGGCGGGGGGCTTTAGGTAGGCGAGCCTAAGAAAGTCTTTTTGTTGTATGTTCTCATTGTGTTATGTGTTGTCTTATTGATTTAAAGGGGTAGAAAGGACGTTATGCTACTGATGAGATAATGCTTAGATTTGCTAGGAAAGATCTTTCTTTCTTTTTTCCCCCCTTAAATTATGCTACTTGTGATACATTACATAGAATGGCCAGTCATAATGAGTAGATAGATTGTGGGGATGTGGGCATTACATATGGTTGTATATAGATATGGGCGTTACATTTGTGAGGATACTTGCTTCAAGTTTTTGGGGGTACCAGAGCTATATATCCTGCTTGGCCTGTTGATACTTGGCATGCCTGGTTCAGTCCCCCCATGGGGTTTGGAAGAAGGTACAAAATTGATGCTAATATCAAGTGCTTTTGTGCTACCTACCATCAATTACATGTGAGGGAATAACAAGAAAAAAGTGGTCACCATCCTCACAAAGGTTGAATTATTTCATTTCAAGCCCCAGGGTGCAATGAATCAGCACAAAGAAAATGCCTTGAGATCCAAACTGTGGGATTCTAAATTTGTGTTAGAATTTGTTCTTTTTTTTGGCTTTTCTTTTGCCCAAAGAATCTCACTCGAGGTTAGGAAACATACACCTAAGCTCAACATGTCAAAAGTGTGAGCATCTCCCGGCCTCTCAAGAGTTCAATACCTCGCCTTACGAGACTTGCCTTAAACTAGTAAGAGCATTATTGAGGCTAGATCAGTGTGAAGTTTTGCTCATAGATCAAAACATGCTCGAGTTACAACAACCAACACAAAGATGACCTTATGAACAGGTAAAATGATAGATAAAAGGTTTTCGACTGTAACCCTTGTAATGTGTTATGTGCTTCTTGCTCGAAAGGTTGCAAATGTTAAAGAAACAATGCAATAAATGGTCATTTTGCAATGCTGTTCTTGAGAAATTCTCAGCAAGAGTAAGATACAGCAGTCGAAGAGTGGGTCTTTTGCCCACTTTATTGATCATTCACTACCATAGCCACATCGGGTCTACCAACCTTCTGAGCCTTTTTGCTTACAAAATTTGTGACGAGAGAGAGAGAGAGAGAGAGAGAGAGAGAGAGAGAGAGAGAGAGAGAGAGAGAGAGAGAGAGAGAGAGAGAGATAAAGTAGAGAAAATATGAAATGAAATGCTATATTAAGATTTAGGGTTAGGTTAGATTTAAAATTACATTTAAGAGTAGATTAAAATCTAAGATTAAGTTAGATTACATTTAACTTATATTTAAAATTTCTGCTAAATTTAAAATTAGGTTAGATTTAAATTAGATTTAAGATTAGGTTAGATTACATTTATGTGTAGGTTAGACTTAGGTTTATGTTGAGTTTAAAATTATATTAGATTTAGATTTACGTTAGATTTCAAATAAAGACAAGATTTAAAATGAGATTGGATTTAGATTTAAGTTAGATTGCATTTAGGTTTAGGATTTAAGGTTAGATTAGATTTAAGTTTTTGTTGAGTTTAAGATTAGATTAGATTTAGATTTATGTTAGATTTAAGATTAAAGCAAGATTTAAGATTAGCTATGTTAGATTTAAAATTAGATTATATGTAGATTTAAGTTAGATTACATTTAGGTTTAGGTTAGATTTAAGATTAGATTAAATTAGATTTAGGTTAGATTTTAGGGCATGTCAATGAAGGGTTTGCCCAAAGAGCAAACACTAGGTACACAACAATATGTATATTCCCATTAGAATTTGACACCTATTAACTCACCCACTAACCATGTTCAATTAGCTCAGAATCACCATATATTCAATTAGGTTAGATTTAAAATTAGATTTTGGATTTAGTTTTTATATTAAAGTCTACCTTCGGGATTACAAAAAAAAATTAGAGTTAGGTGAATGGTGATCCCTCTCTTCCTCTCTATGGATGCGACCTTAAGTTGGAAAGCTTTCAACGGCATGATACTCAGATTGGAGGCCAACATGTAATGGGCTAAGTAATCCATCAAACAAGGATCTATTGTGAAGAGATGTTAAGATGCTGTGAATTGCTACAGCTAGAGAAGAGGTAAAGGGGTTTTGTCCACTACATGCACTGTCATGTAGATGTGGGTGTGTAGATTTCTCGTACCCACAAATATATGCATTGACCAATAAAGACGAGATTATAACCGGTGGTTCTTATCTCCGTGCACCTCTAGACCGAGGTGTGCGGGGATTAGACATGACTAGAGAATGTGAGTTAGTTTACAATGTGAATAGAGAGAGAGAGAGAGAGAGAGAGAGAGAGATAAAAGATGGAGGATGCCAATAGAAGATTAAATTTATGTCCAGGTTATAAGGTTTTTACATTCATTATGAGTAGCGACGACGATGTGGGGCTGTCCAACCGAAACACCTATCTCTCAACAAGGACCTTATGTCCTTGTAATCAATGCAAACATGTTGTGCGATGAACAAGACGCATTTCTTTGCAGTACGTTCGTGAATTTTGCGAGTTTGATCCATCTATTATAGATCGTGTTGTTGTCGATTATAACTCGTCGGAATCTAACACTCGCCAATAGGTAGCAATCTTGCATCCCAATAGACGTGTTTGGAGGCTCTTTCGCCAAGAAACATACGTGAGGCCACAAGATGTAGCCTCTGACAGCTGGGAGGATGATCATGCAGACCACATTCCCAATGAGGTAATGTTTGAGCCCGAGATTGATGAAATGATCGAGACGATCATGGTTTCAGAAAGGCTTATCTATGATGATATGAAAAGTAAAGCCGATACGCCATTGTATGATGAAGCACGTGTGTCTAGATTGAAGGCGCTCCTGGTTCTTCTCAATAAGCAGACAAAGTTTGGATGGAGTGACACTAGCGTCACGGTGCTTTTTAGGTGATCTATTACAATGTGTTTACTTTAATAAAAAACTCTATATGTATAATGATCTGATAGATTACTTACACAAGTATACCGCATTTTTTTCGCTGTGTAGATTGGTCAAAGAGCACATAGTGCCAGTTGATAATGTGATGCCAGATTCCAGCGAGAAAGCAAGAAAGATCTTGCGAAAGTTGGGAATGGATTACAATTCGATTCACACTTGTCCTAACGACTGCATTCTTTTCAGAGGGGAATACATAGACGTGGAGAAGTGTCCGAAATGTGATTTCGAGAGATATCAAGTAGATCTCCACGGACAAAAAATTTCACAAAAGGTTTTGCAACATTTTCCTTTGCTTCCTTGCATCAAGCATTTCTTTGAATGTAAGCCCATGGCCGCCCTAGCATCATGGCATGAGGAGAATGGATCTTTGGATGGTGCGCTACGGATACCTGCAGATTGCGCAGCCTTGAAATATATAGACGATACATGGCCGGATTTTGCCAGGGAAGCTCGAAATATGCACACAGGCCTAGCTATGGATGGCGTAAATCCATTTGGTCAGAGATCAACATCTTACAGTGTATGGCCCGTTGTCATCATCAACTACAACATTCTCCTGTGGTTGACTACTAGGAAGGGGCACCTATTTCTAAGCTTGATTGTGCCGGGGCGGTATAAAGTGAAGAACATGGATGTGTATCTTCGTCCACTATTGGAAGAGCTACAACAATTGTGGATTGGCATAGAAGTGGTGGATATGAGCCGACAGACAGGTCGACCGAATGCTTTGATCAGAGGCATTCTAATGTGGACCATGCATGACTATCCCGGACTAACAGAATGCTCAGGTGATTTACACTCAAACTCAAACACTATAAATCTTGGTTTTTCTCAAGCTTATCTATTGTCATGTGTATACATGCAGGGCTTCAAACAAGCGGATACAGAGCATGTGTCACATGTGGACCTAGACTTAATGCATGGTGGGCACCCTCACTGACGAAGCAAATCTACGAAGGTCATCAAGCGTATCCTCCAAAGAATCATGAGTTACGCAACGGTTTTTTGGTAACAGAGTCACCAAGGATGTCTGCACAAGCATGGTTAGAGCAAAATGAGATGTGTGATGATGGTTTGCCCCCAAAGATGAAGAGACTCTCTCTATGGTATGAGTTACCATATTGGCCCAGACTGTTGGGGTATAAAGCCCAATGTGGTCACCCAGGTAAGTGGGCGGACCGCCAGGTATGTACACATATTCTTTTATAAAAACCTAATAAGAACTCACTATGCTCTACACATTACAGTAGAGCGAGTTCACCATATCGTCGTGCTCTTCTTCTCGCACTCTCTCTCGCGTCTCACTTCCACTCGTACTCCTTCAACTGGTATCAGAGCTTAGATCGAGGCTCGGGGCAGCACTGCAGGAGGCTAGAGTCACCAACTCAGATTGGAGTGAAATTCTACAGGCAAAGATTCTAAAGTCATCTCGGTTACAGTTCGGCTTCGACAAAGTTCTGCGCAGGCCATTTTCGACTACGTGGTCTCAGCTGGTGCAGATCCGACTCTGCAAATTTGGGGTTTTCGGCCTACGACTGCAGGTGCTGAGGATATGGACACTCCCAGAGTGTTGATTTGTGGCTGTCTACACATCGAAGGATGGCTCACAGTTCTTGGAGGCGTGTCACATACGACACGGGCGCATCTACACACAGACTGTAGGCGACATCCACTAGTTCATCAGGTAGCTTGTGTTTGCTGCTTGATATTCCAGATTTCATCCTGACATTGCAGGTACTTCCACATGGGATGTATTGTCAGAGATGATGTATGTTTGTTGAGGGTTTGCTGGATGTGAATCACGCAGCAAACAACCGCCGCAGCGGTTACAAGATATAGTGGGAAATTTGTGGATGTATGACTTTGTGGGAAGTCTATGTACTGTCAGATTTACTGCAGCCTTTGTTGAGGGTCGAGTGAGGTTTTATTGAGCTGGGGGATTCTCGAATGTTGAGATCCTTTCGGTGATACAGGTCTTGGAGCGATCCCTCGAGCACCCTTAGATAGGCAGCTAGGATGTATTGACTGTGAGTTAGACAGTTGGGATTGCATATTTTCTTTACTGCCGTTGAGGCATTGTCGCAGTCTATGCTTATAGGACACTGACAGGACAGTGAGAGATAGTACAGGTGCAGGACAGGTTTACCCGCAGCTTACAAGTTCAGAGAGACAGTGTTTTTTGAGCTGTTTTTTGGTCTGTTTTTAGTACACCAGAGCCATTTTACAAAGGAGACTCTACCAAAATTTATGCAGAATCTGAAGCTTTCTTGGTTCATTTGACAGGTTGATATTGGTTCAGAGGTCAGTTTACAGGGGAAACTCAGCCGAATCTTTCCCAGAAAAGTAAACCACTGTGAAGCGTAGCTATGGCTGGATCACAGGACACTGCTCTTTACAATATCAAGAAGCTGGATGGAACCAATTTCCCATTGTGGAAGAAGCAGATTTGGCACGTGTTGGTACAAAAGAAGCAGATAAAACCTATAAAGCTCAAGGGGATAAAACCAGAAGATATGGACGAAGATGAATGGAGCGAAATGGATGAATTGGCACTTTCTACCATTATGCTGACTTTGGCAGAAAGCGTTTACTTCAATGTAGCAGACGAGATGTCGGCTTATCAAGCATGGTTAAAGCTGAGTGATCTTTATGAGAAGCAGAGTGCAGCTTCACAGGTATACTGGCTTAAGAAGCTTGTTGACTTGAAGATGAAAGAAAGGACACCTATGTCCAATCATCTGAATGAATTCAACACAATCTACAGTCAGTTGTCAGCTCAAGGTGTCAAGTTTGATGAACCTGTTAGAGCTATGTTCCTGTTGATCACATTGCCGGAAAGTTGGGACAATTTTCGCACAGCTTTGAGTAATTCTGCACCTCTGGATGGTTTGAACATAGCAGGTGTAGAAGGAAGTCTGCTTACTGAAGAAACCAATAGAAAGACAATGGATAAAGGCAAAGGAACAACCTTAGTTGTCAGGGGAAGGACCAAAGAAAAGCACAAAGGTGGAAAGAGGAATCAGTCTCGTAGCAAAGCCCGCAGTGCTAAAGGCAAGAGTGATATAGAATGCGACCATTGTGGCAAGAAGGGTCACATGAAAAGAGACTGTAGAGAATGGAAAGCAGAAAAAGGCAAAGAGAAAGCTGAAGACCATGGTGAGAAGAACAAGTCCTCAGTGAAGATTCAAGAAATAAATGTGACAAACACTATTGCAGAGGATGACAGTCTAGTTTCAGGAGACATCTACTTCTTGAATAATACAATGGACTCAGCTCTTCTTACAGCATCTGATGGAAATGCACTGAGTGACTGGATTATAGACTCAGGGGCATCACTTCATGTGTCTCCAAACAAGGAGTGGTTTACCTCTTATGTGACCACTAAAGATCATGTTCGGCTAGGCAATGGGCAGACATGTGAGATCTTAGGTGTTGGAGATGTTCAATTGAAGTTTCAGAATGGCTCTTCTTTCACGTTGAAGAATGTGAGACAAGTTCCCGCAATTACAAAGAGCTTGATCAGCACAGGTTTACTTGATGATGCTGGCTACGTCACCATTTTTGGACAGAACATGTGGAAGATATCCAAGGGTTCTATGACAGTAGCACATGGAGTAAAGTCTGGAGAACTTTACATGATTTATGTATCAAATGTCTCTAAAAATGTAATCAATGTAAACGAGCAGCCGAACGTTTCTTTGTGGCATAGCTGGTTAGGACATATGTCCAAGAAGGGAATGGAAATCTTGTCTCGTTCTTGTTATTTGCCTGGCTTTTCATTTAATGATTTTGAATTCTGTGAACATTGTCTGTATGGTAAGCAAACACAGCAGCCACATAAGCATAGAAGCAGTAGAAGAGATACACAGTTGGCACTTGTTCATAGTGATTTGTGTGGACCTATGCCTAACCTATCTCTAGGGGGAGCTTCTTACTTTATGACATTTATAGATGATTACTCGAGGAAAGTATGGGTTTACTTTCTCAAGCACAAGGATGAAGCGTTTAGTGTTTTCAAAATGTTTGTGACACTTGTGGAGAATCAGAGTGGCAAGAAGCTTAAATGTTTACACACTGACAATGGTGGAGAGTATGTTTCAAAGGCCTTTCAGGACTTTTGTGAGTCAAAAGGTATAAAACGTGAACTTACTGCTCCTTACAATCCTCCTCAAAATGGTGTTGCTGAGAGGATGAATAGGACCATACAAGAGAAGGTCAGAAGTATGTTGTCTAATGCACAGCTGCCAAATGGGTTTTGGGCTGAAGCTGTATCAACAACTGTTCATCTTGTAAATAGATCTCCTAGCAAGGTTTTGCAGAAGGATTCAGTGCCAGAGATGGTATGGTCAGGCAAAATGCCCTCATACAAGCATCTCAGAGTCTTTGGCTGTGAGGCATATACTCACGTTCCAAAGGAATTTAGGAACAAACTTGAGCCAAAGAGTAGAAAGTGCATCTTTCTAGGCTATGGTAATTCTGGTGAGATGGGGTACAGACTTTGGGATCCCGAATCCAGAAAGGTTGTCCGCAGCAATGATGTTCACTTTAATGAATCCAAATATCATTCTAAACCAGAGAGGGTTGAGGAGATTAGAAGAGTTGTCTTCCAAGAAGATGGACCTGCACGTGCAAGACAAAACGTCAGGGCTCAATAGGAGCAAGGACAGGATAGAGTGGAACCACAGGTTGTGGCTGAGCCTGAGCCACCTATTGTGCGTAGATCTGGACGTATCACGCGACCTCCTGATAGGTTTGTTTCATCTATGAACTATGTCATGTTGACTGATTGCAATGAGCCTTCATGTTACAAGGAAGCAATGCAAATGAAGGACTCCGGGAATTGGCAATTGGCCATGCAGTCAGAGATGACAACTCTGCATAAAAACCAGACATGGAAGCTAGTTAAATTACCACGAGGCAAAAAGGCTCCACCTTGTAAATGGGTTTACCGGTATAAGATCACCGCTCATGATAGTCAGCCAAAGTACAAAGCAAGGCTTGTTGCCAAGGGATTTAACCAAGAACAAGGCATTGACTTTGATGAAGTCTTCTCTCCGGTGGTCAAGATGACTACATTAAGATGCTTTCTTGCATTGGTTGCCATATTAGATTTGGTGTTGCACCAAATGGATGTCAAGACAGCGTTCTTGCATGGTGATTTAGATGTGGAAATTTACATGCAGCAGCCAGAAGGGTTTGTTGAGAAAGGCAAGGAAGATTGGGTATGCCAGTTGTTAAAGAGTCTTTATGGCTTAAAACAATCACCGAGGGCATGGTACCATAAATTCCACAAGTTTATGCTTTCTCAAGGCTACAAACGTAGTGAGTTCGATCACTGTCTATATACAAAGAAGGCTAAGGATGGTAGTTGGCTGATCCTTATTTTGTATGTGGATGACATGTTGATTGCTGGCAAGCACTTGGAAGAAATTTCAGCTTTGAAGTCAAAGATGGAAAAATCGTTTGACATGAAAGACATGGGTGAGGCAAGTCATATACTTGGTATGCGCATTGAGAGAGACAAATCAAAGAAGTTGATTTGGTTATCTCAAACAGAGTATATTGACAAGGTTTTGCAACGTTTCAATATGGAGAAGGGAAAGGCATTGAGTGTTCCATTGCCACCATATGTGAAACTTAGCAAACAAGATTGTCCTATGTCTGAGGAAGAACAGGCTGAAATGGATAAGATTCCATATGCATCTGCAGTGGGTAGTTTGATGTATGCAATGATTGCTACTCGCCCAGACATTGCATTTGCAATGGGAGTAGTAAGTCGATACATGTCAAACCCAGGCAAGAAACATTGGGAGGCAGTGAAAGGAATATTGAGATACCTGAAAGCTACAAAGAGTATGCGTATATGCTATGGGACTCAGGAGCTAAGTGTAAAGGGTTTTACAGACTCAGATTATGCAGGTGACTTAGACAACCGAAGGTCTACGTCAGGGTATGTCTTTACATTGGCTGGTGGAGCAGTATCATGGCGTTCTAGATTACAAGATTGTGTTACTCAGTCTACTACAGAGGCTGAATATGTTGCAGCATCAGAGGCATGCAAAGAATCAATTTGGCTTAATCGACTAGTAACAGATTTGGGAATCAAAGAAGAGATGCCTGTGTTATATTGTGATAGTCAAAGTGCTATACAATTGGCTCGCAATCCAGTTTATCACTCAAAGACAAAGCATGTGGATGTGAAGTATCATTTCATCAGGGAAATGCTTGAGGATAAGCAACTTCAACTTGTCAAAGTTCACACCATAGAAAATCCTGCTGATCTACTTACAAAAGGACTTCCCTCAGAGAGCTTTGCGCATTTTCGCAAGCAGTTAGGTGTAGGGTAGTACATCACTTCTCTACATCTCTTGTATATTAGCTTGTATAGTAGCTTCTCTCACACTTAAAGTACCACATTGGACTTTAAGTGGGAGGTTGTTGGGGTATAAAGCCCAATGTGGTCGCCCAGGTAAGTGGGCGGGCCGCCAGGTATGTACACATATTCTTTTGTAAAAACCTAATAAGAACTCACTATGCTCTACACATTACAGTAGAGCGAGTTCGCCATATCGTCGTGCTCTTCTTCTCGCACTCTCTCTCGCGTCTCACTTCCGCTCGTACTCCTTCACAGACTCATGATCAATCACTACCCGAGCATTGTGAACAAGTAAGTATGTAAATATTTAACATCCAATTTTAAAAGTTATGTGCTTGGAAGCTCTCATGTAAGTTAATTATGTGGCTCTGACAGGTGATATTTTATCCTACAAAGTCTGCATCAAACTGGTGGTACGTCATAAAGGTAGCCCCTCGTAGTGCACGGCCGTATGAGGGCTACCATGTGACAATCACAGTGGCATCAACGGAGGAGATCGGGGAAGATGCTCAATCAAAAGCCGTTGAGGTGGTGCCAGACGAGCATCAAGCTGCTACTCTCTATGGGGTGCATGCAAAGGATTTACAAAATGAAACGGAGGACATCTACCTAAACGGAGAGCTCTATATAGACATAGGGAGTTATGCTGACCTATGTGAGGATGAGAGAGAGACATCTTAAAGCCATAAACATTGTATTTGAAAAATTTTGCTCCATTTTATAATATATATTGTATTCACTTGGCTTTTTGTCCATTCCTGTCTATATGCTATACTTGAGAAATTTAAATTGTGTTTAATCGTCATTGCTTCCACTCCAAGTATGCTCCTTCCCTCTCCTCCCTCTCATGTTCCCTTCCCCTCTTTCTCTCCCTCCTTCTCAATCTCACTCACACACACACACACTCGGCTAGCTCCTACGGTTTCAACGGCTGCGTGTAAGGGTCCTACGAGAGTATTTTCCAAAGAGGGAGCTGGAAACTCCTGATGCAATGTAGCAATAACATAATCGATCGCTCTCTCTCTTTCGTGATAGATAAAGATCTGTCGCAAGTAATCGAGAAAACTATGGCAAATAGAAAAGAAATTTAATTTATGAGCAGAGTGTCTTGTCATAGCTACATATAAAAGGCATGTTGTTCAAGACATAGCTTTTACAAGATACATAGAATGCACACGGGAGACAAATTCACAAGAACTTCACAGGAATCTCTCTACACAGGAATCCCTCCCCCTTTATGAGTCCTCTCTCTCTCTCTCTCTCTCTCTCTCTCTCTCTCTCTCTCTCTACACAGGATTCCCTCTCCCTATTATCTATAGTATAGATTATAACTTGTCCATGTTTTCTTATCCATTCAATATTAAGATTAAATGTTCGTGTGTTTAATGCAGGTATGGATGATGATGAGTTTCTTTCTTCTTTGTCACCCCAGCAGAGGAGGTGGTACGAGGAGCCTCATCGCTCTGGAGCACCGTCACATTGTTCCACTCCTTCAGCATCTCCCTCTGTTTCGGAGAATTCAGCGGCTCTGAATCTTCGGTGTTGACGAGACAATCTTCACACTCGTCTAGGCACCTACGCTCTAGTGGTGGTGGCGATGTTGCTGTGGGAATGCCGCCGCTGATGCCTCAACATCGCCTCGTGTTCAGCGAGACTCCTTACCTTCCCCTTCTTTGCCCACCCCCACACCAGCCAACAGCATCACCATCTACGCCAGCTTTTGCGTGACTATCGGCTGTTCCTGGCTACACATCACTAGCTACTCCTTCGGGAGTCACCCCAGTTGACACTCCTCGCTTCGGGGCCCAAACTCCACTGGAGACACCTAACGTCCATACCCCCATCCAGACGCCGCTAGAGACCCTTGCCAAGACACCCAAGTTCACGCGTCACAGGTGAGAGGGCTTGCCGTACTTGGTCGACATCAGCAGCGGTATCATCTTGGATGATGAAGGCAAGAAGTTGATCTCGCGCATGCGCGGTCTTTGCTCTCAGGTGGTTCGACACTACATACTAAACACCTGGAGTGAAGTGCCAAAGGAATTAAAAGACAGAGTCATTAGCATGCTGCATGACGAGTTTCCCGTGTCAAGTCGAGATGAGCGCTTCAATAAAGACCCGATGAAGGTTCGAATGCGCGAATACTGCAAGCACAAGCGTTCTGAAGTACAAAAAGCAATAAAGCATGGGTGGAACAGACCAGATTGGCTGGCCAAAGAAGATTGGAAGAATGCGAAGCGAGCAGCGCACGAGAATCCTGAGAAGTGGAAGCAACAAAAGGAGGCAACCAAAGCGTGAGTAGAGGCAGGGAGCTCGCACCACTTGAGGAGCGGCGGTGGGTGGCATCATTTGAGGCCGATTTTGTAAGTGTTTTTGCATTGCTCTTTAGGTTTGGTAGTTACGTCTATTTGTACTTTTAAATTCTAACATAATGGATTCTTTGTATATTTTGAACAGTGGTCTATGACAGAACGTGACCCCACATCGTACGAGCGCGAGTACGCAGGCAGAAAGGACTTAAACGCCTTGATGGACATTCTTAGTTCTCACGGCGGCATGGTTAGTATTTTATTTTACTCTTTTACATTTGTTGTATTTTGATGATAAGCTAAAAAAATAGATTGTTTTGTAATTATATGTTTATACTTACAGATAGATACGCCGCTTGGACGCGATGAGACGTCTGATTAGACGACATCAGTCTTGCCATAGCCAAATAGCATTAGTTTTCTTTTGTCATAGCATGTATAATGAGATGAGTGTATATGTCTTTTTGTAACTATTGGAAAACCATGTATTTTAAAACAGAATGCCAATTCTGTTGTAACTATTCCATTTGCAAAGCTTAACAATCAAGTGATTTTGCCTATGATGTGTATAATTGTCAGTGATTTACTTTTGTCAATTTTGTATCTTTATTGTGCAAATAATACTATGCATGATGGAGTTAATGGTTATATTGTCTGTTGGTGATCGACTACTTTGGGTCTATACCTTGCACTTTCTTTCAAAGGTGAATCTGTGCTTATCTTGGATTCATTTAGGTATACTTTATTCTGGAAACATTCAATATGGTTGATGGGTTGAATGCCCTGCCACCCAAAAATTTTTACTCTCGGGCGTTGCTATTAGCGTCTCTATATAAGGTTCTGCAACGTCGTTATAAGCGTCGCTACAGAAGGACTGTAATTGTCGCTATAACCGTCGCTATATGCGTCACTATATGGCGACGCGTATAGCGACATTCCGGTAGTGACGATTTTAGCGACGGTCTTAGCGACGCTGGGGAGTATAAAAACCCAATGTATTTCCGTCGTCGCTAAAAGCATCACAAGTGCACATAACCTCTTGTAGTGAGGAAAATGCGGGACATTGGGGCTGTGTGGGTGGGGGGTGTGTTGTTTTGGTGGGGGTTTTTCTTTGAAGACGAGTAGCAGCCTTCTACCTCAAATTCAACATCAACACACCGGACGCCCAACTCAGCAGCCAGCCATAGCGCCTGCAACCATTGATGCTCATTGCCATCGTAGAGGCTTCAAGCCCAGCATGGCTTGCAGGAAACAATAAAATCATATCCATTTCCTTAGATGCATGTACCCCTGTTGGGAAACCTGAAAAAGTTGAGTGAACTTTTTAAAGAAAGGGCAATGGACACCAATATCTGAAAGAGCACCCGCAGTGATGTTGCCCTCCACAACATAACCTGCAATGTAAGAATCATAGCACTTCACATAAAAAGGTCCACCTCATGCTCCAAAGACATAACATCAAAATGCAAGCGCAAGCAAACACCTAAAGTACCTAGTTCATTGCAAGCTTGCAAGACAGAGAGAATCCTGATCTAGATGCATTTGTTTCAGCAAGTCTACTACCTTCTCTCTTTGCCCACCATCGACGTATGCACATAGAAGGGCACTCCAACAATTCATTGAACGATCTCTGCTTTTGCAATCATCCACATTTCCCATAGAGACTCAAGAGGGTTTTACCACCATAAACACTAGGCATAAAATTTCTAACATCTTGAGTCAAAATGTACTGCTTTTCCAATCTGTCGGCACAATGTTCATGTGCTTGAGTTTAAGACCATCCCTTTCCATGAAAGTTACACATGCTTGAAGCTCGATTTCATTTGGGCTCGCCCCTTTCATTAACATCTGGTCAAAGAGTTGCATGCCCTTTTATGTATGGCATTGTTCTACCTCAATCATGACAAGCTTAGAACCGTTTGAGTAGTTGAAGTGTCGAGTCAGCATATAGTGCATACTGCAATTGAGCATGTATATATAAGACATCCCCATATTTGACTAATAATAAATGAAAGCTCCAAAAGTTATAACAAACTGATGGCCCAGCAAAAAGAAGACAAGTTGAGGTTGTGTGTGTGTGTGTGTGTGTGTGTGTGTGTGAGAGAGAGAGAGAGAGAGAGAGAGAGAGAGAGAGAGAGAGAGCACCTGGTCTCTCACAGGACAATAATTTAACTCCACGCTAATAGAGAGAGGACCTGCACCGCACCGCGTTCTGGAAAACGGTGGAAAAGCGACAACCGCATTCCAAAAATAACATGCATGCACATCCACTCCACAATACCCTCAAGAGTCCAATTTTTAATTGAGAATACCCCTATGGCCATGGTAGCAAGCCAACAATAGTAATCCTCCACCCAAAAAACACACCCTTGCATGGCAACTCTTCATTGGCCTAAGCCGCTAGGCCATGCTAGCAAATTTCCTCCCAATACACCGTGCCTTACAGCAGTGCCAACGAAGTATGGTGATCATTGATATCCATGTCTCTATGTATCATGGATAGAAATTTACGAAAACATTTGAATGTTTACCTTGCATATCAGTATGCATCAAAAGAAACGCTAAACAGAGAGTAGCAGCATCGGGGAGCACCTCTCGATTCTTCAGGAGAGAGGCCTTATCTGCAGGTTGGTGGGTATTTCTCCTCCCAAGCAGAGTGAGAAGATCCGAGACTGGCTCACTGCTGCCCTCAGCCCCTGATCAGAGAGCATCTACAGGATCATTTTGCTTGGCAGAAGGTGTTCTATCACTGTTTTTTCTTCAGCAGAGGCATCACATTCAGCTCCTCTTCAGATCCGATACCCGGACTTCGACCCCTCCTCTTTCGATGAGCTGCACCAGATTCCACGCTTTCCGATTCAACCTGCTTTTCTAGAGCTTCCTGCACAGCTCATGAGGGTGCCACCAGTTTGGATCAGTTTTTGGCACCCCTTCCCCCGACTCTTTCGACACTGATTCTGTAGCACCTTTTGTGAAGGTTGCTACGACTGCTTCCCAGGTGTTCCCAGAGTCCTTTCAGTATGAGTGGGAGGGAGTTATCAGAACATAGAGGATTTCGGTCACGGGTAGACCGAACCAGTGCCACTACTGCCATCTCATGGGTCACCTAGTTCGTGACTGACGTCCCAGCTGGAGGCCCAGGAAGGGCCAGAGGCGAAGATGCACATATGCCCCACCTGAGACCTGGACCCTTCGAGATTGATATCCTGCTTATTCAGTCTGTTCGGAGGAGAGGTCCAGTTTTCCTAGGCAGAGACGCCCCTACTCACAAGTATCCCTTCAGCACAGATGGCCTATTCTCAGAGTGGACTAGTCAGACTGCTCATGAGGTGATTGACTTTTCCTTAGAGGAGCAGCTGTATAGATTGGGTTTTACAGATGAGGAGATAGAGACCATGGTCATGTAGACTATTGATCATATGGGCAGACTCACTTGGATAGGCGAGGCTTGGTACTTGCCCTTTTGTTTTGCCATGGATTGGACTTTTTCTCCACCTTCCTCTTTTGTGCTATGAATTTTGAGAGATACAGTTGCTATTTTGAAGGCACAGGAGGATGTTTTGAGGAGATGGACACAGGAGATGATCGAGACCACCACGAAAGGATTTTCAGTTCCATGGTATTGACTTCTGCAGGAGTACAGATACTTCCTGTTTTCAGATCTGGATAGCAGCTGGTTTGGTATAGGCCTTTCGGCTTAGGAACTCACCTTACCACCCGCCTCCACTTGTACCCAGCCTCTGATGTATCTTTAGACCTCTGTACTACAGGGTTTTTCCCCTCTACCTTTCATGTATTATCAGCTTCAGAGGGGTTTTTTCTCCTCTGTTTTGTATCAGCCATGGGCCACTACCCGTCGCATGTCAAGGTAGAGTGATCTGGATCCTCTTTTGCAACCTCCGTCAATGTCGTGAGGCCCTCCTTGGTCGTGGGTACATGGATTTGCCTAGCTCAGACGCTCGATTAATCGACGTACCTCTAGTGTGGGAGGGATCTGGAACCTACTGTGGTGACTGTTCCTCTGGCTATCCACTGATTGGTGTAAAGAAATCTGTGATTTGCCTCTGAGACTGGCTCTCCCCTATGTCCTCAGCAGGCTATTTCTATATCTGCACAGCTCGAGTGAAAACAATCCGAGACACCTCTGGTCCTCGTCTCTCATGCCTCTAGAAACTGGTCCAAAACCCTCTCTGAAAAAACAATGGAAGCAGCCTCGTATCTCATAATACACTGGGAAATTACACATGTAGTCTAGCTCTGTCTCTCGCTCTATACGACATAAAAGACATATCCTTGTGAGAACTTAGAGATTAACTTAAATGTGATTAATATCACTATTAATTAATATGCTAATGTCAAGACATAAGAGAGTGTAAGATAGAAATAGAGCAATGACAATAGATTGCACTTGAATGGAGAGTGAAGACCTTGTTACAAATGAGGGCAACTAATGGGATTTATATACAAGTTGAGGGAGTGAGGATTATCCATCACATGTGAATTATAGGTAGGTGGGAATAGACACATGTTGAAGCTTGCATAGGTAAAAGGGGTCCATGTGAGAATTAGGTGTAAGGACTTTGAGAAAAGAGGTAGGTGGAAAGAAGTCCACACTTATTAAAATCATAAGTTACTTTTACATCCCCCCTTAAGGGTGAACTTCTCGTTGTAGCGCATTGAGATTGATGAACAAAAAAACTTTGTGAAGTAGCCATGTCGTAGATACAAAAAAGCTTTGTGAAGTAGCTATGTCGTAGATACATGCTATCCCCCCTCAATGAGAAGTTCATCCAGTAGGGATCAAACTCAAATTACGCGATGAGGCTGTTTGTTTAGAGGCGGGCATAGACTTGGTGAAAAAGTCTGCCGAATTTTCTGCAGATGGAACATACACTAGCTTGATGAAGCCATTTGCGACTAATTCTTTCAAGAGATGGAAGCTTATCTTAATGTGTTTGAGCTTGGATGAGAAGGAAGGTGGTTCTGTAAGTGCGATGGTAGACTGATTATCACAAAAAAAGAGTGATTGGATCAGTCGAGATATTGAAGGGTAGCTTCAATTCGTTGATCAATTCAGAGATCCAAAGAGCCTCGCGGGAAGCAAGAGCAGCAGCAACGTATTCCGCTTCAGTAGAAGAACTTGCAATAGAACATTGTCGTTTGGTTTGCAAGAGATAGGACCACCAGCCAAAGTGAATACATAGCCCCCTGTAGAAAAACATCGAGGGTCGTCGCCAGCCCAGTTGGCATCAACATATCGTGAAATAGAGATGGGGCTAGAGGGGTCGTAATAGTAAGTGAGGGCATAGTGTTGAGTGGTGCGTAAGTAGCGAAGGGTGCGCTTTGCAGCTTGCTTGTGCACTTTACAAGGCTTTGATATAGAGCGGGAGAGGATATGGCCTGTGTAGGAAAGATCGAAACGGGTACAAGAGATAAGATAACGTAATTGTCTGCAGAATTTTGGGAAATGAAAGGATGGGCAGTAGAGTGCATCAGTGTGAGTGTAATCATGAAATTCAGGAGCAAGCTTGTGCTTAACAGGCAAAGGTGTAAACTCAGGGGTTGAAGCAGACATACCATAGAAGAGGAGGAGTTCTTCAATGTATTTGGATTGGGATAATTGGATAAATTTACATGCTGGATCTCTTATGACTTCAATGCCGAGAAAATAAGTCATAGGTCCTTTGCGGTTACTGGGAATTCATGTGAGATGCAACCAATTTCTTGTAGCAACATGTACTCTGATGTGCCAAGAAGAGGAATCTCATCCACAAAGAGGCCTAAGATAGCCATGCCTTTAGAGGTCTGCCATTATATGTAGATATTGTAGTCTGCCATAAGACGTTCCCAGCCACATTTGAGCAAGTAGTGGTGCATGGGGATGTACCACTCTCATGCAGATTGTTTTAAGCCATAAATGGGCTTATGCAATTTACATACATAATCAGGGTGGTGAGGGTCTTCAAAATGAGGAGGTTGTAGCATATAGATGAGCTCTTGGAGCAAGCCATGTAAGAAGGCAGTTTTTATATCAAGATGATGTAAAAGAAGATTAAACTTAGCAGCAAGTGCAATAAGAAGCAGAAATGCAGTCATACCCAGTACTGGCGAATAGGTGTCAAAGTAATCCACACCTTGTTGTTGAGTGAAGCCACGAGCGACAAGGCGTGCCTTGTAGTGATTAACTGAGCCGTTGGGGTGGTATTTCTTCTTTAATAGCCATTTGCAAGAGACAATGTTATGATTCTTAGGAGGTGCACAAGCTCCCAAGTGTTAGCTTCTTTGAGGGCTTGGATTTCATCCAATATGGCACCATGCTACTCCTTGCTCTCGCTAGAAGCGAGGGTATCGAGAACAGAGAGGGGAAGGGCATCTCAAGAGGCTCTGGTGGATGCTCAAGAATCATTTCATCATTGAGGACAGCAGAGAAATTGGTGGCTTCATAGATCTCGCGAAGAGAGCGGGTGCGGCCATGCGAACTAGAGGCGGCTTGGTCCAAGTGTATAGCCAAAGTGTGTTGCGATCATCGAGGTGGCAGAAGTAGAGCTATGAGGCTCGACTTCGTCGACATCTTCTGGGATGGGAGTAATTGGAAAGGTTTCGTGGGAGTTGTGGAAAAAAGATGGCAATTGTGAAGGTGAGACCGGTAGCGAAGGTGATGGGAGCTCACGAGATGGAGCACCGAGTGTCTGCGGTGTGACAGAAGTAGCGGCAGTCGGGATGGACGGTGTTGGTGATAGTGTCAACTGTGAGGAGATGGGTGCAAGAGGTGGTGCAGGAGTGTTGCCGATTGGCTGTGCATGAGAATGCGAGACACGAGGAGGTGGATGGGCGATGAGGAAAGGCCTTTGGATGGTGAAGGGAGGCTCAAGATTGTGCCTAGAAGGGTGGGAAATTTGCATGGGTGTGTGTGTTGGTGAGGTTGTCAACAAAGATTGATGAGAAGAGTGGACTGGTGATGAGAATGTAGGGTGCAATGGTGGAGAAGATTTTCCTGAGATGATGAATTCTTCATCAAAGACGACAGTGCGGGCAAAGATAAACTTGTGATGGTCTGGGATATAGAGGTGGTATGCCTTGATGCCAAAGCGATCACCATAGCCGACAAAAGTTGTGCGTTGAGCACGTGGTGATAGTTTTGATAAAGGTTGTGTCACAAGTGGGTATGCAATGCTTCCAAAGATGCGAAGGTGGCCAAGATGAGGTGGGTGACCATGCCAGAGGGTGTAGGGTGTAGTATTAGGATTGCGGATGGATGGAATGCGGTTTTGAATGTAGCATGCAGTGGTGGTAGCTTCTTCCCAATAGGCGTCTGGGAGGCTAGCTTGAAGAAGCATGGCACGAGCAGCTTCAAATAGTGTGCGATTCTTGCGCTCGGCACGACCGTTCTGTTGTGGGTGGTCGGTGATGGATAATTCATGTCGAATACCAGCAGAAAGACATAGATCTTTGAATGCATGAGAAGTGTATTCCCCACCATGATCTGTGCGGAGAGTTTTAATATGGCACCCATGTTTAGTTTCAACTAATGCCTTGAATGTGCAAAAATGAGAGAAGGTTGAGGATTTCTCGGCCATGTAGTAAGTAGTTGTTTATTTTGAGAAATCATCTATAAAAGTAAGCATATACTTATTGCCACACTGACTCGTGATGATAAAGTGGGGAATGGGACATGATATGCTTTAGCAGAAATATGTCGTAGTCTATAATGCCATTTGAGTGTGTTTTCTTGTGTTTTTATGGATGATGCATATGCATGTGCAGGCGATGAGTCACCCAATGGATAAAGACGCCCAGTTTTGGGGACCAAAAGTGTGACATACTGTCTAGCTTTGTTTAGTGCCGAAATGTGGCAGCATTCTCGCATGAATTTGATGATGATGCCGTTGTCGGTTAGCTCGCTGACAGAGATGAGATTTTTCTTGAGACCAGGGACATAATATACGTGAGAAATAGTGGTGTGTAGGACATTAGGTAGGTTAATGATAGCATCTCCATAGGCTTTGGCGAGCTAGATGCTGTTATCACCGAGGCATAATTCTAGAGGGTGTTCTAGATAAGTGATGTTGGATAGCCAGTGTAGGTGATATGTCATATGATGGGTGGCGCCCGTATCAAGTAGCCAGATATTGGGATATGAAGTGGCTATAGTGGTGGCATATAGTTGCAAAGGATAAGATGGGCTATCATAAGTAGATATGTCAGCATAATGAGCTTGACCATAAATAAAAGGAAAGGAGATGGCTGGCTATGGTGTGTCCCCCCTTGAGGGTGTGAAGGATATAGGTTAGTGTGAGAGATAGGACGATTACCTTGATTGCGTGGTTGCCGACAGTCCTTTGTGAGGTGTCCAAAGCGATGACAGTTGGCGCATTGCTTTGAATTTTGGTGATTGTGGTGGCTTTGAAATTGCGACTGTCTTCCAGAATTATTGTGTTGTCGAGGAGGGCCCGAATGTTGAGGCTTCTTGCCGTTGTAAGGGCGTGAGTTTCTTGTCATAGTGACAAGTGCTGTGGACTTCTGCGAGCTACTAGTGTCGTCGCGAAGCGTTTCCTCCTGATGGATCTTGGCTACAAGATTTTGTAGCTGCAAGTTAGCCATGGTGGCTTGTGTAGTGATAAAGGCTCTCCATGATGCAGGTAGAGAAGCCAATAAGAGCATACTTTGAAGCTCTTATTGGGATGGCAAGCCCTGAGATAAGTACTTCATTTAGAAGTATTTGCCACGTCTCCAAAAACTTGGAGGATGACTGACCCTCTTGCATGGTAGTGTTTACCAATTTCTTGATCAGGGAAACTTGGTAGACGAGGTCAGTGTGCTCGTAGTTCTTCTCGAAGAGCTTCCAAATGGTGCTAGCAGTAGTTAGCTTTTTCACCATTTGGACTTGCCGATCTTGGCAATGGAGAATGAGCTCCATCTTGGCACTATTGTTTCTACTATGCCAAGTATTATAGGTGTCGATGAAGTATGTTGAATATTTGTCTTCGGGGTGGTCAGGTTGCTCTTCAATTCCTGACGTGACGTCCCAAAGTTGCAGCTGCGTGAGGTAGAGTTCCATCCGAATCTTCCACACTTGGTAGTTAGTGCCGTTAAGCTTGTCGATAATGTAGTGGGGCTTGTAGGTGGATGTGGAAGATGAAGAAGCTAACTCGACCATCTTTCGAGGTTCCGGATTCCTTGAAAAGAATGGAGAGTGAGGCTTCGAGTGTGGGCTAGAGAGATGGAATACTCTTAGCGTTAATTAGAAAAACTAACCTTAACTTCTATTGCTCTAATACCATGTGAGAACTTAGAGATTAACTTAAATGTGATTATTATCACTATTAGTTAATATGCTAATGTCAAGACATAAGAGAGTGCAAGATAGAAATAGAGCAATGACAATAGATTGCACTTGAATGGAGAGTGAAGACCTTGTTACAAATGAGGGCAGCTAATGGGATTTATATACAAGTTGAGGGAGTGAGGATTATCCATCACATGTGAATTATAGGTAGATGGGAATAGACACATGTTGAGGCTTGCATAGGTAAAAGGGGTCCATGTGGGAATTAGGTGTAAGGACTTTGAGAAAAGAGGTAGGTGGAAAGAAGTCCACACTTATTAAAATCATAAGTTACTTTTACAATCCTGGCCTCTACTGGTACTCCTCAAATTAATCTGCCCATCTCAATCGCGAGGATGTGTGTATCTGGCCAATAGCACACCGTATCCCATGAGATACATGTGTGTCCATGTATCCAGGTCTAGTCACAAAGCCGTCCTCTGTGATTTGGAGAAGATGCTCTCTATAGATAGCCATCTTCGTATCCAACTCCTATGTAGGCTGTATAAGTCATGTGCTCTTGGTATCTAGCTGAATCAGATCGTGACGTATAATGAGTCTAGTGATCTTTAGTGTCCATGTGAAAGATAGGGAGGGGGCATCCAAGGAATACTGGAACGGAGACAGTCTATCCATGCTGAAACCATGCGATTGAAACCATGATGTCATCTGCCCATACCAGCATGCTGTATTCCCGTGTAGCGCTAGCTATCGAGATGACTCTAGGGCTAGCTGAGCATATCTTTCGTTGGGGAGGTCGAATAAACCAAGGGGGCGGGGGGGGCAGCTAACTCGGCTCAAATAATCTCATGTGGCACTGAGGCCTTAGTTCGAATCATCCAAGAAAGGCCTCTCCATACATCTCCATCCATCAGTGCTCCCAGATCTGCTATGGTGATCAGAGCAGGATAGTTAGTGGTTGATATCATCCTCCTGCAGGATTCCAGGAGGAAAGGGCCACACTTTCTTGGAGGTGCAGGTCCCTTTCACATGTTCACGTTTGATTCTGAGTTGCTGGGAAATTTCAGCTGGGATTCAGAGACTGTCTTTGATACACTACACTTCCAGGTTCAGGAGAGATTGGTTTCTAGGGATGGTAGCAATTGATCTTATGGGAGATTTTGACCTCAGTATTGGGAGATTGGTTTGAAGAGATTCTTTAGCAGCTTGGCTTCTCCTAGTTACTTTTGTTCTGTACAGAGAATGGTGCAACACTTTCTCTCTTTTCTTCTGTCGCCGAAAGATGTAGCTCCTACTCTGGGGATTTTGTGACAGAGTGTATTTGGACATTGCAGTTGGGGAGACTTGTCTCCTCGGTGTCGAAGTTTACAGCCCTCGTGGCATTCACCTCCCCCACCACATGCTATTCCAGCCTTTTTGTATGCTTTGTTGTGCTCCTATCATCTATGTTTCTGAAGCTTTTCCCCTCAGATGGTTGCTTTGTATATTCCTTGGGGGTTTTTACTTAAGTTGATCCTTGTATATATTTGGCCAAGGGCCATGATGATGTATTTTACAGTATTAATGAAATGGGAACCAGCCCACCTCTTTCGCGCGCGCGCGCGAGAGAGAGAGAGAGAGAGAGAGAGAGAGAGAGATGCCCTCTTGCTGTGTACTTGTATCTTTTTGTGGGAGAGGCTTTTTCGAATTTCCTCAGAGCACAGCATGCAAATATATGAGGTGTATCAATTCCCATTGGAGGTGAGAGAGACCTCATTGATTGGGAGTACGCAGATGATATGCTTTTGATGATCTTATATGTCATTGCGATTTTAGATGCGACACGGAGAGCCTTGGACGTGTATTTCTTGGTGAGTGGTTCTCGCATCAACGGGCACAAGTCATATGGCATTCTAGTTGGGTCAGATGATGTACCTGCTTGGAGGGGTGGGAGGGTTTCACTTGGTTGCAGCTAGGACAGACATGCAGATACCTAGGCTTTCAGGTGGGTATTGACATCACTGCAGATCAACAATTTCAGCCTATGTTTTTGTCATTGAGACGAAAACTTTGTCACTGGTCTTCACAACATTTATCCCTAGCAGGTAGAGCATTGGTTGTAAACCAAGTCCTCCTAGCTTCAGTTTGGTATATTGCTTCATGCTGGATGCTTCATACTGGTGTCATCCGACAGTTGAGACGTTTGATCAGGAGCTTCTTGTTGGGAGGTTCATATGGTACTTCTGATTGTAGAGCTAGAGTGAGACGGTTCACTATTATTTTGCCCAGAAGGGATGGTGGTCTAGGTATCATTGACGCAAACATGCAGTGCAGAGTGCACTTCTCACCACGTTTATTGATCGGGGATTATTTCCTGGAAATGAGACTTGGAAGCTGTTGCTCAGATCAGTTCTTGACTCTATCACACCGTATAGAGGTGGTATGCGAGATGGGCATTCATGGAGAGCAGGGTAAGTTTTATCTTTCGTGAAGCTCCATTGATAGCTTCACATCTATCTCCATTTATGCGCTCTTTACTACGTATTTGGAAGTCCATGATGATCAAACACCCTCCGATCTATGAGGAGGAGATTGCCCTTGATCTAGAATTCCATGGGTGTAGACACCGAAGGACGTCAGCATGGATAGAGGACTCACATTGATTGGGTAAGATGGGATATTGGACCTACCGCTTCCATGTATTCATGGGTTGATGCGAGACAGATCCCTGCTGATGTCATTGCACAGACTTATACCATTGGTAGAGGTGTGCGCACCAGGATTGCAGACATTGAATCTGCTGTACCACAGCAATGGATTATGGGACAGAGTGATCACTAGAGGTACCTTGTTCTCGCGATCCTCTCCTTATCCTCAAGGACCCTGATAGGATGCTTTTCATTCCTTCTGGCACAGTGCACGTCTTTGGTCATATCATATGGGATGGGCACTTGCAGATGCAGATTAGGAGTACTTTTGGTAGGCCATTCGGGTAGTTGGCTCTTATGGGAAGAGACGGTGTGTTGACCTTCCTTCCCACAAGAGCTTTCATCATCTTGGAGACTATGGATTAGGGAGGGGCGACGTCTCTCTGAGGTTTATTGGGATACGCTATCAGGATTGGGAGTACGCTGACAGACAGACATGCCAACGCAGATGAGGATTTGGTTACATGCTAGACTCTTAGATGCATACTTACGACAGTTCTGGAGAGTTATATGGGGTTTGCGCATTGTGATGAGGATTATATATTTCGTGTGGCTTGTGGTATAGGCAGGAGTACCAGTTGGTACTTGGTCAGCTTCTATGGGTCATGAGCCGAGTCATGACCCAACTTGCATCAGATTTATACATCATTTACCAAAGTCTCCAGTACATTGCCTTTGGACTTGTCCATCCTCGCACACAGTATGGAGAGCTATGGCATTACTTTTTAACAGAGTTGGTATGCCGGTTGGATTGATTACTTGGGGTTCGATCATATGGCTCATGCCTGCGGTAGCTAGCTGGACCCCATCTCTTTTTGAGGGTGAGGTTACAGACCCAGTACTTATGCTCAGGGCCACCGGCTACCATAGAGGCACTTTAGATACGGTTCCTGCTATTGCAGGACAGGGCTATGTGCAACACTAAGATGATATGTTCTCAGTAGTGGTTTGTATTGTGCTGTGAAACATCTGGAATGCTCATTGCCTACATGTTCTCAGCCACTGACTCTAGCAATGATTTTGGATCGATTTGATACACACTCTCAAATCGCAGTGGGGTTCATCCAGTTTTTCATCTAAATGAGGTGAGGATAGACACCATTCTTTTATCAAGCGATGGGCGAGATCCTTGTTTTTCAGATTCTTAAGTGGGCATTCAGATGGGAGTATTCCACTCATCACATTTTCCACCTTGATTGGTAGATACTCACTTACATAGAGTCCAATTACTCTTTCGATAGGTTATTATATACTTCATGAGGAGGCCGGATCTGGCACTCATGGGGATTTCTATACTCAGATATATACAGAATGATTTGTGTGTGTGTGTGTGTGAGAGAGAGAGAGAGAGAGAGAGAGAGAGAGAGAGAGAGAGAGAGATTTGTTTATGTCTATTAGAGGCTGAAGTCAGCCTATGAGACAAATCAGGTATATGTGTGTGTCCTCTGTCCATGAATGAAGGTACAAAAGGTACAAAAACAAACAGATGATCTCTGAGTAGTTGAGGTACATGCTGTGTGGAGAGGGGGGGGCTGTGTGTGGAGCTCTATGTCCAGGAGGGCAGATGCATGTCTATATGCTTAGGGTAATACAACTATGAGAGTGCATCAAACTAATCTGGGGATGAAACACATGATACAAGGGTGGATAAAGTTGCAAGCCTGCGGAAAAGGTAAATTGGCTCTTGCGTAGTGTGACAGAGCCTTATCACACCGTACATCATAAGCTTTTGCAAGGGGGAGGCATTGCACACCTAGCTTGGTGAGGTTTGGGGTATAAGGGAATCTTCAATGGTGGGCTGGCAATGTCCTGCCCCCCCTCCCCCCGCCCGGCAACATTAGGCCTAAGTATGCCATGCCTCCCGAGCAGAAGCTATTGATGTTAGAAACTAAAAAAATGAGAACTGTATCAAAAAATGAGAAGAGGGTGCAAACCACACAAGGTAGTGAGCAATCTCTCTGAACGTGCAGATGAGTGGAATAGTGAGTGAGTGCGAGCCTCAGAACTAAGTGGCACGGGCATGGGAGGGTGGGGTCTACGGCGGGGGCATTGTGGGCCGTAAATCCGAGGGGCGGCATCGAAAGTAATCCTAGATTACTTTTGGCTGTTGCCCTTGTGCATACACGTTATAAGTAAATTAGGGCCCCCACGTTTCACAATGCGTGCATGGCGTAGTGGTTAGGGTGTGCGCCTCTCATGGGTGAGGTCTCGGGTTCAAAACCCATGCACGCAAATGTGGGTACCCTAGATTACTTTCAAAACTCGGGTACCCCAGATCTACGGCCCACAATCCCCTGGCCGTAGATCCCACCCTCCCATGCCCGTGCCACTTAGTCCTGAGGGAGTGCGAGTAAGTGAAAAGTAGCTATGCTCATGTTTGCTCATCAGATGCCGCACTAGTCAGTGAGACATTGTATACATCAGAAGCTTGGGGATACAAGTGATGCAGTAATTTGGTTTCTAATTCTTTTCACCTGCACGTGAAGACATTGTATGATGCAGGAGATTGAGTCATAGCATCGCTTTAGGGGGCACGGTACACCTATGTGTGATTGGAGGGCTAGCGGTCCTCTATGCCCCACCAACCAAAGTTGGCATAATTATCCAAAATCATAAGGTAAAAACTCCTATCAACATCTAATAGGACCCAGCAACAATTGAAAATTGTTAGACAAGTATATTCGATTCCATTTGAGAGGACACTGAAGCCACATAAAGAAATGAGTTTTGAATTAAAAAAAGAGTTTTGAATATCGGACACAAGTTTGAGTACTCCACATAATTATCTCTGCGAAAGGCATCAATTACAAGGCGGTAGCGTCTCCATAGGCTTTTGGTGTGTATGTTCTTCTCATATACACACTGTGGAGGCAGATTTTCCATTAATTCAGTGTTTAAGGAGATACCAGTCTTTCTTCAAAGCGACGCCCATTCGAAACTTGACTCAGATTGATATGAATTTTTCGAAAATAATTTTGGAGTTGAAGTTTGTGATCCTAACAGTATGAAGGGATGAAAGCTTCTTTGAAACGCTTAATATACATAAATTGTCATGTCTGACGAATCTTACAGAGAATCTCCTGGGACTTCCAATCTCCTCGGTCATCAATTCAGACGAGGAATCCAAGGGTCTTTGAACGACCTTGGTTGTTCCGCCGGTTAGCACCTTCAAGGTTTCTATACCCAGAACATCATTCTGCAAATCAACAGTTGATACACTTATGTGGCTTCTGTGACTTTCCTCATCATAAAAGGAAGGTTTGCAGAGTATCCAGATCGTCGAGCCGTTTGCGAATAAGCTTAGTGAAGGTGAGGCAAATTCAGATGAGCATTCCTCGATACGTATCCATGGAATCCACATTTTGGTGTGTTCCTCATAGTACATTAATTGACCCTTAGCATGGGACAAAGCATAGAAGCGTTCCTTTATAACAGCTACGGTTGGGTCACACATATCCAACTCAAAGAACTCAGATGGCCATAGCTCAAGCACCAAATTCCATTCTCTGTGCTGTGCGCTTGGATCCCAAAACTCTGCAGAAAAGATGCCGCCTTCAAACTTTGGGTCTATGCCCCCGAATTAAACGTAGATTTTGCCATCAAGTGCAACAACAGCAGGATCAGAACGGGGTTTGTGTAAAGGTGGAAGCCACTCCCATTCTAGGATGGGTCCATCGTCAACTGCAGATGGTCTTCCACCCACATTATCAGAAGTACCCTCCTTCAACATGAAGAACTGCCTTAGAGGCTCACCAAAGTTGAGTCTCATTACATTTCCTTGTATCCCAACCACATACCAATACCCTCTATCCGACAGACTTGCGCTGCAAAAGCCCATAGGAGGGGTGTCAACACGCAAGCCACCGCACTGATTGCTGCTCAGATCGAAGAATGACATGAACCATGTTTCGGCCTCTGAAAATACTTCATCAGACCGGTGGAGCAGTAGGATGAAGGTACCATAGGTGTCTATGAGCCGCATATCATAACCACAACAGATGTTGCTAGTGTTATGAAAAAGGATAGTCTCGAGGTGAGCACCAGAGAGAGGGTCGATCAATCTGAACTCCACATCGATGGTGTCATCACAAGAAGGGCCAGAATAATATTCCCCATCATAACAACAACTGCAAAGTCTCTGGTACCTAGAGGTGACAAGCATAAGGGGTTGGCCGGAGGCTCAGAGAGACATGAAGGAGGGATCGGAGAGCTGCAGGGAGCGGTGCCAGGCACGGCTGACGGCGTGAAGCGAGGCCAGCTTCGACATGGGGAGCCTTGCGAGGATGAGGAGAGCCAACTCGTGTGGCAAACCCGGAAACAACTGCAGCTGGGGCTGTTGATCACCAGCTGCACCAATATCGCCATAACCAAGAGCTGCAGCGCCTGCAGGCCTAGTACTTACATAAGACGCGCAGACCCCACGCTCTACTTGTCTTCGACTGCTCTTCTGCATATTTCTGCTGCGCTCGTCGTCGACTTCTGATCACCGTCTTACGCAAAACCAAAAAGAAATGCAATCTTTACCCTAACAGTTGACTCGCCTCAGCTTTAAGTGCCACTCGGTCCCAAAGCATGGGATCAATGGCTCTTGTGCAAAATCAAAGGCATGCGTAAATCTCGGCTTTCGATGGGTAAAAACTAAATTCGGGGTCCACAAAAACTAAACTCGAGATCCCGAGTTTAGTTTTTATGTTGAGATTCCGAGTTTACCTTCAAATAGATGTGAAATCATATTTATTTCAACGAGACGCACGCGGGCATGTTCGTCAAGGCGTGTGTCCCCCAAGCTGATGACGAGGGTTCAAAACCTGTTTGAGAAAGCGAGGCGTCCTGAGATTAGGTTGACCTCTCGAGATTAGTTTTTCAAAATCTAAACTCGAGATCCCGAGTTTAGATTTTAATCGATCAACGATACAGATCGATCGCCATCTCGCTTTTCAATTGGGACCATTGATCCCATGCTTTGGGACCCCGTGGCACTTAAAGGGGAGGGTTAACTCGGTTGGTTTGTTCGTGCAATTTTTGCATCCTTGATTGAGACTTATTGGTTTGTTCGTGCAATTTTTGGGAGCCTTCCAAACCGCTTCCCATAAAGTTGAGGATGCTTTAGAGCAATTTTAGGATCCAATGTCGCTCTATTGGTGCAAAACCAAGAAACTACATATTTTTGGGGCTCCAAACTTACATCAACTTGCATTACGTTAATATATCTTTTAATTACACTTTGAATCATGTATTCAAAATTCTCAAGAGAGTTGGTTAAGATTTCTTTTTGAACACACATAGCATTTTATTCAAAATAACAAAATTGACACGAGTGTCCTGTTTTGGTACCAAACTAGTATTAAAGCTATAAATAGATCTCCAAAACCCATTTACCACTTTGAAAGAATTATTGAAGCACCTTGAACCACTTTCATGCATTGAAATCACTTAAATCAATATTGAACACATTTTGAAACACTTTCACAACATCTTCAAGGACAAACAAACATTGTGCACCATTTCCAACCACCTAAAGTGCTTACATGCAAGGTTTCAACTTCATCCTAGAACTCTTGCTTTTATGGGTTGGAGATGGGATAATCTAGTGTGAGACTTGCATAGCAATGATATCTCACCTTAATTTTGTTGAATTGTAGTTGCATTGCCAACGGGATTGGCCTTACATTGTTTTGCAATGATTTTTGAGTCATTCTAACTCTGAAATAATGGGTGTACAAGAAGAAGATGTGTCTTTGTTGCCTAGCAAGAGGTCGCGCTTCTCTTTCAATAGCAATGTGACTCTATCCACCTTCTCTTCAATAGAACGTACCTTGGCAGCAAGGCTCTTTCTAATGTCTTGCACTTGCTCAATGTACATGGCTTGTGAAAACCACTCAACATGTTTGAGTTTTCATGCAAATGTTGTCAATATGGAGGAAACTACAAAGCGAGTGGGCGGGGCTACATTAATGACACCATTATTAGCTTTGAACTTGTTTAATTTCTACTCCAAACCTCCCTTGTGTGACCTATAGGTATCGATCACATCTTGGCCAACTAATGCCCATACAGCCTTATACGTCTCAGAGCCACTACAATTGCCATTGCACATGGTACACCTTTTATAGGAGAAGCCTTTGCAAATTGGGGCATGATTTGGCAACATGTTATACATGAGGCTCATGCGTTGAAAATAAATATCTAGTCAACCTTGGATACACAGCAACCATTTCCAAGGAAAATCAAAGAGTGCTAGCATACATGTGTGCAAAGAAGAACTTGAGGGAGTACGAGCGGAAGTGCGACGCGAGAGAGAGTGCGAGAAGAAGAGCACGACGATATGGTGAACTCGCTCTACTGTAATGTGTAGAGCATAGTGAGTTCTTATTAGGTTTTTACAAAAGAATACCTGGCGGCCCGTCCACTGACCTGGGCGACCACATTGGGCTTTATACCCCAACAACCTCCCACTTAAAGTCCAATGTGGTACTTTAAGTGTGAGAGAAGCTACTATACAAGCTAATATACAAGAGATGTAGAGAAGTGATGTACTACCCTACACTTAACTGCTTGCGAAAATGCGCAAAGCTCTCTGAGGGAAGTCCTTTTGTAAGTAGATCAACAGGATTTTTTGTGGTGTGAACTTTGACAAGCTGAAGTTACTTATCCTCGAGCATTTCCCTGATGAAATGATACTTCACATCCACATGCTTTGTCTTTGAGTGATAAACTGGATTGCGAGCCAATTGTATAGCACTTTGACTATCACAATATAACACAGGCATCTCTTCTTTGATTCCCAAATTTGTTACTAGTCGATTAAGCCAAATTGATTCTTTGCATGCCTCTGATGCTGCAACATATTCAGCCTCTGTAGTAGACTGAGTAACACAATCTTGTAATCTAGAACGCCATGATACTGCTCCACCAGCCAATGTAAAGACATACCCTGACGTAGACCTTCGGTTGTCTAAGTCACCTGCATAATCTGAGTCTGTAAAACCCTTTACACTTAGCTCCTGACTCCCATAGCATATACGCATACTCTTTGTAGCTTTCAGGTATCTCAATATTCCTTTCACTGCCTCCCAATGTTTCTTGCCTGGGTTTGACATGTATCGACTTACTACTCCCACTGCAAATGCAATGTCTGGGCGAGTAGCAATCATTGCATACATCAAACTACCCACTGCAGACGCATATGGAATCTTATCCATTTCAGCCTGTTCTTCCTCAGACACAGGACAATCTTGTTTGCTAAGTTTCACATATGGTGGCAATGGAACACTCAGTGCCTTTCCCTTCTCCATATTGAAACGTTGCAAAACCTTGTCAATATACTCTGTTTGAGATAACCAAATCAACTTCTTTGATCTGTCTCTCTCAATGCGCATACCAAGTATATGACTTGCCTCACCCATGTCTTTCATGTCAAACGATTTTGCCATCTTTGACTTCAAAGCTGAAATTTCTTCCAAGTGCTTGCCAGTAATCAACATGTCATCCACATACAAAATAAGGATCAGCCAACTACCATCCTTAGCCTTCTTTGTATATAGACAGTGATCGAACTCACTACGTTTGTAGCCTTGAGAAAGCATAAACTTGTGGAATTTATGGTACCATGCCCTCGGTGATTGTTTTAAGCCATAAAGACTCTTTAACAATTGGCATACCCAATCTTCCTTGCCTTTCTCAACAAACCCTTCTGGCTGCTGCATGTAAATTTCCACATCTAAATCACCATGCAAGAACGTTGTCTTGACATCCATTTGGTGCAACACCAAATCTAATATGGCAACCAATGCAAGAAAGCATCTCAATGTAGTCATCTTGACCACCGGAGAGAAGACTTCATCAAAGTCAATGCCTTGTTCTTGCTTAAAGCCCTTGGCAACAAGCCTTGCTTTGTACTTTGGTTGACTATCATGAGCGGTGATCTTATACCTGTAAACCCATTTACAAGGTAGAGCCTTTTTGCCCTGTGGTAATTTAACTAACTTCCATGTCTTGTTTTTATGCAGAGTTGTCATCTCTGACTGCATGGCCAATTGCCAATTCCCGGAGTCCTTCATTTGCACTGCTTCCTTGTAACATGAAGGCTCATTGCAATCAGTCAACATGACATAGTTCATAGATGGAACAAACCTATCAGGAGGTCGCGTGACACGTCTAGATCTACGCACAATAGGTGGCTCAGGCTCAACCACAACCTGTGGTTCCACTCTATCCTGTCCTTGCTCCTCTTGAGCCCTGACATTTTGTCTTGCATGTGTAGGCCCATCTTCTTGGAAGACAACTCTTCTAATCTCCTCAACCCTCTCTGGTTTAGAATGATATTTGGATTCATTAAAGTGAACATCATTGCTGCGGACAACCTTTCTGGATTCGGGATCCCAAAGTCTGTACCCCATCTCACCAGAATTACCATAGCCTAGAAAGATGCACTTTCTACTCTTTGGCTCAAGTTTGTTCCTAAATTCCTTTGGAACGTGAGTATATGCCTCACAGCCAAGGACTCGGAGATGCTTGTATGAGGGCATTTTGCCTGACCATACCATCTCTGGCACTGAATCCTTCTGCAAAAACTTGATAGGAGATCTATTTACAAGATGAACAGCTGTTGATACAGCTTCAGCCCAAAACCCATTTGGCAGCTGTGCATTAGACAACATACTTATGACCTTCTCTTGTATGGTCCTATTCATCCTCTCAGCAACACCATTTTGAGGAGGATTGTAAGGAGCTGTAAGTTCACGTTTTATACCTTTTGACTCACAAAAGTCCTGAAAGGCCTTTGAAACATACTCTCCACCATTGTCAGTGCATAAGCATTTAAGCTGCTTGCCACTCTGATTCTCCACAAGTGTCACAAACGTTTTGAAAACACTAAACGCTTCATCCTTGTGCTTGAGAAAGTAAACCCATACTTTCCTCGAGTAATCATCTATAAATTTCATAAAGTAAGAAGCTCCCCCTAGAGATAGGTTAGGCATAGGTCCACACAAATCACTATGAACAAGTGCCAACTATGTATCTCTTCTACTGCTTCTATGCTTATGTGGCTGCTGTGTTTGCTTACCATACAGACAATGTTCACAGAATTCAAAATCATTATATGAAAATCCAGGCAAATAAACAGAATGAGACAAGATTTCCATTCCCTTCTTGGACATATGTCCTAACCGGCTATGCCGCAAAGAAACGTTCGGCTGCTCGATTACATTGATTACATTTTTAGAGACATTTGATACATAAATCATGTAAAGTCCTCCAGAATTTACTCCATGTGCTACTGTCATAGAACCCTTGGATATCTTCCACATGTTCTGTCCAAAAGTGGTGACGTAGCCAGCATCATCAAGTAAACCTGTGCTGATCAAGCTCTTTGTAATTGCGGGAACATGTCTCACATTCTTCAGCGTGAAAGAAGAGCCATTCTGAAACTTCAATTGAACATCTCCAATACCTAAGATCTCACATGTCTGCCCATTGCCTAGCCGAACATGATCTTTAGTGGTCACATAAGAGGTAAACCACTCCTTGTTTGGAGACACATGAAGTGATGCCCCTGAGTCTATAATCCAGTCACTCAGTGCATTTCCATCAGATGCTGTAAGAAGAGCTGAGTCCATTGTATTCTTCAAGAAGTAGATGTCTCCTGACACTAGACTGTCATCCTCTGCAATAGTGTTTGTCACATTTATTTCTTGAATCTTCACTGTGGACTTGTTCTTCTCACCATGGTCTTCAGCTTTCTCTTTGCCTTTTTCTGCTTTCCATTCTCTACAGTCTCTTTTCATGTGACCCTTCTTGCCACAATAGTCGCATTCTATGTCACTCTTGCCTTTAGCACTGCGGGCTTTGCTACGAGACTGATTCCTCTTTCCACCTTTGTACTTTTCTTTGGTCCTTCCCCTGACAACTAAGGCTGTTACTTTGCCTTTATCCATTGTCTTTCTATTGGTTTCTTCAGTAAGCAGACTTCCTTCTACACCTGCTATGTTCAAACCATCCGGAGGTGCAGAATTACTCAAAGCTGTGCGAAAAGTGTCCCAACTTTCCGGCAATGTGATCAACAGGAACATAGCTCTAACAAGTTCATCAAACTTGACACCTTGAGCTGACAACTGACTGTAGATTGTGTTGAATTCATTCAGATGATTGGACATAGGTGTCCTTTCTTTCATCTTCAAGTCAACAAGCTTCTTAAGCCAGTATACCTGTGAAGCTGCACTCTGCTTCTCATAAAGATCACTCAGCTTTAACCATGCTTGATAAGCCGACATCTCGTCTGCTACATTGAAGTAAACGCTTTCTGCCAAAGTCAGCATAATGGCAGAAAGTGCCAATTCATCCATTTCGCTCCATTCATCTTCGTCCATATCTTCTGGTTTTATCCCCTTGAGCTTTATAGGTTTTATCTGCTTCTTTTGTACTAACACGTGCCAAATCTTCTTCTTCCACAATGGGAAATTGGTTCCATCTAGCTTCTTGATATTGTAAAGAGCAGTGTCCTGTGATCCAGCCATAGCTATGCTTCACAGTAGTTTACTTTCCTGGGAAAAATTCGGCAGAGTTTCCCCTGTAAACTGACCTCTGAACCAATATCAACCTGTCAAATGAACCAAGAAAGCTTCAGATTCTGCAGAAATTTTGGCAGAGTCTCCTTTGTAAAATGGCTCTGGTGTACTAAAAACAGACCAAAAAACAGCTCAAAAAACCACTGTCTCTCTAACACTGTAAGCTATTGGTAAACCTGTCCTGCACCTGTACTGTCTCTGACTGTCCTGTCATTGTCCTGTAAGCATAGACTGTGACAATGCCGCAACGGCAGTAAAGCAAAGATGCAATCCCAACTGTCTAAATCACAGTCAATACATCCTAGCTGCCTATCTAAGGGTGCTCGAGGGATCGCTCCAAGACCTATATCACCGAAAGGATCTCAACATTCGAGAATCCCCCAACTCAATAAAACCTCACTCAACCCTCAACAAAGGCTACAGTAAATCTGACAGTACATAGACTTCCCACAAAGTCATACATCCACAAATTTCCCACTATATGTTGTAACCGCTGCGGCGGTTGTTTGCTGCGTGACTCACAGCCAGCAAACCCTCAACAGACATACATCATCTCTGACAATACATCCCATGTGGAAGTACCTGCAATGTTAGGATGAAATCTGGAATATCAAGCAGCAAACACAAGCTACCTGATGAACTAGTGGATGTCGCCTACAGTCTGTGTGTAGATACGCCCGTGTCGTATGTGACACGTCTCCAAGAACTGTGAGCCGTCCTTCGATGTGTAGACAGCCACAAATCAACACTCTGGGAGTGTCGATATCCTCAGCACCTGCAGTCGTAGGCCGAAAACCCCAAATTTGCAGAGTCGGATCTGCACCCGTCGAGACCACGTAGTCGAAAATGGCCTACGCAGACCTTTGTCGAAGCTGAACGGTGGCCGAGATGACCTCAAAATAAAATTCTGACAACACCAAGCCCTTCGGGCCGTCCCACTGGATTTGGGGCCGTGTCTTCGCCTATCGAATTTCACTCCAATCTGAGTTGGTGACTCTAGCCTCGTGCAGTGCTGCCCCGAGCCTCGATCTGAGCTCTGATAACAGTTGAAGGAGTACGAGCGGAAGTGCGACGTGAGAGAGTGCGAGAAGAAGAGCACGACGATATGGTGAACTCGCTCTACTGTAATGTGTAGAGCATAGTGAGTTCTTATTAGGTTTTTACAAAAGAATATGTGTACATACCTGGCGGCCACTCCACTGACCTGGGCGACCACATTGGGCTTTATACCCCAACAGAACTAGCATATACTATGGGTGCCACGTGGCCATTGTCATGGTTAATGTGAGTACTTGTACCAGGCCTTCTATGCCACAAGCAAAATCATTATTAGAAGACATGCATGTGTGTATGTGTCCCATGGTCTATGATAGCACTTTCACGTGTGTATGAGGATGATCAAGTCTAGGAGTAGACATGTGCAGCATGTATGTGTGTGTCTACGCGTGCAGGTGCAAGTGCGTGTATGAATGTCCATGTGATGGATGTACGTGACAGAGAGAGAATAAAAGGAATATACAAGAATGGGAGGGAGGAAATGGGGAGAGAGAGAGAGAGAGAGAGAGAGAGAGAGAGAGAGAGAGAGAGAGAGAGAGAGAGAGAGAGAGAGAGAGAGAGAGAGAGAGCACCAATGTTGCAAAGAAACCATGTGCAAGAAATGTATACGACATGAGCGTACCTAGCTTCTAATTGAAGGTCAAGAAGCCCCACATCTTGTTTGTCTCTTGATACCATTTCTTATAGAAAACTTAAACGAGAATATTTTGTTTTAAAAGGCACATTTTGTAATTTCAAAGTATTGAACTTTTGTAATTTAATTTATTAGTAAGCTATGCTAATAGCCCAAAAATGTCTTAAATCTCCATCCTAGCGTGAAATCAAGAATTAAGGTCATATGAGCATAAAAACTCTCAAGTTCGTTTTTCTGATCACTCATGCATTTATTCTAAAGATATCTTGAGCTTGAGGATAATCTTTGAGGATAAGCTTCGGCAAGATACCAAGATTCCTCTGGCACTTACCTAATGTATAATCTTCTCCACCTAGTTCCCTTATGCTAGAGTGTGAGGTTTACGTAAAGGCAATGGAGCATTGTCTCTCTTCACTCTTGCATTTTGTGCAATGGAAAGCTTGGTAACATGTGTGTAGTTGTTTGTGCAGCTCAGCATTCTGTGTCATTATGTGCTAACAAAGAGGATAACCTCCCTCCACTTTTACACACTCTCTCTAAAACGTGCTTCCATCACTCTCCTCTCATATCATCCTCTTTTCTTGTAAGGAATGATTGACCTTTTCTCTCTATGACCTCCATCTGTATCTCCATGAGACCTGAAGGTGAGTCCCCATGGCTAGCCTGTATGAGCTTCATCTCCATATCCATCAAACCTGCAGGTATGACTAGCCTCCCAAAATGCCCTCTTCTCCCTTCTAGGATTCAGATTTGGCTACTCCAACTTCTCTAAAATGTGTTTCCATCACTCTCTGTCATATCCTCCTCTTTTCTTGGTAAGGGGTCTACAATGATGGACCTTCTTTCTCTGTGAGCTTCATCTTCATCTCCATTGGACCTGTAGGTGAGTCCCCCATGACTAGCCTCCCACAATGCCCTATTCTCCCCGCTAGGATTCAGATTTGGCTCCTCCAACTTCTGTAAAATGTGTTTTCATCACTCTCCTGTCATATCCTCTTCTTTTCTTGGTAAGGGGTCTACAATGATGGACCTTCTTTCTATATCTCCATCTCAAATAGATCTGCAAGTGGAGGTCTCTGTAACCATTAGCATCTAATGAGCCTCTAACTCAATTAGATCTGCAAGTGGAAGTCTCTGTAACCATCAGCATCCTAATGAGCCTTTAAGCATTAAATTAGCTAGCCCATGTGCTTTCTCTACTTTGTATCCCTGTTCGTGTTTATTGCCCTTCTTGTCATGGCTCTTTTAGACATAAATAATGCTCCAATCCTGCATCTAGAAATGGAGATGGGATCAACAACATTGAGGAGCGCACATAGAGGACATCTTTGCTCAATTGCAGATGCAAGGTTGCAAACAGGGATATATTTTCCTATTGATGGCTTCTCCAATTATTTTGTGTCCTAGAAACTATATTTTCTACAAGGTGTATGTATTATTTTGTTTCTTTCCACGAAAGATTATTGTAGGTGTTAGGATGATATTAATGATTTCTTTTAGAATTTTCACACATATTTGGACAAGCCTTATGGTTTAGGATCTATTTAATAGAATACTGGTACTTTTGAAGAAGTTCAACAAGTATTTAGAGGAGCTCCTTATCTAAGCTTGTTATTTTATGGTTTGAAAGAAATATTGTCTACTTAGTATGATTTGGAAATGCATAGAGTTAGTTGGCCTAGATTAGTGGGTTGTAGACTAGTCTATACAATCATTAGTCACTCTAAGATGCAATCATGAAGGAGGATTGATTGTGATACATCCATAACTATTGGATACATAAGCATGGATTGAAAATGCTACAGTACTTGATTTAATTTGAGAAGGAAAAACAAGTTGGTAGTGTGCTTGCTGCAAGAAATTTTACATATGCCATCCACATAGCCAAACTTGTTTAGTTGTTTGGTATGTAGGCTTATACTTCTTTCTATTCATGTTTCCTTTTGCAGGAGTTGCAGCAACATAAGTTCCAAGTCTCTAGTCCCTCTGTCAAGACTCATGGCCAAGGAGGTGTGACTCAAATGCATCCATAAGCATTGACCACAAGCATTTAGTAGCCAAGATTTCACTGCTACAATACTTGAATTGAAGACATGGGAGGCCTTAAAGTGAGGCATGGCAGCTTGCAGGAACATTTTCCTTTGGATGTTTCTTCAAGATTAAACAGTGTATGACAAATGACAACTGGGCACGTGTACAACATGACACAAACACATGGAGATGATCCTAGAATTATGTATTCACCAAGAAGATACCATACAATATTACAAATGAGGATTTGTTGTTGATCTATCGGTGGTCTATATATTCAGCTATGCTAAAGTATTGTTTGATTTGTGTAAGTGTTGTCTATAATCTATGAGTGTTGTAGATGCAAGTACAAGTGTCTTGCAAGAGGCTTGCAACATTAAGAATGGTAAAGCCTTGGAACTGCCAAGAAAAGGAGACTGTCTATGTGTTCATAGCTTGTGTATCTATTTTCCACCATCTTGGAAAAAGATTATGCTCTACAAATGACTCTAACAGTCTCAAAAATGGATTTCTCTCTACAAGACTGATGTTAGTATGTTTAATCTTTGCAAATAGTGTCTATATATTCAACTATGCTAAAGTATTGTCTAGTTTTGTGCAAGTGTTGTCGATAATCTATGAGTGTTGTAGATGCAAGTACAAGTGTCTTGCAAGAGTCTTGCAAAATTAAGAATGGTAAAGCCTTGGAGTTGCCAACATACTGGATGTACTACAAGTTGACCCTTAATGATAGAAGGAAACAAGTCCATGGCAGAGAAGAAAGCTATGGAAACAATAGCTGTAGTTGGAGCACAGATTGGATGGGGAAAATTAACTTTGTGGGCTTACATGATGCAACATGTTCTTGTGTCAAAGGGCGTCTGGAATATTGTTCAGGGCATTGATGTACGTCCTGGTTCTGAGGATGTAGGTGATGTTGAGGATGTTGTAGGTCTTGCTGCAAGGATTGCTGCTATTAGAGTTGTTTTGCCTACGACACAACAAGCTCATTGGGATGTAAAGGACGCGTAGGCTCATGCGTTGATTGCGTTTTCTGTGAAACGCACCATTACTCCTCACATCGTTCAACAAAATTTACAAAACAGGCTTGGGATATTCTAGCAGGTCTTTATGCAAGCCGCAATGAGGCTAAAATTGCTTTGCTACGTAAAGAGCTAGAATCAAAGATTATGCATGAGGAAGATGATATGTAAAATTTCCTTGCTGGTGTCATGGATATCAATGAGCAACTTATTTCCTTGCTTTGCTACATAAAGAGCTAGAATCAAATATTATGCATGAGGAAGATGATATGGACACTTTCCTTTTTCTGGTGTCAAGGATATCAATGAGCAACTTATTTTTGCACGTGAAGTCATTTCAGAGAGTTCCCTTGTGCAGATTGTTCTTGATGCCTTACCAGATTCTTACCAGACTTTTGCTAGTACTTGGAGACTTATGACCCAAGGAAATCCTGAAGTTGTCAAGTTTGATGCATTATGCACATTGCTATTGCAAGAGTCACTTTCTAGAAAAAACATGACTAGGTAGCATGCAGTTGAACATGCTTTTATTGCTTCTCAAAAAAAGGGTGGTAATAGCAATGCAGCCACTTCTTATGGTTCTGCTCTACGAGTGGCAAAACTTCTATTCCTAATGCTTCTGCTGGAAGCAACAATTCATTTGGAAATTCTGGTGATAAGGGAAAAAAGAAGATGCATTTCCATTATTGTAAAGCTAATGATCACTTGATCGAGCAGTGTCCTAAGTTGGAAGGCCAAAGAGGCTAAGAAGAAAGAGGGTGGTTCCACTGCAAATGCTGGTTTCACTACAAATGCAACCATTGTCGAGTCTTCTGTGAAAGGAGACTGTGGTGTTGATGTTGATGCAGAATGGGCTTTTAGTGTAGAGTGCACTTACAATCCTATTGTCCATGATGCATGCATGTCAGTTGGTATTTCGACAGTGCTGCTACAAAAGCACATTACCTCACATCGTGAATTGTTCACCTCTCTTGAGTCTGTCCCTCATGGGAAATTAGTCACTTGTGCCAACAATGCCTCTTATCCGATTCAGGGGGTTGGAAAGATTGTGGTTACTGTTGCAAATGGAGATTCTGTCACACTTACTGATGCACTTTATGTACCTGGGATCAAGAAGAATCTTTTGTCTGTTTTTGCACTTTCTAGACTTGGACTTGTAGTCAAATTTGTGGATGATAGATGTACAGTTCATATATCAGGTTTGGTGATGAAATTGTTGCATCTGGACTTTTGTGTCGTGGGATGTATAAGCTCACTTTGTATGACAAGTGTGGAAAAAATTTTGCAAACACGGTTGCAGATTCAAGGGCTGTTTCAGATGCAAAACTGTGGCATGTACATATTGGGCATCTGAATTTTTCCAGTTTGCTGCGTTTGCAAAAATCTGATATGGTTGCTTCTTTGCCGCCTCCTGAAGCGCCTATCAAACATGTTTGTGAAGGCTATATTTTGGGTAAGATGTAGCGTTCGAAGTTTCCAAAGGATGGTTCAATTAGGGCCACATGCAGGTTGCAGCTTGTTCATAGTGATGTTTGTGGGCCCATGCAAACTCTGTCCCTAGGCAATTACCTTTACTTCGTGACTTTCGTTGATGATTACTCCAGGTATGCATGGGTATTTCCGCTTAAAGCAAAGTCCGAAGTTTTTATGTACTTCAAACAATTTGTGGCTATGGCTGAAAATGTATCGAAATGTACTATGGGCACCCTCCGTTCCGATCGAGGGGGGGAGTATATGTCTCATGAATTTAATGAATTTTTGGCTAATCGTGGGATAAAACACTAATGTATAGCGTCTTATACACCTCACCAAATGTGTTGCTAAGAGGAAAAATAGGTCACTTACGGAAATGGCACGATGTATGGTCAAAAGTCAAGCTTTGCTGCATTCTTTTTGGCTTGAGGCCATCATGTGTGCCACTTATGTACTTAACAGGTGTCCTAGAAAAGCTTTGCAGTCATTAGGAAATTTCAGAGGTCATTTGGAGGGCCTTCTAAGAAAATGTATATTTCGCACTCTCTCTCTAGAAAATATGGCGAATGATAGAGGTGGGTCTTTCATGGTAAAAGTTCAAAAAGTGTACTTTAAGTAGATTCTTTACCCTTCTGAACATTCGTTCATAATGATTGAGGGATAATCTTCTTTCCAGTTGCATTGAATGAACCTCGTCAACATGGAGGGAATGAGGCTAACATGGAGGGACGAAGGCACAGCCGCCTATTCACTTTCCGTTAAACCTGCACATTTGTCTAATGGCGCACTCCTCAAATGACACAAATGTTACACAGAAATGAGCCAAATATCACCTTCACATTGATTTGGACAATGAGTACCAACCATTGATTAAGCGTAGTAAAGCAAACACACATACCTCCTGCATCCATAGACACGCTCAGAGCTCACGGAGCTAAACACATAGATATCTAGACGAGAGGCTCTCTCTATCCTAAGAATCCAATGACTAATGTGTCTCCACCGTTTGTCAATCCTACAAGCTTACTGACCTTTGCTGGTGATGGAGAAAAGGGCCTTCTGGGTTATTGTAAATCTCTTACAAGGGAAGCTGAAACTTATAAGGGCATTCTCCAAGCTCAACAATGTGAGATTGTTCGTCTTTCACATTTACATTCTACAGATCAGGTTACCATTTTGCAACACAAAACAGAGGTACAGGAACTGAAAGGAAAGGTACGAAGTTGTCAAATGAAGGATACCATCTTGGGTGGTCGTATCCGAAAGAAGAAATTGCACAATCTTGAAACATTGCAGGTTGCATCCGGAGGTCTCAAGAAAAGAATCCGAGCACTAAGGTGATGCTTCTTGGTTGGCTAAATTGTCTTAGTTAAGTAATTTTTTTGTTTTTTCTTGTTATGCATTGTTTTCATGTGCCTAAATAGTATTAGTGAAGTAAATTTTTTGTTATTTACTTATGCATTGTCTTCATGCAGAGATTTAATCTATCCTGACAAGGAAAACATTGACCCCAAAGCCAATATAGGAAAGAGATTGAAGCCACTTATAAGTAGAAGCTTTGCAACAGATATAGTACATGACAAGAAGTTTAAGGTCCTACAACAAAATGTAGTGGACCGCTTTATTTCAGAGAACTCAGTGCCTGCAAAAGAGATACAAGGCACACTTGATTCACTTGGTGTAAGAAAAAGAGGATATTCGGCTATACAAAAATGTGTCCCATCCATCTTTGTTAAGAAGGGTATAAAATCCAAACTTTTACCATCAGCCTCAAGTGTTTGGAAAGAGAGGCTTCAGCTTAACGACGCACAGGGAGAATATCTTGGACAGCCCTTTCATATTAAAGCAACTTACAGTGTCCATGGAGCAAACATGGCATATGATGAGTTCAATAATATTTTTATGGACCTGCAGATGTTGCAGAAGAGAATGGTGGAGTTTTACATCACATTTGAAGAGTCACGAGGGGTATTACATTTTTTGTTGAAACTGGATGAGTGTGAGCTTGTTAAAGAGAAAAAGGTAGAGCGTGTTACTATTACTTTAATGAATAGAGCCCTCTCAAAGTGTCCCAATTATGATCCTTTGTATTTTAATGTTCAATCAGAATCTAACATATGGTGGCTTGGTGCTTTTGAGGTAAGCAAAATTCTCAGCTAAGCTCAAATGTTCACATCTACTTAAGTCTCATTTATTTTGTGTTGCAGGTAAAGAAAGAAGATCATGAGATTCTATATTGGGTGTTCCATCAAACTAATGTTCCGGAGGTGATTGATCGACAGACTAACCAGGGAGAGGTACTACGTCTAGATGGAAGGGGAGACGTTCAAGTTCAGTGGCATCTTGCAGGTGACCTCAAAACATTAAAGTGCATGTATAATTGTGGAATGGGTGCAATGGCAAAGTCGCCGTGTTTGTTCTGCATGGAGCCTGCAAAGGTCATGGACCCAAAGTGGTGGAGAAAAGCTCCAACATGTCACATTGAGGACCCTGCTTTTCGATCGGTTTTGAAAATACCACTTGTGAATGTCCACATCTGTACAATGCATGCCTTTTGTAGAATTGTGGAGAAATTGGTCTACTTATATATCGGGTTTGCTTGGAAAATCAAGAACTCAGCAGAGCAACAAGTGGCCTTGCAGTGCTTAGAATTGGTAGTGTCGGATATGGGGCTTCATGGTGGCAATGTGAAAATCCAGCGGGATGAAAAGAGATCAACTGCTGAGAAGGATGTCCCATGCAAACCATCCATCGGTGGGGTGAAGGCATGGAGGTTTTTATCTAAACCCCAAGGAATACGAGATCCGAAGCTAACAAAACATGGAAAAATATATAACACATCTTCTGTTAGCAAGGTAGAGTATCAGAGATGGAAAAAGATACATATTGCAGTCAAAGATTAAGAACCAACTACTCGTAACGCGAAGGCTGAGGTTTGGCGATCAACAGACATCCTATTTTTGATGTGCGACAAAGATGACTGGTCATAAGGTGATATGAACAAGTTGAAGGAGAATCTCAACCTTCTCAAAAAGTCATTCAAGACAGCATGACAGACACCCAAATTACTCTCTACATGGTATTATTGTGTATTTGATTCTCTTTTATGTGTAACTATGTGAGTGTAAAACATTCTAAGTAATCTGTTTTCAGCACATCATTTTCAATCATTTACCATATTTTATACAAAAGTATGGGAACCCGGGAATATGGAATACCCAAGGGATGGAAAAGTCTCATTACATGGCGAGAAATGCTTATTTCAGGCACACACGACATGGTGGCTCTCGAATCAAGGCTAACAGTTTGAGAGAACTATTTGAATGGTTCTATCGTAGAATCATTCATCAAATGCAGGCAAAAGAAGTCTTGGCCTCTTGAGCAACAGCACAAGCCATCAGACATTTACAACAAAAAAAAGTTAAAAGATCAATGGCATACAACAACTCCGGTGCTCGTGAAGGTCAACGAAGGTGGAGAGAGACAATGGTGTATGTGAACCACAAGTGGAGAAAGATACTTTGAGTGGATGACATTGTACAAAATTTATGTAATACATGATCTTATACAATTGCTACTTGAAGTGTATCAAGATTTTGAAGGTTCAATTTTGTTTTTTGGCACATCACCCTTGTAACGAATCATGAGATGTTTGCCATACTCTAAAAGTTCATCCGGGTTTTGTCTGCCAAGAGCTAGTGCCATTGATGTGTAAGTGTAGTAATACGCTACCCGGCCACCTGTATAGCCCGGGAAATATAAACCAAAACAATCTCTGGCAAACACTTTGTCCACAAGAATGACTTTATCTGCACTTTTGGGTAGCACGGGTCCACCCAAGAAGTGTGATAGTGTCTTTAATGTGTAAGTTGCTATTGAACCCTCTTGTGACATTCCATTGTGAAAAACTAATATTGGCGACTCGCAAAGATTTGGAAGGTATTGTGCTAGGGCCGCATTCCTTCCACGATACTCTCGAGTCCGCCGTCGAAGGAAGTCATCCTTGTCAGCAATCCAAGACTGCACATATCATGTCTGAGTAAGTGACACACACACACACACACACACACACACACACACACACACACACAGAGAGAGAGAGAGAGAGAGTTACCATAAAGCTCTCATCCTGCAGAAAGAGGTTTTCCTGCCCACAGGTCCACAGATGTAGTTGACCCTTGACCTGAATGGTTAAACCAATCCTCCACTTCTTTGTGACTTATTGATGGTCTTAGGCTTTGTATTATTGCTTGGAAGGTGGCTTCATCCGATAGTGTCTCCCTATATTTTTCAGCTTTCTCAAAGCATCTTTGGAGGCATTCCATTGGATTGCTGGATGTTTCCATTGCCTCATCATCACTACTATCCTCTGAAACAAATCCACTCCTCTCTTCTTGGACTCTGGAAATGATAGCCAAGGAGAAGTCCTCCCTTAAATAAAAGATGCTTTGCACATCATGTAAAAAGATATAGGTCCTGTCTCCAATCTTGAAGTCAGGCACATCAGGCAGCATCATCTAAGCATGCTTCTCAGTGAAGTTAATGACATCCAAGGGTAGTTTGATTTCTGTTGTTTACACAGAGAGCATCTTACTTATTTGTACTTCATTTTCGTTAACCTCAAGGTCGACTGTATCTTCAACCTCCTCGACTTCTTGTATATGTGTTGTCTCCTCGCATTCTTCCTGGTGCTGCATCCTGCTCCTCTAACACCTCATCACGATTCTGCATGAGGAATCCAAACAGGCTGTTCAGGTAAATCATAAACCCAAAGGATTCCTGAATAAGTTTGCACTCTTTTTGGTGCAAAGGGCAGGCTGAATGTCGGCAAGCAGGTGGTAATTCCCTATACTTCTTCAGTCCCTGTCCTTTTCCACCGCAATCATTTAAATGAACAACAGTCATACTGGGCAGAACAACCCTCCCTACCTGCACCATCAGTTCAAATTGATCTCTGTAGGGCTGCAAGAATTCACTGTGCTGAGCTAAAAGGTCTTCAATATCAAATTTTGGGTTAAACATATAATGAACTAGATCATATTTGTCTCCAGCACCACATGATGCTGCAAAATCGAACAGCCTCTCATCAGTTACAGCTGGGTCTTCCAGAGAAGGCACATCCTCTTTGGCTTTACCTTTACTTGCACAAGGACTACTTGCTGGGAGATTTGCATCATCTGAGAAGTCTATATTCCTCTTTCTTGTATTTTTCTTGAAAAGTACTGTAGAGGGTGAGGGACCCTTGTAGGGTGAGGGATCCTCTTGGCCTGCTGACCTCTTTGCCTCATCTTCACAAATTGACTCTTCTTGATCAATGTCCTGACAAAAGTCAACAGTTCTTTTGGCAGAAACACACAAAACACACACACAGACTGTGTGTGTGTGTGTGTGTGTGTGTCTCCAAAACACACACACAGACTCTCTCTCTCTCTCTCTCTCTCTCTCCTCTCTCTCTCTCTCTCTCTCTCTCTCTCTCTCTCTCTCTCTCTCTCTCTCTCTCTCTCTCAACAGTACTAAAGGCGCGCGTAGAGAGTTGCAAAGAGTCCGTGGTTGTCTCTGCGCGCCTTTAGTACATAGAGACATATATATATATATATATATATATATATATATATATATATATATATATATATATATATATATATATATATATATATATATATATATATATATATATATATATATATATAGAGATATAGAGAGAGAGAGAGAGAGAGAGAGAGAGAGAGAGAGGTCTCAACTGTACTAAAGGCGCGCGGAGAGAGTTGCAGAGGGTATTTGGTTGTCTCTGTGCGCCTTTAGTACACACACACACACACACACACACACACACACACACACACACACACACACACACAGAGAGAGAGAGAGAGAGAGAGAGAGAGAGAGAGAGAGAGAGAGAGAGAGAGAGAGAGAGAGAGAGAGACTCGTCTATTTTTATATAGTGGAATGGCTAGAACAAAGGCCACTGCAAGGAAGGCAGGCAAGGGACTAGGGTTAGCAGCTAAGAAAAGTAGCAGATCTGCAACCCCAAAGAAGAGACCTGGAAAACCACATAAAATTTTGAAAGGTCCAAGGGTGAAGAAGTTACAAAGCTGCATGGGACTTTTCAAAGAAATTAGAAAGGCACAGAAATGTGTTGATTTGTGCATACCAAAGCTGCCCTTTCAGAGGATGGTGAGGTCCATTTGTGAAGAAGCTACCTGGGGCACTAAAAGGTGGAAAGTGGTTGCCTTGATGGCTCTACAGGAAGCAGCAGAGGACTTCCTGCTTGAGTACTTCAGTGACATGACCATTGTAGCAGCCCATGCCCACAGGATGACTGTAATGGACAAAGATAGTGAGACACTAAAAAGGGTAAGGTGGAGGTATGACAAACTTCTAGTCCCCAATGTCTGCAGGGATAAGAAAATGAGGGAAATTTTGCTATACCCCCCTGAGCTATTGCCACAAGTCATAGTTGTAGATGTCACACATGATGTTAATACAAGGGCAAGGGCAGAGACAGGTTCTAGCCAAACAGAAGACATGAGGGAAGCAGAGCTTAAGGAGAAAGCAAAAGTAGCAGTGGAATCCCAGAGGCAAACAGAATGCAATGTGACCCTGTCCATAGAGGCAAGCAACAAAGAAACTCTACTTTCAATGAAGGATGGTTTGCTTGCAGAGATACCATTTATAGATGGAGCCAGAAAGCTGGCTCTGGAAAAAGTGGACATTAATATATTGCTGAATCTAGATGCTCAGATCTCAGATGCTTGTTTTAAGTAAGTGTTACTATCTTGCTAACTTTGAAAACTCAAATGATAGGTGTACTAACTCAGGTACACTCCCTGTAGTTTGATCAAAAGTCAACTTCCATCGCACACCCACACGAAGGTGTTTCTTCTTGATCCACAAATGTCAGTGATTATTAGACAGAAGAACAGTCCATCTGGCACATTTGAGAGTTGGTTTCTCCACTGTGCTATGCTGGAAGTAACTGTCATCATCTTTCCATATGAGAACAACCATCACTGGAGTCTCATATGCCTTGATGTTGAGCAGCCAGCAGTGTGGGTGCTCAATTCAATAAAAGGAACCCACCTTGAAATTAGGTTGTAAGTGTTATGTATCAGAAAGTGTTTCTTATAGATATCCATGTAAATTTGAAAGCCTCAAGGTAACATCTTGATACTCCTTTGTGCAGTTGTATAAAGAGGTTGTTGCTTGCTTATGGCAAGCTATGTGGAAGGTATGAACTATACAAGGCCCCAATCAAAGATGTACCTGTACCAAATCAAACCGATGGAAATTCTTGCACGGCTGGAGATGTCTTCTCCATGCAGAATATGTCCTGCAAAGCTACTTTGCATTAAAACCTTTCATGACTAAGGTAAACCATTTGGCAATGCATTCGGTCAGTTTTGGTTTTCTTTATACAAGACTTCTCACCATGTGGTCTTTCAATTTTGTAGAGTGCTGTGCGAAACTATACATATGATTATTTGCAAAGATATCGGGTAAGTCTAATACAACACCTGCTCAGTATGTTGAACCCCAGAGAACGTGAAGATAGCGGCTTGGACAACCGCACAATTGATATGACAATACATGATGAGCCAACACGACAAACTCCTACATCATATACAGTGGAATCACAACGGGCCGAGGGGGTCATATTAGTCAAAGATGAAAGAGCCGAGGATGAAGAAAGGTCAAATGAGCATATGCAAGGTGCAAGTGTACAAGTAGAGGGGCTTATGGAGGAGACAATGAAAGAGCCAAGTAGGCCAGTGGAGGACCCAAAAGAGCCCATGGATGAAACCCAGGATGAGGCAAGGATGGATGAGGAAAGCAGGCCTACGGATGAGCAAAAGGATATGGATGATGCAAGCCGGCCAACAGAGGCAGAGGAAAAAACCTTGGAGGAAACCCTGAATGAGGCAGAAAGAGCCATGGGGGAGACCCTTGATGAAGATGAGAATGATGACTACGACGATGAAGCTAAAGCAGAGGATAGCAACAACGACAACAACACTATAGAGACCCAGTATGGACCCTTGCTACCTGTAGATACGGTTTTTCTGGTAATGTCTATTCAAGTATGGAAAAATATGTTCAGTTTCTAACTACTTATATGTACTTGTCAACTTTTACAGAGGTTGAGTATCTTGGACATCAATGGATTGCTGCTGATGCGCGTGCCTTTGGGTATAGTAGACCCCTTCGAGGATTTGCAAACATTTAGGATGGGAACTTGTCGAGTCGTGGTTCGTTCAGGAACCAAAGAATTTATTCAGTTTCTTCTTCGGCGCTTCAGAGTTGACGTATGGTCTTCAATGCAAAGGCAAAACTTGTCACCACTAGTTACAATAGTTTGCGGTGTATGCGACGCTCACACGTAAGATTTTTCCTTTTTGTATAATTAAAGAAAATGCGTTACCGTCGAGGGCCACTACCACCCTAAAAAACCACACTTACCTCTTTTGTACAAACCGTTTAGCCAAATCGATGTACCCTTTGATGCAAATAATACACTACTGATTGATGATACTCCGGAAAAGGGAGAACTAAATCCACCAGGAACAACTATCTCACCACCCTCTTTTGAGGGGCATACCTTTAATTTTTACCTTGAAGACATTTTGATTCCATACTTACAGAAATTGTATCTCAGTCCATTGTTCATGGATGAATTTGTACTTTCTAATGAATTAAGATGACTCTTCTATCATGTCTTTGTCTTGCCTAACATTGAGAGAGAGAGAGAGAGAGAGAGAGAGAGAGAGAGAGAGAGAGAGAGAGAGAGAGAGATGTGGCAATGGCTAAAGAAATGTATTTCAAGAACACTTATATTCACAGAGCACAATTGACAAATGAGCTCAAAAAAACTTCATGTATTGAAAGTCATTCGTATACACTTGGGTTCACAAGAATCTCTGTTACATTGACACTATTTCAACCCGACCATCCAACTCTTTGCACAAAATATCTTTTTCCCTATGCCGCATCAGCTTACGGCCAGCTAGGAAAAAGGAAAAATCTCAAAGGTCCCTGTCCATTGACTCTTCAATTATGTCGTGCCGCAACTGCAGAAGACTGCATAGCTCCCTTATTGTAACCACCAACATTAGGACTTGCTCTTTATCAATCACTTCCACATCCACAGTAGGATTATCTTCCAAACCTGTAGAAACCTAGTCCATAGAAATGTACTTACCTCTGAGCATTTGTGATCGCATATACCAAAAGGAGACTAACAGTGATTGTCTTGCAATCATGTACTTGACAACTAGAGTGTCAAGCGCGACCTCGCACCGTATGTCAATATCTTCCTTTACATACCATCCTCTGTCAAGAAGTTTGTCACAGGATGACTGTTGAAATGACTTGCACATGAACATAGTGCAGCACGACAAAAGTTTGCAATTATAACCAGTTTGGTGGGAATAGAGCTATGTAGAGACCTCTGTATATCCTTGTAGAGCTTATTTCGCATTGCCTCCACCATTGTTTCCTCAGGAACTGGCCAGTCCACAGTGTTCCAGTCGGTTGGTAGAGGCACTTTCACCAACATGCCATTCTTATTCCCTGGGCAGAGTTGGTAGAAGTGGTCATAGAAAAATATTCCTTCATCAGCCAGTCTTTTGCTGCTTCTCCCTGAATACTATAGAGAACCAATGCGGACATGAACAACAAGGAAGAGGCCTATTATGCACTCCACAAGCTCCCATTGCTCTTAAGAAGAGGGATAAACATCTGCAAAATATGTAACAAGAGTTAAACTAAGAGTATCAATAAGTCAAAATGACAAATCTAATGTAGTTGAGATGTGAAGAATGGAGCCATTGCTCATAAGAAAAGGGATAAACGTTGCAAAATATATAAGAAAAGTTATAATGAGAGTATCAATAAGTGAAATGACAAATCAAATTCAGTTGAGATGTCAAGAATACTTACAATTGCAACGTGGTTGATGTATATCTGACACATTTCCACCGTTTGCTATCACGTCTGGATGGGTAAACACATGCTGAACAAGAACTTCCTTTACAGATCTTTTGCCGATTTCAACTTTAAAATCCAACACTCTGGCCTTCCATGCTGAGCAGTAAACATTGATAGCACTAGACCTCTTGGCTCTTCTTGGTTGCATGAGGACCCATGAACCTTTGTTTATCCTTTGTCCAACCCATTGGTTCTCTCCACTTATTGAAGTTGATATTGTAATTGAGGATATGCTACTACTTGGCCTTCTAGGAAAAGTGCAGGTGTTGGTAGTTGGTGTGAGACCATAAACACCTAGAGCTTCTTGGGCGAGAAGACGTGGAAGCCATAGCTCTGAGAGAAAAGCTTTAGTGGAGGAAGATTCACTTTGAAAGCATCCTAATGTAGGGAAAGTGTTTTAGAATTCCAATATCGTGTGCGGGCTTAACACTAGAATGGTAACATGACACTTTTATGTCCTTGGACACTTTTGTGTCCTGTTAAGTGACCATTTTGCTTGAATTATTTGAAGAGTATGAAAATGAATTTCTAGGTGCTATATATCCACAAAGTTGCCTTATGAGCTGAAAAAAACTTAGCATTTTTTTTTGAGTATCGATCTCACCATTAACCTTACTCTTGCACAACATTTTTGAACCTAAACTGTGTGAAAAAATGGGTCCTGTTTTTGGCTTTTTTTCAATTTTTGGCAACTATACCACTCTAAACTTCATGTTTGTGAGGTTTAGATAGCTAGAGGTTAGGCCTTCATAGTTCTCAACATGTTTTGATTCTTGTAGGAAGATCTAAGTGTTAAAATTGAAAGTTATGACCAATATACAAGAATTGCATAATCCTGTTTTTTGGCCAAAATTAGCACTTTTATGATTTTTTAGGTGGCTTTCTTGATATCCAAATTCAATTTTGATTGTGTAAGTGTAATGTATAACATAAAGCTAATCTTATTTTAGATTTGGTGGACCTAATATGCTATATAGCATAGTGTATGATGATGGTTGAGTTTTTTGATTGCTGAAGAATACGATACATTTTAGAGTAGCAAGTATAACTTTCTCAATATTGCTAGTTTCTTAGGCCAATTGTGTGTATTTTGTAGGTAGTAACCATATCTAATCATAGATTACAAACTTGGCTAGATATTTAGTAGTTTCTATGGGTTTCTAGAGGTCATAATGTTAAACCCAGTTTTTTCATGTTTGCTGTATTTAGCCCTTTATCATTGCCCCTAAGGTTCCAATTGTAAGAGATCCATTATTCTTTTGACACGCTCCATGGCTCCTTTTGAATCCAAAGGCCCAAAGGGAACTAAGAAAACATGTATATAGTATCTGTACTGAGCGTGACTATAGAAACTTTGATGATAGGTCCGCAGAATGGCAAAAATGCAACTTTTTTGTACCTATTTTTTTTGCCAAAAAAAAAATTAGTGAGGTAAAAGCAACCATATGTTTTGGTCACCAACCCATTGAAGTTAACGGGGCATTTTATCTCATGTCCTACAAAAATCCCCACTCTCATTTATATGCAATCAACCGTAAGAAATTGCTGTTTTGGGCAAAATGCACTGGTCCATCAACTTTGGAGGCTTGTAGTGACCAAGGGATGAGAAAAATTACAAGTTTCTCATTTTTTCCATATGTAGTAGTTATTGAACTATAAGCTCATTAAAGGATTTTTCAAAATGAGTGGATCTACTATGGTTTTGGAATTTTTTCCCAAAACCCTGAAAGGACACTTTTATGTCCTGTTAGGTTACCATTCTAGTGTTAATGGTCACCCTCGAGTACATTAATGACCATAAGAGAATATCAGCAATGGGACCACACACGCACCTAACAACTCGGTAAAAGCAAAGAAGTTACGATGCCACAATCCTAGATTCGTGAAAGTTTTTAGGATATTTTTCTATTTTTTGAGTCTTTCCACGTATTTTCCTACTTAACGTAGCCCTCCTACTCATTGGACGCGCTCTATTTTCTCTCTCCTTCATATGGACCTCCAAATGACCTCCAAAATTTCCTAATGCTATTAATCCATATGAAGCATGGCATGATAGAAAGCCTTCTACTGAGCACATACATGTTTTTGGCTATTTGGCATTTGCTTTGGTGACACAAACACAACGTAGAAAATTGGATGATAAGGCTGTCAAATGTGTTTTTGTTGGTTATAGTGTTGAAAGCAAAGGTTACAGGTTGTATCATCCGCAAACAAAGCGTATTTTGGTTTCACGGGATGTAGTGTTTGTGGAAGATTTTGTTTAGTCTTTGCTGTCATCCCGGAGGATTCACTCTATATACAAAATGGGATGCCACTTGCAAGCGGACAAATTTGATACAACCCCTATATATGACTCGTGTTAGGGAATATGACCCCCCCTTATACGCTTATATGACAATCAATAAAGAAAACTATCATACCCCTATCTTACATATAAAACTTAGTTCTCACATTATCAAATTGAGTAAAACTAGTCAAAGAGTGTGTAGCATAGTGACTGGCAACGTACTAAGGAAGCACTTTTGTTGATAACTAGATGTACCCTCAATGTGTCTTAGTTTGAGTTTCAAATTATGTGCCTAATCAGCTTGCACTCTGGCTCGTCCAACTATGACCCATCCAAAGCTGGTGTAAATCAACCCTAGGCCTGCTCCAAATCAACCCTTATCTAAAACCGTCTTGATGCAAAATTTGATGTGTGACCTGATAAATAACTTCTCAAAAATTCATCCAAGTCCTAGTGCACACCGGTGACCAATCATTACAAGTAATCAACCCGGGTCAGCAGGTTTTATGCAGCTTCTCCCCTTTTCTCACTGCTTTCCCCCCCCCCCCCCCCCCCCCCCCCCCCCCCCCCCCCAAAAAAAAAAAAAAGTAAAAATGATACCACCTTCCCTTATTTTTAAGCATAGGAGATAAACTATTAAAGGCCTGCCCCTAACTTATACGCTTATGTAACTTGTATTAAAATCCCCCTCCCTTGCACTTACGTGGTGCGGTAAGTTTTTCATGGTGAATCCCCTGGGGCTGTCATGTACTAGAGACAATAATGTAAGCTCACAGGACATTTATGACACTTTGTTACCTCTTTTCAGTGGTGGAAGTTCGAATGTAAATTCCAATGAGGCAAATGTACAGCCTATGGGGTTTCCAAAATTTTTATAGATTAGTCTATTACTGATGCAGATGTACATGATGTACTTAATGAGGAAAGGGATAAAAATGAGCAGGCTAGAGGTATGCCAAAATGGCTGGTGCATACACTGCGTGATAATAAATAGGATGCACCTTTGTCTAATTGTACTCGTTCAGGCTGTGGCCATGCATCTTATGCATCAGATTGTTATGCTTTGGCTGTGTCTAGCTTACATGATGTTGAGGAACCTCTATCTTTTGATGAAGCACAAAATTCGGAAAATTGGATGGCTGCCATGCAATCAGAATATGATGCACTTATAGAAAATTACACATGGACTTTATGTGATTTGCCTCCTGGCAAAAAGGCCATTGATACAAAGTGGGTTTACAAGTTGAAACGCAAGCCGGATAGTGAGATCGATCGCCATAAGGTGCGACTTGTTGCAAAGGGTTATGTACAGAAAAAATGCATAGATTATGAAGAGACTTTTTCTCCCACTTCTCGTATGACTACTGTGTGTTTTCTATGTGCATTGGCAGCTCATTTTGGTTGGGATGTACATCAATGAGACATCATTACTGCTTTCTTGAATGGTGACATATTTGAGGAAGTTTATGTAACGCAGCCTCGCGATTTTGTCAAGAACGGACAAGACGACAAAGTGTGCAGATGTAAGAGGGCTTTGTATGGGTTGAAGAAATCCCCTCGTGCTTGGTATGAAAAAGCTGACACTCATTTGGTCAAATGAAGCTTTCGTAACAATCCAACAGAAAGCACATTGTATGTAAAGTGTGAGGGTGATGTACTTCTCATTGTGGTTCTTTATGTAGATGATTTGTTGATCACTAGACCAAATGAGAGACATATTGTTGAATTTAAGGCTGATTTTAATGCTACTTTCAAGATGAAAGATTTGGGGATGTTGCATCATTACTTGAGCATACAGTTTAAGCAATGTGATGGTGGTATTGCCTTGTGTCAGAAAAGTCACATAGAAACATTGCTATGTAAGTTTGGACTTGAGGATTGCAAACCTATTGCCACTCCCATGGAAATAGGTTGAGAATTGATTCTTCATGATGTTGGTGATCTTGCAGATGTCACTCTTTACTAAACTGTTGTTGGATGCCTCATTTATGTATGCAACACAAGGAATCTAGCAATAAATCTTTGGTTTTTTGAGCGGTTTCTTCACATGCACACTCAGGCACACTCATTCGCCGCCTCACATGCAAGAAGATCCTCAACCATATTGTGCAAATGATCTTCCTCCACCTCCATGTGGGGCGGGGTGGTGGGGAGATCCCCATATGTGGTGGATGTAGGATGCGCATGTGCTCGTGTGGACCCACCCACATCGGACGGCGGGTGTGACCCCCCTCCCATGACTGCTTCCTGGCGCAATCGCTCTTCCGTCCTCCTCCCGCCTCCGCCCCCGATCACACTCCAATGGGGAGCGACATCAATGGATGCCAAAACCCTCGGATCTCTAGTTTCCATTCGAGCGCGTTTTCTCGAATCGTCCCATAGCCCATAATCATCCACGTGAGCCAAGCATATACGCCGAAGCCGTGCAATTGCACGCTTACATCGCGTACATGGGCAGGGTAATCGCTCGCTCAACCATCGAGTTCGTTCCGCGCCAACCGACGGACCCACGTCATCCCAATCTTCCTGCTGCACACACGACCACACACTAGATAAGAACAAATTAAATAAGAAAAAGAAAAATCAAGAATGTTGGTACTGAGATGACTGACACTCATTAAAGATAGAGGGGAGGTGGGTACAAGAGGTCGTGCAGTCGGCGTAACCTTAATGTCTCATCAGAGATTTTCGCGATAATACTAGCGGTAATACCAGCGGTAACAGGCGCAGTAATACTCGCGGTAAAATCCGAAGCAAATTTTTTTATATAAAGGGGGCACTTGCGTGCCCCCGCGAAATTGAATGCCAAAAATTCAAAAACGACCTCCTCTTCTGCGCGGGCCTATTTCCCTCTCCATCTCCAACCTCTCTCTCCTTCTCCCTCTCCATCTCCAACCTCTATTACTCTCTTCATCTCCATCCCCACCATATCCAAGCTATCGAGGTCACGAATGTAAGTGCTCAAACCCTCTCTCTTTCTTCTCGTTCTTCTACACACACACACAAACACATACACACACACATGCACACACACACAATGCATACACATTGCACACACACACACACACAATGCATACACACACATGCACTAACATGCACACACACATTGTACACACACGCACACACACACACACACAATTTTGTGCACCATCACACACTAATGCTTGCATTATTGTGTGCATGCATTATACACACACTAATGCTTGCATTAGTGGGTGTATGCGTTACAAGCACACACTAATGCTTGCATTAGGGTGTGCTTGTGCATGAATTAGTGTGTAAACACACTAATGCATGCACAAGCACACACTAATGCAAGCATTAGTGTGTGCATGCATTATACACACACACACACACACTAATGCAAGCACTAGTGTGTGCATGCATTAGTTAGTTTTTACACACTATTTTGTGCACAAATTACACACTAATGCCCATATTAGTGTGTGCATGCATTATTCACACACGCATTAGTTAGTTTCTACACACTAATTTGTCTCCAAGCACACACTAATGCAAGCATTAGTGTGTGCATGCATTATACACACACTAATGCTTGCATTAGTGTGTGCTTGTGCACAAATTAGTGTGTTTTCACACACTATTTTGTGCACAATGCATGCATTATACACACACACACTAATGCTTGCATTAGTGTGTGTATGCATTAGTGTGTTTCCACACACTAATTTGTGCCCAAGCACACACTAATGCAAGCATTAGTGTGTGCATACCTCTCTAGCACACATTAATGCTTGCATTAGTGTGTGCTTGTGCACTAATTAGTGTGTTTTCACACACTATTTTAGGCACAATGCATGCATCATACACACACACAAACTAATGCTTGTATTAGTGTGTGATTGTGCACAAATTAGTGTGTTTGCACACACTAATTTGTGCACAATCACACACTAATGCTTGCATTAGTGTGTTTCTACATACTAATTTGTGCCCAAGCACACACTAATGCAAGCGTTAGTGTGTGCATACCTCTCTAGCACACACTAATGCTTGCATTAGTGTGTGCTTGTGCACTAATTAGTGTGTTTTCACACACTATTTTAGTCACAATGCATGCATTATACACACACACACACTAATGCTTGCATTAGTGTGTGCAGAAATTAGTGTGTTTGCACACACTAATTTGTGCACAATCACACACTAATGCAAGCATTAGTGTGTTCATACCTCAAGCTGCATTAGGGTGTGTGTGCATGCATTGGTGTGTTTTCACACACTAATTAGTGCACAAGCACACACTAAAGCATTAGTGTGTGCATGCGTTACAAGCACACACTAACTCTTGCATTAGTGTGTGCTTGGGCATGCATTAGTATACCAAAACATACCTCCATTAGCATTAACATACCAAAATATACCTCCATGTGGGATGAAGTTGATTGAGACCCCAATGGTCACCGAGAAGCCCAACGGTAGATTAAGGTCCAACACACACACACTAGATTAATTTCTTTGCCACACACTAACACACACACACAATAGATTAATTAGAAGCACACACACACACACACACACACTCTAAATGGATGCAAAAGAAATAAGCACATAAACCATTTCTTAAATAGGAGATAAAAGGAATCCTATGCAGGGAGGAATCCTATGCAAGGAGGAATCCTATGCAATAAAGAATCTCACTTTGACTAGAATCCAATGTTAATTAGGGTCCCTTTTTTTTTGTGAAATTGTAGGATATGGCATCCTCTTCCACGCCCGACTATCGATCCATAGAGGACTTTCTTGCCGAGGGTCTCTCTTACGAGGACGCTTGTGATGCTTACTACTCGCAGTCTTCCTCCCACCAGTCACAATCCACCTTCGGTTTTTGATGGTTCCGAGATGCAGTACACGACCCCGACCTCGAGAGGGCATACCGTGCCCAGGCAGAGTGGCTATCCTCGCAGCAGAGTCTTCGAGGGCGGTACACACCAGCACATTTGGCTGCCTATGGGCTCTCACCGCTTGCGACACCGGGCGCCGGCACTCCGATCTTGCAAAGTGTGCCTCCCAGTGGGCCTCCCTCCACCTTACCCAGGACTTTCCCATCACCCGCAGCTCCCTCCACCTTCTTGCATTCGCAGCGATCCACGCCTGCACCGTCGAGTTATCCATCGCCTACACCACCCAGCGCTTCGGGCTCGTGCCAACGCTCTTCGGGTGGCCAACGCTCTTCCCGTAGTGGTGGCTCACGCTCTCGTCGAGGTAGTGGCTCGTGCTGCTTTGGTGGTGGAGGGGGCAGTGCTACAGATTCACCTCCTCTTACACTCCGACCTCCTCGCTTACCCCTTGGAGCTCCACATGAGGATGAGGACCGCGATGCGCCCGCCCCAGATGCTCGGGGCTACTACTATTATATACATCGAGGGGGGGAGGTGGATCTAGGTTCCTCTTTGGGGAGGACATTTTGAGGGCACCTTAACCAGCTGATCCACTCGACATACCAAGATTTCTTTAAATCTTTCAAAGATCAGGACCCAGCCGACTTGACGTACATTCACACGACATTGCTCATGCGGTTCCCTAATCCGCAAGTGGAAGAGTTCTCCAGGCAGTGGCTCGAGGAATACATCAAGAATTTCTTGAAAAATAAGAAGTCCAATGTGTGGAGGGAGGCAAAGCGAACATTTGAATTTGAGGGTCACAACTATCGCCCTGGAAATGTTCACGACGAGGAGTGGGAGAAAGCCCAGGGCGAGCTGGAGGACGAGAGAGCGGCAGGTGCTAGGGCGCACACTCGGCAGGTGGAGGCGAGGGTGCAGAAAACGCCCACGCATTACGGCTCGGGCGGAAAAGAAGCATGGAAAGATAAATTTGTGAGTGTGCGTATTTTCATTTGAATTGATTTAATTTGTGGTAATAAGGTTAGGTTTGTGATATTTTTTAATTGATATACAACAAAATATTACTATGACCTGTCCAAGCCGAGAGATCCAGAGATACAGAGAGAGCCACTCCGAATATCAGACATGGTGCTGGCTGTATGAAAACAACAAAATCAATCGCGAAGAATTTGAAAATGCATGTCGTACACTACAGCCTGTAAGTGTGATTTTAAAAAAAATAATCATTGCATGCAGCTTTATGTATCCATTTGTATTAATTAAAGGTTTTGTTGTTTTTTTCTTTTCCAGAGTCAAGGAGTCCCTCGAGAGGTCCCAGGATCCGAGTAGCTCAATCCTCCAAGTGTTTTTGGGCCCGCGCGTCTTCTTTTCGCCACAGTTGTATAGCCCCCATGTATCACCTATTTGGGCAATTTTGTAATATCCAATATAATTAAACACTTGATTTTGGCCCAAAGTCTTCTTTTGGCCACAGTTGTATAACCGCCATGCATCGCCTATTTGGGCAATTTTGTAATGAACAGTTTCTCCAATATAATTAAACATTTGATTTTGGTCCAAAGTTTTGGTGCAATGAAATTGTTTTTTTTTTCTTTATTAAATGTATAGGAAAAAAAAGACAAATGACCATTTGGATGGGTCCTACCAAGGACCATCCAAATGGTCATCTGCTTTTGTTTTAAAATACTCGCGTGTGCGGTAATGGTCACGGTAATATTGGCGGAAATAAACGCGGAAATGTAGCCGGGCCGATTACCGTGCGGATTGCTGAAGGACCATTACCGCAATGATTGACTCCAGCATTACCGCTCCCGAGATTTTTTGACTTGAAATTTTCCTTTGTTTTTGTGCGTCTATCTGAGCGGTAATGTGCTCCAAATGTCATAGTGATCGTGACAGGTCGGCAAATTTATGCATAGCCTAGGGTCTAAGCATTGGCAGGCTGCCGAGAGGATTTTCCGCTACCTTAGTGGCACTTTACATCTTGGATTGTTTTATCACAAGGAAATATCATTGCCGCTAGACTTACATGTTTTTTTGGACTCAGATTGGGCTTGTTGTTTCGACACGCGAGTGTCCACAAGTGGTTTTTTTTTCATGCTTGGCAGCTCATGTATATCATGGTTGAGCAAGAAGCAACTTACTGTGTCCACTTCTAGTTGTGAGACTGAGTACAGGGCAGTCTTCATAGCTACGGTTGAGTGTGTATGGCTCAGACGCCTTATGGGTTGATTTGGGTGTTGGCCAGAACACTGCCAACACTATCTACACTGACAGGTAGAGTGCATTGGCAGCTGCGAGGAACCCAATTTTTCATGCTCGTACAAAGCACATTGAGGTGCATTAACACTATGTCAGGGAAAGGCTCTTAGTAGGAGAGATCATCTTGGCTTATGTGCCAACACAGGACAACCTTGTAGATCTTTTCACAAAGGCATTATCTTGTGAGAAGTGAGAAGCTTTCCACAAAGCTTTGGGATTAGTCCTCTTTGTGGATAATCATGTCCTTAGGGCATGGAACTTCCATTTACTCATGTGCCAACTCTCGTTCACCACATCACTCCAGGGGGGATTTGTTACCATATACATGTGGTAGTGATGTGTGTGAACATACTAGGACGGACGGGGCATTTTTTCCCTCTTTAGGAGGTTTTTTCCCCCATGCATTGTAAATACACCCATCACTCTAGAGCTATCTATCTTTCCATTGCACACTAATTAACACACTCTCAGTTTTGTGCCTTGAGCTTCCTTCATCTTCTCCAAGCTGTGTGCGTTTCTTTGCAACCCTAATTCCAATAGAGTGAAGAGAAAAGAGGAGGAGTGTGAAATGGAGAGGAAAGAGATCTAAAATATAGAGAGAGAATGAAATTTGTGCTGCAACTTCTAGAGAGTGGGGGAGGGAGATCTTGGAGGCAAGTGGGAGTGGAGGGAGTGGTCCTGACAATTATAAAGATAAAGAGAGAAAGAATCCCGTTTTTGGATTTGTGGGGGCAAAAAGAGGTAGTGGAGGAAAGAGGGCGGTGCAAGATCTGGGGTAAACCAGACCTTTTTCTCAAAAGAAATGGGTAAATTCTTTTTGAAAAATTTGGTGTTAAGGCCTTTTTTATTTATCTTTTATATATAGGATAGAAGGCCCCCCTATTGTGAAGGCTTCGACCCCTGCTTTTGAGGGCCTGCCCAACCCAACATTTTAGACCACCAGACCCCTCTCTGTTGGTCCTTTTCTTAATCATCCCTTAGCCACCCTGCCAAGATAAGTGGCCCTTGTTTAGCCCATCCTTCCCCTAATGCCTAGGATTGATAGTTTGGAGTAGATGATCTTGGGGTGTTCGGGATTTGTGCCAATCGCTAGAATCTGGATTAGACATCTTCATTGGCACTGTTGCTAGGGAGGTTGGCTCAGAGCCCAAGCTAGGAAGCAAAATTTTCATACTAATTGTTTTCTCCTTCTTGCTATACAATTTTCTCCAGTTTTAGCATAGGAAATTAGTGCAGATTTAGTTAGCAAGGTGTGCAATGTGAGGACTTGAAGGAGCTCAAAAACCTTCACAAACACCCATTTCATGCTCGATTGCCGATCACCTCCACTCCAAAATATCATCATTATCCAAAGCTTCTCTAGCTAAAGTAGATTGCATAATCACATCTGCAATTGGTTAAGGCAATTCACAAATATGTGGTTCAAAAAATAAATATACAAAATCTATACCACCAATTGTGATGTGCCACAGGAACCCTAGGCAGCATCACCCAAAAGAAAGCAAACAAAATTGTGAGGCTAAAATAACCATATGGTGTGATTTTCAACCCACTAAAGTTTGTGGAGAAAATTATTTGGTAGTCTTAAAAAATACCTAGCCTTCCTAGTATGTAATCAACCACAAGAAATTGTTGTTTTGAGAGAAATGCAATAGTACATCAACTTTGGAGGCTTATTGTGACGAAATGGTGAGAAATTTTTAGGTTTACTCATTTTTCCTATAAGTTATAGTGGTCTTTGTGCTTTAAGGTCCAAAAAGGATTCTCCAAAAAGAAGCGATCTCTTATAACGATGAAAAAAGTGATAAATTGCTTGATTTCCATGCAAGTTTGTGACCATTTTTTTGCGTGGTAGCACCAAAGTGACTAGCAAGCTGAGGCAAATAAGGTGGTACCAAAACTAGGTGCTAAAAAAAGCATCTTGACACTTACCATGATAACAACATTTTTTGGCAGATCAAGAAAATTTAGTGGTCGATACGTTTACCAAGAATCAATCAACCAAGTCATGCGACCACCCAAATCACATTTGGACCTACATATTGTCTCTCCAATCAGAATTTTGTCTAGAAACATGGTGAAAGTGACTTGTGGAGTGGTGAGTGTCAACTTGAAGCTCCAAAACACATGAAAATTTGGAAAAAAATTGTAGAGTCACTTGCAAAGGCATTTGGGAACCATTGGTAAGTGGATTGAAAGGGTGACCAAAAGCCCCTGAAGTCACTGAATTAGAGCAAAGAATGTGGTGCATCTCAAAATGGCAGCAACAAGTGGATGATGAATAGGTTCGTTTCTCTGTATATCTCGCACTGATTCAGCCCGCAGCAATGGACTGCTGTGTGCTGGTGTAGATCTCCTGGAAGGGATGTGTGGGTAGCCCAAAGGTTCTGTGTCTACGTGACAGAGCTGGCACATACTGCCTCGTAGATTCATTCCTATCTTGCAAAACCAGAAAAACCAAGGGGAGAGAGGTGGTGATTTACCATAGACGGGGATTGCAGGAGGGGGAGAGAGGATGAAATGAAATGATATATTAACATCTTCAAAAGGCCGAAATGACCTATGAGAACAATCCGTTACAAACTTGTGAATCTGGTACCATGTCTAAGTACAAAACAAGAGATACTAAAATGAATCTAGAAGTGCTACTCACTGGAACTGTGTGGGGTATGGTCGTGGGCATCTCGATCTCCCTAGATCCAAATGCTTGGTCAATGAGAGTATCGTGGGTATGAGTATGAGCTGAGCTTTGCAGTGGTGGCTGCTCCTCTATCTGTCTAGGAAAAAAATTGACCATATTCAAAACTTTGGCCATTTCTGGAAGCAAATTTCTTGTAACCAAGACTTCGTATGTCCCTAGAGACTTGACAACTACAAGGCCATACATAGATCTAGTTATGTGTCAATTTTGGTTTCACTTGGACATGGTTCCATATTTGAAACTACCACCTGGACATTGAGCCAAAACACAAGACAAGCTTTGTAAATTGACTGCAAAATGAATCACTAATCCATACTAAGAGTCTCTAAGATAGAATTTTGTAGCTTTTTGACTCTGTATACACCAGCACTTTTACTTGCAATAGGTACCTCGAGTGGAGTAGAACAAGGAATCAACAAGCAAAACTTCTACAAAGTAGGTTGGGATTTATCATAAATTTGTCATTTGTAACTTACAAGAGTTCATGCTTTTGTGATTCAAAAACTTGTATAGACAGAAAACAAAATCTATTAGAGATATGCAAAGTAGGTTCTCATCATAAGAGAGTGTAAATCAAGAGCAATCCTTGGGACTAGACAAAGAGTTAGAGCCTATAGTGGAAGACTATGTGTCTAGAAACACTTCAAAGTCCAATACATATATCAAGACTTTGAGTTGAGGTGCAAAAGCCTCGAGACACCTAGCACCAGCTGTCTTAGGCTTAATGTTGTGAGCTTCAAAATGTTCTTGCCCTTTCAATTTGAAAACCCATATGGTGCTATGCTTTATGCGAAATCATGGATTGATTCTCAGTGAGAATTGATGACATACCAATAGCCTTTTAAAAGAGCCAATAGTTAACTACCAAGGGGAGAGATATATTGACCGTCAAGAAATAGCATACCAAATGTAGAAGATCCCATAATAGTGGAAAAAATGGTTTAAGTAGGAGGATATTCCAAAAGGATCGCCTCTTACACCTTCTAAGGAATTTAGGACCGTCCAACCAGTATAACTATGTTAATCCCTACTGATGACACGACGACCTTAGTCTACTATAAAAAGATAGATAACAAGATTCAATTTTTCAAGGGTATAAACCGCAATGATGGCCTAATGCAAAAAGAAAAGTGGATCTACATCTTTGTTTCAATGCTCGTTGTGATAAGATTGGTTACATGGATAAGCATGGATGGAGATTTGGGTTGAGTGAAGCCAAAAACTCACTAGATTAAGCTACTTTAGAGCTCTCATGATTGACATATTATTTCTTCCAAGGGCTCCAAGCACAAGCCTGGATCTGAGGACCTAAAAACTCAATTCCAAGGGCTAAAACCCTTATGAATCAAGACTCTCTATAACTCCTTTGAGAGTAGCACCAATTGACAGAACCACAACAATAGACAAGACAATAACAACCGTTGTAAAAGGTGGATATGGGGCAGGATTAGGGCCAAGGGATCCATGACATGTACCTACATTAGTAGAAAATGGAAAATTAGTAACAATATGTGTACCACAATTGACTAGAAAGGTTAGAGACCATCACAACTCCAAAAGTGGGTCAAAATTTTCTTCTCTAGAGCCATCTTTGAAGGTATGCATAAGGATATTGCTAATTTTGGACAATTAATATGAGCTGAGAAAGTGAATGATTTTCACACTCAGTTCAAGGGTTTCAAAGCTTCTACATCATCTAAATCGCTAAAATTTATCAATTTGGCGACCTTGATGACTTTCTAGAAGAATTCATTGACTAATTTAGTAAGAGAGGCAATAAGCAAAATGTTGTTTTCCTCATTAATAACTTCAAACAGAAGGAGAATGACTCTTTAAGAGATGGCACTCCATGCTTAAAGAAATATATATATAGATGTCCTGATGATGAGTCACCCAAATAGAACAGGTTAGTATCCATCTTTGTAGAGGTACTAACTAACAAGCACCTAGTACATCCACCAAATCCAAAACACAATTGGATGTTGAGGCTATGGCAGATAATAGATTCCCAATATGTTGTACATGACTATGAAGAAAAAGAAGGGTTACCTGAGTCTTGTTAAGGAGATATACAAGTTGTCCCATATAAAATTTTCATTTCAATCTCCTATAATAGACATCCTTTTTGTTAGGAGAAAAAAGTGTCTCATCTCTCCAAAATGTGTAAATCAACTCTTTCATTTCATCTATAACTAGGCTATAATAGTATTGCTTGTGACATGCTACAAATCAGGACAAGCCACTATTGGCATCAATATTGACTGGAAACTTTGTCTTGTACAAGCTTCAATGGCCAATTTGAAGGACCCGTGATCCTTTTGCAAGAAGAATTTGCTTTTCTAAATTTAACATCATAAAAAATGCCACAATCTTCATGAACAAATCCTCATTAGAACTTTGCTTCTTGACCAAGGTCAGAGTGTTCCAAACATTGGAAAGGATTGCCTGAATGGTAGCCTCTTCTATTGCAGAGTGCTTGTAGATTATTTACAAAGCACGATGTTCAAAAACTAGGGTCCAAATTTCTTGTTTCACTTCTATGCCAATGCCTCCAGTCCTTTGTTTAAAAACAATCACAATTTCACAAGCAATTTTCTTCTTCCCTTCATTGTCGAGGACATACACGACACCCTCCCCTTTTTTTCTCTGCTTCACTTATGGCTATTTTCTCTTTCTCTCTCTCTCTCTCTTGTGAGACTTGGGTCTTGTGAGTATTCTGTGTTGGGATTCAATGAACCTAATGGAACCTGAGTGCAACTTCCTATTATTGGTTGAAAAACACATGTCATAACATGCATCAAATCACCAACATATCAGGCAAATTTCCATAAAATACAAAGAAAATGTTTCTTACCTCCATTGCCAATGCATCTAGGTGTTCAATAATGTAGAAATAGATCTCCATAGATATAAGTATAGCGAGAAGAAGAGAGAGGCTCAAGTCTTTGTAAGAGAGAGAGAGAGAGAGAGAGAGAGAGAGAGAGAGAGAGAGAGAGAGAGAGAGAGAGAGAGAGAGAGGGCTCAATGTGAAGCAGTGGGAGTGCACTTATGTGTGGTTGCATTCAAGGAAGGAGGAGATCCGGCAACGAGTGGACCTTAGAGTGATTAAATAGATAACTCTCTCAGGTCCTTATTCTATTATATGAGAAAGAATAAGAGAAATTGTTAGTGATGGGTCAGTGGTTCCCAGCGCGTGGGCTTGAAACTCAACAAACTCTCACTTGAAGGCCAATGTGGCCCAAGTGGTCTATGTATGTACAAATTGTGTTAGGCAATAAGACGTAGCTAAATAGATAATTAAGTAGATTACTCAATGGAGAGAGACAGATTTACATACACGAGATTATAGAGTAGAGAGAGAGAGAGAGAGAGAGAGAGTACACACGATATACGTGGTTCACCCAATGTGGGCTACGTCCACGGGAAAGCAGCCACTTAATGGCTTTAGTACTTCAAAACAAGAAGTAGTTTACAAAGGGATTATACCCTTAATGGAGCTCCCGCCTTGCTTCACTCTCACCACCTCACACTCACCTTGTGCATCAACTTCACACTATGAAATGTGTGTAGAAATGGCCTCCTTTTATAGGCCAAAAGGGCTGCCCTCTCTTATGAGAGACAGCCATGTGTAGCCGCCCTTGTGGATAAAAGTCCAAATCGGACCCTCCAATCCATCCATGTGTGGACGCCCTTGAGAAGACAAGTCCGCTTTTGAATTCGGCCACCGGCCACCGGCCATTGACTTCCGACCACCGGCCATCGGCCATTGACTACCGGCCACCAGCCAACTGACTGGTTGTTTTCCGACCACTTTCTGGCCGTCGTCCGACCATAATATTCCGGCGAAAATGAATATTCCGGCGAAAAAAAAGTCTCGGGGGCCTCCGTCCCCGAGGCCTCTAAAGTTGCCCCTGATTCTTGTCCATGAAAATTTTGGTTTCCGGTGAGTGATTTTCCTTCACGCACGATGGCTTCTCCTCATAATGGGGGCCTTACAAATGTGCGCTTTTACCACAGAAAATTACAAGGGTAAATCAGGCTCCATACTTAACAATCTCCCACTTGGAGACTGATCTCCAAACCAAACCTGTGACTGCTTTCCATTCTGGCTTCTTATCCTTGAATGCCGATTGAAGATGAGCAAAAGCTCAACTTCTCCTTGTTGACCACCTTTGTAAACATGTCTGCAAGATTTTCACTTGTATGCACCTTTCCTAGCTTTAGTTGTCCCTCTTCCAAAAGAGTGCGTATGAAGTGATATCTCACCTCAATGTGCTTTGTCCTTGAATGAAAGGCTGAGTTCTTCGCAAGATGGATAGCGCTTTGGCTATCACTGTACAAGACACAATTGTCTTGTTTGAATCCAAGCTCTTCTAAGAATCTGTGAAGCCACAGAATTTCTTTGCTTGCCTCCGTCATTGCTACATACTCTGCTTCCGTGGTAGAAAGTGAAACCACTTTCTGCAGCTTTGAAGCCCAGCTTACTGCTGTGCCTCCAACCGTGAACACATAGCCAGTAGTGCTCCTTCGAGTATCTTTGTCACATGCCATATCTGCATCAGCATACCCTTCTAGAAAAATATCATTTCCTCCAAAATACAAAGCATTTGTTGTTTTCCCTTTTAGATACCTAAGTATCCACTTCACAGCTTGCCAATTCTCTTTACCTGGGTTGTCCATAAACCTACTCACAACTCCCACTGCATGTGCAATGTCTGGCCTTGTCGAGACCATAGCATACATTAGAGAACCTACCGCTACAGCATATGGAACTTTAGACATATAGGCTATCTCCTCTTGTGTCTTTGGACACATATCCTTCGTTAGTTTAAAATGACCAGCCAAAGGTGTAGAAACTGGTTTTGCATTTTGCATTGCAAACCTTTCTAGTAACTTCTTGATGTAATCTTCTTGAGATAGCTTTATTGTCTTCTTCGTCCTGTCCCTTGATATTTTCATACCAAGTATCCTCTTTGCAGCACCTAAATCTTTCATTGAAAAAGATTTGGACAGCTCCTCTTTTAGGTCTTTGATGTCCTGCATGTTAGCACTTGCAATCAACATGTCATCAACATACAACATTAGGATGATGGATTTACCATCTCCCAAATTCTTCATGTAGATGCAGTGATCCGAGTTGCATCTTGTGAATCCATGATACAACATCCATCAATCAAACTTCAAGTACCATTGTCTTGATGCTTGCTTTAAACCATACAAGCTCTTCTTTAATCTGCAAACCATTTTCTCCTTACCTTTTACTTCATACCCCTTTGGTTGAAGCATGTAGATTTCCTCCTCTAAGTCACCATGAGGGAATGCCGTATTTACATCCATTTGCTCAAGATTTAGATCATGAGCAGCCACAAGGCTTAAGACAAGCCTAATTGAGTTCATTTTTACAACAGGAGAAAATATTTCATTGAAGTCAATACCTTTCTTTTGAGAAAAACCTTTTACCACAAGCCTAGACTTGTACCTTTTCTTCCCACCTTTTTCTTCCTTTAGCTTGTACACCCATTTGTTTTGAAGTGCCCGCTTACCTTTAGGCAACTCAACCAACTCCCATGTTTGGTTGCGATGTAGTGAGTCCATCTCCACTTGCATGCTCTTCGTCCATTCTTCTTTGGATTCATGTTGCATAGCTTCTTCATATGATTCCGGCTCTCCAGAATCTGAGATCAAGAGATGGTTGAAGGAAGGAACAAACCTTTCTGGAGGTCTACTTGCTCTTGTAGATCTTCGGGGAATAGGTTGAGGCTCCTCATTTGGTTGACGTTGTTGCACATTGTCACTGTTTGCAGTCCTTGAGTCTTCACCGTCCTCAAGCTCCATGTACTCATCACCTGTTTCTTTTGTTTGTTTTCTTTCCAAGTAATATTTGTACATTTTTGTTCGTTAAAAATTACATCCCTACTCCTTAAGATTTTACCATCTTCAGGATTCCATAGGCGATACCCAAAGTCTCCTTCTCCATAGCCAATGAAGAAACACTTTTTGGACTTTGCATCTAGCTTTGATCTTAGGCTTCTATCTATGTGCATGAAAGCCTCACACCCAAACACTTTGAGAAATGCATAATTCACCGGTTTACCTGTCCATGCCTCTTCTGGAACTCCCCCATCCAATGTCGTTGACGGTGACCGATTGATTAAGTAAACAGACGTACTTACAGCTTCCGCCCAAAGCTCAAGCGGTAGGCCTGCATGTAGCTGCATGCTTCGTGCTCGTTCCATGATTGTCCTGTTCATCCTTTTCGAAATCCCATTTTTTTGAGGTGTCCTTGGGGTTGTCCTTTGCCTCCGAATGCCATTGCTAGCACAAAAGCTTTCAAAAGCTTGGCTGCAATATTCGCCTCCATTGTCGGATCTGAGGCATTTAACCTTGGTACCTGTTTCATTCTCCACAAAGGCTTTCCACCTTTGAAATATGGAAAATACATCGGATTTATTCTTCATGACATAAACCCATGTTTTTCTAGTCGCATCGTCTATGAATGTTACATAGTACAATGAGCCACCAAGTGATGGTGTACTTGCAGGACCCCAAACATCAGAATGAACCAACTCAAGTTTTTTATTTTTTCTTTCATTTCCTGATTTTTGAGATTTTACCCTCTTTTGTTTACCATAAACACAATCTTCACAGAACTCTAAGTCCACTTCTTTCAAACCTGGTAGAAGCTTCTTTGTTTGAAGGATTTGCATTCCTTTGGCACTCATATGCCCAAGTCGGTAGTGCCACACCGCACTGTCAACTTCTGTAGTTGTTGCACAAGCTGAAGGTTGCGTGCTAACAATACACAAGTAAAGTGTACCGACTTTTTCACCCTTGGCAACCACCAAAGATCCCTTTGAGATTTTCCACCGTTTGTTTCCGAATGCAATGTTGTGACCTTCATCATCCAATTGTCCTGTAGAGATCAAATTTTTGCGAAGAGAAGGAACATGCCTAACATCTTTAAGCTTCCATTCATTTCCGTTAGCAGTTTTGACAGAAACTGTACCTTTGCCGACAATCTCACAAGCTTCATCATCTCCCAAGTATACATACCCAAAATTACCTTTGGTGTAGTCTTGAAATGTTGCTTGTGTGGTGTCGCATGGAATGAAGCCCCGGAATCTACTATCCAGGAATTAGACACATTGTCTAATGAGAGAATTAAAGCATCTTGCTCTACTTTACCTGTCACATTGGCCTCCGATGTTGGCTTGTTGTCTTGAGACTCTGTCTCCTTCTTCTTCTTGGACCAGCAATCCTTCTTGACGTGGCCCTTCTTGCCGCAGTTCCAACATTCAAGAACTGACTTTGTGCGTGACTTGCTCCGCCTTGAGCGATCACGACCCTTTTGGTTTTTGAACCTCTCCTTAGGCCTTCCTCTTGTTTCCACTGATAGTCTAGCACTTGATGATTCTCCTGTGCTTCTCCTTCGCATTTCCTCGCTTAGGAGAACACCCACAACATCATCAAACTTAAGAGTATTTCTGCCAGAGATAGAATTACTTACAGCCATCACATGGCTGTCCCAACTATCCGGTAGAGATGATAGTATAAGGAGAGCTCGCACTTCGTCATCAAAATTGATTTTCACTGATCGAAGTTGACTTATGTTTGTGTTAAAGTCATTTAGGTGTTCTGCAACTGAACCATTCTCTGCCATCTTTAGATTGAACAAGCGCTTCATAAGAAATACCTTATTGGATGCCGATGGTTTCTCGTAGAAGTCGTCAGTGATTTCATCAAGTCCTCCGTGGTCTTCATCTCCGAAACATTGAAGGCCACCGTTGATGCCAAGCTTAACCGGATTGTTCCCAGTGCCTTTCGATCAAGGACAATCCATGCTTCATCTGCCATTGTTGCGGGCTTCTTCGCAAGACCGCCTAGTGGCAAATAGAGGTCCTTCTGGTAGAGATAGTCTTCAATCTGCATCTTCCAATGTTGGTAGTTTTTGCCGTTGAACTTCTCAATCTTGAGCTTCCCTTCCTCCGCCATAACTCCCACTCAATTCAAGGAATCCTTTCCTTGAGATAATTTAGCTACGAGCAAACCTTGCTCTGATACCAGTTGTTAGGAAATAAGACGTAGCTAAATAGATAATTAAGTAGATTACTTAATGGAGAGAGACAGATTTACATACACGAGATTATAGAGTAGAGTAGAGAGAGAGAGAGAGAGAGAGTACACACGATATACGTGGTTCACCCAATGTGGGCTACGTCCACGGGAAAGAAGCCACTTAATCGCTTTAGTACTTCAAAACAAGAAGTAGTTTACAAAGGGATTATACCCTTAATGGAGCTCCCGCCTTGCTTCACTCTCACCACCTCACACTCACCTTGTTGCATCAACTTCACACTATGAAATGTGTGTAGAAATGGCCTCCTTTTATAGGCCAAAAGGGCTGCCCTCTCTTATGAGAGACAGCCATGTGTAGCCGCCCTTGTGGATAAAAGTCCAAACCGGACCCTCCAATCCGTCCATGTGTGGCCGCCCTTGAGAAGACAAGTCCGCTTTTGAATTCGGCCACCGGCCACCGGCCATTGACTTCCGACCACCGGCCACCGGCCATTGACTACCGGCCACCAGCCAACCAACCGGTTGTTTTTCGACCACTTTCCAGCCGCCGTCCGGCCGTAATATTCCGGCGAAAAAAAAAGTCTCGGGGGCGGAGTTGCCCCAGATTCTTGTCCGTGAAAATTTTGGTTTCCGGTGAGTGATTTTCCTTCACGCACGATGGCTTCTCCTCATAATGGGGGCCTTACAAATATCCCCATTTACCACAGAAAATTACAAGGGTAAATCAGGCTCCATACTTAACAAATTGTACAATCGTGAATTGTTTTAGTAGCTTCACACTAGACCCCTCATCTCAATGCAATGTGGAAACCTCTTTGAGTCTAGGCTCATCGTGAGAGCATCTATAAGGTTGTCATTTGTATGAACCTTGACTATCCCGATGCGTTGGCTAGCTAGTATGTTCCATATTATATAATACCTAACCTCTATGTGTTTTGACTTGGATTGAAACACGGGGTTCTTCACTAATGCAATAGCACTCCAACTATCACAATAGACGAGATCGCCATATAGCTTCCTTGCTAGCACCAAAAACTACAATATACCCTACCTTTGTGGTGGAAGATGGTGTAATCTTGGAGACATGATCTTCATGACATGGTCGCTCTAGCAAATAGGAATACATAGACAAATGTGGATCTTTGACTATCCACACAACCTGCATAATCCACATATGTGTAACCCACTATGGATGCATCATTGTTCCCAAAGCATATGCACTTGCTCACAAAGGCTTTAAGGTATTTCAGAATGTGCTTCACTACTTCCCAATGCTTCCTACCAGATTTTCCATAAATCTACTAACCATTCCCATTGCAAATGTTCTCATGGCTACCATGGCATACATAAGATTTCCCACTATTGAAAAATATGGCACCTTTTCTATTTTTGGTTTCTCAACATCAAATTTGGGAGCATTAGATTTGATGATAGTTTTGCATTTTGGCCAGATGGGAGTTCATCTATACATTATCATAAATACCTTTTCAAGATTGGATTCTAGATTGCCATCATAAATTCACCATTTCTCCTATAAGTGGCCTAAAACCACATGAAAAAACTGATAAAGTGCTTGATTTCCATGCAAAATTGTGACCATTGTCTTGTTGGGTAGCACAAAGTGACTAGCGAATTGGAACAAGGTGGTACCAACTAGGTGCTAAAAAAATCATCTTGACACTTACCATTATAACAACATTTTTTAACAGATCAAGAAAATTTAGTAGTCAATACAGTTACCAAGAATCAAGCAACCAAGTTATACGACCACCCAAATCACATTTGGACCTACTCTCCAATCAGACTCTTGTCTAGAAAACATGGTGAAAATGACTTGTGGAGTGGTGAAAGTCAGCTTGAAGCTCTAAAACACATGAAAATTGGGAAAAGGTTTGTATAGACACTTCCAAAATCATCTGGGAACCATTGGTAAGTGGGTTGAAAGGGTGACCAAAACCCCTTGAAGTTTCTTACTACAATAAGAGACATTTGTAACAATTTGTGCCTATCTTGGAATCATTTGGTGCAATTGACATTAGGATCTCATACATGGAACCACAAGTAATTTTGACTTCATTTGAGTCTAGAAACAAGGGTTTAAATAAAGCAAAAAATTTGACCATATTCAAAATTTTGGCCATTTTTGAAAGCAAATTCTTGTAACCAATACTTCATATGCCCCTAAAGACTTGAGGACTACAAGGCTATACATAGATCTAGGTATGTGTCCATTTTGGTTTCATTTGGAATTAGTTCCATATTTGAAACTACCACCTAGAAATTGAGCCAGAACACAAGACAAGCTTTGTAAATTGAGTCCAAAATGAATCACTAATCCATACTAAGAGTCTCTAAGATAGAATTCTATATCTTTTTGACTCTGTATACACTAATAGTTTTACTTGTATCAGATACCACCAGTGGAGCAGAACAAGGAATCAACAAGAAAAACTTCTACAAAGAAAGTTGGGATTTACTATAAATTTGTCATTTGTTGCTTACAAGAGTTCATGTTTTTGTGATCCAAAAACTTGTATGGATAAAAAACAAAATCCATTAGAGATACGCAAAGTAGAGTCTCGTTAGAAGAGAGCGTAAATCAAGAGCAATCATTAGGACTAGACAAAGAATTAGAAGCTATATTGGAAGACTATGTGTCTGGAAACACTTCAAAGTCCTATACATATATCAAGACTTTTGAGTTGAGGGGCAAGAGCCTCGAGACACCTAGCATAGCACCAACTATCAGAACCACAAAATAGACAAGACAATACCAACCGTTGTAAAAGGTGGATATGGGGCAAGATTAGGGCCAAGGGATCCACGACATGTACCTACATTAGCAGTTGATGGAAAACTAGTAACAAGATGTGTTCCGCAATTGGCTAGAAAGGTTAGACCATCACAACTCCAAAACTGGATCAAAAAACTCTTCTCTAGAGACATCTTTGAAGATGTGTGTAAGGATGTTGCTAATTTTGGTCAATTTATAAGAGCTCAGCAAGTGAATGATTTTCACACTCAATTCAAGGGTTGCAAAGTTTCTACGTCATCTAAATCGCTTAACATTTATCAATTTGGAGACCTTGATGACTTTCTAGAAGAATTCATTGTCTAATTTAGTAAGATAGGCAATAAGCAAAACATTGTTTTCCTCATTAATAACTTCAAACATAAGGGAAATGATTATGTAAGGGATGAAACTCCATGCTTAAAGCAATATATATATAGATGTCCTGATGATGAGTCACCCAAATAGAATAGGTTAGTATCCATCTTTGTAGAGGGACTAACTAACAAGCACCTTTAGAAGGACATCTAAACAAGCACTGTAGAACCTTAAGAGGAGTGTATCACAAAGAGACCATAAATCTCAAAGACAATTGTGAGATTTACACAGAAGAGCTTAGCATTTGTAAGGTTTCCAGTTTTTTAAACCTTAAAGATTGTATAAATCTTAATTCAACTGATATGATTATTGAAAAAGCAATGTAGAATTGTCCGACAGTGGCAAATATTGGTATTTTTGAAATCTTAAGCACAACAAACCCCGGGCTAGAAACTTTCAGAATCAGATTCCGATAAAAAAGTTACGGGCCCTGAAAGGTTGCACTAGGAATTCAATTAGTTAAGTAAAATTGTTACCATATACATGTCGTAGTGATGTGTGTGAACACACTAGGACTGTCGGGGCATTTTTTCCCTCTTTAGGAGGTTTTTTCCCCCGTGCATTGTATATATGCCCATCACTCTAGGGCTATCTATCTTTCCATTGCACACTAAGTAATACACTCTCTATTGTGTGCCTTGAGCTTCCTTCATCTTCTCCAAGCTGTGTGTGTTTCTCTTCAACCCTAATTCCAACAATTGGTATCAGAGCAAGTTGCGTCCTCCCGGGCTTAGTCGCCAGCTGCTCCAACACACGCCTGCTCACTTTCTCCAATTTCAGTGAGGTTTGGCAAGCGTCTACAGGTCGACAAATTTTTCGAGACGGCTCGCAAAGCTTGGTCTGCTCAAATTTTTGATTCGGGCTCATTTCGGCCTCCGTTTCCACTACAGGCAGTACTGCACAGGCTATTTTGTCATTTTGTGTAGAATTTCTGTGAGTGCCGCTTTCTACAAACAGGTGCCTTACAGTCTTCTACGGTTTGTGCTATATAGCACGTGTTGTTCCCGCTCCATTTCTCCTATTTTCGGGCAATTTTCACATCAGGTGCAGCATTTACCATGGATGACAACAACACCACAGATGTGTTCAAGATGTTTTCTGCTGAGGACAGGTTGGATGGGGACAACTACCCTATGTGGGATTACATGATGCAACATGTTCTTGTGTCAAAGGGCGTCTGGAATATTGTGCAGGGCATTGATGTACGTCCTGGTTCTGAGGATGTAGGCGATGTTGAGGATGTTGCAGGTCTTGCTGCAAGGATTGTTGCTGTTAGAGTTGTTTTGCCTACGGAAAAACAAGCTCGTTGGGATGTTAAGGATGCGTAGGCTCATGCATTGATTGCGTTGTCTGTGAAGCGCACCATTGTTCCTCACATCTGTTCAGCAAAATCTGCAAAACAAGCTTGGGATATATTGGCTTGTCTTTATGCAAGTTGCAATGAGGCTAAAATTGCTTTGCTGCGTAAAGAGCTGGAGTCGAAGATTATGCATGAGGAAGATGATATGGACACTTTCCTTGCTAGTGTCAAGGATATCAATGAGCAGCTTATTTCTGCAGGTGAAGTCATTTCAGACAGTTCCCTTGTGCAGACTGAAATTGATGCCTTACCAGATTCTTACCAGACTCTTACCAGATTCTTACCAGACTTTTGCTAGTACTTGGAGACTTATGACCCAAGGAAATCCAGAAGTTGTCAAGTTTGATGCATTATGGACATTGCTGTTGCAAGAGTCACTTTCCAGAAAAAACAGGACTAGACAGCGTGCAGTTGAACAGACTTTTATTGCTTCTCAAAGAAAGGGTGGTAACAGCAATGCGGCCACTTTTTATGGTCCTGCTGCGAGTGGCAAAACTTCTGTTCCCAATGCCTCTGCTGGCAGCACTTCGTTTGGCAATTTTGGTGATAAGGGCAAAAAGAAGACGCGCTGCCATTATTGTAAAGCTAATGATCACTTGATCAAGTCGTGTCCTAAGTTGAAGGCCAAAGAGGCTAAGAAGAAAGAGGGTGGTTCCACTGCAAATGCTGGTTCCACTACAAATGCAACCATTGTTGAGTCTTCTGTGAAAGGAGACTGTGATGCTGATGTTGATGCAGAATGGGTGTTTAGTGCAGAGTGCACTTACAATCTTGTTGTCCATGATGCATGCTTGTCAGTTGCTGCAGATTCACCTGTGTGGTATTTTGATAGTGGTGCTACAAAGCACATTACCTCACATGTTGAATTGTTTACCTCTCTCGAGTCTGTCCCTCATGGGAATTTAGTCACTTGTGCCAACAATGCCTCTTATCCAGTTCAGGGAGTTGGAAAGATTGTGCTTACTGCTGCTAATGGCAATTCTTTCACACTTGTTGATGCACTTTATGTACATGGGATCAAGAAGAATCTCTTGTCTGTATCCGCACTTGCTAGACTTGGACTTGTAGTCAAATTTGTGGATGACAGATGTACAGTTCATGATCTCAGTTTTGGTGATGAAATTGTTGTATCTGGCCTTTTGTGTCGTGGGATGTATAAGCTCACTTTGTATGACAAGTGTGGACAAAATTTTGCAAATGCTGCAGCAGATTCAAGGGCTATTTCAAATGAAAAACTTTGGCATGCACGTTTTGGTCATCTGAATTTTGCTAGTTTGTTGCGTTTACAGAAATCTGATATGGTTGCTTCTTTGCCACCTCTTGAAGCACCTGTGAAACATGTTTGTGAAGGCTGTATTTTGGGTAAGATGCAGCGTTCTAAGTTTCCAAAGGATGGTTGAGTTCGGGCCACATGCACGTTGCAGCTTGTGCATAGTGATGTTTGTGGGCCCATGCAAACTCCGTCCTTGGGCAATTACCTGTACTTCGTGACTTTCATTGATGATTACTCCAGGCATGCATGGGTATTCCCGCTCAAAGCGAAGTCCGAAGTTTTTATGTGCTTCAAATAATTTCTGGCTATGGTTGAAAATGTCTCAAAATGTACTATGGGCACCCTCCGTTCCGATCGAGGGGGGGAGTATATGTCTCATGAATTTAATGCATTTCTGGCTAGTCGTGGGATAAAACACCAATGTACAGTGCCTTATACACCTCCGCAAAATGGTGTTGCTGAGAGGAAAAACGGGTCACTTACGGAAATGGCACGATGTATGGTCAAAAGTCAAGCTTTGCCGCATTCTTTTTGGCTTGAGGCCATCATGTGTGCCACTTATGTACTTAACAGGTGTCCTACAAAAGCTTTGCAGTCTATTACTCCATATGAAGCATGGCATGATAGAAAGCCTTCTATTGAGCACATGCGTGTTTTTGGCTGTTTGGCATATGCTTTGGTGCCACAAACACAATGCAGAAAATTGGATGATAAGGCTGTCAAATGTAGTTTTGTTGGTTGTAGTGCTGAAAGCAAAGGTTACAGATTGTATCATCCGCAAACAAAACATATTCTGGTTTCACGGGATGTAGTGTTTGTGGAAGATTCTGTTCAGCCCTTGTTGTCATGTACTAGAGACAGTAATGTAAGCTCCCAGGACATTTATGACACTGTGTTGCCTCTTTTCAGTGGTGGAAATACGAATGTAATTTCCAATGAGGCAAATGTATAGCCTATGGGGGTTTCTGAAAATGTTACAAATCAGCCTATTACTGATGCAGATGCACATGATGTACTTGATGAGGAAAGGGCTGAAAATGAACAGGCTAGAGGTATGCCAAAATGGCTCGTTCACACTTTGCGTGACAGTAAATTGGATGCACCTTTGTCTAGCCGTACTCGTTCAGGATCTCGCCATGCATCTTATGCATCAGATTGTTATGCTTTGGCTGTGTCTCGCTTACATGATGTTTAGGAACCTCTGTCTTTTGATGAAGCACAAAATTCAAAAAATTGGATGGCTACCATGCAATCAGAATATGATGCACTTATAGAAAATGACACATGGACTTTATGTGATTTGCCTCCTGGCAAAAAGGCCATTGGTACGAAGTGGGTTTACAAGTTGAAACGCAAGCCGGATGGTGAGATCGATCGCCATAAGGCTCGACTTGTTGCAAAGGGTTATGCACAACAAAAAGGCATTGATTATGAAGAGACTTTTGCTCCCACTTGTCGTATGACTACTGTGCGTTTTCTATGTGCATTGGCAGCTCATTTTGGTTGGGATGTACATCAATCAGACATTGTTACTGCTTTCTTGAATGGTGACATATTTGAGGAATTTTATGTAACGCAACCTCGCGGTTTTGTCATAAAAGGACAAGAGGACAAAGTGTGCAGATATAAGAAGGCTTTGTATGGGTTGAAGCAATCTCCTCGTGCTTGGTATGAGAAAGCTGACACTCATTTGGTAAAACGAGGCTTTCGTAACCGTCCAACAGAAAGCACATTGTATGTAAAGCATGAGGATGATGTACTTCTCATTGTGGTTCTTTATGTTGATGATTTGTTGATTTCACTGGACCAAATGAGAGACATATTGCTGAATTTAAGGCTGATTTGAATGCTACTTTCAAGATGAAAGACTTGGGGCTGTTGCATCATTACTTGGGTATACAGTTTAAGCAGTGTGATGGTCTTTGTCAGAAAAGTTACATAGAGACATTGCTATGTAAGTTTGGACTTGAGGATTGCAAACCTATTGCCACTCCCATGGAAACAGGTTTGAAGTTGAGTCTACATGATGCTGGCGATCCTACTGATGTCACTCTTTACCAAACTGCTATTGGCTGCCTCATTTATTTATGCAACATGAGATCGGATATTCAGTTTGCAATCTCACAGGTCAGCAGATTTATGCATAGCCCAGGGTCTAAGCATTGGCAGGCTGTCAAGAGGATTTTCCGCTACCTTAGTGGCACTTTACATCTTGTCTTGTTTTATCCCAAGGGAGGATCATTGCCGCCAGACTTACATGCTTTTTCGGACTCAGATTGGGCTGGTTGTTTTGACTCCGCAAGTGTCCACAAGTGGTTTTTGTTTCATGCTTGGCAGCTCATGTATATCATGGTTGAGCAAGAAGCAACCTACTGTGGCCACTTCGAGTTGTGAGGCTGAGTACAGGGAAATCTTCACAACTATGGTTGAGTGTGTATGGCTCAGAAGCCTTATGGCTGATTTGGGTGTTGGACAGGACACTGCCAACACTATCTACACTGACAGTCAGAGCGCACTGGCAGTTGAGAGGAACCCAGTTTTTCATGCTCGCACAAGCACATTGAGGTGCATTACCACTATGTTAGGGAGAGGCTCTCAGCACGAGAGATCAACATGTCTTATGTGCCAACACAGGACAACCTTGCAGATCTTTTCACAAAGGCATTGTCTCGTGAGAAGCTTGAAGCTTTCCGCAAAGCTTTGGGCTTACTCTCCTTTGTGGACTGATCATGTCCTCAGGGCATGGCACTTCCCTTTACTCATGTGCTAGCTCTCGTTCACCGCATCACTCCAGGGGGGATTTGTTACCATATATATGTGGTAGTGATGTGTGTGAACACACTAGGACCGCCGGGGCATTTTTTCCCTCTTTAGGAGGTTTTTCCCCCCGTGCATTGTTTATACGCCCATCACTCTAGGGCTATCTATATTTCCATTGCACACTAAGTAATACACTCTCTATTGTGTGCCTTGAGCTTCCTTTGTCTTCTCCAAGCTGTGTGCATTTCTCTGCAACCCTAATTCCAACAAAAATTGGATGGTTTCGGTAATTATTATTAACAAAGATTTTCTTATCCTAAGATTCTAGAATTTACTGATATTTCTAATTTTCATCATTAAAAGTGAGTGAAAATAGTCAAAATCAATTCTGGAAGCTAAGGGGGCAATGTGGAGCTGTGATGAACCTTCCTGGGGCAGATTTAGCAGCAGGAGGCGCCATCTTCAGCCTCGAGACTGCTTGAACTGCAAGCAACTGCCTTTTACAGCCTATGAGAGCTTGTGAGTGCCAGAAACCTATAAATAGGACCCCTTTCTTCACAATTAGACAGACTCGGAGCCTTGACATACTCTCTCTCATCTAGAGAGACCGCTATGCACAAATCACTAGAGATTAAGCTCTCGTTGATTAAATTAAATGGTAATTAGCCTAATCCTTCTTAATTAGCAAGGCTACATTAAATTATTTTCTTGATAAATTAAAGATTAGGCCTATGTATACTCAAAAATACTCTCTTAATTAAATATTCTATGATGATTGTTGTAATTATACTTAGGGATATTAAGCTAATTAATTGGTATATCATATTAGGACTGAAATTGTCCATATTAATCATAAATTAATGGGAATTATATTAATTAAGTTTAGATTATGTTGAGATAATTATTAGAGCTGCATTGGACTGTCATTAAGCTAGAAAAATTATCTTATAATTTTTTGAGTAATTTTCATAATTAATTTAGAAGAATTACACTATTTTTTAGAGAAAAATAAAGGAGAAAATAATCAAATTGATTCAAAATGCTTTGAGTTATTTATCAGAGGTTAATTACATGTTAGGAAACCTATGATAATTATGTTAACCTTAGATAGTTAATAAACCTAATTATTTTATCAGAATTACTCTATTTTTAAGACACATTAAAAGGGGAAAATTAGTAAATTGATTCAAACTGATTTGACTTATTTATAGAGGTTAGTTATATGCTAGGAAACCCATGATAATTATGTTAACCTCAGATAATTAATTTATCTACGTACTTTAGCAGAATTACTATGTTTTTAAAACAAATTAAATGGGAAAAATTAGCAAATAGATTCAAGTTGCTTTGAGTTATTTACCAGAGGTGAACTACATGTTAGATAATGCGTGATAATTGTGTCAAGCTCAGATAATTAATTTACCTAATTACTTTAGCATAATTACTCTGTTTTTAGGACAAATTAAAAGGGAGAAATTAATAAATTGATTCAAAATGCTTGAGTTATTTATCAGAGGTTAATAACATGTTAGGAAACCCATGATAATTATGTTAATTTGAGATAATTAATTTACCTAATTATTTTAGCAGAATTACTCCGTTTCTAAACAAATTAAAAGGGAGAAGTTAGCAAATTGATTAAAAATGCTTTAAGTTAATTATCATATATTAATTACATGTTAGAGAACTCGTGACAATTATGTTATCCTCAAATAATTAATTTATCTAATTATTTTAAAAGAATTATTCTATTTTTTAAGACAAATTAAAAGGGGGAAAATTCTAAAGTGATTCAAAATTCTTTGAGTTAATTATTAGAGGTTAATTACATGTTAGAAAAGTGGTGATAATTATATTAAGATCATAAAATTAATTTACCTAATTATTTTAGCAGAATTACATTGTTTTTAGGATAAATTAAAAGGGGAAAAATAGCAAAATGATTCCAAAGGCTTTGTATTATTTATCAGAGATTAATTACATGTTAAAAAACCCGTGATAATTATGTCAAGCTCAGATAATCAATTTACATAATTACTTTAGTAGAACTACTCTATTTTTAAAACAAATTAAAAGGGGAAAAATAGCAAATAGATTTAGGTTGCTTTGAGTTATTTATCATAGGTTAATTACATGTTAGGAAACCTATGATAATTATGCCAAGCTTAGATAATTAATTTACATAATTACTTTAGCAGAATTACTCTGTTTTTAGGACAAATTAAATGCGAGAAATTAGCAATAGATTCAAGTTGCTTTGAATTATTTTTCAGAGGTTAATTACATGTTAGGAAACTTGTGAAGTTATGTCAAGATCCCATAATTAATTTACATAATTACTTTAGCAAAATTACTATGTTTCTAGGATAAATTAAATGGGGAAAATTAGCAAATAGGTTCAAGTTGCTTTGAGTTATTTATCAAAGATTAACTACATGTTAGGCAACCTGTGATAATTATGTCAAGCTTAGGTAATTAATTTACATAATTACTTTAGCGGAATTACTCTGTTTTTAGAACAAATTAAATGGGAGAAATTAGCAATAGATTCAAGTTGCTTTGAGTTATTTTCTAGAGCTTAATTACATGTTAGAAAAATTGTGATAGTTATGTCAAGCTCCCATAATTAATTTATATAATTACTTTAATCAAATTACTCTGTTTCTAGGACAAATTAAATGGGGAAAATTAGCAAATAGGTTCAAGTTGCTTTGAGTTATTTATCAAAGATTAACTACATGTTAACAAACCTGTGATAATTATGTCAAGCTCAGATAATTAATTTACCTATTTACTTTAGTAGAATTACTCTATTTTTAGAACAAATTAAAAGAGGGAAATTAGAAAATGGATCTAAATTGCTTTGATTTATTTTTTGAAGGTTTATTACACCTTAGGAAACCCGTGATAATTATGTTATGCTGAGATAATTAGTTTACGTAATTATCCAAGTAAAAGTACAATATTTTTAGGGGAAATTAAAAGAGAAAATATAGTAAATCAATCCAAAAATATTTGATATAAATATCAGAAATAGAACACACCTTGAGGAATCCGTGTTTAATACCCCAACTTTAGATAAATAGTTTAAATATTTATCTTCATTAAAAGTAACCGATTTTGCGTATAAAATAGAGAAAAGAAATTAGTAAATGAATTTATCTAACTACCAAATAAATACCTAAGGTGCAAAATCACTATTGAAGGGTGAGAAAATTATCTCAGCATAAATGATTGGTATAACAAATTACTATCAGTAAAATTTTGCTTAAAACAGATCATAAGTATAGGAGGAAAAGGTTATAAATCAAATTTATGAAAATTCCTAAAGATAGAGCATATCCAATTACAATTTAGGGTGAGTAATCCATTAGCTGATAGAAATTTATAATTTACTAAAGCTAAAATGGAATATAGACTAAGGATAAACCTAGTTAAAGGGCTTCCCTAATTAAATGGTAACTATGGGAAATTACTTATAAGATAAAGAAGTTACAGGAGGAATATCACATCCAATTAACTATCAAGGATACCTACTTCAAAAATCCTTATATTTTGGTCAAAAGGAAGAAATTAGATCATTAAATTAAACCTCTAATTGATTAAGTCTTTTTACAAGGATAAGAAGTTATGGCACCTAAAAGGACCCGAGAAGATCCTACATCTGATGATGAGGACGTAGCTCTAAAAAGAACTAGAGCATCGCACGACGACGAAGCCGGGCCTAGTAGTAGACCTACGAAGGAGATTCTTCACACGCCCGCACAACAACATATGGCCGATCAATCCCAGGCGGGTTTCGCATTATTCAATTAAGTTTTTAAATAGTTTAAGTTCTTTTATAAGTTAGCATTGCATACGTAAGGAGTGAGAAAGAATGAGGAAAGGAATAATTGACAAAAAACGGAAGGTAAATTCCAACATACATTTGTTTATAATATAGGAAAGAATTGTTTGAGCTAAAGCTGGTTGAATTAGGAAAGATATGATTGATCATCCTTAAGACAGCTTGTCCCAAGACACCTCCGACTCCTTGGTATATTTTGATGATAATGATTGGCTTTCTAGCCACGGATACGTCGGTTACCCCATGAACGATGAGTTTCTACTCAGTGTCATGTCTTGATGTTTCTACATAAGTTAGGATACCGTTTTTATCCTTAGGGAGCCGCCCGATTGTATGGGCAACCGGTTGGCATATGGGTGTCTGGACTTTGGGTGATGGCTTATTCCACCCCGGTTTTTTTAATATAAGAAATGGGTTCCGTTTTTTCACCTTAGGTGGTCTTGAGACAAGAAGAGTACTGGTCATGGTTATTATGGACAATGTTTTGATTGACAGTACCCTGTTTTAAGTCTAAAGATGTCTGTTTGCTAAAAGAATGTTTTCAATACTGTTTTCAATGGCTGTTTTAATAAAATCCTGTTATGAAGGATAATAGGAATCATTATTTTAATTTTGATAAGGACTTGGTAGTAATTAAATAATAAAAACAATCATGTGTGAGTGCAGGGTGGTAAGTGGGGATTGATTAGTCAGGTAACTATTCATCACTTCACACTAAAAACGTTTAGAAAACTTCTTCACTTGGAAGAGGAGTGCACCAGCGGCTGTGCCCTCACATCTGTTAGGGGGGAAAAGCGTTGGTTGAGGATACCTTAGCCAAATTTGTGGAAGATATAGGTCAACGTGGAACGAGATGCAGAGGTATGGATCAAAGCCATGAGGCATACATCAATACAGGATGCCCTTCTCAGGGCTAAGCCTCTTGCAGCCGAAGGAACCAACTTCATGAGGAACTATAAAGGATTTAATAACTTTAGGGGAAGGGCGAGGGGAACTTTCAACCAAGGATACCAACAACGTGGACTAGCTGCAGTAGTAAACCTAGAGTAGACCTTCCCAAACGTTAGGTTCTATGGATGCAATCAAATGGGACACTATAGAAATAATTGTCCTGAAGAGCAAAACCCTCGAACTACTGCTAGAGCCATTCTCAAAATCAAGGAGATAATATAAGAGGAGGTAGAAATGGAGGACGAGGTAGAGGAATAGCAAGAGGAGCCAGATCTTATGCAATCATAGGAGAACCAACCTTATGAATAAGAAAAATAAAAGAGCCACTCGCTTGGCCATAGTTAGTAGCTTTGTAAACCACTATAAATCAATAATGTAAAAACTTGAGTTACTTATATATTGTAATGGTATACATGATTTTCTTCTCCAAAATTACTTAATGAATCTAAAGTTAAGTTGGTATTTAATCAAGAAATCAAGGGTTGATATAGCAAATGAGACAGAGGTTCTCGATAGTATAAGAAGAAATTGAATCTTGAGATTGAGATAGTTATTAAGCAACCAGCTCACATTCCTTGTGCACATGATATCCTTCCTCGAAAAATGACCTAGATATGAAAGTATTAATGTACGAGACTAATAGGAAGCCGAAAAGAACTCTTGGTATGATACTTTTTAAAACCCTTTACATATTGTTGATCAACTAGGTTAGAGCACAGAGGGGGTACCTTTGGTGCAATGATGGAAGCTTGTGCCGAACGCAGATTGCTCAGAATGGAAAAAACACATCGAGCGCGTTCAGATTGGCAAAGCTAAAATACATGATACTTGTCGAACGCTGATTGCCCTGAATGGTCAGTTAGACCGAGCGCGTTCATGTTGACAAGGTGGATATATGGATCTTTTAGGAAATTGATTTAACCTGGTTTTTGAGATGATACGAATGGTAAGATTATCCCACCGAAGATGCCACTGGGAGGATGAATTTCTCTTCTCAAAGATTTTTCCAATTTCGGTTTAGATGAGGGCATCTCAAATTCTTAAGTTGGGGTGATTGTAAGGTTTCCAGTTTCTGAAACCTTAAAGATTGTATAAAGCTTAATTCAACTAATGTAGAATTGTCCGACAATGGCAAATATTGGTATTTTTGAAATCTTAAGCACAACAAACCCCGGGCTAGAAATTTTCAAAATCAGATTCCGATGAAATTTGGAAAAGTTACGGGCCCTGAAAAGTTACACTAGAAATTCAATTAGTTAAGTAAAATTGGATGGTTTCAGTAATTATTTTCATCATTAAAAGTCAGTGAAAATAGTCAAAATCAATTCTGGAAGCTGAGGGGACAGTGTGGATCATGATGAACCTACCCGGGGCAGATTTAATAGCAGGGGCACCATCTTCAGCCTGAACACTGCTTGAACTGCAAGCAACTGCCTTTTACAGCCTGTGAGAGCTTGTGAGTGCCAGAAACCTATAAATAGGACCCCTTGCTTCATAATTACACAGACTCGGAGCCTTGACACACTCTCTCTCATCTACAGAGACCGCTATGCAGAAATCACTAGAGATTAAGCTCTAGTTAATTAAATTAAATGGTAATTAGCCTAATCCTTCCTAATTAGCAAGGATATATTAATCTATTTTCTTAATAAATTAAAGATTAGGCCTATGTATACTCAAAAATACTCTCTTAATTAAATATTCTTTGTTGATTGTTGTAATTAAACTTAGGGATATTAAGCTAATTAATTATTATATCATATTAGGACTGAAATTATCCATATTAACCATACATTAATGGAAATTATATTAATTAAGTTTAGATTATGGTGACATAATTACCAGAGCTGCATTGGACTGTCATTAAGCTAGGAAAATTATCTTATAATTTTCTTAGTAATTTTTATAATTAATTTAGCAAAATAAAGGGAAAAATAATCAAATTGATTCAAAATGCTTTGAGCTATTTATCAAAGGTTAATTACATGTTAAGAAACCCATCATAATTATATTAATCTCAGATATTTAACTTACCTAATTATTTTAGCAAAATTACTCTATTTTTAGGACAAATTAAAAGGGGGAAATTAGTAAATCGATTCAAAATGTTTTGAGTTATTTGTCAGAGTAATTACATGTTAGGAAACATGTGATAAGTATATTAACCTCAGATAATTAATTTACCTAATTACTTTAGCAGAATTACTCTATTGTTAGAACAAATTAAATGTGAAAAATTAGTAAATAGATTCAAGTTGCTTTGAGTTATTTATCAAAGGTTAATTACATGTTAGGAAACCCATGATAATTATATTAACCTCACATAATTAATTTACCTAATTAATTTAGCAGAATTACTCTATTTTTAGGACAAATTAAAAGGAGAAAATTAGCAAATCGACTCAAAATGCTTTGAGTTATTTATGAGAGGTTAATTATATGTTACTAAACAAGAGATTATCCTCAAATAGTTAATTTACCTAAATATTTTAGAAGAATTATTCTATTTTTTAAGACAAATTAAAAGGGAGAAAATTGCAAAGTGATTCAAAATGGTTTGAGTTAATTATCAGAGGTTAATTACATGTTATAAAACCGGTGATAATTCTGTTAACCTTAGAAAATTAATTTATCTAATTATCTTAGCAGAATTATACTGTTTTTAGGAAATTAAAAGGGAAAAAAATAGAAAAATGATTCAAAATGCTTTGAGCTATTTATCAGAGGTTAATTACATGTTAGAAAACCTATGATAATTATGTTAAACTCAGATAATTAATTTACATAATTACTTTAGCAAAATTACTCTATTTTTAGGACAAATTAAAAGGGGGAAAATAGCAAAAACATTTAAGTTGCTTTGAGTTATTCTTTAGAGATTAATTACATGTTAGAAAACCTGTGATAATTATGTCAAGCTTAGATAATTAATTTAAATAATTATTTTCATAGAATTACTCTATTTTTAGGACAAATTAAATGGGGGAATTAGCAATAGATTCCAGTTGCTTTGAGTTATTTTTCAGAGGTTTATTACATGTTAGAGAACCTGTGATATTTATGTCAAGCTCCAATAATTAATTTACATAATTACTTTAGCAGAATTACTCTATTTTTAGGACAAATTAAATAGGAAAAATTAGCAAATAGGTTCAAGTTGCTTTGAGTTATTTATCAGAGGTTAATTACATGTTAGGAAACCCATGATAATTATGTCAAGCTCAGATAATTAATTTACATAATTACTTTTGCAAAATTATTCTGTTTTTAGAACAAATTAAAATGGAAAATCAGGAAATAGATTCAAATTGCTTTGAGTTATTTATCAGAAGTTAATTACATGTTAGGAAACTCCTGATAATTATGTTTAGCTCAGATAGTTAATTTATCTAATTACTTTAGCAGGATTACTCTATTTTAAGGACAAATTAAAAGGGGGAAATTATCAAATTGATTCAAAATGCTTTGAGTTATTTATCAAAGGTCAAATACACCTTAAGAAATCCGTGATAATTATGATACCTTTAGATAATTAGTTTACCTTATTATCCCAGTAAAAGTATAATATTTTTAGGAAAAAATAAAAGGAGAAATATAGTAAATCAATCCAAAAACCTTTGATATAAATATCAGAGATAAAACACACCTTGAGGAATCCGTGATAAATACCCCAATCCCAGATAAATAGTTTAAAATTTATCTTCATTAAAAGTAATCAATTTTGCGTATAAAATAGAGAAAGGAAATTAGTAAATGAATTTATCTAGCTACCAAATAAATACCTAAGGTGCAAAATCACTATTGAAGGGTGAGAAAATTATGTAAGAATAAATGGTTGGTATAACAAATTACTATCAGTAAAATTTTGCTTAAATTAGACCATAAGTATAGGAGGAAAAGGTTATAAATCAAATTTATGAAAATTCCTAAAGATAGAACATATCCAATTACAATTTAGGGCGAGTAATCCATTAGCTGATAGAAATTTATAATTTACTAAGGCTAAAATGGAATATAGACTAAGGATAAACCTAGTTAAAGGGCTTCCCTAATTAAATGGTAATTATGGGAAATTACTTATAGGATAAAGAAGTTACAGGAGGAATATCATATCCAATTAACTATCAAGGATACCTACTTACTCCAAAAATCCTTATATTTGGGTAAAAAGGAAGAAAAGAGATTATTAAATTAAACCTCTAATTGATTAAGTCTTTTTATAAGGATAAGAAGTTATGGCCCTAAAAGGACCCAAGAAAATCCTACATCTGATGATCAGGACGTAGCTCTAAAAAGAACTAGAGCGTCGCACGATGACGAAGCCGGGCCTAGTAGAGTAGGCTTACGAAGGAGAGTTTTCAGGCGCCGCGCAGCAGCAAATGGCCGATCAATCCCAGTTGGATTTCGCATTATTCAATTAAGTTTTTAAATAGTTTAAGTTCTTTTATAATCTAGCATTGCATATGTAAGGAGTGAGAAAGAATGAGGAAAGGAATAATTGACCAAAAACGGAAGGTAAATTCCAACGTACATTTGTTTATAATATAGGAAAGAATTGTTTGAGCTAAAACTGGTTGAATTAGGAAAGATATGATTGATCATCCTTAAGACAGCTTGTCTAAAGACACCTCCGACTCCTTGATATGTTTTTATGATAATGATTGGCTTTTTAGCCACGGATAAGTCAGTTACCGCCATGAACGATGAGTTTCTACTCCATGTCATGTCTTGATGTTTCTACATAAGTTAGGATACCGTTTTTATCCTAGGGGAGATGCCTGGTTGTATGGGCAACCAGTTGGCGTATGGGTGCTCGGACTTTGGGTGATGGCGTTTTTTTTATATAAGGAATGGGTGCCGTTTTTTCACCCTTACGTGGTCTTGAGACAAGAACAGTATTGATCATGGTTATTATGGACAATGTTTTGATTGACAGTACCCTGTTTTAAGTCTAAAGATGTCTGTTTGCTAAACACATATTTTCAATACTGTTTTCAATGGCTATTTTAATAAAATCTTGTTATGAAGGATAAGAGGAATCATTATTTTAATTGTGATAAGGACGTGGTAGTAATTAAATAACAAAAAGAATCATGTGTGAGTGCGGGGTGGTAAGTGGGGATTGACTAAGGTTGTCAATCAAGGACGGGTGGACCTGATTAGTCAGGTAACCATCCATCCCAGCACACTAAAAACGTTTAGAAAACTTATTCACTTGGAAGAGGAGTCCACCAGCGGCTGTGCCCTCACATCTGTTAGGGGGAAAAAAGTGTTGGTTGAGGATACCTTAGCCAAATTTGTGGAAGATATAGTGCCGAAATAGTTTTTTGGACTTTTAATACATTGTCTCGTTTTTCGCTGCGAGACAGGACTAGGTCTTCTTCTAAGGCTATAGACCCAAGCCATTGTCAATGGTAAAGGTCTATTCCTTGGATTTTTATTGTTTAGAGACTCTGATTTTTATCAGATCTACAGAATTTTCAAGGATCCCATCCCAACATTGGTATAGGCTGGTTGGAGACCTTACAACAATGCGTCTACACAAGACACCAAAAGTCAGTGGAGTGCTAGTACATCAGTTAGAACCAATCCACCAAATCCAAAGACGCAATTGGATGTTGAGGCTATGGAAGACATAGTGATGAAAAAGATGAACCAAATCTTTACACCGTAGTAGCTATACTGACCATTACTGATGCAAAGGTGCATGAAATGTGGAGGCAATCCTCTGCCATAGCAATGCCCAACTTTGCCACAATCACACAGAGCACCAAATTGGTGTGTCATAAAATAGAAGTGGTTGAACCTCACAACAGAGGAAAGCTACTACAACAAGAGATACATACATGAGAGACAACAATATGAACCAAGCATGCAAAGCCAGCACCTTCTAGATACCTCATAGGCAATGTACAAGGACCTACAAAATTTGGAAAGCACGACCTATTCTCAACCATCAACCACCGTTACTTGGAGAAAGGAAAATTGCAGTAAGATACGTGCCTATGGCTGACAAAAGCCTAGAAACCACATTGATATTGGTATCACAATATTACAAAGAGCCAAGTAGTTACAACAATAACACTATGTATTACCCTTATGAGGATCCACCAACGGTAGGTCCGTGGAACCCAACTCCAGGTAGGACATTGTCAGGAAAAGAGTGGTGGAGCTAGCCTAAGGTGCAAAACCTCTAGCTGAGAGAGTTCTTGATGGGGATCACCACCACCCACTAAGTAGATGTCACCAAAATACTATGAGAATTTGTGATTGTGAAATTGCAAACCCCCTTTTAAACAATGCTTTGCAATCTAAGAGCGTTCTTGATTGTAAAACCACAAACCCTCTTCCTAAATTTTCCTTTAGTAGAGATCAAGTTTGTGAACAAATTATTCACAAACTTGCACTACAAGACGTTGCGTAGAAGTCGGTGCAGGTACCGACGAAATAGCGCTAATTTTTAAACTAAAAAGCGTTGAATAAGCCTCGTAAGAGACGCCGGTATTGTAGCGTCGGTATGACCATCGGTATAGCCGACGTCAAAATACGCCTTTGAATAGGCGTCGAAATATGCAATGTAATAAGCACTGGTATTAATATATTAAATATCGATGCCCATTTCGTTGCCCCTACCGACAGTGATACCGTCACCTATATCGACGACCAAAACCTGCAAATTTTTTTTGGGCAGAGGGGGCTGGGAACTAATGCTGCATGTTCTGCAGCAAAAGAAAATAGCCCTCTCTGCCCAAAGGAAGAGTGCACAAGCAACCACACTCCACCTACAAGATGACGCTAAAGAGCGAGTGTATGGCAATTAGCAAAATTGTAAGAATAACATAACCTGTTAACATAATTAAAACATGAGTCGAAAACTGTAAAACCATAAACATAACCTGTTTGCCATACCATAACCATTACCATAATTAGCTTGTCGTACCATAACCATAGCAAAACCATAGCCATAACCATAACCATAACCTTGTAAAACCATAACAATAACCATAACTATCATGTCATACCATCATAGCAAAACCATAATCTTAAGTTGACTGTCAAACCTTAACCATAACATCTGTGCCATACCATAAACATAACCATAAACCATAAAGATAAGCACTACAAAACTGTACATATGCAATCAATCAGTGAGTGAGAAGACCCTCATGGTTATGCCTCCCAATTGACGTCCTCTCCCTCCTCCTGCAGCTCGGTCAAAAGGTCCACGAGTCCATGCTTGTACCCATACTTCTCCTCTTGGCATGTCGGAAGGCGCTTCACGGCAGCTTCCTGCAAAATTATGATTTAATCATTAGGTTAATCTTCAAATAACATATATATTATCAATCATTTAAAGCATACGTATAATACTTACAAACTCATGTCGAAGCGTATCGTAGCCTCCACTCCCAAGATGTGACACTCCCGCAGACTCCAAACATGCTCTGGCTGCATCTCTCTGCTGCTGAAATCTATTAGGATTTTCTTGTGTCCAAACATGCCGGGTTGGGACTGGCGTCATTGTACCTGTCTCTGGCCTCTAACCGACGGTGTGACATTGTGGACCTCGCCACACTGAAAATCCAAGCATTCGAGACCTGACCCCTCTACCGGCCTGTACTCTCTCTGAATGGCGTCGACGATGTAATTCTTTCTCTTAGCATCGAGGTTTTCCCAAATCTCCATCATAGAGTGACCAAACTGAATTGTACAGCATTGTCGAGCCTTCTATTGCATTTCCTTTCTGACCCTATTGGCCACAACAACCCCATCCCTGCTTCTGTACACCTGGCTAGGATCATGTCATGTGATCCCCAAGGTGCACGTGGTGTGTCCATCGGTGAACTATCTACTGAAGAGAGTGGCGGACGCTCTCTCGATGGTGTGGATGCATCGGTAGAACCGATACCACAGTAACCACCGCCTCCAGAACAACGGCTACATCGTCTCAATGATGAACCACCCGTTGGTGTAGAGGGCACACGAGTCCTAAGCATAGGGGGCACACTAGACTGAGGTGTGGGGCCACTCGGTGTAGTGACCACACTAGTCCCAGGCGTAGGGTCGGCCATAGTAGGTCTAAAGCTACCTCCACCCCAAAGGTGTTGTGCCATCGCGACCTGCTCTGGTATGAATTGAGACAAAAACGTGCCCATCTACTCGGGTGACATGCCGATCGGAGTGACTGGAAAACTAAAACTAGGAGAGTATGGCTCATCGTCATCGGCCATGTCTAATCATACACAAACAACACCCACAAAATACATTAGTTTACGTAAGAAATGCTTAATCAATACAAATAACAAATCAACGAAACTGCTACATAAATAACCAAAATCTAAAGTGTATTGTAGACTAATAAAAAGAGCTTTACAAAAGGTTTTCAGCAAAAGTCATTAGTTAATCTCTCATCTCTATGAGATCTGATGCACCAAATATGTCTATCTGAATCTGTACTTCTGCATCTTCATCATCGAACTCTACTTCTTCGTCGCTCTCCGCATCAGTTTCACTATTTGACACCTCATCTCTAGGTTCAGACAATTTCTCAATGCTGACATCCACCTCAAAATCTAAACTTAAAGTTGGAGTCGGTCCAGTGCTTTGTTCATGAATCACCTCTTCGAGCTCAACATCCAATCCTTCACACACTTGCTTGCTACGTGGAGCAACTTGAACGACATAGAGCCAGCAGCATTTAGACATATCATTCTCATCATTATCTGTCCATAGTGGATCGTGTATGAACACAACTTGTTCACAATGCTGCGGAAGTATGAATGTATCCCGCACATTTGTCCACACCCGCCTAGAGTTCACTTGAATCAATCCACTCTTGTCTTTGCGCACAGTTGCATTAGGGCCACTGGTAATAACTTTGAACCACTTGACATCAAAGATAAACATATCAAACTTTCTAAAGCTAATCTTCAAGATGTCTTGGATGTAGCCAAACTATTCAAGCTGGCCAGTCTTTGTATTCTCATCCTTGGCACTACTCCTACTTTCTTGGACGAAGCTTGCCCTAACACCACTATCAAAAGTGACCCTTTGTTCGTCAATCCGTTGCACTTTGAAGTACTTCCCATGCAACCACAAAGCTCCAAATTTGTGATACTGCAACCACAAAATTGAAACAGACTAAAATGTATTAAAGCAAACTAATTTTCATGTGGAGATCGAAAAGGAAGTTGTGAAATGTACATGCCAATCGCAACCCCTTGACATCTTCTCTTCCTCTTCAGTAATCAACACTCCACTCCTCTTTACCTCTGAGAGTGTCGCATCTAACCGCCGCCCAGTTGGAAAGTCAGGCAATTTTTGAAGATGGTTGTTGCTTTTCCTCTTCGTACCTCTCTAGCCACTTTTGCATGATGTCTGAGTTGAGAAGGCAAAATTTCATAACCTTTTCTCGCATTGTGATGTCCATCTTCCTAACGATGCCTTGTCCCTGCGGCTTGTCCCCTGTCACCTTGACGTTGACATCAGTAGTCCACATTCGGGGCATCTTTGGATCAATTGAGACCAAAAATTCACTGATGAGGACAAGAGACTCTTGTACAAGCCATCCTTCAGCCATGCTACCCTCGAGGCAATCCCTTTGACAAACAAACCCCTTTAAAGTCTTTATAAATCTCTCCAAGAAGAACATCCACCTACTATGGACCACCCCAGCAACTGCAACTTCATCGATCACATGCACAAGTACATGCATTTGGATGGTAAGAATATTTGTTGGAAAGTACTTCTCCACCATGCACACTACTTCAATAGCATTTAAGCATGCTGCATCGATGATGTCTTCTCTTATCTATTTTGAACTGATCCAGCGTACCAACTCACTGATTTTGTAGATTGTTCTTCTAATGTCATCTATCAAACAACCCTTTATGGCAATTGGTAAGATGAATTGTAAAAATTTGTGCCAATCGTGGGACTTAAGACCACTGAGATTTTCATCTCTCGTAAAAGACGTTTTCAAACATCGCATGCATCCTGTGGGAGTCTTGAATGAAGATATAGTCTTCTTTACTTGTTGCTCTTTTGCGCGACTCAGAACCCATGGACCTTTTGGTATAGACCACTTTCCATTGGGTTTAAGTCAAGGCCACATCTCTACCATTCAACCCACAGCCTGTAGTCATGTCTTTGGGCCTTGCTCTCCCTTTTTCTAGTGATGGTCTTCCAGATGATCTCCTCCACATTCTTAAAGATGTGCATTGGGTCAAGAAAATGATTAATCGGTAGGTCACTCCAGTACGGGAGATCATGAAAAATAGAAAGTCTTTTCATTCTAGGTAGCATCCAATCTCCCCTCTCCAGCCACATGTTTTTCCAATTGCTCGCTTTCAGTGGATGCATGTCATGTTTGCATATGTCTGGTCCATGTAGCTCATGTCTTCCTCGTAAACTGTCTTGCTCAAATGCTCAGAGCGGCGGAAGCCAAGTCGAGGACCACATTTCGGACATGCATGATTGCCCGGGTAACTCAAGCCTGAAACATCACATATTAATATTTAAAAGCGTTCACATAGCCATGAAAGCCTGGCCAATCGTGCATGGTCCACATGAGAATGCCTTGCACATGTACATTCCGTCATCCGATTGGTTGGGACATATCAACCACATCGATTCCTGCCCACAAGATTTGGAGCTCTTCTATAAGTGGTGCCAGATAGTCTGATTGCATTTTTTCTATATTAATTTGATACTAGCTCTAATCTAACCTATAATCATTATGCCTAATCTATAATCTAACCTAACATAAAGCCTATACCTAACGACATGATTATAGCTGGGAAATCCATTGTGGAAATTTCCAACTTGAAGAAAACACTTAGCGATAATTTTGCAATGAAAGATTTGGGGGATGCTACACACTTTCTTGGCATGCAAATCAAAAGAGATCGCAAACGTTGTATTCTTGAGTTATCTCAGGAAACATACATTGAGAAAGTTTTGCAGCATTTCAAATGCAAGGGGGAAAAGCATTGAGTACCCCAATGCAGGCATTCTTGAAACTTAGCAAGGAAGATACACCCAAACCTGATGCTGAGCGAGCTGAAATGGCTAAGGTACCATATTCTTCGGCAGTGGGTAGTCTCATGTATGCTATGGTGGCCACAAGACTAGACATTTCTTTTGCGGTAGGAGTAGTGAGCCGATTTATGTCAAATCCTGGCATCAAGCATTGGGAAGCAGTGAAGCACATTCTTAGGTACCTCAAAGGTACGATCGGCAAGTGTTTACGCTTTGGGAACAGTGATGCATCCATCATTAGTTAGGGAGATGCAGACTATGCGGGTTGTGTTAACAGTAGGAGATCGACATCTTGCTATGTCTTCATATTTGCTGGAGCAGCAGTATCTTGGAGGTCATGTCTTCAAGATTGCACGTCGTCTTCCACTATGGAAGCAGAGTACGTTACATTGTCGGATGCAAGTAAAGAGGCTGTATGGTTATCTCGCTTGGTCAAAAATCTTGGCATTGATGAGACTCTAGTGGTATATTGTGATAGTAAGAGTGCTCTTGCATTGGCAAGGAATCCCGTGTTTCACTCCAAATTGAACCACGTTGAAGTCAGGTATCATCTCGTGAGAGATTTCTTGACCAAAGAGCTCATTGATTTGGTCAAGGTACACATTGACGACAACCCAGCATATGCTTTGACAAAAGGCTTAGCATTGGAGCGGTTTATACATTGCAGTGAGTTGATGGGTATAGGTTGAAGCCACTAGATTGCTTCACGGTTGTACATACCAGGTCACTTGGGTTGCGTTGGCCTTCAAGTGGGAGTTTGTTGGGATTCAAGCCAACTGGCTGGACATCCCACTTACTACTAACCCATCTACTAACTTAACCATGTATACACTTATTCTTTAATACAACAGAATAAGGAGCTGCAACAATAGGATAACATTGACGTGCGCTCCACCCAAAGCAGGTCTCTCTCTCTCTCTCTCTCTCTCTCTCTCTCTCTCTCTCTCTCTCTCTCTCTCTCTCTCTCTCTCTCTCTCTCTCTCTCTCTCTCTCTCTCTCTCTCGCACTTGCACTCGCACACGCTTCCCACGACACCTTCAATCAGGACATCTATATATATATTTCTCTAAGCATGGAGTTGCATCTCTTACAGAATCAATCTCCTTCTGTTTGAAGTTATTAATGAGGGAAACAATGTTTTGCTTATTGCCTCTCTTACTAAATTAGGCAATGAATTCTTCTAGAAAGTCATCAAGGTCTCCCAATTGATAAATTTTAAGCCATTTAGATGATGTAGAAGCTTTCAAACCCTTGAACTGAGTGTGAAAATCATTCACTTTCTCCGCTCATATTAATTGCCCAAAATTAGCAACATCCTTATGCATAACTTCAAAGATGGCTCTAGAGAAGAAATTTTTGACCCACTTTTGGAGTTGTGATAGTCTAATGTTTCTAGTCAATTGTGGCACACATCTTTTTACCAATTTTTTATCAACTGTTAAAGTAGGTACATGTCATGGATCCCTTGTGATACTGCCCCATTATCACCTTTTACAATGGTTGGTATTGCTTTGTCTATTGTTGTGGTTCTGACAGTTGGTGCTACTCTCAAAGGAGGTTTAGAGAGTCTTCATCCATAAGGGTTTTAGCCCTTGGAATTGAGATTTAGGCCCTTATATCCAGGCTTGTACTTGGATCCCTTGGCAGAAATAATATGTCAATCATGAGAGCTCTTAAGTAACTTAATCTTGCTGAGTTGTTGGCTTCACTCAACCCAAATCTCCATCCATGCTTATCCATATAACCAATCTCATCAATGAGCATTGAAACAAAGATGTAGATCCGCGTTCCTTTTTGCACTAGGCCGTCATTGTGGTATATACCCTTGAAAAATTAAATCTTGTTATCTATCTGATTATAGTAGACTAAGGCCGTCGTGTAATCAATAGGGGTTAACATGGTTTTACTTTTTGGACGGTCCTAAATTTCTTAGAAGGTGTAAGAGGCCATCCTTTTGGAATATCCTCCTACTTAAACCATTCTTTCCACTATCATGTGATCTTCCACATATCGATATGCTATTTCTTCACGGTCAACATATCTCTCCCTTTGGTAGTTTACTTTTGGCTCTTTTAAAAGGTTATTGGTATGTCATCAATTCTCACTAAGAATCAATCCATGATATTGGCATAAAGCATAGCACCGTATGGGTTTTCAAATTGAAAGGCCAAGAAAATTTTGAAGCTTACAACATTAAGGCAACTGGTGCTAGGTGTCTCAAGGCTTTTGGCCCTCAACTCAAAAGTCTTGATATATGTATTGGACTTTGAAGTGTTTCCAGAAACATAGTCTTCCACTATAGGCTCTAACTCTTTGTCTAGTCCTAAGGATTTCTCTTGATTTACACTCTCTTCTGACGAGAATCTACTTTGCGTATCTCTAATGGATTTTGTTTTTTATCTATACAAGTTTTTGGGTCACAAAAACATGAACTTTTTTAAGTTACAAATGAAAAATTTATGATATATCCCAACCTGCTTTGTAGATGTTTTGCTTGTTGATTCCTTGTTCTGCTCCACTGGAGGTATCTGTTGCAAGTAAAAGTGTTGGTGTATACAGAGTCAAAGAGCTACAAAATTCTATTTTAAAGACTCTTAGTATGGATTAGTGATTCATTTTGCAATCAATTTACAAAGCTTGTCTTCTGGCTCAATGTCTAGGTGGTACTTTCAAATATGGAACCATGTCCAAGTGAAACCAAAATTGACACATATCTAGATCTATGTATAGCCTTGTAGTCGTTAAGTCTCTAGGGCATAGGAAGTCTTGGTTATAAGAAATTTGCTTCCAAAAATGGCCAAAATTTTGAATATGGTCAATTTTTTTGCTTTATTAAAACCCTTGTTTTGGACTCAAATGAGGTCAAAATTACTTGTGGTTTCATGTATGAGATCCTAATGTAAATTGCACCCAATGATTCCAAGATAGGCACAAATTGTTACAAATGTCTCTTATTGCAGTAAGAAACTTTAGGGGGTTTTGGTCACCCTTTCAATCCACTTACCAATGGTTCCTAGATGCTTTTGCAAGTGTCTCTACAAATTTTCATGTGTTTTGGAGCTTCAAGCCTACTTTCACCACTCCACAAATCACTTTCATGATGTTTTCTAGAAAAAAGTCTGATTGGAGACAATTTGTAGGTCCAAATGTGATTTGGGTGGTCGCATTACTTGGTTGCTTGATTCTTGGTAAACGTATTGACCACTAATTTTTCTTGATCTCCCAAAAAATGTTGTTATCGTGGTAAGTGTCAAGATGCTTTTTTTAGCACCTAGTTTTGGTACCAGCTTGTTTCCCTCAGCGCTTGCTAGTCACTTTGGTGCTACCCAGCAAAAAATGGTCACAAACTTGCATGGAAATCAAGCACTTTATCAGTTTTTTAATCGTTATAAGAGATCGATTCGTTTTGGAAAATCCTTTTTTGACCTTAAAGTACAAAGACCATGACTACTTATGGGAATAATGAGTAACCCTAAACATTTCTCACCATTTGGTCACATTAAGACTTCAAAGTTGATGTACTATTGCATTTCTCTCAAAACAACAATTTCTTGTGGTTGATTACATACTAGGAAGGCTAGGGATTTTTTAAGACTACGAGGTAATTTTTTCCACAAACTTTAGTGGGTTGAAAATCACACCATATGGTTATTTTAGTCTCACAATTTTGCTTTCTCAACATGTTAGCAGCAAGCTAACTCGAATACCAATTTTTGGAGCTCTCATTGTAAAAACATTTATTATTTTGATGAATCAGGAATATTATAACTTCTATTTTCCGGCAGATAAGTCAACTTGTCTTTACCTAGCCTTAGTTAGAGCTCCCAAATTATTAGTTTTGACAACCAAAAACCTTGGCTAAGGTATAAAGCCAGTTTTTGTAAGTCATTTTTAAGTTTTGGATAATGAAATACACAGTGTGAGCTAAGGGCCGCTTCCTACTGCCTCCCCAGTTGTCACATTGTAGTCACGTCTATTGCGTTGCTTTTGGCATCGCTGACCGCGGCCTAATTTCGTAGCTTTTGGCATCGCCGACCTGCAGCCTAATTTCATCATAAGTACGAATTTAAGCTTCTAAACCAAAAACTAAGTATAGGCAGGATATTGGGACATCATTGCTAAGCATTTAGATGCATTCTAGGTCGAAAACGACTAGGTCACAAATCAACTTCTATTAATAATCGCGAGTTTTGCACTTGACTTAAAGTGGGGTTTGAGACCATAATCATGTGTGCTTAGGTCTTATAAACATGTCCTAGAAGTTTCATTACATTTGGATATCATTTGATGCTGTAACGGATGTGATTTGTTTGTCAATGAGCGATTGGCTTTTGGTGATTTCAATTGAGTGTAGCTTGAGTTGGATGCGAGTTGTTTGGTGTTTTCCAGGAGATTGACAACCTCTTGTAGCTTCTATGCACTAGTTGAGTTAGCTTCGTTCCATGGATTGACAATTTAATCGTGGTTCTCGCTATGTCTACAATAAGATAGGAGTGAGGTTAGACGCCCATCCCATTTGGCGCCATTGCCGGGGATTGAAGAGACCTAAATTAGGGAAAAACACGAGCGTCTTGTGAAGTTATGCTTTAACTTCCTCTAGGATCTCCTAGAGTAAAAACTTTCTTTTAGAAACCGCATAGCTTAAGATTGTCATCTTTTGCTGTGTAGAGGTAGCTTGGGAGTAATTGTACTTCCTGAGTTCCTTTAGGATTGTAGGATTATAGAACTAAATTAAGATTTTGAGAATGATTGGTAGACGAGACAAGTCTTAAGATCAAGCTCAGAAAACCATAAAAAACAAGAAAATGGGTGTTTGTGGACACATTTCACAACCCCATTACAGTAGAACCAAGGAGTAGGGTAAGTATATTCCGAGGTGGATTTCAAAACATTGCTCTCTCCAAAAGAATCATTTGTGAGTTGTTATTTGAAGTTGCAGAATTTCAGATCTACGGCCAGAAATAGCACGAAAAGAATGCCAATCACTCAATCCGACTGGAGAGTATGCTTTAAAAGTTGTATAAACCAGTGGGTAAGCTCAAGAACACATTGAGATAAAAATTTCAAGAGTTTGGGTTATTTACTTTTTCTTGATATTTTAGGCCAAATTAAGTTTTGACTTGATTTATAGGCTTAAAATGGCTCATGAAAATATTGTCCATTGAAAAAGTGCAAAAAGATGTTCATTTTGGCCCTAAAGTAAATAATCATGATTATTTACTTTCAGCTTAAAACTGACCAGGGTTGATACTAGTGACTCATTGCATGTGTACAAACAATTTTTGTAAAGGCACATAGAATTTGTATCACCAAATTGACCAAAAACTGGGTAAAAACTAAAGTCTGTACTGACTTTTGGGAACTTGAGTGTAAATTGGAAAAAAATTTGTTCAAACTCAATGAAACTTGGTTCATAGGCTTATATTGATGTGATAGACATGTGTATATGCTCAGTTGACCAAAAAGATGCAAAAATTTGCTAGAAGTAAATAATCGCAATTATTTACATCTGCCCCATTTTTCAACTTTTTTGACCAAGTTAGCATACCACTAGCTTTACCATGTTATAATAAGCCCAAAAATCAAGTTTGGTAAGATTTGGATAATTGGATTGAAGATTTGAATAAGCCAAGTCAGTCTACAGATACAAAACTTATGACCATTTAAACGAAAAATTATGCAAATTTGTCTAAACTTGTCTAGGGTGCTTAAGTTGAGATACTTAACAATATGTGTCAAGATTGGGACAAAAACTTGCAAAAACATAGCTGGAGTAAATAATCACGATTATTTACAGTGGATGTCGTTTAAAGAAGTACAATTTGTCACTAACCAATGAATTGCTAGAAAGGATGCATGCAGCTAAGCAAAGGAAGATAAAATGGCAGCAGGTTATTGATGAAGCTCAAGAAGGATCTCGGCTTTGAGTACTCAAAAGGAAAGCTGCTCTCAAGAATCAACAAATATCTATTCCCATCAACACTCTGTAAATGGATGACCAACAATGGGAATTGCAGAAAGAGGCCGTGTCAACAGATGGATGAATGGTTAGATGGAATGGACCTTTCGCATCAAATTACAGCTCAACAATCATAGCACAAATACATTGGTTGACACAGGAGCTCAAATAAATGCAGTCAGTTATTCCACATACAAGAAAGCAACAAGAAGGCAGTCATTGACAACCGAAATAGTGACTATTAAGGGATGCAACAAGAACCCAACACCAACATTGGGAGTAGTCAACTTGAATGTGATAGTACATGGATGTTCATGTCCTCATCAGTTTGTATGCTTACCAGATGAACACATCAATGAATGATTCTTGGAATCCCCTAGATGCAGACATACAATGCAGTACCAGATTGGGATACCAATCAGCTCAAGCTATCACCTAAAGGCAGGCAACTCATTGTTCCAATTGCACCAAGCAAGGAGGAATGGAAAGGAAGTTACGAGCAGAGCAAACCACAAAGAAATCAATATTCTCCATCTTATCAACAAGTAAATGCTACAAGTAGCATACAAGGAGTCAGGAAAATTTGGGTACCAAAAGCACAGCTTAAGGACAAGCCGATTCAAATCTGGGTGCCCAAAACATCATCGACAATACCAAAGACGGTTCCAAGGTTTAAAACACAGAGACGAGCATCTCCAAGCAAGGAACCTAACATAAAATGGACTTGGAAGAAAAAAGAGCACTTATCTTATCCGCAAATTGTAAAACCAATCAAGCAATGGAAAGTTAAGTCTCAGAAGACTCAACCACACCCTTCTGACCAAGACAAACCAAGATATCAATGACAGCTAAAAGATTGACAATAGTCATTATTGATACCAATAGCTCGAAAAGTCAACATGCCAAAGCATCTTGATGGTACAATCAAGCAAAGAGCAAACAAGCTACAAGATTTGCTCTTTGGAAGACAGCATCAGAAAACCTCGACATCAGAAACCCTTGAGTTAATTACTCAAGACCCAACTCTTGCATAGCATGAGGGTATGAAATGCATTGATCTTCAAAGCATGCTAGAGCCAACCAAGGCTATGCATAGACACGATTGTTCAATCCATGCACACAGTCACCCCGGAGTACGCCATCTAGGAGGGGTGGAAGGGAACTAAGTAATTAAGGACAATGTTTGAAGAGAGAGGAAAAAGTTTGATATTAACGTGTGATTTTTTGCAAAATTACCTAATCATGCCCTTATAAATCATCAACAGGGAAAATTTAACTGCCGATAAGTGTAAATAGTGTATATAATATCAGAAAATCATAAAAAAATAGTCCTTTTTTTTATTTTTCATAATGTTTTTTTATATTGAGACTTAAAAATGGAGAAATCCAACAAAAAACAATAAAGCTATATTTTCCAATGGATTTTCTTAATTATTGGATTTTCACTTTGCTTTTTTAGCATATTTTGTTATTTTCTTTGAATTTTTCAATAAACAGGTCAAAAATTAATAATAAATAGCAAATGAGCTCAGATGGAAAAATTGAAGATATGCTGATAATCAGAAGGAGAAGGCGGACATGCACAAAAATTTCAATCAAATCGGCATATGAAAGCGGGAAGCCTAAACTAGGCGGCCAGGCCTACTTTTGCAGAATTCTTGTAGAATGAGCTACAAGAATTTGATTGAAGACATTTTTGAGTCGAACATAGATTTCACGGCCTAGTAGGACTAACAGGGGAATTTGGAAAAAAATGGTTCGGGAAGTCCGAGTTTAGATACCCAAGGTAGGCTAAAATCACCTCATTTCCACTTGTTGCCTTTGGAGAGAGAGCTTTTCGACCTTCTTCGCGTGTATTTTTTGGAGTCCACAGTCGCCTGTTTATAGCACCATCTCACACGAGACATGATGGGTAAGTTCTATACTTATCAATGATCCATTGGTAGCTAGTCTAAACCCCTGGAAAAAACCCTAGAATCCGAGCAGTGCACGAAGACCTACGACAAAAACTGACCATAGCGGCCTGTCAGCTCAACCAAATCAGATGAGACTTGAACTGTAGCGTGCCCCTAGATAATAGAACACTTCTATGTCGGCACTTTACCATTCGGCAAGGGTCAAAGGGGATCCCAAGTAGAAAAGCTAGGTTTTTGACAGATGCCAAAATTGGATTTTGACTCCACAGACAGCTTATATATGGGCTATATATACAATGTATATGGTTGGTTTCAACAAAATTAATCAAGACAAGCCCTTGAAAAGGAGAAAACGGCTCGAAGGCTACAAAGTGTCAAATTGACATACGAGGTCAAACTGGCTCCAAATGGGCCAAAATTGGATGAGCTGCTTCAGGACTATGTAGCGGAGAAGTCCATAGCCTCAAAAGTGACTAACCAACTCTACAGGTCATGTAGTCACAAAAATTGGTGATTTCAGAGTCGACAAAGCATGAAGTGATGCAGGCAACACAAAACTTTACCAAATTCAATTTAGGACTTCTTGTAGGTGCATACAATATGTTTAGGTCAAACTCTCAAGTTCTACAGGAAAAAGTTGACTGTTGTAAATAATTGTGATTATTTACTGTTGCAATATTTTGGCTTGAAAATGGTATCATCACTTTACCCATCACTTGTGCACACCTATTACATGCCACATTTCAAGTATGAGCCAAAATGATCAATGATAACTTGGAAAATATTTGCCAAAAAACGCAAAGAAGTCCTTTCAAACCAATTTCTGAGTTATCTGTCACATTTTTTGATCCAAATCACCTCAAATCTCATGCACATAGTCTACATCATGCCTAGAACCAAGTTGCTTCTAAAAATGTTCATTTCGATGAAAAAGTCAATAATCGTGATATCCTAAGTACATGATATCCTAAGCCCACTAACCAAGTTTGAACAAATTTGGAGCTCAAAATCTCAAAATTCCTTTATGTCTATTGTTTCAGAGACAAAAAGCCTAAATTTGACACCATTCTCACCCTGTGCACTCAAATGAGCCCACACTTCACTCATAGTATCTATTTGATATGTACTTCAAGCCTATAGTGCCAAAATTGAAAAAAATTCTCAGCTATAAATAATCGGATTATTCACTTTTGTAAAAAATTTTGCTTGAACTTCAAGTTTTGATCTTTACATGTTTTTATGCATTTATGCATAAAAACATGCAAAAATTTGAAAAAAATTCTCAACTATAAATAATCGGATTATTCACTTTTGTAAAAAATTTTGCTTGAACTTCAAGTTTTGATCTTTACATGTTTTTATGCATCTATGCATGTTCAAAAGTTGATTTGAAGCAAATTGGACTCAATTTGTCAGCAATTCAGACTGAAGGACCTTTCAAAGCAATATCTGCCAAATTTGCTAACTTTGACACTCTATTCACTTGAGAGGAGCCATGCAAGTTGGAGAAAAGGCCAAGAAGAGGGTCTCTCAAAAGGAGAAGCTGCAAGAGCTGCCACCATATCAATTGGACACTAGTTCAATAAAAACAGCCAAAGAAACCTATCTGTCAAAAGAACAACTTGAGGAGAACAACACAACGATATCCACAGGTAGATTCAAAAGTGAAGAAGGACCTCAGGTAGAACTACAACTTTTGCCAAAAGAGGTCTATGATGTCGCAGCAAAGTCTAAAACAAAAGAAGCTAACAAAAGACCTAGACTTAGAGAATTCTACGACCAAGAGCCATGTGCTGTAGATTTTCAGAATGCTTATGAGCTCATGTCCACAATCAAGGAAGATGGAACAACCCAGATTACTGACCAGCAAGGGCACAAGGTAGAAGTAGGAAGTACTAAAGAAATAGTGGCTGAAGCTCTCAAGTTTCTGACAGAAGGGATGACCATGAGGGCTAGAGACAGAAAGACAACAGGTACCTTCACCAAGGAAATTGCTGCGGCAACCTTTGCTAATCTCATTTAGAAGCAAGTGGAAGAATCATCAAGATTATATCATCAACACTTCCACTTCCTAGCAAAGAGACCGCTAAGGTACAGAACACCCAATCATGCAGTTGCAACTACATTTACACAAGTGCTAAAGTCGACAACCAGGCAACCCATCGATCATGCACAATATGTGCTATCCACGCTGAATGGTACAAAGAAAGAGGGCAAGATAACCTATCTGGGAGCACCTGAAGTACTCACAAGAATAGCATACCATGCTATCGGCATGGCAGACAATTTGCCACCTGCCCCAAATCAGAACACATGGATTGTGTCTACACAGCCATCTCCTTGAGCCACAAGGTCCACCAAACAAGTTTACAAACATAATGAAGAATCTTCAAAGAGCTCTCATGAAGCACATAGCAGCAAAATCTCAGACAATGAAGAAAAGAGAGTCAGACATGAGGAGATTAAGAAGAAGGCAGTGGCCGCACATCAAGAAGAGCCTCAACAAAAAAAGGTGAGGATTGAACGAGAAAAAGAAGCCTACAAAAGAAGCCACCAAGCTGCAGGCGAGGACCCTAGAAAGTGGGTGCCAAAAGAGCTAAAGCGGCTGAGAACAAGAACCCTGCATGAACAGAAGCAAAAGACCCAACGTATTTTTTAGAAAGGATGTACCAGGAAGCGGAATCATTAAAACTAAAAGAACCCCAAGAAGTTGAGACAAAAGCTAGACAAGATGTGTCCGAGCAAGAAAAACAAGCTGAGGCGACACACCAAGGTGAGACCCAGCACGAACAAAGTGAGATGTCTCCAAGACCATCGTCACCTTCTACAGAACAACACGACCACCCCATGACAACCCCTTCACCATCACCAACAGATAGACCCACATAGGGCGAGCCAACCGAAGAAAAGGAGCCTGAACCACAAGAGGCAGTAGATTTTTCACAACAGGCAGCAACTATTTCTGACCAAGCTAAAGCTAAAGAACTAGAGTCGAAAAGGGCAGCAAGTCCTGAACCACAAGACACAACAAGTTTTGAGCAGCCACATGGACACAAAACAGAGGAAACCCCATCTACCACCACCCAACAAGAAACGGCTGAGGCATCCATGAAGCCTCAAGAAGACAAAGCAGTAGAAACAAAAAGCACAACCTCGAGGGGAAGAACAAACCCGGCCGCTACCACAAATAGCCGCCATTGCCCCACCAAAAGAATCACAAGACCCTGTTGAATCGTCTAGGCAGCTCACAAGAACTGAAGACTGACAGACCAATGATGAGGTAATTCTCCAAGTTAATGAATATGCAAAGTAGATGCAGAAGATGACAAAAAAATGAGGTCAGCAGCCCTTAGCCACAGTGCTAAGGCTAGAGAATTGGAAATGGTGATATCAGTGCTCTTCAAGAAGAGCTAGAGGAAATATTAAATGTCATCACCGATCTGCAGAAACAAGTCCAAGATTTGAAAGCTGAAGCTGAACAACACCAGCTCGCCCGAGAAAAGCAGCAAAAAGAAAATGGAAAAGCTAGGCGAACTTCTCATGAAGTTAATAGATGCCTGCAAGACCAAAGATGAACAGCTGACAGAAGTTACCAACGAACTCTTAACTACAACTTTGTCAGTTCAAAAGACCCAAGTGCAGCTAGATGTAGCAAATGCTTCACTACAATACTCAGAGCAGAGGATCAACGATCAGGCAACCTTCTTGCGACAGATAAGAGAAAATCCCGTAGTTGCCTCGATCAAAGGTAAAGATGAAGTATATAAAGCACTAGAGAAAAAGAATAAAGAACTTGAGCTAGAGCTGAAGCTAGAGTAGTCACAACACAAAGACCTCGCATTAATTCGGGTACAAAGAGAAGAAGAACTACTCAAGGAGATAGTAGAGCTGAAGAGAATTAACCAGCTACTGCGGGATGGACAACAAGAGACACAGGAAGAAGCAGGTACATTTGAACAACCCCATATTGATATTCCCTCACTCTCATTCATTGAGATGGAAACACAGCCGGCAGAAGGGCTCAAGGGAGAAGAAGACTTTCAAGTACCATAAATAGATGCAGATCAAGAGCCGATGGTCCAGCTATCAAAAGCTGAAGAAGATGCGCTTAAGGAAAAGGTTTCTTAGGAGACGAATGAGCAGTGGAAGGCAATGATGGATTAGGAGTTGAGAATTCTTCATTCCGTCAATGTTACTCAACTCACTCCCATGCAGATCAATGCACAATGGCATCATCAATCACTGCCATACCCCTTGATCAAGGTCGAGCTGCTACAGGTCAAGGTACGACTATAGAAAGACATGCAAGCAGAAGGCGCAGATGAAGTCCACCCCAAGTGGAGGAAGAGCTGGATAAACAAGAATCCTACATGATTCTATTCACAAGAGCACCCGCGGCACTTTAAAGAGATCCAAATTTTGTTCATGTACCAAGAGTAAGGACGTGGAAAGCACACGAGGCAATGACAAAGAAGCGGCCTACATGGCTGAATTATCCAAGATTTCCAGCTCCAGAGAAGGGAACGCCAACAAAAGAAAACCCTAACGAGCACCATGTCATTCTTCAAAAGTATCCCTGATCTTTCATGTGCTATGCTCTACAAAATTTGCTGAATGCTGCTCACATGCATTAAAGTCTTTCATGAGACCGAGTAAGCAGGAACACTATGGATTTCCTTCCTTGAGGGAAATAAGGGTCTATGCTATGACCTAAGCAGCCAGCCTTCCAAAGAAGTCCTCTATGGCTTCTACGCCCACTGCATGTTCTTGCCATCTCATAATATGTTGGCATCGAGCAAGCATTCTACACAGGTTTTTCAGTTGGCAAACGAAGATTTTTGGGCCAGTGATTAGCAACCTAACTTCTAGATTCGTAGGCTACTCTATCATCGAGCTAAAGAATAGAGCCACTGTGCAATTTTTGCAGGTTCTAGACAAAGAATGAAAAAGCCTTACATGTACTTAAGGACCCCTCGCCAACCGTCAACCCAAAGATTATTTCAGCCCATAAAGCTGTGTCAAGGGACGACACAAGCGAGGAGGGGGGGAATGTTAGCAGGAAGCTAACTTGGATACCATTTTTTGGAGCTCTCATTGTAAAACCATTTATTATTTTGATGAATCGAGAATATTATTGTAACTCCTATTTTTTGGATAAACCTTCTAATTGATGAGACGGAGCTACAAGCTTCTAGATTGTATCAACTTGTCTTTACCTAGCTTTATTTAGAGCTCCTAGATTATTATTTTTGCCGATGCCAAAATCGGAAACCTGTTTGCACTTTTGAAAGTGCGTGCAGCGCGTACGCAAAAAACAGCAAGCACAAACCCTTCTCTGATACCAGTTGAAGGTGCCGCGAGAAGCGTGTGCGAGTGCAAGTGCGAGAGCAGAGAGAGAGAGAGAGAGAGAGAGAGAGAGAGAGAGAGAGAGAGAGAGAGAGAGAGAGAGAGAGAGAGAGAGAGAGAGAGAGAGAGAGAGAGAGGCCTGCTTTGGGTGGAGCGCACAATCCACCTCTTTTGATAATACTTCCCTTCCATGATATAATGGGGCATCGGCCTTCAACACAAACACACAAGTGATCATCTCCTGAGTAGCCTCATGAGCTTCTTCATTCTGAAACCTTTCAACATGCTGCAAACTCCATGCTTCAAACTTTTTAAGTAACAATTTCACCTTAAACCACAAGTTCTTTAGTTTAGGGTTCTTGCTTTTCCAGACTCCCAACACCTGCTTGACAACCAATAAAGCATCCCCTTTGATTTGTAAACGTACAGACCACCTTCAAGAGCCATGTAATCTGCTTCATTATTACTCTTAGCATCAAATTTCAACCCTTGCTTCCTTACAAGGTTTCCTTGCATATCATAGATGACAATCCCTCTAGAAGCAACATCATGACTTATCCGATAAGAGCCATCAAAGTATAACAATAAAGCATTAGAAATAACAGTAGTTTCCACCCTTTTTCTTTGAACCACCTCTTCCTTAACCAAAACAGGAGTCTCTTTATAAGTAAGTAAACCTACCAAAGTAGCCCAAGTACTCTCTTCTACCAAGAAGGTAAACTGAAATTCCTACAACTCAATAACCCATCTCATCATTGTCTTTGATATATTTGAGTTATTAAAGAGCTGACGAAGCAGTGAATAACTGGTGAGAAAAATGAATAGCCTTTGTAACAAGTAATGTCAGAACCGTCTGCAAAGCATAAACCATATTGACCATTGCCAACTCAATCTCTGAGTACTCTTTCTCGTGAGGAGTCTTCACCCTACTGGCATGGTAAATAGGTTTCATATATTGTGACTCCTTTCCTCTTTGCAACAACATAACACCAATAGCATCATCTCCTACTGACAAGTTAACATAAAACTCCTTCTCCCAATCAGCAGCTTGCATGGTAGAGAGTGTACTCAAAACTTCTTGAACTTTATCAAAAACATCTTCACACTCATGTGTTCACTCCAATGGATCATTCTTAACCACTTGCTACTTCTGGATAAAAGTAGCCAATTGTCTAGTGTCTTTTGGAGATGACAATAATAACAAAGCTTTCACTTTCTCTGGGTCCGCCTCAATTCCATTTTCTGAGATTACATGTCCAAGAAGCTTCAATCTTGGCTGTGACAAATGACATTTCTAGGGTTCAATTGACCCCCACACTCATCATACCTGGAAAAAGTCATTTCAAGCTTTTGAACATGCTCCTTTCATGAGATATATACACAAAAATCATCTATAAACCCTTTGACAAACTTCCTAAGGAAAAACGGAGTGAAGACCCAAACCACTTTCCCTTCAAAAGCTCCAAGCCCATTTGTTAATCCAAAAGGAAGACAGCAAAAGCAGAAACAGCCCCATGGAGTGATAAAAGTAGTCTTCTTTCTATCTTCAAGAGCAAGGATAAGTTGGAAATATCCTGAATAACCATCACAAACATTGTATCTTTCAAAGCCAACCACTGAATTTAAATGTTGATCAATAAATGGCAAGGGGTAAGGATCTTTCTTGGTCACTGCACTTAATAGCTTGTAGTCAATGCTAACCCTCCAACGCCCATCTTTCTTTGGAGTGACCACTACAGGGCTCACCCACTCAGCATTATCAGTTGGAATAATGAACCCTACATCCAAAATTTTATCCACTTCTTCCTTTAATGCATTCATTTTCTCCTTACCCATCCTTCTTAAATTCTACCTTACTGGCTTTGTCCCTTCAATTAGCTCAATCTTTATAGGATCTCCAACCAATCCCCTTATCTCTTGATACGAAGTGATGAAAAGATTTGGAAACCTGTACAGCATTCTCAAGTACTTCCTCCTCTCTTCTTGTGTCAGATCATTACTCAACATGTTTTGAATCAGCCCTTTCTTCACTGATAATTCTTGTTTAGGTTGCATTAACTCCTCGAGTCATTCTAGACATCTTGAAGCATTTATATCCTCTGACACTTGCAACACCTCACCAGTTTCTTTCTTCTCCGCAGCTAACAATAATAATGACACCTCACCCTCGTCATTGGAACTAGAAGAAGTGATACTTTCTGAATCCTCTGAACTTCCTTCACTGGTAACTTCAGATTCATTATCTTAATTCACATCTTCTAGTGCCATAGGTTGCTTGGTAGTCATATTGAACACCTTCTTCTCACCCTTCTTACTATACACAGTGATTGTGCTCTTGTCACAATCCTGCACAACACCAACAGCTCTCAACCAAGGTCATCACAAAATGAGAGGAAAAGCTTCCAATCCATCCAGCATAACATTAGAGTTCACCATAACCTTCACGTTGAAGACATCCATTTCCAAATTTTGGATTAACCCCAAGCACTGAATTTTGGCATGGTTTGCTAGTCGAAACCTCAATCTAGAGCTTCCACACATAACTAAACCCACTCTCTCAACAAATGAATGTGTGATCACATGAACTTGAGCACCTCTATCAATGTAGGCTTCTCCCATGCCCACACCTTTGTGCCAAGCGTTCACCACACGACATATGCCGGGTAACTCTCCCAAATCCAACACTCTAACATGTCCATGCTTCGGCTCCTTTTCAATAGGATTCACTAATGACTTCCACTGCCTCTGGAGTTTGGGTACCATATTCATTAATTGTCCAAAAGTACAATCAATTTTTGTCCCAATCAATTTTTGTCCCAATCAAATTCTCTTTTAAATTATAAGTTGTTTGGCCTTCTCCCAAAGGGAATTCTGCCACTTCAAATTGTCTACGAGGTCTTCTCTTCCTCTTAACTTTTGCATCTTCACCCTCTTTCTCTTTCCCTTTATTCTTACTAGGGCGAGCACCATTTTGTATCCTCTCTCTCTCCTAATGGCATCATATCTTCCTCTTTCCTTTGAATCTGCACAATATCCACATGACCACCAGAAGTTGAAGCCCGATTCTCCTGTTTAGCACCTTTCTCTCACCATATATCCAATGCATAATCATTAGCCCTGTTAGGAATCTACTGAGGAAGCAGATACATATCACCTCCCATCCTCATTGGTTTTGTACATTGAGTTCCGAGATGACCAAGTTCACCACATTTATAACAGGTAGGAAGAATGATTCATGTGTTGTGTCAGGAAACCATGCTTCACACAATTATAATCCAACACAACCCCTGGTGTTTGTGCTTGTACCGCCATTTCATAATTTTATAACTAGGTCTTTGCCTCGTCTTGCAAACTATATTGCAACAATTTCAATAATATAACTTGATCTTGTATGCTCCGCAACAAGCAAAATACTTCCCATTTCTCTATGAAAACTTGTGCATTCTCATTAGGCAATTCATGAAATTTTGGGAACTCATCCGCCATGCTTGATTGCCACAAAACACTTACACTTGACATCGTAGTCTCAAGGGATGTTGAAGGATCACTCCACACCTGTATCACCGAAGGGATCTTCACATTTGAGAATCCCCCAGCTCAATAAAACCTCACAACAACCCTTCTTGAAGGCAACAATCCAATTTAAACACCACCGCAAGTGCTATTCACAATTTTGCACATACATAGGCGGTTGTCCATAAGGACAGCTGCCTTTACATTCATAGGCGGTTGTCCATAAGGACCCACATACCCTTAACATTCTCTGCCTGCATAGTAGATAATTTTCACAAAAATTCGAGCACATGAGCATTTGTCCTCAATGGGGACACCAAAACAATGTGGAGTGAAAATGACAAGGAAAATGAATGCCTCTATAGCCTTGCATGCCTCACATTTGTAAAGAATGAGGATGCAAGAGCGCTACACAAGACAAGCACAAAACACACAGAGATAGAAAGCTTCTTCTTCTTCTTCGCTAAGAAAGGAGAGTACAAAATGACTAAGTGCTAAAGCTAAAAAGTAGCACATATGTACATGCGGTCACTAAGTGTGAACTCACTAGAAGCATACTAGGCTGGCACTATAAGTGTAGTCCAGCTGTAGAATCACTGGCAGAGATCCTCCGTGTCGGTCACCTAACATGCCAGTGAGTAAATGTTGTAAGCGGCCAAGACCCGTAGTGGATGCCAGCTCAAGATGTAGATCTCGACATCTCAACACTCCCCCTCGAGCTCTGCATGTTGTAGAGTCCAAGCATAGTCCGGAAACGTCGAAGCTTCTCAGCTCCGAGGGCCTTGGTAAAGATATCTGCTATCTGCTCCTCTGTGCTGACGTGGACCAAGTCGATGTCGCCCGCCAACACTCGCTCTCGAACGTAGTGGTAATGGACCTCTATGTACTTGGTCCTGGCATGGAACACTAGGTTCCTAGCCAACTGCATGCTGCTAAGGTTGTCACAATGGATGACAATTTGTTGGTCCACCTGCACTCCCAAGTCCTCAAGTAATGTGCGTAGCCAAGCTACCTCACACGCCGCAACTGTTGCACCTCTGTACTCGGCCTCTGTGCTCGATAAAGCAACCATAGGCTGCTTTTTGCTGCTCCAAGTAACAGCAGCACTCCCAAAAGAGAACATGAAGCCACTCGTAGATCTCCTATCAACAATGCTACCTGTCCAATCTGCATCTGTATACCCATACAATACTAATGGCGCATCTGCTACATAGAACAATGCATAGTCAAGAGTCCCTTGCACATACCGAAGTGTGCGTCGTACTCCATCCAAATGTGGCTTCCTCGAAAGCTGCATGAACTGACTCTCCAAGCCTACTGTGTAGCTCAAGTCTGGCCTCGTGATAGTTAAGTAGATTAGACTACCCACAATCTTCCTGTGCATCTTGACATCCTCAACAACATCACCCTTCTTTGCACTCAGCTTTGCATTCACATGCAAGGGAATAGAGATTGGCTTACAATCAGCCATACCATACTTTGACAACATGTCCAAAGCATATTGTCTCTGTGACAGCCATACACCCTCTGGAGTCTTGATCACCTCAATGCCAAGAAAGTAGCGGAACTAGCCCAAATATTTCATTTCAAACTCCTGTTTGAGAAGACCCTTCACATGGTCAATCTCCATAGCATTGTCACCCACAATAATAAGGTCATCTATATATATGGTAATGACCACAATCCCCGTATCACTCTCACGTACATAGAGTGAATGATCAGCATGAGCTCTCCTAAAATAATGTCATCTATATATATGGTAATGACCACAATCCCCATATCACTCTCACGTACATAGAGTGAATGATCAGCATGAGCTCTCCTAAAACCAATACTGACAAGATACTTGGCAATCCTGTCATACCATGCTCTAGAGCCCTGCTTCAAACCATACAAGGGTTTGAGAAGCCTTCATACATAATCTGGGTAACTTGGATCGACATAACCAGGTGGCCAATCCATATACACTTCCTCTTGCAACTCACCATTCAAGAAGGCATTCTTTACATCCATTTGACGTATAATCCATCCTCTAGATGCAGCCACTGCTATGACATCTCTCACAGTCGTCATCTTTGCCATTGGAGCAAAGGTCTCCTCATAGTCTATGCCATACGTATGTGCATAACCCTTTGCGACCAGCCTTTCCTTGTGACGCTCAATGTTACCATCAGCCTTATGCTTGGTTTTATACACCCATTTACAGCCAATAGCTGTCTTGCCACTTGGAAATGGCACCAACTCCCATGTGTTGTTTGCTTCCAATGCAGCCATCTCTTCATTCATTGCATCATCCCAATGCACATTTCCAACTGCATCCTCAAAACATGTGGGCTCCACATCCTGTATCACCTAGGCTTGGTGATGCGCTAGATACCCATCATAAGTCAATTTTTGAACTGGATTTCTGACTCTGTTAGATCTGCGCGGTCTTGGGTCACTCCTTTGCCCTCTAGCATCTCCTTGTACTTTCCTTACACCAGGTGTCCTGACAGCCGGAATTCCAAATTCCTCATCAAGACTTTGTTCAGAACCATCTGAATCCATGTCTATATGTGCAAAACCTGATGATGCATCAACCATAAAGGGAGGTTCATCAACCTTTTCCTTTCCTTTTCGTGATACATTCCCTGTACCTGCTGGTGGAGTAACCTGCGTACGTAGTCTACCATTCCATGGCTTCTCAACAGAGCCACGAGAAGAGGACTCTTGTGGTCCACTCAAAACCTGTGACTGTGGCCTCACATTTTGTACAACCACATCATTTTTTACATCAGCCCTAATAGTGCCATGTGCATTACTGTACCAGATGCTCATCTCATCAAAGAATACATATCTGCTCACTCGTAATTCTTGTGTAGTAGGATTGTAGCACCTGTACCCCTTTTGTTCAAGGGAATATCCCACAAGAATACATTTCTCTGCTTTAGGATCCAATTTCCTTCGCAACTCATCTAGTACATGCAGGTAAGCTATGCAGCCAAACACTTTCAAGTGTGCCAAATCAGGCTTTGTACCTATTAACTTTTCCTCAGGTGTTACATCATACACCATATCTATAGGTGTCCTATTCATAATTTACAAAGCTGTATTGATAGCTTCAGCGCAGAAATGATTGGGCATGTTCTTCTCATTCATCAATGCACGTGCAACCTCTGCAATGTGCCTGTTTTTCCCTTTTGCGACCCCATTCTGCTGTGGAGTATATCTACATGTAAACTCCCTGCGTATGCCATGCATTCTTAGAAAATCTGAAAAAACATTGGAGAAGTACTCTCCCCCTCCATCTGACCTCAATGTCTTGATTTGCACATTTGTCTCCTTCTCAATCATGACTTTGAAGTCCTGAAAGTGACCAAATACTTCACTTTTGTTACGCATGAAGTAGACCCGTACATTCCTTTTATGATCATCAATGAAAGAGACATAATACCTGCAACCATGTATACTTGCAGTATCGGTTTGATCCCAAACATCTGTGTGCACCACCTCAAGTGGCTTTTTACATACATTGCGCTTGTGTGGAAATGAGCCCTTTGACTGTTTTCCAAACTGGCATGCTGCACACACTTTATGCATACCATCCACCTTGAATTTGGGCAAACCTTTTACAATCTGTTTTGATTGCATGCTGTGCAATCTCTGCTCATTGACATGGCCAATGCGTTTGTGCCAAATGTCAACATCAGCCACAACACCTGTGCCCTGTGCAAATAATGTAGCTTTTACCTCAGGCATGTCTACATTCAGCGTAAACATTCTGCCCACACATTTGCCCTTTGTGATCAGCTTACAGCCATTTTGGAAATCTTCTACATAACAGCCATTCGGATTGAAGCAAACTTGCAAACCCTACTCAACCATTTTTCCAACAAAAACAAGATTCTTTGTAATATTTGGGACATGAAGTACATCTGCTAAGTACTTTGATTTCCCATTCTTTGTATTTAGAGGTATGTCCCCTACATGAGCAATGGGGTGAGCTGTGTCATCTCCTGTCTGCACATAGCCTAACACATCTGGTTTGCGTATATCTTTAAACCACTCTCCACGAGACGTCATGTGATTAGAGGCACCTGAATCCACATACCAATCATCATCTTGGGTGGAATTCTCTACAATAATTGTATTCATTACATGCTGCATAACAAACATGCATTTGCTTCTGCTATCATTTGCATCTCTGCTAGTAGATGCATAGTTGCCCTGTTCTCTCTTTCCACTTGCTTTTCCCTTTGGACAGTCACGTGACATGTGACCTTTTTCACCACAAGTCCAACATTCTCTACTATCTGCAGTATGTTGCTGCTTGCTTGATCCTGCACCACGACCTCTTTGACTCCCCCTGCCTTGAGATTGGTTTCCCCTGCCACCTGTATTGTTTTTATTTGATTGACCTTCTCGAGATTGGCCCCTGCAACCACTTGGGCCTCGACCATGACCTCTACCTCTGTTGGAGTTAGAATAGAAGGCCTGTTCAGACTTATTTTTGCCATGAGAAGAAGATGTGTCAAGACCAAGGTTCTTCTCCTCAAGAATAAGCATAGAAATCAAATCTTGGAACACGGGGATGTAGTCTCTTGTATTCATGGAGGACCTGAAATGTACATACTCATCTCCTAGACCATCCAAGCATGCATGGACAATGTCATCGTCTTCCACTAAAACTTTAATAGATCCAAGATCCTCAATGATGCTCTTGATCTTCAAGGCATAATCATTGATGGAGAGGTTGTTCCTCTTAACCTGATTTAGCTCCGACTTTAGTTGAAGCTTCCTGGCCTTGGTGTTCACCTCGAACACTCTGCCTAAGTTTTTCCATGCAATGGAGGGGGTTTCAGCATCCTGTAGATAGCCCATCATGCCATCCGTGATGCTCATAGAAAGCCAATACATCACTTTGCTCTTGCCTTGTTGCCAGTCCCTCAAGGCTTTTCTTTGCTCTGCTGTAGCATTTGCCTCAAGAATCTCTGGTTCCTTTTCATTGTCTCCTTCTACATAGTCCCAATAACCTTTTCCTTTTAGGAAATTAGTTATTCTGAACTTCCATGCAGGGTCGTTATTTTTCTCAAGCTTCTCACTGACAATCTGACTGAAACCATCAGACATCTTGAAGCACTAAGACATAGATGCAATCTGCAAAAACCTGCAAATCTATTAAATCTGCTATTGTGGTACCTATAACACTTTCTACACTCAACGAGTGTCCACAATCAAGCGTAAATACACCACTGTACTTGTACAGTAAATCTCTGTATACTGCACTTTGGAGGCCTGTTTAGAAACTTGTACAAAAAACCCCCAAAAAAAATTCATAAGTGGATTGCGAACGAAGATATTGTGATTCTCTTGCTCTCTTAGCCTCTCTTGCCTGCACCAATTGCCTGCACCAAGCTCTCATACCATGTAAAGAATGAGGATGCAAGAGAGCTACACAAGAAAAGCACAAAACACACAGAGATAGAAAGCTTCTTCTTCTTCTTCGCTAAGAAAGGAGAGTACAAAATGACTAAGTGCTAAAGCTGAAAAGTAGCACATATGTACATGCGGTCACTAAGTGTGAACTCACTAGAAGCATACTAGGCTGGCACTATAAGTGTAGTCCAGCTGTAGAATCACTGGCAGAGATCCTTCGTGTCGGTCACCTAACATGCTAGTGAGTAAATGTCGTAAGCGGCCAAGACCCGTAGTGGATGCCAGCTCAAGATGTAGAGCCTGACATCTCAACAACATTGTCCAAAAGAAGAGCCATGATGACACTAGAATCACCTATGATAAGCACCTATAAAGATAAATGAAAAATCCTTCTATGGGAACACATACTTAGAATCCCAAAAATTTGAGAGCATAGAGATGTAGCTCGTCTTGCATAGATGTCCGAGGAATATTCATATTCTAAAATTAGAGAATTATAGCCTATTGAAGTTGAGTAACTCTCATAAAAGCTTGAAAAACATGCTCTCTAGAAAGTTTTTTTAGTTATTGCAACTAGATTTAAGAGAGGTCTGTCTTCTTTTAGTGAAAGGGGATCTCTCACCCTTTCCAGCCGTCACATTTGATTTCAATCGTTGGATTTGATTGGTTGACTTTTAAGTATATCTTAGGAAAGGAGGCTGAGGAGATCGGTGGCTTGGAGCCCAAGGCAAGCTTCAAAAAGGTCGTCCAAAGACCAAACTAGGAGGCCATGCACATATCCAAGTGTGAATAGAGAGGAAATGCACCCCCCCATGGAACTCCATGTTTCCCAATAGCCAAGAGCTCTCAAGAGGCCAAGAGGAGAGAGCTCCTCTCTCTCAATTGATTCAAAAGCAGTGAGCCTTCACTCCTCCTTATAAACCCTACCCCTTGACTCCACACCCCCCAATGTGGGATAAATGGCATTCCATATGGCACCCTCCTCCCACATTTTTTCCAACTTCCCTCATATCAAACCTAATTTCTAGCTTAACTCACAAATTGGGCCACCTTCTCGAAGGTGTAGCGCACCGCTCCGGCCACCAAATGTTACACCATAAAGCACATCTCGGAGCCCGCGAACAAAATTATCTATCAAAAATCTTCAACATCAGTATCTCCAAATTATTCCCATCATGCCGGCCCAATTTCCCTTTTCCACATGCATCTGCAAAGCACCTTCTAAGTGGAGACCGCCCACTTCAAACACACGTAACTCATGATGTACAAGTTTGATTCACAAGCTATAAAGCACGTATGAAAGCACTCATTAGAAACCATCATTCAAAGACTCAACCAACCAAAAACTCTAGTAAGTAACCAAGTCTTTGTACATTATTTTTTACAAGGTCGCCTCTAGAACTCAAAGCACTATGTACACCTATATACATGAGGCAAGTTTGCAAGCTATTTAGCATCATTTATTGGCTTTATGTCCATCCAGAAAATGCCTGACAACGGCATCAAGCTCATGGAGTTGGTAACGACTTTTATGAAGTCCCGCGTCAAGGGGGATGCTTCAACACTATGGAAATCTCCCATCTTCAATTTTTCCAATGAAAATAAAAAATTTAGTGTGCAAGAAGTACTTTGGTCCAGCTTGTCACGCTGTGTCTCACAACATTGTAACCTTGATGAACAATTGTCTATAACTTTATATGAATTTATTCTCTTGACTTGTCCTTTTGCGCATCAGCCATTCACTTGACAAGAAATTTAACTTGATTTTTTTATAATTTTTTGGGTCTCTATGTAGTTATTGTTTTTTTTTTTGTTAGAATCGCTGTGATAAAAATCCTTAATTTTTACACCAAATCTCTAATGATGTATAGATAATTTTTCAAGATCCAATGTCATTTGATTGTTTAAAATCTGTAGAATGTGACGCTGTAAAAAAAATAGAATCTTTATGGTTCATTTTGTTTAATTCTAGCTCGGAAAATAGTAAAGATTGCTGAGAAGATCTTCAAGGAGTTTTTTTAATATATATATATATATATTGCCACTCAATTTGATTTTCATGTATCTTATAGCTTTCATCATAAAGTACTCATGAAAAAAAAATTGAGTCAATTTGAGTTATAGAAAGGTACTTTCCTACTGTTTTAATTTTTTCACTTTCACAATTAACTTAAGGTGTGGTTCATTAGGTTTGGTAAAGTGTCAAGCCTAGAAATTTTGACACTTGTCCATATTTCATGGTTTGGTCTTTTTCTCCCAATCCTACTTGTCTATTGCATGTCATACAAGGAGGCTGCCATGTCACCAAAAGTCCATGTCATCACTCCATGTCACCTTCCACATCACCATAGTCAAAAGTTTAACTTCACACTTGGTGTGCCATGTCTTCCTAAACGCCACCTCATCCACCAACCTCAACTGCACCTCACATTAGATGCCATGTCATCCACCACCTCACGTGACACTTGTCCATTGTGCTTGCATGGCTTACCAGATCACCCGCCACCTCACAATCCACTATGCATGACACATCATCAACTCTCCAACTCATCATCCACCTTTTTGCCACATAAACATTACATGTCACCATTTTGCCATGTCACATAATGACATGGAAGTTGAGGAGGATTTGACCGCCACATCATATTTCCACATAGACTGTCCATGTCATCCATGCATGGCCACCTCATAGCTACATCATTTATTTATATCTTTATTTATATTTATTTATTTATATCTTTAAATTATATAGATAATATATCATAATATTTAAAAGATAACTTTAAAAAATTACTTTTAATTTTTATAAATTTATTATTTTAAAATATTATAATTTTTATTTATTTTAATTACTATTGGATGAGAACTTAAGCATTATAATTTTTTAATTTAATTTTTTTAAAAATCACTTTACATAAGTCAACTTACTTAAAAGATAATTATACTTTTAAAAATCACTTAACATAAGTCAACTTACTTAAAAGATAATTATACTTTTATATAAACTATTTATTTAAAATTTGATTGGTGTAATCTTATTCAAATTTACACCTTTTTAAATTACATTAGGGAGACAATGTTTATGAACCCCTTTTTTTAAGTGCACTTCATTTGAGAGTTTGAGCGTGAGTGAGTTTGTGAGTTTGGAGCATTTATTCTCTTTTCATTCAATCACTAACTACTCTAACATTCATTTTTCTAAATAAGCATGGGCTCACAATCACGAAGGTCTCCAAAGCAAGATAGGCAGCACAAAGACCCCATCCACAAAGTTCGGGATGTAGAAGCAATTGCCCATGCGGAAGAAAATCGACGCAAAGCTACAGAACGCAAGCAACACTCTAGAACAAGATTGCGTGCGCATGTGCTGCAAGAGCCCACTACAGGCCCTACAATTGAGGAATCTGGGGGTATTCACATGCATGTACCGCCGCATGAGGGTGATTCTTCTTCTCTCCCTCTATCACCTAGCTTTTTTCCTTCTTCCCCTTGCTCAGTCCCTCTACCATTTTCCTCAACATCTACAGTCCCGCTAGGAGAGGGGTCACCCCCTAGCGAGCTCACACTCCCCACGATGGGTGCCTTTGGGGAGTTTCACATGGTGTCGCCAGCCTTGGAGCGTTTCGACAGTCCTTCGATGCAGCATAGTCGCTTCATTTCTTTGAGTGGATCTCCCTCGCTTGCTCTTGGAGCACCCTCTGGAGTTGGCATAGAGGCATGTGTGGACCCTACGGTAGCGTCAGAGCCCAGTCCTCGGTGACGGGACGCTCATTTAGCACATCTGGAGCCAAATATTGTGCAGGCATCATTGTGGAGACCTACTTCAACGACATTGATCTCTCCTCATGCACTCGAGTGCTTTTTTGCAACACCCTTGTGTCGTTGAGGCCTGCACAGCTATCCAAGGACCTGTCGCGCTACGGCGGCAGTTGTAGATAGTGTCAGACTCTCTTACATTGCACTATCTCGATGGGGATCAAGGGATGCACTTGCTGCTCGTCGCACACTCACTGCAGCAGTCGCGGTTACATCCGTCAAATAGGTATTTCTCGGGCCACTTCTTGTGTGTTGTGCATTCGTCGGCCAACCTTGCGTGTCGGACGCCTTAGGAGACAGCGACTTGATTTGGGACATAGTGATGAGCTATGGGTGAGCAGTAGACATGCTCCACAATGCACACCCATTCTAGAGTCACGCATGAGAGAGCTCATAGCACAGTTTTGGGAGGATAATTCTCGCGCCTTGCCAGACTTCAAAAAGGCAATTCGACATAGGATTGGTCGCAAGCAATACATAGATCACGGTGCTATGATCCTAGAGATTACACAAAGTCAGCTCTTTCATGCATTCCAGGATGCCCACCCTGAGATTAGCTTTGGTCAGTGCTCCTTCGAGGCTTGCAAGCCTTGGTACTTGCAATTCATGCGCGAGAGGGAGACATGTTGTTGCAGATACCATGTGCAGTTTCAGATTATGTATGATGTGTTCCGCGCTCTTTTGGGGCATGCTGGAGAGGTCCCGACAGGGCCACAAGACTTCTTCCACTCTTTGTTATGTCAGCGTGTAGACGGAGCCTCCTACCATCAGATGTTGTGTGTGGAGGGCAAGTCTACCCAATGTGGGGATCTTGTACGACTTACATGTGTCATAGATGATGGTGATGCAGGTGGGATAGTAACATGGCAGCAATATGACTACCAGACATACACAGGTCTTCGAGGTGGTCCATCTTGTAGGTTGCAGCTCACATCTCATACTGCACCATGTCCTTACTTCATGCAAGCTTTTAGGTCCGTTGTGTATCCATATGTGCAACATGTGCATCACGCAAAGTGGCAGGATCATCAGTTTTGTGCTTGCCTTGCCGCCTTCTCGATTGGCATTATGGTCTCTGTTGTGGATTTCGCAGAGAACTACACCTTTTCTCCACAGCAGGAGATCCAGTTCGGATTTTACTTCTCTGAGCAGGTATAAATGATAATAGTTTGATAACTTTACATTTGCTTTTCATTTTTAGCCACATTATATAATTGCATTGTTTCATTCACTCTAACCTTTTTAAATGCTCTTGAAGGTGGCAATCCTCATCCATATATCTTATCGTCATGCAGAGGCGGCAGTTGATAGAGTAGAGAGCTCTGAGGACTCACGAGTGATCATATGTGAGTACCATTTCTACATCAGTGATGATCACTCACACAATGTGCAATTTATGCAGCATTGTTTCCAGCATGTAAGATCCCCAACCCACCAATACCAAGATCGAGATGGGATCCTTGACAGGTCTCTAGGTCTGATAAAAATCAAAGTCTCTAAACAAGAAAAATCCAAGGAATAGACTTTTACCATTGACAATGGCTTCGATCTATAGCCTTAGAAGAAGACCTAGTCCTGCCTCGCAGCGGAAACGGGACAACGTATTAAAAGTCCAAAAAACTATTTCGGCCCTACAACTGCCACAATTGGGCTAAGGTATCCTCAACCAATGCTTTTTTCCCCCTAACAGATGTGAGGGCACAGCCCACTGGTGGACTCCTCTTCCAAGTGAAGAAGTTTTCTGAACGTTTTAGTGCACACGGATGGATAGTTACCTGACTAATCAGGTCCACCCGTCCATGGTTGACAACCTTAGTCAATTCCCACTTACAACCCCGCACTCACACATGATTCTTTTGTTATTTAATTACTATCACGTTCTTATCACAATTAAAATAATGATTCCTTTTATCCTTCATAACAGGATTTTATTAAAACAGCCCTTGAAAACAGTATTGAAAACATTCTTTTAGCAAACAGACATCTTTAAACTTAAGATAGGGTACTATCAATCAAAACATTGTCCATAATAACCATGCCAATACTCTTCTTGTCTCAAGATCACCTAAGGGTGAAAAAAATGACACCCATTTCTTATTCACAGTCCGGAGTGGATAAACCCCCACCCAAGGTTCCGGGTGCCCATACACCAAACCAGTTGCACATACAACCGGGCGGCTCCCCTAGGATAAAAAACGGTATCCTAACTTATGTAGAAACATCAAGACATGACACAGAGTAGAAACTCATCCTTCATGGGGGTAGCCGCCGACTTATCCGTGGCTGGAAAGCCAATCATTATCATCAATTTATACCAAGGAGTCGGAGGTGTCTTGATCGGACAAGTTGTCTTAAGGATGATCAATCATATCTTTTCTAATTCAACCAGTTTTAACACAAACAATCCTTTCTTACATTATAAAACAAATGCACGTTAGAAGTTACCTTCCTTTTCTGGTCAATTATTCCTTTTCTTATTCTTACTCACTCCTTACGTATGCAATGCTTATTTATAAAAGAATTTAAACTATTTAAAGACTTAATTGAATAATGGGAAACCCACCTGGGATTGATTGGCCATCTGCTCTGCTGCGCTGGCACCTGAAGACTCTCCCCTGCAGGCCTACTACTAGGCTTGGCTTCGTCGTCATGCGACGCTCTAGTCCGCTTTAGAGCTATGTCCTCATCATCAGATGTAGGATTTGCTCGGGTCCTTTTAGGTGCCATAACTTATTATCCTTATAAAAAGGACGTCTAATCATTAGGTAAATTATTTGAAATCTAAACTTAACCTTTGTATTCAACCGTAACCCATTCAAAGTTAGATTTATAGTCTTAATGGGTAAATTCTTGACCTAGTAATTTCTTATTTGTCTATATAGGCATGATAAATTTTTCCACCGCTTCACTAAGGGTTTTATAAGCTCTCCTAATTTTCTTATAATTGTCTATATCTTTTTCTTAATTTTTCCATCGGCTTTTAAGCTTGGAATCTACTTATTTTGGGTTTAATATTTATTCTATTTATTTTATCTTAAAGATTTCATTTCCTCAACTTGATATCATAGGTTTACACTTACTAAAATTTTCATAAAAACTTTTGATTACAAAGTCTATTTATTTTAATTAATCATTTGCTAAAAATAGGACTTTTGCTCAATTATATTTTCCTAACCTCACTAATGAACTATGGTATAATTACCACAAGTAGATAAGTATATTTTGACCTCTGGTAATTATCTTATTATTTTCCAACTTAAATATATAATTTCCATCTTCAATTTTCAGCTAAAATTAGGATAATTTGTCTTAAATAAATATTTATACTACTTTCCTAACCTTGACATATTTATCACGCCCTCTTTATTATGTAAGCTAGCTGTGATAAATAGAATGTAATCATATAACATGATTTACTAATTTCCCCCTTGAAACTTGAACCAGAATTAGTATATTTTGACCTAGATAAATATCTATACTAAGTTTCTAGCCTTGACATAATTATCGCAGCCTTTTCATCATGTAATCTAGCTTTGATACATAGCATGTAATCATATAGCATGATTTATTAATTTTCCTCTTTAGTTTTTAGCTAGAATTAGTATAATTTGACTTAGATAAATATCTATACTAGTTTTCTAACCTTGAAATAATTATCACGGCCTCTTTATCCTATAATCTAGCTCTCATAAATAGCATGAATCATAGCACATGATTTACTAATTTCCCCCTTTAATTTACCATCAATAATAGTGATTTTCTACTAGAATAATTATCTAAAATAATTATTTGTTGCTAAGATAATTATCATAAATTCTTTAATATGTAAATAACCTCTTATAATTATCTTAAAGCATTTTGAATCATTTTTCTTTTTTCTCCCTTTTTAGTTGTCCTAAAAACATTGTTATTCTGCTAAGATAATTAGGTAAATTAATTATCAGAGGTAAATATAATTATCATGATTTTTTTAAGATGTAATCAACCTCTAATAATTATCTTAAAGCATTTTGAATCAATTTGCTATTTTCCCACTTTTTATTTGTTCTACAAACAGTGTAATTCTGCTAAGATAATTAGATAAACTAATTATCTGAGGTTAACATAATTATCATGGGTTTTCTAAGATGTAATCAACCTGTGGTAATTATCTTAAAGCAGTTTAAATTAATTTTCTATTTTCCCTCTTTTAATTTGTCTTAAAAACAGTGTAATTCTGCTAAGATAATTAGGTAAACAAATTATCTGAGGTTAACATAATTATCATGGGTTTTCTAAGATGTAATAAACCTTTGATAATTATCTTAAATCATTTTAAATTAATTTTCTATTTTCCCATTTTAATTTGTCATAAAAACAATGTAATTCTGCTAAGATAATTAGGTAAACTAATTATCTGAGGTTAAGAGAATTATCATGGGTTTCCTAAGATATAATTAACCTCTGATAATTATCTTAAAGCATTTTCAATCAATTTGCTATTTTCCTTCTTTTAATTTGTCCTAAAAATAGTATAATTCTGCTAAGATAATTAGGTAAGCTAATTATTTGAGGTTTAAATTATTATCAAGGGTTTTCTAAAATGTAATTAACCTCTAATAATTATCTTAAAGCATTTTGAATCAATTTTCTATTTCTCCCTTTTAATTTGTCCTAAAAACAGTGTAATTCTGCTAAGATAATTAGGTAAACTAATTATCTGAGGTTAACATAATTATCACAAGTTTTTTAAGATGTAGTCAATCTCTGATAATTATATTAAAGCACTTTGAATCAATTTGCTAATTTCTCCCTTTTAATTTGTCCAAAAAACAGTGTAATTCTGCTAAGATAATTAGGTAAACTAATTATCTGAGGTTAACATAATTATCACGGGTTTTGTAAGATGTAATTACCCTCTGATAAATAACTCAAATCATTTTGAATCAGGTTGATTATTTTCCTCTTTATTTTTCTCTCAAAAACAGTGTAATTCTGCCTAATTAACTATGAAAATTACTCCAAAAATTATAAGATTATTTTCCTAGCTTAATGAAAGTTTTACACAGCTCTGATAATTATCTCAACTTAATCTAAACTTAGTTAGTATAATTTTCATTAATTTATGGTTAGAATGGATAATGTGAGTCCTAATATGATATAATAATTAATTTGCTTAATATCCCTAAGCTTAATCACAATAATCAGCAGAGAATATTTAATTAAGAGAGGATTTTTGAGTATACGTAAGATTAATCTTTAATTTATTAAGAAAATAGGTTAACCTAGCTTTGCTAATTATGAAGGATTAAGTTAATTACCGTTTAATTAACCAACTAGAGTTTGATCTCTAGTGATTTTTGCATAGCGGTCTCTCTAGATGAGAGAGAGTGTGTCAAGGCTCCGAGTCTGTGCGAAATTGTGAAGCAAGGGGTCCTATTTATTGTTTTCTGGCACTCATAAGCTCTAACAGGCTGGAAAAAGCAGTTGCTTGCAGCTCAAGCAGCCCTACAGCTCCAGATGGCGCCCCATGCTGCTAAATGAGTCCCTGGAAGGTTAATGATGACCCTCCATTACCTGCCAGCTTTTAAAATATCATTTCTGCTATATTTTGACATATTTTTGCTTAATTGGTAAATATCTTGTAAATATCTGGGAGGCCTTTAATAAAGTCTATGCTTAAATGATTACTGCAACCCTTCAATTTTTTTTAATAATTTAATTTGCATTGAATCTTACGGAAGGACTAGCGGGGTCAGTTTTTGTCTGAATTTAAATCTGAAAATTTCTAGCCCGGGGTTTGCTATGCTGAAGATTCCAAAAATACCAATATTTTCCACGGTTGAAAAATTCCACATTGCTTTTTCAATAATCATATTAGCTTGATTAAGCTTTATACAATCTTTAAGGTTTTAGAAACTGGAAACCTTACACAGCAGCATGATAGATTCCTTCGTGAGTGCCTCTTCTCATTCTCTTCTCGTTATATTTGGTCGGATGGTTGTGATGCTCAATTCAAAAGTGCATGTCAATTCTTTTGGTTGTACAGATGGCACTATAGTAGTGGCATACCTTGCATTTGGAGCTTCTTTGAGTCAGGGCATGGAAAGGGAGAGCACGACGGTGCAGGCGCTTGTTTAAGTGCACTCTTTGGTGATATCAGCTTCGACGCGACAGTGACCAATTTACAGATGCTAGACAGGTTGTGGAGTGGTGCTCACAGCACATGGCACATGACTCATCTTCAAGCAGTGGATGCTTAGTGAGGAGGTTCTTTTGGTGTGTGGATAACTAGGATATTGATCCCACTAGCTGGGATTGTGACAAAGTAGCAGGTACACTATTGTGTCACAATCCCAATAGCAGGTACGCTCCAGTTGCACAACATTCAGAGCACCACAGCTAGGGATCCCACTATGTTTACTAGGCACCACTCATGCTTTTGCAATGCTTGCGTACATGGTGAGTGGGAAGATTGCACCATGACAGAGTGGGCTGATAGGTGGATACTGCAACCTCTTTCACCATCACAGGGTATGACCACATCGAGTAGCTCCATTGGTAGCCAGGCCACACAGTTCTCAGATGATGCTGATACTCTCACATATAACTTGGCTGAGGGAGATGATTTTGCAGTTATTGCTGAAGAGGGAAATGCAGAGGGAGTTGACTATTATATTCTTAGGCACACCAAGGCAAAGTCTGTGCTTCAAGAATCCATTGTGGATGATTATGATGAGGCATATGATGCTCACAGTATTGTTGTTTCAGAGCACTATTTTTAGCAGATCCATGGAGGTGGGCACTACATCCATTTTGTACAGTATGAGTGGTCGAAGGTGGCCATACACTACTCCCATCTTGTCCTTGTTGTGAAGCTAAGGCTAGAGAGGATTTTCTGTAAGAAGAAAGGGAGCACCCTTCGTTGGCGTTCGGGTTCGGATGAGCACAAGAGCATCATGGAGACAGTCCGTAGAGCAGAGCAAGAGTTGCAGACCTTGTAGATGATATTAAAGTTGCTTCTGTAGATGATATTGGAGTTGCTTCTGTAGATGATAGTTGTGATGTGAGTGCTAGAGATGACCCCTACATTCGTGTTATTTACCATTCCACCTTTTTGGCCCTTTCAATCATTTCTATTCTTGTACACTCTACTTCATTGATATTCTATATTATGGATGGTGTACTTTCCCTTTTTCATTTGATGTTCATTTTTGAAATTACCATTCATAAATTGTTATTTTGGTTTACAATTGAACTAATTTTATTAAAGATTCACAGTCTCACGCATCCGTCTTACCATAGACCGTCGAGATGGATTGCAATACCCATGAAACTTTACAGGGGTGGATAGTTAGGTGCTTTCCATGCCTCTACAAAGTTTCATGAACATCCGCAATCTGTCTCGCCGGTCTAGGGTGGCACAATCTCCAAATTTTTTGGGTGGAGGGCATGCACAACGGGGACCGGTACCGTAGTAAGGTTGGAGCTTCAGGTATTGGAATGTGCTATTTGAAATCCCACACCTCCTTGTACATACGATTTCACTATGATCGTTGTATGTGCAAGCTTGGAGTGTGGACTCCCCAACAGAGTGTAGACGGTGCTATTGCAAGCTTTGACATTGCAGTGAAGATGTCCAACGATGCTTTGGAGGCAGTCCAAATGAACAAGCATTGGACTCTCAGTAAACATTTGGTTATTATGGGTTTTGAGGCCCTTCAACAAGCACAATTTCTTTTACAAAGTCACAAGGTGAGAATCCTTCCATCACATTTTCAATACATCATGGTTTGTCGATCATTGGATGATTATTGTAATGAATGTCGGCAGATTGGAAAGAGAATGGAAGACAAATTGAAGGTCGAGGAGGACTAGGGGATGGATGGAACTATGCTATCGATCTTATAACTTTGTAACTCTTGCAATTTTGAAAATGATTCCCGATGTAACCAACATGATTTGCTTCGGCAAATCATGTCTTTGAATATAATTTTTCGCATTGAGATGAGAAATCATTTTTTGGTGAAAGTGCCTTTTTTTATAAATGTCTTTAAAAAAGGGACCATTATAAAAGGGGGGCCGCATAACTCATTCACTATTTTAACTTTTGCAACTCTTGAGCTCCTCCACTCTCTATTTACATCCCAAGCTAGACATGGATGCTTCCACAGCCTCTGCATCTGCACCCACATCCACCCTTTTGTTACGCTTCCTCCTCTTCCTCGAGGACACCAAATACAAAGGGAAGTTGGACCTCCACACCTTTTTTACTCATCTCCGTGACCTTGACGTCACAATTTCCCTTCACATGGATGAATTTGCCGAGATTTTTGCGTTCATGGAGGAGCACATCATAAAATATTTTGTATCTATCTCCCCACCTGCAAGGATCTGGGTGCCTTGCAATCTTTTACGCTATATACACAAAGGTGATCGCCCATTCTCCAAGCGGTTGCAATGATTCCAAGAAATTTCCACCGACGCATGCCATTTCTTGGATGAGCAAGCCCTAGGGGTGTCAGCACTCAAGAAGCGCAAGTTGGGGGTGGAGTACCTTTCTCGGCTTGCAACATCTATCTTCTTGGTGACTGAGGAACCTGATTTGGAGGAGCTCCGCTTACCACACCTTCAGGTTGGGTCCTTTATCAAGGACATCAAGGAGCAGGAGGTTATCCCCATGAACCTTGCAGCCAGCAGAAGGAAAGACACTCGGGCTCGAGTGCCCTAGGGGGCTCGAGGAAGTGGTTGAAAAATCCATAGTTGTGGGGTTGGCCCTAGTGACACTCCAGTGCCACTACCATTGACGGATGTGGCTATCCCAGAGGTAGAAATCAGTCGCTTCTCCTCAGTGGTAGTGGATGGGGAAGAGTATGTGTTTATGCATGATCTGGAGAAAGTATTTGGCCTGCGCATGGATGAATGCTTGAGCATGCTATGCAACAGCACCAAATGTCCCTTAGACAATACGCCAAATGCCCTAGAAAGCAAGCTCTTGCCAGTTGGGGACTCTGTTGTTGACACTATTGCAGTTGTATATGCAGAGGTCCTGACAGCAGAGCAGTTGCACGTGGTTGAGGAAGAATTCCAAGCCACGCAAGCCAAGGTTGAGGCCGCTAGGATGCCTATGCCATTATGCAACCTCTCATCTGATGATCCAAAGCTCGTAGATGCGGTGCATGGGAGCATTGACTTGGATGCGAAGGGCAACAGGGAGGAGGACGACAAGGAGCAGGAGGAAACTGTATCCTAATTTTCATGTTACTATTTTATCCTTCATTGTCTTTTTTCTCAACCTTCATCGGTTTATGACAGAACATCGTGGAGCCTTATGATTTTGCTGCAAGGACGGGTGGCAAGCGGACGGGCTTTGGACCTCAAGCTTCCCTTGCGCATTACCTAGGACAACTCTTCTCTGGCGATGTGGCCATTATCCATAATGAATTTACTCCCCAAGCCCATTTAATGACTTGGTCGTTGAAAGCTTTGAGCAAGTTTTTGTGTTTGAGCACCATTGCTCAAACTGCGCATCTTTTGTTCCTAGTGCGTAGATCCCTTGTATGCACAGTGTTTGGCACTGGCTTCGGTGGAAAAGTGCTTGCCCAAATAGGGATACATGCTTCCATTGGCTCAACTGACCCAAACGCCATATTGCAGTCCCTCTTGACTGGGGAGTTGCCTTACATGCAAGATAGGTGTCAGGAAATGGTCAAGAAAATTATGAACTCCTCAAATACATGATGTAAAATCACCGTTTTGGAAGTAATAAAAAATATTTGGAATTGTATCTTTTCTTGCAAATTCTTCTAAATGTGATTTGTCAATCTTGAAAATTGTTGTAATTGGTGATATGTTTCAATAAGCTGTCTTTTTTGCTTGAAGTAACAACACAACGGAAGTTGGATGCACATGATACTGGGCAAAGTATAAAACACATTTGAGTGAGAAGTGGTTTCTCTAAAGTAATGATGCAAAACCAATTCTTTTTAGTTAATTTATGTATTTTAAGTATCCTATGGGGTAGAAAAGCCTACCAGGTGCCAAAAAAGGGGTGGCCACAAGGGCGTGCAAATGGCCCATCCACCAGTTTTGGATGGCCCATTTGCGCGCCCTTGTGGCTACCCTTTTTTTGGCACCTGGTAGGCTTATCTACCCCCTACGATACTTAAAAAAACACAAATTTACTGAAAGCAATTGGTTTTGCATCATTAATTTAGATGGAGCCTTGTGGCCACCCTTTTTATGGCAATTTCAGCATATGTTAACACTCAAGGAAACTAGAAAAGGTGAAATCAACTCTGAATTTTAGTTTTCCAGCACACTATCACCTGCTTTAGCTCTACCTAGTACACCCCTGCACCAAAAAGCCCAATTATATTGGACATTTGAAAATTCCAAATTAATGTTGCATGGACACTTGGTTTCACAATATGTTAATTTTTTTGATATCCTATGGGGAATTCAAAGCTTGAAATGGCCAAAGAAAGGGTGGCCACAAGGCTCCATCTAAAATAATGATGCAAAACCGATTGCTTTTAGTAAATTTGTGCTTTTTAAGTATCCTGGGGGGTAGAGAAGCCTATCAGGTGCCAAAACAAGGGTGGCCACAAGTGCGCGCAAATGGGCCATCCAAAACTGGTGGATGGGCCATTTGCACGCCCTTGTGGCCACCCTTTTTTTTTGCACCTGGTAGACATCTTTACCCCCTATGATACTTAAAATACATAAATTAACTGAAAGCAATTCATTAACTGCACCAAAAGGCCCAATTACATTTGGGCATTTGAAAAACCTATTTTATTGTTGCATAGACACCTAGTTTCACAATATGTTAACTTTTTTTATATCTTATGGGTAAACAGAACTTGAAATTGCAAAGTCGTCTCATTACAAAGATAATAGACACAGTAAACACAATTGTTGATCATATCGTCATTGGAAAGTCAAAACATTAGAAAGATAAGGGTGTGCAATACAAAAAGAGGGGTAACTTTGGCTAATGCTCAAAGTCTCGTCGAAATCGATGCAAGCTGTATATCTTTTGGTTGTATTGTCACTCGCTTTGCATGAATGGCACATAGGTTGGTATCTTCCAACACCGAAATGATGTGGGCCTCTGTAGCTTCTTGAATAGCCTCTAGCGATATTGCTTGCATTCTATACTTATTTCCATAGCTTTGAAGCACTTCCTTCACTGTGCGAGCAAAGGAGTCACGTTGAATCAAAAGCTCTGTAGTCTTCTGGTACTGGCGAATTTCTGCGAATGCCGTTGCTTTGGTGTCGCTCCGGTTGTCTTGGGGGCACTTGCACATTTGTTGGCTGGCGGCGTTTATGCTTCTTGAAAAACTTAGACTTGCACCTGTTTACATGCTTAGGGACTAGATCTGCAGCCTCTTCTGATTCATCCTCTTCCCTTGCCTGCCGATCTTGTGGTGTCGGGAGAGCTCCCTGGTCTCAAGGCAGTGTCTTCCCCCCAACAGACACCCGGTGTGTGCACGGTATTTTAGCTCGCAGCCATGGTGGCTCACTCTCTGATTCAGTGTCTGTATGGACCACCCGAGTCCTGGATGGTCCTGCTTGTGATTGGTGGCGCGACGGCTCCTCCCTATCGGACTCTGTTGTTTGCTGCCCCTCTTCTTCTCTCTAGCGCTAGGCACGTTGCTTCATTCTTTTTCTAGGTGTTATATCTTGAGGATGTGGAGATTCAACAGCCCTTGATGACTCTGGTGCCCTACTACCATGCCCACTTCCAGAAGAGTTCTTGGAACAGCCAGGTGTTCATGGCCGTTTTCTTGTGCCTTTAAGCCATGCCGGCTTCTCACATCCTTGGAGGGTGTTTTTGTTGGCATGCGGATGCTCTTTCGTGGTTTTTTTAGTGCGCGCCATTTTGTATGGTAAGAGCTCACTTGTTCTTAAGAAATGAGCGTTTTATGAGAGCATGCAATATTTATAAGGGCCCATTTAAAAAGGGCACTGTTCACACTAGTTTGAAAAAAAAACTATTATTTTTTAAATAAACATGTCGCTAAGAGTTGGACCCTGTGTTCACGTGTAGTGACTCGCACAGTATCCACTTTGATCCTTGTCGCACTCTGCATCGCCGCCATGCAGCATGCTTGGCGGGACCTTGCGACATTTGCCACTTGTTGCTATGCTCTTGACGACTCCATTTCCGCACTTGAATAGCAATCTTGGATTGTCGTGCACGCTAAATTGTGAGCTTACGAGAAAATGTTGTGCGAAAAAACCAGTTGAACATCTCCTCGAAATAATTGGATTGCACCATTCCACCACCATGTCGAGTATTTTTGAAGTACACTCCCCTTGCTCGATAATGGGACTTCTCCATCCCTTGAGTGCTAAAAATTTCAAGCGATCCATACTTGTGCATAAAAAATGCACCATGCACAAACAAGATATGTTGTTCACATGAGTAAACGATTCAGATTATTTAATAAAAACAATCCCTTGTAATAAATACACCACGTAACATGGCTTACCATGTAATGTGTGATGTTATTTTCACCCCAAGAAAGGGTGAAGACCTTGGTAATATCCGCCAAGGCTTCTTGAAATGATTGGCGGTGTTCTTCTATTGTGTTGTTAAGGCCCATAATTTTATCAAAAAGTGCCCAAACTTGCTTGCGCTTGTTTGCAAGCTCGCCATTTGAATCATTGTTAGTAGTAGCTTTGCATAACTCCTTCCAAAGCTCTTGAGCATCATAACTCCTGTTGGTTGGAGCTGTTTTGAGCATCATATCAAATTGGCTTTCCTTGGGAAACTTTCTTCAAAAAGTGTCTAGCTTTTTGTCCACTCATTGACACTTGTTAAGCAATTTCATGGGCCTCCCCTGTGTTCTTTGCAGCAATGATAGACACATTTCCACCGTGACATCCAATAGAATTCAAGAGTATCTCCACTCTTTCGACCGCTTCCTGGGACTTTTCCGATGGTTTCATTGTGAAAGCATAGTCAATGTGGAGCTTCAATAGCCTATCAAAAATGCGCATGAATGCGTGTAATGTACAAAAATGTACATTCGATGGAGGAACTGGAAAGATTGGATTCCAAGCATGGTCCTTTTGATCATGGTCTGGGGCATTGAGAATGGGGCACCTCAGAATAGACGCTTCTCATTCTCTACCTTCATCTCCGACATCACGACAATCTAACCCTTGTTCTCCATGCCCTTGCCATGGAAGCATGGAACTGACCTTTGTAGTGCTCTTATGTGATTTTTTTCCATTAGGTTGGTACCCTCGAGTGCAAAATGGACAAGGCATGAGAGAAGAAGCCCCTTGTTTGCAGCCAAGCAAACACTTTATGGTCTTCAAATCCCCACCTAAGTGCCACTCCACATCATAACTACCAAAACCCTCAATCTCCAACTTTTGACTTGCAATTTGGGAGTGTATTACTTCTGTGATCCATGGAGTTCTCTCAAAAATCCATGAAAGTACTCCATTGGTCTCTTTGGGCACCTCAATAGCACCCAACCACCAAATGTCTTTCTCTGATTGCACGCTAAAAGATGGGGTGGAAGATGGCTCGGCTGAATCCCTTCGCTTGGTTTGCAGAAGGGCCTCGTTCATTAGAGTGACACTTAGTCTCTCTAACCTTCGGCCTTTCACTATTTGACACTCATCTAGTTTCAACAAAAACGCAACCTTTGTGCCAAGTACTACAAAATAAATAGTGCCAAGACCTTAAACTTTAGAGTCTATGATAAGAACAATACCAAAGAAAAAACTAAAGTGTGTCACCTTCTTCAGGTAACTTGTAAAATCTAAGCATGGCTTGTTGAAGCCTTCTAAGATCCACAAAAATATTTTTCCAAATTGTGTAAGAAAAGCCCTTCTCCGAAGGTCTTATGGATTGTTTCTTACCTTTTCCCCTTGTCTTTGTTGCACACGAAGCATAAAGGAAAGTTGGAATTGTGTCCTCAATGTGTAGGTATGTCCCAATGCGGGAGAAAACATCTTCGTTTGTGGACTTCTTTGCGAGTTTAAACTTTTGAGAAACGGGAAATAGGTTTTCCACAATGCCATGCTCTTTGAGGGCATCCTTTAGGAGTTTGAAAATAGCCTGATAGGCTTTGGTGCTGATTCTAGCCTCATCACAAGATTGTTGCACGTCATCATCACTAACCACATTTCTCAATTTACACATAAGGTCCTTGGTGACTGCATCCTTAATGTGCTTACCTTCAGGTGATTGTAAGATAGAAATCACATCTTGGGTATTGAGACAACTTGTGAGAAGGTTGACTCGATCATCTTGGCTTGTTCCACTGCATGCCTCTTGGATAAAGTTTCTAGCAACAAATAGAAATAAATATTAGAAAATAGTGTGAAGTAAGAATGCATCATGCAAGTAAAGACCAAATCACCTTGTGGCTGTAACTCGTTGTTTGTGTGCTCCTCCCAAATGTGCAAGAGTTTCAATGGATGAATACGTGCATTTGTGTTCCCTTGCACCAAGGGGTGTTTCTTTCAAGTATGTGATGGTGTTGGCAAGCTTCTTAATGTGGGACTCCTTTTCTTGCATCTGTTGTTCAAGAGTTTTAACCACCCTCTCCGAAGAGGCAACACCCTCTTGTAATGCCGTCGTCTTGAGGTGAAGAGCTTGACATTCGTGCATCCATATATGCAAAGAAGCACCTGCACCCATACACAATCACTTGCAATAGCCTAACAAGCCTGCTTCTCCCCTCCCAAAAAATTGAAGAAATGTCGAAAGTCTATTAAATGATGGATGGAAGCGTCTTATAGGATAGTAAGGGTACAAATGGCCATCCACCCAAATGTCAACATTGGTCTCACAAGTGGTGTGACGTTCCTGTGATGACCTTTGATCACCCTCACTAGCGGTCTTCGGTGCAAACGCTGTGGGTAAGCGAATACGTATGCTTTTGGTGTACGGAGTACGTGGTGGTGGAAGCAAACCATTTGTGATATCTGTGAGCACCATGGAAGCTGTTGCGTGAGGAAGAAAATGATGAAAAGATAGAGGGGGAGGGGTAGGGAGATTAAGGGAGATGGGAGGAGAGAAGGAGGGAGGGGGGGAAGGGAGAGATTGGGGAGGAGGAGGAAGGTAGGGGCAGGGAGGGAGAGGAGAGGGAGAGAGGAGGGAGGAAGAGGAGAGAACAAAGTGTTTTTTACTTTTTGGGGGAAAAGATTTTTGAAAAAATGGACTTTCTAAGCTTGTGGGTTAAAAAATGGGTCAAAAAATGATTTTTGGATATGTATATATGTTGGGAGGGAGTTTTAAGTAAAAAAATATGTAAAAATGATTTTTTTTTAAAAAAAAATTAAATTTTGACTCTTAGTGACCTATGTTTTGGCAGATGTGGTTACACCCCTATGCTTCCTTCACTTTAAAAAAAGCTAGAGAGAGAAAGTAACCCCTTAGGTCCACATCTTGCATTTGTTTTAAAAAAAGGCTAGAAAAGCCTACTCAAAACTACCTTCTTCAATGCCCTTGTCCCCTTAACCCCACACAAAATTAGCCTTAATTCCTAAAAATTAGGATTCCTTACAAGGCCCATGCAAGGTTCATATTTCTCCTAATGGGTGCAAGTCAAGCATCACTTGCGAGACAAACAATGAAGCTGGATGATACAAAAAAAGGAGACCAATGTTTTTTTTTTTGGCTAAATATCGCTAATTTGGCTAAAAGCACAATTTGAACCTAGGGTTTTGGCTATAACTAAGAGTAAAATTTTATATATTATCGCCAAAAATATGAGCATTAGGTAAGATGAATAAACTTTTATAGCCAATTTGTAATGTTTTATCTAGAGACCATATTGTAAATTAGAAACAATATGCTAAGATTTAGAAAATTACCTCTTATCAATAAAAATCATACCACAACGTATTAATCATTTTGACTCAAATAGTGTTTGAGAAGCTATTTTTTTTTCTAATTCTATTATAAGCCTTTAAAAAAATTTGATAATTTTTTCCAAAACTTATAGTTTATCGCCAAACAGTTGAGCAAAAATCTTAGGGTCTGCCCAAAAAAAAATACACTGAAGGAGACCTTCACAATCTTGACATCGATGAGCAACAAAGCAATGGAGAGGATGTTGATGGAAATGAAGACAACGCTATTGTAGACAACACTGATGATAGCGAAGTTCAAGAAGCTATAAGTTTTGACCATCAAGGGGGGGGAGACAATGTTGGAGAAACGAGTCTAGTTGTGGATGTTGAGTGTGAAAAAGAAAATGTTGAAGATAATGAGGATCATGATGCAGACAATGAGGATGCACAAGAGGATGATAGAGCCCCTCAAAACATTATAGCTAACAAAAAAAGGTGTGAATGCTTCTTAGAGTATTTTTGATACTAGGTTTAATGATGCATGCCATTATCATGTACCAATAGACTCCTAAAGTGTAAAAAGGCAGGATAGTGTATTCAAACTGATTAATTGTGATACTTTAGGTCCTTTAAACACTATTTTCTTGATACTATCTTGAGTCTTTCTCTAGAGGTATATCATTTTGATTAGATTTAATTGTTGTTGATTGAGTGGTATCTATGCACATCTACCATTAAAGAATCATGGGGGGATCAAACTTGATTTTGAACCATCACAAAGCACATGTTTTTTATTTAAAGTGCCAACTCACATATCATAGCTAACATATAGATGTGTATTAAGAGTAAGAAATTTTGGTTTTGGTGAGATAATAACAGCATTACCAAACACTAATGAGGCTCAAACTTAAGTTCAAGCCTAACAAGGAGAGCTAGTGAAAGCACTACTCTATGAATTTCAATCACAAAAAGTCCTAACTGGGTTGTTTTAAGTGAGACTTAAAATTCCATATCCTAGTGTAGCACTTCCATATGTTATGTGACAAGGCATTGAAATTTAGTTTGTACGCTCAAACTTAAGTTTGAGCCTTGCTTCCACATGTTAGTGTAGCAGTACCATGTGAGGCCAAGCTCATGAGCACTACCATGCTAGGCCAACCTCAAGATCATTGTAGCAATAGAATCTTCCAAATAACAATACTTACGAATTATGAAGTAAAAGGGATCATACCTTGAAAAATTCATAGTTAAGAGGTTTTTTAAATAGGCCCTGGATGTGCACAATATAATAATTTTATACATAGTGAATGCGTTGAGACTAGAAAGGGCTTGAGAGTTAAGCCTTACACTTGAAACATAAGCCTAAGGTTAAAACTTAAGCCTTAGGCATAAAATTAAGTTTGAGTCTCACCTCCAAATGTGAAATAGGTAGCATGCTACGTGAGCATCACATTATCGTGTGTATGAGTTTCAACGACAAAAGTCCTTGTCATAGAATCCTACCGCAGGTGTTCCAAGTGAAGCTCAAAATTTCATATCCTATTGTAGCAATTACATATGTTAAGAAAGAGTAGTAATCTCTAGCAAGAAATTGAAATTTACTTTGTAGGATCAAACTTAAGTTCGAGCCTTGCCTTCATATTTTAGAGTGTAGCGCCACCATGTGAGTCCAATCTCATGAGCATTGTAGCAAAATAATGTTACAAATAACAGTACTTATAGATCATGAAGAAAAATGGATTATACCTTGAAAAATTCATAGATAAGGGGTTTTATAAATAGGTATTGAGCGCATATAATAGTGAATGATAAATACTAAAAGGGCCTTGGGGCTTACATTTTAAACTTGAAACATAAGCCTAAACTTTGAGACTTAAGTTTTAGGCTTGAAACAAAAGCCTAAACTTTGAGACTTAAGCCTTAGGCTGGAGCTTAAGATTGAGCCTCACTTTCAAATGTGCTTTAGGTATCATGCTAGATAAGCATTTTTGTGTTGATGTGCTCAATGGAGCCTTTCTAGCATAAAACCTATGGGTTAGATGGAAATGAAATGGATTCTATGGTTATTGAAAATCCACTAGACTATTTTCTAAATAGGTAACAATGGTTTTTTTCATCTTTAAGATAAAGACAACAAAATAGAAGACGAAGATAACATAACTCAAGCAGCACAGTACTATCCACCATTGTTTGAGAGACCCAGCTTCATAAAGGTGATGATATATCTTCTCAAGATATTGTAGAGCACAAAAGTGATCTTGTAGAAAACATCTCTCGAAAACCTTCAAATGACATGAGTAAAGGGGGCAAGAACATTCTACCTACTGCTGGAGAGACCCAAACTCATGAAAGCAACATTAGGAATAGTGAAAAGGATATGGTGGTGGTAGAGCATCAAAGTGATTTTTTTGTGAAAAATTATCCAAAACCTTCACACGACACTAACAGCATGCCTAAAAGAGATGAGGATGCAGAGGGTAGTGAGAAGAAGGGTGAAGCCAATGAAGACCTTCAAGTTACTCTTGCAACCAAGGACGTACAAGAAAAAGATGACAAAGGGACAGGAAAAGCTACACAAAATACAAACAAAGTCCAAAGCATTCAAGAAAGGGAGCAAGAGATTGAAGGTGGTGAGAAAAACAAATGTACGTATTTTTCCAATGTGATCAGTATAGATATGGCCCTTTTTGGAAGATAATACAAAATTCTGTTATGTTGTCTTTGCACGTAAAATTGACATTCAAAATCAAGGATCAAGTGTGCCACAAGTAGACATCAATATTGAGGAGTTACGTCCTGATGCACGAAAACATAGACCACTTGGAAGCTTATATTCTTTTGAGAGAGATGGAGATAAACTAGTCTTTCAATCTACCCACATCAATAGAGAAATGCAATCACTTTTAGGAGACATCATTATAGATGAGTATGGGAATATGAGACATAAATAAATATGTCCAATTTTCAACTGTATGTTGCAAATATGGTCCCTTGTTCTGAGATAGAAGTGCAAAACCTTAAATTGCTATCTTTCTTTTGTATTGCATGCAGAAAATATTGCTCATGCAATCAACATGAAGAAACATGCACTCATTCTTGATCTTAATGGAGTTTTACTCAGCAAAGAAGACAAGAGGCATCCATGTACAAATTGTGTCAAAATTGACCTTGGTCACACCACAATTGTTGTTCTCCTTGGTTGTTTTGAATTTCTGGATGAGAAATGTCAGTACTTTCATGTTGGTATATGGTTCACCATGCTACAAAAGAATGTTCGCACTTATGTGAACACTCTCAAAAATCATGCACATAAAAGATATCATTTCTTTATGGTATGGGGACAAGAAGATTGCTACATCCGTAATCCTCAAAAAGTGTATAGACCGGATAAGCCTAATGCTGAGGCTATGTTTAAGCCTTTTTTAGGGTTTGGTATCAGTGCAGGAATTTATGCAGTACAAAGAATAAATTTCTCATTGATGATAGCACTTTCAAGGGATGTATTAACACAAAAGATAACTGCTTATATCCTGAAAGTTTTCAAGGGAGGCCTGACTATCTTCTTTGCAATGAGATTCTACCATACCTTTAAATCTAAATAATACAGATGACATTTGATCTATTTCACTCAATCGGCTAGGACAATCTCCAATCACAGAGGTTCATGACCTATTTACAAAGTTTCAAGACATAATGGAAGAATGGGGCATGTTCAATGCCCAAGTTCGAAAAAAGGTACAACAATTTAGTCGCAGTGGAAAGCTCCTCTTGTGAATCTTCACAGCTACCATTGTGCAATAGCAAGTTAAGTTATGTTCAAAAAAGTAGGGGCAAGAAAGTAGTAAACTCCTTAAGCAAGGATCCAGCTATGTTGGCATCCAAGTTTGGTGTGCCACTACTGTCTTCAAACCAACTGAACTTGTTAAAATTATCTCACATAACAAAAAATTTGAGTGATCAACATGCTATTGCTTATGCTACTAGCTTGGGGTATGGTCGTGGTCATTTCATTAGCGGAGTTGCAGCAAAAGCATTCATATAACAAAAGGCCTACTTAAGCTTATGGGTAGGACTCACTTTAGATTTATCAAAATATAAAAACTAAAATCAAATTGTTATCTAATCTATCATATTTGTTATTGCAGGTGGAAGAAAACAACCAGTAAGGGCGTGGCGTGCACGTTAACTTAATCACATGGAATGTTCACATACATCTAGAGTGGTGGAAATGTGTTAAGAAGATTTTGGCCAAAACAATGTGTTGGATTCTAGTACTCTGGCCAAAACAATGTGTTGGGTCCAATTATTTGAACATGAACCAAATATGTACACTTTTATATTTCATCAACTAGATGTTATTCAACCTTGCAAAGGAAGTCTCTCTTTTATCTTTGTGGTTGAAGTTTATTGTACAAGATTTCTTCTGTATTGAAGAAAAAGATTTTCTTTTGTTGTCTTCTCAAGGTTTAAGTTTATATATATCATTGATAAAATAAATAATGTTGGTGCACAGTGTGTTAATTGAAAATAATTTCTCTTCCACTGACCATCATGCCTTTTGTTTTGAACAGGAACTTCTGAAGCATATACTTTTGATTTCAAATGTACAAAGCATTTACTATTGAGGTGGCACATGTCATTGAGGACTCATAGGCCTAGAAGGAAATTGATTCCACCACCCTCAAATAGTATAAAGAAACAAAGAAGAGTAATGATTCTTGAACTCAATGGTGTTTTACTTAAGACCATTGAAATGCAACATGGTGATGTATGCCCAAATTGGGAAAAACATATGCATCTCATTGAAGAGAGTAAAAATGTCTGGCATTTATTCGCAAAGACGCATTCACTTTCCTTGATTTTTGCATGCAATTGTTTGAGGTGTGGATTTGGAGCACTAATAGATTGCAAAGGACTCATTGTATTCTTGAGTTATGCTTTCCACAACACCATCAAAAATTTAATGTCATAGGAGGACAGGCAGCATGCCAGAAGACAGATCTTCTAATTGAATATCGATTTGTATACCACAAGAACTTGGATGTAGCATGGAGAATTTTTCATGATTTGGATGGAAATAATACCTTATTTTTTTATGAGGCCCTTTACAGTGTAATGTGGAATATATCCGGAACCTACTCGATTTTTCCAAAAATGTTGAATCAATCAATAGAAGAGCTTGAAAGTTTTTTGGAGAGAACAATCACTGCATGGTTACTTGGTTGGATCTATGCAAGGGATAAATGAGAGTATACTTGCAATATTTTGATAAATGAAGCAGCTTGTGATAGAGAAACCTTCTACGTATTGGCTCAATACATGAGAAAACGCAATGTTTAATGGTGTATTTATAGTCATTGAGCCTCTTGACATAGTATCATTTCCAAGGATGAGTTGTAAAATACTTGGATCCATGTAAATATGTGAATTGGATTTTATTTTCTATCTTGTTGTTTCTAAACACCACACTATTTTGAGGTCCCTTCAATTCTAAAATTTGTTTTTGATTATTGTAGATTCTTTTCATGGGTGTTGATATAGCCTATCCTTTAGCGTTAATGTCTCAAATTTGAGCTATTGATTCAAAGAACTTTTTTCACATGAATAATGTTGTATAATGCAAATTGAGTTTAATGCCAAGCTTCCCTCATGCTTTTGATGTCATTTTAGTCGATGCATATAAGTATGTATTTAAATACACGTATCCCTATAGATATGTGTTAAGGGGTATATGAAACATAAAGTGCAACCGTCAATAGATGATAGCTCAAACTACACAAAAATACTAAGTTTTTCAATAACGTTATAAGAAATGGACTTAAATAATTCCCAAAATTCCTAAATAGGTCTTCTTGGGAGAAGGAGACACACACACACACACACACACAGGGAGAGAGAGAGAGAGAGACTTCGAGAGAGAGAACATCCACCTTGCACCCAGCCGACTACCTTGAGGCAAGTGGCTCCTTTCACTCATTTCCCTTGTTGCCACCTCCATTTCAACTTTCAAGCATCATCGGCACATTCTGCCCTTTGACGAATTTTCCAAACATACTCACTTCTTTTCATTTTCTTTATGTTTTTCACCCCAAAATGAGGTATCTTGATTGATTCTCCTTAATGATGAGACATGGGTGCTCCCCTACTAGTGATGAGAATACTACCCAAATTGAATCACTTATCACCAGGTAAGAGGGCTATTCAGCAATAGAAGCAAAGCTTGGCCCATGTGTTCACCATCAAAGAGATTTTATTTATCTTTTGCCAAACTCACAATTGTGAGTGGATGTATTGAATTCTCCAAGTAAATGTACATAGTAGCCTCAAGCTCATGTCAAGCCTTGAGGGATCTCGTTGATACACATGAAAAGCTATCTAGACTCAACAAGAGACAAACATCTCTCCATGATCTAATTGGCACAGTTATGTCAACACGGTGTTGATGGCCCTATTCCACTTGTCCGAGTCCTTCCTTTTACCAAAGGAGACAATCAATTCCCTGCTTTCTTGTAATATCTCCGTGAAGTTTGCTATTGAGAGAACATTCTCAAGCACTCGACAGTTGTTGTCCTTTCATATTCTCTTAAAGTAACAAAATCTAACAATTTGTGTGTAGATAAGCAGCACTTGGCTTTTCATCACCCTCCCTCCTAAGAGTAGGTCGTTGTTGAAGAACCCTATTTTCCAGCTCCTTTAAACCCATTTTCAAACCTTTCCTGCCAAGCCTCCTATAGCCGTGGGCACTCCTTGAACAAGTGAGGGAGTTCCTCACTAGTCATTTTGCATTCCGAACATCTATCTGAGCTGATACCTTTGGCTTGAATCTTTACTCATGTCGGTAAAGACCCCCATAACACCTTTCATACTAAGATCTTCATCATTGGTGGCCATTGTGGTTTCCAAATGTTATTCACTACCGCTGCCCACCTTGCCTCAGACCATTGCTTTCCTCGTTGCCTATTAAGGGTGAAGAACGAAACAATCGAGCTCATTAGCAGTTGGTAGACATCCTTGGTTTGCAATTTCAAGAAGTGTATGCTCTTGGGCCATCGCCAGCTTTTCCACTCAATCTTGGACTCGCATACGAATGTACAGTATTTTTCAAGCCCTTCAACAAATCTGTTTACTACCAGTCCTTCAGTCCCATTGAGGTGGCATAGAGTAGCTAGTTGGTTTTCTCCTTTCTAGCTCCTGGTGTTACTATCCCAAAATTGGGCTAATTATCTTAGCTCTTTGTTGTTTATATTTCTAGCAATTTCTCTCCAAAATGGGTTCAGAGGGATGCTTCTAGCTTTAAAAAGCCACAAGGACCAGTGAGTTATGCCAGTGTTGAAAATACCTTGTCAAATCTCCTCATTCCAACGCTTTGATGCTCCAGTGCATTTCCATACTAGCTCTCCATCATGCCTCCAAGCCTAAGGCTAGTCCACCGAGGGGAAAGCACCTTGTCATGCACCTCTAGATCTTTCCATTGGCCTCCTTGACAGACGATTTTTGCCTTATTCATCATGTTCTTTGTCATAATTGCCATGATTTGTTTTGCTTAGGTTGAAATCAAAAGTTTGGCCCATTGGGCCTCTACATAACTGACCGAGTTGAGAATCCCTATGCCACCATGCTCCATTAGTCTCGCGACAGACTCTCATATGGCCGACTGCCATGATGCCAAGTCTTTGGTATTATTATTCCAAAGAAATCTTTTCAGTGGCTTCAAAAAGTCCTCCTAATTGCGCTTGCCTAACTTGAGGAGTGGACCTGTGAAAGATATGTATGGGAGAATAAACAAATTTATCACTCTAACCCTGCTCTGGAATGGAAGAAGTACATACTCCCACCTCACATCTTGCTCTTTATCTTATCCATGACCCATTGAAGTCATTCTTTGTGCATAACATCAATTCCTAGTGGCACCCCCAGGTGACAAAAGATCTTTCCTTTAGAGACTATCTCTTCGATCCACATAGGAGAATCAAAAGATCTATTTTCTAAGAGTGAGATTAATCCTCATTTTCAAATATTACATTTTGATCTAGAGGCGATGGCGAATGTTTGCACAATCTAAAGATCCTTTCTAACTAGTTGAGGGCATGCTTTGAGGAAGAGCAAGGAGTCATCTGGAAAAAGCTTAGCTAGGAGTTGGTCGTTGATAAGCGGAGTCAGCCCTCGGATCTCCCCTCTCCCAGCACTATCTTCAAGCATGGTAACCAAATGATGGGAGCCGATGGAAAAGGCAATGGGGCTAGACGGAAACCTTGCTTGATTGATCTTTTGACTTCAATGCACCCACAATTATGGACCAAAGCCTAGAGATTTCATGACCTCCTCTATGAACGACCATGTGATCCTATCATAGGCTTTGTCCATATCCGGTTAAAGCAAGACACACTCTTGTTTGGTGAAGGATTCGTACTCTATGCCAACCATAGTTGCCAGGATGTTAGTGTTGATGTGGAGTGATCGCTTTGTCCAAAATGGGAGAAAGCCTAAAGGCTACAATTTTGGCAATAATTTTATATGCCACTGACATCATTGTTGTGGGACTCCACTGTTTAAGTTGAGAGCATCAAATTTCTAAGGAATAGGTTTTATGCTTGACTCTAGGACTCCATTGTGAAGGTGCCAAGGGAAGCGTGTGCAAGTGCAAGTGAGAGAGCAGAGAGAGAGAGAGAGAGAGAGAGAGAGAGAGACCTACTTTGGGTGGAGTGCACAGCAACGTTATCCTGTTGTGTAGCTCCTTATTCTATTGTATTTAAGAATAATTGTATACATGGTTAAGTTAGTAGATGGGTTAGTAGTAAGTGGGATGTCTGGCCTGTTGGCCTAAATCCCAACAAACTCCCACTTGAAGGCCAACGTAGCCCGAGTGACGTGGTATGTACAACCATGAAGCAATCTAGTGGCTTCAACCTATACCCATCAACTCACTGCAATGTTTAAACCGCTGCAAAGCTAAGCCTTTCGTCAAAGCATCTACTGGGTTGTTGTCAATGTGTATCTTGAACAAATCAATGAGCTCTTTGGCCAAGAAATCTCTCACGAGATAATACCTGACTTCAATGTGCTTCGATTTGGAGTGAAACACGGGATTCCTTGACAATGCAAGAGCACTCTAACTATCACAATATATCAATGGAGTCTCATCAATGCCAAGATTTTTGACCAAGCAAGATAACCATACAGCCTCTTTACTTGCATCCGACAATGCAACATGCTCTGCTTCCGTAGTGGAAGACGACGTACAATCTTGAAGACATGACCTCCAAGATAGTGCTGCTCCAGCAAATATGAAGACATAGCCAGATGTCGATCTCCTATTGTTGACACAAACTGCATAGTCTGCATCCGCGTAACCCACGATGGATGCATCATTGTTCCCGAAGCCTAAACACCTACCGATCGTACCTTTGAGGTACCTAAGAATGTGCTTCACTACTTCCCAATGCTTGCTGCCAGGATTTTCCATATATCGGCTCACCACTCCCACTGCAAAAGCAATGTCTGGTCATGTGCGCCACCATAGCATACATGAGACTTCCCACTACCGAAGAATATGGTACCTTAGCCATTTCAGCTCTCTCAGCATCAGATTTGGGTGCATCTTCCTTGCTGAGTTTCAAGAATGCATGCATTGGGTACTCAATGCTTTCCCCCCCTGCATATTGAAATGCTGCAAAACTTTCTCAATGTATGTTTCCTGAGATAACTCAAGAATATGACGTTTGCGATCTCTTTTGATTTGCATGCCAAGAACGTGTGTAGCATCCCCCAAATCTTTCATTGCAAAATTATTGCTAAGTGTTTTCTTCAAGTTGGAAATTTTTGCAATGGATTTCCTAGCTATAAGCATGTCATCAACATACAAAACTAGAATGATCATCGAGCCATCATCTAGCTTTCTTGTGTACAAACAGTGATCCTCTTCGCTCCTTTTATATCCTTGAGACCTCATACATGCATCAAATTTATGATACCACTGCCTTTAACCCTGCTTTAAGCCATAAAGTGCCTTTTTGAGCTTACATACTAGCTCCTAATGTGATGCATTCTCCTGAACAAACCCTTCAGGCTGTTGCATGTAAACATCCTCATCGAGATCCCCGTGAAGAAATGTTGTCTTCACATCCATTTGGACAAGTTCCATGTCCTCAATCGCTACAAGACCAAGTACGGTTCTAAGCGTTGTCATCTTGACCACATGCGAGAAGATTTCATCAAAATCCACTCCCTTTTGCTGTTTGAACCCTTTAGCTACAAGTTTAGCCTTGTACTTTGGATTTGGATCACCTGAGGTAAATTTCTTCTTATAAACCCAATTTCAAGGTAAAGCTTTCGCATCATTAGGCAGTTCTACCAAGTCCCAAGTGTCATTAGCCAGAATCGAGTTATACTCAGATTCCATAGCCTACTCCCACTTCACCACATCATCCGTCATCATGGCTTCTTGGTAGCAGCTTGGCTCACCGCAATCGATCAACATGATGTAATCAAGACGTGGCTGGACGAGAGACTCTAGTAGACCGTCTCACTCCTTGACCATTGGTATCCGCTCCCTCTAGAGCATTGCTAGTGGAAGGTACATCACTAGCCCGCTCAGTTGATTTCATTGTCTCTGAGGCAACATCCTCAAAAGTGACTCTCCAAATTTCTATTTCCTTGATAGGTTGTTTATGCATCTTCGACTCATTGAAGATCACATCTGAACTACGGATTACTCGACGAGATTCCGGGTGCCAGAGATGATGTCCCATCTCTCCATCTGCACCATATCCTATGAAAATACATTTGTGTGACTTTGGCTCTAACTTTTGTCGAAGTTGTTTAGGCAGATGAGCATAAGCTTCACAACCAAAAACATGTAGATGGTCATAGTGGGCCTTACATTTAGACCATAACTCTTTTGGAATCTCATAATTCAATGGCATACTAGGCAAACAATTTATAATGTGCACTGCGGTCAAGACGGCTTCTGCCCAAAAGCCTTGTGTGAGATTTTCCCTAGAAAGCATGGATGTGACTCTTTCTTGAATCGTACGATTCATACGCTTAGCAACTCCATTCTGAGTTGGTGTGTATGGTGCAGTAAACTTCCTTTTAATCCCCCTTTTAGAACAGAAATTATCAAACTCCTTGGAGACATACTCTCCACCAATTGTCAGTCTGCAACCTCTTGAGTTTCTTCCCATACTAATTCTTAACGAGTGCTAAAAAAATTTGGAACACAGGCTGAACTTGATCCTTATGTTTCAAAGGATATGCCCACACCTTTTAAGTAGAGTCATCTATAAATGTCACAAAATAGCTGGCCCCCCCTAGAGGTTTGGTTGACATAGGACCACAAACATCACTATGCACTAAATCTAGAGGTTCACATCGCTTTTGACCCAATGGTAAGTGCACGGACCTAGTCTGTTTTCCATAGATACAGTGCTCACAAACAGGAAAGTCAACATAAGACAAGATAGGTAAGTAGCCAAAATGAGTCATAGTTCTCATTCCTTTTTGGCTAATATGACCTAGCCAGCAATGCCACAACTCAGTAGACGGCAGCTTGGCTATAGATATGTAATCATGACCAACATCTGACACATGCATGCAATACAAGGTACCATGCTTTTGACTTCTGAGTACAACAAGATTACCTTTGTGTACGATCCATGAAACATTGCCAAATGTGGTGTTGTAGCCCAAATCATCAAGCTGACCAACAGAAATCAAGCTTTTAGTCAACTTGGGCACATGTCTAACATTACATAAAGTAAAGTGTGTGCCATTCCTTAGATGCAATTTGACTTTTCCGGAACCCTCAATGTCTAGTTCATAAGCATCACCAAGTCTCACTTTGCCACAAAAGTGAGAATAAGTAGAGAACCACTCTCTATGTGGTGTCACATGGAACTCGCACCAAAATCTAGTATCTAATTTTGTGCATATTGTGCATCTTCTGTAACAAGAGCCTTGGCAGGTAGATCTACTGTGAAGATCAATACGTCAGAGGTAAGTGGCATAACAACCGTTGGAAGAGTCTCTACAATAGGAGCATTTGAAGACTCTAGCACATTGATCTCCCTCTAGCTTTGCTTTGCCCTTGTTTGAATCATCAGACTTAGAAGTTTCACAGGATTTTTTATCCTTCTTGCTTTGCTGCCATTTCCTGCAATCCTTCTTTACATGCCCTTTTTTATGGTAGTGATAGCACTCGACATTACGAAGAGAACCCTGAGACTTACTGTGTGAGCCCCCACGTTCCTTGCTTTTGGCACGACTTTGAGTGCGACCCCTCTGTCTATCACTAGCAACATATGCATCACCATCGTTCTTGCCTTCGAGAGATTTCCTATGAATCTCCTCGGTAAACAGACTCCCAAGGATGTCATTGTACACTAGACCGGTACCAAATGTTGACTTGCTAATTGCAGTACAGAATGTATCCCAAGACGAGGGTAAACTGCATAGCAAGAATATACATTTGATTTCCTCATCGAAGACCTAACCCTAAGTGTTCAACTGAGTGAAAATGATATTGAACTCATTAATGTGAGTAGAAATAGTGCCCTCTTCCTTCATACAAAGGTCAAATAGCTTCTTCATCAAGAAAACCTTATTAGTGGCACTTTTGTTCTCATAACTGGAACACAATTTATCACATACATCTCTAGCAGTTCTTTCTCCAACTATAGTAAAGTACACAGATTTTGCCAAATGCAAACGGCGGGTAGATTTGGCCTTAGCATCAAGTTTCTCCCACTCAACATGTTTATACTCGCCCTCTGGGCATTCCATGATAGGATCCAGCTGACCTTTTTTTATAAGAACATCTTGAATCCGCTCTTTCCAAATAGCAAAATTTGTCCCATCAAATTTTTGGATATTGTAAATATCCTTTTCACCACTAGATAACATGGCTGCAAGTTAAAGATAATATGGCGATAAACACTAGTACTTTTGGAAAAAATTCGGCAGAGTTTTCCCGAAAAAACTGACAGAATCTCAATCCAAAATTGTCACAAGAGATCAATAACACATAAAAAGTAATGCTCTCAGAGAATAAGACAGGCGCATCAACCACTAATTGTGCATAAAAAGTCAAAAGATGACCAAGACTGCCAACACGGCTTCAAATGCATCTAGCCCTCTCTATCCATGTCCTATGGCAAGGCCACGAAAAAGGGGTACTCCAACAACCTATATCATTGAAAGGATGTCAACATTCGAGAATCCCTGAGGTCAAGAAAACCTCACGCTATCGGCCATCACAGAAGGTTATGCAGACAACAAACCAACCTAGTCTCAGAAAGGGCCTCCAAACCGAGTCTCAAAAATGGTCGGGACTCCTAGAAACAAGCCAAATCGGCTCCACAAAATGTACATACGGCAGTTTTTGCAACTCCACGTACATCCACTGTCAACAATATTGCAAGGTGCAGTATACACGCTCAAACAAGCACTAAACAAAATGTGCAAGAAGTAAACAAAACCCTATGGGGAGTAAAACCGCTCTCAAAAGAGCTCAAACACTATCAAAAGTGCCAAAACAATGAATATCCACATGAAATACTCCCACTGAATCTGTGCTGACGCTAAACACTGCAACCTATAAGAAACCTGGATGTCCTGTATGTATGCAAGAACCTGTGAGGAGATGGATTCCTGAAAAACTCAAGACAATGTCTATGCCAAAAAGTGCTCATAATCAGCCCATAAACACCATCTCAATAGCACATAATAGCCATGAAGTGGCTATATATTATCCCAAAATAGTCTCTGAACAACCTGCACCTGTGTCTTGTACTTGTACCTGTATCTGTACCAAAAGTGGAGTTGTAAAATACAACTCCTAAAGCGTAGCTCGGATGAAGCTTTTGATTGCACGAATATTATTGACCACTTCACCCCCATCTCATTGGGCGACGACACACTTTAAAGGAAAGCGTTATGGGCATCTTACATCCAACATTGCTGAGTCATTGAACGCATGGTTGCTTGAGGCTAGAGATAAGCCTATCATATCTATGCTTGATATCATTCGTCGCCAACTAACAGCTTGGTTCTATGCACGTGGAATGAAGGGAAAGAAGGCATGTGAGTCTTTGGGAGATAGAGAACAATTTGCATTGGTTGCAAACGTAGAGAAGAACTTGCGTGAGGTTGGAAATAGAGCTCGGCAATACCGAATCTTGCCCTCTAGTGATATGGTTTTTGCGATCCTGACAAGTACAAAAACATGTGTGGTTGATGTATGTACAAGTTCATGCTCATGTAATAAGTGGCAAACATTTGAAATTCCATGTGCTCATGCTATTGCAGCTATTCTCTTCAAGAGAGAGTGTGTTCAATCGTATGTACATAAAGCATATGCTTTGCAGGCCTATTGTAACACTTATAGTGGTGTCATAAGTCCAATTGTGGATGCAAGTGAAGATGCTAGTGATCAGTTGAAACCACTTGCCACATGTAGGCCACCTGAGCGTCCTAAAAAACTTCGTATTAGAACTAAGGATCGCTTCAAGAAAAAGCGTATTTTCACATGCTCTCGTTGTGGTGGTCTTGGCCACAATGAACGTTCTTGCAAAGCTCCAATTGCAGATTGAATATGTAGCTGGGATGTGGCTTCATTTTGTATGGGAAAGTCACAATGCGTGTGAGGACCTTTCTTTCTATTTTCTCGATATGTGGCTAGGTTTTGGCTTCATTTTGTGCTGGAAGATTTGACTTGCCTTCATTTTGTGTCAAAAGCTTTAATGCATTACTCTCAGCATTTGAGGGATTTTCTTTCCGATTATAGCGGGGATTTGGCTTCATTTTGTATGAGGAAGCCATACCACATTTTCCTTGCGATTTTGCTCTATATGTAGCGGAGATTTGACCTGCCTTCATTGGGTGTCGAAAGCTTGAATGCATATGAACGATTTTCTCTCCAATTTGCTTAATTTAGGACTTGGGGTATTTTGGGAATTTTGAAATTATTTAAGGGTATTTTGGGAAATTTTAGGTGTATTTTGTGGGCAGATTGGGAATTTTGAAAATACGAGGGGCATTTTGGGAATTTCATCAAATTAGAGGGGTATTTTGGTAATTTTCCCTTTTATAATTTAGTGTAGATACACCAAGTTTTTTACCAAGAAGTTCCTCTTTCCAAACCCCTAGACAACCTTGTCACAATTGCATTTCGATTTAATTTACTCCTTATCTCTACTTAGTGCTGCTATCTGCTCTTCTAGCTGGGAAACTTGTACATCTGTGACGTTCACCTGATATTTGTCTATAGACTTTTTGACGGACTCTATCGATATGCAAACACAACTCCTAAATGTCTCATTCCCTCTTAGGGTAGGCTTTCACAACTCTCTCAATATCTGTATAATGATATCCCCCAATCTCCCCCGTGCTGCATCGCTCACACCATTTTCCGGCTCCTCTGCCTATGTATGTTCAAGGTCACCTAACTGGCTCTCGCCTTCCATTTCTTACCTGTAATGCACACATAGGCACTGCTACACAAAGTATAATACAAGTAAAAAACAATTGTTAAAGACTATGTGTGCAGGACAATGCAATATTGGTTGCCTTGGCTCGATGCAATAACGGTATGTACTCATCGCCTATCTCTGGGAGCCTTCTGTTGTCCTCAATACTTGTACCGTAGCTTGCTACCTCCTCGCCAATAGTCTTCTCAATTGCGAGGCTCGTGTCAGTTACCTTTTTGCTTGCATGACGCAAACATAGCACATATGTTCAAGCAGTAAAACATTGAGCAAAAAAATCACTTTGATTTTCTTACCTCTCTATGTCCTTCAAACGAGATGTGAACCAATCCACCCTAGCTTGACTATTTCGATACAAATCAATTGCAACAAAGATTGCCACTACAACTTGGTACGTCATTGCGGATGGGAACGTCAGGCACGTCCAGAGGGCCTTCATATTCCTCAACCTCGTTCCCGAACGGGTGCCACATTTGATATCTCTTGTACATCAACGCAGAGTCGAAGATATTATTGTGCGTCAGGCAAATGCAACTCTTGGCGTCGTCTACCTTGAACAAGCTATATAACTATATACCTTTGTTCATCTCCTCCACGGTTATATTGTGCTCTCCTTTTTGAAAGTGGGGTTTGCCATCATCCTTCAAACAGTACCCTACCATACCCTCGAATGTGTGTAAGTTTTTTTGTCTCAACGCTCTGCAAAGTACATTCCCCCCGTTGGATTATTCTTGTTCCACCCTAGATAATTTTTTAGTTTCTTATTCATGGCAATAAGGGAGGCGCTCAAAATGTGTATGACCATCTGAAAATGCAAGTGAAATACACCCTACCCCCCCTCTCCACTAAATATATACCTATACCAGCTACTGTTTTTTTCTTCTTCAGCAACTCATGCACTCAATCTAAAAAGTCTAACATATATATCCATACCCCCTATAGCTAAAGTAATACTAACTTCCATTAGCTTCTTTGGTTTCTTCTTCCTTTCTTCTTGGGCACACTACTCACATCGTTTATCGCTGGCGGAAATTTTGTCTTTTTGGGGGGGCAAGCATGGTCTTCTGCCACGCCTCATGCTATGTTCTTCATTTGTGTCATTGCGCCTACATAGGCAGTTGGGCCCTCCCTCTCTCTCTCTCTCTCTCTCTCTCTCTCTCTCTCTCTCTCTCTCTCTCTCTCTCTCTCTCTCTCTCTCACACACACACACACACACACACACACACATTTACGCTCTACGCAACCACGCGCAAAAAATCCTACCACTAGATAAGAAAAACAGGGTCTACTCTCTTATAATCGCCTGAAATCTTGAAAACCCAATTAAACCTTGCCCTGCCGCACACATATAATGACACACACATACACACACACACACACAATATGTCTGGTCGATTTAGTGTTTTAGCGATTTAGTAAAGTATGTGGGAGTCACATAATAAGTAGAATATCAACAAAGCTAAATTATAGGCTACCCCGTTCCAAAGAGAGAGAGAGAGAGAGAGAGAGTCATTTTATGTGCGTTCTCTACAGACGCTCCATCTCGCATGCCTACTGTGTCCCCACTTATCCTCTCTCCATTTTCACCACGCAGCTCGACACAACAGTTCCCTACCCCTCTCCCACATACCCACACAAACTGCACATAGAAATTATAGCAGCTACTGCACATAACCACACAAACTCACCACACCTGTAGCTGCATACTTGGTCGTTCCTGACTGCCGACCTCATCTGTACCTTCACGCTCACAACACACCCCCCACCCCCTTCTATCCAACCCACGAAGGTCCCCCCGTTCACCCCCTTGGCCCTTGTGGCAGTGCATGATGGTGACGTGCATGCTCGTGTCGTGCCCAGCATTCCCAAACCAACAACGCCACGTGCTCATGCCAGAGTCGTCTCCATCGCTGCCCTCTCTTGTGCATTGACGACGTGCCCCAATAGCTCTCGTTGACTCCCCCAATTGATTGTGGTTTGCTCCTACTGTTGGGCGCTCCAGCCTCCCCTTTGAGCATCTCCTTCAGATTCATCCCAATTCCCATTTCCCTAAGTGATACAACCATGCTTTCCTAACTCCCTACATACATACTATCACTTTTCTTTCGTTTTTGATAATAAGCGATTTGTGATACTTTGAAGTGCGTTTATAGCTTAAGATATAATAAGCACTCCTCTCTTATTTTCTTCGTATAAGGGATGTTCCCATTCACTACAAGAGGTCACTTGAATTCCGTTGCCACATTACCGGCGTCACTGGCGGGCGTCGGTATATGTGTGTGTATTTATGGAGGGAGCTTTTTTTTTTTTTTTAATTTGGTTTTCAAATTTCCGATGCCTCTTCCGGCATGTATTCTGATGACAACGCGAATGCACCTATCGACGCCTCTTTCGATGATTGTATCGACAGCTGTACCGATGGCACCTGCAAAAATCAAAACCACAGGCTCTCTCTATGCATTTCTCTTAGTTATTGCACGTTTTCTCAAGCTCTCCTCTTCCCCATCTTTCACAAATCTGCTGCAATACACGCCGTCGGAGGTGCTAATCTTTCTTGTGGGTTAGCGCATAAGACTAAGGTAAGATTGTTTTCATGTTTACTTGTAGATTTAGGGTTTAGGATTTAGCTTTGTGTTTGTGTGTGCGTCTTTGCAGGTTGCAGGACTTTTACAACAACTTTCATTGCTCAAATAGGACAAATGTGAGTGCTCAAGCCTTTAAATGCATATTAAGTTTATTTAAATCACTTTGTATATTAAGAAAAGAAAATTTCATGCTTTAAACTTTGAATGCTTTAAAAGAAATTAGGATTTGTTATGTGAAATTTCAATTTAAATTATGGAAAAAATTTCTTTAAGTTTATGAAAAATCCTGTTTTGAAGAAATTTTTTATTGAATTATGTCGTTTTTTCAAATTATGTACTTGATGGGGTTTATGTTTTAGGTTAAATTTAGGTTATAAGTTAAGTTAAACTAGGTTAGGTTACATTAAGTTAAGCTACATTGTTATGTTAGGTTATATGTTAGATTAGGTTAGGTTATCTTATACGTTAGATTAGATTAAGTTAAGGTACGTTAGGTTTAGTTATATTAGGTTAGGTTAGGTTAAACTATGTTAAGTTAAGTTAGGTTATCTTATATGTTAGGTTAGGTTAAGTTAGTCTACGTTAGGTTTACTTATGTTAGGTTATGCTAGGTTAGGTTAGGTAAAGCGACATTAGATTAAGCTAGGTTAAGCTACGATCGACAATACGGCAAGCCATAGAGCTTACCCACAGCGCATATTAAAAACAACACAATGGCAATCCGTTCGTCAATACGACAAGCCATAAAGCTTACCCACAACACATATGCATTGTGGGCAAGCTCTATGGCTTTCCGTATTGCCAACGGCTCGTCATTGTGTTGTTTATATGTCCGCGAGCGATTTTCAAGTCCTAAAATAGCACCATGGCGAGCCGTTTGGCAATACTTGCCCGCCATAAAGCTTGCCCACAATACATATGCATTGTGGGCAAGCTTTATGTCTTGCCGTATTGCCAAATGACTCTCCATGGTGCTGTCTATATGTTTGCGAGCGATTTTCAAGCGCTAAAATTACCTCATGCCCCTAAAAACAACACAATGGCGATCCGTTTGGCGATACGGAAAGCCATAAAGCTTGCCCACAAGGCATATGCATTGTGGGAAAGCTCTATGGCTTGCCATATTGTCAACGGATCGCCATTGTGTTGTCTATATGTCAGCGAGCGATTTTCAGGCCATAAAGTCGCTTCACAACACAATGGTGAGCCGTTTGCCAAATTGGCAAGCCATAGAGCTTGCCCACATCGCATATGCATTGTGGGCAAGCTGTATGGCTTGTCATTATGCTAAACTCCTCACCATTGTGTTGTTTTTATGTTAAGTTAGGCTTAGGTTATAGGTTAGGTTAGAGCTATCGACGGCATAATAGTCGAAAAATATAAACGGACTTCGAATATGGCTCGTGTACTTCTAAAAACACAAACAGACTTTGGTTAGGTTAGGTCATAGGTTAGGTAGATGTTATAAGTTAGGTTACATTAAGTTAACTTAGCTATAGGTTTTATGTTAGGTTAGATTATAGGTTAGGTATAACGATTAAAGGTTAGGTTAGAGCTAGCGTCAAATTAATAGTAGAAAAAACTCAACCGGACTTCGAAGATGACTCGTGTACTTCTAAAAACGCAAACGGACTTCGGTTAGGTTAGGTTATAGGTTAGGTAGATGTTATAAGTTAGGTTACATTAAGTTAGGTTAGGTATAGGTTATAGGTTAAGCATAACGACTATAGGTTAGGTTAGAGTAAGCGTCAAATTAATAGTAGAAAAAACACAATCGGACTTCGAAGATGACTCATGTACTTCTAAAAACGTAAACGGACTTTAGCTATGTTAGGTTATAGGCTAGGTTTAGGTTATAAGTTAGGTTAGGGTTATGTTATAGGTGAAGTTAGATTATAGGTTAGGTTAGAGCTAGCGCCAAATTAATAGTAGAAAAAACTCAATCGAACTTCAAAAGTGCACATAGATCAAGAACCTTAATATATAGTCATTGACTAATAAAGACGAGATTATTACCCTCTGGTCCTAATCTCCGTGCACCTCTAGATCGAGGTGTGCCAGGATCGGGCCTGGCTAGAGAATGTGAGGTTGTCAGAGCTAGCAAAAAATAGTTGAAAAAATGCAATCGAACTTCAAAAGTGCACACAGACTTCAAGAACTTTAACATATAGTCATTGACCAATAAAGACGAGATTATTACCCTGTGGTCCTAATCTCCATGCACCTCTAGACCAAGGTGTGCGGGGATCGGGTCTGGCTAGAAAATGTGAGGTTGTTAAAGCTTGTCATGTACTTAGTAGTGTGTAGTTATAACAACTAGAGTGTTTTAATTATTTGTTGCATCATTGGTAGATAAAGTATGGACAATAGGATGGCGTGTCCTTGTGCGCATTGCACGCATCAGATCTTTCAAAAACAAAAAATCTACGACCAACACATACGAAATCACGGTCTCTTTCCAATAGAGAAATTACAAGACTTGTGTTATCGATCTCATGGTCTAGAGATTGAAGGTCAAAGTCTGCAAGTAGATATTGCTCCAACTTCATCCCAGAGAAGACGATTTTCAAACGACCAACCACCATCGACTGAGTCCTCCCAACTAATACCTGAAGTGGTATTTCAAGAAGTAGAGATGGAGCAGATGTTGGACGTGTTCTTTGACATGGATTCCAACATAGAAGGCAACAACATTGAACATAGTACTATGGACCAACCTCAGCCATCCCGTTCATATCGATGGCATGATAGCAACGATGAGGAGGGTGAGATGATGCAAAGTCTTGCACGCATGTCGCTCTACACTGGTGCAAAAATCTCAGTTCTCCGTACCGCATTGGCAATGCTTAATTTGCAGTATGTCTACGGTTGGTTTGATGCCTTAGTCACAAAGCTTTCCAGGTAAGCATATTTATCCTAAGCATGGTAAGTGCAAATTACAGTTCATATAAAGTGATCAAAGGGATGACTTGTTCATGTAACTTCAGGTTGTTGAATGAGCAAATCTTGCCAGAAGGGAATCACATGCCCCCTACCCCCTACCCGTCCAACTGCTGAAAAGCTTCTTACTAATTTGGGCTTGGATTATCAGAAAATAAATGCATTTCCTAATGATTGTATACTTTTTCACAATGAGTATGCAAACCTGGAATAGTGTCCCAATTGTGGGCCAAACAGGTACAGGGAGGACACACAAGGAAAATCTATCCCTGCAAAGGTCCTTCGACACTTTCCTATCATTCCAAGAATAAAGAGCATGTTCAGGTGCAAGTCCATAGCCTCTTTGATGACATGGCACTCAAATACTAGATCTACAGATGATGTTATGCGGGTACCTTCTAACTCTCATGCATGGAAGCACATAGAGGAAAGTTGGCCTACATTTAAGAACGAGCCTCGATGTATCCGCTTTGGTCTGGTAATGGACGGAGTAAACCCATTCGGATTACGAAGTTCGTCATGGAGCATGTGGCCTATTTTCTGGTTAATTATAATCTTCCACCATGGCTCGCTATCAAGAAGGGCCATCTGTTGTTGTCATTGATCATCAAAAAGTACAAAGCAAAGAACATGGACGTCTATCTGGCACCACTTATAGAAGAGGTCCAAATCTTGTGGACAGGAATCGATGTGGTTGATATGTCCCAACCAATCGGACGATGGAATGTACATGTGCAAGGCATTCTCATGTGGATCATGCACGATTGGCCAGGCTTCGGTGAGTGCTCAGGTAAGTGCCTTTAAAACCCTCACACACATGTGATTCATGGCTATGCCAACGCTTTTAAATATTAATATGTGATGTTTTAGGCTTGAGTTACTCGGGCAATCATGCATGTCCGAAATGTGGTCCTTGACTTGGCTTCTGCCGCTCTGAGCATTTGAGCAAGACAGTTTACGAGGAGCATGGTATATTTTTTCCTGAAGGACATGAGCTACGTGGACCAAACATATGCAAACATGACATGCATCCACTGAAAGTGAGCGATTGGAAAAACATGTGCTTGGAGAGGGGAGATTGGATGCCACCTGGACTGAAAAGACTTTCTATTTTCCATGATCTCTCGTACTGGAGTGACCTACTGATTAATCATTTTCTCGACCCAATACACATCTTCAAGAATGTGGGGGAGATCATCTGGAAGACCATCACTGGAAAAAGGGAGAGCAAGGCCCAAAGAGATGACTTGCAGGCTGTGGGTCGAATGCCACAGATGTGGCCTCGACTTAAACCCAATGGAAAGTGGTCTATACCAAAAGGTCCATGGGTTCTAAGTCACGCAGAAGAGCAACAAGTGAAGAAGACTATATCTTCATTCAAGACTCCCACAAGGTGCATGCGATGTTTGAAAATGTCTTTTACGAGAGATGACAATCTCAGTGGTCTTAAGTCCCACGATTGGCGCAAATTTTTACAGTTCATCTTACCAATTGCCATAAAGGGTTGTTTGACAGATGACATTAGAAGAAAAATTTACAAAATCAATGAGTTGGTAAGTTGGGTCAGTTCAAAAGAGATCAATTCAAGCACAACCGTGCAACTAGAAACCTTCCTTTTCCAGATCATCTTCAAAAACTGCCTGACTTTCCAATTGGGCGGTGGTTAGATGCGACACTCTCAGAGGCAAAGAGGAGTGGAGTGTTGATTACTAAAGAGGAAGAGGAGATGTCAAGGGGTTGCAATTGGCATGTACATTTCACAACTTCCTTTTTGAGCTCCACATGAAAATTAGTTTGCTTTTATAACTTTTAGTCTGTTTCAATTTTGTGGCTGTAGTATCACTAATATGGAGCTTTGTGGTCGCATGGGAAGCACTTTAGAGTGCAACGGATCGACAAAAAAAGGGTCACTTTCGATAGTGGTGCTAGGGCAAGCTTCGTCCAAGAAAGTAGGAGTAGTGCCAGGGATGAGAATACAGAGACTAGCCAGCTTGAATACTTTGGCTACATGCAAGACATCTTGAAGATTAGCTTTAGAAAGTTTGATATTTTTATCTTTGATGTCAAGTGGTTCAAAGTTATTACCAAACAGCCCTAATGCAATTGTGCACAAAGACAAGAGTGGGATTGATTCAAGTGAACTCTAGGCGTGTGTGGATAAATGGGCAGGATAAATTCGTACTTCCGCAGCATTGTGAGCAAGTTGTGTTCATAGACAATCCACTATGGACAGAAAATGATGAGAATGATATGTCTAAACCCTGCTGGCTCTATGTCGTTCAAGTTGCTCCACGTAGCAAGCAAGTGTGTGAAGGATTGGATGTTGAGCTCGAAGAGGTCATGAACAAAGCGCATGACCGACTCCAACTTTAAGTTTAGATTTTGAGGTGGATGTCAACATTGAGAAATTTTCTGAACCTAGAGATGAGGTGTCAAATAGTGAAGTTGATGTGGAGAGCGATGAAGAAGTAGAGTTTGATGACGAAGATGCAAAAGTACAGATTGAGATAGACATCTTTGGTGCATCAAATCTCATAGAGGATGAGAGATTAATTAATGACTTTTGCTAGGAAACCTTTTGTAAAGCTCTTTTTATTAGTCTACAATACACTTTAGATGTTGTCATTTGTGTAGTAGTTTCGTTGATTTGTTATTTGTATAATAAACATTTCTTACATAAACTAACATATGTGGGTGTTGTTTGTGTATGATTAGTCATGGCCGATGACAATGAGCCATACTCTCCTAGTTTTAGTTTTCCTATCACTCCGGCCGGCATGTCACCCAAGCAGATGGGCTCATTTTTGTCTCAGTTCACACCAAAGCAGATCGCGATGGCACAACACCTTTGGGGTGCAGGTCCCTCTAGACCTACTACAGCCAATCCTACGCCCGTGACTAGTGTGGTCTCTACACCGAGCAACCCCACACGTCAGTCTAGTGTGCCCCCTACGCCTAGTACTCATGTTCCCCCTACACCGGCGGGTGGTTCATTCTCGAGACGATGTAGCCGTCATTTTGGAGGTGGTGGTTGCTATGGTAGCGGTTCTATCGATGCGTCCACACCATCGAGAGAGCATCCACCACTCTCTTCAGTAGATAGTTCACCGATGGACACACCAAGTACACCTTGGGGATCACATGAGCATGATCCTAGCAAGGTGAACAAGAGCAAGGATGGGGCTATTGTAGCAGATAGGGTCGGAAAGGAAATGCGACAGAGGATTTGACAGCTCTGTATGATTCAGTTTGGTCACTTTGTGATGGAGATTTGGGAAAACCTCGATGCTGAGAGAAAGAATTACATCATCAACGCCATTCCGAGAGAGTACAGGCCAGCAGAGGGGTAAGATGAAGTCTCGAACGGCTGCATTTTGAGCATGGCGAGATCCACAATGTCACACCATCAGTCAGAGGCGAGAGACAGGTACAATGATGGCAGTCCCAAGCCGGCATGGTTGGACGTAGAGGAGTGGACGGGGATTGCACAAGAGACACAAGACAATCCCGATAGATTTCAGCAGCAGACGGATGCAGCCAGAGCACGTTTGGAGTCTGCTGGAGCGTCACATCTTGGGAGTGGAGGCTACTATACATTTCGACATGAGTTTGTAAGTATTATACGTATGCTTTAAATTATTGATAATATATATGTTATTTGAAGATTTATCTAATGATTAAACCAAAATTTTGCAGGAAGTTGTCGTGAAGCACCTTCCGACACGCCAAGAGGAGGAGTATGGGTACAAGAATGGACTTGTGGCCCTTTTGACCCAACTGCAAGAGGAGGGAGAGGACGTCGATTGGGAGGCATTACCATGAGGGTCTTCTCACTCAGTGATTGTTTGCATATGTACAGTTTTGTAGTGCTTATGTTTATGGTTTATGGTTATGTTTATGGTATGGCATAGATGTTATGGTTAAGGTTTGATAGTCAACTTAAGATTATGGTTTTGCTATGATGGTATGACAATCATCTGATGGTTATGGTTATGGTTATGGTTGTGCAATGATGGTATGGCTGTTATGGTTATGGTATGACAAGCAAGTTATGGTAATGGTTATGGTATGGCAAACAGGTTATTTTTATGGTTTTACAGTTTTCGACTCATGTTTGAATTATGTTAACAAGTTATGTTATTCTTACAATTTTGCTAATTGCCATACACTCGCTCTTTAGCATCAGCTTGTAAGTGGAGTGTGGTTGCTTGTGCACTCTTCCTTTGGGCAGAGAGGGCTATTTTCTTTTGCTGCAGTACATGCAACATTAGTTCCTAGCCCTCTCTGGCTAATTTTTTTTTGCAGGTTTTGGTCGTCGGTATAGGTGACAGTATCAACATCTGTAGGGGCAATGGAATGAGCGTTAGAATTTAGTATATAAATACCGGTGCTTATTACGTTGCATATTTCAACGCCTATTTAAAGGTGTATTCCAACACCCGCTATACTGATGGTCATATCGATACTACGATACTGGCGTCTCTTACGAGGCTTATTTCAAAGTTTTTTAGTTTAAAAATTAACACTATTTCGTCGGTACCTATGCTGACTTCTACGCGACGTCTTGTAGTGATTGTAGTCATCTCCATGTAACCTGATTCTGGCATACTCTAGGCAGGATGGTCTTAACGGGGGGAGCCCTCATCTTTGTCCAGAGGCATCCCAGAGCAAGGATATTGACCTTGTTCCTCCGAGATTTTTATTTGCTGCAGAGGGCCAAAAGCAAACTAGTGAAAACTATGCAAAGATAAGCGGCCCTGAAAAAACATTAAAGCCATCCTCTTTCAGACTGTGCAATTTGAATGAGGATATTTTGCATTGGATTATCATGTTCAACCATATAGAGATGTGGATGGCTATTGATAGCCGATTTCGGAAAAAAAAGAAAAAATAGGTTATTTTTTCCTCTACCGGAGCCTTGCCGACACCGTCGGAAGGCTTGGCAGTGCCTGGTCAACCTCACGACCCTGGCTTTTACTGGCATGGCCTCGTCACATGCCCCCCCCTCGATTGGCCAGCCTTATCACCCTCATGCCCTCACTCGTCCATACCCCAGCCTAGCAGGCCGCCCTCGGTTTCACTCTCCCTTCCCTCTCTCTCCCTCTTGTTTTATTCCCTTGGCGGATAGTTGTAATCCATCTCTCCCTCCATTGATCCAATGCTCTTCCCCTCTCTCTGAGCAAAGGCCCCACGGCCATGGGAGGAAATATCCCACTCTCTCTCTCTCATTTTCCCTACGCACCTCCCTCTTCCCCTCTCTCCCTTCTCGGTAAAATGCTCTATCTCCCTCATCCATTTCAACCATCTCTCTCTCTCTCTCTCTCTCTCTCTCTCTCTCTCTCTCTCTCTCTCTCTCTCTCTCTCTCTCTCTCTCTCTCTCTCTCTCTCTCTCTCTAGCCCGCAGGCGGCCCACAAGTCGCAGGTGACCTGGCCATCCTCCCTCTCTATCTCCCTCGTGGCCTACAAGAAGCCGAAACACACACACTCTCTCTCTCTCTCTCTCTTATCTACACACACACACACACACACACATTTGGCCTTACCTTCTGTCCTGCTACTTCCTCTCCCCTCCCCCACCCCATCGACTCTCTCCCCTTCTCTCGTCCTAGAGCTACCATGCAAAACAGGGGGGATAAGATTCTCTCTCTTTCACCACACCCCACCTTACCCCACTCCATTACCAAAAACCCCCTTTCCCACATTCTCTGTCGGCCCATGCAGGCCCGAATATTCTCTCTCTCTCTCTCTCTCTCTCTCTCTCTCTCTCTCTCTCTCTCTCTCTCTCTCTCTCTCTCTCTCTCTCTCTCTCTCTCTCTCTCTCTCTCTCTCTCTCTCTCTCTCTCTCTCTCTCTCTCTCTCTCTCTCTCTCTCTCTCTGTGGCGCTGTTCATCACAGCCCATGCAGGCCCGAGCCCATCTCACACTCTCTCTCTCGTGCTCGGTCCCTCATGGTTCTCAGCCTGTGAAGGCGTGCAAAAACGGGAGATGTCTCCCCCTCTTATCCACACACACACACACGTGCTATCCCTCTTCTCACCCTCCCTCACCAGCTCACCCACCCTCTCCCTCGCTTGCGCTGATTCACACGCGCCCGCAAGCAGCCCGCCTCTCTTGCTCTTTCGCGCTCTCTCTCTTCAGCGTGTGCAGGCACCATACATCTGCACTCGAGCCATACACACACACACACACACACACACACACACACTCATACACACACACCCACACACACACACCCCATCCTCACCCGCTCAACCTCCCGTCACATGTTCGCCCGTCCGAGCCTTCCCCCCCTTCTGTGTCGCCCTCTCGCTGTGAGCAAGCCATGCGGGCGAGCATGGTAAATACACACACACACTTCATCCCCAGTACACCCCCCCCCCCCCCCCCCCCCGAACATACTCTCCCTCTCTCACCCACGCTCTGCGTTCCCTGCAGTAGTAAAACCACCGAAAAACATTAAAAAAATAAAAAATATATAATATGTTTCCCCCCCGTTCTTACACACGCATATACGCACACACCAGTAAAAATACAAAAAAAAACGAAGTATTCATCGACATCGACGCCATTGACAAGAAGGAAGACGACCTAAATCTCGCGACACCGACACCGAAACGAGCAAAGGCGCCAAAGGCATGCTCCGATCGACCCCGACGTGACGAATGCGCTACACCGACGCATCAGCGAGGCCGCCATTCACCGGCATCGCGTCCACGACGTCCTCTTTAGTAGAAATTGTAGGTTGTCATCATTTTTTCCACTTTCAACCAAACCTTGTGAAAAATCCCAAATTTGTAAATTCTCATCTCTCTAGGTGATGGTCACAAAGGTCCACCTAGAGGATTTCCTATAATATTTCCCAAGACAAAGCAAGGTTCAACCACCACAGGCCCACCGCCTTGCTTTGTCTCCGCTAATTAGATGATCCTAATAAAGCCAGATTACCCTAATCTAAAGCAGCCAGGACCTATAAAAAGGCATTGAGAGGTCACTATCGAGGGGGGGGGGGGGGGGGGGCAAGTTCATGAGAGGTCAGCACTTGGTAGTATTTTGGTGAGAGGAAGTGGCAACATTTGCATCACAAGAGAGGGGACTTAGGATAGTGGTTTGCATTGTATGATGTAAAGGAATCTATGTCCACATCTCGACTCCAACGGTCGATCCACTCACACTCATGTTAGCAAGGTTTCATGTCAATGAGTCATCTCTAGAGAATGCACCAAGTAGGTTCACTATCTCTCCCCCTATCTCTCTATCACCATGATGTGCCACCTCGCCGGAAATAAGGTTGCTGTAAATATGGCAAGAGAATAATTCTCCCTCACACCCCTGAGGGTTTTCATCACCTGTCTATTCTCTCTCTCTCTCTCTCTCTCTCTCTCTCTCTCTCTCTCTCTCTCTCTCTCTCTCTCTCTCTCTCTCTCTCTCTCTCTCTCTCTCTCTCTCTCTCTCTCTATAGAATTCGTGATATTTCAAATCACCGTTGTCTGCGTCCTAGCCACTCAAAGCTAAGTGGTGCCCCCTGTTCGTTTTACCGTGATCGGCTTGTGGCGTGCATCAGATCCCGGCGTTTAGAGGCCGTCGGGGTCCGTGTCTCACTTTGCTCCCGTCATTTGGTGCCCCCACTGAGGAGGGCTTCTAAGAAACCTTCAGTTTACAATGTTGAAAGAAACACACCTCATCAATCATGGACGAATGGCTAAAGGAAATCTCTAACTGGAGGACGGAAGAGGAGGATACTAAGGAGGCACTAGCCGCCTTCATTGAAGTACTACTGCCAGGCTGCAGTGTCGTCAGTATTCAAGAGGTAAGCTCCGCATCTTGTGTTTCTCGTTCTAGCCACAAATTGGGAACGGTGATAGGTCTATGAAGTGCCATCACTGCTGTCAACCAACGCATTCTGTCAATGAGTGCTGACAGAGGAAGTGAAGAAAGAACGGTGTTGCTTTTGAAAACTGCGGCACTCTCACGGCAGTCAGATTTTCTGTAGCACCAAGTGTTTTCTCTCTAGTTCTTCGAGAGGATTCATCAACTATATCAACCACAAAGTCTAAGTCCAGAAGCCTAAAGCATTTGGTGGACGCAAGTGGGCCTACAATCTCTCTAGGCCTGGAGAGTTCAAATGAAGTTCAACCACCCAAGCGCCGTCGCCGCATGCAGAATGGAAAGCCAATTGAGATAGACTCTTCTCACCTAGTTTGTTTTGAACCTAATGTGGAGGATTGTACGGACTTCTACAAGAGATAGGAGCATGTGGTGAAGGTGTCACCTCGTCAACACCTGAGGTACACAACCCTAGTGGTCAAGATCCTTGCCCTACACCTGACATGGATAATAACAATAGGTCAAAAGTATTTCCTTTCCATTTCTTGCAACACATGCATGTAAACGTGTATATTGATAGGAAGATATTCTACCCGCAAAACATTGTTTTCCTATTCGGAGCCGAGATGCTTGATGAAATCCTGAGATCTCCACGTCCCATCATCTTGCCCCTTCTGGATTACTACCACTCTTTTGACGTAAGCCTCTTTATTTTGTTCTAGCTTTGCGATCCATTCTTTATCCTGTTTTAACCTATCCACCCAACCTTGTAAAAAGCCGCTATGAGCCGCTACTGTCATTAAGATTTTTTTTAAAAAAAGTTTGTAATTTCCTGAGTCACTACCATGGCAAGTGTTTCTTTCCCCACGTTCAATGAAAATAAGAAAGAAGACGTCACCACCAACTTTCTGGATGGTTTTGACATCGCTTGTGTGGTTTCCAACAAGGATGACGATGCCTCACGGCTTCGAATTTTTCCTCTACTGATGAAAGTAGAGGCCAAGTCCTGGTACAATGCTCTGCCCCAAGATACCAAAAATGCATGGAATGTGCTACGTGCTGCCTTTGTGAAGAGGTTTGGTGGAGGCACAACCTCGGAGAAGCTATGGCAGCTACTTACGGAATTGAAACAGGGAAGTCTGCTAGAGTATGCCACCTATGAGTCCAAGTTTGTGGATTTGTGGGAGAGATTGGAAGAAACAAGAGAAGAGGAAGACCAGTCTGCTAGCAAGGCTTTGTAGAAGATGGACAACATATCAAGAAAAGGGTGAAAATGAAAGCCTGTGCACCAGCATGGACCAAGGACAGTGTAGCAAGCTAAAGGAATCTTGCATCAAGGAAGTTTCACTAGAGGACCATAATGAGGAGGTAAGCAAGACTGAAAGTTTGGAGTTGGATATTGCTCCAAAGGCATGCTTGGTAGCCGAGCAGGACTTTAATATGTAGTGTCATAATCTTAGAGATGGGTAATGCCTCCAGTCTACTGAAAGGTGTTATAAACTTGGAGATGGGTAATGCCTCCAGTTTATGTAAGGATGTTCAGAGTAAGTTTGATGATCAATATGTTGCCAACCTTTTAAGGGTGTTTCAAACTCCTCCACAACACAGCATTGTGTTTGCATGGGATGCATCTGACCTACAGTTATGGTTAACTGCTAGAACATATAGAGGTAAGGTCAGCATGGAGATAAGAGTTAAGGATCCATGGATAGACAAAAGGCTAATAGAATGCAAGAATGAAGGTCTCATTCCCAATTTGGTGTAATTTTTTACAAACAGTGTATCCTCTCTATGGGGAGAGATAAGTGGGTTACGCTTGTATTTAAGCCGCAAGGTAGATGGCTTACTATCAGCATAAAAAAAGACAGCTGAAATGTTTGAGCACACCCAAAAGAAGCATGATATGCTTGTAGGTTTTTCCAATCGGGACAGTAAGCAAGATTCTAAAGACAATTGGAGCTCACCACACCAACAAGGCGGCCATATATGGTGGATTCTTGGCACACTCTTGGGAATCATAATTTTCAGTTCTGTCTTTGCACGAGCCAAGATGCTCATTTCCCCTCTCGCTACTGGTGGTTACAAATTTGGTCCTATTTGGCATGGAAATTTTATTCGGACACTGCAGACATTGATCCTATCCTTCACTTGGGATCTAGGAGGACACTGGCACAAAGTCTGGAATCCAAAAGTCTGGAATCCATGGGCTTCGCATTTAATCAACCGACACTATTCCAAGGAGTAGGCTATCATCGGGACCCTTTGCAGATTCATGAATATCCCAAAAATCTCACCAATGGCCAAATGGAATGGCTAGTTCAGAACGCAACTCGATATCGGCTCCTACAGCTCAGCTGAAGAAGAATCAAAGTCAGGGCTAGAGACATGAATGCCTCTAGCCAAAAAGGGGAGGGCTAATGATGGCCGATTTTCGGAAATCAAAGAAAAAAAAAGAAAAAAAGGTTATTTTTTCCTCTGTCGGAGCCTTGGCGACACCATCGGAAGGCTCGGCAATGCCTGGTCAATCTCACGGCCCTGGCTTTTATTGTTTTGTATTAAATTTAATTTTCTTCCTAAACTTAGAATTTTATGCTCTCTCTTCTTTATCTTGAGACCTCTTGTGTGTTATGGGCAACACAGAGTATGTGTATATGGGGAGGGAGGGAAGGATGTATATGAGAGAGAGAGAGAGAGAGAGAGAGAGAGAGAGGAGAGAGAGAGAGAGAGGAGAGAGACATTTATTTCATGTTCACACATCTTACACTTTTGATATATTATTGACATTTCAAATATAAAAATTTTAACTAATGAGTTATAAAATGTAAAAGGAAGAGGCCATTTTGATTTTTAATAACTTGTTTGAAATGTACTTATGAATCTTGTGATGGTTTGAAAGCTGTCTTCTTAAGATTGATCATCATGGTGGTTACAATGCCAAGTTATAGCCACATTCTACTTGGCACTACCCTTGGTCTAATTTCAAATTTATTCATTAATTCATGCTCAAGATTCACTCTCATTAGCTTATCCAAAGTGGAACTCCCTCGTTCTTGCACACACACACACATCCTGCTTCCAAACTTGCGTATGTCTTTTGCAATCCCCTTGGTTCCTTGTGTCTATGGGTGCCCCTCCCCTCTTGCCACTTCTTTCATTCTCCTAGTGCCCTCGTGCTTCACACAATGCCAACACTCATTACGACCATGAGCTCTCCAATAGCACAGAGAGAGGTAGCACCTCCTGCAGATGAGAGAGAGAGAGAGAGAGAGAGAGAGAGAGAGAGAGAGAGAGAGAGAGAGAGAGAGAGTTAGTTCTATTATCGTTGTCGGAGGTCAAATATGAACTATGGGACCAAATGAACATGTTACGTGGTGTGAGTGGAGGTCATAAGTGACTCTAGATGCTCAAAAATGCCTGAAATGAGCATTGCAATCGAGAGTCCACATCGTGGTTGGGAGAGGAAGGTATGTAGGGAGAGCTCATGGCTGAATATATGGGGAAAAGAGGACCTAATGTGGTCAAAAGTTGAGCACTCAAGTAGTGTGTGGCACTCACTCTCTCGCACTTGATGAGGGCATAAGGTGCAAAGTCGATGAGACTTTTTGCTAGTGCCCCAACGTCCTGTCTCGCAGCGTAGAGAATGGGAGGATGGGTTTGGTTACCTCGTTCGAAGAAGAAGAGAGATTTGTAGTTTGGGGCAACGTGTGTGGTGTAATGGTTGAAGCGAGAACCTTTGGATTCCTCCCAAGCCGTGATACATTGGCGTTGTAAGAAGGCCTCATTAACTTGGGAGTCGATCCACACATCCTTGACCAAGTGACATGCATCCCATCCTCCAAACCATTTCTTGATGTCAAACATCCACCCTGAACTTAGTATTTTTCTCTTGCATGTCTTTTGGACCTTTTGACTTCCTTCATATGCGATTCTAGGAAGTCGATGCAAAGGGTTACATTATGTCTTAAGCATGTAACCACAACCCTTTGCATGCCCAAGACCTCAATGGGAAGCGATCCGGACTCAAGAAGTAAGAGCGTGTTTGTGTCTTGACTTGGAGAAAGTTGGTGAGAAAACACTTTTGGAAATTCTCAAACTCTTTCCAAGTAGACTTCCCGATGCTTCCACCCCACACCTCCACTCCATAAAAAAGTACCGGTGTCAGCAATGTGTCAAAGAGGTACTTTTTGAGAGCCCAACATGATCTCTCCAGCATTGCACATGTTCTCAAATGCATATTAAGCCTCCTTTCTGGCTTCCAAGTGGCACATTGCACATTCGTTCCATTTATGATTGGATGGAACCTGAAGGCCAAGGTACTTGAAGTGATCTACCACTTCAAGTTGCTCATTGTTGTATACAATGCATGGATTTTTGTCATTGAGGGTCATTACAAGCATAACCTTGGTTTTGGATCCATTGGCGATCAGCTCGCTATGTAGGCAAAAGCTTTCCAAGACACTCATAAGCTTTTGTGCATCTTCTAAGGTATGTACCAAGAGCACTACATCATCCGCATAAAGCAAAAGCATGATCACCGCATTTCCGATCTTAACCTCTTCTATGCCTTCTTGCTGCATAAAATCAAGAACCATGCATTCCAATTCATCAATGAGTAGCCCAAAGAGGGTTGGAGAAAGTGGGCATCCTTGTTTGACACCAATGGTGCTGGCAAAAAATTCTGAAATTCCATCTTCCATACGTAATCAACCTATCATTTTTTCGTAGATGCGAAAGTCTGCATGCATAAATTCTCTCGGTACTTGAAGGCTTTGCATACATCTCCAAAGATTTCCTCATGGTACCATGTCAAAAGCTTTCTTGAAATCCACAAAGCAACAATACAACTTTTTTCCTTTCAATCGAGACGCTTCCATAAGAACTCGAAGAGTGACAAGATGATCAATAGTGCTATGATTCTTTTGAAAACCTGCCTGGCTGAGCGCACTTTTTCCATTCTTTTCAGCCCATTCACTTGTCTTCATCTCCATGATACATCCAAATAACTTTGCCATCAAAGAACCAACCATTATAGTGTGATAATTGTTCACATTCTTTACATCTCCTCCTTTGTGCAAAGGTTTGATCCAATTTGCACTCCAATCATGAGGCATGCCCTACTGAAGTGCAAGGTTAAACATATCGCATATCCAATATCATGTTTTCTTGCTTATCCATTTAATCATTTCAGCCTTGACACCTTGGAGGTCGCCTGCCTCGCGAGTAGCAAGTTTCTCAAGCGTGCGGCATACATCTTCGATGGTAAAGAAGGGACACATAAAAGGAAGGGAGCTACAACCCTCCATATTATCAACATTGGGTTGCTCATAGAGTTTCTTGTAATGCATATACATATCCTCAAGAGTCAAGTCACCAAAGCTCTCAACACGCTTGCCTTTCAGATTTTGCCAAAACTTGCCACATGCATGTGCTTTCTCTTGCGCTAAATGAAGTTGTTTTTTGACTTCCCACCTTCTCCTCTTCTTTTGAACAAGTTCTTTGTATGTGTGTGAACATTCCAAGTAACCTTCCTTGTCTTTGCTTGCATTCAATCTTAGCAAGTGTTTTCGGGCTTGACTACATTCCATGTCAAACCATTTCTTCTTGGTGCTACCCTTCTTAGAGCTTTGCAAGACATGTGTTTCATCGAAAAGCATTCCTTCGAACAAGAGCAAATTACTTCTTTGAAAAATTTCCACTTGCATTCTAATGTTGGGCACTCTTGATGCTCTATCATGCTTAACATTTGGTCCACCATATTAGCATATATAAGTGCTCGTTCAAAGACTAGACGCAGGTACAAATGATTCACATCATGATTGGAAGCTACATGCTTGGGCCGTTTACCACACTTGAGGTCAATACATAACATCCTATGATCCGATTCCGGATTCCATTCACCAAGTGTAAAGCTTTGTATGCATTCTAGAGTGGCTTTCAAGAACAACATATAGTCAATCATGTTATCACCATTGTGCTTTCTACATGTAGAGTCATTGATGCCTTGCCATAGAGATACACCATCTGTAATGAGCATTCCGGTACTATTGCACATATGTAGAAGTGACTTTCCATAGTGATCCAGTTATTTTGCATCATTAGAACCTTGATTATACATGTATAAGTCATCCATTATTCTTGAGACATGCGGCATGTCGACTTGTGGTGTGTTGTGTTGTAACGTATTTGTGCGAGCATTCATGTCTCCACAAACAATGACTTCACCTTGATCCTTGTAATGAGAAATGTCGTCCTCTAGTTCAACAAAGGGATGATCTCTATCCATATCCAAGTGAGCATAAAAGTTGGAGTCATAGTGAGGAATGTAGCAACCAGCCACAAACATGACTTGACGATTTGGTGGGCTGATTTTCAGCCATAAGTAGCGTTTATACTTATCTTCTTTGACAATGGAAACATCTTTTAAACCCTTTTTGGTCATACATGCTATGCCTCCTTGGCCTCTTTGTTTGTTTGCATTTTTGGCCCACATCAAAGAATGCACATCGTATTTGTCAAATCCAAGAATTTCTTGCGTATCATGCTCCCATGTTTTGACAAGAAGTATCACATCGGAGTCATGGGTAAGCTCATCAATGCCAATTCTTGTATTCCATGGATACCCATTACAATTCCAAAAGCTTATTCGCAAGCCTGAGTTGGTCTCATAGATCATGAGTCCCTATTTGTTGGGTGGACTTGCATCCTCCTCAAGTGGCTTTTCTTCTTGAGATGACACCTTAACCTTCTTGCTTCTTTCCTCATATGCTTTGTGACGTACATTTTGTTGCATAAGAGTGCGATCCTCATATGCATTACAACCTGTTCCTTTGAGGTAGATCCAACTATTGTCAAGTATGATCTTTCTATTTACCTCATCAGCCATGGTATATATAATAGGTCTTTCTCCCGAGCAAGGGACTCCTTGTTTTCCAACTCGATGTGCACCATAAGCCATGATTCCAGACATGCCAAAGTGTGTAGCAAAAAACTCTTCAATAGCAACTGCAAGAGATTGGGGTGTTTCCATGCTTTCATCCTTGATTCCACGAATGACGATGTTCTTTGAGCGTTTTTGTCGTTCTTGCAATTCTTGAGTGTCCACATTCTCTACATTCTTTGCTTGGACAACGGCTTGTGTGATAGGAGATGTAGAAACCACATTATCCTTACATATATCAGCCCATGATTTGGATGCATTTCTCATCTCACATACATCATGTCATATTGTATCTATCATTTCCTCTTTCAATACATGATCACTCTCAACTTTGCTCAAGCACTCTCTCAATACATTCATGTCAATAAGAGAGCGTTTACATTCTTGAACTTTATTATCAAGATGCATCAAGCGTGTTGTTTGCATTTCAAGAACATTCTTGAGGTGCTCATTCTCCACAAAAAGAACTCTTAAAGTTCCATTCTCCATTACAAGTGCATGCAACTCTTCACCTTGCATGCCTACCCTTGCCGCCTCCCCACTATCAGACAGGTCGTCTCCCTCTCTCTCTATGCCTTCACTGTCAGACTCTCCATACCTCTCTCTCTAGGCCTTTGTAGGTGGCATCTTTGTCTCTCTCTCACTCTTGTGTTCACGAGCAGAGACCACATCTCTTTCTTGCTCTATCTCACTTTTGCGCATCCCATCTTCTCCTCATAAGGCAACATAGAAGTGAGATGCAACTTCGCAAGCGAAGCAAAAAAGAAAAGTATGCATTGGGTCTCCCTAATCCATGCATGCAAAAAAATTAAACACCAAAGCATCACTTGCACACCGTGCCTTGGATGAGAGAAAGAGAGAGAGAGAGAGAGAGAGAGAGAGAGAGAGAGAGAGAGAGAGACCCTAATGTTGCACACCTGCAACAACACCACCGTCAGAGAAATATTTGTCCTCCTTCTTTGCTAGGAACTGATCCCATTTGCCTTAGACTATAGTGCAAGTAAGCGCTAGTGTCGCCTGTGTGGGACACTTACTCAATCCTAATGGCACATGGAGTTACCTTGCCCATTAACCCGAAGAAAAGCGTTGAAATGGCCAAATTGGTGAGCTATTTCTTAATAAGAGCCAATGGAAAAATCATAGTAAGTGCATCTTCTACTTCAACTCTTTGTGGGAGCGTTTCTTGAGAGCTTGGAAAACTCTATCACCCTTGGCTACATCTAGGGATCTGGAGGGTGACTATGCTTCCTCAAGCGTTTTTTTTTAAAGAGAGAGAGAGCATTGAGAATCTTAGCCAATTGATTTTCAATTACCGCCTTGTGCCCTCTCAGTTCTTCCTTGTTCATCGTGACGATGCCACCTTGGCCTCGCCCGTTGACCCGGGATGTGACTCCATTCTGGCCTTTCTTTGCGTGGTTGGGCAAGAGGTCGTTCAATGACCCTTGGGCCGCCGGTAACACTTGGTCGTACGAGGGCTTGGGCACCCTCTCCATGGACAGTGAGAGTGCAAGATGTGGCATGACTAGGACCTGATCCCCACCAAAAATAATGATTATAATGGTTAATTGTTGCACAAGCGCTGAGAGATAGGGGCAACAACAAAAAAGAAAAAAGAATGCTAAGAAATATAATAAGAACTCTTGCTATCGATATTAAGCTCAATTTGAAGTCATTACTCCTCCTCCTAGAGGTGGAGCGGCTCTTGTAGCCCGAATAAGCCCTTGCCCTCCAATGCCTCCCTATTTGCTTGTCGGCAATTGCAAGCAACACCTCCTAGCTACAGCTTTGCCCACTCAAGAGCACACAAAAAGCACTCCCAGTGAACTTTGACTGTACCTTTTTTGGTGCATGCTTCAAGTGTAACAAATTCGGGCACTTCCAAAGGTCATGTCTCGCTGCCTTGACTTTAATAGCAGGATCGTCTAAGGGGAAAAAAGAGGAGACAAATGCACCCCAGGCCGGTTCTAAAACAAGGACTCCACCACAAAAGGGAGTGGATCAAGTGGGAAAGGATAAGGAGCTGAATGAGAACATGGAAACCCCAGAGAAACCAAAGAAGCCCTACCAAGCCTAGAATAGCAATGGGAAGGCCGTCCTACGATATTGTTTTTTGTCTTTCGCCCCCAACAGAAAACAACAACCCCAATATTCCAAAAGATTGTATTGTCATCCTCATTTAGAAAGAAGGACAAAGGTTGGAAACAAGTATCCAATATTTCTTGTAAGCGGTTAAAATCCCAAGCTAGGGTGATTGGAAAACTAAAAGAATCCCCACCAGATAATTTCAAATCCCCTTCCTATATGACAACATATTTGAGGTGCTGCGGAATTGCAATCCCAAGAATCTCATGATAAATAAGTCGACAAGCTCACAAACTATAAGTGGGAAGATACTAAAGGAGGAGGAAATTAGGAAAGGACCGCAGAGGAAGAGTTCCTTGAGGTGGAAGAGTTCGTACCCCTATCTCAATAATGGAAGAGGTCGCTATTCAGTCATGGAATGTGAAAGTGTCAAAAACTCAAAAGAAGAACCTCCTCTTCTTGGAGGGTGTAGGGAAAGATGAGGAGGTCAATTGATGGGCCATCCAAGAGCATCACATGGATGCTTCTAGCAAAAGAAATCAAATAGTGGGGAAGAAGCTGGTATTCTACAAAGAGGGGGCTGATGGATACAATGGCATCCTCGCAATTGTGGATAGGGACCTAGAGCCTATGGTGGTCTTCAGCCATCCTTTTGGAAGAGCTTTATGAGTGACGGTCAAGTGGCTAGATCAACAATTCACCATTATTAACATATATGGGCCCTGCATTGCTTAGAAAGAGCCAAACTGTGGGAGCACCTTAAAGAAACCCCATTAGAAGGGGAATGGCTTCCTATTGTAGATTATAACATGGTGGAGAAGAGAAAAGACAAAATAGGTTACAAAAAAAGAAAATGGCTAAGCCTATGTGAGAAGTGGGCAAGGGAGGATATGTGGGAGGTTGGTACATGAAATAGCACACCAAGCTTCACGTTGTCGTGCTGTGACATGTACATAGTGGGAACACATGCTACAAGAGTTATCTTGTAACTTTTTAGATACATAATTATATTTCCTATAATGTACATATACATATGTAAGTATAAAAATAATATTTCTATCTCATCTTATTATTTATCTCAAGGATAATGTATTCTTACTTTACCATCAAAAAATACTATGGGAAAAGCATCAATAGCTCCGCCTCTTTAACTTGGGGCAAAAAGCATTGATTCTTTATTTCTACTATTTCATTATCATCTCACACCCTAGCTAGATCCTATATCTAGGGTAAACTCCAATATATATATATTCTATGTATTTTTTATACTTTTCTTATATTTCTTTTTAAATAGCTACTAGGAGAGAATCAAATCCTAGTGGGACACTAGGTGGCATGATTTCAAAGATACACTTATTTTAATGCATTATTGCAAGCATGATTACAAAACTTCGTCAAGGAGCAATGTCATGCTTTCATATGGCATGAGGTGTCCTTTGGAATTAAATGAAAGTCAAGGCTAAGGAGACCACATGAAGACTTTTGCTGCCATAAATGGACCTTATTTTGATGAATTTTTTACACAAGGTTCCAATCCGAATTGCAGAATGATTTTAAAATAAACATCGTAGCTAATGAGCTGAAGTTTCTGCCCATATTTTTACTTTTTTATTTCGAGCCACGGTTGAGGAGATATGATCAAAATACTGGACCCCAGTCTGCCCACATCATGCAGGGACAGCTCATTTCCAACTTTTCCAATTCCTGTTCACACTGGCTCCTCTCTTCTTGTGTAAACCCTTGGGGGTTCCCTTCACCTATAAAAGGGGACCTCTTCTTCCTTGGAAAGAACTCAAGCATTCAAGCCATTGATGAGAGGAATTCTTGAGGGAGTGAGTAGTAATGCCTCATTGTACTTAGCCATTAACATAAGCCCAAGCCTACACTTTCTCCTAGAGGGAGACTAACCATTCTTGCAACAAGCTAACCTTGGAAGATCAACTCTAATCAAAGAAGTTCTTGCACTTGGTGTATCAATCAAAGTGGAATTATCCACTCTTCTTCTCTCTCCATCAATAATGGTCCCGAAGTGTTTGTCAAGTAAGATGTGTTCTACATTGATGTTTTCTTGATTTCTTGTTGTTTTTATTTTCATCTCTAATCCAAAATATATATATATGTATCTAATCTCATCTCCTTAACCAAACCTATCTCTCTCACTCTTAGTAATTCATCCTCTCTACAAATTTTAGGTTCTCCTTGCTACAGGTACATCTCTCCCCGCAGTATCCTTATTGCCTACGGGCAAGAATAGGGCTTGGGAGGGAAACTTCTCATCTCTTCACTTCTCTCATATCTACATTTCTCACATATTATCCTAGATGAATAACCCACATGATGATCATTTCTATCGCTTTCACTTTGTACGATCTATTAGAATTAACGTATGGATTAGCCGTAAAATACACTTTCAACAACGTATAGTGTTTCTCTTCGGCCCTGAAAGGCTCAATGAAATACTTCTATCATCGGATCCCATCATACTACCTCTCATAGACTATAATTTTTCTTTTGATGTATGCATAGTTATCTTGCTATGAACCAAGAGGATTTGTACACACAATTAATCCCAATCACTAGACAAAATATATATATTATGGTAAGCACAAAACTACAATTCCAAAGAACAATTCGTAGCCTATTTTGTCAGCCAAGATTGAATGCCATTAACTCATCCATTAACCCTTTCATATTACCCATGATACGATATGACCATAGCCTTGATGTTTTCATCTTCGTATTGTTTTGACATTCTCTTTTGCGTTCTTCCTTTGTGTGTGTGAATGCAAGAGATAAAGAGTGAGTCTTCTTTGGTTGCACTTCTTTCCAAACCCTAGTCTTCATGGCATCTATGGTTTAACTCCTATAGTTTTTGTTGAGTTCTCTCACAAACTCTCACAACCATAAGCCCGGTGCTTTCCTGGCAAGACCGCAAATTTCTCGACATATTTTTGGTGAACCCGACGCGAATCTGCTAAGGTGAGAGTTTGTGGGTAACCATGGGTGATCATGTTGAGCAACAGGGTATGCATTTTGACCCAGCAACAATGCAAATGTTTCAAGCATTTGCAATGTTCATGCAACAACAACATGCTACTGAAAGAAGGGATATTTCAGCAACGAAGGCCATACAAGCGGTCGTCAACAGAATGGATCAGTTCAATGGCAAAGATGTAACCAAGTACTTACGCGAGTATGTGAAGGAGATGGAGCTGCATCACGTGTCAGAAGGTGAGATGATTCAAAGATTTGAGCTAGTTGTTGCTCCAGAAATTAGGGAGCATGTTAGGGCAATTAAAGATGGGCATGGGAGAAATTGGGAAGAACTCAAAGTAGCTTTAAAGGAGGAATATTTCATGGAGGACTCTGAGAGAGTGACCAAAAGGACATTCTTAGAATGGGTAGTCACGCCAAAGCAAGGACTATCAATAACAGAGCTACTTAGGGAATTTGAGCGGCGCTATGCACAACTTACTAGGACAGAAAGGGCCACACTAGAAGCAGAGAAGACAGATCTTTTCTTACAAGCTGCAGGTAAAGAGTTTCAAGAAAATTTGGAGCTTCTTCTTGAAGATAAAGATGCTGAGCAAGGACTAAAGACCGACTGGAATGAGGTTGAAGGTGCTGTCTCACTGCTTGCCAAACGACAAAGAAGAAGGGACAAGATGGTGGTAAACACTACAAGTCCTTCCACCTCAACTTCTGACAAAATGGTAAAGCCTACTTTTATCGCTCCTAAGTTTGATGAGTCCATGCTAGATGAGCTTGTGAAGGGAATGCGTGACTTGAAGGTGAAGTTTGCAAAGCTTGAAGAAAAAGGCCAACCATCAGGGCCACTTCCTAGGCAAAGACAACAGCCCAAAGAAGGGTTTGTTAATAGATGTATTTGGTGTGATAGTACAAACCATGTAAGAAGGGATTGTGATGATTTTAGTGATGCTTTGTCAAAAGATGTTGTCTTTTTTAAGGATGGTAAAATCCACTTAAGAGAGACAGGTCTACCCTTGAGAACTAACTTTGGGAAGGGGGGAATGCAAACCTTAGTTGAAGATATGGCAACCAAGCATGCCACCTCTTCAATTGAGGCAGCTACTTATGGAGTAAAAATTGAACATTTTTGTGATGAAGAAGTGAGTGACCATCATGGTCAAATTTGGCCAAATGTCATGCAATTATCTAAAAAGGGAAAGCTTACAAAAGAGATTCTACATGAAGCAGGTGATTGCATACGTCTAGAAACAGGATGGAATGATCCAGTGGACTCATTGTCAGTGCATGCCTACATTACAAAATGCCAACAAAATGAGGCAATTGTAGAAGAGAAGCGCAGATGTGAGAATGCTGATGAAGGACCATCAAAAAGAGCTTCTAGAAGTGGGGGAAGAAGCGACTCAATGCCTTCTCAAACACCCTCAACACAAGGAGCATCTCCACCTGAAGTACTCATGGAGGAGTTTACAACAGGAAAGAAGAAAGAGCCAACGAAAGGTAAGACAAAAGGCCCAACTTATAAACTACACTCTGATATTGAGGTTGCTACAGATTTAAAGAAAGACTTGGAGGAAAGGATCTTGAATAGCAAGATTGACTTTACTCTGGGAGAAGTTCTTGGCATTGCAAAGCGTGAATTCCATGAGGAGATCATTGACATCATCAAGAGAAAGAGGCAAACCCTTGCTGAAGTTTCTCGTCCACAAGTTGAAGGGGAAACCTCAAAGACACAAGGGATGCAACTGCAAAATAAGGAGAATGATGGAGCTGTGGTAGGATGCTACCAATCTAGTGGGAGAGTGAAGCAAGTGTATTTCTCAAATGATGATGAAGAAGTTGAAGATATTCCTAGGAGTTACTATTCACGAAGTCATTGAGCAAGGGCTACTACAGAAACTTTGGTCAAGGTAGGTGATCTTGAAGAGCCATTTGTTGCCTTGATTGACCATGGTTCAGAAATAAACATAATGTCAAAGAGTCTCTACAACAAGTGCAAATGGCCAATGGACACAGATCATGGTTGGATGGTAAAAGTGGCAAACAATTCATCCGGTGAATTGTATGCAGCATGTCCAGGTGTGAAGGTAACAATAGGTGATGTAAAGATTGACCAAAACTTCTTTGTACACGATACATCTTCATATCATCTCATCCTTGGACAGCCCTACATTGTGGGAGTTCGAATGGAAACAAAGGTAATGGACGATGGTTCAGCATATGCTAGGATACGTAGCAAAGATGGTAAACGTGCTGTCCAATTCCTCACAGTTTGTGTAAACCATGAAAGAAATCGTGACAACCTCAGAGAACATCCTCTACCAAAGGTAAGCAAAGAGTTTCATGATCATAGAGAAATGATGGGTTTTGGCCAAGTACCATTGTAAAGCGGGATTGCAGTGGTACAGAAAGAAAAAGGGTCTCGCCTGATCCAAAAATAGGTGAAGCATTTTCAACGAGCTCCTTGGTAACAAAGAATGGATCAGTATGTTTTACAAAACTTGAAAATTTGAAGAGATGTGAGAAGCAATATGTGCATAATGTACAAATAGGCATGAAAAAGAGTGGGTTGCTAGAGCCTACTGAAAATGTTTTGGGTTTGTGTGAACAAGTTTCTTTTGTAGATAATATGGGTGAGCTTGATGCTATAATGAGTTCTAGTTTGCATCTTGAAAATGAAGTTGTGGAAGTTTGCTCTATGGAAATGTATCAAGTAATAGAAGCCTTTAAAGAAAGCCAAACAGTAGGCCCAGAAGTCCATGTTGAAACTAAATACAAGAGTGTAGCAAAGAAGGTGAAACCAGTAGCTTCACCCTTACCACCCAACAACAGGGAAAAGATTGAACAGGCTTCTTTACAACCAAGTTTGCGGAATCCTAAAAAGATCGGGCATACCTTCACAAAGGAGTCTTTTCAAGAGTTGCAGATTGGTTGCAAGGAGTTTCTAACACAGGAGGAGACAAAGTGCTTCAAAGAAATGCTTTCAAAGCATGGTAAGGCTTTTGCATTTGAGCCACATGAGATAGGATGTGTTGATCCTTATATTGTAGCTCCTATGGTAATTTTCACAATACCTCATGTGCCTTGGAATCTGCGGCCTATTCCGGTTCCAAAGGCTCATTTGCCAAAGTTAGTAGAGCTACTAAATGAGAAAATCAAAATGGGAATCTTGGAGCCTTCTTGTGCTCCATACTCAAACAGGTGGTTCACAGTTCCAAAGAAGAATGGTTCTCTACGCTTCATCCAAGATATGCAACCAGTGAACAAGGTGACAATTAGAAATGTAGGAACAGGTCCAATTGTGGATGAATTTGTAGAGGCGTTTGCAGGGAGGGCAATCTACTCAATGGGGGATCTCTACTCAGGGTATGATAAATTTCAGCTTGCAATCGAAAGCAGAGACTTGACAACCATGAGGACACCTTTGGGTTTGGTAAGGATGTGTACCTTGCCACAGGGAGCAACCAACTCGGTTGCACATATGATGAATGGGATGAATAAGGTCTTACGTGACTTTATTCCTCAAATCACAATGCCTTTCATTGATGATTTGCCTATCAAAGGATGTAAAGAAAGTGACAAAGATGAAGCTTTGGATCTCAAGGGATGTCGCAGGTTTGTGGTAAATCACATAAATGATTGTGATAAAATTTTGTCTAGGTTGGAAGAAGTGAATCTTACATTGTCAGGGAAAAAGTCTATGTTTGGTATCAAAGGAGTGCTCATTGTGGGGCACATGTGCGGGCCATATGGTAGGAAACCTTGTCCATCAAAGGTAGATGCCATCCAAAGAATGAAAGAAACATGCACTAGCATCACTTAGGTTAGAAGGTTTCTGGGAGCATGTGTCTTCTATGTTATTTGGATTCCACATTATGCACATGTAGCTGATCCTCTTTATCAACTGCTTAGAAAGAATCAAAAGTTTAAATGGACAGAAGCACATGTAAAATCCATGAAAAAGCTAAAGGAGTTACTCCAGTCAGCAACGACTTTGAGAAAGGTAGACTATGAGTGTCAAAGGCCAGTGATTGTGACAGTAGATACCAGTCCTACAGGGATTGGATGGGCAATAGGGCAAGATGACAAAGAAGGACACAGGTATGTGGTAAGATTTGGAGCAAAGGTACTAAGTGCTCGCCAAAGAAACTATCCACAGATAAAGAGAGATTTATGGGGTATGGTTACAGCCTTGAAAAGTGGGAAAGAGTACCTAATTGATGCATGTGTGGTTGTAGAAACAGATTGTCTACCACTTCTTGGGATGATTACAAGCTGCTCAACACCAGACATTGCTATGTTGCGATGGATTGCCTACATCAAGTCCTTAAATCCCGAGTTTAAGCACATTGCAGGTAAAGACAATACAGTGGCTGATATGCTATCAAGGGCAAGGTATGAAGATGAGTCACAAATGATTGATGAGGGAGATGATGTAGGCACAAAATTCTATTCTATCTCTCATGTCAAAGGTAACAATGTCTGCATGACTAATTCACTTGAATTGTTCTTGAAAGATCTTTACGAAGGTGATTGGCTTTTTATTGGAAGGTACTTGAGTACTCTAACAAAACAGGATGATTGGTCTGAACAAGAATTCAAGAGGATACGTAGGAAAGCATATGGGTACTTTTTAAGGGATGGTTACTTGTGGAAGCATCCTAAGCAAAAGGGTGCTACACCACAACGGGTTATATGTAAAAAATAGACTCAAGTAAAGCTCATGCAAGAGTTTCATGAGAGTCTATGGGCTGGACACAGGGGTGTGTGGGCAACCTTCTCCAAGTTGAAAGAAAAATACTGGTGGAAGGGTATGTATAAAGATGTATCTCAGTTTGTAGAGTCATGTGTAACTTGTCAAATGTATTCAAATGTTCGACATCGTGATGGATTACACCCTACATATCCACTAGCCATGCACTATAAATGGGTTGTGGATCTAGTCACGATGCCTTTAGGACTCTGGCAGATGAGATACTTGGTTCTTGCACGAGAGGACCTAACTAACCAGGTTGAAGGAAGAGCATTAAGAGCTAAGACCACAGAAACTGTGTGCAAATTCCTTCTTGATGAGGTGATTTGCCGTTATGGTTGTGTGGGAAAAATCACTGCAAATCGAGGTGAACTGGATGCCGAAGAAGCAAGGGAGTTCTTTTCTAGATTAGGGATCAAGCTTTCTCTTACTACAGCTTACAACCCTGAAGGCAATGGAAAGAGTGAAAGAGGGCATCCTCCTATCATCAAAGCTTTGGCCAAGGCTTGCGAAGGAAGAGTTGGTGAGTGGCCAAAACTGTTACCATACGCTTTATGGGCTGATCGTACAACACATAGCTCAGTAACTGGCTACATGCCTGCGGAGCTAATGCATGGTCAAAAGCCAGTGATGCCGATTGAGGATACAATTCCCACATGGAATGTACTACCTTGGCAAGAGGGGCTTAGTAGAGAAGATCTCCTTGCATTGCGCATAAGGAAACTAGAGAGAAGACCTGGAGACATTGAGGCTGCAAAAGAACGACTCAAAAATACAAGATTGAAAAACAAGGACTACTTTGATAAGCGACATCGGCTCAGGAGCAAAGCAATTGACAAAGGTGACTGGGTTTTAGTGTATGATAGTAGCCTTGATAACCAACACACAGTCATGCGTAAGTTTTCAAAAAGATGGTTTGGACCATATGTTGTAAAACATGTGCATGAAAATGCTACTTACAGCTTGTCTGAACTAGATGGCACAGAAGTAAAGATTCCCATTGCAAGAAAAAGGATCAAAATGTTTAAGAGAAGAGGAGACAATGATCCAGAAAATGTTGATGAGGAAGAAGAGCAAAATACAAGTGAAGATCAAAGTGAAAATGAAGCTCTGGCATCATCCAGTGAAGATGAAAGCAAGGAAGATGTACAAGAGGGCTGATCTTACAAAGAAATAATTTGGCACATACCGGAGGATGTGCAGGTTTAGAGGGGGTGAATGTCGTGCTGTGACATGTACATAGTGGGAACACATGCTACAAGAGTTATCTTGTAACTTTTTAGATACATAATTATATTTCCTATAATGTACATATGCATATGTAAGTATAAAAATAATCTTTCTATCTCATCTTATTATTTATCTCAAGGGTAATGTATTCTTACTTTACCATCAAAAAATACTATGGGAAAAGCATCAATAGCTCCGCCTCTTTAACTTGGGGCAAAAAGCATTGATTCTTTATTTCTACTATTTCATTATCATCTCACACCCTAGCTAGATCCTATATCTAGGGTAAACTCCAATATATATATATATTCTATGTATTTTTTATACTTTTCTTATATTTCTTTTTAAATAGCTACTAGGAGAGAATCAAATCCTAGTGGGACACTAGGTGGCATGATTTCAAAGATACACTTATTTTAATGCATTATTGCAAGCATGATTACAAAACTTTCTCAAGGAGCAATGTCATGCTTTCATATGGCATGAGGTGTCCTTTGGAATTAAATGAAAGTCAAGGCTAAGGAGACCACATGAAGACTTTTGCTGCCATAAATGGACCCTATTTTGATGAATTTTTTACACAAGGTTCCAATCCGAATTGGAGAATGATTTTAAGATGAAAATCGTAGCTAATGAGCTGAAGTTTCTGCTCATATTTTTACTTTTTTATTTGGAGCCACGGTTGAGGAGATATGATCAAAATACTGGACCCCAGTCTGCCCACATCATGCAGGGACAGCTCATTTCCAACTTTTCCAATTCCTGTTCACACTGGCTCCTCTCTTCTTGTGTAAACCCTTGGGGGTTCCCTTCACCTATAAAAGGGGACCTCTTCTTCCTTGGAAAGAACTCAAGCATTCAAGCCATTGATGAGAGGAATTCTTGAGGGAGTGAGTAGTAATGCCTAATTGTACTTAGCCATTAACATAAGCCCAAGCCTACACTTTCTCCTAGAGGGAGACTAACCATTCTTGCAACAAGCTAACCTTGGAAGATCAACTCTAATCAAAGAAGTTCTTGCACTTGGTGTATCAATCAAAGTGGAATTATCCACTCTTCTTCTCTCTCCATCAATAATGGTGCCGAAGGGTTTGTCAAGTAAGATGTGTTCTACATTGATGTTTTCTTGATTTCTTGTTGTTTTTATTTTCATCTCTAATCCAAAATATATATATATGTATCTAATCTCATCTCCTTAACCAAACCTATCTCTCTCACTCTTAGTAATTCATCCTCTCTACAAATTCTAGGTTCTCCTTGCTACAGGTACATCTCTCCCCGCAGTATCCTTATTGCCTACGGGCAAGAATAGGGGTTGGGAGGGAAACTTCTCATCTCTTCACTTCTCTCATATCTACATTTTTCTCATATCTACATTTCTCACATATTATCCTAGATGAATAACCCACATGATGATCATTTCTATCTCTTTCACTCTGTACGATCTATTAGAATTAACGTATGGATTAGCCGTAAAATACACTTTCAACAACGTATAGTGTTTCTCTTCGGCCCTGAAAGGCTCAATGAAATACTTCTATCACCGAATCCCATCATACTACCTCTCATAGACTATAATTTTTCTTTTGATGTAAGCGTAGTTATCTTGCTATGAACCAAGAGGATTTGTACACACAATTAATCCCAATCACTAGACAAAATATATATATTATGGTAAGCACAAAACTACAATTCCAAAGAACAATTCGTAGCCTATTTGGTCAGCCAAGATTGAATGCCATTAACTCATCCATTAACCCTTTCATATTACCCATGATACGATATGACCATAGCCTTGATGTTTTCATCTTCGTATTGTTTTGACATTCTCTTTTGCGTTCTTCCTTTGTGTGTGTGAATGCAAGAGAGAAAGAGTGAGTCTTCTTTGGTTGCACTTCTTTCCAAACCCTAGTATTCATGGCATCTATGGTTTAACTCCTATAGTTTTTGTTGAGTTCTCTCACAAACTCTCACAGCCATAAGCCCGGTGCTTTCCTGGCAAGACCGCAAATTTCTCGACAATGTACACCATCCTTCAATATGGTCGAATGGCATCTCGGATTGATAGATGCTACTGCTCTTATCAAGTTGATTTTATTTTTTTGTTTCTTGATATGAAGGTGGTAACCCCACAGTCTATGTCAGATTACTTGCCACTCTACATCAAGCTTAGAATAGCCAAAGGAGAAGAACAACACCCTAAAGTGTTTAAGAAGTTACTTATGATTGGAGTTCACCTGTTTAAAGACCCTCTTTTTCATCATCCTCGCCAAAAAAGCTATGAAAGAACTTAGTAAAGATGTGGATGTGGAAAACCCTAAAGCTTGGGATACATTTACCAGGAGAATTCAAAAAGCAATCAGAATTGCAGGCCGTAGATACAAGAACGATTGGGAGGAGCACCTAAAGTAGTTGGAAGATAAAGTAGAGTGGCTTACCACCAAAAAACACGAAGGGATGTCCTCCAAAGATGAGCACAGAAGATGGCTAGAAGCAAAAATTGACTTGGTCAAACAACAACTCGAGGAAGTTAGGAAGACTAGGATGTTATCTAGGGAAACATACCTGCAATTGGAGGTGGCAAATCACATGCACTTCTTTTTCAGAGCCTTAAAAGTCAAGAGAGGTCGAGGCGAGATCCACTTGCTCATAGATGGGGAGGGGAATGAAGTGAAGGACTAGGATTAAATGGATAAACTTATGTTTGATCACTTATGCGAGATCATAGGCCACCGACCGCTCTCTTGAAGTTGATGAAGCCAAGAAAAAACTTTTCAAGAGTGTTAAGAAGACTATCTTACAATTGGAATCCAGCTTGCTTGAGAGGGCTTTTACTAGGGATTATTGCTCCCTCATGCTACAAGCATTAGGGAAGGTGAAATGCCCTGTGTGGAATGAATTCACTACCTACTTTTTTTAAAGAATTCTAGGAGTATCTTAAGTCCTCGATCACGTGAAATGGCTAACCATGCATTCATCAATGTGTTGGGATTCAAGCCAACTTGTCGGACATCCCACTTACTACTAACCCATCTACTAACTTAACCATGTATACACTTATTCTTAAATACAACAGAATAAGGAGTTGCAACAGGATAATGTTGTTGTGCACTCCATCCAAAGCAGGTCTCTCTCTCTCTCTCTCTCTCTCTCTCTCTCTCTCTCTCTCTCTCTCTCTCTCTCTCTCTCTCTCTCTCTCTCTCTCTCTCTCTCTCTCTCTCTCTCTCTCTCTCTCTCTGCTCTCGCACTTGCACTCGCACACACTTCCCTTGGCACCTTCAACTAGTATCAGAGTAGGGTTTTTCCTTGCTGTCTTCCCCTCCGCGTGCGCACTTTCAAAAGTGCAAACAGGTTCTCGATTTTCGCAATGGCAAATTCAGCGTTCCGAGAGCGTTTCCAGTAGGCGTCGTGTAGTTTTACCCCCTTTCGAAGGACTTATAACTCTCATCCCCTCGATAGCCGCATTGTAGTCGCTCATAGTGTTAGCATAAGTTGCTACCCAAAACAATCGAATAAATTCTCCATTGTTGCATTTCTTCTTGAGGTTAGCATCCAAATGGCGCATACAATATGCATGCTCACATCCTGGAAAGACAAGCTCCACAGCTGGGAGAAGACCTTTTTGCTTGTCTCATACAAAAGTAACCGCATTGACACTCGCCATACAATCATGTACATTTTGCAAAAACCACACCCGATTGTCTTCATTTTCCGCATCTACTACACCAAATGCTATCGGCAACAAGGCCCCCATAGCATCAATCCCTGTGGCTGTCAACAAAGCACCAAGATATTTGCTTGTTAAGAATGTGCCATCCAACCAAATAAAGTCACGACAATGCGTGAAACCAGCAATGCATGCTCCGAATGCAAGAAACATTCGAAAAAAACGACCTTCAGTGGTTTTCTGTAGATGGGCCATAGTGCCCGGATTGCTAGCCACAAGCTTGTCGCAATAAGACTGAAGCTTTTCATAAGATTTTGCATGATCACCATGAATAATACCCAAAGCAAGTTGCTTCGCCTTCCAAGCAACCTTGTACGAAATTGCCACTCCAACTTCTCGACACAAATCGGCCATGATCTCCTTCGGCCTATACATTGGATGGTCTCGAAGTTTCTCTACATACCTTGTTGCAACCCATTCAGCAGTGGCTTCCTTGTTTCCAAGTTGTGTAGCACCACCACAAGTGTGCTCATCATGAAATGCCTTGACCATACATCCAGGTCCACCAGAGACCAAAGACGCATGCAAGCGCCACATGCATCCCTTTGCCTTGCAGACAACTGTATATCTGGATCGATCACGCTTGGCATGCCTAAGCTCCACATGAGACTTGATTGCTTGTTCTTGAATCTTTGAACAAAGCACATCGAGAGATTCAAATTGAGCACCAAGAGAAAGAGTTGCAAAGACGGTAGCATTATTCTCTGATGCATTTGCATTACTCTCAGCCATGGTTTCCCTCTTGTGTGTATCCGCAATACCACACTTGTTTACATACAAACAACAAAGAGCTCTTGCATCAATATGTATCCTGCACTATCCGGATGCACATTTGTATCCTGCACTATGCGGATGCACATTTGCCTTGCACATAACCATGCCCATACATCGCACTCAAGTCTCCCCTCGTTTCTTTGAGTTGTCGACCTCAAGGGCCATGTAAGCAGATTGGGACTCGGAGCTGGCGAGTGTATTTGCACAACAATATTCCCTGCTGCTCATTGGCGAGTACCTCTGTGCAACAGTATTCCCTGCTGCTCGTTTTGGCGAGTACCTCTGCACAACAGCTCGCTGGTTTTCGCTCAGTTTCGGGCAAAACCGTATACAGACATAATACGATGGGCTTTTTGGGAATAATGAAAATACGATGGGCGTTTTGGGAATTTCCGCAAATTGGAAGGGATTTTGGTAATTTACCCATTATAAAAGGGGGAGGGATTCCGGCTTCCCACCCCCCCCCCCCCCCCCCCCCCCCCCGCCACATGGCAAGATTTCCTTCATCCGACGGGTGTGGTCTGCAGTCAGCGGACTGAGAGAGAGAGAGAGAGAGAGAGAGAGAGAGAGAGAGAGAGAGAGAGAGAGAGAGAGAGAAACGGCCTTCGTTGCCGGCCAGTTCTTTGTGTGAATGGTGTGCCAAGGGGATTAATTGTTTTAAGGGAAAATTACCAAAATATCCCTCTAATTTGTGGAAATTCCCAAAATAGCCCTCAAATTTCAAAAATTCCCAAAGTACCCCCATAATTTGTCATAAATTCCCAAAATGCCCTTCAAATTTTCCAAAATTCCCAAATTACCCCTGATTGTGAGAGTAAATTTCTCCAAAAACAAAAAAAGTTGTAGCTTTTCATAAGAAGAGTGATTGTCTACCATACAGGATGATAAAACTAAAATTTGAGTCGGTTATGTAGTCTTTGGAGATGAATTGCTTCATTAATTTTAGACATATTTCTCTTTTTTGTGTGAGGTAATTGGCGACAAATTACATGTAAGCACTCAAAAACCGATCTCAATTGTCAAACAAGAATATGGATTAGAAAATCTTGGAGAATCCAACGAAAATAGATACGAGGGTATTTTGGGAATTTTTGAAATTTGAGGGGTATATTGGGAATTTCCACAAATTAGAGGGGTATTTTGGTAATTTTCCCTTGTTTTAAATACAATACAACAGAGGAGCGGTGGTGTCAGACTACGGAGCGGCAGTCTCTTGAGAACTGCAATCTCTCTCTCTCTCTCTCTCTCTTCTCCTCCTCCTCCTCCACTTTGCTTGCGTTTCATGCACCTGCAGTAGCCTGGTGGAGTTGCATGGACGCCATGGTGGAGGCGTAGAATGAGAGGTTGCGAGGCAGGCCACCACCTGCATGGATTTCGGCGTGCAATAGCTCAAGAGTGCAGCCACCACAGGTGGCTCATGTTGGCGCTGCTTGCTGTTGCTGGTCAGAGCCACTCCACTCTATTTAGCCCTTCCTTGCCATCATCCTCCCACTTTCCTCCTCCTCCTCCACTTCACTTGCATTTTGTGCACCTCCAATAGCCTGGTGCAGCTGCATGGACGCCACGGTGGAGGCGCAGAGCAAGAGGTTGCGAGACAGGCCACCGCCTGCATGGATTTCAATGCGCAACAGCTGAAGAGTGCAGCCAAAGGTGGCTCATGTTGGTGTTGCTTGCTGTTGTTGCTGGTCAGAGCCACTCCACTCCATTTAGCCCTGCCTTGTCATCATCATCATCGCTCTCTCAGCAATGAGATAGATCCCGTGCACGTGGAGGATCTAAACGCGTCCAATGCTGGTGCAAGGGAGATTGTCAGTTGCGGCCCTGGCACGCCCTCTGACCGCATCACCTCCGTGACGCATGCCCTCCGCTAGAATTTCGGAGTCTGCGAGAGAAGGCTAGCAACGAGTAGCGAAACGAGCGGAACAAGTGGTCAATCCTCTCCCCCCCTCCTCTCTCTCTCTCTCTCTCTCTCTCTCATACGTGAGCTGTTGCCCTTTCAAATTTTCCAAAATTCCCAAAATACCCCTGGTGGTTGTGAGATTGAATACCTCCGAAGATTAGCTTTTCATAACGAGACTGATTGTTTATCAATACAAGATGCTATAACTAAAATTTGAGTTGGTTATGTAGAATTTGAGTTGGTTATGTAGGCTTTGAAGGTGACTCAAAAAACGATCTCGGCTGTCAAAAGGGAAAAAAGATTAGGAAATCTTGAACAATTCAACCAAAATAGGTACGAGGGTATGTTGGGAATTTTTGAGATTTTGAGGGGTGTTTCGGGAATTTCCCCCCGTCCTTCCCCCGATCGTGTGTCAATAGGAGATTGATTCAGATAATTTGGAGCATACGATAGCAAGCATAAGAGTGCATAAGAGTGCACACCTGCAAGTGAGAGAGAGAGAGAGAGAGAGAGAGAGAGAGCCTAGCGTGTGCGAGCAGCCTGGACGTCGGTCCTGGAGGAAGAGAGACGGGAGACTGCATGACCATTGACGAGAGAGAGAGAGAGAGAGAGAGAGAGAGAGAGAGAGAGAGAGAGAGAGCAGTGTTCGTGAAAAATGCGTCTCAGCTTAATATTGTGCCATTTTTAATTCAAAAAATGCTGATATTGCATGGAGAGAGAGAGGCTCAGAGCCCCCATCGCTTTGTAGACTGGAGTCCCAGTGTTACGAAAAATGCGTCTCTCTCTTAATATCGTTTCGTTTTTGCCGGTTCAAAGCAAGGGGAAAAGGAGAAATTTCACCTCGAAATAGAGAAAAATAATGCAAAAATCTAAACAATTGTCATTTTTGCCGATTTAGAGCAAGGGGAAAATAAGAAATTCCATCCCGAAATAGAAAAAAATACCGCAAAAACGCCAAAAAATTAACGTAATTTTATTAAATTTCCTCTTGGAAAATTCAAGGAAAGGAATTTTATATGCTTGAAAAATTGATTGGTTTGGATTGTGTGAGATGGTAAGTGAGTCACGCCTCGGTTGCGAGTGCATTTGTGTGGTCCATTGTGGGACCGTGACTGTGAAAGGGCGCATTGGGCCATTGAAAGGCGTGGACACTGGACAGTGGCAGTGGGCACTGTTTTGAACCCTCATCGCGAACATCCTTTTCACATTGCACATTATTGTCTTCAAAAAGCCCGAAGTGACCTATAAGACCAAACAAGTTACAAAGTGATGAATTTGATAAAATCTCCGGGTACCAAAAAAAAAGAGTGAATTTGATAAAATGTTTGTGTACCAAAAAAAAGTATGAAGAATCTATATTGTCTATATAGCCGAGAGGGATTCTGGCCCCTCCCTCGGACACATACCCTCATTTTATCCATCCGATGAGTGACTCCTGCAGCCCAACGTCACAGACGTGGGCATTGAGAGAGAGAGAGAGAGAGAGAGAGAGAGAGAGAGAGAGAGAGAGAGACTCTTTGAGCCTCACTCTTGGTGTCCGATGAGTGACTCCTACAGCCCAACGTCACAGACGTGGGCATAGAGAGAGAGAGAGAGAGAGAGAGAGAGAGAGAGAGAGAGAGAGAGAGAGACTCTTTGAGCCTCACTCTTAGTGAGCGTTGCATATTTTTGTGAGTGGGTGGCTCTTTCCATAACCGAGGAGACGGCGGCCCAAAACCCATTTGCATCAGTAGGTCGAGAATGATGAGCTTTCCATCCTCATCGCGCGTTGAGGCGGTCCGGGGCGGGCAACAAGAAGAGCAACCTCTAGACACCCTTCAAGGCTCCCGTGCTGCTCAATGGGGCTGGGGCACAACACAACACAAACCAAAACAACAAACCCACAGCCAAATCCCAACTACACAAGGGGCACCACCTAGTTTTGGATGCGAACTAGGACGCGTAGAGAGAGAGAGAGAGAGAGAGAGTGCTCGGGCTGCTTTGAAACGTATCGGCAATGATCAAGCAAACACAATTATATATGTAAGAAAGAGAGAGAAAGGGGGAGGGGGTGCTTGTTGCATTAATACCTTCTTACAAATCTGTCATGACAAATCAAAGTGAGATTAGTATTTGTTCAACATAGCTTGCGTAAATTTCACCACAACACATCACAAAAAAAACCACCCCAATCACTGTCTTAAAGCCAGGGGAGTCCTCTCCACCCTGTCGCCCTCTTACAGTATGTGGGATTTATGGCTAGATTGATGACAACACCAGAGACAAGCTATCAAGAACTTAACAAAAAACACCAAGACACTTACGCATCATTGTTGTCCATTACTTCACGTTGGAAGGGAGACAAAGTATCCAAGCTTAGTCCAAATCCACCCTCCTTGATTCAGCAAATGTTGGGCTTACACTAGTAGGAGAAATGATAGATTTCCTACTCTCAATTGAATGATCACTCTCTCTCTTACAATGGCATAGAGTTCCCTTGCTAATCCCCTATTACAACACATGCACATGCATAAGACAATGAGCTTCCACTCAAGAGCTCCTTCTAGAGAGGTTGAGCTTTGCTTCTCAAGCTATAGCATAGTGCTCTTGCTTATGGATCCCCCACTTTTGTGCTAGCTACACCCTCCTTTTATAGCAATTTTGAAGGCTAGGGTTACTCCTCTAACCATGGTTGGGTTAGATTTTCAGCAATTTATCTAATTTCTTTTGCTTGGAATTATCAAGAAGTTGGTGGGGAAAGAGAGAGGAGAGAAATGGAGGTGATAGGACTTTTCATAGTGGGTTAGTGTTAGTAGAGTTAGTATTAATTTACAAATGGAATTGGATATTTACAATGGGAGTATCCATGTAGGATACAAATAAGGAAGAAAAACTCTTAAGAGGTAAGAAAAGGTGGATTTCTTACAAGGTTGATGCTCCAAGTGTCTTGAGTAGGGCTGATTTTGACGCTTGTTGACGGTCCACTAGCTTTGACGGTACATTTTTTCTCCACTCTTGACCTTCCTTGAGAGACAAGGTCCTCTTACAGTATGTGGGATTTATGGCTAGATTGATGACAACACCAGAGACAAGCTATCAAGAACTTAACAAAAAACACCAAGACACTTACGCATCATTGTTGTCCATTACTTCACGTTGGAAGGGAGACAAAGTATCCAAGCTTAGTCCAAATCCACCCTCCTTGATTCAGCAAATGTTGGGCTTACACTAGTAGGAGAAATGATAGATTTCCTACTCTCAATTGAATGATCACTCTCTCTCTTACAATGGCATAGAGTTCCCTTGCTAATCCCCTATTACAACACATGCACATGCATAAGACAATGAGCTTCCACTCAAGAGCTCCTTCTAGAGAGGTTGAGCTTTGCTTCTCAAGCTATAGCATAGTGCTCTTGCTTATGGCTCCCCCACTTTTGTGCTAGCTACACCCTCCTTTTATAGCAATTTTGAAGGCTAGGGTTACTCCTCTAACCATGGTTGGGTTAGATTTTCAGCAATTTATCTAATTTCTTTTGCTTGGAATTATCAAGAAGTTGGTGGGGAAAGAGAGAGGAGAGAAATGGAGGTGATAGGACTTTTCATAGTGGGTTAGTGTTAGTAGAGTTAGTATTAATTTACAAATGGAATTGGATATTTACAATGGGAGTATCCATGTAGGATACAAATAAGGAAGAAAAACTCTTAAGAGGTAAGAAAAGGTGGATTTCTTACAAGGTTGATGCTCCAAGTGTCTTGAGTAGGGCCGATTTTGACGCTTGTTGACGGTCCACTAGCTTTGATGGTACATTTTTTCTCCACTCTTGACCTTCCTTGAGAGACAAGGTAATTGAAGCTGAGTAATCAACCACCATGATGCTGTCTTTTAAGAGAAGAGGCTGAATTTTGTGGTTTTTTTGATAGATATGGGTAATTTGGATGAGGAAAAATGAGACTAGGTGGTCAATTTTGGAATGGAATTGTGTGTGGGAGGTATGAGTTCACCATGGTTTCTCTTATTCTTCAAGGTTGAGGAGAAGGTGAGTAGTGTGCAGAGAGGAGTGGTGAGAGAGATGGGGATGATGAGTGGAGAAGTGTGTGTGAAAGAGGAAAATGATAAAGTGGAAGAGAGAGTGTGGCTGCATAGCATGGGAAAACTGGGGTCCACTAATAAAATCATAGCTCACAGCTCGTAGCTCAAAAAAATATGAAAAAATGTGAGGCAAAAGTTCAGCCCACGAGCTACAACTTTTGTTTGTATCACCTTTTCAAATTCGGAGAGCAAGTGAACTTTAAAAATTCAGCAAAACAGACCGTTTTTTTCCACTACACAAGGTCCTTGTGGGGTCCTTCTTTGGATGATTCTTTTGAATACCTCCAAGAGTGAGCCCTCCATAGTGCATGTATGCATGCCACCTACCCTTGACCTTATTTGGTAGGTCTATAATTGAAGATATTGTTGAGATTATGATATAAGTGAATAGTACAACTAAGAAAATCAAATATTGAGGGGTCTAAAAAATATGTACATGTCAAATATAAGTGGAAAAAATATAAAGGGGTCAAAAGAAATCTCTCTCATTGTGAGGCTACCATAAAAAGATAAATATTTTTGGTGTTCTAATTTTTTAGAAAAAAAAACAAAATAGATGTAGGAAGGGAAAAATCACAATAGTGAAAAAATATACACATAAATAAAACTAGTTTTTTTGGATTTTTGTTAGGTTGGAGTTACACCAAATATAAGAGAAGCTTACATGAAAATATTTCTATATGGAATAAAGAGTATGAAAAATGGTAAGAAAAATTGTGGTAATGGTGAGGCAATGTACAGAGCATAAATAACACACACCTAGGTAGAAATATTTAAATAAATACCAAAATAATTATGAAAAAATCTTTTATTTAGGCCCTATATACAAAGAAATATTTACATACGCATGGGCCATAATATACTTATATTTTTTATATTTTATATTTTTTTTTGGCTCAACTAGCCTAATGCCTAGCTAATTGAGGGTTTTTTATTTCAGTAAGGAGATATGGGAAAAGTCCCCTAACTCACACGCACCTATATACAGTGAAATGGTAGGGATAGCCATAGCGTTTGGGTGAATTTGGTAGGGTGGAGTAACTTACTATGGTAATTATGGAGAGTCAAAAAACGGCTATCAGCGTGTTGGAGCTGCTTCTGCTCAAAAAGAGGTAAACATCCTTCTTCGTAGCAAGGGTGGCAACAAGTTGTCGTCCTTGCCTGGCATCCCACCAAGCCATCTCCTCTCGCTCAAACTCTGAGGGAGTCACGGGCTCACTATGAAAATCTCCAAGTGTTTACCGTGCTGTTTTATTGTGATTTGTAGAGAGAAGGTGTAAATTCAATGAGAGAAACAAGAGAAAGAAGGGCGGGGGGTATTTTTTCACTATGAGAGATCGTGGTGTTTACCGCGGGCCATTATCGCAAAACAAGAGAGAGGAATTCAAAATGAGGAGAGAGAATCGTTTTGATGCAGAAGTGGCACTTTATCGCACATATTACCGTGCAAATATCCGCGATTATTGCTGCAAACATTACCGCTAAGACAGGCTGGACCCCCTTCCCCCTCCCTCTCCCTCGGGTTTCCATTTAAATCCAATACAACTCCTACACTCTCCAGAATGCTTGCTCACTTCACTTAATCTCTCTTTCACTCTAAAAATTCTATACATAAATCATTGAACTCACAACAAAACCATTACAAATACTATTCATAAGCACATATCGAAACATTTGCAAATTAATCATATACTACACCAAGTGAAAGAATGGAGATTTTTTTTAATTCTCATCTTGTATAAGATCTCTACAAGCACTAGGATCCATATTTAGACCCATAGTATTCAAATCAATAAACAAATTCAGAGATTCTTCCTCCTCTCCATCACCTCCTGTAGAATCATCATCGCTTTCTCCCTCTTCCTCCTCCTCAAGATGACTATTTGCAAGGCTTGGCTAACCTTCTTCAACTTCTACTACATCTTCCTCTGCATCTTGTGGTGATGGTATGATGGGATCAATTACTGGCTCAATGTCCGTCTCTGCAAAGATAGATCTACCCCGCGGCGTGACTGGAATGACATACCAAAGTCTTCTTTGAAATATACATGGCACATAAAAGACCTGTAAGTCACACACTAAGAATAAGCTAATATACATAACTTAAATTTTTAATTTAAGTTAATTGCACATACCCTAAATTACCTGCTCGCAACTACTAGGATATACCAAGTTGTCAGTTTTTCCCCGATGGAATTGGGTGGAATCCACCATAATGAGCCCATTTTCATGTCTTTTGACCTCACCCGCAAACCATCGACACTCAAAGAGGATTTTGTGAAAAGATCTAAAATCCACTTTGATTATTCTCTCTATAGTACCACAATATCTGACCTCATCTGTTGTTGTGTCAAAGTTTCCCATCACGCCACAATCATTAGTGGTCCGACGCTCATCTATCTTGCGGGTGCAAAAATGTCGGCCTTCGGACCAAATGGAGTTGAAAATGAGACCCTACAATCACAATGCATAAGAGGTTACATCGCATTTCATTAAGTGATTTGCATACATGTATACATAACATATACACACTCACCTTGCGCAAGCATCCTCGCGCATACTCCCATTCTTTAGGGCTTATTTGTTCTCCTTGTGCTTTGGCATTGGTCATGGCATTATGGATCCACTCTACTTGAATCAAGTTAGGATATTTTGCAAGATCTTTAGGAAAAGGAGGTGCACGTCTATCTCCATGGGACCTCTTCCATGCAACTCTATCCCTTTCTCTAGCTGCGCGGGCTTCCAAGTACATATTGACCCATTTGGTCATGATAGTGGCATTGAGTAAAGAGTAGTTGTTGACTATGGCATGAAACTCTCTATCCGTGACCAAGAGTGAGCCTTTTCCACTGGGAATGGTTGAGTGCTTCCTAGGATCCTCTTCTTCACTCCACAGACGAGGCAATGATGGATCCACTGTGATGAGATACTGTGAGACATACACAAATGCCTCTTGCACCACCCAACCTTCTGCCATGCTCGCCTGAAAACATTAAAACCACATATTTTTATTAGTAACTCCATAGCGTTTAAATGCTATCTATATTGTATTTATTTTGCATACCTCCGGTTGTGACCTCAATCTAACAAAATCCTTTAAAGTCTTCAAGAATCTCTCCAAGAAGAACATCCATCTAGAGTGAACCACCCCACAAATGGCAATCTCCTCAACAAGGTGAAGCAATAGGTGTATTTGGCTAACAAGGATTGTACGTGGGAATGCATCCTCAATAGCACACAGTGCCTCTACTGCTAGCTGATGGGCTACTGGTATGGCTTCTACTTCTATCTCCTTGGAGCTCACAAATCTACAGGGCAAACGTTATATAGTAGATGAAAAAAAATTCCAAAGTTCATGCATGCACAACATGATATAGAACTTGAAAGAAACCCATTACCTCACAATCTCACCCACTTTGAATATTACAGCCTTCACCTTAGTGTCCCCATAACCACTAATAGTTATGGGAAGTACAAACTACAAGCAATAAAACATCTTAGTGAATGTCAACCTATATATAAGGACACATAGACACCACAAATTGTTCTACTCTTACCTGAAGGATTTTATGCCAATCATGGGATTTCAATCCATACAATTGAGTGGAGCCACCATTTTTGGTTTTTGTGAAAGCACCTTTGAGTGACCGCATATATCCCGTTGGAGTTTTGATGGATGCAATAACTTGCTTTGTCCGCTCTTGGTCTGCCTTTGACATTATCCACGGTGCTTTTGGGAGAATCATCTTTCCCCGCTCCCCCATGCAGGGCGTTGCTGAAGGGGGGAGACGTCTAATGGCTCTTAAATCTTCCCTAGCACCCAATGAATCCTTCTTGCCAATTATGTGATCCCATATAGCTTGCCCAACATTTTTGAATACATGCATAGGGTCCAATAAGTGCTGAATTTTCAACGAAGCCCAATAGGGGAGCGACAAGAAGATTGAGTACCTCGACATACCATTTGGCAACCCATTGGGAGGCGGTGAGGTACCATGATGCTCCTCCCAATGCTTCGCCCAATCAGCCATGTTGCAATGGAATAGCTGCACTCCATTGATAGGGGGAGCATATCTACGATGTGAAGGAGGTAGAAAGCGATGGTTGTTGGGATAGATCACCTTCCCAAGAAGAGGAGGTCTCTCTCTCACAAGGGAAGGGCCACAAGTGGGACACGCAATATGTCCAAATGTTGCCAATCCTGCCAAGAGGTAAACAAACGTTACACATGAGACGATAAACCTAAAGCAAAGAGTACAATTAACATGTGAATACTTACCAGATACCTCTCCAAATCCTGGGTAATCATGCATGGTCCACATGAGGATGCACTTGATGACAGCATTGCGGTCTCGTGGTGGCCGTGAAATGTCAATGACATCTATGCCTCTCCATAGTTCTTGAAGCTCATCAATAAGTGGCTGCAGATATACATCCATGTTTTTTACCTTGTGCTTTCCTGGAATGAGAAGTGATAGTAAAATGTTTCCCTTTTTTGTTGCCTCCCAAGGCGGAATATTGTAGTTTACAACAACCACTGGCCAAGTGCTCCATGAAGTAGAGCGGTGCCCAAATGGATTCACTCCATCACTAGCTAACCCAATCCTCAAGTGACGAGGCTCATCCCTGAACTCTGGCCATGTGTCCTCTATGTGCTTCCACGCTGGTGAGTCAACTGGCACTCTCATAATACCATCTGTGGAGCGGTTTTTTGCATGCCAACTCAAAAGCTCGCTCGTACCCTTCGATCTAAACATGTGTTGGATGCGAGGGATGAGTGGAAAATGCCTCAAAACTTTACGTGGAAATCTATTGCTCTGCATTCCTTCTTTGAACCTAAGTTCCCCGCACGATGGACATGTGTCACAATCGGCATGCTCATTACGAAAGAGCACACAATCGTTCACGCAAGCATGAATGCGATCATAATCCATCCCTAATGCAATCACCACTTCGCGGGCTTTTCGTCTGTTCTCTGGCATGTGATTGCCAGCTGGCAGCATCTTTCCTAGTAGCCTATCACAAGAAGAAAGTACATTAGAAGCTAATTTATGCACTCCACAAGCATCCTTCACAATCTGTAAACATACCTTAAAAGTGCGTCGACACTAGCATTGCTTCATCCAAACATCGCCTGAAGGTTAAGGACTTCGAGAGAAGCCCTTAAAATGGAGTAAGAGCATCTATCATATAGTGCGGTGTGTGGCGAATCGAGTAGCTTACTCCTCGTTCACTCGGAAGCTTCTTCGCATGCACACTCTGGTTCATGCTCCTCCTCTCGTGCAAAGAGATCCTCAACCATTCTATGCAAATGGTCGTTTTCTGCATCCACGTAAGGAGATGGGATGTGGTCACTCGGATAAGAGGGAGCAGCAGTACTTGGCTGATTTGATGTACTTCCTCCCTCTCTAATGGATTCCTGGCGCATGCGCTCTTCCACCCTCCTTTCCCCTCCTCCACCAACCACACGCCAATATGGGGTGACGTCAATAGCCGCAACAATTCGCAGATCGTTTGTTTCCATCCATGCACGCTTGCGAGGATCGTCCCATAGTCCATAATCTTCTACATGGCTCAAGCATATCCGTCGAAGTCGAGCAATGGCGCATTTGTACCGCACGCATGGGCATGGTAATCGCTCAGCCAACCACCGTGATCTATCCGGTTCAGTGGACGGGCCAAAATCATCCCAAGCAACCTACATTAATAAATTACATACACTAATTAAAATCAAATTACCAAAGAATGTTAATAAAATATCAGTAAAAAGTAAAAATTAACCATTTAGGTAAAAATGTCAATTTCAAAGTACTAGAAATACTTTCATTTTATATATATTTTATAAAAAACATAGTACCAATAGATTGTGAGGATCAATAGTAATAATGTCAGAACATGGCCATTTGCTTATTTGGCCCGAATTTGCGCCGCGATAATATACGCGGTAATGTTTGCGGTAAGAGACGCGGTAATAGCAGCGGAAAATCAAATTTCAAATTTTTTTATAAATAGGGGCACCCACGTGCCCCGCGAAGTTCAAAGCCCTAAAATTCGAATTTCATCGTCTTCTCCACAGAAGCCGAGAGCGCGAACCTTACAACCTTGAGCTCTAGCTCCATCTCTACTCTTCTACTCTCCATCATCTCTACTCTTCCACTCTCCTACCCTCTCCCAACAAGCGCTTCAATTCCATGTAAGTTTTGTTGTTATGTTTTTTGATTTTTTCACACGCATACACACATGCATACACTCATACACACGCATACACACACATGCATACACACACACTAATTACACACACTAATTAGTGCATGTGTACGTTCTTTACACACTAATTAGTGCATGTGTTCTTTACACACTAATTAGTGTGTGTATTATTCTAATGCACACACTAATTAGTGTAAGTAAAGACACACCAAAACTTAAATTTGTTAATTATTAGTTACTTGGAAAATCTAAACTTGTTAGATTTTATTACTTGCATAACCTAATATGTTAAATTTGGGATTGGCCATGCACACACTAATTAGTGTGTGTTAACACACACTAATTAGTGTGTGCATTGACCAATGTGATTGGTCAATGCACACACTAATTAATGTGTTATTAATGTGTGCATTGGCCAATGTGATTGGTCAATGCACACACTAATTAATGTGTGATTAGTGTGTGCATTGGCCAATGTGATTGGTCAATGCACACACTAATTAGTGCTCATTAACACACACTAATTTGTGTGTGATTAGTGTGTGCATTGACCAATGTGATTGGTCAATGTACACACTAATTAGTGCGCTATTAGTGTGCATTGGCCAATGTGATTGGTCAATGCACACACTAATTAGTGTGTTATTAGTGTGTGCATTGGCCAATGGGGTTGGCCGATTCACACACTAATTAGTGTGTGATTAGTGTGTGCATTGACCAATGTGATTGGTCAATGTACACACTAATTAGTGTGTTATTAGTGTGTGCATTGGCCAATGTGATTGGTCAATGCACACACTAATTAGTGCTCATTAACACACACTAATTTGTGTGTGATTAATGTGTGCATTGACCAATGTGATTGGTCAATGTACACACTAATTAGTGTGCTATTAGTGTGTGCATTGGCCAATGTGATTGGTCAATGCACACATTAATTAGTTTTGGATTAGTGTGTGCATTGATCAATTGGATTGGCCAATACACACATTATTTAGTGTATGTGATTAGTGTGTGCATTGGCCAATGTGATTGGTCAATACACACACTATTTAGTGTGTGATTAGTGTGTGCATTGACCAATGGAATTGGTCAATGCACACACTAATTAGTGTGTGATTAGTCCAATTACACAAGCCAATGCACACACTAATTAGTGTATGTTAACACACACTAATTAGTGTGTGCACAAGCCAATTAAACAAGCCAATTATTCACGCCAATGCATACACTAATTAGTGTATGCACAAACTAATGCACACACTAATTAGTGTGTTTTAACACACACTAATTAGTGTGTGCACAATCTAATGCACACACTAATTAGTGTATGTTAAAACACACTAATTAGTGTGTGCACAAGCCAATGCACAATCTAATGCACACACTAATTAGTGTATGTTAAAACACACTAATTAGTGTGTGCACAAGCCAATGCACACACTAATTAGTGTGTGCACAAGCCAATTAAATAAGCCAACACTAAAACACATACTAATTATGTTAAATTAAACAACAATCAACACAAAAACAGAAACATACCTCCATGATTAAGTCGTAGGTGACGTATTAGGCCCCAATGACCGTCCAAGTGATCACGCAATCGATCACACTAATCATAAACACAATAATCTCTTATTAGTCAATACACACACTAATATCTTATTAGCACTCGAGGCTTTGCAAGACTCTTTTATAGGTTGTAGACACACATTGGATTCTTTCCACATTGGATACTATAGAGAATCCAATGTTAAAAAATCCAATGTTTGAAAAAAATCAATATGTAAATTTTTAATCATATATTCAAATTTTATACCCTAGTTTAATCTTTGTCGTGATAAATGCAAACCATGTCTTCTTCTTCCACACCACGCTTTCGCAACATTGAGGATTTCATGGCAGACGGGATGTCATATCCCGACGCTCTCTGCCTATCATTCACAGTCATTGCCTCAGTAGTCATCATCAGGGTTCGGCTGGTTTCGGGACGCTCTAGGTGGGTCCACTGCCGTACATGTGACCGATCCAGATGTGGAGAGGGCATTGCGTCTTCGGGCTGAGTGGTTAGGTTCACAGCAGACCCTTACACAGCGCTATTCACCGGCGTAGCTAGCAGCTTTTGGATTATCAGAGGTCTCTACTCCGACTGGTGGCACTCCATACGTGCAGAGTTTTCCAGCTACAGCTCCAGGTTCCACTTTTCCTTCACAGGGTCCAACGCCCCAGGGTCCGACGCCGTTGGGTGCGACGCCACAGGGTCTGACGCCACGGGCGTCCACCTATCCATCACCTATCCCACCTTCTGTCCCAGATTCACGTCGGTGCTCTTCTGGCAATCAGCGTCAGGGCAGCTCGCACGCTAGCGCCGGTCAATCTTGATGAGGGAGCAGAGCTAGTTGTTGTTTTGGGGGGGGGGAGGGGGGAAGTACTACAGATTCTCCTCCATAGTCATCGCTCCCTGCTCCAGCAGAAGATGAGGACCATGACATGCCTTCACCAGATGCTTGCGGGTTATACTACCAGGTTCATAGAGGAGGTATGGTGGATCTCGGGACAGCACAGGGCAGGAGATTCCGCACACACGTCAACCAATTAATCCACTCCACATATATCAATTGTTTTCTCAAATTTGATCAGCAAGATCCCTACAACCTCACATATATAGAGACAACCATACACATGCGTTTTCCCAACCCTGAGGGGCAACAATTCTCAAGGCAATGGTTGCCAGAGCATGTCAAAACATTTCTGAAGACCAAAAAATCTAGTGTGAGGAGAGCGGCAAAGAAGACAATGGAGTCTCCAAAGCATAGCTATCGGCCAGGAAATGTCCATGATGTGGAGTGGGAGACCGCTATGGGCGAGAAAGAGGACGAAAGGGAAACCGGTGCGAGGATGTATACGCGTCAAGTTGAGGCCAGATCTCATCAGACTCCTACGCATTATGGTTCGGGAGGAAAAACGGCTTGGAAAGACAAATATGTAAGTAAAAATATTAGTTTTATTGTAAAAAATCTAATGTTTTTCATTTAATTAATTGGTTGCTATTTTTTGTCAGTATAACATTACCATGAGTCGCCCGACCAGAGAAGTGCAGAGATATAGAGAGAACCATACCGAGTATCAAACTTGGTGTTGGTTGTTTGAAAATCAAATGATCTCTCGAGAGGAGTTCGAAAATGCGTGTAGAAGTCTGTAACATGTAAGTTTAATCTTATCTAAATAATCAAATTGTTGATTTTATATTAAATATTAAATAACAATGTGTTAATTGTTTCTTTTTTATGGTTTTGCAGAGTCAAGGAGTTCCACGTGAAATGCCGCCAACTCCCCCATGAGCATCCTCTATTTTGTATACTCGGGCCCCGTTTGCCCTATCCCACATGACCATACTCTATTTTGTACACGCGGGCTTTTTTTGCCCTTTATGTAAATGCAATACCTATCATTTTTTTGCTCAATACCTCCCCCAATTGTAATTCCACTTATGTAAATGAAATTATCAATCTTTTTTTGGCTCAATGTATTGTCCAATTGTGATATTTTGTTGTAATTAATAATAATTTTGTAAAATAACTAAAATAAATTAAAAAATAGATGACCTTTTGGATGGTCCTGCAAAGGACAATCCAAATGGTCATCTATTTTTTTATAATAAATCCCTTCGTGGTAATGCTCGCTATAAGCCTGACGCGGTAATATGTGCGGGTACTATTGCAGCAAAGCACGCGATAATATTTGCAAAAATATTGCCGCATCCATTACCGCATCAGTTACCGCTAGACCATTACCGCCAGCTTTGCCGCAGTATTTGCCGTGTACGGAAATTTTTATATTTCAAGTTTGTTTGTTTTTTTGCGGTAATGTGAGTGATAATACCGCGCATATGTTAGAGTGTTTTGTGTTTAAAGTATTACCACGACTGTATCCGCTGTTATTACCGCTATTATTACCACGTTCATTACCGTTGTTATATTCGCTGCCCAAATTTAGCGCCTAAACTTTCAAATTCTGGATTAACTCCCCCCCCCTCCCCCCCCTCCCCTCTTCAAATTTTGGTGTTTCCCTCCTCTCAATAAAAATTAAAGAGGATGGTATATAATTTTCGAATATAAAAAATTAAAGAGTACTGTATATAATTTTTAAATATAAAAAAGAAGAGAAAGAAAGAGAGAGAGAGAGAGAGAGAGAGAGAGAGAGAGAGAGAGAGAGAGAGAGAGAAAATGAAAGAGGGGGGAGAAGGAGGCAGGGGATATAATGCCCGGTTCAGACGCCCCCTACGACGGAAATGCTTCCCATAGGGGGGTCTAAGTTGCATGACAAAAGCCTATTTGCTGCAATAGATATCAACTTCCTCCGGGCCCGCCATTTTTCTTCCGGCACCCCCCCCTCCTCGGAAGATCTGCTGGCCTCTCTCAACCTCTATTTGCTTTTCGCTCTTCTTCCTCCAACACCGTTTAGACGAGGCGGCAGTAGACCTGCAGAAAGCCTTTCTTTCTCCACCCTCGTCTGAACCCAGCCTAAGATTACCCTTGTTTACAACTAAAATAATCATTGTCAGTTGATAAACATAATTGAGCATATTCTCAAATCTAAAAAGAGGAAGAGGAGGGAGAGAGAGGTGAATGGATTACACGATCAAAAAACTTCATAACTGCAAAATGTTTATGAATCATCTTCCAAAAGATCTCTACATGAAGCCTCATCCAATTCTAAGCCCATGGCTCCTAAATCAATAAAGAGAGAAACAGAATTGTCGTTTGTGGATGCATTGCCAGCTTCATCATCTTCGAGTTCGTCATCCCCCATCTCATCATCTTCATCATCATGACAATCATCCTTGCTAAGACTTGCTGCCATCGGACTTGATTCATCGACCTCGCTCTCCTCTGTTCCCACCTCATCCAAAGTCGGAGGTGGAAGACGGTCGAAGATAGTCTCCACTTCATTAGTGGAAAAAATGGTTCTTCCCCGAGGTGTTACGGGAATTACCAACCAAAGTTTTGGTTGGTGGATTGTTGGGATATAGATGACCTATAAAATGAAGCTCAAAGTGAGTAACATTGGTATAACTAACGCTACCACAAGTAAATAAGAATAAAAAAGGTACATTGTCACTCACCTGCACGATAAAACTAAATTGTCATACCTCCCTCTGTGATGCACACTAGAGTCCACCATGTAGAGGCCATTCTCATGTCATCTAGACACATTTGCAAACCAGTTGCACTTGAAGATGAAGCTTTGAAAGGTTCTAAAATTAACCTTTAGTATCCTTTCAATAGTTCCGCAATGCCTGGCTTCATCACCGTCTGTTTCAAAGTTTCCCATGATGGCACAATCCATGGTGGTTCTACGCTCGTCAATGTGGCGCGTATGAAAGTGACGACCCTTTGACCACATAGAGTTAAAGAAAAGGCACTACAAAATAGAAAAATATATTAATTTATCATATACATATTAAAGATAATATATTTCAACAAATAGCGAGACAATATGGTTTAGGTATATGAGTACTCTACCTTTGGTACGTAGTCTCGTGCATACTCCCATTCTTTGTTGGTGATGTCTTCTCCGCGCACTTTTGCCTCGGTCATTCTCTCATGAATCCACTCTGCACTAATGAGATCTGGGAAACATGCAAGGTTTCTAAGCACTGGGAGTGACCTCCTTCCTCCATGTGCTTGTTTCCATGCTTCCCTCTCTTGCAAACGCCTGGACTTTGCCGCTGTCCACAAGTCCACCCACTTGGTCATGATCTTTGCATTGAGAATGCAAAAGTTATCAACCACTCGGGATAGATTCATATCCATGTTAATTAGTTTTCCCTTTCCACTTGTCAAGTGTAAACTCATCCTTGATTCTTCCTTGTCTGACCACATGCGAGGCATTGAAGGATCAACTTGTGCCAAATACTCTGATATATAAACAAATGCCTCTTGAACAATCCACCCTTCGGCCATACATGCCTCTGGTTGAGACGTACCGTAGCCACACAAAATCTTTGAGAGTCTTTAAAAAACTCTCTAAGAAGAACATCCATCGTGCGTGCACTATTTTACATATAGCCATCTCCTCCACACGTGAACCAAGAGGTGACTTTGAGAGAGAAGGACCAATCGAGGAAATGCATCTTCAATTGCACACACAGTTTCTGTTGCAAGTGTTTGAGCAGCAGGGATAGCATCTATTTTGATTTCATTGGAGCTCACAAATCTGCAAGAAAACACACAAGGATACACTAAGCTAGTTGAAATTATTGTGTACATAAAAAAGGTGTAGTCGAGTGGAGTCTTGTGGTGTACCTTACTAGCTCTCCTAATTTGAAAATAGCGTCCCTGACTTCCTTGTCCCGACATATACACATACTCACCGGTAGAATGAACTACAATGTACATCAGAAAAAGGGAAAGTGAGTGATAGTCATACACACGAACTATAGGTAGAATAGGGAGTATGAAGATTACCTGAAGCATCTTGTGCCAATCGGACTTCAACCCATACAATTGAACGCTTCCACCCTTCTTCGCTTTTTTGAAAGCTCCCTTCAGCGACCTCATGCATCTTATTGGTGTGCAAATAGATGCAATGGTACCCTTCACCTTGTCTAATTCTTCTTTTGCTAGCATCCATGGTGCTTTAGGAAGCACAATCTTTCCATTTGGGGCACGCCGTGGAGTGGCAGAGACGGGGAAACGCTTTAAAAGCCTCAAATCCTCCCTCGCACCCAAAGAGTCCTTCTTGCCAATAATGTGGTCCGATAGTGTTTGGGCTACATTCTTGAATACGTGCATGGATCCAAGAGGTGTTGTATTTTTAAGTCCTCCAATATGGAAGCCTTAAAAATATGGAATACCTTGACATACCTTTGGTGGAGGACACGGAGCCGGATTGTTGTTGTGGTGTTCCTCCCAAATGGTTGCCCAATCTGCCATTGTGAGCTTTAGAGGAGCCTTCCCATTTATTGGAGCCTAGTGCTTGATATGTCCTTGGGACGATGGTTGTTTGGATAGATAACCTTGCAGAAAGAATTTGGCCTCTCCGTCACCAACGATGGAGGACATGCATTGTGGCCCGATGTGGACAACCCTGCATACATATCATATGGTTAGAGAGATGAGTGAACTAAAGTGAGCTAAACAGAGCTAAAGGGAGAGAGGGAATGAGGGAAAGAGAGATAGAGGACAGGGGGTTACCAGAAATCTCTCCAAGCCCAGGATAGTTGTGCATAGTCCACATAAGGATTCCCTTCACTTGAGCCTCTCTTGAAGGAGTACGAGCGGAAGTGCGACGCGAGAGAGAGTGCGAGAAGAAGAGCACGACGATATGGTGAACTCGCTCTACTGTAATGTGTAGAGCATAGTGAGTTCTTATTAGGTTTTTACAAAAGAATATGTGTACATACCTGGCGGCCCGCCCACTTACCTGGGCGACCACATTGGGCTTTATACCCCAACAACCTCCCACTTAAAGCCCAATGTGGTACTTTAAGTGTGAGAGAAGCTACTATACAAGCTAATATGCAAGAGATGTAGAGAAGTGATGTACTACCCTACACCTACCTGCTTGTGAAAATGCGCAAAGCTCTCTGAGGGAAGTCCTTTTGTAAGTAGATCAGCAGGATTTTCTGTGGTGTGAACTTTGACAAGCTGAAGTTGCTTATCCTCGAGCATTTCCCTGATGAAATGATACTTCACATCCACATACTTTGTCTTTGAGTGATAAACTGGATTGCGAGCCAATTGTATAGCACTTTGACTATCACAATATAACAAAGGCATCTCTTCTTTGATTCCCAGATCTATTACTAGTCGATTAAGCCAAATTGATTCTTTGCATGCCTCTGATGCTGCAACATATTCAGCCTCTGTAGTAGACTGAGTAACACAATCTTGTAATCTAGAACGCCATGATACTGCTCCACCAGCCAATGTAAAGACATACCCTGACGTAGACCTTCGGTTGTCTAAGTCACCTGCATAATCTGAGTCTGTAAAACCCTTTAAACTTAGCTCCTGACTCCCATAGCATATACGCATACTCTTTGTAGCTTTAAGGTATCTCAATATTCCTTTCACTGCCTCCCAATGTTTCTTGCCTGGGTTTGACATGTATCGACTTACTACTCCCACTGCAAATGCAATGTCTGGGCGAGTAGCAATCATTGCATACATCAAACTACCCACTACAGACGCATATGGAATCTTATCCATTTCAGCCTGTTCTTCCTCAGACACAGGACAACCTTGTTTGCTAAGTTTCACATATGGTGGCAATGGAACACTCAATGCCTTTCCCTTCTCCATATTGAAACGTTGCAAAACCTTGTCAATATACTCTGTTTGAGATAACCAAATCAACTTCTTTGATCTGTCTCTCTCAATGCTGCATGTAAATTTCCACATCTAAATCACCATGCAAGAACGTTGTCTTGACATCCATTTGGTGCAACACCAAATCTAATATGGCAACCAATGCAAGAAAGCATCTCAATGTAGTCATCTTGACCACCGGAGAGAAGACTTCATCAAAGTCAATGCCTTGTTCTTGCTTAAAGCCCTTGGTAACAAGCCTTGCTTTGTACTTTGGCTGACTATGATGAGCGGTGATCTTATACCTTTAAACCCATTTACAGGGTAGAGCGTTTTTGCCCCGTGGTAATTTAACTAGCTTTCATGTCTGGTTTTTATGCAGAGCTGTCATCTCTGACTGCGTGGCCAATTGCCAATTCCCAGAGTCCTTCATTTGCACTGCTTCCTTGTAACATGAAGGCTCATTGCAATCAGTCAACATGACATAGTTCATAGATGGAACAAACCTATCAAGAGGTTGCGTGACACGTCCAGATCTACGCACAATAGGTGGCTCAGGCTCAGCCACAACCTGTGGTTCCAATCTATCCTGTCCTTGCTCCTCTTGAGCCTTGACATTTTGTCTTGCATGTGCAGGTCCATCTTCTTGGAAGACAACTCTTCTAATCTCCTCAACCCTCTCTGGTTTAGAATGATATTTGGATTCATTAAAGTGAACATGATTGCTGCGGACAACCTTTCTGGATTCGGGATCCCAAAGTCTGTACCCCATCTCACCAGAATTACCATAGCCGAGAAAGATGCACTTTCTACTCTTTGGCTCAAGTTTGTTCCTAAATTCCTTTGCAACGTGAGTATATGCCTCACAGCCAAAGACTCTGAGATGCTTGTATGAGGGCACCTTGCCTGACCATACCATCTCTGCCACTCAATCCTTCTGCAAAACCTTACTAGGAGATCTATTTATAAGATGAACAGCTGTTGATACAGCTTCAGCCCAAAACCCATTTGGCAGTTGTGCATTAGACAACATACTTCTGACCTTCTCTTGTATGGTCCTATTCATCCTCTCAGCAACACCATTTTGAGGAGGATTGTAAGGAGCAGTAAGTTCACGTTTTATACCTTTTGACTCACAAAAGTCCTAAAAGGCCTTTGAAACGTACTCTCCACCATTGTCAGTTCGTAAGCATTTAAGCTTCTTGCCACTCTGATTCTCCACAAGTGTCACAAAAGTTTTGAAAACACTAAACGCTTCATCCTTGTGCTTGAGAAAGTAAACCCATACTTTCCTCGAGTAATCATCTATAAATGTCATAAAGTAAGAAGCTCCCCCTAGAGATAGGTTAGCATAGGTCCACACAAATCACTATGAACAAGTGCCAACTGTGTATCTCTTCTACTACTTCTATGCTTATGTGGCTGCTGTGTTTGCTTACCATACAGACAATGTTCACAGAATTCAAAATCATTAAATGAAAAGCCAGGCAAATAACCAGAATGAGACAAGATTTCCATTCCCTTCTTGGACATATGTCCTAACCGGCTATGCCACAAAGAAACGTTCGGCTGCTCGGTTACATTGATTACATTTTTAGAGACATTTGATACATAAATCATGTAAAGTCCTCCAGACTTTACTCCATGTGCTACAGTCATAGAACCCTTGGATATCTTCCACATGTTCTGTCCAAAAATGGTGACGTAGCCAGCATCATCAAGTAAACCTGTGCTGATCAAGCACTAGACTGTCATCCTCTACAACAGTGTTTGTCACATTTATTTCTTGAATCTTCATTGAGGACTTGTTCTTCTCACCATGGTCTTCAGCTTTCTCTTTGCCTTTTTCTGCTTTCCATTCTCTGTAGTCTCTTTTCATGTGACCCTTCTTGCCACAATGGTAGCATTCTATGTGACTCTTTCCTTTAGCACTGCGGGACTTGCTACGAGACTGATTCCTCTTTCCACCTTTGTACTTTTCTTTGGTCCTTCCCCTGACAACTAAGGTTGTTCCTTTGCCTTTGTCCATTGTCTTTCTATTGGTTTCTTCAGTAAGTAGACTTCCTTCTACACCTGCTATGTTCAAACCATCTGGAGGTGCAGAATTACTCAAAGCTGTGCGAAAAGTGTCCCAACTTTCCGGTAATGTGATCAACAAGAACATAGCTCTAACAGGTTCATCAAACTTGGCACCTTGAGCTGACAACTGACTATAGATTGTGTTGAATTCATTCAGATGATTGGACATAGGTGTCCCTTCTTTCATCTTCAAGTCAACAATCTTCTTAAGCCAGTATACCTGTGAAGCTGCACTCTGCTTCTCATAAAGATCACTCAGCTTTAACCATGCTTGATAAGCCAACATCTCCTCTGCTACATTGAAGTAAACGCTTTCTGCCAAAGTCAGCATAATGGTAGAAAGTGCCAATTCATCCATTTCGCTCCATTCATCTTCGTCCATATCTTCTGGTTTTATCCCCTTGAGATTTATAGGTTTTATCTGCTTCTTTTGTACCAACACGTGCCAAATCTGCTTCTTCCACAATGGGAAATTGGTTCCATCCAGCTTCTTGATATTGTAAAGAGCAGTGTCCTGTGATCCAGCCATAGCTACGCTTCACAGTAGTTTACTTTTCTGGGAAAAATTCGGCAGAGTTTCCCCTGTAAACTGAACTCTGAACCAATATCAACCTATCAAATGAACCAAGAAAGCTTCAGATTCTGCAGAAATTTTGGTAGACTCTCCTTTGTAAAATGGCTCTGGTGTACTAAAAACAGCTCAAAAAACACTGTCTCTCTGACACTGTAAGATGCGGGTAAACCTATCCTGCACCTGTACTGTCTCTCACTGTGCTGTCACTGTCCTATAAGCATAGACTGCGACAATGCCTCAACGGCAGTAAAGCAAAGATGCAATCCCAACTGTCTAACTCACAGTCAATACATCCTAGCTGCCTATCTAAGGGTGCTCGAGGGATCGCTCCAAGACCTGTATCACCGAAAGGATCTCAACATTCGAGAATCCCCCAGCTCAATAAAACGTCACTCGACCCTCAACAAAGGCTACAGTAAATCTGACAGTACATAAACTTCCCACAAAGTCATACATCCACAAATTTCCCACTGTATGTTGTAACCGCTGCGGCGGTTGTTTGCTGCGTGACTCACAACCAGCAAACCCTCAAGAGACATACATCACCTCTGACAATACATCCCATGTGGAAGCACCTGCAATGTCAGGATGAAATCTGGAATATCAAGCAGCAAACACAAGCTACCTGATGAACTAGTGGATGTCGCCTATAGTCTGTGTGTAGATGCGCCCATGTCGTATGTGACACACCTCCAAGAACTGTGAGCCGTCCTTCGATGTGTAGACAGCCACAAATCAACACTCTGGGAGTGTCGATATCCTCAGCACCTGCAGTCGTAGGCCAAAAACCGCATATTTGCAGAGTCCGATCTACACCCGTCGAGACCACGTAGTCGAAAATGGTCTGCGTAGACCTTTGTCGAAGCCGAACGGTGGCCGAGATGACCTCAGAATGAAAATCTGACAACACCATGCCCTTCGGCATTTCCCACAAGATTTGGGGCCGTGTCTTCGCGTGTCGAATTTCACTCCAATCTGAGTTGGTGACTCTAGCCTCCTGCAGTGCTGCCCTGAGCCTCGATCTGAGCTCTGATACCAGTTGAAGGAGTACGAGCGGAAGTGCGACGCGAGAGAGAGTGCGAGAAGAAGAGCACGACGATATGGTGAACTCGCTTTACTATAATGTGTAGAGCATAGTGAGTTCTTATTAGGTGTTTACAAAAGAATATGTGTACATACCTAGCGGCCCGCCCACTTACCTGGGCGACCACATTGGGCTTTATACCCCAACATCTCTCCCCCCCTTTGCAAGTGAGACATCGACAACAGGAATGCCTCTCCATAACTCCTCCAACTCCTCGATGAGGGGCTCGAGGTAAATGTCAATATTTGACACTTTGTACTTCCCTGCACAAGCAAGGAAAGAAGTATATTGCCCTTCTTGGTTGTCTCCCATGGTGGAATGTAGTCGACGATCACCACAGGCCAAGTGCCCCATGAATTAGAATTAGTGTCAAAGGGGTTGACACCATCACTTGCTAACCCAAGCCTCAAGTGTCGAGGCTCCAACCCAAACTCTGGCCATTGAGTTTCGATGTGCCTCCATGCAGGTGAATCGGCACGGACACACATCATTCCATCATTTGAGCGATGGTTTGCATGCCACATGAGAAGCTCCACGGTAGACCTGATTTTAAACATGTGTAGGATGTGAGGAATTAATGGAAAATGTATTAATACCTTGCGGGGTAGGTGTGCCCCGCTCACATATGTCTTGTATCATGCCTCCCCGCACACGGGACATGAGGTACAAGTGCATGCTCATTGCGGTATAGCATGCAATTGTTGACGCATGCATGGATGCGCTCATACTCCATTCCAAATGCAGTGACATACGATCTAGCTCGTCAACGATCTGGAGGCATGTGGTGATCAGCTGGTAACATTTTGCCCATCAAACTACAACAAACATTCGTATTAGTATAATTCCTAGAAGAGGAGACCATAAAGAGAGAGGGAGAGAGTATATAAAAGCCACATTCCATTCTTACAGTAGTGCATCGACACTTGCATTACTCCAACCGAATTCTGCTTGCAAGTTGAGTACTTCCAACGATGCTCGGAGCATCGACTACCGTGCACCGTCGTAAAGAGGTGTTCGGGCACTCGTCATCAATCTATCCTCCGTTTCGGCAACCCTTTTAGTGCAGGTCTGACAATCCTCTTCACACACATCACGCTCATGAGCTAGTAACTCATAACACATGTCGAACATGTACTCATCGTCTACCTCAAAGTGTGATGAAGACGTCGTAGGAGTTGCCGATGTAGAGCCAACGGCAGGATCACCATGCAGTGCACCCAAATCGCCCAGTCGCTCTTGCCTTTGCCGTTCGGCCTTGCGTGTCGGTGCACCACCACCGAACACAGACCAATGGGGCACCTCCTCAAGCAATGGGTGAGTCGTGCTATCATCTCTCCGAGCACTTTTCCGAGGATGCCAAAGCCCTTCGTTCTCCACGTGCTCCAAAGCAATGCGCCTCAAGCGAGGAATTGCCCTTTTACACTTGGCGCAAGGACAAGGTAGTTTTTCCTTGAGCCAACAATCTCGCTCTGCGCCTTCAAGAAGACCATGATCATCCCAGTCGATGTTCTGTACACGCGAAAGGTTGTTTATTTAGTCATGTGTTGTAAAAAATAAATAATTAAAAAAACACTTAATTCCATTAGAAAAATTACATATAGTTAAAGTCAAAGGAAATAAATGACAATGAGTGTTAAAATTAGTTTTTAACTAAAATAGATTTTAAAAATTCAATTATTAAACATGTAAAAGTACTACAAAATCAACTATCCATAAAAAATTAAAAATCCTCATCAAAAAACTCAAAAGGCTAAAACATGAAATAATGGGGGGGGGGGGGGGGGGGGGGGGGGGGGGGGGGGGGGGGGGGGGGGGGGAGGGTTGTACCCCCCCCCCCCCCCCCCCCTCTGCAACCTCGGATTCGCACGTATCCGTTTGAAATGACTGACGGCGGTAATATGGGCGTTAATAAGTGCGGTAATAGTCACGGTAATAGCCGCAATAATAATTGGTGCCTAAAAAAAGAAAGAAGGTAGAGTATGCAGCGTTTTTGCAGCATACCCTACCTTCCATACGTTTCTTGCTCTCCGCCATTGCTCCCAAGCTTCCCCCCCTCCCCTCTCCCACTCCCCATCTCTCTCTCCTTCAACAAGCCTCCCCCCCCCCCCCCCCCCCCCCCCCCCCCCCCCCCCCACACACACACACACACACACTCCGTTCCCCCTCTCTCCTTCTCTAAGCTTATCAAGTTTCGTCAAAGAGGGTTTTGTTCAAGTTTCGGCAAGGGGGTATTCCGCCATCGTCTTTGGACGCTCAACCTATTCGAAGCTCAACCGTGCTACAAAGAAGAGGTAAACACAAAATCACATCCTCCCTCTTCCTCTTTTGTTTTCTACTACTACACACACACACATACACACATAAATTTTATATAAAAAAAAGAGAAATAGAGAATCCATTATAACATACCTCGTTCATTAGGAAATGGTTGTTTCACATGGTTTGTTTGAAATGGTTGTTTTGCTAAGCACGTTTAAAAATGGTTGCTTTGCTACGCACGTTTGAAAATGATTGATTTATCACGCACGTTTTGGAAATGATTGTTTGGATAGTGTTAGATAAAATAGAAACAGAGAAAGAGATAAATGAAGAGAGAGAGAGAGAGAGAGAGAGAGAGAGAGAGAGGAATAGATAAAGAGAGTGAGAGAGGGAGAGAAATGTTAGATAAAGAGAGATAAATGTTAAATAGACAGAGAAATAGATAAAGAGAGTGAGAGAGAAAGAGGGATAGAGGTAGATAAATAGAGAGAGAGAGAGAGAGAGAGAGAGAGAGAGAGAGAGAGAGAGAGAGATTTAAAGAGAGGGAGAGAAATGTTAAATAGAGAGAGAGAGAGAGAGAGAGAGAGAGAGAGAGAGAGAGAGAAATGTTAGATAAAGGGAGAGAGGGAAAGAGTGAAAGAGGGAGAGAAAGAGAGGAACAGAGATAGACAGAAAGAAAGAGAGGAAGAGATAGAAAGAGGGAGATAGAGAGGGAGAAAGAAAGAGAGAGAGAGAGAGAGAGATAGAGAGAGAGAGAGAGAGAGAGAGGGAGAGTAGATAGAGAGGGACAGAAAGAGAGAGATAGAGTGAGAGAGGGAAAGAGGAAGAGTAGATAGAGAGGGAGAGAAAGAGGGAGAAAGAAAGAGAGAGAGTAGATAGAGAGGGAGAGAAAGAGAGGAATAGAGATAGAAAGAGGGAGAGAGGGAAAGAGAGAGAGTAGATAGAGATAGAGAGAAAGAAAGAGAAAGAGAGGAAGAGATAGAAAGAGGGGGAGAGAGAGAGAGAGAGAGAGAGTAGATAGAGAGGGAGAGAAAGAGAAGAATAGAGATAGAGAGAAATAAAGAGAGAGGAATAGAGATAGAGAGAAAGAAAGAGAGGAAGAGATAAAAAGAGGGAGAGCAAGAGAGAGATAGAGAGGTAGAGAAAGAAAGAGAGAGAGATATAGGGATAGGGAAAGAGAGAGAGAGAATAGATAGAGGGGGAAAGAGGGAGATAGAGGGAAATAGGGATAGGGAAAGAGAGAGAGAGAGAGAGAGAGATAGAGAGGTAGAGAAAGAAAGAGAGAGAGAGAGAGAGTGAGAGAGGAAAAGAGGGACAGAAATAGAGGGAAATAGGGAGATGGAGAGAGAGAGAGAGAGAGGGAAAGAGGGAGAGATAGAGGGAAAGAGGTAGAGAAAGAAAGAGAGAGAGAGAGAGAAAGCGAAGGACAGCCCATCCCCAAGCTTGGAGGGTGTAGGTAGAAGACAATGGGTTCCACTTGTAAAACATGTTGATCTGTGTTTTGCAATAACAGGATGAAGCGACTACTTCACTTTGTGAGGCCATTCTAGGACATGGTGGATGTCCCTCAGGTCGCTCTTGTTGACGTACGCGAAGCCCGAAAAAGTGGTGCCCAAGTCCAAAGCCACCACGACCTTAGCCGAGGCCTCCATGCCTTGACAGAAGATGTCGTCCATGTTTGGCTTCTCATTTCTAAGAGTGCTTGCTTACATGGAGGCGCAGACATGACTCTGGGATGGAGAGAGAGAGAGAGAGAGAGAGTGAGAGAAATGGAATTACTTATTGCATTACATTAGAATTATAATGTTACGATCAATTGATCACTTAGATGTTCAATTTAGGTGTAGCCAACACAAAACGATGGCTACATTTACAACCTTAACATATATATGTGTGTACATATATATCTGTGTATGCATGTATGTAGGCACTAAGTACGGGAGCATAGCATCCGAAGGTTAGACGCTTCCTCTTGGGTATAGTCCTTTTTTTATCATGGCGTTGCGGTCATTGATCCACTCATGCATGGATTACCGCAGCGTACCTTTGGTTTTACCACGGTTGAGACTGCAATGATATCTAAAGAGGTGTAGTTGACCTTTGGTACTACTAGCCTCTACTCAAATCTACTAGTATGTTTATGTATCTACGTGTTTGTGTGCTAATATATATATCCTCTGGGAGAGAATTGTAATGTTACGATCAATTGATCACCTAAACGTTGAATTTAGGTGCAGCCAACACAAAATGATGGCTACATTTACAACCTTAACATATATATGTGTGAACATATATATCTGTTTATGCATGTATGTAGGCACTAAGTACGGGAGCATAGCATCTGAAGGTTAGACGCTTCCTCTTGGGTATAGTCCTTTTTTAATCGTGGCGTTGCGGTCATTGATCCATTCATGCATGGATTACCGCAACATACCTTTGGTTTTACCACGGTTAAGACTGCGATGATATCTGAAGAGGTGCAGTTGACCTTTGGCACTAGTAGCCTCTACTTAGGTCTACTAGTATGTATATGTATCTACGTGTTTGTGTGGTAATATACTTGTGTACATATATTTAGATGAGTGAGTAGGGTGGAAAGCTTAATCTTATATTGCTCTTTGTAATGTAGATGTCAGACGACAGATCAACTGGTGAGGAGCAGCCAACTGGCTCTTCTTTTGGTTGGTTCACATCTCAAGTGGGTTCCCACCCGGGGTGGACATCGCCTTCAGTGGACCGAGTCTTGAGTTGGTGAGAACAAGAAAAGAAATAAATAAAGTTTCTACATAGTTAACCATTAACCATGAGTGTCATATGTTTTTTTTTTGTTATTTGCAGGCATGGCCATCCTACACCTACCCTTCTCAGATTCCTGCAGAATCGTAGATCCTGACTTACAGCGGTCTATCTCTTTACGAGAGCAGTACCTCCATTTGACGGAGGATTTGTTTGGCCGCTACACTCCACAGCAGCTTGCAACCTACGACATTTCTCCGCAGACTACACCATGGGCGCGTCAAGTAGGGACTCCTTACCTAGAGAGCCTCGCACCGACGGCACCTCCCTCTACTCTCTCTTCCTATCGTCCTACTCCTATTCCATTGCAGGGTCCAACTCCCCTTGCATCGCAGGGTCCTACTCCCATGGCATCACAGGGTCCTACGCCACTCCATTCCACTTCGGCTTCGCCAAAACATCATCGACGGACTCCCTTTGGCAACGCGCGTCGACGCTCATCTCAGAGCAGCGAGCGCCGTGAGAGACGAAGCGGCGACGGATCTTGTGGTTTCGCATGTTTCGATAGTGGCGGGGGAACGGAGTCCCCACTTTCAGAGCGTGCCGCCCCTGACACAAAGGACGAGGATACTGACGCACCCGTGCCAGAAACGCATGGGCGCTACTATAGGGTTAAATATGGCGAGGAGATTGATTTTGGCACAGCACAGGGCAGGGCATTTTGACGCCATCCACAAATTCTTATACATTCAACGTATAAGAATTGTTTTATAAAGTTCAGAGACCAACTGCCTGATCATGCACGGTACATTGAGGACGCTCTGTTAGCTAGATTTCCAAACGCCCCCGACCAACGTTTTTCACAACAATGGTTGGAGGGCTACATAAAAACATTTTTAAAAAACAAGCAGTCCAGTGTGAGGCGCGCAGCAGTCAACCAGGTCAGAGATCCAGACAAGAGTTATCGCGGTGGCAACATGGCAGACGCGGAATGAGAGTGGGCAATTCAAGAGAAGAGCGATCAAGCTGCGATGGGCTCATCATATAGACAACAACGCGAGGCCCGCGCAAGACAAACTCCCACGCACTATGGCTCAGGAGGCAAGGAAGCTTGGTGTAAGGTTTCCAGTTTTCGAATCCTTAAAGATTGTATAAAGCTTAATCAAACTGATATCCTTATTGAAAAAGCAATGTAGAATTGTTCGACCATGGCAAATATTGGTATTTTTGGAATCTTAAGCACAGCAAACCCCGGGCTAGATATTTTTCGAACAGAATTCCGATAAAATCTACAAAAGTTACAGGCTCTGAAAGGTTACACTATGAATTTAATTAGTTAAGTAAAATTGGATGGTTTCAGTAATTATTATTAATAAAGACTTTCTTATCCTAAGGTTCTAGAAATTATTGATATTTCTAATTTTCATCATTAGAAATCAGTGAAATTAGTAAAAATCGATTCTGAAAGCTAGGGGGGTTGTGTGGAGCTGTGGGAAACCTGCCCGGGACTAGATTTAGCAGCAGGGGACGTTTTCTTGACCTGTAGGGCTGCTTGGGATGCAAGTTATTGCCATTTTTCAGCCTGTGAGTGCCCAGAAACTTATAAATATGACCCTTGCTTCACAATTTCAGACAGACACGGAGCCGTGGCACACTCTCTCTCATCTAGAGACATCGCTACACAGAAATCACTAGAGATCAAGCTCTAGTTGGTTAATTAAACGGTAATTAACTTAATCTTTCTTAATTAGCAAAGCTAGGTTAGCCTATTTTCTTAATAAATTAGAGATTAATCCTAAGTATACTCAAAAATCCTCTTTTAATTAAATATTCTCTGCTGATTATTGTGATTAAGCTTAGGGATATTAGGCAAATTAATTATTATATCATATTAGGACTGAAATTATCCATGATAACCATAAAATAATGGGAATTATACTAATTAAGTTTAGATAAAGTTGATATATTTATCAGAGTTGTGTTAGACTGTCATTAAGCTGAAAAAAATATGTTATAATTTTCTGAGTAATTTTTATAATTAATTAGGCATAATTACACTGTTTTTGAGAGAGAAATAAAAGGAAAAATAATCAAATTGATTCAAAATGCTTTGAATTATTTATCAAAGGTTAATTATATCTTTAAAAACTCATAATAATTATGTTAACCTCAGATAATTAGTTTACCTAATTATCTTAGCAGAATTACACTATTTTTAGGACAAATTAAAGGGAGAAAATAGCAAATTGATTCAAAATTCTTTAAGATAATTATTAGAGATTAATTATATCTTATAAAACCCATGATAATTATGTTAATCTCAGATAATTAGTTTACCTAATTATCTTAGAAGAATTACACTATTTTTAGGACAAATTAAAAGGGAAAAAATTACAAATTGATTCAAAATACTTTAAGATAATTATCAGAGGTTAATTACATCTTTAAAAACCCCTAATAATTATGTTAACCTCAAATAATTAGTGTACCTAATTATCTTAGTAGAATTATACTATTTTTAAAACAAATTAAAAAGAAGAAAATAGAAAATTGATTCAAAATGATTTAAGACAATTATCAAAGGTTAATGACATCTTAGGAAATTCGTGATAATTATATTAATCTCAGATAATGAGTTTACCTAATTATCCTAGTAGAATTACAATGTTTTTATGACAAATTAAAAAAGGAAAAATAGCAAATTGATTCAAAATGCTTTAAGATAATTCTCAGAGGTTAATTACATCTTAGAAAATCGATGATAATTACATTAATCTCAATTAATTAGTTTACCTAATTATCTTAGCAGAATTACAATGTTTGTAAGACAATTCAAAGGGGAATAATAGAGAATTGATTCAAAATATGTTAAGATAATTATTAGAGATTAATTACATCTTAAGAAATCCATGATAATTATGTTAACCTCAGATAATTAGTTTACTTAATTATCTTAGCAGAATTACATTATTGTTAGGACAAATTAAAAGAGGGAAAATAGCAAATTGATTCAAAATGCTTTAAGATAATTATTAGCAGTTAATTACATCTTATGGAACCCGTGATAGTTATGTCAACCTCAGATAATTAGTTTAACTAATTATCTTAGCAGAATTACATTGTTTTTAGGACAAATTAAAAGGGAGAAAATAGCAATTTTTTTCAAAATGCTTTAAGATAATTAGTAGAGGTTAACTACATCTTAGAAAACCCGTGATAATTATGTTATTACACTGTTTTTAGGACAAAATAAAACTGGGAAAATAGCAAATTGATTCAAATGCTTTAAGATAATTATCAAAGGTTAATTACATCTTTAAAAATCCGTGATAATTATCTTAGCCATAGATAATTATTTTAGATAATTATCCTAGTAGAAAATCACTATTATTGAGGATAAATTAAAGGGGGAAAATTAATAAATCATGTGCTATGATTCATGCTAGGTTATAGCATAAAGAGGCCGTGATAATTATGTCAAGGTTAGAAAAGTAGTATAGATATTTATCTAAGTCAAATTATACTAATTCTAGCTAAAATTAAAGAGAGAAATTAGTGTAAATCATGCTATATGATTACATGCTATTTATTAAAGCTAGATTACATGATGAAAAGGCCGTGATAATTATGTTAAGGTTAGAAACTTAGTATAGATATTTATCTAAGTTAAAATATACTAATTTTGGTTGAACTTTGAAGGTAAAAATTAGTAAATCATGTTATATGATTACATTCTATTTATCACAATTAGCTTACATAATAAAAGAGGCCGTGATAAATATGTCAAGGTTAGAAAAGTAGTATAAATATTTATTTAAGTCAAATTATCCTAATTTTAACTAAAAATTAAAGATAGAAATTATATAATTAAGTTGGAAAATATTAAGATAATTACCAAAGGTGAAAATATTCTTTATCTGCTTGTGGTAATTATACCATAGTTAATTAATGAGGTTAGGAAATTATAATTGCCCAAAAGTCGTGTTTTTAGCAAATGATTAATTAAAATAAATAGACTTTGTGGTCAAAAGTTTTTAGGAAAATTATAGTAAGTGTAAACCTATGATATCAAGTTGAAGAAATGAAATCTTTCAGATAAAATAAATATAATAAATATTAAGCCCAAAATAAGTAGATTCCAAGCTTAAAAGTCGATGGGAAAATTAGGAAAAATATATAAACAATTATAAGGAAATTAGGAGAGCTTAGAAAACCCTAGGAAAGCGGTGGAAAAAGTTATCATGCCTATATAAACAAATAAGAAATTACTAGGTCAAGAATTTATCCATTAAGACTATAAATTTAACCTTGAATGGGTTACGGTTGAATACAAAGGTTAAGTTTAGATTTCAAATAATTTACCTAATGATTAGATGTCCTTTTTATAAGGAAATAAGTTATGGCACCTAAAAGGACGCGAGCAAATCCTACATCTAATGATGAAGACATAGCTCCAAATTAAGCGTCGCATGACGACGAAGCCAGGCCTAGTAGTAGGCCTACGGAGGAGAGTCACAGGCGCCAGCTCAGCAGCAGATGGCCGATCAGTCCCAGGTGGGTTTTTCATTATTCAATTAAGTCTTTAAATAGTTTAAGTTCTTTTATAAGTTAGCATTGCATACGTAAGGAGTGAGTAAGAATCTGGAAAATAAATATTTGACCATAAATGGAAGGTAACTTCCAACGTGCAATTGTTTATAAAGTAGGAAGGAATTGTTTGGCTTAAAACTGGTTAAATTAGGAAAGATATGATTGATCATCTTTAAGACAGCTTGTCTCAAGACACCTCCGACTCGTTGGTATAAATTGATAATAACGATGGCTTTTCAAACACGGATAAGTCGGTTACCCCCATGAACGTTGAGTTTCTACTCCGTGTCATGTCTTGATATTTCTACATAAGTTAGGATACCATTTTTTATCTTAGGGGAGCCGCTCGGTTGTATGGGCTACTGGTTTGGTGTATGGGCACCCGTAACCTTGGGTGGGGGTTTATCCACTCCGGATTGTGGATAAGGAATGGGTGTCGTTTTTTCACCCTTAGGTGATCTTTAGACAAGAAGAGTACTAGTCATGGTTATTATGGACAATGTTTTGATTGACAGTACCCTGTCTTAAGTTTAAAGATGTTTGTTTGCTAAAAGAATGTTTTCAATACTGTTTTCAAGTGCTATTTTAATAAAATCATGTTATGAAAGATAAAAGGAATCATTATTTTAATTGTGATAAGAACGTAGTAGTAATTAAATAACAAAAGAATCATGTGTAAGTGCGGGGTGGTAAGTGGGGATTGACTAAGGTTGTCAATCAAGGACGGGTGGACCTGAATTAGTCAGGTAACTATCCATCCCCGCGCACTAAAAACGTTTAGAAAACTTCTTCAATAGGAAAAGGAGTCCACCAGCGACAGCTGTGCCCTCATATATGCTAGGGGGAAAAAAGTGTTGGTTGAGGATACCTTAGCCCAATTTATGGAAGTTAATTATAGGGCCGAAATAGTTGTTTCGACTTTTAATACGTTGTCCCGTTTCCGTTGCGAGACAGGTCTAAGTCTTCTTCTAAGGCTATAGGCCCAAGCCATTGTCAATGGTAAAGGTCTATTCCTTGGATTTTTCTTGTTTAGAGACTCCGATTTTTATCAGACCTAGAGACCTGTCAAGGATCCCATCCCAATCTTGGTATTGGCGGGTTGGGGATCTCACACTTGGAAGGATAAATATGTAAGATTATTTGAATTATAACGTCGATTGTTGATTATAAAGATTGTAGTTGATAATTTGGTATTGTATTGCTAACTTAGGAAAATGTCACTCTCTCTCGACCAACCAGAGAGATGGTCAAGTATCGGAAGCAACATAGAGAATTTGATACTTGGCGATGGTTGTTTGAAAACAACCACATCTCTCGCGAGCAATTCGACGCGGCGGTTGGACCACTACAAGCGGTAAGTTTAAATAAGTAATTTTGTATCAATTGTTTTGAGCTGTGGATAATTGTTTAATTTGGTTTGGGTTTATGTAAAGTCAAAGTGATCCAACATACGTGCCTCTGGACGACGACGAGGATTAGATTAAAAAATGTTTTGTTAAAACTTTCGTAAAGTCCCAATGTGGCACAATGTATATACAACTATTTACTTTTTATTGTAACTTTTTAAATAGTTGATCTTCTACATTTTTGTCAAGATAAAGTAAATTCAATTTCAGTTCTTTGGTGTTTTTTATACTCTTCCAAAAAATAATTGATGTCTTATTGTTTTATGCAGGTCAAAAATAAAGGTGCTCATTAATTTGGGTGGCCCAAATGAGCACCTTAATTTTTGAACTGGCGTTTAGCGGTAATATATGCGGTAATAGCAGCGGCAAAGGTCGCGGTAATAGCAACGGGTATATTGCCGCGACTATTACCGCGCTTATTGCTAATATACCACTACCGCGTTCATAGCCGCGGTTATTGCTGCCCGCGCAAATTTTTCTCTCTCCTTTTTCCTTTTTTTTTCTGTGGCAATGTTAACGGTTATAGACAACTCCTCTTATAGTGGCTCATGGTAGTAGGGATCAAGGTTGTGATCGTAAAGGGGTAAGCTTGGGAACTGTGACAAGGATTCAACAGATGGTTACAACATGCCTAGATGGGAAAATGGGGTGATCGCAGTGACTATAATGATTGGAATCATCAAAATGGTGGTGAGTACAAAGGTGGATATGCTGGTGGTTATGCGGTGCAAAATGGTGAATTCTCAATATCGTGAGATAATGGGGAAGGTAGGTTTTCACAAGAGCAGGGTGGCGGTGGCGGTGGCGGTGGCGGTCATGGAAGAGGAACAGAATGGAAGGCATACTTATAACTAGAGGAGTGGTGCAGGATGCGAAAGTGAGGTCAAGCAAGATGGTCGTGGTCAATAAGGGTGTAGAGCTGGAGCATAATGTAGTTGAAGGGGTTGATAGTATCTTGGTTTCATGAACGCGGAGCGGCACCAAGAAAGTATAAGCAATAATCGCCACACAAGCAAACATGAAGGGGAAGAGAATAAGTCATTCGTTTGTGAGCAAAATTTTACTATTTTTACACTATAATCTAAGCAGGATTTTTCCTTTTCTTCTTCCTCTCAGAAAGAATTTTCAAATTTCAAAGCAACACAATTGTAAGACACATTTTCCCCGAATACTGGTGAGCATCCTTTGGCAACCAAGGAAATCCGTAGGCTTCGTGCACTGAGGGACTGACTGAGGAACAATGCATCGAGAGAGAGAGAGAGAGAGAGAGAGAGAGAGAGAGAGAGAGAGAGAGAGAGAGAGAGATGCTAAGTAAGAGCAAGGGGTTTGAGGGTAAGAGGGGCCATGCCGCCGCTGAAGGCGGCGCTGTTTTACTAGTGTAGTTTGTACATGTAAGTTTGTTTTGGTTGGTGAGTTCGTTGTCGAGGTTTGAGTATTACCTTTGATGAATTTGTTGTGGTCGATGCTTGTTGACCTTTTATACATTTACTCCGGTGTTATGTAACGTGAATAAGCTTTTAGAACTTTAATGCAATGGGTTGATGTCATAAGTATATGCTCAGGATTCTCAACATCTAATTCATTTTCTCTAATTCCAAGCCGGTATACGTATGGCAATCTTTGCTTTCCTTTGCTGAGAACAACCTAGTACAAACAGCCTCACCGGCATAGCTTCGACAAGCATAAAAAGCTGATGACGACTTTCCCTTTTTCTTTTTTTCTATATCTCCTTTTCTTCCCCAAAGGGGCAACGACGGTGCCCTCGTTGCTCCCTTTCTCACCTTTTTTGGCATGCCCAAAGGGCAAGTCCATAGAGACAAGTCTTCTTTTTGGCTAGCTAAAAATATGATTAATTTCTTCTACTAGAAAATTATGTGATTGGTTTTTGAAGGTGGTGGACCCTCCACACTATCTCGCACGGGCATGCTCAAATGGGATCAACGTTAGCTGAGGTGATCTGGGCCATCAGATGCGCATTTGGTAAATTCGGGGCATTTGGTAAATTCGCGAAGAAAAGTAAATTCGGGCAGGCTTGTAAATTCGGATCGATCCGCACCCCATGTCTCGAACCCCCAACCTCCCCACCACGAGCCATGTGCACTAACCACTACGCCCTCATGCGTACGTTGAAATATAGGGAATTCGAATATGTCATATTGTAAATGTGGGTCGATTAGTAAATTCAAGGCAAATTTGTAAATTCGAGGCAAACCTCAGATCTGACGATCCATAATTGACGTGTGTCACCTTTTCCTCCTCCACCATTGATCCCATTTGACCATGCCCGTGTGATATAGTGATGAGGGTAGTCGACCGTGATGAGGGTAGTCGACCATTATTTCATGCATCGAGATGTAAAGAGAATGATTGCAATCAAAATCATGAATCATCACTCATCACTAGGAGTGTAGTTTTATTGGCTCTAGCAACGAGCAACATGCGCATTGGAATGATAATTCCCCAGCCTTTGCTCTCCTCGAACTTCTCGTGAACGTCTTGCATTGTGTCATGAATGGAACCCCCGTTGAGCAGGCCTTGATCTGCGCATGCCAACCTCCAGTTGCCGATGTCTTTGCTCTGCAATAGTCAATGTCTCCAGTATATATCATTGAATGCCCTGCACCATCAACTCGCCATCAAGCCTCGTACTCGTTCATGGTAACTGCAGCATACATGAGCTACTACTCTGGATCAGCTCGTATTATGACCCTGCATGTGAAACTTCCCCCTTATTATGAGCCTGCTTCGGCAGTCTGCTAAAGTCTTGATTCTTGCTCATTGGAAGCTGTTGATCATTCTAATTGCTAACTCACGACGCTACTGAGCTATTGATGTGTGTGTGTGTGTGTGTGTGTGTGTGTGTGTGTGTGTGTGTGAGTGAGAGAGAGTGTGAGAGAGAGAGAGAGAGAGAGCATTTTTGTATTGGTGTTCGTGTGCTTGCATTACTAGAGTAATGGCCTGTTCTTTGCAAGTCTTTCTCTCTCGACGACAGGGAGAATCATCGGGTTGTAGTGCAACAGGAAAGTACCTCGGAGAGAGAAGGTGGAGGAGCAGCAGAGGATCAGGGCAAGCGAGAGGAGAAGGGAGTCCATGCTTGGCAGTTTGTGCAGGGTAGAAGGGGCTGGCCAGCAGCTGCTCGTGAGGGGCGTGCCATTCAAAGAGGGAGAGAGCACGGAAGAGGACGCCATTCAGAGAAACCTGAGCTCAGAAAGGGAGAGCTTGAGAGGGGAGGAAGAGAAGCCTCTATAGAGAAGCTTCGTGACGGGAAGTTCTCAGAAGGGTTGCAGGGAAGGCAGCTCGTCGAGAGGGCAGTCAACCAAAGAAGCAGTTGTAATATGATATGCCGAAGAAGGGAAAAGCCATGTGGTGTTCGAATTCGTATGGCATCTTGAAGGCATGTGTAATTACTTAAGGGGCAAAGAAAAGCATGATCAGATTGCTAGCTAAGGATTATTGGAAAAGCCAAAATCTTTTCTCTCTGTCTCTCTCCCCCACAACAAAAACCTAGCCCTTAAAAAGTGGTGAAAGTCTTTCTGCTTTTGATCTTTAGCCACTATGAGGTCCTCAACTTTGTCAAAGAATAAAGGGAAAATTATCAAAATTCCCCTCTAATATGTGGAACCTCTCAAAATACCCCTCAAATTTCAAAAATTCCCAAAATGCCTTTGTACCTCTTTTTTGGTTGGAATGGTTGAGATTTCCTAACCTTTTTTCTTTTTAACAAATGAGACCCGTTTCTGAGTGCTTACCACGTACTTTGTCACAAATTATCTTGCCAAAAAAAAAGGCATTTATGTTTAAAAATAATGAAGCAATTCATCTCAAAAGCCTACATAACCAATTCAAATTCTAGTTTTAACATCTTGTATTGATAGACAATCGGTTTTCTTACAAGAAGCTACAATCTTTTTAATCTCTGGAGAAATTTAATCTCACACTTGGGGGTATTTTGGGAATTTTAAAAAATTTAAGAACATTTTTGAATTTTATGACAAAATATTGGAGGTATTTTAGGGATTTTTTGAAATTTGAGGTGTATTTTGGAAATTCCCACAAATTAGAGGGGTATTTTGGTAATTTTCCCAAGAATAAATGTTGATACGGTTAGAATTCCATTACCATGTCGTTTTGGTAAGACTCGTCAAAGGGCAATTTTATGGGAGGAGATCATGTGGCAAAGATACATTAATGATTTTATAATTTAACTTGTATAATTTAACTCAAAGATAGACTTTTTGCATGCTTGTAAAAGCTTTTAATTATCTAGTCAAAAGTTAGCTTCCAATAGAAAAATATTTAATTCTATAGCTAGATTGCATTATTTCCTAGAATTGTCTTTGGATTCAACAAAGACATGAACAGATCAACGTAGGTTGAGCTCCATTCCAAGAATCCTATAGCAAGGTTGAAAAAATCTCTTGTTGGTGCCCCTACCAACACGGCCCATTCAGCACACAACTGGTCCCCTTGAAAACTTCGTCGGCCCATAACTTGCCCATTCAAATTTCGATCGGCAATCCGAAAAGATTGGCATGCTCCACAGTTCAAGCTTTACATGTGTATCCACTAATCCAAGTTTTGGCCACCTGTCTATATATGCCCCGCCCATCGGGGATCTGCAAAGCATCTTCACTTTGAACTTTAATATCTCTCACCCCGGGGCTCCGTTTGATGAGCCGTCTGGACCAACTTGCACAACACTAGGTTGGTAACCTAACAGGACATAAAAGTGTCCTTTCAGGGTTTTGAAAAAAACCTCCAAAACCATAGTAGATCCACTCATTTTGTAAAATCCTTTCATGAGGTTATAGTTCAAGGCCTACTACACATGGAAAAAATCAGAAACTTGTAAAATTTCTCATCTTTTGGTCACACCAAGCCTCCAAAGTTGATGGACCAGTACATTTTCATCAAAACAGTCATTTCTTACGTTTTGTTGCATAAAAATAAGATTAGGGATTTTTGTAGGACTTGAGATAAATTCCCTAGTTAAATTCAATGGGTTGGTGATCAGAACATATGATTGCTTCTCACTCACTATTTTTTGTTTTGCCAGAAGAAATAGGTACAAAAAAGTTGAATTTTTACCATTCTGCAAACCTATCATCAAAGTTTCTATAGCCACACTCAATACAAATAATATATGCATGTTTTCTTAGTTCCCTATTGTCCTATAGGTTCATAAGGAGCCATGGAGCATGTCAAAAGAATAATACATCTCTTACCAAGGGGAATCTTGGGGACAAAGATGAAGTACTAAATACAGCAAACATGAAAAAATTGGGTTCACCATTATGAGTTGTAGAATCCCATAGAAACTATTCAATATCTAACCAAATTTGATCCTTATGACTAGATATGGTTACTACCTACAAAATGCATGTAGTTGTCACAAGAAACTAACAATATTGAAAAAGCTATACTTGATATACTAGAATGTTTCGTTTTCTTCTATAATTGAAAAAATCAACCATCGTTGTCTACTATGAAAAATAGGGTATTAGGTGCCCCAAAACTCAAGGAATATTAGCTTTATGTTACAATATGGGCCATAGAAAATCAAAACTGCATTTGGATATCATGAAAGCCACCAAAAAAATCATAGAAGAGCTAAAATTGGCTAAAAAACAGGATTTGACAATTTTTGTAATTTGGTCATAACTTACAACTTTAACATTTATTTCTCGGCCTAGAAGAATCAGGACATGTTGAGGACTACTAAAGATAGTTCTGTAGCATTATAGACCTCACAAACATGAATCCTAGTGTGGTATAGTTGCAAAAAGTTGAAAAAAGCCAAAAACAGGACCCATTTTTTCACACAGTTTAGGTTGTGAAATGTTGTGCAAGGACAAGGTTAAAGATGGAATTGATATTCCAAAAAAATGTCGAGTTTTTTTAAGCTCATGAGACAACTTTCTAGACAGATAGCACCTCAAAATCCATTTTGAAACTCTTGACATAATTCAAGGAAAATGGTCACTTAACAGGACATAAAAGTGTCCCATTACCAACCTAGTGTTAAGGACTATATTCTAGACACACCAAATCAGCATCTCGGACACCTTTAGCTGTCACCCCAACTGGACCATTTTGGGGCCTTTTTTATCAAAAAACCGCATTAGACATACACTTCCACCATCATTTGCCTACCCAGGTCTTCCACATTGGGCCTTGGACCTTTGTCCTGCACCTGCTAGCACCCATAGCTTGGCATAGAGCGCTTCCTTGCATAGACGTTGGACCATCATTGCCCACCCCCTGTTGAACATTCATGTTCAACCAAAAGTAGCCTTATTGAACTTGAAACTCGCAACACTCTGCAAACACCCAAGCACACTGGAAAGCGCACAACCATATGCACAATATGTATAGTATGTACAAAATTGTATATCTGTTACTCTTGAGTCCCTTCAAGTGGGTTGTCCAACCTCCCTGGTCACAATCTGATTCACACCGGGCACCACTCCTCTATCAAAGTACAGCTTGAGCCATACACCATTTACCCTGTGCTTGAGAAGCTTACCATTGACTCTCACCAACTGATAGGTCCCATTCGAAAAGGCCTTTTGCACTTTGTACGGACCCGTCCATTTCTTCTTGAACTTCTTCTAGAAGGTGAAGTCCAAGTAGCTCTCGTTATTTTCATTACCAGGTCTCCTTCCTCTATCTTGTTGTCTGGCAGACTCTTATTGACTTTGGCCACTCGTCTTTCCCATTGTTTCACGTAGTAGTCTGATGCTGCTTCTCTATCCGTCTGCAATGCCTCAAGGCCGACAATCCTATCTTGTAAGATAGCTTGTGGAGTGGCATTGATGTGCCACATACCTTTCAAAGCACCAGTTGTGCATGCACTGGCAGCACTACCTCCTTACCATAAACCATATCAGATGGACTAAAGTTGGTTGCCACTTTGTTAGGACGTCCTATAGGCCCATAGACACTTCTCTAGATTGATTTCCCATTCTGTCTCCTGCTTATACACATACTTTGTCAGCATCTTGATGATTTTTCCATTGGCACTCTCCACAAGACCATTGCATTGGGGATGATAAGGCGAGGAAAACCGCTATTGAATCTTTAGCTTTTCCACCAACACTTGCATAAGCTTGCTTCTGAATCCTTGGCCTCTATCAGAAACGAGTACCCACGGCACTCCAAATGGCAACAAATGTTATCAAAAACAAAGTGGGCTACAATCTGTCATTTACCTCCTTCACAACTTTGGCCTCGACCCACCTGGTGAGGTAGTCGATGTCTACCACAACATACTTCTTACCACTTGTAGACTTGAGAAGTGGACCGATGGCATCCAAACCCCACTTCTCAAAAGCATTCTGAGCAAACACTGGCTCCCTGTGACTCGGCTACCAAACGCCTCTCTCCTATAGTCTGGCATTCATGGCAGGTCTTGCACCAATAGTGCACATCCTTCACTACTGAAGGCCACCAAAAACCCGCTCTCAACACTTGAAATAGTACTTGACCTTTCCCCCGGTGTCCACTCTCCTCATGACATTGCTCCAGCACCAAGCTAATCTCTTCTTTATAGAGCACTCTCCTCAGCACCCCGTCTCTATCATAGGTCATTAGGTCTTCACCTACTAATGTAAATTTGCGAGCTTTTCGAAGTATCCTCCTTCTCTACAGTTTAGACAAACCTTGAGGGCACTTCCCAGTACTCAAAAAATATTTCACTTGCTTCAATGACCCCCTACCTGTGTATGTGGTCGGGGCTACATATATGCATGCACATGTACTTGCACCTTACTGCTTGCTAGCCGGTCTGCCTCTTGGTTGTGCTCTCTCTTCACATGCTTGAACTAGATTTCCCTAAAGACTTCAACAGTTTTCTGACGGAAAAGAACCACTGCTTTAAGGAATCTTTCTTTACCTTCCATTGGCCTAACATTTTCTTTATGACCAATAACGCATCCCCTTTGACCACCAACCTGGAAATGCCAAACTCGATGCATTGTTTCAAAGCTAGATGTAGGGCGAGGTATTCTGCTTCATTGTTGGTATGGACATCCTCCAAATCATAGGCTTTTGAGAAGATTACCTTGCCGTGTGGATCGTGTATCACCACACCTCCACCAGCTTTCTTTATCACCCTTCTATATGCACCATCAAACCACATGGTAAAAGCTCCCACCACGTCTGGCTCCTCTCTGGCTTTATCTCGTACCACTCTTGGATAAATTGGCAAATCTACAACCTTGATAACCAAAATGTCCACCAAATGGGATCGACTTGTATGGTGGATCTTGAACTCAAACTCGAATTCTATGTAGGGCGAGGTATTCTGCTTCATTGTTGGTATGGACATCCTCCAAATCATAGGCTTTTGAGAAGATTACCTTGCCGTGTGGATCGTGTATCACCACACCTCCACCAGCTTTCTTTATCACCCTCCTATATGCACCATCAAACCACATGGTAAAAGCTCCCACCACGTCTGGCTCCTCTCTGGCTTCATCTCGTACCACTCTTGGATAAATTGGCAAATCTACAACCTTGCTGACCAAAATGTCCACCAAATGGGATCGACTTGTATGGTGGATCTTGAACTCAAACTCGAATTCTATTACCCACTTCATGATCTACTTCCCTAGCTTTAAGTGTAACACCACTTCAGGCAACAGATTATTAGCCGTCAACACATACACACAATGAGGTGCACTTTGAAATTCCTGCAAGCAAAGACCACTGCATGACCCACTGCTCCGCTTCAGTGTAAGTCACCTCTCCAGGACTTATCACCCTGCTTTCTTAGTATATAGGCTTATAGCTCCTTCCTAACTTTTGCAGTAACACCACCCTAATAGCAATTGTACCTACCTTCATTGCCACATAGAAATCATCCTCTTGGCATGGAAGGCACATAGTTGGCAACTAACACAAAATTTCTTTCACCCTGTCAACAGCTTCTTGAGAATCTTCATCCCATTCAAATCCATGCACCTGTTGAGCCCTTTTTTGGAGAGGATACACATATTGTGACAGCATCCAGAAAAAACGCGACAAGTACTTTAGCTTATGTACAAAGGAGGCCAAGCGTTGCGCACTGGAGGAAGGCTCCATCAAAACTGGTGCCTTGACCTTCTCCGGATATGCCTCAATTCCATTTTGTCACACCACATGGCCTAGCAACTGCGCTCGAGGTTGTGCCAGCTTGCACCTTTTAGGGTTTAACTGACCTCTTTCTTTGTCCAGTCTTTGAAAACATACTCGGAGCTTTGACAAAGGATCTTCCCTTGAGCTATAACATCCAATGTCATCCATGAAAACTCTAATGAACCTGCCCATATAGGGACCAAACACCCTATTCATCCAGTCTTGGAAGGTGGCATAGACATTCACCAAACCAAACGGCATCCTGCGAGGATAGGCAAAGCATCCCTGTGGAGAGATAAACATCGTCTTCAGCTGATCTTCAAGAGCAATCCCTATCTGAAAGTACCTTGAAAATCCATCCATAATAGAGTATCTCTCATGACCTGCCACCTAATTTAAGATTTCATCTTGGAATGGCAGCGGGTAGTGGTTTCTCTTAGTTGCCACATTCAATGGCTTGTAGTCGACACACACCCGCCATTTTCTTCTTAGGGGTGACGACCACCGGAGAAACCCACTCTAACCTTTTCACAGGGTATATGATACCTGCATCTAACAATCTCTTGCCAAAGAGCCTCCTTTTGAATATCCCCTAACCTCCTTATCTTTTGCACCTTTGGTTTGCACCCTTCTTTAAGAACTATCTTGTCCTCTGCACCCTTTGCTCCTCGCAGATCCTCGTACTTCAAAATTTGAAAAAGAGGCATACAGCTCGACATAGCCTTCTCTCTCCTGCTTGGTCAAATCTTCGCTTAGCATAGCAGTTATCTCCTCCGCACCTATGCCATGAACCTGTGGTTGCACCTCTCCTTTTGTATGGGAGCTTTCAACAGTGACCCCAAACAAGTCGGCATCCATCTTTAGCATATCATCCTCACTTTCCTCTTCCTCAGTATCCGTGTAGCCCTCATTATAGGCTATCTCAATCTCGTATTCATAGCTTGTCGTATCATCTTTATCTTTTTCCATCACAGGATGAAAAGGCTCTCTTTGGCTTCAAATCAAGCACCACCTGTCTCCCTCTCTCTTTGTCAGGCAGGGTAAACATCCTGCTTCCCCAATTCTGCTTAGCCCCTATTGCAAGTAGCCATGGCCTACCCAAGATTATTGGATAAGTATTGTCACCTGCTTTCTTACATCTTGAGCCACGTCCAAACACCTGGTATGGTTAGCCATTCTTATGCTTACATTTGATTTAGCTACTCCTTTGACACCCATTTCCTTCATAGCAACCTCCGTCATGAAATAAACCTGTGCTCCACCATCTATATAGGCGTGAACCTGTATCCTCTTTTCAATGACCTCATCCACCAGAGGAGGGACATCCATCAGATTACCCACTCTCAATGCCATGTTTTGCATTGCATGCACATTTCTCTTAGCCTTTGGCAGCCTCGTGCTAACACTTGTAGACCATTTTCTTCACAGCTTGGGATTCAAAGCCAACAATTGACCAAAGGTAATGTTAGCCTTTTGATTTTGAACATCGCTTACCAGGTCGTATTCGGGGTAGCCACGCCCTAGTTGAAAGTCTGCTTTCTTGATTTTGCAACGCCTCCGCTTCTTGCTAGTTTTTGGTTGCTCCTTGCCTTTGTAACTTTCTCTTTACCTTTACGGGCCCTCGTTCCCCGCTCAGTTTTTGTCTCCCTTTCCATCCTTGCTCTTTTGTTGGCCAAAACTTCAACATCCTGCTTATCCACTTCGATAATGTTCACCCTAGGGACTTCACCACCATCCGGAGGTGCTGGTTGCACCTGATTCTTGACTACCTACTCCCTCGGGCCATTGAGTTGTGGTTGGCCTCTACCTCTGCCAAACACCGGAATACCGCCTCTTTCTTTTAGCAGATGAGGGCAATCCGGAGCATAGTGTCCTTCTTCACCGCAATTGT